>NC_137277.1:128655000-131155000 GCF_054371585.1 Giraffa tippelskirchi
TCTTTCCTCTTAGGGACTGTTTTTGGTGTTTGGTTATCCTTGGTTGGTTATCCTTGGTTTGTTTGCTTATATAAAGAGTCACTAACAACAAATTGGAAGCTCAGAGGCTGTGGATTGTTATTTTTAACCATGTGATTTTATCCTGGGCACATCTAGCTTAGGACATGTCCTGAGGGAAAACCCCAACATCTGTGTCTTTAGAGTCTCCTCTTGGCCTAGTCAAATTTCCCAGAAAAGACTCTTTTATCATGTTCTAGAAGTTTGAGAATAGAATAGGAAAAGGGAGGCATTGATATATGAATATTAACCTGATCATTGTACAATTCAGTATTGTCTCACTACAATAAAATGCTCCAAGTGTATCCAAGTCCAGAAACGACACATACCACAAAGTGAGTTTCCAATACTCTGCTCAGAAGTCCCTGCTATAGGCCTTCATTTTAGAGGGCTCTCCTCTTGTTCTCTTCTGGAAGCACCCTTTCCTACAGAGTAAGGAATTTGCATGGTGAAGCAAATGTCTGTTTAGAGAGTGTCAACTTTAAAAATATTCAGAATCATAAAGTGAGGGCTATGTCTTATTTGATGGGAATTTTTGTTAACGCAAGTTCACATTCCCAATGCACAGTGAGGTGAAACAAACTGAAACACCAAAGGTTAAAGCAGAGAAAGGTTTGTTGCAAGACCATGCCAGGAGATAATGTGGCTCATGCCCTGAAAAGCTTTGAGCTCCCTGAAGGGTTTTGGCAAAGCATTTTTAAAAGGCAGGTGTGGGAAGGGTTGGGTTACAGGATATGTGATAAACTTGTGCACAGTTCTCTGAGTGGCTGATGGTGAGGCAACAGGGTGGTGACACAGAGGTTAATAGTATCGGTCCTTAGGCTGCAGGAGGACTGGGCTCTGTGTTTGTGGTCATTCAGTAGTTCCTACATTTGATGGTGGGGGGGATATTCACATCTGCAAAACAACTCATGAAATTTGCATCAGATACTGCTATCTTGGTACTTTAGAGAGGAGCTAAATCAGAGTATATGGAAGAAGGCCTGTCTCAGGAAGATCCCATAGGATCTGGCTTGATTAGAGTTCCTCCTTTTTCCTTGATACTCCTCAATCTTTTCTTTAATACTCCTCAATCTTGAGGAATTGGAAGAACTGAATCTTGAATAGTCACTGGAAGGACTGATGCTGAACCTGAAGCTCCAATACTTTGACCATGTGATTTGAAGAGCCAACACATTGGAAAAGACCCTGATGCTGGAAACGACTGATGTCAGGAGATGAAGGGAATGATAGAGGATTAGATGGTTGGATGGCATCACCAACTCAATGGATATGAGGTTGTGCAAACTCTGGAAGATGGTGAAGGACAGGGAAGCCTGGTGTGCTGCAGTCCATGGGGTCACAAAGAGTCAAACACAACTGAGTGACTGAACAAAAATCTTGAGGCTTGCTTCAGTCGATGGGGTCACAAAGAGTTGAGCATGACTGAGCAACTGAACTGATCTGAACAGCTATGTAGGGCCAGTTTCCTGTGTTGTCACATCCTCAGGGCTCACCATAGGGTGTGTCTGAAGTCAGCTGGCTACTAGATGGCAAGTAGTCTTTGTTTCTTTCTTGAATTCCCTCAGGGCTCACCAGTTCACATTGGAGGGCTACAGCTGCTGATGAGTGTGACATCCTGTATTTACCATATGGCAGGAAATAATCCCTTTCTCAAGTATGACTCCTCTTCTAGGTCATAGCTCAGATACCTAAGACTCTAAACTTTCTGCCCAAATGGCTCAGCTCCCACTAGCAGTGTCTGTGTGAGCATCACATTGGGTCCCAGTTCCAATTTCATCCTCATGAGAGCAGGCTGTAGTCTTAATGGGTGTTCTTCTAGGTCAGAAGGTTGACTAAATACTGGCTATTTGTGTGTAATATACTCAGCTTTCACATCAAGATTCAGATCTCCACAAATGTGCACTTGTGGCCACTGATAGCATGGGGTGAAGGTAGGTGAAGGAAGGGAAAGAGACTGACTTAAGTCTAAAGCAAGGGTATGGTCTTTCTGGGCTCCCCCAATTCAAAACAGAGGTGTGAAAATGCCGATCATGCTAAATTTAAATCCGATTCTTGCAGTTTCATAACAGCATCTGGGACAAGGATGGAGGGGGCTTCCCAGGTGGTGCTAATGGTAAGAATCTGCCTGTCAGTGCAGAAGACTCAAGAGATGTGGGTTTGATCCATGGGTCAGGAATATCTCCTGGAGAAGGGCATGGCAACCCAATCTAGTATTCTTACCTGAAGAATCCCATGGACACAGGAGCTTGAGTCAAAGAGTTGGACACAACTGAAGCAACTGAGCACATGTGCATGCAAGGTAGGAGGATGAAATATTATTATTTAAAAAGACTTTGCTTGATTTAAAATTTTGAAATTTTGCATAAATGCATTGATACATGGCCTCTATTAGTTTGTTAGGGCTGACATGACAAAACACTGCAGACTGGGTGACTTAAGCAACAGGAATTCTCATAGTTCTGGAGGCTGGAATTACAAGATCAAAGTGTCAGAGGATTTGGTTTCTTGTGGAGCCTCTCTCCTTGGCTTGCAGATGGCCACCTTCTTGCTGTACCTTCATGTGGTCTTTCTTCTGTGCACATGCATCCCTGGTGTCTCTCTGTGCATCCAAATTTCCTCTTAGTGAAGAATACCAGTCAAAGTTAGAGCCAGACATTCATTAAAGCCATTAAACAGATTTTATTCTGTAACTACTGACAGTAGAGGAAAGTGCTGAGTTTCATTCTGATTTGTTCAGAGATGTCTGGTGTTTTAAAGAGAAATGAGAGTATAAGGAGAGAGAGCAGGAACTCAAGTGAAAAATTACAAAGGCCTGGTCAATGTAAATGTGATCAGGCCAGCTGTATCTGTCTGCTAGCTGGCTATTATTGAAGTCAGGATTCCATCCTTCCACAGAGACTGGAAGACTGAGCCCCTATCCTTCCTGATACTAGTATTTCAAAGGAATGGCTTTCAGATTCATGAAAAAGACACTTCTGAGTTGTGGGAAGTACACATGCATATTGAAGGGACAGAGGAAGGAGTCACAGTTGTAAATACTCTATGAAAGGGAGGTCAGGGACGCATCTTCAGTGTAGAAAAACTGTATAATCCTCCTGGCAACTTCGAGTCTCACAGGTAGATGTTTTAATAGGGACTGGGGTCATCCTAGGGACATAGTCTCATGCTGCTGGGAGCTGTGCTACAGGTTGGTGGTCTCAGTGCAAGGGTTTGGATGGAGTTATTGTGTACTAGAGTTCTGAGGGTCTTATCAGTCAGACTGGATTGGGGCCCTTCTTTTAACGTAAACACCTCCAAAATGGTTTTCTTCATACGCACTCACATTCTGAGCTATTAAGGGTTAGGATTGTAATATCTGAATTTGATATGGGACTCAATTCAATAAATTTAATTGAATCACTCATTATATGGCAATCTGTGTGGAGTCTTGTCCTGAGCATATCAACTCTTAGAACAAGCCCACTTCAGCTCATTGACGTCACTTCCAACAGTGCTTTATTGCTAACGATTCCAGAATCTTATAAATGTATGCAACAAAATCTGGGTTTTTTTCTCAATGTTTATTCAATTTTTTTAAGGTGGCTTAATTTAGTTACTTTTTATCTATATGCTTTTCACTTTATAATATTTTATCAATTCTGTCTCCTTTTCTATTTTTTGTCTTGTCAGGTTAGGCTTTTTAAAAAATGTTTCTATGTAGTTTAAGTGGGTCAGAAGCAGTAAAAATAAATTCCTATGTTCAAAATGAAATTTTAGTCCAGAAAACCAGATCCTTTTTAAAAAAGATTGTTTATTTTAGTTTTTAAAATGTCTTACTGGCTGTGAGTTACTTTACTGAGAAAATAATAAACTATAAGAGATAAGCCTAAGGACTTTTCTAAATCTCATATCCCTTTATGCAAATTAGGGCCAGAGGAATATTGTGCTAATGCTTCAAATGTAAAGATTCATGAAAGATATTTGCTCTTTACCTCACAATGAGAACAAGCCAAATGATCTACAAACTATATTATATGAATATATAATATTATATATAAACCAGAACCTATATACATATATTTTTCATTACATTTCTTTGTAACTTCAGCTCTCTGATGGTCATAAAAGGACTATAATTTTGTAGATTATTCAGCTTTGAGAACTTAAATTGAATCCTTAGACACGGGATATTACAGTGACAGTACTTTTTTCATCTTGTCTCATGAAAGTAGTGTCAGTCAGTGGAAACACAAGCCCTGCAAGTAGCTTTGGGGATTGAATGTGTGGATCCTTAGATTAATGTACATGGGAGAGTTGTATTCAAGCTGCAGACTGGAAGAATTAGTCAAGAGAGCCCAAGGTTGTAATCTGGGGACTAGTACCACAAAAAAAGATAAAGGGCAAGGCAAACTACTTGATTCTAAATTTCTGATTTTTTTTTTCCATAATTGCTATTAAACCTCTATATGTTTCAAAAAATGTTAGACTTGGGATTTCACTGGAAGTCCAGTGGTTAAGACAGCACTTCCAGTTTACTCAGCACCTGGTTGGGTAACTAAGATCCCATCTACTGCATGGTGTCATTAAAAAGAAAAAAATAATGCTAGACTTGAACAAAATAACGATCTTGAGGAGATGGACAAGCAAATAGAAATTCTAATCTCTACCAACCCCACAAACAAAACTGCATATGTACTGGAATTTACATCTTTCTTCTCTTTGTGTGTCACTCTATTATGTTTCATCTGTATTAAAAATAAATTAGGTAAATTGCTTTGTTGCCCTTCTTCATTTCCTTGAGTATTTCATTTCTTAAAACAAATGAAAATACGCTGTGATCATAATGCATGACAGTATAACTCAGAAAATAGAAATTGAGCATTTTAATTGCCATTTAAAACCCTTTGATCTTTCATTTACGAGAATTTTTTGTATTGTCCTACAGATGCATTTCTGTGATACCTAAATAAATGTCATCATCCATCATCATTTCATTGTCACTTCCAAGATCCCTAGATTCTGAGAACTGAAAATGAAATATTCATTTATATTCCACAGAATTGACAGCAAAGTTTATATATCACAGTCAGCAATGTCCTATATAAATTTAGTTAATTTACCAACTTATTTTCTCATTTACAAAGAGAAAGCAAATAATTTTACCCATATAAATAAGTTTAAAAATTATGCCAAATAAAATATATTATAAATGAAAGTATTTCATGTATCTAAGTAAAGGAGGACAAACTAAAACCCTTACTGTAAGTACAAATTTTAAATATTCAATTTATTTATAGTTATTTTTATGCCACTTGGAAACAGGTATGCTGGAAGAACAGGAGCTAATCTAAAGTCAGGGAGATGAGGCCCTGAAAGAGGAGTCCCTGCAAAGGATTCTAGCGAGGCCATGAAGGGACATGGTTCTAACATGGGTAACTTGAGTTCTCTCATTTTCTCCGTATAACATGGACAAATGTATACCATTTAAACTTAAGATTAGTGATACTGTAAAAAGTAAAATAAAGTGCAATTTTAATATTCACACTAAATGAAATATAAATTGCTTTAGATGGGTCCAGGAAGCTGGGCTCAGAGTTTCTCCATTTGTCCTCTCATTTTCCTTCCAACATAGAATTAATTCCCCAGATTCTGAAAGAGCTCTTAGAATTGACATCTCTTTGATCCTTTTCATTTTAAACATCCTGTGAACAAAACTTCTCAAGAGCATACTGATTCAAATTGCTTGTCTTCATGATCTGTTTCTTTTCTCTTAGTTCTACCCTCCTGTAACATACCTAGCATATCAGTGTCCTCATTTCTGTTGGGGGAGTGTGTAATTTCCTCAGTTCTGTCTTGTCACAACAAAAATTTGAAGCAATGGACAGATCAGTGTTTCAGCCCTTGGCCAGACCAGTGTTACAGCCCCGTGTTACAGCTCAGTTTTATTTAGAAAGTAAGGAAAATACATCCCTGAGGTGTGAGGGTGGGCCAACCCAAAAGAGGCGAAGAAAAGAGAAGCCCCCTGCTCAATTTTGGCTCCTCTTTATATATGTTTTTTTCTCTGCCCCCTGGGCCTGCCCTATGTAAATTGGGATAGCCAGGAGTGCTGTTTGTTTTACCCAAGGTCCTCACTCTGGTCCTCGGACCTTCCTTTGTTCTGTTTATGTGGGCTTTTCCCTTTCTTGTCTTTTAGCCACCATCATTCTGGACTCCTTTTTTCCTATTCTAATAACCTAACATTTCCATTGGTGAAAATTAATAAACAGAAATCTCATTTAAAATGGAGAAGGGAGGCCAGAAGACAGAGCTCTTAGGCCCTACCACTTGAGGTCAATTGCAGACCCAACAGGATGAAATGTCTCTTTGCATTTCCAGCAGAAAAAAGGTTATTACTTTACTACCCAGCAAGGGGAAGAAAGAATTTTACCTTGCCCTGCAATAGCCCAATCAATGAGAGAATAACAAAACCCAGCTGATGAAAAGCCACTATATTCCAAACTCAGTTTCCGCTAATGAATTCTGTTTATAACAGCACCTCCCTTCTCCTCTATAAAAGTCTTTTTCCTTTATGCTTGCATATGGTTTGCCATAGATTGTATGTCCCAAATTGCAGTTCTCCGTCGTTCCTAAATAAATTCGTTTTGCTGGTAAAATAACTATTTTTCTTATTGTTTTAGAGCAAACATCTGCTTGAATTCTGAATGCTACACTTTCTTTATTTTACTGTGAAATATTATGGTCTTTCTTTTTGGATAATCTTGATATGGCAATTCCACTAAAAAGTTTTAGCTCCTTTCTTTCAGTTCAGTCACTCTCATGTCCAACTCTTTGTGACCCTATGGACTGTAGCACACCAGGCTTCCCTGTCCATCTCCAACTCCCAGAGCTTACTCAAACTCACGTCCATTGAGTCAGTGATGCCATCCAACCATCTCATCTTCTGTTATCCCCTTCTCCTCCCACCTTCAATTTTTCCCAGCATCAAGGTCTTTTCAAATGAGTCAGTTCTTCGCATCAGGTGGCCAAAGTATTGGCGTTTCAATTTCATAACAGTCCTTTCAATGAATATTCAGGACTGATCCTTTCTTTCAAGGATCAACCAATTTTACTGTTGAAAAAAAAATTGTTTCTCTAGTCTTCCCAGTTCTTCTGACTGTTTTAATAATTAAATTGACATGAGATAGTTAACAGAAGAAAAAGCAAATTTAATTATGTATGCATGAGTGCTCCATAAAATATGAGGTCCAAAGGATAGTTAGTCAATTAAGGTTTACTTGATATCCTGAGCTAAGGAGAAAGGGGATAGTGAGCTAGGACATTAAAGAAGAGAAGGAAAATTCATGGGGATGTAGAAAGAGCAAATGTTTGATAAGTAAAATATTTCCAGGGCATACAGAAACAGTGAGACAGAGAGGAATTTAAACAAACAGACCGCATTAGCTGTCTTTGTGTCTACCACATCTAGCTCTTTGGGCAGTTAGAGGGAAGATTAAAGGTTCTTCCTGAATTTTAGGGGCTCAATCTTCTGTTTTCATTTCAAAATAATTCTCTTCTTATGGCATATGTTGAAGTGGACTGCTCTAAATTTCATCATTATCTTGCCACTCATCTATTTAAAAATCTTCAGTAGACACCACTGCTTGTGAGGATCCAACACAGACACCTAATTTAGGTATAAAGATATTAATCTATCTTCAAAATCTATTTTTAAGCTCATTGTCAAAAACAGCCTGATATAAATTGTTCCATTATAGATACACTCGCTTCATAGTTGCATCTAATTCTGTCACTCCATGAAAATATCTCACTCCTATTTTCTTACTTATGTAAATCAAAGATTGTTTTCTAACCAAGATTCTTTTTTTATGCTTTGAGCATAGGCTCTCTCAAACTAACTGAAGTAACAAATAAAAAGTTAATTATTGATGCAAAGTGATTTCACCAAAACAGAGACGCAGGAAAAAGCTACAATCAAATACATGCACATGAACTGAAAAGTCAGAAAACTATGCCTGCTTCTTTCTTCTCATTTCTCCCTTTTCTGTGTCTCCCTAGGCACTGTCAACTGAAAAAGTATGTATACAATGTAAATGTTGAGAGTTTTATTTTATTTGGTTGACAAAACTGAAGACTTAAACCCTGAGACACAATATCTCAGATAGCTCTGAAAGACTACTCCAAACAAGGGAAGAGCAGGATCCAAAGGAGTTTTTGAAACAAAGACTAGGTAGTCAGGACATCAAAAGATTATTGTTGGTTAAAGAAAACCATACTTCTCAAGTTAATTAATTTAGTGCATTTCTCTGTATGGGAAGATGCAAATCTGGGCTCACTGAAATCATTCCTTTTGTATGCACCTTAACTATCTAGGACCAGTATCCTGTGCCTTCTCATCCTGAGTTTCCTCAGGGCACAATGTCAGGGCAGGGGGTGGGGGTGGGTGGAATGGGAGGTAGGAAGGTGGGAGGTGGAAGTGAGGGGTTTAGGGGGTGTTGGCTGTGAAGTCTGATGGCTTAATGGCAGGCATTCTGCTTCCATCCTGAGTTCCCTCTGGACTAACCATCAGGTGTGGCTGTAATGGCTAAACCAAATGCAGCATCCTTTGTTCACTAATAAACCAGGTGGCATTCTTAGTCTGCAGCATCAGTTCAAATCTTCTCTTTCTGTTGACAAGGTCTCTCTTCTTACTCTTTTACACACACCCCAATATGGCCATCAGAGTCAACTTTACATGTTGAGTCTTCCCTTGAGCCGACATCAGTTTCAACGTGGTTTAGGTGTTCTTTCTTTAAAGGACCACTATAAGTCTTCTAGATTTTCCCTGATAGCTCAGTTGATAAATTATCCACCTGTAATGCAGGAGACCCTGGTTTGATTCCTGGGCCAGGAAGATCCACTGGAGAAGGGATAGGCTATCCACTCTAGTATTCTTGGGCTTCCCTTGTGGCTCAGCTGGTAAAGAATCCACCTGCAATGCGGGAGACCTGGGTTTGATCCCTGGGTTGGGAAGATCCCCTGGAGAAGGGAAAGGTTGCCCACCCCAGTATTCTGACCTAGAGAATTCCATGGACTGTATAGTTCATGGGGTGACAAAGAGTCAGACATGACTGAGCGACTGAACTGAACTGAACTGTATAGCATATGTCAGTGAAAATTCTCAAACTTACAGAAATTAATTGGAAAAACTCCAGTATATAAAGGAAGCATCATACATTTTATCCCATGCTCAGACAACTAACATGCAAAGAAAGTTTCCTAATCTCTGTAGTAATATACAAACACTGGCTTCATAAATTAGCAATAATTTATATAGCAGGGAACATTCAGTTCAGTCGCTCAGTCGTGTCCGACTCTGCGACCCTATGGACTGCAGCACACCAGCTCTCCCTCTCCATCACCAATTCCTGGAGTTTACTCAAACTCATGTCCATTGAGTCGGTGATGCCATCCAGCCATCTCATCCTCTGTCATCCCCTTCTCCTCCCACCCTCAATCTTTTCCAGCATCAGGATCTATTGAAATGAGTCAGCTCTTCACATCAGGTGGCCAAAGTATTAGAGTTTCAGCTTCAACATCAGTCCTTCCAATGAACACCTAGGACTGATCTCCTTTAGGATGGGCTGGTTGGATCTCCTTGCAGTCCAAGGGACTCTCAAGAGTCTTCTCCAACACCACAGTTCAAAAGCATCAATTTTGTGGCGCTTGGCTTTCTTTATAGTCCAACTCTCACATCCGCACATGACTACTGGAAAAACTATAGCCTTGACCAGATGGACCTTTGTTGACAAAGTAATGTCTCTGCTTTTTAATATGCTGTCTAGGTTGGTCATAACTTTTCTTCCAAGGAGTCAGCATCTTTTCATTTCATGGCTGCAATCACCATCTGCTGTGATTTTGGAGCCCCTCAAAAAATAAAGTCAGCCACTGTTTCCCCATCTATTTGCCATGAAGTGATGGGACCAGATGCCATGATCTTAGTTTTCTGAATGTTGAGCTTTAAGCCAGCTTTTTCACTCTCCTCTTTCACTTTCATCAAGAGGCTCTTTAGTTCCTCTTCACTTTCTGTCAAAGAGTGCTGTCATCTTCATATCTGAGGTTATTGATATTTCTCCCAGCAATCTTGATTCAAGCTTGTACTTCCTCCAGCCTAGCGTTTCTCATGATGTACTCTGCATATCAGTTAAATAAGCAGGGTGACAATATACAGCCTTGACATACTCCTTTTCTTATTTGGAACCAGTCTGTTGTTCCATGTCCAGTTCTAACTGTTGCTTCCTGACCTGCATACAGATTTCTCAAGAGGCTGGTAAGGTGGTCTGGTATTCCCATCTCTTTCAGAATTTTCCACAGTTTATTGTGATCCACACTGTCAAAGACTTTGGCATAGTCAATAAAGCAGAAATAGATGTTTTTCTGGAACTCTTGCTATTTTGATCATCCAGCGGATGCTGGCAATTTGATCTCTGGTTCCTCTGCCTTTTCTAAAACCAGCTTGAACATCTGGAAGTTCATGGTTGACATATTGTTGAAGCTTGGCTTGGAGAATTTTAAGCATTACTTTACTAGCATGTGAGATGAGTGCAATTGTGTGGTAGTTTGAGCATTCTTTGGCATTGCCTTTCTTAGGGATTGGAATGAAAACTGACCTTTTCCAGTCCTGTGGCCACTGCTGAGTTTTCCAAATTTGCTGACATATTGAGTGCAGCACTTTCTCAGCATCATCTTTTAGGATTTGAAATCGCTCAACTGGAATTTCATCACCTCCACGAGCTTTGCTCATAGTGATGATTTAAGGCCCATTTGACTTCACATTCCAGGATGTCTGTATGTGAGTAATCACACCATTTTGATTATCTGGGTAGTGAAGATCTTTCTCGTACAGTTCTTCTGTGTATTCTTGCCACCTCTTCTTAATATCTCCTGCTTCTGTTAGGTCCATACCATTTTTGCCCTTTATTGTGCTCATTTTTGCATGAAATGTTCCCTTGGCATCTCTAATTTTTTTGAAGAGATCTCTAGTTTTTCCCATTCTATTGGCAGAGAGCATTAGAGAGAATTAAATATAGTTTTATCTATTTTATCTGAACACTGCAATTAATTTTTTTCTTACTTGTATGTGTACGTATCTAAAGCAATAACATCTGCTTTTACTCATTTTTCCATCATACCCCTAGTATGCACCAAGTATGGATTATCTGATTCTAAGCTGACATGCTTTTGAAGAGAATACAGCTCACAAAGTAATGCCTTTGGCTATATATATAGAAAGGAGATTTTCTGACAAAAGAATATCAAGGTATTTCTTTTACAAATGTTATTATCAGTTTACCCTAACAAAACCTGTAAATGGCTCCCTGAGGCAAATCTTGCCCTTAACTTATATGTTTCCTGAAAGAGAATAAGATAAAAAATTGGTCCTGTTAAGCAACAAGTATGTCCTCTGTTAATACTTTCTGCTTGCTATGTTTAAAAAAAAAAAAAACTGACCTGAAGAGCATAGACTTACTAACAGGAAACTATTGATCTATATTATGGTCTGAATTTTTGCAACGCATCAAATTCATATGTTGAAATCTTAACCCCTAGGATAATGGTATTAGGAGATGAGAGTCTTTGAGAGATGTTTGGATCATGGGGGTGAAGTCCTCAAGATTTCCACTGATGCCCTTATAAAAGAGACCCAAAGACTTAGCTGTGGAGATGGGCATGGCAACCCACTCCAGTATTCTGGACTGGAGAATCCCATGAACAGAGGAGCCTGGCAGGCTACAGTCCATGGCGTCATAAAGAATCAGACACGACGGAAGAGACTTAGTACACATGCAAAGACCTAGCTTGCTACTTCTGCCTCGTGAAGTTACAAGGAAAAGACAGCACCATGAGGAAGAAAGGTCCCATGACACTAAATCTGCTGGTGCCATGATCTTTGATTTTCCATAACTGTGAGGAATAAATGTTTATGAATAAATACTCACTTTATAGTATTTTTGTTATAGTAGCTCAAATGGACTAAAGCAACCTGGCGTTTTTGATCATCTGAATTTGATGTGCTAAGTACTGCTGTTGAATTGTTGATGGTGACAACTTTTAAATAGTGAAAGTAAGTTCTATGAGTCATTTTTCCTGTCTGCACAGAGTTTAAAATAGGAATATTTGTCATTTATTACTTTTTAATTTATTAAATGTATTAAGGTGAAGGAAAATTAAGAAGGCATTTACTTTATACAATTATTTTCAAACTGTACTTCACAAGTATGATAGAAGGATCTGTATTTAAAAAGACATCCTTTGAGCAGTCTACATCCTCGTTATAAATGGCCTTTATCTAAAGGTAGCACATACTCTATTCCTCAGCCTTCTTGTTCAGATGAAGAATAGGTATATTCTTTTGCTTAATGTCTATTTTCAGTTTGCAAAATTGTGGTGGATATGGATAACAATTAAAACCCACAATCTCCTATTTCTCCATCTCTTTTGAGGTTCAGCAATTGTTAAATAAAGTTGGGAAGGAAGTAGGAATTCAGAGAAATCACCAACTCCTATGAAACTCCATATAGTTGGTTTGTATGCCTGGCATTTTTATTCTGCTAGAAAAATCTTGTAAGTCTGCCCTTTATCTTTACTAGTGTTAAAGAATATCAGAGTTGAGTAGTAATTAAGGTGGTAAAAGCAAATATCATTCAGAACTATTGTAAGAGGGGGAAAGAGACCTCAATATAAAACTGGGCTCAGTTCCAAATACAACATGAGCAAAAGAGAATGTATATCCAAGGATTAGGGTAGAAGTCAATGGCTGGAGAATTATTAAGAGTAAATATAAAAGTTTAGGGGGAATTCTGGCTAATTCAACCTAACAGGATTGTTTTTGAAGGCAGATCAGGGTGATCAAATACTGAAACTTCACACCTCAAATGGGACTCAAACCCAATTTTGTCTCAGATAGGACTTGAACCCATACTCTTTGGCTTAGAAAGGGACTCAAATTCATATTCTCCCAACTGAAGCCACAGGCCTAGTCTCAGGACTTCATGAAGCTTGGGCATTTTATGTCTAGTACAGAAGAATTCAGCAAGAGGCAAAGTGATAGGAAAGAAGTAGGCTTATAAATATTCTTTGTAGAGATGTTACAGAAAAATTGGGTGTGAGAGGATGGTCATGTCCCACGTCTTTGAGAGAGTTCCTGAGATGGGCCACTGAGTGAGGATCTTGGCTTCACACTAGAAAGAACTCAAGAGCGACCCACAGTAAAGTGAAAGTAAAGATGCATGATCTGTGGGCTGAATTTGATCTATCTCAAAAGGCAAGAGCATCTTTGGGAGAAACATACTCCACAGACAGAATGTGGGCCATCTCAGGAGATGAAAGTTGCCCTGAAATATGGAGTGGTTAGTTTTCATGGGCTGGGTAATTTCATAGGCTAATGAGTGGGAAAATTATTCTAACTATTTCAGGAAAAGGGGTGGGGAGATTTCCAGGCATTGAGCCACTGCCCACTTTTTGGCCTTTTAAAATGGTCAAGCTTGGAACTGTCACGGCTCCTGTGGATGTACCATTTAGCTAATGAATTTGTTTGTACAATGAACATATATTAAGACTCAAGGTCTACTGGGTGTCAAATTTCCTGCCATCTTGGACCTAGTTGATTTTAAATCATTTATGTCGTATACTTAACAAATCTATCATTCTTTTAAAGGTTGCTCTCTTTCCCCTTCCCTCCTACCTCAACACTGCCTAGGTAATGGTGAATGTTAAGGATCTCAATTACATATTGAGGGTGATCAGATATAGAGGATGAGGGAATTCTAGCTAAAATGAATAACAGTAGTTTGCCACAATTGAATAAGGCAGAAATGAATATAGTTTGATCAAAAAGATAACCTATCTTTGGCACCAGGAATTTGAGTTCTTGGGCTTCCTATGAAAAGCTAGGGGCCCTCCTAGAGATCCAGGGATTGTGTTATGCTTAGGAGACACAAAGATATATGAAGTATAGGTCTATCTCAGTGAACATAGGGCTTTAATATCTAATTACAGTTCAAAAGAAACTTATCATCTTGTAACATTACCTTCACAAAGTTATCTTTGTGAAGATAATAATCTATCAAACAGTTAAACAAAAATATCCAATAGCCTCTGCCCAGCATAAATGGAATTACTGACATGGGGAAGTGGAGACAGGTGGCCCATGTCACTTCCACAGACTTTAGGAAATGTGTAAATCAGAAGCTAAAAATGGACATTTCAGCCTCCATGAATAAATGGATGGAAATAGTTGCACTGGTATTTTTGTTCTAAAATTATTATGACATTGAAATTTGTATCCCTTACTTTGATAAATCCTAAAGGACAGTAATCATTTCTCTTGCTCTCAACAGTTTCTGTAAATTACCCAATGTGATTCACCCAAGGCCCAGCATATGTCACTCCCGCAGACAGATTGCAGACACGGCAGCTACAGACACTGAGCTCTGCTGCACCAAACCAGCTCCTAATGAGAAGAGGCCAACTCTCTCCAATAAGTCAGACCTGGAATCACAAGCTGAAACCAGCACTGGAAGTTAATCTTAGAGTCATTAACTCTTCTACTTAGAGTTAAAGGATTTCTGTTAAACTGACTTCACAGACATGTTATGAAATCATTTAACCCATTTCAATTTATACTCTAGAGGAAGAATTGCTTCCAAGAGGCTTTCTCCCCTAAATTATTTATGTTCATCTTTATTCTGAATTAACCATCTACCAAGAGCACCCATCAAAAGAGTAGAAAAATATAAAGAACCCTATCCAAAAAAAGAAAAAGTCCCCTGGCAAGTGAGTGGGAGGCCATGATATTAGGAGCTCTGTTTAGGGAAAGAAATGCAGTCCATGCTGTGGATGCCATTTTTATCAATGTCAATCTTCCAACCCTGAAGGTTGGCAGATTCAGGATGAAGTGTTTCTGGAGCCCGTCTAGTCACTATCTGAGAAGTCCCACTGCCCTCTCACATGAGATGGTTGATGTGCAACATTGGTCTAGCAGGAATAAACTTCCTATCACAAAACCTGCCACCATTTGGAAAACACACTGCTGCTTGGACTTGCTGGTAATAGGGATAGTTTATTGTTAATAAACTGAGATTAAGATATGAATTATTACATATGATGATTTTTTAAAAACTTACAGTTCTTTGCAGAGATGGAGTAGTCATCTGTCTAGATTATATGATTTAAATGGTGCTAGCTAGCTTGCTTATCCAAATCCTCATTTTGCCCTTCTTCCCCAATGATATTGTCATAATCCACCTTGCACACTTTTCCTTACGAGTCCCATAATTTTCTTGGTCAAATCTCACTGTCTTTTCTATGTTTGGCCACAAACAGATTAACTACATTAACATGAAAATCAAAAAGGACTCAAATCCAGTGGCATTTATTAAGTAGCACTTATATGCTCTACAAATAAAGCAGGAAATCTGTTGGCCAGGATTAGTACCCTCAGTTAATAATCTAGTTGGAACAGCACTAACATAAAATTGGCATACCGTCTGTAGTTTATGGGCTTCCCAGGTTGCTCAGTGGGTAAAGACCCTGCCTTCAATGCAGGAGACGTCGGATATATGGGTTCAATTCCTGAGTTGGGAAGATCCCCTGGAAGAGGGGCATGACAACCCTCTCTAGTATTATTGCCTGGAGAATCCCATGAACAGAGGAGACTGGTAGGCTTACAAAGGGTCAGACATGACTAAAGTGACTGAGCTGAGCACAGCACAGTGCTGCAGTTTATACAGCGATAGGAACCACTGGATGCAGCTTTCTATAATCCATGAGTTAACAAAATGAGAACCACCCATTGAAACTGCTGGGTAATGAGGGAATCAATTAATTGTAATGGACCACCTCCTAGACATGTAACTACCTTAATGTAAACTATCTGAAGATGAATATTTACAAAAATATCCTTTGCTTTATGGAAGACTTTTCTCACTTACTCATTTTCTTTGTTAAATTCAATTTTTAAAAACAATAGACCAAACAAACAAGAAGTTTAGGAACACTTTTCTGAGGCAAAGGAATGTCAGCATGCCTTTATTTCATTTAAATTCCAAGGCTGAATTAACTCTCTAAAACCTTATTCTAAGCTTCCTTGGGAAGTTGTTATATACATTTTCAGGTCATTTTTAGTTCTTACAAAGCCTGGCTTGATGTAGCACAGGTAGCATCTAGAAGGCCAGTGGTCACCTCCTTCATAGTTTGGGGAGCATTTACACAAGACAAGTAAGACAGTCATCCCACACGGGGAAGGGGGAGAAAGCAGTATGGTGAATTCTCAGCAAAACTTGATTTTTCTTTCCACTACTTATTGGAGAAATGCTGATAGTAGTACCATTTACTATTACTTAAAACTTAGATGGTTTGATTTCTGGTTATGATTGTGACCTAATTACTCCCCTTCAAAAAACAGTAAATTTGGTAGTAGTATCCTCATTTTTTTCCTTGTGGCTCAGATGGTAAAGAATCCACCTGCATTTTGCTGGAGACCTGGGTTCTATCCTTGGGTTGGGAAGATCCCCTGGAAGAGGACATGGCAACCTACTCCAGTATTCTTGCCTGGAGAATCCCCATGGATTGAGGACTCTGGCGGGCTACAGCCCACGGGATTACAAAAAATCAGACATGACTAAGAAACTAAGCACAGCACAGCACATCCTCATTTTATAAGAGGAAAAAATGATATTATAGCTGACTAATCAAGAAATAGTTTTGATGCCTGGATAGTTTAACTTCCAAGTGACAACTGTTCCTATCCTAGTTCCCATTTTTAATAAAAAACAACAATAAGACAATTTTTTTTTTTAATTGGATACCTTCTGTCCTCTTTTTTTATATGATTAATGCCCCCCACTCCCCCTTTTGTGGACAATGGTGAGTGCTCCAACACATTACAGTTAGTCCACTACATATGAACCTTCAGGTTGTTCACTTTCAACAGTGCTAAACTGCTTTCTATCAATGTCAAGCATGAGTGAAATTGCAGCTTGCCCTCCATCTCCTGTTGTTGATCCTTCAGCTCTACCATCTTCGATCTCTACTTTCTCCTCTAGTCAGTAACTCTTCTTTCCTGTTTGCTCCATACCAGCCCCTGTGTGCCAGCTGTTGTACTGTACTACTGTATTTTCAAGGTACTGTACTGTAAGATGAAAAAGTTTTCTTTATTTTTGTGTTTGTTTTTAATGTATTATTTATGTGGAAAATATTATACACTTTTCACAGTACAGTACTATATGTATTAGTTGGGTACCTAGGCTAACTTTGCAAAACTTACAGACTGAACTTACAAATACTCTATTGGAAGGGAAATCATTCATATGTAGGGGATTTAGTGTACATATAGGGAGAAAACCTCCAGGCTGCCACAATATGTACATGTCTATTGCCCATTTCTTAAGTGGAAGTTTCTTTCGTCCAAGTAGAATAAACAAGAATTTTGTTAAGGTGTCAAATAGAGTATCTAAAGTTTTTCTCTAAACAGCAAATTATTATCCTCTAGTATTTTTTCCTTGTCATGTTATTCACAGGAAGAAAAGCACTCTTCTCTTTTTGACTTGCACAATTTGGGGGAAATTTATAGGGGGAAGTTAAGTAGAAATTACCCCAGAGACAATGAGAAATCCCATAAGAGCCTCTAAGGGAAGTTAGGAGGGCAAGTGGGAAATAACTCTGAGTAGTGTCAATAGCTCACTATCTTCTCCTGTCCATGGAGGATTGCAAAGTGTTCTATTCATACTCCAATGAGCTTCTGTTCAAGCCTTTGTCTACAACGATGCATGTAGACTCTCTGGGGTGGGCCACTTACTTCTGTACAAGAATCAGGATTGTGGTAAAACTTGCTTTGGAGATTAAGAGCCTAAACAACTATATTCCAATTAAAAAATAAAATAAAAAGAGCCTATCCGTGTGTGCTCAATCATGTCTGACTCTTTGCGACCCTATGGACTATAGCTCATCAGGCTCTCTGTCCATTGGATTCTCCAGGCAAGAATACCACAGTGGGTTGCCATGCCCTCCTCCAGGGGATCTTCCTGACCCAGGGATCAAACCCACATCTCCTGTGGCTTCTGCATTACAGGCAGATTCTTTACCACTAAGCCACAGGGGAAGACCCAAAAAGAGTCTATAGATTGAAAGTAAAGATCTATTAATACCTTTCTCTTATTTATCAGCTGTCATTCATTCAATTAAAAATTATTGAATAACTTCCTGGGTATATGCTCTGAGCCAGGCATGGTACTTAACATTAGAAAAAAAAAAAAAATGAGCCAGATACCCTAGTCTCCCATTAGGAAGATAGAAGCATGATGAGGAAGACAGTCTTGACACCATCTAATAATGCTGTGACAGAATTATGTATCAGGAGCAGAGGGGCCACAGGGCAGGTCAATTGCTTCATGGATAAGGCACACAGACTATTCAAATCTTGAAAGATGAAACATTGTATTCTCGTTTTAAAATGGAATTAGGAACACAGTCTCAAATAAAGATTACCTGTGGGAAAAAGACAAAAAAACACAAATCAAAGGATTTCGTTACTCAATATGATGGAATTTAGAGTGTTTGACAGGGAATGACAGAATAGAGAGACATGAGAGGGGGGTAAGAGAGCACTGCGGTGATGCTCAGCCATGCAAATCCTTGTGTGCACTGCATTCTTAGTTCTTAGGCTTTCATTATGAAGGCTTTAAGGAGTTGTGAAATACTGAGTAGGGGCCCATAGTAGAATATGTTGTACATCACAGATCATGGTTCAGAGGTCACCCCCAGGTCCAGAGCTAAATTAGAAAGTGTAAAGGAAGATAAAATAGAATTTAAGAGAAATCTGGTTTTAAAAGGGAAGGCTGCAAACAAAATGTGAACCTCAGAAGGAGAATATTATAATTCATATGAAGA
Organism: Giraffa tippelskirchi; assembly: GCF_054371585.1. Classification (NCBI taxonomy): domain Eukaryota; kingdom Metazoa; phylum Chordata; class Mammalia; order Artiodactyla; family Giraffidae; genus Giraffa; species Giraffa tippelskirchi. The sequence continues at coordinate 128,673,964 of NC_137277.1, forward strand.
AAAGCATATGGAATGCATCTTCTCTTCTTGACTCCTACAGCCTGGGTCTTGTTTTTCTAAAATTGCTATTGAAATTAACAATTTAATTCACTTTTCCATTTATGAGATAAATGCTCATGTAATATAGAGCCATGGTGACACTCGATTGCCTTTGGATTTAATTTACATTGACGGCCTATTTGCCTATTTTTTCAGGAATCGAATTAGGTTGTCCATGTACAACACACAGCAAGTTTAATGAGGTTCAGACCTGTCTCCCAAAGCTACCACTGTGTAAAAAGTGTTTCACTTGGGAAATTAGAATCTCTGTTACCACCTTCATTACTCTGAAAGGGAAATTTGCTTTCCTTTGTATTACATATCCACAAGTGGAAGCAAGATGATAAATAGGGACCTATCAGTTTCCAAAACACTTTACACTAAATCACTTATAATTGCCTCCCACTTCTAGTTACTTCATATGCAAATTAAAAACAAATGCCCAAGTGCACTGGAATCTTCAGGATCTTCATTGCAAACGTAAAGGCTTTTTGGTGACTTTTTGCTTATTTCACATACAGATGTGGAAAGATAAATTCTACAAAGACAAGGATAACACTCCTGGACAGTTAATTATTGGGTAAGAAAAAAAAGCAAAAATGACTTGAAAATCTACTAAAGAAAGTTTCTTTAATAATGCTTCCTACCCTTCTGGCACTTTGTACTCTTTAAGTTACTCTCATATACACTGTCCTGTGGGATTCTCATAAAAGCCCTCCCTGTAAAGGAATTTGTCCAATGGGAGCTTAAGAAATTTGCCTAAGGACAGTGCCTAAAGGAACTTGCCCGTATGTCCCTAAAGGAACTTACTCTCAGTGTTTACAAGTAGTTGAAGTAACTACACGTTGAAAGAGGCGAAAGTGGCTATTCTCTTATACAGAATTGAAATTCTAATGATAAAGAATTATACTCCACTTTTTAGTATGTCATCTAGATACACCAAACAGTAAGATCTTCATTGAATCCAGGTATATCCTACCAGCAAGATGTCTTATCCATATGACCTAGAAGCAGAGGCTTCATGACAGTTGCTGAACTCAATGTGGGAATATGTCTAGAAGACAGCTAAGCAACAGGAAGAAACAGGCTGCAAGCAATTGGTGAAATGAAGTTTGTTTGCATTTCTTTCTCTAGCCCCATCTTATCTCTTCCCTGAGATACAGAAAGGATAATTTCTTCTCTGGCTAAAGCCTCTCCCTTTATATCTTTTTCAAAGCAGAACCAGGCTAAGTGCCATTTTAGGCAAAATATTTGTTCAGGCTAGAATGAGCCCATCATCCATGCCTGATATTTATCAAACACAGCAGTAGATATTTTGCATTATTTAATTTATTATTTGCTCTAAAATATGCTTTACAGCCTCATTTTTAGGTAAGAAAATGAAGAGTCAACCAGTGAAAGCTTCATGTCCAAAGTCAAGTGAAAAATCTTCTGGTAGAAAAAAAAATAGGATTCACTTTTAGATTTAGAGTTTATGTATCTATCTAGTTCATTCCCTACAGACATGCCTTTCTCCTAATTGCAGCTTGATCTCCTCTAGCTTTTTTGAAGATCCAATGGATGTTGGCAGTTTGAACTCTGGTTCCTCTGCCTTTTCTAAATCCAACTTGAACATCTGAAAGTTCACAGTTCATGTACTGTTGAAGCCTGACTTGGAGAATTTTGAGCATTACTTTGCTAGCATGTGAGGTGAATGCAGTTTTGCGGTAGTTTGAACATTCTTTGGCATTGCCTTTCTTTGGGATTGGAATGAAAACTGACCTTTTCCAGTCCTGTGGCCACTGCTGAGTTTTCCAAATTTTCCGGCATATTGAGTGCCACACTTTCACAGCATTATCTTTAAGGATTTGCAATAGCTCAACTGGAATTCCATCACCTCCACTAGCTTTGTTTGTGGTCATGCTTCCTAAGGCCCACTTGACTTAGGACCCCAGGATGTCTAGCTCTAGGTGAGTGATCACACCATCATGGTTATCTTGGTCATGAAGATCTTTTTTGTATAATTCTTCCGTGTATTCTTACCACTCTTTTTAATGTCTTCTGCTTCAGATAGGTCCATACCATTTCAGTCCTTTATTGTGCCATCTTTGCATGAAATATTCCCTTGGTATCTCTAATTTTCTTGACATCTCTAATCTTTCCCATTATATATTTTCCCTCTATTTCTTTGCATTGATCACTGAGGAACCCTTTTTTATCTCTACTTTCTATTCTTTGGAACTCTGAATTCAAATGGGTATATCTTTCCTTTTCTCCTTTGACTTTAGCCGAACTCTTCTAGCAGCATTGATAAGGCTTCAAGTTTAAAAGCTCCCAGTACTTTCTCTCTCCCCTAATGATGTGATATGAGGTTGGTGCTGAATGCTGCCTCAGTCATGGTGTTAAAACAGACTCACAGGTCAGCATTTCAGCTGAGTAGATGATGTCTTCAGGATTCATTAAACGCCCCGGGAACACTAACTAGGAGTTTGTGCTGTTAACATTGTCTTCTTTACTGCCCTTGCCAGCATCAAGATGCCAATGATAGGAACTCCATTGTCAAAGATTAAGTCTCTTCAGCCAAATTCCTCCCATAGATCAGGCCAATAGAAAACCCTGTCTCTGTTTAATTTCTGTTCAGCTCAAACTTTCTGCTGCTGTGCTGAAGGACAGGGAGCCACAGGCTTTCAAACACTCCAGATATATATGGTTACCAATCTTTGACATGAAAAACTGTTAAAAATCTCAGCACTTACACCCTGGGGAAGTGCTGCTAGGCTGAAAGACATGAAGTCATTGAGAACTTACAATTCATTTCTCTGAAATAACAAGAACAAGGCTGTTAATGCTCACAAAGTACAGAGGCAGACCCTCAGAGAAGGGAATGCTGGAACATTCAAAATGGAAGCTCAGAGAGGTGAACCTTGCGGAATCAGTTCCACTCCAAACCAGGCAGGGAGACCACACCCTGTGATCAAGTTCTACATCACTGCCAGCCAGTCTATCATCATACTATTGCCTAAACAACTGCAGATTAATACTGAGTATTTAAATGTAAATTCTAATTTTTTTTTTGTTTGTTCATTTCATAGTTCTTCAGGAGAAGATGACATAAGATTATTGTGAAAGATGCCAAAAAAAGAAGCATTAACAAATACAAAGAATACAAACCAAAAACCATAACCCACATTCCTTCTAGTCAGTTATAAAACACCGGAAGTCTTCATTGATTTTTTTTTTTCTTTTTATTGTTAAAATCCCAATCATTTCCTCATTAACTTCTGCCTGGAATATTGCAATTATTGTAATTTATTTTTCTCCAACTCTTTTGGTCACCAATACTGAAAACCTGTGGCTAGTCTGTCTAACTGGAGAAGGAAATGGCAACCCACTCCAGTATTCTTGCCTGGAGAATCCCAGGAAAGGGGGAGCCTGGTGGGCTGCCGTCTATGGGATCGCACAGAGTCGGACAAAACTGAGGCAACTTAGCAGCAGCAGTCTGTCTAACACCACTTTTGTTATGCTGTTTTCCCATATACAGTTGACCCTTGAACACATTGATGGACTAGGGGTATTGACCCTCTGTGCCATGAAAAAATCCATGGTCAGTCTTCATAATCTGTGGTTCTGCATCCATGGATTCAAACAAGCAAAGATTGCATAGAACTGCAGTATTTCTATTTTTTAAAAGTCCACATACACATGAATCCACACAGTTCAAACTTGTGTTATTCAAGGGTCAACTATACAGACTTTAAATTCTTCCTCTTTTGTACAGATAATACTAATACTCAATATTTTAAATTTCTACCTCCCCAACAGGCACTTATTTTTAAAATAAAACCATTTAAAATTGTGTACCTACATTTATTCACATACTTCTTTACGTATTTGATTGTGTACCTTCCCTCCCCTACACTTGTCATAGCTTCTCCACCACCCCAGAATTGTTTCACCTTCTTCTATCGCCACTGAGTTACGAAACCTTTAAAAATATACTAAATTAATACCTCAAAAGAAAGCAGTACATTAGCTCTAGAGAGCTAAAATTAAATTAACTGAATATACTGTGTATAGGCTAGAATTCGGGCAAGTTTCACTCTCATACACTGCCGGTAGATGTAACATTGTCCAACCACTTTGAAAAATGTTTCTTTAAAAAATTAAACATATACCTTCCTTAAAACCTAGCCATTTCACCTCTAGGTATTCACCAAATGAAAATAAAAATACATATCCAAAGGCTTGTACATGAATGTCTATGCCAGTTTCAATCATAATAGCCTAAAACAAAAACAACCCAAATGTCATCAAAAGATAATGGATCAACAAATGTTGATATATCCATGGTGGTATAGAAAAACTCAATAATGAAAAGGAAAGAACTATTGATGCATACAATAACATAGATTGAATCTCAAAACAATGATGTCATGTGAAAAGCAAACCCCACTCAAATGCATATACCACATAATTTCATTTATATAAATAACTGGAAAATTAAAAGGAATCTGCAGTGAGAGCGAGCAAGCACATTGGTGTGACCTGGAGAATAAGAGATAGGTATTGATGAGGAGAGATTGGAAGGAGAGATTCTGAAAAGATGAGTTACAACATTGTAAATCAACTATATTCAATTAGAAAAAAAGACATGAAGAAACTAGGGGTAAATGTATATGCTTATTATCTTTATTGTAATGATAGTTTTAGGAATATCCATGTATACCAAACCTCACTAAAATATATACTTTTAATACACTCAATTTATCATAAGTTGAGTATATCTCAAAAACCTGAACAAATTTAACCAAAATTTAAGACTAGGAAGAATCAATTTCATATATGTAACTCAGCAGTATTAAGTGTTTGATGAATTAAAAACCAGAGAGATAATAAGACACAGACAGGACAGGCTTTCAAATAGATTAAACATTTTAGATTCATGAACTTATGAAGGCAGAGGATCCATACATAGGAATTCTTTCCAAGTGATCAAGATCTAGGGATTTAGTGTCTCTGGGTAACAGAAGATACTAGAAAAGAGACATCCTGACAACTGGGGCAGAGAACAGCTGCAGAGATTTATAAGTTACAGAGCTGAACTTGGAGTCCAGCAGTTATGGATGGGTAGCGAGTCAGTCTCATAGGACCATGATGGTACACCTGGGGCACACCACAAGCTGTATTTGGGCTATTTTCCTCAAGACCACAGAACCATAAGGTTATTTCATGATAGGTGCTTGCCCTGATTGACTTGGACTAGATGATTTATTGGAAGGCATTATTCTTAGAGAATAGACTACTTAAAACCTCACCAGACCTCTGAAAATCTTCTATTGTTATAATTTATTAGGTTGGTACCAAGGTAATTGTCGTTTTGGACCATGAATTTTAAATCATTATAACTAGGCTTAAATACATCTTTGGAGAAGGCAGTGGACCCCACTCCAGTACTCTTGCCTGGAAAATCCCATGGACAGAGGAGCCTGATAGGCTGCAGTGCATGGGATCACGGAGAGTCGAACACGACTGAAAGACTTCATATTCACTTTTCACTTTCATGCCTTGGAGAAGGAAAGGGCAACCCACTCCAGTACTCTTGCCTGGAGAATCCCAGGGACAGGGGAGCCTGATGGGCTGCCGTCTATGGGGTCACACAGGGTCGGACATGACTGAAGCGACTTAGCAGCAGCAGCAGCAGCAAATACATCTTTATTAATCAAAATAGGAAACATTACAATCAATCCATTTTTTGCCAAAAAGAAATAAGTTTGCTTGTTCCTATAGCATAAAAAGTTGTGCTTCGGGGTTCAAGGAAATTTTGGAAAACATTTTCTGCCTCCTGCTGGTTGTGGAAGTATTTCTCTGCAAAAAGTTGTCAAGATGCTTGAAGAAGTAGTTGTCAGTTGGTGAGAGGTCAGATGAATAAGGCAGAGGAGGCAAAACTTTGTAGCCCAATTCATTCAACTTTCAAAGTGTTGATTGTGCGATATGTGGTGAGACTTATAATGGAAAAGAATTGGACACTTTCTGTTGACCAAGGCAGGCCACAGGTGATGAAGTTTTCAGTGTATCTCATTGATTTGCTGAGCATACTTCTCAGATGTAATGGTTTCACCAGGATTCAGAAAGCTGTAGTGGATCAGATGGGCAGCAGACCATCAAACAGTGACCATGACCTTTTTTAGTGAAAGTTTGGCTTTGGGAAGCACTTTGGAGCTTCTTCATGGTCCAGCCACTGAGCTGACTGACCCCTGCTGCTGCTACTAAGACGCTTTAGTCGTGTCCAACTCTGTGCGACCCCATAGACGGCAGCCCACCAGGCTCCACAGTCCCTGGGATTCTCCAGGCAAGAACACTGGAGTGGGTTGCCATTTCCTTCTCCAATGCATGAAAGGAAAAGTGAAAGTGAAGTCGCTCAGTCGTGTCCGACTCTTCGTGACCCCATGGACTGCACCCTACCAGGCTCCTCCATCCATGGGATTTTCCAGGCGAGAGTACTGGAGTGAGTTGCCATTGCCTTCTCCTGATTGACCCCAGTTGTCCTATAAAATCCACTTTTTGTCGCACATTGCAATCTGATCTAGAAATGATTTGCTGTTGGGAAGAACAAGAGGACACTTCAAATCAATGATCTTTTTTTGGTTTTCGGTCAGCTCATGAAGCATTAACTTATTGAGCTTTTTCACCTTTCCAATTTGCTTCAGATGCCAAACAACCATAGTATGTTCAACATTGAGTTCTTTGGCAACTTCCCATGTAGTTGTAGGAGGAACAGCTTCGATGATTGCTCTCAGTTGGTTGTTGTCAACTTCCTATGGCTGGCCCCCAGGCTCCTCACGGTCAAGACTCTCATCTCCTTTGTAAAACTTTTTGAACCACCACTGCACTGTATGTTCATTAGCAGCTCCTGGGCCAAATCCATTGTTGATGTTGCAAGTTGTCTCTACTTTATGACCCATTTTGAACTCCAGTAAAAAAATCTCTCAAATTTGCTTTTTGCCTAGTATCATTTCTATAGTCTAAAATAAATGTAAAATAAGCAAGTAAGAAGTCATTAGCAAAAAACATAAAATGAGAAATGCACATTAAAATGATGTATAACATAACCACATTTATTTAAGAATGTATTCCAGTATCAAATGGCAAAGTTCAACAACACAAAATCACAATTATTTTTACATCAACCTAACAATCGGTTTAAGTTATAAATATATTGCCTCAAAACCAAGAGAGCAGATGGCAAGGCTAGGATTCTTGAACATGTAGGGAGCTGTACCCACTCTTGAGATCCTGTGGGAACTTCCCATCTAGACAGCTTACAAATAGACCTATAAAATCCTACACACTTAATGTGTTATCTCTGTTATGAAGATTTCCAGATCAATCTCCCATGACATTTCCCATATATTATTGCATACTGTTTTGAGCCTATTATTCTCAATCACAAACCTCAAAAATGAGTTCTTCCTCCTTTGAACTTCCCTAAATTGTATTATCTGCTTTATTCATATGTTACTTCATTATATTTGCTATGAAGCAAATACTGTGCTATTTAGATGGGTGACTGTGACTTGTTGACAACCAGGCAAGTGTACTATAAGTGTGAAAGAGGCAGGTATTATAACCTTACAGGATACTTATCCCCAAAATCATATTACAGAGAAGAGTTCCATGGTACTTTTTCCCCCCTGGGATAAGAGATGGAAAGAGAGAGAGAGAAAAAAAGAGGGGTAGCATAGAAAAAGAGAGAAGATTTTGGTTATGATTACTGTAAATTCAATTTCACACAATTTTTAAAGCAATATTTATTCTCCCAAGATTTCTTTTTTTGTCTTTTTAAATTGAAGAGTATTTGATATATAACATTATGTAAATTTAAAGTGTACAACATGCTAATTTGATTCATTTATACATTGTAATATGACTGCCATTGTAGTGATAATTAGCACCTGTATCTTGTTACATAACTATAATCTGTTTTTAGTGGTTATAATAATTAAGTTATAGCCTTAGCAAGTTTGATGATTATAATACAATAGTGTTGCCTATAATCACCACACTCTGCATTAGATCTCTAGAATTTTTTTACTACTTATTGCAAGTCTGTACCCTTAAACAATACCTGTCCTATCCCCTCAACCTCCATCCCCTGGAAACTACCATTTTATTCTCTGCTTTTACAAGTTCCACTTTTAAGATCCTACATATAAGTGATATCATATAATATTTGTCTCTGTCAGATATCTTCCTTAGCATAATGTCCTCAAAGTCCATTCATTTTATTGTCTCATGAGTAATATTCCATTGTGTATATGTATATGTATTTTAATCTACTTATCTATTGATGGACACAGGTTGTTTCCAGTTTTCCATACCTTGACTAATTTAGTTAATGCTGCAATGAACATTGGAGTGTATCTAACATTTCTTGATAACCCGTTTTGATTTGAGGGGGCATATACTCAGGAGTGAGATTGCTGGATGACATGAAGTTCTATTTTTAATTTTTTTGAGGAAACTCCATATTGTTCATCATGGTGGATGAACCAATTTACATTCACCAACACTCTACAAACGTTCTTTTTTCTCTACCTCCTTGCCAGTATTTATCACTTATTTCCTTGAAGATAGCCATTCTAACAGTTGAGAAGTGATATCTCATTGTGGTTTTGATTTGGGTTTCTCTGATGATTAGTGATATTGAGCATCTTTTTGTGTATCTGTTGGCCATTTGGAAGTATTTTGGGGAAAAATGACTATTTTTGAATTATACTATTCTTTTTATTATTGTTATATGAGTTCTGTATATGTTTGGATATTAACCCCTTGATATATGGCTTGCAAAAATATTCTCCCATTCTGTTGGTCATCTTTTCATTTTATTGTTACCTTTTTTCCTGTGCAGAATCTTTTAAGCTAGATGAAATCCCATTTTTTAAATTTGCCTTTGTTGGTTATTCTTTTAGTTTTATAAATAAAATAACACTCTTTGTCAAGACTCATGTCAAGAGTTTTTTCCCTACATTCTCTTCTGGGAGTTTTATGGTATCAGGTCTTCTGTTAAGTCTTTGATCTATTTCAAAATAGTTTTTGTGGGTTGTGAGACAAGGGTCTGATTTTTTTTTGTAACTACACATTATCCAGTTTCCCTAATATCATTTCTTTCCTCACTGGTTTTTCTTGGCTCCCTTGTCATATATTAGATGACTATATATTCTGCAGTTTATTTCTGGGTTCTCTATTCTATTCCATTGGTCTATGTGTTTTTTTATGTCAGGACCATACTGTTTTAATTACAATGCTGTGCTATGCTCACTTGCTTCTGCCTGAGTCATGTCCGACTCTTTCTGACCTATGGATTGTAGCCGGCCAGGTTCCTCTATCCATGGGATTCTCCAGGCAAGAATTTTGGAGTGGGTTGCTGTGCCCTCCTGCAGGGGATTTTCCCAATCCAGGAACTGAACCCACATCTCTTGCATTGCAGGCAGTTTCTTTAAGCACTGAGCCACCTGGGAAGCCCTTTGATTACTATAGCTTTGTAATAAAAATTTTAAATCAAAAGTGTGATACCTCTGGCTTTGTTCTTCTTTCTCAGATTTGCTTTGGTTACTCAGGTTCTTTGTGGATCCATACAAATTTTAGTTTTGTATTTCCCATTTCTGTGAAAAATGTCGTTGGAAATTTGATAGGAATTGCATTGAATTTACATATGACTTTGGGTCAAATGGACACATAAGCATTATTAATTCTTCTGATATATGAACATGGATGCTTTTTATTTGTTTATGTCTTCCTTGATTTCATTTTTAAAAGCCTTATATTTTTCTCTGTACAAATTCTTGACCTCCTTTGGTAAAGGTATTCCTGGATATTTTATTGTTTTTGATCCTATGATATTGTTTTATTTCTTCTTCAGATGTTTTAATAATAGTGTATAAGAACTGCAACCGATTTCTGTGTTTAACATCCTGCAATTTACTAAATTTGTTGATTAGATCTAACAGTTTTTGGAGTCCCATCACTATCATATGACACTATCATATCATTAGCAATTAGCAGGAATTTTACCCCTCTTCTGATTTGGATGACTTTTATATCTTTGTGGAATTGCTCTAGCTAGAACTTCCAGTACTATATTGAATAAGGGTGGTGAGATAGACATCTGTGTCTTATTTCTGACCTTAGAGGGAAAGCCTTCAATTTTTTATTGAATGAATGTTAGCTGTGGGATTGCTGTATATGGCATTTATTATGTTGAGGTATCTCCTTTCTATACTCAATCTGTTACACTTTTTTTTCTTTTTAATAATGAAAGAATTTCACAGTATGTCAAAGGATTTTTCCATATCTATGAGATGATTGTGTGATTTTATGCTTTGCTTTGTTGATGTGATGTATTACATTTCTTGATTTGCTTATGGTGAAACATTCTCATTTCTCAGGGATAAATTTAATTTGTATAATGGTGTACAATCCTTTCAATGTGTCTTTTAATTTGACTTGCCAATATTTTATTGAGAATTTTTGCATCTATGTTCTTTAGGGATATTGGTCTGTAGTTTTCTTGTTTTCTTGTTGTATTTTGTTTGATTTCAATGTCAGGCTAATGCTGGCTTTGTAACATTAGTTTTCCCTCTTCTTTAGTTTTTTTTTTTTTCAGGAAGATTTTAAATAGGATTCAGATTAATTCATTTTAAATGTTTGAAATAATTCACCAATGAAGCTGTCTGCTACTGAGGCCTTCTGTGTTGGGAGATCTTTTATTACTGATTCAATATCTTCATTCATTATTGGCCTGAATGGATTTTCTATTTCTTCCTGAAGCAATTTTAGCAGGTTGTGTGTCTCTAGGAAATTATACATTTCTACTAAGTTATTCAATATCATGGTAATCCAAGCCTATGCCCCAACCAGTAACACTGAAGAAGCTGAAGTTGAACAGTTCTATGAAGACCTACAAGACCTTTTAGAACTAACAACCAAAAAAGATGTCCATTTCATTATAGGGGACTGGAATGCAAAAGTAGGAAGTCAAGAAACACCTGGAGTAACAGGCAAATTTGGTCTTGGAGTACAGAATGAAACAGGGCAAAGGCTAATAGAGTTTTGCCAAGAGAACGCACTGGCCATAGCAAACACCCTCTTCCAACAACACAAGAGAAGACTGTACGTGTGGACATCACCAGATGGTCAAAACCAAAATCAGATTGACTATATTCTTTGCAGCCAAAGATGGAGAAGCTCTATGCAGTCAGCAAAAACAAGACCGGGAGCTGACTGTGGCTCAGATCATGAACTCCTTATTGCCAAATTCAGACTTAAATTGAAGGAAGTAGGGAAAACCACTAGACCATTCAGGGATGACCTAAATCAAATCCCTTATGATTATACAGTGGAAGTGAGAAATAGATTTAAGGGACTAGATCTGATAGACGGAGGTTCGTGACATTGTATAGGAGACAGGGATCAAGACAATCCCCATGGAGAAGAAATGCAAAAAGGCAAAATGGCTGTCTGAGGAGGCCTTACAAATAGCTGTGAAAAGAAAAGAAGCAAAAAGCAAAGGAGAAAAGGAAGGATATTCCCATGTGAATGCAGAGTTCTAAAGAATAGCAAGGAGAGATAAGAAAACCTTCCTCAGCGATCAATGCAAAGAAATAGAGGAAAACAACAGAATGAAAAAGACTAGAGATCTCTTTAAGAAAATTAGAGATACCAAGGGAACATTTCATGCAAAGATGGGCTCGATAAAGGATACAAATGATATGGACCTAACAGAAGCAGAAGATATTAAGAAGAGGTGGCAAGAATACACAGAAGAACTGTACATAAAGTTCTTCATGACCCAGGTAATCACGATGGTGTGATCACTCACCTAGAGCCAGACATCCTGGAATGTGAAGTCAAGTGGGCCTTAGGAAGCATCACTATGGACAAAGTGAGTGGAGGTGATGGAATTCCAGTTGAGCTATTTCAAATCCTGAAAGATGATGCTGTGAAAGTGCTGCACTCAATATGTCAGCAAATTTGGAAAACTCAGCAGTGGCCACAGGACTAGAAAATGTCAGTTTTCATCCCAATTCCAAAGAAAGGCAATGCCAAAGAATGCTCAACTTATTGCGCAATTGCACTCATCTCACACGCTAGTGAAGTAATGCTCAAAATTCTCCAAGCCAGGCTTCAGCAATGCGTGAACCATGAACTTTCAGATGTTCAAGCTGGTTTTAGAAAAGGCAGAGGAACGAGAAATCAAACTGCCAACATCCGCTGGATCATCGAAAAAGCAAGAGAGTTCCAGAATAACTTCTATTTCTGCTTTATTGACTATGCCAATGCCTTTGACAGTGTGGATCACAATAAACTGTGGAAAATTCTGAAAGAGATGGGAGTAGCAGACCACCTGACCTGCCTCTTGAGAAACCTGTATGCAGGTCAGGAAGCAACAGTTAGAACTGGACATAGAACAACAGACTGGTTCCAAATAGGAAAAGGAGTACATCAAGGCTGTATATTGTCACCCTGCTTATTTAACTTATATGCAGAGTATATCATGAGAAATGCTGGGCTGGAAGAAACACAAGCTGGATTCAAGATTGCCAGGAGAAATATCAATAACCTCAGATATGCAGATGACACCACCCTTATGGCAGAAAGTGAAGAAGAACTAAAGAGCCTCTTGAAGGTGAAAGAGGAGAGTGAAAAAGTTGGCTTAAAGCTCAACGTTCAGAAAACTAAGATCATGGCATCTGGTCCCATCACTTCATGGCAAATAGTTGGGGAAACAGTGGAAACAGTGACAGATTTTATTTTTCTGGGCTCCAAAATCACTGCAGATGGTGATTGCAGCCATGAAATTAAAAGACACTTACTCCTTGGAAGGAAAGTTATGACCAACCCAGATAGCATATTAAAAAGTAGAGACATTACTTTACCAACAAAGGTCTGTCTAGTCAAGGCTGGTGTTTTTCCAGTGGTCATGTATGGACGTGAGAGTTGTACTGTGAAGAAAGCTGAACGCTGAAGAATTGATACTTTTGAACTGTCGTGTTAGAGAAGATTCTTGAGAGTCCCTTGGATTGCAAGGAGATCCAACCAGTTCATCCTAAAGGAGATCAGCCCTGGGTGTTCATTGGAAGGACTGATGTTGAAGCTGGAACTCCAATACTTTGGCCACCTCATGCGAAGTGTTGACTCATTGGAAAAGATCCTGATGCTGGGAAGGATTGGGGGCAGGAGGAGAAGGGAACGACAGAGGATGAGATGGCTGGATGGCATCACCAACTCGATGGACATGAGTTTGGGTAAACTCCGGGAGTTGGTATTGGACAGGGAAGCCTGGCGTGCTGAGATTCATGGGGTCACAAAGAGTTGGATACTACTGAGTGGCTTAACTGAACTGATCTGAACTGAACTAAGTTATTTAATTTATTGACATCACCTTAGTCTCTTATGATCGTTTGTATTACTGTAGTATCAGTTGTAATGTCTCTTTTTTCATTTCTAATTTTATCTATGTGAGGGTTTTTTCCCTCAACCTGAAGTTTTCTAAATTTTATCTTTAAAAATAAACCTCAGTTTTGTTGATCCTTTCTCCTGTTTCTATGGTTCCTATTTTATTTCCTCTATGATCTTTATTTTTCTTCTTTTTGCTAACTTTGGACTTAATTTGTTGTTGTTGCTGTTTTTCAAGTTCCTTGAAGTGTATAGTTAGATGGTTTATATGAGATCTTCCTAATTTTATAGTATATGTGTTTTCCTATAAATCTACATCTCAGTTCTTCTTTTGCAGCATCTCATAGCATTAATTTTCTTTTGTTTTAAGACAGTTTTTTTTAATTCCCATGTGATTTTTCAGAGATGTGCTGTTTAGTATCCACATATATAACATCTATAAAGATTTCCTAGCATTCCTCTTATTGTTTATTTTCAGTTTGTATACCACTGGTCATAAAAAGATAGTTGGTAAGATTTCAATCTTCTTAAATTTGCTAACACTTCTTATGTGTCCTATCATATGATCTGTCTTGTAGAATGTTCTACATGTATTTGAAAAGAATGAATGTGTATTCTGCTGCTGTTGGTTAGAATGTTCTATATATGTGTCTAAGTTCATTTGATATATAGTTCGATTCCAACATTTCTTTGTTGATTTCTGTCTGGATGATTTGCTCATTAGTGACAGTGGGATATTGAAGTCCCTTATGACTATTGTGGGACTTCCCAGGTGGTTCAGTAGTAAAGAATCTTCCTGCCAATACAGGAGATGCAGATTTGATCCTTGGGTCAGGAAGATCCACTGTAGAAGGAAATGGCAACCCACTCCAGTATTCTTGTGTGGAAAACCCCATGGACAAAGGAGCCTGGTGGGCTAGAGTCCATGAAGTTGTAAAACGGTTGGACAGGACTTAGTGGTTAAACAACAACAAAAACTACTGTTGTGTTATTGTCTCTTTCTCCCTTCAGTTCTTGCAAGTGAAAGTGTTAGTCACTCATTCATGTCCAATTCTTTGCAACCCCATGAAGTGTAGTCTGCCAGGCTACTCCATCCATGGGATTTTCCGGACAAGAATACTGGAGTATGTTGCCATTTCCTTCTCCAGAAAAGTTACACTGAGGAATCTGACCAGTTATTTTGGGACAGTTAAGATAAAGGGGCTGACTTCCTCAGCTCTACCAGACTCTGGGGATCCCAGAACTGACTCTTTGTGACCCCATGGACTGTGGCCCACCAGGCTCCTCTGACCATGGGGATTCTCTAGGCAAGAATACTGGAGTCGATTTCCATGTCCTCCTCCAGGGGATCTTTCCAACCCAGGGATTGAACCCAGGTCTCCCATGTTGCAGGCAGATTCTTTACTGTCTGAACCACCAGGGTTCTTAGTATTAGCTTAAAATATTTAGGTGCTCAGATGTTGGGTACACATTTACAATTTTTATATCATCTTGATGTATTGACCAATTTAACATCACATAATCATCTATTTTGTCTTTTGTTGCAATTTTGACTGTAAGTCTGTTTTGCCAGCTATATGTGTAATCCCACTTTCTTTTGTTTCTCATGTATACAAAATAGTTTCTTCTATCCCTTCACTTAGAGCTTATCTTTAGAGTTGAAGGCTGTCTCCTGTATGCAGCATGTAGTTGGGTCTCTCTCTCTCTCTCTTTTTTTTTAATTCTGCCCCTCTCTGGCTTTTGATTGGTAAATTCAACTGTTTACATTCAAAATAATTACTGGAATTTTTGGACTTAATAATGCCACCTTCATGTTATTTGTTTGTTTGTTCATTTTGTTTTATATTTTCATTGTTTCTTATAACTTGTGTTTCTATCTTTGTTAATCAGTGATTTTCCACGGGGATATGCTCTTTTTCCCCCCTCTTTTATTTATTTATTTATTTATTTTCATGAATCTGCTCTAGATTTGCTTTGCAGTTACTATGGGTTTGCATAAAACATCTCATAGATAAAATAGGCCTTTTTTATACTAATAGTAAATTATCTTCATTCACCTATAAAGGTTCCACCCTTTTATTCTTCCCTTTTTATATTTTTGATGCCACAATTTATATTGTATATTTATTAACAACTTATAGTGGCTATACAATTATATTTAATGCTTTTTTTTTAACCTTTGTAGTATAGTTATATTGTTAACATGCCATCCTAATATAGATTTATAGTTTTCTAATTCTCTTTTTCACCTTTACCAGTGTGTTGTATATTTTAATACTTTTTCTTGTCAGAGATTAACACTTTTTTTCATTTCAGTTTGAAGAGCTCCTGTCAAACTTTCTTGCAAGATAAGTCTAGTGGTAGTGAATTCTCTCAGCTTTTGTTTGTCTGGGAAAGCTTTTATTTCTCTTTTATATCTGAAGAAAAACTTTGCTGAATACAGTATTACTGGATGACAATTTTTGTCTTTCCACACTTTGAATATGTCACTCCACTTTCTCCTGACCTGTAGAGATTTTGCTAAAAAATCTGTTGATAGTTTAATGAAGGTTCCTCTGTAGGCTAGTTTCTTTTTTTCCCTAGCTTCATTTAAGATTTTTTATCATTGATTTTGGACAGTTTTACTATAATATGTCTTAGAGAAAGTCTCTCTGCATTGGGATAATAGGATGTCCTATTAGCTTCATGAACTTTTATGTCTAAGTCTTTCTCCAGGTTTGGAAAGTTCTCAAGTATTATTTATTTAAATAAACTCTCTGCTCCCTTCTCCCTCTCTTCTATTTCTTGAACACCAATTACTCTAATATTTTCTGTTCTAATAGAGTCCAATAACTCTAATGGGATTTCTTCACTTTTAAAAAATCTTACTTCCATTTCCTCTCTAACCTAATTGCTTCTAAGTACCTATTCTTTTTTTTTTTTTTAATAAATTTATTTATTTTAGTTGGGGGCTAATTAATTTACAATATTGTAGTAGTTTTTGCCATACATTGACATGAATCAGCCATGGGTTTACATGTGTTTCCCATCCCTCTGGGTCATCTCATTGCCCCAGCCCTGAGCATTTGTCTCATGCATCAAACATGGAATGGTGTTCTGTTTCACATATGATAATATATATGTTTCAATGCTATTCTCCCAGAACGTCCTACCCTCACCTTCTCCCTCAGAGTCCATAAGACTGTTCTATGCATCTGTGTCTCTTATTCTGTCTCGCATATAGGGTTATCGTTACCATCTTTCAAATTCCATATATATGCATTAGTATACTGTATTGGTGTTTTTCTTTCTGGCTTACTTCACTCTGTATTATGGGCTCCAGTTTCATCCATCTCAATAGAACCGATTCAAATGTAAATACCTATTCTTCAAAGACATTTACTCTTTTTCCCACCTGGTCTGCCTCTTTACCTGTGGCCTCTCTCTTGCACTCTTCAACTCCTTTATTGAATTTTTCAGCTCGAAAAGTTCTCTTTGATTCTTTCTTATAATTTCAATTTCTGTGGTGAAGACCATCTTCTGTTTATTAACATTATTTCTGATTTCACTGAATTGTCTTTCTGAGTTTTCTTATAGCTTGTTGAATTCCTTCCTAACAGCTATCTTGAGTTTTTTTATCAGTTAGATCATATTTCATGTCTCTGAATTTGGTTGCTATAGAATTATTATTTTCTTTTTGTGATGCCGTTTTTCTGGACTTTTCATATTGTTTTGCAGGTATGAGCTTCTGTTCTCACAGTTGAAGTAGCAGAGTCTTCCTTAACTAAGCTTTTATGTCTTTGGTTCTTAGAGTTTAACAGGTTGGCTACTAGAAATATTTCTGTTGTATTGAAAATGTGGCACTATAATTTAAGTTTTATTTTTCCCTTGCCTACCAACATTGTCCTATATTCTGAGCAATCTCCATGCTTACCAGATCCAGTCTAATGAATGCACTCAGGATTGCACACAAAGAGTCAGCAGCAGAGTGGGGGAGATGTGGGTTTAGCACTTGTAGCTTTGAATGTGCTTACAGGTGCACTGGAGAGATACGCAAGTGGGGAACTTCCAGAAGTTGTTAGGCAGACTTCCTGCTGAAGTCCTGAAGTAGACAGAAGGAATTTTTTTCCTTTAATGTCCTGTGATATTCTTATTTACCTCCTCTTATCCTGTGCCCTTCTCTCAGTCACCGAAGTCCTTTCTCAGAATGCAAGTTTCTTCAGCCATAATCCACATAATTAGGTGATATCTGGGCAGTCACTCACCACCTTTCCTTTCACCTCTTCTGTTGGAGATGTTCCTGCTTTCCACCTCCTCTGACAGAGAGGTCACTCTACCAAAAATGTAATTCCTTGTAGTGCCACTCTGGGCAGGGGTGACTAGTGAGTTCCTCTTTCTCCTCTGTATCCAACTCTCTCTCTCCTGCTCCAGCGGCATGCAAGAATCTCCTGTCAGGCAGGCTGGACTTCTGCAAGTTTTTTTCTTGCTCACGTGTATCTGACCAGTTTTGCACCTTTTTTTTTTTTTTTCCTGATTGCAGTGAGTGGGAGTGGGGCAGGTTTGTTGACTCCTTTGAATCTGAAGTCTTCACTGAGGTCTTGTTTGTTTATTTTTGGATGCACTTGTGGACTAGAAAACTCCAGGTTCTCTTGATATATAGGACTGAGGCACTTTTTTTTTTTTTTTTTTTTTGGTTATGGGTGTCTAATTAGATGTTGATAAATGGGGAGAGAAGAAAGGAATGACTTATGCCACTACAATGCTCACTTCACTCCTTTTCTTTCGAGACTCCCTTTATGGTCTTATGGTTAAGAATCCACCTGCCATTGCAGGGCACACAGGGAAAATTTTCCCTGGCATGGGAAAATTCCACATGCCATGGGGCAACTAACCCAGCACACCACAACTAATGAAGCTCATGTGCTCTGCAACAAGAGAAGCCACCACATTGAGCAGCCTGCCCACCACAACAAAGAGTAGACCCTGGTCATCGCAGCTAGAGGAAGCCCATGTATAACAATGAAGACCTAGCATAGCCAAAATAAATGAATTAAATATATAACACATTAAGGAAAGATTACTTAATTAGATCTTGGCCTTGTCTGGGCTTTGTATTTCAACAATATATTATTATCTCAGTCAGAAATCAGTTAGTAAATAAAACTTTAATGTGTGAAACCCATGACATATATATATATTGGAACCACTATTTTGAACTGCTTTTTAATCTCTTAACCAGATAAAAGTCAAAGGTATCATTACCTATTTGAATCATTTTCTTCTGTAATACTGTAACTCCTTGGGAGGTGGGTGGGAAGAGTACTTCCCAAATGGCTCAGTGGTAAAGAATCCACCTGCCAATGTAGAAGATGCTGATTCAATCTCTGAGTTAGGAAGATCCCCTGAAGAAGGAAATGGCAACCTACTCCAAGATTTTTGCCGGAGAAGTCCGTGGACAGAGGAGCCTTGCAGTCTACATGCATGGGGTCACAAAGAGTTGTACTCAACTGAGTTACTAACCCTTTCACTTTCATATATATAATTATTAACCTCCAGTACCTCAGAACATCAACTTATTTGAAAATAAGGTCTTTGTGCCTATAATTAGTTAAGAAAAAGTCATGGTGGAATAAAGTGAGCTTCTAAACAACTTTGACTGGTGTCCTTATAAGAAGAGAAAAACACAGACATACAGAATGAAGATGACCATGTGAAGAAAGAGTTTGGAGTGATGCTACCAGAAGTCAAGGGATAATAGGATGACCAGAACCCAGAAGAGGCCAAGAGGGATCTTCCTTAGAGGCTTCGGAAGGAGCATGGCCCTGAAAACATGATTTCAACCTTCTAGTTTACAGAACCATGAGAGGATAAATTTCTCTTCTTTTAAAGCATCCAGTTTGTAGTGCTTTGTTAGAGCAGCCTTAAGAAAGTAGTATAATCCATTCTAAATGTCCTCATTTATTTCTCTCTTTTTTCCCCTTTTCTTTCTCTACTATTTTTTTTTATCCCTTCTTGGTATAATTCTTCTAGATAGCTTTTCTACCTTCTCAATTCATTTTGACATTAATAGAATCCATAGTTACTTGGAAATAAAATTGCCTTCTGGGGACTAGTTTGAGAAATCAACCAAAAATTGAATAATGGAATAAAGATATGCAAATGACCTTTGAGGAACAAATAGTTTCTATTACTTCAACATTTGATGATATAATGGCATTGTAGTATATATGTGTTTACCTCTGAATGCAACTACTTTCAAAGGGAAGAGGAAGAAAGAGAGAGAATATGAGTGTTTCCTATATTTGGCTCTTTATTTTGTCTTAAAGAAAGAACCACAGAAAAAATTGTAATAGTAACCACACAAACATGTAACCACAGAAAAATGTAAAGATAAATAAAATAAAGGATTTTGACCCCATAGGACCCAGGTCCTAGAAATTCTGATTTCAGTGACTTGCAAAAGTAATTACATTTAACAACATGAAAAATAAGATATCCCTCTCACATATGCCCTCCTTAACAAAACTGATTTGGCATCTGTATTTGGACAAAAGTGCCTTTGTGGGAACTGTAGGATTCAACTCCATATGCCAAAGGACCTATAAGGAGTATCATCCATCTGTGCATTGGGTAATATGTACAAGCCTAAGTTCCAGCTGAGGCTCCTGCAGTACACGTGAACTAGCTTCAGACCCTTCGAGTTATAGTTCAGGAATCTTGGAGAGCACTATCTAAACAATCACTCATGGACATGAGACCTTTTGGGGAATTCCATGTTTCTCACAGAGGAGTTCCAGCATACCATTAGAGCAAAAAAACTATACATTCAAATGCATTTAAGAGTTAAATGCATAAATAGGTGCACATTACCAGAATTATCTCTTTCCCAAGATAGTATATCTCAGTGCCAAGAGGGACCTTCTCACCTATAATTTCTCCTGTAACAGAAAGTGAGAGCCTGAAAATGAATACTTGGCTTTCCCAGATAGGCAGGACATTGCCAAAGCGGTCCATGTCTCTTACTGAATCCAGGGTACAGAATCATGATCTGCATGACAAGGGGGTGGGAAGAATTTGAGAGAGTGGCAGATAGGATTCTTGGAGGGCATGAACAGGACATAGATCCTATTAACTGCTTCACATACGCCATCAAGAAGTCTGCCCAGTAGTATCTGGGGATATGTCACCTGCAGATATTCCCAACTGGTCCAAAGTCACCCCCAGCACTCTATATACTTCACTCACACACACTCACACCCTGTGACTGGCTCCCTGTCTGTACTCCCCATGTCAGAGAGAGCTAGCTTTGGCAGACAGCTGGTGAGCACACACAGAAGGTGGAACTGAACCTGCAAGCCAGGAAGAGACCACAAACTTGACCTTTAGTCCTACCTTAAAAAAGCAAAAGGAGTCTTGTATGACTTGTTTTGTACATTTAACTATCATGGGGACTTAACCCTAAAATGGGATTGATTATGGGAAAGGTATAGTAATTCTTAGACCTGTGGCCAGTAAACCATAATTGCATCTCAATCTCACCCAAATTTGGAGTGTACTGTTTAGCCAATAGAATTTTAAGTAATATAGCCCTATTGGAAAAGTCATCCTTATTTTGGAGAATGAATTGCCTGAAGCTTTGGAGTACATGTGTCCATGCTCAGTCACTCAGTCATGTGCAGCTCTTTGCAACCCTATGGACTGCAGATCACCAGGCTCCTCTGTCCATTGAATTTTCCAGGAAAGAATATTGGAGTGGGTTGCTATTTCCTTCTCCAGGGGATCCTCCTGACCCAGGATTGAACCCATGTCTCTTGCTTCTCCTACATTGGCAGGTGTATTCTTTACCATTGAGCTACCTGGGGAGCTCAAAGTTTTGGAGTACTCTACTTCTAATAGCAGTATCTTCACTGCTTTGACACGCATGCATCAGGACTATTTATCCTTTTGTTATAAAGACATATTTCCCTTGAAGTTACTACTAGTTACCAACATAAGTCCACAAGACAGAGAGTGACAATTCTAGCCATATGACCCATATAGTTCTGTGACAGGTATTTTTCATTTTAAGTGTGGAAAAACAAACGTTTGTGATTTGACATCTGATTCAGCTTGAGACAAACAGGTAAAGAATGCAATGAACATGGATTTGCAAGTATTTTAATTTAGGCCTAGCCTCCAGTGTGCCCTTCCAGCATCTTTGGAGTTAAAGAACTTTTGTCCACCTCCATTCAGGAAATATCACTATTATTCTCTGAAAAGAACACAATCTCCAGATTAAAAAGAAAAGGAGTCTCTGGGGCAATTTAACCACCCTGGTGCTCCCACTGAGTGTGGCATGAGTTGGGCTGGATCCTGGACAGTTAGAATGTTTAAAGTAAAAGCATTAATGCTTTTACTGCCATAAGCACTTATTTTAGATAATGATTAAAAGAGAGAAAACAGATACCTAAGCAGTACTTCAAATAATTTAATGTTATTTCTTCTTCATACTAATGTGGATTTGTGATTAAGAAATTTTTATCTTTTATTAAATAAAAGAGTTGATATAACAAGGCAGATGGTATTTAATAGAGTTAATTATATTTAGAGAGAAGATTAATCCTTTGTGTCATTTAATAAAAAAAAATCATGTATTGATAGCACTATTTTGTCGATGTATTAACCACTTTCTAAACAATTTTCAAGCTGAGAAGCAGCTGTAAGAATCCATTTTGACCAAATTATTCAATGTCTTTTGTTTTAGACCATGATGGGAGGTCGAAGACATGAGTTTAAATTTATAGATTTCTCACTGATTTATCTAATACAACTCTTTTTTTTTTTCCTGGAATTTTTGTAGTTAGAAAGAAGAAACCAAAGTCAGGTACAAGCCTCTTTGTCCTTGTCTTTTGTAGTAAGTCTTCAGTCAGTAAAATGCTGACTAAAGAGTTAACAATTAGGAAATATGTTATAGAAACAAAGAATATCTGCCAGGCTGGGGAATTAGTAACAATTTAGACTATAAATCCACCATATAGCAGAATCACTGAATTCTGGGTTCCCTGAAAGATATAGATAAAGGCCTGACACACATCCCTGGGCTGATTTTACAGGAAGCAGACCCCCACCAAATGAAAACTGCTGACCACAAGGACATAGACTCTAGACTGATTGAAACCAGAAGGTTGATGACTCTTGAAACTTCACCTTTTTGTCAACCACAAGCCTATCACACCCTGCTCCTTGACACTATTAAACTCCTCACTACTTCCTCTGGGGGGGTCACATAGTCTTGAGGGCATTAGCCTACTGTGGCCCCCTGTCTGGTACAGCAGTAAAAGCTACTCTTTTTCTACTTCACCTGAAACTGTTTCCATGTTTCTATTTGGCACCAATAAACAGAGGCTGAATTTCAGCAACACAAACTACTGTGGGTGCAGAGATATCCTAAAGGCTTTCTAATGATCAAAGAATTGTTGTAAGTATTTGCCATAACTGTTTGTCAATGTTAGTACCGAGAAGAAATTTCTTAAAATCTTTTCAATATGATTTCCGTATCTAAAAGTGTGGACTCCACTAAGTATGCTGGACATTGGAAAAGAATTGAAGGAAATAACAAAAAGTTTTACCCCTTAAAGTTGTTAAGTGAATGAAAGCAATGAGTGACGGGTAGAAATTTGCAGAGAGAAAAAAAGGCTGAAATGTAACTGTCAGCAGGCCGAACAGGAGAACCAGGTTAGATAAGAAAGTGAGGCAGATTCTTTCAAAACTGACACAATAAAAGAGCATCTAATGTGCTTCATTTGCAAAGTTAAAACTGCTTAGTTTCTATTCAGAAATGACAAGAGAAAGGCAGCAACATTCACTTGTTGCTTCTCCTGTAAGTCAGATAAACTTACATTTCAAGTTAAAATGTGCAAATCAGATTGTGTTGCTGGCCACAAATAATTCAGTATTCACACATTCAGTGGAAGGTTAATTAATTTTACATGCCACTGTTTCTTTGGTTTCCCTTTTATTACAGCAATTATGCTAGAATTGTTAGTGACATTCGTCTGGAACACCCCTCTTTTATCCCTTAAAAGATTTCTTTTTTCTGTCACTTAATAATGGAGACAAGGGGGAAAACAGGATGTAAGCCAATTTATCCCTGCCAGAAATCAAGTTATAATAAATGGGGTCTCTTACAAAGGATATTTCCATAAATAGAAATCATGTGGGTCTGTCGTGAAATATCCAAAAGCTTTGGGAACCCAGTAAATAGGTTATATAGAGATGTCCTCCAAATATTGCTATCATCCTTGAAAATGTCAAATTATGTGCCAGCATTTCCTAGAATATCTACATGCAGAACAAATTCCAGAGAATCAAGTATGGAAAACAAATATTTAGCATCCTTAGCTGCTTTTGAAAAGGTTTATTCAAGTCTGCTCATGTTACTAAATATCCTATAAGCATTCTTCAAATGTGTTTTTACAGAATGATTAGAAGTCTTTCTATAGCAAGAATCAGTTGTCTGGATTTAAAACTAATTAACTATAGAAGTTATTTTGCACAATGTGCATAATAGGTTAATTAAAAGCTTTTTCAACATAATTGAGGTCTCCTGGGCCCCACCAGTTTCTTCTGTTCTGCACATCTCTTCTGTCCATTATTGAAATCATATTGTGAAAAGTCTTGAGAAGTAAAGTAAAGATTCTAAAGTGAGGCAGATCTGGATTGAAATTCAGCCTCTACTACATGCAAATTGTGTAATATTAGACAGTTAATTTATTTTCTCCTTTCAGTTCTTTTATAAGCAAGATGAAAAATACATACACATATATATAAAATACAAAATACATAAAGTATTTAATTTCCATTGCAAGGATTAAGTAAAAATTTATGTATAGATTGTCTGCCATACAGCATATGTTCATTACATGGTTGTTGCTGTTGTTCAGTCACTAAGTGGTGTCCAACTCTTTGTGACCCCATGGACTGCAGTACACCATGCTTCCCTATCCTTCACTATCCCCCTGAGTTTGCTCAAACTCATGTCCATTGAATCAGTGATGCTATCCAACCATCTCATCCTCTGGCACCCCCTTCTCCTCTTGCCCTCAATCTTTCTGAGCATCAGGATCTTTTCCAACGAGTCAGTTCTTTGCATCAGGTGGCCAAAGTATTTGAGCTTCAGCTTCAGTATCAGAACTTCCAATGAATTTAGGGTTGCATTCCTTTAAGATTGACTGATTTGATCTCCTTGCTGTTCAAGGAATTCTCAAAAGTCTTCTCCAGCACCACATTTTGAAAGTATCAATTCTTCAGCACCCAACTTTCTTTATGGTTTAACTCTCACATTCACATGTGTCTACTGGAAAAACCATAGCTTTGACTATATAGACTTTTGTCAGCAACGTGTGTCTCTGCTTTTTAATATGCTGTCTAGGTTGGTCATAGCTTTTCTTCCAAGGAGCAAGTGCCATTTAATTTCATGGCTGCAGTCACAATCTGCAGTGATTTTTGGAGCCCAAGAAAATAAAGTCTGTTAACTGTTTCCATTGATTCCCCGTCTATTTGCCATGAAGTGATGGGACTGGATGCCATGATCTTAGTTTTTTGAATGTTGAGTTTTAAGCTGGCTTTTTCACTCTCTTCTTTCACTTTCATCAAGAGGCTCTTCAGTTCTTTGCTTTCTCCCAGTAGGGTGGTGTCATCTGCATATTTAAGATTGTTGATATTCTCCCAGTAACCTTGATACCAGCTTGTGAGTCTTCCAGCCCAGCATTTTGTATGATGTACTCTGCATGTTGTCACCCTGCTTATTTAACTTATATGCAGAGTACATCATGAGAAATGCTGGGCTGGAAGAAACACAAGCTGGAATCAAGATTGCCGGGAGAAATATCAATAACCTCAGATATGCGGATGACACCACCCTTATGGCAGAAAGTGAAGAAGAACTAAAAAGCCTCTTGATGAAGGTGAAGGAGGAGAGTGAAAAAGTTGGCTTAAAGCTCAACGTTCAGAAAACTAAGATCATGGCATCTGGTCCCATCACTCCATGGGAAATAGATGGGGAAACAGTGGAAACAGTGTCAGACTTTACTTTTTTGGGCTCCAGAATCACTGCTGATGGTGACTGCAGCCATGAAATTAAAAGATGATTACTACTTGGAAGGAAGGTTATGGCCAACCTAGATAGCATGTTTAAAAGCAGAGATATTACTTTGCCAACAAAAGTCCGTCTAGTCAAGACTATGGTTTTTCCAGTGGTCATGTATGGATGTGAGAGTTGGACGGTGAAGAAAGCTGAGCGCCGCAGAATTGATGCTTTTGAACTGTGGTGTTGGAGAAGACTCTTGAGAGTTTCTTGGACTGCAAGGAGATCCAATCAATCCATCCTAAAAGAGATCAATCCTGGGTGTTCATTGGAAGGTCTGATGTTGAAGCTGAAGCTCCAATACTTTGGCCACCTCATGTGAAGGGCTGACTCATTGGAAAAGACCCTAATGCTGGGTAGGATTGGGGGCGGGAGGAGAAGGGGACGACAGAGGATGAGATGGTTGGATGGCATCACCGACTCGATGAACATGGGTTTGGGTAGACTCCGGGAGTTGGTGATGGACAGAGAGGCCTGGCGTGCTGCAATTCATGGGGTCGCAGAGAGTCGGACACGACTGAGCGACTGAACTGAACTGAACTGAACTCTGCATGTTAGTTAAATAAGCAGGGAGACAGTATTCTGCCTTGATGTCTTTCTTGAATAAACTTTATGTGTGTAGATGTGCTATGGTAAGCACTTGAAATAAAAGATTTTTAATCTAACAAGGAGAACTGAGAGACTGGCTTTCAGAGAAACATAACCTTGGAAATTTATGATTCAGGCTCTGAACTTTGAAAGCCCAGAAGCATGAGCTTCTTGAAGACCCAGAAATGGGACATGTCAGTGTTACAGCACAGATGATAGCAAAAGATCTCTAAATAATTACAACAGAGTAGATGCTCTGTCCAGTGAAACCATTCCTTCTGGAAATTTAATGTGGGACTGTGATGTATACTTTTGGCGATATTTGGTTATGGTTGGTGTTAATGAAATGGCACAGGGATCTGTGATTTGACTATTTTAGTATTACTCTCTAGTAGCTCTTGTAGAAGTCCTTGGTAGCTCAGGTGGTAGAGAATCTACCTGCAATGCAGGAGAACTGGGTTAGATCCCTTGGTCAGGAAGAGATATCTCCTTATGAATGTGGTACCTGAGATGGGCATCCCATAATAAAGATTTACACAGATCCCCTGGGCCAGAGCACTCACTTTCCTGAAGTGCAGGTAAATGAATTGTGTGACTTTCCTTTCTCTAGCCTTATTTAAGACTTTTCTTATTGGATCAACTGTTCTTAAACATATTACTTTCAAGTATTATTATCCAAGGACACCCTGTGAGTCTTGATAAAGACTTTGTCTATGTCATCATGTCTTGATTCATTTGATTGATGTGTAGAGAACAAACCCTCATTCCAAAAATATTTAAAGCTCCTTTAAAATATGCAGTGACAAATAATAATCACAATAGATAGCCAAGTAGGTGAAGAAATATAATAAAGTAAAAATAAGCACAGAATATCATATGAATGATAAGAAACTGGAGGTAACTTTAACAAATTGCATATATGTGTTAAGTTCTAAAGTATCATACAAAAGCAGACCATAAATTCAGATCTGGATTCTAGAAACCAGAGCAAAGGGAAAATCTTATTACTTTGCATTTCAGTATCCATGACATAAAAAAATAGCCACCTATTTTGTAGAAAGAAAGTGGAAAGTGAAGTCGCTCAGTCATGTCCGACTCTTTGCGACCCTATGGACTGCAGCATCCCAGGCTCCTCTGTCCATGGGATTTTCCAGGCAACAGTACTGGAGTGGGTTGCCATTTCCTTCTCTAGGGGATCTTCCTGACTCAGGGATTGAACCCAGGTCTCCCACATTGCAGGCGGACTATTGTGTAGAAATATAGTTAATTCTAAAACTGGGATCTGGACATTTCCCTATTAGAACAGAGAATAGAAACAGGCTGGGTCTCACTCACATATTTCATTGACCTGGTCTTATTGCTCAGTATTTTATGAAGTTTTGAATTACTTATAAGTGTTTAGCTATCAAGTTACTTATATACCAAATTCTGATCTCCAAATTTCTTTTCAAAAATCAGAGGAGTTGGACACATTGTGCCTGTATGCCTGCACGGCACTGAGTGACCATACCTTAAAGAATGTGTCATCCATTTCATCAAGGCTCCCATCAGTTCCTGGTGTTGGATGTCATTCATCACCATGCTTGCTCTGATGCTTCCATTTATTTTGTATTCAGTTATTTCCTGCCATTTTACCCTGCACATTTACCTAATTTCTGTTTATTGATGGTCCCTAAGTATCTGAGCTTGTACCCTTAGTGGAGTAGATTTAATGCGTACACATCAGTTAAACTTTCAGAAACAATAATTCTCAAAGAGGCAATGTGCCATAAGATTGTCAACTTCTAGTTTTGTTTCAAAATCTAAGAGGAAGGCACAGAAAATCCCAAGAGTCTAATAATCTGAGATTCATTTATGCTTGTTTTGCTATAATTACCTGAGTATTTTCTGAAAATGCTACCGCTTTCAAATTAATTATTTTTTTAAGCTGGGTTATAGTTGCTTACAATGTTATTTTCTGCTGTACAATGAAGTGAATCAGCTCCATGTATACATATGTCAATCCCATTCTCCCAATTCACCCCAATCCCCCATCCCTGCCACATGCACACATCCATTCTCTACACTTGTGTCTCTATTTCGGCCCTGCAAATATGTTCATCTATGCCATTTTTCTAGATTGTACATATCAGTGTTAATCTACAATATTTGGTTTTCTCTTTCTGACTTCATGCCATTCAAATGCAAACATCAAAAAATGCAGAACAGAGAACAAGATGGTAGAGGAGTAGGTGGATGTGGAGTGCATCTTTCTCCACGTATACATCAGGAATACACCTTCAGACACAGATGTGCAGGCAGAACACCAGCTGAGAGCGAACAAGAGTATCTGAGCAGCAGACAAGAATATATAGAACCATGCAAAACTCGGTAGGATGAAGGAACTAGGGGGAAAAACAGGAGTGTTACTAGGATAGGACCTGCTCTCAGCAGTTGGGGGAACTGAAGCAGGAGTCTGATCTCCACATTGGGGAAATTGTCTCAGATGAGAGACGAGAAACATTTAATGCTGAGAGTGAAACAGCTGATCTGTGGCAGCCTAAATGGAATGAGAATCAGACAGTTCTTGCCACAGCTATATGTACCCTGGACAGGGACACAGGTCCCCTAGAAGGCACAGCGACTGGGAGCTGGAGCTTAGGGATTGTGGAGCAATCCCGGGGTGAGGGCTGCTGTTGACTGCAGAGAGATGGACTGAAGGGATGTGAGGGAGGAGACTGTGGTGGGAAATGCCTGTGGAAGAAAGCTGGGCAGCCATGGAAACAAGATGATAGTGCTGAGTCACATTAGGAGGTGGAGCCATCAACATAGCCTCTCTCCCTACATGCCAGCATCTGCAGCTGAACAGTAGAGACTGGACCATAAAGTGACTGACACACCAAACTACAGAGTAGGACCACCCCAAGGGTCCCCCTTTAAGTGCCTAATGCACCAATCTACAGAGTAGGACCTCAGCCAGGGGGCCCCTCTATGTGCCTGACACACCAAACAACAGAGAGGGACCCCAGGCAAGGGAGCCCTCTAAGTGCCTAATGGGCAGAGCTATGGAGAAAGACTAGCCAAAGAGGCCTTCTGACCGCCAGCTACCAGAGGCTCAAAAAAAGACTCTGAGAGATCTATAACTCCTGCAGCTGAGCAGTCTGTGTCCCTGCACACTTGACACCCCAGGGTCCTCACAACCCAAACAACTATGCCACCTTCATGCTCAACCATCACTGCTGCAGAGCTGCCACAGGCAAAAAAAAAAAAAAATGCCTATGCATGCAGGATCGCTTTGGTCATGTCCAACTCCATGCGACCCAGTGGACTGTGGCCTGTCAGGCTTCTCTGTCAGGGGTTCTCTAGGCAAGAATATTGGTGTGTCTTGCCCAATACTGGTTGCCATACTCTTCTAGGGCACTAAATTTCCTGTTGCTATAACCGCCAACCCTCCTGAGTACCTGGTGCTGCCAGCCCCTGTGACTCAAGCAAGTGAACCACCTCTACACCTGGCCCTCACTGGGGCAGACATGAGTCCTCCAGAGCAGCCTCAGGAGCAATCCCCAGTGGACGACCCACATGCAGAGGTGGAAATAAAACCACAATTGAAATCCAGGGGCAGTGTGGCTGAGGAAGAAGACCCAAAACCTTCCCACCAGCTGTACAAGCTGCAGAGCAAATCCACACAATCAACTAAGCAGGCTCTGTTTCTACAGAATATATAAAAGGGCTCAGGGCCGGGGCAATGGGATGATCCAGAAGGATGAGAGGGGGAGAGAGGTGGGTGGGGGGTCCGGGAAGGGGAACACATGTAAACCCATGGCTGATTCTTGTCAATGTATGGCAAAAACTATTACAATATTGTAAAGTAATTAGCCCCCAACTAAAATAAAAAAAAAAAAAAAAAGAAAACGCAAAAAAAAAAAAAAAAAAAAAAGGACGTTGAGAGCTTCACCAAAGAAAACACACCAGCTCTGATAGCTATGGACATTGGAGGCAAGAACACAGAGGAGTAGGACAAGATTAGACTCTGAGCTGCCCCCAGAGCAGGTCCAGAGATCATCACAGTGTTGGAGGGCATCCTAGGGAGGTGAGGTGGACTGTGACTCCCAGTGAGGGAAAGGACTCTGACAGCAGTGACTCAAGAAACATTTATTATTCTTATGTTTTGACTTGTTCTGTAGTTTCTTTGGGGATTTTGTTTCTTTATCATTTTCTTCCCCCCACCCACCATTGTAGTTCTCGATTTTATTGTTACTCTGAAATCTAATTAAGCTTTTGAGGTTTCTTTTTTTTTTCAATCACACTTTTCTTGTTATAAACCTCTGCCTATACATTGGGCTTTTGCAGTTCTGTAGAGTTTTCCTTTTTTTTCTTCCCTTTTTTTAAAATCTTTTTTTAAATTTAATTTTAAAATTTTCTAAACCTATTGTTATTTTTCTACATGTATTCCTTTGTTTGCTTTTCCTAATGCTCTTTTCCCCTTGCAGTTAATTTTTAATGTATATAAATCTTCTTCATCAACTTCTATTTAACTGCATATCTATTCTTTCTTTCTTTTCCTTCTTTCCTTTCCTGTCAATATATTGTTAGTTTAGTTTTCATTGCTTTATTCCCCACTTGGCACCTTGTTTTAGTTTTATTTTCCAGTTTGTGCTTTAGTTAGTTTTGTTCTTTATTGGTAGATATAATTTTTGGTTTCCTTTGTTCACTGGGTCAATCTATTGTACTTTATTGTTGTTGAACGGTTTTGATTTTGTTTATGAATGTATATGTATATGTGTATATTCTATTATTTTAATTATTATTTGCCTGATTTTGTAACTGCTATTTCTCTGGGATTCATCTTTGGTTTCTCATGTTGGGTGTGTATATTAACCTCACTTAATGTCATAAAAAACTACTTGTGGAGTGTTCTTTGCTTACTAGAGATCAATCACTGAGCCTTTGGAGTGGGGGCACTGACTCAAAGACCCTAGACTACCAGAGAACTGACCCTAGTGAGTATCAAATAGTGAGAACTTGCACAAAAGAAACCACTTGAATACAAGACCTGGCATCACCCAACTACAAGTAGCATCCTGTGCAGGATGCCTCATCCAAACAAAAAACAAAACAAAAATACAAACCCAATCATCAGCAGAGAGGATTACACCTTCAGTCAGCCTTGCCCATCAGAGGGAAAACAAACAAACAAAACTCAGCAAAAATCTCACCCTATACAAAGCTTACACAAACCACTGGACCAACTTTCAAGGGCAGAAATCAAAGAGAAGAACGAATTCAACCTTGAAGCCTGGGAAAAGGAAACCTCAAACACAATAGGTTAAAAAAATAATAATGAAAAGTCAGAGAAATACTGCATAAATGACGGAATAAACTAGAAACACAGATGTTCAAATAAAAGAAGAGAAAATAAGCAAACTACCTAAAAAAAGAATTCAGAATATTTATAGTAAAGATGATCAAAAACCTTGAATACAGAATGGAGAAAATGCAAGAATCAATTAGCAAGACCTAGAAAAATTAAAGAAAAATCATACAGAGACCAACCACACAATTACTGAAATTAAAAATACTCTAGAAGGAATCAATAGCAGAATATCTGAAACAGAAGAACGAATCAGTGAGCTGGAAGATAAAGTGGTAGAAATAACTTCTGAAGAGCAGAATAAAGTAAAAAGAATGAAAGGAGCTGAGGAGAGTCTCAGGGACCTCTGGAACAATATCAAACACACCAACATTTGAATTATAGGGGTCCCAGAAAAAGAGAAAAAAAAGGGTGTGAGAAAATTTTTGAAGAGATTATAGTTGAAAATTTCCCAACATGACAAAGGAAATAGTCAATCAAGTCCAAGTAGCACAAAGAGTCCCATACAGGATAAACCCAAGGAGGAACACACCAAGACACATACTAATCAAACTAACAAAGATTAAACACAAAGAAAGAATATTAAAAGCAGCAAGGGAGAAGCAACAAGCAACATACAAGGGAAACTCAATATGATTAACAGCTGATCTTTCAGCAGAAAATCTGCAGGCCAGAAGGGAATGGAAGGATATATTTAAAATACTGAAAGGGAAACATCTACAACCAAGATTACTCTACCTGGCAAGGATCTCATTCAAAATTGATGGAGAAATCAAAAGCTTTTCAGACAAGCAAGAGTTAAGAGAATTCAGTACCACCAAACCAGCTTTACAACAAATGTTAAATTAACTTATATAGTTAAGAAATACAAGAGAAGTTATAAGATCTACAAAATCAAACCCAAACAATTAAGTAAATGGCAACAGGAACATACATATCAATAATTACTTTAAATGTAATTGAATTAAATGCTCCAACTAAAGGACATAAATTGGCTGAATGGATACAAAAATAAGACCCATATATATGCTGTCTACAAGAAACCCACTTCAGACCTAAAGACACATATGGACTGAAAGTGAGAGGATGGAAAAATATAATTCCCACAAATGGAAAGCAAAAGAAAGCTGGAGTAGCAATCCTCATATCAGACAAAATAGACCTTAAAATAAAAAAGATTATAAGAGATAAGGAAGGACACTACATAATGAGCAAGGGATCTATCCAAGAGGAAGACATAATAATTGTAACTATCTCTGCACCCAACATAGGCAATACATAAGACAAACACTAACAGACATAAAAGGAGAAATTGAAAGTAACACAATAATAGTAGGAGACTTTATCACCCCACTCACACCAATGGATAGATCATCAAAACAGAAAATTAATAAGGAAACACAAGTCTTAAGTGATACATTAGATGAGATGGATCTCATTGATAGCTTCAGGACATTCCATCCAGATGCAGAATGCACCTTCTTCTCAAGTGCACATGGAACATTCTCCAGGATAGACCACATCTTGGGTCACAAATCAAACCTCAGTAAATTTAAGAAAATAGAAATTGTATCAAGCATCTTTTCCAACCACAATGCTATGAGACTAGTTATCAATTACAAGCAAAAAACTGTAAGAAACAGAAACACATGGAGATTAAAGATTCTAAATTACCAAGAGGTTACTGAAGAAATCAAAAGGGAAATAAAAAAATTTCTAGAAGCAAATGACAGTGAAAACACAACAACTCAAAACCTATGGGATGCAGCAGAAGCAGTCCTAAGACAGAAGTTTATAGAAATACAATCCTACTTCAAGAAACAAAAAAAGCATAGAATAAACAACCTAACTTTACACTTAAAACAACTGGATAAAGAAGAAGAACAACAACAACAAAAAAAAAAATTAGAAGAAGGAGAGAAATCACAAAGATCCAAGCAGAAATAACTGAAAAAGAAACGAAAGAAACAATAGCAAAGATTAATAAATCTAAAAGCTGGTTCTTTGAGAAGATAAAAAAAAAAAATTGACATGCCAATGGCCAGACTCATCAAGAAAAAAAGAGAAGAATCAAATCAACAAAATTAGAAATGAAACAGGAGAGATTAGAACAGACAATGCAGAAATGCAAAGGATTATAAGAGACTATTATGAACAACTATATGGCAATAAAATGGATAACCTGGAAGAAATGGACAGATTCTTAAAAAAGTTCAATCTTCCAAGAGTGAACCAGGAAGAAATAGAAATTATAAACAACCCAATTACAAGCACTGAAATTGAAGCTGTGGTCAAAAATCTCCCAAAAAACAAAAGCCCAGGACCAGAGCCTTCACAGGAGAATTCTATCAAACATTTAGAGAAGACCTAATGTCTATCCTTCTAAAACTCTTTCAAAAAATTGCAGAGGAAGGAACACTTCCAAACTCATTCTACAAGGCCACCATCACCCTGAAACCAAAGCCAGACAAAGACAACACAAAAAAAGGAAGCTACAGGCCAATATCACTGATGAACATAGATGCAAAAATCCTCAAGAAAATTTTAGCAAACAGAATTCAGCAATATATCAAAAAGCTCATACACCATGATCAAGCTGGGTTTATTCCAGGGATACAAGGATTCTTCAATATATGCAAATCAATCAAGGTGTTACACCACGTTAACAAATTGAAAGATAAAAACCATATGATTATCTCAATAGATGCAAAGAAAGCCTTTGACAAAAATTAGCACCCATTTATGATTAAAACTCTTCAAAAAATGGGCATAGAAGGAATCTACCTCAATGTAGTAAAGGTCATAGATGAGCCTTTATGTAAGCCTGCAGCAAACATTATTCTCAATGGTGAAAAACTGAAAACATTCTCCCTAAGATCAGGAACAAGACAAGAGTGTCCACTTTCACCACTATTATTCAACATAGTTTAGGATGTCCTAGGCTACAGCAATCAGAGAGGAAAAAGAAATAAGAGGAATCCAGATCGAAAAAGAAGTAAAGCTCTCACTGTTTGCAGATGACATGATACATAGAGAATCCTAAAGATACTATCAGAAAATTACTAGTGTTAAACCGTGAATTTAGGAAAGTTGCAGGATACAAAATCAATTCACAGAAATCACTTGTATTTCTATACAGTAACAATGAAAAATCAGAAACAGAAATTAACAATCATATCCATTTACCATTGCCACAAAAAGAATTAAATACCTAGGAATAAACTTACCTAAGGAGAAAAAAGAACTGTACACAGAAAAGTATAAGACATTGATGAAAGAAATCAAAGACTGCATAAACATATGGAGAGATATTCCATGTTTCTGGATAGGAAGAATCAATATTGTGAAAATGACTGTACTACCAGTTGCAATCTACAGATTCACTGCAATCCTTATCAAATTGCCAGTGACATTTTTCACAGAACTAGAACAGAAAATTTCACAATTCATATGGAAACACAAAAGACCTCAAATAGCCAAAACAGTCTTGAAAAGAAGAATGAAGCTGGAGGAATCAACCTTCCTGATTTCAGATTATACTACAAAGCTATAGTCATCAAGACAGTGTGGTACTGGCACAAAAACAGAAACAGAGACCAATGGAATAAGATTGAAAGCCCAGAAATAAACCCATGAACCTATGGGTACCTAATTTTTGACAAAAGATGGAAGAATATACAATGGTGCAAAGATAGTTTCTTCAATAAATGGTGCTGGGGAAACTGGACAGCTACCTGCAAAAGAATGAAATTAGAACACCTCCTGACACCACACACAAAGATTATCTCAATATGGATTAAAGACATAAATGTAAGACCAGAAACTCTAAATCTCTCAGAGGAAAACAGAGACAGCGCATGCGATAACATAAATCAAAGCAAGATCCTCTATGACCCACCTTCTAGAGTAATGGAAATAAAAACAAAAGTAAACAAGTGGGACCTGATTAAACTTAAAAGCTTTTGCATAGCAAAGGTAACTATAAGCAAGGTGAAAAGACAACCCTCAGAATGGGAGAAAATAATAGCCAAGGAAACAACTGACAAAGGATTAATTTCCACAATATACAAGGAGCTCATACAACTCAATACCAGAAAAACAAACAACCCAATCAAAAAGTGGAAAAAAGACCTAAACAGACATATCTTCAAAGAAGACATACAGATGGCTAACAAACACTTGAAAAGATGCTCAACATTGCTCATTATTAAAGAAATGTAAATCAAAACTACAGTGAGATATCACCTCATGCCGGTCAGAATGGCCATCATCAAAAGGCCTGCGAACAATAAATGCTGGAGAGGGTGTGGAGAAAAGGGAATGCTCTCGCACTGTTGGTGGGAATGTAAATTGATACAGTTACTCTGGAAGATGGTACGGAGATTCCTTAAAAAACTAGGAATAAAATCACCATATGACCCAGCAATCCCACTCTTAGGCATATACCCTGAGGAAACCAAAATTGAAAGAGACATATGTATCCCATTGTTCATTGCAGCACTATTTACAATAGATAGAACATGGAAGCAACCTAGACGTCCATTCACAGATGAATGGATAAAGAATTGTGGCACGTATACACAATGGAATATTACTCAGCCATAAAAAAGAATGCACTAGAGTCAGTTCTAATGAGGTGGATGAATCTAGAGTCTATTATACAGAGTGAAGTAAGTCAGAAAGAAAAAGATAAATATTGCATCCTAACGCATATATATGGAATCTAGAAAAATGGTGCTGAAGAATTTATTTGCAGGGTAGCAATGGAGAGCAGAGATTGAGAATAGACTTATGGAAATGGGGAGAGGCGAGAAGAGGGTGAGATGTATGCCATGAGTAACATGGAAACTTACATTACCAAATGTAAAATAGACAGCCAATGGGAATTTGCTGTATGTCTCAGGAAACTCAAACAGGGGCTCTGTATCAACCTAGAGGGGTGGGATGGGGAGGGAGATGGGAGGGAGTTTCAAAAGGGAGGGGAATATATGTATACCTATGGCTGATTCATGTTGAGGTTTAACAGAAAACAACAAAAATCTGTAAAGCAATTAGCCTTCAATTAAAAAATAAATGAATAAATAAACAATGCAGAAGCAAAGAAGAATGGCATTTTAATGCAGATAAATTATTCTGGAATTATTTTTCAAGATTACTTCAATTATTTTTCAAAGTTATTTTAGAATATTTCAACAATTGTTTCAATTATTTCTGAAAAGTCTTCTGACTAACAAGTGAATTTAGGCAGGCCATATGATATAAGATCAATATTCATTCAGCTTGGCCTGCTGCAGTTCATGGGGTCACAAAGTGTCGGACACAAATGGGAGACTGAAACAACACTATCAATAAACAAACTATGTTGAAGTTTAAAAAAGAAATCTGCACATATGTATGTGTTGCTTTGTGGTTTGTGTTTACACATATGTGTATATGTGTGCTTCTTTACAATAACACTTTATTATATTTTCCAGTATATTTTTGTGAAATTTTGTTCTCAAGGAATGGTAGTTGATTCTGTAGCCTATTATTTGAGTGTGTATATTTTTGTATTTTTTAATGTATTTGCCCTTGTATTAATTTATGTTGAAGTGTGTTCATGTCAATGAAAGAGAGTACAATTTAATGTGTGTCTTCAGTTTCTATTTTCTTTCGTAAATTATTCATATTAATGTAGTTATTTTGTAAAGTTGATTTTTCAGCTTTTATTTTCAAACAAAATTACTTCTTCCTCTAAGAAATATGTAGCATAGCATCATAAAATATGAAATACTTAAGTATAACAACTGACAAAAGTTGTGCAAGACCTATACCTGATGTTTATAAAATGCTCGTGGAGAAGGCACTGGTGACCCACTCCAGTACTCTTGCCTGGAAAATCCCATGGACGGAGGAGCCTGGTAGGATCCAATCCATGGGGTCGCTAAGAGTAGGACACGACTGAGAGACTTCACTTTCACTTTTCACTTTTATGCACTGGAGAAGGAAATGACAACCCACTCCAGTGTTTTTGCCTGGAGAATCCCAGGGACGGGGGAGCCTGGTGGGCTTCCGTCTATGGGGTCGCACAAAGTCGGACATGACTTACTTGACTTAGCAGCAGCAGTGATAAAATGGACCTAACAGAAGCAGAAGATATTAAGAAGAGGTGGCAAGAATACACAGAAGAACTGTACAAAAAAGATCTTCATGGCCCAGATAATCACGATGGTGTGATCACTCACCTAGAGCCAGACATCCTGGAATGTGAAGTCAAGTGGGCCTTAGAAAGCGTCACTACGAACAAAGCTAGTGGAGGGGATGGAATTCCAGTTGAGCTATTTCAAATCCTCAAAGATGATGCTGTGAAAGTGCTGCACTCAGTATTCCAGCAAATCTGGAAAACTCAGCAGTGGCCACAGGACTGGAAAAGGTCAGTTTTCATCCCAAACCCAAAGAAAGGCAATGCCAAAGAATGCTCAAACTACCACACAATTGTACTCATCTCACAGGCTAGTAAAGTAATGCTCAAAATTCTCCAAGCCAGGCTTCAGCAATACATGAACCGTGAACTTCCAGATATTCAAGCTGGTTTTAGAAAAGGCAGAGGAACCAGAGATCAAATTGCCAACATCCGCTGGATCATCAAAAAAGCAAGAGAGTTCCAGAAAAACATCTATTTCTGCTTTATTGACTATGCCAAAGCCTTTGACTGTGTGGATCACAATAAACTGTGGAAAATTCTGAAAGAGATGGGAATACCAGACCACCTGACCTGCCTCTTGAGAAACCTGTATGCAGGTCAGGAAGCAACAGTTAGAACTGGACATGGAACAACAGACTGGTTCCAAATAGGAAAAGGAGTACGTCAAGGCTGTATATTGTCACCCTGCTTATTTAACTTCTATGCAGAGTACATCATGAGAAACCCTGGGCTGGAAGAAACACAAGCTGGAATCAAGATTGCTGGGAGAAATATCAATAACCTCAGATATGCAGATGACACCACTCTTACGGCAGAAAGTGAAGAAGAACTAAAAAGCCTCTTGAAGAAAGTGAAAGAGGAGAGTGAAAAAGTTGGCTTAAAGCTCAACATTCAGAAAACTAAGATCATGGCATCTGGTCCCATCACTTCATGGGAAATAGATGGGGAAACAGTGCAAACAGTGTCAGACTTTATTTTTTTGGGCTCCAAAATCACTGCAGATGGTGATTGCAGCCATGAAATGAAAAGACGCTTACTCCTTGGAAGGAAGGTTATGACCAACCTAGATAGCATATTGAAAAGCAGAGACATTACTTTGCCAACAAAAGTCAGCCTAGTCAAGGCTATTGTTTTTCCAGTGGTCACGTGTGGATGTGAGAGTTGGACAGTGAAGAAAGCTGAGCCCCGAAAAATTGATGCTTTTGAGCTGTGGTGTTGGAGAAGACTTTTGAGAGTCCCTTGGACTGCAAGGAGATCCCATCAATCCATCCTAAAGGAGATCAGTCCTGGGTGTTCATTGGAAGGACTGATGTTGAAGCTGAAACTCCAATTCTTTGGCCACCTCATGCGAAGAGCTGACTGATTGGAAAAGACCCTAATGCTGGGAAGGATTGGGGACAGGAGGAAAAGGGGATGACAGAGAATGAGATGGTTGGATGGCATCACTCACTCAATGAACATGGGTTTGGGTAAACTCCAGGAGTTGGTGATGGACAGGGAGGCCTGGCGTGCTGCAGTTCATGGGGTCGCAAAGAGTCGGACACCACTGAGCGACTGAACTGAACTGAACTGAGTGATAAAAAGTAAACAGAAACAAATAAATAAATGGAGAGATATGTTGCATTCACAACTTAGAAGACTTAATATTGTCAAGTTGTCAACTCTTCTCCAAATAGTCTCCTTCAAATAAATGTATAGGTTTATGCAATCTCAATGAAAATGCGAGCAAGGTTTTTTTCTTCAGAAATTGACTAGCTGCCTCTAAACCTCAAGTGTAAATGAGCTAATAATAACCAAAATAACTTTGGAAAATAAGGATATAGTAAAGTACTAACACTCTCTGGTTTCAGGACTTATTATAATTATAAAAATGCTGCATTAAGTGATTTGCATTTTTAATGTAAAGATTACAAATATATTAATGGAACAAAATAGAGTCCAGAATAGACCCATATATGTATGACTGACTGATTTTCCACAAAAGTATAGAGGCAACTGAATGGAGAAATGTTACTCTTTTCATCAAATTTTGCTGAAACATACACACACACACACACACACAAATATGCAGTACAATATATAGTACTTGGGTTCATGTCTCACTCTATATACAAAAAGTAACTTAAAATGGATCAAGACAAATATTAACCTGAAAACTATAAAAATTTTGAAAGTGAATATAAGAGAAAATCTTTGTGATCTAGGGTTAGACAAATATTTCTGAAACAATACAACAAAAACACAATCCATAAAGGAAAAATTGATAAATTGGACTCCAATCAAATCAAAGATTTGTTGTTTGAAGGATACTGTTAAGGAAATGGCAAGAAACTAACAAGTAGAAAATCTTTGCAATTCATTTCTCTCATAAGAGACTTATATCTAGAATGTAGTAAACCTCTGAAAATTGATAAAGTCTTTACCTTGTGATAATTCCAGTATCTGAATTATCTGTGGTTTCCATTTCAGTTAACTTGTCTACTGCCATATTTGTTAGTTTTTATGGAATTCAAAAAGGTATGTCTATGAACTTACTGTGACTCTGCATGATATTATCTTCCTTCATAGGACATTTATTTTGTTTTGAAGGCAGTTGCAATAGAAAAAGATAATGCAAAATCAATAAAAAATTTAGATAGTTTTAGGGAAGGCATAAACCTTTTCTTGTGTGCTTTTCTATCTTAGTTTGCCCTCTTTCTATAGTATGAGCTTTTAGTAGTCACAATTCAAGGTCTGGAATATTAATCAGGTCCCTCATTCTTGGTTAACCGTGAACTCTAATTATTTTTCACTCTAGTGACGTGAAGGTACCAAAAGCCCTACTTATATCTTAGCTTTTAATCTCTCAATTGACTTCTAACCTTACAATCCTTCATAGGTTAAATATCAGCAAATATCTCAAACATAAAAGCGGTAAAGAATGCTGGGTTCACTTCAATATATATATTTTTCTTTCTAGGATATTGGTCTTTCAAATTCTGAATGTGTTGGTTCCTAATCTCATACCTTCAAATAGTTATGTCATAGTTCATTTTAGTTTTGATTGACATTACTCTAATAATCAGTGATACTGAACATCTTTTCTTGTGCCTACCAGCCATCTGTATGTCTTCTTTGAATAAATGTCTATTACGGTCTCAGCCCATTTTTTGGTTGGGCTGTTTTGTTGTTTTTAAGTTGTGAGTTGTTTGTATATTTTGGAGGTTAAGCCCTTAGGTGGTCTTTTTATTTGTTTATCTTATGGTTTCCTTTGTTGTACAAAAGCTTGTAAGTTTGATTAAGTCTCATTTTTTTATTTTTGTTTTTCTTTCTATTGCCTTGGGAGACAGACCTCAGCAAACATTGGTACAGTTTATGTCAGAGAATGTTTTGCCTATGCTCTCTTCTAGGAGTTAATACTTTGTAAAATTAATTTTATATAGCTTCTGTAGTTATTGATAGCAATGATATTGATCTGCAGGAGCTACTTTGTCATTGAAACAAGTAGATGTCTCTCTCTTAGATTATTTCATAATATAAAGCCATTAAATATTAGAAAGGAAATGGTATACAGTTTTCTCCAAAGTGTTCTGAACAATTCATAGAATCCATATCATCAATATTTACCATACCCTTGTCAACAATGGTAACTCATTAACTATCCAAAGGTCACCCAACAAACCTGTCAGAGGTCCAGAAATAGAAGCTGAACATTCAGTCCAATCCCCAGAGTCACATAGACTATTGATGCATAATATAAAAATTACATCCTCATTCAGGAAGTACTAAGTAATTCTATCAGTGACCTATCTGTCATTTTCTCAGCTCCATAGCCTCTGAAAAAGAAGGAAGAGATAAAATGAGAGCGTTTTAGTCTTAGATTTTCAAATTGGGTGACTGGTGTTATTTTTAAAATTCTTTTAAATTCTTTAAATTATTTTTATTATTTTTTATTTATGATAGTTAAAGGGCAGTCATCTGATTTCTTAGTATTCTTACCAAAAACTTAGATAACATGTAAACCTGATCCTATGATTTTTAGATCCTAGGCTAAAAATGAGGAAGGAACCAACATGTCATTCTAATATGTCACAGAAATAACCACTCAGCTATTCATTCAATAAGTATTTATCTAATATATGCTATGGGGGCTTCCCAGGAGGCTCAGCAGTAAAGACTGCCTGCAATGCAGGAGATGTTGGCTCAGTGACTGGGTGGAGAAGATCCCCTGGCGGAGTGAATTACTGTGTTTAATGCTAGAGACATTGTACTGTACATAACATGTAATTCCTTACCCACACAAAACATCCATTCTTATGGAAAGTTAGAGATAATAAACAAATCAATGTATAATGCATATGTTAAAAAGTAATAGATGCTATTTTAAAAACAGCAGAATAGGATGTACAGAAGAGGAAAAATGTCATTTCAGATAAGCTGAGGAAGGAAGGTTTTTTTTCCTGAAAAACTGACTTTTAAACAGGATTCTTAATGAAGTCAAAGCTGTGGAAGAACCATGCAAATTACCGTAGAAGTACATTCCAAGCAGAGAGAAGAGAAAGCAGAAAGACCCTCAAACAGGAAAGTTCTTGGAATATTTGAAGAAAAGCAAGCAAGTCTGTAGCTGAAGCATACAGAGTCAAGATAAGGAATTAGGAAATGAGATAAAATAGAGAGTAAAATGCAAGATCAAATACAGACTTGTAAATTGAGGTAAGTGTTCAGTTTCATTGCGAATTTAACGAGAAACCACTGGATGGTGAAAGAAGGTGAGAAGAATACAATGCAGGCAGATGAGATCAAAAATAACAAGACCAGTTAGGAGGCACCATTCAAGTTGAGAGAGAGTGGTAGAAGGGGAAGTCCAGCAGCCAGGGAATCGCCCTGAAGGGATGAACGGGGTCGGAGAATGAGGCAGCCTCTCACTCATGTGGACTGCTTCAACGGAGTCGGCGGAGAAAAGGATGCAGTCTCTCGCTCAAAGCACTGGGCTGCATGTTTATTTTAAGCATCAGGTTTTCTTTTATACTTTTACAAAAGCATTAGGTCAGAGGTATGACATCTTCAGTTTCCCCTCACCCATATTTACTGTCTCCATAAATCATTGTTGTCCTTTAGAGTTCCCTCTTAAGCGTCCTTGTGATAACATTGTAACTCAAGTTTGTCTCTGGGCCGTATATCACATTCCTCAGTTTATTTCTTATCTCTTTAAATCCTGCTATCCCCTAGTAACTTAAGCTCATCATCTCCTAAAAAGGCTTTCAGCTACTAGTATCCCTAAAATACCTAGTTTCTATAAGCTATAGTAAAATATGCCAACACTACAACATACCTTAAACTTTTAGCTTCTAACTATTCTTAATTATTCCTAACCCCTAAACTCAGCAAACTTCTTTTGCTATAAACATTCCCCTTACAGGCAGGTTTCAGATAACAATGTTTCCCATTGTCTCAGGCTGCAGCCTATGTGCTCATCCTGGAACATTCTTTGCAAAGATCCTTGAACAAATGTCAATAGTTAACTTTATGGATTATAAGGTTCTTTCCAGCCAACTCAACCGGAGGAAGGAAAGGACAAGTCAGAATCACAAGACCTAACGCCTTCATCCCGGGACCGTGCCTGCGGGATGAGGAGAGGGGGTTGGGGCCGTGCCTCCATTTTGTCAGTAATGCCTATCGCGGCTCCCGACAGGGAAGAAAGAGGTGAAAAATGGAAAGGTTCCACATAGATCTTGCTGGCGGATTGGACAGTGGGTTTGCTGGATTTGCTAGGATTTCCAGGTGGATTGGATATAGGAAAAACTGAGAAGTCAGGATGATTCCAATCTTTTGGACAAGGAAATGGGTGAATGGAGATGCCATTTACTGAGAGGAAGATCACTGGAAAAATGGCAGACTAGGGGGAGGAAACCACAACCACCTTCATCCCAGATTCTTCACTGGCTTGGAGCTCATAAATGTAAGTAAGAGCTTAGAAAACTCCTTATGACCCATTGGTTTACTTCTCCACCCTGTGCTCTTTCTTCTCTAAGAACCTGAGCAATCTATGAGATCTCTAAGAGGATATGTGTGGATGCAAAGGAAAATGGTACAGGCAGATTATTGGATGAGAAAGGTAAATATATCCTGAGCTGAGAGAACATTTAAGCTTAATTAAAATCAACAGTGTACTTTCCAGATTGGCTTAATGTATTGAGAAATAAATATTTCAAATTGATTCCTCAGTAAGTGCTCAGGTTTCTTCTACAGGTTTCGGATGTGTTCTGGAATAAGAGAAAACAACATCTTCATCATCCTCATATTTTTCTTACCCCAAACTTGGCATCTCCTCTAAGTTATAGGTTCAGATGCTGAAGGAAAGGAACTATTTAATTTTCATTTATTAACCCTTTTTAGTCTGGACACTAAATATTTGAATGGCCTATATGTAGGTGATCATATAAATTTGTCTAGTGTAATCTATTATCCCCAACTAATTGGATCACTCTCATCTGATGTTATTATCATAGCAGTTAGTCCTGGGTAAGTCAGCAAGGATGCCAAGTCTTAGGAATACAACCAACCCCAGAGTATTCTATCCAATGGAAATGTTTTTCATTGTCATCTCCTTTTTTTTTTTTTTGGCAACTGCATCAGCCAACATAACTCTGGAGACCTCCAAGGTGAGGGTGGGGGAAACTATTGAAAAAGTGT
Source organism: Giraffa tippelskirchi (assembly GCF_054371585.1). NCBI lineage: Eukaryota > Metazoa > Chordata > Mammalia > Artiodactyla > Giraffidae > Giraffa > Giraffa tippelskirchi. The sequence goes on from NC_137277.1 coordinate 128,718,334, forward strand.
CTAGTTGATAATAATTGCCATGTTGCATTAAAATAAAGTACTAAAATTTCATCTTCCTGATGGTTAATTGTGAAGAAGTTATCTAAATATATTGAATCTGGTGTACAGTACATAGGCTGAAATGTTAATATTTTAATAGCTTCCCATGCATTCTCAAATGTGAGCGTGTAATAGACTTCTATTTCCTTTATAAGAGCTTGCTATCTTTGAGCAGTAATCTGCCATCTAATTTACATTTTTATAGTGTGTCACATATAGAAAAAATATTCTCCCTCAAGCCTATATGTTTTTCTCCTCTGAATTTTTTTGTACAGCATAAGGAGCCACAAATTTCATAAAATGATTGCAGCCAAAGAGAAAACCCTATACCATTTCTACAAAACACCTGATTTTATCATCGGAGAATATTAAGGTGAATTCCTATCACAGAATTACCTAGGTTGAGTTAGAAATATTTCTTAACTCTCCTAATTTATTTGCTGGTCTCATGAACATGTAAGTATTTGAAAACACCTATGTTCACGTTGGCCACATTTTCCTTAAATACTATGTTCTCTGTGGGTACAAAATATACCATAATAAGATCCCTTTAAAACAAATACCTGTCTCCAGTGTCCTTAAATTTGGGAAAACTTTCCATTCTCTGTTTTTACTAAATATTTGAAATCTTTTTCAATGTTGTACCTGGAATAGAAATTATATCTCAAAATTGCACTATATTTTAAATATATTGATAAAAATAAAGTAAAATGATGATAATTCCAGTTCGTATATTGCTGATTGGGGGAAAATTAATTAACCAATCCCCCAAACTTTCTATTTATTAACAGAGATTAAAGTCTCAAAACAGGATGGACTTAGATTGTTTAAGGCCCTAATCAATATTTATAAAATTACTAAGATTCTTTCAAAAGCACTATTACTATAAAATTGAAAGGTATTAAACTAAGATAACACGTAATTCCTTGGAATCATGGAAGACCCATGTCTCAGCAGGCAAGGCCTTGACTGTTAACCTGATTGATAATGTGTCCTCTATAAATGAGTGCCTGGGAAGAGTCAATAAGAAAGCATGATAGAGAAAATCTGAGTTTCTTCCACCCTCCCAATAACTCAAAACAAGAAGATTGAGGATAATTGTAATTTGAAAAAATTTACAGAAGTTTGTGAGAAATTCTGCATGACTGTGTTGTAATAGACCCTTTAGAGACTTAGAAGCATCCTAAGTAAAAAAAGGAAACGTTATCTTGGTTCTCTGAAATGACATCTAGTCACCCTCTTAGATATGGTCATAGGCCACTTTTCTCTCTACTCCTAACAAAGAGCTGGGTGCTCAGTTTGCTCAGCTCTTTGAAACATTTACAGAAAGAAGAAGTTTTACAGATGTATTGCATGCAGACAATACCTGATTATGATTTAATTACTAGGAAATAAAAAGATATATTTTAAATCTTATTCCAGCTGATGTCATTTTATATTTCTTAATCTTTCATTTATTGCTTTCAGAAAAGAATGCATTAATTCATTTAGAGCCTGACGAGGAAAAGGGAATATTTCCTCATCATTGACCAACATAGTGTTACCACTTTTGTGCTATTTTTGTTTTGTTTTATTGCTATGAACCCTGTTAATAATAGCTCACCTGGAAAGGGAATGAGTATGGAATAAGAGCCAGAACTATTCATTTACATAAACAGACAAGTTAAAAGTATAAGTTCAAACTAAAGGCTATACCATTTGACTCGATGGAATTTCTTATTAAATATTTCAATGTTATTATATTTATTAACAGAGATAAAAGTCTCAGCTTTATAGAAAATACATGATTACAAAAAATAAATTAGGCCAACAGTATGGAGAATAAAACTGCCAGTTCATCACAAATTTATCATATTTATTTTCTTTTCTAAAATTGTAGTATTGCCAAGTTAGATTCTCACATCATACATATGGAGACTTTATTTTCCCACACAAAATACTCAGGGCTTCTCTTTGGTCATTGTAAAGTTTATATATTCTTAGTGTAGTTACTTGACAACTTACATTGAAAAGGCACAACTAAAATGACCAGAACAAGTCTGAACCAATAAGAGCACCACATTGCCCACAAGAATATTGAGGATGGTATTATTGGATCATGCTTACCACTTGAACTGATGAGAGATATAGATTTGTCTTGACAGGTGCACAAGAATAGAGGATTGCCTTTGACACAAAGCTCATAGCTTTGAGGTGTGCAGCTTAAAAAAAAATATATATATATATATATATATGATTGGACAAAAATTCACTTGGGATTTCTGTAACACCAGTTGACTTCATGCCTCCCTTTCTAGGTCTGAATGGACTATGAGCAGAACTAGCCTTCATCCCATTTGCAATTCATCCCCAAAGCTACTGCCTTCCAGTGGCTTCTTTTCACATTCAATGTTGCCCTTGTGTACGACTGAAATCTGCTAAAAAAGAACTCTAAAACATCTGCCCTTTTTCTCATACAAGGTCTATTTGTTCTTTCATTTCTAAAAGATAAGGTATAAATAAGAGGAAATATAAATCTGTTCCTCCAGAAGCACAGCTAGTGCTTACTCTCAGCTACAATTTTCATAGGTTCTTTTCTCCACCCATGTTGATTTAGTCATCTTCTTCCAAAATGCAATGTGTTTGCAATGACCCAGTTAATGGCTCAGAAAAAGATGGGTATTCTCTCATTTTGTGGCATTGTTCCTTCTATTTGATATTTTTAGCATTCATAAGCATTTTCATTTGACCTCTCTTTTACCAGTTTTCTCCTCAGTTTTCTCTGTAAAATCCTTTTATTTTTTCAGTTGTGTGAAGTCATTATTTTGGATATTCCACTACAGGACTTTCCAACAGTCTCCCGTAAAGCTCTCTCTCTTTTGGAAGGGGTAGATGGAAAGGATGGAAAGAACATAAGGAAAGTATGAGAGCCGCGGTGCTGTTAGGGTTTACTTAACTTCATAACCTGGCAAGGTGAATATTCTCATTTTGTAGAGGAAGAACTAAAACTTCAGAGATATTACACAGCTTTCAAAAAAAAAGAGCAAGAAAGGATAGGTAGGTGGTTGAACAACAGTTAGAAACTGAGTTTTATTTCTAAGCCCATGTCCTATTGATCTAAGAGACAGCAGTGAGCAGTGACTTGAAATAAGATCTTAATTCTCTGCCCAGGAATTGGACCTGGGAAGCCTGAGTGAAAACCAGGAATTCTAACAGCTAGTCTACCAGGAACTAGAGGCTAGAAGCAAGGTTCCCCTGGCTCTTGCCCTGATTGAAAAATGCATTTCTCAAAGAGGAAAAAATCTATAAGATCAGGTACAAAGTTTATTATTAGCGATAGCACAGCAAGTGGAGGAGCAGACATAGAAACTGTTCAGTTAAGACAGAAGCAAGACAGGGATGCACACCTGGAGGGAAATGGCATGGACATTCCCCCTAATGAGGAGGAGCACGATAAAGAGGTGGGTGTCATTTATTCAGGGCAGTTCTTCTTGATCTTTGTTTGCTTATGTGTGTGCCGAATCACTTTAGTCATGTCTGACTCTCTGCGATGTAGCCCAATGGACTGTAGCCCACCAGGCTTCTCTGTAGATAGGATTCTCCAGGCACGAATACTGGAGTGGGCTGCCATGCCCTTCTCCAGGGGATCTTCCCTATCCAGGGATTGAATTTGAATCTCTTATGTCTCCTGCATTGGCAGACGGTCCTTTAGCACTAGTGTCACCTGGGAGGCAGGGTCTTTGTTTTACCTTTGGCCAATTATCTGGTTTCCTTTTCCTTACCTGACCTCTCCTAGGTCCCTCCTCAATATGCATGCACAGTTTACTCCAAGATGGATTCCAGCCCCCCAGAGGTCTATGGGAAGCCTTGGCATCATGTATTCTGGGGTGGCACCCTCTCCTTGACCCTCAAGGAGTCTTTCTGCATATGTGCAATGTCTCCCTTGCCCCGAGGATGGGAAATATGTGATCTTATGATCATTTATTCAAACAGAGTTTAGCCCCTCTCTGTCCCTGCCATATCTATTATCTTAAAATGTTCATGGGAGATAAAGTCCATCTTTTTACCCTGCTCCTGTTATTTCCATCTTGAAGCTGAAACAGAAGGCTAGGTGTAAATATCTACCCTGGATCCCATCTATCTCCTGCCTCACTATCATATTTTCTCGTGATTTTGAGTTTTATATAAATTCTAGAATATCATCTCACTAAAGGCTTATTCGGAGAAGGCAATGGCACCCCACTCCAGTACTCTTGCCTGGAAAATCCTGTGGACGGAGGGGCCTAGTGGGCTGCAGTCCAGGGGGTCTCTAAGAGTGGGACACAACTGAGTGACTTCACTTTCACTTTTCACTTTCATGCATTGGAGAAGGAAATGGCAACCCACTCCAGTGTTCTTGCCTGGAGAATCCCAGGGACAGGGAAGCTTGGCTGGCTGCCTTCTATGGGGTCGCACAGAGTCGGACATGACTGAAGCGACTTAGCAGCAGCAGCAGCAGCAAAGGCTTATTACCAAGATTGAGTGAACATGTAATACAGAGTTTATAACCAATGCCCCAGCTTTGAGTAAGACTTTTTGTATACTTGGACATAACTGCCTATAAGCTCTAACTTTAGAGTTAGCAAAGTAGTATCTTGGTATCTTTTCCCACATGTACCCCCACTTACTTGGAAATAGACACACAACTCTATTTTTCCCATAGGTGTGGGCTGTAACTCAGGCTAAGCTGAGCTGACCATAATATCCCATGTCCTTGGCTATGATAATTGGCCTCCGATGGGCTTTTGAACGTAGCCAAACTAATTAGAATTCTCCTGTGGGATATTTTTGCAGGAGTGTCTTGGAAATGCCTCATTTCTCTTGGGTCTTAGAATTCCAGCTGGCCATATTCCCTGATTTATAGCAAGCCTTTCAGCTTTAATTGCAATGTATACTATTTTAAAAACAATTAAGGCAGCATGAAAGAGAATATAGTTGCCTGTTCATCATGAGAATACAGCAGAAGTGAAAAAGAAGGAGAGAAGGAGACAAGAGGAGAGCAATAGAAGATTAAAAAAAAAAGAAAAAAGAAAATGAGTTAATAACGTTGATTCCTGGTTGAGTTATCCCTGGAATTTCATCTCTGTAATTTTTGGTTATATACATGCCTGCTTGGTCATTCAGTCATGTCCAACTCTCTGTGACTCCATTAACTATAGCCTGCCAGGCTCCTCTGTCCATGAGATTTTTCAGGCAAAAATACTGGAGTGGGTTGCCATCTCCTACTCTAGGTAATCTTCCTGACCCAGGGATCAAACCTGCATCTCCTGCATTGGCAGGTGGAGTCTTTACCACTGAGCCACCTAGGAAGACCTTGGTTATATGAGCCCCCCTAAAATATTTTCTAAAGTAATTGTATTGGATTTGCAATATGCTATTTTGTATACCTAACCATTCTTAACTTACAAACCACTCCAAATTAGTTATATTATGATTATTTATATTCCAATCACCAATCAACTCTCTGGTTTAGAAAGTGAAAGCTAAGAAAAAATTCAAGAATGCATTGTATCAATTGAAATGACCAAATGTGACTTCACCATGACATGGTAGCCTGTCTCTGTGGCATACTGGGAAAAAACAGACTCATCTTGGTGTATGACACCTAGGTTCTGATAGAAACTCTGCAGGTTATTGTATGTTTTACTTTGTGCTTCAGTGTCTTCACATTAAAATAAGGAGAACTGTCCTAGATTAACTCCACTGTTTCCTCCTAGTCCGAAATCCTATTACAGGCTAACATGGAATGCTCTTCAGATTAGTTTTAGTAACAAAAGTTGAGGTATGTGCCAAAGTGGGTGACATAAGAAATAGGAGAAAAACTACAGGGATGGACTAAGCTATAGGTTGATACCAACCTGGTGAATGCAGATAGTCTAGTTTTCATTCTTCAGTGAGGATAGCACAGGGTATCACAGAAAAGAGAAGGACTCTGAGGAGGAGATAGAGGAATTCCTAAGGGACAAGTTGTGCCCAAAGGATGCACTGGTATGGGATATTCCCAGATCTCTGGAGTTCTGGTATTGAAGGTAAGTATAAGGCTCTTTGGTTCATGTATTTTGGCTTGTATATGTGAGATGAATGAGTCTAGTTTTCATTGAAATATATCTATTAGGGAAATTTTCTTTCCCCCCAGCGACCAATCACAGGTTGTCTTTTCTCCGATACAAAAGCATATAGCATACTCTTCATGTATAATAAATTCATGGAAATATATTTTTGTTCCCTTGGGCTACTCATATTTTAGGAAATTACTAGGCGCTACCTTAATGTGAAATGGTTTCACAGTGCATTATTGTGTTAAATTGTTCTAAATGCTTTCATTTTTGCAACAGCACACTTCAAACTAATTACTTAGGATCCATGATGATACATGCTGGATGCAGTAAGGTAAAGAAGTGACTGAATTTGGAATCAAATTTGATTCCTAGCTCTACCTTCTATTATCTGGTAAATGTAAGGTCTCAGTAACACTAAACCTACTTTCTCTTATGCAATATGTGTCTAACATTTACTAGGACATAGAGCTGCTATAAGCATTAATCCAGATAACTTATGTAAACCACTTGGCAACAATGTTGTTGTTGTTCAGTTGCTCAGTCATGTTCAACTCTTTACGACCCCATGGACTTCAGCACACCAGGCTTTCCTGTCCATCACTATCTTCTGGAGCTTGCTCAAACTCATGTTCATTGAGTCAGTGATGCCATCCAACCATCTCATCCTCTGCTGCCCCCTTCCCTTGTCCTCAATCTTTCCCAGTATCATGGTCTTTTCTAATGAGTAGGCTCTTCACATCAGATGGCCAAAATATTGGAGCTTCAGCTTTAGCATCAGTCCTTCCAATGAATATTCAGGATTGATATCCTTTAGGATTGATTGGTTGGATCTCCTTGCAGACCAAGAGACTCTCAAGAGTCTTTTCCAACACTGCAGTTCAAAAGCATCAATTTGTCGGCATTCAGCCTTCTCTACATTCCAACTCTCACATCTATACATGACTACTGGAAAAACCATAGGCTTGACTAGACTGACCTTTGTTGGCAAAGTAATGTCTCTGCTTTTTAATATACTGTCTAGATTGGTCATAGCTTTTCTTCCAAGGAGCAAGTGCATTTTAGTTTCATGCTGCAGTCACCATCTGCAGTGATTTTGGAGCCCAAGAAAATAAAGTCTGTAACTGTTTCCATTGTTTCCCCTTCTATTTGCCATGAAATGATGGGACCAGATGCCATGAGCTTCATTTTCTAAATGTTGAGCTTTAAGCCAACTTTTTAACTCTCCTCTTTCACTTTCATCAAGAGGCTCTTTAGTTCTTTGCTTTCTCCCATTAGGGTGGTGTCATCTGCATATCTGAGGTTGTTGAAATTTCTCCCAACAATCTTGATTCCAGCTTGTACTTCTTCCAATCTGGTATTTCTCATTATGTACTCTGCATATAAGTTAAATGAACAGGGAGACAATATAGAGCCTTCCTTTTCCAATTTGGAACCAGTCCTTTTTTCCATATCCGATTCTAACTGTTGCTTCTTGATTTGCATACAGGTTTCTCAGGAAGCAGGTAAAGTGGTCTGGTATTCCCATCTCTTTCAGAATTTTCCACAGTTTGTTGTGATCCACACAGTCAAAGGATTTTACATAATGAATGAAGCAGAAGTAGATGTTTTTCTGGAGCTCTCTTGCTTTTTCTATGATCCAGCGGATGTTGGCAATTTGATCTCTAGTTCCTCTGCCTTTTCTAAAACCAGCTGAACATCTGGAATTTCTCAGTTCATGTACAGTTGAAGCTTAGCTTGGAGAATTTTCAGCATTATTTTGCTAGCATGTGAGATGAGTGCAATTGTGTGGTAGTTTGAACATCCTTTGACATTGCCTTTCTTTAGGATTGTAATGAAAACTAATCTTTTCCAGTCCTGTGGCCATTGCTGAGTTTTCCAAATTTGCTGGAATATTGAGTGTAGTATTTTAACAGCATCATCTTTTGGGATTTGAAATAGCTCAACTGGAATTCCATCATCTACACTAGCTTTGTTCATAGTGATGCTTCCTAAGGCCCCACTTGCCTTCATACTCCAGGATGTCTGGTTCTAGGTGAGTGATCACATCATCATGGTTACATGGGTTATGAAGATATTTTTGATCGAGTTCTTCTGTGTATTCTTGCCACCTCTTAATATCTTCTGCTTCTGTTAGATCCATACCACTTCTGTCCTTTACTGTGCCCATCTTTGCATGAAAATATTCCCTTGGTAACTCTAATTTTCTTGAAGAGTCTATCATATTCTATTATTTCCTTCTATTTTTTTGCATTGATCACTGAGGAAGGCTTTCCTATCTCTCCTTGCTGTTCTTTGGAACTCTGCATTCAGATAGGTATATCTTTCCTTTTCTCCTTTGCCTTTCACTTCTCTTCTTTTCTCAGCTCTTTGTAAGGCCTCCTCAGACAACCATTTTTCCTTTTTCAATTTCTTTTTTGGGGGGATGGTTTTGATCACCACTTACTGTACAACGTTATGAATCTCCATCGATAGTTCTTCAGGCACTCTAACTATCAGATCTAATCCCTTGAATCTATTTGTCACTTCCACTGTATAATTGTAAGAGATTTGATTTAGATCATACCTAAATGGCCTAATGGTTTTCCCTAATTTCTTCAATTTAAGTCTGAATTTTTCAATGAGGTGTTCATGGTCTGAGCCACAGTCAGATCCTGGACTTGTTTTTGCTGACTGGATGTAGCATCTCCATCTTCGGCTGCAAGGAATGTAATCAATCCGATTTCAGTATTGACCATTTAGTGATATACATGTATAGAGTTGTCTTCTGTGTTTTTGGAAGAGGGTGTTTGCTATGACCAGTGCATTCTATTGGCAAAACTCTGTTAGCCTTTACCCTACTTCATTTTGTATTCCAAGGCCAAACTTGACTGTTACTCCAGCAATGAGTCTCTCCCTTCAGGAAGTTTCCACAAGTCTCTTATCTTCACCTATAAAAGGACAGACAGAATGAAAACCACAGTCACAGAAAACTAGCCAAACTGATCACATGAATCATAGCCTTGTCTAACTCAATGAAACTATGAGTCATGTCTTGTAGGGCCACCCAAGATGGAAGGGTCATGGTGGAGAGTTCTGACAAAACAAGATCCACTGGAGAAGGGAATGGCAAACCACTTCAGCATTCTTGCCTTGAGAACCACATAAACAGTATGAAAAGGCAAAAAGATAGGACACTGAAAGGTGAACTCTCCAGGTTGTTAGGTGCCCAATATGCTACTGGAGAATAGTGGAGAAATAGCTCCAGAAGGTATGAAGAGGCTGAGCCAAAGTGAAAACAATACCCAGCTGTGGATGCATCTGGTGGTGAAAATAAAATCCAGTGTTAGGTCCATGAATCAAGGTAAATTGGAAGTGGTCAGACAGGAAATGGCATACAATAGGTGCTTAAAAATGTTAATTTCCTTCTAATGAGTCAAAGCTGGTTTAATAAATAAAGCATGTTATTGTGTCTTTTTAATTTCATTGAAATGACTGCATGCTTTATCATTCTTTAGATCATCTTAGTAAAGTCTGAAGCCATCCCTAACTTGACTTAATTCTTTGTACCAATCGTATTATATTTTAAATTGTGTGAAAATGTTTATTAAGATATAATTGACATATAATATTATATTAGTTTCAAATGCAAAACATAATTATTTGGTATTTGTATATACTGTGAAATCTGGAGGAGGAAATGGCAACCCACTCTAGTATTCTTGCCTGGATAATCCCATGGAGAGAGGAGCCTGGCAAGCTATAGTCCATGAGGTCACAAAGAGTCAGACACAACTGAAGCACATTAACAACAATAACAACATACTGTGAAATAATCACAAGATATGTCTAATTAATATTCATCACCACACATAGTTATAAATTATTATTTTGTGGTGAGAACATTTAAGATCTACTCTCCTAGCAACTTTCAAATATACAATACAGTATTATTAACTAGAGTTACCATGCTCTACATTCCATTTATTACTCATTTATTTTACAAGTGGAAATCTGTAGCTTTTGATCTCATTTACCTATTTTGCTCAAACCCTATTCCTCTGCTAACCACTAATATGTTCTCTGAATCTATATTTTTATTTTCTAGATTGTAAGAACAGTATTAGCAACAAAGCCTAATTAGGTATTCAGATGCTTCTTCTTACTTACTTTACATTGAGATAATCCATCATCTTCCAGGAAACAGAAAAACTCAAGATTTTGCTGCTTTTCTCTGTACTGGTCAGATTCTAGTTGTTAGGTTGCATTGGTCATTTCCACTTTAGGAAGGAAAGAAATAATTGCATAAAAAATATTTCCTGATTTAATAAAATGGAAAACTTAGTGGAAGTTTAAAACAGATAAATTGGTTACTTTGTAAAAGAGATGATTAATGTAAGTCTTAAATGATCTTTTAATCATGTTATGGTTCAATATAAGTAAGATAATGATTAGGTTTTCCTCTTTTTAACCAAGCATAGAATGAGAAAAGAATTCTCATCATATCAAAGAAATTTGATGCTTGATATTCACACACACTTATAGCAAGAATGATTAATTAATATCATTACAGTTATTTTGTGCTTCTGCTTTCAAAACAATTTCATACAAATTCCTATATAATTCTAACAACAAACCCATTAAATGGGTATTATTTCCCTCATCTTAAGCTGGAAATTAACTTGTTTACTTCTTATGATGGAGATTTGAATTCAGACTTCAATTCTGCTTATAAATCCAGTTGGGAATTTGGGAGACTTTGAGGAAATGGCAGTCAGAACACATCTTGGCTTCTCTTTACTTCAGTTGCAATCCATTTGTGTTACTAGCTATGAAGCTAGCTAGTGACTTGTGAAGCACCCAGGGCTTGTGAGGGACATGCTCTTGTTGCTTGCTATTCGGTAGCAAGTAGTCCAGCAATAAAGACTTTGTCCTAAAGGAAATCAACCATGAATATTCACTGGAAGGACTGATGCTGAATCTAAGGTCCAATACTTTGGCCACATGATATAAAGAAAACTCACTGAAAAAAAACTTGAGGCTGGGAAAGATTGAGGGCAAAAGGACAAGGGATGAGATGATTGGATGACATCATCAACTTAATGGACATGAATCTGAACAAACTCTGGGAGATAGTGAAGAACAAGGAAACCTGGAGTGCTGCAGTCCATGGGGTCACAAAATGTTGAACAAAACTTAGCAACTGAACAATAGCAACAAAGGCTTTATGTGGCACTTTGTGACAAGTGCAGGATTTTAGGTCCCACTCAAATCCATGAATCATAATCTGTATTATCATAAGGTCCCTCCAAGATTTGTTTGCAAACTAAACATTTTTAAATGTATTATTTTATTGAAGGATAATTGCTTTACAGAATTTTGTTGTTTTCTATCAAACCTCAACCTTAATCAGCCATAGTGTAGTGTAGTGTTTGTCACTCAGTCGTGTCCAACTCTTTGTGACCCCATGGACTGTAGCCCACCAGGCTTCTCTGTCCATGGGATTCTCCAGGCAAGAATAGCTGGAGTGGGTTGCCATTGCCTTCTCCAGAGGATCTTCCCAACCCAGGGATTGAACCTGGGTCTCCTGCACTGCAGTCAGATTCTTTACTGTCTGAGCCACCAGGGAAGCCCCTTAGGTATACATATATCCCCTCCCTGTTGAACCTCCCTCCCATCTCCCACCCCATCCTACCTCTCTAGGTTGATACAGAGCCCCTGTTTGAGTTTCCTAGTCATAGAGAAAATTCCCATTTGCTATCTATTTTACATATGGTAATGTAAGTTTCCATGTTACTCTTTCCATACATTTCACCCTCTCCTCCCATTTCCCCATGTCCATAAGTCTATTCTCTATGTCTGTTTCTCTATTGCTGCCATGTAATTAAATTCTTCAGTATCATTTTTCTAGATTCCGTATATATGCATTCAGTTGAGTTCAGTTCAGTCGCTCAGTCGTGTCCGACTCTTTGTGACCCTAAGAACCGAAGCACGCCAGGCCTCCCTGTCCATCACCAACTCCCTGAGTCCACCCAAACCCATGTCAATCGAGTCGGTGATGCCATCCAGCCATCTATCCTCTGTCGTCCTCTTCTCCTCCTGCCCTCAATCTTTCCCAGCATCAGGGTCTTTTCCAACGAGTCAGCTCTTCTCATCAGGTGGCCAAAGTATTGGAGTTTCAGCTTCAACATCAGTCCTTCGAATGAACACCCAGGACTGATCTCCTTTAGGATGGACTGGTTGGATCTCCTTGCAGTCCAAGGGACTCTCAAGAGTCTTCTCCAACACCACAGTTCAAAAGCATCAATTTTTCGGGGCTCAGCTTTCTTCACCGTCCAACTCTAACATCCATACATGACCACTGGAAAAACCATAGCCTTGACTAGATGGACCTTTGTTGGCAAAGTAATGTCTCTGCTTTTTAATATGCTATCTAGGTTGATCATAACTGTCCTTCCAAGGAGTAAGCGTCTTTTAATTTCATGGCTGCAATCACCATCAGCAGTGATTTTGGACCCCAGAAAAATAAAGTCAGCCACTGTTTCCCCATCTATCTGCCATGAAGTGATGGGATCAGATGCCATGACCTTAGTTTTCTGAATGTTAAGCTTTAAGCCAACTTTTTCACTCTCCTCTTTCACTTTCATCAAGAGGCTTTTTAGTTCTTCTTCACTTTCTGCCATAAGGGTGGTGTCATCTGCATATCTGAGGTTATTGATATTTCTCCTGGCAATGTTGATTCCAGCTTGTGCTTCCTCCAGCCCAGTGTTTCTCGTGATGTACTCTGCATGTAAGTTAAATAAGCAGGGTGACGATATACAGCCTTGACTTACTCCTTTTCCTATTTGGAACCAGTCTGTTGTTGCATGTCCAGTTCTAACTGTTGCTTCCTGACCTGCATACAGGTTTCTCAAGAGGCAGATCAAGTGGTCTGGTATTCCCATCTCTTTCAGAATTTTCCACAGTTTATTGTGATCCACACAGTCAAAGGCTTTGGCATAGTCAATAAAGCAGAAATAGATGTTTTTTTCTGGTACTCTCTTGCTTTTTCAATATATGCATTATGATATGATATTTATCTTTCTCTTTCTGGCTTACTTCACTTTGTATAATAGATTCTAGATTCATCCACCTCATTAGAACTGACTCAAATGTGTTCCTTTTTATGGCTGAAATGTTCCATTGTGTATATGTACCACACATTTTTTGTCTGCTCATCTGTCAATGAACATCTAGGTTGCTTCCATGTTCTAGCTATTGTAAATAGTACTCCAGTGAACAATGGGATACATGTGTCTTTTTCAATTTTGATTTCCTCAGGGTATATGCCTAGGAGTGGGACTACTGGGTCATATGATGTTTTCTTTTTTAATTAATTTATTTATTTTAATTGGAGGCTAATTATTTTACAATATTGTAGTAGTTTTTGCCATACATTGACATGAATCAGCCAAGGGTGTCCATGTGTCCCCCATCCTGAACTCCTCTCCCACCTCCTTTCCCATCTCATCCCTCAGGGTCATCCCAGTGCACCGGCCCTGAGCACCCTGTCTCATGCATCAAACCTGGACTGGCGATCTATTTCACATATGGTAACATACATGTTTCAATGCTATTCTCTCAAATCATCCCACTCTCACCTTCTCCCACAGAGTCCAAAAGTCTGTTCTTTACATCTGTTTCTCTTTTGCTGTCTCACATAAGGGGTCATCGTTACCATCTTTCTAAGTTCCATATATATGCATTAATATACTATATTGATATTTTTCTTTCTGACTTACTTCACTCTGTATAATAGGCTCCACTTTCATCCATCGTATTATAACTGATTCAAATGTACTCTCTTTAATAGCTGAGTAATATTCCATTGTGTATATGTACCACAGCTTTCTTATCCATTTGTCTGCTGATGGACATCTAGGTTGCTTCCATATCCTAGCTATTGTAAACAGTGCTGTGATGAACAATGGGGATCATGTGTCTCTTTCAATTCTGGTTTCTTCTGTGTATATGCACAGCAGTGGGATTTCTGGGTCATATGGGAGTTCTATTTCCAGTTTTTTAAGGAATCTCCACAGTGTTCTCCATAGTGGCTGTACTAGTTTGCATTCCTACCAACAGTGTAAGAGGGCTCCCTTTTCTCTGCACCCTCTCCAGCATTTATTGTTTGTAGACTTTTTGATAGCAGCCATTCTGAGCAGCATTAGATGGTACCTCATTGTGGTTTTAATTTGCATTCCTCTGATAATGAGTAATGTTGAGCATCTTTTCATGTGTTTGTTAGCCATCCATATGTCTTCTTTGGAGATATGTCTGTTTAGGTCTTTATCTCACTTTTTGATTGAGTTGTTTATTTTTCTGCTGTTGAGTTGTATGAGCTGCTTGTATATTTTGGAAATTAATCCTTTGTCAGTTGTTTCATTGGCTATTATTTTCTCCCATTCTGAGGGTTGTCTTTTCACCTGGCTTACAGTTTCCTTTGCTGTGCAAAAGTTTTTAAGTTTAATCAGGTCCTACCTGTTTACTTTTGTTTTTATTTCTATTACTCTAGGAGGTAGGTCATAGAGGATCTTGCTTTGATTTGTGTCATCATGTGTTCTGCTTATGTTTTCCTCTAAGAAATTTATAGTTTCTGGTCTTACATTTAGATCTTTAATCCATTTTACTTTTATCTTTGTGTATGGTACTAGGAGGTGTTCTAATTTCATTCTTTTGCAGGTAGCTGTCCAGTTTTCACAGCACCATTTATTGAAGAGGCTGTCTTTGCCCCATTGTATATTCTTGCCTCCTTTGTCAAATACAGGGTACCCATAGGTGCATAGGTTTACTTCTGGGTTTTATATCTTATTCCATTGGTCTATGTTTTTGTTTTTTGTGTCAGTACCATACTGTCTTGATGACTGTAGCTTTGTAGTATAATCTGAAGTCAGGAAGGTTGATTCCTCAGCTTCATTCTTCTTTCTCAAGATGGCTTTGGCTATTCGAGGTCTTTTGTGTTTCCATATGAATTGCAAAAATTTTTGTTCTAGTTCTGTGAAAAATGTCATTAGTATTTGATAGAGATTGCACTGAATCTGTAGATTGTGATTGGTAGTACAGTCATTTTCACAATATTGATTTTTCATAGCCAGGAACTTGGAATAGCTATTCATCTATTTATGTAGCCTTTGATTTCTTTCGTAAGGGTCATAATTTTCTGTGTACCGTTCTTTTGTCTCCTTAGGTAAGTATTCCTAGGTATTTAATTCTTTCTGTTGCAATGGTGAATGGGAATGATTACTTAATTTCTGTTTCTGATTTTTCATTGTTAGTATATAGAAATGCAAGTGATTGCTGCAATTTTCCTAAATTCACTGCAAATTTTGTATCCTGCAACTTTCCTAAATTCACTGATTAGCTCTAGTAATTTTCTGATAGTATCTTTAGGGTTCTCTATGTACAGTATCATGCCATCTGCAAACAGTGAGATCTTTACTTCTTTTCCGATCTGGATTCCTTTTATTTGTTTTTCCTCTCTGACTGCTGTAGCTAGGACTTACAGAACTATGCTGAATAATAGTGGGGAAAGTGGGCACTCTTGTCTTGTTCCTGATATTAGCCAAATGCTTTCAGTTTTTCACCATTGAGAATAATGTTTAGTGTAGGCTTATCATTTATGGCCTTTACTATGTTGAGGTAGGTGACTTCTATGCCCACTTTTTGTAGAGTTTTAATTATAAATGGGTGCTGAATTTTGTCAAAGGCATTTCTGCATCTATTGAGATAATCATATGGTTTTTATCTTTAATCTGTTACTATGGTGTACCACATTGTTTGATTTGCATATATTGAAGAATCCTTGCATCTTTGGGATAAACCCAACTTGATCATGGTGTATGAGCTTTTTGATATGTTGCTGAATTTTGTTTGCTAAAATTTTCTTGAAGATTTTTCAATCTATGTTCATTAGTGATAATGGCCTGTAGTTTTTTTTTAGTGTTTTTTTTTTGTTTTTTTGTTTTTTTGTCTGGTTTTGGAATCAGGGTGATGGTGGCCTTGTAAAATGAATGTGGAAGAGTTCCTTTCCCTGCTATTTTTTGAAAGAGTTTTAGAAGGATGGGCATTAGGTCTTTTCTAAATGTTTGATAGAATTCTTCTGTGAAGCCATCTGATCGTGGGCTTTTGTTTTTTGGGAGATTTTTGACAACAGTTTCAATTTCAGTGCTTGTACTTGGGTTGTTTATAATTTCTATTTCTTCCTGGTTCAGTCTTGGAAGATTGAACTTTTCTAAGAATCTGCCCATTTCTTTCAGGTTATCCATTTTATTGCCATATAGTTGTTCATAATAGTCTCTTATAATCCTTCGCATTGTCTGTCCTAATCTCTCCTTTTTCATTCCTAATTTTCTTGATTTAATCCTTCTCTTTTTGTTTTATTTTTGATCAGTCTGGCCATTTGTGTTTCAATTTCGTTTATCTTCTCAAAGAACCAGCTTTTAGTTTTATTAATCTTTACTATTGTCTCTTTCACTTCTTGTTCAGTTATTTCTGCTTGAATCTTTATGATTTCCTTCTACTAATTTTATTTTGTTTGTTTGTTTGTTTTTCTTTTTCCAGTTGTTTTCAGTGTAAAGTTAGGTTGCCTATTCAATGTTTTTCTTGATTCTTGAGGTAGGATTGTATTGGTATAAACTTCCCTCTTAGAACTGCTTTTGATGTACCCCACAGGTTTTGAGTTGTAATGTTTTCATGTCATTTTTTTTCTAGAAAATTTTTGATTTACCTTTTAATTTTTTCAGTAATCTGTTGGTTATTTAGAAATGTATTGTTTAATCTCCATGTGTTTCTGTTTCTTAGAGTTTTTTGCTTGTAATTGATATTTAGTCTCATAGCATTGTGGTCATAGAAGATGCTTGATATGATTTCAACTTTCTTTTTTTTTCAGTTCATAACTTAGGTGTGCAAAAAATATGTCTTTATATTCTTCAACATGCTTTTTTTTAAATTAGTTTATTTATCTATTTTTTAACTTTACAATATTGTATTTGTTTTGCCATACAATGACATGAATCCACCATGGGTATACATGTTTTGCCCTTCCAGATCTATCTCATTTAATGTATAATTTAAGACTTGTGTTTCCTTATTAATCTTCTGTTTTGATGATCTGTCCATTGGTGTGAATGTGTCATTAAAGTCTCCTATTATTATTGTGTTACTTTCAATTTCTCCTTTTATGTCTGCTAGTGTTTGTCTTATGTATTGCCTATGTTGGATGCAGAGATATTTACAATTGTTATGTCTTCCTCTTGGATAGATCCCTTGTTCATTATGCAGAGTCCTTCCTTATCTCTTGTAATCCTTTTTATTAAAGTCTATTTTGTCTGATATGAGGATTGCTACTCCAGCTTTTTTTTTACTTCCCATTTTCAAGGAATATATTTTTCCATCCTCTCACTTTCAGTCTGTATGCCTTTAGGTCTGAAGTGGGTTTCTTGTAGACAGCATATACATGAGTCTTGTTTTTGTGTCCATTCAGCCAGTCTGTGTCTTTTGGTTAGAGCATTTAATTCATTTACATTTAAAGTAATTATTGATATATATATTCCTATTGCCATTTTCTTAATTGTTTGTGGTTGATTTTATAGAGCTTTTTCCTTCTCTTGTATTTCTTGACTATATGAGCCACTTTAACATTTGCTGTAAAGCTTGTTTGGTGATACTCAATTCTCTTAACTTTTGCTTGTCTGAAAATCTTTCGATTTTGCCATCAATTTTGAATGAGATCCTTGCCATGTACAGTAATCCTGGTTGTAGATGTTTCCCTTTCAGTACTTTAAATATATCCTGCCATTCCTTTCTGGCCTGCAGAGTTTCTGCTGAAAGATCAGCTGTTAAGCATATGGGGTTTCCCTTGTATCTTACTTACTGCTTTTCCCTTGCTGCTTTTAATATTCTTTCTTTGTGTTTAATCTTTGTTAGTTTGGTTAGTATGTGTCTTGGAATGTTTCTTCTTGGGTTTATCATGTATGGGACTCTTTGTGCCTCTTGGACTTGATTGGCTATGTCCTTTTTCATGTTTGAGATATTTTCAACTGTAATCTCAAAAATTTTCTCATGCTCTTTCTTTTTCTCTTCTTCTTTTGGGACCACTATAATTTGAATGTTGGTGTGTTTGATATAGTCCCAGCAGTCTCTGAGACTATCCTCAGTTCTTTTCATTCTTTTTACTTTATTCTGCTATTCAGAAGTTGTTTCCACCATTTTATCTTCCAGCTCGCTGATTCGTTCTTCTGCTTCAGATATTCTGCTACTGATTCCTTCCAGAGAATTTTTAATTTCACTAATTGTGTTGTTTGTCTCTGAATGCTTTTTCTTTAATTGTTCTAGGTCTTTGTTAATTGATTCTTGCATTTCCTCCATTCTGTTTTCAAGGTGTTTGATAATCTTTACTATCATTATTCTGAATTCTTTTTCAGGTAGTTTGCCTATTTCCTCTTATTTTATTTGAACTTGTGTGTTTCTAATTTGTTCCTTCATTTGTGTAGTATTTATCTGCTCTTTCATTATATATGTATTTTTAACTTATTGTGTTTGAGGTCTCCTTGTCCCAGGCTTCAAGGTTGAATTTGTTCTTCCTGTTGGCTTCTACCCTCCTAAAGTTGGTCCAATAGTTTGTAAGCTTCCTATAGGGTGAGATTTTTGCTGAATTTTGTTTGTTTGTTTGTTTTTCCTCTGATGGGCAAGACTGAATGAGGTGGTAATCCTGTCTGTTGATGATTGGGTTTGTATTTTTGTTTTGTTTGTTGTTTGGATAAGATGTCCTGCACAGGGTGCTACTGGTGGTTGGGTGAAGCCAGGTCTTATATTCAAGTGGTTTCCTTTGTGGGAGTTCTAGTGAGAACTAGATACTCACTAGGATCAGTTCTCTGGTAGTCTAGGGTCCTGGAGTCAGTACACCCACTCCAAAGGCTCAGGGTTTGATCTCTGGTCAGGAATGAAGATTCCACAGGTGGTTTGTTATGGCATTAAGTGAGATTAAAACAAATATGCAAAAAGGAGAAACCAAAGATGAACCTCAGATAAATGGCAGTTACAAAATCAGGCAAATAGTAATTAAAATAATGGAATATACATGTATACCCAGAAGCAAAGTCAAAGCAGCCCACTAAAATAAAGTACAGTAGATTGTCCTGGTGAACGAAGGAAATCAAAAATTATATTTTCCAGTTAAGAACAAAACTAACTAAAGCACAAAATGGAAAACAAAACTAAAGCAAGGTGCCAAGTGGGGAATAAAGCAATGAAAAGGAAACTAAAAAATATGTTGAGAGGAAAGGATAGAAAGAAAAGAAAGAATAGATAGGCAAAGTTAAATAGAGGGAGATGAAGAAAATTTATATACATTGAAGATTAACCGCAAGGGGAAAAGAACAGTCTGAAAAGCAAACAAGGGAATAAATGTAGAAAAAATAGTAATAGGTTTAAAAATTAAAATCAAAAAAAGAAAGAAAAAAAAAAAGGAAAACTCCACAGAACTGCAAAAGCTCAACATAGAGGCAGAGGTTTATAACAACAATAAAAACTGTGATTGAGGAAAAAAAAAACGCTCAAAAGCTTAATTAGATTTCATAGTGCCAATAAAATCAACAGCTACAACAGCAGGGGGGAGAAAAAATCCAAAAGAATCTATAGAACAAGTCAAAACATAAATAAATGCTTCTTGAGTCACCGCTGTCAGAGTCCTTTCCCTCGCTGGGAGTCACGGTCCACCTCACCTCCCTAGGATGCCCTCCAACATTGTGCTGATCTCTGGACCTGCTGTGGGGGCAGCTCAGATTCTAATCTGGTCCTACTCCTCTGTGTTCTTGCCTCCAATGTCTACAGCTATCAGAGCTGGTGTGTTTTCCTTTGTGGGAGCTCTCAATGGCCTTTTATATATTCCATAGACACGGAGTCTGCTTAGTTGATCATGTGCATTTAATCTTCAGTTTGTACAGCTGGTGGGAAAGTTTTGAGTGTTCTTCCATAGCCACCCTGCCCCCTGGGTTTCAATTGTGGTTTTCCTCTGCATGTGGGTCATCCATTGGAGTTACTCCAGGGGCTTCTCTGGAAGACTTGGGTTTTTCCCGGTGAGGGCCAGGTATGAAGGTGGTGCAGTTGCTTGGGTCACAGGGGTTCTGGCAGCACCAGGTACTCAGGGGAATTGGTGGCTATGGCAGCAGGAGATATAGTGTTCTAGAAGGGTATGGCAACCAGTATTGGACAATATACTCCAGCATTATTGCCTGGAGAACCCCCGATAGAGAAGCCTGGCGAGACACAGTCTACAGGACCACAAAGAGCTGGACACAACTGAGGCAAGCCTGAGCGCATAGATGCAAGATTTTTTTTTGTTTTTCTGCCTGTGGCAGCTCTACCCCTGTGAGATTTGAGCATGAAGGTGGTGCAGCTGCTTGGATTGTGGGGACCCTGGCAACACAATGTGTGCGAGGACTCGGACTGCATCCACCCCAGGAGTTATAGCCCTATCAGAGTCTTTTTTTGAGCCTCTTATAGCTGGCAAACAGAAGGCCTCTTTGGCCAGTCTCTCTCTGTAGCTCTGCCCATTCAGGCCCTTAGAGGGCTCCTTTGCCTTGGGTCCTTCTCTGTTGCTCCGCATGTCAGGCACAGACACGCCCTGGCTGGGGTCCTACTCTGTAGATCGGCGCATCTGGCACTTAAAAGGGCACCCTGGGTGGGATCCTACTCTGTGGTTCAGCGGCATCAGTCACGTAAAGGAGCACCCTGTGTGGGGTCCTGCTCTGCAGTTCAGCGCCTCAGGCATTTGATGGGCCAGCCTCTCTATTGTTCAGCTGCTCATGCTGGCCTGTGGGGAGAGAGAGGCTATGGTGATGGCTCCACCACTTACACGTGACTCAGCAGTATCTCCTTGCTTCCATGGCTGCCTGGCTTTCCTCCACAGGCATTTCCCACCACAATCTCCTCCCTCACATCCCCTAGATCCATTTCTCCACAGTCAACCACATCCCTCACCCTGGGATTGCTCCACAATCCCTAAACTCCAGCTCCCAGCTGCTGTGCCTTCCAGGGGACCTGCATCCCTGTCCATGAACATTCCTGTTTTCCCCCATAGTTCCTTCATCCTACCAAGTTTTGTGTGGTATATTCTTTTCCACTGATCAGGTACTCCTGTCTGCTCTCAGCTGGTGTCCTGTATGCACTTCTGTGTCTGACGGTGTACTCCTGATATATCCATGAACAGAGATGTACTCCACATCTACCTACTCCTCTGCCATCTTGTTCTCCCAAATTAAAGATTTAAAAGCTGAGTGTAGACAGTGAAACTAAGGCTACAGGTATTGGAGTCCCTGGGGACAGTATCAGGATGTCCCATTACAAGGAACAGATTATTAATCATGGGAAGTACTTGATCCTGGAGATCCATGAGCTGGGGGATCTTGGCCCCACTGATTCCTCTTTTCCTTAACTTAAGAGCTTGACATGATTTCGTAAGACAAGTTTTACGCGAGTGATATTTTGACGTGCTACTTTCACTCCGACTGTTGTCCTCACCTGGCCCACAGAATGAACACCCATGCTACTGTCCACTACTTGTGAAACTGTCTTCACTTTTAGGACATTAACAGTTGGGAATGCATTGCAGTGAACAGCCAAAGCAAACCCTAGCAGTCAGATTACCTCAAAACATCCCAAATGAACAAGAGATGTGCATGTGTCAAGAGCTCAATCTGTTCTTTAGGGAAGGAATAGCAAATTGAACAATAAATATGAAAAGAGCAACCTGGTGCTTAAAAGTGCTTCTGTGGTGGCTCAGACAGTAAAGAACCCACCTGCAATGTGGGAGACCTGGGTTTAATCCCTGGGTTGGGAAGATCCCCTGGAGAAGGGCATGGAAACTTTCCAGTATTCTTGCCCTGAGAATCTCCATGGACAGAGAAGACTGGCAGGCTACAGTCCATGAGTTTGCAAAGAGTTGGACATGACTGAGTGACTAAGCACATATTGCTTAAAAAGAAAAATGTGTACCATGCTACATTTTAAATATAAAATATAAATATTTTGAGTGCACTAAGAATTTCCCAGCTAATTTCTATAGAAACTAGCTAGTATGATCCAAAAATCTGATGTCTCCCTCATTATAAATGGATCACTCTCTTTTACCACCATGCGCCATGCCTCAGTGATTTTATGTGACAATTATCCTTTTTGTAATTTTCATTACTTGTGTAAATGAATCTCTGAATATTTCTGTTGTAGAATTTGTCATGCATTTATTATCTAATCATCCTCACTCCATATATGTGTTAAAATCTAGTGATACTTTTCCACATTGACATATGTCAATTGGATTAAAGGTCTCTTCTGAAAATTTTGACTTGTGAAATTTTCTTTAATTTTTCTAATCTTCCCAGTGTGGCTTCTGGATTCCCTTCCCCATCAGAGCAGAGAAGCACCCATGCCTGCAAAGTTGGCCTCCATAGTATACTCAATCTATCTCTATTTGATCCCTGCTAAAGGGAAAATCTGCTAATCTCATTTTAAATGAATTAGCGACCAACCCTGACTTAGTGGGGCCTTCTCTGATGGCTCAGCAGTAAAGAATCCACCTGCAAAACAGGAGACATGGGAGACTTGTGTTCAAGCTCTGGGTTGGAAAGAACCCCTGAAGGAGAAAATGGCAAGAAGATAAGATGATTAGTTGGATAGCATCACCAACTCAATGGACAAGAATTTGAGAAAACTCTAGGAGATAGTGGAAGACAGGAGTTTGGTGTGCTGCCGACCATGAGTTTGCAAAGAGCTGGACACAACATAGCTACTGAAAAACGACAACCTGACTTAATGTATTCCCTTTCCTTTGAAGTAAATACATTTTAACATGTTATTTATGTAAACCTAAAGCCATTCTTGAGCATTCAACACCAGTTAGAATCAGTAGAAAGAATCTTTGAGATCATTTGATCTTTTATCTAACTTCCTATACACTCTGAGAGTCATTTCCTTATGAATTTATGTTTTCTTATATTCATCTTAACTGTGGGCCTTCGAAAAGAAGCATGAGAATTTAAGTGAATTTGTTACCACAAAGTTGGGTTAGAGAATATGTTAGAGTCTCCTATATTTCTTCAAAACCTTAAACCTCAAATCTCCATTCTTCCTGCAAGTCCTTCATCTAACCTCTGAGTAGAGGCTAGGAAGCTGGTACTTGCTGAGCCCTGCAAACAAACCTGTAGTATCTATTATCCAACTGGAGAAGGGATCAGGTACCTGTTACACCTGGGCATGCACAGATTCAGGAATTAGAACAAGAAGGACACAAAAGTAAATCTGAAAGAGACACCAAAATGCTCCCATTCCATATCCTAAAGTAAAATTGTTTCAGCAGAAAAGGAGCCTGAATCAGGGAAGTGAGGTTGATGTAAATCAATATTTCTCCAAATTTGGTTGAGGATCAACCAATACAAGGTGCTAATTCCTCTCCCTAGAAACTGCTTCTGTCCTGGAGGTGGGCGTGGCAACCCACTCCAGTATTCTTGCCTGGAGACTCCTCATGGACAAAGAAGCTTGGCAGGCTACCGTCCATGGGGTTGTAAAGAGTCAGACATGACTGAGCAACTAAGCACAGTACAGATTTAAGTAAGGACTTAGAATTTTTTTTTTAATATATATTTCCTTACTTATTGCTTCATTAATGTGACACAATTCTTATGCCCAGGTAAGTTTTTGAATTATTGCTCCATTGACAACAGGGGAAGCCCCACCAATGACAATAGACTGGAACTAACACCTGGTTAGTTCCTTTTTGTGTAAGATTTGTGCAGAGCTCTTTATTTTTCTTTAGTAAGTTATGTCCTTGTGTTATATATGAATCAACTGAGGCACAGAGAGATTAAACAATCCAAGATGTCACAGCAAGGAATTAGCAGAACAGAACTGTACACACACTCTCTCTCTCCACATTATTCTTGTTCTAGATATGCTTTAGATTGCTCTACATTAATCTCCATTTTGAAATTGGGAAGGATACTATTTGGAGTAATTTTCCATTTAGTTTGTCAACTTTTAATATTTTAGGTTTGTGAACACACCTAAATTCTAAATTGAAAGCTCCTGTAGCTTTAGAATGAAATTCAACGATATTGAGTATCAGCAGAAAGGTCTCATTGTATATATTGAAAATCCCATCATTTGTTTCCATGCCGCACTTAAGCAGTGTGATTTTCTTGCTGGCAGGCCATTTATCACTCCCTACTGGCCATCAATAATTGATTAGGGAGATTGGATTCAGTACAATGCAGATCAGCCCATTTTATCAACACAGAGTACAGTTTGCATCAAAATATAGTAACCCTTGAATCTCTGCTTATTCATCTTTGATAGCCTGTCTGGGGATTTACACTTACTCCTTTCATAGCAGAAGAGAAAGAAAGAATTGGGCAGAAGGGAAAATAACTAGCTGGTTTTGTTTATGCCAATGTGCTCAACTGCTTAAGTTGTGTCTTACTCTGCAACCCCATGGACCATAGCCCACCAGGCTCCTCTGTCCAGGGGACTTTTCTAGCAAGAATACTGGAGTGGCTTGCCATGCCCTCTTCCAGGATCTTCCTGACCCAGGATCAAACCTGCATCTTCTGAGCCTCCTGCATTGCAGGCAGATTCTTTATCACTGAACGACAATACCCTGTTTATGCCAATACCTCTAAGGTAACTGGCTTCTTACAATTTATGTTTCTTACCCTTACCTAAAAACAAAGAACAAGACTTTTTAAGTCAAAACCATCAACCATCCCTCATCTTCCCAGAAAGGGGATGCAGATTTTCAAGCTAACTTCCTTTCCTTCCAGGAACTGCCACCATCTTCTCTCTTCCTTAATTTCTATGTCCACAATTCCTCAACAGCAGAGTAGCTCAGTCTTGCCAGTTTTTGTGCTGACCTTAAAGATAAGAGTACAAGCTATTTGGTTGAAAGCATCACAATAGAGAAATCGAAAGTGAAAGCAATAAACATGAGCAAACTGCAAGGATTACAGACTTGTAACAACTTCTTTCTGTGAAGTTTTAGAAAATCCCAATTCTTTTCTATATATTAAAAAAAAAAAAAATCTGTCCTTGCATTGAATTCTGCAGATAGGACTCAATACATATCCCTTTTTCTTTGGATCTGTGTTGATGGAAGGCACTTCCCTCTTTATAATGCCTTTCTGGAACAAAGACCTGAAAGTGCAATCAACATAGAATAGTAGGGACTTCCCTTTAGTCTCACTTGGGGAGCAAGCTTTTCTGAGTCATTCTCATAAAAACAGCTTGGAAAAGAAATGGTAACAACTAATCCTGAAAATCTGAGATGTGTCAGACTGGTCCAATGTTGTCAATGGAAAACTGAATAATTCTTCATGGTGGCTCTAGGAGGTAGATAGTTTTTGTCTTCACCAAGTTACAAATGATGCAACTAAGGCAGGAGAGGTTTGGTAACTCAGTGTAACCAGAATGTGAACAAAGTAAGTGTGTATCTAGACCTTCACAGTCATAAACCACTGGGTGTTTCCTCTGCTGCTCCTCTGACCACAGGCTTTAGCCATCCTAGTGTGCCTGTTCTCCACACCAGAAGATCATCTTTTGGCATTTTCCTCGCTTGGCTAATTTTCCTAAGATTACATTAAGAGTGAAGCTTTTGACATTGATTATAAAGTAATGTATTTTCTCTTTTCCCCAGAGACTTAAGTTTATCCCATGTTTGCACATGTGAGTCTGGGAGTCAGTTGATATGGCGCTGGGGTGGTGACTTCTTGAAAGCAAGACATTCAGACATTTTTCTGTCCTTTCCCCCTTAGTCATTCCTCCAGCTTCCCCTGTTTTCATGACAAGAGTGGCTGGGCTGAGACGGGCTGAGATCATCGATCTCAGCACCAACATCAACCAGGTCTGATCACAACTAGATGTCAACCTTCAGTGATATCATTTTCTCCCAATCTCAGGAAAAGTAATTTGTGTGTATAAATAATATGAAAGAAAGGCTTAGCTTCTTTCAGAATACAGACTTTTAGAGAAACAGAATTTGAGCACAAAGATTATCCAAGAGTTTTTAAATAATTTCTTACATTCACCTAGGAAGCAAGGAACATTATATTATTGCATCAAATTTTGTTCATTTTTGTCTTTATAATGTGACCAAGGGCCTAACTTCCCCTGTGGTGCCCTCCTGTAACTGCCAATAATGTTAACAGGACATACAAGCTCTCTTCAAAAAGACAAGGATACTGCTCACCTCTGAACAGTTTTGCAGTCTTCCCTACTCTTTCTAACCTCTAATTCTCCCCTTTGTCTCTCTGTCTCTGTCTTTCTGTGTGTGTGTGTGTGTGTGTGTGTGTGTGTGTGTGTGTGTATGTGTATATATATATATATATATATATATACATACACATGTTTATTCAATAAAGTCAATGACTAACACTACGTTTTGATGACATCGAACCACCCTCCAGAAATTTCTCTATCAGAAACCTTAAGAAATACCTGTTTCCTATACTTTTTAAGAAAGGAAAAAAAAAAATTCAGTGTTATAAAAATAACTTTGGGAACCTGAAAACACAAACAGCAAAGAGGGTAGAATGTATCTAGAAGTTTATATAAAACATTGAATAAAAATAAGTCAGAATAAAACCAACAATAGGCTAACTTATTAACAAAATGTAACTGACATAAATATTAAACATATTATACCTTTAACAAGCACAGGTGATCCAGGGGAAATTAAATGGGAAGGTAGAATTAAAGCTTCAAGAAACACAATTGACTACTCAATTGTCTCCTGCTATATACTAGAGCTACTACTAAAAACCAAGGTCATAGAAATGAAAGATATGGTACTTTCACTGAAAGTGTTCATGGACTTGTAAGAGAGGAAGAAAAGAATATAAAATATTACTATGGTGTTGATGGATGAGATACAGAATATATATATAGTATATTTAACAGTCTCTAGCTTGGTTCAAAGAGATACAGAAAAAATTTTGCAAGAGAAGGCGGCACTGGAGAAGTTATTTTAGCAAGAAAGAAGTGTACAAATAAAGGTATCATAGGCAGAAGAAACAACATGCTCACAGGGGTCAAGGAATGTGACAGTTGAGTGCATTTGGAGAGAACTTCGAATTATTCCTTGTAGTGAAACTTACCATACAATTCAGCAACCCCACTCCTAGCTATTGATATTTACTGCACTGATTGAAAAAACACAAATAGTTATAGTAGCTTCATCATCAAAAACTAGAAGCAACTGGCTGTCTTTCAAAAGGCAAAGTCTGTGCTCCATCCTTACAATGAATCAGTGATTAAATGGAGTGATTACTATTTAGCAATTTAAAGAAACAAGTTATTAATTTACACTAAAACATGGGTGAATGAAAGAAGCCAGACCAAAAAGGATGCATATTGTATCATTTAGTTCATATGTCATTCTGGGGGAAAAAAAAAAAATCCTAGGGGTAGAAACGCCAATCCTTGTAATGGGTTTGAAGGAAAGAATATTCAAAAAAATAAAAATTAAAAAAAAAAATAAATAAATAAAAAAGAATATTCAACCAGGGAAGTTAAAAGGATTTTTAAAGTGATAAAACAAAAAGTCTGCATGTCAAAACCCATAGAACTTTATAGCACACAGAAGAAACATTAATATATGCAAATTAAAACAAAATAATAAACAGAAGTAGTGAATCAACCAGATTGGAATGTGAATTATGACAAAAGAGTTAATAACATAATCTCACTCAAGGTGGTGATAGAAATTTTCTGACCTAAGTAACTTCTGACAACAGTGCTTTGACTAGAAATTGTAAGAATAAAGAGACAATGATGGGTGTGAATATAGTAACTATACTCTGGTTGATAAAGTTATATCTCATGGGGGTATGAGTTAACACCTCTGAAACTGCTTTGCAAATATATTGGGACTGAACAAATAAATAATGACTGGTGGATAGTGGGAGATGTGTTTCTCACTGCTGAAGGTAGAACTTATAGATGTGCAAGGGAAAATTGCTAGGAACTAAGAGGAACAAGACAAGGCTCAATGAGATCAGTATGAACTCATACGTATTATAGGTACAGAATAATAGATATGGACATAATTATAGATGTCTGTAGGTATACATACGTATATTGTCTAGCTATGTCCATTGAGAGAGTCTGGGAACAGTGACATCCAGGTAACAACAGGAATATCCTATGGCTAGATCTTGATTTCTAATATCATTTTCCAGTATAAGGAGTCAAGGTTATGTGGGTTTTAGGGAGGGCAAGTATATACAGTGGAGCATCTTGTAATGTCAGAAAGCTAAGAAGGGATTTAAAACAAAGGAAAACTCCAAGTGGCCAAAGCTGAAACCATAATATAATATTGGATTATAACCCCAATATTAAATAAATATTGAATTGATGATATTGATACAAATTAATGATTGAATTAAATAAATAAATGGGGGTAGCAAATACACATTTAACATACAGAAGAATTCCAAATAATTTTTGTAACTATTACCCTCTCCAAAAAATATGATTTAGCAACTTCTTTCCCATCTGCATTGAATGTAAGCTGCACTTTCAGAGTATAACATGAAAAGATTGACAGGAGAGGTTGCCTTTTGTAGAGAACGTGGTAAATATTATCTCTTGGTCAGATAATCAAGTTTTACGTCATCACTTAAAAGCGATATTTATGATATGTACCATTAATATGATGTATTGGGAACAGCACCTTATCTCTGTGATCCAAGTATTTCAAGATAATTTCAAAGAAAAACAACAGACATAAGGGACAACATGTTCAGGAAATAAAGCTATAGTGTAGGAACATCAAGTATATCTATAGGTCTCCATCTCCAGAACAATTTGGATTGTGTGTTCAGTTAGCACAAAGAACAGCATATTCGTCTATTACTAGGCTCTGGAGTCTTCCCAGGTGGTTCAGTGGGTAAAGAATCCCCGTGCAATGCAGGAGGATTGCTGTGCAATGCAGGGATCAAATGTGGGTTTGATCCCTGAGTTGAGAAGATCCCTTGGAGGAGGAAATGAAAACCCACACCAGTATCCTTGCCTGGAGAATCCCATGGACAAAGGATCCTGGAGGGCTACAGTCTACAGTCCAAAGGGTCGCAAAGAGTTAGGGGCTTTGGAGTCAAATTTTTTGGGTTTAAATGCAAGTTCCTCTACTTACTAGTTGTATTGTCATGGGCAAGTTATCTCTAAATTTCTTTTTTTTTTCTCATCTATAAAATAGGGATAACAATGGAAATTACCAGGTTGGTGTGAGATTTATGAACAGGTTCAGCTCAGTCAGAATGGTACCTGATTCATGGTAAACACTCAATAAGCATTAGCTAATGTTATATCTGAAGCAACAAACTGTACCTTTTAATAGAGTTGAGGATGGGAGTGTGTGCTGTTTGTGCACTTTTGTATCTGCAAGACCTAGTAGTTTATGAAGAAATAGTTGTTGAATAATCCTACCTAAACTTCATGACAGACCAAAGTATACTTTTAAAATAAAGCATAAAAATTGTGAGAAACTAAGAGAGAAGTTTAGTTCAATAGTTTTCATGTCATGTCACTACTGTGTCTCTTTTGCTTTCATCCAACATTCTACCCAGAGCCACTCAGATGCAGAGACACCGCCTGCAGGGGCTAGTTTGGACCTGGGTCAAATGGGAGAGTTGTGTGGACAGGTATCTAAAAAGGTGACCCCTCGGTGTGTCCCAGGCAGCAAATCCTTCTCTTCTGATCTGCCTTTCTTGGGAAATAAGAAAGAAACAAAGAAGTACAGACTTGGTAGAAAGCATAAGGAGGCTATCAACTTTTCTATATAATCAGTTCAGGCAGTGAATGTCATTGTCTCCAGCAAGGACAGATTCTACAAGTTCAAAAAGCTTTCAAGAGCACAGACTGAACATCCCTTGGGGGCAGGTATAACTTCACCTCTTAGGTGGCAGAACTATCTAAAGGGACAAAAATAAAATTCTTTAGACCAAAAAGACATGCCAGCTAATTGCTCAAAGCCTGAAAGCAAGCAAGGGGATGAACTGTCTGAGGTCTGACAAGTGTTTCATAAGGTGAGTTGGCGCTGTGTCTAAAGGAAAAGCGATCACCTTGAGAAAGTGTCACCGCCAAAAACGTTCCTATTCTCTGATGATTGACCAAGTTATTATTTATCTTTTCTGTGATTACCCTTGAATATATGGCGCAGATCCTTTGCCATCAAAGGAAACACTGGTTTTGCATTCCAGTGAGAACAGAAGAAAGGGTTAATTACTCTCCATGGCATCTGCTTATTCGAGTTCTCTTATGAATAATCATGGAGTCCAACATATCCAGATGGTCAGGCTGTCTTCCTTTTTCCGCCTTTCTCTTCCTTTCTCATGATTGAAAACATTTTCTTCTACATCCAGAATAGACACTTATTGAAAGATGATTGGCATGTGACTCCAAATGCCTGGGATAATATGGAAAAATAAATCCCAATAACAGGCAAGCACATGATACTCAAGCTGATCAATTGTTGGCTATTTGCCTCACTCCAGCAGGTTGTTACTGACTAATTAAATAGCTTTTGCTTTTGGGCAGAACCATTACTTTACCACAAACTGCAAACTATTTACCCATGCATCAGAAATAGGAGAGGTCTTATTTAGATGATGTAAAATGAAATCAGAAGTAAAGCAATTGGTAGATAGCTCACTCTAAGATTCAATAACCACAAAAGTTAGAAAATTATCACTAATTCATATCAATACAGAAAAACATACCTCAAGCTATTTTCTATATAACACACACACTAAGATATGTTGTTTGGTGCTCTTCTCAAAAAAAGGTGGGTGATGTTCAAATTCATATATATCAAATACACTTTGGAAACATTATCTATTATACAACTCCTAGCGAGTCACAACTAGGCTCAAGAATTTTTCAGTAACTAGTTTAAGCTTGTTCAATTAGGTTGATAAACTGACTTTGGAACAATTTTTGTTACTGTTGCTTTTATAAAATCTTGCAAAATACCAGCTCTGTAGCTTTCATTTGGGAAAGCTCTCTTTATATAACATAAGCTTACCTCTGTAGACCCCCAAGACATACTTCTATGATCGTGCATTTTAAGCTCCAATCATTTAGAACTGTACCATTCTACTTTTCAAATCAGGCACAGGGCACAGGGCATCCACCCAAATGGTCCTGGAGAATTAGCTACTTCTGGCTAGAGAGGTATTTTATGGTTTCCAAAGTAATAAAGTGGCCTATTCTCAATGCAGCACCAATAATAGCAGTTGCTTCCCACATAGAGTAAAGATTAACAGCAGGGCTTGGGTGGATTTACAGGCAGGTTATTATACCCTGGAAATAAGAGGGTGTTACTAATTCTCTTTCCTGTGCTTTAATAGACTCACAGCCTCATGGGCTCCAGGGAACTTTATGAGACAAATAACCCTCCAAATAAACCACCTGGGAATAGGGAGCTCAGAGGGAACTCTGCCTCTTCTGCGATCATCACTGTTCACTGAGGCAAAAGGACAGCAAAAAAAAAAAAAGAAGAAGCATCAGTTATAACACTGTGCTTCTAAGAGTATCCATCTCAGAGGAATTCATGGCTGGATGGGCAACTGGAATGTTCACCCATCAGCCACTCCCCACACCCATTACACTCTCTTGGGATGAATTATAGTCAGTGACGATCTATTTCATCTCACGACAAGTTCACAGTGTCCACATCAACTCTCTTAATCTTTTCCTTCTCACCCTTAGGAGAGATTACAGGTGATGTAAAGCCAAGAGACACAAGAAACAACCCCAAATTCTATAGCTGGGAGCTGAAGACCTACTGTACTGTTTATTTCTCCATTATGTCAGATCCTGGAAATCCAGTTTAGATTTTAGGGTCCCAGATGTCCACTGGTTCAGGAGGGAAGTTTCTGAGTACGTGGGAACTTTTGAGGGATTTCCAAGGGTACTCTTATGCCCAAATAGAATAACTACTGTAGACCACTGAGGTATCTAAAATATCTAGATTCAATATTAATCCTAAGAACATCTTAACGAGATTAAGGTTGTAATCAGTATTTTTGACATAATTTCAATGATGATTTCATGGTCATCTAATAATGACATGCAATCCTTGTTACCCAGCACTTGACTTGCAGAGTTATACACAATACAGGATATATTGATCTATATCAAGTTTCCAAACAAATTATGGTGAAAACATACACTGAGCTGTTAAAACTAGCTCCTCCTCTGAAGCTAGCCATCACAAGCCCTTCATCCCACCCAGGTAATGATCATGCAGTGATATAGAAATCAGGGTATTTCACAGAGCCAAGTATTTGTAAGGCTGGGCCATGTGAGCAGTACGTAGGAGAGCTTGGGCCAACCACTTGCAAGAATTAGGATTGACCTCTCCAAGTCTCAATTTCCTCACCTGTTAAATACATATCTTGTTGTTGTTCAGTCACTAAGTCTTGTCAACTCCTTGAGATTGTAGCCTGTCTGGTTTCTCTCTCCATGTGATTCTCTAGGCAAGAATACTGGTGTGGGTTGCCATGCCCTACTCCAGGGGATCTTCCTGACCCAGGGATCAAACCCATGGGTTTGGGTCTCCTGCATTGCAAGGAGATTCTGTACTGCTGAGCCAATGGAGAAGACTGTTAAATATGCTAAACCACTTAAAAGTATTGTTAAGAATAAGAATGATAATACATCCTATTTCGTATGCTTCGTAGGAAGATTTTGATAAGTTAATAAGTGTGTAGTGCTTAGAAGAGTGTCTGATACATAACACACTGTCAATAATGCTAATTCTTGTCATTTAGTCCTAATTTAATTCTTAACAAGACTTATTGAAGTAGGTGTCATAATGCCTAGTTTCTAAACAAATAGAAACCCAGGCAGGTTATCACCTTTCCAGGGTCACCTAGTTAAATTGTAAATCTAAAATTCAGATCCATTCTCTCTAACTCCAAAAACCTCTGCTTTTGTCCATAACACTGATCTACATCTGTTTAAATCCTGCCATGCTTAATGACTAAAGGGTTTCCATAGTGCCTTAGCTGGTTAAAAAAAAAAAAAAAAACCTGTCTGCCAATGCAGGAGACACAAGAGACAGATTTGATCCCTGCATCAGGAAGATTCCCTGGAGAAGGAAATGGGACCAATACAACCCACTCCAGTATTCATGCCTGGAAAATACCATGGACAGAGGAATCCTCGGGGGCTACAATCCATGGGATGACAAAGAGTCAGGCATGACTGAGTGTGCACATGTGTACACACACACACATACAAACACACACACACACTTAATGACTGAAGTAATTTATGTTTCTAATTCCACTTCAGGGACCTTAAAAACAACTCCATAGATTAATATATGGTAACACTGAATATGAAAAACATATAAACTTAGTAAACTGTATCATCAATTAGAGGAGGTATTATGCTCTGGAGCTGAGGAGTTTGTGTATCTCAAAGTTTCTTTATCATGATAAATAACTTTGGCTTCTTTCTCAGTGTGGCCATATGAGAGTGCTTTTCTCAAATCCTCAACTGCAGAACATCAGCTTTGTGTTTTGAAATACAATGCTGCATTTGCACTTAAGGCTGACCTTCACATTCTCCCATTCATAGGGAACATTGGATTCTTTTGATGGTGGCTTTGATTCAAGAGCATTTTGATTGTCTTGCCCATCATTAGAAATATACATTGGTTTAAATTGCTTCTACTTGACTTTTCTTTCCCTCCTTCTATTCAACCTGTCTCCCTTCCTTCTTCCCTTCTCACTTCCTTCTTTCCTTCTTTGCCTTCTTCCTTCCTTCTGTCCTTCAATAAGAATCAGACTTGTATCATGGTTTGTCAGCTCTCTCAAGTTCTTTCAGTGTCCCTCCCAT
Source organism: Giraffa tippelskirchi (assembly GCF_054371585.1). Classification (NCBI taxonomy): domain Eukaryota; kingdom Metazoa; phylum Chordata; class Mammalia; order Artiodactyla; family Giraffidae; genus Giraffa; species Giraffa tippelskirchi. The sequence goes on from NC_137277.1 coordinate 128,752,353, forward strand.
TCTCTTTCACAAGTATTTCTTCTAATTCATTTCTTGTGTATTTCATTTCTTCTTGGCATCTGCTTTTCAGAGGACCTGGACAAACACTTGGATGAACTCTATGATAAAACACAAGATAGTGACAGCTTTCGGTGAATGGTGTCAGATTTGTGATCTCCAAAGAAGATTTAGCTTCCGGACCAGGGACGAGGCTTGATCATGCAAGAGCTTTTGTGTAGCAGAGTTTTATTAAAGTATGAAAAGGGACAGAGAAAGCTTTTGACATAGACATTAGAAGGGGAATGGAGAGTGCCCCCTGGCTAGTGTTAGCAAGGGAGTTATATACTTTTTAAATTAGTTATTACAATAAATCAAAAGAATATCTCAAGGCTGTAAAAATTTACCAGACCCACTTCCACAATTTACATTTTAAGGTAACAGGATTAGAATTTAACAATAGGAAGATCTTACCAGACCCACTCCCAAAATATACATTTTAAGATAACAGGATTAGTCAGAAGGTTTTCAGGAAGGAGAAACTGTCCTCAAGCAAGATACATTGTTGTTATACAATCCTTAGGTACAGAGTTTAAGCAGAGCTGTTTGTTGTGTAATTATCAGTTCTAGGCTTAAAGAAAAAAAAAACAAAACATTTTATATGACTAAGACTAAGGAATGTAGAGAAAAAAAAAAAGGCATTTGTCCTTTCCTCCTCCTTGAGAATTCCAGACCCCTCTCTCCTCCCCGGGGACCCCAGACTTCTTATCAACCTTCCTAGGAATTGACTTTCTCAATAGTTAGCTGGTATCTTCAATTCTACGTTTCATTCTACTCTTAGTGTCTAGATATCCATTAGATTTTTAAAGACAGAACATCTTTCTCGGAGGTTAGTTACCGCATTATATACACATGTTCAATGTCAATGATACTATTTACAGTTGAAACACTTTTTCCTAAAGGAAGGAAAGGAGGAAGGAAAATATATCATTTATCAAGTATCTACTATACACCAGGCATAATGTTCTGATGGGCCATTTTATTTCAACTTCAAAGAAACCTTGTGCTTTAGATTTGCATACAAGATTGAAAAAGTTTAAGCATAATATGAGGAACCTAAGAATAAAAGAGGTAGAAGAATTCAAATTTCAGTCCTGGTCTTGTGTTCTTATTTGTATATTGTAAAGACTCTAAAAGATAGCATTCTGTACTGCATTTTAAAGATATCAGATGCATGAAATGTAATTATTGAACACACACGTATGTATACCCACAACAGTGATAGTTAAGGGATAATATGATTATAAGTATATGCCCATGTGTGTTAGTAGCTCAGTCATGTCTGACTCTTTGTGACCCCATGGTCTGTGGCCACCAGGCTACTCTGTCCATTGAATTTCCCAGACAAGAATACTGGAGTGGGTTGCCATTTCCTACATGTATATAAATACATGGGTAGATATAGACATGAATGTATAAGCACATGGATTCTGCATACAGAGTTCTTATTTGTGTGTCATACAGAGTTTTATTTTTCAAAACAGCGCATATATTTCTATCAGGGTCTTTTGTTACATGGGATAACCTGTTTCTAAAAAATAAGCATTTCAACATGAGGACAGCTGAAGATGTCAAAGACAAAGCATCAATAACACTGGTGGTTCTGGTCTATATTTGTGCTCCATTCCATTCTGCTAGTGACCTTAGATGTGGCTAACAAGAGGGATCAGGTGCCTGTAAACAGCACAGAAAACCAATAGCTCACCAAAGGAAACCAACATTCTTCTATTGAGTCCTGTCAAAGTCTCTGTTACTGCAACCAGTCTTATCAGCAGTAAGTAGATGAGATCATCCAATAATCCCAGAAAGAAAAACCAAAATATATTTGTTTTCACAAATGCCTCAATTTGTGATATTTTCTATGTAAAGAAGGTAGAATTGGTCTGAATGATGATAGTCCCATGTGGTGAATGCTTACTTACTATGTTCAAAACAGTACCAAGTGCTCTTCATGGATTCTCCTTCATTTCATCACATGTCCAAACTCAAATTTCTAATAAGTCATTGATCCTGGTTCTGTCCTTCTCTGAAGCCTTATATAGGTCACAAACACCTGCCTCTGATGTATTGACACCTCTTACTGATATTTCTTTTTTTGACAACCCATTTTCGACCTTGTCTCTATTCTTAATTATCATCAGGACACTCCTCACCATCCCACATCACATACACACTTAGTTTCATTATTTTTATAGTATTCTCAGTGTGCATGAATGTCCTTGAGCCCCCAAAGGACTCATTCAACTTTACTTTGAATGAAGAACCAGATTCATTGCATCTCACCTGCTCTACAAGGCAGTGCCCATCTCAGCAGCAGTGACAGTGGGATCCTGAAGATTCCCTTCATGCTGCTTCATGCTGGTTCCCTGAGAAAGTAACTGGCAGGCCTTGTCTGAGTGCCCTCCTTGATGGAGTGAGCTCCCCTTAGCCAGCCTGCATGAAAACAGACCATGCTTCAGCCCTTCATGTAGGGGTCACTAACTGTAAATTGATTAAGCTGCTGAGACTCAAAACAACGGTTACATTTAGGCAAGGTACTTTTGGAGTAACCCAGATGCCAAACTCTTTCCTCATCAATCGTGAAACTGAATCATGGGAGGTATACTCAGTTTGGGTTGACAAGTTGATGAATAAAGGAGGTGACCTCTATCTACAACCAAGAAGGAAAGTATTGGGGACTTTGCAAGAGAAGGACTTAAGATAGGACAAAAGAAGAAATTTGTTGTTAATCGAGCACCTGATATTTTGTTGTTGCTGTTTAGTTGCTAAGTAGTATCTGACTTGGGAGAAGGCAATGGCACCCCACTCCAGTACTCTTGCCTGGGAAACCCCATGGACGGAGGGGCCTGGGAGGCTGCCGTCTATGGGGTCGCACAGAGTCGGACACGACTGATGCGACTTAGCAGCAGCAGCAGCAGCAGCAGCAGCAGTATCTGACTCTTTTGTGACCCTATGGACTATAGCCCATCAGGTTCCTTTGTCCATGGGATTTGCCAGGCAAGAATAGTAGAGTGGGTTGCCGTTTCCTCCTCCAGGGGATCTTCCCCACCCAGGGACTGCACCTGCATCTTCTGCATTGGCAGGTGAATTCTTTACCTCTGAGCCACCAGGGTAGTCCACCTGATATTTAGTTAGGCTAAATTTTGCTCAGTCTTTACAAAGCTTCATTCATTCATTCATCCATCAACCCTCTTCTTGGTGCTGTAAGAAACATTTTTCCGAGTCTTGGAGATTTAATTGAGAAAGAAACAGAAAAGATTTCAATCTTATAAAGCTTACATTCTGGAACTAAAAGGAAGGAAATAAATAGTAAAAAACAAATGATTCCAAACAGCAGTAAATGCTACAAAAGCATTACAGCGGAGTATTGAGCTAGAATCGGGCTATGAGAAGCATCACTTCTTATTGAATGCTCAGGGCAGGTGATTCTGAGAAGCGGCCACTTTAGTTCATACTTGAGTCATGAGAAGATGCCTGGTCCTGTGTGAAGATCAAGAAGGAAGAATGTTCCAACAGAGTGATCAGTGGCAGCAAAGGAGCTGGCCTTGGGAATGATTAAGGACTACTGAAAAAAAAAATCCTGGGATGAGGGTAAAGCTTTACCAGCACAGGTAGGACAGTAACTGTCAGGATAAATTGTTGGCATTTTAACCCAAATGTGATGAAAATCCACTGGAAAATTCCAAAAATAGCGAGTGGCACGATCTGAGTTGCATGCATTTCAAAAGTTGCACAGATATTAAATAGCAGAGCTGGAATTTGAACCCAAGAAAGCCTTGGCTCGATAAGTAAAGGAAATATCATTTAGGGATATATTCTTTGGGGATTTTAGCAGGGCAACCATGTAGACACTGGAGAAAGCAATGGCACCCCCCTCCAGTACTCTTGCCTGGAAAATCCCACGGGCAGAAGAGCCTGGTAGGCTGCAGTCCAGGGGGTCGCTAAGAGTCGGACATGACTGAGCGACTTCACTTTCCCTTTTCACTTTCATGCATTGGAGAAGGAAATGGCAACCCACTCCAGTGTTTTTGCCTGGAGAAGCCCAGGGACGGGGGAGCCTGGTAGGCTGCCGTCTACGGGGTCGCCCAAGAGTCGGACACGACTGAAGCGACTTAGCAGCAGCAGCAGCATGTAGTCACAACCTGAACTACCAACCGAACCTGGTGAACTTGTTTCTTTGCTTATTGAAAAGTGAAGTCGCTCAGGCGTGTCCGACTCTTTGCGACCCCATGGACAGTAGCCTACCAGGCTTCTCCATCCATGGGATTTTCCAGGCAAAAATACTGGAGTGGGCTGCTATTTCCTTCTCCAGGGGATCTTCCCAACCCAGGGATCGAACCCGGGTTTTCTGCATTACAGACAGACGCTTTACCGTCTGAGCCACCAGGGAAGCTTATTGAAGGCATTGGTCAAAGTTTATGGAAGCTTCTTGGTTTTGATTCCATAGAGGACACAGGGTATTCTGAAGCTGCTATCAGCACGTTACCTTAATGAGAAGTGTTTATTTTTATTACTATCTAACTCCTTTTAGAACGGAGAAGGCAATGGCACCCCACTCCAGTACTCTTGCCTGGAAAATCCCATGGACGGAGGAGCCTGGTAGGCTTCAGTCCATGGGGTCGCTAAGAGTCGGACACGACTGAGCAACTTCACTTTCACTTTTCCCTTTTACTTTTCCCTTTCACGCACTGGAGAAGGAAATGGCGGCCCACTCCAATATTCTTGCCTGGAGAATCCCGGGGACGGTGGAGCCTGGTGGGCTGACGTCTAAGGGGTCGCACAGAGTCGGACACGACTGAAGCAACTTAGCAGCAGCAGCAACTCCTTTTAGATTCAATTTCCACCTGATTTTGCCCAGTCTCCCTCTGTTTTTATGTTAACACCCTTATTGTGTGCCTTAGAGTTGGGAGTGAAATTGGGAATGTAGCTCTGGTTACGTGCACTATCTAAAAAAAAAATTGGATTTTTGTTGAGTGGGCTCTGGGGGAAACATTTTCAATTTTTTGAAGAGGTTGTGTGTTAATGAAATGTAAATTTTTAAGTAAATAGCATACTGATGCTTCCTACAATAAATTAGCTGCAGCACACCCATCTTCTACCAAGACCAAGGATAAATGCTAGATAAAAGGGAAAGCACATCTGTTTGAAAGCCTCATAGACCCACCAAGACAGCTGGAACTTAAGAGACCAATATCCCAGATGAAAAGCCCAGAAATGTGATTCCAACCATCAGAGCCAGTCTTTCTCTCAAGGCATTTGAAGAAGTAACATCAATCTTAAATGCACTTCTCTCCATGAGAGAAAAAATGAAACACTTTTCAACTCATTTTGTAAGATAAAAAACATCTTAATATAAAAACTTCATGAGGTTATAACAAGAGAAAAACATTTCAAGACAATTTCTCTCATGAAATTTATTTCACTACACAAAATATTAGAAAATTATACCCAATAATGAATAAAAAAATCTAATACAACACATGTGAAAATAAAATATACTAAAATTATATAACTAAACTTTATACCAATAATTTAAGATTGATTTATATTAGAAAGTTATCAAATTCTCTCCTTTGTCTTAAAAATAGGAAAATCATGTGACCATCTCAATAAAACATGTCTCACACCATTTACAAATTCAGTTCTAGATAAAGTATAGATAAATATGAATATTAAAGCAATAAAGGCTTTGGAATATAGTATATGATAATATTTTCATGACTTTTGGATAAGTACACAGTAAACAATAACCATGAGGAAAGTAGTGATAAATTAGACTACCTAAAATTAAGAACTTTTTTAATCAAAAACCTGTCAAGAGAATAGAAAGTCAAGGCAAACCACATAGCAGAGGAAAGTCTAGGGACCACATATGTTTGACTAAGCCCTTGACTCCATAGTATATATAGAAGTCTAACAGATCAATAAGAAAATATAGTAAGGAAAATCCAACTAAAATGGGAACAAGAAACTTGAATACTCACATCACAAAAGAGAATACCTAAATAGCCAATAAACCTATTAAAATCTGAGCAACTTCATTAATAATCAGGATAAGCTAGTAACATCTACAGTAACATACCATAATACAACCACTCAAATGGTAAAATGACAAAAGATAGCAAAGTATTGGCAAGAATATGAAACAAGAGTAGCCCTCATATTTTACTGGTTGATGTACACATTGACACAATTACTTTGGAAAACTGTTGGCAGTGTCTATTAAATCAAAACATACACATAACATAGAACTCAGTATTTCAACTGTTGAGGGTTGTATAGAAATATATACCTATCCACCTGTATCAAAGAATATGTACAAGTATGTTTATAATAGCTGTGTTTTAATAGACTTGCTAACAACACACACTCACATATATATATTGCTGGGAGAAATATCACCCCAAATATGGAGGTGATACCTCTCTATTGGCAGAACGTGAAGAAGAACTAAACAGACTCTTGATGAGGGTGAAAGAGGAGAGTGAAAAAGCCAGCTTAAAACTCAATATTCAGAAACAAAGATCATGGCATCTGGTCCCATCATTTCATGGCAAATAGATGAGGAAAAGTGGAAGCAGCGACAGATTTTATTTTCTTGGGCTCCAAAATCAACTGTGGATTGTGACTGCAGTTATGAAATTATCAGACTTGCTCCTTGGAAGGAAAGTTATGACAGACGTAAAGAGGGTATTAAAAAGCAAAGTTATCACTTTGCCAACAAAGGTCCATATAGACAAAGCTATGGTTTTTCCAGTAGTCATGTATGGATGTGAAAGATGGACCATAAAGAAGGCCAAGTGCTGAAGAATTGATATTTTCAAATTGTGGTGCTGGAGAAGACTTTTGAGAGTCACTTGGACTGTAAGGAGATCAATTCTGTCAATCCTAAGGGAAATCAACCCTGAATATTCATTGGAAGGACTGTTGCTGAAGCTGAAGCTCCAATATTTTGGCCACCTGATGCGAAGAACTGACTCATTGGAAAAGACCATGATGCTGGGAAAGATTGAAGGCAAGAAGAGAAGGGGATGACAGAGGATGAAATGGTTGGATAGCATCACCAACTCAATGGACATGAGTTTGAGCACGCTCCGGGAGATGGTGATGGACAGGGAAGCCTGGCATGCTGCAGTCTATGGGATCGCAAAGAGTCAGACATAACTGAGTGACTGAACAGCAACAACATGGAACCTGAATTAGATTGTCCATGTACAACACACAGCAAGTTTCATGAGGTTCAGACCTGTCTCCCAGAGCTACCAGTGTGTAAAAAGTGTTTGACTTGGGAAGGACAGAAGGACAGGAAAGTCTGATGTGCTGCAGTCCATGGGTTGAGAGTCAGACACAGCTTAGTGACTGACCAACAACAACTATATAAATATATTAGCCTTTTCAAGGTTCATCCATGTTGCAGCATGTATCAGAACTTCTTTCCTTTAAAAAAAAAAATATATATATATGTATTAATTTATTTGGTACTGGGTCTTAGTTGTGGCACGCAGGATCTTCCATCATCGTTGATATATGTGGGATCTTTAGTTGTGGCATGAACTCTTAGTTGTGGCATGTGGGATCTAGTTCCCTTACCAGGGATAAAACTCAGCCCTTCTGCACTGAGAGCATGAAGTCTTAGCCACTGGACCACCAGAGTAGTCCCACAACACCAATATTTAAGAAAATTAAAATTGCTTAAAAAAAAAGACACAGTAACAAGAATGAACTAACTATTGCTACTCACAGATACATGGATGATATAAAAAACATGATACTGAACAAAGAAAGTCAGGTCCAGAAGAGTAAAAACAACCAAAAGCAATCTGTGGAAATGGAAGTCAGAAAAGTGTGTATCTCTGTGGAGAAATAGTGACTGGAAGGAGCTAAGGAGTAGATTCCAGGGCTGCTGGTGATAGGGTAACAGGCAGGATGGCCAGGGGTCTCCAAACAGAGGAAATAGGCTGCAAGTGTCAGACATTAAATAAACTAGTGATATATTTTTTCCCCTTCTCTATACAAATTTAAAAAGAGGTTTCTCTTAAAATACTATGTTGCCATAATGACCCCTGGTTCCACCTAAACATAACTTTTCTCAAATTTTGAGCTAACCAATACATTTTTCTCATGGAAATGTTTCTCTTAAGCTATGTTAATGTACTATGCATTTACCCTAGACTCTGACTTCAAGTTGGTTCCACCTAAAGGCTCAGAACTGACTTGACAAACCAGTATGTTATCCTCATACATTGTTCTCTTAATCCATGTAAATGAAACTATTTGTATGGTAATCTGCCTTTATACAAGATTCAAGTCAATCATTTTATGGCCCGGGATGACTAGCCTGGTGCCAAGATTATCCCAAAATACATCTTGTGGGTTAGAGGCCTGGTACCATGCTCTGAATTTTTAGACCTTCATTTCTTTCATTAACAGTCTGCTAGTAGCTATATAGCATGCAGCTAAAGACTAGCAGGAGGGTATTCTTTCTGCCCCCTTCTGATGTTTATGTCAGAAGCTTTATCTATCTCTTTTATACTTTAATAAAACTTTATTACCCAAAAGCTCTGACCAATCAAGCCTCGTCTCTGGCCCCGAATTGAATTCTTCTCCTCCAGAGGCCAAGAATCCTGGCGTCTTTCCTGGTTCTACAAAAACTTTCACTGGCAATACTCTATTACCTATTCTCTGTGATCACTCCCTTTGTAAAGCCCATCAAGCTGCTCACTAATGATTAAAGCTTGCTTTGCCTACCTGCTGTGGGTTGGCTGCAACTGGCTTTGCAGTCCCATTTATCCCAGGAACAAGGGAGAAGGAGGAGACCGTTTCTTGGACACAGTTCAGTCGCTCAGTCGTGTCCGACTCTTCGCGACCCCATGAATTGCAGCATGCCAGGCCTCTCTGTCCATCACCAACTCCCGGAGTCTACCCTAACCCATGTCCATCGAGTCGGTGATGCCATCCAAACATCTCATCCTCTGTCATCCCCTTCTCCTCCCGTCCCCAATCCTACCCAGCATTAGGGTCTTTTCCAATGAGTCAACCCTTTGCATGAGGTGCCCAAAGTATTGGAGTTTCAGCTTCAACATCAGACCTTCCAATGAACACCCAGGATTGATCTCTTTTAGGATGGATTGATTGGATCTCCTTGCAGTCCAAGGGACTCTCAAGAGTCTTCTCCAACACCACAGTTCAAAAGCATCAATTCTTCAGCGCTCAGCTTTCTTCACCATCCAACTCTCGCATCCATACATGACCACTGGAAAAACCATAGCCTTGACTAGACGGACTTTTGTTGGCAGAGTAATGTCTCTGCTTTTAAATATGCTATCTATGTTGGCCATAACCTTCCTTCCAAGGAGTAAGCGTCTTTTAATTTCATGGCTGCAATCACCATCAGCAGTGATTTTGGAGCCCAAAAAAATAAAGTCTGACACTGTTTCCACTGTTTCCCCATCTATTTCCCATGAAGTGATGGGACCAGATGCCATGATCTTAGTTTTCTGAACGTTGAGCTTTAAGCCAACTTTTTCACTCTCCTCTTTCACCTTCATCAAGAGGCTCTTTAGTTCTTCTTCACTTTCTGCCATAAGGGTGGTGTCATCCGCATATCTGAGGTTACTGATATTTCTCCCAGCAATCTTGATTCCAGCTTGTGTTTCTTCCAGCCCAGCGTTTCTCTTGATGTACTCTGCATAGAAGTTAAATAAGCAGGGTGACAATATACAGCCTTGACGTACTCCTTTTCCTATTTGGAACCAGTCTGTTGTTCCATGTCCAGTTCTAACTGTTGCTTCCTGACCTGCATACAGATTTCTCAAGAGACAGGTCAGATGGTCTGGTATTCCCATCTCTTGAAGAATTTTCCACAGTTTATTGTGATCCACACAGTGAAAGGCTTTGGCATAGTCAATAAAGCAGAAATAGATGTTTTTCTGGAACTCTCTTGCTTTTTTGATGATCCAGCGGATATTGGCAATTTGATCTCTGGTTCCTCTGCCTTTTCTAAAACCAGCTTGAACATCTGGAAGTTCACGGTTCACATATTGCTGAAGCCTGGCTTGGAGAATTTTGAGCATTACTTTACTAGCATGTGAGATGAGTGTAATTGTGTGGTAGTTTGAGCATTCTTTGGCATTGCCTTTCTTTGGGATTGGAACGAAGACTGACCTCTTCCAGTCCTGTGGCCACTTCTGAGTTTTCCAGATTTGCTGGCATATCGAGTGCAGCACTTTCACAGCATCACCTTTGAGGATTTGAAATAGCTCAACTGGAATTCCATCACCTCCACTAGCTTTGTTCGTAGTGATGCTTTCTAAGGCCCACTTGACTTCACATTCCAGGATGTCTGGCTCTAGGTGAGTGATCACACCATCGTGATTATCTGGGTCATGAAGATCTTTTTTGTACAGTTCTTCCATGTATTCTTGCCACCTCTTCTTAATATCTTCTGCTTCTGTTAGGTCCATACCATTTCTGTCCTTTATCGAGCCCATCTTTGCATGAAATGTTCCTTTGGTATCTCTAATTTTCTTGAAGAGATCTCTAGTCTTTCCCAATCTGTTGTTTTCCTCTATTTCTTTGCACTGATCACTGAGGAAGGCTTTCTTATCTCTCCTTGCTATTCTTTGGAACTCTGCATTCAGATGGGAATATCTTTCCTTTTCTCCTTTGCTTTTCGCTTCTCTTCTCTTCCAAGCTATCTGTAAGGCCTCCTCAGACAGCCATTTTGCTTTTTTGCATTTCTTTTCCATGGGGATTTTCTTGATCCCTGTCTCCTATACAGTGTCACGAACCTCTGTCCATAGTTTATCAGGCACTCTGTCTATCAGGTTTAGACCCTTAAATCTATTTGTCACTTCCACGGTATACTCATAAGGGATTTGATCTAGGTCATACCTGAATGGTCTAGTGGTTTTCCCTACTTTCTTCAATTTAAGTCTGAATTTGGCAATAAGCAGTTCATGATCCAAGCCACAGTCTGCTCCCGGTCTTGTTTTTGCTGACTGTATAGAGCTTCTCCATCTTTGGCTGCAAAGAATATAATCAGTCTGATTTCGGTGTTGACCATCTGGTGATGTCCACATGTAGAGTCTTCTCTTGTGTTGTTGGAATAGGGTGTTTGCTATTACCAGTGTGTTCTCGTGGCAAAACTCTATTAGCCTTTGCCCTGCTTCATTCTGTACTCCAAGGCCAAACTTGCCTGTTACGCCAGGTGTTTCTTGACTTCCTACTTTTGCATTCCAGTCCCCTATAATGAAAAGGACATCTTTTTTGGGTGTTAGTTCTAAAAGGTCTTGTAGGTCTTCATATAATCGCTCAACTTCAGCTTCTTCGGCATTACTGGTTGCATTACTGGTTACTTCGGCATTACATATAGAGGAGGGAAAGTGAGCCAGATGCAACTACACCCTGTAAACTGCTCAGGGAGGGATATACAACATCCACTCACATATCATGACAAAGCAATTCACACAGTCAAACATGATGTCAACAGCCTACCAAGGGCAATCATTCCACTAGGATGAGGCCTGAACTGAAGGCAGAAAATATTTGGTAAATATTACAATTTTTCACCATTTATATTCCTTTTGCAGAATAATTCCACACACTTAAATAGCCAAATATTTCTTTCTTGATAAAGTGAAAGCTTTCAATTGAAACAAGGTAAAAAGAAAAAGAAAGAAAGAAAGAAACCAGCTTGTAAGAATTCCCTAAAGTTCTCAAAGGAATAATATGAAATTGATTCCAAATGAAACTGTAAATCTTCCAAGGTTTTTCTTGTAACAAGGTTTACAAACACCAAATCAATGTCTCTCACCTGTCTGCAAAAGTTGAGTTACTAATCATACTCATGCAAAATTGTATCTTTGGAGCTATTTTGAAATCTACTTTTATTCAGATCATAGAGAAGTTAATTGTAAAACTACTGTATAAATTTTTATTAGGCTTATTAGACCATTTCCTACCCGCCTTAAAAAAAGGTTCATATGCATGTATATTTTGAATGCAAATGGTTCAGGTTAGATTATTTACAGCTGTACTCTTTTAAATTATGTGTAGTTTAAAAAACAAAGCTTCATGAACAAATGAACAAGATTAGTCTTTCTGTCCAGGGACTATAATTCAGATTACTTTGCATTGTCACTATGAGAAAGACAATTCTTTGAAAGTGAGTGTTTGAAGGTATTTGTCTGAGTGTGGGGACTGGCAGGTGCCAGTGTTCATGGAAGACTTACCGTGTGTCAAGAAGTCTGTTAGGCTCTTTCACACACTATCTCACATTCCTCACAAGTAATAAAGCTACTGTTTCTTTTTTCATAGATAACACTGTTGATACAACATCTTCTGTGCCCCCAATAGATCTGTAGCTATCTAAAGAACTGATCCAAGTCCACAAAGCTATTAATCCAAAGGCCACCCACCATTCCTTCAATCACTCTCACTCCTTCTTTCATCCATCTTTACTAATATTTGGAAACTTCAAAGTTTCAGATCAATGCCAACAAATCACAGGGCTTTCTGGATGGCTCAGTGGTATAAAATCTGCCTGCAATGCAGGAGACCTGGGTTTGATCCCTTTGTTGGGAAGATCCCCTGGAGATGGAAATGGCAACCCATTCCAGTATTCTTGCCTGGGAAATCCCATGGACAAAGGAACTTGGTGGGCTGCAGTCCATGGGGTCACAAAAGAGTCAGACACAACTTAGCAACAAAACAGCAAACCACAATTATCCAAAAAGGTGCAATACTCCATGTATATGAGTTGTTATTTCAGTTTTAATTCAAGCATAGCAGGTTTCATATGCATCTCCCTCTGTACAGTGAAAGGAAATTTGTAAGGAAACCGTTCCAGAGGTAATTCATCCCCTGGTATGTTGTGAATTACATATAATTTTTGGTAGTGTCATTGATATGCAAAACTTCCTCACTGACTGTTGTCAAAGTTTAGAAAATGAAAATGAGGATAATCACAGTGATGAAATCAAGGTAATACAGAGGTGTGTGTGTGTGTGTGTGTATGTGCATGTGCATGTGTGTGAAGTGCAGGTACAGCCTTACAAATGTGTTTGAGATAAAGATCTTGGAATGGACAGATAGGAGCACCAGTCAATAACCAGCTAGTGTATTACTGTACACTATCAAAAGCATAATAGCTATTTGGTGTTACTTGCTGTAATTTAAGGAAGAGAGAGAATAGATGGATTTATGGAAGTTAGAACAGCCCAGAAATTCCTTTCATTGCACCTGGATTAGCAGAGTTTAAACTAGAAAAGAGGAACCTCATTGCTACCTGCTTCTGACTTGATGACTTGGGCTGTATTCCTTAATGTATAAAGGAATGCTTTCAAATGATTTCAGGTGTCTTGTCAGAAACGAGAAAAGGACAAAGAAGAAAATGATCAGGAGGAAAGAGAATTGATAATAACTATCATCTGCAAGTAAAACTCCAAATTGTAGTTGGCTCACAACTGATTTCAGTCTTTTGTTTTGCTCTTTACTGGTGTCTGTGCCATCATATGTCTGTCTCTGCACAGACTCTTTACACATACTGATATTTTTTTTTATTATCTCAAGGATTAACCACTTATGGCTATGATCCCAGTATTCCTGTTGTCTTAGAACAGTATAAAAGTTCACAGACAAGGGATCAAAACAGATTTTGTATATCCTATATTCTTTTTCCAACATGAGGACCAATAATTTAGATGTCCGGATGGCACTGCAGACATTCCAATATTATATGAAAGAATCAATCTTCACTTATATGTAAGAGTAACTTCCTAAGTAGGACAATATGACTGTTGTTTTATCAAAAGAGCCTCATTTTTCAAATATGTCTTTTAATTTCAACTCCTGAAAAAATTGTGCTCACTATGAAGCATTCTTATGGTCTCATCGTCTTGCTCCCAGCTTCTGAAAAGTTTGCACCCCAAAAAGATACAGATGAGTATAGATGAATTAAGACATCAATCTCAATTGCACTATTTCTTAGCATTTGTATACCCTGAAACACTCATCTTTTAAAACAACTATATTTAAGGCTAGATATATAACAAATTCATATCAACATACAGACATAATTTTTTGTAAGATTGTTTGGTTTCAATATGTTGGTATGAACAAAATCATGGAAAAAAGCAACACAATTTCAGAAAATATAAGGCTTCTTTTTGCTTTTGGATCTATATTTCAATTAATAACAACCAGACACCATATATTTTCATTTGCTGAGTGTCCATCACAGTGACAAATACTTTTTATGGATTATCTCATTTAATCATAACAGCAGGCTAAAGACTGGGGCAAGTAAGTACCACAAGGTCAATCAGTAATAAAAGTTCAAAAAATAAAAATGACATACAATGTGGTGTCACAGGTAGTAGAATGACTAGTGTATGTCTATATGGTGAACCTGGTGAATGTCTGGGGGTAGTGGTGGGGTGAGAGAGGGCCACTCAACTGTACAACCCAAATCTGTACTGGATCTGCCTGGAGTTCAGTCACCTGCAGGTGGCTATTCATTCCAACTGTTGGGTCCTCAGAATGTTGCACTCAGTCACCGATCTCTTAATGAGCTGGTGCCCATTTTACCGCCTTATTTAGAGATATTCGAGCTCACCACTCTTCCTTTCCCAATCATCCAGAGTAAAAAGTGTAGTTCATCCCTGTTGGAAAAGAGAATCGAAAGAGAACTTGAACCCAATCTTCAGCATGTGATAGGCATGATATCACAAAGTTTCCATAGATTTGTATCCTGAAGAATAACTTTCCTAAATTCATGTGGCTATTGAGAAGTAGTGTTGCCACGGGCCATGTTGTAGATCATATTGGTAAGGTAGGAAAGGTGCTCAAGGCCAGAGCCTAGATTGAACCAAAGTTGGTTTACCTACCAAGTCTTTAATATACTGAACTAACCAGGCAGTTAGATGAGGAGGAAATCAAGAAATAATGCATATTCAAAACTTGATAATTTATGCCATGCTTTATTTAAGACATTTTTGCCGCAGTAAAAGGAACTATCATTTGCAGAAATCTTACTATGGTTTATGTCCTGTTGCAAAAATTTACACAAGTAAAACATATTTGTCTACATATGTCTAAAATATATATAGTCTATTATCTAGTATAAGGCTTCATTTAGGAAATTGAACACATAGTAAGCTCTTAATAAATGGGAATTTCCTTCCTTCCCTCCTGTTATTATTGAAGTTTTTAAAATTATTTTATTTAAACAGCAATTTTCATGAGTTATATCTCAGCATCCCTCCTCTTACAGCTGGGTAATCTACCCCTGGGGAATTAAATACTCCTGCCAGTTCATTGTATGCTCCAGAACAGGAGTTTCAATATAAGTCTGTCTGGCTCTCAAACCCATGGAGTCACCCTAATACAATTCCTGCTTCTTCTCCTTATACTGCTAATTCAGAAACTCACTGTAAGATATTTCAGTGTCTGTCTTTGTCTTTAATATCTCCTTTCAAAAAGCAGATGAGAATATAGCTAAGTTGGCAATTGTTCAGCCAAGGTAAAAGAAAGAAAAACACTCTGATCCAATCTCTTACATAAGAACACATGGCTGTCTATTGTACTGGACATGAGACATGGGTGTTCCCGAAGCAGCCTCATCTTCTTTTCTATTAGAATGAGCTGAATAATTTAGCCACAAGAGGATCAATGCCTGTGTACCACAATTTCTTTATGCATTCATCTGTCGATGGACATGTAGGTTGCGTCCATGTCCCAGCTTTTGTAAATAGTGTTGCAATACAGAACAATCTTGATAGATCATAAGACCCTTGAGACCACAGTGGCATCCTACAGACTATTCAGATCCCAGTGGCTAGTACCTAACAACATAAAGTTCCAAAACTCTCTCACAGAGAAGAACAACAAAATATTTTCAAATCATTCCAAGGCAATTTCATTAAAAAAAAAAAAAAGTTGGCTACTTTTCTATTAATGAAGATTGAGTTTTGCAAAATTAAATCCTCAGTTAAATGGTCACCTTAGCAAATATCTTCAATCTTGATTTTCATGAACTCACACATGCATTCATTCATTCTTAACTAGAGTTCCTCAACATTTAATGAGCATCTATTTTTTATAGACACCATCCTAGTCATTGAGAAATACAACATTGAAACAAGCATGGTTTCATGATTTGCAATTGATCACAGCTTATTAGAGTAGATAGACAGGAAAAATAACAAATTTAAGACAGGTCAGTAAGCTCTAGCAAACATTATGGATACGATGCTATGGAAGCTCAGTGAAGAGGCATCTAAAACAAACTCAGGTGTGTGTGTGTGTTTGTTTGTGTGTGTAGTTACACATGTTAGTATCAAGGGGGATTATCAAGGAATTAAATACTGAAGATAAGCAAGAGGGAATCATATAAGTTGTTCTAATTGGGGATTAATGGAAGATATTGAAAGCAAAGACAATAACAGTCTGAAGGCAGGGGACAGCGTAATGTTCAGAAATTCTTGAATAACTTAGTCTCCTCAGTCTGTTTAAAGGGTGTTTAGAGTCACATCTCTCGTTAGACAAAACCAAACATTTCATTCATTTTATAGCATTACTCATCTCTTTGGATTTTTCATAGCTGGTTCAATTTTGCTGGTTTCTTTTTGAGATAAAAGCTGATTGACCTTCGAGACAAGAAAGGGATATTTATATGCATTGGCAATCGACCCGTTTCAAAGCCAAAACTGCACAAAGGTGATCTTACAGAGCTCACAAATTTAGTTAGTGCATGTTTACTGTAGTAACATTTCTACTTTGCCCAAAGCATTTTTACATTGCCTGACCTTTATATCACACTTTAATATTCAGATCTGGCTGCTGAGCTATCACAACTCCATAGTTTCAAAGCTGCTAATCTGATCATTTTCCTCTGTTCTTCTCACCTTTCTCAGTTTAGTCATTCTACCGACAGCCAAAGAAGAAACACATTTAGTTTAAATTTCATACCATTCAGGACTGATGACCCAAGGTAATATTCAGGCCATGCCTTCCTTTCAGCAAGAATATTGTGGGTGAAGAAATTCAAATGAATACAGTAATTCAGAGTATAGACTCAATTACATCAATCAACAATTATTTCCTTCCTTTCAACTTTATGCCATGCAATGCATGGGGCACTTAGGCAAATAAACTCATGTAATATCATCATGAATTACCCTCAACCTGGTTAAAGATGTAAAACATATAAATGAATTTATTATTTTACTTATTCACTCAACAAACTTCCAGGGTGCATACCCTGTGTTTTGAAAAGAGAAATGTGAGAATGAACAGGACACAGACATTCCCTTGAAGGAGACTGCATGTATTCATACAAGGGTTGCTGACAAGTAAAAAGAAAATGATAATACGTTGTGACAGATATTAGTATAAAAATAAGCACAAGGTCACCAAAGCTAATCTTGGAAGTGCCAGGAAAGCCCTTCAAAGAGTGTGACCTCTTAGCTGATATCTGAGGAGTGGAGCAGAGTTTCTTAGTCTGAAAAGGAATGTTCCAGCCTGTTATGAGCTGATTTATTGTGTCCCCCTAAAACTGACCTAATCTCAGAATGTGACTGTTTTTGAAATAAGATGGTTAAAGAGATGAGTACTTTAAAATAAGGCCCTTAGAGCAGACCCTAATTTAAAGTGGGGCTTCCCTAGTGGCTCAACAGTAAGAATCTGCCTGCAATGCAGGAGATGCAGGAGACATGAGTTAGATCCCTGGATTGGGAAGATCCCCTGGAGTAGTAATGGCTTCCCTGGTGGCTCAGATGGTAAAGAATTCGCCAGCAATGCAGGAGTTCAAACCCTGGTTTGGGAAGATCCCCTGAAGAAGGAAATGGCAACCCACTTCAGTATTCTTGCTTGGAGAATTCCATAGGCAGAAGAGCCTGACAGGCTACAGTCCATGGGGTCACAAAGACATGACTGAGCGACTTAAACACACACACCTGGAGTAGGATATGGCAACCCACCCAGCAATCTACATGCTGGGAAAATACCATGGACAGAGGAGTCTGGAG
Source organism: Giraffa tippelskirchi (assembly GCF_054371585.1). NCBI lineage: Eukaryota > Metazoa > Chordata > Mammalia > Artiodactyla > Giraffidae > Giraffa > Giraffa tippelskirchi. Next base: position 128,770,418 of record NC_137277.1, read on the forward strand.
GGCTACAGCCCATGCGGTTGCAAAGAGCTGGACATGACTGAACAACTGAGCAATTTAACATGACTGGTGTCCTTTTAAGGAGAGTGAACACAAATGGACACCAGGAGCACATTCACTTAGGAACAAGTGTAAAGATGCAGCCAGAAGACAACCATCTAGAAGGCAAGGAGAGAGGTCTTGTTGTCCAATGCAGTTTATATGTCTAGTGTATGGTTGTTGTTATTTAGTCATTAAGTCGTGTCTGACTCTTTTGTGACCTCATGGACTGTAGCCCACCAGGCTCCTCTGTCCATGGGATTTCTCAGGCAAGAATACTGCAGTGGGTTGCCATTTCCTTCTCCAGGGGATCTTCTTGACCAAGGGATCAAACCCAGGTCTCCTGCATTGCAGGTGGATTCTTTACTGCTGAGCTACTGAGGAACTCAACTTCCAATATGGAATCTTATAAAACATGAAAGGGAAAGATTTTAGTCATTCAGCCAAGTCCAACTCTTTTGTGACCCCACGGACTGTAGCCCACCAGGCTCCTCTATCCATGGGATTTCCCAGGCAAGAATACTGGAGTGTGTTACCATTCCCTTCTCCAGGGGATCTTCCCAACCCAGGGATCAAACCTGGGTCTCCTGCATTGCAGGCAGATTCTTTACCATCTGAGCCACCAAACTATGAGGAAATAAATTTCTATTGTTTAAGCCATTCTGTGGCACTTTGTTACAACAGCCAGAGCAAACTAATTGCATTGCAGTTAGGGAATAAAATGCTCAAAAGCTCAGAGGTAAGATAGAACTTAGTGTGATACATGATCTGAGATAGATATTATACCTATGTGTACTATCAACTCCTAAGGAGTTGTGTATGCACAAAATCATGAGGTCAAATTCACAAAGAATTCTGGCTGGAGGATTTGAGATGGCATCATCTGGATAGAAGGAATGAGGCCTGGTACAGGTTGAGCAGTAGCAGCCAGGCAGAATTAAAAAGGTATTGACACTGGAAGCAGCAATATAAATGACTAGGTACCAGGAAACAGAGAAGTTACAAAACCCAAAACAAGGAGGTGCTTCGAAGAAGAGCTGGAAGACGCACTTCCCTAGAATGGATGTATTCTCTAGGCAATGGTTACAGGCCCATGCACCAGGATACAGCAGTAAGTTGAACAAAATAGAAGTCAATGATTTGAGGGCCTGGAGCCATGTGAAAGGGTGAAGGGCATGACTGTTTCAGACCTTCTGATGATCTGACCCCAATTCTTTTTAATTTCTTCACATTAGCAATCCCCAGGTTTCAATTCTTGGTTCTCTTGTCTTCACTCAACATTTATTCCCTCGAAATCTTTTTAAAATATCACCCATACACCAATGACTCCCAAATATATAACTCATCTCAACATTTCTCTTAATCCCAAACCCACCTACCCAACACTATATCTGACATTTCTACCCAGTTGCTAATAGGCATCTTATATTTATCCCAAACTTTATATTTGATATCCACCTCATACCCCTCAAGTCCTGTTGCAAGCCCAGTTATCCACATACCCACTGTTGTCAGTTCTTTAAAGAAGTTCACACCTGAAATGTCCTTGTTTTACCTTGCTCTCACACACCAAATCTAGAGCATCAGAAACCGTCACCGACTCTACTTTTCACAGTATATCTGGAATCCAACCACCATTCGTGAGCTTCACTCATGTCACTCTAAACTGAACCAAAAGTACCACTTACTGGATTACTGAAATTTCACCCACTGCCGGCCCTGATTATGCCCTTGTCCTCTTTGTGCCTACTTTCACTGCAGCAGTCAGAGCTATGATTTTAAAAGTTAAATCAAATTTCTGAACCCCACCACTATTGACACTTTGAGATAGATGATAGTTTATTGGGAGGGAGTGGGATGTCATATCTATATATAGCAGTGGCATCTACCCGCTAACTGCCAGTAAGACCTCTCTTCACAGCTGTGACAACGAAACATGTCTCCAGAGGTTACCAAATGCCCCCTAAGGGGCAAAATTATCTGTAGTGGTTGGATGGTATCATCAACTCGATGGAGGACGTGAGTTTGAACAAGCTCCTGGAGTTGGATGGACAGGGAAGCCTGGCATGCTGCACTCCGTGGGGTCTCAAAGAGCCAGACATGACTGAGCGACTGAGCTGAACTAAACTGCAAACTACTGAAATAAATCAGATCATAAATAAAATTAAAAAAAAAAAACAGCATAAAAGCCTAACTCTTTCTAGACTATACTGCCCTCTATCCTCTGCTGCATCCCTAGCCCGTTAGCTCTCTTTCCTTGTCTCTCACTCCTCTCTCCATTACACACTTTGTATCAGTCATGTTAAATTGGTTGCTATATTATGGAATGCCAGGCTTGCTCCTGCCACAGGGTCTTTATCTGGCACAGCTCTATTCTACCATCTCTCAAGTCTTTGCTCAACTGTCACCTTCCAAATAAGTCCTACCTGATCACCCAGTTATAAACTGCAATCTAGTACAACCACCTCCACAGTAGTCAACAGCATCAACTGTTTTCTCCTAATTTTACTATCACTGTCACATTCTAACATATAATTTACTAATCCATTCAGCAGCTCTTCACAGAAGACCCACTCTCTAGTAGACACTGTTATCTTCTCCTGGGATTGAGGAGTAAATACAACACAGATCCTAGATTCTACCTGAGGGAAAACAGACATTAAACAAATCAACAAATGAAAGATGGAACAGGTCAAGTGATGCTAATTTTTTTTTTTAAGTTTGTATTGAAATATAGTTGATTTACAATGTTGTGCTAGTTTCAGGTGTACAATAAAGTAGATAGTTTTCCACTATACGTTATTTCAAGATATTGAGTTTAGTTTTCTGTGTTATACCATATGTCCTTGTTGGTTATCTATTTTATACACAGTAGTGTGTGCATGTCGGAGAAGGCAATGGCACCCCACTCCAGTACTCTTGCCTGGAAAATCCCATGGATGGAGGAGCCTTGTAGGCTACAGTGCATGGGGTCACTAAGAGTCAGACATGACTGAGCAACTTCACTTTCACTTTTCCCTTTCATGCACTGGAGAAGGAAATGGCAACCCACTCCAGTATTCTTGCCTGGAGAATCCTAGGGACGGCGGAGCCTGGTGGGCTGCCATCTATGGGGTCGCACAGAGTCGGACACGACTGAAGTGACTTAGCAGCAGCAGCAGCAGCAGCAGTGTGTGCATGTATGCTGTTGTTTCAGTCATGTCCAGCTCTTTGCAATGCTATGGACTGTAGCCCGCCAGGCTCCTCTGTCCATGGGATTCTCCAGGCAATAATACTGGAGTGAGTTCCCATGCCCTCCTCCAGGGGATCTTCCCAACCCAGGAATCGAACCTGTGTCTCCTGCAGCTCCTGCATTGCAAGCAAATTCTTTACTGCTGAGTCACCAGGGAAGCCCCAATATATAGTAGTGTACATATGTTAATCCAAAGCTTCTAATTTATCCTTCTTCCCTCCCAGCTAAACATAAAGCAGGCAAGGGGGTGAGAAGTGCTGGTGGGATTGTTGCAATTTTAAGTATGATAGCCAGAGGTCTCACTGAACCTGTGAGATTTGAAAAAGCATCTAACTTTTTTTCTTAATATTGTCAGTACCTGCTCATAAGCCGTAAGCTCCATGAGGGTCAGTGATTTTTTTTCTGCTTTTGATCCTCAAGATAACTCTACCAACTTGAACAGAGCCTAATACCTAGTAGGGCTCAACAGATATTTCTTGAGCTTCTCTTGAGTCAAAGAGAATGTTAAGGAATCTTTACAGTTTTGTTTTTATGGTATAGAGGTTCAAACTGGAAACATATCACTCATTTTTTGCATAAGTCTGTCATGAATATATCACAGACAATTGACCTTGGAATTACCTATAATGTCTGCATGGAAACAGAATAACAACATGAATTAATGAAGAAAGCATGGTATAAATGGTGTGTGCAATGTTTTCAAGGTACAAAGACAGGGGAGTTCATTTCAAGTGGGCAGACAAGGTATTTAAAACGTGACTTGAAGGAAGGCTAGAATTTCAGTGAGGTTAAAAAAGGCAGAAGACCATTCCAAAGATAAAGAACACAGTGAACCGAAAATCATCAGAGCCAACTCTGAGCTGTGTCCATGTCAGTAACATTGTCTTGCTTCATTAGCTCATGACTAATATGACTAGGGAGACCATAGATGTTATTGTCAAGACTAGGACAGACTTGCAAATAAAAGGGGACACTATTAATAATTATACCAAGAAAATAGGTATAATTTGGAACTGTTACAAGCAGACTTTATTTATGTTACTATGAACCTTCTGTCCCATTATTGTGGTTTCCATTACACATGTGTCTTTATGTTGGTTTCTAGCTCAGTGGGAGAGAAATAGGAGCCTACCTTTCCCCAGTCCTTACTCTCAATCATTCCAATGACAGAAGAGGGCAGAGAGCTCCCCATGGTAACTGTTTACTTTTTCTTAATTGCCTTCAGCTCAAAAGAATGCTACCGGAATGGCATATTCTTATCCCCTTCACAAGAATCAATGAGAATAAATGAACTATTTTCTGAACAACAGTGAGACAGTAGGTGGATAAACTATAAGGTCCTACTGTATAGCACAAGGAACTGTATTAAGTATCCTATGATAAACCATAATGGAAAAGAATATTAAAAAAAGAATCTCTATATGTGTATAATCGAGTAACTTTGGTGTACAGCAGGAATTGGCACAACATTGTAAGTCAGTTATACTTCAATAATACATATACATGTGTGTGTATGTGTGTGTGTGTGTGTGTGTATGTATATATGCAGATCTAGTTCTCACAAGGAGGCACAAAGCAAGAGAAAAGATGTAGGGTTTGAGCCAAACCAGGTACTGACATGTGAGCAAAGCTTTGTTAAAACTAAATGTGAATCTGTAAGGCCTCAGCTTGTTGATCACCTCCGGTGACTCCTGGCAACTCAGCACTTCAGCTCAGGAACGACTGGGAATTAGAGATTCTAGAGTGAATTCCAAACCAAACTCTTAAGTTAACTCAATTCTGTATGCCCTGCTATTAGGAAATTTGGAAAATGGCCCCCACTGTCTCCCAACTGCATTATTCTGTCTTTTTATCTTTGTTTCTGGTGTCTTTGGGGCCTGAAACGTCTTTACCAACTACCCATATCGTAAATTTCACAATGAAGTTGAAATGTCACTTTCTTACTGGAGGCCTTCATAATCTCCCTGGTGAGTTTTTCTCACCGCATATCTATAACATCTTGTACACTCTCTATTACAACATTAGTACTCAATTAACAGTATTGATATGGTCTTTTACGTTGCACATACCTCCATGAAATATCTGAATGTTTTCAGGAAGATCCCCTCTTCCTTTCATTGTCTGTCTCCCACCCCATGCCCATCTTCTAGTCTGAAGGATGATTTCAATTCACCTTTATGATTTTAATCCTTAGTAAGTATTTAAAGGAGAAGGCAATGCCACCCCACTCCAGTACTCTTGGCTGGAAAATCCCATGGACGGAGGAGCCTGGTAGGCTACAGTCCATGGGGTCGCTAAGAGTCGGACACGGCTGAGCAACTTCACTTTCAATTTTCCCTTCCATCCACTGGAGAAGGAAATGGCAACCCACTCCAGTGTTCTTGCCTGGAGAATCCCAGGGACGGCGGAGCCTGGTGGGCTGCCGTCTATGGGGTCGCACAGAGTCGGACACGACTGAAGCGACTGAGCAGCAAGTATTTAAAAAATAGGCAACAGTAATTTGTTGACTTACTTTGTCCAAACCTTTGCCTTCCGATATTAATCCATCTCTCCATCTTCTTCTCCAACATTTATCAAGCACAGAGCTTTGGCACTATTCCAAGTAACACAACAAGCCAACTCCATCTTTTGCCATAGTTCTTCACGCAAAACAAGGCAAAAAAGAGGATCTTAGCTAAATACTGATGATAGAGACCTAGGAGGATGAGAAACACTTTCCAATGGGAAGGGAATTTAGGGAGAAGAAGCATTTTATTTTCTTACTTTCAAGATAAAGCTATAAAACTGTGGAAGTAAGAAAAGTGAGATAAAATTGTGTTTAACTAGAACCTCCCCAAATGGCTTTTGAGGAGATTCATGTATTCAGATAAAAGGTTTTAAGCTTGAACTGCCTTTCAGAGTATAGGCCGGGTGAGGATGATGTTATGAGTGTGTGTTTGAGTAAACTGATATAAAATATATACAATATGTTAGAGCAAACTGAATGATTTCACTGGCTAAGTATGTCATTTTCCTCAAACAATATTTATTTGTTTTACCTCCATTACAAATTTTGCCAGTTGAAATTATCTCAGGCCATAGCAGAGATTGATATTGTGTTATTTTTATTAATAAATTCTGATATGTTGTGAATTTATTCAAATCCTCTTTCTTAAGGTTGTGTTATAAAGTTCACATGCAAAAATTTAGCCTTTGTAATGAAATAAACTTAACTTTTTGTTAAGTTATAAATAAACTTCTCTGAAACTATTTTTGCCTTCCCCTTTGCAAAAAGAAACGACTTCAAGACGTTTAGTGATGACATTAACTTCATACAAAATAATCCTTAATGAAAAACACTCAAATATTTATAGAAATAGGGCTTCCCTGATAGCTCAGCTGGTAAAGAATCCGCCTGCAATGTGGGAGATCTGGGTTCGATCCCTGTGTTGGGAAGATCCCCTGGAGAAGGGAAAGGTTACCCACTCCAGTATTCTGGCCTAGAGAATCCCATGGACTGTATAAGTCCATGGAGTTCCAAAGAGTAGGACACGATTGAGTGACTTTCATTTTCATTTCTAGAAATGTATTTGGAGCATTTTTCAGTACCAAACTGTAATTAAGCCTACATATTTATGGCTTTAGAATTGACTGTACTTTGTGTTGAAATTTCCAATACCTCTACTTATAAATAGGGTACTGTAACTTTCTGCTTGTTAAAATCTGATTAGTTTTAGGACTAAAGGAGTATCAATCTATAGTTCCTCTCTTGCTGAGTGTAGTACTATGTGCAGAACTTTAATTGGAATGACTTTACTACTAAAAAAGTAAGTAAATAATTGTTACACAGTTTGGTAAACTTTATATTGATAGGTACATACAATAGAAGAAACACAGGGAAAGGCAAGGCTGGGTGGAAGAGAAAGGATATATTAGAACAATATATTAGCAAGATATTGAAGAAAGAACAGAACCTTCCAGGAAGCAAAGAAGAGAGAAGAGTATTTGTGGATAGCTTAATAGCACTCACAAGGGCTTAGAGGTGTAATAGGATTTGGTGAGTTGAAGATTCAAAATTAAAAGTCAAAGAGTAGGAGAGTGAGAGATGAGTAGAAACATCATAGACTTTGACCCAGTTGTGACATCTGTTTGCATAAGCCAAGGATCTGTGGTTCTTCTGCAGACAAGGAAAGATCGAAGAAGAGAATCACTACAACCCAGTTTTGTTTTTTTTTTTTAACGGCAGAATAAAAAGTAAAAGTCAAAATCATCAGACCTTCATTTTTACTGTCATATATATATATATATGTATATATATATATATATATATACACATACATATATATCCAGAGAGTTTCTTTTCTTTAAGTTAATAATTCCCAAAAGATACATTTACCTGTGTGAATCAGCCATCATATGATGGATTCAGGTGAGAAAAGGCAATTAAATTGTTGAAACAAAACAAAACCATGATGTTAGGTTGCCCTAGGGGCATTTGAAAATTTATATAATACTGTGAAGTGGCTCCCACTTGTTTTCTCTCTTTCTTTTATTTTTAAAAATTTTTCTGCTGTTGGATATCAGATCAAAAGTTGCCCAGCAATATCACTAAAGCTACCACCAAACAGGAAACCTAGATCAGTCTTTGAAAACTGTCCAGGTATAAAATGGGCCTGGCCATCTTAGGGGGAAAGGGGTGGCCACCACTCTGTCAAGGTCCCATCTCTTAGGATATTTTCTCATCTGCCACACACTGTCAGGATGTATAAATGGTGAAGCCCAGATATGCAACAGGAAGCACCCAGGTGGTCAGTCCTACAATAATGAGATTCCATTGGCATGCTTTTTGTATCACATCTTTATTATGTATAGTACCTTGACACTTCATGCCACTGCTAGGTTGCTTACCATGGTTGATTATCCTGAATTTTGCTTTACAAAACCCACTTAGATTTGATGTGTTTGTAATTCTGTTGACTTTCAGTTTCACAATATTCCCTACAGTTCATTCTGAAACTATCTCATGTTGCTGGAGAATGTATTTCTTCCTAGGTGTGATGGTACAGTTGAGATACATTCTAATTACTTGGGATAAAGTTATCTGTTCTCATTTTCTAGGTTCCTTAGCATGAGAGTTTCTATGAGTCTACATCTCTCATACCAATCTATGTATTGCAGAAGGTTTTTTTAGAATCATTTCTAAGGATATTAAATTATGAGAACTTGAAAATATTAGATGAAACCTCAATAAAGGTATTGAAGAAACTTTGTCCACAAGTTCAAGCAATTTTTCTCAGAGACTTAAAGACTAGGATAATTTGAAAAGAAAAAGTAAATACAAGCAGACTAATGCATCATCTGCCTATCACCATCATCACTGTAAACAAATTCAACATTACTGATCCATTGTAAATTAAAATAACTGTAAAATGCCATTTTCATTCAGCAAAAGTTTAAATAATAATTATGTTTATTATTACCAATGTCCTATGAATTCAGAAAATATGCACTCCTCCCACATTAGCGTAAGAGTAAAACTGAAAATTTTATAAGAAAGCAGTAAAAAGTTTATCATATGAGTGATGAAGTGATTATACCCTTTAATTCTCTGTGCTACTTCTAGGAAATCACAGGAAAAAAGTCAGAGATTGGAACAAGGATTTGTTACATACATAGAATGATCATCCCAGTATTGCTGATACTGTGAAGAAAATGAGATAATCCAAGTGCTTAATAATAGAGGATTGGTTAAATAAATAACAGTAAAACCATAATTTGTATATGATTAATATGGTAAAATTCTTGTAATAATGGTATATATGAACAGATACAATATTGTACTTACAGACAATATTATACAACATAATTTTTAAATTGTGTGCTTTTGTAATAGCTTATACTGGATAAGAATATATATATATATGTATATGTAAAACTTAATCAATTTGCTATACAGCAGAAACTAATACAACATTGTAAATCAACTATACTTAAATGAAAAAAAGTGTGTATTTTTGGGCAAAACTGTTTAATCTGGAAAGTAATATACCACCATATTAGCAGTAGCTATCTTTTGGGTAGTGGGATTATGGGGGATTTTTTTCCCCCCTTTAATCATTTTCTTTCAGCCAAATGTTTTACAATAATCATGGATTGGTTTTCAATTAGAAAAAATAAAGGCAGTGAATATTTTAAAAGAATTCTTGAAGATATTTGTATAGCTCTCAACCAGTTGCTTGTCGACTGTTGTCTAAATACTGCCTGGCTTGGTCAACACAATATAGTTTACTCTATCCAAGAGTAATTCTTTAGCAAGGTTGTTGGGAGTTGCAACATACATTGGTTTGTCACCTAAACTGTGTCATATGAAAATATAAACATCTACCCATAGAGTTATTGTAGAACATCCTTGAAGCATTTTGTGAGTTCTGATACTTCAAAAATTTCAGTTCTCTGGAACTCTGAAAATACTGATGTTCATGCTTCATCCCCAAAATGGGGTCTAAGTGTAGGTGATTTTTACAGCTCCTCAGATATTTTTAATGTGTATCCAGAGCTGTTAATTTTTGCATGCTTAAATTGCAGTGTTGGTCTAAACTGTTCTTTACAGTGCACAGTGAGATTTGTCCATAAATTGAGTGAGATGGGTTCTAAAAGAGTAAACATTCAGAAATGTCTGCATTAACTTGAAATCGCTGTGATGTTCAAACAAGTGATTAGTAAACACCACTCATTAAACAAGGAATAAACCAGTTAGGTTGCTTTTGAAGTCATTTGACACATCACATGATCTACGTATTTCTCAGGTGCAAATCTCACCTATCAGTTCATGAAAAAATGGAAAAGATTAAAATATCATATCTGGTCCTTCAGGATGCAAGGTTCAGTGTTCAGAATTTACCAGCTTGTTTTAAGTTATTGAATATCCCCCACAGAATTTAGCACAAATCGCACCTAGAGCAAGTATTCCAAATGCTTCTTGTATTGTAATGGGTGATGATTTAATGTTTCTTCTTTTTAAGAAATTAATTGAATTTTAACTGGGGCCATTAGTGTTATGATGTCTTTACAATGAAATAATTTACTTAGAATAGTGGAGATTTCTAACAGTGATTAGACTGACTTGATATATATTTAGCAGCAGAATAAGCTTCTTCATGTTCTTTAAATAATCCTTAATCTCTTCTTTTACTCTTTTACTTTTGACCTATTCATAACAGCTCTTACTGGCCCAGGTCTACTGTTTGACTTGCAGTGAGAAACTGTATCATTTACATCAATGGCACCCCTAGACCATGGCTCACTTGTCTCAACCATGTAAATACTATATCTAGACCTATATTTGTCTCTGCCTAACTAGTTCTCTCCTATCTCTCACTTTTTAAGCATTTGAGGTTAGAAAGTATTTACCAAGCATGAAAAGCTGAGTTGTTGAAACTGCACATTTTGCTGAACAAATATCCTCTGTTTCTAACCTTAGAAGTTTGTTTCGAGTTAAGGTAAAATTGGCATGGACATCCAAGATTGGGTCTTCATGAACTGACGTTGTGATTTACTAACACCAAAATTGTCCTCAATTATCAGTCTGAGACAGACACAATAATTGGCCTCCATAACTGTGACTTGATAGATGTTTTTGTTAGTAAAGACAGTAGTGATTAGTTTTGTGCAATAGTTTGAGAAAGCCAAAGAAAGGACTAACACATTATATTTATATTTTCTTGAAATACTGTTAATAAATAAAGATATGAGAGAAGTGCCACATAGTTGAATACTGTTAACAAAGACAGAGAGACAGAGAAGGAAGATGGTTTGTTAGAGGAATTCTGGACAAACAGATATGACTGAAGCAGAGCCTTCACAAGCTAGTTAAGGAATGTGCTCAGAGACAAGGCAAAAAAATATAAAGTCCTCTGAGAATATTAAGGAAAAAAAAATTAGGATGCTATTAGAATGATAATGTTAGGGGAAGCACACTGGCTGACACCGCCCACCCTGGCCAGGCACCATAGTAACCATTTGCATGAGTTGTTTTATGACAGGAGGTCCTGGTAAGGAACATGGAACTAATAAGCCACCACCAACCAGAAGAGTTCATTGGAAGGACTGATGTTGAAGCTGAAACTCCAATATTTTGGCCACCTGATGTGAAGAGCTGACTCATTTGAAAAGACCCTGATTCTGGGAAAGATTGAGGGCAGGAGGAGAAGGAGGAGAGGATGAGATGGTTGGATGGCATCACCGACTCAATGAACATGAGTTTGGGTAAACTCCAGGAGTTGGTGATAGACAGGGAGGCCTGGCGTGCTGAGGTTCATGGGGTCACAAAGAGTCGGACATGACTGAGTGATTGAACTGAATTGAACCAGGAGAGTTCAGGAAAGGTCAAAAGGAGACACCACATTTCTGACTACATCCCAGAATCCTTCTCTCTGGCATCCATCTTGGCTGAACAAGGCGTGCACCACCAGGGAGGACTCTGAGTCAGAATGATTGGCTAAGGACAACCCAGAAACTAATCCCATCACCATATAACTGCTAGCTACATGGCAGAGCTGTTCTCCTGGGTTCCCTTACCCTAGTGCTCTCCACTCAGTGCTCTTTCCCAATAAAATCTCTTGCTTTGTCAGCACATGTGTCTCCTTGGACAAGTCATTTCCGAGTGTTAGACAAGAGCCCAGTTTCGGGCCCTGGAAGGGGTCCCCCTTCCTGCAACAATAAGACTTTAATCAGGACTATTTTATAGGCATTAAGACTACTGTTGTAAGGGTAAGAGAAGAGCTCAACTCAATCATAAAGAGGTTGCGTGGATTTATAGCCGTGGGCAGAATATGGGAGTCAGTGAATGAAAAATATTGAGGATACATCAGAATAAGAGGATTCTTACTAAACTTACTTAATAGGGTTGTCACTGAAGACAGGTCAGGATGATCAGATATGCAGGATAGGGTTAAGGAATTTGAGCATACCTTAGAATGATCAAATATCAATGTAGACGGGGGTGGGGGTGGGGGGATGGTGAGTCTCACTAAACTGACTTAGCAGGACTTTTTTCTAAAACTAGACTCAGGCAGATGGAAGATAATGCCCAAGGACAAGGCCTAGTTGAAAAGACGGCTAGAGGAACTTGTCTAAACTTTGGTCAAGGAGCTAGTCTTTGTCAAGGGTCCCACAAAATGTACATCTGTGCTTTTATGTACATGTTTACGTATTTAAATAAACTATTTTTAAAAGGTGGGAAATATAGGACACTTAATAATGAAACACTCATTATCTCTTCACCCAAAGGCAATATATATTTTTTTCACTATTTCCTTCTAGCATTTTAAAGCAAATATAGCTTTAAAAACACAATGATAGGAAACACAAGAACGAGAATTTTTTTTTTTAAAGTGCACGTATTATACAAGAGTGAGTTAAAATCCTTAAACGAATACACAGCACTAGAGACAGAATTCTTACCCTACCCCACCCCCAACAGCATCATGCAGATGGAATTGCTGATTTGAGGGCAATTGTCTCCCATGAATTTTACCAATGTGTGACAATTACCCGAGTTCCTGGGCTGAGAAGCAGCCCTGCTGTGAAAATTTATAGTGCTCAATAGTCCTCAAAATTTCTCATTTGTTACCCAGGGAGAGATGGAGAGGTAGCCTTGGGGGCTGGGTAGAGAGAAAGGAGAGCAAAAAGATTTTGCACACAAATTTGAGGCTTGCAAAACAGGGGAGCATCAGTTAAAGTTTTTGGCAAGAACGAGTCCTCATTCTGCTGTATTTTTTGCATGGCAGCTATACAGATTCACTTTAATTTGGGATCTTTACAACGACTGCCTTGGTTGTGACATGAAGATAATGATACCTTCTTTCCCAATTCACAGGGATTTTGTAACAATAACATCATATATAGATTTTCAAAGAGTTGAAAAAGTTTCAAGTATAAACACATGTGAGCTATCATTTGTGTAATTTATAGAAAAGTCAGTAAACTTTTTCTGTAAGGTTCAGATAGCAATTTCTTTTTAATTAATTTTATTGGAGTAGAGTTGCTTTATAGTGTTGTGTTAGTTTCTAACTGTACAACAAAGTGAATCAGTCATATATGTACATATATCCCCTCTTTTTTGGATTTCCTCACCATGTAGGTCACCATAGAGAATCGAGTAGAGTTCCCAGTGCTATATGGTAGGTTCTCATTAGTTATCAATTTTACACATAGTAATTTCAACCACAAATTGGCACTTGCCTTGAGTGCTTGCCATCTATCTCTACGAGGATTAAATCATGGGCTGCTGCAGTTGCTGACCTCCAATACTCCCTGAAGTAGTTTAGAGTGGAGAGCAGAAATGAGGCACTCTGTGATCAGGGAAAACTGGCAGGAAAGGTCTTCAGATAGATATTTTCAGGAGCTGATTTTATGAGCTCAATTCTTATATCTCCCGATATCTAGAAAAACACTAAAATCCTTCATGGTGATGATTGTTTCTCATGATTAGCAGAAGCTTTGCAAAACCAGCAGGAAATTTATACAAAAAGATATATGCTTGATTGCGTATACTCTCCCTTTACCAGAGCTTCCCAGGTGGAACTAGTGGTAAAGAACCTGCCTCCCGATGCAGGAGATGTAAGAGATATGAGTTAGGTCCCTGAGTCAGGAAGATCCCCTGGAGAGGGGCATGGCAACCCACTCTCATATTCTTGCCTGGATAATCCCATGGACAGAGGAGCCTGGCAGGCTACAGTTCTTAGGGTCACAAAGAGTCAGACACGACGAAGGGACTTAACACAAACACCCGTTTACCAAAATCACGTATATACTGTCCTTTTCCCTTAGCTCTTTGGAGCAGTTTCTCAGAGCTATCTGAGGTGCGACCTCTCAGGCTGCAGTTCTCATTCTTCCCCAAATAAAGCTTAACTCGCAAGTCTCACACTATGCATTTTTGAAGTAAACAGATGGGAAAGATGGAGAGCAAAAGGAGAAGGGGGCGACAGAAATTGAGACGGTTGGATGGCATCACTTTCTCAATGGACATGAGTTTGAGCAAACTCTGGGAGATAGTGAAGGACGAGGAAGCCGGGTGTGCTGCAGTACATGGGGTCACACAACTTAAGGACTGAACAAAACCAAGTATACATATATCGATCTCAATCTCCCAATTAATCCCACCTCCCTTCCCCTCCTTTGGTAACCACAAGTTTGTTCTCTACATCTGTGACTCAGAGAGTAAATATTTAAAGCTTTTAAAGTCATATTGTCTTTTTCTACTCTTTCACTCTGCCCTTGTGGTAGAAAGGCAGCCAGACACTATAAGTAAACAAATGAGCATAGTTGGTCCCAATATAAACTTTATTAATAGATACTGAGCTTTAAGTTTCATTTTCACATTTATTTGACATGTCATTATCTGCTTACCAAGTCTTATTTCTTTAGCCATAATTTAAGCTACTAGAGGGTAGAAACCAGCTCTTGCTGGATAAACATTGAACAATAGATCAAAAGCACTTGGCCCTGATTTTGCTAAAGAACCATAGAAAGGAAATGTATCTGGTAGAAGTCTTGCTTCTTTGTTAACATAGGAAATGTATGATGCCATTAGTGAAAGGCTGGAGATGCCAATATTCATGTCTTTTTTTTTTTTTTTTAACCCAGAAACAATCACTCTTAAGATCACAGTAATAACTTGTATGCTTTGGAAAACCAAACTGGAAGAAACATCTTAGGTCACCAGGAGATCAAGCAATCAATTTCAAAAAGAAACAGTTTTACTGCAGAGGCTGAGCTGTTCAGGAATTCAATTCCTTGCTGCTCCTCAAGGCCAGCCACAGGCATTCAGGGCTCAGCAAGTTCACACTGGCCTGAACAGTAAACTGTTTCCTGGGATGAAAAGTAGCAAGACTCCTCAGGAAATGAAAGAAGGCAGCAAATTCCTATTTTAGGGAAATTCTGAATTAATCTCTTCTCTGGAAACAGCAAAATGTGAGGAAATAAAAACAATATGTGAACAAGTAATATTGTTTACTGCCTGGACTTCTGGTCAGTAAGCCCAGGAGATGGTTAACTGTTAGGCCAATACACAACATCTAATCTCCACACTGCATCCTCTGTCTTGTTAGAGACATAAGAGGGCAAGGTGCAGAGCATCATGCCAGTGGAAGCAGTGGGAACTTTGACAGCCTGAACTTCATTTCTTGGAGGAAGCCTTACCCTACATGCTGCTGCTGCTACTGCTGCTAAGTCGCGTCAGTCGTGTCCGACTCTGTGCGACCCCATAGACGGCAGCCCACCAGGCTCCACCATCCCTAGGATTCTCCAGGCAAGAACACTGGAGTGGGTTGCCATTGCCTTCTCCACCCTACATGCAGAGGAAAGAATATTCACTCTTGCTGACACTGTGAACTCTCACTCTTCCTCCAACCTGACAAGGAGACTCTTCTTGGCCAAACTGTAGTTATTTGGCTCTGAATCCACTTCCTAGCTAGGCCTGAACTTCTGGACATTCATGCCTGTCTTTGGATCTCCCAGTTTTTGCAAGAATCTCATTACGTTGGTTTAGCCAGAAATCTCCACCCTCCATATCTGATAACCCTCAGTATCTGACTGGGTTTCTCATTCTCCTCATTACTTCCCCCAGGTAATGTCTGATCACTCTGGACTATCTTCAGCATGACTCCTCTCACATAAGGTTTAGCCAGAATTTCCTCTTCTAGACTTCTAACATCTTCTCCTAGTAATTTTCCGCTCACTGACCTGCCCCTTGGCTATCAGTGCTAAGCCGCCTCAGTCATGTCCGACTATTTGTGATGGCATGAACTGTAGCCCGCCAGGCTCCTCTGTCCATGGGGTTTCCCAGGCAAGAATACTGGAGTGTGTTGCCATTTTCTTCTCCAGGGGATCTTCCCAACCCAGGGATTGAACCTGCATCTCTTACATCTCTGGCATTGGCAGACAGGTTCTTTACCATTAGCACTACCTTGGCTATAAATTTCTACTTTTTCAGTTATATTTGGGCTGAGAATTATGTCTATGTGGAGATGAGCAGTAAGGAGACTGCTCTTGCTCCCATAGACCTCTGGTCTCTCTTTTAAAGGGTTTTCTTGATATTGTGACTCTAGTAAATTCCATTTTTTATGGGAGGTTACAAGAGACACACATGAGATTAAGTCAAATATCTAAAACTAATCTAATGACAACTCTACTGCATTATTATTATTTTATTATTATTGCACAAGTCACTCAGCAGTAAAGAATCCATCTGCAATCCAGGAGCCATGGAGATGGGGATTCTATCCCTGGGTCTGGAAGATCCCCTTGAGAAGGGAATAGCAACCCAATTCAGTATTCTTCCCTGGGAAATCCCATGGACAGAGGAGCCTGGCAGGCTACAGTTCACGTTGTTACAAAAGAGTCAGACAAGACTGAGCAACTAAACAATAACAACAATTGCATTCTATTGATTACTAATGAGCTTTTAGTGCATTTATCCTAATTAAAATGGAAGTGACACTTGACACTCAATGTAAATAAAACTTACTACAATTCACTACAGCCCTCCTCCCAAAAAATTCCCCAAATCTTTCTGCTTCTTTTCAAAGTGATTTGCATTGAAGCAGTTTACCTGAAAGTTTTATACTTCAGTTACACATCAAAATTTTCCTGAATATCAACCGTTTTCTCTACATGAATGGAAATGTCAGTAGAAAGAATAATCCAAAACAGTGGGTCATTTTGAAACCTTTGTATTTGGCTTGGGAATACAATGTTATGCTTAGAAGCAGCCTCAGTTACCTACCCTCCCTAATACTGTGTGTTTCAATCGAGTACACAACTGCTGACAGTGGATAGGTAGAGATTTAGATGGGAAATGAACTCTTATTGTAAAAAAAAAAAAAATTCCTCAAAGTGGATCATTATTGGACAGAAAACAGAAAAAAAGTCTTTGGAAAGGATGAGTTTTGTCTCCTAAGTAGCTAATCTTAGAGATCTGACACTACAGAATTAACTGCTTAGCAATTTAATGAGTATTCTGGCTGGTTTTTTTGGCCATGGAGAAACTCATTCATATGGTGTTTTGCTGAAAGAGGCTTTGTTGGAATTGGAAGCTTTTGTATGCTAAAATAATCTATGATGAGGAGTTTTTAATATGCCAGTAAATTCCTGAAACCCGTGTATACTGAATGAAGAAACACCCTTAGAGGGAGATACTAAAATCAACTCCTTACACTCTGAAAGTTTTCCTTGTTTTATTAATCCTAGAAAAACAGGGGTTATTGAGGTTGAGATGAGGTTCATATGATATTATCTTAACCAACAACTCTCCAGAGGATCACAAAAGTCTTGACCATGACTTTTTCCCCTCCATTCTCTAGTATTAATTCTTGATGTGGTTAGAGTGGAGTAGTTGAAGTATTTAGGGAGTTTCAGGAAAATGTTGATTGTCATGAAACACTACAAAATTATGTCTAAAAATCTTACTGAATATTTAAAAAGTTATTCTAAAAGTATTTTACTTTAGTAGAAATAACACTTTTTGAAAATCAGTTATTAAAAAAAAAATTCCTACTTATAAAGGAAATCTTGGTTGAGAACAGATTTAAAAATAAAGATTACTAGAAGATACGTCAAATGTTAAGGACAGTGAGTGGTATTTAATTTTCTAGAATAGCTAGCAGCCAATTAAGAGCAGAAAGTATTCCTTAACGTTTCTGGAATTTTAAAGGGCTATTTCAAATTATTCTTATTTCAAAATGGAAAATGTTTCACTTCTGAAGTCATGGCTGTGTTATTTCTAACAAAAACACCTATAACTTATCTTAGCACATCTCTGCTTCCAACAGTTATTATAAGTCCCCTACATATGAATGGGCTTCCCTGGTGGCTCAAATGGTAAAGAATCTGCCTGCAAAGCAGGAGACTCCTGTTTGATCCCTGGGTTGGGAAGACCCCCTGGAGAAGGGAATGGCAACCCACTCCAGTATTCTTGCCTGGGGAATTCCATGGACAGAGGAGCCTGGTGGGCTATAGTCCATGGGATCACAAATAGTCAGACACAGCTGAGAGACTAACACTTTCTCACCCCTACATATGAACGGATTCCTCCCTGAAAGGTGTAATTTGTTCATAAGTTCAACAAATTAGCCTAGGTACCCAACTAACACAATTGACTACATAGTACTGTACCATAATAAATTTATAACACTTTTCACACAAATAATACATAAAGAGAAACAAAAAATAAAGAATGCACTTTTAATCTTACAGTACATTACCTTGAAAAGTACAGTAGTACAGTACAACAGCTGGTCTCCAGGGGCTGGCATAGGGTGAACAGGTAAGAGTTACTGACTTGAGGAAGGAGAGGAGGTGGGAGATGGTAGAGCTGAAGGATCTTCAGCAATAGGAGATGGAGGGCAGGCTGAAATTTCACTCAAGCCTGACACTGGAATGCGCATCTTTGAAAGTTTGAAACTTGAAGGTTCATGTATAAGGGATTTACTGTAATTTGTTTTCCATCTCTGCCCTTTAAATGTATGTCTCATTACATGAAGCACTTCTAAACTGAGATATCCAGTTTTTTATTTTCCTCAGAGAAATCAGGTAGGACTTCACAGCTGAAGTGACACTGAGCAGCCAATGTCTATACTATCCTGCTTACTATCACTCTAGTCAGGTGAAGTCAACTCCAAAATCTCACACTCAGTGTGCTCAAACTGGTGGTAATGAAGAAGGAATTCATAGGGGCTGGACTCCATCTTAGGCCTGTTCGTGCTGATCGTGCTCAGCCACCTCTCTAATGGACTCTGAACTCTGTGCTCAGTGCCTGTGGAAATGACAATAGAAGGATAAGGCCCCCCTCCGGACAGGGGACTCTTGAAGATTGTATCCAGGTTACTCATCACCTAAGAGAAAGCATACACTGATCCCCCTACCTCTGGACAGGTCATAAATTTTTTTCTGTAACCTCAGGCTTATTGATTATTAACTGTTTGGAATGTAACCTCGGGCTTATTGATTATTGACTATTTGAACACATTAACACATGAATGATGGGGTTATTGTGATTGTATTCACCTTTGCTTTGCTTATGTAAGTCACAAGGAAATTGGGGTGGTGAGTTCAGACACGTACACATGGGGTATAAAAGATTTTCACAAATGCTGGTCGGGGTCCTTGGCTAAGAGGAGACTCTGCCTTGGGCCCGCCGGTGTAATAAACTGCACTTCACTATCTGCTTCGTCCTTCTGAGTGAGCTTGTTTCCCAGAACGCGTGGCTATAACAGTTATTCACCACCTTACCCTTCCCAAACTTTTTCCTGAATTCTCTTTTAACCAACAGCATCACAAAGCATTCAGTTGTCCTCATTTAATATTTCAAGTCATCGCTGACTTTACTCCATGTACCCAATTATTTCTGTTTATTCTACATCCCAAGGGCTTCCCAAGTGGAACAGTGCTGAAGAATCTGCCTGCCAATGCAGGAGACAGAAGAGATGTGAGTTCAATCCCTGGGTCAAGAAGATCCCCTAGAGTAGGAAATGGCAACCCACTCCTGTGTTCTTGCTTGGAAAATTCCATGGACAGACGAGCATGGCAGACTACAGTCTGTGGAGTTGCAAAGTGTCAGACACGACTGAGCACACACACACATTACATGCCAAACACCATTCAAATCCATGCTTTGTCCCCATATCCACGATTTCCCCCTTATTCAGAATGTCCAATTCCCTCCCACTATTATAATCACTTCCCAACATGTATTTCTGCTTACAGAATTGACCTCTCCTTTACAAACTGGCTGCCGTATTATCAATTAATTGATCTTTCCAAAGATCTTGATCACTTCATTTCTATGCTTTAAAACCTTCACTGGCTCAATGTTGATAAAGGACTAAGTTCAAATGCTTCACCATGCCACACTGGGACTGACTCTAAGGTCTGACCATAGCTTGTCTTAAACGTAAGTGCAGCCCCATCTGCAAAGCTTCACCTTATTTTGTACCTCAGATTTATTATTATTTTCTCATGATGTCAAGAATATTTGCATTTATCACACTTGATGTAATGTTTCCCTGTTATGTGTTCCCCACCTGGACATAAACTTCCAAGGGCAGGGAATGTCTTAGTGATCTTTGCATTCTCAACCTGTAGTAGAATCTTGAAAATAGTGATCACTTCTTTTTTAAGTGAGTGAACTTATGCAATTCTTCTTTGTTCCCCTTAAGCTCTCTTGTTATATAAGAAATATACATTTAAACATTAGAGGCACAAGTGTAAAAAGCACATTGATAGGCATTTTAATTCCCAGAAAAGGGGTTGGAGGGAAAGAAAAGGAGCATCTTATCATCAACATAATCAGTACTGATATCTTATATCTTACATCTTCTACACATAGTCATACTACTATTACAAATGACTATAATTGCTTCTTGTGCTTTTGTTTATTTTGAAAATGCACTTAATACTTATTCATTTTCAGTGAAAACAAATAAATGAAAATGGTCCATAATGTTATCACTCAGATAACCTATATATATCTATATCTACATATATGAACAGGTTGGGTGGCAAAATTATATATATGTATGCAAAGGAGAAAAGGAAAGATATTCCCATCTGAATGCAGAGTTCCAAAGAATAGCAAGGAGAGATAAGAAAGCCTTCCTCAGAGATCAATGCAAAGAAATAAAGGAAAACAACAGAATGGGAAAGACTAGAGATCTCTTCAAGAAAATTAGAGATACCAAGGGAATATTTCATGCAAAGATGGGCTCGATAAAGGACAGAAATGGTATGGACCTAACAGAAGCAGAAGATATTAAGAAGAGGTGGCAAGAATACACAGAAGAACTGTACAAAAAAGATTTTCACAACCCATCTTCACGACCCAGAAAATCACGATGGTGTGATCACTCACCTGGAGCCAGACATCCTGGAATGTGAAGTTAAGTGGGCCTTAGAAAGCATCACTATGAACAAAGCAAGTGGTGGTGGAGTTCCAGTTGAGCTATTTCAAGTCCTCAATGATGATGCTGTGAAAGTGCTGCACCAATATGTCAGCAAATCTGGAAAACTCATCAGTGGCCACAGGACTGGAAAAGGTCAGTTTTCATTCCAGTCCCAAAGAAAGGCAGTGCCAAAGAATGCTCAAACTACTGCACAATTGCACTCATCTCACACGCTAGTGAAGTAATGCTCAAAATTCTCCAAGCCAGGCTTCAACAATATGTGAACCGTGAACTTCCAGATGTTCAAGCTGGTTTTAGAAAAGGCAGAGGAACCAGAGATCAAATTGCCAACATCCGCTGGATGATTGAAAAAGCAAGAGAGTTCCAGAATAACTTCTATTTCTGCTTCATTGACTATGCCAAAGCCTTTGACTGTGTGAATCACAATAAACTGTGGAAAATTCTTAAAGAGATGGGAATACCAGACCATCTGACCTGTCTCTTGAGAAACCTGTATGCAGGTCAGGAAGCAACAGTTAGAACTGGACATGGAACAACAGACTGGTTCCAAATAGGAAAAGGAGTAAGTCAAGGCTGTATATTGTCACCCTGCTTATTTAACTTATATGCAGAGTACATCATGAGAAACGCTGGGCTGGAAGAAACACAAGCTGAAATCAAGATTACCGGGAGAAATATCAATAACCTCAGATATGCAGATGACACCACCCTTATGGCAGAAAGCGAAGAAGAACTAAAGAGCCTCTGGATGAAAGTGAAAGACGAGAGTGAAAAAGTTGGCTTAAAGCTCAACATTCAGAAAACTAAGATCATGGCATCTGGTCCCATCACCTCTTAGGAAATAGACGGGGAAACAGTGCAAACAGTGTTAGACTTTATTTTCTGGGGCTCCAAAATCACTGCTGATGGTGATTACAGCCATGAAATTAAAAGACACTTACTCCTTGGAAGGAAGGTTATGACCAACCTAGATAGCATATTGAAAAGCAGAGACATTACTCTGCCAACAAAGGTCCATCTAGTCAAGGCTATGGTTTTTCCAGTAGTCATGTATGGATGTGAGAGTTGGACAGTGAAGAAAGCTGAGCGCCGAAGAATTGATGCTTTTGAACTGTGGTGTTGGGAAGACTCTTGAGAGTCCTTTGGACTGCAAGGAGATCCAACCAGTCCATCCTAAAGGAGATCAATCCTGGGTGTTCATTGGAAAGACTGATGTTGAAGCTGAAACTCCAATACTTTGTCCACCTCATGGGAAGAGTTGACTCATTGGAAAAGACCCTGGTTCTGGGAAGGATTGGGAGCAGGAGGAGAAGGGGATGACAGAGGATGAGATGGCTGGATGGCATCACTGACTCGATGGACATGGGTTTGGGTAGACTCCAGGAGTTGGTGATGGACAGGGAAACCTGGAGTGCTGCGATTCATGGGATCGCACAGAGTCGGACACGACTGAGTGACTGAACTGAACTGAACACGTACATTAGAAACACATACACTGTGTATATTACATATATATATACATATGCTGTATACATATATATACACCTTCACCTACACACACACAGATTGCAATTACTCAGTTCACTGACAATTTAGTTTCCTAAGGCAACCACCAATTATGGTTTCTTTTGATTCTTTCCTGTAATCCTGAAATTGTTGTATGGTTTACTCCCTTAAATATATATGTAATTATATATTATTTAAAGGTCCTAAATGATTTATTTAACTGTTCCTCTATCATTGTTTACAAATTATCACTTGTTTGCAACTTTTTCCACTAAAAAAAATTGTGAGATAAGCATTTTGTTATAAACATCTTTTAAAATCTTTATTAATACATCTACCGGGTCAATTTCTTATAGTGTGGTTGTTAAATAAAAGGAGTAGGCCTTTTAAAATGCAATGCTTGTTAATAAGTTCCATGCACACATACACACTTCCCAATAAGAATGTCACCTTATCTTTATCTACTTATGTTTATGAACATACATTTTGAGAGAAAAAGTAATAAAGAGGCTTACATTCGAACTCAGTATTGTTTGATTTCCAAAACTGCACTCGAGTCTCCATAGTCTAAGCATTATGAATAAAGGAAAGCCTAGATGTTGCTAACATTGTATAGACATTTATAGCTTATTAGACTCTATTGAATCTTTGATCTCCTCTGATTTCTACAATAACCAATGAAACTTTAACTCAAAGTGATTAATTAAATTGCCTAAGGACATGTATCTATCCATTACCCACACTCTGCTCACTTCCTTACTCAGGGCTCAAACAATCTAAGCAGTCTTAGGCACATAACCTTCTTATCCAAAGTTTCTGATTTGTAAACACCAAGAGATTGAAGTAGATAATGCTATGGTAACTTTTATTTTATGTTTTTCTTTTTCTATTACTTATAGAGGGAATTAAAAAGTGTATCCATTTATTTCTAGGCACTACCACCAAAGATTACTATTTGACTGTGGAAAGTGTGTGTGTCAGGGTGGGGCAGGGAGACAAAAACTGGGAGGGGAGGCAGAGAGATATTGTCCTTACAAGTGTTTTAAAAGAACTGTGACTATCCAGGTATTACATTTAGTCACAATACAAGAAGCTTAAAAGTGACACTTTGCTGGCATTATGAATTTCTGTTAATTGCACTCCTTTTGAAAGATTTTGAATTTAAATATTCAACCCCACATTTTAAAGAGCTCTATTAGAAATCCAGGAGCTTCCTTCAATGATGTAGAAGCAAACAAAATTCTCTGTTAAATCACAAATTCATTAGAAAGAAAAGATTAAAAATCTCAATAGCTAAACCTAAGTTACCTATTTTACCCAGATATTTTTACTGCTTAAAAACATGGTCTTTGTCTGTCATCATGAGTTTTACTATTGCCAAAGTTAGGTATTTTTATATTTTTCCATCTTCTCTCATGTTTGAAAAAAGAAAGTGAAGTCACAATGACATTAGATAGAATCTCTACTGAACTGTTACCTCACTGGGTGACCTTAGATTGGGCTCTTGAACATTTCAGTTTTCTTACGTGTAAAATGAGGATGCTGAAAACTACAAATTCCTCACCTATTGTAACCTCTTGGTAGACGAAAATGACAATATGAGAGAAGAGTGTTTAGTACTAAATATGTTACTCTTGCTACTCATTGCTTGTAGAATTTGTGAGGAGTTATCATCAAGCACAAAGGACTTGGTTTTGGAATAGTACTATTACTTTCTTAAATCCAAAGAACATAAATAAATGTTATTTTTTATTATTCTTATTTATGGAATCCAATATCCATGTTGGTTCTTATTTTCACTAAATAAGTCAACATAAATTAATATTTATGAGAGCCTACATTCTTTGGAAATGTGCTAAGTACTAAGGGACCATTAGGTAATGCATTTTTATAATTATGGCCTAACTTCTACACCCCATCTTGGTCTTCTTATTTCTTTTTTCTCCTTTATCAGCTTCTCTGAAAGTTAGCTCCTCTCTCTTTTCCTACCTCTCATTCAGGCCTTCTTCATGTTCTCCACATCATAAATCATCATCTTCTTCAATATAGCCAGAGTTAATTTTCAGACTTATGTTCATTTAATCATGTCATTCTTTTTATCTGGTTTCATACAAACTTTTCTATATTTTCTACCATGTAATTCCATATTTGTGATTGTGGCTATCAAAAACCTTCATAATCTCACTTCAAATTCAATTTCAAATCATTTTTCAAAGTCAACTTAGAGTCAAACCATCAGTGCATTGCATAATATAGATTTTGTGTTTTATCATAAGAAGTAAGAGAATGGGAAATTACTAAAATTGAAACAAAAGTATAAAATAAAATACTTCATGAGGAAAGAGTCAACTTCCTTTCATGGCAAGATGTTTAATGTTTAATTAAAAAAAAAAAGATTTCCTTTGGAAACCTCTATATCTTCTTAAAACAACCTGGGACAACAAGGGAAGGAAACTTCTTTTTTTTTTTTTAATAGAATACTTTCCAAACATTTGTTCTATCTCATCAAGATGGACTTGTTCTCTTTGCAAAATAGAATGACCACATTATGCCCATCCATTAAAAGGTTGATTTCTAACATGCTCGGCCAGATCTGGGGGCTTGCCTAGATTAGGTAATAGTGTGCCATTCATTTCTTCAACTAGTACTTATTATTTCAAAGCAATTCCTCATTTTAAATAATGAGATACTCTTGGTGAAAATCACAAAAGCAATTCTTGCCAGCTGGCATTTGTCAGTGAGTAATATATCACCAAAGGGAAAGGACACTTTTGACAAGTGAGGCTAATACATCATCCGGATGAAATGCTGTGATGATATATTGAAGATCAGGATGTCCAAGAAAAGGACTGGATCTTTTCCTTTTTCAGACTGAGAAAAGAGGAAAAGGATGGGGGCAAACTCTTTAATTTATAAGAGTAACAAAGAATCCTGAGGGTCCTTAAATTACAGCTATTGTTGGTGAAGTATAATAAGGATGGCCAAAGGAATGGGGAAATTTTTCTTTACAGAAAAATAAAAGATAAAAGTTATAAAGCATTGCAAAGTGAATTTCCTTAATGAGCCATATTAAAGAATGCTGAGTCTTAGCTTTACATTATTAAGCAAATAAAACTGAGTAGAGATGCATCTTCAAAAGCAGAGTACTCTTTTACAGGAGACCAAGTCCTTCCACATCTAGGGGACTGATGGGGAGGGGTTGCTCTTACAGGCCAAGTGCATTTCTAGCTTAATAATAAATGAAGTCTCTAGTTGCAGGCAATGGCACCCCACTTCAGTACTCTTGCCTGGAGAGTCCCATGGATGGAGGAGCCTGGTGGGCTGCAGTCCATGGGGTCGCTAAGAGTCGGACACAACTGAGCAACTTCTCTATCACTTTTCACTTTCATGCATTGGAGAAGGAAATGACAACCCACTCCAGTGTTCTTGCCTGGAAAATCCCAGGGATGGCGGAGCCTGGTGGGCTGCCATCTATGGGGTTGCACAGAGTCGGACACGACTGAGATGACTTAGCAGTAGCAGTAGTTGCCATGGCAATGATGAATATAATTTTTCCCCATTTGGAATTTAATAAAGCTATCTTTTACCTAAAGAATAGCATTTCAGGAGAGCAAGAAAGTCAGTTTATTTGAAAAAAAATTTTATTTGTTTTCCAAAACTTGAATACAACAGTATTGTTGATAGTTTCAAAACTTGACCTATGTATTCACAGGTCAAGAACCCTACCCAGATGGACCTGGATGAAAATCCTGGCTCTGCCATCTAATAGCTTGGGAAAATTACTGAAACTCTAAGACTCAACTGTAAAATAGAAAGAAACATTAGACTTGAAGAAAAATGATATATGTAAGACATTGAGCAAAATGCCCATCATAAAAAGTACTTACAATAGTTGTTATTTATATTGGTAAAATCACTCTTCTTTTTCTCCTCTACATAATTTGAAAACAAAATCACTGCACACTATACATACATTTATACATACACTCATACTCAAACACATCAGCCTTATATGCTATTTTGGATAGTTTGGAGTATTGAGGAATCAGAAAATTGTTCTGGTTCATTTACAAATTGAAGTGCACCAGAGCCATGGAGTTAAAGAAGCATTTCCCAGATGGTAGGGGCTTCCCTCATATCTCAGTTGGTAAAGAATCTGCTTGCAATGCAGGAGAACCCAGTTCCATTCCTGGGTCAGGAAGATCTGCTGTAGAAGGGATAGGATGCCCACCCCAGTATTCTTGGGCTTCCCTTGTGGCTTAGCTGGTAAAGAATCTGCCTGCAATACAGGAGATCTGGGTTCAATCCTGGGTCAGGAAGGTCACCTGGAAAAGGGAAAGACTGCCCACCCCAGTATTCTGTCCTGGAGAATTCCATGGACTATATAGTCCATAGGGTCACAAAGAGTCGGACACAACTGAGTGACTTTCACTTCCATTTTCCTCCCCAGATGGTAAAACAATAGATTTAAATAAAAAATGTATTAAACATATATATAAACACATATGTATTTTAAATCTCTTTGTTTCATAAAAACCTCAAAATAAGAGTAAAGATGCATTTTAAAAAGCATAAACCTATTTGAATAAATACAAAAGAGGAAACAGCAGTAATATTATGGTTGAAACCAGGAGGCAGATGAACAAGTAGTAACTGACTCAGCAGACAGGCAACAACAACAAAACAAAACAATGGAAATGATTTCAGTAGTGAGTTTGGGAAGGAGAGTGTATACATAGTTAAGTTGATTTTTTCACCATATCCCTGTTAGGGTTCAGAGATTGGCATCTCTTCTGAAAGTAAAAATGCAGGTGGGGCTAGAAAGAGACAGTGTGGTTAAGAGTCCCCATGAGAAGAAATAAGATATTCAAGAATATTTTTCATATCAAGTGCTGTGGATCTTTGCTTTTTCCTCAACTAGTCAAAAGATTGAAGATTTGTCCTCTAGAGAGTAATCCAGGAACTCTGGACCCAGGACATCAGGCATTGCTAAGGGTGAAGGCTCTACTCTGGAAAAAGTGATTTGAAGTATAACTTAAAGTTCAATAGGGTAATCTACGTTATCTTTCCCTTAGTTTGCTCCCATGTTTACAGACTGGAGATTCTGTTTCAGAGGAAAAAGACCAATTCAAGGGAAAATACCTACTGACACCGACATTTGAGGAACCCCAGAAAATTGACTAAGCAGATCAGCTAATCAAGGCTTACCAGCTGAGAAGTCCACTGCCCCCCTCACATGAGAAGAAATTCCAGTTAGCTTTGTAGTACTCTAGTTCTTGAATACACATCCAGAGCTCAGTAGATATATGAAGAATGTCTCTAATGTAAAAAATATTAACCCAAACTAACAAAGAAGTAGGAAAAAATAAGGAATGTAGAGGAAACAGAAAATGCATGGAAAGTGAAAAAAAATTCATATATTTAGATAAGAAAAATGCATACCTGAAATGAAAGAGAGAGAGAATAATTGTGGGTTGTCATTTCATCCTCCAGGAGGTCTTCCCAACTCAGGAATTGAACCCGTGATTCCTGTGGCTCCTCCACTTCAGGCAGATTCTTCACCCTCTGAGCCATCAGGGAAATCTAATAGACAGAATTAACAGCACCAAAATATTAGCTCTAGTATCCCTGATTCAGGATGATGCCTAGAGTCGTGGAGTAGTCTGCCTTCCAACTTACCACATTTCCCAGAAGATCTCTTCTTTGTACCTTTCCACCTGGGCCAGAGGGTGAATGTAGGAAGTTAAAAGTGAGTTTTACAAAACTTATGAAGACCTGAGTGCAATGAACTGAGATTTATGGGTTATTTTCATCCATGGCAGTCAGGAGAAGTCATATCTGCACATATGACTGCATCTCACCACAACCTCCCAATGTTTCAGGCAGGCATTTCCATCACACCTTTGCTCACTTTCCTTCCTGTGATGGCCAGCGTGCACTCATTCACACCTACACTGTGAGGGTCAGTTGGGCCAGCCCAATGTCCACCTGGCAGGATATCTGGACAAGAAGCACAATATAGCAAGGAGCAGAGTAAAGGTAATAGATATGCTCTGACTGCCGTGGGACACAAATCCCCAACCAGAAATTGGCATTGATAACAGCATCCACTCACATTCTGGCACAGGATGCTGCCCAGATTTCTAACAGCCCGAGACTGACTAAGAAGTGGAACAGGACTGTGTGAGGGGACACCCGTGTTGTGCTGCTCCAGACACTTTCCCGAAGCCTGACTCTTTGATTGCTAACAGACAGCTAAGAACAGATGGATCCCTGCAGGGGACCAGCTAGATTTTGGCATCTAGCCAGCTTACCATTCAGTGGTCAGAACCTGGTTAGAATGATTTGTTTTTGAGCCAGCCATTTTACCATTCTATTGTCCTCATTTTCTGTAGAAGATATAAACAGCAAGTCATAGCCATTAGCTGCATGCTGGGTGACCTAGAATTTTTTGTGGCCAAGTGCTCAAGGGATTCTATTTTCAGACTGAAGCATGTCTGCATATACCAATAGGAAACAGAGTAGTTTCCTAACTCCAAGAGGGGTAGAGTGTAAGAGAGCACCACCAGTTCAACAACCAGTGCTTCCTTCTCAATGTCGAGGTTATCAGAAGTCTCTAAAGTGCAAGGAGACAGTATTAATATGGGAGCCACCCTATTAGACTGAGTTCTATACTATACTATTATCAAAAGGATGGTATACAAGTTCAGTGTCCTATCCATCTCTGTCTTCCAGATGGCCCATACATCTTCTAATGTTCCTTCTGAAAATGTACTGAGTAGTCAGTTGAATCTGGGGGGTATCCATAAGCTAATATTTCTTGAGCTGTATGGATCAATTCATTGTATTTGATCTATCAATCTAAAAATTACAACTCAAAGTATTTTCAGAAAGGAGCTATTTGGGGAGGCCATCCTAATAATTTTGTTGGTTTACATGTTCTCCCATAAGGATCTCCTTCAATTGGATGCAAGCACAGTCAGATTGGTCAAGAACTTAGTACTTAGACTTCTTTGCTTCTCAAGTAACAACAGTGTACTGTCCCAATAGGAGAGTACATGCAGATGAAAGTAAAACTGTTAGCCGTTCAGTCGTGTCCGACTCTTTGCAACTCTCTGACTGTAGCCCTCCCAGGCTCCTCTGTCCATGGAATTCTCCAAGAAAGAATATTGGAGCGGGTAGCTATTCCCTTCTCCACGGAATCTTCCTGACCCTGGGATCAAATCCAGGTCTCCTGCATTGCAGACAGATTCTTTACCATATGAGCCACCAAGGAAACCCATATGCAGATAGGATATTTAGCAAACATTTAATTTACCATTGCCCATTTCATTCCAGAGTGGTACACAGGGATATATTTAGTAGGGTTATATATCGGATTTTAGAAGATGGACTTTGGCTCTTGGACTGGAGAATGTTAAGCTGCATCATTAGAAAAGCAATACCCTTACTCTGCGATCAAAGGTTGAGATCCAGTAGCAATTTCACAAGGGACTTTGGCCTTGTTCTGCTACTTCATTATTTATTGATAAGAAAAATACCAGTTAGTCTCCTGGCATAGTCAGGAGACTGAGGTTGAAGCCTCAAGATGATATCAGTGTAAAATGGCAGAAACATGACTCCTGATGCCGCATCTCAGTATTCATGGGTGAGGAAACACCAACCCCTTCCCTGCATAACCAAAGTATCCAAGGTCTTGAGATTAAAAAGGTACATTTTGCTGCAAATCAGGGGTCTCTAGTTTTGACCTAGTGAAGGATTAATTGCTTTAATCACTCAATTACAATCGATTTTCATAAAATTGATGCAGGAGATCTAGAGGCCATCCTGCAGGGGATCCGTCAAATTAATCCTTACCTCTTAAGTCTGACGTGCATCTCAATCTCAACATGTCCAAAAACTGAAATCTGACACTCTTCCCACTAAAACCTAGTCCCTCTAAACCTCAATGTGGCTACTTACACTTCTGTCCTCCCAAAAAGCTTGGAGTCATCTTTGACTTTGACTTTTCTCTCACCTTTCACATTTAATCCAATGGCAATTATTGTTGACTCTCCATACTATATCCAGAACTTAACAGCTCTTCACTGCTGCCATCAGAGTCTGAACCATCATTATTTCTCACTTGGGATGTTAGTTTCCCAGTGCTGCTATGGGGCTTCCCAGGTGGGGCTAGTGATAAAGAATCCACCTGCCAATGCAGAAGACATAAGAGACATAGGTTCAGTTTCTGGGTTGGGAAGATCCCCTGGAGAATGGCATGGCAACCCACTTCAGTATTCTTACCTGGAGAATCCCATGGACAAAGGAGCCTCATGGGCTATGGTTCATAGGATCACAAAGAGCCAGACAAGACTGAAGCGACTCAGCACAAACTCAGGGCTACCATGACAGAGTACCACACACTGACTGGCTTAAACAATGGAAATTCTTTGTCTCACAATCGGTCTGAGATCAATGATTGGTTTGTTCTGAAAGCTGTGAAGAAAAAATGTGTTGCATGCTGCTTTCCTAGGTTCTAGTGGTTTATAAGTATTCTTTGGCTTATAGATACATCATCCCAAATTCTGTCTTCATGTTCAGATAATATTCTTCCTGTGCGCATGTCTGTGTCCAAACTACTCCTTTTTAAAAAGACATTAGTCATATTTGGCCAGGGTCCACCCTAATAACTTCATTATAACTTGGTATTTCTGTAAATGCACTATTTCCAAATAAGGTCACATTCAGAAATACTGAGGGTTATGACTTCAATACTTTTCTGGAAGACACAGTTCAACCCTTAACACCTGGATTTCTTCAATAGCTGGTCTCTCTACTTCCTTCCTTCATCCTGCTACTACTGATTCTCACCTTAGCAGCCAGAGTAAAATAGTAATGCAATTCAGTAACACTGCTCAATTCTGAGTAGTCCTCTCATGGTTCCCATCCTATTGAAAGTAAGTCAAGTCTGTATAATACCCTCTGATGTCCTATGTGATCTGATGAAAAAAAAAAAATCAAATGGTCTATGATCAATAGTTCACCTAGAATGAAAGTTTAAAATCTCAACTGTCAAAGGATCTTTATTGTTTTGCCCCTCTGTGCAAACACTGTCATTACTTTGTAGTTCTTTAGTATAGATCAGAAGTCATCAAACAATGGCCTGGAGGTCAAATCCAGCTCATCACTTGTTTTTATAAACAAAATGTTACTGGAATTTTGCCATACTCACTTGATTGCATGTGGTTTATGACTGCTTTCAGCTACAGTGATGGAGTTCAATAGTTATAACAGATCGTATGGCCCAAAGGTCTAAAATATTTACTACCTGGTCCTTTACAGAGAAAGTGTGTTGACCCTTGACATAGATCTTCAACATTTTACTGCTCTAGACAAGTAGACCAATCTCGTTTTAAATCCTACGTGTTTTCCTGAGCAAATACCAGCAACCTCTTTCCAGTTTAACTGCATCAGATGCTCATTTGAAATGTGTCACCTTATGACTTTCTTCTAGGCATGGGAAGTCTCAATTTCCCTACCTAATTATCCTGTATTCCTTGGCTTTCTCTTCTCTTGATGACCACAGTGGAAGTTCTGAAGGGAGTCTTGAGTATATTTATCTAAAGTAAGACTTAGAATTCTGAAGTTTTAAGACACTGAGGTGTGATGGTCTCTAGCCTTTGGTTGGTGAACGTTTTTCTTCTCCCTTTTATGAGTAGGTCTTATAAAGAGCAAAGTCTTACTTTTAAAATTGTGTGTATTTGTATGTATGTATGTTTTCCCCATAACAGAATTGGTTTCTCAAACTATACATCTCAGGTGTTGTCTTCTGTTCATCTTTATCCTAAGCCTCAGTGCTCCTCCTTTTTTTACTTCTTTTGCAGCTCACCAGATATGCTCCTATCTCATGCTCTCCCACAACTTTCATCCTTATCACACCTGGTTCCCCCAAATATACACATGGTTCACTCCTTATCTCTTTCAAATATTTACTTAAGTGTTGACTTCTCAAAAAAAACTTGTTTGACCACACTTCAAGCTATAATTCCCACACATGACTCTACTGTTTTATATCATAAAACTTATCAATGTATAAACATTGTATAATTTTCTTTATGATTTTCTCTTTAGTTCCTTCTTGGTGTATGAGCTACATAGTGAACCATACACTCCTCTGTGTCTAGAACCGTGGCAGGCACATAATAAGCACTCAGTAAATACGATGGGCAGAAATTAGAATAAAGATGATTCCACATATAATACAACACCAAACCAACAAATTCTGAGCTCAAGATCAAGATGTGGCAAGAGTTCCACATTTCTTAGTATCAACCATTCATGAAGGAGGTAATATTCACTAAGTGTCTGTTAGATGCCTGACGCTGTTCTTTGAAATAGGAAATGAACAGCCTACTGTATCTTTCTCTTCAGCATTTATCACTCTCTGACTTTATGTAACAGACATGTATTTATTAACTATCTACCCACTTTTCATCCAAGTGGTATGCCAGCTCAGTAAAAACTGTCATTTCGCCTTTTTTGTTCAATGCTCTTTTCCTAGTTCTTGGAAAATTACCTGGCATAGGGTGGCATGAGTCCAAAAGTTAACTGAACTAGTGCGACTTGTTTTGGAGTTTCTTCATGTATGCCCTTTCATTCAATTCCAAACTGTCCATGTTACTCCATTTATTATCTCTTTCCTTCTGCATCTGAGAATTTTTGTTCATTTTAGTGTCTTGTAGAAGTGGGTAATCTTCATCCTTTGTTATTTTCAGTGATATTTTTAACAGCAGCAAATGTCACTTGGAGATAAATCATTGAAACTAGTATCCTTCTCCAACTTGATAATAGCAGTTTTTTGAAATGGAAGATGCGAGTTTAATGTAGCAGCACTGATTTTTTTCTCATGTGATTTGTAACTGGCTCTAAGTGTCAGGAGAAAGACAACAAAGCACTCTGTATTGAGTGCCTACTCTGAGTCAGTCCCATCACATAAATGAATTGTTAACTTGTACAATAATCCTTTGTGCTAAATTTCTACTACATCTTTACACTGAGAAACTGGGCCCAAAGAGACGAAATTCCTGCTCCAAATTCACATAGCTTGTAGCAAGCAGAGCTGCCTTTGCACCAAAGGATTCTGGCTTGCATTCTTCCCACCATCACACTCTTCCACCCAAAGTTCCCCAAGCATTTTAAATGCTATGAATGTGTAGAAATTCAGAGAGATTTATCATAACTAGTAATAAGAGTCTCCATGTGGCCTTTAGAAAACAAAATTGGAGTGTCAAAATCAAAGAACAATTAAAAGTGGAATAATTACAACAAAAATATATTAACATGAAGAAATGCACAATACAACTACTGTGGTTATAAAAAAATGGTCTACATGCTGGTTGTGAGAAGCTGTGAAAAAGAAACTGTAATACTTATATTTTAAGTCAGTATTTCTCAGACTTAAATAATGGATAAATCCATTTCAAAAGGAAGAAAAATAAATCACTCTTTGACCTCTAGGATTTGCTCAAATTTTCTTTACTACATTATTAGCTTACTGTGCTTAAAGTTTCATGTATATTGATTTTAGACAACTGAAAACCATTTAAAATATTGAGAACAGCAAAGCTATAAAAACAAAATTTGGAATCAGTATTTACTTAGTATGCTTCATGGTTCTGTTTAATTACAGTAAATGCTTATCCTCAATATAAAACATAACTCTGATGTATAAAGTGTAGGATTAAGGACTTCCCTCTGGTCCAATGGCTAAGACTCTGGACTTCCAATGCAGCAAGACCATGTTCGATCCCTGTTCAGGGAACTTGATCCCATATGCCACAACTAAGATCCTGGTGCAGCTAAAAATAATAAATGAATGAATAAAAAGAAATAAGTATTTTTTAAAAAGTGTAGGATTTTTTAGTTGACTTGATTGTAGTACCCAATGTTATATAATCACTCAATTATTCCAATGCTTTCCTCTTTTGGAACTGCCTAACCTTTGCATGGTGGTTGATTTTCATTAGAAACAAATACAATATTTCCCACTAAGTCCTCTTCTGTTTGTAAACTTATATTGTTTGGTTTGTAGTCTGAGACAATTAAAATAGTATTAACTGACACTCATTCTGCCATAAATGTATTTGAAAATATGCACTGAATATGCCAGCACTGGGTCATAAGGTAATCATGCATCTGATCCTGATTAATATATATGTGTTTAAAAATTAATAAAAGCTCAAAAATTATTATAGAAAATGAAAATTCTCAAGAATATGAATATATATCTGTCCCAGCCATCCCCTACCTTGTCCGGAATATGTCAAGCCAGTTTACAAAATACTGTGATGTGTCATTTCTAGTTCAGTCTCCTGTGAGCTAGCTGCTCCTAGTGTACAAGTACCTCTGGCTCATTCCATAGGGGAATGAATTTGTATGAACATCGCTGAACGAGATTCTGCTACTTCACTTCCAATGTCATTTGAGCAGGAAAGCACCCTAAAATGTGAGCATTGACATTCATACATATGCTTCCAATTCATGTTTTATGTCTTTGAGTTGTCTGGAAAAGCATTTCCCCATAATATCAATGAACATCAATCACAGAGTAAAATGGTACCTTTATGGTTGGAGTGACGAGGACAGATTGATTGCTTGACCATAAAGGAGGCTGAAACACTAGCTGGTTGTACTCACTGGGGTCACAGGGAAGAAAAGCGTCTTACTACAGCTACTCATCACTCCTCCTGAGCAAAGAATAGTGTTCAAGTGAGTTCTGTGAGCAGTGACTTTTTAGAAAACAGATAAGACATAATGACTTGAAGATATTGTCAATAGCATTCAGTTAGATACTACAGAAAGATGAGATTTAGAAAGCAATTTTCTCCACTGTGTACAGAGAGAAGAAAGAAGACAGGACAGGAGTAATGTGAGGGCAAATGTAGAAGTGGCTGAAAGGTAGAGGAAAGACACTGAGTTGAAATATAAAATTTTTCATGTCCGTAGGCCGCCAAGATGAAAGTATTTTTTCTCTTCACATATGTAATTTATTAAGAGAGGAAGATAGCTTTGTGGTTAAGAACTCAAGTTGTGAAGATGAAGGGAATTGGATTAAAAGCAATGTTTTTGCCAGATACTAGCTATCTGACTTTGGGGGGAAAATGCTTAATCTGGAAAACAATAATACAAATAATAATCTTCTCATAGTATTTTATAAGACAACTGTCCTTTCCTGGGTTATGTCTCTTAGAGACAATATTTGCACACTGGGCTCATGCATCTATTCATAAAGAAAACACATCAGCAATAAGAAATGTGGTCAAGACAGAAAGTATAGAGGGGTGAATTTCTAAAATGATCTCTCTTTTCTACTTTTCTGAAGGAAGAGAAAACAAGCCTGAAATACCTTGTAAAGAAGGCCTATCTGGATGGGGTAAGGAGACTAGCTAGAGGGAGAGAGTGCAGGCTGAGGTCATGTGCAGAAAACTAGGGTGAGAGACCAAAAGTGGTAGAAGCCAGTGTAAAGATTCCTCTTCTTGATTCTTTTACATCAGTCACCAGAGAGCCTCCCTACTTCTTCAATGATTACACCTTCATTTCGGTCTTTATATGATTTGGAAATCCAAGATCCAGAAACAAGATGACTCCTTTTGCAAGCTCATCAAATATTCTGTATTGGGTATCTTTGCTTGGTTCTTCCAAAAGCACACATGGATATAAGGATTCAAATACAAAAGTAACATGTAAAAACTGAAGAGAATTTTAGTAGCAATATGTGGAAATTCAACAGAAAGAGGAAAGAAAGTAGTAAGGAAAGAGTGAATATAAACCAGCTACCAGCATGGTTGATTAGAGCCTGAATCCCTAGAGAAACTCCAACAGCCAGTGTAAGAATACCTTCAGATGCCTGCCAATTAAGGCATCCAGAGTTCAGGGAACTCATACACCAACTCCTGGCCATCATCTGGTGAAGAAAGCACTCAGAGAAGGAGCATATAACTCACAGATACATTTGACCTGCTACCCAAGCAGATAAAGTAGGTTTTAGAGGGCAAAATCAGTCATTAGAAAGAAGGCAAGTGCTGATAGTAGAAAGGCTGATATACAATGAAATTGTAATGAAGAAGAAACATGAGTAGGCATCCAAAATATCTGATA
The DNA here is from genome assembly GCF_054371585.1 of Giraffa tippelskirchi. Classification (NCBI taxonomy): domain Eukaryota; kingdom Metazoa; phylum Chordata; class Mammalia; order Artiodactyla; family Giraffidae; genus Giraffa; species Giraffa tippelskirchi. Next base: position 128,807,270 of record NC_137277.1, read on the forward strand.
CAACATAGTCAGATCCACTTACATCTAATGATAGTACACTTAGTCCTGTCACTGATTCTTTAAGGCAGTTCAGTTTAGTTTAGTTCAGTCGCTCAGTCACGTCCGACTCTTTGCAATCCCATGAACTGCAGCAAGCCAGGCCTCCCTGTCTATCACAAACTCCCAGAGTCCACCCAAACCCATGTCCACTGAGTCAGTGATGCCATCCAGCCATCTCATCCTCTGTCGTCCCCTTCTCCTCCTGCCCTCACTCTTTCCCAGCATCAGGGTCTTTTCCAAAGAGTCAGCTCTTCGCATCAGGTGGCCAAAGTATTGGAGCTTCAGCTTCAACATCAGTCCTTCCAATGAACACCCAGGACTGATCTCCTTTAGGATGGACTGGTTAGATCTTCTTGCAGTCCAAGGGACTCTCAAGAGCCTTCTCTAACACCACAGTTAAAAAGTATCAATTCTTTGGTGCTCAGCTTTCTTTATAGTCCAACTCTCACATCCACACATGACCACTGGAAAAACAATAACCTTGACTAGACGGACCTTTGTCGGCAAAGTAATGCCTCTGATTTTTAATATGCTATCTAGGTTGGTCATAACTTTCCTTCCAAGGAGTAATCGTTTTTTAATTTCATGGCTGCAGTCACCATCTGCAGTGATTTTGGAGCCCCAAAAAATAAAGTCTGACACTGTTTCCACTGTTTCCCCTTCTATTTCCCATGAAGTGATGGGACCAGATGCCATGATCTTATTTTTCTGAACGTTGAGCTTTAAGTCAACTTTTTCACTCTCCTCTTTCACTTTCATCAAGAGGCTCTTTAATTCCTCTTCACTTTCTACCATAAGGGTGGTATCATCTGCATATCTGAGGTTATTGATATTTCTCCTGGCAATCTTGATTCCAGCTTCTGCTTCATCCAGCTCAGCGTTTCTCGTGATATACGCTATCGGGATTATTTCTACTACCAATATAGCCACTCTTTTCTTGGCATCTCCTTCACTAGCATAAGGATGCTGTTAGCATTCATAACTTTAATGGAAATATTACTCAGTCTTCTGGTAGAAGTGCCATTGTCCCTGACAACTGGGAATCAGAACATATCGATTGCAACAAAATCTAAAGTTGTAGAACCAAAAAAGAATGATGACTGAGGTGAGGATCTATTTCCACCTCTTAGTTCACAGACTTGTGGCTTTCACTTTTTGGCTACATGACATCATACCGTGGGCATTGATTCAAAACACATTCTTCATTTTGAAGGACAGGGACTATTCTCACACTGTCATACCCACCTGAGAAGACATAGATGCACCATAAAGTGGCTATTTCAATGTTAAACTGGCAACTAGTGAGGGATGTGGTATACAGTAAATCAATTGATCTCATGCCATTTATTGCTGTCCCCATCATTTTATATAAAATAGATAGGAATGATATATAGAAATACCATTGTTATATATTGTGTAAGATTTCATCAATATAAATCAGATCCTCTGTGAGCCTTAAGATCAAACTTGACGAGAGCAAATCCACACTGCCAGGCACACGGGTTGCCTTCATCTCTGCTTCCACACCTCTACTTTGTTCGTGGTGCCTTTGTTTGATTCTGAAGCGGACAGAAGCTGGCGGACCTCCATGGATTAATCATTCTTTCATTGGGCCATTTACTGCCTCTGCCACAGTGGCTGTCCTCTGATGGGGATTTATGTGAGCTGAGGAATCACATATTTTAAGTACGTTTCCATAATTTCATCCATATGCCTTGTCCTCATGAATATTTGCCTCTGCCCCCCCCCCCATTATTTCCCTTCCCAGGAACCTGGCCAATCAGTCAAGCTATTCACTACTGCCCAGTAGTCAGGTCACTTCTCCGTTGACATTAACTCAATGAGTTCTGCCCCATGGGAATATTTTCCCTTCATCGCAATGCTTCAGGGAAACTCTTGAGTGAGGTTGTAAGTTGGCAGAAGATTACTTTTTACTCACACCAACATATTGATCTAAATAAGTCAAGTTAAAATTTCCCCCTTTTAAATTATCATAAGAAACATTGTATGAGGACACAGGTGTCAGTGGAGGGATAAGCACTGGTGTAACAGATCAAGACAGAATGATAATCTGGACTACCTTTTGGCTTAACTTACCTGTGCCTCCAGACCTCTTTGGGCCCTTTCCAGTATACACCTTCAATCATACAGTGGACTTCTGCTGTGCCCATCTGACTTTATGTCTGTGAATTCACAACTCATGATGGGAAACCGTGGGAATATAGTCAGTTGATGACACATGCATAAAATCTGCTTTTAAAATATTGAATAGTTATTGGTGTAGATAGTGTAGTCTTGCTTCAAAACAGTACAGTTATGCACTGCCTCTCTCCTATTAGGACTTGGAAGAGACCTATATGATATCCATATCTACTACAGATGTCTCTAGTATTATAGGATCTGTTGGGTCATATGACACAAGTGGCAGAGTCATTTATACTTTACCATGAACTTGTTTCAAAATTCTATTCTGCTTTGAGCTCACCTTGAATACTGGAAACCTTTAGATTCACTAAATAAATGAGTTGGAAAGTATTCCAAATTGTGATGTATGTTGTCTTCAAAGCTGAAGAGATAGACTAAATGCTTCTCTTGTAGTTACCTTAGAAGTCATATTTGGAATCCTCCACACCACTGGACTTCTAAAAATTTCACTTTTTTTTTTTACCAGGGCTTTGAATCTTTCTAGGCTCTATCATTCATCCTCTGATGCAATATTGTTCTCCCAGGGCATCCTTTCTCCAATCATTAATTAACTAAAGATAAATGTCCAAAGCTTTCTTTGGTAATTGAAGAGGGAAATCACTACCTTATATATTTGCCGTGATGTTCCAAGCCCTTCTTTGAGGAAATCTTCAACTGATGGGATCAAGATCTGGTTGGTTCAGGAATATAAACTGGACCATAGATTACGATATTCCATTGTTACTTTTACTCACTTACTCTTAATAATTCTTTGTTCTAAAGGTCAAGAGATAATTTTATAAATTTCCCCTCTATTTAAATCAGGGTTCCCTAGAGAAACAGAACCAATAGAATGTATAAATATTTAGAAGTTTATTATAAGGAATTGGTTCATGAAGTTATGAAGTTTTGTGAGTCTACAATCTGCACTAGACAGGCAGGTTAGAGGCCAAGAAGTGTTCATGGTGTAAACAAAGTTTAAAGGTAGCCTGCTGGAGAATTTTCTTTTGCTTGGATGGCTGGTCTATTCAGGTCTTCAATTGCTTAGATGAGGCCCCCCTAGATTATGGCAATGAATCTGCTCTACTCAGAGTTCTCCAATCTAAGTGTCAATTTTACCCAGAAACACTCTATAAAATTAGCCATCACATTATGTTACACTGAAAAATAACAAGCAGTATAGTTTATTAACCTCCACACAAATTATTATGGGCCAAAGCTCACTAGATTCCATTCTGGGTTTCTTATCTCTTTCAATATTTATGTCATCTTATATCTAATACCATGAGACTTTTTCTATTTTAGAATTGCATCATCTTCTCTTGAAACTTGGGATTCAATTCCATAATATCCTCCCTAACTAGCAACAATAGACTACAAAGGAAAATCACCATTGGGCTTCTCAATGATGTCTTCTCCTCACTAGTATGTTTCTTACTACTGTGAAAGGAATGTTCTCTTAACCTGCTCAGGAATACAGCAATTTGGTCAGATGTCTTGTAAAATAAATCCTTTCTAATGTACTTTGTGAATCTTTTGCCTCATTTTCCTCAATAATCTATCAATGAAATTCTGGATACTCCATCTCATTTACTATGGCCCCCAGGTTATTTTCTAGCTTTAAGAAGACATTCCAGCAGCATATAAGATCTAATTCAAGGTTTCCTTCCTAAGATATTAAATATTTAATATTTAAAGATTGATATCATGTCAATAAACTTCCCCTTAATGAGGTGTACATTTTAGTACTTTGGTTCATTGACCAGAAATTTTATGCTTAAGTTGGTAGGCACTATAACCATTCAAATTATTTGGAAAAATAATTTAATTTCAGTTAACAATAAGTAAAATTCTGCAAAAGTGAAAATCATATCTACGATCTCTCAATTTTCCAATGGTTTATGTTATTATGTGCACTCTTTCATTAGATTAGAAATAACTTCACATTTCTAGTCCTTTCAGAGTGCATTGCTTTCTTTTCATATGTCAATATCTCTCAAAGTTTCTTGGCATGTAACTGAAATCAACTAACAGTAACAAAAAAGAGAAGCATATTTCAAAAATAGTCAAGTTTCAAATATAGACTGTAACATATTCACAGAATCTCGAGTCTGAATTTGCAAAATATTTAATGAGTTTAAAAGTCAGACTCATTATTGTTTCTTTTTGGGATATAGTTGCTTTACAATGTTGCATTGGTTTCTGCTGTAGAACAAAATGTATCAGCTATATGGTAGTTTAGTCAGTTCAGTCACTTGGTCCTGTCTGACTCTTTGAAACCCCATGGACTGCAGCACCAGGCTTCCCTGTCCATCACCAGCTCCCAGAGCTTACTCAAACTCATGTCCATTGAGTCAGTGATGCCATCCAACCATCTCATCCTCTGTCATCTCCCTCTTCTCCTGCCTTCAATTTTTCCCGGCATCAGGGTCTCTTCCAGTGAAAAGATGCAGTTCTTTGCATCAGGTAGCCAAAGTATTGGAGCTTCAGCTTCAGCATCAGTCCTTCCAGTGAACATTCAGGACCGATTTCCTTAGGATTGACTGGGTTGATCTCCTTTGCTGTCCAAGGGACTCTGAAGAGTCTTCTCCAACACCACAGTTCAAAAGCAGCAGTTCTTCAGTGCTCAGTTTTCTTTATGGTCCAACTCTCACATCCATACGTGACTACTGGAAAAACCATAGCTTTGACTAGATGGACTTTTGTTGGCAAAGTAATGTCTGTGGTTTTTAATATGTTGTCTAGGTTGGTCATAACTTTTCTTCCAAGGAGCAAGCATCTTTTAATTTCATGGCTGCACTCACCATTTACAGTGAATTTGGAGCTCAAGAAAATAAAGTCTGCCACTAGTTCCATTGTTTCCCCATCTATTTGCCATGAAGTGATGGGGCCGGATCCCATGAATTTAGTTTTTAGAATGTTGAGTTTTAAGCCAGTGTTTTCACTCTCCTCTTTCACTTTCACCAAGAGGCTCTTTAGTTCTTCTTCACTTTCTGCCATAAGGATGGTGTCATCTTCATATCTAAGGTTATTGGTGTTTCTGCCTGCAGTCTTGATTCCAGCTTGTGCTTCATCCAGTCCAGCATTTCACATGCTATACTCTGCATACAAGTTAAATAATCAGGGTGACAATTTACAGCTTTGACATACTCCTTTTCCAATTTGGAACCAGTCCTTTGTTCCACATCTCTTTCTAACTATTGCTTCTTGACCTACATACAGGTTTATCAGGAGGCAGGTAAGATGGTCTGGTATTCCCATCTCTTCAAGAATTTTCCAGTTTGTTGTGATCCACACAAAGATTTTAGCTATATGTACGTGGATATGTATGTCTCTCTTGGGTCTCCCTCCCACCAACCCAAATGTCACCCATCTATGTCACCACAGAGCAGTAGCTGAGTTCTCTGTGCAATACACCACGTTCCCACTAGCTATGTGTTTTACACAGTAGTCTATACATGTCCATCCCATCTCCCAATTCATCTCAATTCTCCTTCCCCACTCCCCCTGTCCACACATCTGTTTTCTATGTCTGCATCTCTATTTCTGTCCTGCAAATAGTTTCATCTGTATCATTTTTCTAGATTCCATTCAGTTCAGTTCAGTCGCTCAGTAATGTCCGACTCTTTGCGACCCCGTGAATCGCAGCACACCAGGCCTCCCTGTCCATCCCCAACTCCCAGAGTTTACCCAAACCCATGTCCATCGAGTCAGTGATGCCATCCAGCCATCTCATCCTCTGTTGTCCCCTTCTCCTCTGGCCCCAATCCTTCCCAGCATTAGGGTCTTTTCCAATGAGTCAAATCTTCACATGAGGTGGCCAAAGTATTGGAGCTTCAGCTTCAACATCAGTCCTTCCAAGGAACACCCAGGACTGATCTCCTTTAGGATGGACTGGTTGGATCTCCTTGCAGTCCAAGGGACTCTCAAGAGTCTTCTCCAACACCACAGTTCAAAAGCATCAATTCTTCGGCGCTCAGCTCTCTTCACCGTCCAACTCTCACATCCATACATAACTACTGGAAAAACCATAGCCTTGACTAGATGGACCTTTTTTGGCAGAGTAACATCTCTGCTTTTCAATATGCTATCTAGGTTGGTCAGAACCTTCCTTCCAAGGAGTAAGCGTCTTTTAATTTCATGGCTGCAATCACCATCAGCAGTGATTTTGGAGCCCAAAAAAACAAAGTCTGACACTGTTTGCACTGTTTCCCCATCTATTTCCCATGAAGTGATGGGACCAGATGCCATAATCTTAGCTTTCTGAATGTTGAACTTTAAGACAAGTTTTTCACTCTCCTCTTTCACTTTCATCAAGAGACTTTTTAGTTCTTCTTCACTGTCTGCCATAAGGGTGGTGTCATCCACATATCTGAGGTTATTGATATTTCTCCCAGCAATCTTGACTCCAGCTTGTGTTTCTTCCAGCCCAGGGTTTCTCATGCTGTACTCTGCATATAAGTTAAATAAGCAGGGTGACAATATACAGCCTTGACATACTACTCCTTTTCCTATTTGGAACCAGTCTGCTGTTCCATGTCCAGTTCTAACTGTTGCTTCCTGACCTGCATACAGGTTTCTCAAGAGACAGGTCAGATGGTCTGGTATTCCCATCTCTTTAAGAATTTTCCACAGTTCATTGTGATCCACACAGTCAAAGGCTTTGGCATAGTCAATGAAGCAGAAATAGAAGTTATTCTGGAACTCTCTTGCTTTTTCGATGATCCAGAGGATGTTGGCAATTTGATCTCTGGTTTCTCTGCCTTTTATAAAACCAGCTTGAACATCTGGAAGTTCAAGGTTCACGTATTGCTGAAGCCTGCCTTGGAGAATTTTGAGCATTACTTTACTAGCGTGTGAGATGAGTGCAATTGTGCAGTAGTTTGAGCATTCTTTGGCATTGCCTTTCTTTGGGATTGGAATGAAAACTGACCTTTTCCAGTCCTGTGGCCACTGCTGAGGTTTTCAGATTTGCTGGCATATTGAATGCAGCACTTTCACAGCATCATCTTTCAGGATTTGCAATAGCTCATGCATTAATACATGATATTTGTTTTTCTCTTTCTGACTTACTTCACTCTCTATGACAGACTCTCAGTCCACCCATGTCTCTACAAATGACCCAATTTTGTTCCTTTATATGTCTGAATAATATTCCATTATATGTATCTGTCACACTTTCTTTATCCAGTCATCTGTCCATGGACATTTAGGTTGTTTCCACTTCCTGGCTATTGTAAATAGTGCTTCAACGAACATTGAGGTACATGTGTCTTTTTGCATTTTGGTTTTCTCAGAAGGGCCTCCATGCTGTTCTCCATAGTGGCTGTATCAATTTATATTCTCACCAACAATGCATGCAGGTTCCCTTTTCTCCATTCCTTCTCAAGCGTTTATTGTATGTAGATTTTTTGATGATGGCTATTATGATTAGCATGAAATATACCTCATTGTAGTTTTGATCTACATTTCTTTATCACTTAGTGGTGTTGAGCATCCTTTTTATGTGTCTCTTGACCATCCGTATGTCTTCTTTGAAGACATGTCAGACTCATTACTTTAAAAACTTATGAGACAAATATTAAAATTGAAGAAACTTTATTTAGGGTAATATCCAAAGTATTATAAGAAATCTTATTTTTCAATTTGATGCTAGGGTTTCATTTGTTGGTATGTTTCTTGGCATTAGGGACTTCCCAGCTGGCACTAGTGCTAAAGAACCTGCCCACCGATGCAGGAGACACGAGTTCAGTCTCTGGATTGGGAATATTCCCTGGAGAAGGAAATGGCAACCCACTCCAGTATTCTTGGCTGGGAAATCCCATAGAGAATTCTGGTGGGCTATAGTCCATGGGTTTCAAAGAGTTGGACATGACTGAAGTGACTCGGCATACACACATCTTCATATCAAAGAGACAGCAAGGAGATCAAACCAATCAATCCTAAAGGAAATCAACCCTGAATATTTATAAGAAGAACTGATGCTGAAGCTGAAGCTCTAATACTTTGTCCACCTGATATGAAGAGCCAACTCATTGGAAAAGACCCCGATGCTGGGAAAGATTGAGGGCAGGAGGATAAGGGGATGACAGTGCATGAGGTGGTTGGATGGCATCACTGACTTAATGCATGTGAGTTTGAGCAAACTCTGGGAGATAATGAAGAACAGGGAAGCCTAGAGTGCTGCCGTCCATGAGGTCTCAAAGAGTCAGACATGACTTAGAGACTGAACAACAACAACAACAAAACAAAAAAGAGAGAGAAAAAAAAAACAAACAGGTGACATAGAAAAAGGAATATAAGGTTTATCTAAATTAAAAATATTGACTTTTACCTTTTTTCCTGACACACTGAAAACTTGTTGATTTTAAACACACTTACTGTTAGCTTTTACTCTGTATATAACTGAACAAAATCCTCTTCCCTTCATGAGGTTTTGACTGTTAGATCAAAAAACTTTCTATACAAGATGGTTTCTAATGTGCCCACAACTACTTCTGGTACATTTCCCTGTCTGTCTGTAGCAAATCAAAGCCATTTCTATAGCTTTCCCATTGTCTTAATGCCCTTTGTAAATACATTTGCATCATTCTTCATTTATGTACTCTAAAATTCTTGGTTGACTCATCAATTTCACTTACTTAGTATGGTAATTGCTGAGCAGAGAAGTTTAATTGCTTTGTAAAACTCTAATGCAAATTATTCAATAAGGACCCTACATAGTTATAGTCTGGAAATTTTTGTTTCCATTATTCACCAATTCATATAACCAAATTCATATAACCAGTGTTACATTATAGATGCATATCTATTAGCTACTCTTCTGCATTATAATTTAATCTCATGAATTTTATTAAGAAGGAATGTAAACTCTTCTTGTTAACACCTTGACAGTTAGTTATTACCTTATTTCATATAACGTAAGACAACATTGATTTTCAGAGACACCATTATTTTAAACCACTGAGAAAGAAAAGTTACAGCTAAAATTGAAATTCTTCTGTCGTATGATACACCTCAATTTCTGGCTGCAAAAATATATTTTAATCATCATTTTATATCTATAAGATATGGCAAATAAAATGGTTTCTCCATCCATTAAAACCCACCTCAGTTTTCAACAGTACTTTTTTTTTTAATTTTTAAGAATATATTCTTAATGAACGCTGGATAAATGTACAGTAGAAAGAAGTTAACCTCCATAAAAAAATTATCAAGGACTTTTTCAAATTAAGTGTTTCAGACAACAGGAGAAAGATTGTGAGTATCATTCTGCCCTTTTTCTCTTCTAGAGAAACCCTAATTCTAAACCCTGACCAGCATAAACTCAGGGGAGAATCTACAGGGCTTTCTAAAAATGGATATTTCCAGAAAATTAGGCAATTCTTCCAAGATTACTTAATAGCCTCATGCTTACAAAAGAAAATATGTATTTGTAAACAGCTGTGTTACAAGATCTGCTCAACTTTCTTCAACATGTTTTGGTGAGTAACAACAAAAAATAAATTACTACTATGGTAACCAGTTTTGTCTTTAATCAACCATAAAAATCTCTGGATCATGATAAAATCTGTGTTCTAACAAAATTTAATAAAGAATGGCACCAGAGAACAATGTGTACATAGTATTACAAACAGAATCTTGATTGAATTTCATACAGCATAGAAGAATATTGCTTTATCCTAAGTAATTCAAAATAAATATTTGACAAGTATTTCTGCACTAATCAGTCACTGAATATCTATTTATTTTTCATGCAACCCATGTTTCTAAGCCTTAGGAAGTGTTAGTCAAAGAAAGAAAAAATGAGAAAGTGAATTCCAACCATGTGTAAGCAATAACAAAAATTAATTAAGGAAGAGCACAATTATGAGGAAAGCCATAGATGCTGTAGTGTTTAATTACACATTACTAAAATCAGTAAACTACAATTTTTCTGTTATTTGAATTCTGAATGCACATACCTTATTATAACAATATAATTGCTTTATTTTTAAATATCCTTACCTTTATAGGATTTGTTGATTTTAAACACACTTAGTGTTAGCTTGAGTCTTCATTAGTTTTGAGCATGTGTAAGTGTTCTGTTAAATTGTAAGCTTTCAGTGGAAAGGAATTAGGTCTTCCTTAGGTAATATTTGATACATTCAAAAGATTATTAGTGAATGTGTAATTTGTCACTAATTGTGAAATGGGAAGTTGCGAATAAACCACTCAAGATGCTTGTTGTTTTTGCTATTGTTGTTGAGTTACTAAGTGTGTCTGACTCTTTGAGACCCCATGGGATTTCCTAGGCAAGAATACTGGAGTGTGTTGCCATTTCCTTCTCAAAGGATCTTCCCAACCTGGCAATCAAACCTGCAACTTCTGTATTGGCATGCAGGTTCTTTACTACTGAGTCACCAGGAAAGCTCAAAAAGATGTATATTTCCCCAAATGATTGAGGCCTGATGCTCTATGTATTCTCTGACTTCCTATTTATGCACCATCAATAGTAATATCTTCAGCTCTATTTTTCACACTTGTCCTGTCTTTTGTTATAGAGTTACTACTTCATACATGACTTTTTGTGTGATATATCATTTTTTTTACCTTTATAAATATGTTATCAAGGTTGTTGTCCCCAACATCTATTTGTGCTATTACAAGTAGCTATGATTCATTGATTTTGTCTGTTATATAATATCCCGCTATTTGAATCTCCCCAAATTTACATATCCCATTTTCTGAAAATTTCACTCTTTCCAAGGTTTTGTTTGTTTGCTTTTGCCATCGTGAAAAATATACATATACATTCACTTGCAGGTTCTCCTCCAAAACCAGTAAGAACTTTTCTGGTGTACGGACACAAACAGAGCAATAAAATATTTGTGCTGTATAACATGCATGTCCAGCTTTATGAGTTAATTCTTTCTAAGGATGATTCATTCACACATCTAAAGGAAGTATAAAAGAGTACCTATTTCCATACTGTTGCCAACATTCAGTATAGTCAAGATTCTTGATTTTTTTTGTTATTATTGCATTTTGTGTTTTAATTAATCTAGGGGTATAAAATGCTATCTGACTGTGGTATTCAATTCCTTATTTACATTTATATACACAGTTGAATCATTTATAATACATGTTTTGTGCATAATTAATTTCTTGCAGCACATTTTCTTAAAATTATTTTATGAGTGTCAAGAGTTCCTCCCTTTTTACAGTTGCTGCTAACTGCTACTGCTAAGTCACTTCAGTCGTGTCCGACTCTGTGCGACCCCCAGCCCACCTGGCTCCACCGTCCCTGGGATTCTCCAGGCAAGAATACTGGAGTGGGTTGCCATTGCCTTCTCCAGTGTATGAAAGCGAAAATTGAAGGTGAAGTCGCTCAATCGTGTCTGACTCTTAGCGACCCCATGGACTATAGCCTACCAGGCTGGTCCATGGGATTTTCCAGGCAAGAGTACTGGAGTGGGGTGCCATTGCCTCCTCCGTTTTACAGTTGAGTAGCATTCAATTGTATACATGTAAGTCAATTTGTTTATTCATTCTCCTATTAATAGATTGTGGCTATTATGGACAAATATGTTACAAATATTTGTTTATAAACAGACTTTTCCCAAAGACAGTTTTTATATTTCTCTTGGATAAGTAAGATATCTAATATAATTTATCTGACATAAATAAAAGATATCTAATAAAAATTATATGACTGAATTTCAGAGTTCGTTTTGTAAGTGTAACATTCTAAAATCTGTCAAAAAGTTTTTCAAAGAGGTTATACAATTTCATATTCCCATCAGCAATATATGAATGTTACAGTTGTTCCAATCCTTGCTAACACTTAATATTATCAGTATTTTTTATTGTGACCAATAGTGGCTGTGTATTGGTATGTCATTGCAATTTAATACTCCATTTTGAAGCAACTAATTATGTTGAGCATTTTATTCATGTGCTGATAGATCATTTATATATACTCTAAGTGAAGTGTTCAAATGTTTTTGCCAATATTGGAAGGACATTTATTTCATATTACTGAATTATAAATGTTCTTTATATATTCTAAATAAAGCCCCTATTCAGATATATGCATCATAATTTTTTTCCACTCTGTGGCTTGCATTTGTTTTCTTAATAATATTTTGAGCATTATAGAATTTTAATTGAATGAAGCTTCTTTATTCTTTTATGGGTTTTCATGCTTCTAGGCATCTTATCTATGAAATCTTTGTCAACCTTAAGCTGCAAAAAGTTTCTCCTACATTTTCTTCAAGAAAGTTTTATAACTTTAGCCTTCATTTTTAGGTCTAAATTCTGCCTTTTGAGTTAATCCTGTTATATGGTGCGAGGTAAGGGTAAGTGCTCATGTTTACCAAATGATGTCCTGTTCAGTACCTTTTGCTGAACTACTATATATTGTTTCTCCATTGAAATGCCTTGAGACTTTTGATGAAGACCAATTGATAATGTCCATGTAGGTCTATTTCTAGATTCCTTTCTGCTTCATTAACCTATGCAAACTTCCCTATAGTGCATTTTTTTTATTGGAGTATAATTGTCTTACAATGTGTGTTAGTTTCTCCTGTATAATGAAATGAATCAGCTATATGTATATATGGGTTTCCCTGATAGCTCAGTTGGTAAAGAATCCACCTGCAATGCAGGAGACCCTGGTTTGATTCCTAGGTCAGGAAGATCCTCTGGAGAAGGGATAGGCTACCCACTCCAGTATTCTTGGGATCCCCCTGTGGCTCAGCTGGTAAAGAATATGCCTGCAATACGGGAGACCTGGGTTTAATCCCTGGGTTGGAAAGATCCTCTGGAGAAGGGAAAGGCTACCCACTCCAGTATGCTGGCCTGGAGAATTCCATGGACTGTACAATCCATGGGCTCTCAAAGAGTTGGACAAGACAGAGTGACTTTCACTTCACTTCACTTCATTTGGATTGTGTCTATATCTTGGCTGTGCAAGTGCTGCACTCAATATGCCAGCAAATTTGGAAAACTGAGCAGTGGCCACAGGACTGGAAGAGGTCAGTTTTCATTCCAATCCCAAAGAAAGGCAATACCCAAGAATGTTCAAATTACCGCACATTTGCACTCTTCTCACACGCTAGTAAAATAATGCTCAAAATTCCCCAAGCTAAGCTTCAACAGTACATGAACCAAGAATTCCCAGATGTTCAAGCTGGATTTAGAAAAGGCAGAGGAACTAGGGATCAAATTGCCAGCATCTGTCGGATCATAGAAAAAGCAAGAGAATTTCAGAAAAAAACATCTACTTCTGCTTCATTGACTATGCTAAAGCCTTTGACTCTGTGTTCCCTGGGACTGCAAGGAGATCCAACCAGTCCATCCTAACAGAGATCAGTCCTGGGTGTTCATTGGAAGGACTGATGTTGAAGCTTAAACTCGAAGAATTTTTTGGCTACCTGATGTGAAGAACTGACTCATTTGCAAAGACCCTGATGCTGGGAAAGATTGAAGGAAGGAGGAGAAGGGGACAACAGAGGATGAGATGGTTGGATGGCCTAACCAACTCAATGGACATCAGTTTGAGTAAGCTCTGGGAGTTGGTGGTGGGCAGGGAGGCCTGGCGTGCTGCAGTCCATGGGGTCGCAAAGAGTCGAACACAACTGAGTGACTGAACTGAACTGAACTGACTAAATGCGTACAACTATTTTCATGGTACAGTTAATGATAATGGCCAGTTAGATAAACCTGTATTTAAAATGTAGCAGAATGTGACTCCAGATGACATTCCTAATTACAGTCATAGTGGGCTGATTATATCTCTCCTAGACATGTTTATAGAGCCTTAAATCTAAAAACACATTTTGTTTGGACAACTGATAAAGAGCAGTGACACATGGAACAGTCTGCTGGGTAGCAATTTGAAAAGCAAGGGAATGAGAAGAGATAAAAGTCACCACCTCCAACAACAACAACGTTATGTGCTGTCTCAAACTTACACTTGCTCCACCTGAAGGCTCTGCTTTTCAGTTCATGGCTATTCCATCTCTTCTTTTGCTCCATCCAGAAGCCTTGGCCTTTTCTTCCTCTCATACTCTAGATCCAGTCTACTAGGAGTATCAGTGAAAACCAGAGTCAGAAAGAGATTAAAGTGGTGAAAGCAAATTCGATTCAGGACTACTGAAATAGGGCAAAAGAGACCCTACTATTGAACTAGGCATCCTTCCAAATACCATGGTGACAAGTGGGGATTGATAACCAAGGGTCAGGGAAGTTGGTAACTGTGAAATTACTAAGAAGAGATGCCAAATATAGGGGGGACTTCTGGCTGAATTAATCTAAAAGAATTCTTTCTGAATATTGAACAACAGGATGATCTGATCCCAAGGGTAGAGGTAAGCAATATTGACTATATATTGAGGGTGATCAGGTACAAAGGTGGGGAATTCTTGCTAAACAGATTTAAAAGTGTTCTTGTTAAAAATGGATTTTAGAAGGATGTGCACACATGTGCCTAACAACATTTGGCCAAGCAAAAAATCTTTGTAGGATTAACTCCACTGTAAAAACCCATCTAGCATTTGAACACTTCTCACCACTTCAATGCAGCCTACTTGTCAATGCACCCTACTGCTCACCTGAATGACTACTAGAGCCTTCTATCTGCAATATCTGCTTCTTCCTTTGTTCCTCCTCTCCACAAAATTCAGAGTTTACCTTTAAAATGTAAGTTAGATCCCTTTTTAAAATGTAGAATGTCAGTTGCATGTTAACTGCTCCCTTGTCACTTTAATTCAAAACCCACCCAGTCACCAAGCAACCCCTATGTGACCCATTTCTTTGATCTTCCCATCCGCTCTCCCCCGCTTGCTCTCTCTTCCCCAAGAAAACCAGCATCCTTATTCTTCTGTGAGTACAACAAACTATTCCCAACCTAGTACTTTGCTCCCTCCCTTTCTTCCAATGTTTCACTAAATCTCACCTCTACAATAAGGTCTACCCTGAGTACTCTTTTAACAGTGCAATCTGTTACAGCCCTAGCTCATTGTCAATTCCCTTAATATTGCTCTTCAATTTCTTTTTTCCATGATAACCATTTTAACCATACTATATCATTTATTCATATTTATATTTATGAATTATTATCTATCTACTCCCTGATAGAATATAAGCCTCACAGGACAGAAATCGTTCCTTCAGTGTATACTGAACTCCTAAAACAATGTCTGAGGCTCAGTAAAAATGTGTTCAGTGGATAAATTAGTGCAATTTATTTTTCTTCCAAATAATCACTCTATACGAAAATGTTTATATTGATCCATGCTCTGTACTAGGTCCTCACAACACAAGGGAAGATAATAGGTGTTGGCTGACCTAAAGAAAGTCAGTCTACCTGGGAAACACAGACCATGAATGGATGTGAGCTGTATGTACTGAGAACCCATGTTTTATAGAACACGTCTGAATTACTCTTCCTTTTTATTCCCCAGATGGTACTTTTGTTGCCCTCTTTTATCCTGCATTTTCACTCCCTAGCCTCCTTTTTATGAGGAGCATATTGCTAGATAGAATGAATTTTTAAGATTTAAATACTATCAGTGTTCATCTACTGTGGAATATTAAGGAGGTAATATCCTTGGTGCAAAAGTGCCTGGGAAACTTGAAAAGTTCCTGACAGTAATAAGTTGGTAGCCTATGTTATATGATGCCCAGAGGCAAGAAGAGAAAAAATAACATCTTGACATGACAAGTTGTGGGATGAGAGTCTCTGTAATTGAGGTGATTAGATTTGCTTTCTCTTTCTCCTTCACTGTCCCCAGTTTATTATATAGGGAAGTAGCTTGTTATGGAGATAGTAGAAATAGGAAAGATGTAATATACATAAAGCTGTCTGAAAATGTACTATTTGAGCTGGGCTTCAGTCACTGGAGCATGTGTTTTAATGATGCCAGGTAGCATTATGAAGTAAATAATATGTCCTTTTTAATGTACAAGGATGTTTCTTAAAGCATTATTTATGATGTCAAAAGCAAAGCAAAAAAATAAAAACCATGAAACTGGAAATAAAGTGAATGTCCATCAATCAGGTAATGATTGAATAAACTTTGGTATAATATCACTATTGAATACAGGGTGATGATAAAAATAGCATCATAACAAATTGAATGAAGAAGCAAGTATGTGAATTTAATTATCTTCTATTAACTATTAATTGGGCTTACCTCGTGGCTCAGCTGGTAAACAATCTGCCTGCAATGCGGGAGACCTGAGTTCAATCCCTGGTTTGGGAAGATCCCCTGGAGAAGGGAAAGGCTACCCACTCCAGTATTCTGGACTGGAGAATTCCATGGACTGTATAGTTCAAACTACCGCACAATTGCACTCATCTCACACGATACTAAAGTAATGCTTAAAATTCTCCAAGCCTGGCTTCAGCAACATGAACTGTGAACTTCCAGATGTTCAAGCTGATTTTAGAAAAGGCAGAGGAACCAGAGATCAAATTGCCAACATCCTCTGGATCATTGAAAAAGCAAGAGAGTTCCAGAAAAACATCTATTTCTGCTTTATTGACTATGCCAAAGCCTTTGACTGTGTGGATCACAATAAACTGTGGAAAATTCTGAAAGAGATGGGAATACCAGAGCATCTGACCTGCTTCTTGAGAAACCTGTATGCAGGTCAGGAAGTAACAGTTAGAACTGGACATGGAACAGCAGACTGGTTCCAAATAGGAAAAGGAGTACATCAAGGCTGTATATTGTCACCCTGCTTATTTAACTTATATGCAGAGTACATCATGAGAAACGCTGGGCTGGAGGAAGCATAAGCTGGAATCAAGATTACCGGGAGAAATATCAATAACCTCAGATATGCATATGACACCACCCTTATGGCAGAAAGCGAAGAAGAACTAAAGAGCCTCTTGATGAAAGTGAAAGTGAAGAGTGAAAAAGTTGGCTTAAAGCTCAACATTCAGAAAACTAAGATCATGGCATGTAGTTTCATCACTTCATGGCAAATAGATGGGGAAACAGTGGAAACAGTGGCTGACTTTATTTTTCTGGGGTCCAAAATCACTGCAGATGGTGACTGCAGCCATGAAATTAAAAGACACTTACTCCTTGGAAGGAAAGTTATGACCAACCTAGGCAGCATATTAAAAAGTAGAAACATTACTTTGTCAACAAAGGTCCATCTAGTCAAGGCTATGGTTTTTCCAGTGGTCATGTATGGATGTGAGAATTGGACTATGAAGAAAGCTGAGCACCAAAGAATTGATGCTTTTGAACTGTGGTGTTGGAGAAGACTCTTGAGAGTCCCTTGGACTGCAAGGAGATCCAACCAGTCCATCCTAAAGGAGATCAGTCCTGGGTGTTCATTGGAAGGACTGATGTTGAAGCTGAAACTCCAATACTTTGGCCACCTGTTGCGAAGAGCTGACTCATTGGAAAAGATCCTGATGCTGGGAAAGATTGAGGGCAGGAGAAGAAGGGGACAACAGAGGATGAGATGGCTGGATGGCATCACCGACTCTATGGACATGGGTTTGGGTGGACTCACGGATTTAGTGATAGACAGGGAGGCTTGGCGTGCTGCGGTTCATGGGGTCACAAAGAGTCGGATACGACTGAGTGACTGAACTGAACTGAACTATTAATTATCTGTTAATTGTCTTTTATTATCCAGAGACTTGGAAAATGTACAATAATGTCATTCTTTATGTTGATTTTTTAAAAAATATAGATATTTTTCAATTCAACATTTAACTTTATTAACCTGTACAGGTTTATTGAAGTTTATGATGAATTAATACATAGATATTTTCCAATCTTCATTAAATGAGAATTATTAGGAAACTACAAATTTAGTTAGAAAAAATTTGATAACCCAATAAAAAATTTGGCTAGTGACCTGAGCAGACCTCACAAAAAGAAAATCCAAATGATTGAAAATTATACCTAAAAGTCCCCAATTTGATTATTAAAAATATATATAGTAATGCTAGTAGTTTTAGACCAATGTTAATGTCTTGGTTTTGATACTTGCCCTGTGGTTACATAAGATGCTACCATTAAAGTTAATAGAATGAGAGTATGCAATACTTCACTATTCTGTTTTCTATTTGTTTTTGAGATATAATTGACAGTTAAAATTATATATATTTAGAGTATACAGTTTTATGTTTTGATATGTGCATACATTGTGAAATTATTATGACAATCAAGCTAATCAACATATCCGTTACTTCCACATAATTATTTGTGGGTCAGAGGGGAGTGAAAACACTTAAGATCTAAATTCTTAGCAAACTTCAAGTGTATGATACAGTATAGTTAGTTATAGTCACCAAGCTATGCATAAATTTCTAGAACTTTTTTATCTTGAATAACAGAAGCTGAACAACATGATGTCATTTGACAAAATTTTTGACCAACATCTCCCCATTTCCCCTACTCACCAATCTTTGAAACCCAGTATTCTGGTTTACTTCTGTGAATTCAAGTACTTTTAGATCCCATGTGTAAGTGAGGGCATATCTTTCTGTGTTTAGCTTATTTCACTTACCATAATGCCTTTCAGGTTCAACCATATTGTTACAATATCAGGATGTCCTTCTCTTTTAATGCTGAATAATATTTCATTGTGTGTATCACACATTCTTTATCCACTCATCCATTGACAGACATTTACATTGTTTTCATTTCTTGGCTACTGAAAATAATGCTGCAGTGACCATGACAATGCAGATATCTCTTTGTGACACTGATTTCATTTCCTTTGCATATATATTCACAGTAGTTGGATTGCTGGATCATTGTTGTGTTACTCACTCAGTCATGTCTGACTCTCCGACCCCACTGTCTACCCTGCCTGGCTCCTGGTGCATGGGATTCTCTAGGCAAGAATATTGGAGTGGGTTGCCATTCCCTTCTCCAGGTGCTGGATCAAATGGCCATTCTATTTTTAATTTTTTGAGGCTCCTCTGTACTGTTTTCCATAATAGCTGTACCCTTCATTTTCACTAACAGTGCACAAGAATTTATTTTTCTTCATAGTCTTGCCAATAGTTGTTCTTTCTGTGTTTTTGAAACTAGCCATTCTGACTGGAACAAGGTGATATCTCATTGTGATTTTGATTTGCATTTCCCTGATAAGTAGTGATGTTTGGACATCTTTTCAAATATGTGTTGGTTTTCTGTATGTCTTCTTTTGAAAAATGTCTATATAGATCTTTTGTTCACTTTTTAATAAGGGTTTATTAAGGATTTAATATTTATTAAGGGTTTAATGAGGGTTATTTAGTTTTTGCTATTGAGTTCCTTGTAATATAGTATTAACCCTTCATCAGATATATAGTTTGCAAATATTTTCTCCTACTCTGTAAGTGGTTTTCCCAGTCTGCTGATTATTTCTTTTGTTGTGCAGAAGATTCTTAATTTGATACAATGCCAGTTTCCTGTTTTTGCTTTTGTTGTCTTTATCTTTGGTATCATATCCCTTCCCTCCCCCCCCAAAAAAATATCATTGCCCAAGCCAATGTCAAGAAACTTTTTTTTCCCTGTTTCTTCTCTAGTAGTTTTGCTCTTCCTGGTCTTTAAGTCTTTAATCCATTTTGAGTTGTTTTTTGTATTTGGTGTAAGATAAAGGTCCAATTTTATTCTTCTGCATGAGGATATGCAGTTTTCCCAGCATTAAACTCTTTTTTCAGTTTTCCCTGGTGACCCTATGGAGACCCCAGATACTGTGGGGTAGCTGCAGCTGTGCAAAAGAGGCACGGAGACCACACGGAAAATAAACTATTCTGGAACCCCAAAGAGAAATGGCTAACTCAGCTGAAGAAAGGATTTATAGGAAACTTCCTGCAGGAGGAATTAAAAAAATAATGTTAAGACAAGTCAAGGGAGAAGGTAGAAAGGCATTCTAGGAAAAGGGGACAACTTGAGCAAAGGAACCCCAGGCAAGAATCTATACAAAGGACATGGAGGAAGTACCTAGAGGTTTGGAAAATCAAGCAGAAGTACCGAATATAATATTCAGAATACTGTATGTCTTCCTGTATTTTTCACCTTCTCTACTTTATTTTTCATCTTTCCTCTACTCTCCAATCTTTTCTGCTATGTACACATTCTCCAGATGACTATATCTCTGCTTACTTATTCCATGTCTATATCTCTCAATATTCTGATTTCTCGCATCATCTATCATTTCTTTTGTCTTCTATACTCTAATTTTCTAGAAAGTTGAAAATTTTAATTCCTATTTATGATGAAGAATTTTTCTGGCTCATAATTTAGCTCCCATTTCTACTGCAAGAGTATGCTAAATTCATTGATATTTTCTTGGCTGCTTCACTTTACAACATCCTAAAGAATTCAAGATGTTCTTGTTAAGTACATTCTCCTTTGGGATGTGACTGTTAGTACTATTCTTATTTGTTTTTCCTCATTCTCTGAGCATCTCCATTCTCAGGCTGCCCATGCTTGTGCCTACATTTGCAGTGTTGTTCCTAATAGCTTCTTATTTCTAAATTGGACCCATTTTATAAAGCTTTAAGGAATTTTCTGAATTATTCCACCAGAATAATTTTCTACGTAATCTATGTATGCTGAGAATGTGAGTTTATTTTTAAATATATCTAGCACAAATTATTTTATATTGTAATTACAAAACGATTTATCTTCTTCCATGGAGAGTTTGTAAGTCCTTCGATATTCCAGTCTGGTCCTTTTGTATTCAGCTCTTGTTTCACCTGAAAACACACAGCAGATAATACAGAACCCAATCTTAATGTGCTTATAGACCCTCAACTATATTCAGAATACTTTGTCACTTTGAGAAACATATAGTGTTATTTAATGTTAATATGAATACTTATACATCAGGATTTCTTGACCTCAGCATGATTGACATTTTGGGCCTAATATTCCTCTGTTGTGGGAGGCTGTCCTGTGCATTGTAG
The DNA here is from genome assembly GCF_054371585.1 of Giraffa tippelskirchi. NCBI lineage: Eukaryota > Metazoa > Chordata > Mammalia > Artiodactyla > Giraffidae > Giraffa > Giraffa tippelskirchi. The sequence goes on from NC_137277.1 coordinate 128,828,415, forward strand.
AGTTCCCTCTCTAGGGCATAGCATTTCTGGGCTCTACCCACTAGACACCCAGAATATCATTCCCCTGTTGTGACAATTAAAATGGTCCTCACTGTTATCACTGCTCACTGAGGAAAAATTCACTTCCACTGTTACTGAGACTGATAGTTTTATAACAGAGTGTTCAAATGCATCCACATGTTAGTCAGAGTAGATTATGTCATGCATTAGTAACAAAACCTAGTTGTATTATAGGATGCATCTGTAGCTCATTCAATCAGAGCCCAGTGGTGATATTCCTTCTGGGTGTCTTCCCTGAGTGAGCTCAAATCTGAGCTCCTTCTACCATGAGTCTTAACAATCTCAAAGAACTCTGCTTTGAGCTGCATGTATGTGTGTGAGAGATAAAGCAGTGGACTGTGGAAGGTCACTGGAATTCAGACCTGAAAATGGGTTCCATTTCTTCTACTCAATTCATATCAAAACAAGTCACATGTATCACCTCTAGGTAAAGAAGTTTGGAAACTGCAACCATCTTCTGTGTTCAGAAGAAAACAAAAAAGTTTGATAAACACACTGTTTCAGTCATATAACATATGAATCAATAAAATTTAATAATGGGAAATTTTGTACAGTGCCAGCTGCCCGTTAAAAATGTATTCAGTAATATTTTTAAAATTCTACGTGGAACTTTCACTTCTGCGTAAGATAGAGTAACACAGACTGACTTTACCACACATCACTTCCCTCCCACATCCATGATGTCACCACAAAACAAACAAAGCATATGGAAGAGCAATTGTCATATAGTGATCTTTAACAGAAAACAATTTTATTTGTAATAGCTCCAAACTGGAAAAAGTGAAATGTTCGTGCACAGGTTATTGGTAAGTAGACTGCAGCATATTCATAACATGAGATATCTTTCAGCAATACAGAAGAATAAACTATTAATAAGCTTGACAATATGGGAGATTCTCAAAATTTTAGTGCTGAATTAAATCATCAGACACAATACTTATCATATGACTACAGCTATATAAAACTAGAAAATACAATTAATCAACAGTGAGAAAAAGTCTATCAGTAGCTGTCTGAGGACATGAGGAAGGGGAGGTGAGAGGGAGAGGTTACAAAGGGGCATGAGGGAAACTTGAGAGTGATGGAAATGGTCACAGACTTGATGAAGGTGATTATTTTGTGGATGTATACCTATATCTACACTTAATAAAATACATACTCAAATTTGTGCAGTTTATTTTTATTTTAGTTATGGTAACTTTAATTCTTTTTAAAATTTTTTTGAATTATAGTTGATTTAGGCTTCTCTCATGGCTCAGCTGGTAAAGAATCTACCTGCAATACAGGACACCTGGGTTCAATCCCTGGTTTGGGAAGATTCCTTGGAGAAGGGAAAGGCTACCCGCTCCAGTACTCTGGCCTGGAGAATTCCATGGACTGTACAGTCCATGGGATCACAAAGAGTCAGACATGACTGAGTGACTTTCACTTCACTTCATAGTTGATTTACAATGTTGTGTTAATTTCACCTGTACAGCAAAGTGACCCAATTTTATATATGTTGTATATGTGTGTATTTGTGTCTGTGTGTGTTTAAATACACACACACACACACACACATATATCTATCTGTATATAATATCTATATAATGGATTGCCAAATGATGTTGAATATAATTCCCTGTGCTATATCGTGGGACCTTATTGTTTATCCATCTTATATATAATAGTTTTATAATCCCAAACTCCCAATCCTTTCTCCCCACACCACTCCATGGCAACCAGAAGTTTGTTCTCTATATCTGTGAGGTATTTTTGTTTTGTAGATATGTTGATTTGCATAATATTTTAGATTATACTTGTAAGTGATATTATTCAGTATTTGTCTTCCTTTTTCTATGTCCATCCATGTTACTTCAAATAGCATTATTTCATTTTTGATGGCTGGGTAATATTCCATTGTATATATGTACCACATCTTGTTTATCCATTCATTCGTCTGTGAACATTTAGGCTACTTCCATGTTCTAGCTATTGTAAATGGTGATACTATGAATATAGGGTGCATGTATCTTTTTGAACTATACATTTTTCTGGACATATGCCCAGGAGTGGGATTGCTGGTTCATATAGCAATTTGATTTTTAGCTTTTTTAATATCCTCCATACGGTTTTCCATAGTGGTTGAACTTTGTGTGTCTGCAATTATTTTGGCCTTAGAGAGAGTCAAATTTCTAGAGACTCTGGACAGACAAACGCACTTTAAAATTGAGTTATATTATGGTGATTTTAATGTAATTCAATTTTAATGTGCTTTAGTCTGTCCAGGATCTCTGGAAAAGTGACTGTCTCTAAGATCAAAATAACTGCAGACACACAAAGCTTGAGACCCTAAACCTGGGGTTCCGTTTCTGAAGATACATGGACTATGTAATTCCTACTTTCTTAAGAAGTTAATTAGTTAGTTCAGTTGGTCAGTCATGTCTGACTCTTTCCAACCCCATGAACTGCAGCATGCCAGGTCTCCAAGTGCATCACCAACTCCCAGAGCTTGCTCAAGCTCATGTCCATCGAGTTGGTGATGGTATCCAACCATCTCATCATGTTGTCCCCTTCTCCTCCTGCCTTCAATCTTTCCCAGCATCAGGCTCTTTTCCAGTGAGTCTGTTCTTCACATCAGGTGGCCAAAGTATTGGCGCTTCAGCTTCAACATCTGTCCTTCCAATGAACTGATTGGACTGATTTCCTTCAAAGTAGGAATCAGTATTTGCAAGGAGGAATAGCAGAAAATAAATAATAAATCTTTAGGCAAGAAAAGAAGAATGTAAATCAAAGCCTCTGAATTCAGGTTTCTTGCTCAAAGTGCCTGATCTTGTTTCAAACCTACTAGAATTTCATCAAGATCAAAAGATTTGCTCAAGATTTCCAAGCCAAATGCATTATTTTAATGTTTATGGGACACTAGTATTGCTTTAGTCTGAACCCTTAGAAATGGATGGGTGGCCTGGCTTGAGACAGTGGCTCTAGGATGTGTTTCCCCTGTACTAAGTTTCAGAGACCCAGCATCATTCTCTACCTTATGCCAGGTCACTGGCTCCCCAAGGTTCCAGGTTTTATTTTACTTAAGCCCCATTTCTACACTTTCAGTTCCTAAAGGAAATTTTTATCAAAAGCATATTCAGTGCCCTGCCAAAGATACCTGTCAAAGTAAAAAAAAAGTTAATTTTTTCAACCATCTCTACCATTGGTTTCTGAAAGAGGAAATCATTGATCTGTGAGTGCTGTGAAGAGACATTTGTTAAAAAAGAAAAAAATGGCTCAAGTGTGAAAACCAATGCAATTGAGAGGAAAAATGGACTAACAAAGATTTTGTAGATATACCACAAAGAGGGAGAGAGAAATGACAATTGAATTTCAGTGAAATACAAATACAATGAGAAATGAAATCACTTTGTTAATGAAGTTTAATTTCTCAGAAGAATGTCTTGAGGGAAAATATTTGGTAATTTTAATTCTAATCCTAATGCAGAGAAATATTCTAATTTTTTAAAAAATGACTTCCAACTTTAAATAAATAAAAGAACATATTTTTTAACTTATATGAAATAAAATAGTTTCATCCTCTAGAGTCTGATCCATTTTCATACATATTGATTTGTAAGCTTCAAATGAGTTTTTTTTTTTCTTTTTTCTTTTCAATTGGAAAAAGAAAAGTAATGTCTCCCAAGACATGGTAATACAATTGCCTTTTCTTCCATTTTGAATTCCCCGGTAGTCTAGCATGGAACTTGAGGTATTTTCTTGAAAATCTTAAGGAAAGAGACGTGACTCAGACCTATGATATCTAGAGTAGAAATATATTGTAACATCACATTTTCTACAACTACAACCAACACAACTGTAAATATATGAGGGAAAAAACATTTATGGAAATCTACCACATGGAAGAGAGTTTTAAACTCATAAATATGACTTAGGGCAAAAATAAAAGTGTTTGGAGGTAGCAAAAGATGAGTACAAGACCTGTCTTCACCCCTATTAAAATGTGGATATCAGAATATTAGCCCTTTCCATGTGGTACAGTGGTAAAGAATACAACTGCTAATGCGGGAGATGTGGGTTTGATCCCTGGGTCAGGAAGATCTCCTGGAAGAGGAAATGGCAACCCATTCCAGTATTCTTGCCTGGAAAATTCCACGGACAGGGGAGCCTGGTGGACTATAGTCCATGGGGTCACAAAGAATTAGACATGACTGAGCAACTGAGCATACACACACATTTTCATTTTAAAATGAAAATTCCTGCTGAGATCCTAATGTGGCAGATATTGAATATCAACATAAATTGTGAAACAGACTGCTTAATTTAGATGACTCTGAAACCCTCTGTTAGCTACAAATTGGTACTTGCCATGGGCATTTGCCATCTACCTCTGTTTATACAAAGATTAAATCAAGTGCTGCTGCAGCTTCTGACCTTTCAACATTCCCTAAAAGGAGTTCAGGGTGGAGAGCAGAAATGAGGCACTCTGTGCTCAAGAAAAATTTGGAAGGGCAGGTCTTCAAATAGATATTTTCAGCAGCCAATTTTATGACCGCAGTTCCTATATTTCCTCATATCTAGAAAAACACCAAAATCCTTCGTGATGACAACTGTTCCTTGTGATTAGCAAAAGCTTCATGAGATTAGCAGAAACCTTCTGGGAAAATATGTGCTTGATTGCATGTACTCTTCCTTCACAAAATCACATATATACTGACCTTCCCCCCTGTTTCTTTGGAACAGATTCTCAGAGCTATCTGAGGTGCTGTCTCCTGGGCTGCAATCTTCATTTTGCACCAAATAAAACCTAATGCACAACCCTCACATTGTGCACTTTTAAAGTCAACACCCTCTATTTCATTACCATTGAGAGTATTAAAGGATGAAGAAAAGTGCAGATTGGAGAGGTGGGATAGAACGGATTTGTCTTCAGAAAACTCTCTGCTGTGAGGCCCATAGCTCCATAAAGTAGAACTTTGGGAGGCATGGATCCCTCCTCTCAAACCTGGAGAGCGGATCCTTAAAAACTCTAGGCAATAGCTTTTATAAATTATAAGCCCACTCTGCAGTTGAGAGACAAGCATAGGGATTTTTAATCCCAACCAAAAAAAAAAAAAATAGCCATCAAAAGATCAGTTTATGACTTACCCAGTGCAGCTGCCTAGGGCAATGCAACCCTAGCAAGAAGAAGAGGTAGGGCACTGAATTTTTAGTCATTGCAGAAGTCTTTGCAAACATCCAACAAAAAAGAAACAAAGGTCTGCTGTGGGAGAGATCACTTGCAGTTGGGGTAGGGGAGATACCAGAGTACCCACATTCTGATCTCAAATCACTCAAATGAAGAAGAGTCAGCTTTAAAGAAATCTCAGCCACAGGAAGCGCAAAGCTAACAGGTCAAGAGTAAGGGAGGACTTGAGGTATAAAAATGTGATGCTGACTGTCCTTTTTTGGATGCTTATTTTCATCTGCGTGAAGAAAGTGTTGATGACTAAAACAAGAAATAACATTCTAATTTGAAATTGTGTCTTATGATTTAAAGTGATCTTGGGATTTTGTACTCCCCACAAGTAATCAAAAATCTCACAAGATTCCTGAAAAGTCATCTAATGGGACAGGAAAAACACTAGCCACGTTGAGCTCTTTAAAAGACAGTAGGTTGCAAAAAGGTTTTTTGTTTTTTTTTTCTATTTGCATCCCTTCGGTAGAGCTTGTTTGAAGTACAAGCTACATGGATAATTTTAGGCCGCACAAAACCTGTGTTTCCTTGCTCTGACTGAGAGAGCTGATTATGATAAAAACAAACTCTTCTACCTTGCTTTTGAATACTGTTCTTCAGCCCTCTCTTAGCATCACTAGCTTCCTGCTGCCCTCAATGTCTCCTTTCCTGCTTTCTCTGGCTTCTTTCTTTCATGAAGTCAGTTTTTTTTCTTCCTTTTGAGTCAGTAGTAGAATTGCGGTCACAAAATTTTTGTTTGTGAAATGGAACAGGACAAATTTTAGGCCTACAGCAGAAAAATTTCTCTTTAAAAGTGTAGAACAAGCTATAAGAGATACACAAACAGTTAACAGTAGATTAAACAATTTGAAAAGTAAAAGAATATATGGTCCATTCTGGAAGGATTGATCAACTATCCACACTAGACAGCAACAGGAAGCTTTGAATGAGGACCTTGAATCATTGAGAAAAAAATTAACTATGTTCATAAGATTATAAAGCAATGGCCAAGGAATCTAGAACAACCTTTTTATCAAATACCATATTAATAGATAATTGATAGCTATCAAATAGTTTCTAGATGTGAAATTTACTAAACCTTCAATATCTGTTCATGGCAATGATCACCTAACTAAATTAGTGATAGAAGAGTCACTTCTATCTAAAAATAGTATATTTAACTACTGCAATGCATTATTTAATTCAGTTTTTTGAAATTAAATAAGGCAAAAATAAAACACTGTCATCAAACTCAGTAGTAAGAGAAAGATAGCTATTATTTTCCTTATTATTTGGTATTATACAGAAGCAATAGTCATTGAATTACAATATGAAAAAGAAATAATTGGTATAAATTTTTAAAAAGACAAAGAAACTTTTTCTCTTAGAGGTAAACAATCCAAGATTGTCATCATAAGGGTGATTACAATTAATAACCTATCTCAACAAAGTGAATTACTTAAAGTAAATAGATACAAATTAATTATTTATATATATACATATATGGTATGGTGAAGATCTAATAAAAAATTCTCAACATGATTATGAAATTGTAATACTTTAATTTAAACTGTTTAGCAAGGCAATTGTGCAGAGGAAATAACAATTACACATGCTTAACAAAAGTCAAACAAGTAAACAAATAGAAAGTCATATCAGGTTTCCTGAGCAGAATAATGTAATTATCACAAATCTTCAAAAGTCCATTTATGCTTTAAAGCTAATGTCAACAAAATACTACAAAGAAACACAAAAATTGTCATATTCATGTGGAATATTCAGAGATCAAAACTAAATAATATTTTAAATCAGCAAAGTTGTTACAATGAGACTTGTGGACTTGGTGGTACAAATGATTTTGGAAATATTATATAAAGCTACAGTAATTTTAAGTATAGTAAAATGATGACACAGAATAAAGAAATAGGGTCATGAATTAAATAAATAGCTTTAAAGGAAGCCAAGTATATATCAAAGATAATGGTGTTTTAAATGAAGTATCATAAGAGCTGTCAGGGAAGGAAAAGATTATATAACAAATACTTCTATAACTTTTAAATCAGTTATTTAAAAAAATAGTAAATGTCATCTATATATTATTCTAAAGAAAATTGCAGGATTACAATATGAAAATAATGGAAGAAATCACAAAGGTGAAAACCCTATGGATTTGACTGAAAAATATTTAATAAACCTGTACTTCAAAGGTATTATAAACACATATGAAAGATAATCAACAAACTGGAAAATTATATTTGCAAAGGAATTTATGCCAAATACAAGGTTAATTAGCTACACTTTCTAAAGAGCTTACAAAATTCAAATTAAAGTCCTTAAATTTCTGGTAATCAAATGATAATTCACAAAAGAAATATACAAATAGCAAATTATTATAAGTAAGACTTTGAACTTAGTAATCAAAGAAATTCACATTGAAACAATGGGATACCATCTTCACCTTTAAAATTAACAATTATGTTTCTGTAAGGTTGATGAAATATTAATCACTACTGGTCTGCAGGTTTTTCATCCATTTATCATTATATTTATTCATTAAGCAAGTAATTGTCCAACATTTAATATGATTAAGGCTCATGACATTCAACTCACAACTATATCTTTCATTTCCCAACTTACTGTTTGCTCTTGCCACCCTCATTTAGATGGATTCTCCTATGTACCTTTGGGCTTCTCAGGTCACACTAATTTAAAGAAACCACCTGCCAGTGCAGGAGATGTAAGAGACACAGGTTGGATCCTTGGGTTGGGAAGATCCCCTGGAAGAGGGCATGGCAACCCACTCCAGTATTCTTGCCTGGAGAATCCCATGGACAGAGGAGCCTGGTGGGCTACAGTCCTTAGCGTCACAAAGAGACAGACAAGATTTAGCAGGCATGCATGTACCTTCAATTGCATTCCTCACATGCTGGTTTCTGTCAGGCAAAAAAGAATGTCTCTTGCATCATTGGAGAAGCAAAATAGTTGTAGTAGTTTGGCTTACTGCTGTAACAAAGTACCATAAATGTAGTGAGCTAAAACAACACAGATTTCATATTTTACAGTTTAGAGGCTCCAAATCAGAAATGGGTCTCACTGGGCTAAAATTAAGGGGTTTGTAGGGCTGCACATTCTGGAAGCTCTAAGAAAAAATCCACTTGCTTTTTTTCCCAGTTCTAAAGATTGCCCACATTCCTTGTCTCGTGGCCCTCTTTAATAATCAAAACCTGTAATTTTGTTTAGTTGTCTTTACATTAATGTCATCCCCCTGGTCCTAATTCTTCTGCTTCTCTCTTTCCCATTTAAGGACCCTTGTGATTACATTGGACCATCCAGATAGTCCAAGATAATCTATTTTAATACCTGAAGTTTAGCAATCTTAGTCCCATCTGCAACCTTGATATAAAATATATCCATAGGTTCCAGGAGTTAATATATGGAACATTTTGGGGGGCCATTATTTTGCCTACCATAGTGATGTACAAGGAAAGAAATGAAACAACACAGGTTTTTATTTATATAGATCTGGTTTAGGATTTCACTTTTATCATTTATGCTCTTTATCTGTGACATTGTACAAGATTCATAATTTCTCTTACACTTTGAGTACTCATATGTGCCATAAACAAACCAAACAAGCTATTACAAAGATTATAAAGATATGTGTAACACATGGCAAATATTTAAAAAATGATGCCTGTTATAATTATTCAAAAAGTTACCAATATTTCAGCTTTGAGACAAATCATATTTCTATAGGATCAGTTTATGTGCATCCAATGAAGCAAATGTTTGGCTCTGTGGTATCCTGCTGACCATACATCAAACAATTCAGTATCAATTGCATATCAAGCATCATGATAATGCCACCCAAATTAATAGCCAAAATGCAGATGCCGTATTTATTGTGAACTTTAAAGATCTAATTAGTGACATTTTTAAAACACTCAAAGTGTAATGTAACATTTTGTTTCCAGGTGATTTAAATGTAAAGGAATCTAACTTGTGAAACCAGAGATTATCAAAGCAATTAACTGAAGTTGAAGAATGATTTAACAAGGTGATCGTGAGTGGGGAGGAAATAGTATACTAATCACAGTTATGTAACTAGTTGAAGTGGGATGGAAAGTAATTTTTCTGGAATTATTTGTTATTACAGATTAAGTATGCATTTTCTGGAAATAATTCTTACTGATTCATATGAAATTGCTCATTATTGTTTTCACCACTCATCTGAAATCAAAGGGAAAAAATTGGGGGGATATTAGTTAATGCTTTTCATTTTCTAATATACATCACATAGCTTTATAGCTATGCTTTTTGATATAGGAGAAAATAACAATGAAAGTAATTACACAATATAGTAGTGACAAAGAGAAAATAATTTTGGGAAAAAAGTCACATATCTGGTGATATGCAAGTTATAATACATCTGATGTTTTTTTAATATTAGTCAAGAAGCCTTGATATAGCTTTCTCAACTCCTTCTATCTTCTCTCCCCAATTCACTCACTATTAGTTTTTCTTTATCTGACATTTTTGTGCCTTTTATCAGACTATGTTATAGCACAGTATTGTTTAGATTCACCCTCAAGTAGTTTTTAAATATTACAGTTTTTACATATGAGGCCATGTCTTAACCACATGGGATTTTTTAAACTCTCCACTCCATAGTAGCTTGGACTGCTTCCTGAACATATTGGCACCCAGTAAATTCCAACTGAATCAAAGTAGATCACTGAATCACATAGAGATGAAAGATGTGCAATAATAGAGCCATGAGACATAGATAAATAAAAACAGGCTATAACTCAAAAGCCTGGACATTTTATTTTATTTGGTTTTGGAACTTGGTTTTATAAAATGTGTTAGCACTTTAAATCCCCTAATCCTTGAGCAGCCACCTACACTTCAGCTGCTGGTAAAGTGGATCAGAGAATTCTCCAGGTCCATTAACATACTATATACCTAGTCAGGTCTTTGGCCCTCAACCTGCAAGGGGTCTTGTATTCTGACGAATTTTGTGGGAACATTTGTGATCTCATCTGTAAGGACTACTCCGGTCCCTCTATCTTCAACCTGGAGCATTTTGATGCATTGGCTGGTCTCCCATGATTTTCACCTACAGACAGTTTTCTATCTGGGCAAAGAGAGGTTGCATATGCAAATTTTCAAATCCTATTACCACAATTCATGGAAAGATGTGCTTTGCAGAGTCAACATTAAAAAAAAATAATAAAGAATCAGGATGCATCCAAGCAGAGCATTCACTCTCAAATGGATATTATCATTCCTTGCTGCTACTGTGTGTATTTGTAGAACCTCTCTGGCCTCTGGATTCATGTAAGTTTTCAATTTAGTAATTTCCAATTTACTAATTGGAAGAAAAGTATCCTAAGCCACCACCTCAGATACTGCATTATGGTGCTCACATTGCCTTTTAACTTGACTTTTAAGTATATGTCTAGGCCTGTCTCATTGCATCATCTGTTTGAGAGGGAGAAGAAAAAAGAAGTCTTCAAATTAGGAACACCCCCCCCCAAAAAAAAAGAAAAAAATCACCCTCACATGTGAGACAGCCTTAGGGTTTGCTCATACCATGGAAAATCTCTACCTGTGGCAGCAAGGCCAGGTTTGTCTTCATGATCAGTGCCATCTCCTTCTCTTCCCCTTGGTGAGGGAGGGGTTCTCGTCTAGACTCTTTAAGTTACTCTGAATACATAGTAGAATTCAGCTTTACCTTTTAGCCCAAATGAAGACTCTGTGCAACAACTAAATCCAGAAGCCCTTTAAATTCATCACTTGGGTTTTTATGGACTTATCTACACTTTCCTCCACCCAAGCTTGGGAAGAAGGAACACACTTTTTTCAGTAAGAGGATGAGAGGTAATGATAAATATTTTGAACCAAAAAATTGCTATTCTTTAAACTATAGAGTTGCATGAGGGAAACACATTATAAATGATGCATTTTACTAAGTGCATGAGCCACCTTATTTGGCCACATAAATAACTATTTGAAGAAAGCATCTTTAGCTCAGTATTAATGATTAATTTAAAAAATTTATTCTATTTATTAAGTACTTACTTTCTCTCAGGTACTGTTTTGTATACTGAAAAATTGCAATTAACAAGACAAAAAAATTGTTGGAACAGGAGTTTATGTGTTAATTGAGCAAGATAAATTATAAATAAATAAAATGCACAGTGAATTATTTTTAAAGATTGTGATAAGTGTTATGAGTTAAAATCAAGCAAAAGAAAAAGACACAGAATGTCAGCATCAAGAGAAAAGCTTGTAATCTTAAGTAGGTTTATTAAGGGCAAGCTTTACTGAGAAAGTGAATATCTGAGCAAAACATAGATGAAATATATGAATATATAGAAGAGTGAAATGCCAGAATGAAGAGCATTACCAACCACTATAGATAACAACAATGAAAGATGTAAGAAGAATAGTAATGATGATGACAATGATAATGATGAATTTCTTACAGAACTCAAGTCCATGTTCATCTAGAGTTTGCTCTCAAAAACACCATTTTATTAATAACAATGTACATCATCTTTTGTTTGATAATTAATAAGTGACTGAAATTTTAAAATTCAACAATCCTTAAATAATACCTGAATTTAGTTTGGTGTTAACTAACGTTCTGAATACTAATTAATGATTTAATGTAAAAGACTGATTTCTTAAAGAACATTTGACTTCAGTAGTTAAGACGTACAGCTTCCACTCTGATTTCTATCAAGGCAGATGAGTCTGCAGATCACCTGCAGAGCAGGTGGTGGAAGTCCAAGTCTAAATATTACAGGAAGGTGGCAGATACTGTCTCTTTTTATATTTCACGTTCTCCTCTCCATTTAACCTCATCTGATTTACTTAAAAACAGCTTACTCAAGCGATATATGGATTATCTAACCAAAGATATCAGTTCTCTAGTGCTTTGATGGGCTTTTGTTGTTCAATTACTAAGTCATGTCCATGCAGTCTTTGCGATCCCATGGACTACAGCACACCAGGCTTCCCCGTCCTTCACTACCTCCCAGAGTTTGCTCAAATTCATGTCCATTGAGTAGGTGATGCTATCTAACCATCTCATCCTCTGCCACCCCCTTCTCCTCTTTCCTTCAATCTTTCCCAGCATCGGAGTCTTTTCCAATGAGTCAGCTCTTCTCATCAGGTGGCCAAAGTATTGGAAGGTTTTAAATGTCTTCAAAATATTCTGCTTTGATATTTCAGTAAACATTATCCTATACTGAGTGAATTGGGAGACATAAATTATTAACGTATTTTCCACCTTTGTCTTTTCCAGGGCCATGAAATCTCCACACTTACAAAAATAAAAAATCCATTATCTATCACTAAAACTTTAACAGATAATAGGAAAAAAAGAAAATTAATGGCTGGAACCCACATTCAATGACAAGAACTTTACATGTATTACTTCATTTTAATCATCACTAGAAAGACAAAAATACTTTATGAATTATATTCTCCATTTTATAGCTAAGAAAAAATTAGATTTAAGGAATATAAATTACTAGTGCAAATTCACAAAGCTAAAAGTCAAGACAGAAGTCTATCACATTTGTATAATCTCCACTGCATAGCTAAAAACACTGTGACTGGGGATTTAAATAACATCCAGAGTTGTACAGCTAATGAGTGACAGATCTACATAGTGCTAAATGAAAAAAAAAATCAAGTTAGGAGCAATTTTATGTGTTCTATGTGGCGACTTTACTGAAACACTATAGCCCAGGTGACAGACTCTCAGATAGCTCTGAGGAACTGCTCTGAAGAGGCGGGGGAGGAGTCAGGATACACACACATTTCTTTTGCTGGGAAAAAATATGTAGTCAAGCATGGAAAGGATATTGCTAATCAAAAAGCACAGCAACCTCAAGTTAATTCTTTTAGTGCTTTTCTGTATTGGGAAGATGCAAGAACTTGGGGTCATTGAAATTCTTCCTTAGATGTATGTTTTTGCTATCTAGGGACCATATCTCTAAAGCACAGAGTGTTTCCTGTTTTTTTCCATCTTGAATTCTTCTAAGGGCACATAGTCAATGAGCAACTGCAGTAGGTTGCAACTTAATACTTGAAGAGCTGGAATAGAGAGCAACATTCTTTGTTTTACAGTGCTCCCTGTTGCTCATAAATTCCACCAAGGTTTGCAAAAGTATTTCATGACTAGTGTTTCCCCTGGTGCTAGGAATGCTCATTTCTATGTTGTGAGAATTTCATGTACTGTATAGGGATAAGGCACTTAGAATTTCTCTGGGTCCTCACTCTTTCTAGCCTATTATGAACCAGGAAATGTTTCTTCCACGTTGCTTCATCTCACATCTAGAGTTGCACTATTGCAATTAATTTTATAGAGAACTACATATGTAATCAATGGCCTCAAGACTTTTAGTTTTCATTAGGCTGTTTTTTTTTTTTGGAGACCAAGTTACTCATTGGGTAATGCAAGAAATTGCAATCTTGCAAAATAAGCAAGTTATAAGTAATATAGCTAGTAGTGTTAATAAGTTTATAGTAAGTAAGAGAGAGAGACAAAGCATAAATAATCTGAAAACAACAAAGAAAACAAGTTAAAATGATGATTAGTATAACTATTTGCAATCTGGATTGTAATAAGCCACCAACCTCAGAAAGGTGTGGTGGGATCAAGTAGAGAAAAATAGATAAATATTTTATCTGCATTTACAAAGGTATGTTTCATTAACTTGCTACAAGCCATAATTTTGTAGAAGGTTTCCTCATGTCTAAGAAATGCATATTAAAAGTCAATAACATTTAGAGCTACCCAGGTGGCTCAGTGGGTAAAGAATCTGCCTGCAATGCAGGAGAAGCGGGTTCGATCCCTGGGTGAGGAAGATCCCCTGGAGGAGAGCATAGCAACCCACTACAGTATTCTTGCCTGAAGAATCCCAGGGACAGAGGATCCTGATGAGCTATCGTTCATAGGGTCACAAAGAGTCAGACACAACTGAAGCAACTGAACAAGCATGTATGCAAGAAACAAATATTAAAAACCAGTAATATTTTAAGTAAAAAGTTATACAATTATAAACTATATTAATCAGTTTGTTCAGTCCCATGTAATGAAATTTTCCTGATTTTATATTTTTGATTAGCAATTTATGAAGACATCAAATTTCCATTAGAGTTTTAGAATTTCTTACCCAGTTCAGCAGTATGATCTAAAAATCATCAGAAACCTATATTTGTCAAAAACTCATCTAAATGAATCTTCTTGAAGACCTTAATTTTTGTAAAAGCATCAGAGTAAAACAATAATTGTCTATAAATGATAAAATACTTAAAATGGATTGCTAAAAGATCTGATTGCAATAAAATTGACAAAGAAATTTGGTTACTTCTCTGACATACATTTTAAGACATAATATTTTAAGATAATAATTAGAATTATGGCTGATAATATACCAGGATTTAGCCAAAATTTAGTAATTTCATATAATAATATTTACCCATACAATATACCTAAGCAGGTTTATCATCACTCATTTGACAATGTTCCCCATGTAATTTAACATAACAAACAAACCTAGTAAGTTTAGTATCTCTCTTTGAGATGTTTCAAGAGCCTTCTTGTTGCCAAAGTCTTGGCTCCCTATCCATCAACGTTGAACAGAAATATAGAGGCAGAGTTTGGAGGAAATAGAAAGAGTAGCTTTATTCCTCTGCCAGACAAGTGGAAGAATACAGCAGGCTACCACCTCAGTGGGGAACCTGAGGGGATTATATAGAGGGGGCTTACAGTCCAGGGTATATGATAAGGAACAAAATAGTGAGAGTCTTGCATCTTCTTCTTGCATTATTTCAAAACAGTCAGGTAGCCCCTAATTGGGTCCATTTGTCTCTGGTTTATTGGTCTGCAACCTTCTTTCTGAAACGCAAAAAATTTAAAAGGGATGGACTATTACAAGGGAGAGCAGGAAATGTGAGCACCAGATACAGGATGTAATCTACATAGAGTTAAAGGGCATAGGTGAAGTAAGCCAGAAAGAAAAACACCAATACAGTATACTAACACATATATATGGTATTTAGTCAATCTGTAAAGATAACCCTGTATGCGAGACATCAAAAGAGACACAGATAAATAGAACAGTATTATGGACTCTATGGGAGAGGGCGAGGGCGGGATGATATGGGAGAATGGCATGGAAACATGTAAATTATCATCTGTGAAACGAATCGCCAGTCCAAGTTCAATGCATGATACAGGGTGCTCGGGGCTGGTGCATCGGGATGACCCGGAGGGATGGGATGGGGAGGGAGGTGGAAGGGGGGTTCTGGAAGGGGAAAACATGTACACCCATGGTGGATTCATGTCAATGTATGGCAAAACAAATACAATATTGTAAAGTTAAAAAATAGAAAATAAACTGTAAAAAAATAATAAATAAAAATAAAGGGCATAGGTGCAAGATGTAAATTAGGCTGAATTGGAGGCAAGGTGACAGGTTCAGGATATAATTTGCATGTTGTCAAGGAGTGATAAAGAATCTGCCTGCCAATGCAGGAGATATGAGATGTGGGTTCAATTCCTGAGTCAGGAAGATCTCTTGGAGTAGGAAATGGCAACCTGCTCCAGTATTCTTGCCTGGAGAATCCCATGGACAGAGAAGCCTGGCAGGCTAAAGTCCATATGGTCGCACAGAGTCGGACACAACTTAACACACAGACATACATATATTAAGCCTTCAAAAGTTTACATATGACTTTCAACAAAGGCCCTCTTTCTAAGCACACAGTCAGTCTCAAGCCAATTTACCATTAAAGGGACAAAAAAAAAAGCAAAAACCCACTACATTTTTATTAGCTCCTGAATATTAGCTCCTCGTACTATATGGGCTCAGGCAACCCTATTGTTCTCCTTTATTGTGTTTAATTAATATCGCCTGGGGGGTGGGGGGAAGAGCGGGTAGATCTATATGTCTTTTTTTTTTTTTTTTAATAATACCAGGCCGGGGAAGTATTCCCCAGTGAGACATACTGTCCATCCCTACAATATAATCAGGCAAAATAGATGAACCAACTTACACAGAGCCTATTTAAATACACCAATTGCTAACAAACTTTTATCTCAATTTTATTAACTCTTATACCTTTAACTTAACCTCCATTAGGACTCCACTAGCAAATCCTAGTCTTTCGAGTCATCTCAGAAATTTCCTCTCCATCTCTTGGCCATTTTATCTATTTTTTAATAAAAACTTTGGGGCCCACAGTGAGGGGTTAAGCCCTTTTGTCAATCTTTATCTTTATTAACTGGCTTAACCATTGCCCCAAGCAATTGCTGGTGAGATATTTTGGTGTAATTTTTTTCTGTCTTTTAAATTTTTCTAAATTGGGATAAATAGAGCAAGCTTGTTTGGGGCACTTTGATGTCAAGGGGAGACTAACGGGGTATCATTTTGGCCCATTCAATCCTAGGTATATTTGTATCAAAATTTTTGTTTTAATCTCATTAGTGTCTATTTTATTTATCCCATTTGTTAATAACAACATAAAGATTTCCATCCTGTTGGGATGAGTCCCTTTAAAATTTCCACCTTCTTAAGAAGTTTCTTGACTTTTCCCTCAGCTTCCTCCAATTCCTTTGTTAATCAACTTAATTAACCTAATGTTTATATTATTGTATGTAATACTATTGAGGGGAAGCTGCAACCACAAATAAGACATCCAGAACTGTTTTTTGGGGGGAGTTAATTTGTTTTAGATTAAGGGAGTTCTTGAGGTTAGCTATTATATATCTCTGTATCCACCTCTGATTTTGTCTTTCCATAGATACCAAAAGGCAACTGTTTACAATGAGAGTTCTCTAAAATTTACCAGTTTAGAAGTTTTTCCAATTTAAAGCATCCATCATTTGGTCACTGATGACTAGCATATTAATAGGAACTCAATTCAATAAGTTCATGTGTTGTTCCCACAAGAGAGTGCCAAGGATGTAGCCTGCACAAGATCCAGAAAGTTTATTTCCCAAATTAGTCTAAGTAAATGTCTTCATTGTATAGGCAGATACAATCAAGATTGAAATGATAAAGGTCCCTATGGTCTGGGACCCCTTATGACAAATTTCCTTTAGGGCTGGTATGGCTAGACAAAAAGAATTCTTAGAATCTCAGTCTATTTGATTTGCTGCCAAATGTATACCGTATGTTTAGCTTTCTGATGGCAGAGACCAAGCTTTCAAAACACAGAGTAAGATGCCTAAGAAGATCAGGTAGAATATTTACAGCTCAAAGGCACAATGCAAGCTCACCTTAGAAGAGCTTTCATTCCTTTAAGGTGAAAATTTTGAAAAGATGTTTTATCAAGACTGCTATCTCTAACTGCATATGAAAAAAACAGTCAAAAACCCCCATCTTAGCATTTTTAGGGTGATATTTTCTTAGTTTCTAATTAAGCCATTGCTTGAAAGTATAAACTCCCTACATATCATAATGAACCTGGCTGGGGTGTTAGTCTGAGGCTGGAATCTGTCATCATTATTTCTTTTGTTTTGAAAGCCTTGTTTCCCATTCTGGGGTTGTTTTGTAGAGATAAAATCACTACTGATAATTGTGTAATGGATTGATATGCTATTGTGAACTTCATTCTTCTAGATGTCACCCTAGAATCATTTCAGCTCTTTTATGTGTCTCTTCTAAGACTACCTTAGATGGCTCAGAGCACTGGGTAGATGAATTTTTGTATACATCCTCAGCCTAGAGTGATTTTAGTTAATGAGTGGGTTTCTTTATAAGACCACTCTAGCAAGTTTCTCAGTTGCCTGAAAAAGCCATAGCCAGTTGGGAGGACATGTGTGCCTTTTCTTTAGAGTGCTTATTTGGTATCTTTACTTCTTTTCTTAAAACTCTATTAAAGTAGCTGAATTGAGAAAAGACATCAGGTCAGTGTCCTATCTAATTCACCCAGTTCAAACCACCTCAGTGTCTCCTACATGAGCAAAATCTTCCCTGGGTTTCTCAACTGATGTAACCCAGATATCTCTTCTTCAAGCTAAGTTGAAAGAAAACCTGCTTATCACAGCAAGAAATTTATCTGATGCTGAATAAAACAGGATCGTCAACAAATTACAGGAGACCCAAGACCAGGGTGGGCTCCTCCAAATTCGCATGGGCTTGCCAAGAAGGCCAAGGGGGCCTTGTTGGTACCAAGGCTTTGGAGACTCTCACAGTTCAGGTAAAGGAGCAAAGTCTTCTCTGGGTGGCAAAGAGTCAGACATGACTGAGCATACACACACACACACACACATACACACAGGAAGATACAAGAATCTGGAGTCATTACAACTTTCCCTTAGATATGCATCTTAACAATCTAGAGACCTGAGTGTCCAAAGAATGCTTCCTGTTTTTCTCTATTCTGAGTTCTCCTCAGGGCTCACTGTCGTGAGCAACTGCACTTAGATTGCAACTGAAGCCTTATAGAACTGGCGTGATGGGGAACTTTTTTGCTTTACATTA
This sequence comes from Giraffa tippelskirchi, assembly GCF_054371585.1. Taxonomy (NCBI): domain Eukaryota; kingdom Metazoa; phylum Chordata; class Mammalia; order Artiodactyla; family Giraffidae; genus Giraffa; species Giraffa tippelskirchi. The sequence goes on from NC_137277.1 coordinate 128,847,183, forward strand.
GTTTGAGCCCCAGATCACATGTATTATCCAAGACATCAAGCTGTCTCTAATATAATCTGAAAATACAGGAAAGAGATGATTTCAAAGGCAATTAGGGAAGAGCAGTTATTCAAGGTATTTGGTGACTGGGGGCCATCCACAGAGTGCACTATGAGGCAATACAAAGTCAATCCTCACATGCATGGTACTGGTACCACATACCAGGATATTGGGAATGAAATATGCTGAGATGGTTTCTTGGTAGAGGTGTAGTTTAACAGAGCCTGGAACATGGGGGAAAGTTTCATATTGAGGAAAACTGGGAACCAGGAAGGGGGGGGGGCGGAAATGAAGTAAAATAACCCCAGGGCAAAGGCTGGTACTCAAAGGGCATAACAAAGCAATGCAAGGGTCCTGAAAGAAGAGTGTGTCTGCCTTGCAGTTTTCCCCAGTGCCAGCCCTGCTTAATGTTGATGGAATAATTATTGGGGCCCAATTACACAGTAAGTCGCAGTGATTTATGATGCTCTACAACCAGCACTGAATCAACCTGTCTCAATAGCTGTAAGTCTGCATAAAGTTTTAATTACGAACATCATAAGTTGGTCAGAGCATATGGAGAAAAATGGATTATGAATTTATGATGCAGTGAATTTTCCTGCTGAGTGGCTCTTCCCTTGATCAGGGCCTGATGACAGGATGACAAAAAGGCACACAGGAGAAGCCAGATGCTTGACAAAGTATCCCCTACATTTTAAAAGAGAGACTGGGGACCAGAGTTATGGGAGTATATCAGAGGGAATGCCAAGGGACCTCAGAGGCATTTTTGGCATTCAATGTGAAGAGACCACTCATTGGAAAAGACTCTGATGCTGGGAAAGATTGAAGGCAAAAGGAGAAGAGGGCAGCATAGGATGAGGTTAGCTAGCATCATAGACTCAATGGACATGAATTTGAGTAAAATCCAGGAGATAGCGCAGGACAGAGGAGCCTGGTGTGCTATAGTTCATGGAGTCACAAAGAGCTGGATATGACTTAGAGGCTGAACAACAACAACAGAAATCTTGACCTCAGGTGAGACATAGCTCCCAGGACTGTGATGTGACAGGTTCCCTGAGGTTGGCATATGACAGGATAGATTGAGCCATGGAATGTTCTTGGCTTCTTTAGCAATTCTTTCAACATTTCTTATATAAGAGAATTCCTTAAATTGATGAGATATTCAGTATATTTTTTCTTTAGGCTCAATAAGCACTTACTAAGACTGTATTATGTGTGAGACATCCAACGACCAGTCTGCATAGGGTGCAGAGGCCTGAGTGCTTGGCACACCTAGGGACAGGTCTACAGGGTCAACACAGATACAGAACTCCCAGAGGGAGTGGCTGAGTCTCTGATTGCAAGACACACCAACTTCTCCCTCTATTCCTTCCTCCTTCCTTTATTTCTCCCCAAACGTGTTGATCTATAAACCTCCTTCAGGTCAATCTCCATCTGAGTTGGCTTCCCATGGAGGCTGACCCTCAAACTCAGCATCTCATTGGTAGACACCTCAATTTCTTGTATGAGCACCCAGAACCTTATGTACAATTTGATAAAATGGAAAAACATATTCATTAGTTCTTGTACTCATTAATCATGTATTTATTCAAGCACATTTTATTACAGCACTTATCATGTAGCAGGTGCTGTGCTAGGTGTTGTGAGAACAGTAATATAAGAAAGTTTAACATTGAAATAATGCTCAGGACAGTAGGGAAGATAGACAAATAAACCGTAACTGCTTAGCATGGTAAAGAGTATGGTACAGTCAGGCACAGGGAGCTGTGGGAACGCTGAGGAGGAATACCCACTGCAATATGGTTATTGGAGAGAGTCAAAGAAGTCTCTGAAAATGGGAGCAGTTGACTCAAGTAGGAGTGTGGACCATATGCTCTTCTGGCTGATCACACGCTGAGGGAGATAATCAGCAAGGAAAGAGGACAGGCTTTGCCAGCTGGTCCTGCAGCTGAGTGGATGCTCACATATGCACAGACAGGCAGAAGGCCCTGAACCAACATTCCAGAAAAGTGCCACCCACCTCCTCAGGCTCTCCATCTGTGACTTACCTTGACTCTCAGGTCCAGTTTCTCCTGGACTGAATTTGTAACAACCACAATGTGTAATTGACACCCCTAGCCCCTGGATTATGCAGAAAGATTGTCTTGTCCATACCTAATGAGCAAGAAAGTTGACAATCACCTCAGCAAGGTCACTAAACACGTGTGATTAAATAGTGTGAATGCCTTCAAACATCCAAGGCAAGAATGGCACGTGGTTATTGACACTAATCTCTGCCTAAAGGGCTCACTTGGTAAGGTTACACACCTTGTCATGTTTTTCAGATCAACCACTTCTTCACACTCCAAATTTAAGTTGATGATAAATTAATGAATAGAATTTAGTTTGAAACTGCAACCTCCCTTTTAATTTTGGCAGGTTGAGGGATACACCTCTAATTTATTTTTTAAAAATCTTTAAAATTATTTCATAATGAAGCTAACCTGATCCTCCTTCTCTCTCTGAATACATGTATATGTACCAGGAAGATCCCCTGGAGTAGGAAATGGCAGCCCATTCCAGTATTCTTGCCTGGAAAGTTCCATGGACAGAGGAACATGGTGGGCTACAGTCCATGAGGTCACCAAGAGTCAGACAGGACTGAGAAGCAACAACAACAAGATAGATATTCAGAATGATTATAGCGATCACATCCCAGGTCACATGTAGCTCATTTGAGGCAAATGGGAAGACCTAAAAGACTTAAGAGGGTAAACAATCTTTGAAGACTTAAGAGGGTAAACGATCCAATGATAGTCTGAAAATATACTGGTCTGTAGATTTGGAGATGGATTCTTCTAACTTGGTTTCAGACAAACAAATGAATAACAGAACTCACTGGTGGTTGCACTTTTAGAAAGGTGTTAAATGGTTATACTTCATAATATATGGAGGCAAAAACATTTCAGAGTTTCAATTTATTATTTCTCTCTAATATGTGGATAGGTATTATATTTAATGGGGGGGGGTGCTGATGTTCATGATATATGGAGTAACTAGACTTCCCTGGTGGCTCAGATGGTAAAGCATCGGCCTAAAATGCAGGAGACCGGGGTTCAATCTCTGGGTTGGGAAGATCTCCTGGAGAAGGAAATGGCTACCCACTCCAGTATTCTTGCCTGGAAAATCCCATGGACGGAGGAGCCTGGTGGGCTAAGTCCATGGGGTTGCAAAGAGTAGGGCACGACTGAGCGACTTCACTTCATATGAGACAAAACACCAAGAGCTAATAAATATAACAAAAGTGTTAAATTTCGCTAGTAAGTTTAAGGTAGGAACTACAAACTAGACAAGTGAAATCTCATTTTTAAACTATCAAAATAGCAGAGATTATGCCCTATATTATTGACTGTAAAGAGACATGGGCCTTCTTATGCACTGCAAATGTGCATGTAATCTGATAATACCATTCCAAGGGGCAATTCACATGTGTTTAAAAGTCCTAAAAAAATACATGTACTTTCATCAGTCATTTGTACTTCTTGACATTCATATTACTGATAACACACACCACTAACCATTACCACCAACAACAACCAAAAACAAAGTTAATATTAAAAATTATCTATCATAAAACTTTCATAATACCAAACTAGAATGATCATAAGCATTCAATAATTGGACATAGGATGTGCATAGACAATTCACAGAAGAATGTAAAGCAAGGACTGTCACTTGTCATCTGGTTCTACCAAGTTTGTCATTAGCCACCTCAGTCACCGAATTACAACACACCATGAAATGAATTCAAACTAAAGACAAGGCGAAGGAATCTGTGCTTTCAGAAAACACTCCAGACAGGCCCTTAGATACCTGTAATTCAGGAAAAATTTTAATGAATCCAGAGTCTTGATCTTCCTGTACAAATAAAAGATGAAATTATTAACTGAATTATCTGATCCTTGTGACTAGCAGTCACCTTTCACCAAGATATATGCTTGACTCCATGCATCCCAAACTATAACCAAAATCACTTGTATGCTGGCCTCTCCCCTCTACTATTTGGAGCAGTTCCTCAGAGCTATCTGATAGGCTGTCTCCCAGGCTATCATCCTCAGTAATCCCCCAAATAAAGTGAAAGCTCACAGCTCTCATGTTGTGAGTGGTATGTATTTTCAAGTCAACAAGAACAAATCCAAATGGTCACCAAACATGAAAATTTGCTTAAATTCAATAGCAGTCACAATCTGAAAATTAAAAAGTTATTTTACATTTTTGTATCAGAATTGGCAATGTTTAAAAAACCAAGATCTATTCTACTACAGAAATTAATGAAATTCACATTTAAACATTTCTGATTGAAATATGAATGGTCCCAGTCCTTTTTTTCTTAAAAAAGAAATCTGGTTATGCTCTAAATACTGAAAATGCATATGTCCTTTGACCCAGCTCTTCTGCTTCAAGGAAGTTTCCACTGAGAACCAAAAACAACCAACTGGTACATATCAAAATTTGTTCCAGTATTGCAAAGAAGAGTCATCAAAAAGTAAATATTGATTATAAGGAGATGGATGAATAAATTATTACATATCTACACAGATAGATATAAATAGAATACTTTGTAGTTATTGCAAAATAAATTACCGTGTATAATACTGTCACTTATAATAAGGTATATAATTTGATCTTCATCCTCATTTCTGACATAGAACTCCTAAAACCCTCTGAATATCCTATGACGAAAGCAATAAATGTATCTCTTTTCATGTTAATGAGGTAACTTTTGGAGGCACATAGATATAAGGGCTGATTGCCATGAGAATCAACTATGGAATTAAAGGTTTGAAATTTTTCATCCCATCCCTGCTCCCAACCTCTGGGGAGCAGAGGGGCTACAAGTTTAATCATCAATCAGTTCAGTTCAGTTTCTCAGTCGTGTCCGACGCTTTGTGACCCCATGGACTGCAGCACGCCAGGCCTCCCTGTCCATCACAAACTCCCGGAGTTTACCCAATCTCATATCCATTGAGTTGGTGATGCCATCCAACCATCTCATCCTCTGTAGTCCCCTTCTCTTCTCGCCTTCAATCTTTCCCAGTATAAGGGTCTTTTCAAATGAATCAGCTCTTCGCATCAGGTGGCCAAAGTATTGGAATCTCAGCTTCAGCATCAGTCCTTCCAATGAACACCCAGGACTGATCTCCTTTAGGATAGACTGGTTTGATCTCCTTGCAGTCCAAGGGACTCTCAAGAGTCTTCTCCAACACCACAGTTCGAAAGCATCAATTCTTCGGTGCTCAGCTTTCTTTATTGTACAACTCTCACACCCATACATGACCACTGGAAAAACCATAGCCTTGATTAGACAGAACTTTGTTGGCAAAGTAACGTCTCTGCTTTTTAATATGCTGTCTAAGTTGGTCATAACTTTGCTTCCAAGGAGTGATCATCAATAGCCAATGATTTAATTCATCATTATGTGATGAAGCCTCCATTAAAAACCCAAAAGGACTGCTGAGAGATAGCTTCCAGATTGGTGAGCCAGAATGCTCCATGTGCCACCATGCAGGACCCCAGACTCCACAAGGATACAAGCTTCTTTGTTGGAGAATACACCCTTTGGATATGCTCATCCAGCTGTGGATTTGTGTCCTTTAACATTCTTTTAATAAACTTACAATCTAGTGAGCAAACTGGTTTCCTAAGTCATGTTGAGCAGCTCTGGCAAATTATTTGAACACAAGGAGGGGAGTCATGGAAATCTTTGACTTACAGCCAGTTTGTCAGAAGCACAGGTAGCAACCTAGGCTTGCAAGTGGCATCGGAATTGAAGGACAGTCTTGTGGAACTGATGGGCTTCCCAGGTGGCTCAGTGGTAAAGAATCCTCCTACCAATACAGGAGACACAGGAGATGCAGTTTCAATCCCTAGGTCAAGAAGATCCGCTCTGGGAGGAAATGGCAACCCACTCCAATATTCTTGCCTGGAGAATCCCATAAACAGAGGAGTCTGGCAGGATCCATAGGGTCCATAGGGTCACAAAGAGTCAGACACAACTGAGCAACTGAGCACACACGCATGCACACTTGTAGGTAAGAGCTTGACCTATGGAATTTGATATTATGTCCAGCAAGATAGTGTCAGAATTGAGCTGAAGTGTAGGACACCCAGTTATTATCAAATAATTGCTTGTTGGTGTGGAAACTCCCCATCCACTCACACACACGCATTGGAATTGGTTCCAGAACACTTACAGTTATATCAGTTAACTTGGAGATTCAATAAAGTATTGATTGACTGAAGAAATATGCAAGAAATGTATATAATTCCACTTTTGAAAAGTTATGACTGCACTATATCATATGTAAACACACAGGGTATTAAAAAGCCACTGTTTATATATCTATGTCTATATATACAAGACAGATGTGCATACATACAAAGGAGAGATGAAAATTATGGAAGAATACATCCAAAATAGTTAGTCTAACTTAGTAAATAAGGTTGCAGAAGAGAGGCAAGCACAAAAATAGTTTGCAAGAAAATACCAAAAACAGCATATATAATATAGTTTCACACATGTATTTTTGTAAAATTATATGTGTTGAGTTTACATGAAATGTATAGTTAAAACAAATATTAATTTTTACAAGACTTACCTGGGGTGATTAGTAAAGCACATCTTCCTGGCTTTCTTTCCCAACCATGTTTGGACAGGCACAAGGAATCTGTGTGTTGATAAAAAAAAAAAAAAAAAAAAAATTCCGGTGACTACAAAGCTACTTGTCCACACACAACATGGAAACATGACATGTATCATAATTTTGTTCTTCATGACTTCAGCCAGAATGCAATGTCCACCTTTTCTTCAAAAATCAACATCCCCTAAATACCTTGACAAGGTCTGGTTTCCCAAGCCTGGGAAAGCACCTGATCCCAGAATCACTTTCAAAGCTGGGACTACACATCCCAGCCTAATCGATGTGAATGCTTCCCTTAACCAAGTCCTGAATTCAATTCTGCCCTACCTCCTACTCCATCCACATGGCTGGTGTATCCACATGGCAAAATATTACCTGGTAATAATGTGCTCTAATCTTATTGCAAAGCAAGAGATGCTCTTATAGATTATACACTTCATAGACATTTGTGGACTTGAATCACATCTCATCCCTTACATAACACCTTGCATGTGGCTTGTACAATAAAAAAGTGGGGATTTGGGTGAAACTGAAAAACAAGCAGTCAACCAATACAGTTACTGCTTCTGTACATCCCAGCTTCACTACTGGGATCCCAGCAAATCTATCCTCCTTGGCTTCAGTGGCATAGATGGTATTCTGTGCTAGGGAGTCAAAGCATCCTGCTCTCACTGCTAGTGAGCCCAGCAGAGTGGATGGACCCATAATCAGGTATAAGATATTAGGCCCATTTGCAATGAAAATTCACTTACTTTCAAAAAGGCTATTCCATCACAAAATCCAAAGTGAGGAAACTATTGACCTAGTCACAGTCACATATTTGCTATCTATCCAGCCATGATCATGAGTTTCAACAGTCAAAGATTTAAAAATGTGTCATTGTTTTACTGAACTTAGATTCTGCCTTTAAGAAACTTACACTCTGATTGAGAGGCTAAATCCATCTGAGTGGAGCCACATGGTGATAAATCACAAAGACATCTATCAATATACAAAATTCTAATAAAGCACAGATTTTCCATTCCAAAGATGAGTGGTGAAACTCACATGAGCAAAGGCAGAGACATGCTGATATGGACACAGTCCCCAAAGAGCCTTCTTTGATGAGAGTATCAGGCATTTAGATTACTGTATTCCATGATATTTAACAAGCAGTCACAGAACTTCATAGTTTTACTGTACATTTGTGTACTTATGTGTATGCATATTTTGAAATCATTTTCCCTCTGAGAAAGCAACATTTGCTATCATTCTCCTCACCATTTTCATGCCTCGATTATATTTATTTACAAGTAAATTTCTTAATATAAGGAACAATATATTGTCTTAGTCTGTCATTATTGTGTTTAATGGCAAAAATTGCATATTAGCAGAAAAATATATCTATGTTTCTGTGCAAATTAACATGGGAATTACTTTTACAGTTTAATGTGAAAGATTAATAGTAAGACTGTCAAAAGCAAACAAGGCTCATTTCTGTAAAATTCAGGGCCATTTTTATAACTGGAAACTGACTTGCTTAAAGGCATAATAACATAGATGGGGAAAATGTTACAGTCAGCAGTTATCAGTGTCAGTCTAGGGTGGTAGTGAGGGCAGAAGGACACTCAGAAACAGTAGCTTACTAAGTGAGTTTGACATTTAAAGTAGATCAGTTATTAGCATTTCATCCTTTATATGATCGAGTTTTTTTTTCAGTATTCATTGTGAGAATAAATAACAATAACCAGAAAAGAATTTTTTCTTGAATTTTATGTAGTCATAGCAGTAAATAATAATTACAAAAAGTCATAGATTAGTCATGTTATTGCTTTTTTTTAATAAGAGAAGACTATGTGAAAAATGCTTCCCAAAGAGTGAATTTCTCAAAGTTCACAAGATGATTTGCACCTAGAATGACAGAACTGAAGAAATCAAGTTCCATTTCCTCTTCTTTCCACTTAATATTATCATAGCTTATCTCAAGTTTGCTCTCTAAACACAAAAATATGTCCTAGGACAGTGGAGGGAGACAAGGACCATACCCGAGGCAAGTCAATAGGATGCTGAACTGTTTGTTTGCTGCTGCTGCTACTGCTCACTGTGAAAATGCATGTGTGTAGCAGAATCCGCATGTGTGGGGGCAAATTTTTTAAATGAGTTATTTCCAAATTAATTTCTGGTAGAACACAGTGTTTATTAAATGAGATATATTAAAAATCTGGTAAATTGGGGCTTGTGACACATATTCAATCATGTCTGACACTTTTGCAACCCCATGGACTGTAACCTGCCAGGTTTCTCTATCCATGGGATTTTTTTAGGCAAGAATGCTGAAGTGGATTGCCATTTCCTCCTCCAGAAGAGCTTTCTGACTCAGAGATCAAACTTGTGTCTCCTGCATTACAGGCAGATTATTTATCCACTGAGCCATTTGGGAAGCCCTAACTTGGGACTTAGGTATATATTATTAAAACCTCACAGTAACCCTAGTACTTGTTTAGCATTTAGAGCCACAGATTTTTTTTCAGGGAGGATTTTTTTTTTTTTTACTGACATTCTTTAAAATTTCCAGAGCATAATGAAAACAAGCAAGACCAACTTTTAGATAATTGTATTTTATTGTTTATTAACAAGCAATGCACTTGTAATCACTGCTCCTGGGTGGATGGTTCCTTGCTCCCTGTCTCTATATGCCTGTCCCTGGAGCCCCTATGGAAGGCTAAACTGGGTTCCATAGTCTAGCAAATATAATTTAATAGAGAAAATAGTTTAGGATCTCTTTCAAACTGTAAAATGTTAACCATTGTCTCTCATCCCCCATCATGGACAAGGTCATAGATGGAAAATACTTAACCCTCCTTCCTCTCCCACTCATGGCAGATATTTTTAATCTATCATAGACTTCTTTCCCAGGGAATAGGGATATGTCTTTGGAAGCTATATAAAACTGCAGTCTTGGCCATCCATCCAATTGTTCAGCATTGGTCTAAAAGTTGAAAACTATTTGCAGTTTTGAATTTAATCTTTAACCTGACAACCAAGTGAAGCTTTTCATCAGGATCTATAAGGGGAGTTTAGCACCATGTAGTTGCAGGGGCCACCTTGTTCATGAGGAGAGAGTGCTATGTGTCTCTGTATGTGGAAAAAGAGGTTCAGGAAACCAGCTAAGAAAGCTAGTCTTCACTCTTATAAGAGCATGAAAAAATAGGAAGTCCTCAGTATTCTCAAATGACGAGAATGGATATTTATCAAGTATTTATTATGGTCCAATCATTATTGATGAGTTTCGAATATATTAACTACTTGTATTCTTTCAAACTCCCAAAGTAGTACTATTATTACAATCCCTTCTATATAGGTTTCCCAGGTGATACTAGTGGTAAAGAACCCACCTGCCAATGCAAGAGATGTAAAGAGATGCAGGTTTGATCCCTTGGTTGGGAAGATCCCCTGGAGGAGGGCATGGCAACCCACTCCAGTATTCTTGCCTGGAGAATCTCATGGACAGAGAAGCCTGATGGACTACAGTTCATAGGGTCGCAAAGAGTCAGACATGACTGAAGCAACTTAGCATACACATGCATACTCCATAGATGAAACTTCAAATCTGAGAATATGAGCAATTATCCTCAAATCACACAGCTAGTGGTAGAGCTGGGAGTCAACACAAGGGGTGTGTCTGCAAAGCCCCACAAAGAAACATACTCTTTGTGGCATTCTGACCAGTTGATATCCATTCCAACTCTCCCTGACCTAATCTGGAGTCCAGGAGATATTTTGCAGAGGCAGAGTTTTGATTCAACTTGCTTTAAGGCCAGTATGAGAAAGTAATAACTTAGTGAATGTGACAAGCCAGGGGAAATAAAATAAAATATTAAAATTATCTCAAGGTAACTTTGATGTTTCATTTTCATTATTACATAAGCAAAATCTTTAGGTGATTTAAATGTTTTAATTATGGGTGTGTGCCTCTAAAAAGAAGGTCAACTGCTAAAGAGAGAGTGAAGATCTTATGAATAAGTTAATTGCTTTATATTCACTAATTCAAATAAGCTTCCCAACACTACTGAAAGTTAAAGATGATTCATTTTACAAAAGAAGACACTAAACTGAGAGAGGCTAAGCGACTTGTCCAGTGAATTGTGAAGCCATCACTTGAACACAGTCCCTGTAATTTCAGGCCCAGCATTCCCAGTCTTGCTCAAATGTTTGCTTTTCAAACAGCTTTCCATGTCTAAATCCCTCACACGCGATTCTTACTTGACCTAGGATGGAACTCTCTACCTGTACATCAATAGTCACTATACACCAAGCTCCACAGTTTCATTTCTAAGAAGAAAAATATAGAAAAATGGAAGGATAATATTTAATTGCAGAATGTCTAATGTGTTTACTTGATAATGTCAAGACAAGCTGGCACTAGGACAGCAACACTTTATTTAATAAAATCTATCAATTATCTATTCACGGCCAGATTCTGTGCTGGCCTTTGGGATGACAGAAAGACAGCACCACACCCCTGCCATCAGATGACATTTCAAATTTCTCTCATACAAATAAATTGAAAAACTAGTCTTTTAAAGAATTAGAGAATTTTGCTTAAAACCTTTTTGTTGTTGCTGTTAAAGATATAAGCAACCTTAAGCAATTTTAAGTTTAAGGTTGTAATTGTTGCTGTTGTTCAGTTGCTAAGAGTTATCTGACTCTTTGCAGCCCTATGGACGGTAGTCCTCCAGGCTCCTCTGTCCATGGGATTTCCCAGGCAAGAATACTGGAGTGGGTTGCAATTTCCTCCTCCAGAGGATTTTCCCAGATCAGGAATAGCAAAGTGTCTCCTGCATTGGCAGGCCGATTCTCTTCCACTGAGCCACCAGGGAAGACCTAAGTCTAAGGGGCATTTCTGCTAAAGCTTCAACCTTCAGCTCACCAATTTTCTCTCTGGTTTCTGGGAAATGAAATGCCTCTTAATCCGGTAGACTTAATAGAAGCCAACAATTCAAAAATTCACATTGGGTTAAAATTTCCAGTATCTTTTTTTAAAAGTTGGAGTATAATTACTTTGCAATGCTGTGTTAGCTTCTGCTGTACAACAGAAGTTGATATCTATATCAACTATATATATAGATAGATCTCCTCCCTCCTGCAGCTCCCTTCCACCTCTCCATACCCATCCATCTAGGTCATAACAGAGTACCGAACTGAGCTCCCTATGCTATACAACAGCTTCCCACTAGCTATCTATTTTACACACACATGTATATAGTACTATGTGTAAGGTAGCTAGTGGGGAGTTACTGTATAGCACAGGGAGCTCAGCTCAGTGCTCTGTGATGATCTAGATAGGTGGGTACAGGAGGATGGGAGGGAGCCCCAAAAGGGAGGGGATCTATCTATATATGTATAGCTTATACACTTTGTTGTACAGCAGAAGCTAACACAACACTATAAAGTAATTATATTCCAATTTTTTTTAAAAGACACTGACAATTTTTATCTAATGAGAATTTTTGAATCGTTGGCATGTATTAAGGTTACCAGACTAAACTAAAATAATTTAGTTGGACAGGAAGTTTAGATCAGCTCAAGGGGGAAAAAATGCACAACTCTTCTATGCACATGGTAGTATGTATGTATGTATATATATATATATATATATATATATCCCCTTCATGGATCAGCCCAAATGAGCTTGGAAGTAGTATCTTGCATGATGCTCCAGATAAGAACCCAGGCAGCCAATGCCTTGATTTTGGCTTTGTGATATCCTAAGCAGAGAACCCAGCTAAACAGGACTTCTGACCTAGAGAAATGGGAAATAAAATTACATGTTACTTTGGGCTTCCAGGCTTATAATTATACTATTATGCAGCAACAGGAAATGGATAACATTTATGAAATGGTCGAATTCTGTGGGATAGCAAATCAGAGAAAGTTCATATTCCCTCTACTTAGTACAGCCCTGACTTCATCTCCATGTCTTTGCTGTTTTAGTGTCTCATAAACAGATACTGCAGTATCCCCTGCCAATGCTAAGTTTTCCATGAAATGAATGGAGAATCAATAAATGCATGAGCTTTTTCCAAGAAAGAGATTCAAGTATAACCATGTGTATTTAGAAAAATTTCAAAATGTGACAATTAAATTGCAACTGATTTAAACTTCTTTCCACCCTTCCTTGCCCCTACTTGCACTTGACACTGAGCAAAACTATGGGCAATTTTAACATGAGGCTAAGATAATGTTGAACTCAAGAAATATTCACTTTGAGTTCAATGGATTATTTGTATGTTACTCACAGCTATTTCCCCATGTAGTTAGGCTATTATTAGCCACCCTAGCCTAGTAATCTCTTTAAAGAATGTTTCAACTGTTATGAACCTAGGATGAAAGGTGAGAGGTCATATCACGATGTGAAGGTATCTTATGGTGTCAAGCATCTGAAGTTTTTGAGTAACAGAGGAAATACAGGTTTTGAAATGTATAAAACTAGAACTATTGAAAGTTACTCTGATTATTAGCGGTGAAAGTGTGTTAGTCGCTCAGTCATGTCTGACTCTTTCAGACCCCATGGACTATAGCCCGCCAGACTCCTCTATTCATGGGTTTCTCCAAGCTAGAATAATGGAGTGGCTTGTCATTTCCTTCTCCAGAGGATCGTCCCAACCCAGGGATGGAATCCAGGTCTCCCGCATTGCAGGCAAGTTCTTTACCATCTGAGCCACCAGGGAAGCCCAGTTATTAGCAGTATAAACTTTTATTTAGAGAGTTCAGTGATCCTTTATGCCTAGAAAAAATAGTTTTCTTCTGTTCAGAATACACTTGATAAGGCTATACAAATAATTATTCACAAACCATATACTTTTATTATTTTATAAGAATCACATGAAATAGAATATATCATAATTTCTCAGTTTGTAGGGAATAAATATGTAACAGTATCACAGATATGTACATTTGTGTGTGAACTCCTATGCTTTGTTTATCCTCCTGTATTGAATCACACCTTGGTGTGTCTGTGCATCTTTTCCTGATGAAATTTCAAATTGTCAGTTTCAATTTTAATGTTAGAATAGTAAATTAGATTACCTTAATAGCTTGAAGAAATGAGTATTTCAGTGATAAAATTTTTATGTATGTTCACAACAAATAAGAGTAGATAATATAAGGATAATTTTATTATTAAAGTATATAGTTTAATATAAAATACTTACATATTTTAAATTAATTTAGATTACTCATATAATTTCAGTTTTGGAATAATTTTGTTTCTTTCAGAATTGTTGACCTATCATAATTCAAATACAACAAAAAGGAATGTTTAAACTTTATCATTAAAATCCAAACAGAAATTAATTACTAATAACTAGTTTTCAAATTAAAGGATAATATCAATAATAATAATAGATCCACAATAACTATATTACTCATAATAAAAATTTCATCTATCATACTAAGAAATACCATTTACTTTTCTATGATTTCTAAAAGATATTACAAAACTGTTGCATTTTTGCATGAATAGGATTATCTATCAAAAGAAAGAAATAGAAACATGTTTAGATGTGCCATAAAGTTAATTAATAAAAAATACATTGTTGTTTTTTTAGAATTTCTACATTATATGGTGTTTTCAGCTTCTTTCTGTTTGGAATTTGTCTTGATTTCTTTATTCTTTCTAAATAAATATTCACTTTTGTACTTAATTTTTTATCTGTATAATGTATTCTTTTTCTTTAACACAGCTTCCAAAAACGCATAAATTTTTTGTCCCACTTCAGCTTGCCACTACCCCAGGTGTAGACTCAGTTCAACCTAAGTCCCTCGGTTCGGCCTGGCCATGGTAGACTGTACACCAAGGGTTCAGCTGCTCACTCGTAGGAGACAAATAAGGCTGCCTCCCTTTTGCCTTTCCTGAGAACTCAGTGGGGAAAAATAATTGCCTGGATGTCCATGAACCCCTTGAATTAGAAGCCCTGCTGCTTGCCTCAGGCCAGTGTTTAGAACAAAGCTTGGCTTCAGTTCAGTTAGATCATCCTACAGATAAGACCGGGAGTCCTGACAATGGCTATTCTGAAGAACCTATGTTTAGAAGACCTCTGATCTTTATGACTAAGACCTACTGACCACATTCACCCAAGATCACATTTGTTTCAGATGGCACTAGTGATAAAGAAGTCTTCCCTGGTGGCTCAGACAGTAAAGAATCTTCCTGCAATGTGAGAGACCTGGGTTTGATCCCTGGGTTGAGAAGACCCCCTGGAGAAGGGTACGGCAACCCACTTCAGTATTCTTGCCTGGAGAATCCCAAAGGCAGAGGAGACAGACAGGCTACAGTTCTTGGGATTGCACAGAGTCAGACACAACTAAGCACAGCACAGTGCTAAAGAATCCGCCTGCCAATGCAGGAGACACAAGAGATCCCTGAATCAAGAAGATCCCCTGCAGAAGGAAATGGTAACCCCCTCCAGTATTCTTGCCTGGAAAACTCCATAGACACAAGAGCCTGGTGGGCTACAGTTCGTGGGGTCACAAAGAGTCGGACACACCTGAGCGACTGAGAACAAGATTTCCCCCAGCTCTCACTCTTCCCACAGAAACTGTGTTCATCTCTCCTGGCTTCTGTCTCCTCCCCTGTCCCCTGTGTTTACTCAGCACACACTAGGCTTCACATTGGGCACCATCCTCCCGCATACCACCTTAGAAGGAGACTTGGGGAAAGTCTGCAGTTCATTTCAGTTCAGTTCAGTCACTCAGTCGTGTCCTACTCTTTGCGACCCCATAAATCGCAGCACGCCAGGCCTCCCTGTCCATCACCAACTCCCGGAGTTTACCCAAACCCATGTCCATCGAGTCAGTGATGCCATCCAACCATCTCATCCTCTGTCATCCCCTTCTCCTCCTGCCCCCAATCCTTCCCAGCATTAAGGTCTTTTCCAATGAGTCAACTCTTCACATGCGGTGGCCAAAGTATTGGAGTTTCAGCTTCAACATCAGTCCTTCCAATGAATAAGTCTGCAGAGAGGCTGTTAAATGTCAAATTCTAGAGGCAGAGGAGACTCAAAACCACTGGAGTGTTTAGAAGTTAGTCACAGACTTATTCTCATGAGTGAAAGAGATATTTTTTCCTTATAAGATTTTGATGTAGTGATAAAGTGGAAAGAGGGAAAAGTAGTTAGTGTTACCAAACAAGGACTGGCTGCCCAATATGGATGGAAACAAACACTATGGCACTGGCTTTTGAGAAAAGAAAAAGCTTTATTTTGAGATTGAGGAAAGGCTCTCTCATCTGTCTCCCTGATGTGTGGTATGGTCCCTCTATTCTGAGTTAGGGAGAAGAGGCTTTCTTATCTCTCTGTGCTATTCTTTGGAACGTTGCATTTAGATGGGTATATCTTTCTTTTTCTCCTTTGCTTTTCACTTCCTTTCTTTTCACAGCTATTTGTAAGGCCTCCTCAGACAACCGTTTTGCCTTTTTGCACTTATTTTTCTTGGAGATGGTCTTCACCCCGTCTCCTGTACAATGTCACAAACTTCCGTCCATAGTTCATCAGGTACTCTATCAGATCTAATCCCTTGAATCTATTTGTCACTTCCACTTTATAATGTAAGGGATGTGATTTAGTTCATACCTTGATGGTCTAGTGGTTTTCCCTACTTTCTTCAGTTTAAGTCTGAACTTGGCAATAAGGAGTTCATGATCTGAGCCACAGTCTGCTCCCAGTCTTGTTTTTGCTGACTGTATAGAGCTTCTTCATCTTTGGCTACAAAGAATATAATCAATCTGATTTTGGTATTGACCATCTGGTGATGTCCATGTGTAGAGTCTTCTCTTGTGTTGTTGGAAGAGGGTGTTTGCTATGACCAGTGCGTTCTCTTGGCAAAACACTATGAGCCTTTGCCCTGCTTCATTCTGTACTCCAAGTCCAAATTTGCCTGTTACTCCAGGTGTTTCTTGACTTCCTACTTTTGTATTCCAGTCCCCTATAACGAAAAGGACATCTTTTTTTGGGTGTTAGTTCTAAAAGGTCTTGTAGGTCTTCATAGAACCATTCGACTTAAACTTCTTCAGCATTACTGGTCAGGGCATAGACTTGGATTACTGTGATATTGAATGGTTTGCCTTGGAAATGAACAGAGATCATTCTGTTGTTTTTGAGATTGCATGCAAGTACTGCAGTTCGGACTCTTTTGTTGACCTTGATGGCTACTCCATTTCTTCTAAGGGATTCTTGCCCACAGTAGTAGATATGATGATTATCTGAGTTAAAGTCACCGATTCCAGTCCATTTTAGTTCGCTGATTCCTAAAACATCGATGTTCACTCTTGCCATCTCCTGTTTGACCACTTCCAATTTGCCTTGCTTCGTGGACCTAACATTCCAGGTTTCTATGCAATATTGTTCTTTACATCATTGGACATTGCTTCTATCACCAGTATTGTGATAAAATAGTATTGTGATGAGGACCCTGTGTGTGTGTCAGTGTGTATGAACAGGTCAGCATAAACCATTAACCAAATTTTGGCTTGAAGAGGAATAATTTTAGGAAGTTTGAACATAGATTCAAGGATAGGACTTAACTAGAGCTGAATGTTCATAGTAATAGGAAAGTTTAGAAACAGACCATAAATTTAAAAGGAGGTGGTAGGTATGCTTTTTTAATTTTCTGATGCTTTGATATCTTGGGGGTTTGTTGCCCTAGCAAGGTTAACTAATTCCTAGAAAGGCAAACAACTTTCCTGGAGCACATGTTTCATATGCAAACCAACACTACAGAGCTCACACCCCCAACACCCCCTTATAAGATTCTCACATGCCTGCATACTCCGTTGCTCAGTTGTGTCCGACTCTTTGTGACTCCATGGACCATATAGCCCACCAGGCTCCTCTGTCTATGGATTTCTCCAGGCAAGAATACTGGAGTGGGTTGCCATTTCCTTCTCCAGGGGATCTTCCTAACCCAGGGATCAAACCCACATCTCCTGCTTTGGCAGGCGAATTCTTTACCACTGAGCCACCTGGGAAGACCCAGGGCTCTCACACTCAGGCTATTATTCTCCGATCCGAAGAACATGGGGCCAAATATCGGACAACTTGGGACAGCTTCTGTGCCTCAGAACCCACTGAGATTATTCAAACTAGCGAATCCTAAATCTACTTATCCTACCTGATCCATTCCTTTCCATGGAAACTTCGATAAAAGCCCTTGGCATGTTTCCTTGTCACTCCTTTACTTCTTGAGTGACCCTAGTGCTTTCCAGCATAGCCCTGTGTGGTGTGGTATGTCTCCTGTTTCTAAGGATCTGTGAGTATAAAAAAGTTTACTCCTTCTAGATCAAAAATGTTGGAAAAAAGAATGTAAATTTTTCAAAAGGCAAAACTTGAATTTGTCACATGCCAGCCACAATTTACATGATGTTGCAACATTTAGTTATTTATTATATAGCATTTACAATATTAATATAGCATTCAGTTATTAAAAGTAATCTGGAGATGATTTAAAATACATAGGAAATTATGCACAGGTTATATGCAAATCCTATACCATTTTATACAAGACATTTGAGTACCCTCAGATTTTGGTATCCCCGAGGTATCCTGGAAAGTGAAAGAAAGTGAAAGTGAAGTAGCTCCGACTCTTTGCGACCCCGTAGACTGTAGCCTATGAGGTTCCTCCATCCATGGAATTTTCCAGGCAAGAGTACTGGAGTGGGTTGCCATTTCCTTCTCTGGGGGATCTTCTAGACCCAGGGATTGAACCTGGGTCTCTTGAATTGCAAACAGACACTTTTGCTGTCTAAGCCACCAGGGAAGCCATCCTGGAACCAAACCCCAAAGATATGGAGGGACTGATATACAAACTCTCCAATAAAAGATGGGAATAAATCATAACTTTGGATTTAACAATGGTTTCTTAAATTTGACACCAAAGCAAAAAAAAAGAAAAAAAAAATCCCTTCATGACAGTCATTTCCATATCTTTATGTATTAGCAAGGTCTGATTAAAGAAAATTCTGGATACCCTTAACACAAGAGTCACACAAGTACACCGCTATCACAAAAGTATGAATGAGACAGAAATAATATTTAGAAAACCAACCTGCTCAAGACAAACACACATCACATTGGAATGAGAAGTTCATGCATGGGGTTTTGGGAAAAGCTATACTTCTTGTTACTCTGCCTGGTCAGTTTACCATATCTATTGAGCCCATGGAAGTTTTTGTTCCTTGTAAAAGTATCTTAAAGGTACCAAAATAAGAACGGATCATTTAAGTCACAAGCTCTTCGGAATAGCCATTGTCAGGACTCCCAGGCTCATCTGAAACTAATGAGTTTTGAGGGTCTCCCAGTGCTCTGCACACAGGAAACACTTATTAAGTGTTTGTTTAATGAATAGATGACAGTGGATCTAGGTAAACACCTGCCCACCTATACTGCAGTGTGAGAAGGGCTGTGATGAAACTAGTATGGTGGAATCAGGTAGGAAGGACTGATTTAATCCTTATTCGTGCTCCATCCCAAGGCTTTCCTTTTCTGCTCCCTTGATGCTGGTCTCTTGTTCCCTTCACCCTGAAGTCCCCTGAGTCCCAGTGTACCCAGAAACAGGGAGAGGGGGTGAAACCAGACACAACAGCCCCCACTTCCTGCCCTTCATGAATCTCACCACACAGCTTTACTAAAGAAAGGAGTTGAAAGTAATCATTAAAATGAGTTTTAGGGATTACCCTTGTATTTCATTTATCCTTGCTCACTCCTTTCCCCTACAGGCAAGAATAATGAGTTGCTAGCATTTTTATTCTCAGAAATTCAATGAAGTTCTGAACTCTAAGGAACATATATTCCCTCAGAATTAGAAGAATATTATCAGATAAATTGTCCAAAGAAGGATCTGCTGAAAGTTAAATTTCTGAGGCAAGCTTGATTTATCTCAATACAATAGAATATTATACTTACATAAAATATTCATACCATTAGGGAGAAAATTGTCTTGAACTTGGAGCAGTTTAGACTCTGAGGAAGAAGTCCTGAAAAATTACATACATTATGAAAATGTTTCTCTCTTAGGGTTTTGAAATTCATATAAAAATTTGAGAAGAGATATGCTTTTAAACTTTACAGAGGATGTTTTCAATTACACAGATACTTTAAGACCACAAACAAGTGATCTAAGGAGTTAATAATAAACCTGTTTACTATCAAAAGTGAACAGCCAACCCTATAGTTGCCATAATGTTTTAATCTAAAATTAGCACTAAGAGGTTTTTTTCCTCTGCTGCTTCATGTATGTGTTCATATAATATTTTTAAAAGTATACAATTAAATTACAGTTATGAATCAGTTTTATATTTCTAAAGGCAAGATCATTGTAAAAAATCTTTCCCATAAGATCCATTTAATTTGTGCATCTGGCACAAAGCAGGTGTTCAATAAACACTTAATCTATAAATGAAAAGAATGAATGAGTAAATGAATCTTTTCTATATGTTCACAGACCATCTGCTTAATATCCTAGAATGTTCTTAGGAAGATTTGTTGTGTTTACAGGTTTCTAGTTACTGAAAATTAGGCAATATTTATCATTCTCATATTATGTCATAGATTTATCGTATATTAGAAATTCCTGACACTGTTTCTTCAATTTTGTTCCTGAGGTATGGTTGTCTCTTAGGGAGTTTATTTATTAGCACTTCTTTAATGAAATGAGTTAATGATGAGTCTCAGATGACAATTCTTCTTTGAGTTAAGACAGACACATGATTCTCCAGTTTTCCCACTTGTGATATGCAGAGGGCAGAGGGGAACTACAGAAGCAGGAAGATGAATGAGTATAG
Source organism: Giraffa tippelskirchi (assembly GCF_054371585.1). Classification (NCBI taxonomy): domain Eukaryota; kingdom Metazoa; phylum Chordata; class Mammalia; order Artiodactyla; family Giraffidae; genus Giraffa; species Giraffa tippelskirchi. The sequence continues at coordinate 128,867,718 of NC_137277.1, forward strand.
TCTGAAAAAGTCTGCATTAAAAAGTCTTATTTTATTCATCAGAAAAGATTATAATATTGACCATACAATACCCAAATCATTGAGAAGAATGCTTCCTCTATATATTGCATTGTTCCTAATTATTACACTGAAGTTAATTTCTCACATTAAATGATAATGTCCACTAATCTTAACAGCAAAAGCAAAGAAAGATGAAACAGCAAGACTATCTCACTGAGGTTGTTATTGGGACAGAATCAAGTCAGAGGCAGGTTCTATGATACATACATGAGATGCCAATTAGGAGAGTAGTTGCCACTCCTACTCTCTCCCATTACATCCCAGCAGCTCTCTGTTTCCAGGGCTGGCTCAGGCTTTCTCCTCTGTGATGTAGAAGGATAAGCAACAGATGAAAAGAAACTACTGGTACTGGGGGCAGTAGGCAGATTCAGAGTCTGTGAAGAAGGCAAGTAGCCAATGGAAGGAAAACAACTGACCTGTGGAAAAAGAGAAGTTTCAGCAGTAATGGTGCTCAAAAGGAAAAGACACTTGGTCTTTGGAAAGAGCAATATGCAATCATAATCAGTTTCTTACTTTTATCAGTGAGAAATCATCATTATCAACCGTGTTTCTTTGATAGCTGCCTCACCACATCAGTAAATGAGTATTCGAGCTACATGAGTAAGGATCCAACACAGAGCCGCATTATTCATTCTCTATTGTCCTCTGTTTAATTCTTCCAGTAAATAATTGAGCATCTAATAGGTGCTCATAATTCCTAGTGAGGAATTCTTTACATGGGTATCGTGATCCATAACATTCTTATATGTGCTGTGTGCTAAGTCACTTCCGTCCTGTCTGACTCTGTGATCCTACAAACCATAGCCCTGCCAGGCACCTCTGTCCAGGCAAGAATACTGGAGTGGGTTGCCATGTCCTCCTCCAGATGATCTTCCTGACCCTGTGTCTCTTACACCTCTTACATTGTTTAGTGGGTTCTTTACCACTAGCACCACCTGGGAAGCCCACATATACATGTGAGCATATGTATGTGTGGGTGTGGATACTTTCCACCCTACGTGTATGTAATTCACCCTTTTCTACACATTGACTCATCTAGTATTCAGAACCAGCTGTGTACTTTAGGACATGAATTTAAATATATACCAACATCTTATATTTGGAGAGTTTTTTTGAGAGTACTGCTGCCAGAGTTGAGCTAGACGATGAGCTAGCTATAATTCCTCCCTAGCAGAGCAAACAAATTTCCCTCAAATCTTTCAGGACCTAAATTGCATTCTGGTTTCTCACAGACCCAGTATAACAAATGCTTAGTCCCTTCCCATCTTCTCATCTTTCCTTTCTCCCCCTGCAGTCAGACCTTTATTTCTCTGTCAGTAGCAGTGCATGTCCTAACCGCTCAATGATGCTTCCCTACATTTTCCCTCAGTTGAAATACTCTTTGGAGACATTCCTTGAGCTTCCCCTTTGATTTCTTTATTTCATTTCCTCTGAAATCAGATTCTCCGTTATTTCTTCCTGGTCCTCCTTATTGAGGTCTCCTTGAGAGCCTTCTACTCTGGGGGGTGGGGAGAAAAGAAGCTGTCTTTCCTGCTGTCCTGTCTTCCCTGTTTTCCCCCTGTGGTCCTCTCGCCTCACTCCCTCCTCCCCCACCAGTGCTCACACAAGTCCATTTTTACTAAGATAGGCCCTCTCGTCTCCTTCTGCGACAGGACCTAGCTGCTCACCTCCCCTGCCTGTGACTTCCCTGCTCTGTTTATCTTTCACCTCGGCTGGTTCTTGTTCTTCAGCAGTCTTTTCCATCTACAGCTTGAAATCCACCTTCTCTATTTTCTTCCCACGTCTGCCTGGCAATGCCTTTCAAAGCCTCACTCCCTGCTACAGCCACATTCACTGGGGCAGGTGTGACCAGCTCGATGGCTTTCTATCTCCTTTCGTTCTGATCCATGAGGCTGCCTTCTTCCTATGCTGTTATGCTCTCCATGCATTTTGCATGGCTGTGGCCTTTCTGATTACAAAAGTGACAGACCATCCACTTTCTGCAGAAGGCCCAGAGATGCCTTGTTCCCCACACATGGAGTCCTGGCCTTGCTGCTGCCAAGTTGCTTCAGTCGTGTCCGACTCTGTGCGACCCCATAGATGGCAGCCCACCAGGCTCCCCAGTCCCTGGGATTCTCCAGGCAAGAACACCGGAGTGGGTTGCCATTGCCTTCTCCAATGCATGAAAGTGAAGTCGCTCAGTAGTGTCCAACTCTTAGCGACCCCATGGACTGCAGCCTACCAGGCTCCTCTGTCCATGGGATTTTCCAGGCAAGAGTACTGGTCCTGGCTTTACTGCCTGTTATATTCAGACTGCCTCTGTATATTATATACTGCCTCTGTATGCTTTTTTAAGCTATAGGGGGGTTTTGGCTCTTGTCTGTAAAAGCTGCATCTGTAGTAAACTTTAAATAAAAAAGTCACACTAGGTAGGTACTGAGCCCTATGCTCCCTTATTTCAAACTCACACGGTCCATTGAAATCCTAAAATTTCAGGCTGTTTTCCTAAGAATTAATAGAGAAACATGATTCCAGAAATTCTAACTTTTACAATTTAGGCAAATAGGAGATGGGGCACTGGCGCATTGCATAACTTTTACTTAAAGTAATATAAATGAGGTAGAATATAAAGTGGATTTTGAAGAGTTTCTCAGATCTCCCCTAAATTCATAGCCCTACTGTGTGTGATATTTTCCTGCCACGTGAAATCCATTAGTCTGTTTTGACAGTGCTCCAACATCTCTTCCCTATCATAGGTATAAACAAAGCATAGCAACCAGCAAATCATGACCTATGGGCTATATCTGGCCCACCATCTGTTTTTGTAAATAAAGATTTATTGGAACAGAGTCATGTTCATTTGCTTATGTACTGTTTATGGCTGCTTTTATAAGGACAGAGATCATACAACCCACTGTATTAGTCAGGATTCTCTAGAAAAACAGGACACTAAGATATATAGATACATAAGGCGAAATTTATGAATTATGAGAATTATGAGAATTTGTTCACATATTTATGGAAGCTAACAAGTAACATACTCTGCTGTCTAAGCTAGAGAACATGAAGGCCAGTGGTATAGTTCAGTCTTAGTTAAAAGACCTGAGAATCAGGGAAGCCAATGGTGTGATTCCCAGTCTAAGGCCAAATGCTTGAGAACCCTGGGGGAAGTAAGTCCTGGTATAAAGTCCTAGAGACCAATGACCTGAAAACGAAGACCTCTAAAGTCAAAGGGCTTCCCTGGTGGCTCAGACAGTAAAGAATCTGCCTGCAATGCAGGAGACCTGGGATCGATCCTGGAATTGGGAAGATCTCCTGGAGGAAAGCATGACAACCCATTTCAGTATTCTTGCCTGGAAAAACCCCATGGACAAAGGAGCCTGGTGGGCTACAGTCCATGGTGTCACAAAGAGCCGGACATGACTGAAGTGACGAAGCACAGCACACACTAAAGTCAAAGGACAGGAGAAGATGAATGTCCAAGGTCAAGGCAGAAAGAGAGAATTTGCCCTTTCTCCTCCTTTTTGTTCTACCTTGGCCCTCAATAGGTTGGTTGGTGTCTGTCTACATCAGTGACGGTTATCTTCTTTCCTCAATTGACTGGGTTAAATGCTAATCTTTTCTGGAAAAACCCTCACAAACACACCCAGAATTAACGTTTTACCAGATATCTGGCATCCCTTAGCCCAGACAAGTTGACACAGAAAATTAGCTATCACACCCACAAAGTTCCTTTACAAAGTTTGTTCAACTCTGATGAAGTGTCAAGAATTTGCTCTACTCTATCTTCTTGTCACTAACTTGATTTTTCATTCCAGCTTTATTTCTTCCTTTTTTCCTCGTTAATCTAAAAATTCATCCTGTCCAGCTCTTCTGACTCTGTATTCCATTTAATCATGCTCTTGATACATTCACTGAAATCACACACAAGGTAATGGATGCAGTCTTGGTACACTTTCTCCTGGTAAAGCCATTAGAATCAATCTGATTTCTCTGCTGCTTGGAAGATTCACATGAAAATCGTTTATATGTGGGATGTTGGTTACTGAAGATAATGTTCACTGAGTCGTCATCATTTTGTGCTGGGTGGTTGTCTGCCATCCTTATCAAATTGACTTTCCTGCTCCACCTATTAAAGATCCATAGTTTTTAATATGCTTTCCTCATCTATTTCTTTCTTCTACATCAACTGCTATAGAATCTATGAGAAATAGCAAACCAAGTGCATTTTATTTCTTCCACTTTTGCCTCTACCTTGCTATTTTTGTATTTTTTAATTCCTTCCATTACCCTGCCCCATTTATCCTGTTTTCAGCTACCATTGACCCTGACCTACTAGGGACTACAGTTGGGAATGGGTAGCTTAACCCCCACAATAGCTCCAGTTTCTATCCCTCTCTTGTGTCCTTTGACCATTATAGTCTACATGACTTATGCCTCCTCCATATACTTGTCATCTCTCTTCCTATGCGGTCCTCTGGTCCAGCTGACTGAATTACTACCTTAACTCTTACAACTTTTTCCTCCTCTTGTCATCTTTCTTATTTATAGTGGCTTCTTTTAAGCATGTGCTACTCAGCTATGGTTTTTCTAGTAGTCATGTATGGATGTGAGAGTGTGACCATAAAGAAGGTTGAGTGCTGAAGAATTGATGCTTTGAAACTGTGGTGTTGGAGAAGACTCTTAAGAGTCCCTTTGACTGCAAGGAGATCAAACCAGTCTATCCTAAAGGAAATCAACCCTATATATTCATTGGAAGGACTGATGCTGAAGCTGAAGCTCCAATACTTTGGCCACCTGATGTGAAGAGCTGACTCATTGGAAAAGACCCTGATGCTGGGAAAGATAGAAGGCAGGAGGAGAAAGGGATGATGGGACAAGATTGTTTGATGGCATCACCGACTCAATGGACATGAGTTTGAGTGAGCTCCAGAAGCTGGTGAAGGACAGGGAAGCCTGGCATGCTGCAGTTCATGGGGTTGCAAATAGTTGGATTCGCTGAACAACTGGAAAAACTCATTCCTGAGGGAACAATAACTGCCATCTGAATTAATTTCAAGAAGTGATATGTCACCATTTACAGGTACTGAAAAACTAAGAGACTAATTGAAACATGTAAGCTGAACACTGATTTTTGTTTTTTTTTTTTTCATTTTACAAATTCCACTAGGAAGTATCCCTCAGAAGAGAAGGGAGGAGGGAGAAAAATGTGAGGACTCCCTAGTGTGTGCCAAGCACTTCTGGATGCTTGCAATAACATTATTGAATATATTTCCCACTACAATCCTGTAAGAACAAAATTATTACTTCTGTTGAGGGCATAGAGAAGTAAGAAACTTGCCTCAGGCTACACAGTAAGGTTACATTTCAAGGATTTGATATCACAGATGTCTGACTCCAAAGCCCATGATCTTTTATACTGTAGCACATTATTTTCAGTGTTGCTTACTTTTTATACAATCTGTCTGTCTTGTTTCTGGAATAGGACAGAAACAAAGCCCCATCCATTTTATTAGCTATCATAGAATTTAGGAATGATTCCTACACTTTGAAATTATACATGAATTATCTGTGGATTAGCTGTCTTGGCTGCTGGAACAATTTAGATGCTTGTGTTGCTGTGTTACATTGCTTCAAGCAAATAAACAGATGAAACAATCAACAGCAATAAAAACAACACTGAAAAACAATGATAACATTTCAGTTTGGATACCAGCCAGAGAGCCATGGCACATTCAAACTGGATATGTGGTGAGAGTTTAATTAAGGAAATTTAACAGGATCCATAAAAGTTGGGTGTGAACAATGCATAGGTTGGTCAAATCAGGCATATATTAATCAGAGATGGTGTTCAGGTTCAAGGATATAGTCATTCACCAGAAATAGGAGAAGCAGAACCACCCAGGGCATCTATTCTCATGCTCCAGATCCTTACTTCCTAGGTGGAACTTGCATTCCCTGGTTCAGGTTGAAGGATGATATTTTGAAATGAGCTATCTGCTCAAACAACAAGGAACATTCAAGGTTAGGAACCATTTTCATTTGCTGCCCAGATAGTTCCCTAACTTACTTTATATCTTCAGGGCACTAGGCCCAATAAATACATAGATTCTAGATATGTTTATCTGAGGTCATCCTCCACCATCATGCTTAAAGCATGTACACTATTTGCCTGGCAGGAGAGTAATTATCATCATATCTACCTGATGATTATACCAAATCTTCTGTTTTATCCAGGAAAATCTTGAGGGACAGAAGTAGATCAGAAGCCACTTGCTTAATTCCTTCCTTGCCCCAAACTAGCAAGAAGGGGGCATTAATTATCCTTAGTGCAAAGGAACATGTAGAAGGAACTGGAGGAGCTGCAGTCTTCACGAGAGGGCTGCAATAACCTGACAGGGAGAGAACTGGAATAAACACACATCACTTCCTCATACCCTCTACCCTCCAACAACTGCCTCCCTTTGACCCAAACCAGCTAGACACTAGGGAACAAGGAAGCCTGCTCCTACTGACTATACATGCCTCTGGGCACAAAGCAGGATGGAGAAAGGTAATGAGCATATCCAGAGATGAAACAGAAGTCGTCCCTATACAGAGATACTGAGAAATTAAAATGTGTAATAAGTGGTCAACTCTTACTAAATTCTATTGAATTAGAAAATCAAGTTAGAAATTTTTTCCCATGAATAATCTATAAAGATATACTTCTAATTTTCTGTTAAGGAGATTTTACAACTTTTTCCTATGACCCAGATGAGAGTTGTTTCTGAGCTAGGTCACCTTAATCCATCCTGTTGCCATTTGAGTGCTGAAATTATTAAAGAAGTAGAATAGCTAGTCTCCTCCTCTAAAACATCTTTAATATATGATGAGTTTACTATTCAGATGCTTTTTTCCTCAAAAACAAAGAATATAGTTCCCTGACATAGACAACTTCACACACTACACATAACATTGGTCCAACCTTTCAATGACTTAAAATCAACAACAAGTATGTATTAAATAACTATTTCATACTCAGGTCTGTGTCAGATAAAAGTGGGCTTACAGATCTGTGTGTGCTGTGCAGGGTAGGGAAGTCAGGGAGTGAAGGAGGGAAGAACATCGTTCTTATTTTCAAAAGGTTTTAAAAATCTCCAAATATCTCTTTTGAAGATGATTCAAAGTAGTTTTCTGTAATGCATTATTGCAAGCTCTGTTGTAATTGGCATTTACACAGCTAACCCTTTACAGGAAACATAGATAGCCAGCCTTATTTTTAAAACCGAGTCAATCAATAATTAGCAACAATGTTCAAACTATATAAATTTTATTAGAAATATAGAAGACATCTTTATAATCTTCCTCAAACTTAGAAGATACTCCTGGTACAAAATGTCTTTTTTCAACTAGTCTTCTTCCGTTCATAAATTTCATGAGTAAAATGTGTCATAGAAGAGATTGATAATGGTCAAATGACTAACATTTGTTGAGGACCTATAAACATAGCCCTTTTCACACAGTCCTTTTCTAGATCTCATGTGACTATCTCTTCCCCTATTAATATTGAAACTTTATTCTTGCAGCTTAACTTCTGAGCCTCCCTATCTTCATCAGTACAGGTAAGCTTTATTTCTATCCCAAAAGGATGGGAAAGTGTTTTGTAAAAATATGCTATACAAAGTTGGTTTTTGGCTTTATACACATGAAAACTTATGATCTCTCTATTTTATGAAAATTTAAATTTTCCACAGTTGTTTTACTCGGAGCTGGTTGGCATTTTTTCTGCCTTGATGTTGTAGTGGAGTGTATGGGAAAAGTGAGTGAACTCCATGATGGCATGTATGGTGAGTTAGTTTATGGTGAGATGATCATGATTTTTAAAAGAGCTAATGTGAAAAGTCCCTTGAATCAAGCCACACCCCTGCCACCAGACTCTGGAGACCTTCTGGCGTGATAACAAGGGAACCTGGCTGCCATCTCTGTTAAATAAAAAACGCTTACACTTCACCCATGAAAGAGTGGAATGTGAAAACTTGAAATACACTTTTCCTTGGGAAATGAGCTCTGAATAGATCAGGAAAGAAAAATAAAACCTGGAAGAAACATAAAATAAAAGTTTAAAAGCCATTTTACCAGAAATAAATCATTTTTCAACTTTGCAGAGTAGATGGACTATCAAAAACGATTGATCATCTAAAATTTTATCATCCAGTTTCCCATTCTTTCATCCCCTCAAAGTCTGTATTTTTTTTTTCATGTTCAACTATCATTAACCCATCAAAGTTACAGCTGCCTCTCTGAGACCTCTGTTTAATGAGAAAATAAACTGAAGACATTTCAGGGAGTGTTTTAAATTGAATCTCATTAATTTGTTGTTTCAGAAAGCAGTCACCATTAGCAATCACTCCATTGCTTCAAATGGCAGAGCATTTTTGCAATCGAATTCATTATGCCCTCTCAGTATGAGAAGGGGCCAGAGCTAATGTCATGACTGCCTTGTCATTCTAACTGTGCTGCTTCATTTCCTGGAAATCTGAAGCCCTGCATTTTCTTTCATTTGCTAATCTACTTAAGAGTGATTTCATATTTTATTTGAGCTGGAACGTTGCCTGTAATCTATACAGAGGGAAATATTTGCCTCACCAGGATCCTCCAGTGACTTGATCCTTCTTCATGGCGTCCAAGTAGCCTAGAATCCATAGATAAGTCCAAATTTTAAAATTTAGTTTTATTCTGGCTTTGACCCACTGCTTCCAGAACCATCTAACCAATAGATATTAAAAGTTGCTGGTTTAGTTTCAGTTACTCTGAAGCAAGGATTTGCCTGTTGATAGCTGGGTCAGGAAGATTCCCAGGAGTAGGAAATGGCAACCCAACTCAATATTTTTGCCTGGAAAATGCCATGGACAGAAGAGCCTGGTGGGCTACAGTCCACGTGGTTGCAAAAGAGTTGGACACAACTGAGTGCACGTGCACAGCTTATCTGAGAGGTAATCTGAGGAAGCAGAAGGAAAGAAGTGAAGCAAGTTGGAAAGAGAAGAGAGAAAAGCCAACAGAGAGCTCAAGCCCACAGGGATCACTGAGACATGTCAAATGAAAATAAAGGCACAATTTGAGAGTTGTGAGTTAAGTTTTACTTGGGTCAAAATGAAGACTATACCCTGGGAGACAGCCTCTCAGATAGCTCTGATGAACTACTCTAAAGAGGTGGGGAGCAGAGTGTCAATATATATGTAATTCTAGTGAAGGGGGATATTTGCAACCAAGCACATATTTGGCAGAAGGTTGCTGTAGTCATGAGGAACAGATATCTCCGTTGATTTTAGTGCTTTCCTAGATATGAAAAGATGCAAGAAATTTGGCTCATAAAATTTTCTCTTGAAAAATATCTAGCTATCTGAAGGCCTATTCTGCTAGTTTTCCTAGAGCATAGAGCACTGGATTCCTAGTTTCCACACTGAACTCCTTTCAGGGTGTGTTGAAGGTCAACAACTGCAATGACTAATGACTTCATCCTTATAGAGGCAGACGGAGAGCAATCATATTTTGTCCACAGACACTTACAACTGAAAGATGGGGAGCTGAGGTCCTACTTTGTATGGTGTTGTCCCTCACTGTGTAACACTTCAACCTTTCTGGGCTACACTTGTACTTGGGCTCACTTGCCTCCCTTGATCTAAGAGAGCAGAAAAGTAGAGCAAGGTAAAGGGAGCTGTCCAATTCACCTCTGCTGAAATCAGGGACCCCAGGGAAAGGGCAAGTCACTCTGCTGTGGGGGAGCATGGGTGTCTGAGAGGCATCAGTAGCTAACTATGCAGCATATACTACATTTTAGTTCTCTTGTGTTTGTTTTGTCCCTTTTAGCCAGTGGAGTTGCATACAATCAAATTCAACCCAGAGTATTAACAATACCTAGATAAAAATAAGATTGAATTTCAGTTATTTGTATGAGTCTACATAGTTGTGTTACATTATTCATGGAAAGAAAGTTCTCTCTCTCTTTTTCTTAAAGAGCAGTATGGAGATCTTGGCATTGCATAGCGTACATTTAAAGCAGGAAGAAATTGCCTTGATGTCATTGACCTTTGTTTGTTAATGCTTCTCACTGATATTTTTTCTCTCATTTTAGAAGTCTTATTGTTTCAACTTATTTTTCTTCTTCTCCCTCAACATCTTTTCTTCTTCCTCTTCTTTCTCCTCCTCCTCCTCCCCTTCATCTCCTCCTTATTCATATTCTTCTTTATTTTGTTTGATGCAAGCAATGATTTGATTTGATGCAAGCAATGATTTGATGCAAGCAATACAAACAAATTTGCAATTCTAAAAAGAAATGTCTTCTATCAATAAACAATTATTTTAAATATATTGTGCAATTTTCTTCTGGCTTGTAGAGTTTCTGTTGAGAAATCATCTGCTAATATATAAAGCGAATTCCCTTATATATTATTTGTTCTTTTTTTTCCCTTGTTGCTTTTAATATTTTATCTTTGTCTTTAACTTTTGTCAGTTTAATGACTATGTGTCTCAGTGTATTGATGAAAGGAAGAACCTACAAACAAGAATGCTCTACCCAGCAAAACTCTCATTCAAATTTGATGGAGAAATAAACAATTATTGATTTCAAATACACTATGAAGACACCTCAAAACTTTTGGAGTCAGACAAGGCTAAGTTCAAAACTCTTTGTGCCAATCATTAGTAACATGTCACCAGGATACTTAACCTCTTTTTTTAAAACTTTTTCGTTTCTCTATTGTCTTTCTATTTTTCCCCTTGCTTTATTGAGTTAGAATTGATAAAATTGTATATATTTAAACTGTAAAGAGTGATGATTTGATATACATTTACTTGGGAAAATTATTACCACAATCAAGTTAACTAACACATCCATCACCTCACATAATTACTATTTTGTGTGAGTATCATGAGGATGTTTAAAATCTACACTCACAGCTAATTTCAAGGATATAGCAAGTATTATTAACTATAGTCACTATACTGTACATTAGATCCTTAGAACATAATCATCTTATAATTGGAAGCTTGTAGCCTTTGAACATCATCAACCTGTTCCCCACTCCACCTCCTCCAGACTGTGTTAAGCACTGTTCTCTTCTTTTTATGAGTTAATTTATTTTTGATTTGACATATAGATTACTTCATATATTATTTAGGTTCAACCATATTGCTGTAAATGGCAGGATTTACATCTTTTTATGGCCCAATAATATTCATTATGTATATGTGTATATATATATGTATATATATATATACATATATCACATCTCCTTTATCCACATCTATTGACAGACATTTACAATTTTCCATATCTTGGATACTGTGAATGCAATGAATAGATATGCATTTTAGATGCTGATATTTACTGCAGATATTTATTTGGGTTGCCAGTTTTTCAACCTATTTTCTTTGCAGTAGATTCATTGTAGATTCTTTTCAATTAAGGTGTGTGACTTGTTTGGGAAATATTTGCATCTAAGTAAGATGCCCCAATACAAATGGACTAAATTCTATATGTGAGATTTCAGTGTTTAGCAGCTCTGAGGGAGACATGATAAGAGGAGACTAATATCTATAGGTAAGTTGTTCACTGACCAGGAACATAATCCCATGCTCTGGTGCTATGAAAATGCCAATCCTTAATATCATGCATGCTTAAAAATTAGTTATAAGTTACTTCTATTTTTTTAAAAAATGAAATTCTTTCCCTGGTGTCTTTTTGAATATTGATTCTCTGTTTATTATCATTGCATGTTTCTTTGAAGAGAGTTGAATTTTCCATATTCTTCCTCAAGTATATCACTTGATTTTATTTATGTGTCAACTATCATAGAATTTTACTTTTTTATATATTCTTTATAGCCCCTGGACTGTAGCCTTCCAGGCTGCTCTGTCCATAAGATTTTCCAAGCAAGAATAATGGAGTGGGTTGCCATTTCCTTTTCCAGGGGAGCCTCCCAACCCAGGGATAGAAACTGTGTCTCCTGCATTGCTGGTGGATTCTTTACCACCGAGCCTTCGGGAAAGCTCAATGTGTCATTGAACTTTCCTTCTATTTTATTGCTCAATTCTGTTCTTTTTGGACACCAGTTAGCCTTTTACTGATTTTCTCTGTGTTTTCCCCACTTCAACTATGCCCCTCTATATTCTATAATCCTTGATGTTTCCCATTTCATTTTGTTCAGTTTTTGCAAGTCTGCCTTACAATTTTCTAATCATGTTTATGATGTATTCCTCTAATGATATTACATTTACTTTGCATTTCCCCCTAAACTTACCCAGTTTATAGTGCTTCTTCAACCAATACTTTGGTTTCTTCTTTCAGATATTATATCTTCTTTGAGGTCTTATTTTAAAGCATTCTATGTCTCTCTCTTCCATCTCTCCTTGTCTTTAGTGGAAATCTCTTCATAATTTCACTTCTTTGTTAGTAAAATAAAACTGGAATGCAAATGTTATAAAGCTAATTTTTCCTTTTCTTTCAGTGTTTTGCCCACAAGCCATTTGCTTGCTCTTTTCATATTTTAATTTTGATACAATATTTCTACTATGCAATTTTAGAGCTTAAGACATTAACATTATAGTTTGATTGTCAAATACATACATGACCCCATCATAAACTATACCCCCATTAATATATGAAACATTTATATTATTGCAAAGTTTCTATTTGCCCTTTGATAATTGTTCCCTAACTCCTTCCCAGAGGCAATCACTGTTTTGATTTATTTTCTTATAGATTAGTCTGTTTTTGAACATAAAATGGGATCGATCATATAATACATTCTCTCGTGAGTCTGGTTTCTATCACTCAGGATGTTTTTATAACATGTCCTTATTGTATGTGTTAGTTCTTCATACTTTTTATTGATTAGTTGTGTTTTACTATACAGATATACAATAATTTGTTTATTCATTTTGTTTTTGATTGACATCTGTGTTGTTTAACATTTTGAATTTATTTTAAAACCTCTATGATCTGGTTATTTTAAGTAATTGCTCAGTAAGGGGAGGTATTTCTCATGGCCTGATGGTTAAGAAAATAGCGTTGAGTAAAATGTTAGTCAGGGCTCCCCAGGTGGAGCAGTGGTAAAGAATCTACCTGCCAAGCAAGAGATGCAGGTTTGATCTCTGGGTCAAGAAGATCCCCTGGACAAGGAAATGGCAAACCACTCTGGTATTCTTGCTGGGACAATCTCATGGACAGAGGAGCCTGGCAGGCTACAGTCTACGGGGTCACAAAAGAATTGGACACTGCTTAGCAACTAAACGACAACAAAATGTTAGCCACAGGAGCTTAACTTTTGGTCCCTAGACTGCTGATTTTCTCACCAACAGTTCTTTATGTGGTGTTTTAGTCTTCATTTTTCAAGTATAGCAAGACTTATAACTCACAAATTTTCCCTGTATTTTGTCATTCCAGCATCTTGCTTCTTACAAAGATGATTTGTCCATAGATATTCTCATTCTGCTCTGACTTTCTTGACACTCTGTGACATTTTACAGTGCATGAACACTTTGGGGCATCATTCTTCCTCTCACCAAGATTTCTATTCTAAACTACAGACATTGGTTTTTCCCCTCAAATTATGTGATGTCCTAGGGAAACTCCATGTTTCATATACTCTTCAGGAAAGGATAATAAACATAATTAAATTTTGAATGCTTACTGTGTGACACTGTTTCAAGCACTCTGCATGTAGATGCAATTAATACAATACCCACATGAAGTATCAAGTAATTATACCCAGTTTACATATGAGAAAACTGAGGAACACAAAGTGAATAAGTAATTTTCCCAGCGGAACATGGCTATTGTGTGCATGCATGCTCAGTCATGTCTGACTCTTTGCCACCCCGCGAACTGTAGCCTGCCAGGCTCCTCTACCCATGGAATTTTAGAGGCAATAATACTGGAGTAGGTTGCCATTTCCTTCCACGGGATCTTTCCAACCCAAGAACTGAACCCATGTTTCCTGCATCTCCTGCACTGGCAGGCAGATTCTTTACCACTGAATCACTTGGGAAGTCCAACGTGGCTATTAAGTGCTAAAAAAAAGTGTTTGAATTCAAGAATCCTAAAACCTCTTACATGCACGGACTCTCTGTAGAGATTTGTGGTAGACTTTGCATAGTGTTTGCAACTTCTTTTATATGGACTGTATTTCTGAGCTATGAATGTGTACTTTTTCTCTAGAGAGCATTTGTTTTCTTTCTTTTTTTTTTTTTTCAGTCTTTTGGTTTATGTACTATCAAGAAACAGAGAAGCAACTTTAGTCTGCCATTAATAGTCTGTTAAAAGAAAGTCTTAAGAATTTATTTTTAATGGCACCTTCAGTTCAGTGAAAGTGGTTTTTGAATTGCTTAAGAGTCAGTCACTTTGGTAACTCTCTAATTGGGGTCCACATATTCTGTATAGAGATATTGGCAGGTTAAGCCCAGAGTAGAAAGGGAAATACATGGTCGCTATTCTCTTGCACTTATACCTGTCTTACCATAAAATAACTGTTGCCCAGAACATATCAAAGCCCGCAATGCAGTAAGAATTCAGATAAGTCAAAGCATCAAAGCCAGTTCAAATCCCTCATGGTTGAACATGTTTTCCCAAACTGGTGAACCACTAACGTAACTCATTGAAGAAGTCAGGAGAGGTCAAAGGATGGGGTGTCTGAATCGTCTTACTGAAAAGTGAACTGTAGAGAAATATCAACACATAGCAGCATAATCAAAAATAAAATGAGCATTTGAGAATGGAAATAACACAAAGGCCGAAGTTAAGTTTCTGGATTCTACTCCAGAATTGGCCATCATCTACAGTGTAAACTTTGAGAAGTCTCTGCTCTCTGTGATGCTGGAAAAAATATCATTTTTTCCTACCTGCCCACAAAAATCATATAAGCTACATGTGTTAACAAGGGCTTCCTCAGTGGCTCAGTGATAAAAGAATCCTCCTCCAACACAAGAGCTGCAGGAGACATGAGTTCAATCCCTGGGTCAGCAAGATCCCCTGGAGAAGGAAATGGCAACTCACTCTAGTATTCTTGCATGGAGAAACCCATGAACAGAGGAGCCTGGCAGACTACCACCCATAGAGTTGTGAAGAGTCAGGCACTACTAAAGCAACTTAGTGCACAAGCACACACATATGTTAACAGATAGGAAAAAACCTTCAGAAAAAAATGAGTTACATATCTTTAAAAGGTATGTTTCAGCTTACAAATCATTTTCAAATGCATTATCTCATTAGGGCTCCACAAAATGCCCTGTGAGTTAGGGAGGAGTAAAGTGTAGGAATGGCTGATTTATATAGCATCACAGAAATAAAAGTCTTGCATACGAATGATTACTTGAATCATACTTATTTACATTATGTGAGCTGTACTGTAGAGTGAAATTTCTAATATATGTTGAGAGTCTACAGTGAGCCAAGCACTCCCCATTCAATAAGTGAGTAATGCCCACAAGTATGTGACAAGCAGACACTGTTGACCCCATTTTACTGATGAAGAAACTGAGGCTTCAGAAGTTGAAGTCAGGGACATATATGAAGTGAGCAAGTGAGAAAGGCAGCAGTGAACTTTGTTCTCTTTGACTACAAGTTGTATCTTTCCTGAATCTTGATACAGATGTAGTTTTTTCCTTGTCATATTAGAATTTAGCTTAGCCAGGATCTCTGATCCCCACACACCAGAGGAATTAGCTTTTCTTTCAAAGCTCACCTTTGAACTTCATTTGCAGCATCTTTTGTTACTATTCAGTTTTTGGAGAAAGTAAACCAAACAAGTAAAATATACTCCATATTATTTTAGCAGAAGAAAACCCCAATCCAAAAAAATTCAAACAAGATTACATGTTAGTTAGCAAGAGGGTTGAATATGGTCCCCTTTGTAGTTTAAAGGGTGTGGTTTTCCTTTAACTGGCAAGCTTATCTCAGACAATGCAGGAAATGACTAAAGCTTCCCTGGGTTAACTGAAGAATCATGATTTGGCTTGGTTATTTTTTCTCCTATCATGTACTGATGATAAAATTTCTCTGATAGGATAAATATGATAAATATAATTTCTTTCATGTGGGGTTAGATTTCTGATGTCTCTTTAAAACAAATAAGTGTTTGTTTCCACAAAGTGTTTTTACTTAACAGGCCAGAATACTAGAGTGGGCAGCCTTTCCCTTCTCCAGGGGATCTTCCCAACCCAGGGATTGAACCCAGGTCTCCCGCATTGCAGGCAGATTCTTTACCAGCTGAGCCACAAGGGAAACCCAGGAATACTGGAGTGGGTAGCCTATCCCTTCTCCAGGGGATCTTCCCGACCCAGGAATTGAACTAGGGTCTCCTGCATTGCAGGTAGATTCTTTACCAACTGAGCTATCAGGGAAATCCAATGTAGGGAAGATAATGAGACAGGCTAAAGCTCTTGAAGAGAAGTGAAGTGTTAGTCGCTCAGTTATGTCCAACTCTTTGCAACCTCTTGGATTGCAGTCTGCCAGACTCCTTTGTCCACGTAATTCTCCAGGCAAGAACACTGGAGTGGGTTGCATGCCCTCCTCCAGGGGATCTTCCCGACCCAGGGATCAAACCCAGATCTCCAGCACTGTGGGCAAATTTTGTACTATCTGAACCACCAGGGAAGCCCTAAACCTCTTATTAGTACATAAATTGACTGGAAGTGAATGGTCTAGATCTCCTTGGTTCATGGATCCATGGCTCATGCTCTTCTGAAGCATCAGTGGCAGATAGGAGAAAAACCTCAAAGAGTGGCAGGCTGAAGAGTGAAGTCAGAAGGAGAAAAACAAATGCCATATAATAACACTTATATGTGGAATCTAAAATATGACACAAATTGACTTATCTACAAGACAGAAGTAGAGAATAGACTTGCAATTGCCAAGTGGAAGCAGTGAGGGAAGGATGGATTGGCAGTTTGGGATTAGCAAATGCAAACTATTATATATAGAATAAAACAGGATCCTACTGTACAGCACAGGGAACTGTACTCAATATCCTGTGATAAACCATAATGGAAAATAATATGAAAATAAATGTTACATATAGATCTGAATTACTTTGCAGTACAGCAGAAATTAACACAACATTCTAAATTAACTGTACTAAATGAAACAAATTTTTCTAAAGATTGACTTTGCTCCAAATTTCCAAAGTGCAAGAAGGAAATAAGAGGGATACTTCTATTTGGAAGGGTAAAATTGCTCCGAGTTCAGGGCTTCCTGCGCCTGAGAAACTTGAATGTGAAGGCAGAGGAAGCCTGGGAAGGGAGGGGCACAAAGGTTAATAAATACCCCTCTGTGGGGTGAACATAGAAATGGAACATTGTCACAGCCAGTTTTCACTTTGTAAATGAAAAATTCAGTAAATTTTACAATTGAAGTTTCACATTGCAAGCACTTACTGAATATTTTAATTTGGACTTCTTGCAAAGCCATGCCAAAGAGGTACATAAAAGAGATTGTTCTTAAACTAGAGCAGAGCCATATAATACCACTCAAACATTACATTACTTTTTCATCTTCCATTTAAGCTTGACCACGAGCAGGGAGAACAATTTTTTCTTAATAGCTTTTTCATTTACTACATGGAGTACAACACAGTGGTGCAATTTTCAAAATTGAAGCCGCTCGAAAAATCATTAGCATTCCGCTAAAATGGCCTCTTTACCAGCATATTTATTTGTAGAGTCAAAACCATAGTTTAAGCCCAACCAAATAAATAGTAAAATTTTAATCATGTATCTGTATATTTTCTTACTATATTCTAATTATTTATTTTAGAAACTTCAGTTGTATAGACTATTATATTTTAATACACTTCAGTAGCATGATGTAACCTATCACATAGGTTAACCATCTAATACTGGAAATAGCAACTGTCAGCTAAAGTGTTAAAAACCCATGAATCGCAAGTCAGTTTATGAAAATCAATGATTTTCAAAACTAGGGTATTGAACTCAGCCCATTTTCTCAAGAATGGGATGGGGACAGTTATGAGAACATACCCTAGATATGAATCCACTAACAATTTCAAGATCAACAGAGTGTTTATCATTACCATACATATATGAGGTTCCAGCAGCAGCATCATTTCAGAATTTATCATCAAAGGCCTAGATTCTAGTCTGTTTACAGCACTTACTTTGCCTTGAAGAAAGCCACTTATCTTTCCTGAGCTTCAGATCCCAGGCCCAGAAAAGGAAATTCTTTCCAACATTGATTAGTCACAGGCATTTTCCATGGCCTAAATAAATAAATAAACTTACTCTACACACTATTATAGTAACAGAAATATGCTTAAGTTGGGAAAGGATATTCCTTTTTCTTCAAATGCTGTATCTATTATTCATCAAAAATTTCATAATATTTTATTTTACTGTGTTACAAGGTAGACACTTACTGACAAACAATTACACTTTTGTGTGTAAAGACAATCCAAAGATAATGGCTAGAACTGTGGCTGCAAAGAATCAAAGGCCTTTGGGTGTGGAATGTGTTTGGTGATGCTCTACAGGCATTAGTCAACTTACTAAGCTGAAGACAGAAATTTCAAAAATGTATATCTAAGATACACTTTGAGAAAGAAAACTGAACAATGTGTGCCATTAATACATAGTAGTATAGTAGGCATATAAAATACTTCTCTTTAAGCAGATAATTCTGCTATAGAGAGACACAGGGAAAACATACAGTGATAGATTCTAGGATTTCTTCCTTTTAAGCAAGTTAGTGGAATATTGGACTAGTGACAGCGAGGTGTGAGGTCATTTCTTTAACTGCTATAAGAAATAGCAACAGATAAAAATGGTGAAAGCTAAAACTCCTATTATGAATTCTCTAAAGGCCTAAAATTAAAACAAAAAGCTAAAATGTCAGTTGAAATAATAGCTGCTATTTACTGAGTGCTTTCTTAGTGACAGTGAAACAAGGGATCAGGCTATCTTTTGTACTACCGACCACATCCTTATGATATTAATATTATTATTACCCCATTTTATAGATGAGAATATTTTTCTCAAGCTTGGAGAGTTTGTCAAGTCAAATAATTAATAAGCAAAAGAAGTAGGATTTTTTTTCTCTACTTCATTGCAGGTTCATGATCTGACTGTTATACTGTCTCTCTATATTTATTCTCTGAAATAATATCTCTAGTCGAATTCTAGATGATTAGAAACTAAAACAAAAGATAAACGTTTTCATAAAATTATGGAAATAGGAACACATATTTTGTTCCTTGGTTGCTTAAATTACTCGTGAATCAAGTCAGCTATCACTGATTTAGGTACAACAAGAAAAGAAAAGAAAAATAAAGATTCCAGGTGTTGCCAGATGAGTGTCTCCATGAAAACAAAAGGAAGAAATAGAAATCTGAGATCAAAGAATAGCTGGATAGCAGAACCAGAGTTATTGAATATCAGAAGTAAAGTCCTAGGAAACTGGTGATATGGATTATTCCTGAAAATTAGAAGAGAAGAGTGGGATCTATGAACATCTGAAACAAAGACAGATAAAAGTTTATGCCCATGAACTCCCAGGATTTATGTAGTATCTCCTGACACATGGAGTTGGGCTCAGAAGAGAAAGTCATGTGAGGAAAATGGCACCAAGCATTTCTAGCTTTCACAAATTGTCAAGAAGTGAAGACACTTCTGAGCTGACTGATGATCCTCTGAAGCACACACATATATGGCTACAAAGTTGGTGGCTTCAGCCTCCCAAACCAGTCACTTCATTTGCCTGAGTGAGAATGGGGCATCAGGCTCTATAAACTTCAAATCTAGAATCTGCTTATTTCTCCAAAATCACATAGATTTGTTACAGTGCAGTGCTAAATTTCCAGCAGTTCAGTACAGTCACTCAGTCCTGTCTATTCTTTATGACCCCATGGACTGCAGCACGCCAGACTTCCCTGTCCATCATCAACTCCCACAGCTTGCTCAAACTCATGGCTATCAAGTGGATGATGCCATCTAACCATCTCATCCTCTGTTGTCCCCTTCTCCTCCCGCCTTCAATCTTTCCCAGCATTAGGGAATTTTCCAAGGAGTCAGTTCTTCGCATCAGGTGGCCAAAGTATTGGAACTTCAGCTTCAGCATCAGTCCTTCCAGTGAATATTCAGGACTGATTTCCTTTAGGATGGACTGGTAGGATCTCCTTGCAGTCCAAGGGACTCTCAAGAGTCTTCTCCAACAGCACAGTTCAAAGGCATCAATTCTATAAATGACTATAATATAGTATAAATATAGCTAGATGTAAACTACATATACCCACAAATATGAATGCAATGCCATTTAAATTCATTGGGAATGATGTGCTTTATTTAATCAGTTTGTAACTAATTGATTATTCTGTTGATGTATCTCAAAGTCATCTAGTCCAACCTGGGTGACTTCTGCAGGCAAAAAGAGGGGAATAAAAAATGTATTTAGTCTCACCAAAAGTGTGCTCACACAGTTATAATTTATTCTTTATTCCTCTGGAACATTTTTAACTCTATAGATATTCTGTTCATAAAGGGAAAAAAATTTTTTTTTTCTGAATCAGTAGCAAAAAAAATTAATGTTAACTCTTCACATTCAATCCCGAGGTCAAATTATTAAAAGAAAAATATACTTTCTTTGTGTTCAACTCAAATATCCTGTCTGTTTTTCACTAGGACTGAGATTATTTGCTCCAAAAACATGTGAAGAAAAGTATCTGGAGGCCAACTGTTGTCTACAAATATGTAGTGTATTGCACTGTGCTTTAGCACAGCCTAGCAAGAATATATTTTTCTTTTTTTTTGCCTTTTTATACAGTTCATGAGTTTCTCATGGTAAGTATACCAGAGTGGTTTGCCATTTTCTCCTCCAGTGGATCACATTTTGCCAGAATTCTCCATTATGAATTGTCCATCTTGGGTAGCCCTTCATGTCATGGCTCATAGCTTCACTGAGTTAGGCAAGCCCCTTCACCAAGACAAGGCAGTGGTCAATGAAAGGGAAGAGATCCACTCTAGGAGATAATGAGGGATAGGGAGGCCTGGCATGCTGCAGTCCATCAGGTCTTGAAGAGTTGGACACGACTTGGCGACTGAACAGCAATAACCAACAAGAATGTCTCTTTTTTCTCTATGATTGCTCTTTAGTGCATAATGAAATGATGGTGTTATCACTATAACTATAATTTATTGACTGTCTACTATGGACTAGATCCTTAACTAGTCCACAATAATGTCTTAAATAATCCACATAACTTCTCCTCTTCAGAATCCAACATACATGATTAGGACCATTATCTCCATTTACAGATGAAGAGAATGATCCTCAGAGCCATTAGAGAAGTGTCCCAAGCTGAGAAATGGCAGGGCTGGGCTAAGATGTGATGTCCACTATAAGGAACTCCACATTGCTGTCTTTTTCACTGTCTCATGCAGAGTAGTGTGGCTGTAGGGTTGCAGAACTTAGGGTTTCACAGATCTCTTTGAATGCAAAGCAAGACACATTGGAACAGAAATAATAGATACAGTAGCTTTGTACAAGTAATACAATAGAATCCCATACCAACACATTCAAACACTACTCTAGGATTAACAATAAGAGCAACAACATTTTTTCTTCATTTCTTTAAGAAGAATCGTCTATAGAAAAAAAGAATAGAATTGTCAGTCTACCTTCTTAGTCAAATAGCAGGTAGACTACTATTTCTTTGATGTAAAGGGTATTATTTGAATTTACTGGTTTTTTGCTTATGCTCTCAGAGTACAATATCACTCAAGTGCAAAGTGAAGATGGAATGCTATAGCTCATTCATTAATTTTCACAGCAGTTGGTTCTCTGCTGGCATTTAAAATTAACATAAGGAGAAGTTCAAAAAATTTAGCTTCATTTCAAAACATATAAAGCCCTATGATTTTCTAGAAATGATGCAAACCGGTTAAATTGAATTAGTTCAAGATGATCACTCAGCATAAGAGAGAAATATTAAACACTATATATCCCAGGTAGTTTTGAAGGTCCTGATTTTGGTTGTTTAAATGTCGTCTGATATCAAAGATGACACTCCAGTTAAAGCCACAGCACAATGAATAAATTGGAGAGGTGTTGATAAACAAATGACACCTTATATTGTGGAATAATTCCTAGGACTGATGTTGCTAATACAATGTTTAAGTTACAACTGGATTATTAAAAAAAAAAAAAAACTTGGAAAATTTAAATGTTATGCTGAAATTACCATTCTCAGGGAAAAGAAAGGAAGAGGAGGAGAATATTTTTGTTCCATAACCAGGTCACAAGAGCACAGAGAACAGAGTCGCTGCTAAAAGAATACACTTATTTGTGAACAAACTGATAGTGGCTCTTTAAAATGTTTTAGATTCAGTCCATAGAGTGGCAAAGAGTCAGACATGACTGAGTGCACACACGTTCATTAGTTAGAATAACTGAGATCCCTTTCACATCATAGGATAAGGCTCACCCACATTACAAGCAGACATCTGCTTTACTCAAAGTCTAATGGTTTAAATGTTAATCATATCTAAAAATATACTCTAAAAACAAAATTGACCAGCCTTTGATCAAACATTGGACACCATAACCTGGTCAAGTTGATACATAAAATTAATCATTACAGCCTGCTTCACCAAATATAGACAGAGGAAAGGAGAACCAAGACCATCTTTCTGGCAGACTCAAGGGCATCTGGGGCCATAGATTCCCTAGGTCTTAGCACTCCATGAGAACTAGGAGCCTGAAACTCCTGTGCCTGGTCTTCCCTTGGGTATAGAACGATGAGGATTAGTACAATGGCACTCCACCTCTTGACTTCCACTTCTCTGCAGTAGCTATGGCTAGCAATTACTTCACGAGTTTGACTGAAAGTTTTTAACAATCAACTTTAGCCAGTAAACAAGCAAGTAGACTTTTGACCCTAGTTAGCTTAATAAACATAGTATAGTTCCCTGCATTATATAATTGCTTCTTTTTCTCTGGAGAATCATAACTAATGCTCAGACATTCCACCTCTGAGCTGGCCTAGTTCTGTGCAATGCTTTCTGCTCTAAGCATCCCTTGAATGGAGCTGTTATAGCATTGCTGGGTCCTGGTTCCACAAAGCTTTCAAGTCTCAAGTTATCAGGCCCTCTGAGCTTTCAAGTTATTTCAAGTTTGTTGTTGTTGTTCAGTCACTAAGTCAAGTTCGAGTCTTTGAGACCCTGTGGACTGCAGTGTGCTATACTTCCCTGTCCTTCACTATCTCCCCGAGTTTGCTCAAACTCATGTACACTAAGTCAGTGATGCCATCAAACCATCTGATCCTCTGTTGCCCCCTTCTTCTCCTCCCTCAATTTTTCCTAGCATCAGGGTCAAGTTCACTTCTTCACAAATACCTCAGGATCCATAGGCTCCTCTGACACTTCTGTGCTCCCATCTCTGACCAGTCCTCATGCTTTACCCTCAGTAGTCAAAACGTATTTCTGTCTTACTACTCTGCTCACTGACTGAAAAGAAACTTGTTGACCCACTGTGCCCTCCCACCATTTTAGCTCACAGCCTTCCAAAATGATCCTTCTAGTGGGACTTTGAAGATGTTAACCAAGGAACCCCAAATGCAGCTGGGATAATACCAGAACTCATAGGCAAGTATGTATATTAGAACCAAACAGTGACCTTGGCTTATAATCTTATTGTAATCAACATTCTTTTGGAAGGAAAGTAATGCCCCATATCCACTAAATGAATGAAGACATAAGAGTATAGCTATTACTAGGTACATAAATATGTATATCATAGAATTTTTTAACTTTTAGTTTTAATTGGAGAATAATTGCTTTACAATGTTGTGATAGTTTTTGCCATACAATGAGAGTCAGCCATAAGTATACATATATTCCCTCCCTCTAAAGCCTCCCTCCCACCCCATCCCCCATCTCACCACTCTAGGGTAACACAGAGGAAAAACCAACTTGTTAACCTCCAAATTTGAAAGTACTCTAGACGCTAGTTTACTTAACCTTAGTGCTACAGACTAAGACTTCATCTTTTGGTTTATAAATGTTAGGAAAGTCAAGAATTTTGAAACAAGAATATGTAAATAAACATAAATGTGATCTTGAAAAACTCAATCCATATAGAATAATCAACTTTTCAAGCAAGTATTTTCATATTTGACAACTCTTTCATGGAAACAATACTCCAATAACTTTAGTCTACTCTGCATTTTCTGCTAGCTAAAGTTAATAATGATAATAGAGGATAATTGTGTTTATTTGCATTTGCTTAAGTTTGAGGGGACACAGAGGAAAGGAAATATTAGAGAACAGACAAGAACGTTGATTAAATCATTGACATAGGTAATAATAATAGCTATGGATTAATGATTTACGAGGGTTTTAAAGCCTTCTGCTGGCTAAAACTCACCCCAAAGCATCATCGTACATCTCTGTGAAGTGATTCATTCAAGAAAGGCATTAGAGTTTTTAAAACCTATTTGAATAGTTCTTACGTGTAGCACTTTGCATCAGGGAGTCCAACTCTTGGAAGCTTAGAAGGTGCATTTCTTATGAGGATTGCTGTAGAAAGGCCAAATTCCAGGTGAATCATGAAATCTGGCCATGATAGTCTTGTGTAGATGAAGAGATCTGTTAAGTAAGATTGCTCCAGCTTGACATAAGAAGATGAATTTTCTTCTGGAGATATTCCAATTAGATGGTAAGTTTGAGAGATCTATGGGTGAACTTTGGCATGGCAATGATTCGAGATTTTACAGCCTTCAAGTGTCAGAAGCCCAGCAACACAAGTGTACTTATGCTGGCCATGATGGCCATGATCTATGAAATTCACATCTGGAGGTGCTGACTAAAGGCTTCTACCCAGGCTGCAGCCACTTCAGTGGAATCATCCATCCTGGCATCAACAAAATTGTGTCCACAATGATCCAGAAAGAGTTCTTAGAGAACAAAAATCATGTGGTTCTGGGTAAGTTAGATGAAAACTGGGAAGAAAACTGGGCATTCATTGTGGGGCTTCTAGAAAGAGAATATGATCAGGAATCAAATAATAATCATATCCTCAAAGTGATTTTAAAAATTAAGAACACATTGACAGTATCTATTATACTGGAAATAGAAGTGCTTCAGTGCTAAGTCACCTCAGTCACGTCCAACTCTTTGTGGCCTCATGGACTATAGCCTGCCTGGCTCCTCTGTCCATGGAATTTCCCAGGCAAGAATACTTGAATGAGTTGCCATGTTTTCCAAAAGTTTTTAAAGAATTTTCTTCCATTGTTAACTGGAGTTTTACACTTCTGTGGCCCGATGATGAGAATAAAAGAAATCCATGCTTATAGATGTGATAAACATCAACTGAAGGTCTCTTCTCTGGGATGAAGTTTCCCAGTGGGGGCAAGACAAGTGTTTCTATCTCTTAAAAGTCATGATAGTATCAGTTTCAAAAACAATTTAGCACCCATCTGCTTAATTTCAGGAAAGTGTCATATAAAGAAAATTTAACTGTCCCAAGTATTGGAGAACTCCCAAACTTTGAAAAGATCATCACCATGAGAAAAAACATTTGGACATTCAGAGACTAACATCAGTACCCAAAGATGATATCCAAACAGTGTACTTTCATAACAATTTGCAACTACATACAAATATTTGATGTTTTTTGCAACATTCAGTTTAGTAGCACATGTATACATAGACCAATTCTAATATTTAAAAATTCTAATTAGTTGGCATTAGTTTCTTCAATCAAATTTTAATACAAAGATGATTTCTGTTTAATTACGTTGTTTGACAATATCTAATATGGAAGTAGTGTTGTTGCTATCCCGCACAATACATATAGGAAAAAAAAAGATACTGTCTACCAAGAATTTATACTCTGATGGAAATATATGAATTGCAGATTAGAGATACAAAATTCAAATCAGAAAAGGCACCATCAAAGGAAGATTGGAAACATGTCTAAATATTGATATCAGTGCTAATAACAAGAGATGTTTCTGAGTTTTACATAAAGCAAAAAAGAGAATGATTATAAAAAGCTTTTATCAGTATTGAATGTACAGAGTGAAAAGCTATAATGAAAAGGAAATAAACATTAATGAAGTGAGGGAAACTGGATTTTATCAAGTAACAAACTAACTAAATAGATAACTAACCATGTATATTTATATTTGGAATCAAGAACCAGAGTAGATTTGGAAACAGCAATCATCTATATTTATATTTATTTAAATACAATGAAAGGGCTGTTCTACATATTAAGAGATTCAGAATGGTAAAAATGTGCTATTCGTGCCTTGTATGATTAAGAACTTTCAAAGAATCATACCAACAACAAGTGATATTTAACAAAAACTTCAACTGGGCATGATGATCATTCTTGTATACGGCCAGTTCCTTAAGGACATTATAAGCACCAGCTGTGGCCAATCTTCCTTGACACTGTCACATAAACACACATCCGGTATGGAACACTTATGGGAAGATGTGAGTAAAACGAAAAAAAAAAAATTGTTGGAAAACAGATTATTGAATGTGTTATTATTATAGAATTTTGCTTGCAAAGAAACCCATGATTAAATGATATTTTAATTATTAAGGTAATATGAACACGTCCTTTACCTTTTTACAAATAAAATGTATTTTTTAAAAACAGCTTTATATTTACAGAAAAATTACAAGGATAGGATAGAGAGTTGCTGAATATTCCACATCCAGTTTCCTCTGTTTTTAATGATATGTTTGCTACAATTAATGAACCAATACTGATACACAGTGTCACATCAGTCATGTCCAACTCTTGTGACCCTATGGACCGTAGCCTGCCAGGCTCCTCTCCCAAAGGGGTTCTCCAGGCAAGAATACTGGAGTGGGTTGTCATGCCCTCCTCCAGGGTATCTTCTTGACCCAGGCATCGAAACCACGTCTCATGTCTCCTGCATTTGCAGGCAGGTTCTTTACCACGAGCTCTACCTGGGAAGCCCCACTGATACATCATTATTAACTAAAATCCACACTTTTTCACATTTCTTTAGTTTTTACATAACGCCCTTTTTCATATCCCGTATACCATCCGGGACACTGTGTTACATTTAGTTGTCATGTTTTTTTAGGCTTCTCATAGTTGTGACAGTTTCTCAATATATGATTATCTCAAAATTAAAAGTTTAATTTAAATCTTTTACCTAAGATGGACTGGAATGGGTGAATTTAACTCAGATGACCATTATATCTACGACTGTGGGCAGGAATCCCTTAGAAGAAAGGGAGTAGCCATTATAGTCAACAAGGAGAGTCCTAACTGCAGTACTTGGATGCAATCTCAAAAACAACAAAATGATCTCTGTTCGTTTCCAAGGCAAACCATTCAATATCACAGTAATCCAAGTCTATACCCTGACCAGTAATGCTGAAGAAGCTGAAGTTGAACAGTTCTATGAAGACCTATAAGAGCTTCTAGAATGAACACCCAAAAAAGATGTCCTGTTCATTATAGGGGACTGGAATACAAAAGTAGGAAGTCAAGAAACACCTGGAGTAACAGGCAAATTTGGCCTTGGAGTGCAGAATGAAGCAGGGCAAAGGTAATAGAGTTTTGCCAAGAGAATGCACTGGTCATAACAAACACCTTCTTCCAACAACATAAGAGAAGACTCTACACACGGACATCACCAGATGGTCGATACCGAAATCATATTGATTATATTCTTTGCAGCCAAAGATGGAGAAGCTCAATACAGTCAGCAAAAACAAGACTGGGAGCTGACTGTGGCTCGGATCATGAACTCCTTATTGCCAAATTCAGACTGAAATTGAAGAAAAGTGGAGAAAATCACTAGACCATTCAGGTATGACCTAAATCAAATCCCTTATGACTACACAGTGGAAGTGAGAAATAGATTTAAGGGACTAGATCTGATAAACAGAGTGCCAGATGAACTATGGATGAAGGTTCATGACATTGTACAGGAGACCAGGAATCAAGACCATCCCCAAGAGAAAGAAATGCAAAAAAGCAAAATGGCTGTCTGAGGAGGCCTTGCAAATAGCTGTGAAAAGAAAGGAAGTGAAAAGCAAAGGAGAAAAGGAAAGATATACCCATTTAAATGCAGAGTTCCAAAGAATAGCAAGGAGAGATAAGAAAGCCTTCCTCAGGGATCAATGCAAAGAAATAGAGGAAAACAATAGAATGGGAAAGACTAGAGATCTCTTCAAGAAAATTAGAGATACCAAGGGAATATTTTATGCAAAGATGGGCTCAATACAGGACAGAAATGGTATGGACCTAACAGAAGCAGAAGATATTAAAAAGAGGTGGCAAGAATACACAGAAGAACTGTACAAAAAAGATCTTCACTACCCAGATAATCACGATGGTGTGATCACTCACCTAGAGCCAGGCATTCTGGAATGTGAAGTCAAGTGGGCCTTAGGAAGCATCACTGTGAACAAAGCTAGTGGAGGTGATGGAATTCCAGTTGAGCTATTTCAAATCCTGAAAGATGACGTTGTGAAAATGCTACACTCAATAGGCCAGCAAATATGGAAAACTCGGCAGTGGCCACAGGACTGGAAAAGGTCAGTTTTCATTCCAATCCCCAAAAAAGGCAATGCCAAAGAATGCTCAAACTATCGCACAATTGCACTCATCTGACACGCTAGTAAAGTAATGCTCAAAATTCTCCAAGCCAGGCTTCAGCAATACGTGAACCGTGAACTTCCAGATGTTCAAGCTGGTTTTAGAAAAGGCAGAGGAACCAGAGATCAAATTGCCAACATCTGCTGGATCATCGAAAAAGCAAGAAAGTTCCAGAAAAACATCTATTTCTGCTTTATTGACTATGCCAACAGCAGAATAAAAAGCTGATAATACTTTTTAATGCAATTGACAGCTAGTACATTGAGAACCTGTGCCACCAAATGACTAGTCAAACTTGAATCTGATGGAAGATTCAAGGTAAGTTAACCCATGGGGTAGCATTTTGTGTATGAATACTACAAGTATAATCAAAATCTGGAAAGTTTATAGTAAAATACTCAACCCAAAAATACAATGAAATCTAAATTTCTGCAACCTCTCTATTTTTACTTTTAATTCATGTGCCTCCATGTTTCCCAGGAGATCTAATTAAAACATAAAGAGCATGATAACATTAAAATATTTCTACAGAAATGCATTTGTTTCTTAAAACACAACAACTCTGTAGAATAATAGATGCTATGTAACGTATCATTAAGGTAGGGGGTAGGTCCCCAGCATTTATTAGGCAGTGCTGGAAGGGGATTGGTATTATTTTGGCAGTTGCATAGTGGGTTTCAAATTCAGGTCTAAATGCATTTTAATCATTATCAATTTAGCAATTATAATTTAGAAAGACAAATAAAAGAACCACAACTGTTATGACTATAGAAACATTTGAGTATAATTTTGAGCAATATGAATGTTTGAGCCACTTTTGCATTTGTTGTTAGTAATTTTTATCACAATTATGGCAATAATAGCATTCCATAGCTATGGGAACTATTACTTCAAAGTGTTGACACATTCACCTTATTTCATTCTCCTAATATATCCACTTGGTAAGACCACCTCCCCACCATTTCATTCAACTCAGAAGGTCAGGAGTGGGAGCTGCAGGCTTAAAAGCACACAACAAAGTCCTTTGTGCTTTCTCTATACCCTCAAAGGAAGAGAACAAAGTATTAATACTGCATCCATGCTGATAACAGGGAGAAAACATTTTCAAGTTGGCTCCCATTTCTTTACTAAAAAACCTTTGGCTCCACTACTTTATCACTTCCTTTAAAATCTTTATGTTTTCTTTCCTGTCGCTGGGAATGATTGAAGGTAGGAGGAGAAGGGGACGA
Source organism: Giraffa tippelskirchi (assembly GCF_054371585.1). Taxonomy (NCBI): domain Eukaryota; kingdom Metazoa; phylum Chordata; class Mammalia; order Artiodactyla; family Giraffidae; genus Giraffa; species Giraffa tippelskirchi. The sequence goes on from NC_137277.1 coordinate 128,897,625, forward strand.
CAGAGGATAAGATGGTTGGATGACATCACCGACTCGATGGATGACTTTGAATAAGCTTCAGGAGTTGGTGATGGACAGGGAGGCCTGGCGTGCTGCAGTCCATGGGGTCGCAAAGAGTCAGACACTACTGAGCAACTGAACTGAGCTGAACTTCCCTCCTATCAAGCTGTCATTTGTTACTTAATTTATTCATGGAAAAATAAACTTGTGTGCCAGTATGTACTAAGCAAAGATCTAGGTGTCAGCCTAACAGTGCTGGAAGTGCTATTCTAGGAAATGTAGAGCTCACATTAGTAATTTCTGGCCTCTTTTTCCAACTCATCAAAGCTCAAAATGTGCTATATTTTCATAACCCTAAGCACGAGAGAAAAATATACTTTATTTATATTTCATATGAAATGTGCTTTAAATAGTAGTGTAAACTTTGTGTCCACATGTTTCAGTATGTTTTCATATGGAAATAAATAACAATGAAATGGACATTATTCTTTTCCAATATCTTCCTTTATGGTGGTGGTCATTTAGTTGCTAAGTCATGTCCGACTCTTGCAACCCCATGGACTGTAGCTTGCCAGACTCCTCTGTCCATGGGATTCTCCAAGCAAGAATACTGGAGTGGTTTGCTATTTCCTTTATGGTAGCCTTCCAATAAAGAGAAAAAAAAATAATTAACTTAATTATGTCTAAAATTTAAACAATAATACTTTAACAATATTGTTTAGTATTATTAATAATAATACTTTAGTAACAAAAGTAAAGTATAATAATCATGCTTTAAAAACATATCTCATACATCCAGCAAAATATGTCATACATTCAGCATAAAAATATATAGGAAATAAAGAGATATAATATGATATTTTCTAAGGACAAAAGAATGTACTTTGAAATTTTATTCTGTCTCACTGTTTCATTGTATCTACCTCTATATATATCAATATAGCTGACCCATCAACAACTGGGGCTTTAGGAGCACTGACTGCATGGTAGAAAACCCATGTATAAGTTTACAGTTGGCTCCCATATTCACAGTTTTGCATCTTTGTCTCAACCAAACTTGTAATGCTATAGCATTTGTTGTTGTTGTTGTTCAGTCACTAAGTCGGGTCAGACTCTTCGTGACCCCATGCACTGCAACACTCCAGGTGTCCCCGTCCCTCACCATCTCCCAGAGTTTGCCAAAGTTCATGTCCACTGAATCTATGATGCCATCCAAACATCTCATCCTCTGTCACTCTCTTCTCCTTCTGCTTCAATCTTTCCCAGCATCAAGGTCTGTTTCAATGAGTGGTTTGCCATGCCCTCCTTCAGGGGATCATCTCAACCCAGGGATCATCTCAACCCAGGGATCAACCTACATCTCTCATGTCTCCTGTGTTGGCAGGCTGGTTCTTTACCATTAGCACCACCTGGGAAGCCCCATTGTACCATTCTTTATTTAAAAAAGAAATCCCTGTATAAGTGGGCCCATATAGTTCAACCTTATGTTGTTCAAGGGTTCAAGTAGTGATTATGTAAATGCTTGTGTGCAAGTGTGTGTGTGCACATGTGCAAAGGTGCATTATATATATGTATAGATGTGTGTATGAATTTGTATTTATTTATATACATACAAGGGCTTCTCATGTGGTGCTAGTGGTAAAGAAACTGCCTGTCAGTGCAGGAGATGTAAGAGAGTGGGCTCCATCCCTGAGTGGGGAAGATCCCCTGGAAGATGGCATGGCAACCCACTCCAATATTCCTGCCTGGAGAATCCCATGGATGGAGGAGCCTTTCAGGCTTTGGTCCATAGGGTCGCACAGAGTTGGACATGACTGAAGAGACTTAGCACACACGCACTCCTACACATACATAATATATAAATGTTCATACATACATATTGCATATAGCATATTAGATGAATAAGAGTCTTTCCACTTTAATATCTGTATAGCTAACTCTTGACTATATAGAATGTAGATATTCTCATATTTGGCCCACATTTTTCTCATTCCTTTTTTATTGTCAGGCATTGTATTTCTTCCCCAAACAGTAACAAATACACAGAGAGTAAGGAGAGAAACAGGAAGAAAAGGTGACTTTACTATAAATCTATTTTTCTACTTCTGACAAAAGTTTTTAGGGTAGAGATGCTGGTGATTGGAGGTAAAAGTGAGCTTTTATCTGTAGTTGGCATTTACCTTGTCTCTAGTAGTCCCTCCCTTCTTTGGATCATAAAAAGAGTCTATCCAAAGTTTTCTGGGTACCTTCCATATCACGACTTCATCCACTAGTCTAAAACTTTAGTTTTTGGAACTGGGAAGTACATTCTAAGATTATTCGATGATAGCTGTCAATTTAGGGCCACATTTCTTCATTTAATAGATTAAGGAAACTACAGCAGACATATCTAGCCCTGATGGGTAATAAGTAAATAAAGTGGTAGTGATTATGTAAATTTATTGCTACCAGGCCCCAGAAAACACACAAAAATTATTCCTAAGGAATTATAATAATTTGAAAATTTATATTAATATCATCATGAAACTAGGTTACTTTTTTTCAGAGTTTTCAACTTCCCTAAGAATATATTGATCTTGGTCTTGTGTCTATACACAATGACATGTAATCCTATATATTTTCTAAATTTATCTACATGGTTTAATAAAAAATACTTGTATAAAAAGTTCCATTTGTTAATTCAGTAACATAGATCTCTTTAGTTGGATCTCTTCAAGTGATCTTCATCATTTTCTAGAAAATCATCAGGTGTTACATTTTCTAAGATTACCTTGTAAGAGCGTTTTTGTTTTATTTTGCTTTTATCATTGATACATTTATTTATTAGATTGGAACCAAATAAGATTCACATATCATATTTATAATGTCCGTTAAATCCTTGTTTATTCTTTATTTTCTTGCAATGTATTTGTTGGGGGGAAAATGGGTTTTTTGCTGACCAGTGTTTTCCACAGTCTATATTTCATTGATTGCACACACTTAGGCTTATTCAATACATTTCTCTGTTCTCTATATTTACTATATACTGGTAATCAGAACTAGAGGCTTAATCTGATTAAAGGTAACATATTTTTGCAACACTCCTTCAGGAGTGTTGTTGTCATGAGCAGAGATTTTCTTAACCCCTATGTTCACTTTCCCCAGGACAAGGACCCTTTTCTTATTTCAAAAGGCAGATAATATCCAGTTGTCTCTTATTTTCTGTTAATGACCATTATTATCACTACCTGGATTATTCTACCATAGATTTAAAAAATACAAATATTCTGTGACCAACATATGCCTCAATAGTTAGAAATAAGGCTATAACAACAATGCCACTGATGACTCTGCAGCTGGTACAGAGTTTCCCTTAATTTGGAGATGCCAAGGGAGAGTACAACACTTCAAACCACAGCATTTTCAAGTACTAGGAGCATGTGTGAAGCATATGTTATGTTTAATTATAAAGGAAGAAGAATTAAAACATCATACTAAAAAGTTTGTCAATTTGACTGCTTGAATTCTGTATGAAAATGGCTTTGGACATGTGCAGAAATGGGATGGCTTAAAGGACCTTCCAGTGAAAGACAACCAGGAATATGGGTAAGATAATCTTTACTTGTAGTTTTCATGGGATAATGAGATGATGCATAATCACCATTTTTTACAACCTTCTAAGTGCTAAAATTTATTTACCCATTCATCTATCCATTTAGTGAATACTGAGTTCTGCTATGTGCCAGATGCTAAGACTACAACAATGATCTAATCAAGACAAACAAAGTCCATAGCCTCAAAAAGCTTACTTACGTTCTGGAGGGAAAGAAAAGCTACTTACAAGCAGAGAAAAAGTAAGTGATATCACTTAATATAGTTACAAATGTGATAGAGAATAGTAAAACTCAGAAGATAGACTATTATTTAATATCAGGATATATAGGGAGAACACCCTGAGAAAACAACATTTAATGACCTAACTAATGATATAGAAGATCAAAACTTAACAATACCTGGGGGGAAGGTTCAAGAGGTGAAATCAATTGCAAAATCCTCAAGGTAATAAAAATCTTGGCCTCAGCTTGAACATTAAAATTTGGGGCTAAAAAAAATGAGTTAATGATGATGCCATTTTTTGAGATAGTGAAAGCATTAGAATTAAAAGTGAGGGAGAGGGGATCAAGAATTCATTTGGGGAAATTCTCAGTTTGGGGGATCTTTTAGGCATCCAACAAGAAATACTGAATATAAATTTAGCAATTGGAGCACAGAATTAAAGCTGGAGATAAATGTTTAAAATATTCCTGATCTTCAGTAGTTAAGATTTAAGAGATTCTAGACATTGAACTTCAAGTCGCATTGATGCAAAAGTGTCTCTGACTTTGCCCTCCTGTCCTGACCTTGGTCCCCAGCTCTGGTAACCAGATTCCAATCCTTGTCCCTTTGCCTGAATGCCTAAGCAGGTCACCTGCCTTCTACCTAGACCTTGCCTTAGGAACAGAGACTTCACCGCCCCTATGTTCACTTTCCCCAGGACAAGGATCCTTTTCTAATACACTAGCCTTGCTTTGCTTTAAATGGTGAATCCCCCTACCTCTCTCTATTGAGGACCTTGGGAAGACTGAGGGAATTCCTTACCTACAGTTTCAGAAGATAACTTACCTGTAGTTTAATGCCTGCATTTGGCTAAAGGCGAGTTGTTCTTAAATGCAGCCACCAGAGCAAAGGAGGGAGTGTAGGCAAGAGAATATTTGAGCTGAGGTGCCAAACCAAACACCAAAGAGCAAGGAAGGAGAGATTGAAGAACAGCAAGTCAAAGCTGTGTCTCTTGCATCTCCTGTATTGGCAGGCAGATTCTTTACCAGCTGAGCCACCTGGGAAGCCCAGATTTCACATACATGCGTTAATATACTAGACTTGTGGGGTTTTTTTTTTTTTTTTCTGTTTTTTAAAAATTCATCCTGTGGAAGGTTAATCCTGTGAGATGTTCCAGGACAGGTTCCATGGTTCAATTTGCTCAGGAATCACTGCTTATATGATCACCACTTGGAGCATCCCAACACCTAGTAAAACATTAACAAAATATTAATACATTCTGAAGTTCCCTGAGTTTTGTCCAGAGACTTTTTTTTCTTCAGGAAACACCTATTAATAGCAATGCAAATGCTATCTGGGGAGCAGTATTAAGGAAAGGCTGTTATAGATGGAGCTGCCAGAAGAACTAGTCTATTCCCACATCCACAGCTGAATCAGTCAGCCTAACAGCCGTGTGTTTCAATCAGAAGATCTACAGGCCCTCTCCCTGATGATTTAATTCATTGCTGCCCACTGATTTCACAGGGCATAATAAGAACACTGCCAATATAAGAACTCTAATGCTGAGGGCATCCAAGTGAATCACAAGTTTGCTCCATGATACCTTCACTGAACACTCTGTCCTCATTGGTTGTCCTCTTTTCTAAACTCCCATAATACTCATAAGCTCCCATAATACTCAAATATCGAATGGTTAACTATTCAATATTTAATTGTACACAGACTTGTATTTCTGGCTCGTTGCTTCTGGTCCTTATGGCTAATCATTCTCCACTGTTATGCATGTGCTCCATATGTTTCAGTCACAACAAACTCTCAGAGTCCCTGAGCATCCCTACCTCTGTGCTTTTAAATAAGTTGCTTGAGATATCCTTCTCCCTTCATCCCACCCTGGCCAATTACTACTGGCTCTTTAAGGCCACACATCACCTGAGCTACAAAACTTCCCCTGGCAAGGGACTCACTCTGTGCTCTGTGTTCTCGTGACATTTTCTATAAATCACACTGCCATATTTAACACTTTAAACTTTTCTATACACATCAGAATCTGTGACTATCCCCCATCTATTTCTAGGAAAGGCAGAACTGTTTTCTTCAACTGTGTATCTTCTTGGAAAATCTTTTTTCTCCTGGGAGATTCAACTCTTCAGGAAAAAGAAGAGTGAAACCAACCATCTTGAGGGAAATAAGAGGCTGGTATATCAATAATTGTTGCTTTGAGTGACAATTTTTATTTTTAAATTAAAATTGTATGGAGGAAGAGGGGCTTTGGTTCATAAATTTTAATTTTAACTCACAGTGCCACTTGGACGTTCAAAATAGAAGGCACTTTCTTTATTTTTGATTAAACTGAGTATGTTCTTTTGTATAAGACTTCACACTCTCATTAGCAGGAAAAATTTACTAAATATCTAAATGAACTAAATTTTAGCCCAATTAAATAATTACATTTCCTTAAGGAGGAGTTTTCAGTCTCTTGGGCATAAAAATATTCAGTCACTGGAATAGCCTCCATATCTCTTTTTCCTGTCATCTAAACACCTGGTGGGCTGCAGTCCTTAGGGTCGCACAGAGTGAGACACGATTGATGCAACTTAGTAGGCACCCACACAAACTTGATAAAGAGACTCAATATGCTTCAGGAAGTGAAGGGCAGGGCTTAACTCTGACTTTATTCCAGTCCTTGGATCTTCAGGATGATATATCTTTGGCATCTCTGATTGTCTCATACTGTACTGACAGAGCTGAAAAGATCTGCTGTGAGTTTGACTCAGTGATCTCTCTAGGCTTCAGCAGTAGTTTGAGGGGCACTCACTTCAGCTCTGCTTTAACTGGCACTTGTTCCTGGTCCATCCTCTACCTCATCCCTTGGCATGGATACCTACCCACTTTCTCCATTGGGAGATCACTATCCCACCAGTGTTCATCCTCTGAAGGCTGCATGTGTGTGTTGCTCACTCAGCCGTGTCTGACTCTTGGCGACCCCATGGACTGTAGTCTGCCAGGCTCCTCTGTCCATAAAATTCTCCAGGCAAGAATACTGGAGTGGGCAGCTAGCCCCTTCTCCAGGTGATCTTCCCAACCCAGGAATCTAACCTGGATCTCCCTCAGTGCAGGCAGATTCTATACTGTCTGAGCTGCCCGAGAAAGCCCGAGCTACTGGCTGGCAAATCAGCTCCATATTTCACTGGAACTGAGGATGGTCTGGCAGGTCAAGCTGCCGCCCCTCCCCCTACTAAACCATGCTGCCCAATATGATGGATGGGACAGAAATAATCAAGAGATGATCTCCTTGCTGTAATACAGTGCTTCTCTCACAGTAGCCATGTCACCTCTCTCTGTGAGCTAGACGTTTATCTGGCTTTTTCATTCTTCTCCCTGTTTCTTTCATTTCTTTAATACCTTAGTTCAAGAAAGTGTCTAATTTTCACTCTTTTTCCCATTTATCTTTTCTTATGTAAAAGTTAGCCTAATGTGCCTGTATATTAATATGCTTAAAGATGGAAACCAAAAATAGAATGTAGGCAGACATTTTTCAAAAAAGTAACTTAGATTGAACGTAACTGTCTTGCTGAAAAAAAAAAAACAATTTTTAAAGATAATTGGCTGAATATTAAAATTTATAATTTTCTCTCTCCTGCCTATATATCCAGGGACATGGATGTCATGGGTCAACTAGGGTGAAAATCTTGTACTCAAGAAATATAAGGGGAAAAAATCACACTAATATTTGTTGAAACATTTTTTCTGTTAAAAAAAGTGAATTTTCTCTCTGTGGAGAGGTAATCTCTGGACCAAATAGCAATGCATTATTGAGTGTTCATCCAATAAATTTTACTAAATACATACTATGTATTTGAATTGTGTAAGGCTTCATTTTGGGGAAATCCCTTCTATATGGGTTGTTATAAATATAGGCATATTCTCTCCCTCTTACATTTTAATCTTTGGGTAGGATTTAAGCAAAAGAATGAGTAGCAAGTAAGCAATATCATTCTACACACAGATTTTACTCATAAATGATGCTAGATAAATATTTGTAAAAATAAGTTGGAATACAAAAGGCAATGACCATGTTTTCAAGACTGAATAGCGACTTCATTCCACCAATCCATAAACGTATTCTTAGGTCTTCTGCAGTTTAAACTTCTGAAGTTTAAACTAAATTTCCCAGCATCATTTCTGTTTTGCCATCTCCTGGTGCCATATGAGACAAGGTCACTCCTTATTTCTTGTTTCTTATCTTACATGAGTGTTTATTCATTGAACCAAGAACATAACTTGATGGGATCTTGTGAGAGCATTTTGTGAAACTACAAGAGAGAACTAGTCTGTTACTAAACATTTCTTACTATTTTTTATAGACTGAAAACTGGTCTTCAGAAGAAAACTCAACCATAATAGCTTTCATACCTAAGAAAACATCTGTTTCTCTGTGATTTACAGATGTTGGCATATACCTGCATTATAATCCAATTCAAGCATTGATAAAGAAAGCCATTAGCTTTCCTCATCTCTGTTTAAAAGGAAGTTATGCAAAAGAGGCAACATTTGGAAATATGATAAGAACTGATTATATCAAAAAGTATACAAGGTAGTCTAAAAAATAAATTACATTCATGCAGAATTTTCTCGTTTCTATTTGATTTGTACTGCTTCCCAAATTGCATCTTCTTTTTTATTTTTAATTTCTTTTCTATCTGCTATCATCTAGCAGTTAGGAATAAATGTTATCTGGTTATGAAGAAACATGTTATTATACAAATTCAGTAGATGATAAATAGGTTAACAGTCATGAGAGTTAACTCATAAAGTAATAGCATCTTACCACCTTGATAAACCTCCTAGAGGTTTTACTAGGGCTAGAACCAAGTAAAAGAAAGTCCACTAAAGAAGCTGATTACAAATCAAGGAAATCTGGATGTTATCCCAAGCAAATTTCTTTAAAGAATAAATGTTTTCCTACTCCTGCTCCTCATTATGAAAAATACACTCTCTGGCTCCTATCCTACCTACCCTTTCTTTCTACTCAGCATTGCTAATTCAATTTCACCCCTAAGCAAATTATTCTTTCAGATTTTTTTTTAACTATGACTCTTTTATATATTTTCACCTTTGGTTTATTCACTAAGTCGTGTCCTACTCTTGCGACCCCATGCCAGGCTCCTCTGTCTATGGGATTCTCAGGCAAGAATACTGGAGTGGGTTGCCATTTCCCTCTCCAATTTTCACCTTTTGAGAGGAGCAAATTCTTAGAGTAAAAATGGAAGAAAACTTTGGCATTAAATTAAGAAGTTATTGGATTGGGGCACAGGGTAAATGCCTCTGTGCTTTTGATATTATATCATGCACTTGACCATCTACTCTGACCTTATCAACATAAGTCTGGATAATCATTGAAGTTTAACTAAGCATCCTTAGAACATTGTGCTCAAAGACTCTTTGCCCTCAAAACTAGGGAATCTTTTAGAGAAGACCTACTCAGAATGTACTCCGTGCTCTACTGTCAGTCCCTAAAGTCTTTGTGTTCAGACTGTGTGTATTAGTCAGGGTTCTCCACAGAAACAGAACCAATAGGCAACAGATAATAGATAATATAATATTTATTATCTGATTTGGTTCACATTATTATGGAGGCTAAGAAGTTTTGCAGTCTGTCATCTGTTAAGTTAGAAAATCTGGAAAGCTGATGATTTCATTTAGTCTGAGTCCCAAGGCATGAGAACACGGGACTCATAAGTCTGAGTTCAAAACTCTGAGATTTTGGGGTCTACAGTAAAGATTCTGTCTGAGTCCAAAGACGCTCAAACCAGGAACACCAATGGTCAGAGGATAGACATTTTCCCTTACTTCTGATGAGAAGCCAGTTACTTCTTTTTTCCTGTACATAAATCATTTTTCTTTTTCTGCTTTTAAGATTTTTCTCAGTGTCTTATCTTTCAGCAGTTTGACTATAAAATGTTTAAATGTAAATGTTTTTGTGTTTCTCTGACCACTGTTTATAAAGCTTCTTTGATCCATACATTAAAGTTTCCCATAAATTTGAGAAGTCTTTAGTCATTATGTTTTCAGCTACTTTTTGTACCACTTACTCTTTTCTCCTCTGCAATTCCCACTACATGGGTATTGCTATGTTTGATGTTCTCCCACAGGTCTCTGAGGCTCTGTCATTTTTCTTCAGTACTTGTTCTGCACATTAAACAATGTTTATCCATCTATCATTAAGTTCAAAGAGTCTTTCTTCCACCATTTGAATATTTTATCATGGCCATCTAGTGAAATTTTCCTTTCAGTGATTATAATTTTCAATTCTAGTGTTTCCATTTCATTTTTAAATATGTATTTCTACTTTCCAACAGGTGTCCCCTATCAAGTAATTTTTAGTTTACATTAACTAATTTTTCCCAAGTATGGTTTACACATTCCTTTTACTTATATGTCATGACCTGTTATAAGTTTATGCCTTAGATAATACATTATGGATACTCAGCTCTGACTTCCTCCTTAAAGTGTTTGTGCTTTTGTTGTTATTCATTTACTTTACAACTTGCCTGGATTTAAACTCCCATGGTGTATAGCCACTGATGTCTATTCAAGTTTTTTTGTTCTTATTTTTGTTTTCTTGGGTTCTTTTTTTTAAAAAAAATATTTATTTGGCTGTGCCAGGTCTTAGTTGTGGCTCTCAGGATCTTAGATCTTTGATATAACATGCAGAATCTTTTTTAATTGGGTCAGATGAACTCTTAGTAGCAGCATGAGGGATCTAGTTCCCTGACCAAAGATCAAACCTGGGCCGCCCTGCATTGGGAGTGCAGAGTGTTAGCCACTGCACCACCAGTGAAGTCCTCTTAGTTTTCTTTTTCAACCAAGCTACCTGAGAATTGTTTTTGTTGTTGTTTAGTCACTAAGTTGTGCCTGACTCTTTTGCAATCTCATGGACTGTAACCTGCCAGGCTCCTCTGTCCATGGGATTCTCCAGGCAAAAATACTGGAGTGGGTTGCCGTTTTCTCCTCCAGGGGATCCTCCTGAGCCAGGGATAGAACCCATGTCTCCTGTGTCTCCTTGCATTGGCAGGCGGATTCTTTACAACTGAGCCACCTGGGAAGCGTCTTTATAGCTTAGTGGCCTGTTAATGTTTGGGTTGAGGTTGAGCTTGAACAGACTGATTTCATAAGGCTTTCACCTATTATTGAAAGGCTGCCTCTGTGGAATGCATTCAAATTTCAGCCAGTTCTCAAATCTGCCTAGATTTTTACACTCTGCTGGCTCATCTGAATCTTCCATGCCTTCTCCGATCAGTCTGGAGGTCTGTGGAGTTTAGCAGGCCTTATTATGGGTCTCTTATTTCTAAATTTGTTCCATTCAATTGATGACTTATTGACATCTCAACCTTGAGCTAACAGAAGTACAGTTTTCTCTGTAATTTCCTCCTCAAATTGTCACTTTTAGTAATAATGTAAACATATTCTAGCCTTCATGCCAAATCAAGTCAGCTCTTCCTGCAGCATGGTGACAGATTTTCTGGGCTCCCTGAACCGTGGAAAAACTGTCACTTCACCTGAAGGGTACAAGGCAGATATGAGCAGTCACAGAGAAGAAGGTTGTGGTTCCACTGTCTTTACCAGGGTTCTGGTAGTGTTTTATGAATAAGTTCTTCTCATTTTTTTTTTGTTTGCTTTTGGTTTACCTCCAGAGCCCGGAAGTGGTCATTTTTTAAAATTATTCTTCCCAGTTTTGTACTTGCTGAGGAGAATGCATTTTTTATCTTTTCATGCCACCGTACCAGAATCTTCACCTTTGGACACTGAATATAGATTTCAAATACTTTTTGTGAGTGTATTAATTTGATAGTAGAAGTAGGTTTTTTAATATACTCATCGGATTCTACAAGGGATACATAAGTATAAATATTCAAAATTACGTGGCTTTTCTGTGTATAATGGGGTTTCCCTTTTGGCTCAGATGGTAAAGAATCTGCCTGCAATGTAGGAGACCTGGGTTCGATCTCTGGGTCAGAAAGATTCCCTGGAGTAGGAAATGGCAACCCACTCCAGTATTTTTACCTGGAGAATTCCGTGGACAGAAGAGCCTGTTGAGCTACAGTCCATGGGATCACAAAAAGTTGGACATGACTGAGCTACTAACACTTTCACTTTCACTGCATGTATAATGTAACCCTGAGAAAGTTGAAAGTGTTAGTTGCTCAGTCATGTCTGATTCTTTGTAACCCCACGAACTGTAGCCTGTTAGGCTCCTTTGTCCATAGAATTCTCCAGGCAAGAATACTGGAGTTGGTAGCCATTCCCTCTCCAAGGGATCTTCCAGACTCAGAGACTAAACCTTGTAACACTACAAGGACTCAATAAATAACTGCTGATGAGAGTGGAAGTGAAAGAATCTGGTTAATCTGCAAGTGGGTTTGCAAACTTCTAAGAGAATGAAGAGTAAAGCATTAGAGGAATGGGGAATGCGCAAGGAACCCCAAAGCTTTTGGTTCCTATCATCTGGTGAACTTTACCCTCTTTGCCAACTCAGAACATCCATACCCCAAAATTTTATAACTCCAGGGCCAGGGCCAAGGTCTCCATAGCCGGTGAAAATGCTCCCCAAATACACATGACATACAAAGCTTCTTCTCGATATGATTATTTTCCAGCCAAACTGTAAAGTCCAAATGATGAGACCCAAGTAGGGGAGGCACAAAATCAGTGTGGTGAGAACACACTCTATTGCTGAAGATGGGTTAAAAAAAAAAATAGAAAAAAAGTATTAGTTTAAAGGCTGAAGGGGAAGTGGTTAAGAAGATGGATTCAAGCCTCGAGAAACTCATGTTTGTTTAAACCCACCACTTAGAAGCTGTGTAACATTGAGCACTTGAGTTATTTAGTTAACTTTTTTGAGCCTCACTTTCTTTTGTAGAAACATTAAGACAGGAGTATCTATTTTATAGAGTCTTTGTAAAGATTAAATGAGTGGATCTATATGAGGTGCTAACCATATTAAGATTTCAGTGCACAAGAACTACCTCATCAGGTCTTTTTCTAGTGGTCTGTACATCTTTAATTGTCAGCTTGAAAAATGGAAGAGGAAGTTCTATGGCATTTAGGAAAAACTATGTTATCAACAGACACACTTGAAGCACAGAAAACCTTTGGACAGTACACAGAATGCTTGGGTTCTTCATGCATATTTTTCTCTAGAAATTCACTTGCTGAAAATGCCCATCACCTTTGACGTCTATTCAAATCCTCCAAGAAAACGAGAATAGCATTCTGTAACCTGTGTCTATAGTGCAATCTTGAGACCTTCTTGTCAAAGTACCTCATTAAGATATGAAGATATAAAGAATTTATTTAATCAACTGTCTTTTTGCAGTTGGTAGTGACAGAGGGTATAGAATGAGGGAAAGATGAGACACAACTAATGCAATCCTTCTTCCAGCCAATAATTACAGAATCCTTTCTTACAAACACACATGCCTATGTTTGATGAAAATATGCACTGTTGTTTCCTATATTTTAGAACTGCTATTCTGCCCAAATAGATTATATAAACAAAGCTTTAAGAGTTTATAAAAAAAATAAATAAAAGTAAAAATCAAAAACAAGTCCTTTTATCTGTGTATGTGTTTACTTGTTTGAGTTTTTTTGTGTGTGTGGGGTGGGGATTGTGATGGAATTTTTACTATTCATTCCCACAATATGAATAATTTAATTTGAGTGCTTTGTAGTGATCTTTACTGCCTCTAAAAGAGAATTCTAAATAGACATATGTGTGTGTGTGTGTGTGTGTGTGTGTGTATAAATATATATATAGAGAGAGAACTTTTAGCTTTCTCTTTTTTCTCCTTAACTAATATTTCCATACTCCCATGCTTTAGTATTGTGAATGAATACTAAAGTTAATATCTTTTAAGTGAAAAAGGATATTAGCATATTTAATATTTGTTTTCATTTTTGATATAGTTTTAGAATCACAAATTTTATTAACATTGATTTCTCTTTTCTCTTCCCTTTAGCTAATTGTTTAAAATTAATCTTCTCTTTTCTCATGGTATGACTGAAAACTCTTCTAAGGCAAATTTAAAGTCTTAGTTGACTTAAAACTTATTTTTTACTTGACTTCCTACTTTCATCAGCATTCAGAAAAAGGGCTGAAGTGGAACATTTTAATATTTTGGTTGACAACCTTCCAACCTCTTTTCCTATTTTACAAAAAATCACCATTGCTTATAATAGTAGTGGAACACAGTGCCTTACTTCCCTCACCAGAAACTGAAGAAAGGTGTACTTTTACCTCTCTGTTCCTTGGCGGAAGCGTTTGATACTTCCTTAGCTGATTAGCTGGGGCTTCTCTGGTGGCTCAGATAGTAAAGAATCTGCCTGCAATGTGGGAGACCTGGGTTCAATCCCTGGTTTGGAAAGATCCTCTAGAGAAGGCAATGGCTACCCACTCCAGCATTCTTGCCTAGAGAATTACATGGGCAAAGGAGCCTAACAGGCTACGTACAGTCCATGGGGTCACAAAGAGCTGGACACGACTGAGCGATTTTCACTTTAGCTGATTAGCCATTGCCAGTAAGTAATCTAGAATCTGGAGCAAGCGCCACAATCCCTGAATAAGGAAGATCCCCTGAGAAGGAAATCACAGCCCACTCCAGTATTCCTGCTTGGAAAATCCCATGGACAAAGGAATCTGGCAGGCTATAGTCCAAGAAGTCACAAGAGTCGGACACAACTTAGCAACTAAACCACCACCACCACTATTAGGCTGGTCTAGGTTTAAATTCTGACTTAAACAATTAATATGTAATTTTCAGTAATGCGTGGCACAAATAAATACTTTGTTTTGAAACTCACTGTATAAGAGAAAGGAAAACAAGTTTGAGACCAGAAAATGCATCACTAGCTCTGCCTCTAAGCAACATTATAATTTAGGGTAAATTATCAGCTCTGATCTTATTGACCTCATCTATAAAGAAAGTGTTGTCCAGCATGATTTTTCAAGCCCATTTCTAGTTCTAAAATTCTATAATTCACATAAAAATCCATCTCACGTTTCAAAATTGTGACTGCATTTTGCAATCATTCCTTATGTGTTTGTATATGTTTGTGCAGAGGTACCTCATGTTTTATATAAGCTCATTTTTTGGTCAGTTCCCCAAAAATACCAGTATCATAGCATTTCATGGAAGAGGCCATGTATACCTAGAGGGATAAGCAGCTTGCATGGCTTCCAGACCCTGCAAGTCTGGGTCTACTGACCACACCTCTCAGAACAATCCCATGTGCCACTGTTTTTTCTTTTTTTTTTGGCCTGGAACTTTCTATGTTCTCTTGTGTCTTACCTAATTTGTCTTTAATTGACAAGTGTCAGTTTACTTTATATTTCCCCAGGGAAACTTCCTTAAACTTCTCCTATGTCTCCTCCTAACTGAGATTAGGTTTCTCATGATGGGCATTTTCAAATACTCTACTTTTGTGTAGCAGTCATCCCAACTGTATCTCAATAATCATTTTCATCATTGCTCCATTAAGCTCCATGAAAGTAGAGTCTTGTTATTAATTATATTTCTAGTACTTTACACTCTGCCAAGTCTATAGTGGGTACACAATTTGTTGAACTGAAAAAATGAAATTTACTTCCAAAGCAAGCCTGGGTGTCTGATTCCAGCTTCCAGCTCTCAGTACTCAATTGCAATGATTTACATTTTAGATATGTATCTTGTGCAATAAAACCTTACTCATATTTGCCATGATTTTGGGTCACAGTTTATTTCTTTCCCTAATGTCCCGGGAACCACATATGATATATCTTGGCCAGTATCTCAGCCTGCAGCTGCCTTCACTGTTCTCCCAGTGGCAAGCTCATCCATCTTTTGATAATTTGGGTAGGCTATCATGATTCTGCTTTGGATAATTGATGACAGCATAACGTGTAAGGACACCCTGGGGTTATGAGCCAAGACATGGGAGCATTTCCAGACTCTATTACTCTAATTAAAGGAACAACTCTCTAAGGGTAGAATTCGCAATTCTCAGGAACTAGTCGGTGACAATGGCATTTGACTAAGGCCCATGGATAATGCAAAAATGAAAGCCAACATAAATCATCTCTTTATAAGAAAATGAACAGCATTGTCAAGGAAATAAAGAGTGCATTTGTAAGTGCTTAAAGTGCCAAATAATTTGTAAGCTTCCCAAATCTTTGTAAACAACTAGAGGGCCTGATATTTTATAGGTACTCAGTCAACGTTACCAAACTGTAGATTGACTAAAATAGATATACTTAAGAGAGCTATTTCTCTACCATGTATCCCTTACTGATACTAAAGTCTTATAGAAAGAGTATTAATTTAATTCAAAATAGTGAATGAAAAGAATAAATATTATAATAAAAGAAACAATGTCCAAGATACATAAAAATGTCATTAAAGTGCATAAAACACTTCCAGTCTCCAAGGATAAAATGAAATACATTCCATCTAGGTGACTAAAATGATAATGGTAAAGTGCCTGACACACAGTGTGTCTGTGTTCATTCATTCATTGAAATGTGATCCTGACGTGTTTTACACTTGGGAGAGCTTAAGAGTTTACTCTCAGGGCTCTACCTCTTCCATTCCAATGTAAAACAATGATCGTTAAAATGGAGACAAACAGTAACAAACTTACAGCCACACTCAAGCATAGAATAAACTTTAGCAAAGCAGAAATGCAGAGAGGAAGGTTGAGACCCAATGGCCCCAGGTCCATAAACTAGCAGAGAGAGCTAGGTATTAGCTCACACTGGATAAGTACCCATCTGGAGGGGACAACTCTCCTTTATAAAGGCTAGAGCTCAATTCAGTTGGAAAAAAAACTTGAGTCAAGCTATTAATACCAACTGTGATATGACTAACATGACTCTCTGGGTCTCTAGTTTCTGTTAACATCATGTCTGTCTGTTGAACTCCTTTTTGTTCTTATAGTCTCATCATTTCCTTTCTCTCTCCTTTTCATGAGAGTTTTCCTCTCACTCTCCTTCCATATCCATCTTTTCTTCAGTCTCACAAAAGTCCTCACACTTCCTAAGAGGGAAATATAGATTATTATTTGACCCAGGAAAATTAAAATTGTGAAAGCATTGGCTACAAGAGAAAATATCAGAATTGATGTATAAAACAATTTGTTTTTGTAAAAAAAACTTATTAATCAATCAAATTTTGTTAATAATTTGAGAAAATATTTGCAATAATGAAAATAATTTTATTTAATTATTTATTTTTTATAGTTGGCCCTTGTTTATTATCTATTTTATATATATGGAAGTGTATACATGTCAATCCCAAACTCCCAATCTATCCCTAAATTTAGTAAAATAAGAGTAAAGAATGTTTAGCTATGACATATAGAAAAGTAATCAATAAAATATAGTGGTGTAAAGGAATTCTTTCTGGAAAAAGCTTTCTAGATATTTATCTGAACTTATACAATTTAAATAAAAATGTTTCTTTCAAAGCACTCTCAGGGTTAAAATAGTCTCAGCTTGAAATGAGGTGGAAAACTATCACTCAGGAATCCATAGGAATTACTCAAAATTTAACTTTAGAAGTCAAACAAGATGACCTCTATAACCACTTGTACTTGTGAAACTTTGCTTTTCCTATTTCCCATTATTCCAATAAAAAAGTTTTTCAGAGTTAAAAGGGCAATGATTTTCTTTAGTAAATCAGTGCATTTTACAAACCCAGGCATTTTATTTTTAAACTCCCACAGTTCAGTGGTATGTCTTGAACACAGACTGATCTTTAAGGCAGTTATAAACACATGGGATTTTGCAATCAGTTTCTCAAGCTGAGATTTTACCAACTTAGAGTTAACAGAAAAAGCTGGTCTGGATGAAACACAAGCTGGAATCAAGATTGCTGGGAGAAATATCAATAACCTCAGATATGCAGATAACACCACCCTTATGGCAGAAAGTGAAGAACTAAAGAGCCTCTTGATGAAAGTGAAAGAGGAGAGTGATAAAGTTGGCTTAAAGCTCAACATTCAGAAAACTAAGATCATGGTATCCAGTCCCATCACTTCATGGCAAATAGATATGGCAGACTTTATTTTTGGGGCTCCAAAATCACTGCAGATAGTGACTGCAACCATGATATTAAAAGATGCTTATTCCTTGGAAGGAAAGTTATGACCAGCCTAGAGAGCATATTCAAAAGCAGAAACATTACTTTGCCAACAAAGGTCCATCTACTCAAGGTTATGATTTTTCTAGTAACCATGTATGGATGTGGGAGTTGGACTATAAAGAAAGCTGAGCGCCGAAGAATTGATGCTTTTGAACTGTGGTGTTGGAGAAGACTCTTGAGAGTCCCTTAACTGCAAGGAGATCCAACCAGTCCATCCTAAAGGAGATCAGTCCTGGGTGTTCATTGGAAGGACTGATGTTGAAGCTGAACACCTGATGCTAAGAGCTGACTCATTTGAGAAGACCCTGATGCTGGGAAAGATTGAGGGCAGGAGGAGAAGGGGATGACAGAGGATGAGATGGTTGGATGGCATCACTGACTCAATGGACATGAGTTTGAGTAAACTCCAAGAGTTGGTGATGGACAGGGAGGCCTGATGTGCTGCAGTCCAAAGGGTTGCAAAGAGTCAGACATGACTGAGCAACTGAACTGAAATTGAACTGAAAAGAGAAAGTAGCATATAATGGAAAGAAAAAAAGAAGTTCTCTTATATCTTCATTTCTATTTTTAAAACTGGCATTTTTTAAAATCAGATCACAATTGCCTCTTATTTTGCCTGAAAATGTTCATTCCCAGTGGAGAAAATGAGACTGTTTCAACCTTGTAAAGATGCATAGTTGCTCAAGCCAGGGTTGGCTTTCCCTCCTGGGGAGATTGAGGTATATGATTCAATCTGGCCATCAAGAAGGCCCAGCTGTGTTGATGTGTATCAAACACATGCCTGGAAGGCGGGGTGCACCTCAGATTGGTTATAGAGGGTGAAAATTTTCCTTTCAACTTAGAAAAGGAAAAAAATTGCCAACTATTACTTCCACTTAGGAAGTCATTGAATAGATGTTCTTCTAGTTCTTGAGAGGAAAAAGAATAGAAAGCCCAGATTTACCTGGAAAGAAAGGCCAGTCATTTTTTCCACTCCCTATCAAAGATTAATGTATATTCAAGAACCTGCTCAAAACATCTTCTTTCACACTTCAGAGAAAAAACATAGCCTTGCTGAAAATGCATAGGTTCTACAGCCTTACCCCTTTGGGATGTCCTTTTGGTCTTGTCAATCCATTGTTCTCCTTGTGATGTTCTTCTTATTAGTCACCACCCCTCATATCTCAGAAGTGATCTTTTTTGGTACTCAAGGGAAAGTTAAATATCTAAGTGAACATATCTTATATAAGTTTCTTAATATAGCAATTGTTACTTAGGTAAGGGTTGGATTTTTAGTTGTGTTATATTTGTAAGCAAGATCACTGCTGGCTCATGATGGAGAAGGACATCTCAGTATGTCCGGATTCTTTCCTTAAGCAAAGCATTTTTATGAGAAATGTTATATAAATGGAAAATGTAAATGTGTAAATGACTCTCTATAATCTTCTGTGCAAGGTTAGTAGATGTTTTCAGGCACTTACATAACTGGCTCACAGACAACCATTATTTATTTGGAAAGCAAAAGGTTCTCTCACTGAACATACTTTAAAGAGAATCAAAGACATCTGTATTATCTTTACATCTCCCACAAATTGAAATTATCACAATTCTAAGCACATATGGAAGAATAGATGACTTACCAGTCAAGGCTGTATCTAACTGCCAGAAACAAAAACCCTGATAAAATATGATCTAAACAAGTAGAAAGTTTATTTTTTCCTCACAAAGACAAAGGCCTCATAAGAAGTAGTTCAGGAATGATGTGTTAGTTTCAAAAAGTAGTTCGGGGATGGTGTGATGTTACCATAATGAGACATACATATCTTCTAATCTTTTTCCTGCCCCATCACCTCTAGTATTTGACCTCAGGATGGCAGCAATGACACTGCCGTCTTTTACACTGCCTTTTACACTGAAGTGTAAAAGGAAAGAGTAAAGGAGAAAGAGATCTGAGTCTCATTCTGGCCCTCTTTATCTGAAATACACTAGTTTTCCTAACGGCCTTAACCAGTATTTCCACTTTTCACTTACATTTCACCTGCTAGAATGAAGGTCTCATGACCAAACCTAGTTTAAAAGTAGCAACTGGGGAAATCAAGATTTTATTCATGCATATTGCCTCCTTCCAAATAAAACTGAACATGAAAGAAGGGTATAAAAGTGGCATAAGACTCAAAAGAAAGAAAGAAGGAAGAAAGGAAGGGAAGAACAAAGAAAGAGAAAAAAGAAGACTGAATGGATATAGAATGGGCAATTAAAGATGAGAACTGTCTGGATAAAGATGACTGATGGGTGGGTGGACAGCAGGTTGGAAAAGCATGCTTTAGTACGGCAGAGAAGACCCTTCATCATCTTGTCTCAGAGCCTCAAATGTATTTGCATTTTACTGAAGTCATGTGTGTGATTGTTGACACATATATTTCCCCACACCTGGAATACCCATTTCTTCCTTGCTCATTACAAAGATTTGGCGTGAGGACTCAGTTCAGGTATCATCATATCCACATGGAAGACTTATCCTACTCTCAGAATTTTGTGTTAATTACCTACTAGGAAGTGAGCTCATTGAGGACAAAAATTGATTTATTTTCCTTTGTATTTTCAACTCTTGGATCAAGGTTTTGATGGCTTGTGTGCATGCATGATAAGTCACTTCAATCGTGTCCAATTCTTTGCCACCCCTGTAGACTGCAGCCTACCAGGATCCTCTGTCCATGGGATTATCCAGGTAAGAATACTGGAATGAGTTGACAGGCCCTCCTCATTTGATGGCTTTCTTGGTTCCGATTTCATATCTGGAGCACAAATGTTACATGTTTCTGGTTAATACATGTGAATAAATAGCTCCCTCACATCATCTGTTAGAGCTAGGGAACCTACTAGAAAGTTTTCTCATTAGTTTTGAAGCAGCTCAAATATATGAAATAATGGTAACCAGTGCTCCAGGGTTACAATTGATAGAGCAAATTTTAAATAATCAAATACTTTAGTCATGAAAGGTAACCAAATGTTCAGAAAAGCAAAGTCCGCAAAATAAGAGTAGTGAGCGCCGTGCTGAGTGATTAGATACACGCTTTGCTTAAAGAACGTCAAATGCAAGGATGTTTAACCACTGTTCTGGGGAAACAAAACTCACCAGTGGCTAAATTTGATCACTATGCCAACAGTTGGTAACATCTAGCAAATGATATTACCATTAAAATGTTAGCCAACATTCCTTAAAAAGAAATCCTCTCAATCTCATAGACCACATATTATAAACAATCTCAGAAAGCATGCTCAAAAAGATGCTTACTTTTACTTCTAATAGAATCCTGGTGAACTTTCTAAGAGTAATCGCTTGTAAATCATATATCTGGGTCACTGAAATATTTTTTCTACTATTGAGAATTGCTGGGTGCAAGAAATTTTGAAAGGCATTTGCAAAATAACGTGACATATTACAGAGGCTCAGGAATGATTTTTACTTTTTAATTTTTTTAGCATTTTTATTTCATATTGGAGTATAGAGGATTAACAATGTTGTGATAGTCTCAGGTGCATAGTAGAGCAACTCAGCCATATCTATACACGTCTCCATTCTCCCCCAAATTCCCCTCCCATCCAGGCTGCCACACAACATTGAGCAGAGAGGAATGATTTGTATTCAATGCATGAATAAATGAAGTAGTGACTCTAATTTAGTTTTCAAAACCAGGGTCAGTCATACACTAACTTCCCAGAAGTACATAACATCCCTTAAGTATTTGTTTAGTTGTGAATGGCATTGATGAGTAAAAAAATGAATTAGTTTTTTGTAAGTCTGTGGATAGTCATAAACATTCATGGTACCTGTGATAGTTCAAAATGTTGCTTCATTTCTTTACCTCTTTCAGAAATCACACTTTCCTGATCCTTTAACTGAATACCAAGTTTTCTGATTTGCTTTGGCTGGTGGCTTGAGGACAAATGGCATTATGCCAGTTATGACCATAGGCAAACATTTTCTGTGTTTTCACTCCTTTTTTTGCATCAAAGACTTTTGTGGGGGCAGGGGGAGAATTTGACTAACATGTAAAGGTTTAATCAGTTAAAGGAAAGGATCTCTTTTCTTCTTTTATTTTAGATTTTAAGGAAATTCCAGCCATATGTTTAAAAATTCTAACATAAATACTGATACTGGAGTCCCATTAAAGAGCTGATAATACCTTCAGTAAATTTTGTTTCCTATTGAAATTTATTGTGAAGCTTTTTCCATGAATCTTATTATTTGACAGGCAAGAGATTATGGAAAATAATTTTAGAGAATATATGAAAAATTAATGAGCTTAATTTATTCTACATTTTTCACCCTAAAAATACCAATGTCCTCTAAATATTCTATACTCTTGCAAAAAAAAGGATATTAATTCTGCTGTGACATAAAGGAATTTTTTCGCTGGCCACTTTGATTCACAAAATAATTTATGAGGGGAATGGAATTAGCATTCTATGAGAAAAATTCAATACAAAGCATTGTTTATAGGGTATTTTACTCTATTCCTTATAAATTACTGAATAAGCATTATTATTTGTAATTGGAAACTTGAGGCTCAAGGAGTTTAAGTAAGTTGTCCTAAATCATGTAGTTAGGAAAATACACAGGCGAGATTTGAAACCAGAGCTGTCTGACACAAAAGTTTTGCAATTCAGAAAATGAATTGGAAATGAAAGGATAAAAAATTTAAAGTAAAGTGAATCACACCAGAAAGAATATAATCTCCACTGTGAAGTTTTTGGAAAAAGAAATTGGTTAAGAACAGAGGAGCCTGGCTCTCTACAGTCCATGAGGTTGCAAAGAGTTGGACACGACTGAGCACACATCCACACATATATTAATATTTTGGATGAGAAATTCCCCAGTCCAAGAGGTTTATGCTGATGGGACACATGTTCTCCACCTCCGCAAGTTGACAAGTTGACTATCAGCTATAATGCTATGTCCCAAGGTGCAGGAGACAAGGTGATTCTGGGTGATACCAAGATGTAGCCTTAATAACACGCATCATACAGTTGAAGAAGACATGCACTTGTACAATTTTTAATAAAATATACAGAAGAGAAGGGAATGACTTTAGGAACACAACTCTGTGAATATTCACAGAACAAATCTTCCAGTATGATCATCACCCAAGTCAAGAGTAAGAACATCACCACCACCTGGCAGTCTCCAGACGGTGTTCCCTCCCATTCTTTGTCTCTTCCTCCTTTTCAACTGCTAACCTTGCTTCTGTAACCACAGATTAACATTTCTGGTTTTTTGAGTTTCATTTACATTGAATCATATAGTATGTTTTGTGTCTGGCTTCTTTCACACAATATTATGTTTGTGAGATTTATTCTTCTTTTGTGTGGCAATTCATTTTGTCTGCTGTATAGTGTTATACTGTATGAAATTAAAAAATAATATATGTATCCATTCTAATGTTGATGGCAATTTTTCATAGTACTTGCTATTATGAATAATGCCATTATTAAAATTTTAATACATTCATTTTGGTGCATATACATATACATGATTTTTGGGTAAGAGTAGGAGTGAAATTACTGGGGGAAAGCATGCATGTGTTCAACTTTAACAGATAATAACAAGCAGCTTTTTTCAAGTATTTGTAACATCTGAGCTGCCATAATAGAACAG
Organism: Giraffa tippelskirchi; assembly: GCF_054371585.1. Classification (NCBI taxonomy): domain Eukaryota; kingdom Metazoa; phylum Chordata; class Mammalia; order Artiodactyla; family Giraffidae; genus Giraffa; species Giraffa tippelskirchi. The sequence continues at coordinate 128,921,235 of NC_137277.1, forward strand.
GAGAGAACCAGTTAGCCCACATATATGGGAAAATTTGCTATTTTAATTTTTAGTTTGAAAGTTTTGGTGTGCAGCCCCATTTAGGTTTTCATTTGAATAGCTCTGCACCTTTGTTTATGTTTATTAGCTGCTTGGATAATACCATTTTGAAAGTATATTTTCATCTCATTTGAAAATTATTTCAGTTGTTTTGTTCTCTCTTACTTATGGATCTGTGTGAGTTTTTTAGACATTCTAGATCACTTTGACAGTGATATTATTTGAAAGTGTTTTCTCCAGGTCTGTGGCTGCATGTTTACTTTCTTTCTTGGGTCTATTAACAACAAAAAAAATTTAATAGCCAAATTTATCAATTGTTTACTTCATGGTTAGTGTGTATCACGTCCTATTTAGGACAGCATTCCCTTTCCCCAAATCATGGTGATATTTTTCTGAATTAATTTCTGGAAGCTGTATTGTTCTCATTAGAGTTTAGATCAACAATACTTCTAGAATGTTTTTTGTATATTGGATGAGATTCATGTCTACTATGGATATTCAATTGGCCCAGCACCATTTATTCAAAAGATTATCCTTCCTGCCACTGCTTCTCAATGATACCTGTAGCATAAATCCAAGCATTTCATTAAACTGAACTCACTTCCACAGATCTATTTTATCATTCTAGTGCTGATATGGGCTCCTCTGGTGGCTCACACAGTAAAGAATCCGCCTGCGAGGGAGAGGGAGAAGATGGCGGAGGAATAGGACGGGGAGACCACTCTCTCCTCCACAAATTTATCCAAAGAACATCTGAACGCTGACCAAACTTCACAAAACTACTTCTGAAGGCTGGCTGAGGACGTCAGGCTTTCACAAAAACTGCGCATTATCTTCAAAAGAGGTAGGAGAAATTATAAAAGATAAAAAGAGAGACAAAAGAGTTAGGGACGGAGACCCGTCCCGGGGAGGGAGTCGTAAAAGAGGAGGAATTTCCAAGCACCAGGAAACCCTCTCACCGGCGGGTGTGGGGGAGGATTTTTTATCTCGGAGGGCAACGTAACTGGGAGGAAAAAATAAATAAAATCCACAGATTACGTGCCTAAAGCAACTCCCAGCAAAGAACCCCAGACGCTCGCATCATCCGCCACCAGCAAGTGGGGGCTGAACGGAGAGGAGCGGGCGGCATTGCCTAGGGTAAGGACCGGGCCCGAGTGCCCCGAGGGCAATCTGAGGGAGCTAACGTGAGATAGTAACCTAAACTGTGGGACAGCGAGAGAGAGAGAACTATCCCGCGAAAAGCCCAACTCTAAGGCACTGCCGGCTCGCTCACAGAACAAAGGACTGAGCGATACCAGAGGAGAGCTAGCCGGCTGCGGACCGCGCCATCCCCCGCCGGACACAGCGGGCAGGCGGGGCCCGCCAGAGCCGGAAAGGGGCAAACTCGGCTCCAGAGAGGGCACCCCCTACCAAACTGCAAACAGGCTCCCAGTTTTTAAGCAAAGACTGCCTGAGATCCCGGAGGGTCGACAGCAGCCGGGAGGGTCGCAGCCAGAGACCAGCTCCCCAGAACCGACACAAAGCACACCGGAGCCGGGCGCGCCCGTAAACCGAGGCGGGGACCAGGGAGGTGATAAGCCGCACCGCCCCAACAGGGGACAGCGCCCTCGCCAAACTCCTGGCCGCCTGGGCAGCTCCGACCGGGAACGGCACAAGCCGCGGGCAAAATCGAGTCTGCGCCTTTGTGGAGTAACCGGGAGCCTGAACCTGAGCGGCTTAGACCTGGGAAGTGCACGCAGCTCAGGGCCCGCTCCCCGGCCGAGTAACCTGAAGCCTGAGCAGGGTAGACGGGGAAAGCACACACGCCGTGAGCGGGGGCGAACCCAGTGCGGCCGAGACACTGCGAGCTTACCACACGCACGCCAGAATTGCAGTGTTCCTTCCTCCCCACAGCACGATTGAACAAGCGAACCTGAAGAGATCACCTCCACCGCTTTGTTGCAGGGCGGAAATTAGATACTGAAGAGATCTCCAAACAGAAGCCAAATAAACAGAGGGAAGTGCTTTGGAAGGGACAGGCCAACAGATTAAGATCCCTGTAGTTAATACCGACTGCATTAAAAAGGACCTACAGATCTTGAAAAGTATAAGCAGGAATAAGGATCTATCTAAAACTGAGCAGATCCCACACTGCTCACAACAGCTCCAGAGAAAGTCCGGGATATATATATTTTTTACTATTATTATTTTTTTTTTTTAATTTTTTTTTTAATTAAAAAAATTTTTTTTTCTCTTCTTTCCTTTTTCTTCAAGTCCTCTATTACACCTTTAACTTTCATTTTCATAACCCACTATTAACTTGCAAAAAAAAAAAAACCCTATTTTTGAAGCAAACTACATACATATATCTTATACCTTTTGTGTTTTCTTTTTTTTTTTTAATGTTTTTTTCCTGTTCTACATTTTTTTACTGTTTCTTTTTTTACTGTTTTACTGTTTTTTTTCTTTTTACACTGTTCCCTTTTTTCTTTTCTTTTTTTTTTTTTTAGATTGTAAGTTTTATAAGAGTCTAACCTCTACTCTAGATTTTTAATCTGTGTTTTACATATTTGATATCAACTTTGTACATTTAAGAACCCAATCTTTAGGACCCATTTTTACTCAGGAGTGTGATCACTGGCCTGATCACTCTCTCCCCCTATTGATGCTCTTTCTTCTCCCCCAGGGAACCTGTATCTCCCACCCTCCTCCTTCTCTTCTCAACCCAATTCTGTGAATCTCTGAGGGTGTTCTGGGTACCGGAGAACACTTCAGGAACAGGATACTGCCCAGATCTCTCTCTCCCCTCTTAATTCCTCCCTTTCTACTCATGCTCACCTCTGTTACCTTCCTCCCCCCTCTCTATGTATCTCTGTGAATCACTCTGAGGGTTCCAAACTGTGGAAAGCACAGAGGGAAGTGCTTACTGGCTAGATTGCTCTCTCCACATTTGAATTCCCCTCTTCCCCTCCTGGTCACCTCAACCCACCCCCCCCACCTCATCTCTCCATGTAACTCAGTGAACCTTTCTGGGTATCCCTCACTGTGGAGAATCTTTTCACCATTAACCTAAAAGTTTTATTATTGAGGCTGTATGGAAGGAGAAGTCTTGAGGCTACTGCAAGAATAAGACTGAAAGCCAGGGGAAACATTAATTAATAAGAGACCATCCAATAGCCTCCATAAATTCACTGAAACCAAGCTCCACCCAAGAGATAATAAGTTCCAGAGCAAGACATACCACGCAAATTCTCCAGCAACGCAGGAACATAGACCTGAGCATCAATATCCAGGCTGCCCAGAGGCACACCAAATCCATAGACATCTCAAAAATTAATACTGGTCACTCCATTACACTCAAGAGAGCAGAAATCCAGCTCCACCCACCAGAACACCGACACAAGCTCCCCCAACCAGGAAACCTTGACAAGCCACCTGTCCAACCCCAACCGCAGTGAGGAACCTCCACAACAAAGAGGAACTTCATACTACCAGAATACAGAAGGGCCACGCCTAACACAGCAATCTAAACAAGATGAAAAGGCAGAGAAATACTCAGCAAGTAAAGGAAAATGAGAAATGCCCACAAAGCCAAACAAAAGAGGAGGAGATAGGGAATCTATCCGAAAAAGAATTTAGAATAAGGATAATAAAAATGATCCAAAATCTTGAAAGCAAAATGGAGTTACAGATAAATAGCCTGGAGACAAAGATTGAGAAGATGCAAGAGATGTTTATCAAGGACTTAGAAGAAATAAAAAGGAATCAATATAGAATGAATAATGAAATAAAGGAGATAAAAGACACTCTGGAGGGAACCAACAGTAGAATAACGGAGGCAGAAGATAGGATAAGTGAGGTAGAAGATAGAATGATGGAAATAAACGAAGCAGAGAGGAAAAAAGAAAAAAGAATCAAAAGAAATGAGGAAAACCTCCGGGACCTCTGGGACAATATGAAACGCCCCAACATTCGAATCATAGGAGTCCCAGAAGAAGAAGATAAAAGGAAAGGCCATGAAAAAATACTCGAGGAGATAATAGTTGAGAATTTCCCTAAATTGAGGAAAGAAATAGTCACAGAAGTCCAAGAAACCCAGAGAGTTCCAAACAGGATAAACCCAAGGCGAAACACCCCAAGACACATATTAATCAAATTAACAAAGATCAAACACAAAGAACAAATATTAAAAGCAGCAAGGGAAAAACAACAAATAACACACAAGGGGATCCCCATAAGGATAACAGCTGATCTTTCAATAGAAACCCTTCAGGCTAGAAGGGAATGGCAGGACATACTTAAAGTAATGAAAGAGAATAATCTACAACCCAGATTACTGTACCCAGCAAGGATCTCATTCAGATATGAAGGAGAATTCAAAAGCTTTACAGACAAGCAAGAGCTGAGGGAATTCAGCACCACCAAACCAGCTCTCCAGCAAATGCTAAAGGATCTTCTCTAAACAGGAAACACAGAAAGGATGTTTCAACACGAACTCAAAACAACAAAGTAAATGGCAACGGGATCATACTTATCAATAATTACCTTAAATGTAAATGGGTTGAATGCCCCAACCAAAAGGCAAAGGGTTGCTGAATGGATACAAAAACAAGACCCCTATATATGCTGTCTACAAGAGACCCACCTCAAAACTAGGGACACACACAGGCTGAAAGTGAAAGGATGGAAAAACATATTCCATGCAAACGGAGACCAAAAGAAAGCAGGAGTCGCAATACTCATTTCAGATAAAATAGACTTTAAAATAAAGGATGTGAAAAGGGACAAAGAAGGACACTACATAAAGATCAAAGGATCAATTCAAGAAGAAGACGTAACAATCATAAATATATATGCACCCAACATAGGAGCACCACAATATATAAGGCAAATACTAACAAGTATGAAAGGGGAAATTAACAATAACACAATAATAGTGGGAGACTTTAATACTCCACTCACGCATATGGATAGATCAACTAAACAGAAAATTAACAAGGAAACACAAACTTTAAATGATACAATAGACAAATTAGATTTAATTGATATTTACAGGAGTTTCCACCCCAAAACAATCAATTTTACCTTTTTCTCAAGTGCACATGGAACTTTCTCCAGGATAGATCACATCCTGGGCCATAAATCTAGCCTTGGTAAATTCAAAAAAATTGAAATCATCCCAGCCATCTTCTCTGACCACAATGCAGTAAGATTAGACCTCAATTACAGGAAAAAAACTATTAAAAGTTCCAACATATGGAGGCTAAACAACACGCTTCTGAATAACCAACAAATCACAGAAGAAATCAAAAAAGAAATAAAATTATGCATAGAAACGAATGAAAATGAAAACACAACAACCCAAAACCTATGGGACACTGTAAAAGCAATACTAAGGGGAAGGTTCATAGCAATACAGGCGTACCTCAAGAAACAAGAAAAAAATCAAATAAATCAACTAACTCTACACCTAAAGCAACTAGAGAAGGAAGAAATGAAAAACCCCAGGGTCAGTAGAAGGAAAGAAATCTTAAAAATTAGGGCAGAAATAAATGCAAAAGAAACAAAAGAGACCATAGCAAAAATCAACAAAACTAAAAGCTGGTTTTTCGAGAAGATAAACAAAATTGATAAGCCATTAGCCAGACTCATCAAGAAACAAAGGGAGAAGAATCAGATCAACAAAATTAGAAATGAAAATGGAGAGATCACAACAGATTCCACAGAAATACAAAGGATCATAAGAGACTACTACCAACAGCTATATGCCAATAAAATGGACAACTTGGAAGAAATGGACAAATTCTTAGAAAAGTATAACTTTCCAAAACTGAACCAGGAAGAAATAGAAGATCTTAACAGACCCATCACAAGCACGGAAATCGAAACTGTAATCAGAAATCTTCCAGCAAACAAAAGCCCAGGACCAGACGGCTTCACAGCGGAATTCTACCAAAAATTTAGAGAAGAGCTAACACCTATCCTACTCAAACTCTTCCAGAAAATTGCAGAAGATGGTAAACTTCCAAACTCATTCTATGAGGCCACCATCACCCTAATTCCAAAACTAGACAAAGATGTCACAAAAAAGGAAAACTACAGGCCAATATCACTGATGAACATAGATGCAAAAATCCTTAATAAAATTCTAGCAAACAGAATCCAACATCATATTAAAAAGATCATACATCATGACCAAGTGGGCTTTATCCCAGGAATGCAAGGTTTTTTTAACATCCGCAAATCAATCAATGTAATACACCACATTAACAAATTGAAAGAAAAAAACCATATGGTTATCTCAATAGATGCAGAAAAAGCCTTTGACAAAATACAGCATCCATTTATGATTAAAACCCTCCAGAAAGCAGGAATAGAAGGAACATATCTCAACATAATAAAAGCTATATATGACAAACCCACAGCAAACATTATCCTCAATGGTGAAAAATTGAAAGCATTTCCCCTAAAGTCAGGAACAAGGCAAGGATGCCCACTTTCACCACTACTATTCAACATAGTTTTGGAAGTTTTGGCCACAGCAATCAGAGTTGAAAAAGAAATAAAAGGAATACAGATAGGAAAAGAAGAAGTAAAACTCTCACTGTTTGCAGATGACATGATCCTCTACATAGAAAACCCTAAAGACTCTACTAGAAAATTACTAGAGTTGATCAATGAATATAGTAAAGTTGCAGGATATAAAATTAACACACAGAAATCCCTTGCATTCCTATACTCCAATAATGAGAAAACAGAAAGAGAAATTAAGGAAACAATACCATTCACCATTGCATCAAAAAGAATAAAATACTTAGGAATATATCTACCTAAAGAAACAAAAGACTTATATATAGAAAACTATAAAACACTGATGAAAGAAATCAAAGAGGACACAAACAGATGGAGAAATATACCGTGTTCATGGATTGGAAGAATTAATATAGTGAAAATGAGTATTCTACCCAAAGCAATCTACAGATTCAATGCAATCCCTATCAAGCTACCAATGGTATTTTTCACAGAACTAGAACAAATCATGTCACAATTTGTATGGAAATATAAGAAACCTCGAATAGCCAAAGCAATCTTGAGGAAGAAGAATGGAGCTGGAGGAATCAACCTGCCTGACTTCAGGCTCTACTACAAAGCCACAGTCATCAAGACAGTATGGTACTGGCACAAAGATAGAAATATAGATCAATGGAACAAAATAGAAAGCCCAGAGATAAACCCACGCACATATGGACACCTTATCTTCGACAAAGGAGGCAAGAATATACAATGGAGAAAAGACAATCTCTTTAACAAGTGGTGCTGGGAAAACTGGTCAACCACTTGTAAAAGAATGAAACTAGAACACTTCCTAACACCGTACACAAAAATAAACTCAAAATGGATTAAAGATCTAAACGTAAGACCAGAAACAATAAAACTCCTAGAGGAAAACATAGGCAAAACACTCTCCGACATAAATCACAGCAGGATCCTCCATGACCCACCTCCCAGAATATTGGAAATAAAAGCAAAAATAAACAAATGGGACCTAATTAAAATTAAAAGCTTTTGCACAACAAAGGAAACTATAAACAAGGTGAAAAGACAGCCTTCAGAATGGGAGAAAATAATAGCAAATGAAGCAACAGACAAACAATTAATCTCAAAAATATACAAGCAACTTCTGCAGCTGAATTCCAGAAAAATAAACGACCCAATCAAAAAATGGGCCAAAGAACTAAACAGACATTTCTCCAAAGAAGACATACAGATGGCTAACAAACACATGAAAAGATGCTCAACATCACTCATTATTAGAGAAATGCAAATCAAAACCACAATGAGGTATCATTTCACACCAGTCAGAATGGCTGCTATCCAAAAGTCTACAAGCAATAAATGCTGGAGAGGGTGTGGAGAAAAGGGAACCCTCTTACACAGTTGGTGGGAATGCAAACTAGTACAGCCACTATGGAGAAGAGTGTGGAGATTCCTTAAAAAACTGGGAATAGAACTGCCATATGACCCAGCAACCCCACTGCTGGGCATATACACCGAGGAAACCAGAATTGAAAGAGACGCGTGTACCCCAATGTTCATCGCAGCACTGTTTACAATAGCCAGGACATGGAAGCAACCTAGATGTCCATCAGCAGATGAATGGATAAGGAAGCTGTGGTACATATACACAATGGAATATTACTCAGCCATTAAAAAAAATACATTTGAACCGGTTCTACTGAGATGGATGAAACTGGAGCCCATTATACAGAGTGAAGTAAGCCAGAAAGAAAAACAACAATACAGTATACTAATGCATATATATGGAATCTGAAAGATGGTAACGATAACCCTATATGCGAGACAGAATAAGAGACACAGATGCATGGAACAATTTTATGGACTCTGAGGGAGAAGGTGAGGGTGGGACGTTCTGGGAGAATGGCATTGAGACATGTGTATTGTCATATGTGAAACAGAGCACCATTCCATGTTCGATGCATGTGACAAGGGCTCAGGGCCGGGGCAATGGGATGATCCAGAAGGATGAGAGGGGGAGGGAGGTGGGTGGGGGGTTCGGGAAGGGGAACACATGTAAACCCATGGCTGATTCTTGTCAATGTATGGCAAAAACTATTACAATATTGTAAAGTAATTAGTCCCCAACTAAAATAAATAAATTTATAAAAAAAAAAAAAAAAAAGTTAAATAAACAGGGTGACAATATGTCCATAAAAAAAAAAAAAAAAAAAAAAAAAAGAATCCGCCTGCAATGCAGGAGACCTGGGTTCAATCCCTAGGTTGGGAAGATCACCTGGCGGAGGTCATGGCAACATGCTCCAGTATTCTTGCCTGCAGACTCCCCATGGACAGAGCAACCCGGAGCTACAGTCCATGGGGTCGCAAAGAACCAGACACGACTGAGGGACTAAGTACAGAGCACTGCTGATACTACACTCTTTAAATACCATATTTTTATAATATACAGGGGAATAAGTCTTCTCATATTTAATTATCAGGTTTGCTTTTTTCCATTCTTTGTCTTGTGCATTTCATTTTACATTTTAATATTTTTAAATTTTTTAGACAATCAATTTGGAAATAATTGACATCCTTACATTACTGATTCTCCTAACCCATAACATAAAATGTAGATGTGAATTTTTAATGTAGATGTATTTTTTAATTTCTTTCAACTGTATTTTATAGTTTACTGTATTGAAGTCTTGTACCTATTTTATCCTGGGTATTTGAATTTTCATACTACTGTAAATAGTATCATTCAAATATAATTCTCAGAGTATTGTTGATGATATTTAGTTATATACTTGATTTCTAAACATTAATATTATATCTAGCAAATTTGATAAATTCTCTCATTAGTGTTAATAGTTTATGTGTAGCTCCTTTTGGAATTTTCCATGTATGATATAATTGTCTGCAAATAATAGCAGTTTATTTCTTCTTTGCCAATGCAATATGCTTTCCTTTTCTTTTTCTATCTTTTTCTAACTGGCGGGTAGATTCAGTGAAATATTGAATACAAGTTGTCATAGGTAGCATATTTTTCTCGTTTTTCTAACTGAACACCTGACCATTATGAATCTTTATTTTTTTTTATAGTCTAAGGAAAAGAGAGTCCCTTATGAACAGTTGTCCAAGAATTCTTTTTTTTCCTTTAAATTTTAAACAGATGTTGTGTTCTCACAAATGTTTTGCCTAATCTTTTGAGATGATCATTTGATGTTTTATTCAATTATTGTGATGAGCTACATTGATTATATTTTTCAATGTTATCTTTCAGACCTGAAATAAATTCAACTTCATTGTGATTATTTACTTTTCTTCGATATCACTGGATTCTATTGGCTAAAGTTTAAGGCAAAAATTTTTACATTAATTGTAACAGTGACATTGTTTTCTCTTCCTGTTATGCCCTTCAAAATCATGACCTAGTAAATAAATTATTGGATGTTTTGTATGTAAAAGGAGACTTTGTGTAATTTTCCTGTCCTCCTGTGATATTAGGAAGAAGTCACAGTGACAATCATCTGTGCCAGGTATTCTGTTTGCCTTATATTATAGTTTCTTTTAAATGGGAAGATTTTTGAATTATGGATTCCACTTATTCACTAGATAGTAAATAATTAAGATTTCCATTTCCTCTGTGTCAAATTTGAAAAGTTGGGCTTTTTTCTAAGAGATTGTACATTATATCTACATTTCCAAATTTTATTGACACAACAGTTGTTGATAATATAATATTAAGTATTTAATGTTTAGTGGATCTGTGTCAACACACCACTTTTTATTCCTGGTATTTGCTGTTTGTACCTTCACTCATACTCTTTTACTCTCTTCCAATGACTGATGTTACCAAGGGTTTATCTACTTCTTTTTTTAAAAAATCAGTTTTGGGCTTTGTGGATTGCCTCTATTACAGATTTCTTCTTCACTGATTTATCCTTATCAATATTACTTGCTTTCTTTTACTTTTCAAATTTTCTCCTATTTTTTCAATATCTTTGGAGAGATAGTTACATTACAATTGTTCAGCAACTCTGCTTTTCTAGCGTGTATCTAAGTATAGGAATTTCCGTATTAGCTTTGGTTTTTGTTATAGCTTGCAAATTTTTAAATGTCACAGCTTCATAATCTTTCATTTCCAAATATTTTTTCCTTATTTTTTCCAATTCTCATGATTCATGGGTTATTTTTAAATGTATTTCTTAAATTCAAAAACATGAGAATGTTCTGGTTATTTTTTGGTTATAGATTTCTACTTTAATTTTAATGGGGTAGATTAAAATTCTAAAGTCTAAATTCTTTCAATTATTCAATTTTGTTGTGGCTTACTTAATGGGTTAACCAATAGTCAATTTTGTAATCCATATTGTAAATATTCCATATGTCTTCAAATATCTGAAATATATTTCCAGTTGTTGGTTGTATCATTCAATATATTTTGATTAAGTCGTTTCATTTATTGTGTTATTTATGTCTTCTTTACCCTTAAGAATTTCCCTTTTTGTCAACTAGTTCTATGAGTTTCTCTGAAGTATGTAAAAGTGTCCCACTATGGTGGGGGATTTGTCCATTTTTCCTTTTATTTTGATCTCTTCTGTTTTGTATTATTTATAACTTTATTTTTGGATACATGCCAACTCATTATTGTTACTTTTTTCTCTAGGGTTTACACATATCACTTTAAAATACCCATCTTTATCTCTATTAAATCTATATGAGCTTCTTAACTCACAGAAAGAGTCTTTCCTGGAGGCTCATATGGTAAAGAATCTGCCTGCAATGCAGGAGACCTGGCTTCGATCCCCTGGTTGAGAAGATCCCTTGGAGAAGGGAGTAGCTACCCACTCCAGTACTCTTGCCTGAAGAATTTCAATGAACAAGGAGCTTGATGGGCTACAGTCCGTGGGGTCAAAAAAGTCAGACAAAAGAAAGCATGCCAGGCAGTCTGCACCAGCCTCTATCCTTCTCAGAATTCCATAACAACACTAATAATTCCCTAGTCACCTTGAATCCTTCATCTTGCCAGAGTTTATTCATCCTGAGCTTCTCTGACTATACTGCAGGATTATACGGCTGGAGGGAGGTGTTACTAAAGAGTGAAGCAGGCACATGCATAACAGTACAACAAGGCTCTCAAGCACTAGTCAGGACTTCTCTTGCTGCGAGAATTTTAAGTAGCAGCAAATGCTAGTATTTTAAGTAGTATTTATCCATTAAGTCCACAAGTTTTGTTGTTATTGTTTTGAATCCTTAGTCATATATCACTCTATCATCTTTCTAATTACACTGAACATCCAGGATGATGTGAACTTGAGGTGATTAGATAATATCTCAACTGCTGCTGCTGCTGCTAAGTCACCTCAGTCGTGTCCAACTCTGTGCGATCCCATAGATGGCAGCCCAGCAGACTCCGCCATCCCTGGGATTCTCCAGGCAAGAACACTGGAGTGGGTTGCCATTTCCTTCTCCAATGCATGAAAGTGAAAAGTGAAAGTGAAGTCACTCAGTCGTGTCCGACTCTTAGCGACCCCATGGACTGCATCCTACCAGGCTCCTCCATCCATGGGATTTTCCAGGCAAGAGTACTGGAGTGGGGTGCCATTGCCTTCTCCCTAATATCTCAAAGTTCCTGATAAATTTGTGGTTCAGCTGATTGCCCAGACTCTAATGTTCTTATGGACATTTTCAGGATCTGATGATAGTTACTATGCTACTATTGTTATCTGAGTTGACCCTATGAATATTTTGCACTTTTGAAAGCTGTCAGGGTCCCCTCCCCTTTTGAAGTACAGGTATCAAATGGTCAACCTAGCTTATCTTAAAGCATCCCTCAAGTATTCTTTATGGCAGCAGTAAACACTCTCTTCATCTGAATTTTTCCACTTATTTTGGCTGGTGAAGTTTCTTTTATGAGAGATTGTGTCACAGTTACTTGTAACAGGATTCCAGCTTGAGGTTAAAGTTTTTCCATATTAGGATTCAGCTTTTTATTATTATTATTTTTAATTAATTTATTTTTTATTGAAGGATAATTGCTTTACAGAATTTTGCTGTTTTCTGTCAAACCGCAACATGAATCAGCCATAGGTATACATATATCCCCTCCCTTTTGAACCTCCCTCTGCATCCCACACCTCTAGTTTGATACAGAGCCCCTATTTGAGTTTCCTGAACCATACAGAAAATTCCCATTGGCTATCTGTTTTACATATGGTAATGTAAGTTTCCATGTTACTCTTTCCATACATCTCACCCTCTCCCCCCCTCTCCCCATGCCCATAAGTCTATTCTCTATGTCTGTTTCTCCATTGTTGCCCTGTAAATTAATTCTTCAGTACCATTTTTCTAGTTTCTGCATATATGCATTAAAATACAATATTTATCTTTCTTTTCCTGTCTCTGTATGAGTTTAGGATACTTATAAGCTAAGTCTTTCAGGACTCTAGTTATATAAAGGAAGATAAAATTCTTGAGAAAAACCTTTTCTATGAGGGAAGAAGAGATCAAGTTTACAAACATGGTCTAAGTACCATGCACCTGCAGCAGAGCAAAGCGGTAAGCAGTGCCGGTCCTTTCAATCATCTACTGGCCCAAATCTAAGATGCATGCCTGAGATCAAATATTTAGCTAAGAACAATGAAATATAACAAGAACTGTTTCAGAAAGAACTTGTGCCAAAACCTTCCACAGAGATGCCTAACTGGACAAGCAACATTGGGAGAATGTGTGCTTGTTGCACCTTTGACACGGAGAATACAGAGCTTTGCTCTAGAAATGGGTGAGCATCAGAAGCAGTTGGTGTGGTACTTGGAAGGCAAGAGGCCATAGTGGTACTTTTGCAAGTACTAATTCATAACTGTTGTGTTAGGTTTTGTAGCTTTGGTAGAGGCCACCGCATCAGCCAGAGCAAGAGAAGAGAAATACTGTTTATGCCATGGAATCGCCAATGTAACTGGCCCATGGAGCACATAGGAAACATCCCTTGGAGAATTTTCAGAACTTTCTGGGTGAATTTAAAGAGAATGAAGTTTCTTCAGACCTGAGAGTTTATTACATCATAAGTTTTCATTATATTATAATATCATTGTTGTTGAGTGGCCATATCGTGTTCAACTCTTTGCAACCCCATGGACTGCATATACGATGTTTTAGTATACTACACTATATTTAAATACGTCATATATTTAGTTTTTATATACACATACACACATTTATGGGCTTCCCAAGTGTTGCTAGTGGTAAAGAATCTGCCAACCAATGCAATGCAGAAGATGCAAGAGATACAAGTTCAATCCCTGAGTCGGGAAGATCCCCTGGAGAAGGAAATTGTAACCTGGTCCAGTATTCTTGCCTGGGAAATTCCATGGACAGAGGAGCTTGGTGGGCTACAGTTCATGGTGTCGCAAAGAGTCAGACAGGACTGAGTACGCATACATGCACACACATATACACATAGACCAAATGGATAGATAAATAAATTTGTATATATAGGATATTTTATATATATACACACTATAGACAACTTCTTCCCCAACACACACATATACTTGCATACACACTAGGTTGGAGCCACTTGGGCTGTAGTTATGTGTGCTTTAAACATTGGGATATCCAGGATAAGGAGCTAGCAGCTTCAAACAATTAAGATAAATGCCTTCTCCAGAAAGTTTATGAACTTACACTTTCATATTAGTACGTTAATGACGCAAAAAAATTGAATTTTTCTTAAACATAAATCATACTGATTTTATGTGCATGATGCCAATATTTAGATATGAAATTTAAAAAGTCAACTCCGGGATGGGAAATAAATACAACAAAAATTCAATGAAAAAAATAAATAAATAAAAAATAAAAAGTCAACTCCGTGTTTGCTTTATATCTGGCTTCTCTAAAACACAGGTTTTAAAATTGGATAAAAGTATAATAAAATAAACTGATTTATTTATGTCTTGTGTCACAATACCTTAGTATCTGAGAACACTGGGATTATAAATATCACCCATTTACTAAGAGAGTCTATTTAGAAGTGTAATTACTATATTGATCAAACACTACCTGGTTTATTAGAGGTTGTAAGGGAGACCCTGGATGTTTCATTTCGACTTTTCCATTTCAAATACTTTAACATTCAAAATGGAAGTTTCATGTAAAAAGAAATAAAAGGAAATAAAGAAAATAGTCAGAAGAAAGTTTTTTTTTTTACTGTAATATACACTTCTTTGCATATTTAAAACTACACAGCTGATCATTAATAAGACAATTCTATTAGAGACTAGATGTTAATAGAAAAAAATGTTTAGTTAATCATTCATTGTGATTAGATTTCACATCTCTAATTTATCTCAAAACAAATATTTTCTTTAATTTCTTCAAGAACAAAAAGAATATTATCATATAATATAGAATGAAAGTCATGATGTACTGCTACAAACTTTGAAAAGAAGTCAAACTCACTTAACAGAAAGAAAACACAGTAGCAGTAGAACCATCACAAACACTACTCAATATTAATTTTAATTTTCAAGATACTGTAAGTCAAATCATTTGCCCAAATATGTAACGACCACAGACAATAAAATTTACACAAAAATTTTTGCTGCACCAACATCAATCACTTTCCCAGACATACTCCCCAGATTGTTAATAGGGGAAAATTTTCAAAGAAAACTGGAAAAGAGCAGAGTGATAGACTTCAGCTTGTACTTTGCTGATTTGAGGGGGCTTCGCAGGTGGCTCAGTAGTAAAGAATCTGTGTGCCAACAGGAGATATAGGTCCAATCCCAGGGTAAGGAAGATTCCCTGGAGAAGGAAATGGCAACTCAGGCCAGTATTCTTACCTGGGAAATCCCACAGACAGAGGAGTCTGGTAGGTTACAGTCCATGGGGTTACAAAGAGTCAGACATGGTTGAGCAACTAATCAGTATTAGTTGCTGACTTGAAGTTATAGATATGATTTTAAATTATAGAAAGTCCATCAAATTGTGCTAGAAATGGATGCTGTGTATGTAGTGAGAACTCTGGGCATGGATCTCATAGCTCTGTGGGGAAGGCTAAAGGGTCTTACACTTATGATGGCAAAAAATCAAATATGTTGAATCACAATCACTTTAACACACTGTGGAGGTAAGAGCTGTTTATGCTCAAACACCAATGTCCTCAGTATAGTTTTGGCGGATCATTACATTCTCAAAAACAGGCTACAAAATATTAAGACAAATAAATGAACACAATTAAGTCTTCTCATATACTTCTCCAACTGTTTCCTATCTGTTAATCATGTCTATCTAGGATTAAAGACTTGGAAAGCAAGAAACACATAACCTAAATTTTTGAAATTTTCAATTACATTTGACAAAATATGAAAAGTATACCAAATTGCTCCTTTTTTCTCTTATAATTTTTCACAATTTGATTAAAATTTTAGTATTGTTCATTGCAGATAATAAACAAATCATGGGGGAAAAAATGAGAAAAAATTTACTTGCAGTTCCATCACCCACAGAAAGTTTCTGTTAATATCTTGGTGCGTTTTTTGAAGTTCCACACCCACCCATTCATTACTTCTAGAAAAACTTGCTCAATTTTTTGTTTGCTGTGTTTTTGTATAATTGGAATCATACTAATTTTTCATATATTATTAAACATTCTTTGATATCACAATTATATATTTGCATAATTATCTGTTTGTGGCAGAAACGGTTAACTCTTTATTAAACATGTACACTTCTTTTTTTATTGTGTAGAGTCCCAAATGGAAACAACCCTTCTTACCTTCTTACATCTAAATTGTGTCATATGACTGAGTTTTGCCTGATGAAGTATGTATATAAACAATGTATGCTGTTTCTAGTCCTAACACATAAGAACCTCCTCTATACACTGCCACTCTTTCATCTTCCCCTATATGCTACTTTGAAGTAAATGCCCAGAGACACATGGTATGAGTGGCAGAACTTCCATCATCTTGAGTCCCTGAATGACAGCATGGAGTAAATTCCCAGCTCTTCCCTCACCTGATGCATATATTTGTATGCATGCTAACTCGCTTCAGTCATGTCCAACTCTTTGCAACCCTATAGACTGTAGCCTTCCAGGCTCCTCTGTCCATGGGATTCTCTTGGCAAGAATACTGGAGTGGGTTGCCATGCCCTACTCCAGGGGATCTTCCTGATCCAGGGATAGAGCCCATTTCTCTTAGGTCTCCTGAATTGGCAGGTGGGTTCTTTACCACTAGCACCCCTGGGAAGCCCGATATACATACATTATGTCAGGAAAAAATGCTTTCCAGTCTGTTAACCCATTCTGAGACTTGGAGTTTACTGTTAGAGCAGAAACATAAATTTAATAAATATACTTTCATCTCTAAATGGGTAATACATGAATTCTTCTATTATCATTAAATGTTTAGTGATTCCCCCATTTTTATTACATGTAGTTATAATTGTTTTATTTAGAAAGGAATCTTTGTGTATACATGTCTCTTTGGGACACATTTCTAGAAACTGTATTGTTTCAGTGAATGAATGTCTTAGGCTTCCAATACACATGGCCAACTGACCTCAAGAAAAGTTGAAAGAATGAACATTTTCACAAGTTATATGTAAGAATGCCTGGTTCCATTCCAAGAATGCCTGAACACTCAATCTTTCCCAGGCTTTGCCAAACTCATAGATAAAATATAATGTTTATATTTCTTGTATTACACCTTAGGTTTTTTCTTTCTTCCATTCTTCCTTTTCTATTATAGCTATGTATGTTTCCCAATTTATGCTCAGATACAAGACTGATGTCTTTATACTGTATGCCCTGAGCCAAATTAGACCAAGACTGCCCACTGATCAATATAATCTGATTCATAAACTTGTGTGTTAGAGTTGTTTTTTCTGCTGTAGTAGATTTAGCATGCCAATATGAGTCTCAGCATAGTTCTGCTATAGTCTATTCTTCCTGGTCTGGACTTGAGCCAAACAGTCTTTCCTTTAGATCATCAGTTGGGATAGAAGACCTCACCTGAAGTCCAGGTCTTCAGGATGATACCTTAACAACTTGTCTTACCTTTATAGTCTCTCTTCCTGGGGGCCATGTATGGTTGCATACACTCCTAGCCAATTATGTCAATAAAGTTGCCCTATATAAGTCTTGTCACTACCTGAAGATACTTGATGCTTTCATATTCTTTCATTTATTCATTTATTTATGAAGTGTCTCCTAAATTAGACATGTGAGAGACATTGATGTTACCATAATAAATAAAAACATGGTTCTTTCCCTCTCAAAGCTTAGAGTCTAGTGTGTGTGAAAGGATAGAGACATGAGCTATCAGAAGAAACATGTATTACAAAAGAAAGCACATCAGTAAATATATAATTGCCAAAGACAAAGCCCAGACAAGTAAGGAGATTGATTTTATCAAGATTATTGTCATAGAGTATCTCAGTTTCAAAGATTGGAGCATCTCAATCAAGTGGTTTTGCCTTAGATTTTTATCAGGAGAGGTAAACATGTTGCCCTTGGGGTGGCTTACAGTTGGAGTTGTTGTGTAGGCTGGGAAGTCACAGTCAGTTATCTAACAGGAATTGTTTTTTTTTTTTTTACTATGGATAGGTAATTTCAGGATAATTACTTTAAAACAAACAGTTCTAATCTTTGCTAATCAATCATGATCTTAGCCAATCAACCATGAGACAAGAACAAGAAGTTGGTATTACTGGTAGATTCAGATGTTGAAATCCTAACATCTAAATGTGATGGTGTTAGAAGGCAAAGACTTTGGCAAATCCCCCATGAATGGGATTGGTGCCTTTATAAGAAGAGACACAAGAGCTAGCTACTTCTCTCTTCTCTCTGTTATATGAGAATACAAGACAAAGATGGTCATCTACAAGCCAGAGAATGGACCCTCACAAGACACTGAATCTGCCAACACCTTGATTCTCGAGAAATGTGAGAAATAGTTATATATGTAAACATTAATTAACTAACTTAAAAAATTCTATCTACTAAGAAACATCTGGTTTGCTGCTGCTGCTGCTAAGTCGCTTCAGTCGTGCCCGACTCTGTGCTACCCCATAGACGGCAGCCTATCAGGCTCCGCCGTCCCTGGGATTCTCCAGGCAAGAACACTGGAGTGGGTTGCCATTTCCTTCTCCAATGCATGAAAGTGAAAAGTGAAAGTGAAGTTGCTCAGTCATGTCTGACTCTTCGCGACCCCATGGACTACAGCCTACCAGGCTCCTCCGTCCATGGGATTCTCCAAGCGAGAGTACTGGAGTGGGTTGCCATTGCCTTCTCCGAAGAAACATCTGGTTTACCCCACATTTTAAGTAGAAGCTTAGGGCATCTTTTTTTGTAAGAAAGAGGCTGCGTCTTGTTAGGTGGGAGCATAAAGTTTTTGCGATTCTATGGAAGCCGATATACGTGTAGCAGGATCTGAAAGGATGTCAAGTAGTTGAAAGGGCAGAACATGCTGGATAGTAAACATTTGTCTCTCAGCTTCAAATTCACTTTTGCAGTGCCGGGGCTGAGACTCTGCAAACTACATCTCCAACTTCTTACCTGAGCCCTGTTAGTGTCTGTCAATAGGAGCTCTTGAGGGCGACAGGAAGGCCAGAGGAGGGAGAAGACAGTTGTGCTTTCTCCTCAATCCCTGTATCTATCAGTCTCACCACAGCAACTATTCTTCACTCTTGGGGCAGGTAGCAACAGTGGATTTCTACTTGCAGCTTTCTTTGTATTCCAAAACCAGCCTCAGATTCCTAAGAAATACCAGCTCTTGTCAGTTGACACCCTCTCCCAGGGTCTGGATCCCAGTTCTGCAGGTTTCTCCTCCAAGATCCTACACTTCACAGTTGTTTCCTGTGGTTACTTTCCCTGGGATATGTCCCCTTTGACCATTTTGAGTAACAACTTGTTAACAAATCCTTATATTAAATTATCCCTGTTAAAAATAACTGTTGTGGTTTCTTTCCAGTTAACAGTCAAAGAAATACATGACCTCAAACTCAGACTATCTGTGTTCAAACCATGTGTCTTCTACGGACCAATTCTGTTAACCTTGGGTAGTTGACTTAACCTCCCCTTGTTTTGTCTGTAAAATGGGGTGTAATGAATGTTTCTAATTCATGAAGTTGTAGTGAAGGTTAGATAATGTAACTTTAAAATAAAATTAGAAATGCACTTGGCCTGAATAAGGGCACAGTACATTTTTTCTGTTTGTATTGTCATTTGCCATGTAAATCTGGGACTTCACAATATTTTATTGCTAACACATCTCACGTGAAAGTGTGTGCATTTCTCATTATAGTTTGAAAGAGTTCATCTGACCCCTGAGCTGCACGTCTACAAATAATCTTTTCTTATTGAACTAAATCTATATGTGCTTAGGATAAGGTATGTGCTGTGAGGTTTAATTAGTGTGAGCCCTTTCTCTGCAGTCTCTGAGAAAGGCAGTGCTTTTATTCTTGGGATGTCAACATACTGTTTTGACTTCTTTTGCATATGAAATGTTAGTAAATCAGCAGGGAAAGCATATGAAATACATGAATCAATTTCATTTTTAATTACTACATTTGGATTTGTAACACAAAATTCATAACACAACCCTGGGTCATTACTATCAAATTATTTGTTGAAAATATATTTGAACAGGCTGATGAACCTGTGATCAGAGGGCAAGGCCAAAGTACAGTTCAGGGTGTGAGCTTATCTAATGTTGCCAGCAGGATTGAAATATTGTGAATAAAAAAAATATCCCCCTGGCTTGCCCCAGTGACATCTCTCTCCTGAGCTTCTCCACACTATGTAATCTGTCTTTCATGTGCCCAGTTCTCATCTAGAACTCACAAAAGAGTGTGAGCAGGTATGTTTCCTCTCTCTGGAAAATTGAACTCTAAACATGCTTTCTTGCTAATCATTCTGATTTACTGAGCACCTCTATATGACCTCTCTGTGAATAATCTCATCACTCACTTTAGACTTTTGGAAATGCAAATTCAAACATAAACAAGATACTATTTTTAACCATCAAACTGGTAAAAATTAAAAAGACTGATAACAGCTAAAATGAGCAAGCATGTGGGAAAAATGGACTTTCATAATTTGCTGATGGGTGTGTAGATCACTGCCAATTTTTGACAGGTGATCTGGTAATAAACAAAAATATTAAAATGTTCACGATTTTTGAGCTCAGAATTTGTACTTTTAAAACTTTACTGTACTGAAAAAAAAAGCTCCAGAACTTAAGGATGTAACTATAAGAACATTTGTTTTAGGATCTTTATTTGTGGTTAAAAGGGGGAAAATCTGATTTTCATAAAATAAGTTGTATTCAAATAAATTATAGAGCATCTAGATTTTGTGAAATTTCAGAACTGTTAAAAATAAAAGTGTTCTTGGGAAGGATATGAATGTTAAGTGAAGAGAATGTGTTGGAAAAGAGTATATATACTCCTTGTTGATACCATAACATGTGTACAATTTTGTCAGGAAAAAAAAAAGAAGAGATAAAGAAAATAACTACATATGACTTTTCCTGTGTATGTGTAAGTTTAGAAGCACAAGAAGGATAGATATCATGCAGATATTACTGGCTATGTCTATGTGTGTGTTTGTAACAGGGGCCCAGATGAAAAGGGATATTTGAGTCACTGTCATTTATTTCCTTTCTGAACATTTATAAGGTTAAGCATTTATAAGGTTAAGACTTGTTACAAGAGCCATACTTTTCATTTGTAATTTTTAAATCAAACAAAATAATAAAATTTAAAAATTTATTATTTTAGATAAGAAGAATAAATCTAAAAACTTTCTAAACTTCCACATCTGATCAGGAGATAATTTAAGTGCTATTTGAATCCAAGTAGCTATCATTCCAAAGTCACGTCAGGGGTTTACCTACAGTTCCTCTGGTCTTGTAAACCAACAGAGTTAGTACTCTGGGGGAGAGCATTTTTGGTTCCTTTAGAAATCACATCCCAGGGGAAGCCGTTTGTTTCATGTGGGATTCACGCGTCAGTAAGGAAACAAACAGAAAACATTTAAGCTGATGTCTTTCTGCAACATTTAACCACAATGAGCCACATCCAGTAGCACCTAAGAGTGTTTGGATAACACCATGGCACCACCTGGAGCAGATATAGAAAGTTATTACCCAACACTGAGAAGATAAGGGGAAGACATGCTACTTAATCACTTCAGTGTCTTTTTCAAGGTCTGAGCTTCTTCCAGGCAGAAGAAACACCCTCAGTTCGTGAGACAACACAACATCCAGACCCATGAGCTTAGGTAAGTGCAATATGTAACCTGTACGGAACCTGGTACCCATCAACTTTGCATGTATGGGGGTTAAAAGGAATGATAGCTGGGGAAGACTTGTTTATTCAGTGGTTTGTTTTTTATGCAAATGCTATCCTGTAGGGAAAGAGGAATCCATGTGGAATTCATAAGAAGCTTTAGATGCTGATGAGAAAAGCAATAAGCCTCTGTGAAAAGTCCTGCATCGTAACATATCCCCAGGGACCTCATCTTATGAGCATTACTATGCAATGTGAATTAAATCCGCTACACAGAGCAGCCGCCTGGTGCTTTGGAATTGATTACCATTATCCCTGGAGGCTGAGGTTTTCCGCATCAGAGACTTGGCATCGAGGGATCAAACTACGGGAACTACAGGGCTTACTGATCTTGGTGCCAAGGGAGCATGGAATGCCCTTTGGGTGAATGGTGAAGTTAAGAGCATCAAGGTATTCCTTGATTATGAAAGTCGTGGGCTAAATTAAGATTACATCAATTTGGGCAGTCCAGAGAGGACACCAGGTGGGAAGATACAAAGAAGGGCAGTGGTCACAGAAATTATCTTAAAACCATGATAACTACATATCAAAGCACTAAATCAAGCGGAGTAGGCATCTGTAATGAGTGTTCATGCATCCAGCATCAAAAAAAAAAAAAAAATGCAAGAAGATCCATGCAGTCCATTGTGGAAACTGCTACACTGTGCATTCAGAATAAGAAAATGAAAGGAGTAAAGTGAATCCATCAGAACCAGAGTCCCCCCAGTCCAAATCTGAAATGGAAGGGGAGAGAATTTCAGATTTTCTGTTTCTTTAATCAAGCCAATTCATTTCCCCTTGAATCATCATTGTATAATTCACGTAGATATGGGATCAAAAGGGGTTCATGAAAGGGACAAAATCTTGTCACATAAAAACAAGCTTTTGCAATTTTCTTTCTCCAAGTATGATCCAGAAATGGTTCTTGTTGTTAGTCAGGAAATGAAATCATTGCAAAATGAGAAAGCATAGAGAAATAGCAAGTGCAGCTAAAATTTCTGGCACATTTAATTGTAATTTTTAAAAATATTTTTAGTTTCGTCTTTAGGATGAAGATATAAATGTCAAAGCAATTGTTATTGTCAGGAAATGAGTAATTAAGCAACTTTTCAGCCATTGTCAAATATTCTCTATATACATAAGACTGTGTGATTACAGACAGTTCTCATAAAGTTTTTTTTCCCCCTCAAATGACTCCTGTCCTCAAAATTCTATCACATTCACATTCTCTTCTTTCGTATTTTTTTCAAATTTGATTTTAAGCTCCTCATCCAACATTGATAACAGAACGACTAGCCAGTATGTATGCATTAATTTATTTTAATTTACCTTATTTTACTTTTTTGTTATTTAAATAGTTTTGTGAGGGTCTAGATTTATCCCAAGTCACGCAAAAGAATAATGAACAAGAAAAGCAGAAATAGGATTGGAGTCTTAATTTGGTGCTTTTCTTACTAGCTCCCTGTGAGTTCCATCGATATCCTCTCCCTTACTCTACCTGAAGTGCCTAACGTTATTTCTGGAAGTGGCCAAATGTGCAGTGTTTGATGTTTAAATTGGCACCAAATGGCAAAGAAGTCACAGGGCCTCATGCACACATCGCAGAAAAGAAAGCACCCTGTGGAGACCCGTTTGTGAACTGGAGTTTGGACAGTGAAAGGAAACCCAGCCTAGAAGAGACGGCTCTGGACTTATTCACCTGGCAGCATACAGAGGGAATGGGAGGCAGCTGCTTCTAAGGATGGCCAAGGGGCAAAATCAGGCAAAGATTCAAAGTGTTCCCAGGATAGCAGGTCACACAAAGCTCCTCACTGGTGCTCTCTGCTTGTGTTGAACACAATCAGCGGGGTTATCTGTGAATTCAAAGAACACCCTCTCCATCCTCAGGGGTTCAGGTCTGGCCATTGGCAGGTCTAAGAACACTGAGGATTCCCTTCAAGCTGGCTGCTTCAGTGCAGAAATGCAAACAGAAAGGCTAATAAGCCGGGGCACAGACCATGGAAGATCGTCACACACACCAGCCAGAAAGCTGACATTTGTTTCTAAAGTTCTCTTTATCTCAGGGTCAAAACTCCTAGGGCAGAAATGAAAAAAAAAGAAGAAAACCTTCTCTCAAACAGTTGCCTTTGTCTACAGAAATGGATCCCAACCTTTTGAAGCATGAGAATTCTTTTTTAAAATAAAAAAGTTGTGAATTTTTCCATGACACTAGTTATATTCGACTGTTGGAGAGCATTGATAGTGACAAACTCTTAAAACTACATAAATTCAATAATATTTTAAAATAAATGCTTATGAAATTCATCACAAGAACCTCTATATACTATTGATAAATTGTGCAATGTTGGTCTGAAGTAGCATATTTATTTAGACTATAAAGGAAGCTTTATTTTTAATTGAAAAGAATTTTTGAAAAGCACATTTAGTGGGAAATAATCTGAACTTTTCACCATTATCTTTGTTTTCCTGCAGCCTTAACCCCCTTAACCCTTAGACTCTGTTTCCACACAGTGTCGGTCATCTTGTTGGTGGTGGCATTGGCAGGAGTAAACCTTGAGCTGAGACATAGCTGTCAAGTTATTGGGCTTTAGGTTTTATTGTTTTCACTTCAGTATGGGAATATTTTGGGCTTCCTTGGTGGCTCTGTGATAAAGAATCCACCTGCCAATGCAGGAAACACAAGTTCGATTTCTGGGTCGGGAAGATCCCCCGGAGAAGGAAATGGCAACTCATTCTAGTATTCTTGCCTGGGAAATCCCATGAACAGAGGAGCTTGGCGGGCTATAGTCCATGGGGTGGCAAGAGACTTGGATGCACCTTAGCAACTCAACAACAAAAACAATGGAAATATTTAAATGTTTACAAATGTAAAGCAAACAAAAATGATCTTTGGGTAGGCATCACTCAGCTTCAACAACTAGATAGATTTGCCAACCTTATGTCATGTTTTTTCTGACACCTTTTTTCTTATTAGTTTAAAAGCAAATCCCAGATATGTGTATCTTCCAGAAATATTTTCTCAGTGTTTTCATTATTGTTTTGTTCCTTGGTTGCTGATATTAAATGCAGTGTCATTAACATATAAAATTTAATAACTTCTTGCTATTTCATAATACCCAATCCATATCCAAATTTGCCTGATTGTCTCAAAAATGTTTTTTTTTTTTTAGTTAGTTTAACTCAGGATTGAAGTAAGGCTCACATATTGCATTTAAGTTGTCTCTTTTCCTCTCCAACAATCTAGGTCATCTGTCTCAGAGCATTAATCTCAAGCTGGATGTGTCTGATTCTTCTTTGTGTGATCTTTAACCTGTTTATCGCTCCCCAGTAACTTCTGTAAACTGGTATTTAGCTAGATTTAGAGGCTTGAATAAATTGCTTTCATTTTCTTTGCAAGCACAGGTGTACTTCTATTTATATCACACCAGGCATCATGTATATGCAGTAGATCCTTTTTCAGCATGCTAGATTGAGTCTTATATTTCATAAAGTATTAAGTCAAGAGAAACTGAAAGAACATGCATTGAAAAGGATAAGTGTTTTTTTTCTTAACTGGGGAGAAGGAAGGGAAGTTAACAGAGGAAGCTGAACTTGATGGACTAGGACAGAGCTGATTAGAACTTGCTTCTTCCTTAGACTGAAGTTATGAGGGGAACAGCATCAAAGCTCTATATCAGTTTGAGATTCTGATGGAAAAGGTGGCTTTCACCCAGCTTTCCACATTGGATTCTATGAAGGCACTTTATCTCAGAGATAACTTTCATTATAAGATGAGTAGCCTTCCATGGCATATCGGCATCTTTAGAAATCAGTCTGAAGTTCACTCAACTGGAGTGTAGAAGTTAGCAGACAGGATCAGAACATGGAAAGGAGTTTTTAGGCAGGTTTGCTGAAGATGTTTATCTGGATCAAGTGTTTGGAGGACAGAAGTTTGGGCAGATGTTCACATTAAGACTCGTAACAGCCATGACCTACTATTCTCTAATTCTGTTTCTCAGTAGCCAGTCAGTTCCTACCAGCACCTACTGAGAGCATTATATATGCCCAAACACAAGGTGATCCCAATGTGGCAGCAATTTCCCTTTTTTCCCAATGAGATCATCTTTTAAATGCATGTTGGTCAACTTGAATATATAGACTTTTATGAATATAGAAAAAATTAACAAGTATCCACTTCTATAAAATTTAATTTGTTAATTATACACACACATTTAAAAATCACATATAGTAATATTTTAGTTGTATCATGAAACAGTTTATTCACATTGTTGACATACCCCTTCAACACAAGAGATAAACTCTGCTGACACGTCACCATTTTTGGAGGAATCTCTCACTTGATTCCATAGTACACCACCTTTACTTCCATAGAAACGTTTGAAATACAAGTTTTGAATCTTATGCAAAACTGCATTACAGGAGATAAAATCTTATCCAAGGCTCAAAATATCTTTCTGCAAAACTTTAGGTGCTTTTATTCTCATTGTAATTGCTATATATTTTGAGTCTCATCAACACAATCATTTAAGCTTTGCTTTTCAAAGATTTTTTTTTTTAAAGTTTACCTATGTTTTAACCACTAACTTACAATTATGATCTGCTGCTGCTGTTGCTAAGTCGCTTTAGTCGTGTCCGACTCTGTGCAACCCCATAGACGGCAGCCCACCAGGCTCCCCGGTCCCTGGGATTCTCCAGGCAAGAACACTGGAGTGGGTTGCCATTTCCTTCTCCAATGCATGAGAGTGAAAAGTGAAAGTGAAGTCGCTCAGTCATGTCCGATTATGAGCTACTATCCCCCAACTAAGATAAATCTGTATTAAATTAATTTGCCTATTCTGTCAAGTAGGTAATGTCCATATGTGTGTGTTAGTTGCTCAGTCATGTCTGACTCTTTGGGAACCCATGGACTGTAGTCTATCAGGCTCCTCTGTCCATGGGATTTTCCAGGCAAGAATATAAGAGTAGGTTGCTATTCCCTTCCCCAGGGGATCTTCCTGACCCAGGGATTGAACCTCAAACTGGTGTCTCCTATGACTCATGCATTGGCAGGAGGATTGTTTATCACCATGCCACCTGGGAATCCCAGAAGCAGAAGAGAGAAAACCATAAACAAGACAAAAAGACTACTCTCAGCATGGGAGAAAACATGTGCAAATGAAGCTACTGAAAAGAGATTATCTCCAAAATATACAAACAGCTAATGCAGTTGAATGGATTTCCTTGGTGGTTCAGTGGTAAAGAATCTGCCTGCCAATGCAGAAGATGCAAGTTCAATCCCTGGATCAGGAAGATCCCCTGGAGAAGGAAATGGCAACCCATTATAATAGTATTGCCTGGGAAATGCCATGAACAAAGGAACTTGGCGGGCTACAGTCTATGGCACAACTTGGCGACTAAACAACAACAAAAAATGCAGCTCAGTATCAAAATAAACAACCCAATTTAAAAAAAACCCAATTAAAACATAATGGAAGACCAAAATAGACATTTCTCCAAAGACATGCAAATTGCCAACAAACACAAGGAAAGGCACTCAATCTTACTAATTATTAGAAAAATGTATCAAAACTACAATAAGGTATCACCTCACATGAGTCATAATGATCATCGTCAAAAAATCTGCAAACAATAAATGCTAGAGTGGGTGTGGAGAAAAGGGAACCCTCATACACTGTTGGTTGGAACGTATATTGATACAGCCACTTTGGAGGACAGTATAGAGATTCCTTAAAAAACTAAAAATAGAACTGCCATCTAACCTAGCAATCCCATTCTTGGGTATGTACCTACCTGGAGAAAACCATAATTCCAAAAGATACATGCACCCTAATGTCCATTGCAGCACTATTTAGCAATAGCCAGGACATAGAGGCAACCTAAATGTCCATCAACAGAGGAACGGATAAAAAAGATATATTGCATGTATACAATTGATTATTACTCAACCATAAAAAAGGATGAAATTGTATCATCTGCAGAGATGGGGATACACCTATATACTAGCACACTGAGTAAAGCAAGTCAGAGAGAGAAAAACAAATATCATATAACATCATTTATATATGGAATCTAGAAAAATAAAACAGGCAAATATATTTGCAAAGCAAAAATAGAGACACAGATGTAGAGAACAAACATTGAACACCAAGAGGGGAACACCAAGGGAGAAAGAGAAGATGAGATAAATTGGAATTGACGTATAAACACTGCTATGTATAAAATAGATAGCTAATGAGAACTTACGGTATAGCATAGGGGAACTCTATTCAATGATCTGTGGTGATCTAAATGGGAAGGAAATCCAAAAAGGGGGGGATATATATGTACATATAGCCAATACACTTTGCTATACAGTAGAAACTAATACAACATTGTAAAGCAACTATACTCCAATAAAAATTAATTTTAAAAAAGATAGAAGAGTTGGGGAGAGAGTAAGAGAAAGAAAGAGAGGGAGAGAAACTATGATTTTTGAGTGATGCAAAGTAGAGAACTTCCTCTTTTCTAAGATACAAGTTCAGAGGAGAAAGCCTGCATTATATTTGGTCACATGTAAGCAATGACTTCTCCCCATCAGCCATGTGCAAAAGTAAGCCCATGAAAGCAGAAAAGAGAAAACAATATATCTGATAAATTTTTAATCTGAAAAAAACTGAGGATTCACTGATTTTGACTAATTATTCTTAGAAGCAATTGAATTAAATATTTTACTATTAGGCAGAATAGAGACCCTTGGTAGAAATTAAGATATTATAGGAAAATAAAGTAAATTCATAAATTTCATTTTTCACAAATGAACATGTTACTGAAAATCTGTAACTACTCCATGTATACTGGGGTGATTACAATAGAGGAATTAATAAAATTTACTTCAGTACAATGAAGATATATTGAGTTCTTCTTAACTTTCAGATACTGGGCAAGAACTAAACAGAGAAAGATGACAAGACAGATTCAGTCATAACAGTTTTCAATATTCTAATCATATCCTGTCTTTTCTAACACTGTCTTAACAACAGACGCTAATTCTAGATTCTTGGATTTGGCTGCATTCATGAATACTTTCAGAAGACTCAGCATCTACCCTTTAATACCATCCCACTCTTCTTATTCATTGCAACCAATATTGATTAGGTAGAGATAATCATTAATGAAATTAAAGCTTCTGTCAACACTATAAATTAAATCATCATGTCATTGTCCTAATTTTATTGGAAGTACTACTTCTGTAAGTAACGGCAATGGAGTGCATACAGAGAAGTTTTTAAAAAGTTTAGTGATGTGTTAGCTAAGCCTGGCTTCCCTGATAGCTCAGTTGGTAAAGAATCTGCCTGCAATGCAGAAGACCCAGGTTCTATTCCTGGGTCAGGAAGATCCGCTGGAGGAGGGATAGGCTAGCCACTCCAATATTCTTGGGCTTCCCTTGTGATTCAGCTGGTAAAGAATCCACCTGCAATGCTGGAGACCTGGGTTTGATCCCCGGGTTGGGAAGACCCCCTGGGGAAGGGAAAGGCTACCCACTCTGGTATTCTGGCCTGGAGAATTCCATGGACGGTATAGTCCATGGGGTCACAAAGAATCAGACATGACTGAGCAACTTTCACTTTCTCTAGCTAAGCCTTAGTTTTCTCATCTTTCGTGAGATGAGAAAGAATTCTTGAGAAGATTGAATGATAAAATGCATGCAAAGTGATTAGCACAATGTCTATGTGTCATAACAGTTCACATGGCTATGTTGTAGTTCTTGTAGATATTGTTGTTGTCTAAAGTAGTGTGTCATTGTTAATTTTGTCACTGCTATCACTGAGCTTACAGCTGTTTTATTGTCCACAAAGGTTTCTATGAATCTGGGATCAAGGATACATATCAAGAAAATATTCTCTTTTCTCACTATTGGAATCAACTCATCACACCACCTAATTTAAGTCTGACAAAGCAACTTTTCTCATTGAGCCGAATCTATCACTGCTTAAAGTAAAGGCTATTTTTTGAAGTTTAATTGGTGAAAGTATTTCATCTGTGGTCAAAGGAGGTAGAAATAGCAGTGTATTTACTCCAGGGATGTGAATTAAATGTTTTGACTCAAAAGTGTATATGGAATTAGTAATTAGTTGGAAAGATTATGTAAAATACCTGAGAAATACCAGGCCTTGCTCTAGGAACTAGGAGTACAGATATAAAGAAGGAAGAAATCCTACACTTGAGTAACACTGATGAACTGTTTAACACATTCTGCCATTAATAGCATCCATACTTGATGGATGATCAATTTCCCTATCTTCAATATGAATTCATATTTTTCACTGCCACGTTTCCCCAACCTCACAGGTATAAAAACATTCTTCCTCAAAAATGCATAAAGTCATACTGTTACTTATATACTACAAGATAATTTGCTCAGTTCTGTTTTCAAAATTATGATAAACTTTATAAAGACATTAACTTGGAAGTAAAATAACAAGAAAAGATGTGACAGAATAGCAAAACAGATGGAGGGAAAGAATACTCTGAGTTAGATACTCCTGTTTGAAAGAAGAAGAGGCAAAGTACCATTTTTTGAGAAAACGTCCCCAACTCTGTTAAATCTTCATTTACAATTTAATCTGCATTAAAATGGCATAGAATAAATGTAATCTGCTTTCAGAGAAAATGAAGCTGAAGACTAGGAAACGTATTTTAAGCGGAGTTACATAATTAGTAAAAAGCAGAACTGAAATTTTGACCCATATCTATCTCTTCTAAGACACATTGTATTCCCATTATAGAGAGATTACAAAAATTCAGTTATTTGACTTTGTAGTATATTTATTACAGTGGACTATTTTTATTCAGATTTATATAGTGTTTTGAAAGCATTCAGTGTGACCACTTATGATAGTCATTTGGAATTATCAGACAAAGGAATATTACTCTAGCCTAGGTTATCAATAGAGAAGATTCTGGGTTAATGTGAAAGCATCCTCCCATCTTCGGACACTGTGAATACCAAAAAGCACATTTTTGTATCACTGCATTTACACCTCCAAAACATACAATAAATATGCAAAAGGAGAACAAAGCCCAAGGAATAGGTGAGCTAATCAATCAAGTGAAAATACAAAAGCTTCGGTAGGAAAGTTTATCATGTGTAAAGCACTAGGCCAAGTGTCAGAATCATCCATCCAGAGAAACAAAATCTGATGGAGCTTTGGGCTAAGACCATAAATTCTGAACTGCAGTAAGGGGAGAAAAAAATTGAAGTTTAAGAGAGTACGTTGTTGAAATAAACTAAATAGTATGTCAGAAATCAGTCCCGAACATATTCATTGGAAGCACTGATGCTGAAGTTGAAACTCCAATACTTTGGCCACCTGATGCGAAGAACTGACTCATTGGAAAAGACCCTGATGCTGGGAAAGATTGAAGGCGGGAGGAGAAAGGAATGACAGAGGATGAGATGGTTGGATGGCATCAGTGATGCGATGGACATGAGTTTGAGTTGAATCCGGGAATTGGTGATGACCAGGAAAGGCTGGTGTGCTGCAGTCCATAGGGTCGCAGAGAGGCGAACATGACTGAGTGACTGAAATGAACTGATGTCAGAAATGAGCAAGTACATTTTTATAATAATATCCATGTGACAGTATAACCGAAACATGCAAAGGACTATTTAAGATGTTTAGAAAATCTCATAGGGGATAGACACAAAATTATTAGAAAGGATTACCTGTATGGCACAACTGTAGATCCCAAAGGTAATATTGTGAAGTTAATATTGTAATTTTCATTTTTTAATGTGCCCTTTGGCTTCCAACTAGGATAGAACCTAGGATGTATTTTCAAAGGCATTAACCAGATATATTACTCCTAGCTTTCCATTCATTTATTCAGTAGTCATTTATTACACCTTGTGCTCTTTATTCACAGATGCTACCAGTATAGACTGTGCATCTGTTTTGTAACCAAACATCAAAACAGCTGGGCAAAGACAGTTTTGGAGCTCATGTCCTATTGGTGGATGTAGACACTTATCTACTAATTACATTGTTAATTATTTACTTACAACGTTTAAGAGATAAGACAGTTGTGTGGTCTGATCTGGTCCAGAAAGCCAGGACTCCCTGAGGATGTGAAGCTGAAATCTGAATGAACTAGTCAATGAACTGTGAATTAAGGCCAGGAGAGCCTTCCATTGGGGATGACAATGTTGAAGTTGCCACATGAAGCCCAGTCCCATTAGAGCACACACAGAGAGAGGCAGAGGAAGGTGGGAGGTGGGGCTGAAGAGATCAACATGTACATCCTTGTCAGCCGCAGGAGGAAGTTTAGAATTAATACTGTGAGCAGAGCAAAGCCATTGTGCTGGTCCAAGGGAGGAAAGGACGCACAAGTGTTTACCCTCTCACACATTCCTCAGTAATGAGTGCAGGATGAAGCCACTGAAAGGCAGGCTAATATGAATAGGGTGTTTATAATGAGCAGGGCACCCAACATGTTTTATTTATATAATCCTCACCAAAAGACAATTATCATTTCCCTTATACTGAAAACTGAATCTCAATAGCTTGACATATATCTTACTTCCTACAAAGTAGGTGATGTCTTTTCTGCTTGACTCCAAACCTTGTACTCTTTCCCTTTTCATCCTTTTCTTGCACCCACTCCTTCTTAGCAAGAAATTCTACCATCTGTCTCCTGTCACTCTCTCCTCTTACCAAATCATCTTTTTTTACCCCACTTTCACACCAGCCACATTCCCTAAAAAAAAAAAAAAAAAAAAGCAGGGACTTGATCTACTTCATTTACGGATGTATCCCCAGCACTCATGAGTTCCTGGTAATGTCATATGTTCAACAAATATTTGTTGGGTGAATTCCAACATTCTGTCTTCTACCATCTGTCCTTCTCTGGTTCCCTCAGTGTTATTTGACAATTAAGTGCTAAAAATTTTCAAGTCCACATTGTTAACTTTGGCTTCTAACTGGAGCTCCAGTTGGTGCCTCTTAGTGCTCGCCAGTACTTCTATCTCAACATACTTCTGTCCTTCAACGGTTTTATCTGATCTTTCCTCACTTATTAAAAATCATTCACCTTTTCCCCAGGAACTTAATCTCAAATCCTGAGGTATCTTCATAGCCTTTTTGTTTCTATTCCTCACATCTAAGTAACTCAGAAGTCAAATGGAATTTCTCTATGTCTAGCATATCAATGTGACTGTAACCTGAGCTCTTTTCTGCCAACTCACATAGCCAGATATTTTCTAACTCCTTGCTCTAATTCCAAACCATACTTCCTCAGGCACAGGTCATTTTGATATTAACCTGAATGTGTCTTGCTAAGTCGCTTCAGTCATGTCCAACTCTTTGCATCCCTATGTGCCTGCCACGCTCCTCTGTCCATGGGATTCTCCAGGCAAGAATACTGGAGTGGGTTGCCATGCCCTCCTCCAGGGGATCTTGGGAAGCAGCCATTCAAAAGAAAGACTGATGTGGATGGGATGTTTCCAAAGACTGAGACACTCAACATACTTTATATAATTGCTCTGATTCCAAAAATGTTTTCAAGTCAACAGTCTAACTTTCCTGAGTGTTTGAGAATGCACATAGGGGAGACCACAACCAGCATGAACCAACTTCTAGACGCTGTTGGCCCTTTCTCTTCAAACATACTGGGAGTGAAAACTTCTCCATGTTCAACTTCCACATCCCACATACCGTCAGCTTCTTCTCGGTGAGTAGCCCGTGTGTCTTCTCCTGAATTCCTGGAAACCCAATGTATAACATCTTTTTTCCATCTTGATACAACCCCTAGATCTCCAGGTTCTTCTTATTCTTTCTCTGTGAGATTTTCATATTTCTGTCTTTTTATTATCACCATTTCCTAACACTGGCCTTCAGAGAATCCCCATTTGAACAGTTCCAAGCTTCATAACTCCATCCCGAGATTTTACCCCCATACATGTCTCTGTCTCTACAACACAGA
This sequence comes from Giraffa tippelskirchi, assembly GCF_054371585.1. Lineage (NCBI taxonomy): Eukaryota > Metazoa > Chordata > Mammalia > Artiodactyla > Giraffidae > Giraffa > Giraffa tippelskirchi. The sequence continues at coordinate 128,955,072 of NC_137277.1, forward strand.
TTTGCTTACCCCATCCAAAAGTCAGGGCTCATTAGCATGATATTTAAAGTCTATCCACTAATGAACATGAGTTTAAGCAAGCTCTGGGAGTTGGTGATGGACAGGGAAGCCTGGCGTGCTACAGTCCATGGGATCACAAACAGTCATACACAACTGAGGGACTGAACTGAATGGGCACCAACCTCTATTTCCATTACCTCCAGCCCACCATTCTACTGTCTGTTGCTCTTTGTGTAACACTCAGAGTGTTGGTCATCTCAATGCCATGGTCATTCTCCTTAAAAACAATATATTCACTGTTTATAGTCATATCTTATCCTTTCTAAAAATGTTGCCTCTTTTCAATTCATATTCCAACACTAATATTATTTATGATATTTTGAGAATTTTATTTCATTGTTTCATGAAACCTACCCTAAACCTCACATCCTATTTATTTTTCATTGTCAATACCTTGTAACTATGTCTATTAAAATACTCTTTACAACTACTTTAAAGCACACTCTGCTATATAATTTATACTATGCATTATTCTCTCTATATTTTAAGATCTGCTGAAGCTAGAAAACGTATCTTTTTTAATCCCATAATTCTTGATGTATACTAAGTCTTCCATTATATTCAATATTATTTAATTAAAGCATACTGGAAAAATGTTTACCTGAACACTAATAACTGTTATAGGAACTATTATAAGAATAGTTCCATCTTACTTACTCACCTTTAGTTCAGTCACTCAGTAGTGTCTGACTCTTTCCGACCCCATGAACTGCAGCACGCCAGGCCTCCCTGTGCATCACCAACTCCTGGGGTACACACAAACCCATGTCCATTGAGTCGGTGATGCCATCCAACCATCTCATCCTCTTTCGTCCCCTTCTCCTCGCGTCCTCAATCTTTCCCAGCATCAGGGTCTTTTCAAATGAGGCAGTTCTTCGCATCAGGTGGCCAAAGTATTGGAGTTTCAGCTTCAACATCAGTCCTTCGAATGAACATCCAGGACTGATCTCCTTTAGGATGGACTGGTTGGATCTCCTTGCAGTCCAAGGGACTCTCAAGAGTCTTCTCCAACACCACAGTTCAAAAGCATCATTTCTTCAGCGCTCAGCTTTCTGTATACTCCAACTCTCACATCCATACATGACCACTGGAAAAACCATAGCCTTGACTAGATGGACCTTTGTTGACAAAGTATGTTTTCTGCTTTTTAATATGCTGTCTAGGTTGGTCATAACTTTCCTTCCAAGAAGTAAGCTTCTTTTAATTTCATGGCTGCAGTCACCATCTGCAGTGATTTTGGAGTCCCCCCAAAAATAAAGTCAGCCACTATTTCCACTGTTTCCCCATCTATTTCCCATGAAGTGATGGGACCAGATGCCATGATCTTAGTTTTCTGAATGTTGCGCTTTAAGCCAACTTTTTCATTCTCCCTCTTTCACTTTCATCAAGAGGCTCTTTAGTTCTTCTTCACTTTCTGCCATAAGGATGGTGTCATCTGCATATCTGAGGTTACGGATATTTCTCCTGGCATTCTTGATTCCAGCTTGTGCTTCCTCCAGCCCAGCGTTTCTCATGATGCATTCTGCATATAAGTTAAATAAGCAGGGTGACAATACACAGCCTTGACGGACTCCTTTTCCTATTTGGAACCAGTCTGTTGTTCCATGTCCAGTTCTAACTGTTGCTTCCTGACCTGCATACAGGTTTCTCAAGAGGCAGGTCAGGAGGTCTGCTATTCCCATCTCTTTCAGAATTTTCCACAGTTTATTGTGATCCACACAGTCAAAGGCTTTGGCATAGTCAATAAAGCAGAAGTTGATGTTTTTCTGGAACTTTCTTGCTTTTTCGATGATCCAGTGGATGTTGGCAATTTGATCTCTGGTTCCTCTGTCTTTTCTAAAACCAGCTTGAACATCTGGAAGTTCACGGTTCACGTATTGCTGAAGCCTGGCTTGGAGAATTTTGAGCATTACTTTACTAGCATGTGAGATGAGTGCAATTGTGTGGTAGTGTGAGCATTCTTTGGCATTGCCTTTCTTTGGGATTGGAAGGAAAACTGACCTTTTCCAGTCCTGTGGCCAATGCTTAGTTTTCCAGATTTGCTGGCATATTTAGTGTAGCACTTTCACAGCATCATCTTTCAGGATTTGAAATAGCTCAACTGGAATTCCATCACCTCCTCTAGCTTTGTTCATAGTGATGCTTCCTAAGGCCCGTTTGACTTCACATTCCAGGATGTCTGGCTCTAGGTGAGTGATCACACCATCATACTTACCTTTAGGAGCACAATTGTTCTTCATTAAATCAACTTCAAATGTTAATATGATGTGACTTTTGTTTTGTTTTTCTTTCCAGCTCTTTCTAACACATGTGAGGGGACTAGAGTCAATGGGGAGTTGGTGGCGGGACAGAATGGTAACACAAGGACTTTGCAAAGTAGATTCAGCTGAAATGCCCTATAGGCTTCTCAGGGTGGAAAACCCAACCTGAAAATCTTCTCTGTTGCTCAGCCAGTAACTCCAAAATATGAAGATAGCTGCTGGCCCAATTACAACTTATTACACAAAAAATATAAACAGAAACACCCCAGGAACAAGTGAGTAGTTTGCAGTTGTTTTCAGTGGTGGGCAACTGTACTTCTCCTTAATGAGAGTATGTTCATTTCACTCAATTTGCTCTTGGTTCCCCATAGGCAAGCACACTGTGTGTGTCATATGTTCACTGCTCACTGAATTACATTTACATGTTCGATTTCCTCTAAAACCTCATTTTACAGCCGAAACTTATAACCAACTGGATATGTTTTGCTCAATTCTCCCTGACTCTTGTGGCTTTCTGATTTTGATTCAGTTAGGCTTGTGTGGATGATGAGTAGATTTCAGAAGCTTTGATTTACACTTTTTAAAATTTTCTTCACTCTGGATCTTGAAGATCTCTGCTAGGCAAAGGTGGTTTGGATGGACTAAACGTGTTATATCCCTTTTACCTGTCTATCAGAGTGTTCCCCTTCAAGCTGAAGTTTTTAACATAGTTTGAACCACATAATCATTGTTGAGTGTCTTGGGCTCTCTCATATCCTTAGCTGTTGTGTTATCAAGTGATGAGAATACATCAATTGCCAAAGGAGAGATATATTCAGTTTGTTATTAACTTCTCTTTCTCCCCTTATTGCCATATTAAAATGGGGAACCAAATCATTTTAATTTATCTTTTGTGAATATGATCATTCAAAGCTTATACATATCTTTTCATTCCCACATTTATACCAGCAAGTTATTTTGCTTTTACTTCCAGGAGAGTAATTGAGTGACTGCAGGGTGGTGTGTGAGCATTTGGGTTCTGCTCTGTCTTCAGCCATCTGCATTAACAGATGTGATTCTCCTTCTGATATATTAGGGGAAAACAACAGTCCAGATTAGCATATTAAACAATGACATAATAAAGTTTATAATTTCTTCCTCAAGTTGCTTGATGCTTAAAGCCAAAGACAAGTTTAAGAGAGACAGTTTGCTTTGTGAGTGATGGATATAGGATAAGTAAAGAAGAAGAATATCTATAAGCTACTAAAAATTGATGTTACATGCAGTATATTATTCCTTTCAACTTCCGTGTTTGAAATATACTTGATATGGAGGTAAAAGAAGCATGCAGCTGTCGCAGCTTCAACTCATTGGTGATGTCTTTCACAGGGTTCAGTATACATTATGGATCTGATTTTTCTCTGCCCCAGTATCAAAAGAGATCTGTAGCAGAACAAGATAGAATAGCAAATGGCTTGGAGAACAGGAATTGCTACTTCCTTTAGCTTCCACAATCAGCAGCCATCATAGATACTGAAATGTAGGCTTTAGAAGATTATCGTGGAAAATGATATACTGTGGGAATGAAAGGCAAACTTTCTCTCTCTCAATCTCTCTCTTGCTCAAGTCTCTCTCTCTCTCCTTGTGCTTGCCTTGAAACCTCTAAAAGAACAAAACCTATTTTTAGTCTCTTAAACAAGTGAAAGCAACTGCTCCCTCCCCCAGCACTCTGAAACACACAGAAGGTCTATTTATCAATATTTGGCTTGTGATTATTTTCATCAGACTCATCTTGTAATTTTGTTAAACATGCATATTCCAGGATCCTATGCTATACATACTACATTAGAATTTCTTGTTCTTTGGAATTGAAATTGTCTAACTTAAAATTAGCATCAGCCTTTTCTGGTTCCTGGAATTTATAAAAGATATATATTGTAAGTGCGTATATTATATGTATGTATTCAGTTCAGTTCAGTCGCTCAGTCATGTCCGACTCTTTGCGACCCCGTGAACTGCAGCATGCCAGACCTCCCTGACCATCACCAACTCCCAGAGTCAACCCAAACCCATATCCATCAAGTCAATGATACCATCCAGCCATCTCATCCTCTGTCATCCCCTTCTCCTCCTGCCCTCAAACTTTCCCAGCATCAGGGTCTTTTCAAATGAGGCAGCTCTTCGCATCATTTGGCCAAAGTATTGGAGTTTCAGCTTCAGCATCAGTCCTTCCAATGAACAGCCAGGACTGATCTCCTTTAGGATGGACTGGTTGGATCTCCTTGCAGTCCAAGGGACTCTCAAGAGTCTTCTCCAACACCACAGTTCAACATCATCAATTCTTCTGCACTCAGCTTTCTTTATAGTCCAACTCTCATATCCATACATGACCACTGGAAAAACCATAGGCTTGACTAGACGGACCTCTGTTAACAAAGCATGTTTCTGCTTTTTAATATGCTGTCTAGGTTAGTCATAACTTTCCTTTCAAGGAGTAAGCTTCGTTTAATTTCATGGCTGCAATCACCATCTGCAGTGATTTTGGAGCCCAAAAAAATAAAGTCAGCCACTGTTTCCACTGTTTCCCCATCTATTTGCCAAGAAGTGATGGGACTGGATGCCATGAGCTTAGTTTTCTGAATGTTGAGCTTTAAGCCATTTTTTTTCACTCTCGCTCTTTCACTTTCATCAAGAGGCTCTTTAGTTCTTCTTCACTTTCTGCCATAAGGATGGTGTCATCTGCATATCTGAGGTTACTGATATTTCTCCCAGAAATCTTGACTCCAGCTTGTGCTTCCTCCAGCCCAGCGTTTCTCATGATGCATTCTGCATATAAGTTAAATAAGCAGGGTGACAATACACAGCCTTGACGGACTCCTTTTCCTATTTGGAACCAGTCTGTTGTTCCATGTCCATTTCTAACTGTTGCTTCCTGACCTGCATACAGGTTTCTCAAGAGGCAGGTCAGGAGGTCTGCTATTCCCATCTCTTTCAGAATTTTCCACAGTTTATTGTGATCCACACAGTCAAAGGCTTTGGCATAGTCAATAAAGCAGAAATAGGTGTTCTTCTGGAACTCTTTTGCTTTTTCGATGATCCAGCAGATGTTGGCAATTTGATCTCTGGTTCCTCTGTCTTTCCTAAAACGAGCTTGAACATCTGGAAGTTCATGGTTCACTTATTGCTAAAGCCTGGCTTGGAGAATTTTAAGCATTACTTTACTAGCGTGTGAGATGAGTGCTATTGTGCAGTAGTGTGAGCATTCTTTGGCATTGCCTTTCTTTGGGATTGGAATGAAAATTGATCTTTTCCAGTCCTGAGGCCACTGCTGCATTTTCCAAACTTGCTGGCATATTGAGTGCAGCACTTTCACAGCGTCATCTTTCAGGATTTGAAATAGCTCAACTGGAATTCCATCACCTCCACTAGCTTTGTTTGTAGTGATGCTTTCTAAGGCCCATTTGACTTCACATTCCAGAATGTCTGGCTCTAGGTGAGTGATCACACCATCGTGATTATCTGGGTCGTGAAGATCTCTTTTGTGCAGTTCTTCTGTGTATTCTTGCCACCTCTTCTTAATATCTTCTGCTTCTGTTAGGTCCCTACAATTTCTGTCCTTTATTGAGCCCATCTTTACATGAAATGTTCCCTTGGTATCTCCAATTTTCTTGAAGAGATCTCTAGTCTTTCCCATTCTATTGTTTTCCTCTATTTCTTTGCATTGCTCGCTGAGGAAGGCTTTCTTATCTCTCCTTGCTATTCTTTGGAACTCTGCATTCAAATGGGTATATCTTGCCTTTTCTCCTTTGCTTTTCACTTCCCTTCTTTTCACAGCTATTTATATGGCCTTTCAGACAGCCATTTTGCTTTTTTGCCTTTCTTTTTCTTGGGGATGGTCTTAATTCCTGTCTCCTGTACAATGTCATGAACCTCCATCCATAGTTCATCAAGCATTCTGTCTATTAGATCTAGTCCTTTAAATCTATTTCTCACTTCCTCTGTATAGTCATAATTTGATTTGATTTAGGTCATATGTGTGCACACATATACATATATGTGTACCTCTTCCAGTTGATCAAAATATTAAAGAGTCTCACTTCCACATTCTGCAGCCTGTTCCAGGCTTTACATGTCTTCTTCCTTTTATTGTTTCTTGTTCCCTAATTGTTCTAATTTATTTCCTTTGTCTGTCTCCAATAGCAATAATAAAATCAATTAGTCTGTACTTTCAATATAATAAATATCCTTTTCTACACTAGAAAATTCTGCCGAAGTTCTGTTTGAGCTCTCTGTTGTAAGGAAGAGAAAGAACATGCTGGGGAAAGTTTTATGTGTAATTGGTTCATGTGTTGAAATTTTCACTCACATGTCAGGTACATAGACTCTCTGGAAGTGAAGGTTAGAGCTCATATCTTTGTTCCTCTGTTCAACTATTACATCTTAAAACATCCCTTTAAAAATATACCTTCCAAGTCTCTAATATTTAAGGTGAAGAGAATGCTGCAAAATGTTACATAAAATAAAACCAACAAAATTTTTCACACTTGTGTCATATTGATCAATAGCACACATTTTTTAATACTCTTTATTTTGTATGTGGTATAGCCAATTAACAATGTTGTGATAGTTTCAGGTAAACAGCGAAGGGACTCAGCGATACATATACATGTATTCATTCTTCCCGAAGTCCCTTTCCCATCCAGGCTGCCACACAACATTAAGCAGAGTTCCGTAGAACATAATTTTTATAGGGCCATAAATAGAGAAATATAAATAGATCTGATACATATATTTATATCTATTTCTACTACACTAAATATTCAAATAATTACTCTGAAAGTCAAAACATGTTCATCTCACCGCATCTGGGGTCTTTTAGCAAAGTATTAAATTAGCTGCCTACAAAGCATAATAATAATCAAAAGATACCAAAGATTTTACTGAGAGACTGCTTAAGTTTACAAAGAATGGAACAATGAGGATATAAACAGTAAGGGATACGTGAAGGTGAAAGTGTTTGCTGCTCAGTCACATCTGACTCTGCAACTCCACACACTGTAGCCCACCAGGCTCCTCTGTCCTTGGGATTCTCCAGGCAAGAATATTGGAGCAGGTTGCCATTCTCTTCTTCAGGGGATCTTCCCAAGCCAGGGATCAAATCCTGGTCTCCTGCATCGCAGACAGATTCTGTGTGGTCTGAGCCACCAGGGAAGCCCTAGTTTTCAATTTACAAAGAAGGCAGAAAAACAGCAGGGGATATAGATGTGAGCTATTCAAGACAAACCAGAGTTCTACAAAAAGACTATCTTTGGAGAGGAAGTATCATGCCCAGCCCTATAGGTGGGCAAGGGAAAGATAAAGAGTTATGGGAGGCTTCTAAAGTGGAAGGTTCCATGGAAAGGTAAGCCTTTGAGCCTTGGTAAAGAAAGTATGGTCTAAGCAAAGTACTCTCTTAGCCTTTCTACCAGTGAGTCATAAATCCTCTGAATGTCTCAGGCAAATGGAGAGACTAAGAGCTGCTGAAAATCAAACCCTGATATACCAAGGCACACAAACCATCTGTCTCCTTTCTATCTTAAAAGAATAGCTGACATTTCAGGAGACATTCAGTAATGAACCTATAACTGAGGCAGCAGCAATTTCGAGGCAGCAGAGCTAGAAAAATCCATGAGGGATGTTTCTGAGGTGAAAGAAGTTTTGAGGTCTTGGTTATAATAATAGTCAGAGTGAATACATTTGTCAAAACTTATTGATGCTTGAGATCTATGAATTTTACCGTATGTAATTTTACCCAGATTTTTAAAAACCAGTTGAATATTTTTCATAAAACCTGATAGACTTCTTTTAACTTTTTAAAAAAAATCCAGTGGTTCATGGAGCCCAAATGTTTTGAGGAAAAATTGATTTGGATAACTTACTCTACTAGATAGAAAATCTTCTTGTAAAGATATATTCATTAAAATGATTCAGTGTGAAGAAATACAAATAGAAATGGAATGAATTAGTGAGTTCAGAAGGAGACCTACATTTTAATGGAAAAAGTGGTACTATAGGAGAATAAAGAAAAGACAAGCTTAAACATATTTTTTGTTTTTTTGTTTAACTGGATATCCAGTTATCACTACATGAATATAGTGAAAGTGAAAGTCACTCAGTTGTGTCCGACTCTTTGGGACCCCATGTGCTATACAGTCTGTGGAATTCTGCAGGCCAGAATACTGGAGTGGGTAGCCTTTCCCTTCCCCAGGAAATCTTTCCAATCCAGGGATTGAACCCAGGTCTCCCGCATTGCAGGCAGATTCTTTACCAGCTGAGCCACAAGGGAAACCAAAGAATACTGGAGTGGGTAGCCTATCCCTTCTCCAGGAGATCTTCCTGATCCAGGAATCAAACCAGGGTCTCCTGCATTGCAGGCGGATTCTTTACCAACTGAGCTATCATGGAAGCCCAGATATTTATATAGAAGAGAGTAAATTTTAAATTCCACTCTACATCATAATAAAAAAAATACATTCCTGCTGGATTGTAGACTTAAATACTATGAAAAGTAAAATAAGAAAATCTTCAAAAGCTAATATAAAATATCTCTATAACCCAAGTTTGGCAAAGATTTCTATGTTAAAAAAGATAGTAAAAAGTAATGAACCAAAAGAAATCCAAATTAAAAAGAAAGAACAAACTGAAGATAGCAAGAACAAATCCGAAGATTGCAAAAAGAAGAAAAAATATGAGCCAAAATTAGTGTATTAGAAAAAAGAAAAGCAAGCAAGAGAAAACATGTATAAAAGTGTATTCTTTTAAGAACAAAATAAAATAAGCTACCAGAAGAGTTATTTTTAAAAAGAGATAAGAGATATACAGACAGGAAGAGAGAAAAAATGGAAGACTTGCAAGCAAGCTGTAAGTACAAACACAGCAGAGTTTGAAAAAAACAATGAGAAGTCATCATAAGAAACATTTTGCCAATAAAAGCAAAGGCTTAGATGAAATTAATTAATTTCTGGAAAAAATATAGAACTCAAATTGTGACACGAGAAGAAGTAGGCCTAGTGAATTTTCTTGATAAGTTCTACCATACATTCAAAAATATTATGAATTCTGCCTCATAATCAAGGAATAGATAACTCAAAAATTAGATAAGCTCCATTGTAAACAAAATGAGATGAAACAACTCTCAGATTATTTTGTGAGTATACTTCATCCTTGGTAATGAAACCAAACACAGACAGATATTAATGAGAAAGGAATCTTATTGCTCAGACTCACTTTTAAATATAGAGAACAAAAATTCCAAACAAAGCATTAGCAGCTAAAATGCAGAAGTGCTTTTCTATTGAAACAAAAAATAAATACAATATATCTAAGAGAGCTTAACCCATAAATATAAAATTGCTTTCCATATTAGAATGCATTAGAGTAGTTTTTTAAATTAGCATATTAAGAGAGGAAAATCATATGAATTTCTAAATAAACAGAAAAAACAAACTAACAATAGAAAGTAACTTCCCTAAATTACTGTGCCAGACATCAATCTGGCTTTTCAGCATCCTTGGTCTCTGCTTGTCCCGGCAGAGCAAGATTATCTCTGCAGCATCTCTTGCTGCTGGATATGATCATGTGACAGAATTCTGGACATTAGACTGAGACAGAAAGAAATGTGCATATTTCCATGTTTGAACCGCAAAAGCATGCCTTGTGATTTATGCATTGTCTTTCTCCATCTGCTTACTAAATTGGCTGACCCTGAATATCAAGACCCACAAAATGGGAGTTAATGAGTATGTGCCAAATACGCATCACCACAACTAGCAAACAGAACTGGCTGTCACAAAAGCAAGAAATAAACTCCCATCTTTAAATTTTGAAGTTGTTTTAGCAGCTAAGGTTGCCCTAATTAGTACACTTGATCAGTGATAACTAAGTTTAAAGTGAGCATCTTGCAGTTTTATCAATAAATAACAAGAATAAGTAAAAATAGTTTAAGAAAATTTCCAGATATAAAATCAATGTAGAAAAGTCTATTGCAGTTAGTCTATCCACTAACAATAAATTTCTCAAAATTTAATTTAAAAAGATAACATATATTGTTAAAACAAAAGATAAGGAACCTAAGACTAAACACAAAAAAAGACATACACATTGCAAAATTTATGAAACCTAATTTAAAGGTATTTTAAAAGCTAAACAAATAGAAAAATATATTATGTTCATAGTTGTGAAAACTCAATATTAGAAAAACACCAATTTTCCCGAAGTTATCTATTGGTTCCATGCTAAGTCACTTCAGTCGTGTCTGACTCTGTGCGACCCCAGTCTACGGCAGCCCACCAGGCTCCCCCGTCCCTGGGATTCTCCAGGCAAGAACACTGGAGTGGGTTGCCATTTCCTTCTCCAATGCATGAAAGTGAGAAGTCAAAGTGAAGTCGCTCAGTCGTGTCCGACCGTTAGCGACCCCATGGACTGCAGCCTACCAGGCTCCTCTGTCCATAGGATTTTCCAGGCAAGAGTACTGGAGTGGTTTGCCATTTCCTTCTCCAGAGGGTGTCCATAAATGGATGATATTCAGTGAGTGAACGAATGCCTGAATGTATGCAGACAGGAGTGACTGCATGACCCTGGATTAGCGCACCCCATGTGCAGTTACCAGAGTCTCTAAAGTACCACAGTATACTTACTTGTCCAACCTTCGAGAGTTTAAGTTCTCTTAAGATATAGTCGTGAGCGGCGCTTTCCTTGATGTTCCTAACGCGCATGACTCCGTGTTCTTTTAGCGCACACTCATCAGGCCAGTATTTGACACATTGACTCTTTTCCTCTCTCCACTTCTTCTGTTGTCATGACAATCACTCGGGAATTCTGGAACACCATCTGCCAGAAGTCATTCACCATGTTCTGCAGGCAGCCTTGTGTGGCAATGTAACTCTTTTTGGGCTTTGAGTTGTTGCATTTGGTTTCAAATTCAGGCATGATAATATTTGCCTTGATGTAATCCGAAACGGGCTCATTGGGATCACCAGTGTGGAGGACAACCCTGGTGTGATCCAAGGGCAGGATGTTCTTATATCTATTTTTGTTTTTATTTTCTTGCCTCTGACCCTCTTTTCGGCTATAGAGAAGTTTACACTCCTGTTGTTGTAGTGTCTCAAATTCTTCCCAAAAGCCTTGTTTGACTTTATCTGTGGTCTCAGCTAATTTGCTTAGTTCTCAAACCCGACTTTCTATTTCAGCAGCATTGATACGAATTGTGTTGAGGGGCTGCTTGAGTTGTAGTACTGTGCCCAATGTTTCTACCGTAGGATTCTTCTTGTAATGCTCCACGAGGTCTGTCAAAGAGTCAAACCGTTCTCCTCCACCAACATCATATTTCAGTTCCTGGCAGCGGATCATGACGTGGGTCACTTTAGACTTGGTGTCATTGCTCTCCCCTTTGTCATCTCCAGTTCGGACAGAGAGAACAAAATCTCCAGGGTGGCTCTGGCTCTCGCGCACAAGAAAGCTACCGCGTTTTCCTTTTTTGGTTAATAACTTTTCTGCTTCTTTCCCAGAGAGGTGTCCATGAAACCACCTTTCAGAGGTAGGATCGGCACAGTTCAGAGGATATTTGAGCTCAATAACATCTCCATTCTTCTCTTTTAGTTGCCCATGATGTTCCATGTAATACTGGACCAATTCAGCCAAAGTGGCAAATTTCTCTCCTCCGCACAGGTCATAGTAATCACCAGTGTTCTGAATCTTGATATGGGTGACAGCTCCATTTCTTCTAATGGAAAGTGTGAAGTCTCCAGGGTTGCTTTTACTGGGCCTCGCCAAAAAACTGCCGTCAACTTCTCTTGTTAACAGTAGGTTTTCTGCCTCCACGCCAGTGATATTTGGGTGAAACCATCTCTGCGATGTCATGTTCCTCCCGCCCTCCGGCTCCGTGACGAACCGGCTCCTTACTCAGGCTCCGCTGGGCCCGGTCACATCAGGCTGGGCGCGCGGGGGGAGGGGAGGGAGCCAGCCGGCCGCGCGCAGACCCCCCTCAAGGCCTGAGGAGCCCGGAGACTCTGCAGCCGCCCCCCAAGCCCGGTTTGCTCCTCCTCCTATTGGTTCCAAGAAATCCTCAGCACAACTGCAACCTGATTTTAATAAGACTTGAAAAGCCAAACTCTAAAATGTATATGGAAGACAAAAGAGTCTAAAATACCAAATACATTCTTGAAAAAGAATAACCAGAAATAGGAATTGCCTTAAACAATATCACTTCACTCTAAAACTATAATAACTGAAAAAGAGTGGTGGTAGCATGCAAATAGACTAATTCATCAAGAAAACTGAAAAGCAAGTATATGTAAATTAGGCCACAATTAGAGATAATTGGTATAACATAGAAACAACTGATCATCCATAAATATTTTAATAGATCTTCATATCATATATCCACACACACACATATACATATATACAAAAATTCCAAATGCAGTGAATACTTAAAAGTGGAGGGGGGAAAAGTGAAGGGGAAAACATGATACCTAAAACATGTTTAGAAAGAAAGCTAAAATAGTTGGGAGCTTGGGATTAAAAAGCATAAACCATAAAGAAAGAGTTTGATACCTTCAACTGTATAAAATATGAGAAAGTCTATTTATCAAAAGAAAATATATAAAGGAGCTACAATTGAGAGAAGATATTTGGAACAGATATAAGTGACAAAGTATAAGTGTCTAGACTTTTCAAAAATCCTGTGAATCAAAAAATTTTCAACCAAAAGATGTGGGAAAAGATTTTCAAAGAAGACAAAAGATGAATAAAGATATAAATGTAAATTATCTACTTCATTATTAACCAGGAAAATGCCAATTAAAAAACAATGAATAACACCTTTCTGATTTGAGGAAGAAATTAAAAGTCTACCAAAGGATACTTCCAAAGAAAATGAAAATTTTATAACAAAAGACTACAAAAAGAAATTAATATTACCTAATAAATCTAAACATATACACACCCTGAAACTCAGCCAGGCACACTTAATGTTCATAATATCCGTGCCTGTGATGAAAAACCCACACAACTGTAAACTACTTAATATTTGTTAAAGGTAGGAGGACAATTACATTGTGATTATTGACACAATGGAATATTTTACAGCCATGAAATTGAATGACGTATGGCTCCATGTCTACACAGCCAATTCTGAACAGCATTATGTAATGCAAAAAGTGCAAAGGGCCTAAGAACACATAAAGTTCCATTTGTTTACATTTCAAAAGGCAGAACTAGAAAACATATAGTTTGTAAGTACTAATTTAGCAAAGCTATAATAAAAATTTGTGACCAATTGTTCAGTTGTGTCCTCGTCTGCAACACCATGGACTGTACCCCAACAGATTCCTCTGTCCTTGTGATTCTCCAGGCAAGAATACTGGAGTAGGTTGCCATTTCCTCCTCCTTCAGGGGATCTTCCTAACCCAGGGATCAAACCCATGTCTCTGGCATCTCGTGCATTGGCAGGCAGATTCTTTACCTCTGAGCTATCTGGGAAGCCATGGTAAAAACAAAGGAAATTATTAAATAAATGTAAGGCCAGAAGTTACCTTTGGGAGAGATGAAGGGGATGTAACTGGGGAGAGATATATTGGATGTCTCAAAGATTCTAGTAATGTTCTAAAATGGATAATGCTATTCATAAAATTAATATTCTTTAAACTATGCCTACTCTCTATATAGAGCTTCCCAGATAGCTCAGTTGGTAAAGAATCCACCTGAAATGCAGGAGACCCCGGTTCGATTCCTGGGTCAGGAAGATTTCCTGGAGAAGGGAAAGGCTACCCACTCCAGTATTCTGGCCTGGAGAATTCCATGGACTGTGTAGTCCATGGGGGTCACAAAGAGTCAGACAAGACTGAGCTTTCACTTTCACTTTATTCTCTGCATATACCTTCTGTGTAATTTATTTTATTATTAACAATATTAATGCAAATAAAAGCTGAACATTTATGGAACAAAAACTATTATTCCATTGATATTATCAGAATTCTTTCCTCTTTAATAAATGGAAAATCTAATTTTATTTATGTGTAAGTTAATTGCACAAATTTAAGCCAATAAATTTAGAAGAATTTGATGTTATAACTAGAAATGGCAAACAAAAGTAAACGTAAGTCTCACGTTGATGCTCAATAGAGCAGACTTCTTACATTCTACCAAACAGCATTTTCAAATCTCTGTCTCTGACAGGTACTGTACAAAATATTATTGTTTTTATATCATTTTCATGTAGCCTGTAATCATTGTACATCCAAGTTTTCCAATCTGCTTAAAATATTCTTACAAAGTCTCGCCTTTCAGAGATACATTAAATAAGACCTGTCTCTGAATGTGGCCCAGGAGGGAAGAATTACCCATAATTTTTGGCATTTGTGTGATTCTTTACAGGTTGTACAGATTTGAAATGTTACAGTGCCTACTCCAGCACTGGATGCCAGGGGAAAGAGTCCCATAGTTCATTGATTTATTTAATTTGTCTTACTTCAAAGGCCCCTGCCTCATCTCCTGTTCTTTGTATTTTCCAGAAGAATTTGTGCCCTGTGCATTCTTCTGTCTTTGTACCTGCTCTTTCCTTTCTTAGAATTTCTCCCTTTTCATTTATCTTTTTCAACTTGTTTGACATCCTCTCTTCCAGAAAGCCTTTCTCAGAGCCCCTAAGGAGAGGCCACTGTTACCTCAAGCCAGGTCCCTGCACCAGCAGCAACACTATTACACAGGAATTCATCAGAAATGCAAACTCTCGGACCCAGCCCCAGACAAGCTAAATCAGACAATCTGAGGGTGAGATCCATAGGGCTTTAATCAGCTTTCTGAATGACTCTGGTGCACATTAAAATTTGAGAATCATTGGGTTAGACAAAAATGATTCTTCATTATGTTTCTATACCAGCTTCTACTCTCCTGTGTCACTGAACACTCGCCATACTGTGTTAAAATTCCACATTTGCCTGTCTGACTCGACATATGACCCAAGGTACAGACTGTGTTTATTCACCTTGGTATCCACAGCACCTGGTTCAAGGGAGACACTTAGGAAATGTTAACTAAACTGTAAGAGCTAAAAGTTTTCAAGATGGCAATCAGAGGCACAAAGAAGATAGACCAGTCTTTTGGGGCCCTGGGACTTACACCCATCTAACTACCAAGAACTCCATCTGAGAATCTCTTTCTCTGAAAAGTGATAAATCATCTTAGGAAAATGTTCTTATTTGAAAGTAAATATTGAGGCAATGAGTCTGTGAATGTTGGTTCCAAAGCTAGGCAAGTTTATTTGCCCAGTCACAAATGTAGGAGAGTGATGGTTTTGGATTCAAAGGGAATCCATCCCAGCCAAAGGCCTTGAGGAGTCTTGAGCGTGTAGCACTGAACCTAATCTTTTTTTCTTCTGTCGGATCTGAAATCATGAGCATCTGTGGACCACAAATTCATAGCAAGGAAACTTCTGCACTGAAAGTTGGAAGAGAGAGTGTGTGGCATTATATAGACCTGGAGGTTGAATTAGAATCATGGTAGATAATGGCTGAAAATAGTTGGATAACCTGAGATTAGGAGGACATGGATGTGTAAATTATGACAAGATAATGTCTCAAAGTCTAAACAGGCTAGCATAAATTGCAAACATTCTAGAATCCAAGGGGACCTACAAAATTCAGCAGTAGGTGTGAAGATCCTAGTTTTTGGCCCAATCATATACTTTTTGTAAATTTCTTTTGGGAGGATGAAGCTTGTTCACATTTAAGAATTTCATAGGCAGGAAGTAATAACAGGTAAAAAGAAAAAAGGAATTGATAGAAACTGGGGTTGGGGGCATAAAGAATCTTAGGTTAGATGGAGGAGAGGATGGTTTTTACTAAGAAAAGCTAAAAACTGATTAATAGCAATACCTCAGACCATCAATCTTACACCAGGAAGCAAATCTAGTGTGTGTTATAACCTTGAAATATTATTCCACATCAAGTATGTTGAGATTGACAAACCCTGAAATCAGATGGCGACTGATATCTATTAAAGCATAAGCTCATTAAATATAAGGTTTGCTTTTCATGTCTAATATTGAAATGTGGATGCTCTTAATTTTTCTCATTCAACAAATATCTGATCAATGCCAACTATGTGGTTGGTGCTGTGGCAGACACTGAGGCCCAAAAAACCAGGTCAGATGTAGCCACTGCCCTCAAAAACATCACACCAGTAGGCAGGGGGATGAGTTCCAGGCTATCGTCCATCAACTTAATTCATTCATTCCTCACCTCCAAACAGGGCTAATGCCACACAAACTCAAGCCCCTACTCTCCTACCTAGACCAGAGTTTCCTAAATTTTGTTAGACTATAGCGAATCTTGGATTCATAATATTTTAGACAAAACACATCTTATGTTATTTTTTTACTTAAATTGAAGAAAACGATCAGCTTGCACTAATTCAAATAGTACCACATGTTAGCATTTACTGTTTGTTAAATACGTATTCAACCTTAATGTATTAAGAGCTTACTTTGTACTAGGCAGGCCCTGTGCAAAACACTGGCAATATGATGGCAAACAGGAAAAACACAGTCCTGTCTCTGAGTCTCATTAAACTATCCTGTGTGGACAAATGGTGGGTCATGAAAACACTGGAAGTACAGAGGAAAGAGGAAGAATATCTACATAAAAAGAATGAGTGAGTCAAAAAATGAGGCGATGGATGAGTTGAATCACAGAGAATGAGTTGCTGCTTACCAGCAGACACTGGGGGCAGGGAGTAGTATGGGAAATTCTTCCTGAGCTGAGAAAAAAACAGCTCATTTGAGAGAAGGGCACCTCTAGACAAGACTAGTGGTTGTGGCTGAAGATAGTCAGTTCTGGACAGAGGTGAGACCAAAAACACAGGCTAATGAAAAGGTGAGCCCAGGCCAAGTATTCAACATTGATCTCATAGGTAAGCAGGATCAACTGAAGGGTCTAACAGAGAAGTGACTTGTTCAGTTTGCATTTCAGACAGCCCTTAAGCACTGGAGGTCTTGTGTGATGAAGTTCTGAAAGCAGGCATTAGCTAGAGACTGAAGAGGGTTTAGGGCAAAGAGGACAGTTATTGGAGCTCTCCTGGTGTTCCTGATGCCATAACAAAATGCTAACCCTGCCATTCTCTGTCCTCAGGTAGGGACAGCCATTCAAGAGTGGACAAACACAGCAAATTGCCTGACCGAAGCCTAAGGGATGGAGGCTGGACCAGAGACCAGTAGGGTGGTAAACAGACCGGTTATGAGAAGTGCTGCTTTGAAGGGTGGAAAGAGAAGTTGCGTCTCTGCACACCATTTGTATCTGTGTTGTGACACAGGATCTGTTCATCTCCCTATTTATCACTTACTCACTTTTTTTTTTCACTTTTACTGAAATATAATTGACTTACTGTATAAGTTTATGGTATACAGCATAATGACTTAACAAACATATATTGAGAAATGATTACCACAGCAGTTTAGTTGATATTCATCTTCTCATAGAGTTACCAAGAACTTATTTCTTTGCCATCAGAACATTGGGAATTTATTCTCTTAGCAACTTTCAAATATATGATATTACTGTCAGTATCAACTATAGTCATCATATTGTATACTTCATTTCGCATACTTATTTCTTTTAATTCAAAATATGTACCTTTTGGTTTCCTTCATTAAACTCTCCTACCCCCTACTCTCTTCTGCTGGTAACCACAAATCTAGTTTCTTTTTCTATGACTTTGTGGGTTTTTCTGATTTGTTTTTTTAGATTACACATGTTAAGTGATATTATATAGTGTTTATCTTTCTCTCTTTGACATATTTCACCAGGCATAATTCCCTCAAGTTTTGTCCATGCTATTGCAAAGAGTAGGATCTCATTCTTCTGCTTTGTGTGTGTGTGTGTGTGTGTGTGTGTGTGTGTGTGTGTTTGTGTGGTTGAATAGCTTATCTGGTGGCTCAGACAGTAAAGAATCTCTCTGCAATGCATGAAGCCTGGGTTTGACCCCTGGGTCAGGAAGAGTCCCTGGAAGAGAAAACAATTTACCCACTCCAGTATTCTTGCCTGGAGAATTCCATGGACAGAGGATCCTAGAGGGCTATAGTTCATGGGGTTGAAACACAACTGAGCAATTAACCCAACAGCGGAAACAGTGGCTGACTTTATTTTGGGGGACTCCAATATCACTTCAAATGGTGACTGCAGCCATGAAATTAAAAGATGCTTACTCCTAGGAAGGAAAGTTATGATCAACCTAGACAGCATATTCAAAAGCAGAGACATTATTTTGCCAACAAAGGTCCATCTAGTCAAGGCTATGATTTTTCCAGTAGCCATGTATGGATGTGAGAGTTGGACTATAAAGAAAGCTGAGCACAGAAGAATTGATGCTTTTGAACTGTGGTGTTGGAGAAGACTCTTGAGAGTCCCTTGGACTGCAAGGAGATCCAACCAGTCCATCCTAGGGGAAATCAGTCCTGGGTGTTCATTGGAAGGACTGATGTTGAAGCTCAAACTCCAATATTTTGGCCACCTGATGCGAAGAGCTGACTCTTTGGAAAAGACCTTGATGTTGGGAAAGATTGAAGGCAGGAGGAGAAGGGGACAACAGAGAATGAGATGGTTAGATGGCATCACTGACTCAATGGACATGGGTTCGTGTAAACTCTGGGAGTTGGTGATGGTCAGGGAGGCCTGGAGTGCTGCAGTTCATGGGGTCACAAAGAGTCAGACATGACTGAGTGACTGAACTGAACTGAATACATGTTGATGGGGCTTCCCAGGTCATGTAGTCATAAAGCCAATGTAGGAGACATAAGAAATGTAGGTTTGATCCCTGGGTCAGAAAGATCCCCTGGAGGTGGGTATGGCAACCCATTCCAGTATCGTTGCCTGGAGAATCCCATGGACAGAGGAGCCTGGCGGGCCACAGTCCATAGGGTCACAAAAAGTTGAACTCGACTGATGCAACCTAGCATAGCACAGCATACATGTTGATAATACACACTTATCTTGTGTCTATGTGTCCCTCCAACTGTTGGACAATCCTAATTCTCATCAGGTTCCCTTTTTCTATGCTTGTAGGTAGCCAATCCATCTTGCAACTTTGTATCAGGAAAGTGTGAAGTTCTGACAATCTTTCAAAACCAGCTTTTTAGCTTCCCAAAGACATAGTAACAACAAAAAAATTATACAAGATGCATACTCAGACAACAAAAATAAGAATTCTCATGCAGGTTCTCATTTAAAGAATTTTTTATATCTTCTTTATAAGAAAAAGCTACATCTCTGACAAGGGAAGGACAAAGGCAATAAAGAAAAAAAAAGAGAGTCTCTCTTTAGAGACAGAGAAATAGATGTTTGCTGGCATATCTCTTTTTTGTTGTAAATATAATACTTTGAATTATAGTATTCAAAGTGAAGTATTAGTGAAGTATTCTGAAGTGAAGAACTGAGTTTCCTGAATTCCAAATGTAAATTTAACATATTAATGAGACATTATATTAACCTCAAAGCATTGAGTATAAAAATAGGGGAGGAACCAAGGACATTCAAAAGATTATAAAGTAGTTCAGAAGATCAATGAATAATTAAAAATTAATAAACAAACAAACAAGAAAAGTAAACAAATGAGGCATATGCAGGCATATGCAGCCCTAAGGCTTTGGATTTTCAAAAGTAAACCTAGTCTCCAAAATAAAATGCACCATGAAAGATCCGATTACCCGCAGAAGGTGGTCTCTTCCTATGAAAGGTAACTTCACCAAATGATTTTCAAAGTTATTTTTCAATGAATGATGCTACAATTAAGTCAGGAGTTAGTAGTTATTTATAGCAATTTACCAGAAAGAATAAATAATCCTTGGAATAAAGAAGAGTCTATGGTTTTTAAATGGGCTTCCCTAGTAGCTTGGGGGTAAAGAATCCACCTGCCAATGCAGAAGACTTGGGTTCCATCCCTGGACTGGGAAGATCCCCTGGAGAAGGAAATGGCAACCCATTCCAGTATTCTTGCCTGGAAAATCCCTAGACAGAAGAAGCTGGCAGGCTCAATCCACGGGGTCACAAAGAGGTGGACACAACTTAGTGACTAAACAACAACAAAAGGTCTTATATATACAATAGCACTTGAGTATCTCAATTCTAGAGATTAAGAAGAACTAAGCAAACGAAACATTTTCAAGTGCAGAAGAGAAATGGTATTGAAAATGATTTACTGGCTCTGGTTTAGTCAAGCAGGACTAGATAATATAAGATTGTAATAATATATTATCTAGCATTATATC
This sequence comes from Giraffa tippelskirchi, assembly GCF_054371585.1. Taxonomy (NCBI): domain Eukaryota; kingdom Metazoa; phylum Chordata; class Mammalia; order Artiodactyla; family Giraffidae; genus Giraffa; species Giraffa tippelskirchi. Next base: position 128,975,667 of record NC_137277.1, read on the forward strand.
TTTTCAAGATGAATTATATAAATTACACAACCTATGATTTTTAGTATATGGTAAAATTCCTAAGGTACAGTGTGTTCTAATGGTACATTAGTGGTGAATATAAAAAGAAGAGAATGTGAAGTAATTGATTTAGAACCTCCACATAATCCTTTCAAACTTCTGAAATATAAGTACATCTGTGTCCTGCCTTTTCTGAAATAGTTTCATTAATTCTCTCTCCTGAAGAGAGAACTTGTTCATATAAAATCCGTTTCAAAGATAAAGCTCGTTTTGTTGGGGATTTGGGGGGAGGACATTTCTTATTCCACTAACCATGATTTTTTTCAAGTGTCTATAAGCTTCTATTTCTTCTCCTTCAGGGGCCTAGCTAGGATAAGTTTTCTAAAGCTATAGAGTAGCACCAGCGGGAAGACTATTGAACGTGAATTAAGATAATCTAAAGCTCTGGGTCCTTATACAACTTTTTAAAAGTTTAACAAGACCTCAATTTCTAATTGATAACACTTGCCTTACAGAATTTTCACAAGGTTTAACGTTTTTTAAATAGATGAGAAAGTGCTTAGTAACACGTAACATGACACATGTGTCTTAACATTAGTATCATCATGATCAATAATAGCTATTGATGTTGATCATGATATATAAATAGCTCACGGCAGTGAAAGGACCAGGAGAAAGAGGAAGATGATATTTTCTATAAACCACTAAAAGTTGAAGGTCAAAGGAAGTATTTGAAAAACAGACATGGAATAATAACAATGTTCTACAACCTTGTCCTTGTTGTTCTGTTCAGTTCAGTTCAATCGTTCAGTCGTGTCTGACTCCTTGCAACCCCATGAACCGCAGCACACCAGGCCTCCCAATCCATCACCAACTCCCAGAGTCCACACAAACCCATGTGCATCGAGTCAGTGATGCCATCGAACCATTTCATTCTCTGTCGTCCCCTTCTCCTCCTGCCTTCAGTCTTTCCCAGCATCAGGGTCTTTTCCAAAGAGTCAGCTCTTCGCATCAGGTGGCCAAAGTATTGGAGTTTCAGCGTCAACATCAGTCCTTCCAATGAACACCCAGGACTGATCTCCTTTAGGATGGACTGATTAGATGTCCTTGCAGTCCAAGGGACTCTCAAGAGTCTTCTCCAACACCACAGTTCAAAAGCATCAGTTCTTTGGTGCTCAGCTTTCTTTATTGTCCAACTCTCACATCCATACATGGCTAGTGGAAAAACCATAGCCTTGACTAGATGGACCTTTGTTGGCAAAGTAATGTCTCTGCTTTTGAATATACTGTCTAGGTTGGTCATAACTTTCCTTCCAAGGAGTAAGTGTCTTTTAATTTCATGGCTGAAATCACCCACTGAAGTGATTTTGGAGTCCCCCCAAAAATAAAGTCAGCCACTGTTTCCACTGTTTCCCCATCTATTTGCCATGAAGTGATGGGACCAGATGCCATGATCTTAGTTTTCTGAATGTTGAGCTTTAAGCCAACTTTTTCACTCTCTTCTTTCACTTTCATCAAGAGGCTTCTTAGTTCTTCTTCACTTTCTGCCATAAGGGTGGTGTCATCTGCATATCTGAGGTTATTGATAATTCTCCTGGCAATCTTGACTCCAGCTTGTGCTTCCTCCAGCCCAGCATTTCTCATGATGTACTCTGCATATAAGCTAAGTAAGCAGGGTGACGATATACAGCCTCGACATACTCCTTTTCCTATTTGGAACCAGTCTGTTGTTTCAAGTCCAGTTCTAATTGTTGTTTCCTGACCTGCATACACGTTTCTCAAGAGGCAGGTCAGGTGGTGTACTCTTCCCATCTCTTTCAGAATTTTCCACAGTTTGTTGTGATCCACACAGTCAAAGGCTTTGGCATAGTCAATAAAGCAGAAATAGATGTTATTCTGGAACTCTCTTGCTTTTTCAATGATCCAGCAGATGTTGGCAATCTGATCTCTAGTTCCTCTGCCTTTTCTAAAACCAGCTTGAACATCAGGAAGTTCACGGTTCACATATTGCTGAAGCCTGGCTTGGAAAATTCTAAGCATTACTTTACTAGCGTGTGAGACGAGTGCAATTGTGTGGTAGTTTGAGCATTCTTTGGCATTGCCTTTCGTTGGGATCAGAATGAAAACTGACCTTTTCCAGTCCAGTGGCCACTGATGAGCTTTCCAAATTTGCTGGCATATTGAATGCAGCACTTTCACAGTGTCATCTTTGAGGATTTGAAATAGCTCAACTGGAATTCCATCATCTCCACTAGCTTTGTTTGTAGTGATGCTTCCTAAGGCCCATTTGACTTCACATTCCAGGATGTCTGGCTCTAGGTGAGTGATCACACCATCGTGATTACCTGGGTCATGAAGATCTTTTTTGTACAGTTCTTCTGTGTATTCTTGTCACCTCTTCTTAATATCTTCCACTTCTGTTAGGTCCCTACCATTTCTGTCCTTTATTGAGCCCATCTTGCATGAAATGTTCCCTTGGTATCTCTAATTTTCTTGAAGAGATCTCTAGTCTATCCCATTCTGTTGTTTTCCTCTATTTCTTTGCACTGATCGCTGAGGAAGGCTTTCTTAGCAAGAAAGCCTTGCTATTCTTTGGAACTCTGCATTCAGATGAGTATATCTTTCCTTTTCTCCTTTGCTTTTCACTTCCCTTCTTTTCACAGCTATTTGTAAGGCCTCCTCAGACAGTTATTTTGCTTTTTTGCATTTCTTTTTCTTGGGGATGGTCTTGATTCCTGTCTCCTGTACAATGTCACGAACGTCCATCCATAGTTCATCAGGGACTCTGTCTATTTGATCTAGTCCCTTAAATCTATTTCTCACTTCCACTCTATAGTCAAAAGGGATTTGATTTAGGTCATACCTGAATGGTCTAGTGGTTTTCTCCACTTTCTTCAATGTCAGTCTGAATTTGGCATTAAGGAGTTCATAACCTGAGCCACAGTCAGCTCCCAGTCTTGTTTTTGCTGACTTTATAGAGCTTCTCCATCTTTGGCTGCAAAGAATATAATCAATCTGATTTTGGTGTTGACCATCTGGTGACGTCCACGTGTAGAGTCTTCTCTTGTGTTGTTGGAAGAGGGTGTTTGTTATGACCAGTGCGTTCTCTTGGCAGAACTCTAATAGCCTTTGCCCTTCTTCATTCTGTACTCCAAGGCCAAATTTGCCTGATACTCCAGGTGTTTCTTGACTTCCTACTTTTGCATTGCAGTCCCCTATAATGAAAAGGACATCTTTCTTGGGTGTTAGTTCCAGAAGGTCTTATAGGTCTTCATAGAACTGTTCAATTTCAGCTTCTTCAGTGTTAATGGTTGGGGCATAGACTTGGATTATCGTGATATTGAATGGGTTAGCCCAGTCAAAAATGAATTATTTGCCAGACTTAAAATCTGCAGTAATTAACAACTTTTCACTTAGTATTAAGGCTCATAGGGCTCCTCTGATAGCTCAGTTGGTAAAGAATCTGCCTGCAATGCACGAGGCTGGGGTTCAATCCCTGGGTTGGGAAGATCCCCTGGAGAAGTCAAAGGTTACCCACTCCAGTATTCTGGCCTGGGAAATTCCATGGAGTGTATAATCCATGTGCAGAGTCTGAGGCAACTGATCAACTTTCACTTTCACTTAAGGCCCATAAACTCCCAAAGAAAAAAATCTAAATTTTCTGTACCATAGAATAAATGATGTAGGCAATCTCAGTGCTCCAATGAGATTTCTTGTTGGGATTTGGAGTAGACAGAGAGGAGAGTAGAAGCCATAAAACCCAGAACCTCTGTCTATACAGATACACTTACTTGCATTTCGCTGAATTTTTTACTTTAATGAGCACTGTTTAGATTGAATGCCTTAGCAACAACAGAGAAAATAAAAATGTAGGGAATTTAGTAAATGGCTTTCTTTTGTTGTTGTTGCTGTTGTTTTTGTCTCCCAATGTTGATTTTTGACACCCACCCTTCCCCTAGTTTAGCCCATGAACACAGATAAGACTGAGCCAGTCTTCAGTTCCTGGAGCATGTGACTTAGTTTAAGTCAACTGGGATATCTTTCCAATGCATGATCATCAGTTCAGAGGTGGAAACTTACTTCCAGTCAAACTAATAATAGGCAATGAAATTTGATCAGAAACTTCTAGGGAAGACTAACTTAACTGCTAGTATTTAGTGCAGAGCTACAAAGGCTGTCTTGCTTCCAAAGGAAGATATTTTATCCAAATGATAACAGAGCTGGCTCAACAAGATGAATGTCAGGAAGAGGAAGAGAGAGAAACTAAATTTTGCAGCAAACTGTTCCTGAGACTTGTCCTTACTCCTGGAATTTTCAGGTAAGCTCATCTTTGCATAAGCCACTGTGCATCAAGTTTTCTTTGGCTTGCAGTGGAAAAAAGGCATAAGTGATAGGAAAATACAAAATATGATTATGAGAGCCAGAAAGTTGTGAATAATCAAAATTAACAGATTTAATAGGGGTTGAAATTGATCAAATGCCATCAAAAGCCACTCATATACTCTCCGGCAAAGCCACAGTAAGAAATTAAACTAACCATGGAAAGAGAAGAAATCAGATGCTACCAGGAATCCAAATATGCAGATGATCAAAAACTAAACAAGCAGATGAAAACCAGATAGATTTAGTTAATCACGGGCAAGGCCAAATCAGAGTAGCAGTTTAACATATTTGTTTGATGATTTTATTAAGAGTAAACAAGTAATCAAGAATCTATTGATTCACATGAATCAAAAGGATGTGAAAGAGCTAATAATATAAAAATAATAAAAGTACTACATGAAAAACAATAACAAAAGCCACCATTGATTGTTCATAATGCCAGATATTATTCCTTGCAGTATATAGATAAATTATCTCATTTTATCTTCACTGGATCTCCATGAGATAAATGCTGTCACCCACATTTTAGATAGATAAAGCCATGTCATAAGAATGTGGGCTTTGGAGTAAATCCTTGGTTTGTAGAAACTGTTTCCACATTATTCTCATTTATTCCTTCCCTGTGTTAGAATAATATATCATGCCTTTGAAATGGAGGTTTGCAGTGTCTCTACTATGGTGCAGAATATATCTCCATGCCACTGACAGCAATTTGCTTTGGCCAGTGGAATGTGGGTAGAAGTGACAGTGGACCGATTATGGACTGAGCATGTATAAGCGTCCCATGTCACTCTTCTCCCTCGTACACTCCTGAGAAGATCCACCATGAAAAGAGTATGTCACAGGTAGTGAAGACACAGACTTGAACTCAGCCAGAAGTTGAGAGTCCAGCCAGGGTCAACTGAGTCCTGCCTTGGTCAACCAAACTACATGCACATCCCAAGAATCAAGTAAATGTTTATTGTTGGAAGCCACTAAGATGTTGAGATTATTTTTATCACAGTAAAATAAAAAAGACATTGAAGCACATACCTGCTCACACCAGAAAGTGTCTTAAGGAGGTAACCATTAATCAGAGGCAAATCAGATTTAACTGACAGGTGAGATCAAAAAAGTCTTTGAATATGGTTGGGAAGAATGCTGGTTTTAAACCACTGACCCTCTTCATGCCACCAATAAACTGTGAATCCATCTGCTATCAGGAGCTGTTTGACAAGTGATTCAGGTTTCTGTTGGGAAGCATTAGAGTAAAAACTGGGTCTTATTACCCAGGGAAATTCAATATGAAATCCAGACTCTGCCTCTTCTTGGTTAGACTATCCTGTCATACTCTTTTTTTTTTTTTTTGCATCTTGCAGAATATGACAAATGACATCTAACTCTTTGGGTTGCTGTGAGGCTCTGTTCATACAACATTTATCAAAATCTGCCTGACCCAGAGCTAGCACTTAGCAAAAACATATTCTTTCTAGGGTAGTTGTGTCTGTCAGTGTTGTTTGTCCAAATCCTTCTCAAGCAATCATACTGACCTATTTCGGCAATGGGGTCCATCAGTGTAGCAAAGTGTATTTGAGCTGGAAAATACATTTGGCAAACATGAATCAGTTCGAAGATTTGGTCATTAGGTAAAAATTATGTTTCTGCCTTTTCTTTACTCCTTTCTTTAAATATTAGCATCACTCATAATTACCAAGCCAAATTTCCACTGCTTTTTACAAGTATAACTGGACCACAAAGGTTGAAAGAGAGTTGAAAGTCTTTAATTTTAGCTAATAGAACTTTAAGTCTTTAATTGCAAGGATACATGAACTAAAGATATTTTTAACTGTTTTATATTGGGGTATAGCCAATTAACAACATTGTGATAGCTTCAAGTGAACAGCAAATGTACTCAACCATATATATACATGTATCCATCCTCCCCCAAACTCACCTCACATCCAGGCTGCCACATAACATTGAACAGAGTTCCCTGTGCTATACAGTAGATCCTTGTTGGTCATCCACTTTAAATATAGCTTTGTGTACAGAAAACCATAAGTTCCTTCTCTAAGTCTGTGAAGATTGTCCTCTGTCTCCTTTGCAAAGAAAGATGCAAAATAAAAGACGCCATTACTCATCTGGCAGTGGTAGTAAATATCTTCATTTCAGAAACTCAAGTTTCTCCTTGAAGATGTCAACTTTAAATGGATTTTAAAGATTTATTTTCTTTTAGTTTTATTGATTCCCTGATTTGATTTCAGTGGCAAAAGAGCCAACAAGGTCAGGCTATATCGTTGATAATTTTAATCAATGGCTTAGTAAAGTGAGATATGCATCACAGAGGTAAAATATCTCACAACAGTTTGGCTATTAAAAAAAAGAAACAAACATTACATTATGAGCCCAGATGACAGGTGGTTACGTCATTAAAATGTCCTTGAAGAAGGGAAGAGGGTGGGTGACGTGTGCCCTTCTCCCCTGAGAGGAGGGGTCAGTGCTTTGATGCTCTTGAAGTAAAAATGCAGATTCTAAATGCAGCAAGTGAGGCAGCAGTAGCATCACTGTGTGAGCATTTGCTACTAGTAAACACTTTGATACACTCTTTATCTTATAAATCGTTGAATTCATACGACTGGCCTATGAAATCAGCATTATTGCATTCTCTTGCAAAGAAATGCTTTTCCTATGATTACTCTGCTACTTGATCCACATATTTACACCAAAGACGATGTTTTCAAACACTTCACTAACATCTTTACTTTTATTTATTTATTCTTTCAATAAATATTTATTACACTCTTATATGCTAAACAAAAATTCTTGCTCTCATGGAATTTGTATTCTAAGAGGCATGAGGCAGACAGATAGTATATGAATAAAAAGTAAATTCAGGTCATAAATACTACGGACAGGGGGATAAAACAAAGTAAACAAGAACAGAGAGCACAGCAGAGGGTGATACTATTTAAGGAGGTGATCACCTTAATAAAGGCTTCATTGATAACCTGACAGTTGAGCAGCTGTTAAGGAAGATGTTCCCTCCAGTCATGCAAAACAAAAGTATTAGTCACTCAGTCGTGTCGGACTCTTTGCCACCCATGGACTTCAGCCTGCCAGACTTCCCTGTCTCCAGGCAAGAATACTGGAGGGGATAGCCATTCCCTTCTCTAGAGGATCTTCCTGACCCAGGGATCAAATCCCAGTCTCCTGCATTGCAGGCAGATTCTTTACCAGCTGACCCACCAGGGGAAAAGATCATCCCAGCCAGAGAAAGTAACATGTGGCAAGGATCTAAAGCAGGGCTATGTTTGACGTCTAAGAAACAGCAGAAAATCCAGAGGGGCAAATGTCGTATGAAAGTGTTACTTTCTGAGTCATGTCTGACTCTTTGTGACCCCATGAACTGCAGCCCACCAGGCTCCTCTGTCCATAGGATTTCCCAGGCAAGAATACTAGAGTGGGTAGCCATTCCCTTCTCCAGGGGATATCGCCAACCCAGTGATCGAACCCAGGTCTTCTGCATTGCAGGTGGATCCTTTACCACCAGTGGCAGGGGATAAGATTAGAGAAATAGTGGGAAAGCATAGTACATAGGACCTATACGCCACTGCAAGAATTTGTCCTCTGAGTGATATGGGAGGTCACTGGCAAGTCTACAGAAAAGCCATGGCAAGAGCTGACTTACATCCTAAAAGGTTTGTTTTGGACTCCATACTAACAGTAGTGAGTAAGTGTAGTGGCAGGGACATCAGTTTGGAGACTATTGTGATAATCCAGGTGAGAAATAACAATATCTTATATTACTGTGATTGCCATGGAAAAGCCCAAAGGTAAAATTTAGTGATGGGCTGGATGTGAGATACAATAAAAGGAGAAGATTTGAGGATTATGCTAAGTTGTATGGTTTAAACAACTGAATTGAGTACGTTAAACCTGGTGTAGAGCATGGAATTCTCCAGGCAAGAATACGGGAGTGGGTAGACATTCTCTTTTTCAGGGGATCTCCCCAACCCAGGGATCAAACCTAGGTCTTCCACATTGCAGGCAGATTCTTTACCATTTGAGCCACCACGGAAGCCCATAGTGTTAAGAGATGGATTTAATATAGAAGCATCTAAACAGCCTAAGAAGTGGAAAAAATGAAGAGATAAGCAGATGGTGGATGGACAAAAAGAGAGAAGAATGATGAAACACCAAGGGAAATATACCTTGACACTGAGTTTGAAGTTAAGGTGGCAATATTTTTCAGGGCAACACAAAAATTCTGAAAACATTCTATTTACCTAGGGCTTTGAAAATCATTACCAAGAGCATTACCTAGAGCTAGAAATAAATAAGATGGCATTATTCCATTCAAAAGGTGACTAGAATAAAGTGTGAGTGAAGATTTTCATCTATTTTGTGCCATTCTCCGAAGTGCACTTAAGCTGATGGTGTTCATTTGTTTCCTGAAGACATGGTCCCACAGATGTCTGCCATGAAGCATATGTGTCTTTAGGACTTACAAACAATTACCTACGACAAATTTCATTACGGACCATCACTGTTAACATTGATTGTAAAACTTTTTTTCTCATTGTTGCATGTAGTTTAACTTTTATCAACATTACAAGCTGATTTGGAGGCTGCCCTCACGTTAAGGTCTTTCAGATGGTGATGGGGGCTGAGAATCAAAAAATGAGATGCTTATTAAACAATGGAACTCCTTGTGTGGCTCAGAAATTATTTTCATGCACATCTTGAGCAACAAAATATCAAGACAATCAGCCAGTCTCCCAGTATGATCTCTTTAGATGATATTGCTACTCAGTGTATCAATTAATGTGTTATTTAGTAGGCTTGACAAGATAGTTATAAGTTTAATGAAGTATTGGCAGTAAAAGGTGGTAAATTAATTGGTATGAACTCTTAATTTTATTTCTTGATTTATTTTGATGAGTATCTTGTGTAGTATTTTTAAGTGGATAGAGGCAATATTAAAGAGTCCTTTAGTAACTGGGAAATGTCTGAGAATTCTGGTTTAATCTTGGATTCAGGAAATTACTCTTCACTTAGCCTAAAAAAGATTTACAAAAGAAACTGAAGAAAAAGAAGATCCACTGCCAGCCAAACTCAGATTGGCTTTTCACTCCCTTATAAAAAGGATGTTTTCTTCCTCTGTCTTGTGTTTCCTCTTTATTTCCCTGGGAGAAATAGTATGAGAAAAACGCATTACTCACAATAAGCCTGTGACTGAAAGAAAATAATAAAATCGAATGTTAGGTTACAAATGAGAAAAGAGTCCAGCAAATGAAATATCTAATGACAATGAAGATAAAGAGAATGTGTAGGAGCAGACAAAAAGAAAATGTGGTGGGAGGGAAGACATATAGATTCAATCACAGACAGAGCCTGAAAATTAAATGCCCCTAACAAAAATCAGCTTGCTGACAGATAAAAAGAAAATGGGGATTGCAGACAGAAGGGAATAAGTAATGCAGTCTTTCACTTCACAGAGTAAAATCTGGCTTAGAGGGAAGAGGCCATTAATAAACCTTATCCACTCACACAGTATTGAGAGAAATCAATCCAACATGGTCCTTCAGGGAAAGCAAAGCCCAGTGTTTGCACAGCTGGCCACATGTCCCACTATAAAGCCAACATGTGGAAAGAGCTCTGGATTGACAAACAGGAAACCTAGAATCTAATTCTAGGTCACAACTCACTAGCGTCCTATAGGAAATCCCTGGCCCTCAGCATCATCATCTATAAAATGGGAAAATTAAACTAAATGGTTTCTAAGACTGCTTCTGGCTCTAGTATTAAATGACTTAGGCAATGTGTTCCATTAAATGTCTGAAATTTGAACCAAAAATGGTAGAAGGATAAACTAATCAAAGTCAGATCTCTTGACCATTTTTTTTTTTAATTTTTCTTCACTTTTATTCCTGGAAATCAATTTTTAAAAGCTTTTCTAAAAAATTCTCATTGCCTTACTAACTTCTCCATTTTTCATGTCTCATCCTTTATTAAATCCCATCAGCCTGGAAATACTCATAATGAAAAGATAATGATTCTCCTTGTGACTCTCTAGAATGGGATCACAAGATGTACAGAAATATCACTTACTAGAGCAGTATCTGATGCTGAAGCTGAAGCTCTAATACTTTGGCCACCTGATGGGAAGAACTGACTCATTGGAAAAGACCCTGATGCTGGGAAAGATTGAAGGCAGAAGGAAAAGTGGGCAACAGAGGATGAGATGGTTGAATGGCATCACAGACTCAATGGACATGAGTTTGAGCAAGCTCTGGGAGATGGTGATGGACAGGGAAGCCTGGAGGGCTACAGTCCATGGGGTCTCAAAGAGTCAGACACGACTGAGCAACTGAACTGAGAGAAGTATCTATGAATTTTCAGAGTTCTCTACATCTGGAGCTTTTTTCATTCCATAAGATGTTGGTATCAAAACAGATCTGAGAAAACTGATCACTTTGCAAAGGAATGATCAACTAATCTTTTGTAAAGAGCCACTTTCTTTAGTGCATTTAAGACATGCTGCATTTTACAGATTAAAAGTGAATTTTTAAAAACAATTTTTTAAAATTCAGTTTATCTGTAACTTTTCTGTTTCATCAGTTAGTTTAAAAAAATTTTACACTTTCTACTCACATATTTCACCAAAATTACTTATACTTGTCACTTAAAGCCATTTAATTTTAAAAGATGATGATTTGTTTATGGGTATAAAACTCTAGTGGTTATAAGAAAATGTAGTAGTACAGTGAAGAGAGTCTAGAAATATATTAGTCACTAGTTAGCTTTGTTATCATTTGACAGACTCTTTTAAACACAAAATATAGCAAACCCAAGCATCCACAGAGGCAAATTTCTCCCTTGTTATACACACTAACCATCACGCTGTAATTTACTGAGGTGTCAGATGTGTGTGTATACAATGTGCTATATACAGAGTGTAAAGAACAATAAGAATAATTGAAAGAAGTTGAATGTTTATATGGATAATTTTAAAACAGAAAGCATTTTACAAAATGTCAGAACTTAGAAAATAAAGTTTCTGTTACCTGGAAAATTCACCTATTACCATATCTCATTCTGACATGAGACCCACCCTAACCCTGATCCCCAAGGTCCTACCAAAGTAAGCCAGAAAAATGATGTTTTGTGCAGTACTTCCTTTAAACTTCAAGGAAAGTTCTCTAATAATTGTGGTTTGATGGTCACATGTATCTTAAAGAAATTATTGACTTTCAAGTTCTTATCAGAAATGCAATCTATAGACAATTATAGTTGGCTGCAAATACTAATACATAGTGATATATACACCTTATGTATAATTTAAAAGTTTTAAGTAACTATGTGTCAAAAGAGAATAAACTTAGATATAGAAATAGATATAATTCATATCATGTAACAGTATGTAAAAAAATGGTCTCTAATTTTAATAAAGATGCTCATAAATCAAAAGATGCCCAGAAAATACTGTTTAAGGGGATAAGCAAATTGCAAGAATAGGAACAGTATTATTCCATTGTTTTGTTTTTAACTGTATGTGGACTAAATACATAGCACACTGTTAGCAGAGGTTATCCTACTGTGTCTGCTTGAATATTCCTCTTCCACAGATCTCAGTTGGAGATGGAAATGGCAACCCACTCCAGTACTCTTGCCTGGAGAATCTCACGGACAGAGGAGCCTGACAGGCTACAGTCCATGGAGTTTCATGAGTCGGACACAACTTAGCAACTAAACCACCACCACCACCACCACAGATCTCATCATATGATTCAGCTGGCCTTTCTGTTCTCCAAGCCAGGTCAAGCATCTCAAACACATTATCTGGCTACAGCAAAAGTATATCTGTCTGTTTTAGTTTCAATTTTTTTTTTATCTTCCTATAGGAAAACAAATTCAACTTCAAATAGATTGAAGAAATTGAGGTCACACATCACTCATTTGATTGGTCTTCTTTTTCTCAAACTGTCCATTGATTTTAAATATTTAAAACCTCAAGCACTCACTTCATAAGATCAGACTAACATAAGGGCAGTCATTTCAGGCCCAGTGCCAATCAATTTGGAAGAGACCATGACATAGGTCAGAAAAAGACAGGACAGAACACTTCAGTATTCCAATAGTCATAAAGATTCATAACATTTAAAGGCACCAACATTTCTGAACGGGGAAAATTGAAATGTAAGTAACTTCTAGAAAAGGGGGAAAAACATTAAAAAGAAATAGCATGCAAATTTTAAGTGTGACATTATGTGGAAAGGGTGACGGCATTTGCATTGATACCCACGATACTTAAATACCAGCAGACTTTAATTTTTCGAAGTCAAAATTTCCTCAACTCATCAATAGAAATAATACTGCCAGTTTCATAGGATTATGGTAAACTGTAAATGTGCTAATGGTCCTACAGTACTTAGCAAGTACAAGAGAAGAGCAAGCACTTAGATGGTAGGTAATGGTGGCAGTACCTGGAATGATGATGTTAAAGGAATGACAGTAATCCCAGCGCTATTTTCTGTAGTCATGGTTGTTGTTGTTTAGTCACTAAGTCATGTCTGACTCTTTGTGACCCCCAAGGACCATAGTCCACCAGGTTCTTTTGTCCATGGGATTTCCAAGGCAAGAATACTGGAGTGGGTTGCTATTTCCTTCTCCAGGAGACCAAACCCAGGGATCAAACTGCATTGACAGGAGGATTCTTTACCGCTGAGTTACCACAGAAGCCCAATAAATTGTTAAGTTATAAATATTAGAAAATACAAAAGAAATATATATTTAGAAATGTGGTACTAACGCTATCATTTAGAGAAGTGATTATAAACATTTTGGTATGTTTTATTCTCCTCCATTTTATTATAAATATATGTGTGTATATATACACAAAATTGAGGCTTTTCCATCTGCAATATTCTGTCCTGACTTTCTATCTCACATTATATCATAAGAATTTATAAAATTATTTAACAGCCATATAATAATTCTATTTTATAAACACCATAACTTATTTCACCATTCTCTTACTGTTAGATATTCAAGACAGCTATTTCTAAATTTTCACAATTTCAAAAATGTCTAAAAACTCCTTTCACATAATACTGTGGTTGTTTATTTATGACCAGTCACAGTATATTGAATTACTGAGTCCAAGAGAACATTTGAAAGTTTTTGATATACACAATCAAATTAACCTTTATAAAATTTGTGGTAATTAACATTCCTTTAAAAAGAATCTGAGAATTTAGATTTCAGTACATCTTTGGTGGTCCAAACCTCTTCATTTGTTTAAAATAATTCCAGATGATATAGATGAAAAATGCTACCACATTATTGTTTTAAAGAAAATATTTTTATTAAGATTGAGATTGATCAGTTGTCCACATGTTTTGAGACCAATTCTTAAACCCATGCTTTGCCCAACACTCTTAACTCTTGGGCAAAGCATCTGTCCTGGAAGCATGAATTCTGCTTCTGCAGTAAGCAAAAAATCACTTTAATTTTATTCATTAGAACTGGTCTCTTACTAAGCAACTCTTCATCATTCTTTTTCTAATTTTGACCTGACCCAGTGCTGTCTTGCAATTGATCCAGTCAACACTTAATTAAGGAGGTGTGTATTGATGGTAAACAGCCACACTATAATTTATAATGACTTTATTTCAAGAATTGTTTACCTATGGGAAAATGAGGTTCCTTCTCTGTGAATTCAAATGGTGTCTATTAGAATCTCCAAATCAACCTAAATGGATTTGCCACAAGTGTTTTACACCTCAGATTTCCTCAAGACAACAGACCAAAAGCACAATTTATGTGTAGACATAATAAACTGTTACTTGTTTCAGTGTGATTTGCAGGCCACTGTTAAATCTTTCCTAACCAAAATAATTTATTTAACTTACCTTCTACAGTGTCTTAAATTTTACCATTATGGAGACCCTTTGGCTAATGAATTTCAGTGCTTTCAGGTGTAAATTTATGGTGCCATGAACAAGCATTAAAACATGAGGTTATTTTTAACTCACCATCAGCCCAAGCATTTTTGATCCATCTCTGAAGAAACTGTGTGACTGAAGAAATTGTAGGTTGTAAGAAAAGATACCTCAGAACACAAAGCATTATTCTAGAGAAAGTAAGTTTCAGTGAGATTCCAAAGTTAAGGCTGAAAAGTTGGAAGTGTATTCTGATACTAACACTCTACTAGGAAATAAATTTGTAGTGCCTGCTAAAGAGCTATAATAAAACATATGCCAGGACTAGACCCAAATATAGTAGGAAATACTACGGAAAAGGAAATGGCAACCCACTCCAGTACTCTTGCATGGAAAATTCCATGGATGGAAGAGCCTGGTGGGCTACAGTCCATGGGGTTGCAAATTGTCAGACACGACTGAGCTACTTAACTTTCACTTTCACTATAGTCATAAATGAAACTTCCAACATGGGTGGAGAATAGGAAGTAACATTACAGGTGTTCTGTATTTTGCTGTAACAGGGCACTGGTTCTCAAACTCCAGCGTGCATTAGAAATTCCTGTAGGGTTTGTTAAAACATATTTCTTAACCCAGAAGGTCTGAGTAGGGCTTGAATATCTTTATTTCCAACAAGTTTCCAGGTAATACTGGTACTGCTAGGCAGGGACCACACTTTTAGAACCATTGGTCTAGAGTGTTAGGTGCCATCGCCTTATCCTGGACTGAAGAAACCTTGCAAACAAACATGGAATTTCAGAAGTCGATTATCTTTCATATCTTTAATCTTTGGAAGATTACATGCATTCAAGCTGTTCTCAGACCTCTACAGTATAAGGCCTCATATAATACTGTTATAGCACAAGAAGTTCTTAGAGAAACTCTCCTGAACTCCTCAGACTAGAGTTGTCAGATTTAGCGAAATAAAAATCATGTATATAGACACATGTATGCATACATAAACATATGTGTGTACATATACACATACTCATTTATGTGTACATATACATATATATCTAAGATACAATTAAACTTGAATTTCATATAATTAATAATATTTTTTAATAGTATGCCCCATGCAATATTTACCTGAAATTCAAATTTAACTAGATATTCTGCGTATTTTCTGGCAAACCTATTCCTGAAAAGCCAATGTGGGAAAGCTTCTAGAAAAGTAGAATGCAGTAATTCCATCTCCTAAACCAGAGACATAGAGAAAATTTAAAAGATGATTTCAGAAACATCACAGTACTGATTATGAGTACTTTGTGTTTTAAGTATTTATTTATTCATTTATTTAGTTTTGACTGTGCTGGATCTTCATTACTGAATGTAGGCTTTCTCTAGTTGCACTATTAGAGAAACCGTGTGCACTATTTTCTCTAGTAGTGAGCAGGGGTTACTCTCTAGCTACAGTGCACAGACTTCTCACTGTGGTGGAGCACAGGGTCTTGGGGGTGCATGTTCATTAGATGTGGTACACAGGTTTAGTTGCTTCATGGCATGTGAAATCTTCCTAGATCATGGATAGTACCCATGTCCCCACATTGGCAGGTGAATTCTTAACCACTGGACTACCAGGAAAGTCTCTGATTATGAATACTTTGAATTAGCTATCCATCTCTCAAAGGGATGGTGCTTAGTACTGTTTAGCATGCTGCAGAAGTAACATGGCAAAAGGAATAGAGGCCTAGAATTGAGTAGAAAGAAACCCAGAAAATGAGCTGGATGAGACTAAATCTGTGCCACACCTCTCCACTCTATCATTTGCTTTGTTCTCTCATAGCCTTAAGCACTCCAAACAGCACAAGGAGGGAAAGCTGAAAGCAGTGTGAGGCTATGTCAGTCCATACCCAATAAGGAATATTCCAGGGACTTTTAAAAACTGACCTTAATGAAAAGATTTTGTTAAAAGTATATAGAAGATGTGGAGGAGTAAAAGAAGAAGGCAAGTGTATCCTAAAATTCATAACAGAAAGTGGTGGCTAAACCCTCATAGGGCTGAAGAAACAAGGGTCTACTCCCACTCTGAGCCCATGATCTCTGTCCCTTGAAACTGCTGTGTGTGAAATATAGAAAAATGGTATAGATAATCTTATCTGCAAAACAGAGATAGAAACATAGAGGTGGAGAACAAACATATGAACATTGGGAAGGGGGGAGGATGAATTGTTGACATGTATACACTATTGATGCAATATATAAAATACATAACTAATGAAAACCTACTATATAGCTCAGGGAACTCTATTCAATACTCTGTAGTGACCCAAATAGGAAGGAAATCCCCAAAAGAGGGGGTATATGTATATGTATGGCTGATTCACTTTGCTGTACAGTGGAAACTAACAAACATTGTAAAGCAACTGTACACCAATAAGTAAAATAAAATAGAAATTGCTGTGATTGGATGTGAGTTACCTTATCTGAAATCAGTACACACAGTCCACCAGTAACCATTGCTAACGTCTCCACTTTTTCTGCCAATGCAGAAACTAGAAGAAAATGTCTTTCCCTTTCTCTTGACTTCCATTCTCACTCCAAGGTTTCCCATTGGCTGAACATGACAGGAAGTCAGCTGGCAAGAAAATCTGGAAAGAAATGGTTTAGTCTTCTAGCCCTCTCAGGCAAGGGAAGAGACTAGAAGGGTTAATATGTAGCTGAGAGAATGGTACCTAGGCACCATTCGGCATGGTGCACTCCTAGCAACACGTTTTCATGCGCACCAATCTTCCCTTATTTCAACTTCCAAACAGCATCCTTCAAAATAGCAGGTTTCCGCACAAAAAGCAGTTAACATTTATAAATATGAATATACATGCATTCCTTTCATTTCTCCACTAAGCCAAGCAATAAATACATATCAGTAGATTAATCATTTCTCTCTGCAAAGGTATGTGATGTGCCCACCATGGTAGATACAAAATAAGCCCACTCTTATCTATGCACTATTTAAGAAACTTCAAATGTGAGGTATAGGCAACTTTCTCTTCTGCTCAGTATCAAAGAAAGAAGAGCTACAAGAATACAAGGTCTGTATTTTAGAAGGGAGAAAGAAAAAACTTACCAACTCTCTTAAGGAAACTAGACAAGGTTACCAGGCTACAAAGCCCGAAAGATATTATACTGACATTTTGTGAGGTCGGACACCATGGAAGCAATATATCAGGGAGTCCTAAGTAAGGGTTTGACTTTTGGTGCCCTCTCTAAAGTCTTGAACACACTTTAATTATCTTTGAATTATGAATAATATTGAAGCCAATTAGAGTAAGGTTATAGTTTCAAGGGTGGACCCATAAAAAGGAGCCTCTTATTCTTACAGCAAACACCAAGAGAGTCTTTAGACATAAGATTTCCTGGTCCAGGACCTATATATAATCAAGAGCCCTGCTTCTCCTTGTCCTTAGCTAATAGAAATTGAAATTATAATGTGGATATTATTATCCCTTCATGAAAAAAAAAATTAATGGATGTCCTCATTGTCCTTCATCCTAGAAATGTATCTGGACCAAAATAAAAGACAAAGGAGTCCTCTGATAAAATTGGTAAGATGGAATCAATGTCCCAAAGGGTGCCATCTTCAAGTTATTATTTTTTGTTGTTGTTTGCCATTATTCTTTTCTGCAACTTCCATTCCCCCTTTATGCTCCCACTCATTCACTGCAAGACCACTTTACTCCTGCCATTAGTAAGAAGATGTTGAGGATACATCCTTAACTATGACTTTGGTCCCATTTTCTACCATGCTTCATCAAATAGCTTCAGGCACTGCTCCTGTGCTCCTCATCCCCAGCCCTAATGGAGACAGTTTGTCCTTATGGAATTCTCTTGGAAAATGACTTTTAATGTGCCACCAAATCCCTAGTTCACTATTATTTCTCTGGTCCTTAAGATACAAAAAATTCAGGCTGAGTGTCTAGTCTTTCCCCTTTCCTCTGCAGAAAGCCTTACTTTGTTGACCAGTTACCCAGGTGGTGATATTCTGATTTATTCCCTGAAGCATCCATGTTTTGATATTTTTTAATGAAATCTTAAGATACACCCTTCACACCTAAACTACCAGCTGCATCCCCACAGCAGGCATCTCCTTAATGTGACAGGTAAGCACATTATGCTAAGTAGATAATCACAACAATTAACTGAAAAGGTTATAATTTCATCCTGTTGGGTACGGTTGGCCTGTCAAAAATAATTAGGTTAAAATAGATCTCAAGGCTCCCTCTGCAAAACTGAGAGAAAAAAAAAGAAAGGAAAGAAAAAGGAGACAGTTAAGAACTTTTAAGTTGGTCAAATTAAATGTTCTGTAATTTCACTGCTGGCTGATGCTAGAGAGATATTTAACAGAAGAGTCCAACTCAGTTGGAAGTGTTTTATTTCTGTTTCAGTGATTCACAACATAAATATTGAAAAAAAAAAAACAAACATATGGCAGAATTTCAAGGCAGAGGGCTGGCCAAAAAAGATAATCTCTCAACATTCACAAGCAAATGAGAAAAAAATACAGAAATAGTTTTCTGAACAGTACTGAATTCTACCTTCAGTTTTGCTTGCCCTTATAGTTGCCATTTTAATTGATCGAGAGCCAGCTGTTTATATCCTGGCCTCTTCCTTCCTCTCACAGTCTAATTATCTGTGGGATTTGGAGCTCTTTAATTTGTCTCTTTAGTCTCTACTTTCAATACTAATAAAATTGAAAGCTCAAACTGAAGTGCCAAAGTATTACCTAGATTCATCATTCTTTAATTCTACTAAAATTCTATACACCAAAGATAAATGAACAAACTTTAGTGACAGAAATTTGATGCAATCACAGCAGGATCACTGCCACCAGAAGAGAGGTTTTTCTATTGATGCCATTTCTTTTCATTTCCTTCAGTTCCCACTTTACTTCCTGCTATTACAGGTAGAATATAGATCATCATTATCTTCAAATGCTTGCCCTCAGAAAACTTTCAGTATAGCTAATGAAGCAAAATTGAAACACATGACACACTTAGGGAAACAAAATAGAGTGGACAAAATATGTGAAAGTAAATACTACTATATCAAATTCTGACTAGTCTAGGAAATGGAAGATCACTGTGACATCATTGACCACTTGGAAATGTCGTTAAATGTTTTTTATATCCTAAAACAAACCATGTACATTGTATTTAAATAATCTGGACCCTTACATAGTGTGAAAGATCACAAAATTTCAAGAAGAGCAGTATAGACACAAATTTATAAACGATGCTTCTTTTCACAGATGCTATTTTTAGATGTTTTCTTCTTTTGTGTTTTTTAATACTGATAAAATGTCCATCCCGATTTTTCTTCCAGAATGAATATGAGGCTGTGCTCTCTGTCTTTTGAATTTACTTCTCTTCAAAAATTTCTCCACCAAAATTTTTATTATCTTTTGCCAAGTCATGATGACCAAAACATGATAAATTTCCTATTTTCAACTTCTAAATCTGTATTTATGATCTGCTTTTTTTCTTTTTTTTGACCTGCTTTTTTTCAACTGCTATTCATGCTTGCTATCAAAGACAACTATTATAGTTCGAGACATACCAACTCCCTCTGCATGATATGTTCTTTATTCATGGGCCCTACCTGCCAGAAAACTAGGACCTCCATAAACACAAGAATTCTGCCATATTCATCTTTAAACCCAAGCCATCACTCCAGTCCCAGTGAGTAAATCACATTCAAAAAGGAACAATGGTCTTCTTCCTTTTTCTGATAATTGAGGTTAGATGATAATTGGAAAGGACGTTTTATCTCACATGATAATAATTTTCAGGGTATGCTATTTCTAAGGCCAGTTAACTGAAAAATGCAGTGAGGTCATCAAGGACTCAGGTTCTATCTGTTTTCCTCTACTATCCTCAGCAGGTTGACTTTATCCTTAGACTAGATCCATCTCTTTGCAAGATGGCAGCTCCCAGTTCCTGATCCCTACAAACAGGAAAATGAAAGAAAGAAATTTTAACTAAAGTGTTGCTAGGAAAAGTCTTTCGGTATATTGTTAAAAGATTTTTCTTGCCAATCAAAATAGATACAGAAAGCAAAGGTCATTCTCCTCAGTTATGTATTTTTGTTCTTCATCTGGGCTTTGGAACCATGGCTGCCACTTTACAACCCCAAGCAGATCTAACTTGAAGACAAAGCCCGCATGTTGAGAAAAGCAGAGAAAAGAAGATCTTGTAATTCCTATTGATTTAATCAAGCTTGGCAACTGCTAACCACAGGACCTAACTGTGTAAGATAAATTTTCTTTTTATTTCATTGTCTAATATTTTTATCTTATTTACTGTCAAAATCACCAGAAGAGAGATAATATTTTATTAATGAATGAATAATTTCAGTACTGTAAAAGTCATTGTCATGGATAAAGGAATCCAAATATTTCATCTAAACCAGAGTTTCTCAACTGCAGCACTATTAACATTTGGAGCCAGAAAATCCTTTGTCATGGGGTGATGGAATGTATTGTATGATGTCTACCTATAGAGGCCAGTAGCTACCCACCACTTGAGTGTGACAACCAAAATGTTTCCAGAAATTTCCAATAGTCCTCTAGGGGGAATATTTGACCTCAGCAGAGAACCACTGGGGCTTCCCAGGTGGCACTAGTGGTAAAGGACCTGCCTGCCAACGCAAGAGACATAAGAGATGCAGGTTTGATCCCTGGGTTGGGAAGATCCCCTGGAGGAGGGTATAAAAACCCACTCCAATATTTTTGCCTTGGAAATCCCATGAACAGTGGAGCCTGGCAGACTACAGTCTATAGTGTCACAAAGAGTTGGACACAACTGAAGTGACACGCAAGCAAGCAGAGAACCATTGGTCTAAACCTGTTATTTTATGTACATACAAACTTCGATTCGTAAGAGGAAGTTTCTCTCTTCAAGAAACTCTTTCAAGATTACACAACTATAAAGTAACAGAAGGAATAGAAATCCACGTGTACTAATTTTCAATGAATGTTCATTGTGTGGCTACTCTTCTTTTTTCTATAGGTCACTGTGTTTAATGAATTAAGCAATAGTGTGTGAATGAAATAATGGAGCTGTATTAGTATTAGCTTTATTGTTGATGACCAAAATAAGAGTTTCAAACAAGATGTTTTTTCATCACATAGACTCAGGTCTGGTAGGAAGAATCTGTTACAAGCATCCTGGTTTCTTCTATCTTCTTGTCTTACTAACCTAAAAATACAGCTTCTGGTTCAAACTCTGGAAGTTCAAGATAGTTGCTCTAGCACTGACCATAATATCTTCACTTGAGTCAGTGGGAAATCAACCCTGAATATTCACTGGAAGGACTGATGCTGAAGCTGAAGCTCCAATACTTTGGCCACCTGATGCGAAGAGCTGACTCATTGGAAAAGACCCTGATGCTGGGAAAGATTGAAGGCAGGAGGAGAAGGGGAGGACAGAGGATGAGATGGTTGGATGGTATCACTGACTTGATGGACATGAATTTGAGCAAGCTCTGGGAGTTGGTGATGGACTGGGAAGCCTGGTGTGCTACAGTCCTGCCTAAAATCTAGTAGATCCTCAATAAGTGAGTTCTCTTTCCACTTCCAATCCTCATTTGAAATTGATTAAGAATTATAGCTAGCTGTTCTGTTAATAAAAGGAAGAATTCAATTATTCAAAACTAGTAGCAAAACCTAAATGCAACTAAACTAAGTTATAATTGAATGCAATGTTTCTGGTATTTTTATTAAGAGAACTAGGGGTTTTATCTCTTTACCCTGTTTCTGACAGCACTTCCATGTGAAATGTCATTGTTATTAACTTGTTTAATTCTAGAGTTGTATCCTGCTGCTTTCTGACACTAATCCATCATATCCGCTGTGTTTGCAGCCTTTACTTCTAAGCTGGTTCCCCTTCAAAGCTGTAGGAACACAATACATTATTATTTTTTTAATCTCATGCTCATTTCATAGCAGATGGGGTAGGAAATACGTTTCATGACGGATGGTTATTAAAGAAGCTTGCTGGTCAATCACAACCCATGTGGACTTTTTGCTTACAAGTCTGATCATGCACTGGAAGGTCACATTTATGGAATTCTCAGAATAATTTACGTCATTTTCAACAACTAAAACGAGGCTGAGTTACTTTTTAGTTTCATATTTATAATGAATAATGTCA
Organism: Giraffa tippelskirchi; assembly: GCF_054371585.1. Taxonomy (NCBI): domain Eukaryota; kingdom Metazoa; phylum Chordata; class Mammalia; order Artiodactyla; family Giraffidae; genus Giraffa; species Giraffa tippelskirchi. The sequence goes on from NC_137277.1 coordinate 128,998,162, forward strand.
TTTAAGTTTTCGGTGCTTAAGAAACTATGTATCAAGAAAAAATAGTTCATTATTCTATTTATTCAGAAAGTTTTCACTGAGTATCAGATGTTGTTCTAAATGCTCAGGAATATTACATCTCATTGGGCCAAATAAAAGGTAAGCCTCCTAGAAATGCATCATCTCCTATAGAAGGTGCTTTCAGACACCTAGTCTGAGGTCACCATCCTTCCTCTGCACTCCAACAGCAATCTACCTAGAACACTCTCATGAAACTCGCCACACAGAATCACTGTGCTCTTGCTTGTCCTCTTCTTAGTTTGCAAGCTTCTTAAACAGAGGAATCATCTTAGTCACCTCTCAATACTTGTAATTAGCAAGTTGGTTGGATGAATAAAGAAAAAAATCACAAACAAAATTTAAAACTCGTATCTTTTAAAGTCTTTCTTGAATTTGTTACAGTATTGATACTGTTTTTTACATTTTGGTTTATTGGCCATGAGTCATGTGGGATCTTAGCTCCCCAAACAGGGATTGAACCCATACCACCTCCACTGGAGGCAAAGCCAACCACTGGACTACCAGGGAAGTCCTGGCAACTCATATTTTATTTAATTCAACAAAAATGCAAACTATAGGAATATACACTCAAAATTATTAAAAGAAACAAGGAGTGATGTAGATTAGAAAAACCAGGAAAGGCTTCAAGAAAAAAAGTAATGAAAATCTTTATCCAAATAAAGGCATTGGCTCTGTCTCACAAGGAATCATTCTCACTACTCAAATAAGCTTCAACTCATCTGTAACTTGTATTGTCAAAGGAAGAGACAGCTCTGAGACAGTCAACTCCATTTTGAGCTAGTGAAATTCTACCACATTTGCAACTCTTGAGAGCTAGTTCTTGAAAAGTTGCCATTTTCTAAAGAAATGGCTATGTAAGAGATATTTGCTTGAGTGACTAATGCTTTCTCTTTACTCTTTTAGATGCATTGTCCTGGGATGGCTGGATTCACACTGGCTGACAGGCTGGCAACTCTGCACCTGCAAATGTCACCAAGAGATAGATCTGATCAGGTGAGACTTCACAGTGCCCTGGTAGGAGATGAATCAAGAATGATAGAATGATAAACTACTTTGTTTTATAACAAAAAATTTAAACCAAGCGAACTATTATGCAATTTAGCACATTTTTGCGGACATTAAATTTTGATATTGGAAATAGTTAAAATGACTTCAAAACTTGGTGATTTTTCTCTAGAATTCCATATTATATTCTACTCAACATTTATTTCTAATATAATGTTATGAAAACACCCAGAATTTGTGAAAAAGTATTGTGCACTGTGATTGCACTAATAGATTGTGGAGTGCTTCATAGGCAGGTGGCTGAGCACTAGAGCAACCAGTAAAAATGTGTGCCTCCTTTCCTTCTCTCCATCATATCTTTCATTACTTTATTTGCAATTGACTGTAAGATGTACTTTGCACTTTTACCCATCTAACTTTAAGTGCCACTTTGGAAGAAAATTATTTTGCATTTTTCTATAAAATGATCTGACCAAAGCACAGACCAATGTTTCATTCATTTCCTTTCCCTCTTTCTTTCCTACCAGTCATTTTTTATTCAGTGGGCACTTATTACACTTACCCTGTGTACAACACCATGATGAGTCTTGCAAAAGGCAAAGTAAACATATATATTCCTTTTAGGTCAATCTCGTTTGAGATGTTAACTGAAATATTTCCTGTTGCTCCAAAATTGGTGACCAAAAACTGACGGTGAAGGCAAAGGCATGAAATGTTCCTTATACCAAAGAGAAACCCAAACAACCAGTGGGAGATGCCATGTTTTAAATATTTGGAAAGGCCGTTAAACAAGTTGTGCTGCTCCATCTCAGTTACTGCCCATATTCTATCCCATTCTGTATTTGAAGATTGGGAGAGCTAGAGAGAGGATACGAGCATTATTGCTGTGAGATACTGCCTATTTGTGACTGCTCTTTCTTGTCCTCCCAATTAGGACAGGAAAAGGTGCTTCCTTTGCAGAAAAGTGGAGGGAGAAATCTCTTAAGAAAGGAAGATTGAGCAAATCTCTAAGATTTGAGGTGCTAAAGAGATGACCATTAAATGCAATGTAGGGTCTTGGATTGAATCCTAGAACTGAAAAAGACACTAATGGAAAAGTGGTAAGATTTGAATAAAGAATGTATGATTAAAAGTAATGTACAAAATTCCTAACTTTGACCATTTAACTATGCTTCTATATTAAGATTGGGGGAGTGGGATAGCATGTATACAAAAGTTGTCTGTGTTAATGCGCATCTTCTCTGAAGTCTAAAATTAAATCTAATGTCAATTTAAAATAAAAATAATTCAATTCAGTTCAGTTGCTCAGTCGTGTCCGACCCTTTGTGACCCCATGGACTGCAGCATGCCAGGCCTCCCTGTCCATCACCAGCTCCTGGAGTTTACTCAAACTCATGTCCATTGAGTCAGTGATGCCATCCAACCATCTCATCCTCTGTCATCCCCTTCCCCTCCTGCCTCTATCTTTCCCAGCATCAGGGTCTTTTCAAAATGAGTCCGTTCTTCACATCAGGTGGCCAAAGTATTGGAGTTTCAGCTTCAACATCAGTCCTTTCAATGAAGGAAGGACTTCATTTGTAAGACCTCCTCAGACAGCCATTTTGCTTTTTTGCATTTCTTTTTCTTGGGGATGGTCTTCTTCCCTGTTTCCTGTATAGTGTCACTAACCTCTGTCCATAGTTCATCAGGCACTCTGTCTATTCGATCTAGTCCTGCAAATCTATTTCTCACTTCCACTGTATAATTGTAACGGATTTGATTTAGGCCATACCTGAATGGTCTAATGGTTTTCCCTACTGTCTTTAATTTAATTCTGAACTTGTCAATAAGGAGTTCATGATGTGAGCCACAGTCAGCTCCCAGTCTTATTTTTGCTGACTGTATAGAGCTTCTCCATCTTTGGCTGCAAAGAATATAATCAATCTGATTTTGGTGTTGACCATCTGGTGATGTTCATGTGTAGAGCCTTCTCTTGTGTTGTTGGAAGAGGGTGTTTGCTATGACCAGCACGTTCTCTTGCCAGAACTCTATGAGCCTTTGCCCTGCTTCATTATGTAGTCTAAGGCCAAATTTGCCTGTTACGCCAGGTGTTTCTTGACTTCCTACTTTTGCATTCCAGTCACCAAAATGAAAATGATATCTTTTTTGGGTGTTAGTTCTAAAAGGTCTTGTTGGTCTTCATAGAGCTGTTCAACTTCAGCTTCTTCAGCATTACTTGTTGGAGCATAGACTTGGATTACCGTGATTTTGAATCTTTTGCCTTGGAAATGAAGAGAGATCATTCTGTCGTTTTTGAGATTGCATCCAAGTACTGCATTTCGGACTCTTTTGTTGACCATGATGGCTACTCCATTTCTTCTAAGGGATTCCTGCCCACAGTAGTAGATATAATGGTCATCTGAGTTAAATTCACCCATTCCAGTCCATTTTAGTTCACTGATTCCTAAAATGTTGACGTTCACTCTTGCCATCCCCTGTTTGACCATTTCCAATTTTCCTTGATTCATGGACCTAATATTCCAGGTTCCTATGCAATATTTCACTTTAAAGAATCAGACCTGTCTTGCATCACCAGTTGCATCCACAACTGGGTATTGGTTTTGCTTTGGCTCCCTCTCTTCAATCAGTGAACTAAGATGGACTGGAATGGGTGAATTTAACTCAGATGACCATTACATCTACTACTGTGGGCAAGAATCCCTTAGAAGAAATGGAGTAGCCATCATGGTCAACGAAAGAGTCCAAAATTCAGTCCTTGGATGCAGTCTCAAAAACGACAGAATGATCTCTGTTCGTTTCCAAGGCAAACCATTCAGTATCACGGTAATCCAAGACTATGCCCCGACCAGTAATGCTGAAGAAGCTGAAATTGAACGGTTCTATGAAGACCTACAAGACTTTTTAGAACTAACACCCAAAAAAGATGTCCTTTTCATTATAGGGGACTGGAATGCAAAAGTAGGAAGTCAGGAAACACCTGCTGTAACAGGCAAATTTGGCCTTGGAGTACAGAATGAAGCAGGGCAAAGGCTAATAGAGTTTTGCCAAGAGAACGCACTGGTCATAGCAAACACCCTCTTCCAACAACACAAGAGAAGGCTCTACACATGGACATCACCAGATGGTCAACACCGAAATCAGATTGATTATGTTCTTTGGAGCCAAAGATGAAGAAGCTCTGTACAGTCAGCAAAAACAAGACTGGGAGCAGACTGTGGCTTGGATCATGAACTCCTTATTGCCAAATTCAGAATTAAATTAAAGACAGTAGGGAAAACCATTAGACCATTCAGGTATGACCTAAATCAAATCCCTTATGATTATACAGTGGAAGTGAGAAATAGATTTAAGGGACTAGATCTGATAGACAGAGTGCCTGATGAACTATGGACAGAGGTTTGTGACATTGTACAGGAGACAGGGATCAAGACCATCCCCATGGAAAAGAAATGCAAAAAAGCAAAATGGCTCTCTGAGGAGGCCTTTGAAATAGCTGGGAAAAGAAGAGAAGTGAAAAGCAAAGGAGAAAAGGAAAGATATTCCCATCCGAATGCAGAGTTCCAAAGAATAGCAAGGAGAGCTAAGAAAGCCTTCCTCAGCGATTGATGCAAAGAAATAGAGGAAAACAACAAAATGGGAAAGACTAGAGATCCCTTCCAGAAAACTAGAGATACCAAGGGAATATTTCATGCAAAGATGGGCTCGGTAAAGGACAGAAATGATATGGACCTAACAGAAGCAGAAGATATTGAGAAGAGGTGGCAAGACTACACAGAAGAACTGAACAAAAAAGATCTTCATGACCCAGATAATCACGATGGTGTGATAACTCATCTAGAGCCAGACATACTGGAATGAGAAGTAAAGTGAGCCTTAGAAATTATCACTACGAACAAAGCTAGTGGAGATGATGGGATTCCAGTTGAGCTATTTCAAATCCTCAAAGGTGATGCTGTGAAAGTGCTACACTAAATATGCCAGCAAATCTGGAAAACTCAGCAGTGGCCACAGGACTGGAAAAGGTCAGTTTTCATTCCAATGCCAAAGAAAGGCAATGCCAAAGACTGCTCAAACTACCACACAATTGCACTCATCTCACATGCTACTAAAGTAATGCTTAAAATTCTCCAAGCCAGGCTTCAGCAATACGTGAGCCATGAACTTCCAGATGTTCAAGCTGGTTTTAGAAAAGGCAGAGGAACCAGAGATCAAATTGGCAACATCCACTGGATCAGCGAAAAAGCAAGAGAGTTCCAGAAAAACATCTATTTCTGCTTTATTGACCATGCCAAAGCCTTTGACTGTGTGGATCATAATAAACTGTGGAAAATTCTGAAAGAGATGGGAATACCAGACCATCTGACCTGTCTCTTGAGAAACCTGTATGCAGGTCAGGAAGCAACGGTTAGAACTGGACATGGAACAACAGACTGGTTTAAAATAGGAAAAGGAGTACATCAAGGCTGTATATTGTCACCCTGCTTATTTAACTTATATGCAGAGTACATCATGAGAAACGCTGGGCTGGAAGAAACACAAGCTGGAATCAAGATTGCCAGGAGAGATATCAATAACCTCAGATATGCAGATGACACCACCCTTATGGCAGAAAGTGAAGAAAAACTAAAGAGCCTCTTGATGAAAGTGAAAGAGAAGAGTGAAAAAGTTGAATTAAAGCTCAACATTCAGAAAACTAAGATATGGCATCTGGTCCCATCACTTCATGGGAAATAGATGGGAAACAGTGGAAGCAGTGTCAGACTTCATTTTTTTGGATCCAAAATCACTGCTGATGGTGACTGCAGCCATGAAATTAAAAGCCTCTTACTCCTTGGAAGGAAGGTTATGACCAACCTAGATAGCATATTTAAAAGCAGAGACATTACCTTGCCAACAAAGGTCCGTCTAGTCAAGGCCATGGTTTTTCCGGTGGTCATGTATGGATGTGAGAGTTGGACGGTGAAGAAAGCTGAACGCCCCAGAATTGGTGCTTTTGAACTGTGGTGTTGGAGAAGACTCTTGAGAGTCCCTTGGACTGCAAGGAGATCCAACTAGTCTATCCTAAAGCAGATCAATCCTGGGTGTTCATTGGAAGGACTGATGTTGAAGCTGAAACTCCAATACTTTGGCCACCTCATGCGAAGAGTTGACTCATTGGAAAAGACCCTAATCCTGGGAAGAATTGGGGGCAGGAGGAGAAGGGAATGACAGAGGATGAGATGGCTGCATGGCATCACCGACTCGATGGACATAGGTTTGTGGAGACTTCGGAAGTTGGTGATGGACAGGGAGGCCTGGTGTGCTGTGATTCTTGGGGTCGCAAAGAGTCGGACACGACTGAGCGACTGAACTGAACTGAACTTCCTCCTTTCTGGAGTTATTTACCCACTATTCTCCAGTAGCATATTGGGTACCTACCAATCTGGGGAATTATCTATGTCTTATCTTTCTGCCTTTTCATACTGTTCATGGGGTTCTCAAGGCAAGAATACTGAAGTGTTTTGCCCTTTTCTTCTCCAGTGGACCACATTTTGTCAGAACTCTCCACCATAACCCATCTGTCTTGGGTGGCCCTAGACAGCATGGCTCATAGTTTCATTGAGTTAGGCAAGGCTGTGGGCCATGTGATTAGATTATGTAGAAAATTGTTTTTAAAATAATTAAAAATAGGTAATACAATAGGATATACAATATTGAAATATATATGTATGTACTTCTATACAATAAATTCTTTTTCTAACACACACACACACGTATGTACCACACTGAAAACAATTTTGCTACAAATCACAACGAAAATTGATGCAAAATACAACAGCATTTCTCAAAGAAGAAGCTCGAAATCAGAATGATAAGCATGAAGTGTACTGATAGGACAGCTTTTCTGAGAGAATTTGCTGATTTCTATCACCAACAGCAGTAGTTCTCAAACATCAGTGTGCATCAGAGTCACCTGGAGAATGTTAATTCAGATATGGCTGGCACTCATCGTCAAGGTGTCTGACTCAACAAGTCTGGGCTAGGCCCCAGAAATGTGTTTGTAACAAGTTCTCTGGTGACACAGATGCTGCCTATCCAGAAGAGACCCACTGAGAGCTAGTGAATTCAGAAATAAGGAACTTAGAGAGGGAGTAGTTGCCACAAGGCCTATAACCTACAACTTGACCAACACAGTCTTGTCAAGGTTACTATGACCTCTACACTTCAAAAAAAATGAAACCAAAGTATCAATTCTATTCCTTACCTTACTTGAGCCAGCAGTAATTGATAAATCAAAACTCCTTTTTTCATCACACACACACACACACACACAATGAAGACATCAAAGATGAAACCAACACATAAGCCCTCTATATCTTTGCATACTGTATTTTCTTATTTTATTTGCCTTTATGCTTACAATGGCTCTAGGCCATTTCTTCTGCCCTTCTGCACCCAACTTGTGTTGTTCCATCATTTCTTTATTGCAGATCAAATTACACCTTTATTCTGTTCTGCATTCTAATCCTTACATTTGTCTTACTCTAGCTTCTATACTCAATATTTTCAATGCTCTTTAGCTATTCTTTTTCTTTAGTTCCCCTGTTTACTTAGCATAAAAACTTATTTAAATTTATTTCTGACTCTTTTCTGATCTGCATTTATCTCAACTATCATTTTCAATTTACCCATGTTAACTTTAATACACTATTTTATTTATTTCAAACAAAACTGCCTATTTAAGTGTTATGTTTTTAAAGCTTTAAAAAACTAAAACTGTAACCAAATCATATTTAAGCAAGTCCTAAAATAATGCTCATAACAGCTGACACATAAAATACAAGTCACTTTATTTGAGGATTTAGGGAAAACAAATGTACACTAATAAAAGATTAAATAGATAAACCTCACATGGTGATTGTTTAAAAAATATGTATCTATTTCTTTCTGTACCAAAAATGTTGAATTTAGTTTTATAATATTTTATTCTACATGATATTCTCTGTTGATAGTATGCTAATAAAGTTATTTGAAAGAAAGTGTTAGTTATTTGAAAAGAAAACAAGTTTCAATCTACAGTTAGGAGAACACTGGAAGGAAACTTGTATCTAGACAAATACTATATAAGCAATAAGTTAGAAACTATTCGCAGAAACATGTTTTTCAGTTTTTTTACTCTTTTTTACCTTTTAACTATTATAGTCAAACACAAACCTAGCCTTTTTAATATAAACGTATACTGGCTAGTGGCTAGATTGGCTCCAGCACTCTGAATTCTAACAAGACCCCTGGATAATTCTGAGACACTGGAGTAGATTATACATTCTCAACAGGGGGATGTGGTCTAGAAAGATGTAAAAATTGCTTCTTGGGAGAGATAAAAACCTGTGATATTAAAATGCTTATGCCAAAGCTTTCCCCTACTGAACAAAATCTTATTTCTTAGTATTTAACTTTGTGAAAGAAGAGCAAAACAATTTTCCTATGAAAGCCTAAGAAAACAAGTTAAGAAACACAACGATTAATTAATAAAAATAAGGGAGCCATGAAAACTTTGTAGATGAAAAGAATCCTGATCTGATCTGAGCCCTTAAAAAATGAGTAGCACTGAGAAAAGCAATGCAGAAAAGGAGGGGAGGTCCAATCAAGATCCACGCCCACCTCTCAAATGAACTGGCCAGAACAACTCTAGTTCAAAAACAGAGTCAGGACAAACCCAAGAGCAAAACCTTTAATTCAAAATTTATTGAGCTGGATCATTATCTCAAAAGTGCAAAAGTTATTGTTATCTCAGGAGTGAGTAAGATAAAATCCTAGTTAAAACTGCCAGATGTCCAGAGCAGTAGGTAGAAGTGGCTTTCAGAATCAGATCCAAAAGAGTTTGTGAATCCCACTAGTGGAATCAAGACATTGATAGTTTAAGATCAGGAAAATCAAAACAAATTTCAGAAATGAGGTCCAAGATATATGAACAACAAAGATTTAGAACTTATAGGATGAATAATAAAGGGGGGAAAGAGGGTTACTTTGGGTACTAGTTGCCTGGTAAAATGAGTGTCTGTGTGTGTGTGAGTGATATATACAGTGATTGCATAAATCAACATACAATCTGTTATTAACAGTCTATTCCCTTTATTAGTGTAGAAATCACATTTTGCTGATTTATTACTATATCTCCATCATCGGAGAAGGCAATGGCAGCCCACTCTGGTACTCTTGCCTGGAAAATTCTATGCATGAAGGAGCCTGGTAGGCTACAGTCCACGGGGTCGCTGAGAGTCGGACACGACTGGGCAACTTCACTTTCACTTTTCACTTTCCTGCATTGGAAAAGGAAATGGCAACCCACTCCAGTGTTCTTGCCTGGAGAATCCCAGGGAAGGGGTAGCCTGGTGGGCTGCCATCTATGGGGTCGCAGAGAGTTGGACATGACTGAAGCAACTTAGCAGCAGCAGCAACAGCTGCTGCTCCATAATCAGCACACAATAGATGTTCAGTAAACATGTGTTGAAGGGATAAATCTAGGACTTGGTAGTACTGTAACTGCTGTCCTTGAAAATCTAGCTTTGTCTTTTAAGACTATATATAGAAACTTTATGAGACAGGGAACATTTCAGAATCTAATGAAATCTCTGCCTGTGCATGTATACCTGTTTGTGCACAATTTCTGGGGCCCCTTAGTTGCCTGGTATCCTTCTATAAAAGAGCCTCTATGGCAAGCACTCAGGGACTTTGACAGTTTTTGAATAATGATTTCTAGTTGGGAAACATCAAAATTGCTTTTAACAAGGTAGAAAAATCACCAGGCATTTAAACTTGGTGTTCCTTCAAGACATTTCCTTGCCTTTCCATTGGCAGTGTTTCCTATACTACCCAAAATCTTACACTCAGAACTTCACCCTAAGAATCCTGGAGGAAGTCAGAGAGTTTTTTCCAATTAGTGATCACTCCCAAACTAGATCAATTTTATGATCATCACCAAAATCTAAAATCAAGCCTATCTCTCCTCTAAAATTAATATGAAAATTTTAGACCCTTCTCTGTGAAATTTCTGTTCTAGAGTTTCTACACCATGTGTTTTTAAATAATTTAAAACAGATGAAACAATATAAATCTCCATCAAAGCCACAGAAAATTTTCTCTAGAAATCACAATAAAACTTCTCTAGGTGCATAATATTTTCACTAATTACAACCACCTAATAGGATTTAGTAGCATTTCTGACTGGATAGCATGTCAAAATGATGCATATCAGGCTCAACAATATTTCGTATAACTCTTGAAAGAGCCACCGCAAGATGAGAATGGAAAACACATATCACAAAGCTTTCCTTCCCTTTCACTTTCTTGTCCTGTTTAGTTACCTTTCATACCAGCTAAATCTTTTCAGAAAGAGTAACTTAAGGACTTAGAGCTGCAGAGGTGTAAAGCCAACTGCACTCTGTTTAAAGAAAGAGTGAGTCTAAGTACTGCACTCCACACACCCGGGCACAAGGGCAGGACAGAAGTTCATAAATCTCATGCTGGTCTAAGGAAGTAAGACTCTGGTGCATGATGGATGTGTAACAAGCTACTCCTGAAACTCTTTCTGGAGGCACGTGTCTATTTATAAGAGCAAGAGGCCCAGGGTTGTGCAATACAGCACTTGGTCACGCATTCGACAAGCTTATTTAGCATCATCTGTATGCAAGTCACTTTGTGTAACCTGGATGATTTAGAACATAGACTTACTAAGGGCTGCTCCTGGATCGATCCTATGTGTAGACAGAGGCAATGGCTGTTAATACATCATGATTTAAAAGATACTAGATGGCCTCCTCTATCTAAAACTACCACTTCTCATGGCCTGGTATGGTTTGAATGAAAAATAGGAAACTCTGATTCTGACCAGGGAAATTTCTAACTCTGTACAAAGCTGAGGACCTTAACTTTAGCAGTACCTCCTTTAGAAACCAGGGGATGGATAACAGACCACCACACAGATTTCATGTGTATTCTCTTGCATTTTTTTTTTTTTGATGATTAAGTTAAACAAATGAAAATAATTTCAGTTAAGACTGAGTCATCATTTTCCCAGATTTTGAAAAGGGCAAGCATTCTAGTCTAGCCTAACTCAGTACAGGAAATATGAAATTCCACCTTAGAAGCCTGCCCCCTTAATCAGAGTGCAGTACCTGGATTCTTTCCAGGAAGCTATGGAGCACAATCCCCTAGACTGTCTTCAAATGGTGCATTGTCCCCAAAGCAGAACCACTGTGGAAAATTCAAATCACTAAAGATAGATGACTTTGTCACAAAGAGTAGAAGAGTTAGATTCACTGCGGGATAGAATAGGCAGGCCAAGATATTTAATATATGATTTTATGGAAATTAAAGGAAAAAATTAACTGTAATCGAAAACTTCAGGCAGATATTTCCAGGGTTTTATTGCATAGAATGTCAATTCCCAAGGCTTAAATCTTGGCAGAATACCACAGTAAAAAGAACATGAGCTCTGATAACTGGCAGATCAGTTTGAAGCTTAGTAACATAACTTATTCTCTTATTTTCTCATTCTTGCTATATTTATTTATTAGTTTACATGGATCTGTGAGAAATACAGATTTAAATAAAGCAAACAGAGCCCCTATCTTAACGGAATGCACTATCTAGTTGGTGGAGAAAACAACAGATGTTTTTAAATAAGGCCCAAATACATAAAGATAATGCAGAGTACATCAGGCAAAATGCTGAGTCGGATGAAGCACAAGCTGGAATCAAGATTGCCGGGAGAAATATCAATAATCTCAGATATGCAGATGACACCACCCTTATGGCAGAAAGTGAAGAGGAACTAAAGAGCTTCTTGATGAAGGTGAAAAGGAGAGTGAAAAAGCTTGCTTCAAATTCAACATTCAGAAAACTAAGATCATGGCATCTGGTCCCATCACTTCATGGCACATAGATGGGGAAACAATGGAAACAGTGACAGACTTTATTTTGGGGGCTCCAAAATCACTATAGATGGTGACTGCAGCGATTAAATTAAAAGACGTTTGTTCCTTGGAAGAAAAACATATACAGCATATTCAAAAGTGAGACATTACTTTGCCAACAAAGGTCTGTCTAGTCAAAGCTATGGTTTTTCCAGTAGACAAGTATGGATGTGAGAGTTGGACTATAAAGAAAGCTGAGTGCTGAAGAATTGATGCTTTTGAACTTGGTGTTGGAGAAGACTCTTGAGAGTCCCTTGGACTGCAAGGAGATCCAACCAGTCCATTCCAAAGGAGATCAGTCCTGAATACTCACTGGAAGGACTGATGCTGAAGCTGAAACTCCAATACTTTGGCCACCTGATGTGAAGAACTGATTCACTAGAAAGGACCCTGATGCTGAGAAAGACTGAAGGTGGGAGGAGAAGGAGACGATAGAGGATGAGATGGTTGGATGGCATCACTGACTCGATGGACATGAATTTGAGTAAGCTTCAGGAGTTGGTGATGGACAGAGAAGCCTGGCACGCTGCAGTCCATGGAGTCAGAAAGAGTTGGACATGACTGAGCGACTGAACTGAACTGAACATAAATATAAACATTTGTGACACATAATAAAGAAAATACATTATGCCCTATGAGTGTTAATGGGGGATCATCTGATTTAGAGATTTAAAGAATCTCTGAGACTGGAAGGATAATGAATTAATTAAGCAATTCTTGGTATGTGGAAAAGAGCTCCAGACAGAGAGAACTACCTTTGCAAAATACTCTGAATATTTTTCATCTGACTAGTGAATATTGCAAAAGTTTGATGATATCCTTCAACGAAGTCATAGAAAAGAATTTCTCTTCTACATTGCTCATGTAAATTGGTAAAACACCTTTAAAGAGAAATTTGGAAAAATCAATGTAAATTATTAACCAACATTCTTTTTGATTCATTAACTCAGTGTCTATGACTGTAGTCTATTCATGTGTACACATGGAAATATGACAAATGTATTAATAATATTTTGGGTTGATAATTCAAAAATATTGGAAACTGGAGACTTCCTTGTGGTCCAGTGGTTAAGAATCTGCCGGCCAATGCAGGGGACACAGATATGATCCCTGGTCCAGGAGGATTCCACATGTCATGGAGCAACTAGGCCTGTGTGCTGCAATTGCTAAAGCCTGGGCACCTAGAGCCTGTGCTCCCTAACAAGAGAAACCATTGCAATGAGAAACCCATGCACTGGAATGAAAGCCAAGTAGAGCCATAAATAAATAAATAAAATATTGGAAATCACTCAATATTTATAAACTGGGGCCCAATCAATAAAAAATATATATATATATATATGTGCACTGCAGTCCATGGGGTCGCAAAGAGTTGGACACAATTTAGCAACTAAACAATACATTTATTATTTGTATAAATATGCATATAATACATTTATTCAAAGGAATACTATGACTTTAAAAAAATCACATTGTTATAAAAAAGAATGATATAGTGTTAAGGTATCAATCAGTTGTTTTCTCTTTAAGAGACACTGTCTGGGTCCTGCCCAGAGCCTCTTCATTGGGCTGGTGAACATACTCTCTAACTATGATGAGTGTCACCTGCTAACCAATCACAAATGCAGCCTTCCTGGAGAAACTCCTTCTGCCAATGAGAGGTTCCACTTCAAACAGATGCCTGGGAGATTACACACTCTCTGAGAGCCTGAGAGATGGTTGTCTACAGCCAACATCTGAGTGATGTAAGGGTATAAAATCCAGCTCTCTTTCCTCCAGGTATTGAATAAAACAACTTGTGGCATGATTACTACTTGGAGCTTCTTGTGGGAACAAATTGAAGCATGACTTCAGGAGAAGCCCAGTGGTGTCCATCTTCTCCTGCTCTACCCCATCCCTCACTTACAGGTTTCCCAACTTGAGAGAACTTGCTCAGTAACTCACTAGAACAAAAATAACCTTTTCAGCATCTGCTTTTCAAAAGAATCTGACCTAAGAAAATTTTGTTTTGCTTTGCTTTCAAGATCTCCCCAACCATGATATATATAAAACCTCATTTCATAAGATCAAAACTAATTGAGAAAGAGGAGGTAGTGGTTTGATCTGTGAATGGCTGAATGAAGAAAAAAAATCTATCCACTTTTCGAAAAGCGTCAAAAGCAACTCAGTTTATCCTGCAAGCTAAAAAAAATCCATTTTAAACTTAAATGCTCAAATCAACTGATTTCTACTACCTCAAAACTATGATCAAATTTTCTGTAGCAGTTCTTGGCAACCTGACACCCACTTTGAGGGAAAGTGTATTCCTAGAGCCTCTTACAGCAGATAAAAAGGTCCACATGCTCCCTAACAGAGTACATAACTAAGATCGATGAGAAAACAATCCAAAATTAACTGAAACAAAAGCAAATAAACCAAAATCTCACCCCTGAAATAATCACCACTGATTATACTCAGAAACAAGTAGCTAGAGATACATTGTATACTTTTTTCCATCAATTCTCTTCTGATTCCCAGTCCATTGTGAAGTCACCTTTCATCCTTCCTTATAAGCCTCCAAGTCATGTTGTCCTGGCATGGTTACTTCAAGCTTAACATGAAACGTTAATTATACATTCTTTCCCATTGGGAACCTATAACTGAAATGATTATTTCAATAGCTGCCCTTAGTTTGCATTTATCCAATGGAATTGAGTCATCATATGTATAGTTCATCATTTCTTGTGCAAATTTGACAATTACAAACCATACCTGAAGGTATTTGATGGTATACTCTCTTATCTGTGTTTGAAAAACATATTTTGTAAAAGTTCAGAAATATCTTCTCATAACCATTTAATGTTTGGATCTCTAAACAATGGTGATTGATTTTATTTGGTCTGGCAAACACAAATTATCCCATAATCATTTTAGCCTGCCAGCCATGCTTACGTTGACTTGTTCATGTTTTAGAGAAGTAAATGCAGTGACTGTCATGAAAAATGGAAAGGGTTAGAGGCAAATAACATATTTCTCTATGCTGAGGAAAAATGTAGGTACTTTAATTTTCTACACCAAATGGATTTCGTTTTATATAAAAGTAAAGTGAGTTTGAAAATAGAAAAGAGCACTTCAGTTTTCAAGTAAACTGGTCCTTTAGACATCCATTATGAATTTTTGTTTCACAGGCTCACTCCATGTAAAAAATAAAAACCAGACACTAAATTGGATGACAGTTTCTACTTTTCCCATTCTAAAAGCACTGCTGCTTATAATGACACCACAAAAATTCAGTAATGGGTTTATATTATATAAAATAATATTATATTATATATTATATTATATTCATATATATATATATATATATATATCAGAGGGAAGAGAAAAAAGGGAGAAGAAAGGAACAGAGGGAAAAAAGAAAAGAGGGAAAGAAGGAAAGGAAAAAAGTAATCTTTGTGTTTGCATAGCTGACTCAATGTCATTCAACATTACATAAAGGATAGCAAAATATAGTGAAAACACTAGGCTTCCTTAAGCCACTAAGTACCTCTAAGACATTGTGAAAGTCAATAACCTTTTCTAGGTATCAGTTTCCTTAACTGAAAAGGAGCAAGACTACTTCTTCTCTAAGTCTCTTCCTATTGTTGACCCCCTATGATTTTAAAGTAATTTCTGCAACAGCAGGCATTTGATAAATGTCCTCAAAGTACCAGCTGGAAGGTTGATAAAAGTCAAAAGGAACCAGGTTTCCAGATAACTGTGCAAAGTTCGAAAAGTAAGAGTCACTGAAATATTCCAACAAAGAAAAGTGTCAAGTCAGCAATGTGGAAATACCCTTTTGGGTAAAATAAGAAACAATTATCCTCCATCAGACATTTCTGAGCAGTCACCTTGAAGGTCTTGGCCATTTCAGGTTTGTCTCTGAAGCATACACCTCCCTCATTAGATCTAGTTGCTCTTCACTTTGGATACCCTAAGTTCCTCTGATTTGGCTACAAAGTTTAAATGCAAAGTATCCTCTACTTTCACAATGTTCATTTTCACTGGACTCATCCTTCAATTAGGAATGGGCGTAGGATGGCCAATTATTCAGTGTCGTTACTAACTCTTTATAATAAAATAAAACAAACAAAGCAAAAATACTAATGCATTCCAGATTCTTTTAGTATTTGCTGCTGTTGAGATTGTTTCAAAAACTGAATCTAGGTAGATATTTAGGTTTCCAGTAGCACTCCCTATAGCCCTGAAAAGGTATATAAGTATTATTGTAAGTATTATGCAATCATTATTATCCCTAATAACATAAAAGACAGTGAACACCATCTGAATCTCCTTCAGGTTTGTGTGCCCATTCAGATTAGTTCAACACTTATTAAGCACTTCATTTGCAGGTCCTAAAGGTCCTTTGGATCTTTCATGGTAAGAAGGGCAGGGGTTCTCTCTTTTCATAAACATAAAAAAACTAGATGATTATGACTTTCTCAAGTTGCTTCAAACTTGGGAAAAAATCAGCATTAACACACAAGGTTTTTTGGTTTTTTTTTTTTTAAAAAAACCTCTCTTTTACACATCAGATAAAACCCATAGACTACCAAAATTGAGTTCAAACAGACAAGCACAAAACAATACTATTAAAGACAATAAAATATTGCATACATGTGGCAGACAAAACAATTCAACAAATATTCACTGGGAATATAATATGTGTCAATTCCTATGCTAGGCATCTGGAATAAAATGATGAGTAAAAAGCAATCTACACCCTAAGGAATCTTCAGGCCATTTCTATTATAAAAGTCAGAATAAACAATAAATTAGAAAGCAAAACAGCATAATTTTATAGTAACATTTTCAACATAAACACATTTGTAGCCTTAATGAAGTAATCAAATTTGCCCTATGCTCATAAAAAATAAATAGAAAATTGTACAGAATGTACAAAGCATCTTTTTTTTTTTTTTAAACATTGGACCACAGCTAATATAAGGCTGTGATCCCTGAGACAAGCGAAACAAATGAGGTGAGCCTTACACTGATGGCTCCGTCTTTCTGCCAGGAGATACTTTCTGGACCACAGTGTAGGATGGAAAACAAAATATACACTGGCAATCACACTGAGTTAAAAAACAACAACAACAACAACAACAAAACAGATGTCAAGTTCAGGGAGGTGGAACCAGCTGATACTGGAAAATAGATAAATATATAGGAAAAACATCTCAAAAATGGCAGGAATATCCATAGAGTTTATCCTGAATCTTTAAATCTGAGGATGGAGCAACTGCTAGAGAGCAATAAGCTAAAAAAATTTCTAGAGATCTATAGTTTCCCATATGCAATCTCAATCAAAATTCCAAAGGTCTTTTGTAAAGAAATAGGAAAGATGGTAACGATAACCCTATATGCGAGACAGAATAAGAGACACAGATGCATGGAACAATTTTATGGACTCTGAGGGAGAAGGTGAGGGTGGGACGTTCTGGGAGAATAGCATTGAAACATGTATATTATCGTATGTGAGGCAGAGCACCATTCCATGTTCGATGCATGAGACAGGGGCTCAGGGCCGGGGCAATGGGATGGCCCAGAGGGATGGGATGGGGAGGGAGGTGGGTGGGGGGTCCGGGAGGGGGAACACATGTAGACCCATGGCTGATTCATGTCAATGTGTGGCAAAAGCTATTACAATATTGTAAAGTAATTAGCCCCCAACTAAAATAAATAAATTTATAAAATAAAAAAAAAGAAAAAGAAAAAAGAAATAGGAAAGACAGTCTTCAAATTCATATAGAACTGCAAAGAGTCCTGAATAGCCGAATTGATGCTTTTGAACTGTGGTGTTGGAGAAGACTCTTGAGAGTCCCTTGGACAACAAGGAGATCCAACCAGTCCACCCTAAAGGAGATCAGTCCTGAATACTCACTGGAAGGACTGATGTTGAAGCTAAAACTCCAATACTTTGGCCACCTGAGTCAGCGAAGAACTGACTCACTAGAAAGGACCCTGATGCTGGGAAAGATTGACGGCAGGAGGAGAAGGGGAGGACAGAAGATGAGATGGTTGGATGGTATTACTGACTCAATGGACATGAGTTTCAGTAAGCTCCAGGAGTTGGTGACAGACAGGGAAGCCTGACGTGCTGCATTCCATGAGGTTGCAGAGTTGGACACAACTGCGTGACTAAAGTGAACTGAGAGTGATCAAAACAGTGTGGTTATGATAGGCACGTGGGCCTTCCTGACAGCTCAGTTGGTAAAGAATCTGCCTGGAATTCAGAAGACCCTGGTTCAATTCCTGGGTCAGGAAGATCCTCTGGAGAAGGGATAGGCTACCCACTCCAATATTCTTGGGCTTCCCTTGTGGCTCAGCAGATAAAGAATCCACCTGCAATGTGGGAGACCTGGGTTCGATCCCTGATCCCTGGATTGGGAAGATCCCCTGAAGAAGGGAACAGCTACCCACTCCAGTATTCTGGCCTGGAGAATTTCATGGACTCTATAGTCCATGGGATTGCAAAGAATGGGACAGACTGAGTGACTTTCACTTTCATAATAGGCACATACACCAACAGAATAAAATTGAGAATTCAGAAATAAATCTGGACCCAGTTAACTTTTTACCAGGGTTCCAAGTCCATTCTACAGAAAAAGAATAGACTCTTTAAAAGATGTCTGTGTGACCGCTGGATTCTCACAATCAGCAAAATAAAGTTTGGTCCCTACTTCACATCATACACAAACATAAACTGAAAATAATCAATGACTTAAATATAAGAGCTAAAGCCAGAAAACTCTTAGAATAAAGTATAGGATAAACTCTTCACAACTGTGGATTTGGTAATGGATTCTTTTTTTTTTCTCCCAGTTTTATTTATTTATTTATTATTATTATTATTTACTTCACAATATTGTATTGGTTTTGCCAACATTGACATGAATCTGCCATGGGTGTACATGTGTTCCCCATCCTGAACCCCCCCTCCCACCTCCCTCCCCATCCCATCCCTCTGGGTCATCCCAGTGCACCAGCCCCGAACACCCTGTATCATGCATCGAACCTGGGCTGGTGATCTGTTTCACATATGATAATTTACATGTTTCAATGCTATTCTCCCATATCATCCCACACTCACCATCTCCCACAGAACTCAAAAGACTGTTCTACACATCTGTGTCTCTTTTGCTGTCTTGCATACAGGGTTATCGTTACCATCTTTCTAAATTCCATATATATGGGTTAGTATATTGTATTGGGTCGCTAAGAGTCAGACATGACTGAGCAACTTCACTTTCACTTTTCCCTTTCATGCACTGGAGAAGGAAATGGCAACCCACTCCAGTATTATTGCCTGGAGAATCCCAGGGACGGGGGAGCCTGGTGGGCTGCCGTCTATGGGGTCGCACACAGTCGGACACGACTGAAGCGACTTAGCAGCAGCAGCCGCTCTATCGTATCATTTAAAGTTTGTGTTTCCTTGTTAATTTTCTGTCTCATTGATCTATCCATAGGTGTGAGTGGGGTATTAAAGTCTCCCACTATTACTGTGTTATTATTAATTTCCCCTTTCATACTTGTTAGCATTTGTCTTACATATTGCGGTGCTCCTATGTTGGGTGCATATATATTTATAATTGTTATATCTTCTTTGATTGATCCTTTGGCCATTACATAGTGTCCATCTTTGTCTCTTTTCACCGCCTTTGTTTTAAAGTCTATTTTATCTGATATGAGTATTGCTACTCTTGCTTTCTTTTGATTTCTATTTGCATGGAATATCTTTTTCCAGTCCTTCCCTTTCAGTCTGTATGTGTCCCTTGTTTCCAGGTGGGTCTCTTGTAGACAACATATGTAGGGGTCTTGTTTTTGTATCCATTCAGCCAGTCTTTGTCTTTTGGTTGGGGCATTCAATCCATTTACATTTAAGGTAATTATTGATAAGTATGATCCCGTTGCCATTTACTTTATTGTTTGGGGTTCGAGTTTATATACCCTTTCTGTGTCTCCTGTCTAGAGAAGATCCTTTTGCATTTATTGGAGAGCTGGTTTGGTGGTGCTGAATTCTCTCACCTTTTGCTTGTCTGTAAAACTTTTGATTTCTCCTTCATATTTGAATAAGATCTTTGCTGGATACAGTAATCTGGGCTGTAGGTTATTTTCTTTCATCACTTTAAGTATATCCTGCCATTCCCTTCTGGCCTGAAGAGTTTCTATTGAAAGATCAGCTGTTATCCTTATGGGAATCCCCTTGCATGTTATTTGTTGTTTTTCTCTTGCTGCTTTTAATATTTGTTCTTTGTGTTTGATCTTTGTTAATTTGATTAATATGTGTCTTGGGGTGTTTGTCATGGGTTTATCCTGTTTGGGATTCTCTGGGTTTCTTGAACTTGGGTGATTATTTCCTTCCCCATTTTAGGGAAGTTTTCAACTATTATCTCCTCAAGTATTTTCTCATGGTCTTTCTTTTTGTCTTCTTCTTCTGGGACTCCTATGATTCGAATGTTGGTGCATTTGACATTGTCCCAGAGGTCTCTGAGGTTGTCCTCATTTCTTTTAATTCTTTTTTCTTTTTTCCTGTCTGTTTCATTTATTTTCACCATTCTGTCTTTTATCTCACTTATCCTATCTTCTGCCTCCGTTATTCTACTGTTGGTTCCCTCCAGAGTGTTTTTTATTTCATTTATTGCATTATTCATTATATAGTGACTGTTTTTTATTTCTTCTAGGTCCTTGTTAAACCTTTCTTGCATCTTCTTGATCCTTGTCTCCAGGCTATTTATCTGTAACTCCAATTTGTTTTCCAGATTTTGGATCATTTTCACTATCATTATTTGGAATTCTTTATCAGGTAGATTCCTTATCTCTTCCTCTTTCGTTTGGTTTAGTGGGCATTTATTATGTTCCTTTACCTGCTGGGTATTTCTCTGCCTTTTCATCTTGTTTATAGTGCTGTGTTTGGGGTGGCCTTTCTGTATTCTGGCAGTTTGTGTTGCCTCTTTATTGTGGAGCTTCCTCGCTGTGGGTGGGATTGGACTGGTGGCTTGTCAAGGTTTCCTGGTTGGGGAAGCTTGTGTTGGTGTTCTGGTGGGTGGAGCTGGATTTCTTCTCTCTGGAGTGCAATGAAGTGTCCAGTAACGGGTTTTGAGATGTCAATGGGTTTGGTGTGACTTTGGGCAGTCTGTATATTGAAGCTCAGGGCTATGTTCCAGTGTTTCTGGAGAATTTGTGTTGTATGTCTTGCTCTGCAACTTGTTGGCCCTTGAGTGGTGCTTAGTTTCAGTGTAGGTATGGAGGCACTTGATGTGCTCCTATCGATTAATGTTCCCTGGATTCAGGAGTTCTCTGGTGTTCTCAGGATTTGGACTTAAGCCTCCTGACTCTGGTTTTCAGTCTTATTCTTACAGTAGCCTCAAGACTTTTCCATCTATACAGCACCGATGATAAAACATCTAGGTTAATGATGAAAAGTTTCTCCACAGTGAGGAACACCCGGAGAGGTACACAGAGTTACATGGAGAAAAGAAGAGGGAGGAGGGAAATAAAGGTGACCAGGTGGAGAGTGGGGGAATCAAAAGGGGCGAGCACAAGCTAGCCAGTTATCTCTTCCCTATGTGCTCTCCACAGTCTGGATCCCTCAGAGATGTTCACAGAGTTACACAGAGAAGAGAAGAGGGAGGAAGGAGACAGAGGTGGCCAGGAGGATAAAAAGGGGAATCAAAAGGAGAGAGACAGATCAAGCCAGTAATCAGTTCCCTAAGTGTTCTCCACAGCACAGAACACACAAAGAGATTCACAGAGTTGGGTTGAGAAGAAAAGGGGGAGGGAGGTGATAGAGGCAACCTGGTGGAGAAAAAGGAGAGTCAAAAGGAAGAGAAAGCAAGCAGGCCAGTGATCTCGCTCCCAAGTAAAAATGGGTATTGAAGATTGGGTTCTTAAAGGTACAAAGTTGATGACAAATACCAAAAAGCAAAGCTTAAAAATCTAGAGTAGAGGTTAGATTCTCAAAAAAAAAAAAGTCACAACAATTATAATATATATATATATATGAAGTTTGCTTTAAAAATAGGGTCTTTTTTTTCAAGGTAATAGTATGTTATAAAAAAAGAAAATTAGAGGAGTAATAGGGGACTTAAAAATAATTTTTTTAAATTAAAAAATGAAATAGTAAGAATGTATCTAGGACTTTCTCTGGAGCTGTTGCGGACAGTGTGGGGTCAGTTCATTTTCAGATAGTCCCTTGGTCCGGCTTGTACTTCTCAAGGTCTATAGGCCCCTTCCTATGCTAAATACAGGGTTTTAATCTATTTCACCAGTCACTTCCAAATCAGTTCTCTCTGTTTATTTTAGCTTCTTCTGTTTGCTGGTCTCTTCAGTGTCTAATTTCCGCTCTGACACAAGGGGGGCGGTGATGGTCACTTTTTTTAGGCTCAGTTGTTCAGTCGTGCTGTGGGAAGGGAGGAACACTGCAAACAAATATCACTGGTGTGTGCTCACAGAGATTTAGTCACACTGGATTATCCCCTGCTCACGGCGTGTGTGCCTTTCCAGTCTACACTGCTCAGGCTCCAGGTTGCTCTGCCAGGAACTATCTGAGGTGGGCCCCTGGGTTGCATGCACTCCCCAGGTTCAGGTTCTTGGGTACTCCTCAAAGGCGAAGACTTGGTTGGGCCTGCATTTTGTGCCCGTCCCAAGTCCGAGCAGCTCAGGTGACCAGGTGCTTAGTGAGCACAGTCACCCCCAGGTGAATGCTGCAACTTATCACCTCCCCTGTTTCAGCCACTTGGTTTTCTGGGTGTACAACGGGCACGCCTTCTCAGGTATACTTTGTGTCTCTTCTGGGGACCTGATCTCTGGCTGCGACCCTCCCAACGGATGTTGACCATCCAGAATCCCAAGAAGTCTTTGTTAGCAATGAGTCTGCTTGCAGTTTAGTAGATGATGCCTCTCTGGGGCCGTGATTGCCCCCTTCCGGCTCTGGCTGACCTCGCCTGCTTGTCTCCGGTGGGGGATGGGCTGGTCTTCAGCCAGCTAGCTCTGCTCAGTCCTTTATTCTGTGAGCGGGCCTGGTGGTGTCTTAGGTTAGGGCTTTTCACTGGATAGCTATCCCACAGTCTGGGTTGCTATTTCAAGCTAGTTCCCTCAGATTGCCCTTGGGACATTCAGGCCCAATCCTTACCCTAAGCAATGCAGCCCAAGCTTCCCTGTCCAGCCCCTGCTTGCTAGTGGGGTATTCGAGAATCTGGGCTGCTGCTCCACTGGGAGTTGCTGTTAGGCACGTAATCTATGGGTTTTAATTATTTATTTATTTTTCCTCCCGGTTATTTTGCTCTCTGAGATTCCAAGGCTCGCCACAGACCCGCCCGAGAGAATGTTTCCTGGTGTTTGGAAACTTCTCTCTTTTTTAAGATTCCTTTCCCAGGACGGATCTCCATCCCTACCTCTTTTGTCTCTCTTTTTATCTTTTATATTTTGTTGATCTTTTAAAAGAATGAACTTTTGGCTTTATTGATTTTCTCTATTGTATTTTTATTGTGTATATTATTTATCTCCACTCTAATCTTTTATCATGTTCTTCCTTCTGCTATATTTAGGCCTACTTTGCTCTGTTTTTCCTAGTTCCTTAAGGTGGAAAGTGGGTTATTGATTTGAACCTTTCTTCTTTGGAGAAAAATTTCAATTCTGATTAAGAGAGGAATTCTGACTGAAGATGTTCTACCTCATCTCCTCAGTAAATCATAATTTCCAATATAATTCAGTTCAGTTCAGTCGCTCAGTCATGTCCGACTCTTTGCGACCCCATGAACTGCAGCACGCCAGGCCTCCCTGTCCATCAACAACTCCCAGAGTCTACCCAAACTCATGTCCATTGAGTCAGTGATGCCATCCAACTATCTCATCCTCTGTCATCCCCTTCTCCTCCTGCCCTCAATCTTTCCCATCATTAGGGTCTTTTCCAATGAGTCAACTCTTCGCATGAGGTGGCCAAAGTATTGGAGTTTCAGCTTCAACATCAGTCATTCCAATGAACACCCAGGACTGATCTCCTTTAGGATGGACTGGTTGGATCTCCTTGCAGTCCAAGAGACTCTCAAGAATCTTCTCCAACACCACATTTCAAAAGCATCAGTTCTTCAGTGCTCAGCTTTCTTCATCATCCAACTCTCACATCCATACATGACTACTGGAAAAACCATAGCCTTGACTAGACAGACCGTTGTTGGCAGAGTAATGTCTCTGCTTTTCAATATGCTATCTAGGTTGGTCATAACCATCTTTCCAAGGAGTAAGCGTCTTTTAATTTTATGGCTGCAGTCACCATCAGCAGTGATTTTGGAGCCCCCCAAAATAAAGTCTGACACTGTTTCCACTGTTTCCCCATCTATTTCCCATGAAGTGATGGGACCATATAATTAGATAAATGTAAATTTTAAAAAATTAAGTAAGCCATTATCTATACCCAGAAGTGTAAGTAAGATGGAAGGACACTCTACTCCTAACTTTCACAATCTAATGTAAGAAAAAAATTCAAACTAGAGCATATCATTTAATGAATATTCTGCCCTAAAAAACAACTCTGAAAAAGAACAACATTGTAAAATGGGACTCCAAACTGAATTAAATATCCTCAAACATTTGGAGAGACATATTTCTTTTAAAAGAAAGATAGAACTGGAATCAGAAATTCAAAAACTAAGTACAAAAACGATCCATACAAAAAGCAAAAAAAATGTGATAAAATTTGTTAAACTCAGAAGAAAAACTGAGAAAAAGACAAACTCATCTGAGAAATAAAGAACAAATTAGAAATTGACAAGAATAATAAATCTGAGTTAAAACTTAATAGTGGATTAAAGAAAAGCAGAACATACAGAAAATGAAAATAAGGAAAAGAAATAATGAGGATCACAGAGAAAGTTGTTAAAATAGAAGACAAGCAAAAAATGTCCAATATACTTATATTTATAGTTTATTAAAAAGTGCACAATAGCAAAAGAAGATTAAAAAAAGATAAAACATAATTCAAGCAGATGTTACAGATATAAGAGAAAATATAAATCTTTATATTGAAATGTTCCACCATGTACCTGTCAATGCTGACCTGAAAGGATCAATTCTCAGCCATTTAGGTCAAACAAAATAATTCTCAGGGCCACCAGACAGAAAAAGATCTAATTACTTATAAGTGTAAGAGAAGTAGGCTATCATGTCACTTCATAAAAGCAATAATGGAGCATAATTTTCAATAACCTTGGAAGATAAAGCACAATATAAGGATTTTATATCTAGCCAAACAGTTGAGAAACTGTTTGTTTCTCAACTAGCAAGACTATTTTAAAAGCCGGCTTTTAATTGCAAAATGGCATATTTCTGAAGACTCTACTAGGATGTAGACTTCATTTATTCAAAAGGTAACCAGAGAAATTTTAGGAAACAAATTGATGCTGAGAATGTAATATACTTAATTTTAGATATAAGATTAAAAATGAAGGTGAACACATGAGAAGAAAAGTATGGTATCTAAAGTCGATATTCTGAAGGTAGAAAGACAACAAGTCAAAAATAGGAGGAATGGGAAGAAGGAAAGTAGAATAAATAAACTGATTGTTGTGGAGAAAATAAGTGGCATCAAAGATTACCATTTAAAACTGACAGGGTATACAGCCAAATATCAAGTAAGAAAAAAGGGAATTAAGGACAGGGTAAGAGGTGTAAAAATATACATGAGAACCAAAAATGCCAACTTCAAAACAAAGTTTTATACAATAATAAAAGATACATTGAATAGAAAAAGAAGTATAGCAAATTTAGGGTAATTAAAACCTTAATTATAAAATTAGAGTTGGCACCAACCGTATCAATCATATCCAACAAATGTGATTACACTTAATCTTTTAAAAGAAAAATTATTTTAAAATTGACTTACAAAGGACAACCTATTTATTTGCTATTTTCAATAAACATACCTTAAACAGTAATTTAGTAAGACATCTCAAAGTGTGGAAAAGTGATGGCTAATTCTAAGGGGGAGCTGAAATGCCAGAACTGTTTTGGCAGATGCTAGAGAAAGGCAGTAAAAGATTCAAGTAGGTTGGCATGAAATGAGTACATTATGTATTCATGGCTGGAAGACCCACCAGATGATTATGTTCTAGGAAGGACCAAGTTCCCACATTTATCAAGACTATAAACATTTCATGGGTAAAAATAAATTAGTGCCATCCTAGGAATCTTAAGAAATCTGTATGCAGGTCAGGAAGCAACAGTTAGAACTGGACATGGAACAACAGACTGGTTCCAACTAGGAAAAGGAGTACATCAAGGGTGTATATTGTCATCCTGCTTACTCAACTTATATGCAGAGTACATTGTGAGAAACACTGGGCTGCATGAAGCACAAGCTGGAATCAAGATTGCTGGGAGAAATATCAATAACCTCAGATATGCAGATGACACCACCCTTAGGGCAGAAAGTGAAGAGGAACGAAAGAGCCTCTTGATGAAAGTGAAAGAAGAGAGTAAAAAAGTTGGCTTAAAGCTCAACATTCAGAAAACTAACATCATGGCATTCAGTCCCATCACTTCATGGCAAACAGATGGGGAAACAGTGGCTGACTTTATTTTGGGGGGGCTCCAAAATTACTGCAGATGGTGACTGCAGCCATGAAATCAAAAGACACTTACTCTTTGGAAGGAAAGTTATGACCAACCTAGACAGCATATTCAAAAGCAGAGACATTACTTTGCCAACAAAGTTCAGTCTAGTCAAAGCTATGGTTTTTCCAGTAGTCATGTATAGATGTGAGAGTTGGACCATAAAGAAATCTGAGTGCCGAAGCACTGATGCTTTTGAACTATGGTGTTGGAGAAGACTCTTGAGAGTCCCTTGGACTGCAAGGAGATTCAACCAGTCCATCCTAAAGGAGATCAGTCCTGAGTGTTCATTGGAAGGACTGATGTTGAGGCTGAAACTCCAATACTTTGGCCACCTCATGTGAAGAGCTGACTCACTGGAAAAGACCTGATGCTGGGAAAGATTGAAGGTGGGAGGAGAAGGGGATGACAGAGGATGAGATGGTTGGATGGCATCACTGACTCAATGGACATGAGTTTGAGTAAACTCCAAGAGTTGGTGATGTACAGGGAGGCCCGGTGTGCTGCAGTCCATGGGGTCACAAAGAGTCGAACATGACTGAGCAACTGAACTGAACTGAACTGAGACATCTAAAGAGTGGTGAGGAGGTACCTATTATATCTCCATTTATTTCACAAGGCTGGCCCCTTTAAGAACCCAGATGTGTGCATACATGCTCAGTCATGTCCAACTCTTTGCAACTCTATGGACTGTAGCCTGTCAGGCATGGAATTTTTCAGGCAAGAATACTGGATTGGATTACGATATCCTACTCCAGGGTATCTTCCTAATGAGCGGATCAAACCTGTGTCACTTGCATCTCCTTCACTGTCAGGTGGATTCTTTACCACTGCACCTCTTGGGAAGCCCCAGCTCCTCTAGGGTCTGCCTCAAATGCAGATCCTACCTCACCCAAGTTCAAGGACTTCCCAGGAAAGTCCACATCTGGTAACAAAGCAAAATAGAAGTTAATTCTCAGCCATTTTGCTTGTTAAAGGACAGCTCTGACAAGCAAAACAGAATCTATCCTAGCCTCTTCTAAGAATCAAAGTTGTGCCACTTGGATACTTCCAAAGCTAAAGAACAAAGCATTTATTAAGCAATGGTCTTCTTGCTTTAACACTATTATCATGGAACAAGCCTAAAAATGATCTCATATGTTGGTCCTATTGCATCAGAATTTTCAGAGTGTGGCATCTTGTGTGGAAAAAATGTTATAAATTCATTTAATGGCATTCAGCAGCATGTGTAATTTATTTTAATGAGCTGAATTATAACAGAGTTGATTTTTACACTCCAGGATGATGTCACAATTGAGACAATCATCTTTCTCAAAGAACTTTCTCTCTTAGCTACTCAATTACACATTGTTTCCTTTCTTTTTCGGCTTCCCTATAATGCTATGCTGTGCTGTGCTTAGTCACTCAGTTGTGTCTGACCCTTTGAGACCCCATGAACTGTAGCCCACCAGGCTCCTCTGTCCATGGGGATTCTCCAGGCAAGAATACTGGAGTGGGTTGCCATGTGTTTCTCCAGGGGATCTTCCCAAATCAGTGATTGAACCCAGGTCTCCTGAATTGCAGACAGATTCTTTACCATCTGAGCCACCAGGGAAGACCACAAATACTGGAATGGGATCTTCCTGACCCAGAAATCAAACTGGGGTCTCCTGCATTGAAGGCGGAGTCTTTACCAACTGAGATACCAGGAAAGCCCTTCCCTAAAATACATACTTCTTATCAGGATGAAAAGCAGTGTCCTTCATATATTATACAAAAGGAATCCTTAAGCAGACGTTTTCGCTGCCAATAGGTTAGAGGACCTTTCCTTTGTAAAGTCAGCCTGGGGACACTGATTCATGGCAATGATTCCTGACAGAACTCTGAACTAGACTTAAGAAGTCCAAAATTCTTACTCTATATATGACCTCAAATTTATTTAATCTCCCTGACCCATAATAAATTTATCTTTTTTATAGATACAATGTTATCTGTCCTATATCACCATATTATCATTGTAAGACACAAAAAGTTCTAAGAAAGTGCATGGAAACGTTGATGATAATATAATATAGAGTAATTTTAATACCTTAGACACAATCTTGAAAGAGTCTAATATATCAAACTCATAATTTGAACTTAAATAAAATAATATTTGGAATTAATTTTAGTCTAAGCAATAGAAGTGTTGATTTGACTAGAAACGGGGAATAATTAAAGACAAATATAAATAAGAAACAGTGCAAAGAATGCTATGGGAATTAGCTCATCTTTATGCTAAAATGTGTGGGATTATTTAACTAATACAAAATAGAAAAATAATGATAAAAATCAAAGCTTTTCCAAAATAAAACAAGTATTCAAGAAATCGTTACTTAAAAATACCAAAGTGGTTTGAATTGTTCTTTTACATCATAAATCAAGAGGAAATAAATAAGTCAACAAACCCAGAAAAGACTGAGGAATCATTAGACATAAATCACATAGAATTACTCTAAAAAATTATATTCAATAAACTTTATGGTTATATAACTATCATTTCCAAACTAATGAAGAAAATTCATCATGGACTGTGTATTAGGATCTTAGTAAAATATTTGATTGTCATGGCTAATAAAATTTTACTGGAAAAAAATTAGTAAAATTAGCTTTATATGAACAGAGAATGGTGGTAGCCTGAAACCTTGGAAGAAAATAAAGGAAGTCAGAGAAGAAAGTAAGTTGAGATTTTTTTTAAATATATATCTTTTTAAATTGAGTGTTCTGGGCTTGCTAGCCATCACTCACACAGAAACTTCTACTATTGCTGTTCCATACATCTAATCTATGTTGTATTAGATAAGAATTTGAGAGACTGCTTCTAGGGCATACTTTCCCACTTGCCAGAAAAATGCCCTGAGTCAAGTAAGAGAATATCAGGATTGGAAAAGATGATAAGGTCATATTTAGGGCTCAAATATTCATTAGTAAACAAGCTATTCATTAATAAACAATCTAATCCTCTCTACTACAATCCTATGTGTGGTTGTGTACATGCTAAGTCACTTCAGTTGTGCCCAACTCTTTGCTACTCTAGGGACTGTAGCCTGCCAGGCTCCTCTGTCCATGGGATTCTCCAGGCAAGAACACTGGAGTGGGCTGCCATGCCCTCCTCCAAGGGATCGTCCCCATTCAGGGATTGAACCCATATCTCTTAAGTCACTTGCATTGACAGGTAGGTTCTTTACTGCTAGTGCCACTTGAGAAGCCCCATTCGTGGCTAAACTTTTTATTGAATATGTCTTATGATAAGAAACTCAATATTACTTAAGGGACCCAATTCTGAGTGTTAAAAATTATTCTTTTTTAAGGCACACTCTACCAATATGAGATTTAGTTTCCCTCCAAAGAATAATGGAGTAATAATAATTGCAACCTCTATTGACTACCTACTATACATCAAGCGTGGAATTAGGTGCTTTATATAGTTAAATTCTACTCATCACAAAACCCCTGCAAGATAAGTATAGCTTCCCTCCTTTGACAAGGGAGGAAACTGAGATTCAGATTTAAGTGGCTTGCCTAAGGTTATGCACTACTAATTAGCAACGTCTAACTCTTGCTTCTAGTCTGCCAAAATTGCTGGAAAAATCTCGGTGAAATCATTTAAGAAAAAGAGATTTACAATCTGAAAAAATTTTAATGTAACCTGCTTTTATAACCACTGTGTCGTTATAAAATGCCTGTGTGGTAAAATCAATGTCCAATTTCATAAAGGTGAGCTCCATTCTTGGCCTGACAAAGATGCATAATAACAGTTCATTAACTGAATCTTGAAAATAGAACAGTGCCCTGTTACATATATTCAGGATTACTGAGATCTAACAAGCCTTCATTCTGGCAAGGAAATTCATAAACAAGAAAGGCAGCATTTCACAAAAAAACAAACATTTTCACTATCTCTAAAAATGAGGAAGCGATGTTCTTTCAGAATCATTCTTATGACAATGATTTTGGTTCTAAGTATTTTTGAAGATATATGTTATATATTCTATAACAATTTGAAATTATAAATTTAGGAAAGAGTATAGGAAAGACCATCATGAGTTCTAAAGTATCAGGCTTCAAAAATTATAAGAGAATGTCAAGAAGGCAGCTTTTAAAGACTGACTTAAAATAATTTTATTGTAATATTCCCTATCTGATAAAGTTGACATAATGACAATTCCAAACAAACTGTAAGATTGTACACTACTGCAACGTGTAATATTTAAAATTCCTCAGAGAATATACCAGGAAGGAAGTAAAAGAGAGTTCTCATCCTGACTTTACTCTCCCAGGGACTCCACGTGCACTACCAAACATGAAAGTGGATTGAGAGCTTCCTGACATTGGCAGGTACACCCCAGGGTTGCTCAGGCTCCATTCTTACCCAGATATTCACCTTGAGACTGTAATCTCTCATTTTATAGAATTCTTAGTCCATAATTTCCTGCATTATTCCCATACACTTGACCTTAGCTGAATTCACCATCTGAATTTGTCCATATTTGTCAGTTAATTTTAACAAACATTTGTTGCAGGCTTACTATTCCCCTGACTCTTTGCTAAATCCTGGAGATAAAATGATGAAAAAGATGCACAGGGTCCTGACCCTCTTGGAGTCCAAAGTCTGGTGAGAAATAATTACATTAATAAAGGTAATGTCAGCACTTCGATAGTGCTTTCAGTGAGAGGATCATGATGCCATTCCCTGTTTCAACAGGGGGAATTGACCATTCAAAGGGGTCAGGAAAAGGTAACCCTTAAACAAAGTTAGTAATTAAGTGAAAAAAACATCTAAACCTATACTGACTAAAAAAAAAAAAACAGAGAGTTATATTTATACAATTTTGTTTGCAATTCCCTTTTTATGTCTTTATCAATGTATTGGCTTCCCTGAAAGCTCAGCTGGTAAAGAATCTGCCAGCAATGCAGGAGATCCCGGTTGGATTCCTGGGTCAGGAAGATACCCTGGAGAAGGGATAGGCTACCCAATCCAGTACTCTTGGGCTTCCCTGGTGGCTCAGGTGATCATCAAACTAACAACGTATTAGTGTCCCATTGCATTGTAACAAGTTGCCATAAACTTGATGGCTTATGAAAACACCTACTTATTCTTCTTGGGCTTCCCAGGTGGCACTAGTGATAAAAACCTGCATGCTAATGAAGGAGTCACAGGAGACATGGGTTCAATCCCTGGGTTGGGAGGATACTTTGGAGTAGGAAATGGCAACCCACCACAGTATTCTTGCCTGGAGAATCCCAGGGACAGAGGAGCCTGGCAGGCTATGGTCCATTGGGTCACAAAGAACCTGACATGACTAAAGCGACTGAGCATGCACACACTTATTCTTGTACAATTCTGGAAGTCAGGCAGCTTACTGCAGAGAGGAGACTCTTTTCTATTTTAAAAACAGAGACTCTAAGCTCTTTAAAGTTTGATTAAAGCCAGTAGTTCTCCATTTCAACTGCACATCACTGTTACTGGGCAGTGGGGAGACTTTAAAATTGAATTATGCATCAGTCACACACTACAAATTAAATCAGAATGATGGGAGATTGGCTGAGGTATCTCGACTTTACAAAATCCCCCAGATGCTTGTAACATGCACCCCCTCAGTAGAGTTAGTCTACAAATAATGAAGTCACTAAACAAATAAACTCTACACATGGACATCACCAGATGGTCAACACCAAAATCAGATTGATTATATTCTCTGCAGCCAAAGATGAAGAAGCTCTATACAGTCAGCAAAAATAAGACTGGGAGCTGACTGTGGCTCAGATCATGAACTCCTTATTGCCAAATTCAGACTTAAATTGAAGACAGTAAGGAAAATCACTAGACCATTCAGGTATGACCTAAATCACATTCCTTAAGATTATACAGTGGAAGTGACAAACAGATTCAAGGGATTAGATCTGATAGAGTGCCTGAAGAACTATGGACAGAAGTTCGTGAAACTGTACAGGAGGCAGGGATCAAGCCCATCTCCAAGAAAAAGAAATTCAAAAAGCCAAAATGGTTGTCTGAGGATGCTTTACAAATAGCTGAGAAAAGAAGAGAAGCTAAAGGCAAAAGAGAAAAGGAAGATACACCCATTTAAATGCAGAGTTCCAAAGAATAACACAGAGAGATAAGAAAGCCTTCCTCAGGGATCAGTGCAAAGAAATAGAGGGAAAAAATAGAATGGGAAAGACTAGAGATCTCTTCAAGAAAATTAGAGATACCAAGGGAATGTTTAATGCAAAGATGGGCACAATAAAGGACAGATGATATGAACCTAACAGAAGCAGACGATATTAAGAAGAGGTGGAAAGAATACACACAAGAACTATACAAAAAAAGACCTTCATGACCCAGATAACCATGATGGTGTGATCATTCACCCAGAGTCAGACATCCTGGAATGCAAAGTTGAGCCAGCCTTAGGAAGCATGGTTACAAATAAAGCTAGTGTCGGTGATGAAATTCCAGTTGAGCTATTTCAAATCTTAAAAGATGATGGGCCCAGGACTGGAAAAGGTCAGTTTTCATTCCAATCCCAAAGAAAGGCAATACCAAAGAGTGTTCAAACTACTGCACACTTCCACTCATCTCACACACTAGCAAAGTAATGCTCAAAATTCTCCAAACCAGGCTTCAACAGTATGTGAACCATGAACTTTCAGATGTTCAAGCTGGATTTAGAAAACGCAGAGGAACCAGAGATCAAATTGCCAACATCTGTTGGATCATCAAAAAATCAAGAGAGTTCCAGAAAAACATTACTTCTGCCTTGTTGACTATGCCAAAGCCTTTGACTGTGTGGATCACAAAAAAACATGGAAAATTCTTAAAGAGATGGGTATACCATACCACCTGACCTGCCTCTTGAAAAATCTGTATGCTGGTCAAGAAGCAACAGTTAGAACTAGACATGGAATAACAAACTGATTCCAAATTTGGAAAGGAGTACATCGAGGCTGTATATTGTCATCATGCTTATTTAATTTATATTCAGAGTACATCATGCGAAATGCTGAGCTGGATGAAGCACAAGCTGGAATCAAGATTGTTGGGAGAAATATGAATAACTTCAGATATGCAGATGACATGACCCTTATGGCAGAAAGTGAAGAACTAAATAGCCTCTTGATGAAAGTGAACGAGGAGACTGAAAAAGTTGGCTTAAAACTCAACACTTCATGCAAATAGATGGGGAAAAAATGGAAACAGTGACAGACTATTTTTTGGTGCTCCAAAATTACTGCAGATGGTAACTGCAGCCATGAAATTAAAATACGCTTGCTCCTTGGAAGAAAAGCTATGATCAACCTAGACAGCATATTCAAAAGCAGAGACATTACTTTGCCAACAAAGGTCCATCTAGTCAAAGCTATGGTTTTTCCAGTATTCATGTATGGATATGAGAGTTGGACTATAAAGAAAGGTGAGTGCTGAAGAATTGATGTTTTTGAACTGTGGTGTTGGAGAAGATTCTTGAGAGTCCCTTGGACTGCAAGGAGATCCAACCAGTCAATCCTAAAGGAAATCAGTTCTGAATATTCATTGGAAGGACTGATGTTGAAGCTGAAACTCCAATCCTTTGGCCACTTGATGCGAAGAACTGGCTCATTGGAAAAGACCCTGATGCTGGGAAAGATTGAAGGCAGGAGGAGAAGGGGATGACAGAGGATAAGGTGGTTGGATGGCATCACCAACTCAATGTACATGAGTTTGAGCAAGCCCCGGAAGCTGGTGATGGACAGGGAAGCCTGGCGTCCTGCATTCCATAGGGTTGCAAAGAACTGGACAAGACTGAGCAACTGAACAGAACTGAATTGAACTGAAACAGACAAAAGGAATAGAAAGCAGGGGTCCCATAAGCTGGTGAAAATGTAAAGAAACTAAACATCAGGAAGATCCAGGATCAAAGCTAAGCTATAGATCTTGTTGACCACTGTGCCCTGTGCTCTTTGACTATGCACATGATTATCTGGAATATGCATTTACATCATTATTTGCTTGATATGCCTATGTTCCAGTGAGTAAGTGTGGTAGACTGAATATGGTCCCCCAAAGATCTCTATGCCTTAATTCCCAGGCCCTATATAGTGTATTACCTTGCATGGAAAATGGATTTTGCATTTATGATTAAGTTAAGAATCTTGAGATGTGGAAATTACTTTTTGTGTGAAAGGCAAGTGTACTCAGTAGTGTTCAACACTTTTCATCCCTACAGACTGTAGCCCACCAGGCTCTTCTGTCCATGGAATTTCCCAGGCAAGACTACTGGAGTGGGTTGCCAGTTCCTACTCCAGGGGATTTTCTTGACCCAGAGATCAAACCTGCATCTCTAGTGTCTTCTGCTTTTGCAGGTAGATTCTTTACCATTGTACCACTGGGAAAACCTTGGAGATTACCTGAACAGTACTTATAGACACAAGCAGAAATAACTCACCTGTCAGTTGCATCTTCCCACCACTCTGGCCCCATTCTTCTGGCTGCATAGGATACTAGAAACCCAAAACTTTCACTCCCAACAAAAAGTGAAAGCTTGACAGTGTCTTAAATTATAAACGGGAGTAGATCAGGTGGGGAAGGTAAGGGAAGAGGGCTTAAAGGTGAAGTGGGATTAGAATGGACAGGTGGAGATAAGCAGAAATGGAAAGAAAAGGAGAAATGAGAAAAGGGCTTTATAAATAGTGATGAGATGAACAGTAAAACACAAGAAAAAAAAAAAAGCATGACTCAAACAAAGAATACATTGGTTGAAAGAAAACTTGGAATGATAATGTTTAAAAAAAATTACTGAAAAAAATCTTGATTGAAAGGTTTAATGAGCTTAGATTTGTTTTAATAGAGATATTTCACTGAAAATGGAAAATAATATATCACCAAGAATACAATTCCAAAACTGTCCCCTGACTAACATAACCCACTGAACAATATAGATGTGTATGCATTTATTCTTTTTTAACAAAGACAACCAAATTCATGCACAGGTGTATGTCCTATAGGATATAGCAAGAGCCAGCTCCAATCCCATGCTCTCCATGTAATGTCCACACTTCCTCTAACTCAGCCTGATTCAGGTCCAGATATGCCTTATGGCAATTCCATGTCTTTGGGCTAAATGTTAAATTCAATCATTTTTTGGCACCAACGACTGAAGAGAAATACAGTCTGGACATTTTCCGGGTGGAATTTTACACCTATATACTCAAGTGTTAGTCTTATTCTCTGTAATTAGATTGCAGCTTCTGTGAAGTTACACCTTACTCTCTCCTAGCAAAAGGAGAAGAGGGTGGCAGAGGATGAGATGGTTAGATAGCATCACCAACTCAATGGACATGAATCTGAGCAAACTCCAGAAGATGGTGAGGGACAGAGAAGCCTGGCATGCTGCAGTCCATGGGGTTGCAAAGACCTGGACACCACTGAGTGACAGAACAGCAACAAAGCATATAGACTCAAGCTGATAACCACCCATTAAATACTTATTGAATGCACAGACAGAAAACCAGGAAAAGTTTCAATGCAAGTATTAAATCAGTGCAACTTATCCTAAAAAAAACCAACTGCCCATTTTTTAAGTAAAATTACCATGCTTTTCAGTCAAAGCTTTAACAATGATAAGACTCTACTCACTAATGCAGAATAGAAAATTCAAATATATCAAGATGTTTTTCCTTTAAAGGTGATTTAAAAGGGATCTGCTTATGCTTTTTAACCATAAAATTCAATATTCTGTCTTCCACTCTCAAAACAAGTTCTGTGGATTTTCTTCAATATAATCTCCTGAGACACTTAGGGGAAATGTAGATTCCTGGACCCCATAATGGCCAAAATCCTCTGTCCATGGGATTTCTCATGCAAGAATACTGGAATGGGTTGCCATTTCCTACTCCAGAGGATCTTCCTGACTCAGGGATCAAACCTGCGTCTCTTGGATAGTAGAACTCCTGCATGAGATTTCCCAGAGAACAGGAGAGCAGCCTTCTATATTTCAAAAGCACATCAAGTGATTTTGGTGCATACAGAAGTGTGAGAACCACTACTGAGCATTCTATTTAATTAGTGTTTGTCCATATTTGTCCAATTAGCAGACAACTTTGGCACACTCTGAACTGAAAGGAGATAGCCTTTCCCATCTAAAGCAAATTGAGGTATTAAGTTATTTTTTTTTCTTGAAGACTTAGTTAGTATTTACATCTAAGATATTATTCCCAACTAAAAGTGTTAGAAGTAACTAACTGATCTGACAATGAAAGCTAAATGTATTAAATAACTGATAAGTGCAAGGACTATGCTAAGACTTTCACCATTCATGATTTCTCGCAAGAACCCTATGGTATGTATAACATTACTTCTCTCTCTACATATGAGAAAACAGATGTTCATATAGTTTAAGTGCACACCTAGTATCACACCACACATTTGATAAGTTGAACGCTATTCAAACACAGTTCCAACATCTTTTATATTCTCTCCTTATATCATCTAGGGAGTCAGACTCAAATTGAAAAAAAGAAAAGATGGAAGAAAGTAAGGGAGAGAGGGAGGAGAAGGAAGGGAGGGGAAGAAAAGAAAGGAAAACCTCTAACAATTTTATAGAATCTTTGTGTATTAAGAACCAGAACACAGGTCAATTAAAACTCTTCTGCTCCTGGATGTTCTTCCTTTGATGACCACCTCATCTCCAGAACACGATTTTTCTTACCTGTTATAATCATGAATGTCCGTTCTATATTTGGAAATTCATGTCAGTTAGGATGAAGCCTTCCTGAACTAATAGGTTAAGAAAGATGTAAAGAGACTTTTAAACCAAAGGGTCTGAGAATCTCCTAAACAATTACCTTAATAATTTTGGTGTGTTGGGCTCAACCACTGAATTTCAACATGACAGGTGGATTTTTTTCTTTTTAATTTGTGTATTTTCTTAAAGAAGAGGAATAAAGAAAAGTTATCCCCTGGCTGACCTGAACTGAACTGAACTGCGGCAGTATGTGGGCAAAGAAAGTCTGCTTCTGTAACAAAGAAGATTAACATTAAAATGCATGCTCCTTTCTGCAGTCTGAAAAATAAAGTCCACACATAAATCAATAGAGAAGAAACACATCAAGGGAGGCAAATTGTATTTTAAAACAGGTCAAGATCTATGAGCCTGATTAGAATTAACCAAGTCAGCAGTTTTGAATGTCATTGTTTATAGGCTTGATTTCCTTACATGTTAATAAAATTCATTGTATATCATTTTATTTATCCCAAAAGCAATTATATGTTAGCCCTTCATTTACATGCTAAATTGGTACCAAACATTCACCCAGAAATCATTGCATGTATCAGCCATTTCCGTGGCTCCATCCCACAATCTCTTATCTTCAGGTCTGACCCAGAAAGAATCTGCTAGTATCAATGAGTGCTTCCCCTATGGAAGACTACAGACTATATCTCTATGAGACTGACTTTCCTTTCTAATCATTCTTTTATTAATGATTTAAAATGTACTTGAGGTAATAGAATAAAATAATAATTGATTTTTCTTCAATCCGAAAACACTAGAATTTACATATTCAAGATTCACAGCAAAGGAATAAGCTGTATTTTTAATCTATCAAATGTTATAGGAAGACTCTTTCAGAATTGGATTTAGAACTACTTCTAAGTCCCACAAGAAAATTATCTTACTATTTTCAGCCACACTATTGGACCTAAATATGTTTATCCACATAGAACTACTTCTAAAATCACAAAAAAATAAAAAGTCACTACCATTGTAGCTACTCAAAAGAAACACTGAGGGCAATTCCAAAATCAGAGTTCTCCAAAATGCTGGGAACAACTTGTTGTAAGTACACAGCTAGGAAATATCAGTTTGGAAAGTAGCAATGTTCATTTGGTAATAGTATTTCTCTTTGCAAAAATAAAAACAAAAATGAAGAACCTAGTTTGGCTTTAAAGACTGGTTACATCTAGACGCATAAAAATGCTGCCCAAATGAAATACAGAAAGAAGACATTTAGACAATGGACAGGGCAATGGGAATTGAAACTGCAAACGGCATAATACATAACTGGTAATGGCATTTGGAATGAGTTAAAAGTCATATTCCTATCTTCAGGGGTGCTATGGATTGGTTGTAGTTGCAGTCTCCCGATCAGAGGTTAAACCTGGGGCCACAGCGCTGCCCTGGCTTTTGTTCCCTCTGGAAAGGAATTACACCATCGAAATAGAAAATAATTAAGTAGGTAGAGTGTTTATTAAGAGAGGAATTGGTACAGATAGACACACAGGTGGATTCAGTAAGAAAGAGACACAAGTTTTAGAGGTGGCTTAAATCACTTACATGAGAGTGGTTCTTCCAGGTTTTTGTTTTCTTCTTACTTTGTTCTTGGACTCAGAATCCTCTCAATATGCATGTGCATGTGTGTGAACTTGCTGTCACTTCACTTGTGTCTTACTCTTTGGGACCCTATGGGCTGTAGCCTGCCAGGCTTCTCTGTCCCTGGGATTCTCCAGGCAAGAATACTGGAGTGGATTGCCATGCTCTTCTCTAGGGGATCTTCCTGACCCAGTGATCAAACCCGTGTCTCTTACATCTCCTGCACAGGCAGCCAGGTTCTTTACCATTAATGCCACCTGGGAAGCCTGCTCGATATGCACAAACATCTTTAATGGAGATGGATTTCAGTGCGGGGGCGGTTAGTATGACTTATTATGGTTTGGTGTCCCCTCCCATTTTGACCCCTGAGGAGCTGTTCTGTGCACATGCAGTCAAGGTCTTCCTGACCCCAAAGATGAGGAATGTGTGACCTCTTTATCTTTTACCCAAGCAGGGCTTAGCCCCTCTCTGCCCCTGCCATTACTGTTATCTTAGAGTGTCCACCAGAGACGAAGTCCAGCTATTTAGCTTGTTCCTATTATTATTTATATCTCAAAGTATAACCAGAGGCTGATTGTAAGTGTCTACCCTGGAGCTCATTTCTCTCCTGCCTCACTCTCATGGTGAGAAACAAACCAATTAAGCCAGTTGTGAATCTGCTACAATATTTCCCAATTTCAACATTACATTTAGGGTTTAAAGAGTTTTTAAAGCCAAGAAGTGATTTTAATAACTAAAAAATTATTCTTACTTCAAAAAACAGTCTAGAAAGTAGTTATAGAAATTCAGAGGAGGGAGAGCTGACTCAGGTTTGAGAGCTCAAAATGCTTTTCTGAAGGACTTGAGGACATACAAACCACAGGACAAGCATGGGTTTTGATTTTCAGTGGACCTGAATCTTGCCCCAGTTCTTCCATCTGTGATGCTCTGAGTCATTTAACTTGTATAGGCCTTAGATTCCTAACCTGTACGATGAGTATAATAAAGTCTCTCATGTAAGGTTCTTGGGAAGACTAAGAGAGGAAATGTACTCTTGCCTGGAAAATCCCATGGATGGAGGAGCCTGGTAGGCTACAGTCCATGGGGTCGCTAAGAGTCGGACACGACTGAGCGACTTCACTTTCACTTTTCTCTTTCATGCGTTGGAGAAGGAAATGGCAACCCACTCCAGTATTCTTGCCTGGAGAATCCCAGGGATGGGGGAGCCTGGTGGGCTGCCGTCTATGGGGTCGCACAGAGTCGGACATGACTGAAGCGACTTAGCAGCAGCAGCAGCAGTAAGTTAATAAGATAATGGATTATGTGCTGGCCCTGCCACATTATAAATATCCAAGTAAATTATTCCCTCAATACATTGGAGGATGTTGCCTAAAACCAAAACTCACAGGAAACTACAGTCATTTCCACTCTTAGTCTATCAATGCTGAATGTCAGAGGAAATACGTTTTGAAATCAAAACTTATTGAAAAGGAAAAGGAAATGTTCTGAATAGAGAAAACATGGATTTGCTGACTGTAGTTCAGTAAACTGTATGTTGGCCCTCACACCTCTTATATCCTTAAAAGAAATAATTAGGTGATGAAAGAAAGCTTAGGGTGGTTCTAACTTTGAGAGATAGTCATATAATTTTCTCCCTCTCTTCCTTCAAGTTTGTGCTCAAACACCACCCCCATGAAACTTAATCCCCTGCCTAAAATTATGCCCTCTACCTCCTCAATCTGCATTCATTTTCTCTGTAGTTCCTGTCCCTCCCTGGATTTACAGTTTACATTTCTCTGTTTTCATCATCTGTTTCCCACTCTAGAATATGAGGACAGATAGTAGTCACTCAATCACTTTGTTGACCAAATGAATGAATAAGCCAAAATGTGAATCCCAAAGATTTATAAAGGATTATTAAAGGAAGAGGAATGATGTTTGAAATACAACTCCAAACTTTTAACTGAGGCAGCATAGATGGGGAATGCCACTAGATGGAGAGAAATGAAACTCAAACCAGCTCAAGCCCCACCACTAATTAGCTGAATGCTTTGGGGCAAATTTCTCTTGAGCTTAATTCCCTAACTTGATTAATGAAGAAAGAGAGGGACTAGGTAAGCCCTTATATGCCTTTTATTGCTGCCAAATTCTTATTTAGGGATTTCATGAGGGGAAGAAGGAATAACATGTGTACAGCCTACAGGTGGTCCAGATCAAGCAAGGATGTTTCCCAAAGCAAGAGAGTAGATTGACGCTCACCAGAGATTTTTTTTCCTGAGCATTACCTTCCACAGAGAGACTGATTCCAAGAGTCAGAATTCTTACACAAGCCTGATTACAGTTTGGAACATTGACATTTGGCTACATCACCCAACTACAGCTTACCTAAGATTTTTGCTGGAAAAAAAAAAACAAAACAGCCTCTTTCAAATATAAGCCAAACCCATATCTTCAGAGCCCATGCTGTCACTTCTCGTCTCAACTAACAACCAGCAAATGGGTGTTAAACGCACAATCCATCCAGCCTGGATTTGTTTCCTCTGGTGTCTCGTGTATTCTATAATCAGCATATCCATTAAGCACTCTCTAACAATTCATTAACTCTCTCTCACCTTCCAGAAGCTTCTCATTGCCTCCCTTACTAAAATCATGTTCCTATCTGTGCCTTTGACTCAGCAATTGTATACAAATATGTTCCATTTGTTCCTAACTTGAAGGCACACATTTCCCTGTGACTTTCACCACCTCTTAATATCAGCTTCTTTCTTTCCCCTTTCTCTCTGCACCTTCCTCCACTTTAATTTCTCTCCCACGGCTCTCACTGATGAGCTGATGAAGCTTCAGGTCGCGCTGAATGTGTGTTAACTGGTTCGTTCCATAGCTGCCTGGCCCAGAATTGCCCTCGATCAGAGCAGTTGTGCACTCAACGAGCCACAGAGAGTAGGGACTTCAGCAGGCAGTCAGCAGCTCATGCATGCTGTCAAATTAATGCCGCTGAACCAGCACAAGGGGAGCCAAGTCTTTCCCCCTGTGGTGGTGTGCTGGTGTGGAGGTAACACGCTGCATCCTAGCCTTTTTTATTTTTCTTGTAGGACATTTGAAGAGCTCCTTGGGGATTTCTTAGCACTCCTGAAAGTTGTTCTCAGCCCACCTTCCTGTCATTTCTAAACTGTCTCCTCAAAAACTCAACGTCCTTCTAAGATATTCACACAACAGAGCCTAGAGTTAGAGGATAGAGGAACCAGAGGGGACCTGAGGAATTCCAGCCCAGACACTTGGTTTATCAGAAGGAAACCAATCCTCACAGAAGAGAGCTTACTTAGCCAAAGGCACCACCTCAATCAATACTTCCCCGCACCCTCAGTAGGCATTAAGCCAAAAAGAAATGTTTAATAGTTGATCTAACTCAGTAAAGTGTTAACAAAACAAGGTTAAAATTTATATGAAGCTGCAGAGTTACAGAACTCTTGCTTACCCGTCAGAGCAACGCAGTATGCATTAATGGAAATAGCAGAAGCATGTGTGGAGGTTAAGGAAGAGAGATTCCCATGGGAAGTGCTGTTGGCATCTCAGCCGGACCTAGCCTGAGTTCTGAGTAAACCCAGACTGACAAGAAGGCTTTTAATAATTTAATGAGAATTGGTAGACTTTCTGAGAACCACTTGATTCAAAGTTACCTGTGAGCTTAATGTTTTTCTTATCCAACATATTTTTATTGGTATGGAATATGCTAATATACACATATTGTCATAGACATTGTTTTCACACACTGGAAATAGGCTGTTCTCTTCTGCAACTGCTTCTTTCACAACACAGTATACAGATGCTGTCTGTTCCTACCAGGCTGCATATCTAGATCTACTACATTTTTTTTTTCTGCGTAGTATTTCAGTGCTTACATAGCCATAATTAATATATCTACTTTTTTAAACTAGTCTTTTTCTAATAAGAGAAATAATGCAGGATCTTATTAAACAATTATAATTTGAATGAAGGGATAAAATAATCTTCCTTTTCCTCAATCTTGTTCCCACTCCCGAGAGATAACTCTGCAAGACTTTCTATTTTCTGTTAACCTTTATGGCTTTGGGCTTCCCTGGTAGCTCAGACTGTAAAGAATCTGCCTGCAATGTAGGAGACCTCGGTTTGATCCCTGGGTCAGGAAGATCTCCTGGAGAAGGAAATGGCAACCCACTCCAGTAGTCTTGCCTAGAGAATCCCATGGAGGGAGGAACGTGGTGGGTTACAGTCTATGGGGTTACAAAGAGTTGGACATAACCAAGCAACTAAGCACGGACACTTTTGCTTGTTTGAGAACTTTCCTAGAAATAGAATTCTAGGTTCCACTTTTAATATCAGATTTTAAAGATATTGAAATATTATATTCTAATAGTCTATTATGGATCTGATTCTTAATTCTTTGTGATTAACATAACCTTTCTCTTTATCCTCCACTTATTAAAATTATGAACAATCAAAATTTGTATGACTGATTCATCATGATTAGATTCAGTAAAAATTCATAGTCTTTTTTTTCCTTTTTTCAAAAATTATAATGAGTAAGCTACTTGTAGACTATAACCTTATAGATATATTCTGTTCTCCAACAGAATTTTACCTTTGATGACTTATGCCTGAAGCAATTTTCATACTGGGGAATCACAAAGTAGCAATTTTCTAAATTGTTCATTCCTTCCATTTAAAATAAAAGGCTTTCGAAAAATTTTCCACTTTCTTTCTCTCTTTCTCATTCATGTGCATTCATCTATACATATATACACATCTATACATGTATATCTTGACTATTAATAAGAACTCATAAAATTATCTTTATTTGATATGTTACAATTCAAGTTCTGGCTTTAGTAAAGAAGAAGTAACTTGTTTTGTACGAACCCTTCCAGAAATAACAACCGTAAACAATGGGAAAACACAAAAATAATTGTTTGAAATTCCTGAAGGTAGAATTTAGAAGGATTCTGGACCTTGAAGTGCAAAAATAATACTAAAAAGGACCCAAATGTATCCAACTTTTCCCAGAGAGCATCCCAGAGCATAGGGCATTGCACATCTAGAATTCAAAAAGAGAACCTCAGTATCATTGGTCTGAGGAATATCAGAATTGAACAAAATTGAGAGGAAAATACTAGAAAGAGGAAAAACTCAAGGAATCCCAAAATCTACATATAAACTCTCATTAAATCCTTGGTGACCTCTGAACTTATGTCTTTGGGAGACCAGAGAGATCAAGAAAATAAAAGAGCAGCTAAAAAGCTAAGATAGCTGAATAGAAGTGTCAGCAGATGGACACAGAATTCAGAGTTCCAGCCCTGCCATGACAGAGTCTTGG
Source organism: Giraffa tippelskirchi (assembly GCF_054371585.1). Lineage (NCBI taxonomy): Eukaryota > Metazoa > Chordata > Mammalia > Artiodactyla > Giraffidae > Giraffa > Giraffa tippelskirchi. The sequence continues at coordinate 129,042,507 of NC_137277.1, forward strand.
TAAATACCCCCAAGTGCCCCACTGAAACCTTGTAAGGTCCACACCTTAACTAAAACAGATTTGCTTTAGGAGTAGGGAAAAATCCAAATTAGACTCACATTAACAATGCATAAGAAATGCAAAAAAGCAAAATGGCTGTCTGAGGAGGCCTTACAAATAGCTGTGAAAAGACGGGAAGTGAAAAGCAAAGGAGAAAAGGAAAGATATACCCATTTGAATGCAGAGTTCCAAAGAATAGCAAGGAGAGATAAGAAAGCCATCTTCAGGGATCAATGCAAAGAAATAGAGGAAACCAATAGAATGGGAAAGACTAGAGATCTTTTCAAGAAAATTAGAGATACCAAGGGAACATTTTATGCAAAGATGGGCTCAATAAAGGACAGAAATGGTATGGACCTAACAGAAGCAGAAGATATTAAGAAGAGGTGGCAAGAATACACAGAAGAAATGTACAAAAAAGTTCTTCAAGACCCAGGTAATCACGATGGTGTGATCACTCACTAGAACTAGACATCCTGGAATGTGAAGTCAAGTGGGTCTTAGAAAGCATCACTATGAACAAAGCTAGTGGAGGTGATGGAATTTCAGTTGAGCTATTTCAAATCCTGAAAGATGATGCTGTGAAAGTGCTGCACTCAATATGCCAGTAAATATGAAAAACTCAGCAGTGGCTACAGGACTGGAAAACGTCAGTTTTCACTCCAATCCCAAATAAAGGCAATGCCAAAGGATACTCAAACTACCAAACAATTGCACTCATCTCACACGCTGGTAAAGTAATGCTCAAAATTCTCCAAGCCAGGCTTCAGCAATACATGAACTGTGAACTTCCAGATGTTCAAGCTCGTTTTAGAAAAGGCAGAGGAACCAGAGATCAAACTGCCAACATCTGATGGATCATTGAAAAAGCAATAGAGTTCCAGAAAAACAACTATTTCTGCTTTATTGACTATGCCAAAGCCTTTGACTGTGTGGATCACTATAAGCTGTGGAAAATTCTGAAAGAAAGAGAAATACCAGACCACCTGACCTGCCTCTTGAGAAACCTGTGTGCAGGTCAGGAAGCAACAGTTATAACTGGACATGGAACAACAGACTGGTTCCAAATAGGAAAAGGAGTATGTCAAGGCTGTTTATTGTCATCCTGCTTATTTAATTTATATGCAGAGTACACCATGAGAAACATTGGGCTGCATGAAGCACAAGCTGGAATCAAGATTGCTGGGAGAAATATCAATAACCTCAGATATGCAGATGACACCACCCTTATGGCAGAAAGTGAAAAAGAACTAAAGAGACTCTTGATGAAAATGAAAGAGGAGAGTGAAAAACTTGGCTTAAAGCTCAACATTCAGAAAACTAAGATCATGGCATCCGGTCCCATCACTTCGTGGCAGATAGATGGGGAAACAGTGGAAACAATGACTGACTTTATTTTTCTGGGCTCCAAAATCACTGCCGATGGTGATTGCAGCCATGAAATTAAAAGACACTTACTGCTTGGAAGGAAAGTTATGACCAACCTAGACAGCATATTCAAAAGCAGAGACATTACTTTGACAACAAAGGTCCCTCTAGTCAAGGCTATGGTTTTTCCAGTGGTCATGTACGGTTGTGAGAGTTGGACAATAAAGAAAGCTGAGTGCTGAAGAATTGATACTTTCAAACTGTGGTGCTGGAGAAGACTCTTGAGAATCCCTTGGACTGCAAGGAGATCCAACCAGTCCATCCTAAAGGAGATCAGTCCTGGGTGTTCATTGGAAGTACTGATATTGAAGCTGAAGCTCCAATACTTTGGCCACCTGATGTGAAGTGTTGACTCATTAGAAAAGACCCTGATGCCGGGAAAGATTGAGGGCAGGAGGAGAAAGGGACGACAGAAGATGAGATGGCTGGATGGCATCACCGACTCAATGGACATGGGTTTGGGTGGACTCAGGGAGTTGGTGATGGACAGGGAAGCCTGGCGTGCTGTGGTTCATGGGGTTGCAAAGAGTCGGACATGACTGAGCAACTGAACTGAACTGAACTAAACAATGCATAATCCTAAAGATAAAGAAAAATATCTTAAAAGTAGTTTAAAAAACACGACACATGATTTACGAAGGAATGACAGTAAAAATGATCAAGTTACTTCATGTAGAGAATTACCCTCCACACTTCATTTCTTTATCCCCATGTGATTATCAATTTTTTTCATATTACATTTCAAACCAATATGATATATATATATATATATCATATATAGCATATATATACATAGCATATATATATATATATATATAGGAAGAGAGAGAGAGGTGTATATATGTGCAATTTACATTCACATATACCATGTGCAGAATCCCTATGATGTTTAAGCTGTTAATTCCATGTTTAAGCTGTTAAAATAAAGAAATCCAATGTACAAAACAAAATTTCAATAAGCAAGAAAAGCCCAGGGAGTTATTGTAACAGATATACCCTTAAACCAACTTGATTCCTCCATCCTATCATGTCATCTCTCATCATTTATTCTATGTATTGAACTCTGGAATCTGTATGATTATCTTAAATGGTCTGACATATCACAGAGAATAACAAAATTCTCTCTCCATCTTCATGCATCTAAACTGAGAGACAGATCTTAAAACACCTTGTAAAAGGTCCAGAGCACCAAGACAGGCAGCTTTATAGATACTTTTTTAAACCAAGCTATAGGAGAATAAAATGATCTCTCTTGAGTTTAAAAGAAAAAAATTGCAAAAATTGTAAAAAGATCAATCAAAATGAATTAAAGGGTAGAAAATAAGAAGTGTTAATAAATCTCATGTAAATACGTGAAGTGAAAGTCACTCAGTCGTGTCCTACTCTTTGTGACCCATGGACTGTAGCCCACCAGGCTCCTATGTTCATAGAATTCTCCAGGCCAGAATACTAGAGTGGGTAGCCTATCCCTTCTCCAGGAATCAAACCTGAGTCTCCTGCATTGCAGGCGGATTCTTTACCAGCTGAGCTACTAGGGAAGCCCCATGTAAATATGCTCATCACTTATAACGTTAGCTTTCATGATATCTATTCAGGTATTCTTTTATGTCCTTCAAAAATATTTTGTATTTTCTTCATAGATGGCTTAAAAACATTTGTAAAACTTATTTTAAAGAATTATGTATTTTAATGCTATGTTTGAATAAAATCAAAGGTTAAAATCCTGACAGTAAAACACTATTAAATATAAGTAAACATAGTAAAATTAAAATTTATTTATGTTTTCATCAGAAAAATCTACTAGCACCACATTAAAACAGTAAAGGAGAAGATCATAGAATCTTCTCAATAGGTACAGGAAAAAGTATTTGATACAATGCAACAGATGTTCTTGGTAAAACTCTAAGCAACTAAGAATGGAAAAGAAATTCTTTAGCCTGACACAGGACTCAACATCCTTTAGAAGACAGATACATAATAGTGAAATGGAATATCAAAACATTCCCATTAAATTTAGGAAAGAATTTAATGTGTCTTCTTTTCCCACTGAGAATCAGTATCACACCAGCAATGTGATGCTGAGTCAATAGAAAGAAAATGCTCTGAGTCAATAGAAAGAAAAGGGAAGGCATAAGAATTTAAAAAGAAGAAAGTTGCAACCTTTTCAAATTTATGATTATTTCTATAACAAGTCCAAGAGAACATTTAGATATATTGACATTAATAGCAATTAGCAAGATTGCTGGCTGCACTAACTGATTATATCTTTGTACCTTGGTAGCTCAGCTGGTAAAGAATTCGTCTACAATGCAGGAAAGCTCAGTTCGATTCCTGGATAGGGAAGTTCCCCTGAAGAAGGGATAGGCTACCCACTCCAGCTTCCGTGGTGGCTCAGACAGTAAAGAATCCACCTGCAATGCGGGACACCTGGGTTCAGTCCCTGGGTTGGGAAGATCCACTGTAGGAGGGCACGGCAACCCACTCCAGTATTCTTGCCTGGAGAATCCCCATGAACAGAATAGCCTGGCGGGCTACAGGCCGTGGGGTCAGACAGACTGTAGTTGGACCATAGATGGTCTCTGCAACGAGTAGGACGTGACTGAGCAACTAACCACCCACACACAGCCCACACCAACTTTGATCAAATAGAATCAATGATATGTAATTGACAAGAAACAGCTATCAAAAAACACAATATTAAACAAAACCTTAAGTTACAGAGTGGTATGTATAAGATTTTACTATTTAAAAAATTAAAAATATGTGTACCATTTGGGAGTGTATACATAAGTAGGTAAAAGTATAAAAGCTTCATTAATTTGACCAACCAACAAATCAGGCAAACATGGGCTGTAGGAAAGAAAAGGAAAAAAATGGGAGTGGGGAGGGGACTATGAGGACAACTGCTTCTATAAAATATTATTTGAATAAACTAAGCAAGTGAGACAAAAATGCTAAGATTTAATAAAGCTGGGGGCAAAACTGAGTTCATTTTATTGATCTCTATATTTCTCATATAGTTGTAATACTTTAGGATGCTTTTACCATTCCTCCCCACCCCCAAAAAAAGAAAAAGAAAAGAAAGTAGTGAAATAAGGGAAAATATGTTAACAAAATTTTGAATAGCATTAGCCTCTCTACACAAATGGGGCTAGTGAAAGCTCCTGCTAGAAGGAGGGGTCTTTATATCTAGCTTTGTCCAGGCAATAACAACCTGTGGCTTTAGAAACTGGTGAAAAATGTCATTTGCAGCAACCTGAATGGACTTAGAAATCGTCATATGGAGTGAAGTAAGTCAGGCAGAGAAAAAGAAATATATAATATCACTTATGTCTAGAATCTTAAAAGGGGGGGAGGGTACACAAATGAACTTATTTACAAAACAGAAATAGAGTTACAGAGGTAGAAAATAAACTTATTGTTACCAAAGAGTAAGGGAGTAGAGGGAAGGATAAATTTGGCTTCCCTGGTGGCTCAGTGGTAAAGAATCTGCCTGCAATGCAGGAGACACGTGTTCGATCCCTGGGTGGAGAAGATCTCCTGAAGAAGGAAATGGCAACTCATTCCATGTGCTTGGGAAATCACATGGACAGAGGAGCCTGGCAGACTTATAGTCCATGGGTTGCAAAAGAGTCAGATAGGACTTAGCAACTAAAAAACAACTATATATATATATATATATATAGTTGTACATATATGTATATATTTTGTATATATATGTATATATATAGTTGTATATATATATATGTATATGTAGAACTGATTTTCTTGTATAACTGAAGCTAGCACAACACAATGAATCAACTCTACTCCTATAGTTTTTTTGTTTTTTATTTTTAAGTACAGAGGTGTCTCTACTTTTGCCTGTAATTTATCTTCCAAGGCTGCTGACAAAACCCACAGGCCAGTACACCTGCCAGAGCAAGTGAGATCTTCCATGCCTCTGGGGTCCTTTCACCTCTGGTCATCGGTTATTGCTGCTCTTTTTTCCTCAGAGGGAAACAAGAGATTGATAGATATATTGCTGGATGGAGACAAATGACTTCATTGCTTGGAAAACAAAGGGCTTCCACTGCATGTTTTTTGCTTCTCTCATTTTACATTGTTGTCATTCTTCCTGTCCCTAGAAATTGTCTGTGTCATTAAATCCTAGGAGTTTCCAAATATTGGGAAAAGATGGAGTACAGTCCTTTATTTCCCATCATTTAATAAAAATCCTGTGGATAGATCCATTTTGTCTTCATGATTATCTGTCATGAAGACTTGAAGTCATCGTCTCACAGTCTTCCCTGTGTGAACCTCTTCTAGACACAAAGTGTCTCTGCCCTTCAGGTATAAGACAGCCCAAGAAAGGCCCCTGAGACAAACTAGGATGTAATCTGATGTTATCCTCAAGACAGCTCAGAAAATACCCGCTGGATGAAACAAGTTATACAAGCAGGATCAAAGGCCCACTCCCGAGGAGCTGCACACTGAAATACAAAATTTCAAGCCCCTAAAAGCAGGGCTCACATCAGAATGATTATAACATTTTAAAATCATTCAACACTGAGAGCTCACTAGTCAAGATAACAGAAAATCTGTCTTTGTCATGTTAGGGGTCCTTACCTCTTGGTTCACATAAATACCCAGGGGGCTTAGGAGGGGTGAGGAGGAGTCTAGTTCTTAATCCTTGGCTCTTGGCATCACTAGTGCTCCTTCTGCCACTTGGGGATCCTGCTCCCAGAACATTGCACTGCATGGTGGGCCAACTCAGAGATGGCCTCATAGTGGTCTTTCTGCTGACTTCAGACCAGGCCACCCAGAGATCCACGCCTCTCTGTCACACATGTACACCATGCAGTCTCTCCATTTCTGATCAGAAACCCTAAAACCACAGTCCCAGGAAATGCTCTCTATCCATCCCATATTGTGCCACTTCTATCACCTGATTCTCTTTTCTTTCTCAAAGTTTAGGTCTCCACTACTTAAACAAAGCAGAGGGTGGTAAAAAGGTATGCTTATAATGAGTGCCTGGCAAATTCTAGTGTTGGTCCTGAAGCAGTAGGCACATGACAAAGTTAGAAACACAATGCCAGTGTTGGTCCTCTGGATGTCTTAGGAGCTTCCTCAGTAAAATTGAATGCTTTAATTAAAGTGGTTATAAGTTGAGATGCTTGGGATGCTAGTGTTTCTTTTCTTTAACTTTTTATTTTATATTGGATATAGCCAATTAACAATGTTGTGATATTAATAGTTTCAGGTGCACACCAAAACAACTCAGCTATATATATATATACACGTAACCATTCTCTGCCAAGCTCCTTTCCCATCCAGGCTGCCACATAACACTGAGCATTGTTCTCTGTGTTATACAGTAAGTCTTTGTTGGTTATCCATTTTAAATATAGCAGTGTGTACTGTCCATCCCAAACTCCCTAACCATCCCTTCCTCCTATCCTTCCCCACTGGTAACCATAAGTTCATTCTCTAAGTCTGTGAGTCTGTTTCTCTTTTGTAAATAAGTTTATGTGTGTCATTTCTGTTTAGTTTCTGCTTATAAGGGATGTCATATGATATTTCTCTTTCTCTGGCTGACTAACTTCACACAGTATGACAACCTCCAGGATCTCTGGGTGTCTTAGGCACCTCCTCGGTAAAATGGGATGCTTTAAGCCAGTGGGTTTATAAATTGTGATGCTTGCGATATTAGTGTCTCTTGAAGTGCCTTGCACCTGCTTCAGAGGCCAAACGTGGCCAAGTCGGTAGGGGTCTAAGGACTCCTGCCCTCTTAATTTCCGAGTTTTCTCTTTGAACCAGAGAAGTTTTGTTTTATGCACATAATTTATATAAACCTCACTTAATGAATGGAGTATATTCCCTTTAGCTTCCATTGTTTAACAGATGGGACAGATTTGCAGACAAATCTAGATTAACTGCTCTCCTTGTGTCCTGGATGTAGAAAGGAGCTCTGTGCTGTTAAAATCTACCAGACACTATAACATCTGTAAATCTGTGTATGATCTTGATTTCTATCTTTACCATATCTCCAACTTTCCATGCCAATCCCATTGTACAGCATAATACTTTTAACTGTAGTATTTTTTCTTTATAGACACTGCCAGGTTTATTTGAATAAAAATTGTGTCGCAGAAGATTATCCAATGCATTTTTTTTAGAGTAGTGAATTAAGATCAGAGAAAAGTATGAGTATTGCCCTGATTTCTCTTACAACACAGTCAGGAGCCAAACAATTTTGGAAGAAAATGTAAAAACATAAGGAGCTATGACATTGTGTCTGACTCCTACATTTATCCCATCAAGTGAACTCATGGGGCAATTATTTGCTAAAGAGTCTCTGTAGCCAACCACAGCCATCCTCGTCTGTTAAATTTGATCTGCCTTTACCTGATTCTTCACTTGGTGCCCAATTTTTAGGAAACCCCATTAAGAAGAAACAATTCCCAGTGACAATGTCAGCCAAGTATCTCTGACTGACAGTTTGTGTAGAACTTCTCAAATTTCTATAGCCACATTCCATGAGAAAGAGAGTCTCCTCCATGAGAAAGAGAGTTCTAATTCTATCATTTGTCATGGACATTGGAAGGTAATTTTTATAGTTTTGAAAAAAGCAATGGTTTGTAGATTACTCCATTGTAAAGCCCTTAAGTATTTTTTAATAAAGATAGTAGAGCAACAGTTTTGACCATGCCAGAACATCAGTCACTACACTATTATCACCCATGTGTCCCCAGAGAAAGCTTAAATAGATTAGCAAGAGATCTGGAAGTGGAAAATGGTGCATATTACAGATCTGGACTTCAGAAAGCACAAATGTAGGAATGTTCTTTTTCCTATTGTGCTGATAATGTTATCTAGTTACATGCATATGTGGTTTATACGTCTCTGGAAAGCAAGCAGTTCTCTGGTCTGTGGACCGAAAGCAGACACACCCTGTGTACAGGGTAATGAGGGAAAACCTGTCAATTTGGAATTGCTCCAAATTTTTGCCTCAAGGCCATTTCCATTAGCTGCACTTAAAAGAAACAGAGACCTGATGGAACTGAACAAATATGAGAGTGGTTATATGAGCATCTTAAGACCTGTCAAAATGAGGAGAAGGGAAGTCATACTCAAACTCATTCCTTCTTCAAGGAAATCATACTCAAACTCATTGAATGGCAAATAGTGGATATTTCAGAACATCATGAGAGAAATATAGTTGAAAGCTATTGTGTATTGCTTCTTGTTTTATTTTTCACTGTCCAAATATTCCCTGTAAATTAACATTGCTAAACGGTATTTAAACTTTCATTATGCCTGGAAAAGGTATTTATTTAAGTATCCAAAAAGTTCTTCTATCAGGAATATATCTAAAAGTGAAGTGAAAGTGTTAGTCCCTCAGTTGTGTCTGACTCTTTATGACCCCATGCACTGTAGCCCGCCAGGCTCCTCAGTCCATGGGATTCTCCAGGCAAGAGTGCTGGAGCGAGTTACCATTTCCTCCTCCAGGGGATCTTCCTGACCCAGTGATCTAACCTGGGTCTCCTCCATTGCAGACAGATTCTTTACCATCTGAGCCACCAGGGAATCCCCAGGATTATATCTACCTCTGTGTAAGAGAAACCTGACAACACTGTCTCAGACAAATAGAGGTTTCTATTTCTGACATGACAAGTAGTCAATAAGTAAGCAACTAGCACAGGTACAGTGGCTTTACCACATTACCAGGAATTCATGTTCTTCTATCTTTCTTTTCTACAGCCTTCATTTTGCTATGCCCCTCATCCTACTGTGACAAGATGGCAACCTACATCTGCATTCCAGGAAAGAAGCTAGGAGTAAGAATGAAAGGTGATAACCAAATCATTCTTTTCATCCCTCAGAAAATAATAGATCTCCTGAAATCTCCACTAGTGGCTTCCCTGATAGCTCTGTTGGTAAAGAATCTGTCTGCAATGCAGGAGATCCCAGTTCAATTCCTGGGTTGGGAAGATCCGCTGGAGAAGGTATAGGATACCCACTCCAGTATTCTTGGGTTTCCTTTGTGGCTCAGCTGGTAAAGAATCTGCCCACAATGCGAGATACCTGGGTTCAGTCCCTGGGTTGGGAAGATCCCCTGGAGAAGGGAAAGGCTACCCTCTCCAGTCTTCTGGCCTGGAGAATTCCATGGACTCTATAGTCCGGGGGTCGCAAAGAGTTGGACACGACTGAGTGACTTCCACTTCACAATCTCCACTAACTCATTACATCTTAGTTGCTAAAACTAGCACACAAGGCCGTGCCTAGCTCCAAGGAGTCCAAAGTGGTATGTTTCTTATTTTAAACTTGAGACATTGCCATCCCCAACAATATCAGGGAAGTTTTGTTAATGAATACAAATTCCAGTGTTGGGTAAGAAAGTAGCATTGTCTGACATAGTCTGGATTTTCTTTGGTTCTCTCTGAAGCTTAGTAAATTTCATGCTATCTGCAGCATAACATTCTGAACTCTCTTTTAACCTGAAAATATATCTTATCAACTGACTTGGGGATTCTGTTTATCTCCCTAACCCTTGACTTAGAAACCAGTAGTTACCTTGAGGCAATCCAAAATAAGCTTCATTCAGAAACAACTCCTTTGTCTGTCAACTCACCTCTTAGCAGAAAATATTTAATGGAAGATGTATGAGAAAGTCTAGGGGCCACAGCCTAATCTGCTAAGGCCCACTACCTCATAGCAGTGCTTATATTAGTTTATGTTTGATGCACAGCAGTAAATATTTCTAATGTTGCAAGGCTTCATATTATAGGACTTTGGTCAATTTATACTGCAAGGCACAAGCAGAAAATATCTCTATTAGCAAAGCTATATTTTCTTCATACCTACTTGCAGACTGGCTAGCTTTACCCTAATTTATTCCACTTTTGAAGAGTTTTGCTACAATAGGAAAGATGTAACCAGTATATGCCAATGATCTGATTTTTTCTCTCAATATCCTTCAAGGCTATAACTTTGGTCAACATGTGGTCTATATCCCATTAACTTCACCTGACAACTTGACCAGAGGTTTTTTGACTATATAGCAAGGATCACCAGCTTGTACTATCTAGACTGCTTAGAGCCTACCTCCTTCACTCAGCCAATTACATTCTACATTCTATAACAATTGGACCCCTATCTAATCAAATTCTCTATTAGTTAAAATTGTATATAGCTGCCTATGACATAACATTGGTAACAGTGTTTTAATCAAAATGTCTCTCATGAGACAATTCAGCAATATAGAGCATTCATGATGCCATCAGGAATCAAGCTTCTTCCGTTGTTCTGCTCAGCTGTCTTCAGCTAGTGACTCTCATCCTTGTGATCCAAAGTTGGCTGTTTTATAGAACTGTGTCTTAAGGAATGTAGGGAAGTATTTTTAACACAGGACATTTTTACTTCTAAGCAATGCTTGAGTTCTTTTTGAAAGAAAGAAAGGAGAGTGAATATTTATTAGACAGACAGCAGTGTTTGCCACAGATTCTGAACACCCAGTTGGTATAACATAGTTGGTAAGGTGGATGGAGAGAGTTTGCCTTTTGGACTATAGCCAACTCCTATAGGAACATTTGAGTTCAAGTGAAGTACAATGGAAAAGTTCATCTGATACCATTTGCTATATACTTTGGTAGAAAAAATATGGAACTATGATGACATCTAGTTTGTTCTATTAATATTTTGATGAATTCACCTATTTCCAGTGTAATACTGTATAATACAACTCCATGGCATTAGATAACCGTCATTTGTTTTCTTCCTATATATGTGGATTGTTTGGGACTTAGATGATCTAGGTTGGGCTCAGTTAGTCTTGGTTCCAGGCTGAAAGGACCATGTGAGTTCCACGTTCCTGTCATCCTTCTGGAATCACTGGAATAGTGATATCTGTTCTTCCCATCAAAGAGGCAGAGGCACTAAAGGGCACACCATCCATTCAAGCATATTTCAAGCTTCTACCAGTATTATATCTGCTAAAGTCCTATAGACAAGTCACACAGCTAAGCCTAAACTCATTCTTCTTCCTCTATCAGAAACTCCAAAGACACATAGCAAAATGTGTAGATACAGAGAAGGATAAAGAATTGAGGGTAATAATCAAATCTACTAGAAGCTGGTACAGTGATAATATCTAACAGAGTACTCATTTCCCATTTAAGGCAGGAGAGGCAATTTTTACATATTCTATAATAGGAATATAAAAAAAAAAAGCATAATTTCTGGACAAAAACATTTGTCTGTAAGAATGCTTGATATCATTTTTCACTTTTTATAAGAGACAATGATGGTAATAGCTGCTTAATCTTATGTGCTTCTTACAAGAAAGGAAAATTGCTCCTTAGTGTATGTCAGAGAACTTCAGACTAATAAAAAATATCAAGCAAAAAATTCTACCTATTTGCAAATACTTTTGAAAAGTTGTGGTTTATATATTTTAAAGATAAATTCAGAGATAATATATTTATGTTATAGAATGTTACTCCTGGAAGAATTCTATGAAACTGTTCATTCCAAAATCCAACCAAGTCTAGAAATTATTTTGCTACAGTCTTCATCAATGAGCTATCTATCTATACCATACTTCCAGTGGTGGGATGGTCACATTTTGAGAAGACAGCTCATTCCATTGTTCTATGAGCCTAGTTGGCAAAGTTATAGAATCTTTCTCCCCTTGCCCTTAATTCTTCAAACCTAAAAAATGAATTTCCAGTTTTATTCCAAAATATTATTCATTGCTAAGGCTGTCATAGTAAATTACCACAAGCTGAATATCTTAAAACAACAGAAATTTATTATCTGAGAGTTTTGGAGAGTAGAAGCCTGAAAATCAAGGTATTGACAGGACTATGCTTTTTCCAAAGAGTTTCTCTCTAAATAAGATTATGTTCTCTCTAGCAAAGAATCCTTCCTGCTTCTGGTAGCTCCTAGCATCAGATGGTTCCTGGCCATCCTTAGCATTCCTCAGCTCATAATTACATTACTCCAGTCTCTGCTTCTGTCTTCATATGACCTTCCCTTGTGTATTTATGTGTACTCTTCTCTTCTTATAAGGACACCAGTCACTGGATTTAGAGCCCATCTTAACCAGTATTATTCATCTTAATTTAATTGCATCTGGAAAGACTCTGTTTCCAAAGAGAGTCATATCCTGAGGTTCCAGGTACACATGAATTTTGAGGGGACATTATTCAACCACTGTAAAGACCACTTCTAATACTGGAACAGAGATACTATGCTCCCACTTTGGTATTATCCTCTTTAACCTAAAATCTGAGTACCTTCAAGCATCCTTAAATGATTTTGCCCCAGACCTTTACCATTTAGGCCAACTTATTTCAATTATATTCAAAGGCATCCATAAAATGATATTGTAAATGGTTAATAGGTAATTTTATTTATTTCAAGGATAACCACTTTAAGAAATCCTTATGAAAAATTATTTGTAAGTTTTCATGCCCAAGAATTAGTATGTAATTTTGTCCAACTAACAATTTAGCTTGATGAACAAAATACCTGTCCCTTGGATCCTGTACTTGGTGATCCAAGATGAGAAAAATATTACATCAGAAATCATCTGCACTGTCCTGATGCTGACTTTTATACTCCATTGGGTGCTTTTTAGATTGTATTTTACTACCTATGTCAAAGACCAATACTGGTCAAGACTTATTACCCACCAATGAGCTGTAAAGAGAATGCTGAAAAGGGCATCAGAGGCTACTGAAAATATAGATCATACTCTACTAGGGCAAAAATGCCCCTGGCCCAGGACTTTATTAGCATTAGAGTTTCACTACTACCCTTTCAAGTCTGTTTCAGAGCCGCCTGTTGAAATCTAGGCTTTGGAGAGTCAAGGATTACAAAAGGATGAAAATATTGAAAATATGCCTGATCCTACCCTAAAACACCACAGCAGGGGGACCACATCTCAATTAACTCAATCCAAAGTTGTTGTAACTGGGCACCGAACTTCATTCCAATCAGTGTGGGAGAATTAAACAATCATCCCTTGTGGTTCAGGTAGTAAAGAATCTGACTGCAATGCAGGATACTGGGGTTCAACCCCTGGGTTGGAGAGATACCCTGGAGAAGGGAATGGCAACCCACTCCAGTATTCTTACCTGGAGAATCCCATGGACAGAGGAGCCTGATGGGTTACAGTCCATGGGGTCACAAAGAGTCAGACACGACTGAGTGACTAACACACACACAAAACAAAACATTTATTTCAGTTCAATTCTGTCGCTCAGTTGTGTCCGACTCTTTGCCACCCCATGGACTGCAGGACAAAGGCAATGGCAACCCACTCCAGTACTCTTGCCTGGAAATCCCATGGATGGAGGAGCCTGGTAGGCTGCAGTCCATGGGGTCACTAAGAGTCAGACACGACTGAATGACTTTACTTTCACTTTTCACTTTCATGCATTGGAGAAGAAAATGGCAACCCACTCCAGTGCTCTTGCCTAGAGAATCCCAGGGACAGGGGGAGCCTGGTGGGCTGCTATCTATGGGATCGTACAGAGTCGGACACAACTGAAGCTACTTAGCAGCAACAGCAGGACTGCAGCATATCAGGCCTCCCTGTCCATCATCAACTCCTAGAGTTTACCCAAACTCATGTTCATTGAGTCAGTGATGCCATCCAACCATCTCATCTTCTGTCGTCCCCTTCTCCTCCCACCTTCAATCTTTCCCAGCATCAGGGTCTTTTCAAATGAGTCAGTTCTTAGCATCATGTGGCCAGTGTATTGGAGTTTCAGTTTCCTCAGTCAGAAGTCTAATGGTAGATGGGAAAAAAAAAAAAAAGAAATGTGATCAAAATAAATAAGAGGTAGGAGAAAGGTGCAATTTTATAGGTGAATGCTCAGCCTCTGGACAACTATGGACTTGCATTCATACCCTGGATTAGCTATTACTTATTAAATGTGACCTTACTCAATTTACTAATCTCTCTAAGCCTCAAATTCTTCATCTGGAAAATGGAAATGATAATCATTTTATAGTATTTTATAATGTATTTTATAGTGTTGTTTTGAGGACTAAATAAACAAATCCATGCAATGTACTTAGCAGAATGTCTGGCACTCAGTATAAAGTTAGTTGCTTTATTACAATATTGGGAAACAGAGGAAAATGATTTCAAAAAAGGAAGAACAAAGTTGGAAAACATGCACTACCTAATTGAAACGATTACTATGAAACCACATTAATCAAGACAGTGAGGCATTGGCACAGGACAGCAATAATTTGATTTGAAAATAAAAGGCAAAATACTTGAACGTATACTTCACCAAAGAAGACATACGCATGGAAAATAAGCACATAAAGATAGTTAACGTGATTATTCATTGTGTGTGTTAGTCATTCAGTCCTGTCCGACAAGCCACTTTGGAAAACAGTTTGGCAATTTCTTACACAGTTAAGCATACTTTTACCAGTATTTCATTCCCAGGTATTTTCTAAGAAATATGTGCCTACACAAAGACCTGCCCATGAATATTTACTGTTGCTTTATTTATAATCACCAAAAACTAGAAACTACCTAAATGTCCATCAGCTTGTGAATAGATCAAAAATTGTAGTATATTCATATAATGAATTCATGCTCAGCAATGGAAAGAAGCAGATAACCAACACAGGCAACAACATGGATGAATCTCAAAAGCATTGTGCTAAGTGAAAGAAGCTAGACATGGAACACTGCATATTATATGATTCCATTTTATAATATTCTAAAAAAGGGAAATACATAGTGATGGAACATTGATCAGTGGTTGCAATGCCAATAGCTCAATGGGCTGCCTTGTGGGGAAGGGATTGTAAAGGGACCTGAGGGATATTCTGGGCATAATGAAAATGTTCTATATTCCAGTTGTGATGTTGGTTACGTAAATACACACATCTGTCGGATCTCACCAAATTCCATGCTTCAAAAGGATAAATTTTATTGTACGTAAACATACTTCAATAAAAATAGCTTGTCATAATAATATTTCCGATATTATATGGTAATGTTTGATTTTCCATCAAAGGAGACAGAAAACCAGAGAATCATTAATCATCAGAATATTAATACATCTTGTTCAATAAATGTATGTATAATTATATTTATTAGAGCATAGTTGCCTTACAATGTTGTTAGTTTCTGCTGTACAACGAAGTGAATCAGAGTAGATTGACATATATACACTACTATGTATAAAATAGATAACCAATGAGAACATACCATATAGCACAGGGAACTCTACTCAATGCTCTGTGGTGACCTAAATGAGAAAGAAATCTAGGAAAGAGGAGATATATACATATATGTAAATTCATTTTTTAAAGGAGGAAAAAAAGTCCAGAAAGTAAAATGGATTATCAATTAGTTATATACAAATTGACCTTGATCATCTAGGAAGGTTTTTAAACCTAATGCAGTTGCCATAGAAATGCATTGCTATACCCCCATTAAATAAATAAAATGAATAGCCTTTCTTCCTATTACTACTCAGTTTTAAACGAGTGTTTTGGCTAAGTGACTGGTGTTGGGGAGGAAGAAATTTTCCTCTACCCTTCTAGGCTCTTCTGGCTGTTCTAAGAAATAAATTGACAGTAGACAGATTAACAGAAGAAAATCAAACAAAAGTTTCATAACATGTACATATGGGAGAGACCCAAGAATATCAAATAACTCATCAAAATGGCCAAAAACTTCACCTTAAACACTATCTTCAGCTAAAGACAAAAGAGAATGTTGAGGGGTAGGGAGTTGGGAATTCAAAAGGGGAAGGTGATTGACATGAAGATTGAAAAGTAAATGTTTAGCAAATAAGTGTTGCTGGGCCCCTCAGAGACAATGAGACACAGAATAGGTAGACTCTGATCTCTAAGAGTTTCCTCCACTATGCCTAGCTCATTTATTTTAATTTATTTATTTTTTAATTGAAAGATAATTGCTTTATGGAATTTTGTTGTTTTCTGTCAAAAATCAACATTTTTTCCAGATATCTCTGGTTGATTCTGAGAATAGGCTTTCTGTCTATTGATAAATTATTTTAGGCAATCAGGGGAAAGGTCAAAATTTCTTCCTAAGTCTTTTGGGCCTTGATTGTTTTCAGCTCAAAGCAATCTACATGGCAGAGACATTTTGGGGTGACAAGTTTTGCTTCCCTACACTGAAAAGGAAATGTAGAGGAGACAGGTAGATAGGGAATTGGTAGAGGAATTCCTACCTAGTCCTGAAAGACAGTGATTTGAGAAGTCACTCTGTAAAGGGTCAGCTTATTGACTTGGAAAGTCAATAATACACATCTGGATGGCTGGAGGAAAACAGCAGAATGGGTAGAGTTTATGAAAAAATAGAGGCTCTTGAGAGAAGAGCAGCATGTGAGTAGGAAAACAAAGGAAAGTGACTTTGAGGATAAAGGTGTGGACCTTGGTCCTGTTCTGAATCAATAGGAAGATATCTTGTCAATTTAGTCTCCAGATTCTCTCTCTTGAGGGATCTGAAATCTGTCTGGCCTAGTGAGCCACTTGGCAGAGTGCTTTCTTGATTGAAAAAATAAGACAAATTGTTTGAGAAGTGAGACAGATTACTGAACCCTCTCTGAGTGGAGAGGCTGCAGAATAAAATGGACATCAAAGAACTGCATTTTAGACCTGGCTTTGCCAGTTTAACCCATGTGGACTTTTGAACCTCATCTTAAATTTCTCAGTAGTTAAGAAAAATAAAAGATAATTCTGGGGAGGGAGTGACACTAGAGACTTACATAATACTTGATGGGTTATTTCAGTGAGACAGTCTTATATAAATAGAATGGTATGGGCTGTGCCTCTCTACCTAAATACTTATATTCTCTTTAAGAAGAATATCCCAGGGAGTTCATATTTGAATCGGTCTCTTATTTAGTTCAAATGAGGAATGATTCCAACAGGTGATCAAAAATTAATGTGGGTGCCCAGGTAACTCTCCAATGGACCCTGAGGTTAAAAGGCAATGAATGTACAAAAGGAGGAAATGAGATCATATAACTAGAAATCAATAGGAGAGCATAGCATAATCTATAAATACAGTGTCCAATGGGGAATCTCAAATTGAGGGTATAAGGTTAAACACAACCAAATGTCATATTCCTAGTAGAAAAAGATCAAAGAGATCAGAAATAAGTGTGTTGGAGCCTTTGGAGTAAGGTCAATGTATGGCATAGATGAAATCAAACAGCTCACTTCCCAAATGGCATCTATCCTTCTGTCAAAGGGAAAAAGACAATAGAATGAGCAGCCATAAGGAGAATGTAATTTCAGGATGGTCAGAAAGTGTTCTTTTCATCTGGAAGTCACAACCCTTCAACGGTGTGGAAAACATCATTCTCATCATTGAAGCAAAAGGAAAACAGAAATCTAAGGCCAAAAGGAATACCACATTCAGGAAAATGGTGTCCTACTAACCCACTGAGGGGAATCACATCAAGGGGAAGACTTCTGCAGAGAACAGCAGATAAAGGGTCTCCTCTAATTGTGTGTCTTATTTTTGTTATCACTTCATGGAATGTAACCAAATTACCTGAACCTAATACCAAAATTTAAGAATATATTTGCAAGGGAGGCACTAAAGGACTCAGAGCATGTTCCCAAAATTGAAGGCTAGCTTGGTAATTAGCTTTCTAATTTGAGTAATAATAATGACAATTATAATAATTTACATTCAATAAGGTGAGAAATTTCTCCATGGTAACTAATCCTATGCCATGACCTGTAAAATGAATACAGTTTCCCATAAAATCCATCAGGATAACAGGAATTTAATACTTAAATTATATATAGCCTGGAGACCTGTGTATAGCCAGGGAACCATACTCAATATCCTGTAATAAGCCATAATGGAAAAGAATATGAAAAAGAAAGTATATATTATATATTTTATACTGTACACTTATATTGAAATATCTATTTTATACTATATACTTTTATTATATATTACTAAATATTTTTATAATCATATACTATAGTAAGTATAGTATTATAAGTTACTATATAATATATATTTTATACTATATATTTTTATAGAATTATAGTCGATTTACCATATTGTGTTAGCTTTGCTGTATAGCAGAAATTAACACAACATGGTAAATCAACTATACTTCAATAAAATAATTTAAAAAAAAGAAAAATTAACTTAAATTGGAAGCAAGCACATAATGACACATGGAAAGAGGGAGTAACATAGAGCTCATCTCACAGATTCTGGAAGAAATGCAATCAAGGAGTACAAATTTACCAGCGCTCCTCAGATGAGATTTTTTCTAACAGGTCAGCAACAGAGCACCTTAAGTGCAAAATATGACAATGGCTGTGTGCAAATGTCAGCTGTGTTCAAATATAAAGTACTCTTTTCCATGATTTTCCTGGCTTAATGACAGTCTGCTTGTCAATTATATTTTTCTATAGAAATGTATAGTATTCTTATTGGTCAGTCAGTATCTCATGATTATGATCAATTTGAAGCTTGAATCAATTCCTTGACCTGCCATACCCGAAGAACTAAAGAAAAAAAAAAGTTTTATTTTGTGTACAATATGCTGGCAAACCCTAAAACTAAACAACTCAATGGGGTAAAAATGCTGCATAAGCTTAACATAAAATATTTGCCAATTTTTACTAACATTTCACCATGACACCCCTACCTTACTCATATTATCCCAAAACTATTTGCCATCTGTCTTAGACTCTTTGTGAAAGTCGCTCAGTTGTGTCCAACTCTTTGCAACCCCATGGACTACAGTACATGGGATTCTCCAGGCCATAATACTGGAGTGGGTAGCTTTTCCCTTCTCCAGGTGATCTTCCCAACCCAGTGATTGAGCCCAGGTTGCTGAGCCACAAGAGAAGCCCAAGAGTACTGGAGTGGGTAGCCTATCCCTTCTCCAGTGGATCTTCCCAACCCAGGAATTGAACTGGGATCTCTTGCATTGCAGGCAGATTCTTTACCAACTGAACTATCAGGGAAGCCCTCTTAGACTCTTTGGTTACAAATAATAAAAACTGAGTTGGTCAAATAATTAAAAGAAACAAACAAAACAAGTGAGGAAAAGTAAGGTCATATAAGCTTTTTACAAACTGGCTTTCTCTACTTCCAGGCACATATGGTAGAATATGTGCTAACATATTTGCACACTCAGTCGTCTCCAACTCTTTGGGACCCTATGGACTATAAACAGCCAGGTTCCTCTGTCCATGGGATTTTCCAGGCAAGAATACTGGAATGGGTTGCCATTTCCTCCTCCAGAAGTTATTCCTGACTCAGGAATCGAACTCCCGTCTCTCGCGTCTCCTGCATTGCAGGTCAATTCTTTTCCGCTTGAGCCATTGGAGAAGCTTCATGGTAGAGTGTGGTAGCCCCCTAATGCCTAAGGTTGCATCATTTCAATTCAAGCTCAGTATATGATAAACTGAAATCTCTCATCCACATTTCCCCCCCCCAAAAAAAGTTAGGGTCAGGGTTAGGATTTCTAAATACTGAAATTAGAGAACTTGATTGTCCCACCTCTGATCCAGCATCTACCCCCAGGCCAAATAACTATAGCTATAGAGGGATCCATAAAAGATTGACAAGGCACATAAGAGAATGAGAGGAGATAAACCCTGCAGGTGGATGGGTACAGTCTCCAGGAAAAAGTCTTCATGTCTTCAGGAGTTAACGAAGAATCCTGTATATCAGTGCTTCACTAGCTGTAATATACCTATGAATCACCCAGAGGCCTTGCTATATACTCATTCTAATCCAGTAGTTTGTGTGCGGTCTGAAAGTTTGCATATCAAGCAAATGATGTTGATACTCTGATCTGATGATTACATTTGCCTTTCAACCAAAATTTCTGGGTTTCCTGTTTATACCTCAATGATTATCATTGTGGGGCAGCCAGGATGGGGAACTTCTGATTCAAAACTGAGCCTACCTGGAGGAGCACATCTAGCTGATAGACTCCCTCTGAGAGTGTCTTCAGGATCTGTCTAGGTTTCCAAACTGAGGCCATATACTGTCTGGGCAGGTCCCCCAACAACAAGTGAGCACAGTTATGTTACAAGGACTTGTCATTTCTAAGGCAGACAATGGAGCTTGGGTGATGAAGTTCATAAAATCAGCCTCCTGGAGCAAGGACCAGGGGAGAAAGGCTAGAAAATGCATCTGAGAGTCAGAATGAAGAATAAGCAGTCCAGCACGGTAAGTGCTAAATTTAAGGTCTGAACAGTACTGAAAAAGGAGGAGAATGGTTGTGGGGAAAGATCACTTTCCTTAAATAGAGGAAGAATCAAAACACGCACTTGATGTCTGTCTTTAGACACACGTGTTGTCTGTGTTGCTTCGGAGAACAAGACAATGTTTCTAATGGAAAAAATATCCCATTTCAATAGAAGGAAAATGCTTTTTGCAGTGAAGCTATCCTACCATTATATGGTTTATGAGAGAGTGAGTTTTCCATTGCTGGAGGGATCCATGGAAGGTTTGTTGGAATGAGAACTTGATTGAGGATATGATCAGATTAAATATTGTTGACTGACACCGGAAACCAGACAGGTCTAAGGGAACATATAAGCTGCTGGAGTGAGATCCAAGGTCCACATCTTGAGAAACCTGTATGCAGGTCAGGAAGCAACAGTTAGAACTGGACATGGAACAACAGATTGGTTCCAAATAGGGAAAGGAGTATGTCAAGGCTGTATATTGTCACCCTGCTTATTTAACTTATATGCAGAGTACATCATGAGAAATGCTGGGCTGGAAGAAGCACAAGCTGGAATCAAGATTGCTGGGAGAGATATCAATAACCTTAGATATGCAGGCGACACCACCCTTATGGCAGAAAGTGAAGAAGAACTAAAGTTGAACCTCTTGATGAAAATGAATGAGGAGAGTGGAAAAGTTGGTTTAAAGCTCAACATTCAGAAAACTAAGATCATGCCATCTGGTCCCATCCCTTCATGGGAAATAGATGGGGAAACAGTGGAAATAGTGGCTGACTTTATTTTGGGGGGCTCCAAAATCACTTCAGATGGTGACTGCAGCCATGAAATTGAAAGACACTTACTCCTTGGAAGGAAAGTTATGACCAACCTAGACAGCATATTAAAAAGCAGAGACATTACTTTGCCAACAAAGGTCCATCTAGTCAAGGCTATGGTTTTTCCAGCAGTCATGTATGGATGTGAGAGTTGGACAGTGAAGAAGGCTGAGCACCAAAGAATTGATGCTTTTGAACTGTGGTGTTGGAGAAGACTCTTGAGAGTCCTTGGACTGCAAGGAGATCCAACTAGTTCATCCTAAAGGAGATCAGTCCTGGGTGTTCATTGGAAGGACTGATGTTGAAGCTGAAACTCCAATACTTTGGCCACCTCATGCAAAGAGTTGTTTCATTGGAAAAGACCCTGATGTTGGGAAGGATTAGGGGCAGGAGGAGAAGGGGACGACAGAGGATGAGATGGCTGGATGGCATCACCGACTCAATGGACATGAGTTTGGGTGGACTCTGGAAGTTGGTGATGGATAGGGAGGCCTGGCATGCTATGATTCATGGGGTCGCAAAGATCGGACAGGACTGAGTGACTGAACTGAACTGAAGCAATTTAGCATACACGAAGCCAGGTTTATGCTAGTAAACCAGCTCTTTAAAATTAAATTAAATTTTAAAACCGCCCTGATGTGACATTTGCCAATTTTCATGGCAACCAGCTAAAACACGGGTGTGTTCTCTGGGAGTAGACTGGGCTCCCATGAGAGTTTGTCATGCCTGCCACACAGCCCTGCACAGAATACCCATGAAGCAGAGGGAACCTGGGGAAGAGTTCAGGCCACCATTTGAATCCCAGGTCATTTTATCAGCTATCTGATTTTCAGATGAGTTGTCTCAGTTTCCTTGTCTGTAAAATAGAGACAATAATAGTATTTAGCAGATGGGGTTTTTGTAAGGAATAAATAAGTTAATAACATTGTGACCTTGGAATAGTTCATTGTACATTTTAAGCATTACATTTAAAGTAGCTGTAATATTCTCAGATATAATTTAGTAGACATGGGAACAGGCATATGAACATGACACAATTGGCAAAGAAAGATGAGAACTTGAGTTTTCTCACTCCTACTTAATTCTAGACGTTTTTGACAAATTATGTTGCCTGCTTTGCGTCACTATCATACTTGTATCCCAAACTAAACAAAAGGACTTTCAAGGGAAAAATAAATCTGGATACGGCAGAGGCCAGAAGATGTATAATCGTATTTGCAATCCTGAGTACTTTTCAGAGTAAAATTTAAATGACAGTTGAATCCTGTGAAAATGAAATTCTTCGTTACATGGTTTTGGCTAAATCCCACGTCAAATAATCCAAATACAAAAGTGCCAAAAGCAACCTGCAGTGACAATCTCTTTTTTTTTTTTTTAAGCAGATTTCTTTTCTTTCTTTTTGAAAAAATATTCTTATATTCAGCTGAGTAGGTCTTCATTGCAGCACAAAGGATCTTCATTGCATGTTGTGGCACATGGACCCTCTAGTTGTGGTGTGAGGGCTTAGTAGTTCTGCAGTATGTAGGATCTTAGTTCCCCAGCTAAGGATCGAACCCACATCCCTTGCATTGCAAGGTGGATTCTCAACCGCTGGACCACCAGGGAAGTCCCTGCAGTGACAACCTTAACACTGGGGTGAGGTGGTGAGCAGATTGACACAACTTTGCCAAAAGCTACTGAAATACAGTGCTTTTTACTATTATTATCTGAATTTTAGGATTTTGTTCCCTTCAATGAGTATGAATAACTCAAAATTAGTTGAACATATATATATATATCAAAAGTAATTTTCAAAGCTAGTGGCAATTTTTTTTTTTTAATTCAAAGAATGGTATGCATCTTCAAGTGAATTCCCTATAGACTGGTCTTTGAGATCATTTTCTTATGACACCAGTCATTTCCTGATATGGCAGGTACTCTGCCACAATTCTGAAACTTTGTCAATCAAAATTCAATTTCACTGACAAAAAAGCACTCATTTTTTCCTGGCAGATTCTATATTTTTTCCTTGAACTCAGTTGCTCTGTTTGACAGTATTAACGGTTCCATCAAATGTCCTGATGGAAATAAAGAAAAGACATAGACAGACATCTGGGGTTTCTCTGAAACACTGTCCCAAAACTCTCATCATGGGATTAAGAGCAGGCTAGGAGGATTGTCTAGTGCCCTGAATAAATTCAAATCACTCAACTCCTCTCTCTGCCTGAATGATTTTTGTTTGTCATATTGGAGCTATCTGAGTAGCCATGATGCTGTACTGAGGAGTGAGCATAAGTAAGAAGGTGTTTTGCCCCAAGGTGATGTAAGGTAAGGGCTTCCCTCGTAGCTCAGCTGGTAAGGAATCTGCCTGCAATGCAGGAGACCCCAGTTCAATTCATGGGTTGGGAAGATCCCCTGGAGAAGGGATAAGCTACCCACGCTAGTATTCTTGGTCTTCCCTGGTGGCTCAGATGGTAAAGAATCCGCCTGCAATGGAGGAGACGGGTTCAGTCCCTGGGTTGGGAAGATCCCCTGGAGAAGGGAATGGCAACCCACTCCAGTATTCTGGCCTGGAGAATCACCACGGCAGTGGAGCCTGGCAGGCTACAGACCATGGGGTCACAAAGAGTCAGACATGACTGAGCAACTAAGCACACATTGTGAAGTAGCACAACACAGAGAGAACCTAAATCAGGAAGGAAGAGAATCACAACAGGAGATCGTACACCCAGTCTTGTTTGCATGGTTATGTGATCTGAAAATGAGAGCTTGAGCATCATGATCAAAAACCAAAATGGAGTGTGGAAGAGAAATAGATCAGGACTATTTACTTCACTGTCACCAGAAAGAGAGCTCAGATCTGTTTTTGTTTGGTGCCAGCTAATGGTACATTGGTCCAGGTGACTAGAGGGTTGGGAAGGAGAAAACTTGTTTCTAAAGTCAAAACTCTTTTCTCAAATCTGTGTCTGAGAAAGGAGACCCTTTTCCCACTCCAGATCAAATGAAGATCAGTTTCCCATTCTCCCCACATTTCTGGCAGCCCAGGACCTCCACCTTTTTGCCCAGCCTTCTCCAGTTTCCCTCTGCAGCTGCTGTGACACCACTTTCCACACTATGGCCAACTTTACCTGTCTACACTCCTATACACTCAGCTCCTGAAGTCTGTCTTTCAAGACTGTTATTTTGATAACAGCAAATTGTCAAGGAGACAAGTTAAATGCAACATTTGCCTGCAGTGCCTGTTTTCTCTGAGGCACACTTGCGTTCTCAACATCGTGGCCACACCATAGATGTAAACATAAAGCCACATGCCACATGGGTCATATGCGCTGCCCGTGACTTCCATCATTTTGTTTGTATTTTTAATATACATAAGTCACACCATATCTTCAATTTGTATGTGGTTTTTGGATGAACAGAATCTTGATAATTATAACTTTTAACAGAAAAGAGCATATGTACCACCATGTGTCCATCATTCAGCTTCAAAAATGTTCAATATTCTGCTGATCTGTTACTAATGTCAAATGTTTACCTTGTTTTCCATATTTTGCAAGTATGAACATGTTGCAAAGAATGGTGCTTAAGGTAGATTCTGTATTTAGAGCATCTCCTTGGCACAGATACCCAGCGGCAGAATTTCTGAGAGTAGTACTCCCTGTAAGTACTCTGCATATCAGGGGGTTAAACAATGGTCGACTGCTTCTGTTTACGCTCATGCTTTGCCCACTGAAGACAAGCTTTACTCTTTGGGGTTGCTTTGTGGATGAAAAATGACCCAAAGTGGGCTCCAAGCTCAGGGTTAAGGTCTTCTATACACTGTGGGAGGGTCTTTGGGGACCATCTTGAATGTCATAGAAGCTGTTGCTATAATTGCAGAGAAATGTGAGGCGCACGGATCAGAGTAACAGTCAAAGGTGCAAGTAAGTTCTTTGTGCATTTTAATCAAAGAACAGTTTGCACGCCGGTGTTTTTTTCTCACTTCCCCAAGTCCTTCTTGACAACACAACAAATGATAATCTGAAATCAAACACGACACTCTACCTGCAGGACCCGACGCTGACAGATGGAGCTGTGTTTAAATAGCTTCATGTTGCCAGTTCCAATAATGAAAAAGTACACAAAAGCCCAAGTCTGATGGGAAAAAGGGAAGTGCTCTGAATTTGAAAGGGAATCAGGTAAGCATATTGGTAATGAGGATCATCCAACCTGTCAGCACACGGGGCGGCATTTCCTCTGATTGGCTGGAGCAGCCACCGCTGTGGCCCGGGGCCAACTCAACACGGGTGGGTGAAGTGGTGGAAAGTTTGGGGATGCTAAGGGCCTTTGTTTAGCTTAGATGGGGCATGAGGGAACCCTGCCAGATCTTTAATCCGTGTTAGGCTTGTGAGTGTGCAACAGCTGCTTTTGTTATCTGAGAATGAGGCATCCTGGAGCTGTGGGACTGCTCTAGGCGTAATGATTCAGGGGTTTTGTTAAATAAAAGCACTCAGATGACATTCTAGTGAAGGGTAAGGCCTCAGAAGACTCCAGAAAGGAAAACAACCTTTACCTTGAATTTTGGGGGTTGGTTCTGAGGGAATGCAGTTATGTATCAAGTTGAAAAACCTGCAAAATAATTTGTGGAGGGTAAAAATAGTCTTTTTGTCCTCAATCAGATTTGAATTTGTTTCAGCACCATCTGGAGAGAATATTAAATTTTGTCTCTCTGATCATATACGGCAAGGAAACTCGCTTCACTATTTATGGCCTTTTTTAAAAAAATTGCAGTTGATTCACAATGTTGTGTTAGTTTCAGGTAATAGCAAAGTGATTCAGTTATATATTTTTTCAGATTCTTTTCCATTACAGATTATTACAAGATACTGAATATAGTTTCTTGTTCTATACAGTAAGACCTTGTTGTTTATTTTATATATAGCAGTGTGTGTATGTTAATCTCAAACTCCTAATTAACCTCTCTTCCCTTCTCTCTCTGCTATTCCCTATGGTAACCATAAGTTTGTTTTCTTTGTGAGTTTATTTCCATTTTATAAATATGTTCATTTATATCATATTTTAGATTCCACATATAAGTATTATCATATGTTATTGATAGCTCAGTTGGTAAAGAATCCACCTGCATTCCAGGAGAGCCCAATTCCTGGGTTGGGAAGATCCGCTGGAGAAGGGATAGGCTACTCCTCCAGAATTCTTGGGCTTCCCTTGTGGCTCAGCTGGTAAAGAATCTGCCTGCAATGCAGGAGACCTGGGCTCGATCCTTGGGTTGGGAAGATCCTCTGGAGAAGGGAATGGCTACCCACTCCAGTATTCTGGCCTGGAGAATTCCATAGACTGTATAGTCCACGGGGTTGCAAAGAGTCAGACATGACTGAGCAAATTTCACGTTCACTTTGTTACTTGTGTTTCTCTGACCTACTTCACTTGGTATGATCATTTCTAGGTCCATCCATGTTGCTCAAAATGGCATTATTTATTCTTTTATATGGCTGAATAATATTGTATGTTTGTGGCTTTTTTAATCCTCACCTTTCAGGAACTGGCCTATATCTGTTCCATAGCACTTTAGGGGTCTTGCCAGAGATGTCCTGGGTGCTTCATTAGTTTGAAGTTGGTTTCATCCTAATGTGTCTTCAATCATACTGGAAAGTCATCCTGCAGCTCTGTCACCATCTTTAAACCCACTGATAACCTGAGTCCACCAGCATGTATTGGTGAATCTTTTATACAAGTTCTGTAGGTGAATTTTTTATACAAGCCCTGTACAGAGGTTACAAAGATAAATATGACAGCCACTAAATTTAAGGAGTTCATGGGAGAGGCAGGAGATAGACATTAAGTACATCATTATGGGCTTCTCTGTCAGCTCAGTGGTTAAGAATCTGTCTGCCAATATAAGGTACACAAGTTTGATCCCTGCTTCAAGAATGTCCCACATGCCATGTGGCAACTAAGCCCATGTGCCACAACTACTGAAGCTGGTGCACCTAGAGCCCATGCTCTGCAATAAGAGAAGCCACTGCAATGAGAAGTCTGTGCAACACAACTAGAGAGAAGCCTCCACTGGCCACACAACTAGAGAAAGCTCAGGCACAGGAACAAAGACCCAGCACAGCCAAAATTAAATAAATAACTAAATCTTAAAAAAAAGACATCATTATAAAATAATATGTAATAACCAGGGCAACCTCCAGAAAGGTTATGAGGATACCTGGGTTTGTTGGTAAGAGGTGTCCAGGAAGACCTGGGGAGTCAGCAGCCGCTCTTTGAGATAAAGGTAATCAACAAAGGCTTCCTCAGTGGCTCAGTGGTAAAGCATCTACCTGGCAATGCAGAAGACACAGGTTCAATCCTTGGGTTGAGAAGATCCCCTGGAGAAGGAAACGGCAACCCACTCCAGTATTCATTCTTGCCTGGGAAATCCCATGGACAGAGGAGCCTGACTGACGTGCTACAATCCATGGGGTTGCTAAAGAGTCGGACACTACTGAGTGACTAAACAACAACAATAAATCAACAAATAGCTACTATTTGTGGAGTTCCCCAAATGTGCTAGGTTTTAAACTAGGCAATTTAATTTAATAAAGTAAATATAACAACCCCATGCATTAGATATTGTGAATCACAATGTACAGCTAAGAAAACTAACTGAAAGAAGTAATGAACTTAGGCACACCCAGCCTGAAAGAGTCAAAAAACAGACACAAATTTAGTATTTTTTCTGACTTCAAAACCTGTACTCCTTGCTCAATACAACACTGCTTTTGGAAAAGAGAAGTGACAGAGGTGTGTACTCAGGCAGAGAGGTAGAGTTATTGCCACCAAGTTTTCCATCTGTTCCTTCACCTCTTTCCTGCAGAAAAGACTCAGCATCATGACATTTTAACCTGCCTTCTCAGTCACCTGATTATGACATACCACTGCATTCCTTTATTTACTTCTTCAAAACATATTCCTTAGCAGACACCCTGAGACAAAACTCAAAAATGCAGATTCCTGTAAGAACAAACCAAAAAAGTGAAAATCCCAACAAAAGCTTCTAAAAATGACTGATGGGTTTCCAGCTTCCTCTACAGCCTAGATGGTTTTGTCATGTCCATGGTCAGTGCAGGCAGGTATCAAATCATGATTTGTGCATTTTTTGGAGAGCTCTCTGTTCATCTCAGTTTACTAAAAGAACATCTCTACTGATTTGGTCACAGCCTTACAAAGGCACACGGACCATTTCTGAAAAATAAAATGACCTAGGACATTAGCAATCTGCAACAGGTACACTAAATACAATACCCCCCTCCTAATCTCTAATACTATGGTCACCTGATGCAAAGAGCAACCTCACTGGAAAACAGCCTGATGCTGGGAAAGATTGAGGACGCGAGGAAAAAGGGATGACAGAGGATGAGATGGTTGGATGGCATCATTGACTCAATGGACATGAGTTTGAGCAAACTCTGGGAGATAGTGAAGGACAGGAAGGCCTGGTGTGCTGAAGTCCATGGGGTCACAAAGAGCTGGACACGACAGAGAAACTGAACAATAACAACCTCCCAATCAGGTAGAAGCCAAGAGGATAGAAACTCTGACTCAATATTAGCTAACCAGAGACCAAAGCTTTTGACTAGTTATTGATCAGCCGAAGTGAGCCTCTTTATCTTTGGACATATCTTATGTGCCTTGATTTGTGTAGAGAAATGAATTATTGATCAAATTTCACTTCATGAGAGCACATGGGAATGCACTTTGGTTTGACCTAGCTTCTGAAATAGCTCACAGGTTTAGTGATATTTACTCAAAGTGTAGGTGCAATGGCCATGTGTGACTGTATTGTGTGGTTATGTTGAACAATGTCTCAGCACTTACTTTGCAGTTAACCTTGAGATCAAAATGGGTAATACTGGTCCTTCTGACTAGAGATGGGATGGCTTTCTCACTAGTCACATACCCTTATTAGATGCCTCAATTTTCCCAAGTGATTGACAGCCTAAACCTAGTCCAGCTGACTATTAAAGCATGTGTTTTTATTCTTAACTGGTATAATAGCTCAATGTCATCTGAATCTCCTAGGAGGATCCCCATGCATATTCTGATTTCACAGGTCTGGGGTGGGTCAAGATTTGGTATTTCTAGTAATCTCTTAGAAACATTGCTGACTCTTTGACCGCACTGAGAAGCAAGGTGAAAGACTATGGTCTGGGTTGTTATCAGAGAATAATTTCTAACACATACTCAACCATTTATGAGGATCTAGACAAATGAATAAATTATGTATACTTTGGGAAATCCTCAGTAAATATTATTCATCTCTCCTCAGTAAATATTATTCATCTCAGTTGAGCTTTTGAGGGTTTCAGTAAACCACTAAATAATACTTCAGTGCATGTTAATATGATTTCTTTTTTAACCCTCAAACAGAGTTAAGAAATAGCTACAGTTACTGCATTTATAGATGGGAACCTGACGTTCAAATAGTTTCAGAAAATTACCCACAGCCACTCAACTCTTAAATGACAGAGCCAAATTCAGACCTGAATTAACTGATATATTTGGTCTTTTACTTCTGATTTCATTTTATTGTCTTACTCTTAATTCCTTTTTCTATTGTTTTCTTAGTAAAATATATCCTTATTACTATATTGCATGGACTCTTTATGCTATCTAAAACACTGTTTTGTTTTTCTTATTCTTTAACTTCTTTGTTAAATAATTCAAGTACAAAAAATTGCAATGCAGAGCAAGCCATGATTGGGAAAACACAAAAGTTCTACTTCCAACTCTCAGAGATAATTCTTAAAATCTTAGTGTCTCTCTTTCCAGACTTTCCCCACTAAAATTTGCTTACCTTCTTTCTTGAAATAATGAAATAGAATTCCATGTATATGCTTTGTAGTTACCTTTCTTCATTTACTGATATATTAATAATCTAGCCATATTTACAGGGCTTCCCAGGTGGCGCTAGTGGTAAAGAACACACCTGCCAATTCAGGAGACATCAGAGACACAGGTTCGACCCCTAGATCAGGAAGATCCCCTGGAGGATGGCAACCCACTCCAGTATTCTTGCCCGGAGAATCCCATGGCCCAAGGAGCCTGGCGAGCTACAGTCCATAGGGTCACAAAGAGTCAGACACAACTAAAGCAACTTAGCATTCACCCATACTTACAAAATGCTACTCATAATTAGTATAGGATATTTGTTTAAATGAGTAAAGACTAATTCATAGGTTCTATCTCTGGTTCTTAGACATTTACATTGTTTCATTTTTGTTTGTTTTATGAGTTTAAGTAACATCACAGTCAATAACATACTTCATATTTGTGTCTGTGTGCATTTTTAACTTATTTTTTCCCAGATACTTTAGTGACACAGAATATTATTTTTAAACTATTAATATCTTTATCTAAAGCTAGTAAAGAGAAATTTCCTTTGGTTCTGAATCCCACTTCTCTCCCTAGAGTCCTTTCAACTGAGATGTTTCCTTCAAGATTTTTCTACTTTTATACACAGCTGTACATAGTAAATGGTTCTAGGATTTTTTTGAGCACACCGTAGGTCTCCTGAAATCACATTTCATAGGAAATATTTCCCAAAAGACACACTGCTTTGTATGTCAGAGCAGCCTTTTATTCCATCCTGCTATCATGGCCCATTGTCATCTGTACATTTTTGTCAAGTTGACAAGTGGTAATTAGTACCCTTCAGGAGTAACCCCACTTAAGAATTTGTATGCATTGTTTTAGACCTTTTCCCAAACTTGCATTTGCAAACAGCTAAGTACACACTCTTAGAATATATCCTGCCCTTTATGTGTGTATATGTGTTCAGTTCAGTCCAGTTCAGTTGCTCAGTCGTGTCCAACTCTTTGCGACCCCATGAACTGCAGCACGCCACGCCTCCCTGTCCATCACCAACTCCCAGAGTCCACCCAAACCCATGTCGATTGAGTCGGTGATGCCATCCAACCATCTTATCCTCTGTCATCCCTTTCTTCTCCTGCCTTCAATCTTTATGTGCTAATAAATGATATAATCTACAAGCCTTGTGAAATGGACAATATCTCTTAGAGAACAATTCATGTAAGTGGTGTAAATCAGTTTCTCAAACTGGCCACTTTATTGAGATTTTGGGCCAGATAGTTCTGTGTGGTGAGAGGCTTCCCTGTTTATTGTACAATGTTTAGCAGCATCCCTGGCCTCTCTGTCCATCAGATGACATTAGTATTTCTTCACATCCTCTTGCAACTGTGACAATCGAAACTACCTCCATACACTGCCAAATATTCCCTGGGAAGAAAATTTCTCCAAGTTAAGAACCAATATATAAATGTACCTCATTCCTTTGTCATACTTCCTTACATTCCAAATTACTTAGCGATGTTTTCCTGTTACAAGATTGCAATGAATATCTTTTTGTAAGAGAACAATCTTCTTGAGTAATATTGATAATATGGCATAATGGGAAAAGACAGTTTATGGAACTGGACCTCCTGGGTTCAAATTTTAAATTTTAAATTTGTAAAATGGGGATACTATTGGAAACTAATGAGTTCCATTTAAGTTTCCATACTTAATAGTTTCCACACTTAGTTTCCATTTAAGTATGCAAAGCACTTAAAAGAGTGGAAGCAATTTATCGATAAATGCTGTCTCTGCAGGCGAGTGTGCAAGTGTTTCTCCAGGGTAGAAACTGAGCAGCTATATAGCTGGACTGTATAAGAGATGCATGTTTTTAATTTGAAGAGATGATGCAAAATCTCCTCCCAGAGAAGTATAGCAATTTATACTATCATTAATAATATATTATATAGTTAGTTCCTAACTTACTTATCAGCATTTTCATATCATATTCTAACACTTTTTCTAACCTTATGAAGTATAAATAGTATTTCATTTTTATTGTGATTTGCATATTCCTATTTTTATAGAGTTTGAAAATTTTTTTCATATTTTTATTTGCAATTCATATTTCCTGTTCTGTGACTTGTCTGTTCATATCTTTTGCCAATTTCTACTTTTTTGTTTCTCTTTTACTTACTGGTGTGTGATACTTCAACTGTTTTGCTTAATAACCTTTGTTCCATATATTACAAATATTTTTCACAGATTTAGCAATTGATTTTAAACTTGGTATACTTTGATTATTGCAATACAGAGATTTTAAGTTTCAATGCAGTTGAATTTATTGATCTTTTCACTTGGGTTTTTGCTTTTGGGGATCCTATTTGAAAGAAGGCAGGTTATGAACTAACTGTCAATTGATTGGGAACTATCTATTTTACCAATTCAGAGAAAATTAGAAGGAGAAAATAAGATGATAGAAAAGGGAATAAGGTAAAGCACACTATTAATAATATCATGAATGAAGTAAACTAATACTGATGGATTATCAACATGCACTAGGGCTTCCATATATGAAGTCAATCTCACTGACAGTTGATTGTGTCACACTTCAGAAGAAGACAAGTCTAAATGAAGATGTCATCCTGATAAGCTCATAGTAATTGTGGACAGTCAGTGTAGGAACCAAGTTTAGTAATAACTCCTGCACCATTATGGTACAGTTTAATCATTGCATTTGGCAAGAAACTCTGACATATTTTGAACATTCTGCTTGAGGATGGCATTCCCTTGAATTATATTTACATCAAAAGTGGCTGAAAGAAACGTGTATTTGTTTTAAATTTTAAAACTGAAATATTTAGAAAACTGTGCATTTCTATGAAGTTAAGTGAAGTGCTACCATTTCTGAATAATAGTAATGTGGCATGAAAGTTTTTATACCCACCTTACTTTTTCTGCTTGGGATGAATACCACCTCTCTGACTGGATCCTGCCTCTATCAATCTAGCAGTAGGTATGATTAGGAAAACAAAGCAAAACGAGGAAAGTGACGGGACTCTGTATGCATAAAAATGCACGGCAGTTCTGTCAAGTGCTGGTCAACCCCACCAGTTCAACTTTTTAACATTTAACCATAAAGCTGAGTCTGAAAGGGAAATTTTCTTCAACCCCTCAGACCAGGGGTAAAACCTGATCTTATCCACCATCCCTCTCAACAAAACTACCTTCTCTGAAAAACAACAACAACAACAAAAGCTATGTGTAACCATCTAACTTTAGTCAGGTTAGAGGGTAATAGGAAGAAGAACGAGACATTGTGAGGAAGTGAGGGGATTAGAAGACCAAGAAGATGTGAGAAAAGTGAGAGAAATCATAGAATACGGCTTTTCATGCCTCTCGGAGGTGAACCAAGTGTAGATTGACAGGAGATGGAAGGAAGAAAGTTAAGAAATGTCTCCATTCTCAGGATCTGGTGCACAACTGTCTAATGATAAGACCATTCTGGGGATGGACTTCCTGCCTAGCTCAGGTTGCAATATCTTGTAAAATACTTCCAAATATAGTGAAATATAGTGAAGTATCTGTAGAGGCTAAGGGAGAAGTAGTAGCTGGATATATAAGCAACTCTGTCCTTTTGAGTCTATTAGGCGGCACAGCCTGCACTAAGTGAAGCTGTAGCCTTATCACACAGCAGGTATGTCTCAGAAAAGCCCTTCATTTCAAGTCTACGTTTGACTAGGTCTGTGGAACTGACAGATGGTTATGGGTCTTAGGAGAGGGCAATCAGACTGATGATGGGCAGCAAAGCAGCCCTTTTCATGAGCAGTGATAAACGTATACATTAGAGACAACTCTGAAAGTGAGGGAAAACTTGAACTTCAGTGAAACGACCTTTAATAAAAAGACAAGGATGACATGAAAGCAAGACATGTCTTACTTTTATGCAGTCCCTGTACTCCTGTAAAGCTGGATGTAAATTAAATACATTTTCAAAAAATAAAAGTATTTTTGCACTTTTTTAGACCTAAACTTTATTGAAGTATACATGTATGTTTCAGAAAAAAATATACCAGTAATTAGTTTTCAGCTTGATGAATCTTTCAAACTAAGTATCTGTGCCTGTGTAACTAGAACCCAAGTAATGGCCTGCTCCCAGGAAACCCCCTCATGCCTCCATCAGTCACTACTCACCTACCCCAAATGAAACTCAATCTATCTCAATATCTAACAGCACAGTTTTCCTGGTTTTAATTCTGATAGAAATAAAAAAATATATTTTTTTCACAAAAAATTATGTTTTATTCAATAACGATAGTTTCATATTTTATATTTAGGACTGTAATCCATTTTGAATTAATGTTAATGTAAGATGTAAATTATAGGCTGAGATTCTGTTACTTTAATATATAAATGTCTAACTGTTCCAGCAAGTTAAGTTCAGTCACCCATTCGTGTCCAACTCTTGCAAGCTCATGAACTGCAGCACACCAGGCCACCCTGTCCATCACCAACTCCCAGAGTTTACCCAAACTCATGTCCATTGAGTCATTGATAACATCCACCCATCTCATCCTCTGTCGTCCACTTCTCCTCCTGCCCTCAATCTTTCCCAGCATCAGGGTCTTTTCCAATGAGTCAGCTCTTCACATCAGGTGGCCAAAGTATTGGAGTTTCAGCTTCAACATCAGTCCTTCCAATGAATACCCAGGACTGATCTCCTTTAGGATGGACTGGTTGGATCTCCTTGCAGTCCAAGGGACTCTCAAGGGTCTTCTCCAACACCACAGTTCAAAAGCATCAATTCTTCCGTGCTCAGCTTTCTTCACCGTCCAACTCGCACATCCATACATGACTACTGGAAAAACCATAACCTTGACAAGACAGACCTTTGTTGACAAAGTAATGTTTCTGCTTTTTAATAAGCTGTCTAGGTTGGTCATAACTTTCCTTCCAAGGAGTAAGCGTCTTTTAATTTCATGGCTGCAATCACCATCTGCAGTGATTTTGGAGCTCAAAAAAATAAAGTCCATGACTGTTTCCACTGTTTCCCATCTATTTGCCAAGAAGTGATGGGATCGGATGCCATGATCTTAGTTTTCTGAATGTCGAGCTTTAAGCCAACTTTTTCACTCTCGTCTTTGACTTCCATCAAGAGGCTGTTTAGTTCTTGTTCACTTTCTTCCATAAGGGTGGTGTCATCTGCATATCTGAGATTATTGATATTTCTCCCAGAAATCTTGATTCCAGCTTGTGCATCTTCCAGCCCAGTGTTTCTCATGATGTACTCTGCATATAAGCAGGGTGACAATATACAGCCTTGATGGACTCCTTTTCCTATTTGGAACCAGTCTGTTGTTCCATGTCCAGTTATAACTGTTGCTTCCTGATCTGCATATAGGTTTCTCAAGAGGCAGGTCAGGTGGTCTGGTACTCCCATCTCTTTCAGAATTTTCCACAGTTTGTTGTGATCCACACAGTCAAAGGCTTTGGCATAGTCAATAAAGCAGAAATAGATGTTTTCTGGAACTCTCTTGTTTTTTCAATGATCCAACGGATGTTGGCAATTTGATCTCTGGTTCCTCTGCCTTTTCTAAAACCAGCTTGAACATGTGGAACTTCACAGTTCACGTATTGCTGAAGCCTGGCTTGGAGAATTTTGAGCATTACTTTACTAGTGTGTGAGATGAGTGCAATTGTGCGGTAGTATGAGCATTCTTTGGCATTGCCTTTCTTTGAGATTGGAATGAAAACTAACCTTTTCCAGTCCTGTGGCCACTGCTGTGTGTGTGTTTGTGTGTGTTAGTTGCTTAGTCATGTCTAACTCTTTGCAATCCCATAGACCGCAGCCCCACCAGGCCCCTCTGTCCATGGGATTCTCCAGGCAAGAGTACTGGAGTGGGTTGCCATTTCCTTCACCAAAAGGAACTATAGAAAGAAAGAAAGTGAAGTCGCTCAGTCGTGTCTGACTCTTTGGGACATCATGGACTGTAGCCTACGAACCTCACCCATCCATGAAATTTTCGAGGCAAGAGTACTGGAGTGGGTTGCCGTTTCCTTCTCCAGTGGCCACTGCTGAGTTTTCCAGATTTGCTGACGTATTGAGTGCAGCACTTTCACAGCATCATCTTTGAGGATTTGAAATAGCTCCACTGGAATTCCATCACCTCCACTAGCTTTGTTCATAGTGATGGTTCCTAAGGCCCACTTGACCTTACATTCCAGGATGTCTGGCTCTAGGTGAGTGATCACACCATCCTGATTATCTGGGTTGTGAAGATCCTTTTTGTACAGTTCTTCTGTGTATTCTTGCCACGTCTTCTTAGTATCTTCTGCTTCTGTTAGGTTCATACCATTTCTGTCCTTTATTGTGCCTATCTTTGCATGAAATGTTCCCTTGGTATCTAATTTTCTTGAAGAGATCTCTAGTCTTTCCCATTCTATTGTTTTCCTCTATTTCTTTGCATTAATCACTGAGGAAGCCTTTCTTATTTCTCCTTGCTCTTCTTTGGAACTCTGCATTCAAATGGGTATATCTTTTCTTTTCTCCTTTGCTTTTCACTTCTCTTCTTTTCACAGCTCTTTGTAAGGCCTCCTCAAACAGCTTTTTTGCTTTTTTGCATTTCTTTTTCTTGGGATTGTTCTTGATTCCTGTCTCCTGTACAATGTCATGAACTTCCGTCCATAGTTCATCAGGCAGTCTGTCTATCAGATCTAGTCCCTTAAATCTATTTCTCACTTCCACTGTATTGTCATAATGGATTTGATTTCAGTCATACCTGAATGATCTACTGGTTTTCTCCACTTTCTTCAATTTCAGTCTGAATTTGACAATAAGGAGTTCATGATTTGAGCCACAGTCAGCTCCCAGTCTTATTTTTGCTGACTGTATAGATCTTCACCATCTTTGGCTTCAAAGAATATAATCAATCTAATTTCAGTGTCAACCGTCTGGTGATGTCCATGTGTAGAGTCTTCTCTTGTATTTTTGGAAGAAGGTTTGCTATGAATAGTGCGTTCTCTTGGCAAAACTCTATTAGCCTTTGCCCTGCTTCACTCTGTACTCCAAGGCCAAATTTGCCTGTTACTCCAGGTGTTTCTTGACTTCCTACTTTTGCATTCCAGTCCCCTATAATGAAAAGGACATCTTTTTGGGGTGTTAGTTCTAGAAGCTCTTGTAGGTCTTCCGAGAACTGTTCAACTTCAGCTTCTTTAGCATTACTGCTCGGGGTATAGACTTGGATTATCGTGATATTGAATGGTTTGCCTTGGAAACAAACAGAGATCATTCTGTCGTTTTTGAGATTGCACCCAAGTACTGTATTTTGGGCTCCAAAATCACTGCAGGTGGTGATTGAAGCCATGAAATTAAAAGATGCTTACTCCTTGGAAGGAAGGTTCTGATCAATCTAGATAGCATATTTAAAAGCATAGACATTACTTTGCCAACAAACATCCGTCTAGTCAAGGCTATGATTTTTGCAGTGGTCATGTATGGATGTGAAAGTTGGACGGTAAAGAAAGCTGAGCACCGAAGAATTGATGCTTTTGAACTGTGGTGTTGGAGAAGACTCTTGAGAGTCCCTTGGACTGCAAGGAGATCCAACCAGTCCATCCTAAAGGAGATCAGTCCTGGGTGTTCATTGGAAGGACTGATGTTGAAGCTGAAACTCCAATACTTTGGCCACCTCATGCGAAGAGTTAACTCTTTGGAAAAGTCCCTAATGCTGGGTAGGATTGGGGGCAGGAGGAGAAGGGGATGACAGAGGATGAGATGGTTGGATGGCATCACCAACTCGATGGACATGGGTTTGGGTAAACTCCGGGAGTTGGTGACGGACAGGGAGGCCTGGCGTGCTGCGATTCATGAGGTCGCAAAGAGTCGGACACGATCGAGCGACTGAACTGAACTGTATTTTGGACTCTTTTGTTGACTATGATGGCTACTCCATTTCTTCTAAGGAATTCCTGCTCACAGTAGTAAATAAAACGGTCATCTGAGTTAAATTCACCCATTCCAGTCCATCTTAGCTCATTGATTCCTAGAATGTCAATGTTCACTCTTGTCATTTGTTTGACCACTTCCAATTTGCCTGATTCATGGACCTGACATTCAGGTTCCTATGCAATATTGCTCTTTACAGCATCAAACCTTGCTTCTATCACCAGTCACATCCACAACCGGGTGTTGTGTTTTCTTTGGCTCCATCCCTTCATTCTTTCTGGAGTTATTTCTTCACTGATTCCCAGTAGCATATTGGGCACCTACCAACCTGGGGAGATCATCTTTCAGATTCCTATCTTTTTGCCTTTTCATACTGTTCATGGGGTTCTCAAGGCAAGAATCCTGAAGTGGTTTGCCATTCCCTTCTCCAGTGGACCACATTCTGTCAGACCTCTCTACCACGACCCGTCCGTCTTGGGTGGCCCCACATGGTATGTCTTAGTTTCATTGAGTTAGACAAGGCTGTGGTCCATATGATCAGATTGGCTAGTTTTCTGTGATTGTGGTTTCAGTCTGTCTGCTCTCTTTGTTCCAGCAAAGTTTGTTGTAAAATCTATCCTTTCTCCATTGAATTTTCTTGGCACTATTGTTAAAAATCAATTGACTGTTTCAGCTGAACTGACTGACTGATGTTTCTACATATCTATTTCCAGATTCTGTACTTTCCATTTATCTAGCTGTAGATCCTTTCTCCAATATTAAACTGTTGTGCTTATTATACCTTTATGCCAGGCCTTAAAATCAGGTAGTGTGTTTTTATTCTTCATTTTCAAAGTTGTTCCAGCTGTACAAATCTCTTTCCCTTTTCAAACAATTTAAAAACCAACTTTTGATAGCTACAATAAATTCTGACATGATTTTAATTGCATTAAATCTATAAATCAATTTGTGAACATTGACATTTTAAATATCTTATTTCATTAAATACATGAACACAATATATCTCACCATTCACTTACATCTTCATTGATGACTTTTGTCAGACTTTTATAATTTTCATCACAAAGATATTGCACAGATTTCACTGGATTTGTGCCAAAATATTTCATTTTCTTTGACATTTTAAGTGATACTGTTTTGTTGTTGTTTTTTTTTTTACTTTTGATTTCCAGTTGTTCATTGTTAGTATATAGAATTATAACTGAATTTTGTGTATTATCTTTGCATCCTTCAGTCTGGCTGAATTAATTTATTCATTACTGAAAGAGAACATAAAAAGGAGAAAGCAAAGAGGCTGAGAAGGGTTGCAAAGTGTTCTTACTTGAAATCGGGAAAAACATAGTATAGTAGCCCTGAGAGAGACAGTAAAAGGATGGAGATGAAAGGAGGAGTAGGCAGAAGGCAGTATTACTTAATACTCCTCGTACTCAGGCAGCCTTTCTTCAAACTCTTGAAAAGCTCAGAATCTGCTACACTGTGTATTATTCAATTATACTTTTATTTCTCTCCAATTTGCTTACTATCCTTTAATTTACCTCCTCTACTCACTGCCCTCCCTTCAAAATTCTTAGATGCTTTTTGAAGTCAAGGGACAGGTCTTAAACACTGGCTTGTGAAATAGTCATATCTCGTTTTCTCTCTCCCACCTCTAACTCTTCCATAATACTTTTTGAAATGATGAAACTAGTCTGGATTCTTTCATTTAACAAGCACATATTCATCATGTACTAGGTGTAAGCTACTGTACAGGAGACTGTGGGCTTCGAGATACAGAGTAGAGACAGCATTCAAAATATTTAACAATTTGTACACATCTAGGTCTTCCCAGGTGGCTCAGTGGGTAAAGAATCTGCCTGACAAAGCAGGAGACTCAAGAGACACGGGTTTGATCTCGGGGCCAGGAAGATCCCCTGGAGTAGGAAGTGGCAACCCACTCCAGTATTCTTGCTTGGAGAATTCCATGAATAGATGAGCCTAGCAGGCTACAGTCTATGGGGTCACAAAGAGTCCAAAAAGGTAAGCAACTGACCTTACACACACATACTACATCTAACCTAAGTGAAAGGACAGAGCCATAGCCCTGGCCAGGACCCTACAGATCCTGCTGTGTCAGGTGTCAATCTTGTAATTATATGAATGAGGGGCTATCAGATGTCCTGAGGGAAGGATGATTGACTATTTGCTGAGTGATTTCAAGAACTGAAGAGTTTGTTGCACTTGCTAATCAAAAAGACAATATATAAATGAATGATGATAATATCATGAGGAATGATGATAATATCATGAGTTCCTAGAGAGGGCACAAGGGAAGTGTTATGGAAATTTGGGGAGGTAAAGATCAATTCTTTGGGGGAGGAGAATAAGGACATGTTAAACGACAAAAATAAAACAATTTAGCTTGATGTCCTTTATTCAAAGGGAATAACCTGTGGATTAAAGGAGTACAATGCTTCACAAGCAGTGGAGTACTTTTTCTGAAAGATTTTGTGCAAAAATGAGTTTTACAGAGGTTAGAAGCAGCAACATGGAGATAACAGGATTGACTGAGGTTGTATACATTACCTTATTTAGAACCATCATGGAACAAGAAAATAAGCATAGAGCACAGGGTGGCTTGGAGTCTGGGGACTGGGCTCTCTGGATATACTGTGTTTCTGCTAAGTGGAGTATTATAAGAACATGAAAATTCTACCTGCTGACGTGGCATTCCAGGCAAGAGTGACTCTATCTTGGGTTTATTAATAAATGTTTATTTCAATAGACATTTGAGTTGAGTCCCAAAGACTTGTGTATTTAGTTAATGCAGAAGTGGTGAAGGCAGAGAGCACAAATTAAGTGAAAGCAAAGAGGAAAAAGTGCACTGGGTTTGCCTATAACAAAACAGCTTAGAAAAAGAGTCGTATAAGATACTACTCCAAAATCACTGCAGATGGTGACTGAAGCCGTGAAATTAAAAGATGCTTGCTTCTCGGAAGAAAAGTTATGATAAACCTAGACAGCAAATTAAAAAGCAGAGACGTTACTTTGCTGACAAAAGTCCATATAGTCAAAATTATCGTTTTTCCAATAGTCATGTATGGATGTGAAAGTTGGACCATAAAGAAAGCTGAGCACCGAAGAATTGATGCTTTAGAACTGTGGTGTAGGAGAAGACTCTTGAGAGTCCCTTGGTCTGCAAGGAGATCCAACCAGTCCATCCTAAAGGAAATCAGTCCTGGGTGTTCATTGTAAGGACTGATGCTGAAGCTTAAGCTCCAATACTTTGCCCATCTGAAGTGAAGAAGTGACTCGTTAGAAAAGACCCTGATGCTGGGAAAGACTGAGGGCAGGAGGAGAAGGGGAAGACAGAGGTTGAGATGGTTGGATGTCATCACCAACTCAACGGGCATGAGTTTGAGTAATCCCCAGGTGTTGGCGATGGACAGGGAAGCCTGGTGTGCTGCAGACCATGGAGTCTCAAAGAGTCAGACATGACAGAATGACTGAACTGAACTGAGTGAGAGATAATGTGTGCTGTGTGCTAAGTCGCTCAGTCCTGTTTGACTCTATGCGACCCTATAGACCATAGCCAGCCAGGCTCCTCTGTCCATGAGATTCTACAGGTAAGAATACTAGAGTGGGTTGCTGTGCCCTCCTCCAGGGGACCTTCCCAATCCAGTGATCGAACCCTGTTCTCTTATGTCTCCTGAATTAGCAGGCAGGTTCTTTACCACTAGCGGAACCTAGATATCAGCTAAAACAACAATAAAACAGCAATGGAGAAGAAAACAAATCAATTATGGGGTTACAGACTGATTTTTTGGACATTGTAATATATATCGTAGAATATTTGAACTGAAGAGTGGCTTAGAGATCCTATAAGCCAAACCCTTCAAACTTTTTGTTGTAGAGATGGGGAAACTGGGACCTGGGGGCACAAGTATAGATTACCATTACTCACCTCAGAAGCACAGGCTTCAATATTCAGAGCTTTCTCCTCTAGGTCTCATTGCCTCCCTCTTCTCCGGGTTTTTAAAATGCAAAATAAATAAATGCCTGTAAGCAACTGCTGCTGATGAAGAGCCTTTGATTTCTCCCCCAGAGGGCTGGCATCCTGCCTCACTTCCTGAGCATGCATTCAAACAGATTCCACTCTTCAAATCTCTGCTCTTCGGGTGCTTTAATAAAAGTGAGCACTGTAAGTGGCTGTTCTGGTGTCTCTGCCCCTCTGCACACACAAAGTCAAAATTAGCTCTTTCTTTCCTTCTCCGAGCAACAATAGCACAGCTCAGCTGCCTGCTGAAAGATGCTGATGGAAACACATTGCATAAGCTTCCTCCTCTTTCCCTATCTTGTCAGACACAAAGCTAGTATCCTGAAAGCTTTTCTCCCTTCCCCTTACTCTCACTCCTACCTTAGACTTGGTTGTTATTAAGCTGCATTCTTTTGCAAGGTATTGTTGGGCTTTGTTTTATTTCCATTTCTTTCATCTCTTCTATCAGTCAAGAGGAAAACAGATATCAAGGCTGCTTTGAGAGCAAATAGGGAACCTTACAGTTTTGAGCTCACCCAGCGTTCATCTCTTCCTGTAGATTTTGGGCTTAATGGACAATAATCATATTGCAGGATCCCATAACACAGCTGAATATTTTGCCCAGCCTTTCCTTAATATAACTTTACAGTTCTAACTTTCTAACATTTAACTCTTCTGAACACAAACTTTTAGCATATTTATGACCCTTCATAATGAACTTTTATTTCTTAAATGTAATTTCCCATTAGTATTATGAATTTTAGTTAGACTGTAATGTTTTGAATAATTTCCGCTGGCATTTATTGCATACTTTCTGTGGCTACATACCAAGATCTACTGAATGCCAAGCACGCGTCAGCACAGCTAGTGGCCACAATTAATCCTCTGAGGTAGACATTTTTATTATCCTCTTATACCGATGGGGAAACTGAAACTTAAAGATATTTAATTACTCACACCTAGTCTTCTAGCTAATAATTAGCGAACCAGAACCTGACTCCAGACAGTATGGGTCTCTTGCTTTCAGATACAACCACAATACTATTCAACCTTATTCCAAGTTGTATTTTGTCTTATCCAGCCCCATTACATGTAGTTAATTACAATATAATTCTCTAGAAATTCACTCTATAAGTTTCCTTCATATCAACCTGGTGATTTCAGAGAGTAAGCATTCACTCATTACTAAAAAGAAAGAAAGAAAGGAAGGAGGAAGAGACAAATACAACAACAACAATGGAAAACTATCAACCGAGACATTTTTATTCAAAAATATAATCATACTAAAACATTACTTTCTTTTCCAGGAGGTCAGTTTTCTTGACAGTTCAGCCATCTAGGACATCATCTCAAGCAAAAGGGGCTCCTCAACAGCCCTTTAATGTCACAAACACCACATGGCAACTTTAATGCAATTTAAATAATAAGCTGGGGACTAAGTTATTGCTAAATTGTCATCAAGTAGTATTTATGATACAGTGGTTCCATTTGACTATATGTTATTTTAACTTATAAAATATTTTAAAAATAATAGATTAGAAAATATATGGCGAGGACTAGACAAACAGCAGGTACATAGAAAATAAGAAAATCACAGTGAACAGTAAGACAATAGGATGGGAAGGAAACCTAAATCAAAGAAGTTAGCAAAGATGTAACACATTTGAACAATTTAGAAAAGAAAATCAGCTTAAAATCCCAATAGTCACTGAAGATCTCCTTCCTTACTTCCACAGGACGGTACGTGATTTTGCTAATGAGGAACCCAGACCATTCCCTAGAGG
Source organism: Giraffa tippelskirchi (assembly GCF_054371585.1). Taxonomy (NCBI): domain Eukaryota; kingdom Metazoa; phylum Chordata; class Mammalia; order Artiodactyla; family Giraffidae; genus Giraffa; species Giraffa tippelskirchi. The sequence goes on from NC_137277.1 coordinate 129,086,577, forward strand.
ATTAAATATATCATGTTAACACTTTTTATTGTCCAAAAAAATGTTGTGGTTCTGATGGCATCTGGTGAGCTTTATTCATTTCTGTTTTGGGGGGAGCGAAGGAGGTGGGGCCTTTCCTGGTGGCTCAGACCATGAAAAATCTGCCTGCAATGCAGGAAACCTGGGTTTGGTTCCTGGGTCAGGAAGATCCCCTGGAAGAGAAAACGGCAACCCACTCCAAAATTCTTGTCTGGAGAATTCCATGGGAATTAGGAGCCTGGTGGGCTACATACAGTCCTTGGGGTTGCAAAGAGTTGGACACGACTGAGCAACTAACACTCAACGTTTCACCTTCAAGAAGATGAAATAGATATCATATATTTTATTTATTTTAAAATTTATATTTGTTTTATTTTTTCAATGTTACTTATCTATTCCTTTAGCTACTTCCAATTTATCTCAACATTTTTACTGAGTTTATTATTTCTTCACCATTTCCCTGAAACTCTACCCCCTCACATTTCAACTGCTTCTGTTGCTAGGGAACATCATCCCTGTGCTCTGGATTCTCTGTCTGGTGCTCCTGCTTTAGAAGAGTGACTGCTTTACTAAATTCCGGAATTATATGACAAATTTTGAGGGATCCAATTTTCATCTCATCTGTGAAAATATTATCCCAATGAGTACTTTTCATTCCTTATTTGTTTCCCTTTATTTCTTTGTATTTTTCCTTTTGTATATTCTCTATTATTCTTTCTGAGGGTTCTGTACTATATTTCAGAAGAGTAAGATTTTTATTTGTAAACACTTTCTGTTAGTATTCCTGCAATCTCTAATGACTCCTGGACAAAGGAGCAAGGCACCATGGGGACTGCTCACAGGGAAAGACTCTCTACATCCTTTGCTGTGATGACAAAACATCTTACCTGTGTGATTTATTAGTTAGCTCCACTTCACCTGCTTCTTGATTCCAAACTATGTGCATAAGAGCTCCTGTCACCAGTTCATGCACTTTGTTTCCATTATTGCAAACAAGAGATTCAAATTTTGTACTGCAGACTGTGGATGTCCCTTTGGAGAAGTGTACTCAGAGATCTGGAGCCTGGGGCATCCTCACTGTACACTCCCCCTGGGCTCCTATAGTCCTTCCACCTGTTTCATGGTTCAGAGTTTTGGTTCTTTCCTGTTTTCATTGAAGAAAAAATTGCATCCTCATTATCATTTTTTGCATTTGGGTGATTCTGTAGAGAAAAAAATGTCAGAACCAGACTCTGCCATTATCTTTAAGCTGCTAGGGTTGCTAATGGTTTTCTGAAGGTATGGCACTGAAAGCACTAAAAACATCTAAAACTTGAGCATTTTCTAATCAAATCGTATGTTTGCTAGTTTGCATAAGTATAAGACATAGCAGTGGCTGGATCCTTCAGATTATAGAATTTTGCCTGGTTTAAGATGGAAGCCATTCCACCTGAGTTAGTAACTGCCAAGAATCCCACTCTTATGTTTGTCAAAAAGGGATTAAACATTAGCAACATAATTTTTTTAAGCTGGGAAGCTGAAATACAGAATATTTAGAAGAAACGCTTCAACTTACATGAAAAGAACAGATACGTACTGTATGCCAACTATAATTTGTTGCCTTCACATACCTTGTTTAACATAATTCTCAAAAGAGCCTTCCCATATAGGTATTATTTTTCTTGACTTGATAGATAAATAAATTGAGGTTCAAAAAAAGAAGTGCTTTTCTGATGGCTGTTTAGGCAGTAAGTAGTTTATTGGTGATTTAGATATTGCAAAATAGTCATGGCCTCTTCTCTCCTAAATTCTTAAGCAATAGAAAGCAGATACCAGGCACAGGTGAAGATTTTCATCAATGAAACTGTGCTGAAAAATATGCCTAGTCCTCCTGCTACATTCCTAATCAAGATTTTGGGACCTGCTGGGCAGAAATCTAAGTCTTCAGGACAGACTCAGGGCAAATTCATCCAGCCACCTTCAGTGAAACTTTCAACCTACATTGAGAGAGCAGGTTCAAGAGAGCTGAAAAGAGTTCATTTTCCACCCTGAGCATGTTATTACATGGACTTAGAGTAGAGAGATATTTAACAGGCATATCTGAGAGGAAAAGGAAGTAGGCAGGAGCTGAGGCTACCCAACTCCTCCAATCCTATGTCACTCCTCCCAGTGTGGGCAGAGGAAAGGACTGGGGACCCAGAGAAGTTGGAATGTTTCTTTCATTATTGTGCTATCCTGGAGACAGGGAAGTCTCTTCTCCTTTATAAAAACAGAAAGAATGGGTAGTAAGTGTCTCAGTCACTTAGTAGGAAAAATATGCAGCTTCCCAAGTCAGCGAGCTCTCTGCCTGCCTTCAGGATGCATCAGTAGAGGAGAGGAAACAAAAGCAATTGACTCTTACCTTCAGTTTCCAAGCTTCTTCTCTGATAAAAACGGACTACTGGAGGACAGAATGCCTCACTTTCAGGGAGAGTTTGATTGGGTCTGTCTTTTGACTCCCAAGCCCTCCCACCAGTGCCTTGATTATGGTGTATCCAGCAGCCTTCTCCAGCTCCATTCTTCCAGTCTGGGAGTTAAGCTGGGTCTCACTTTCTATCTGCTCCTTCACAGAAAGGTCAACACATTACTATTTTCTCCTCTTCTTCCATCTCTAGGACACTTAACATCCCAATCTCTCTCCTCACCACTCTTTTTTTAACTAGCCATTTTTAATCTGCCCAATTTGCGGTGCTTTCTTTCTCTAGCTTATTGTTTTCCTCAAGTGTATTTCCTATTCATGCCTTCGAATTCCTGTCGAAGATCATCTTGAATAAAGTTCAGCTTTCTTACTTAATAAACATGATGTGAGAGTTGGACTATAAAGAGGGCTGAGCACAGAAAAATTGATATTTTTGAACTGTGTTGGAGAAGACCCTTGAGAGTTCCTTGGACTGCAAGGAGATCCAACCAGTCCATCCTAGGGGAAATTGGTCCTGGGTGTTCATTGGAAGGACTGATGCTGAAGCTTAAGCTCCAATACTTTGCCCATCTGAAGTGAAGAACTGATTCATTAGAAAAGACTCTGATGTTGGGAAAGATTGAAGACAGGAGGAGAAGGGGATAACAGAGGATGAGATGGTTAGATGGCATCACCGACTCAATGGACATGTGTTTGGGTGAACTCCGGGAGTTGGTGGTGGACAGGGAGGCCTGGTGTGCTGCAGTTCATGGTGTCGTAAAGAGTTGGACACAACTGAGTGACTGAACTGAACTGAACTGAACATAGCTTGTCCTATTCACAAATTCCTTTTAACTAGGTCCTCCTAAATAACCTGGGAGGTGGTGTTGTTGTTCCATCACTCAGTCAAGTCTGACTCTTTGTGACCCCATGGACTTAAGCATGCCAGTCTTCCCTGTCCATCACCATCTCCCAGAATTTGCTCAAACTCATGTCCATCAAGTCAGTGATGCCATCCAACTATCTCATCCTCTGTAGCCCTCTTCTCCTCCTGCCCTCAATCTTTCCCAGCATCAGGTTCTTTTCCAATGAGTCAGCTCTTCACATCAGGTGGCCGGAGTATTAGAGCTTCAGCTTCAACATCAGTCCCTCCAATGAACACCCAGGACTGATCTCCTTTAGGATGGACTGGTTGGATCTCCTTGCAGTCCAAGGGACTCACAAGAGTCTTCTCCAGCACCACAGTTCAAAAGCATCAATTCTTCAACACTCAGCCTTCTTTATGGTGCAACTTTCACACCTGTAGATGACTACTGGGAAAGCCATAACTTTGACTATACAGACTTTTGTTGGCAAAGTAATGTCTCTGCTTTTTAATATGCTGTCTAGATTTGTCATAGCTTTTCTTCCAAGAAGCAAGCATCTTTTAATTTCATGGCTGCAGTCACCATCTGCAGTGATTTTGGAGCCCAGGAAAATAAAATCTGTCACTGTTTCTTTTTTTTCCCCATCTATTTGCCATGAAGTGGTTGGATCAGCTTAAATCTTCCTCCTCTGGACCTCCCTTTCTACTTCTTGTTCAAATTTCCTCTTCTTTATTTTTCTCCTGATTCACCATTATTTGCCTGTCCCTTTGTTTCTTCCAATAAACCTCCTTTAGCTTTTCAGATAGATCGTCATAGACATCTGCTCTGGGGTCAACTGTGTAGAATGGTAATTTCCAGAAGCCTCACCACTTTCTGGGTACATATGGGGGAGCACTAATATTAATACCTAATTTTTCTGGCTCATTTCCCCAAACTGCCAATGCATGAACCCCAGCTTCCTAAAAATTAGTTCTTTAGAATGTTTAAAATCTCCAGAGGCATGTGTGACATATGCTGCCCTTGCTTAGAGTCTGTCACTAGGCCGCCACAGCCACATCCTCCTGCTGCCTTGGCAGGGCTGTTTCTCTGCAACTGCTCTTCGTGGTGAAGCCATTTCTGAAAATGGCTCGGTTCAACACAGTAAGCACTGCCACTTCATCGTGCTGCCCCTCTGGGTGCCAAGAACCTCTTGCTGATTCCCAGCTCAGCATTTTTCAGCAGGTAGCACCCTGAACACTCCAGAAGTCACATCTGCTCTGTAGTGTATGGCAAAGTGACAGAGACTCCTGCCTCTGTTCTGGACTCAGGTAAAAGCGTCCCAGGGCAGTACAGTGGGGAATTGTATCCCTTTGCTCAGACTGCCACAATAAAGTACCATAGACTGGTTGGTTTAAACTACAGAAATTGAATTTCTCACAGCTCTGAAAGCTGAAAATCCAAGATCTAGGTTCTGGCAGGGTTGCTCTCTCTTGAGGCCTTGCTCCTCAGCTTACTTTCTCCTTTTTGTCCCACATGGTCTTTTCTCTGCCCATACCCATCCCTGGTGTCTCTCTCTAGGTCCTGTTCTCTTCTTATAAAGGAATCAATCAAATTGCACTACTGTCCACCCCAAAAGCCTCATTTTAACCTAATTCCCTCTGAATACCCTTTCTCCAAATATAGTCACATTCTAAGGTACCAGGATTAGGGCTGCAACATATGCATTTTGGGGAGACATGATTCAACCTGTGATAGGTACTGCTGCAATTCAGATCACAGAGAAACAGTTCTTCCTCTCTCTCCATGGTCCAGACATACACTCTGAAGAACAGGGTTTAGTAACCCCTTCCACGTGTTACTGGGAATTCCTACACATCTTTGGAAGCTGGTTTAGTTGCTAAGTTATGTCCAACCCTTGCAAACCCATGGATGGGAGCCACCAGACTCCTCTGTCCATGGGATTTCCCAGGCAAGAATACTGGAGTGGGTTGCCATTTCCTTCTCCAGGGGATATTCTCAACCCAGGAATCATACCTGGCGCTCCTACCTTGCTGGTGGTCTCCTGCATTGCAGGTGAGTTATTTACCGACTGAGCACATATCATTCTTGTGTTGTTCCTATTCCTAGAGATTCCACAGAGCCCATGCTAAGAACAAGACCTGGAGCCAGGTGAATTCAACACACATACCCAGACACACCAGAACCCTCAACTATGAAGACTATCTGGACTTAAAATGAATTCCTGGTAAGTGTGATGCTCAGGCATTGTTGAGGCTGTAGGCTCTACAGTTAGACTTGTATGCATCATCTTAATTCAGCCAACTTAGCTGTGTGACCTTGGATAATTCACTTAATTTCTCTGTGCCTTAGTTCCCTTATCTCCAACACAGAATTGTCAATTAACAGTACATACCTCAAAAGATTATTGTGAGGATTAAACTTTTCAATACAAATAAAGCACTTATAAAATAGCAGAATATATAAAAAACATTCAATATATTCTAAACCTTATTACAGTATTTTAGTGCCATGACTCACCTAGAGTCAAACATCCTGAAGTGTGAAGTCAAGTGGGCCTTAGGAAGCATTACTACAAATGAAGCTAGTGGAGGTGATGGAATTCCACCTGAGCTACTTCAAATTCTAAAAGATGCTGTTTAAGTGCTGCTCTCAGTATGTCAGCAAATTTGGAAAACTCAGCAGTGGCTACAGGACTGGAAAAGATCAGTTTTTATTCCAATCCCAAAGAAAGGCAACAGCAAAGAACGTTCAAACTTCTGTACAGCAGCACTCATTTCACATGTTAGCTTCAGCAGCTAGATTTAGAAAAGGCAGAGGAATCAGAGCTCAAATTGCCAATATCCATTGGCTCATAGGAAAAGCAAGAGAATTCCTGAAAAACATCTCCTTCTGCTGCATTGATTGTGCTAAAGCCTTTGACTGTGTGGGTCATAACAAACTGTGGAAAATTCTTAGAGATGGGAATACCAGACTACCTTACCTGCTTCCTGAGAAACCTGTATGCAGGTCAAGAAGCAACAGTTAGAACTAGACATGAAACAACCTGTTTGTTCCAAATCAGGAACTGGTTCCTACCTGGGAAAGGAATACATCAAGGCTATATATCCACCCTACTTATTTAACTTACATGCGGAATACATAATGCAAAATGCCAGGCTAGATGGATCACAAGCTGGAACCAAGATTGCCAGGAGAAATATCAACAAGCTCAGATATGCAGATGATACCACCTTAATGGGTACTAGAAGAAGAACCAAAGAATCTCTAGATGAAGGTGAAAGAGTAGAGTGAAACCCCGGCTTAAAATTCAACATTCAAAAAACTAAGATCATGGCATCCAGTCCCATCACTTTGTGACAAATAGATGAAGAAACAATGTAAACAGTGACAGACTTTATTTTGGGGGGCTCCAAAATCACTGTGGATGCTGACTGCAAACATGAAATTAAAAAACATTTGCTCCTTTGAAAAAAAGCTATGACAAACCTAGACAGCGTATTCAAAAGCAGAGACATAACTTTGCAAACAAAGGTCGAAGATGATTAGTCAAAGCTTTGGTTTTTCCAGTAATCGTGTACAGAGGTGAGAGTTGGACCATAAAGAAGGCTGAGTGCAAAGAATTGATCCTTTTGAAAAGTGGTGTTGTAGAAGACTTTTCAGAATCCCTTGGACAGCAAGGAGATCAAACTAGTCAGTTCAGTTCTGAAGGAAATCAACCCTGAATATTCATTGGAGGGTCTGATGCTGACGCTGAAGCTCCAATAGTCTGGCCACCTGCTGCGAAGAGCTGATTCACTGGAAAAGACCCTGATGCTAGGAAAGATTGGGGGCAGGAGGAGAAGAGGGTGACAGAGGATGAGATGGTTGGATGGCATCACCGACTCAGTGGATGTGAGTTTGAGCAAACTCTTGGAAATAGAGAAGGACAGGGAAGTCTGCCATGCTACAGTCCATGGGGTCGCAAAGAGTCAGACACAACTTAGCCATTGAATAACAACAAAAATTGCCATGGAGGAGAAAGTAGGGCCAGAGATTTTAATCTGAAGTATCTCTATAAAAAGTAGTCAGTAAATATGTATGAAACAAGAACACAATTATTACAACATTTACTACCTTTCAGTTCTTATTCAGTTCTTACATAGATTATTTATTTAATCCACAGAAAGATAGTATTGTTCACCTCATTTTATAGATGAGAAAACTGATGAACAGTGATTTTTTTTTTTTAACCTGGACAGTTAGCCATCACCATGGCTAACTTGTTTGTTTTTATTTAAAATGCTGCATATATTAGCTACTTTAAAGTAAATAACCCTCACAAAATAGACAAGTGACTTTTGAAAGATCTCATCAAAGAAAGCCAAAACCAAAAACTCTAATAAGATAAGCAAAATAAGAGTTTAAAAAAAGGGAGAGCTAATCCTTCTACTCCATGTAGAATCTTTTTGTCAGGTAAAAATGCTAACAACACATTCAAATCTGTTAAGTCATTGACATATGACTTAAGATATGAATTTACATGTAGACTATGAAGACCTTACAAAGTTTACTAAACTCAATAAAGTTTATAAGCCTCTTTTGCAGTTTTTACTTAATAACTTTGGTTATTTTCTTCCTGCCTTAGGAAACATGGTCAAAAGCATTCTCAAGGCCATATGGAGACCCCAGCAGATGATGTAGTGACTCTACTCAGAACTTTTTGTTGTTGTTCAGTCGCTCGGTCGTGTCTGACTCTTCTCAACCCCAGGGACTGCAGCATGCCAGGCTTCCCTGTCCTTCACCACCTCCCGGAACTTTCTCAAACTCATGTCCATTGAGTCAATGATGCCATCCAGCCATCTCATCCTCTGTCGTCCCCTTCTCCTCCTGCCTTCAATCTTTCCCAGCATCAGGGTCTTTTCCAGTGAGCTGGCTCTTCACATCAGGTGGCCAAAGGACTGGAGCTTCAAGTTGAGCATCAGTCCTTCCAGTGACTATTCAGGGCTGATTTCCTTTAGGATTGACTGGTTTGATCTCCTTGCAGTCCAAGGGACTCTCAAGAGTCTTCTTCCTCCTGTGGACATCTTGCAGCAGCACCAGTATCCCTGTGTCTGAGGGTTCCCTCTAGATCTGCAAACAGGTAGGCCAAAGTGTATGTCAGGGGTCTGCATGCTCAGGTGCTCAGTCATGTCTGACTCTTTGCAAGTCCATGGATTATAGCCTGCCAGGCTCCTCTATCCATGGACTTTTTTACTGGGTGATTAATGTTTAGCCAATGACAGACAAGAGTCAGAGAATATTTACTCTGCTTCAAGTGGAACAACTGAGAAAAATTCTTTAAAAAAAAAAATTATTTGTATTTTTGGCTGTGTTGGGTCTTTGTTGCTGTGCAGGCTTTTCTCTAGTAGCGGTGAGCAGGGGCTATTCTGTTGCAGCGTGTGGGCTTCTCATTGTGGTGACTGCTCGTCTTGTGGAGCACAGGCCCTCGGGAACGTGGGCTTCAGGAGCTGTGGCACGTGGGCTCAGTAGTTATGTCTCCCAGGATCTAGCTTCTGCTAAGTCGCTTCAGTTGTGTCCGACTCTGTGCAACCCCATAGACGGCAGCCCACCAGGCTCCTCTGTCCCTGGGATTCTCTAGGCAAGAATACTGGACTGGGTTGCCATTTCCTTCTCCTGAACAGTGATTTTTAAGAAATTTGACCAAAATATCACACAACTAACAGGCAGAAGAGCTAAGATTTGAACCTCTCCCTTTCCCCCATATCTCATTACCTTGCTTTGTAATCAGTACTATTAAGTTCAACTGCTTCTATCCCACTCACCTCCTGCTGCCGAGCATAAACAAACCATCTCCACCCCTTGCAGATAAAATGTGTTTTTATCTGATTGCCTTTCACTGTGCCCTTTAATCGGAGAAGGCAATGGCACCCCACTCCAGTACTCTTGCCTGGAAAATCCCATGGATGGAGGAGCCTGGTAGGCTACAGTCCATGGGGTCACTAAGAGTCGGACACGACTGAGCGACTTCACTTTCACTTTTCCCTTTCATGCACTGGAGAAGGAACTGGCAACCCACTCCAGTATTCTTGCCTGGAGAATCCCAGGGACGGCGGAGCCTGGTGGGCTGCTGTCTATGGGGTCGCACAGAGTCGGACACGACTGAAGCGACTTAGCAGCAGCAGCAGCAGTGCCCTTTAATTCTGTGCTTAGATCACTATTCGGTCAGTGCCAGAGGCCAGTTTTGCTGGAACAACTTTAATAGGCATGGAGGACAATCTCCTAATGTGGATAGGGGGGCCCATCACCCCTAGGGTCAGGTGAACCACAGCTATGCACCAGGAGTTAGCAAATGTTTTCTGGAAATGGGCAGATAGTAAATAATTTGGATATATAGACCACATATCCTGAATCTCTATTATGGCTACACAGCTTTGCTATTGTAACACAAAAGCAGCCATAGGTAACACATAAATTCAACAGCATGGCAGTGTTCCAATAACATGTCATTTACCAAAGCAGACAATGGGCCACTTTGGATCCAATTGCCAGTCCCTACTTTATACACATTTCTGAGTTTAATTTTCATCACAGTCCTACAAATCTGGTGTGCACATTCCTATTTGACAGTGTGAAATTGAACTTTGACATGAACTGAGTGCAGGACCTACAAGTTTGAGAGGGAGGACTCCTTGAGAATGTCAGCTTTGGAACCCTTTGTTCTGTTTCAGCATGCCTCACGCCTGAGTTTTCTACTCCCCATTCCCTATTCACATAGACCTGCATATTTATGTGGCTGCTTGTGTTACAGTCACATCCCTTTGATAGGTGGCGTGATCTGACTGTCACTTTTCCGGCGCTTCCTGGCAGCGGATGACAGTGATGTTATCACTTGTTAGATACACAAGTTCAGAACTTAAGAATCTGTTCATATCTTTTTTGCTCCTTTATGTGAACCCTGGTAAAATCTCACAAGATAGGGTGACTTTTCATTCACACCTCTTAGTTTCTAGATAAGAATAAGAGCTTCGGCGGGAGAGTCATATTTGGTTTTCCATAAATCAGAGATAACATTACTTGCTTTGTAGGATTGTTGTGCAGAATCAATGAAATGATGTTGGTTATATGCTTAATATAGGGCTTCCCAGGTGGCACTGGTGGTAAAGAGCCCAGTGAAGGAAACAAGAGACGTGGATTCAATCCCTGGGTCAGGAAGATCCGCTGTAGGAGGGCGTGGCAACTCACTCCTGTATTCTTGCCTAGAGAATCCCATGGACAGGGAAGCCTGGTGGCTTCAGTCCATAGTCCAAGAGTCAGATGCGACTGAAGCGACTTAGCACAAAGGCTTAATATGGTGTTTGGAACATAGTAAATGTGGATTAAACATAGCAATCATTACTTCCCTGTCTTCTCTCATGTTCTCCCCCACACCCTTGCCAGTGCTAGGCTGGCACTCATCATTTCTAGTTTGGGAAAGTTAGCACAGCTCAGGATTTCTCAGTCTCAGCACTATTGGCTTGTTGGGTCAGCTAATTCTCTGTTGCTGAGGGCTAGTCTGTGGATTCTGGAATGTTTGGCTGCATCTGTGACCTCTACCCACTAGATGAGAGTAACATCCCCTCATTTGTAACAACCAAATATATCTTCAGACATGCCAAATTTTTCCTGAAGAACAAAATTTCCCCCAGTTGAAAACTACAGATGCAGCCCATAATAAGCCCCTTTCCTTGGTCTCCATTCCAACACCTAGGGAGCCAGAGGGCTAGCTGACCTCTGCTTCAATGTCCTCTGATTGGATCAAGAGGGAGAAACTGATCTAAGCCAAACCCATCACAATTTATCTCTTGTGAGTATGAAATTAAAATTGAAAGCCAATTTTGACTTTAAAGAAGGACTTTAAAATTGAAGTCCTTCTACTTCAGCAGGACCCTTGACCCAAGGAGATGAATACTGCAGGGAGACCGGACAGTGTCTTAGAGCAGCTTTTGCTCATGAAAGAGAAAGCTAGTTTGCAGAAACAGAGTGTGATGCTTAGAGAAGCAGAGAGGAGAGATGGCAGGCAGAGCCCTGCGTGGGTTTCTGGCCATTTCCACATTCAGGTTTTAGACCTTGGATAGGATGGATGATCCTTCTCTCCTGACTTTGGTGAACTTCTCCTTGTCCCTTTAATAAAGAACCAAAGGTCTGTTTTCGTTTGTTCTCCACTTCCACAAACTGAAATGAGACTTTTACTAGGTTGTTCCTACTTCTTCAGGCTGGCACTGTGATTAAAAAAAAAAAAAAAATGTGTCTTCACACGTTCTGTAAAACATTCAGGAGGCTGAGGGAGCCCATAAGTGAATATAAAAGCACAATTAGACAGATTGATAAGAACCACCTCCTAGCAATGCAGGACATCACCTTGGGAGCACATGGCTTGTGGAAGGCTTATTGACATTTTATTATCCACCCTGCAAGATAAGGTGATAATTTAGCTATTCTAATTGCCACCAACTGCAACTTTAGTGCACAAAAGATTTCAACTTAAGTGTACCACTCCTCCACTTTTTGAAAAGAGAATGTAAATTGTCTATTTCTGATTTTTAGATAGAAGAGGTTTTTCTTAGTCTGTATCATTTTTGCTGGCAACTTAACTGTCAATAATAAATAATGTATGTAAGACACAATTATAGAAATTTACACAAAGCCAGAGTTTAAAGTGGACTAATTTTTATGGCTTCCTACCCATAAAATGGTCTAATTTTTAGCAATTTTCTGCTCATGAAAAACTGTTTAAAAATCAACTCGTCTTTGAAGCAGAACATGAACAATGGCTGTTTTCACTTACAACAGCACAGAGCTTCTAAATGTTGATTGGTATTTCATGAGAAATCTGTTTTTTTTCCCCTCACCTGCTGATGAAAGAAAATCTACTGAAAATTACACAAGTGAAATTCTTTATTATCCTTTCTTACCTAAGTCCTAGATATAAAGACAGAGCTCTTTATAACACATGTGAAAAGCATGGATGCTACATAAATGGATGTTTGTTGAATAATAGTTCAACAAGGGGTTGAATATTTATAAATATCCATCAGGGTTCAGCCTGATTTTAACATCACTGTTGCTCGAGGTGTCCAGCTGCCATCAGCTCTTCCTTAACCTGATCTCCCTAGGCAGCAGAGACAACAATAATACCATTTCCTCATTTGTTGGCACAGAGCAAATGTAGCCCTGACCTCAGAGTGAAGAGGCCAGTGTTTCAGACCTGTCCTTGCCACTAAAAAACATGCTGTTGGTGACAACCCTTGACCTTTCTGGACTGTAGCATGCTCACCTGCTAAATGAGGAATCTGCATTAGATAACTTCTGAGGACTTTTTAAAGACAACATTTCACAACTGTAAAAAAATGTGATTAACTATCTAGCAGCTGACCTTCCCCAGTTTTTTACAGAGCCGAGGTGTCAAGCTGATTGTCTCTTTGGCTTCTGAGAAAAGCACTTTGGAATATTATTTAATTGTATAGTTTCATCAAGGTGTCTTCACATGGTTGTTACAAAAGCATCTATATTTTTTCCAAATAAATCAATGAACAAGTAAAATAAATAAAGGCTTGCGTGATAACCTGCAAAAGGAAGAGAAAGCAAAGAGGAAAATAAGGATGATGAACATTTATGCATAGGATATTCCCATCTTTAGAGCTCATAGAAAATACCAGTCACAATACATCAGGATGAGAATGGGATCAAGGGAATTAATTGTAAGCTTCTTTCCAAACAAGGTATTCATTTATTTACCTACTCATTTACTGTATTTGTCCAACAATTTTTGAGGGGATACTTTGTGCAGGCCCTCTCCTAGACTCTTCTAGGGATAACTAACACAGACAAGACTTCTGTGTGTATGGAACTTGCATTATAGAGGAAATGACAATGAACAGGTAAACAAAAATTAAATAAAATTTCAGGGAGTAATAGCATTATGAAGAAAATAAAATGTGAAACATGATGAAGAAGAGCAGCAGGTGGGGAGCAAGAAGCATGAAGGGGCTGTGGGTTGGATGATTAGAGAAAGAGACAATCATTAGAAAGCCAAGGAGAATATAGTTTTAGGCAAAGGTATCAATTAGGTACTAAGACTCTGAGAAAGGAGACTAGCTTTGGGAACTTCCAAGGAAAAGCAAAAGGCCATGGTGGCAAGAGTCTATTAGGCAAAAAGAAGAATTACTTGAGGAGAGATCAGAGCCAGAGCCAAAGCCAGACCACATAGAGCCTTCTAGACAATGGGAAATATTGAAATTTTTTTAAAATTTCTAAAATTTATTCTATTCTCTATGTGCCAAATATATCACTTGTGCCTTTTGCAGCATCTAAGAAAGTAAATAGAATCACAAACATAACTAGAAAGTGTCTTAACAGACATCCACAATAATAACTATACGTAATAATAGCAATTCATATTTACAAAATGCCAGACATTGAGTAGAAGAGCTTTAATGTATTCATTCAAGTGCTTCTTACACAACCCATGAGTAGTTAGCACCAGAGCCCTTTATATTGACCAGAAATATCCCAAAATTCATTGGCAACATTTTTTACTTGCTGGATCCATTACCAAGTAAACGTGGCAGGTGAAAGAAAGTGAAAGTGTTAGTTGCTCAGTCGAGTCTGACTGTTTGTGATCCCATGGACAGTAGCCCATTAGGCTCCTATGTCCATGAAATTCTCCAGGCAGGAATACTGGAGTGGGTAGCCATTCCTTTTTCCAGGGTATCTTTCTGACCCAGGGATTGAACCTAGGTCCCCTGTATTGCAGGCAGATATTTTTACTGTCTGAGCCACCAGGGAAATCATGACCAAGTAAATGTGGCAGGTAGAGGATGATAACTAGTATAGCAATAGTATCAGGAAAGGACAGACATAACTTCTCTGTCAGAAAGTTCCTTGCTGATTCTGTGCACCACATGCACCCATCTGCAAGGACTTTGGCAGAACAGCTGGAGCAGAGCCTGGGCAAAAGGCAAAATGGCATCATAGAAACCTCTCTTCATACACTTTTCTGTATTTACTATCTCATTATATTTTTTCCCTAGGAAAAAATAAAATCACCATCCTAGGATGGTGATTTTATCAGGCCAAGTGGATCTATTAGCACCAAAATTCTTCTCAGTTCAGTTCAGTCGCTCAGTCGTGTCCAACTCTTTGCAACCCCATGAATTGCAGCATGCCAGGCCTCCCAGTCCATCACCAACACCTGGAGTTCACCCAAACACACGTCCATCGAGTCGGTGATGCCATCCAGCCATCTTATCCTCTGTCATCCCCTTCTCCTCCTGCCCCCAATCCTTCCCAGCATTAGGGTCTTTTCCAATGAGTCAACTCTTCGCATAACGTGGCCGAAGTATTGGAGCTTCAGCCTCAACATCAGTCCTTCCAATGAACACCCAGGACTGACCTCCTTTAGGATGGACTGGTTGGATCTCCTTGCAGTCCAAGGGACTCTCAAGAGTCTTCTCCAACACCAGTTCAAAAGCATCAATTCTTCGGCACTCAGCTTTCTTTGTAGTCCAACTCTCACATGCATACATGACCACTGGAAAAACCATAACCTTGACTAGACAGACCTTTGTTGGCAAAGTAATGTCTCTGCTTTTTAATATGCTGTCTAAGTTGGTCATAACTTTCCTTCCAAGGAGTAAGTGTCTTTCAATTTCATGGCTGCAATCACCATCTGCAGTGATTTTGGAGCCCAGAAAAATGAAGTCTGATACTGTTTCCACTGTTTCCCCATCTATTTCCCATGAAGTGATGGGACCAGATGCCATGATCCTAGTTTTCTGAATGTTGAGCTTTAAGCCAACTTTTTCACTCTCCTCTTTCACTTTCATCAAGAGGCTCTTTAGCTCTTCTTCACTTTCTTCCATAAGGGTGGTGTCATCTGCATATCTGAGGTTATTGATATTTCTCCCGGCAATCTTGATTCCAGCTTGTGCTCCCTCCAGCTCAGCGTTTCTCATGATGTACTCTGCATATAAGTTAAATAAGCAGGGTGACAACACACAGCCTTGACGTACTCCTTTTCCAATTTGGAACCAGTCTGTTTTTCCATGTCCAGGTCTAACTGTTGCTCCCTGACCTGCATACAGATTTCTCAAGAGGCAGGTCAGGTGGTCTGGTATTCCCATCTCTTTCAGAATTTTCCACAGGTTTTTGTGATCCACATAGTCAAAGGTTTTGGCATTGTCAATATTCTTCTAGGGCTGACCATTTGACAATAGCTTTAGAATGCTTTTATTAGTCATAGTGTATATAAATTTGATTTTCTTTTCCTCTACCATTAATGTGATGTTTGACACCTCTCTTTACCAGGCCTCCCTCAAACTTCCACTCTAGCTTCATTAGACATTATACTTGTCACTTTGAGTGACTGTGTTTGTGTCTACCTCTTTACTCCTACTCTTTCTAGGGTCCTTGGCCTGTGATCCATAGATCTAGGCATCCAAGGATGGGTTTCAAGGAAACATGAGTTCTTGGTAACTTCTTATAAATTATATATGCTAGTTCACATATGCATTTATTCAGCTTCTTAAAGGGGTCTATAACTACCAAAAAGTTAAAAAATATTATTCCATTCCCTAGACTCAAATGATTATTTTCCTATCAGCATCTTTAGGTGATGTTATTCTTATTCTTTAGGACCTACTTGAGGTATCTCCATTCTAGATTTCCCAGGTCAAAATCAAACCAATCTTCATTCTCAATTTCTATTGTGGTTTGGATGAAACTCTAAAGAGAACATATTTCAATTTGCCTTATGGTAAGGTCAATCATTGGAGCTGCCCTAGTGGCTCAGGTGGTAAAGAATCTGTCTGCAATGGGGGAGACCCACATTCAATCCCTGGGTTAGGAAGATCCCTGGAGAAAGGAGTGGCTACCCACTCCAGTATTCCTGCCTGGAAAATTCCATGGACAGAGGAACCTGGTGGGCTATAGTCCATGGGGTCACAAAAGAATCAGACATGACTGAATGACTCACACACACACATACACACAAGGTCAATAATTAAATGCCCATCTATCCTTGGGGAGAAGGAGAAGCATACTACATTTGTCTTCATGCACAGTGGTTGTAGTCATACTTTATAAATAGTAAATACACAAAATAAAGGTTTCTGTGTTGAATAGAATAGGATACTATCCATTTTTAGTAGATTTAACAGACTCCAGAAGGTGTCTTCCTGGGTCTTTGGTATTTACTGCACTTCTCATTCTTCTCTGACGTTGACCTCTTGTTGGCTTAAGTTCCATTGACTTAAGTAAGTAGCTTCTGCAATGCCTGAGCAGCCCTACTCCATACACATACTCCCAACCTCATTCTGACACAGTATTGGCTCTACAACTTGCCCTAAGCACAGATTTCTGTCTACCAGTTCCCTACAGCTCTATGTAAACTTCATTTTCAAGTCAACTTCTCAACATTCATTCAAACAAAGACTTTTGGAAGAGGCTTTTATTATATAGCAGTGACTGAAGTTTAGTATGGGAAATCAAATGATGAGTAATAGACACTGACATACAACTACCACCTATAGTTTATAGAACTTTTAAAGTCAGTGTTGGTCCCTGATGTGATACCAGGCTCAAATCACATTTTAACTCCTCATTGATTATGTTCACTTTTCTTTACTGGGCACAAGAAAAAAGTTGTGAATGCTAACTCTTGTTGGCCTCTAAAGGGTGCTGGAAGGCTGTGCTATTGTTTTCGGAATTTGATATTACATACATAACCAAAGTTTGAGAGCCATGCTTTATTTTTCTAGTTTTATGATTCTGTTTTGCTGCCATCCATGGACTGCTTTGTCCTAAAGCAGAAGGATTACACATTAGGGTGAAAGATGTTTCCTCCAAATATAGAATAGTTGCAAAGCAATCATAATAATGAAATGGATTGTGGGCGTAATGTGCCTGTGTTTTCTCATTATAGCATATTTTGCTGTGATGATCCTGTAATAAATGTACCACTGGTATGTATTAACGATGATATAAGTGACCATTAGAAAAATATTATTGTTCTCCCATGACAATATCAAGGACTGCTTTTTTATTGAAAAGGCTACTATCCTTTGTATGTTAAATTTTTAAGTGGATTTCTTTATTGTAATGTATAAGTGATAGAAGAAAGTTTAGTAGAACACTTACTTCACTTTCCTTTCTCTGTTGTTTCTCATTTGCCCTGGTGTCTTTGAGACTCCCAGTGATACAAGGATCATTTCCACTTTTAGATGGGACTGATTAGCCCCATGAAGAGCCTCTGAAAACTCAGACCTATCTAAGTGAAAGAAGCCTTGATTTTGTCTTAAGATAATGAAAGAATAAAAAAGAAATATTAGCTCCTTTTATGCAAAATTGATCAGCATTAGAGCATGGCCAGATCCAGTTGTCTCCATCCTTCCTCCTTAATCTCTTTCCGCTTGAGCTGTACAAACAACAGTCAACACGTTCATATTTGTTATGACCACTGAAGTGTCTAGCTCTTTAATTTCCTGGGGTGTTGATAGATCCAAGGGATTTGGGTGCTTGCCTACCTGAAAAGATTCTGAATATTGTTTGTGTTGATGACACAATATCCATCCACTGGTGCTGAAATTACACTACTTATACCTACCTTTCCCCCAGGCTTCTGTGCCAGCTTAGTTTTTCTTTCCTTGCTCAATGTATCCCACTCATTTGTCTTCTCTGAACTTCTTAGTTTTTGTTTTAAGACACACACACACATCTATCAAATACATATGTATGTTATACGTATGATCATGTCTGTTGTATGCATGTGATATGCTTAGTTGCTCAGTCATGTCTGACTGTTTGCGGCCACATGCACTGTTGCCCTCCAGGCTTCTCTGTCCGTGGGGATTCTCCAGGCAAGAATACTAGAGAGGGTAGCCTATCCTTCCTCCATGGGATTTTCCCAACCCAAGGATCAAGCCAGGTCTCCCACATTGCAGGCAGATTCTTAGCCATCTGAGCCACCAGACAAGCCCATGCATGTGCTATATATATATATACATATGTATTTCTTCATCTTGATGAAATGGCCCTCTCCTTTTTTCAGGCTTCCCTGTGGCTCAGATGGTAAAGATTCCACCTGCAACGCAGGAGACACAGGTTCGACCACTGGGTCAGGAAGATACACTAGAGAGAGAGGCATGACAACCTACTCCAGTATTCTTGCCTGGAGAATTCCATGGACAGAGGAGCCTGGTGAGCCACAGTCCATGGTGTCACAAAGAGTCGGACACAACTGAGAAACTAACGATTTCACTTTCACTTTTCTCCTTTTTTCAAAACTCAGTCTCTGAATACTCTACCCCAATCCATGCTTCATGATTATAACCACCACAAATAACACTAAGAACTCAAAACTGAGACTGCAGAAACACCACAGAGCCAGAGAATCTTTTCTAATTAGCTCCCCTCCTGCCCAGATACTTAAACCTGATCATCACTTGGGTGTATGTATATGCATACACTATACAGGTCGCTGCATCTCTTTAGTCCTCTTAGAAGATTAACATGAGATTTCCCATGGGTGACTGAAATAACCCAAGTCTTATTTTGTCCAGCATGCTGTAGAAGCTGAGTTAATTTTATTAAGTGAACCACAGGGCTTTTTGTACTTAGTTCCATCAAATAGAGGGACTAAAGAGGTACCGTTTAAAGTTTTACCATCCAGATACCTGTGGTTATGACTTAACAGAAAATCTTCCAGTTTTATGAAAACAAAATGGATTCAGGAGCTGAATCCATATGAGATGATTATCTTTACAAGTACCTACATGGAAGGCTGAGCACTGAAGAATTGCTTTCGAACTATGGTACTGGAGAAGACTCTTGAGAGTTCCTTGGACAACAAGGAGATCAAACCAGTCAGTCCTAAAGGAAATCAACCCTGAATATCCATTAGAAAGACTGATGCTGGAGCTCCAATACCTTGGCCACCTACTGCAAAGAGCCAGCTCACTGGAAAAGTCCCTGATGCTGGGAAAGATTGAGAGAAAAAGAAGAAGGCAGCAGAGGATGAGATGATTGGATGGCACCACTGACTCAATGGACATGAATTTGAGCAAACTCCAGCAGATGGTGAAGTACAGGGAAGCCTGGTGTGCTGCAGTTCATGAAGTTGCAAAAAGTCAGACACGACTCAGTGACTGAGCAATAATAACAACAATGTGGAAGTATTGATAAAAGTACAAGATTTTGTGGGTTGCTTTTGCCTGGTCTTTGTGTTTTTAGGCCAAACTCATTGACATCCAGTGGCTGGCAACTGTTAATTTAAAAATAGAAATATCTTTGATTTTACAGCAATTCCTACTGAATCATATGTACACGTCTATGGGGTTACTGCTAAAGAGTTGTGTTTTTGTATCAGATCTTTAACAGTCAGTTTACACTGAGCTTGTCAATCTGCATATTTGTAGAAATATACAGTTCCATAAGAAGCCTGTTGATTTATTACTTCTCCTGAAAACATGACTTCCTTAGGATGGTTATAAGAATTCATTGGTCATGATCTCAACTAATCATTTGCCTCCTCTCTCATCTCCTGGGGCTTGTTAGGAGAATATATCTTGACAAGTAAAATGTGCATTGCCAAATCTATACAAACTATTTTCATTGCTGTCATTTGCTTATTTATTCAACACAGAGTATTTGAGCTTCTCCCATGTCGCAGACGTCCTGCAAGGTCTTGGTGTTTCAGGAGGGAGTGACCAAGATACAGTCCCTTCACAATCATGGAGCTTCCAGATTAGCATGTAAGAACAACCCAAAATAGCAAAGATCAGGAAAATGAGAACATAAAAGGTAAAATATAGAGTGTCATAGAGATGGATACTATATTAAGAAGCTGAAGACTACAGACAGAAAGGGTCCATCTCCACATTGTTTGGGAGAGGGAAAGAGTGGAGGAGAGGTGGAGGTGGCAGAAAATTAGGAACCAGGAGGTAGGCATGGAGAGAACCAGAGAAGCAGGAGAAAAGAGAGAATCAGTTCAGTTCAGTCACTCAGTCATGTCCTGCTCTGCGACCCCATGACTGAAGCACACCAGGCTTCTCTGTTCATCACCAGTTCCTGAAGCTTGATCAAACTCATGTCCATCAAGTTGGTGATGTCATCCAACCATCTCATCCTCTGTTGTCCCTTTCTCCTCCTGCCTTCAATCTTTCCCAGCATCAGGGTCTTTTCCAATGAATCAGTTCTTCGCATCAGGTCATCAGGTGACCAAAGTATTAAAGCTTCAGCATCAGCCCTTCCAATAAATATTCAGGGTTGATTTCCTTTAGGATTGACTGATTTGTTCTCCTTGCATTCCAAGGGACTCTCAAGAGTCTTCTCCAACACTACAGTTCAAAAGCATCGATTCTTCAGCGCTCAGCTTTCTTTATGGTCCAACTCTCACATCCATACATGACTACTGAAAAAAACCATAGTTTTGACTAGATGGACTTTGTTGTCAAAGTAATGTCTCTGCTTTTTCATATGCTGTCTAGGTTGGTCATAGCTTTTCTTCCAAGGAGCAAGCATCTTTTAATTTCATGGCTGCAGTCACCATCTGCAGAGATTACTGAAAGTGACTTCACTTTCATTGAAAGTGAAAAAGACAGAATAGCATGGACATAAACAAGCAAACAAACTGAAAATAAAGCTGAGTGACCAAGAACTATATAAGGGCTAACAAAAATGAAGTAACAAGGGACTAGGATATAGGGAGTTGGAGTGGGCATATTTGAGCTCTTGTCTTGTCTCCTAAGATTCCCTTCCTCCTCCTCTGGATGGCAGCACTCAGCTTTGCCTTCAGGAAGCCAGTGTCCCCCTCCGTGTCAGCCCTCATGGGTTCAGGAGGATTGACCCCACACTCTGGCATCATCAGGTGGTGGTTGGAGGCATGTTCCCAGCCTGTCAGACACACAGCTCGCATGTGGACATCAATCTTAAACTAGACCAGTGAGCATCATCCCACGACTTTTTGCTGGAATGATCAGGTATCAGTTTTAGTCTTTCCCTAGGGTTAAGGTGATAGAGCCTATGCTTAGAGCTGCTGGCAGCCACTCTTGATATTACACATGGGAGCTGAGTGAAGAATAAATCCAGCACATGTAGACCATGTTACAGAAAATAGAGTAAATTTAAGAAAAAGATTACTGACGATAGTTTGAGCACCTGGATCCATCCATATCTGATTTGTTTAAGGATATCTCCTTCTAACTAACTGTGAATGTGATTTCTCTGACATCCTGCACCAAAGATTCTGACTGTATGTAGCTAAGAGCATTTGTGGATTGAGGGTAGTATGGAAGAATGACGAGGAAGAAAAGAAAAAGTGGAAATATTAGTCGTTCAGTTTTGTCCAACTCTTTGTGACCCCATGGACTGTAACCCACCAGAATCCTCTGTCCATCGAGTTCTCCAGGCAAGAATACTAGAGTGGTTAGCCATTCCCTTCTCCAGGAGATCTTCCCAACCCAAGAATCTAACCTGGGTCTTCTGCAATGAAGACAGATTCTTTGTCGTCTGGGCCACCATTTGTTTAGGGACATCGTCTTTTAACTAGCTGTGAATTGGGTTTCTGTAACACCCTGGATCCTGACTGTAGTGGTTTAGGGCACTTGTGGATTGAGGGTAGTGGGAAGGGTGATGAGGAAAAAAGGCACACATAATTCCAATTGTTTTATTTGTCAAGATGGCATGATTTTTTAAGACAAATGCTCTCCCTGGGCATTTTTCTGAGGCTAGGCCCATTAGTCTGGCTCAGTTTCAGCCTTGTAGACCATGCTGTTGCTGTTTAGTCACTTCAGTTGTGTCTGACTATATGCGACCCTAGGGACTGTAGCCTGCCAGGCTCCTCTGTCTATGGAATTCTCTAGGCAAGAATATTAGCCATGCCCTCTTCCAGGGGATCTTCCCAGGGATCAAACTCGGGTCTCCTGCATCACAGGCAGATGCTTTACTGCTGAGCCACCAGGGAAGCCCTTGTAGACCATGTTAAGTATGCTAAAGTGCAAAGAGGAAGGGGATCTGTGGAAAAGAGTGACTTGATCTTAGGTCCAAAATTAGAGTGTCTGGCCTAAAACTGAGGTCTTCTAGCCACAAGTAGAGTTAGTGAATCAGCATTACACCTCAGTTTATGGCCTTGCTCTTCTGTTTGGTATGAGATGTAGGAGCCAGAAGTAATGAATATTGGGTGACACCAGCCATTGGCTAATAAGGCAGGGTATAGGACCAAGGGTTTCCAAGGACTTCGATAGTGATTACTGGTTTCTTACTCTGTCTCTGTTTCTACGTCAGGCTTCCGCAATGGTTTTATTATTACTATTGCTGTTATTATTATTATATCTAAAAACTGAATCTGAAAGTATACATATAGCAACTAACTTCTATAACATGACTTAACAAAGAAGTTTGCATTTTATCTTTTCCTGCAATTGCACTACTTGATCATTAAAAAAAAAAAAAAGTTCTGTAAGCACATGATTTCATATGATTGTTACCTATTTGTCATTTACAAATAAAAAACAACCATAAGGTAAAAGGT
Source organism: Giraffa tippelskirchi (assembly GCF_054371585.1). Taxonomy (NCBI): domain Eukaryota; kingdom Metazoa; phylum Chordata; class Mammalia; order Artiodactyla; family Giraffidae; genus Giraffa; species Giraffa tippelskirchi. The sequence continues at coordinate 129,109,420 of NC_137277.1, forward strand.
AGAGACCTAGAATTATTCTCACATATCAATTCAAACCAGGTATTTCTTGATAACTCTGTAATTAAATTGTTAGGATATCCATTTAATGTTAATTTCAACAATACTGCAGTTCCACTCTAACTTCTCAAGGGTTTTGAGGGAATTAGAAACGGCAGTATCTGCTACTGAAGTCTTTACAGAGCAACTGTCTACAAATGCAATTCTAACAATCAGAGACCACTGCAAGGTAAATGTCTTCAAATCTTTTTTCAGCTGCAAAGAAAAGAAATCTACAAATTACCACAAGTAAGAGAGAAATCCAAGGAAGAGATGTGGATAAAAATCGTAATAAAAATATCAATAGCTCCACCTACTTTTTTTGAATACTGAATATAAGCCATGTGCTGTGATAAATACCTTAATTATATTCTTATTTAATCCTAATAAGCAAATTATGAAGTATGTACTATTAATATATCCACTCTGTAAATGAGAAAATTGAGCTTTATAATTACTAAGTAGCTTGTCTAAGTTTGCAGACACAAGGAAAGGTGGAGCTGGCAGGCAAACCCAGTTTGTTTCATATCAAAGCTTTATCTAAGGTCAGATTGGGTAGCCAGAGTCTACAGACACTGAATTGGGCACTGAACAATCAGAACTGTTTCTCCATCTTGCTTACATTACTTTGTTTCTCAGATTCCTTCTCTCATACGGAACATCTGTCTCCAATTATCTCTTCAAAATGGTCTCCCTCTTTCACCCCTCAATTTCTTTAATTTTCTCTTAGCCAAGTATGGCTGAGCCAATATTGAAACTGTCAGAGTTTTCATCTGAAATCCCTACTGGAGTCTAACCTCAATGCTAGCTTGCTGGTCCACCTTCCTTGGCTACAAATCCAATCAGCACTCCATAAGTACCTGAAACTGCCCTTCACCATAAACCGTGCGTGAGGGCATATCTCTAAGTGATGATTGCAAGATGTACCAAAGAAGTCACAACATTTCCAAAATGTGTGAGCCAAATAGGAAATCATGGGAGGGAAAGAGCAGAGAAAACTTCCTAGAGGATTTTTCACCTAGAGGCAGGAATTCTGGTCTGGCAGATACACTGTTGGAAGATTCCAAGCACAGGCATAACATGAAGGATATCAAGGAAGAAGTAATGCAGAGAATAGTTTCAGGAGTGAGGGAGGAAGATGTTCTGCCTGTGTCCAAAAGCTTACAAAAGGCGGGTGGAGCACCAGAAAGTAAAACAGCGAAGATTTTCCTCTTTCCTTCTTAGAAGTCTTTTCTCTAATATCTGCTTTCTTTTTGACTGGTGAGAATATGCTATTTGATATTCCGGACTTCAAAGAATTTCTCCCTTTCAAGGCTTCAGGATGTGGCAGGAAGGGCAAGTGGCAGGGGAACTGGCTTCTGGTCACTGCCTCCCGGTCACTGCCTCCCAGAGCAGCTAAACAACCTAACGCCAGTCACTTCACATCCTAAGGATTATTTTTGCATCTCTCCAACCATGCCTACCTCACCGGGTCATTCTAAGGTTTAGGTTGAGTTGCATGATCACTGAAGCAGAACCAGCTCATTAAATTGTTTAAAGCATGAAGTTCACAAATGTCTTTCCCTTGTAGCTTTCTCTTTAAAGATTGTATGAAGGTAAACAAGCCTACTCACAAGTCTAGCTTTGCATCATAAGCAAGGCTTGCATGTTATTCCATGTTCTGCATTTTATTTTCAGGAGGATTGAATGTGGATATAAAATCCCAGTTTAATCACATTAAGATGTTGCTGATCAGATCAGTCATCATCTTCAGTGGCTGCCCTCCATATTCCATTCTCCAGCTTTTGTAAGCAGTTCTGCCCAAAATAATTGATTTTGATAAATAACTGTGAAATAATATATCATTTTGGTTCAGTTGATTTTGTTAATTGAATTGTCTATTTTGAAATGTAGAATGGCAATTTTTAAGGGAATTTTTTATACCCCATCTTCCATCTGATGATGTATTTCTTTAATTTACATTTACAGATACTTGACCTAAAAAATGATACTAATTAGAATACTAAAAGGCAGTCTCATTTTTATTTTCAGTCTTAGAAGTTTGAAATGTTTTATACATACGTAGTTTTCCATGTCAAGCATTGCCTATGTGTATGTATGGTATAATATGAAATGGTTGGATAGCATCACCGACTCAATGAACGTGAGTCTGAGCAAATTCTGAGAGATAGTGAAGGACAGGGAATCCTCGCATGATGCAGTCCATGGGATTGCAAAGCATTGGACACAATTTAGTGACTGAACAAGTTACACACTGAAGTTTGGAATGACCCTAACTTGACTAGAATCTAAAAGTACCTGAAACTTTATATATTTAGTTCTCAGTTAATAAAAAGAAAAAAGCAATATTTTTACATTAGAAAGCTTCTGGAGAAGAACTAAAAACATTCCATCTATGTCTTCTAATCAGTACAAAATTCAGTCCATTGTTTTATCTCTTCTTTTCTTCTAGAACTCTGTTGTTGTTTTGTCGGGTCTAATTCTTTTGCCACCCCATGGACTGGAGCCCACCAGGCTCTTCTGTCTTCGGGATTTCCCAGGCAAGAATACTGGAGTGCGTAGCCATTTCCTTCTCCAGGAAATCTTCCCAGCTCAGGGACTGAGTCCACATCTCCTGCATTGGCAGGCAGATTCTTTACCACTGAACCACCAGGAAAGCCCCTCTAGAACTCTATGCTAAGTTACTTCAGTCGTGTCTGACTCTTTGAGACCCCATGGATTGTAACCCACCAGGTTCCTCTGTCCATGGAATTTCCCAGGCAAGAGTATTGGAATGGGTTGCCATTTCCTCCTCCAGGGGATCTTCCCAACCCAGGGATCAAACTTGTGTCTCCTGCATTGGCAGGCAGGTTCTTTACCACTGAGCCACCAGGGAAGCCGCTATAACCAGCCCAAAATTCAGAAGGATGACTGTGGGCTGAATAATATTATTTTATCAGTTTCTTATTGCCAATGTAACATATTAACACAAATTTGGTGGCTTAAACCAACACAAATCTATAACATACTGCTTTTCTAGAGGTCAGATGTCAGAAACCAGCTGAAACAAAGAGCAGTGCTATGTTCCCTCTGGAACCTCCAGAGAGAAATCCATTTCCTTGCCTTTTTAGCATCTAGAGGCTGTCAGCCTTCTTGAGAAAAGACTCCCTTTCATATTCAAACCCAGCAGCATAGCTTCCAATCCCTCCTCTCTGACCTCTGCTTCCATTGTCACATCTTCTCTCTGACTCTGACCTTCCTGTTCCCTTATTAGGAGTCTAGTTATTAGACTGAGCCACTCAGAGAATCTCCCAATCTCAAAAAGTTGAACTTTATCACATCAATGCAGTCTCTTTTTGCCGTGTAAGGTTCTGAGGATTATGGTATATATGTCACTGGGGTCTGCTCTTCTGCCTACCCAAATAATCAATAAGGAATAATTCAAATATTATTATTGACTTGGCCAGGAGACTTGACACTTGACTCAAGTCAAGAAACAATTATTATGGTTTGATATGTCCAAACAACAATGACAGTGTTGTTATGTGGTACTGCTGTGTTACTGATTGTGGGAAACTCTACACCATCAAAGACCTTACAAGATACACCAAAAAAGACACAAAGTGGCACACAGCAGAATGACTGTGGTGTCACTCACTGTTCAGGCATGAGTGAGAGAAGTGTTAGCAACAATGCATCGAGGGAATTCAATGCTCTGATGGGGCTAGATTAGATGACCTTTCAAGCCAATTTCAATCCTCTTATTTCCATGATTTCTGCTGTTGAATAGACTCTAAGCAAGACATTGGATTTAAGATTTGTACTCTGTCAGCTTCTTAAAGGACTTGTGACAGTATACAAGTGAGAGCACATTGTATGATAAGACATTTAAGAACATTTATTTCTAAATTATTACTGATCATGCTATATGTACCATGTATATTTCCTGGGACATATCTAGCAGTTCCCTCTCTTATTTGTCCTGGGAAGTATTGGTTAATAAAATTTCAAGGATTTCTTTTTTTTCTAAATAGAATGGAGTCCATTTGACAGAATTGGGTCTTTTAAACTTCAGAATTGAATATATTGAAACACTTAGGCTGTAAACAGGTCTTTAATCTTTTGATTATTATGTCAAAAAATATATATAGGTAAACAAATCTTTGGGAGAATTGGAGAAAGGACCAGAAAATTTTAAGTAGAAATTTGTTATTCAAATCCTTGAATACAGGGACATCCAACAGCATAAGTGGTAATAACTTCAGCTGTATTTTTATGAAGGACACAGACATTTTCATTATAAGTGATTGAAACCCAAGCAATATTCTGGTATAGACTTAGTGACTCAGCTTATCCTTCTGATTCTTCTTTCTCAAAATATTTCCTTGTATAGTTTTTACTGCACTTTGAAGTATTCCAGGGATTATTTATTCTTTTTAAAAGGATTTCTTTGGGCAGTTATTCATCCCTTCACACTAATCTCTTGGAATTTTTCTGAGAAAATTCAAATTATTAAAACCTTGGGGGGAAAATCCAAGCTTTCAGTCATTTTCAGGACTCTGATTGACCATTACGATTTCTAAATAATTGGAAGCATTGGTATATGAGAATATGATTAGTCACATCTGCTCAGAAGGAAGTTTAGTGGCCTACTGAAAATAGCATGCCATAAAAGAGGAGTCCTGGGTGCCTCCCACTTCCATTCCAGAGAGACATCAGTAAGAAAACAACCCACCAGAAGTGACTGACTTCCTTTGTTGTAAACACTGTCAGCACTAGAGAGAAGCTGCAGGGCCTGGCCAGGAGAGAAACCAGCTTGCCCTCCAAGAAGAGGCAAAAGTCACAGTGACTTTAGTGCTGTGTACCTTTTAACATTACTGTATATTACGCTCTTTGACGTTAAGATGATAATTACAGAGAAAGTCTCCAATAGAACCATAAATTAGGGGACATGCTTTCTCTATCTAGGCTTTTTGTGCTTTATTCACATCAAAAGGCAATTACTTTTTGTGCACACTTAATCCCACCAGTTTAATGGGGCATGTAAAATATGCCTTGCAAATTTGCCCTTTATTAATCTTCAGCTTGCTGGAAACGAGAGCCGGCTAACCATTTGGATTCTTAAAAGCAACAGCTTGCCCTTCAGTAACTTAACTTTAATTTGCCCACACTCAGGAGGTCCTGAGAGTTGCATTCTTAGCAGTACAAGAGGGGGATTTCTCTAAGTCTTAACAGGAACCCCAGAAGGACTGGGTGGTGCAACACCACCTGAACTTTTTTCCCTGATGGATGGGGTAGGTGTGCCTCATCTGCCACCTGGGATCTGAGACAAAGAGAATTGGAGGCTTGAGAGACAGATCAGCCTCTCTTCCTCCCTTTGTAAGGACACCAGTCTTAGTTGGATTTGGACCTGATGTTAATGACTTCATTTTGCCTTAAATATATTCCTAAAGACCTTATCTCTAAATACAGTCACCCTGAGGGTTAGTGCTTAACATATGAATTGGGGGATAGGGGACATAATTCAATTCATAACAGACAAATTAATTCCTAAGGTGGTGTTGTATTTTCCAGGACTATTTCTGTTTCAGTAAAGGGCTTTAAAAAAAAAAAAAAAAAAAACAGAAAAGACCCAGAAATCTGAACAGTCAATGCACAGGCTGGGGAAATGTAGGCACTGTGGCAGGATTACTTGCATATATTTGGGGAAGAGGGATGCTTTGCTGCTTCTCCCTTGATCACACAGTGTAAATGTCTCTCAGCTCTACCTAAAAGTAAAGACCCTCTTTTTCATGATTCCTGATCTTTTGGTTGACTCCCGGGTCCCCCTCGATTTTTATTTAATAATTATATTTCATTTCCTCTCGTGACCCTGAGGTAGGAGATAGATGGGCTCCAGGCTGAAAATTCACAATCAGCCAGCCTCCTCTTTGCATTTCCTGAAATAAGAGATAGGTGGGCTCTCCAGTTGAGGAATTTACATCCAGCCCGGTTTGCTATCCAAAATGGAAGCAACAACAGAAACAGGGTAAATAGCCAGTCTTTGTTTCTTGTAAACATTTCAAGGGAATAATCATGGCAAGGACAAAGAGGGGCAAAAAAAAAAAAAAAATTCTTTCTGAGTAAAGGATAAGGAAGACAATACACATGCATAGACAGGCTCCTTGGAGTCAAAAGTCAGAGAATAATTCCAGGCCATAATGAGTCTTGCTCCTCCCAGAAGCCTTAACTTTGAGGCTCATCTTGGCTAAGGTGTGTGTGCGTACCACAGGGAAGGGTCCTGAGACGAATAACTAGGGGAGGGACAAAGCAAGATGATTGGCCTGAGGGAAACCAAATATCCAGAAAACTGCCCACTTATAAAGGAATTTAAACTTCCCAAGGGTGAGACTCTCTCTCTCTCTCTCTCTCTCTCTCTCTCTCTCTGAGCTCGCCCATGAGCCTTTCCACATATACTTTTCAATAAACTTTTTACTTTACTCTTTACCTTCTGCCTCCTTACCTTAATTCCTTCTTAACTAGGCAGGCAAAGACTAGAGACCTTAGCCATAACTGCTGGCTCCTGTGGTCCATTGGTAAGGACTCTCAGTCTGGGAAATTAAGAACTTGTTTCTAGCTACTGCTCACTGCTGCTTGCTGCAAGCTGCTGCTCACTGCTGTGCATGTCCGAAATCAGCCCCTGGCTACTGTCGGTTGGTCTATTTTAGTTAAATGTTGATCCAACTGAAAGTACAGATGTCTTTGGACCTTGACCCTAAAGACACCTAGATTTTCTCTGTTCTCTTGCTCCCAGCTAACAGCCATTGGTACCTCTGATTTAATAGGAGATATCACATAAGCAGCCCCTGACCATTCCAAGTGAAGGATGGCTGATTTCAGATCAGAAATGTCATCTGGTGTCCAAATCATTCAGCAGGGTAGAGCAACCATGACCTGGATTCCAGTTGAGCTATCCTAGGAACTAGTTCTCAGACATTAATCAACTCCTTCCCACTCTCTGGACCTTGGTTCAGGAACAGGAAGAAAAGAGAAGATTATATAAACATAATTAAGTATTTTTATATTTATTACAATAGTCCAGTAGAAAGACAATTTGGCAGAGTTTATAGAGTACTTGAGAGGATTGGGTGAGTATATGGGATCAAAGAGGGGACAGAGAGTGGTGTGAGTGGTTTCCTATGCCACATTCAGGTGATTTTATGCCAAACACATCACTACTAAGTGGCAATTTTGTCTGCCATAGCATGATTTGGTCATCAAAGATGAGATTAGACTTGAAATAAAACTTTGAAAGAGCAACCTTTGTGTCTGCAAATAACAGTATTGTGTATCTGCCTTCCCCAAAGCCTGGAGAACCCCTTTCTTGAGACATCCCCAATTGATCTGAATAGGAGATGGCTTTTATAATAACCTCATGCTTACTCCAAATAAGTGGGAAGGAGGTCCTCTGAAGGAAAATTAGGAAGAACAGAGCCCTCAAGGAGGAGAGATGCATTAGGCACCTAAGGTTAAACCAGGAGATAAGACAACTTAGAGCTTAGGTTGAAGAGAGGGAACAAGAGTCATTTTTGTCAACTGGAGAGAGTGTATTAGGGTGGGAATTCCCTATGAATATGCTGGATAAACAGGTCAGATTTCTTCAAGTAGCAGGTAAAAGTAGACCAAAATTAAATGCACTTAATTAAGAAGAGAATATATCAGCTTAAGGAACTGAAGAATCTAGGAGAATATCTTCAGGCATTGTGTGTGGCATGAAAGTCTAAGAAGAAGACAGCACATGCGTGATTTGTGTTTGACCTTCTAACTCCCCCACAGGACACTGTCCAGGGTTTGGGAAATGGGGCCCTGTTGCAGGCTGTATTCAACCCCTTCAAAATTCAAATGTTGAAGCCCTAACCCCCAGTACCTCAGAATGTGCCTATATTTGGAAATAGGATCTTTAAGTCGGTGATTAAATTAAAAATGAGGTCATTAGGATGAGCTCTGATCCAGTTTTACTGGTGTCCTTTTGAGAAAAAGGAAATCTGACCATAGATAATTACAGAAGGAAGATCATGTGAAGACCCAGGGAGAAGACAGTCATCTGTGAGCCAAGGAAAGATGCTTCAAATCAACACCACTGATACCCTGATCTTGGGCTTCAAACTTGTGAAAAATTTTTTCTATTGCTTAAGCCACACATACAAGTATCCCCCTAGATACTTGTTATGTCAGCCCTAGCAGATTAATATAAGTTCTGAGACATTTGATTCTGAATTTTAGAATTCTCAGCATTTGAATGGTGACTTTTGTTGAGAGAGCTTCTGCCCAGGCACACAGAAACAAAGATGTGAGGAGAAATGTCCATAGTGAGCCAAATGTCCTGACACAGGAGTGGATCAGAGTAAATTCAGCTTACTCTTCCTGAGGTTAAACCAAATTATGGATATTTTATATGGTAGGAAGTAATTCAATTTAGACAGTATCTGGAGGCTTGAAACTTAATCTGAATATTGATTGCAAAGATGATATTCTTGTACAAGCCTGCTTAGTAGTTTTACTCTTAATTAAAGACCATTGTATGCTTGATGTTTTCCCTCTAGTTATTATAGTCATTGTAGTTGCATATAGGGCATTTTATTTCTGTCACTTCTTAACTAATTTTTCTCTATTAGCCTCAGAAAAAAATAGCAGCTATCTGTCTTTGAAAATTGGTGGAAAAAACTGTCTGTAATTGTAAAACAAAGCCTCAAGCCTCCCAGGGTATGGCAGAGTACAATGTCTTTAGAAGGCAAAAATGCCAAGCAGGGAAACATCGATTCATTCTCTGACAATGGCCTTTTCGCACACCCTGCTCCCTGTAGGAGGCTGAGACAAAGCCATGAAGGGTCTCTGACTTGTTGCCCCCTCATTTCTGGAACATTTCCGTTGAGAGATCCCTTGAGGGGACTGCATAGCAATCTTGGATCCACCACACACGTAAATGTCCTTCTGGAGACGACTGACAGGAGCTTTTGACATCCTCACCCTCAGTCTCTTATGTTTCACCTGCTGCTGTGCATGGGTAGCAATAATTTTGTTCCCAGCAAGAGAATTTAATTCTCATAATTCAATCATAGAGAATCAAGTCACCAATGGGAAAAATTATATTTGCAGAATAATGCCAGTTTTTCCTTTTTTATTTTTTTTCATTTTTCCTTCCTAAAAATAATATCATATGTTTTCCAATCCATTTCTTTCTATTCTTTGGAACATATGAAAACTGTATTCACCACTCTCCTTGCATCTAGGTGTGGATCGTATGACCAGACCGTTCTATCAGCCTATGTTCTGCCCAATGGAATGTGGGAGAAATGAGGTACTTTTTCCCAACCTGAACCCACTAAAAAAGTCTTCCAGATGTGAAATTTTTTCTTTATTGACCCCATGTGAGGACAATATAGTATCCTGTGGTGCAATAAATCTGGGTTTCTAAGATATTTGGGGAAATTCTTGCCAGGGGAGCCACCTAGCCAGGAATTTCTACATTGGAATTAGTGTCAACAAGAAAGTACATTGTACACTATTGAGATTTTTAGTATTGTCAATTATTAGAGCTAATTGTTTTAACCATATATAATATATATTTTTTTGATTTGTGTGGGAATGGTGATGACCCTCAAAGTTTGAGTACCTGTGAAGGAGTGAGCATATTATAAAGATAATTTCAATTACACAGTATCTTAAGAAATACTAGGTTGAATCAAACATGCAATCCATCTAAATCCAATCCTTTTCTTGCCCTGCCTTCTTTAAGTTCTAAATCCAATCAGAAGTGTGAAAGATTATTTCTGATTAGTCTTAGGTAACTGCCAGAATTGTAACCAAGCATCGCAGTTTTGCAGGCAGATGAAATGTTGGACTGGAGTCTCAGCTGTGCCACTAACCAGCTATGAGACCATAAATAAGTCAATTCCCACTTCATATGATATTATAAGCATAAAGAGACACTTGCCATATCAATGTTTTAAACTACACACCTGAACTCCTAATTTTTTGAAATTTAGTTATCAAATTTAGAACTCAAAGTCTGACAACCTATGAGTAAACAACTGTGGTAGTTTGGAGTTGATTGTGTCCCCAAAATGAGCATATTTCTTATGCAAACCCAAGTTTCAGTTTCACTGACAACACTTGCTCACTCACCCAAAAAATTGGAGTTGAATAACAGCTGTCTCATTTAGATGGGGTAGATGCTTTCCAGGCCACAGTCCCCACCACTCACTAATGTTATACACTGGCCTAATTAAATCTCCACAGTCACTGTAGATATTGGAGTTTGCATCAAGGTTAGAGTGAATTTAACCTTGCTTAAACTTGCCCACATGAGGGATGCAGGAGGAAAGCAGATACTGAGACAGAGCTTAAATACAAACTTGGCAGAGGAAGGAGATGACAGGAGATAAGGATGGAAACCAAGCTTAAGATCAAGCATTGGAGTCTGTAGCTGCATCAGTCTGAAGCAAAGTGATAAAATAAGATCAATGTGGTAATTCCTAGGCAGTATAACATAGTACTTTTGCTATTGCCTTGATAGATCAAGTATTTAAATGCGTTTTTCTCAAGTTCTTCATCTATTAAAAAAGAGGAGGGGAGTGAATATATACCTCTCTTAATGCTCTTTTCATAATGATATCATTTGTGTAAAGCACAGGGCCTACTAGCACATAATAAGTCCTCAGTAAGTGATAGAACCACTGTCCTTATCATAACTGATAAAAATTATTTTTATATGTGTAACAATGGGACTTGATTTGGGGAGAGTTGTGAGATGAAAATGGGATTTGACTTTCTCACACTGATTAGAATGGCCATCATCAAAAAGTCTACAAATAATTTCTGGAGAGGATGAGGGGAAAAGGGAACCCACCTACTTTATTGATAGGAATGTAAACTGGTGCAGCCACTATGGAAAACTGTGGAAGGTCCTTAAAAATTAAAAATAGAGATAGTATATGATTCAACAATCCCATCCCTGGACATGAATCTGGAAAAGATGAAGTTTTGATTCAAAAAACTAAGTGGCCCTCCAATGTTCATAGCAGCACTACTTATAATAGCCAAGACATGAAAGCAAGCTAAATGTCCATCAGCAGATGAATAGATAAAGAAGTTGTGAGATATATATCTATATATCTATATCTATATATGTGCAAATATATATGATATATATATGTATACACACACACACACACATATATATACACATATGAAAGTGGAAAGTGAAAGTGTTAGTCACTCAGCCATGTCCAATTCTTTGCAACCGCATAGACGCTAGCCCTCCAGGCTCATCTGTCCATGGAATTCTCCAGCCAAAACTACTAAGGTAGGAAGCCATTCCATCCTCCAGGGGATCTTCCCAACCCAGGGATGGAACCCAAGTCTCTTGCATTGTAGGCAGATTCATTACTGTCTGAGCCACGAGGGAAGTCCATATACATACACAGATATATACATAAATATATATATATATATATATATAATGGCATATTACTCAGCTATAAAAAAAGAATAAAATTATGCCATTGGTAGCAACATGTGTGGACCTGAAGACTACCAAACTAAGTGAAGTAAGTCAGACATAGAAAGACAAATATTATATGATGTCACTTATATGCAGAATCTAAAAGAAACATGCAAAGCAACTTATTTACAGAACAGAAATAGTATCACAGACATAGAAAACAAATTTTTGGGAAACAAAAAGGAAAGTTGGGGTGGAGGGAAGGATAAATTTGGAGTTTGGGAATAGTATACACACTACTATATATAAAATAGATAAACAAAAAGGACTATGATACAGCACAGGGAACTACATTCAATATCTTGTAATAACCTATAATGGAAAAAATCTGAAAAAGATTTATATATATGTGTGTATACATACATGAATACATATATGTATTCATATATGTATATATGAATCACTCTGCTGCACACCTGGGGCTTCCCAGGTGGCTCTAGCAGTAAAGAACCTGGCTGCCAATGTAGGAGATGTAAGAGACGCAGGTTCAATCCCAGGGTGGAGAAAATACCCTAGAGGAGGCAACCCACTCCACTTTTCTTGCCTGGCGAATACCATGGACAGAGGAGCCTGGCAAGCTACAGCCCATAGGGTTGCAAAGAGTTGGACACTACTGAAGCAACTTAGCATGCATGCACACTGCATATCTGAGGATAATAATTGCTTCCATTCTTCCAAAAATGCCTCCTTTTGAGGGCTGAAATATTGAACATATTAGATGTGTCCACATTACTGTCTTTGGCTGGAAATTTTGCCATATGCAATACACAGAGAAGCAGAAAGAAGAAATCCCTAACACACAGTCTCAGTGAAGAAACTTCCTGCTCACTTCATCTTACGACTCGGGACACACACAGGCATGGTTATATTGTCCTGGGCTTTGTCATATTTGAAAGACTGGCAACTCAAGCTGCTACCCAGATCTAGCCGTTTTTGGTAATCTTTTATCAATAACTTATTTCACCAGAATAAAAATAGTATCAAAAGCCAAAGTGACTTGTCTATGGCTAACAAAAATTTATCAGCAGAGATGGAACACAAAGACTTGAACTAGGCTGGTATGTTTTGAATAGGCCATGCTACATCTTGGCCTTTTCACTTGCTTCACACAGCTGTAATAAAGGCTTAATATGTTCTGGGTTCTCAAGAAAGTACAAGGACACAGAGGCGGGCAGCTTGATGTGGTGGACAGAGCACAGGTATCTAGTATCATGGAGACCTGGGACTTGATTCCTAGGCAGAAATCAAACCCAGCCCACCCTCTTACTATAACTGAGCAGAACCTTATGGGGCCTTCCAGGAACAGACTTCCCCCATCTCCTCTACCTGCCTTTTCTTTGTAGTCTCCTAGGCCTTCCCTGAATTGCGAAGAGTAAATTTAATCAGAGAGGTGAGAAAACGCAGGAAGAAAGGAAAAGAGTCAAACAAGATTAAACGATAACAGTTTAGCCATTAAACAAAGTCAAGAACCTTTAGTTCCTCCTCAGGGTCTATAGTGGAAAAGGCAATGGCATCCCACTCCAGTATTCTTGCCTGGAAAATCCCATGGACGGAGGAGCCTGGTAGGCTGCACTCCATGGGGTCGCGAAGAGTCGGACATGACTGAGCGACTTCATTTTCACTTTTCACTTTCATGCATTGGAGAAGGAATTGGCAACCCACTCCAGTGTTCTTGCCTGTAGAATCCCAGGGACGGGGGAGCCTGGTGGGCTGCCGACTATGGGGTCGCACAGAGCCGGACACGACTGAAGCGACTTAGCAGCAGCAGCAGCAGCAGGGGTTATAGATAATATTCTGAGCCATGTCCTTTGAGCTGTTTTGCAGATACTGAAACCCCCTCAAGTGGAACAAGTTAACTGTATGGTGCCTATAAGCACATAGACCCCAGACTGGTGGGAATCAGAAGGTTGATGATGCTGACTCCTGATTACCTCACCACTAACCATTCAGAAGAATGTCCACAAGCTGGTCACTCACCCTACAAGCACCCTCCCTCACCCTGTCTTTAAAACCTTTCCCTGAAAACTTTCACAGAGTTCAAGCCTGTTAAACACTACCTACCTGGGCTCCTTGCTTGGTGCCCTGCAATAAATACTGCACTGTCCTTCACCACAATCTGGTACAGTAGATTGGCTTTACTGTGTGTAGGTAAGGGGACCTAAGTCTTGTTTGGTAACATCACCACTGTCCTGCAGGCCTCATGCGTAGCAGGGGTGGCAAATCTGAACCATACCATCATGTTTCCTCTGAAAGTTCTTCTATTGAACTTTAACACAGAATTTTTGGCAGCTGTGGTTTCTGTCTAAATTCACTGTACTTTGCTCCATTCAGTTAGTCTCAACTTCATAATGGGTGGCAGTGACCCGCTGGAGGAAAAATGACGCCTGCAATCTAGCATGTCTCTTATCAGCTATCTTCAGGAGTCAGTGCCAGCATTTCCCATGTTAAATTGCACCAGGGACTTTTCCTTGTTTCCTGACAGCAGGACAGATAGCCCCAATGTGGGCTTAATTACTTCTACAGTTATGTGGACACAATTTTGCTGAAAATCATCTTGAGCCAATAAACCAAGGTCTATCTTCATGCCAAAGAATGATAAAATCTTCTAGAAGAGGACGAGTTTCCTCCTCATAAATAGAATCAGGCTTTCATTGGTTGCAACAAGCCATTTACTTTAGAAGGAAAAAAGGTGCAGTGAAGAATTATTAACAATTTTTTGAACAGGTACAGTTTAGGCAGCCTATTTGTCTTAAAAAGACATTAGAAGCAAACATTTTCATCTGAAAAGTGAAGTGCCAGATAACAGCAGAAATATATGGGAAGCCAGCTGAAAATCCATGGCCCTATCCTGGGTTTGTAAAAAAAAAAAAATAGTGAGTGAAGAGAAAATTTTGTAAAGGAGCCATATCTCAAAAAACAATTCTGTGAGTTGTATGCCTAAAGAGGGAAAAAGACTGTTAAGGAGAGCCATATTTTGATATTCCAGGAGTGCTTGATGGCATATAATCATCTTCCCTCAGTAACACACCTCTGTGAAGATGAAAGATTAAAAAACACAGAGAAGGATCATAGTACACCAGCTCCCTATCTCTGTTCCAGGGGACAGAGTATGGCATCTGATGAGGGACTGAAGTCTCTTTTCTTCATGGACTTGAAGAAAAAAGTGTGGTTACCAGGGCCATTTCTCTGGATATCATACATTTTTAGGTCATTATTTTACTTCTGTTTCATCAAAATTGTCATTCATCTTAACAGGATATTTGTGGTTAGAGAAGCTAGTGAACCATTAGAGAGTGAAAACATGGCTCAGATGGAATGTCATAAATCACGACATCTTATTTTTTTAATTTTAAATGTCTTCAATCATCATTTGTCACAGGATACAGAATTGAAAGAAGCCCAGAAGTCATTTAACCTAACCCAGGGCAGCATCACACACAAAGGTTCTTTCACTGGAGATTCTCCAGCTTGACCTGGGCCCTCGTGGGGTCAGAGAGCTCTCTCTAGTTTCAGTAAAAGGTTTTCTTTAAATTGAACCTGATTGTTATACCCATCTCTTGATCCTGGCTCTTTTTTCCCCCCAGATTGTATTGTAAAACAAATTAAAGGTATTTATATCATCTTCATCATTGAGGGTCATCCTAAATTCTTACCAACCTGGTTACTTCCTGTGCACCCTGTCTAGTTTCTTAACCTCCATTTTAAAATGTCACACTAGGGACTTCCCTGGAGGTCTAGTGGTTAAGACTTTGCCTACCAATGCAGGGGATGCGAGTTCTATCCCTGGTCAGGGACCGAAGACCCTACATATCTCATGGCCAAAACACCAGAACACAAACAACATAAGCAACATTGTATTTTAAAAATTCAATAAAGACTTTAAAAATAATAATACTAAAATAAAATGCAACACCAAGAACCTGACACTGACTTAAACCCATCAATATTTGCACATTGGTCAAAACAGTACCTGACACATGACAAGTGCTAAACAGGTTGGTCTCTGCTTCTTCTCCATGGATCTTCCAAACAGGTCCAGAGAGTGTTTTTTCTGTAAGTGTCTTGAAGGCATGTTATATTGTTACCAAATTTTAGACTTTAGTTCTCTGGAAAGCTAGAATTGGTGCCAGGCCAAACCTCTCACTTCTTTCAATCTAAATGTAGCATTTTATTTGTTTATCTGTTGGCTGCACTGCACAGGTTATGGTATGTCAGTTCCCCAATCAGGGATTGAACCTGCATCTCGGCAATAAAAGCACAGAGTCCTAGCCTCTGGACTGCCAGGAAGTTCCCATAAATGTAGTATTTTATATTTAACCCCTAAAATTATCTTAGTATTCCTATAAAATTGCAGATAATCAAAATCTTTGGACTGTTTTCCTTTATATGAAAACTTTCTCCTTTGGGTGAAAGACACAGACTTAATTTAATTACCTTGTGTTTCATGTTTTACACAGATATTGTTGAACATTTTGAATTAGAGGATACTAAGAACAGAGTGTTGTGTCCTACAGGTAGCACTTTTCTTGCAGGTTGACAGTAATTTATTAATCAACACGATTTGGGAGAAGTTGTTTTATCTTCTCATCTCTTTGCAATGGGCTTATGAACTTTCCCTTTGTTTTCCCATCATGCCTATGTGATCATTGTAAGAAGCTTCTTTTCATGCTTGGCTGAATGTAGACAGACACTGTAGAATTCTACTGATCTACCATCATGTATGTCATCAAGGTAAGGAGTGTAATTGGGCTTGACTAAGAATACAGGTTCTGGATACCCAGTAATTAATATTTCTTTCCAAAATATTTAAATGCCACCAACTCAGTATTCTGCTCAAGAATTTTATAGAACTATGTCAAAAAAAAACGTTTATCCACATTTCTTGAGTGTCACCCTTTGGTGGTTACTAACCTACAAACTTGACACTATTATTAACTTAGTCCTCACATCAACCAACAAAAAGTCACTGTTACCATGTCCATCTTTCAGCTCAGGAAATGGAGACACAGAGGTAAATCACTTTCCTAAAGCCAACAGCCAGAATGCTAGAACCAGGATGCATATCTCTGGCCAGAAAGCATTATCTTTGGCACTACCCACTACCTTGCCCTGTCTCCTGGTGTGCTGCTGCATCTGATGGATTCCCTGTACTTTCCCACTCCCTCCCTCCTTCTCATAGCTCTCTCATCTTTCATGATTTCTCAGCATTAACTTAAAATACACATGCAATCTTATATCCTTTCTACCCTGTGATTTCTCTGATTTTAATCCAGAATCTTAACCATGTAATGCAGCTGGGTGCTTTCTTACCTTCTTCCCAATGATTGAGGTGGCTGCTTAATCTTTAGCAGTTTAAAGCCCAGCCTCTTAAACACAGCAGATATGAAGAAAATAAGAGTTGGACATAACCTGCTTTTTGTCATTCTTAATATGGCATTGTCCTCCCTAAGTAAGAGGTCAGTTCTTTCTTTGTCTAAATCCTTCCTCTGTACAAAGCTTAAGCAAAGTCCTTTTTGCCAACTTTACCATTTTGCCTGAACTTCTCTGTTCTGTCTCTACTGTAGTGAAGTGAAGTGAAAGTAGCTCAGTCACGTCTGACTCTTTGTGATCCCATGGACTATACAGTCCATGGAATTCTCCAGGCCAGAATACTGGAGTGGGTAGCCTTTCCCTTCTCCAGGGGACTTTCCCAACCCAGGGATCAAACCCAGGTCTCCCGCATTGCAGGTAGATTCTTTACCAGGTGAGCCACAAGGGAAGCCCAAGAATACTGGAGTGGGTAGCTTATCCCTTCTCCAGTGGATCTTCCCAACCCAGGATTTGAACCAGGGTCTCTTGCATTGCAGGCGGATTCTTTACCAACTGAGCTACCAGGGAAGCCCTCTGGTTCTACTATTCAGAGACAATTGCATTGCATATATGCAGAGGTTATAAATGTGTTAGAAGACAAAAAGCTGATGAAAATTTGAGATTATGATTTGGGGGAATTTAAAAGAAGTCTATAGGAAAACAAATCAGCAAATTAAAGATTCTATTAAATGAACTATGCACGAGGAAATAACTGGCATCCTTGTGGGATACCTAGTTATGTCTTCAAGGAACAAATGTTGAATCATGATGGGTAAGGGAAGTGGACATCACTCGGTGGAAAATGATCAAGATGGCTTTCCTGTCTGGTGAAATTCCTGGCTGAGAGATGGTAATGAAATTGCACTAGCTGAGTGTAAGAATAAATGTGAGAGAGAAGAGTGGTGAAAGACTTAGAAAGGTGTGCCATCTTTCCCCAGGCCATTTAAGATCATTCAATATCACCTTTCATTGTGAAGATGCAAAGAGAAGTGACTTGCAGCAAAACACAGAGCTACTTAAGGACATATTGAGAGGACCAGATTTCAACTCTCCAACCTCCCAGTAGAGTTTAAAAGAGTCTGAAATTGAGAGCAAAGATAATTGGTTTTAAGCCTACCCTAGAGCTGGATTTAAAGTTGTAAAGACCTCAAACACAGAAAAGACAATGTAAAAAAAGAAAGAAAGGAAGAAAAGAGAGGAAAAAATCAACATAAAACCATAAAATAAGGGCAATAAAATCCTGTTTTGTTTTGTTTTTTTCTTTTTTTTTTTTTTTGGCCTACGATGACTACTATGATGCCTCTTTTGTAACATCAAAAAGAAATTTATACAAGTTATTTTTCATGCCTTCTGTTTCCCTTTGACCATTTATTATAATAAAATACTGCATTTATGGAATTTGATCAACCCAGTCTAAATTTTCTGGTGTGGGAAAGAAATACAGTGGGGTATGATTAGCACTGCAGTGGAAGCTACCAAAGCAAATATTCTAGCTGGGGAGGCAAATACCACATTCAGATAAGCAGTGATGGATGGAATTTTCTCACAAAAATATCTATGTGGTGTAGGTGATAATACAGTAGACTTCTAGGGTTGGGCAATTTGTTGTTGTTCAGTTGCTCAGTTGTGTCTGACGCTTTGCAACCCCATGGACTGAAGAATGCCAGGCTTCCCTGTCCTTCACTATCTCCCAGAGCTTTCTCAAACTCATATCTACTGAGCTGGTGTTGTCATCCAATCATCTCATCCTCTGTTGTCCCCTTCTCCTCCTGCCTTGAATCTTTCCCAGCATCAGGGTCTTTTCTAATGAGTCGGCTCTTCGCATCAGATGACCAAAATATTGGAGCTTCAGCTTCAGCATCAGTTCTTCCAATGAGTATTCAGGATTGATTTCCTTTAGGATGGACTGGTTTGATCTTTTTGTAGTCCAAAGGACTCTCAAGAGTTTTCTCCAACATCACAGTTCAAAAGCATCAATTCTTCGGAGCTCAGCCTTCTTTATGGTCCAACTCTCACTTCCATACGTGACTACTGGAAAAATCATAGCTTTGACTATATGGACCTTTGCTGGCAAAGTAATGCCTCTGCTTCTGAATACACTGTCTAGGTTTGTCATAGCTTTTCTTTCAAAAGGCAAGCATCTTTTAATTTCATGGCTGCAGTCACCATCTGCAGTGACTTTGGAGCCCAAAAAAATAGTCTGTCACTGTCTCCATTGTTTCCCCATCTATTTGCCATGAAGGGATGGGACCAGGTGCTGTAATCTTTGTTTTTTGAATGTTGACTTTTAAGCCAGGTTTTTCACTCTCCTCTTTCACCTTCATCAAAAGGCTCTTTACTTCCTCTTCACTTTCTGCCATAAGTGTGGTATCATCTGCGTATCTGAAGTTATTGATATTTCTCCCGGCAATCTTGATTCCAACCTGTGCTTCATCCAGCCAGGCATTTTGCCTGATGTACTCTGCATATAAGTTAAATAAGCAGGGTGACGATATGAAGCCTTGACATACTCCTTTTTCAATTTGGAACCAGTCCATTGTTCCATGTCTGGTTCTAACTGTTGCTTCTTGACCTGCATACAGATTTCTCAGGAAGCAGATAAGGTGATCTGGTATTCCCCTTCTTGAAGAATTTTCCACAGCTTATTGTGATCCACACAGTCAAAGGCTTTAGCATAGTCAGTGAAGCAGAAATAGATGTTTTCTGGAAATCTATAGCTTTTTCTATGATCCAACAGATGTTGGGAATTTGATCTCTGGTTCCTCTGCATTTTCTAAGTCCAACTTGAACATCTGGAAGTTTTCGGTTTATGTACTGTTGAAGCTTAGTTTGGAGAATTTTGAGCATTACTTCGCCTAGTGTGTGAAATGAGTGCAATTGTGCAGTAGCTTGAACATTCTTTGGCATTGCCTTTCTTTGGGATTGGAATGAACACTGACCTTTTCCAGTCCTGTGGCCACTGCTGAGTTTTCCAAATTTGCTGACTATTGAGTGCAGCACTTTCACAGCATCATTTTCTAGGATTTGAAATAGCTCAACTGGAAATCCATCACCTCCATTAGCTTTGTTTGTAGTGATGCTTCTTCAGGCCCACTGGACCTCACACTCCAGGATGTTTGGCTCTAGGTGAGTGATCACACCATCGTGGTTATCTGGGTCATGACGATCTTTTTTGTACAGTTCTTTGTATTCTTGCCACCTCTTCTTAATATCTTCTGCTTCTGTTAGGTCCATAACATTTCTGTCCTTTATTGTGTGCATCTTTGCATGAAATGTTCCCTTGGTATCTCTAATTTTCTTGAATAGTTCTCTAGACTTTCCCATTCTATTGTTTTCCTCAATTTCTTTGCATCAATTACTTAGGAAGTCTATCTTATCTCTCCTTGCTATTCTTTGGAACTCTGCATTCAAATGTGTGTATCTTTCCTTTTCTCCTTTGTCTTTTGTTTCTTTTCTTTTCTCAGCTATTTGTAAGGCCTCCTCAGCAACCATTTTGCCTTTTTGTATTTCTTTTTCTTTGGGATAGTTTTGATCACTGCCTCCTGTACAATGTTACGAAGCCCTGTCGGTAGTTCTTCAGGCACTCTATCAGATCTAATCCCTTGAATCTATTTGTCACATTCAGACAAGCAGTGCTAGGTAGAATTTTCTCACAAAAATGTCTATGTGGTGCAGGTGATAATATCATAGACTTCTAAGACTTGAGCAATAAATGAGTGTTAATGAAGCCAACAAAAATTTATTGGAGAAAACAGAGTTTACCAGACTTAGGCAAAATGGAAAAATATTGCAGACAGAGCAATAGGGAGAAAACAAATTGCAAATTTTATGGAATAAGGAAGTTAAATTGAGATGCATGAGGTATGTGGCAAATTGAGGAGGGTAGAACCAGATTGCGGGAATTTTTATTTTTATCTCTCATTGAATAAATGCCAGGCACTGTGGTAGGTACTAGTGAATCATTGGAGTACAAGATCCATGGACTTGCCAGTTCAAAAAGAAAGATAATCTATTCCAGACGAATGACCCAGTAGAAAAAAGGTGATGATGGAGCAAACGTCAGGGACAGTATGAGCATGTCATAGTAGCATCCCTCTGAGGTTGGGATACAAGTCTGTATGAAAGATGTGATGTTTAAGCTGGACCTAAAGGGAAATTAGGGGGTAGGGTAGGAGGAAAGGCGGGTTCAGAGTAGAAATGGTATAACAAGTGCAAACATACAGAAGCAAAAGTGAACCTTCTGGGAGATGGTTATTGTAAACTGACATAGAAGGAGAGGTGAGAAGCGATGAAAAATGAGGCTGGAGAGGAGGATGGCAGCAGGTCATGATGCCCTTAACAAACACATGCTGGGTCCTTAATATGGAGAAAAACCAAGGGCACCTAAATGAGAACATTACAGTTTCTGTCCCAAAGTTATTTACAATATATCAGGGTGACAAGTAAGTTATTAAAGACATACCCTAGTACCATGACAGAAATAGGCACAGATAAAAGACCAACTAAGAAATAAACCCATGGAATTTTTCCCACAAGTCATCCTCATTCAAGCAGCAAATATTTATTGATGACTTTCTATTACATTAGGCACTCAAAATATAAAAGCACATGAAAATTATTCCCCATTCTTAAGGAACTCATAATCTCCTAGATGTGACAAGCAAGAAAGTTAACATTTACACCAAGCATGATAAGAATCATGGCAAAGATACTCACAGGATACAATGTGAGGATGGAGAAAGATTTTGTACCCAGCATGGGAGCCAAAGAAGACTAGAGGTAGAAACAAGGGTTGCTTATTAAAGGCTGGGTGGAAAATAAGTGGATTACTTTCAAATATCTTTTTATATTGATTTCTAGCATAATTCCACAGTGATAAGAGAACAGAACAGACTCTGTATGATTTCAATACCTTTAGACCATGAAATTTTTGCACTTTATGTCCCTGGATATCTTCCAGTGTGTTCTAGTTTGTAATCTATGGGAACTTAAATAGAATTTGTATCTTATTGTTGTGTGAAAATTGTGTAAATCTTAATTATGTTGAATTTATTCATAGTGCTTTTCAGATATACTAATCCTTCTACTTCTCTGTATATTCATTTTATTAATTTTTGCAAGTTTGATATCAAAATCCAACTAAAAATCTTAGTTTATCTACTTAAAAAATAAATGTAATATATAGTGGAACTATACGTACCATTGTTCTGTATTTTCCATGTTTCTTGTGAAGTTATCATACTTTACATATCATAATTTAAAAAATAAAAATTAAAATATTTTTTAAAAATAAAGGCTAGGTGGGAGTTAGCTCCATAGATGGGAGCAACCTCTCTAGGTGATGGTCTGGTATTATATATGAATCTGCCATTGTGATCACTTGTGTACATGGTGATGCCATCCATATGAAAATACCCTGTGACAAGCCTCAGGGCACAACTGCTCTACATTATGGCCCAGCATAATTTCACTTTAATAGAACCCAAATCAATCCTCTCTTGAGACTGCACCATATATTCAGATGGTCTGCCTGGCCATGATTTTACTACTTGCCTTCATGTTTTAATCACACACTCTAATAAAACATGAGCCATTTAAAGGCAGTCAGTCACTCAGGGACCGAAGTCACCTAGGAGGGTTTGGTTGCCTGCCAAATTAAAGCTTGGCCCGGTACTGCCAGGCAAAGAAAGATTGCTCATAAGATAAATATTTGGAGTTCAGAAGACATGGCCAGACTGCAATATTTTTAAGTTATGGAAGATCACATTTTGGAGCTTTGATTCTCAGATGTATTTATCCTTTTTATTTTGTTAAATTAAAAATTACACAAGAATTCATTGAGGCTTAAAATCACAATATTAGTAGAAAAGTCTCAAGATAAACTTGTACTGAACAAATATTAATTCAACAAAAAAGTAAAACGTAAATTTATAGTCAGAACTTTTGTTCTAAATTTTAGTGTCTTAGTAAAGATATTTGGCTTACAGCAGGAAGAAGAAAATGGTTCTGGCATATATTTTCTTGCTTTTAATCATGGATCAAAAGGAAAGGTAAACTCCATCTTTGTCAGTAATTTCCTGTGGTAGTAGGAAAATCAGGCTTCCCAGGTGGCCATAGTGTTAAAGAATCTGCCTGCCAAAGCAAGAGATAGAAGAGATGCAAGTTCCATCCCTGGGTGGGGAAGATCACCTGGAATAGGAAATAGCAACCCACTCCGGTATTCTTGCCTGGAAAATTCCATGGACAGAGGAACCCGGCGGGCTACAGTCCATGGGTCTCAAAGCGTCGGACATGACTGAGCAACTGAGCACACATGCATACCCGGTAGGAAGATAACTGACTTAGGATTCAGGAATCCTAGAATCTCAGCCAAGTTTCCAACTCTATTTGAGCCTAGATCCCTCATCTTTTAAAAAAAGACTAATAATAGGAGCACTAATGTACAAATCAACTTTCAGAGTCTCAGTTTCTCCATCTCTAATGTTAGATCATTATATTAATAAAAGGAGGCTGGTAGGTAGCTTTGAGAACCAAATAGAAATAATTGCTAGTGGCTGTTAAGAGTGTATCTTAAGAAGGATGCTGCAGTGACATACTGGCCCAAAAAGATAGGACATGATTAATTAATGTCAGGCCATGGGCCAGCCTAGATTTCTTCTCACCACAATATTTATGGCCTTAAAAGAGATGCAAACTATTAAGGAAGAGAAAAGGCAAATGAGGAGTGAGGATTTAAGATATTACATCTGAAGTGCATTCAAATCTGAAGAACATAACCACACTGTAGTCAAAAGTCCTAGAGCTCAAAGGATGGTTGAGGGTCTGATGAAGCCATCAGACAACAGTCAACATACACTTTGGTTTTACACTCTGACCTCTAGAGATGATTATCACTATTTTACCTTTAAGGACAAAGACTCTATCAAATATGATGTATATGTCAAAATAGCTTAAAAGCTCTGAAATGAACAACAAAATGTAAGATAATATTACTGCCTTCAAATCTCAACAGACAAGTTGTTCTTGTTGTTACAGCTGTTGCTAAAGAGACATAACCTAATTTCTCAAGTACATTAGAACTTGTCATGGACCCTGACAGTACTCTCATGCCTAGTATGGTTCTCAACACAGTGAGTGGTATAATACTTATTCAGTTAATGAATGTATCTTAGCTTAATTTTATATCTGGGAAATTTTACCTGGTGATGGGTACACTTAAATATTGTTCAAATGCTGCATATCCTCATAATTCTTAGCCCAATTAGTCAACATTTAAAAATGTATTATTCAAAACTCATCTAAAGCATTACTTCATACCCATTAAGATAGCTATTATTAAATTTTTAAATAACAAGTGTTGATGAGGATGTGAAGAAATTAGAAACCTTATACATTTCTGGAGAGAATGTAAAATAATGCAGCAGCTGTGGAAAGAACTTGCATTTCCTCATAAACTTGAATATAGAATTATATGATTTAGAAATTCCACTATGGGGAATATACTCAGAATATCTGAAAGCAGGGACTCAAACAGATATTTCTATCACAATGTTAATAGCATCATTATTCACAATGGCCCAAAAGGTGGAAACAACCCAAATGCCCATTGATGGATAAATGGGTAAGCAAAGGTGGCACACATATACAATGGAACACCATCTAATCTTTAGAAAGGAATAAGATTCTGATACACTCTCCAATATGGATGAACCTTGAAAACATTATGCTAAGAGAAATTAACATATTGTTATCACTCATATGAGGCATCTGGAATAATCAAATTCATAGAGACAGAAAGTAGAATAATAATTACAAGGAACTAAGGGGAGAGGGATGCCGGGGAAGACTGAAGGCAAAAGCAGATGAGGGCAGCAGAGGACGAGATAGTTAGGCAGCATCACCAACTCAATGGACATGAACTTGAGCAAACTCCAGGAGAGAGTGGACAGGGAAGCCTGGCGTCCTGCAGTCCATGGGATCACAAAGAGTTGGACACAACTTAGCAACAGCAACAAGGGGAGGAAGTAGTGGGGAGTCCCTGTTTAACGGATATAGAGTTTCAGTTTGGGATGATGGAAAAGTTATGAAGATGAATAGTGGTGATGATTGGCAATAATGTGAATGTACTAATGCCACACCCAAAAGTGGTTTGAATACTAAGCTCTATATTTGGTGCTGTGCTTAGTTACACAGTTGTGTCCAATGCTTAGTGACCCCATGGACTGTAGCCCACCAGGCTCTTCTGTCCATGGGGATTCTTCAGGCAAGAATATTAGAGAAGGTTGTCATGCCCTCCTCCAAGAGATCGTCCCAACCCAGGGATTGAACACTGGTCTACCCACACTGCAGGAGGTTTTTTTACTGACTGAGCCACAAGGGAAGCCAATTTATGTTCAGTATATTTTGCCATATTTAAAAAAAGACAAAAGTTAACCAACCTCTATAAGAACAACCACAACAAAAAGCTACCCTAAACTAATTAAATAGTATCACACTTCAAGTTTCTTCAACAATCTAGCAAATAAGTAATGAGCCGGAGTTTTTGAGAAAAATGCTTTCAATACTTTTTCACTTAGCTCTCACTTTTTGTCTCCACAGTAAGCATACTGATTTTAGGCTATGAGTAAAATGTAGAGGAAATGATAGCATGTGGATACAATGCTGACAGTAGAATACAATGATTCTAGTAAAAGACATACAAACACTCCACAATTTGGGATCATTTAGAATTAGGGCAAGCAGATCTGCACATAACTCACTAAATCCTACATGTGTCTCAATAGTTCCTGCCTTGTAGCTCTGTGGAGTATGCAAATGAGCTTTCGTTAGGGCTGACCTTGGGTTAGCAAGAAACATGCTCAATTTATTTCAGTGTTTATGTATTTTCAATACTTAAAGGTTGTGTGACTATGTATTATATAGTCTCATCCAAGAAAAACATAAAGATTAAAAATAAAGACTTAGTAGATTAAGCCTGAGTTGCCTTTATTTAGAAACGTGGGTTCAGTTCAGTTCAGTTCAGTTCAGTTCAGTCACTCAGTCGTGTCCGACTCTTTGCGACCCCATGAACTGCAGCACACCAGGCTTCCTTGTCCATCACCAACTCCCGGAGTTTATTCAAACTCATGTCCATTGAGTCGGTGATGCCATCCAACCATCTCATCCTCTGTTGTCCCCTTCTCCTCCTGCCTTCAATCTTTCCCAGCAGCAGGGTCTTTTCAAATGAGTCAGTTCTTTGCATCAGGTGGCCAAAGTATTGGAGTTTCAGCTGTAGCAACATTCCTTCCAATGAATATTCAGGACTGATTTTCCTTTAGGATAGACTGGTTGAAACATGGGTTACAGGGAATCAAGTCCCACAAATTGATGTTATTGAATAAATTAGTTTTTTATTTATTATATAATAGTAAAAGAAACATAGAGGTTGGCAAGTTTTCAGAGAAGTCAGAGACAAAAACAAAAATAATTTTAATCATTATCCAATATTTTATTCATTGATTTAAAGATATGTGATAACTGATTTGATTTCAGTCAAGTTCATTTAAACTACAAGTCACAAAGAACCAATGTAAACAAATTTCTTTCTCAGCAAAGTACATTTTTGTTGTTTGAAATAGCTTTAATATATACTCTCCACAACTCAGATGGGATGTAAAAGTCATTACTGGAAATTCAGAGTACACACTTAAAAGTAATAATTTACTTGGTACTATTTTTGAATCATTGAAAAAACGGAATGAATGACTGTTTTAATTTGAATTAAGTTTAAATATGCCAACTTAAATTTGTTAATTTTAGTTAAATATGCTAAATCCAACCTATTAGTTGAATAAGTTATCTGCAAATGTACAAAAGTATATTTAGACACAATCTTTCAAAGGATTGACAAGTTAATGTAAAAGAAAACTGATTCTAATGTAGACACATTGGGTTAAGTGCTATGACAGAGATATAAACAGAGTTATTAGTATATAGAAAATATTCCTTCATAGAGATATGTTATTTGGCTAAGCATTTAAGTGAAAATAATTTTTAAAAACTGATAAATGAAAATTATGATGTTATATATGGATTGGTTTTGATGGCTACAGATTGAGACTATAACTTAGCCTCCACAGATATTCTGAGGAAAATTAGTCTTCAGATGTCTGAAAATCAGTGGGAAGTTTATCTACACTGAGGATGAGGTAAACGCAAACTTGTTTTAACTGCAACAAGCAATTTTTGACAGGGAGGAAGAAGGACTTTCTGACTTTTGGACCATGAGATCTAAGCCCTGACAGGCTTGTGTGCCCACTCAATCAGCCGTTTTGTCAGTGAAATCACTTATCCATGCAAAGGACAGGTGGATGTAGTAATATAGAGCTCACTACCAGGCACTATTTTCTATAACAGCCAGGATAGGCTATGTTATGCTGCTGTAACAACCACCCACCACCATTTTAGAAATTTATAACAATATAAGACTATTTCCTGCTAAGACTACATGTTTGCTGTGGGTTGGCTGCAGGATCTGTTCCACATCCTTCACTCCTGGGTCCAGACTGACAAAGTAGCCACCACCCCAAACACTGTCATAATAAACAAGAATGTGTCTAATTGTTCACTGGCTCTCAAATTTTTGCTGTATGTTTAATTGGTCAAAGCAATTCACACAGATACAAATAATTTAATTATGTGCCTGAGGAAGACAAATAGAGATATTTGGTTAATACTAGTAGTGATTGGAGAAGGCAATGGCAACCCACTCCAGTGTTCTTGCCTGGAGAATCCCAGGGACAGGAGAGCCTGGTGGGCTACCGTCTATGGGGTCTCACAGAGTCGGACACGACTGAAACGACTTAGCAGCAGCAGCAGCAGCAGTACTGATTACCACACATTTTCTAACTGCATACATAACCTGACTTTTCCAAATAACATTAGTCCTTGATTTGGATGTGAATTTTCAGCTTCTAATCCTCTGTCTAAACACACATTCACATTTTTATAGACAAGATAACTGAAACTCCATGAGGATTTATAAATGCAAAGAAACCCAGCAAGTGAGTTTTGGGAACTAATCCTCACTAAATTGTACAGAGCAGTGTGCTGTTTCAGAAAGAGCCTAGGCTTGGTTTCAGTATGAATTGGGTTCAAGTCTCAACTACACAAGTGTGTTTCTGAGTTTATGTAGTTGTTAGTTTACAGCTCTCAACTTCGTGTTCTTCATTTGCCAAACAGAAAGATATTAGAACTTGCTAAACTACATGAGCTGTTGTAAAGTTAAAAAAATTATTGAAGGTGCTTAAACAATTCTACTGTTAAATTAACACTTATTGCTGGAGTGTGTCATTTTCGTGCAGACAATTCATGTCTGGCTAGTTGAAATTAAATTTTCAAGGACTGCTAAGCAAAAAGTGATTGTTCTTAGCCTGTGTGTGTTTCAGAATCTTACTCTTCAGGAGGCAGCAGATCATCTCATGAGAAAAGAGACTCAATTAGGCAGCTGAGCAACAAAGTGGATTTTTTTGTGATCAGCAGTGAAAGCTCAGTGTGACATCAAATGTTTGCTTGAGGAAAGAAATCAGAGAACAAGATGCCAGTTGGAACCAGAGTCCTTTATTGTAGCCAAGCTCAAGGATCTTTGAAAACTAATTCCCCAAGGAACATCCTTCAGTTTGACTGAAGAGTGTGCTGACTATGCTAATTTCCAAAGGAATTTATTCAACTCATGAAATTTGATGAATGAAATGCAGACTGAAATGACACTGAGCTTCATTCTGATCCCGCTCAGAAAATCCATCTAAACTTTTAAAGGGTTAGGAATGAGGTATTTTCTTCTGAATTAACTAAATGTTTTAGTGTGAAAGCAATGGTTCCCATACCTGTCCATAATTTTCCATAAGCATCAATTGTGGAGCATGTAAGAACACTATGATTCCAAGATTCAGCCACCGAATTCCAAGAGTTTGATTTGATGGTTTGAGGATCAGGCACAGAAAGCTGTTTGCATGTGGACTATGATTTGAGAAATTCTATTTTGGCTGCAAATTAGAATCACCTGCAAAACTCTTAAAATTGAACTGTGCCTGGGCTCCATCCCCAGTGTTTGGTATTTGAGAATTTCTGAGGGTGAGGGCGTAGGCATGGAATTTTTTTTAAGCACCCAAGTGATTCTAATGTGTAGCCAAGGTTGAGAATCTCCATATCTAGTTTAAAGAGATCTCTGTTAGGTAAAATGATGCCATGCCAGTATCCTGAAGGATATTTGACAGGATAGGTTTTCTTCTTCTTCTTTAGTGTCACAGAATATTAGAGTAGAAAGTGTCTAATGGGACTAAGGTTTTTTTAACTTAGAATGTTTGCATTTTCCTATCAGGGACAAAAAGGGTCAAGAAAGTAAATTTCCAGACCAGACTCTGGAGAAAAAGGGTACAAAGCCCAACACCCCTTCCCAGTCAGATCCATGCAGATCCTCCCAATTCCTCAACACCAAGACATCCTTAAATCTTCCTTGTAAAAAAGCAGAGACATTACTTTGCCAACAAAGGTCCATCTAGTCAAGGCTATGGTTTTTCCAGTGATCATGTATGGGTGTCGTGAGAGTTGGACTATAAAGAAAGCCGAGCACATAAGAATTGATGCTTTTGAACTGTGGTGTTGGAGAAGACTCTTGAGAGTCCCTTGAACTGCAAGGAGATCCAACCAGTCCATCCTAAAGGAGATTAGTCCTATGTGTTCATTGGAAGGACTGATGTTGAAGCTGAAACTCCAATACTTTGACCACCTGATGTGAAGAGCTGACTCATTGGAAAAGACCCTGATGCTGGGAAAGATTGAGGGCAGGAGAAGAAGGGGATGACAGAGGATGAGATGGTTGGATGGCATCACTGACTCAATGGACATAGGTTTGGGTGAACTCCAGCAGTTGGTGATGGACAGGGAGGCCTGGTGTGCTGCGGTTCATGGGGTCGCAAAGAGTCGGACATGACTGAGCAACTGAACTGAACTGAACTGACTCTTCATTTCTGTCCTCCTGGCTCTTCAAATGTGTCTTTTCTGTGCAACCTCCTGCCCTTACCAGGGATCTGAAAGCCTGTTCTTATCTACATTCCACAGACCATCTTTCTCTCAACCAACTCCAGCTTGCTGTGGAGTCTTTTAAGTTGCAAATTGAACACCTGAAAGCCCATGGCTTTATATAGATATTCTGCTGCCCTACATGTGTGCATACTAACTTGCAGCAATTGTGTCCAACTCTGAGATGCCATGAACTGTAGCCCTCCAGGCTCGGGATGCCATGAACTGTAGCCCTCCATGTGTCCATGGGATTCTCCAGGCAGGAATACTGGAGTGGGTTGCCATGACCTCCTCCAGGGTGTCT
The DNA here is from genome assembly GCF_054371585.1 of Giraffa tippelskirchi. Lineage (NCBI taxonomy): Eukaryota > Metazoa > Chordata > Mammalia > Artiodactyla > Giraffidae > Giraffa > Giraffa tippelskirchi. The sequence goes on from NC_137277.1 coordinate 129,139,689, forward strand.
TCCCTACCCAGAGATCGAACCCATGTCTCTTCCTACCTCTCTTACATTGGCAGGTCAGTTCTTTACAACTAGCTCTACCTGGGAAGCCCCGTTCTCCTGTCATCTCATCCTAACTGCAATTTGAATTTTTCCTAGCCATATGTTTCACTAAAAAGTATCTCCAAAGGAGACCACGACTCCTATTCTCACCCTTTGAGTTAGAATTCACATAGTTATTGCTCTTCACTGAAGTTTTCAGATAAGTATTACAGGGCTTTCATCCCTCAATGAGTGAACTTTTCTGGTTTAAATTGCAGATCCATCATCTCCGCACTGTAGTCAACTGATCTCTTTCCCAAAACTTTATGTTTAACTTAACATAAATTGAGCATCTTTAAAAAGCTAGATACCAAGATAGGCACTGTAAATAAGCACAATAAGATTTATACTCTTAATGATAGGAAAGGAAGCTGAGTTTCAGTAAGATATGATTTGTCAAGTAAATGAGATGGAGAGGTAGAATATGGGCTTAGATCCATTTTGACTGCAAATTGCAGGCTCTTGATATCAGTTCATTTTAAAATTATTAAATTTTTTATCATTAAATATTTCAGAAACACACAAAGATTTTGTAGGCAGAGGAAAGGAACCAGATATAGCTTTCCTGACATAAGAGAAACCACTTGGTAATCCAAGCCTGGCCATAATGTTCACCCATACAGAAGAACAAGTCTCTGTATTTAATGATTTTAAGGGAACATAAGAATGTAAGAATAGCTATTGCCAGGGAAAAAATGTAACCCTAACAGAGATAATAAATCAGTCATGAAGACTCTCAGTTCTGTTTCAAAGGTAGAGGTTAGTCTGTTGCACATTCTTGAGCTATTTTGTAGGGCAGCAGGCCCAACATTTTTGGCACAAGGGATCAGTTACTTAGAAGACAATTTTTCCATTGGAGGGGCAGGGGGTGGCAGGTTTCAGGTGGTAATGTGAGTGATTGTTCAGACAGTAATACAAGGCATGGCGAGTGACAGGGAGTGGCAGATGAACCTTCACTCAAGTGCCCACAGCTCATCTCCTGCTATGCGGCTGGGAGATTGGGGACCCCTGTTGTAGAGTTTGGATCTTCTTGAGTATTCAACCACCAGAGTAACTGAAGCCAAAATTGATGATGCTGATCTTTGCTCGTCCTTGTGACTTAATTAACTACAGCCTGGATTCTGTCAACCTAGAGTGAGTTTGGTCCCAATTCTGTGCTGACATTACCTCTTCACCACACAAGCACAGGTAAGTCTCACTCTTCCTGGATGACTGTACCTGCCCCTCATAAATATGCATGAACCCTTAGCTTAAAACTTCCCCAATTTTGCTGTTCAGAGAGATACTGCTTCGGAAAATATCTTCAGTGTTCTCTTTTCTTGTTTCAAATAACAAAATTCCTCTGGCCTCTCACTCTTTGACTTGGCTGTGTCTTTTGGCTCATAACCCACCAAGAATTGTATCCAGTTTTCAGGTAACAGGGTAACATGTAATATAATGAACATCTAGCCACTTTGCTTAAATAGAATATTTGCTTTAAATAGAATATTTAAAATAGATCAAAAGCCCTATAGAAAGCAATCTAATTGCATCCCCATCACTAGTCTTCCATCCCCAAAGCCAACAACAGAGCTGGAGTTGGGATGGTCCTTTAAAGTTGTCTCCAATTGAGATAAGAGGCCAGGCTTTTGGACCCCAGTATTTTTTCAACTTCTTATGAAATATATATGTAATTCAACTTTGTATGGGGCCTTAACATGATTTATATTGTGGTTCTGTTTCATTGTGCACTGCTGCTGCTGCTGCTGCTGCTAAGTTGCTTCAGTCGTATCTGACTCTGTGCGACCCCACAGACGGCAGCCCACGAGGCTCCCCTGTCCCTGGGATTCTCCAGGCAACAACACTGGAGTGGGTTGCCATTGCCTTCTCCATCATTGTGCACTGTAAAATATCAAATTGGGAAGTCATCAGAGTGATACAGGCTTTTCTCTTCTTTTCTGGCAATTTTCCTCTGCTGATACATATGTTTGAACTTATAGCTCCTAAAAGAAAAACAAAAGATGAAAACTAAAGGTTCCATCCATTCTTAGGCTAGGAGTTCCTTGAACATTGGTGAAACCAGGCAGGACTCCGTGGGACTCCTGGGCTTGGAAGCCTTTCAAACAGTTGCTAATCAGGGAAGGGAAGGGATGCAGAGACAAGGAAGGAGCAGCCAAGAAACAATAGTGCAACCTTGGGGAAAGGTCCTGGTTCGGCATCAAGGGACACATCACAATATCTTTGAGCTCTTTACAGAACTAAAATCCTCCCAAAATGAAAGATGTTAGCCTTCTTCTTTCCAGGGAAAACTATAGTTTGATAATCTTCAGAAGCTCATCAAGAGACCACCTGCAGCCCGATTAAAGGAACAAGAGAAGCTCATTAGAAGACCACCTGAGGTCAGATTAAAAGAGAACAGGACCTTTACACACCCTAATCCTTATCAGCAAGCCCACCTCTGAACCACTGATATAAAATTCATCACCAAATCCTCCCGGGTTGGAACACACAGTGTTTGAGTGGCAAAGCAATAAAGCTATTCTTTTCTACTTCACTCGAAATCCTGTCTCCAAGATTTGATTTACCGCTGCACAGAGGCTGATGTTTCGGTATCACTGTTAACCACTTCATTGCTCATTCTCTCTATGGTTTCCCTTCGTACAAGGACTAGGTAGGGACTCCGTGCTAGTGGTATGCCACAGGGTAGAGTGAGGCATCTACAGTGTTCATGCCTTTAATCCACATATGTTGTAGAACACAGAGTCACCAGAGGCAAGAGTTGGTCCAGGAATTAACTGGAGTGCAAACCCAGAAGAAATCCAGTAGCCAGATTCCCAAATTTGAAAGAGGCCATTCTAAAGTAGTATGTATGTATGCTTAGTCACTCAGCCATGTCCAACTCTTTGTGACCCCATGGACTGTAGCCCACCAGGCTCCTCTGTCCTTGGGGATTCTCCAGGCAAGAATACTGGAGTGGGTTGCCATGCCCTCCTCCAGGGGATCTTCCCAACCCAGGAATCAAACTCAGGTCTCCCACATTACAGGTGGATTCTTTACCATCTGAATCACCAGGGAAGTAGAGGTAAGTTCAAATGGGTGCCATCCAGGAAGCCCAGGTGGTCCTAGGAGTTAAGTTCAGAGAGAACAGCAGAGATTCTGGAGCCAGTGGAGAGATACTACTGCACATGATCAGTCCCCAGGTGTCTGTGCTTTCAGGTGCCCACCCAAGATCATTACAAGAAAAACAAGAAGCAGACCAGGAAGAGAATATTGGACTTGAACTTTGGGCTTTTGTTGCTATTTCTATTTTTTCTGCTAGGAAAGAATCAAGCCCATGACTCACATGGTCCAAATCCACCTGTTCTTGTATCAACTGATTCACTTGAGAGGCATGTACGTGGCAAGCAAGAGGGACGGCTTAAGGTTAATCCTCAATATCAATGACTCTTAAATTTTAATTTTTTTCTTTAAACAATTAACAAAGTTTTAATTTTAACCTTTTTATCTAGATCTTCTCTCTAGAATCAAGATGAATTTCCCTTTAACCTGCTTAGTGCCCTAATAGTTACATTGGTAAAATTCCCCCACTTGCCTAAGAAGATATAAATTAAAAGAATTTGCAAGTGTTAGCATCACTGACAGAGAAGGCAATGGCATCCCACTCCAGTACTCTTGCCTGGAAAATTCCATGGACGGAGGAGCCTGGTAGGCTGCAGTCCATAGGTTCGCTAAGAGTCGGACAGACTAAGCGACTTCACTTTCACTCTCATGCATTGGAGAAGGAAATGGCAACCCACTCCAGTGTTCTTGCCTGGAGAATCCCAGGGACGGGGGAGCCTGATGAGCTGCTGTCTATGGGGTTGCACAGAGTCGGACAAGACTGAAGCGACTTGGCGGCAGCAGCAGCAGCAGCAGCATCACTAAAAATGTGAGTTCTGAGAAGAGGAGGGACACGAGAGGCCTGATCCTGGTACTAGAAACCATTATCTTCTTATAAAGCTCCCTAAAAAGAAATACATTCAGATTTAAACAAGCAATTACATATGTTGCGATAGCATCCAAATTCTACACGGGGTAAGAACTTATGTAGGAATATTTTTAGTTCTCAAGGCTCTTTCAGTCTAGGAAAAACAATCAAATCTACATATCTTCTCTCTTTTTATTTTGAAGAGATAATCTCTATTTTTTCCTCATCAAAACTTTCAACAAGCCACTGTTCTTCTGAACATACTTATCTGTCAGCAGCGGGCTTTGATTCCTGTGGTGTTGATCTCCAGCTCAGACATGAGCCTATATTTGAAAACCAAAAATACATGTTAGTGCATCTTAGCTGCCAGGTTTTCTGCTCATTTTCTCTGAAAGCACAGATTCCCTCACCTCCCTGACTCAGCATCAGTCTCACTCTCAGCAGGCTTTGTTATTCAAAAGGCATAACCTCCTCCTCCATTAACAGAAACCTGTTTGGAGAAAAACAGACATCTTTAACTTGCCAGATCCTTCACAGCCTCACTCAGCTTTCTCTGCTGGTGACGATTGAAAACCTCCTTGGGGAGCCCAAGGTCCGAGTCTGTTAGTGTCTGATAGAAGGGCTCCTCTGAGTACCTGTTACCAGGGGTGCTGGCTGCCACTGTGCCTTTGTAGGGAGGCCTGATGACAAGGGCATCTCAACACTTTTTTTATTACAAGATGTTGAATATAGTTCCCTGTGCTATACAGTAAGACCTTGTTGTTTATCTTATATACAGTGGTATACATCTGCTAATCCCAAATTCCTACTTTATCCCTCCTCCCTTCTTTCCTGATCCTAACCACAAGTTTGTTTTATATATCTTTGAGTCTGTTTCTGTTTTGTAAATAAGTCCACTTGTATTATTTTTGGATTCCACAATAAGTGATATCATAAGATATTTGTCTTTCTCTGACTTACTATCTTAGTATGATAATCTCTAGGTCCATCCGTGTTGCTTCAAATGGCATTATTTCTTTCTTTTTGTGGCTAATATTACATATTTTTCTTTTAGTGTGGGATCAAGACTACGTCAGAAATTTGTATTGCCTTACAAAATGTAGCTATGAGACAAGATGAGCTGAAAAGCTGAGAGCTTCCAGGATGAAAATTGTAGGAGTGTGGGAAAGTATGGGGAAAAAAAACTGCAAAAAATGCTAAAACGAAATCTCTCTTTTGTTTTCCACCTCCTCCCATCCCACCCTACATTATTTATTTTTCTAAAATCGATCTATTGTATGGAGATGCCAAGAATGAGTCAGGTCCAATTTAAATTTTTGGGCTCCCTTCTCACAGTAAGAGACAAGCTATTTAAAATCTTTCCTAGAATCTGCCCTCTGTCCCTTCTGGACCTCTGGACCCAACAATTTGTACAAATTTCTTTCCCTCTCTTACTCATTTTAGCTACTTCATCTTTCTGATTCTTATCAGCAAACCTCTTTCCCCATGACCAAATCAAAGGGTAACCTCTGTTGACTTCAACTTTATGTACGGCTGTGAGTGTATGTGTGTTTGTGGAATCAAAGGATATATAAAAAAGTATATAGAAAAATTTCTATTCTTACATTATTTCTGAGTTTATTGAGGAGCAATTACATGAACTAATCTTTATGTGAACACAAGGAGGGAAGCACCATTATCCTGGTACTTGATATGGGAATTACACAAGGAAATGGAGGCTCACACAGTTTAACAGATATATCACTATTCGTGTTTAAAGCCATAATTTGAATTTAAGTTTGCTGATTGCAAAACATTTGCTTTTTACCATTCACCATACCATTCTAAGAGATATGTACACAAAGTTAAATAAGAGAGCAAATTGAAAATCATAGTTTGAGGAAGCTCACTGTCACATAGCTTCTTGTACCCACTTAAGTGCCAGAGGATTGGCACAAGCAACAGTCTCCACAGTTCATACGTTTAATCCCCACATTGTCATCAGCTCTAGCAGTGAAGGTGGAAAGGAGGGAACAAATGTGAAGAACTAGTCAGAGGGAGTGGGCCAAGACAAAAGTATGTGTAAAATGATTTTCTCAAACAGAAGTTAGCCATGAAGTTAGGGATTTGGTTTTTCTGTGTCATGTTCAGAAAACTAAATTGCACAGAGAGTGAGATAGTAGATTGCATAAAAATTTACACTGGAGACAAGTGGATTTCTGTTTTGCTTCTTTTTTTTTAAATCAAAATACATGGGTTTCTTCTTTTTCAATTTATTTATTTATTTTTTATTGCACTGGGTCTTCATTGCTGCAAGCAGGCTTTCTCTAGCTGTGGTGAGTGGAATCTACTCTCTAGTTATGGTACACAGATTTCTCGTTGCAGTGGCTTGTCTTGTTGAGGAGCACAGGCTCCAGGCACACAGGCGTCAGTTGCAGCACGCAGGCTCTAGAGCCCAAGCTCAGTAGTTGCCATGCATGGTCTTTGTTGCTCCACAACATTTGGAACCTTCCCAGACCAGGGATCGAACCCATGTTCCCTGCATGGCAGATGAATTCTTATCTACTGTACCACCAGGGAAATCCCAAAATAAATGTTATTGTTCCTAGTAACCTTTCAATATAAGAAATACAGTTCTAGAAATACCCTTGATGGAATCCTTGCTTCAACAATTGTAAACTCAAGAGACTGAGAACATTTTCCATCTGTCCTAATTTTTCTGGTAAATAGAATTGAACCATCCACTGGTCAGGGCTCAGGAGCATACCAGGGGGTAAAGCAACATGAGGCATCAGTACAGGGAGCAGATGAGAGGGGCTTTGTGGTATCTGGGATTAAATCAGCTGGCTTTCTTAAAACAATTTTCAATTACATCATTTGTTATTCAATTACTTAACATCTACATGAGCTAGACCTGGTAATAAAACAGTCAAAAAGACAGATATGTGGTAGATTAACTGGTAACCTTTCAAAGATGTCTATGATCTAATCCCTGTCTATGTGAGTAGGTTATACTACATGGAAAAGGTACTTTACAGATGTGATTAACGTTAAGGGTCTAGAAATGGAAATAGTCTGTTTGGGATGTATTAATAAGATACCATAGACCTGGTAGCTTAAACAACAGAAATTATTTTTTTCACAGTTCTAGAGGCTGGAAGTCTGAGATCAAGATGCCAGCAGGGTGGGTTTCTGCTGAGACCTCTCTTCATGGGTTGCACATGGCTGCCATCTCCCTGTGTCCTTACATGGCTTCTTCTTTGTGTGTGCACAGAGAGAGAGAAGGAGAGATCTTTGATATCTCTTCTTGCTCTCATAAGGACTCCAGGCCTCTCAAGTAAAGGCCCAAGATTTATGGCAGGATTTGATTTCCTCAAGACCGTATCTCCAAATACAGTCACATTGAAGGCTTGGGAGGCAACCTATGAATTTTGCAGAAACACGAATCAGTCCATAAAAAACAATATCTTGAGCTATCCAGGTGGATCCAATCTAATCAATGAGCCCCTAAAAGCAGAGACTCTCCCCCAACTGAAGTTAGAGAGATGGAGTGCAAAAAGAGGTAGGAGAAAAAAAAAAGGAGGTAGGAGAGATCTGAAGCATCAGAGGAGCTCAGTCTGCTGTAGCTGGCTTTGAAGATGGAATGGGCCATGAACCACAGAATGCAGTTGGGTTTTTGAAGTACTTTTGGTGATGTTTCAGTCTTATATACTCTTCTGATATCAGAAAAATACCACTGGTTGTTTGCTATCTTATTGTGTAATCAGCCTACCGTAGATTTCCATGTATAATAAAGTAATTAATATTGAAAAAAAAGGACCCCAGTTGACAGGAACTCAGTCCTACAACCACAAGGAACTGAATTCTGCCAGCAACCTGAATGAACCTGGAAGCATATTCTCTCCCTGAGCATCCAGAAAGCTCTGCTGACACCTTAATCTCAGCTTTTGAGAGGCAGAGCAAGGAAATCAGCTGAATCCACTGATTTTCTGACATATAGAACTATTAGACAATAAATTTGTGTTGTTATAACCTGCAGAGTTTGTAGCAGCATGTAACAGCAGCAATAGAAAACTAATATAGATATGATCTCTTCTCTCCAAGATCTTATATTCTAGTAGGCAAGATAACAATAGAGTAAGCTGACAAAATAATTACAAAAATATAAAATAATTGCTTTGTAAAAGTAAGCAAACAGATGAAGGAAAGTCCAAGGGGCCTAAGTGTTAAGATTTGTAGGTGAAAGTGATATTTAAGCTGACCAAAAGAAAGAAGAGGAGCTGACTGCTCAGCGAACCAGAATAAGAGCATCCCATGTAGAGGGAACAGATGTGCAAAAGCCTTGAGGTGTGAGACAGGGTATTCAAGAAAGTGAAAGATGCTCAGAAGGTTGAACACAGCAAAGGACAAGATTCAGAAAAATGAAGTTGCAAAGAAAGGCTGAGGAGAAACCATGTGGTGCTTTTTAAAACATGATTAGAAATCTGGGTTTTATTCTAAGTACAGTAGAAAATCCTAGTAAGCTTTTAAAAGCAGAAAGGTGTTATAAGGATGGGATTCTGAAACAGAAAAAGGACACTAGTAGAAAAACTGGAGAAATTCCAAACTGTCCTTAGTTTAGTTAATAGTGTTAATTTCTTGGTTTTGATGATTGTATCATAGCTATGTAAGGTGTTGACATTAGAAGAAACTCGGTGAACAAATTACAGAAAATCTCTGTACAATAAGAGATGAATATGTTTGCAACCCTTCTGCAAGCCTAAATGTATTTCAAAGTAAAATGTTAGAAGGAAAAAGAATGCCATGACCCACTTTTAATTTAGGAAGATCATTCTCACTTCTCAGTAGGAGAATAGGTTGTAAATGCCAAAGGGTGAGTGTGAATGTGTGAAAACCAGTTAAGAAACTAATTCAGTAATCCAAGCAAGAGACAGTTGAGCAGAGGACTTGCTACAGGGTAATTTGAAAATCTGTTTTTGAAATGTAATCCCTAGGACTTGATGAAGAATGAGGTGTGTGTGTGTGTGTGTGTGTGTACATCCAGTATTAATTATTGGGAAAAGCAGTGAAGGAGGAATGGGAGAAATTAAGTTTTAGATTCCTAGTGTGAGAAATTAGGTAATGATCTCATTTACTGATGGAAAGTTTGCAGAATGTGGGGAGAAAGAAATGAGTTTTTGAGGTTACTGCTCCTCAAAATGAAGGTAACAAGGGTACTGAAACTCAAAACTGTGGTCTAGATTGGAGATGTGTGTTAGGTGACTGCAAGCAGCAGTGTAATATTTACATGCTGCTCTCTTGTAGTAGGAGGTAAGAGTTATGTGCTTCTTATAAATGACCAGGAGACCCAGCGTCCAGGAAAGAATCTCTTAAGGTTAAAACAGAAGACTCCTTTAAGAGGGTCAAAGACTGTCTGTCCATTGGAAACAAAATGCTTTTAACTTTTCACTGTGCTTTTTTGCTGTCTTGGTAAAATTATCATCAGAAATGCCATGATATTACAGCTCAACCAAGCAGAACCAGGAAAAGAAATTATTTGCTAATGTTTGAGTCAGAGTAAAACAGGGACACTAATGGTGGGAGAATCAAGACTATGAACCATCCATGGTAGGGACTCTGAGAACAGAAATTTTGTCAGTATTTGGAGCCAGGAGCTTCTCTTTCCAGTGACCATTTCTAATACATACATACATACATATATAAAATGTATATATAGAGGGAGAGATTTATAAAACATATATGGGCATGTACATTTATATTTTTATTGACATAAAACAAGCCAGTTATTTCTTCATATCAGTCATTCTGGCACAGAGATTATGGCATCTGAAAATCATTATTGAGTTTATCAGAAAATCCATAAAAGAATTTCTGGGCAGTATATTTGAATTTAAAGTATAAGCAATTCTGTACTATTCTCCCAAATTAAGGCGTTGAGATAGGATGCTTCTTAGTGAAGCACTTTTGAGGTCTCAAATAGGATGATAGCCGGATGGGAAAGTGTGCACACTTACTGACAGACAGTGTATCAAAGCTAGTGGTAAAATATGATTCCCCTCATCTTCCTCTTTCCTTAGAATTATTGAATAGAACCTTCATTGATTTCTAATCCAGACTTAAGAGTTCAATTCCTGTCTCCCTCCTTCAACACAACATGTGAGCTTAAGTTTTAATAAGAGACTAACCTGAAAGCCAGCGACAAAACCTGGACCACCATTTCCACGTAGCTTGGATTGTGTTTCAGAATGGACAGTCTGACCATGTTGGTTAGTTTTCCAACTGATACATAAGAAACATATATTTCTTTTAATTAATTTTTAAAAACTGGATTTTAGATATGTTGCATAATATAATATGCTACGAACAATACCAATTTTGATATCACAAATGCATATCTATTATTAAAGAAAATAATTTCATTGGCATGAATTTAATTTTGTTTCCAAATGGAAATGTTTTCCAAATAAATTTATATTGTTCAGTTTGATTTAGAAACTTGAAGATAGTATACTTTACTGTACAAGTTTTTTAGCTTTTATTTAAATCTGTTGAGAAAAACGAGTTTTTTCTCAAAAACAGTTTGTTAGATTTCACCCCCTAATCCATGACTCCAAATATCAGGCACCTGAATTTTCCAGTGCTCCCTTGGAGCGGAAAGCTCCATTGTGCGAAAACTAGGCGTGCTTGTAGGACCCAGGTCTCTACAGTAGCTACTGCTGCTGCTCTCCGCTACAGAGGCCTCATTTACTCTGAGAGTGGCCCAGCTTTCCGCTGTTGGGCAGTGAGTCCAACCCCAGTTATCTACTACTCCCAGCATCAATTCCTTTGCTGTTGACCTCAGCTGCACAGGTAGATAATACTGCCCTGGCACAGACTGCCTTTCACAAGGCAGTTACTTCAGTATCACAGTCCAGTGGGGGAAAAAAGGGAAATAGAAAGAGCTCTTTATTAGCTAGGGAGTTGTTGGCACTACATGCTGAGTCTATTGAGAGGAACTCCCAGACCAAGTTGACCCTTCAAGGAAAGAGCGGAGATATCCCATGAAGCAATTGTACAAGCCTCTTAGTGGAGCTTCATTCTTTAAGCGGATCACCTGGTGCTTGACATCACTTCCTCACTTAAAAGCATTACCGTTTTCTGTGTTTTAACTTGGTTATCTTTCTGCAGACTGAACCCCCTGCTGAAATCTTCAGACATACGCTACTCACCCCAGTATACCCTCTCTGGCAGTGGGTAAATGGCAAATAAAAAGATCTCTCCATCAAGTCGATTGACGAGGGCAGGTGGCAGGGTACCCAATGATGCTTTTGCTCTCCAAGCTGCTTAATGTCTCCAAGATCAAACACAAAGATCGTGGGAGGAACAGGTGATCAGCGGGCGACAATAGATGACTGTACTAGGTTCTGGATGAGTTGTGCGACTCAGACAAAATGGACGGCCCCATTTAAAATAACTTCAGAAGTATCAAAGGAGGTCTCTGTAGTTACCGAATGTGCCTTCAGACTCGAACATTATTTTCCAGCCCTGCTGGTGCTACTAATGCTGAGTGAGAAGGAAATGTAAAAAGAGATTTCTCATCATTCAGACTTCTTCTTCATGTGCTTTTTCCAAAGAGGAACACAAATTTTATACATGGGTTTGGGAATGAGCCTGGGACAGTATACCCCCATCCACAGAAATATTTATGAGATACAGAAAATACAAATGCTGTGATCCATGGGTTTTCACGAAGAAAAAATATATATAATTTTTCTGTTACTGATTAGGGATATTGTGTCCTGTCTCCAATAGAGCACAGGTAATTGTAAGAAAAGTTACATATTTCAGTTGTTCTATTTATTGACCAAGTTTAATCTTCCAGGCTGAGATTGCCAACTTTTTTAATTCTGTGTTAGAAATACAAATAGCCCTCTACATATATATCAAATTTTTATAATGGTCAAAATCAAATCAAAATTTCTCCCAAATTTTTATATGGCAAATATGTTTTGTTTTTATTTTTTTAAATATTGATGTTTTTAGTTAATGTCACAAAACTCAAACAGTACAAAGGGCATCCCATGAAAAGTCTGTCTCCTACCCACTTAAAACTCCCAGTTTCTTCATTCTCTTTTTCTCAGAAATAACCCCTGTTCCTCATTTCAATGTGTCCTTCCAGAGATCATCCGCACATTTACAAAGATACATATATATATACACATATCTGTTTCTCATTCTTATTCATGTTTTGCATAACTAAGGACCTATCATCCTTGCTGTTCTACAACTTGCTTTTTACCATTTAACAATGTCTAAGAAATATTTACATAAAGACACATATATGTTTACCTAATTTTCAGTAGCTATGTATCATTCCATGATATACTCACCCCAAAATTTACTTTTCCTATCCCCTATTAATTAACATTTAGATGGTTTTCTATTTTTTCCTGTTATAAGCAGTGCAGCAACTAATATTCTTATGCAGATCTTTTGGAACATATGTTCAAATTTATCTGTAAGATAAATTTTTTAAATTCAAGTTTAAAGGAAAAATATTGCTTTTTTGACAGATATTACTGAATTGCCTTCCCAACATTTGGTACCAATCTAAATAATCACCAATAATGTTTATTCCCAATTTCCCCATGTACTTCCCTACGCAGTGTATATTTACATTTAATTTACTTTATCCATTTGAAAATGCTATTTTTAAACATGCTTTTCATTAATTATAAATGAAGTCAACTTGATTTCTATGCACCTAAATGCCTTTTTTTGTGAATTACCATCTTTTTCTCATTGATTTGAAATGCCACATACATATTATGTTGAGCCATATGAAGCTGCCATTTTCATAGGTTAGAAAGGACTGAAAATCAGCAGTTTCATACAGTACAACCAGATAGATAAATGAATGAATAATACATACCTCTATCAAAATTTAATCAATATGACTTAAAAACAGATAACAAGATAACATTTTATTCTCCTTTTTCAGAAATGTCTTTTCTATTTTCTATTCTATTTTTTATATGAACATATAAAGATGTCATGTTTTTCTGAACAAATTAATATTGCTATTTTTAAAATGTGTATTAAATTATATTTATAATTCAATTTATTAATAGATATAATATCTTTACACTATTAAATTTTTCTATCCTCTTCCAGGACACAAAAATGCAATCTTGTAAAAAATCAAATCCCTAATGTCTCTCAGTAGTCATTCAATGTTTTTCTTCAAAAGGTCTTATTTTTATGAATTTTATTTTCTAGGTATTTTATAAATATCATGCCATTATAAGATTTTTTCTTCTATTATATTTTCTAGTTTTGGGTCTTTAGAGAAAAATATTACTTTTTAATACTAACTTTATAATCTAATGCAAAATTAAATTTTTTGTTAATTTTACTTAATTTCGTTAGTTCTCAAATAATCATACCATTTGCATGTAATCATGTTATTTCTATCTCTTACATTTTTATGCTTCTTTTTCTTCCTTACTTTTAATTGTATCAGCTAGTACTTAGGACTTAGTTCTTAGATAGCATTTTAAAAAGCAGAGACATTACTTTGCCGACAAAGGTCCATATATTCAAAGCTATGGTTTTTCCAGTAGTTGTGTATGGATATGAGAGTTGGACCATAAAGAAGCCTGAGCACCAAAGAACTTATGTTTTTGAACTGTGGTGTTGGAGAAGACTCTTGAGAGTCCCCTGGACTGCAAGGAGATCAAGCCTGTCGATCCTAAAGGAGACCAGTCCTGAATATTCATTGGAAGGACTGATGCTGAAGCTGAAACTCCAATACTTTGGCCACCTGCTATGAAGAACTGACTCATTAGAAAAGACCATGATGCTAGGAAAGATTGAAGGCATGAGGAGAAGAGGATGACAGAAGACGAGATGGTTGGATGGCATCACCGACTCGATGGACATGAGTTAGAGCAAGCTCCAGGAGATGGTGAAATACAGGGAAGCCTGGCGTGCTGCAGTCCATGGGATCACAAAGAGTCGGACATGACTGAGCAACTGAACAAGTACTTAGGAAACTAATATTTTGATCTTAAGCAAAGATCAAATGGTTTCTGATTTGAAATTATATATATATTAGGAAGTATCATTTTATTTCTGTGAATATTTGCCTAAGAGTTTTTATGCAATATGTCTTTTAATTTTCATCAAATACTATTTTGGAATACCTTTTACAGACAGTGAAAGAATTATATGACTTTCCTCCTTCAATCTCTATTAACAGCATATTATATTGATAGAATTACTAAAACTGAACCGTCCTTGCATTCCTTGTGTAATTGCACTCATTTTCTTCATGTTTTGCCAAATCTTATTTGCTGATGTACTATTTTATTTCAGAATTTCATATTAATACTCATACATGAGAGCTATATATGTTTATGATATAATATTATCAAGTGCAATAACAGACTCAGAAAAAGTAAATTGGGAATTTTCCACCTCTCCCAATTTTATGAATAATTTGACAACATTTGAACAGTTTGATCTCTGAATATGAGAGAAGTTTTAAGATTTCTTATGAAAACTTTTAAGTTTTCTTATGAAGTTTTCTGGGTCTAGAGTTTTGGGGGAGAATAATTCTTTGACAAAATGTCTAGTTTCTTCTAAGATTCAATGTTTTATTTCCTTTTAAATATTTTATTTTAGTCATTCCTTCTATATAATTTTAGTATAGTTTATATATTTTTTCAGTTTTTCATTGAAATAGGCTATTGAGAATAGAATGATATGGTGAACATATTTTGATGGACTTTACAGGAGGAATTTAAGTCAATGATCAATTATCCATGAAAACTTTGTGTTTGTGTGACCTCACTGGTTCTTAAATATTAATGACCAACAGAATCAGGAGACAGAGAAAGTAGTCTTATGTGTTTATGTCTTACATGTGTAATGTGAGTTTAAGGGGGCTTCTGACAAAATTTCTATCAATAATGAGTTTTAATTCACTATTACATATTTGCCTGAAATCTTAAAATTAAAATGTACATATAATATTAAGTAATAAATAAAAATAATTAATAAGAAGAACTAATTTGCCCGAGTTTTTAAAACTAAAAAATATTGAGCTAGGACTGGAGATTATGCCTGAGAATTCTAAGATTATTTATACTCTACTATATTCCTTTTTTTCCTCAAAAAGCATGAAGAATTGTAAAATAACTAATTTTAGTTATGTAACTTGTAGTTTAAA
This sequence comes from Giraffa tippelskirchi, assembly GCF_054371585.1. Taxonomy (NCBI): domain Eukaryota; kingdom Metazoa; phylum Chordata; class Mammalia; order Artiodactyla; family Giraffidae; genus Giraffa; species Giraffa tippelskirchi. Next base: position 129,154,904 of record NC_137277.1, read on the forward strand.
TGTATATAAGGATTTTAAACAGTTAGTAATGATTCTTTAAATGAGAAAATACCATCAGTAAGCCAGGAGATTTTTTTTTTAATTTCTCTTCAACATATCTATCAGCATAAGTTACTACATTTAAAAAATAATTTGTGTAAACTATAGTTAAAATTGAATTTGTCACACACTATTCCAGTCTCTCTGATATGCAGAGAAATTTTTATTAACAACCACAGGAGCCATGTTTGAAACCACAAAGATGATTAAAAGACAATGTCATTTTGAGCTCTACTGTTCTTTTAAGGAAAATATTAGTAAGAATTGTGAGTGGTTCTGGTAGATAATAGAAACGGTAGGAACCTTCCTTAAACACAGTAAATATTGGTGAAAATTTTGGAATTTGGAGACATTTTTTCAGTTTCAAAGCCACATAGATGTGTGCATAGATGTCAAAATGACATTTAAAATGTACAGTGATAAAAAGATAATTTTTCTGTTAAATCATTTAGAATTTTCATTTGTCTGATTATGTCCAACTATATAGGATATGAGACTGTGTATCTGAACAGAATATGCTTCCCAGGTGGCTCAATGGTAAAAGGAATCTGCCTGTCAATGCAAAAGACAGACGCAGGAGATGCAAGTTTAATCCCTAGGTTGGAAAGAACACATGGAGGAGTATATGGCAAACCACTCCAGTATTTTTGCCTTGAGAATCCCATGGATAGAGGAGCCTGGCATGCTACAGTCAATAGGGTCGCAGTCGGACATGACTGAGGGAATGAGCACGCACACACACATACACAGAGTCATTGCATATATTTTGACAGCTAGAACCATTTCCTTTTCTGGTCGTTATAATCAATACAAATGGTTGGAATTGGGTTAGGTAAATTAAGATACATATGCCTGGGATTTTTTTTAAGTACAGGAAGCCAAAAATTCCATGATAATTGGGCAATGAACCATCCAAGACTGACGTAACTTGATATATTCATAAAAACTATTTTATAAGCCAATTTTCATCAACAATTTCTCTAGTAACTACTTACATCTTATGATGGGTAGGAAGTGGGAAGAGGGAGGAAAAGAGATGGAAAAAATTAACTCAAAAAAATCTTGATCCTATCCTTTTCAAATCTTCTATCCTTTTAATATCTAAGTATACTATAATTATATGCTACAAAGTCTCATTCAAAACATCAAAATCAGAATGATCAGAAGGAGCTTCATAGAAAGGATAAACCTTCACATTCTTTCTTTCACCTCCATTCATCTAGAATTGAAGCAAGAGAAAATTACCAGGGTCATTCTCATATTGTCAGCTATGCATGAAAAATACAAAGGACTGGCAATTATAAAAAATTGGCCTTAATGAACTTCAATCAATAGAGGAAGACATACTTGAAATTTTTGTCTGCCTGTTTGTGTTATTTACCACTTTTTAATTAATATAAATTCCTTTCTGAATATTACTATTCCTCTACAGTATGAACTTGACTCTGTCAAACTTTGTTATTATATAACAAAGAGTAGAATTAATCTTATCATGATTTCACACCAAATCTTGATGGAGGAGAAAGCTCATAAAACATGAGTGACTGCAAAAGTCACTGCAGGCCTCACTCTCAACCGTGAAAAGAAAAAGGCAGCCAGACTAACGAGAATACAAAACTTTCAGTTGATAAACTGCTTCTGAAACTCAGGAGGTTGCTTCTTTACTTGTGCCTCTCCTGAAGTTTGGAATCTTTGCATGAGATGTAAGTTTCAGTTAGGAAAGGAAGAACAGTCTCACGGTAAATATATCATTCTTAAATGGATATAGAAGCATCCAGCATTACTTAATGAAGCAAGAATAGCCATTATTTTGAGTACAGTCCCAAATATTCATCAATAGTTTTACAGCCTTATTCCCTCATAATAGAAAGTAATCTCCTTGCATTGAATTTACCTATTTTATTATGTAAAAGTCACTCGGTTGTGTCCAGCTCTTTGTGACCCCATGAACTGTAGCCTGCCAGGCTCCTCTGTCCATGGAATTCTCCAGGCCAGAATCCTGGGGTGGGTAGCCACCGTTCCCCTCTCCAGGGGATCTTCCCAACACAGGGATCAAACCCAGGTCTCCTACACTGCAGGCAGATTCTTTATCTTCTGAGCTACCAAGGAAGCTATTCCCTCATAACAGAAAGTAATCTCCTTGCATTTAATTTACCTCTTATATTATGGGTAGGGACTAAGCCTACATTTCAACTCAGACCACCACAAGTTTAGAGATTCCTCTTTATTTTCTCTCTAGATATTCAGATATAAGTGTGTGTGGCAGGAGGAAAAAAAGCTATTTTTACCTTGATAACTTCCATTTCTAAATATTAAACATCTTCCTCTATGATAAATTTAAAATCAAACCCTGATTATAGTTTTATTTACCCTAATGCCAATATTAATGAGAAGAGTCCACTCACAGAATAAAGCAGCATAATTCTATATTATTATATTTAGAATTGTGAATACACTCAGCGTTGGCCCTGTGGTATTAACCATTACCTATGAACCAGTTAGACAATGAATACTGATCATAAGAAATGCAAAAAAGATGTCAATATTCACGATGCTGAGGGAGGTGGAAATATAAAATAATGATTTATGTTACTCTCCACTGGGAGTTATAAGTAGAGCTGAGTACAAGGGACAATATCTTGTGTGAGAACAGGAGCATAGCAGCAAGTTAAATGGGAAGGCAAAGTTGCAGAATCTTATGGTTCTTAACAGTCCTCAATTATCTCTAACCATAAGCTGGCCATGAGTGATGAGAGCCTGCCTTGTCTTTGTCAGGGTTTATTGGGAGCACTGAAAGGCAACTTGCCCATCACCTAGTGCCATAATGAACTCCAGAACACTATGTCAGGAAGGCAAATGCTGCTGTTGGTGTCAGAATTATAGCTGGTTGCTGAGTTGAAATTGTGGTTTGAGTCACATTTCTATGCCTTCATCTAGCAAAGTGGAAAACAGCTCACTGTTCACATATCAAACAGTTATGAGGAAATTCTGAGGAAAAGTTTGCTATGGAAACCAGCAGGAAAATATGTCTAAGTGGCACCAAATTGTAGAAAGTACTTTAGAGTAATTAGAAACGTTTATGGACTAGGTAAATGGTGAGGGCCATGTATAAAAAAAAAAAAATGGAATATAAACATTTTCAAATTAAATTTCCAAGGCAGAAGAGACAAGAGAATAAGGCAGAGACTATATTTTGAGAGAGAAGGTCCAATACATGCTAAAAGTGCTGTGTGTCAATTATATCTCATAACTAAAGGAAAAATAAAATACTTTTTGGTACCATAAAATTTATATATTTTTTAAACGGTGAGACTGCTTCCATTGGAGGGGCGAGTGGTGGCTGCGCAGTGCTAAAGCAGCGAGCAGCTATGAAGAGATACTGCACATCCAAGGTAAGAGAAATCCAAGTAATATGGTAGGCTCTAAAAGAGGGCATCAGAGGGTAGACAGACTGAAACCACAGTCATAGAAAACTAACCAATCTAATCACATGAATCACAGTCTTGTCTAACTCAGTGAAACTAAGCCATGTCATGTGGGGCCACCCAAGACAGACGGGTCATGGTGGAGAGTTCTGACAAAATGTGGTCCACTGGAGAAGGAAATAGCAAACCACTTCAGCATTCTTTCCTTGAGATTCCCATGAACAGTATGAAAAGGCAAAAAGAGAGGACACTGAAAGATGAACTCTCCAGGTCAGTAGGCAACCAATATGCCACTGGAGATCAGTGGAGAAATAACTCCAGAAAGAATGAAGAGAGGGAGCCAAAGCAAAATCAACACCCAGTTGTGGATGTGACTGGTAATACAAGCAAGGTCCGATACTATAAAGAGCAATATTGCATGGGAACCTGGAATGTTAGGTCCATGAATCAAGGCAAATTGGAAGTGGTCAAACAGGAGATGGCAAGAGTTAACGTCGATATTTTAGGAATCGGTGAATTAAAATGGACTGTAATGAGTGAATTTAACTCAGATGATCATTATATCAACTACTGTGGGCAAGAATGCCTTATAAGAATTGAAGCAGCCATGGTAGTCAACAAGAAAAACCAAAAGACAGTACTTGGATGCAATCTCAAAAATGACAGAATGATCTCTGTTCGTTTCCAAGGCAAACCATTCAATATCACGGTAATCCAAGTCTATGCCCTGACGAGTAACGCTGAAGAAGCTGAACTTGAATGGTTCTATGAAGACCTACAAGACCTTTTAGAACTAACACCCAAAAAAGATGTCCTTTTCATTATAGGGGACTGGAATGCAAAAGTAGGAAGTCAGGAAACACCTGGAGTAACAGGCAAATTTGGCCTTGGAGTACAGAATGAAGCAGGGCAAAGGCTAATAGAGTTTTGCCAAGAGAATGTACTGGTCCTAGCAAACACCCTCTTCCGACAACACAAGAGAAGACCCTACATATGGACATCACCAGATGGTCAACACCGAAATCAGATTGATTATATTCTTTACAGCCAAAGATGGAGAAGCTCTATACAGTCAGCAAAAACAAGACCGGGAGCAGACTGTGGCTCAGATCATGAACTCCTTATTGCCAAATTCAGACTTATATTGAAGAAAGTAGGGAAAACCACTAGACCATTCAGGTATGACCTAAATCAAATCCCTTATGAGTATACAGTGGAAGTGACAAATAGATTTAAGGAACTAGATCTGATAGAGTGCCTGATGAACTATGGACAGAGGTTCATGACATTGTACAAGAGACAGGGATCAAGACCGTCCCAATGGAAAAGAAACACAAAAAAGCAAAATGGTTGTTTGAGGAGGCCTTACAGATAGCTGGGAAGAGAAGACAAGTGAAAAGCAAAGGAAAAAAGGAAAGATATTCCCATCTGAATGCAGAGTTCCAAAGAATCACAAGGAGAGATAAGAAAGCCTTCCTCAGTGATCAATGCAAAGAAATTGAGGAAAATAACAGAATGGGAAATACTAGAAATCTCTTCAAGAAAATTAGAGATATTAAGGGAAAATTTCATGCAAAGATGGGCTCAATAAAGGACAGAAATGATATGGACCTAACAGAAGCAGAAGATATTGAGAAGAAGTGGCAAGAATACACAGAAGACCTGTACAAAAAAGGTCTTCACAACCCAGATAATCACGATGGTGTGATCATTCACCTAGAGCCAGACATCCTGGAATGTGAAGTCAAGTGGGCCTTAGAAAGCATCACTACAAACAAAGCTAATGGAGGTGATGGTATTCCAGTTGAGCTATTTCAAATCCTCAAAGATGATGCTGTGAAAGTGCTGCACTTGATATGCCAGCAAATCTGGAAAACTCAGCAGTGGCCACAGGACTGGAAAAGGTCAGTTTTCATTCCAATGCCAAAGAATGCTCAAACTACTGCACAATTTCACTCATCTTACACACTAGTAAAGTAATGCTGAAAATTCTCCAAGCCAGGCTTCAGCAATACGTGTACCGTGAACTTCCAGAAGTTCAAGCTGGTTTTAGAAAAGGCAGAGAAACCAGAGATCAAATTGCCAACATCCGCTGGATCATCAAAAAAGCAAGAGAGTTCCAGAAAAACATCTATTTCTGCTTTATTGACTATGCCAAAGCCTTTGACTGTGTGGATCACAACAAACTGTGGAAATTTCTTAAAGAGATGGGAATACCAGACCATCTGACCTGTCTCTTGACAAACCTGTATGCAGGTCAGGAAGCAACAGTTAGAACTGGACATGGAACAATAGACTGGTTCCAAACAGGAAAAGGAGTACATCAAGGCTGTATATTTTTACCCTGCTTATTTAACTTATATGCAGTGTACATCTTGAGAAACGCTAGGCTGGATGAAACACAAGCTGGAATCAAGATTGCTGGGAGAAATATCAATAACCTCAGATATGCAGATGACACCACCCTTATGGCAGAAAGTGAAGAAGAACTAAAGAGCCTCTTGATGAAAGTGAAAGAGGAGAGTGAAAAGGTTGGCTTAAAGCTCAACATTCAGAAAGCTAAGATCATGGCATCTGGTCGCATCACTTCATGGGAAATAGATAGGGAAACAGTGCAAACAGTGTCGTTTTATTTTGGGGGGCTCCAAAATCACTGCAGATGATGACTGCAGCCATGAAATTAAAAGACACTTACTCCTTGGAAGGACAGTTATGACCAACTAGAAAGCATATTAAAAAGCAGAGACATTACTTTGCCAATAAAGGTCTGTCTAGTCAAGGCTATGGTTTTTCCAATAGTCATGTATAGATGTGAGAGTTGGACTATAAAGAAAGCTGAGCACCAAAGAATTGATGCTTTTGAAATGTGGTGTTGGATAAGACTTTTGAGAGTTTCTTGGACTGCAAGGAGATCCAACCAGTCCATCCTAAAGGAGATCAGTCCTGGGTGTTCATTGGAAGGACTGATGTTGAAGCTGAAACTCCTATATTTGGCCACCTGGTGTGAAGAGCTAACTCATTTGAAAAGACCCTGATGATGGGAAAAATAGAGAGCAGGAGGAGAAGGGGACGACAGAGGATGAGATGGCTGGATGGCATCACCGACTCGATGGACATGGGTGTGAGTGAACTCTGGGAGTTGGTGATGGACAGGGAAGCCTAGTGTGCTGTATTCCATGAGTTCGCAAAGACTGAGCGACTGAACTGAACTGAACTGAAGACTACTTCCATTTTCTTTTTTTTCTAACAGGAATTGTATCACATTTTGTCCAGATAACCATTAATATTTAAAGGCCATAAAGAAGTGGAGAATGTGTTTTTAGTGCAAAGTAGGATTCTAAAATATTTGCCCTATAAGGTGACCTTTAAGCTGCTCACTGAGATACAGTAGTCCATATTTATGCCTTGCTCAGGGTTGAACACAAATGAGCCACTGAGCACACACACACACACGCACACACATACACACACACTTCAAAGAGTGCAAATGTGATAACTGGGCTAGGACTCTGGAGATAAGCATTCAGATTTACCACCATGAGCTGGGTGATCCCAAGCAGTGTATTAAATCTGGAGACAGTTCTCCTTACCTAAAGAATGAGCACAATCATCCTTACACCACTTACTCCACAGGTTGGTGGGAAGAATAATGGAAGATAATTATTGTCATGTGTTTTGATTAGAATATGACAGAATAGGTAGAATGTAAATAATTTGCTCATTTATTCAATAAAGGATTTTACTAAGTGCCTAAAGGCATGATGGGCACTATTTTAGGTGCAAGAAATTCAGTGGTTAATCAAATAGTTCTTGCATTTGTGATCTTACATCTTGATGGAAGAGGAAAGCAACCTCCAGTGCAATTGAAAATATATTTTCTTGGTGAAAAGAAAAAGCAAGGAAATTAGTTGCGAGTAAATGTGCTTTGAGCACTTAAAGTGAGGAAAGGTGTAAAATAGTTATATTGAAATGTGGGAAAGTAAATTGACTAAGGAAGTGTAGTGAGACTAATAAGCATGATAATGACTGACTTGAAATCAGTGGTGATTATTTAACATCAGACTAGTGAGCCTGGCAGTGTATTTTTCATATCCAGCTAGAGTTACTTGTAATCAGGAGCACAGAAGATAGAGTGCTGGATGTAACCACCTTCAGGTTTTTCCAGGAATTGTGATGCAGGAGAAAGGGAGTTGAAGAGACATGGAATATAAGTTAGAATCCACCTGCAATGCAGGAGACCTGGGTTCAATTCCTGGGTTGGGAAGATCCCATGGAGGAGGGCATGGAAACCCACTCCAGTATTCTTGCCTGGAGAATTCCCACGGACAAAGGAGCCTGGCGGGCTACAGTCCATGGGGTCACAAAGAGTCAGACATGATGAGTGATGATGAGTGACTAAGCACAGCACAGCACAAGAAACTGGAGGATGGATATTGTAAAAGTCAATAGATGGAAGGACTATTAAAGTATACAGACCAAAGGGAATATTTTAGAAAGATAGAACTGTTCAGACATGGAATCGTTGAAACTGGAGATGTCATTATTTGTAATTGGTGAGGTTTGGGGTATGTCCATGGGCATGGGTGGCTATATAGACGCTGTAGCTTAAATAGGAAAGGCATTCATCAAGTATCTTTGGCAGATGACTGACTCTAATATGATGATACTGAGCTTCTGTATCAACTTTAAGACTGAATTCTTTGTAGGGCCTTTTTATTTGTATGTTTTGGCCTTTTATTAATCACATGTTAGGTTTGAAGTGTTTAGGATATTTTCTTTGAGAAGATAGAAAAACAGGGGAAAATCTTTTCCTATAAAACTCATAGAAATACAGATTCTTTTGGATCTTTCTGAGGCTTCAACTGTAAGTGTGAAAGCTTGTTTAACAGAGATATAAATTCCATGCTCTAAAACGAAGTATTTCTTGCAGACACTAATTCATTTATTTCCTCATCCTTTCTCTGCTCCTCCTCTTTTCCCTTCTCTTCTTTCTTCTCTTTCTCTTCCCCTCTCTGCTTTGTTTCCAGATAGAGAGATTTGTCAATAAATTGGAAGTCAGATAAATAAAATACCTTTGCAATAGATTTTAATATCCTTTCAATTACCCTTTAATTACCTTATGCATTTAAATTTAACTGAAATATATTGTGAATCAAATTCTGTCACTGATGGATCAGTTCAGTTCAGTGCAGTCACTCAGTGTCCGACTTTTTGTGACCTCATGGACTACAGCACACCAGGCTTCCCTGTTCATCACAAACTCCCGGTGCTTGCTCAAACTCATGTCCATCAAGTCGGTGATGCCATTCACCCATCTCATTCTCTGTTGTGCCCTTCTCCTCCTGCCTTCAATCTTTCCCAGCATCAGGGTCTTTTCCAATGAGTCAGTTCTTCGCATCAGGTAGCCAAAGTATAGCAGCAGCTTTTTAGCATTAAAATGAAGCAAATACATTTCAAAGACTTATGAAACATCAAACTATGGGTCCATAACTCCCAGAAATTTAAGAAATACAGAATCTAATATAATAGATTTTAGAGAACAGAATCTAAAACAATAAGTCATTCTGTGTTACAGACAAAGACAAATTAACATAGAAGATATGACTATATGGTAAATGATTTATTTTTTTATCAACATCAAGAGTTTCCACCTTCAAAGTAGCCACCTCAGTGGGTTATAGGTTTATTCCAGGAAAGACTTTAGCAAAGATATAATTTGGTTTAATTGCAAGTATTGTAGATCAACTCTGAAAACAGCTCACAAAGAAAGAAGACTAATATTCTGAGCTATGACTCCACCACTGGACTAAATTCCTGACCTAAATTCCTGACCATTTTGCAGTAGAGAGCTCACCATATGGGGCTTTAATTCCTGACCCAAAGGAGAGCAAAAATTACGGACACCTAATGTAAACACTCCATTTCCCTAGTTCACAGTCCCACAGTCCATAGAGTTACAGTAAAACATTTTATTCTTCAACAAAATTTAAATAGTTGACACCAGAATGAAGCCATGGTTGGATTCCTGGGGAAGCATCTTCAGCCTGCCTTGTGAAATGCCAAGAGAAGCAGAGAGAGGCCAGTGCCCTGGCACCATCAGCACAGGTCCTTTCTCCCATAGAATGAATTCATTTCAAGAACATCTCCCCTGGACCATAGTTGTTTCATTACATGACTGTCTGTTCTTGAAAACACAGAGGCTCAAAGGACAGCCACCTTAGTCTCTTGACTGACTGAGGATTCGTTAACAATCAAAGCTTGTGCTATCGAAATTCTGATGTTATTTTTAACATCCCTCACTCCTTTACGTGTGGTTCTCAGTAAAACCATTATTCAGAAAGTTGTTAGCAGTTGATTTGATTAAAAAAAAAAAAAAGGCCTCTGGAGCATCAGGTCTTCCTGGTCTTTGCTCTCCTGTGGGTCAGGAACAAATCCCCTCTTACAGCTCCTCTTGTATCCAATTTCTATCTGATGGGTGAAGTTATTCTCCTGCTCAGCTTCTCTCCTCCAGGCATGCTGCTCTTTGAAAGAAAGAAAAGTATTGCAGTGTATCATGTCTACCTAAAATGTGACAATCCTGTTGTTAATATAAAATGGTATATACTCTGGTAAAGAGTCTTTTTACTTCAAAGCTCTTTCTACTACATTATTTTATTTCCATCTCCCTGAAAGCATAAGAATCCATTTTTGTATAATTGGGAATAGCTTAATGATCTTAGGGAAGGTTTTTACCTAGTTATAAAGTTTGTGCATTTTTATTTAGGCAGCTGGGGGATATCAGTGGCATTGGTATTGGTGACAATCTTGCTGAGATTAAGAAGGAAGTCCTTGGGTTTGTCATCTACAGCCTTTATTATATTGAGGTATATTCCTTCTATGCCCACTTCCTGGGGAGTCTTACTATAAAGAGATATTGAATTTTGTCCAAAGGTTTGCTGGCATCTATTGAGATCATATGGTTTTTATTCTTTAATTTGTTAATGTATTGTATCACACTGATTGATTTACAGGTATTGAAAAGTCTTTACATCCCTCAGATAAATTCCACTAGATCACGGTGATTGATTCTTTTAATGTATTGTAAGATTTTGTTTGCTAGTATTTTGTTGAGAATTTTTGTGTCTGTGTCCATCAGTGACATTGATCTGGAGCATATATCTATAGAAAACCATATTTCAAAAATATACATGCACCCCAGTGTTCATTGCAGTACTATTTACAATAGCCAAGACATGGAAGCAACCTAAATGTCCATCAACAGATGAATGGATAAAGAAGATGTGGTATGTATATACAAGAGAATATTACTCAGCTATAAAAAAGAATGAAATAATGCCAGTTGCAGCAACATGAATTAATCTAGATATTATCATACTAAGTGAAGTAATCCCAAAGAAAGACAATGCCAAAGAATGCTCAAACTACTGCACAATTGCACTCATCTCACACGCTAGTAAAGTAATGCTCAAAATTCTCCAAGCCAGGCTTCAGCAATACGTGAACCGTGAACTTCCAGATGTTCAAGCTGGTTTTAGAAAAGGCAGAGGAACCAGAGATCAAATTGCCAACATCCACTGGATCATCGAAAAAGCAAGAGAGTTCCAGAAAAACATCTATTTCTGCTTTATTGACTATGCCAAAGCCTTTGACTGTGTGGATCACAATAAACTGTGGAAAATTCTGAAAGAGATGGGAATACCAGACCATCTGACCTGTCTCTTGACAAACCTGTATGCAGGTCAGGAAGCAACAGTTAGAACTGGACATGGAACAACAGACTGGTTCCAAATAGGAAAAGAAGTACGTCAAGGCTGTATATTGTCATCCTGCTTATTTAACTTATATGCAGAATACATCATGAGAAACGCTGGGCTGGAAGAAGCACAAGCTAGAATCAAGATTGCTGGGAGAAATATCAATAACCTCAGATATGCGGATGACACCACCCTTATGGCAGAAAGTGAAGAAGAACTAAGAAGCCTCTTGATGAAAGTGAAAGAGGAGAGTGAAAAGGTTGGCTTAAAGATCAACATTCAGAAAACTAAGATCATGGCACCTGGTCCCATCACTTCATGGGAAATAGATGGGGAAACAGTGGAAACAGTGTCAAACTTTATTTTGGGGGTCTCCAAAATCACTTCAGATGGTGATTGCAGCCATGAAATTAAAAGACGCTTACTCTTTGGAGGAAGGTTATGACCAACCTAGATAGCATATTTAAAAGCAGAGACATTACTTTGCCAACAAACGTCCATCTAGTCAAGGCTATGGTTTTTCCAGTGGTCATGTATGAATGTGGGAGTTGGACGGTGAAGAAAGCTGAGTGCAGCAGAATTGATGCTTTTGAACTGTGGTGTTGGATAAGACTCTTGAGAGTCCCTTGGACTGCAAGGAGATCCAACCAGTCCATCCTAAAGGAGATCAGTCCTGGGTGTTCATTGGAAGGACTGATGTTGAAGCTGAAACTCCAATACTTTGGCCACCTCCTGCGAAGTGTTGACTCATGGAAAAGACCCTAATGCTTGGAAGCATTGGGGGCAGGAGGAGAAGGGGACGACAGAGGATGAGATGCTTCGATGGCATCACCAACTCGATGGACATGGGTTTGGGTAAACTCCGGGAGTTGGTGATGGACAGGGATGCCTGGCGTGCTGCAATTCATGGGGTCACAAAGAGTCGGACACGACTCAGTGACTGAACTGAACAGAAGTAAATCAGAGGACATATCACATGATATCGCTTATATTTGGAATCAAAAAAATGATACAAGTGAACTTATTGACAAAATAGAAACAGACTCGCCAGACTTAGCAAACAAACTTATGGTTAGCAAAGGAGAAAGACTGTGAGGGTGTGGGAGCAGATAAATTAGAAGGTTGAAGTTAATATATATACACACTTACCTATAAAATAGATAATTGATAAGGACTTGCTGTATAACAAAGGGAACTCTATGCAAAACTATGTAATAGACTATGTGAAAAGAATCGGAAAAGAATAGAAACATGTATTTATCTAACTAAATCACTTCCCTGTATACCTTAAACTGACACATAGTAAATCAGCTATGAAAAGCGAAAGTTTTAGTCAATCCCGTCGTGTCAGACTCTTTGCGACCCCATGGACTGCAGCCCTCCAGGCTCCTCTGTCCATGGAATTCTCCAGGCAAGAATACTGGAGTGAGTTGCCTTTCCCTTCTCCAGGGATCTTCCCAACCCAGGGATCAAACCCAGGTCTCCCGTATTGTAGACAAATTCTTTACTGTCTGAGCCATTCCAATATGAAATTTAGAGAAATAAAAAATAAGTTTTAAAAAAGATACAAATGAATTCTATCACTGATGGATCAGTTAAGTTCAGAAAAACAGAAATAGGAAATCAGTTCAAAACAGAAAGAGACTCACAAATGTAGAAAACAAACTTATGGTTACCAAAGGAGAAAGGGTAGGGAGGGATAAATTCGGAGTTTGTGATTAACATAAACATGCTATTATATAAACAACAAGGACAACAAGGACCTACTGTATAGCACAGAGAGCTATACAAATGAGCTATATAAAATAACCTATAAGGAAAAAGAATATATATATATATATATATGTAATGCATGTATGCATTACATATATAATATATATAATTATATTATATATATACATATATATGTATATATGTGTGTGTGTGTGTGTGTGTGTATATATATAGGCACTTGTGACAACCTTGCTGAGATTAAGAAGGAAGTCCCTAGGTTTGTCATCTATGGCCTTTATTATATTGAAGTATATTCTTTCTATGCCCACTTTCTGGAGAGTCTTGCTATAAAGAGAAGTAAGACTTTATTCTTACTTCCAACTGGGCTTCCCAGGTAGCACTAGTGGTAAAGAATCTGCCTGCCATTTCAGGAGACATCAGAGATGCAGGTTTGATCCCTGAGTTGGGAAGATTCCCTGGAGGAGGGCATGGCAACCCACTCCAGTTTTCTTGACTGGAGAAACCTATGGACAGAGGAGACTGGCAGGCTACAGTTCACAGGGTTGCAAAGAATCGGACAGGATTGAAGTGACTTAGAACAGCACATAACTAAATCACTGTGGTATACACCTGAAATTAACATGACATAGTAAATCAGTCATCCTTCAATAAAATAAAATAAAGAAGGAAGGCCCTGGAGAGGAAGAAATTAGATGAATAAAAGATGTTTCCAATGACTAGGGATCTATTGTGGTTACCAGGGCTGCAGGGCAGGGGAAATGGGAGATGTTGATCAAAGGTTACAGACTTCCCGCTATAGAATGAATAAGTTCTAGGAATACAATGCACTGCATTTGGACTATAATTAATAAAACTGTATAACATACCTGAAAGTTGCAAAGAGAATCATTTGTAATGTTTCCACCACACACACAAAAGTGGTAATTATGTGAGGTTATGAAGGTATTAATGTGGTATTACTATAACTCAATTGTGGTAATCATTTCATTTCATTTCACAGTACATTCATACATTAAATCATCGCACTGTACACTTAAAACCTAAGCAATGTTTTTTGTCAACTATATCTCAATCAAACAGAGAAGAAGAAAAAAAATGCAAATTTTCATTTCTCACTTCATATCTGTTGAAAACTCCAGAAGGGGAGCTAGGAAATAGGTGATTCATCAAGCCCACAAGGTTATTCTAAAGACATTCAAGTTCAAGGACTATTGCACTACAGAAATGTTCCCTGTGCCCAGGTCTACTATGCCTTCTCCTCCTGTCACCTCTTGAGCTTAGGGCAGACAGATCTAACTTCTCTTAACTTCCTGTTTCTGAATCTCTGCTTCTCGGTTCATTTTTGGTCATCTGAGTTCTAGCTTTCTGCCTATTGATAAAAAGTGTGTGCTTTGTCAGACTCAGTTTGCCTCCCACTGTATATCTAAGTTTTATTAAAACTGGATGACACCACTGTTAACAGTATACAACTCACATACTCACAAGTAAGAACACTGCTGCCTGTCTCCTACTATATCATGACTAATATCTGGGTAGAAACATCCCTCAGTGCAAAGCTGACCTCACAGCAATTTGTGTCTTGCCATGCCTCTAAGCAAAAGAATCCAAGAAGATGGATATTTAAGAAGTACAGGGGTAGGCAAAGACTTTTGCTTATTGCAATTTTAATCACTCTTATTCCCTCCCCAAGAATCCTAAGCAATTGAGAACCAACTTCAGAAATAAATCATAGCATTTTCCAGGTAAAATCAATACTAAGAGACTTTGAATCTAGTATCCTGTTGAATATAAACTACCTCATCACACTGGTGGGAAATGTTTAGTTGAAGCCAGTGAGAGGTATATAAAATGCAATGGCACCCTTGAAATGAAGAGATGATATAACTCTAGTCATTTTGCATTTATGATCCTGGATTTGGAAGGCCAAAGGGAATTGCGTTCTAGGGCCTGAAGAAGTGTTTGTTGTGAACACAGAGCAAGTGTTATCCTCTGTGGATCATATATGAGTTTAATTCTAGGCACTGGAGAAATGTTATTGTAAAGACAAATTTAACAGTTTTGATAGGAAAAATACATCAGAAATCAATGTGTATTTTTATATGTTTCTTTTTCTCCAGATTTTTTCCAAGTAGTTTCATTCCCCTCTAGTGAACCCCTTTCCCAATTACTCAACCATAATTTATTAGTCTGGAGTTTGATAAAGCATGAGTTTGAGAAATGATGGAGATGTTGTTAATTACTGGCTGCCTCTTAGTCCTGAAAACCCTCTATAGAGGAGAGTGTGTTTGCCGGATGCAGGTACTATCATGGTTTTGCATAGCTGGTACATGGAAGGTCTCGTGTCTGCAAAATGTATAGATACAGTAGTAAAGAGAACGGGGTCATGTTTTTAACTAGGTAGAGCCTGGAGAGAAAAAAACTCACACAAGTTTCCTCAAGGCAAGCACTGCATCTTCAGCCCTGCATTGTCACCCATCAGAATATGCCTAGTCTTGAGAACACATTCTTCAGATATCTGTATCTGAGCACATTTTATGGACTAGTGGGAAAGGTGCCAGAAGCCAGCTTGCAAGGGGATTTTATTGTTTTGACTTTTTGTTTTTTTCCCAGAAAATTCTGGGAAATAAGTGGAATAGGAAGATCTGATAGTGTTTACCTAAGATCCTGGACCCCATCCTGGTCTACTCATATATCTGAGCCCTGATAAGAGAAAGTTAAAGTCCTCATTTCTTAAGGTACTCAGTAAGGGGATGGAACCAGGTGAGAAGAAGGTTCAGTGTGTGAAGGAGATGGCCCCATATCTGTTTCTATGAGTGGCTTTGACATGACAAGGACAACAGTGCCAGCATCACTCAACAGGGCACTGGGGACAACACCTAAATCAGAGGCACCCTGATCATGGTATGCTGGCCCTGTTAGTAATGGGGATCATGAGGTGTTCTTTCATAGCCACTAGTCATCAAGAATAAAAGCAGAGCAGATTACCATGCGCTCAGGTGACTTAGAATTTCCAAGGCAGGGAAAATATCATAAGCACAGATAAACAGGCATGAAATTATGTGATATATTTGTGAAAAGGTAAATATTCCAGGACGGTTTAAACATTAAGTTTGGGAGGCAGTCCTAAGATGGCAGAGGAATAAGATGGGGAGACCACTTTCTCCCCCACAGATTCATTGAAAGATCATTTGAACGCTGAGCAAATACCACAAAACAACTTCTGAATGCTGGTGGAGGGCACCAGGCACCCAGAAAGACAGCCCATTGTCTTTGAAAGGAGGTAGGACAAAATATAAAAGACAAAAAGAGAGACAAAAGAGTTAGGGACAGAGACCCATCCCGGGGAGGGAGTCTTAAAAGAAAAGTTTCCAAACACCAGGAGACCCTCTCACCGCCAGGTCTGTGGGGAGTTTTGGAATCTCAGAGGGCAACATAACTGGGAGGAAAAAATAAATAAAACCCACAGATTATGGGTCTAATACAACTCCCAGAGAAGTAGCCCAGAAGCTCGCGTCCACCACCAGCAAGCAGGGGCTGAACAGGGAGGTGTGGGATACACTGCTTAAGGTAAGGACTAGGCCTGAATGATCTGAGGGCAGTCTGAGGGAGCTAACGTGAGATAACAACCCAAACTGTGGGATAGCCAGAGAGGAAAAGAAAAAAAAGAGGAAAGAGAGAGAGAGAGAGAACTTTCCCACGAAAAGCTCTAACCTAAGACACTGCCGAGCCTGCTCACAGAACAAAGGACTGATCGAATACCAGAAGAGAGCTAGTGGGCTGTGGACTGGCCCATCCCCCGCCAGAGGCAGGGAGGCAGGCGGGTGCCAGCCAGGGCTGGAAGGAAAGGGGCAAATTCGGCCCCAGAGATGGCATCCTCTACCAAACTGCGAGCAGGTTCTCAGTCACTAAACAAATCTTCCTGGGATCCTGGACGGTTGACATTCATCAGGAGGGTCACAGCCAGAGATCAGCTCCCCAGAAGAGACACACGGCACACCTGAGATGCAGCTGCACACCCAGGAAACTGAGCGGCTGGGACCGGGGAGGTGATAAGACATACCACATCTGGGGAGCGTGCGCTTACCAAGCACCTGGTTGCCTGAGCTGCTCGGACCTGGGGAGGGCACAAAACGCAGGCACAAAAAGCAGGCCCAACTGAGTCTGTGCCTTTGTGGTATACCCAAGAACCTGAACCTGAGCGGCATAGATCTGGGAAGTGCACACATCCCAGGGCCCGCCCCAGAAAGTTCCCTGGCAGAGCAACCTGGAGCCTAAGCAGTGTAGGCCAGGAAAGCACACACATCGTGAGCAGGGGCAAATCCAGTGTGACCCAGACACTGTGAACACTCCCCACACCCGCCAGTGATATTTGTTGGCAGTGTTTCTCCCTTCCTGCAGCACAATTGAACAAGTGTGCCTAAATAAATGACCACCTTCGCCCCCTTGTCTCAGGGCAGAAGTTAGATACTGAAGAGGCTTGCAAACAGAGGAAGCCAAAATAAACCAAGGAGAGGGAACAGTTCTGGAAGTGACAGGTGCAGCAGATTAAAACCCTGTAGTTAACACTGACTACACTGGAAGGGACCTATAGACTTTGAGAAGAAGTAAAAGGTGGAACAAGGAACTATCTGAAACTGAACTGACCACACACTGCCCTCAACAGCTCCAGAGAAATTCCTAGATATATTTTACTATTATCATTTTTAATTTCTTTTTAAGTTTTTTATTAAAGCAGAGACATTACTTTGCCAACAAAAGTCCGTCTAGTCAAGGCTATGGTTTATCCAGTAGTCATGTATGAATGTGAGAGTTGGACAGTGAAGAAAGCTGAGCACCGAAGAATTGATGCTTTTGAACTGTGGTGTTGGAGAAGACTCTTGAGAGTCCCTTGGACTGCAAGGAGATCCAATCAATCCATCCTAAAAGAGATCAATCCTGGGTGTTCATTGGAAGGACTGATGCTGAAGCTGAAACTCCAATACTTTGGCCACTTCATGCGAAGGGTTGACTCATTGGAAAAGACCCTAATGCTGGGTAGGATTGGGGGCGCGAGGAGAAGGGGACGACAGAGGATGAGATGGTTGGATGGCATCACCGACTCGATAGACATGGGTTTGGGTAGACTCCGGGAGTTGGTGATGTACAGAGAAGCCTGGCGTGCTGCAATTCATGGGGTCGCAAAGAGTCGGACACGACTGAGCGACTGAACTGAACTGAACTGAACTGATTAACCCTTTCATTTTCATTTTTAAAACCTATTACCTTGAAAAAAAAAAAGACCCTATTTTTAAAGTAAATTTCATATTATTTAATATAACTTTTGCGATTTTGTTTTGTTTTTTTAATATTGTATTTTTGAGTCTAACCTCTACTCTAGATTTTTAATTTTTGCTTTTTGGTAATTGTTATCAATTTTGTACCTTTAACAATCCAATCTTCAGTACCCATTTTTACTTAGGAGTGTGATCACTGGTTTGATTGCTCTCTCCCCTTTTGATTCTCCTTTCTCTCCCCCAGGTCACCTCTATCTCCTCCCTCCCCCTTCTCTTCTCTACTTAACTCTGTGAATCTCTTTGAGTGTTCTGAGCTGTGGAGAAAACTTAGGGAACCGATCACAGGCTAGACTGGTCTCTCTCCTTTTGACTCCCCCTCCTCTCTTTCTGGTCACCTCTATCTCCTTCCTCCCTTTTCTCTTCTCTATGGAATTCCGTGAACCTCTCTGAGTGTTCCAGACTGTGGAGGGCAAATAGGGAATTGATAACTGGCTAGATTGCTCTGTCCCCTTTTGATTCCCCCTATTCTCCTCCTGGTCACCTCTATCTAGTCCCTCCCTCTTCTCTTCTTCATGAAACTCTGTGAAACACTCTGGGTGTCCCTCACTGTGGAGAATCTTTTCACCATTAACCTAGATGTTTTGTCATTGGTGCTGTATGGATGAAGAAGTCTTGAGGCTACTACAAGAATAAGACTGAAAGCCAGAGGCAAGAGGCCAAAATCCAAAACTTGAGATCACCAGAAATCTCTGACTCCAGGGGCCATTAATCGACAAAAGCTCATCCAAAAGCCTCCATACCTACACTAAAACCAAACTCCACTCAAGAGCCAACAAGTTTCAGAGAAAAACATACCAAGCTAATTCTCCAACAAAGCAGGAACATAACCCTGAGCACAAAAATACAGGTGGCCAAAAGTCACAAGAAACCCATAGACACCTCAAAACTCACTACTGGACACTTCATTGCACTCCAGAGAGAAGAGCTCCAGCTCCACCCACCAGAACACCGATGCAAGCTTCCCTAACCAGGAAACCTTGACAAGCCACTCATCTAACCCCACCCACACGGAGGTCTCTCCACAATAAAGAGAAACTACAAACTGCCAACACACAGAAAGGCCACCCTAAACACAGCAACCTAAACAAGATGAAAAAGCAGAGAAATATTCAGCAGGTAAAGGAACATGATAAAAGTCCACCAAACCAAACAAAAGAGGAGGAGATAGGGAGTCTAACTGAAAAAGAATTCTGAATAATGATAGTAAAAATGATCCAAAACTTTGAAAACAAAATGGAGTTACAGATAAATAGTCTGGAGACAAGGATTGAGAAGATGCAAGAAAAGTTTAACAAGGACCTAGAAGAAATAAAAAAGAATCAATCAATAATGAATAATGCAATAGCTGAGATCAAAAGCACTCTGGAGGGAAGAAATAGTAGAATAACTGAGACAGAAGATAGGATAAGGTGGAAGATAGAATGGTGGAAATAAATGAAGCAGAGAGGAAAAAAGAAAAAATAATTAAAAGAAATGAGGACAACCTCAGAGACCTCTGGGACAATGTCAAATGCCACAACATTCGAATCATAGGAGTCCTAGAGAAGAAGATAGAAAGGCCATGAGAAAATATTTGAGGAGATAATAGTTGAAAACTTCCCTAAAATGGGGAAGGAAATAGCCACCCAAGTCTAAGAAACCCAGAGAATCCCAAACAGGATAAATCCAAGACAAAACATTTGAAGACACATATTAATCAAATTAACGAAGATCAAACACAAAGAACAAATATTAAAAGTAGCAAGGGAAAAACAACAATTAACCCACAAGGGGATCCCCATAAGGATAACAGCTGATCTTTCGATAGAAACCTTCAGGCCAGAAAGGAATTGCAGGACATACTTACAGTGATGAAAGAGAAAAACCTACAACCCAGATACTGTACCCACCAAGGATCTCATTCCAATATGAAGGAGAAACCAAAAGCTTTACAGACAAGCAAAAGTTCAGAGAATTCAGCACCACCAAACCAGCTCTCCAACAAATGCTAAAGGATCTTCTCTAGACAGGAAACACAGAAAAGGTTTATAAACTTGAACCCAAAACAACAAAGTAAGTGGCAATGGGATCATACTTAATCAACAATTACCTTAAATGTAAATGGGTTGAATGCCCCAACCAAAAGGCAAAGACTGGCTGAGTGGATACAAAAATAAGACCCCTATATATGCTGTCTACAAGAGACCCACCTCAAACCTAGGGACACATACAGACTGAAAGTGAAGGGCTGGAAAAAGATATTTCACACAAATGGAGAACAAAAGAAAGCAGGAGTAGCAATATTCATATCAGATAAAATAGACTTTGAAAAAAAGGCTGTGAAAAGAGACAAAGAAGGACACTACATAATGATCAAAGATCAATCCAAGAAGAAGATATAACAATTATATATACACCCAACATAGGAGCACCACAATATGTAAGGCAAATGCTAACAAATATGAAAGGGGAAATTAACAGTAACACAATAATAGTGGGAGACTTTAATTCCCCACTCACAACAATGGATAGATCAATTAAACAGAAAATTAGCAAGGAAACACAAACTTTAAATGATACAATGGATCAGTTAGACCTAACTGATATCTATAGGACATTGCACCCTAAAACAATGAATTTCATCTTTTTCTCAAGTGCACATGGAACCCTCTCCAGGATAGATCACATCCTGGGCCATAAATCTAGCCTTGGTAAATTCAAAAAATCGAAGTCATTCCAAGCATCTTTTCTGATCAAAGTGCAGTAAGATTAGATGTCAACTACAGGAAATAAACTATGAAAAACACAAACATATGGAGGCTAAACAACACACTTCTGAATAACCAACCAATCACAGAAGAAATCAAAAAAGAAATCAAAATATGCATAGAAACAAATGAAAATGGAAACACAACAACCCAAAACCTATGGGGTTCAGTAAAAGAAGTGCTAAGGGGAAGGTTCATAGTGATACAAGCCTACCTTAAGAAATAGGAGAGAAATCAATAAATAACCTAACTCTACACCTAAAGCAATAATAAAAGGAAGAAATGAAGAACCCCAGGGTTAGTAGAAGGAAAGAAATCACAAAAATTAGGGCAGAAATAAATGCAAAAGAAACAAAAGAGGCCATAGCAAAAATCAACAAAGCTAAAAGCTAGTTCTCCGAGAGGATAAATAAAACAGACAAACCATTAGCCAGACTCATCAAGAAACAAAGGGAGAAGAATCAAATCAATAAAATTAGAAATGAAAATGGAGAAATCACAACAGACAACACAGAAATACAAAGGATCGTAAGAGACTACTATCAGCAACTATATGCAAATAAAATGGACAACTTGGAAGAAATGGACAAATTCTTAGAAAAGAATAACGTTCCAAAACTGAACCAGGAAGGAATAGAAAATCTTAACAGACCCATCCCAAGCACAGAAATCAAAACCATAATCAGAAATCTTCCAACAAACAAAAGCCCAGGACCAGATGGCTTCACAGCTGGATTCTACCAAAAATTTAGAGAAGAGCTAACACCTATCCTACTCAAACTCTTCCAGAAAATTGCAGAGGAAGGTAAACTTCCAAACTCATTCTATGAGGCCACCATCACCCTAATTCCAAAACCAGACAAAGATGCTACAAAAAAAGAAAACCACAGGCCACTATCACTGATGAACATAGATGCAAAAATCCTTAACAAAATTTTAGCAAACAGAATCCAACAACATATTAAAAAAAATCCTACATCATGACCAAGTAGGCTTTATCCCAGGGATGCAAGGGTTCTTCAATATTTTCAAATTAGTCAATGTGATACACCACATTAACAAATTAAAAGATAAAAACCATATGATTATCTCAATAGATGCAGAGAAAGCCTTTGACAAAATTCAACATTCGTTTATAATGAAAACTCTACAGAAAGCAGGCATAGAAGGAACATACCTCAACATAATAAAAGCAATATATCATAAACCCACAGCAAACATTATCCTCAATGGTGAAAAATTGAAAACATTTCCCCTAAAG
The DNA here is from genome assembly GCF_054371585.1 of Giraffa tippelskirchi. Lineage (NCBI taxonomy): Eukaryota > Metazoa > Chordata > Mammalia > Artiodactyla > Giraffidae > Giraffa > Giraffa tippelskirchi. The sequence continues at coordinate 129,177,197 of NC_137277.1, forward strand.
TCAGGAACAAGACAAGGATGCTCGCTCTCACCACTACTATTTAACATAGTTTTGGAAGTTTCGGCCACAGAAATCAGAGCAGAAAAAGAAATAAAAGAATCCAGATTGGAAAAGAAGAAGTAAAAGTCTCACTGTTTGCAGATGATATGATCCTCTACATAGAAAACCTTAAAGATTCCACCAGAAAATTACTAGAGCTAATAAATGAATACAGTAAAGTTGCAGGATATAAAATTAACACACAGAAATCCCTTGCATTCCTGTACACTAACAATGAGAAAACAGAAAGAGAAATTAAGGAAACAATTCCATTCACCATTGCAACAAAAAGAATAAAATACTTAGGAATAAATCTACCTAAAGAAACAAAAGACCTATATATAGAAAACTATAAAAAACTGATGAAAGAAATCAAAGATGACACAACAGATGAAGAAATATACCATGTTCATGGATCAGAAGAATCAATATAGTGAAAATGAGCATACTACCCAAAGCAATCTATAGATTCAATGCAATCCCTATCAAGCTACCAACGGTATTTTTCAGAGAACTAGAACAAATAATTTCACAAGTTGTATGGAATCACAAAAAAACCTCGAATAACCAAAGCAATCTTGACAAAGAAGAATGGAACTGGAGGAATCAACCTGCCTGACTTCAGGCTATACTACATAGCAACAGTCATCAAAACAGTATGATACTGGCGCAAAGACAGAAACATAGATCAGTGGAAAAAAATAGAAAGCCAGAGATAAATCCATGCACCTATGGACACCTTATCTTTGACAAATGAGGCAAGAATATACAATGGAGAAAAGACAATATTTTTAACAAGTGGTGCTGGGAAAACTGGTCAACCACTTGTAAAAGAATGAAACTAGAACACTTTCTAACGCCATACACAAAAATAAACACAAAACGTATTAAAGATCTAAATGTAAGACAAGAAACCATAAAACTCCTAGAGGAAAACACAGGCAAAACACTCTCTGACATAAATCACAGCAGGATTCTCTATGACCCACCTCCCATAGTAATGGTAATAAAAGTAAAAATAAACAAATGGGACCTAATTAAACTTAAAAGCTTTTGCACAATGAAGGAAAGTATAAGCAAAGAGAAAAGACAGCCTTCAGAATGAGAGAAAATAATAGCAAACGAAGCAACTGACAAAGAATTAATCTCAAAAATATATAAGCAGCTCCTGCAGCTCAATTCCAGAAAAATAAATGACCCAATCAAAAAATGGGCCAAAGAACTAAACAAACATTTCTCCAAAGACGATATACAGATGGCTAACAAACCCATGAAAAGATGCTCAACATCACTTATTATCAGAGAAATGCAAATCAAAACCACAATGAGGTATCGTCTCACGCCAGTCAGAATGGCTGCTACCAAAAGTCTACAAACAATAAATGCTGGAGAGGGTGCAGAGAAAAGGGAACCCTCTTACACTGTTGGTGGGAATGAAAACTAGTACAGCCACTATGGAGAACAGTGTGAAGAGTCCTTAAAAAGCTGGAAATAGAACTGCCATATGACCCAGCAATCCCACTGCTAGGCATACACACTGAGGAAACCAGAATTGAAAGAGACATGTGTACCCCAATGTTCATTGCCGCACTGTTTACAATAGCCAGAACATGGAAGCAACCTAGATGTCCATCAGCAGACAAATGGATAAGAAAGCTGTGGTACATATACACAATGGAATATTACTCAGCTATTAAAAAGAATGCATTTGAATCGATTCTAATGGGGTGGATGAAACTGGAGCCTATTATACAGAGCGAAGTAAGTTAGAAAGAAAAACACCAATACAGTATATTAATGCATACATATGGAATTTAGAAAGATCATAACGATGACCCTATATGAGAGATAGCAAAAGAGACACAGATGTAAAGAACAGACTGTTGGACTCTGTGGGAGAAGGCGAGTGTAGGATGATTTGAGAGAATAGCATTGTAACATGTATATTACCATATATGAAATAGATTGCCAGTCCACATTAGATGCATGAGGCAGAGTGCTCAGGGCTGGTGCACTGGAGTGACCCTGAGAGATGGGATGGGAGGGAGGTGGGAGGGAGGGTCAGGATGGGGAACACACACACCCATGGCTAATTCATGTGAATGTGTGGCAGAACCACCACAATATTGTAAAGTAATTAGCCTCCAATTAAAATTAAAAAAAAAAAAAACATTAAGTTTGTAGGGAGAAGTGATGAGAACTAAATTTGGAAACGGAGTTTGAGGACTGTATCAGTTGTTTTCCTGGTTGTAAGCAAGAGATATTATGACTAGCTGACTGATGCCCCAAAAGGAGATGTAGGATTAAACAGATTTGAAATAGGTAACAGAATCTCCTAAAGACCGAGAAAAATCAGGCACAGAAAATAGACAAGAAAAAAAGGATGCTAAGCAGCACCCCATCCCCACCAATTATCCCAAAAGTCATTCCCAAAATTAGTCCTGAGATGACACCGCTGTCCCCATAGCTTCTCCCACAGACTCTGTGAATGCTGGGCCCTGGAGGCTAGATCCCATTAGGTGCTTTACCATCGCTGCTCCAGAAAACTGCTGTTGCAGCTGCTGATCCATGATGAGTGTGAAATCTTCAGTGCTGCTGCAAGTCACTCACTTCCAGTTCAGAGTCAGGGATGGGCATATCGGAGGGGCAAGGTCAGTTTGCATGCCCAATACAAGAGAGACTGGTACATTGGGAATCATCCTCAAACAAGACTCAGATGGTGAATAATTTCCTAAATGTTATAAAACATTGGCAATTAATTATTTAGGCAATGGAGGATACTCCTGCTGATGACAAAAATGATGAGGGGAATAATAGTAATTGGGATCATCACCATTTAATTAATACCTATTTTATGCTTACCCTTACAACTTGATGAAGGACATTATTATTCTCATTTTACAGATAACATTCTTAGAGAAGTCAATCATGTAAGGTACTCAAAGGGGGAGTGGAGTGGCCTGATAAATATGCTCTAAAAATATAGGATTATGAGGGTAGAGATTATGTTAATAGTCAGAGAGCCCCATCAGAGGATGAGAGCCTAAACAGATGCGAGGAGGAAGGATTAGAGCAGTTGTTCTGGAACTTCAGTGCCAGGCACATATCAGCATCACCTGGAGGGCTTGTGAAACCAATGTTGCTGGGCTCTAACCCCAGAGTTTCTTGATTCAGCAGGTCTGGCTGGGATCCAAGAATTTGCAACACTTATCAGTTCTTCTGGTTCAGGGGTCATATTTTAAATAGAATGGACTAAGGGGATCTAAATTAAATGGATTAAAGAACTGTTTCCCAAACCTCAGTGGTATATGGACCACTTTTAGTGAGATACATTATTGAGACCTCCCCTCTGTTTTTACTACAATAGTACTTAAAAATATACAGATATAAAATTAGGTATAAACTCATTACACATATAGCTCACATACAACAATAAAACCTAAACCACATTTAAATTAAATACAAACAAAAGTATGAAATTAATAAAATTTAAATTAACATTAACTTTAAAGTGACATATATTGTTCTGCTGAAATTAAAGGACTATTGTTGCATTTAAGAAGAAAAAACATATAACCTCAAAACCAATTTTGCTTTTAATCTGTTTTTGTAATACTTGTGTAAAGAATGGCTATTTGCATAAGTATATTCTACAAAATGGTATTAATAACTTCCAGGCTCTGTTTTCAACCTTATAATTAATCACAGTGAGTGCTACCATAGTGGCAGTTTTAATATGTTGTTTCCTAGCAGCTAGTTTCTTGTGCATTCTAAGAGAATTGTGGCGTTACTGAAATCTGGATTAAATGGTTACCTAGTGCAACTAACACTGAACCTGGGGACCTGAAAATTTCTCATTACGTATTTACTACTATACTTTTGCTGCTAGTGATCTGTTTCAAGTTGATATGTGCCATAGCCTAATCCATTACAAATCTTGAATTCACACTACAGATAAGGCATAAATGGCAAGACACATGTGTCATCATCCCTTTTAATTCAGCATTTCTTACTACCATGTGTTGTATGATGATTTGATTCTACTTTTGCAATTCTCTTTTCAAATTAATGCAAAACTTCTATCATATATTATATAGCATCTGACTTCATTTGAATTCTCCAGAAGCAATCCCTAAGACAAAGAACCTAATCAATGGAATGTATTAGGAAGCACTCCCAGGAAAGACTAGTAGGGGAATGAGAAATGAGAGTGGCATAGAAGGAAGCCAGGTGAGGGCCTGATGCCAGGGAAAGTCCTTGCAGAGGACAACTTTCACTTAATCCTGCACGGGAAATATGGAAACAAGTAGGTCACACCCAGAGTTCTGACTAGGGAGAAGGGAACTAAATATTCTCATGCACTGAGTACACCCATCACTCACTGGATAAAAGATGTCCCAAGAGAATCATAAATTACCAACCACTTCAGGAAAGCGGGCTCTGGCAACCTGAGGGCAACCCTCAGACAGATAGAAAAGAGCTGACTGTGGGGTGTAAAAGCAGGCTATGAATCAGTGCATGAAAATGATGATAGTATTGACAGGATGTAGATAGAGCCCTGAGAGACTGTCCCCAGAGCCTGAAATAGGCATGCCTTGCTTATTCATTTTCTTCAGGTCCCTGCTGTATGTCACCTTCCCAGTGAGTGCTTCCCCATCAACCCTATTAAAACAACATCTCCCCTATAATTCTCTGTCACCTTACAATGGTATTTTTGCATTTTCCCATTTATCAGCAAATCATGTATGTACTGTTTATATTAATACATGTATGTGTTTTGTGCATGTACCCTCCCACTAGAATTTAACTTGCATAAAAACAAGGACTTCTTGTTTATTGCTACATGCCCAGCAGTAAGCACAGTTTCCAGACACATAGTAGACATTCAATAAATATTTACTGAATAAGTACATGAGTGAATTAATTAAGCTGGAGAGTTAGGCAAGATCAGCTTGGCCTGTGGTCCAAAAAAGACTATTCTTAAAACAAATCAATTTTAAGCAGGCAGCCTGTTGTGATAAGATTCATCTCTTAAAAACTCGTACTGATTGGAGGAGGAAATATGAGATGCAGAGCAATAATCTAAAAGGTGATGGTGATAATCATGGGGAAAGATGATACTGGCTTGGACTTGGATCACAACAGTGGAGATAAAGAGATATAAACATACTTGAGAATTACTTCAGAGGTGAAATCAGCTGTGAACATTAGATATTGATGGATAAGAGAAAGGAGTATCGTGGATATTACCACAGAACAATATAGATAGGAAACACTGGAAATAATCATATTTTACATAGATAAACATGTGACTATTCCAGACATGTTTTAAATCGAGGCATCAAGGAGGCATGTGGACATTAATGTCTGCAGCTCAGAGGAGAAATCTGAGCTCATGATGTAAGTTTATAAGCCACCTACCTATCAGATCAGTTCAGTTCAGTTCAATCGCTCAGTTGTGTCCGACTCTTCGTGACCCCATGAATCGCAGCACGCCAGGCCTCCCTGTCCATCACCAACTTCTGGAGTTTACCCAAACTCATGTCCATCAAGTTGGTGATGCCATCCAACCATCTCATCATCTGTCGTCCCCTTCTCCTCCTGCCCCTAATCCTTCCCAGCATTAGGGTCTTTTCCAATGAGTCAACTCTTCACATGAGGTGGCCAAAGTATTGGAGTTTCAGCTTCAACATCAGTCCTTCCAATGAACACCCAGGACTGATCTCCTTTAGGATGGACTAGTTGGATCTCCTTGCAGTCCAAGGGACTCTCAAGAGTCTTCTCCAACACCACAGTTCAAAAGCATCATTTCTACGGTGCTCAGCTTTCTTCACTGTCCAACTCTCACATCCATACGTGACCACTGGAAAAACCATAGCCTTGACTAGATGGACGTTTGTTGGCAAAGTAATGTCTCTGCTTTTAAATATGCTATCTAGGTTGGTCATAACTGTCCTTCCAAGGAGTAAGCGTCTTTTAATTTCATGGCTGCAATCACCATCAGCAGTGATTTTGGAGCCCCCAAAAATAAAGTCTGACACTGTTTCCACTGTTTCCCCATCTACTTCCCATGAAGTGATGGGACCAGATTGTTATTAAAACCTTGGACATAGATGGAATTGCTTAGGAAAAGAATAACTTATAATAACTTAATAACTTATGATCTGTTAAGGACACTATTAAAAGAATTTTAAAAACCAGGCACAGAAGTGGAGAAAACATTTGCAAATTACATTTCAGACAAAAGACATATCAAAAATAGTTAAAGAACTCTCAAAACTGAAAACTAAAACATTCAGTTTTTTCAATGGTCAAAAGATTTGGAGAGACACTTCACCAAAAAATTTTTCAGATGGCAAATAAGCATACTAAAAGATGTTTAACATAACTAGTCATTATGGAAGTCCAAATTAAATCCACAATGAAATACCGTATCTATCACAAGACTAAAATTTTAAAAATACTTGTAATATCAAATGATGGCAAGAATGCAGACCAATAGGAACTCTCATACTTTGCTGCTGGGAATATGAAATCTTTCAGTCAACTGTAGAGAACAATTTGGTTATTTCTTATGAAGTTGAATACACATTTTATGTGACTCAGTAACTCCACCTCCAGATATTCATTATAGAGAAACAAAACTTGCATTCACTGAAAACCTAAACAAAAAAATGTATGTAGCAGCATTATTCAGAAATGCCAAAAATTGGAAACAATCCAAATTTTTTTTTTAATTGGTAAGTGGATAAACCAACAATTCAGCTACTTTTGCACTGATTAAAATGGTTCTTATTAGCTTCTGGTTAGCAGGGACTCAAAATACCTGACAAAATGCAGTTGTTCTGACACTCTCCAATCATCCATGAAAACAACCTTCCACCATCCCTTAGGGGAGAAAATGCCTTTAAAGTTTTGAGCATCTTTTGCTTTTTTTTTTTTTTGCTTATTATTATTGTTGTTGTTATTGTTCTCCATTTAAGCCCAAGAAAATCATGTGACCACAAACAACTCAATTATCTCAAAATACACGCACTGGGGTCAACACATGTAAAGTGTTAAAACAGACCAAAACAAGTTTAATCAGAATATAAAATAAGGCTGGTGTGTATAACACTAGTATATATAACTAAGGCTGGTGTGTATAACCCTAGTATATATAACTAGTGAAACCAGTCCGACTAATTGACCAGTCCCCACAGCCTGTATCCGGATATATCAGTTGGTCTCTTCTGATGCTGTAGTTTCTCCTTGTTCTCTGCTCCTGTCACACCCTATCATCTTTCTTTCATCTCTTGGCTCTGTTGCATGATCCTGCTACATAGATGTTCAGTTTGCCCTGGCCTCTCAGGATAAACCTGCTTCTACACACTGCAGCCACCTATCCTGCTCCAGCCCTGTCCTGGACTTGGCACCAGATCAGCCTTTTGTAGCTTGACAAGCACTGTCTGTTGGCCCTGAGCTCTGTAGAAAAGAATCAGACCAGACCCATCCAGAGAAAGTGGCCTTGGAATATGACTAAGAAAGAAAGACTGAATTTCCCAAGCACAAGAATACATTCATTCTAAGAAATTAAGAGAGCTTTTGCAGATACTCCATGATTAAAGTGAGAGGCAAGAGGAAAATCTGTGTAGCCTAAATGTCAAAGCACAGCATCAGTGTTTAGGGGCATTGCTGCACCAGAAGGAAAACTGAATGTTCAGACCTGCATGCTCCAGCCTCACTTCAGTCAGCATATCTAATAATGTTTCAAAGTTCAGCCTTCCTGTGCAGAGACATCAGTTAAATAATGAACTTTCAATACCAGCACAGAATGTCATCAAGTGAACAGACACTTCTGCCATTTTCTCCTGCACGTGCTAAATAAATCCATTTGGTATTGATCTCCACAGTTAAGTTTCAGCCTTAATGCAATTCTTACCGTCAAAGCAGAGTAAACAGATAATTCCTGGAAGAACCTGAACATGTTATCTTTTACTCATCAGATAAGGCCTCTATAGATTACGAGGCAACCTGATCCATTGGGTGTCTCATTACAAAAGTTCCCAGAGTGGAGGGTTACCCTGTCCAGCTGGAGCAGAGTTATTAATACAGGGTCTGAATAGCAATGGCAGTATAAGAAACTAAGAAAATAAAGGTTTCCCAAAATACAGTCTAAGTTCTGCAGACTTCTGATTCATGATCCCTGCTGCTACACAAAGATAACAAGAAGGGAACCCACCCCAGAGTTCTGGCATTTAAGCCTGGTTATCTGGCCAGATGATATTTTATGTGACAACATCCCCATGTGGACATATTGTGACCAACCCAATGGCTAGAGTTATGGTTTGGGGATAAGTTCCATGTACTATAACCACCGGCTTTACTTGTGTCCAGGTCATCTCAAACACTGTCCCCTGCACCAGGAGCACTCCAGGATTCTATACCCTGCTCCCTTAGACTTGAGAAGGAAGGGTCCTTTTCTAGCCTTATGCTTAGAGAAATAGTTGTCAAATGGTTCTAACAGCATTAACATCACCTAGGGACTTGCTAGAAATGCAAACTCATGGACCACAAACCAGACCTATTGAATCAGAAAATCAGTAATGTATACCCCAAGATATTTGTGTTTTAGTAAACCATCCAGGTGATTCTGATTAACTGTAAAGTTTGAGAAACACTGCTTTAAGGGCCCTAGTCTGGTCCTCTCCTAGCAGTGCCCCTTTCCATAGAAGAGGAATCCTAGAGTCATGCCTTTTCCTTGAAGACCTCACTCCTGGGACCTGGGATCTGATAATTCCTGAGCAAGTGGCCTCAAGCTTGCTTGTCTGTCTTCTCTGATTCTGTCCCAAGGGTTGGGCTCGTCACAGGCCTGTGCATCCCCAAGTCTGGGAATTGGTCAGGAGGGAGTTGGGCAAGGAGGGGATCATGTGGAGGTATCATGGATGGGTAACTCCATCCATGTATGTGCACACAAGGCCCCTCGTGGTGCTGAGGGTTCTGGGGATGGGAAGCAAAGGAAGTTTGTCCATGACCATGGAGGGGCCAGGGATCAGCTGCCCCTGTGCTACCTCATTTCAACACAAAACTCAGAGTCTTTGAGAATTATGATTTTGGACTCAGCCTTCCAGGTTGTTAGGAAGGTATATTTTTCAATGAAGGAAAGATAAAACTTAGTTGATTACCTAGTTTGTTAGTTTGATTTTAAACATTCACATATTCAGACCTATGACACACGAACTTCTATTTGTATACTTTGTCAGTTTCAGAAAAAGTTAAAGTTTTATCTGCTTAATTTTGCAGACTCAGCCCCAAAATATCTTTTCTTGAAGATTTCCCTGATCCCCTAATTCATGCTCTTAGTAGAGGCTGCCGACTTGTGCCTTCATAGTTCTCTGTAATTCCTTGCCCTATACCTCGTGAACCGTACTATCAGCTCTTGTTTAATAATATGCTTTCCCCATTAATAAACTCCGAGATCCAAGAGGGTTTGTGTGTATAAACCAGTGTATAGCATAGTGTCTGGCTTACAATTTGCCCAATAAATAAATAATGAAGGAATTAATCATAATAATAAATAGCAAACTTATATAGCCCTCATTATTTGACAGACAGTATTCTAAGCAATTTTTATGTATTAATTCATTTAATCCTCACAATAACCCTATGAGACAGGTAATACCATTATCGCCACTTTAAACTAAAGCAATAAGTCCAGCGAGACTAAGAAACTTCCTATTGTCACACAGGAGCAAGATCAAGATTCAGATCTGCAGATTGAGTTTTCTAAACTCCACGTGAGTGAATGAACGGAAGAGGAGCTAAAAGATACTATAAGGAGTATTTCAAGTAATGCTGAGTGTTAAAAACAGACAAGCCAGGAAAGTTCCTGGTAGCCTAGTGGATAAGACCCCATGCTCTCACTGCAGTGGCCCAGGTTCAATCCCGGGTCAGGCAATGAGACTCTGTAAGTTACATGCCCCTCCCCGCCCCCCCAAAAAATATGAGCCAAATTTGTCATCAAAAACAGGAAATAAATTCAAAATATTAAAAAGTTACAAATAGAGTGAGCCAGGGATAATCTAAGAGAGAGGCCAAGACTAGATAGAACAAAGTCTTGAAACCTGGTGGTCTTTTTCATTGACAGCCAGTCATGTGGCAAAAGGTCAACTGAGTTTAGGAACAGAATTAGGGCAAGCTATTTAAATATTCCAAGTTGCCTGTGGGCTGACATCTAAAATTTTAATGGCGTTCTATAACCTCCTGATGCTGGGGAGTGCCAACTTTAATTTCATATTCATACTCTAGGGATGGAGGCTATTTGGAAACAAAATGATCTCTGGTTAATATACTACCATGGCCAAAACACCAATAGAAACCATGATGAGATATGGAGTAGGAAAGTACCCAGCATAGCAGAAAGCAGGGCACAGCTCTACTGTTCAGAACAGCAAACTCTACTCAATATTCTGTAATAACTTATATGAGAAAAGAATCTGAAAAAAAATAGATATATGTATGTATTGGTATAACTGAGTCACTTTGCTGTATCCTCGAAACTAACAAAACATTGTAAATCAACTACATTCCAATATCCAATAAAAATTAAGAACAAAACAGAGCACAGCTTGCCTCTTGCACACAGTGGCACAGTTCAATCTGATTTTCTAAACAAGGCCATTTCTTATGCTCCTAGCAGGTATGGACTCTTTAGAGACCCAGAGTGTCTGGGACACATATCTCATAGTGATAGAATGGCAGACAGAGGAGTCACACGGATTAGGTTAGAATCCTGACTCAAACAGCTACAGACATGTGAGTTAAAGGTTCTGAGCTTCAGTTTGCACATTTTATTACAGTGTGGATAATATCTACTCTTGAGTGGAATTGTTATGAAGATAAAATTGGAAGATTCATGCATTCAGCAAATATCGAATGATGGTCAACTATATTCTCACTACTCTTCTAATCTGTGGATAGTGGCTCAACGAAGAAGATACGCCTTGTGTCTGCCGGGTGTGGTTCAACAAAAGCACCCATTAATTCTGACACCAAAAGAGACTTCCTTTCTCTGACTATCCCACATCACATTATAAGGAACTTTCAGGAAGCGCAACACAAAACAGAGGGATGAGAGGAATCATATGTGCCTGGGTAAGAGCAAGAAGGGTCCTCCAGAACAGCCTAAGGCAGTGAAACCTCGAAGAAGAGCCAAAATCACTGTTAAGAGAGGGACAAGGCCTTACTTATGCAACAGGCCTGCATCAGGTCCAAGGCGACGGTGAGAGTGGAAATGAGAGTACTGGGCTGCATCCCACAGGCCTACACGCTGTGTGCTTGCCCAGCCCTGCACTTGCCCAGCTTTAAGACCAAGGACAGGGCCTGAAATCAGCAACAGAGACGTCAGCAGTTTAATGGATGTGGGACCTTATACCTCTGAAGCAAGGTCCTGGAGTAACACCACCCCACTGGGTGTGGCAGACAGATGTCAGTGGGCAGGACAAGGAAGCAGTCTTCACTGGGGATGGGTTTGGGGGTTGTCAGTTATAGGGGAATCACTCTGGTTGGCTCATTAGTTACCAGGGAAACCAGGAGAGGGACACACCCTTCACCACTCCAGCTAGAACAATCCCTAGCTGCAGTCTGGGGCAAGTATGAAGGAAGGTCTGTCCTGTGAGCGGGGTGTAGGTGAAGCAGAACCTGGTCCAGAAGAGGGAGTACAAACAGCAATAGAATAGCCATCGCCAGTGGCCTGACCATACAGAGGGTAAGTAGACTGATGACTGGCAAAGTAAAGCAAGGCTAATGATTGGGAACTAAGGCTACTGACGTTTTTATTGTGCTCAGCAGTGAGGAATATAGGGTAAGGGAAAACACATACAATAATCTAAACACCTTGAAGTCAGAGACCTTGTAAATACAAAAGGTATCATTAAAATAATATCAGTAATAGTAATCATAATACTAATAGCAACTGCCTTTCATTGAGTGTTTATAATGTGCTGTAAGAAGCACTTCTCTGGCATTGCCTTTCTTTGAGATTGGAAGAAAAACTGACCTTTTCCAGTCCTGTGGCCACTGTTGAGTTTTCCAAATTTGCTGACATATTGAGTGCAGCACTTTCGCAGTACCATCTTTGAGGATTTGAAATAGCTCAACTGGAATTCCATCACCTCCACTAGCTTTGTTCGTAGTGATGCTTCCTAAGGCCCACTTGACTTCACATTCCGGGATGTCTAGCTCTAGGTGAGTGATCACACCATCGTGATTAACTGGGTCGTGAAGATCTTTTCTGTACAGTTCTTCTGTGTATTCTTGCCATCTGTTCTTAATATCTTCTGCTTCTGTCAGGTCCCTACCATTTCTGTCCTTTATTGAGCCCATCTTTGCATGAAATGTTCCCTTGGTATCTCTAATTTTTTGAAGAGATATCTAGTCTTCCCATTCTATTGTTTTCCTCTATTTCTTTGCATTAATCACTGAGAAAGGCTTTCTTATCTCTCCTTGCTATTCTTTGGAGCTCTGCATTCAGATGGGAATATCTTTCCTTTTCCCCTTTGCTTTTCGCTTCTCTTCTATTCACAGCTATTTGTAAGGCCTCCTCAGACAGCCATTTTGCTTTTTTGCATTTCTTTTTCCTGGGGATGGTCTTGATCCCTATCTCCTGTACAATGTCTTGATCCCAACTCAAGGGACACGAGTTTGGGTGGGCTCCAGGAGTTGGTGTTGGACAGGGAGGCCTGGCGTGCTGCAGCTCATGGGGTCACAAAGACTCGGACACAACTGAGCGACTGAACTGAAGAAGCACTTCACAAATTATATCTGATCTTTACCAGGATCAATTGCTGAACATTAATATTCACATTTATTTCAATACAAAAGGAGATAATGAGGCACACACGTTTGAGGAGGCACACACGTTTGAGGAGGCTCACAGGTTTGAGGTGACTCACACAAAATCAGTGAGCTAATTAGTAGTGAAGATGAAATTTAAGCTCAGATCTATGGTCCACACAGTATCACCTCTCTAAGGAGCTCAGGGGAGCCAGTGTTGGTTAATAACCAACTGAACCTCTTTGGATTTTAGTTTGCATGTGTGTGCGTGCTAAGTCACCTTAGTCATGTTCAACTCTTTGCTTCCCTATGGACTATAACCCACCAGGCTCCTCTGTCCACGGGATTCTCCAAACAAGAATACTGGAGTGGGTTGCTATGCTTTCCTCCAGCAGATCTTCCTGACCCAAGGATCGAACCCACGTCTTTTATTTCTCCTGCATTGGCAGGCAGGTTATTTACCACTAGTACCACCTGGGGAATCTTAGTTTATTCATATGCAAATAGATCTAGATTGGCTCTACCTCTTGAGATCACCCTCAATATTCAATGAGCTAATTTGTATATAGCACTTATCACAGTGACACATAATAAGTACAACAAATAATACATATTACTATGATTAGGCATATCATCCTGGCTTCCAAATGTCTGCTCTTGAAATGAATATATACATCATTGTCATAAAATATTGATACTAGATTGATTAAGATAATAAAAACATAATAAAAAGTAATTACAACTGGATGATGATGGTAGAAACTCATATATTATGTTTTCAACTTGAGAGAATTAAGTAAATTAAGTTTAGTTATGTAAGAAACTGCTGCTCAAAACCACATATTTAAATGAATCAATTTTATACCTCTATGTATGAATTAGCTTCTTGGTAAACATAAAAACCCATTCAGAGTCGTCCAGTGCTTTATACTTTTAGAAAGTTGTTCACAGGCATCATCTTATTTTATCCTGCTCAACACCCTGCTGGTGTTACATGATCTCATTTTTCACAAAGGAATCTGAGTCCCCCAAAAGAGAAGAGGCTTGCTGCAGGTATCACATCAAAATAGATGATCTGAGATTAATTCCCAACCTCCCAACTCCTCATCTACTCTTTAAACCAAACTACAGCTCTGAAATTGAAAATGACATTGCAGTCCTAGTTGCAATCAATAAAGCCAAGGAGATGTCACAATGGAACTCTTGTTTGGGAGGAAAATTAAAGGTGATTAAAGTTATCTAGATCAACTCAGTTACAAATGTTTAAATATGCTAAGAATACCCTTGCCCCTGACTTGTGGCTTGCACTCATGGAGGTAGTTGTCCAGACCACTCAAGGTGGATCCAAGAAAAATAGAATGGAAAGGAAAAGACATAATGATTCTGGACCCAATAATACATGTCACAGTCAAGGAGAGTTACCTTTTCCGTGAAAGACAAATTAATTCTTGCTTTCTAAAACAACAGTGACATCCCCTACCAGTTTCCATCTACTTTTACATAGCACTTATCAGTTGTAAACACAAAGGCACTGAGCTTGGTTGAACTAAAATTAAACATTGCATTGATGAAAGCTCCCTCAAGGCACTCAGTAGGATAAAAGTAATGAAATCATGAAAAAGCAGATAATTAATAAGAGTTCACACTTTTCATATTTGGAGAAAAGTTCTACTTAAATTCAGAAAAACAATTATTTGATAAGGAATATATTGACCTCAATTATCATAATCATATTATAATTGTGTCAGTGTGGTTATTCATTGGGAGCACAATGACCAAAACAGAGGAAAGTTCAACTGAAAAATTATTCTTTTTAAGAATTCAATTCAACTGAAATAATTTCTTCAGATTGTTATTTTCTTATCAGTAACAAAAGTTTGACAATTCTAAATCTAAACAATTTCCATTTTCCTACATTTTATTTTAGTCTTTAGTACACATAGTTTGTGCACTGTGAAATTTCAGTTTCTGCTTTTTTAACTTATCATGAAATTACAAGAGTTTTCACATATGATGCTCTCTCTGTATAGAACACCTCATCCTTGGGGTCCATCTATCATGGCTCTCTTGTTCCTTCAAGGAAAGAATTATCTCAGGACTTCCCTGGTAGTCAAGTGGTTAAGACTTCACCTTCCAATGCAGATGTAGGTTCAATCCCTGGTCAGGGAGCTTAGATCCCACATGTCTTAGGGCCAAAACACTAAAACATAAAACAGAAGCAATATTGCAATAAGTTCAATGAAGACCTTGAAAACTAGTGCACATCAAAAAATCTTTAAAAAAAAAAAAAAAGAAAGAAAGAAACTGTCTTGGTGATGTTTTTCTTGAATCCTTTTTAAAAAAGTTATTCAATTCTTCTTTGGGATTTTTATATTTTGCATATATATTCAAGATATCTCAGTTGTGTAGCAGTTGTCTCATATAGTGGGATTATAAACAGATTTCCAACTTGGACACATGGTAAAATCTGAAATGACTGCATTTTTTTTCAAGCAGTATGGCCAGTCATACTCCTGATTTCCAGACTCTGTTGGAAATTTTCTCCCATTCCTTTTTCCAGTGCTGACACATTCCAGGACTTGACTTCCTTCAAATGATGACTCTTGATTACCATTATTTTTATTACATGACTCACATTTGTGTTTGTTGTCCTAAAACATAGGGAATGTTTGCATGTATGGCCAGAACTTAAGAGTCAGAGAGGGAAGAAGGTCTGGACTCCTCGCTCCGAGCTAGAAGACTACCCTGGATAGGGCCACTTACACTGCGTTCTCAGTAAAAACTTTTTGAATGCATGGACAAATAAACTCCTAGGTATTTAAACATAAGAGTCAGATGTGACCATGATAGCAAAAATTGGTAACCTGCTGGCAGTTTAATCTTACCCACATTAAAATCCATCTCCATTAGCTTAGATAATGGACAGTTTGCTAACCATGTATGCTAGCACATACTTCTTTCCAGAAAATAATTCCTTTTACCCAAAAGATTACTGATATCATTTCTTCCAGCTTGCTCAGGATAGTCCTAGTTTGCTTCTATTGCTTCACCATTCTACCCCATCTGGATTTTCTATTTATTTATAAGATGGTATTACTAGTGATTGTATTAAAATAAGGTTGGCTGGGATTGGTAGACCTCCACTCTGTATTCCAGCTTCTGCCATCTTCTCATCTGATAGGCTATAACAGATTTCCAACCTGGATATATGGTAAAATCTGACTTGACTAACCATAACCCATGTCTATTTTCCTGGCCCTTTTCAGGCATAATATAACTAATACTTTACTTTTAAGCACATTGCTCAAGATGTTCAGTGATATAAACAAAACATTCTCAGACACTAGCTCTGCTAAAGTGCTGGTGAAAAACGTATTCAAAGCTGCTGTCCCTGCCATCAGTTGGTGCACCAGCCAGTTATGTCATGACCTGGGCCACAACGTATAAATTCCTGCAGACAGCTGGGTCATTGAGAAACATGGGAAATCATATGTTATAAAATGATGAGTTGTAAGATGTAAAATATTTTACAGGAAATGGAAGCTGAGCACCCCTGATATAAGCACATAGATAGGATTTGACACACTTCTGTTACAGTGATTTTGTCATTTGTTGTGTAGTGTCATTCTAGAATGTTTATTAATTTTATATTTGTGGTTTTTCTTGTTATTTTTCAATTTACATTGGCAGCAATAAACTAAAAATGCTTATTTATTTTTAATTACTAAATGAATTCAGGAATTTGGCCTATATCACAACCTGTTTCATAAATTGGTGAACATACAACTTGCACCATTTTTTGATATATATCTAAGTAAAGGGAGGGGCATGCAGTGAAACCACCAACCAAAGAGAAATAGGAACGCAAATCTGTGCAAAACAGCAGCATCTATCTCAAAAGCTTGTAGTTACTTTAAGACTATACCCTAGGCAATTATTTAGCTTATGCAGAAGCAGACATGTATTTTCATATCACTCTGTGAAGCAAGACTTTTCACTTAGATCAAATAATTGCTGCTCTAAATTAATGGTACTCATTTTCAATTTTACTCATTGAAATTTGGTACTCAATTTTAATTTCAAATCTTCACGTGTGTATATGAAGAGATAGCTCTATTTGAAAAAAAGTAACATTTAAATAGTTCAGGGTTACCTTATTATATGCACATCATCAGCTGCTATAATTAGACAATTAGTTAAACTAATTTTTGAGAACAAAGTTACGTTGTTGGAGATCATTCTATTGAAAGATTAACATATGACATTATCGAAAGTGCCATTGTAATTTAATTTAAATGTTCAACCTTGAAAATAAAATTCTTCACTTTGCAGTATTAATAATAAGAATACAAATTTTGATAAAACACCTTGTTGTGGTAAAAACTACACTCTTAACAATTTAAGGAAACCTTGAAACAAACAGACAAAAAATGTACTTGCAACTAGTTGTGGTACATGTCATCAAAAACGCAATATTCTCTTAAGTTTTGCATTTACCCTGTTGGAATAACTGAACTGCAGAATGTTTCTGGTGGAATTAAAGCTAAATATCTAAAAATATTTTAGTACACATTTGCTATTTTTACCACCAAACTTCAATTAGATTTTAGTAATGTTTGAGTCATTGAAAAATTACTTTGTAAATGAGACTAAGTGCTCTACAGTGCTATTGATTTTTTGCTAATCAGTTCAGTTCAGTCGCTCAGTCATGTCCGACTCTTTGTGATCCCATGAATCGCTGCACACCAGGCCTCCCTGTCCATCACCAACTCCCAGAGTCTACCCAAACCCATGTCCATCGAATCAGTGATGCCATCCAACCATCTCATCCTCTGTCATCCCCTTCTCCTCATGCGCTATATTTTTCCCAGCATCAGGGTCTTTTCAAATGAGTTAGCTCTTCACACCAGGTGGCCAAAGTATTGGGGTTTCAGCTTCAACATCAGTCCTTCCAATGAACACCCAGGACTGATCTCCTTTAGGATGGACTGGTTGGATCTCCTTGCAGTCCAAGGGACTCTCAAGAGTCTTCAACACCACAGTTCAAAAGCATCCATTCTTCGGCACTCAGATTTCTTCACCGTCCAACTCTCACATCCATACATGACCACTGGAAAAACCATAGCCTTGACTAGACGGAACTTTGTTGGCAAAGTAATGTCTCTGCTTTTAAATGTGCTATCTAGGTTGGTCATAAACTTCCTTCCAAGGAGTAAGCGTCTTTTAATTTCATGGCTGCAGTCACCATCTACAGTGATTTTGGAGCCCAAAAAAATAAAGTCTGACACTGTTTCCACTGTTTCTCCATCTATTTCCCATGAAGTGGTGGGACCAGATGCCATGATTTTAGTTTTCTGAACGTTGAGCTTGAAGCCAATTTTTTCAGTCTCCTCTTTCACTTTCATCAAGAGTCTCTTTAGTTCTTCTTCATTTTCTGCCATAAGGGTGGCGTCATCTGCATATCTGAGGTTATAGATATTTCTCCCAGCAATCTTGATTCCAATTTGTGCTTCTTCCAGCCCAGCGTTTCTCATGATGTACTCTGCATATAAGTTAAATAAGCAGGGTGACAATATATAGCCTTGATGTACTCCTTTTCCTATTTGGAACCAATCTGTTGTTCCGTGTCCAGTTCTAACTGTTGCTTCCTGACCTGCATACAGGTTTCTCAAGAGACAGGTCAGATGGTCTGGTATTCCCATCTCTTTCAGAATTTTCCACAGTTTATTGTGATCCACACAGTCAAAGGCTTTGGCATAGTCCATAAAGCAGAAATAGATGTTTTTCTGGAACTCACTTGCTTTTTCGATGATCCAGTGGACGTTGGTAATTTGATCACTGGTTCCTCTGCCTATTCTAAAACCAGCCTGAACATCTGGAAGTTCACAGTTCACGTATTGCTGAAGCCTGGCTTGGAGAATTTTGAGCATTACTTTACTAGTGTGTGAGATGAATGCAATTGTGCGGTAGTTTGAGCATTCTTTGGCATTGCCTTTCTTTGGGATTGGAATGAAAACTGACCTTTTCCAGTTCTGTGGCCATTGCTGAGTTTTCCAGATTTTCTGGCATATTGAGTGCAGCGCTTTCACAGCATCATCTTTGAGGATTTGAAAGAGCTCAACTGGAATTCCATCACCTCCACTAGCTTTGTTCATAGTGATGCTTTCTAAGGCCCACTTGACATCACATTCCAGGATGTCTGGCTCTAGGTGAGTGATCACACCATCGTGATTATCTGGGTCGTGAAGATCTTTTTTTTACAGTTCTTCTGTGTATTCTTGCCACGTCTTCTTAATATCTTCTGCTTCTGTTAGGTCCGTACCATTTCTGTCCTTTATCGAGCCCCTCTTTGCAGGAAATGTTCCCTTGGTATCTCTAGTTTTCTGGAAGAGATCTCTAGTCTTTCCCATTCTGTTGTTTTCCTCTATTTCTTTGCATTGATTGCTGAGGAAGGCTTTCTTATCTCTCCTTGCTATTCTTTGGAACTCTGCATTCAGATGGGAATATCTTTCCTTTTCCCCTTTGCTTTTCACTTCTCTTCTTTTCACAGCCATTTGTAAGGTCTCCTCAGACAGCCATTTTGCTTTTTTGCATTTCTTTTCAATGGGATGGTCTTGATCCCTGTCTCCTGTACAATGTCATGAACCTCTGTCCATAGTTCATCAGGCACTCTGTCTATCAAATCTAGTCCCTTAAATCTATTTGTCACTTCCACTGTATAATCATAAGGGATTTGATTTAGGTCATACCTGAATGGTCTAGTGGTTTTCCCTACTTTCTTCAATTTAAGTCTGAATTTGGCAATAAGGAGTTCATGATCTGAGCCACAGTCCTCTCCCAGTCTTGTTTTTGCTGACTGTATAGAGCTTCTCCATCTTTGACTGCAAAGAATATAATCAGTCTGATTTCGGTGTTGACCATCTGGTGATGTCCATGTGTAGAGTCTTCTCTTGTGTTGTTGAAAGAGGGTGTTTGCTATGACCAGTGCGTTCTGTTGGCAAAACTCTATTAGCCTTTGCCCTGCTTCATTCTGTACTCCCAGGCCAAATTTGCCTGTTACACCAGGTGTTTCCTGACTTCCTGCTTTTGCATTCCAGTCCTGTATAATGAAAAGGACAACTTTTGGGGGTGTTAGTTCTAAAAGGTCTTGTAGGTCTTCATAGACCCGTTCAAGTTCAGCTTCTTCAGCGTTACTGCTCGGGGCATAGACTTGGATTACCGTGATATTGAATGGTTTGCCTTGGAAATGAACAGAGATCATTCTGTTGTTTTTGAGATTGCATCCAAGTACTGCATTTCGGACTCTTTTGTTGGCCATGATGGCTACTCCATTTCTTCTAAGGGATTCCTGCCCACAGTAGTAGATATAATGGTCATCTGAGTTAAATTCACCCATTCCAGTCCATCTTAGTTCGCTGATTCCTAGAATGTCGACGTTCAGTCTTGCCATCTCCTGTTTGACCACTTCCAATTTGCCTTGATTCTTCAACCTAACATTCCAGATTCCTATGCAATATTGCTCTTTACAGCATTGGACTTTGCTTTTATCACCAGTCACATCCACAGCTGGGTATCATTTTTGCTTTGGCTCCATCCCATCATTCTGGAGTTATTTCTCCACTGATCTCCAGAGCATATTGGGCACCTACCGACCTGGGGAGTTCATCTTTCAGTGGCCTATCTTTTTGCCTTTTCATACTGCTCATGGGGTTCTCAAGGCAAGAATACTGAAGTGGTTTGCTATGCCCTTCTCCAGTGGACCACATTCTGTCAGACCTCTCCACCATGACCCATTCATCTTGGGTGGCCCCACACGGCATGGCTTAGTTTCAATGAGATAGACAAGGCTGCGATCTGTGTGATCAGATTAGCTAGTTTTCTGTGATTATAGTTTCAGTGTGTCTGCCGTCTGATGCCCTCTCACAACACCTACTGTCTTACTTGGGTTTCTCTTACCTTGGACGTGGGGTATCTCTTCACGGCTGCTCCAGCAAAGTACAGCCGTTGCTCCTTACCTTGAACAAGGGGTATCTACTCACGACGGCCCCTCCTGACCTTGAATGTGGAGTAACCCCTCTCGGCCCTCCCATGCCCACGCAGCTGCTGCTCCTTGGACCTGGGGTAACTCCTCTTGGCTGCAGCCCCCGGCCTCGGGTGCGGGCTAGCTCCTCTCGGCCGCTGCCCCCAGCCTCCGGCCCCAGCGGACATGGATCATTCTGTCATTTTTGAGACTGCAAGCATTTTGAACTCTTTTGTTGACTATGGGGGCTACCCCATTTCTTCTAAGGGATTCTTGCCCACAGTAGTAGATATAATGGTCATCTGAATTAAAATCGCCCATTCCAGTCCATTTTAATTCACTGATTCCTAAAATGTCTATGTTCACTCTTGCCATCTCCTGTTTGACCACTCTCAATTCGGCTTGATTCATGGACCTAACATTCCAGGTTCCTATTCAATATTTTTCTTTACAGCATCAGACTTTACTTCCATCACCAGTTACATCCACAATTGGATATTATGTCCAGAGTCATGTATATATTCTGCTCAAGCTTTTTTGTCTATTTGTTTTTTTGTTTTGTTTTATTAGTTCATGGCACAGTACCATCTTTAGGTCATGAAAAGCACTTTTTATTTTAATTTTAAGTAAATATTTTCATCTATTTTTGATCCAGCTTCTAACCCCCTACATGTTCCAACCCAACATACAGTCATACATGTCAATGGATAAGTATATTCTTTTTGAAATGAAAAATGCTGTTTTATGCACAATCAATCTCATTCAGTTTGTTATTTTTGTTGCTCAATACTGCTTTTAAATGTATTTGTGTTATCATCTGTTCATCTAGTTCACAAAATATTCTTGCAAATGTAATCCATCATTTGTATTTGTATTCATGATATTTTACCAAACCATGCCTCTGGTAATGCACACTTGCTGCTGCTGCTGCTAGGTCGCTTCAGTCTTGTCCGACTCTGTGCGACCCCATAGACGGCAGCCCACCAGGCTCCTCCGTCCTTGGGATTCTCCAGGCAAGAGTACTGGAGTGGGGTGCCATTGCCTTCTCCGAATGCACCCTTGGGTTGCCTCTAACTCCCTGCTTTCAACAAGAGTACTATAATGAACACCTTCAAACACATCCCTCTGGGGACCTGTCTGAGTTTCTCTGAAGTGGGATTTCTGGGTCATAGACTATTATCTACTTGGTCCACTTATTGCTGTGATTTTGGACTCCACAGTTACTGTGTCATTATACCCCCTCCCTGGCTGTGTGTTAAGGTTCCTTCTGCTTCCCCACCTTCTCACAGTATTTGAAATTAGCCACATTTCTGATTTTTAGCAGTCTGATGAAAATAAAGTGGTATTTTGTTTTGATTTGCATTTATTTAATTACTAATATGGCTTAATTACTATTTGGCATCCATCTGTTTTCATGGTATCACTCCAAATTTCTCCCTCATTCATTCACTGACTCATATCCTATGCCTATTTTTCTTCTAGTGGGTCCCCCATCTTTTTCTTGTTAATTTTTGGCCATTCTTTGTATTGAAAGTTCAACCATTCAACCATTCTTAGGTTGAATTCTGTATTGTTTTCAGATCATGCAAATGTCTTCTCCCAGACAGCGATCCTTCTGTTAACGGTGTCTCTGGTAAATTTTATTAAACATAATTCCTTATGATTGACATAGAAAAGTCTACAAATCTTTCACTTTATGGCTTGTGGTTTGAGGGTCATTTATGGCTTTGAGAGTCATTCCAATATCATGAAGAGGTTCTTTCAGTTTTATAGTTTTACCTTCCACATACAGACTTTAATCTCTGTGTAGTTTATCTTGGTATGAAAAGAAAGTGAAAGTGAAAATCACTCGGTCGTGTCCGACTCTTTGCAACCCCATAGACTATACCATCCATGGAATCCTCCAAGCCAGAATGCTGGAGTGTGTAGCCTTTCTTCTCCAGGGGATCTTCCCAGCCCAGGGATCGAACCCAGGTCTCTCACATTGCAGGTAGATTCTTTACCAGCAAAGCCATGAGGGAAGCCCTCATCTTGGTATACAGAATGACTATTTTGCTCTATGAGGTGAGCTCATTTTCTCTAGCCTGACTCTTTTGCTGTTCTGATCACCAACTTCAGTGTGTGGAGGAAGGGCTTTCCCACACCAACAAGCCATGATTTAGACACTAACAAGTGAAAGTGTTAATCACTCAGTCATGTCTGACTCTTTGTGACCCCATGGACTGTAGCCCACCAGGCTCCTCTGTCCATGGGATTTCCCAGGCAAGAATACTGGAGTGGGTTGCCATTTCCTTTTCCAGGGGCTCCTCCCCACCGAGGGATCAAACCCGGGTCTCCTGCATTGCAGGCAGATTCTTTATTATCTGAGCCATGAATTCAAGTCAATTCTGACTCTATCTACCTGAAGATAGTATCAGATCCTACAGTTCAAGGGTTCAGTCCTTCAGAACTGCCCCCACCAACTTCATGTGCCAGTTGCAAGCTGGGGTTGTTAACCTGTGCTTCTGACCAACTTGCTACAGGTTGGAGGTTCCCACCACCTCCTCTTGCAATTTAAACACCAGTCACAAGTTCAGGTTGTTACCTGTAGATCTCTGACCAACTGGATATAAATCAGTCCTCTTGCAGTTTAAACACCAGTCACAAGTTCAGGTTATTACCTGTAGGTCTCTGACTAACTGGATATAAATCAGAACCTCCTCCTCTGGTTGGAGTAATTTGCTAGCACTGCTCACAGAACTTAGAGAAACATTTTACTTACAAGGTCACTGGTTTATTTAATTTAAAAAAAAAAAAAGGATATAAGTCAGATAGCAGAGATGCTGGGGGAAGGTATGGGGAAAAGGCACAGAGTTTCCTTGCTCTCTCTGTGTGCATCACTCTGCCCAAACCTCCACACGTCCACAAAGCTAGAAGCTCTCAGAATCCAGTCTATTGGGTTTTCATGGTGGCTTCATTACACAGGCAAGGTTGATTACATCATTGGTCATTAGTGATTGATGCAACCTTCAGCTCTTCTTTTCTTCCAGAGGCCACGGGGTGGGACTGAAATTTCCACCCCTCTAACAACCTGGTTGATTCTCCTGGCAACCAGCCCTCAAGTTCAGGTATTTTCTGAAGGTCACCTTATTAACAAAACAAGGACACTTTTTATTACTGTCAAAGCTTAGGAAATTTCAAGGGTTTGGGGAGCTATGAATCAGGAGACATAGATGAAGACCAATGTATATGACACATCTGTAAATCACAATAGCACGCCAACCTACTCCTGATTTTTGATGCCACATTTATCATATAGGAAGCTTCTGTGGACTTTGGAGTCTTTTGTTATCTCTATTTTCCCCACTGAAGCATTTTTCTTCCTCTGCACTTGTATATACTGCTTTTATAACAATAATTTATAGTCTGCCTTCATATCTGGTATAGCAAGACCGTACTTTGTTATTCTCTTCAATAACTGACCTGTTTGTGAATATTTACTCTCACATAGAAGTGTAACCAAGTAGGACTCCAAGGGGCCTTCCTGGGATAGATTCCTCCCCCATAGCCTCTGCTTCATCTCCTCTCTGTAGTGCTTATATAACAGTATCCAATACACATTGCCTGAGTTGTTTTATAGAGGCTAAAACACCCACCAAATGGAAGACATTAACTACTTGATGATCTGGAGCACAAAACTCCCTGACCTACTGGAGCCTAAGGATTATGTTGTTTTTCAGTAGCTCAGTCGTGTCTGACTCTTTGCAACCCCGTGGACTGGAGCATATCAGGCTTTCTTGTCCTTCACTGTCTCCTGGAATTTGCTCAACTCATGCCCATTGAGTCGGTGATGCCATCCAACCATCTAACCCTCTGTCACCCGCTTCTTCTCCTGTCCTAAATCTTTCCCAGCATCAGGGCCTTTTCAAATGAGTCAGCTCTTCACATCAAGTGGCCAAAGTACTGGAGCTTCAGCATCAGTCCTTCCAATGAATATTCAGGGTTGATTTCTTTTAGGATTGACTGGTTTGATCTCCTTGCTGTCCAAGAGACTCTCAAGAGTCTTCTCCAACACCACAGCTCGAAAGCATCAATTCTTTGGCACTCAGCCTTCTTTATGGTCCAACTCTCAGTTCGGTACATGACTACTGAAAAAGCCATAGCTTTGACTATACAGACCTTTGTCGGCAAAGTGATATCTCAGCTTTTTAATACACTGTCTAGGTTTGTCATAGCTTTTCTTCTGAAGAGCAAGGGAAACCATGTAATACCACCCTGTCACTTCACCATCAACCCATCAGAGAATTGTGCACAAGCTGACTACACACCCTGCAACTCCCCTCCCTCACCCAGCCGTTGAAAATGCTTTCCTAAAATCCATAGGGAAATTGAGGTTTTTGAGCATTAGCTGTCCCAGACTCTTTGTATGGTACCTGAAAATAAACACTGCACTTTGCTTCACCACAACTCAATCTCAGTATATTGGCTTTGCTTTATGTGGATGAATGGACCCAAGTTTGGTTCCATAACAGAAGTAATTTTAGAATGTTTCTACTCAAAAATTCCTCTTGGAATTTTTGCTAGTATTACACTGAATTTATAAACTAATTCTGAGAGATATCATTAGAGGACTAAGGCTTTCTATCATGAATCCAGTATATATTTATTCAAGCCTTACTAAACACTCCTTATTTTTTTCTCTGCAAAGAAAATGATGAATCTGTAAATTATTGTTGTTTTGCTCTTTATTGAGAATGTTTTTTGTGACTATGATTATGTGATGATGACTTCAGGGCTGGAGGAATGCCATTGATTATTTTTAATACATCTTGAATCTAGTAAACTTTCAGAATTCTCTGTTTTGTCCTCTGTTCTGTCAGAATAATCTACTGGGTTATCAGTGCAGATAAATATATCATCTCTAAGGAATAAATTTTGTCTCTCCCTTTCCAACTTCTTATCTCTTACTTTTTCACCTCTCATTTATTTATCCAGGCATTGCTATGGTAAATAATCATGGTAATAACAGGCATTCTGGTCTTATTTTTAAACTGGTCTTAAAAGCAATATGTCATGTAAGACATATTTTGTAAGATGTTTGTACATGGATTTTGTCAAGTTAAGGAAATTATCTTAATCACAAGTCTGGAACTTATCACAAGTCTGGAACTTTATCAAATGCTCTTTTGTTTTGCATCTCTTGAAATAATCACATCTTTTTTCCTTTGGTCTATTAATGTGATGAGTTATATTGATAGATTCTCCTAAGGCTAAAGCTTTCTTACATTACTGAAATCAACCTGATGTATTTTTTAGCAGGCTGTTGAACTTGGTCAGCTAATATTTCATTTGTACTCAAATAGTTTATAAAACAATATTTTCTGATATACTGAAGGTCAAAAGTAAATACAAAATTCACGTGAGCCTCCATGCTTTAGAAGTTGACCAGCTACCAGTCATGAGAGCACATAACTAGTTTTCTTTGTTTCCTTTCTTCCTTGTGATATGTTTTGCCACCTACTCTACACCCAGGGAAACTTGCTCTTAAATATTTAAGTAGAGAATGTTGAAAAGAGGATCATACTAGCACCTGCATGGGAAAAAAATAAATGATTCTAAGCACTGATTCCCTACTCCAGAAGTTAGGGGAAACAAATCTCAAACTACAAGCACATTTGAACTCATGCTGTGATGTTAGCAGGCAATGCCATCAGACATCTCACAGTTGGACTGCTTCTATTCCTAATGATTAATCAGCTGCAGGATTGGGGTGTAGGAATACATAGTACACAAATGAATTAGAAAAGGAGTCTGTTAGGCATCTGCACCTACCTCCACCCTCCTCTACAAGAGACTTCAATTGTTTCTGCTGAAGCCTCCCTTTGCAAATAAAAGCAGTATCACCAGACACTGGGGAACAAAACTAAAAACACGACACACAGGGGCTGGTTATGCCATAAAAAGCTACTTGGTGAGGAACTTCAATATGGGCTGCTGTTGAAATTACAAGTGCTGTTTAGGCAGAAAGCAGGGGTCTGGGGCCTGAGCCCTGAATCCTCACTTCCTTTGAGCCAGCTTTTTGTAATATGCTGAGACAGAGATCAGTGTGAAAGGAAAACTCCAAGCAAGAATTAATTAATGGCTTAATCAACTCACCCATACCCATCGAGTTCCTGCTAAGTGCTGATCACTGAGACTATAAAGTTTCTAAGTCCCAGCCAAAGATGGAGAAGCTCTATACAGTCAGCAAAAACAAGACCGGGAGAGGACTGTGGCTCAGATCATGAACTCCTTATTGCCAAATTCAGACTTAAATTGAAGAAAGTAGGGAAAACCACTAGACCATTCAGGTATGACCTAAATCAAATCCCTTATGATTATACAGTGGATGTGACAAATAGATTTAAGGGACTAGATCTGATAGACAGAGTGCCTGATGAACTATGGACGGAGGTTCGTGACATTGTACAGGAGAAAGGGATCAAGACCATCCCCATGGAAAAGAAATGCAAAAAAGCAAAATGACTGTCTCAGAAGGCCTTACAAATAGCTGAGAAAAGAAGAGAAGCAAAAAGCAAAGGAGAAAAGGAGAGATGTTCCGATTTGAATGCAGAATTCCAAAGAATAGCAAGAAGAGATAAGAATGCCTTCCTCAGTGATCAATACAAAGAAATAGAGGAAAACAACACAATGGGAAAGACTAGAGACCTCTTCAAGAAAATTAGAGATACCAAAGGAGCATTTCATGCAAAGATGGGCGCGATAAAGGACAGAAATGATATGGACCTAACAGAAGCAGAAGATATTAAGAAGAGGTGGCAAGAATACACAGAAGAACTGAACAAAAAAGATCTTCATGACCCAGATAATCATGATGATGTGATCACTCATCTAGAGCCAGACATCCTGGAATGTGAAGTCCAGTGGGCCTTAGAAAGCATCGCTATAAACAAAGCTAGTGGAGATGATGGAATTCCAGTTGAGCTATTTCAAATTCTCAAAGATGATGCTGTGAAAGCGCTGCACTCAATATGCCAGAAAATCTGGAAAACACAGCAATGGCCACAGGACTGGAAAAGGTCAGTTTTCATTCCAATCCCAAAGAAAGGCAATGTCAAAGAATGCTCGAACTACCACACGATAGCACTCATCTCACACGCTAGTAAAGTAGTGCTCAAAATTCTCCAAGCCAGGCTTCAGCAATACGTGAACTGTGAACTTCCAGATGTTCAAGCTGGTTTTAGAAAAGGCAGAAGAACCAGCAATCAAATTGCCAACATCCGCTGGATCATCAAAAAAGCAAGAGAGTTCCAGAAAAACATCTATTTCTGCTTTATTGACTATGCCAACACCTTTGACTGTGTGGATCACAATAAACTGTGGAAAATTCTGAAAGAGATGGGAATATCAGACCATCTGACCTGACTCTTGAGAAACCTGTATGCAGGTTAGGAAGCAACAGTTAGAACTGGACATGGAACAACAGATTGGTTCCAAATTTGAAAAGGAGTACATCAAGGCTATATATTGTCACCCTGCTTATTTAATATATATGCAGAGTACATCATGAGAAACACTGGGCTGGAGGAAGCACAAGCTGGAATCAAGATTGCCAGGAGAAATATCAATAACCTCAGATATGCGGATGACACCACCCTTATGGCAGAAAGTGAAGAAGAACTAAAGAGCTTCTTGATGAAAGTGAAAGAGCAGAGTGAAAAAGTTGGCTTAAAGCTCAACATTCAGAAAGCTAAGATCATGGCATCTGGTCCCATCACTTCATGGGAAATAGATGGGGAAACAGTGGAAACAGTGTCAGACTTCATTTTTTTAGGCTCCAAAATCACTGTAGATGGTGGCTGCAGCCATGAAATTAAAAGATGCTTACTCCTTGAAAGGAAGGTTATGACCAACCTAGACAGCATATTAAAAAGCAGAGACATTACTTTACCAACAAAGTTCCGTCTAGTCAAGGCTATGGTTTTTCCAGTGGTCATGTATGAATGTGAGAGTTGGACATTGAAGAAAGCTGAGTGCCAAAGAATGGATGCTTTTGAGCTGTGGTGTTGGAGAAGGCTCTTGAGAGTCCCTTGGACTGCAAGGAGATCCAACCAGTCCATCCTAAAGGAGATCAGTCCTGGGTGTTCATTGGAAGGACTGACGTTGAAGCTGAAACCCCAATACTTTGACCACCTCATGTGAAGAGTTGACTCATTAGAAAAGACCCTAATTTTGGGAAGCATTGGGGGCAGGAGGAGAAGGGGATGACAGAGGATGAGATGGTTCGATGGCATCACCGACTTGATGGACATGAGTTTGGGTAAACGGGAGTTGGTGATGGACAGGGAGGCCTGGTGTGCTGCGATTCATGGGGTCGCAAAGAGTTGGACATGACTGAGTGACTGAACTGAACTGAACTCTTAGGAACGTAGAGGAAGAGAGACCAAGAGTAAACAACTAATGATTATAATGAGGATGGTGATACAATGTGTTAATGCTAAGAAAACCTGGAACAACTGGGGCAGAAAAGGTTTGCAGTCTGGACAAGGAGCAAGTCAACTGCATTTCCCATAGAAAAAGACATGTCAGCTGACTCACAAAGGAGAATTAAAAGTTAGCCAGATGAAGAGAATGCATGTCTGTGTATAAGTGTGTGTCTGTGTGTGTGGTTTTACACATGCATGGGGGTGTAGAAATAGTGATGAAAGACAGAAACCTCCAGATACAAGGAAAAACATATCTAAAGTCCCAGTGGAAAGAGAGTTTACATGTGTTTGTGATAATAGACTGCTAATAAATTGCTTTATGAGATTCAAGAATTAAAGAAGTCCCTATGTATCAGGCCAAGGTAATTGATCTTTTACTAAAGGTTAAGGGAAGCAACTGAAGAAGGTTAAGCCTAAGAATGACGTTAGACATGAGAAACTGCCCTGCACAGAACGTTCCCCACTCACTTCCTCTTATTTCAGGAAATAGCACATCACAGAAAAACCTCTGCTTAGTGAACAGTCCTTCATTTTCTGAAATGTCCCTAAACTGCTTGCTTGATCCCTTGCAGCCAAAGACTGTCAAATGTACCAAAGAGCAATGAGAAAATCTTAAACTCTCAATTTAGTAGAACATTTGCAAATCACAGATTGTCCCCACATTTCCTCTTA
The DNA here is from genome assembly GCF_054371585.1 of Giraffa tippelskirchi. Classification (NCBI taxonomy): domain Eukaryota; kingdom Metazoa; phylum Chordata; class Mammalia; order Artiodactyla; family Giraffidae; genus Giraffa; species Giraffa tippelskirchi. Next base: position 129,207,206 of record NC_137277.1, read on the forward strand.
TTACTCTAGAAAACTGATTCTCCTTTCTGAAACTTTGAAACTCTGCTGAAACAAAAGTGACAGCAGATGGGTCCCTCTACAAAAGTTTATGATACACAGCCTGCGTTAATTTTGTCTTGGACTTAGTTTTATCTTTGACATCAGAGATGCCACAAAACAGAAAGCAGACTAAGCATGATGGAGTGATTAGGCAGAAGACAAGAAAACAAATGAGGATGCTGATTCTGTAATCTTGGTGAAAAGGGATGGACGGAGAGAAGGAAGGTAGAAAGGAAGGGAGGGAGGAAGGAAGAGAAGAAGTGGGGCGGGAGGGAGAGAGGGGACTTTAACTAAGGACTGGCAATAGAGATTAAAATAAAGAGAGAGATTCAACAAGTACTAAGAAGAAAGAATGAAACAAAGTTCCTGATTTCCAGATGGGAAAGTTAACATTCTCTAAATGAATGTGTCAACTAGGACATTACCTGTTCCTAAATAATCAAGCTAAGCTTTCAAAACAATAAAAATACCATCGCTAAATGGATACAAAATAAACCCACAAGATTTTTAAAGTAGACCCTCCAACATTAGAGCAAAAGTAAAGTACAGGATTCCTGCTCATAGGCCCTCATTTGCAGAAAGGGCTATCAGATCAGGTGGCCTGGGAGTTACCCACAGCCATAGACATGAGGCCCCTGGGACAGAAGGTGCTGCCAGGAAGTATAAGACTCAGCCAGCACCCCCAGAAACCAGGGCAGAATTCATTGACCAGGTCACAAATTATTACATCTGCAGAATAAGTCAGAAGTGATGACACTTGGGAGTTAGATTTTCTCTCTCTTCCATTTCAACAGTTCCCTTTATAATTATGCTAACATTGCTATTCTGCTTGTCCTTTTTCCTGCTCAGCTGGTGTTTTTCCACTCATAAATTGTGAGAGCCTTAGAAGCAAAGCACTGAATCTGTATTTTCTCACTCTTGCCTCCCAATCCACTTCTATTTTTCTATTTCCCAATTTCTCTGTCACTGTGTTTCTCTTTGTTTCTTTTCTGCCTCCATCTCTATGTCTATAGGAGCATCCAAAATCGACATTTAGTCCCTCCTATAGCATCTTTACCAGCTTACATAGGATGCATGGAAATGAAACCACAACTGAAAATGACTTCTTTTTGTTCTCATCTTTCCCCTGAGGACAACCACATCTGTGCAATCTAGCTTAGGCTCTGTTTTGGCATTTCAAGTGCACAAGTGGATACACACGCATACACACAGAACCATAAAGTTTGTGACCCTCTGTTTACTTATTTAAGTCTCTAAAGAGAATCTCATGGGTAAGAACTATGTGATTATATTTGCATTCCTAGCACGCAGTGTAGCACCTGATACCTAAGAGGTACTTAACAAGTATTTGTTAAATGAGTGTTTAATAAATGCAGAAAATATAAACTAATGAAGAATATGAGTCAGGCATCCCTGAAACAAGTAGAATAATTAAATACCAAAGTGTGAATATGATTAGAGGAGGTATGGACAAATCAATGCACCACAAATTGCCCATCATAATAAACACGTGTAACCAAGAAAGCTCCAGGTTTGAGTGGGAGAGGGTATCATTCCCACGGAAAACTATGTCATCTCATTCAAAAAATATTTAGCAAACACAGTATATGTGTGGAAGTCGGTCAGTTTGTGTCCAACTCTTTGCCATCCCATGGACTATACAGTCCATGGAATTTTCCAGGACAAAATACTGGAATGGGTAGCCTTTCCCTTCTCCAGGGGATCTTCCCAACCTAGGGATCGAACCCAGGTTTCCTGCATTGCAGGCATTTTAAAATTGATAACATCAGCATCCATTACCATTTGTCCTTGCTAGTTAAAGTTTCTGAGTTGGGTAGTAAGGGGTTGCTGTCTGTAAGGGCAGTAATTCAAGAGGCCACTGCATGTGTGGGTCCTTCTGCAAGATTCAAGTTACATATCAAATATCAATCCCCCTCCCCCATCCAAAAAATATTCAAGCTTTTCCCAACCATCCCAGTCTAGGAAAAATTCAACAGACATAGGGTAGAGCCTCCCTCAAAATTCATTCCCTGAAGGCACAAGTTCTTTGAACAATTTGAGAACATGGCACAAACTGGGAAAGAGGTTGACAGATGGAAATGTAAATATGAAATTTTAATGAGGGCTCTTCCTTCTCACCCAAAAGGAGATGGTAAATATTTCATGCCCTGCTCAGCGGGGTTTCAACCATTGGATACCATTAGTAAGATAGTCCTCATCTTCTCCAAACAACTATCCCTGGTTTGTGATATTTCATTATACCCAAACCTAGCCCAACTCTCCTACCCCCACACAACAAACCCTGAAACTTCTGGGGTCAAAAGATCACTTGATCATCTTGAAAATGTTGTATTTTTTCATCCTGTGGTCCAGTAATTTCAGCTTGTTAAAACAAAGCTCCAATGGATTGGAATAAGCAGAGAAAAAAAAGCAATTTTTGATGAAATAGATTGCAAATTTATTGAAATTTTTATTTCATTCAATGTTCTTATAAATCTATTTTGTTTGCAATGAGCTACTTTGATCATAGTGATTCTTCTAAGCCCAGGACAGGGTTGGCATAGTTGTAAAGAAGAAGGGAATACAGCAAGTGACAAGTATAAAAAGGGAAAGAAAACTTCAGGAAATTACAAGAATCAACAGGGAGTGGGGAGCCTTTCCCAGAATCAAAACCAGGATCTAGGATGACAGAAATCTCAAAATGGCCATGTCCAGAAGGAGACTTTGGAGAAGAAAAGCAAAAACAGTAGTAGCATTAAATACCAAGTCAGGTCTTCGGGAGAAGAGCAAAGAGCCATGGGGCCCAGGGCAGCAAATGCAGAGTGAACAGGAATAAAATGAGAACAGGCCTCCTTCAGCTGACTGGGGTAAAGCAAGATTCAATCCTGTACACCAAGAGACTTGAAGGGAACTGAGAATCCCCTGAAACCAGGAAACTCAAGGATAAGTGCCCTGATGCACCTGCCTAAGGACTCGAAGACCAGGTTATTGACTCCAGGAGCAGTTAGCAAAGTAAATAAGCCCATGGTTTCTGATCTCTAGCTGTGTGATCTTGGGGAAATTCAGCAACCTTTCTGAATCTCAGTTGTGGGATTTAATAGTACTTGGCCCATGTATTGTTAGCGTGACAACCTCCCTAAAGGCGTGCAAGGTGTTGTTCCCAATCTGATTTTGTTTCCAAACCATTTGTAATGTTAGCCCTCCACCTCTTTCACAAAACAAAACAAAAACCAGGGGGAAAAAAGCAATAACTGTTTTTGAAATTACTGCTTCTATTTACAAATGTAAGAAATATCTACTTAGACTATCATCTGATTGATTCTGGCAAGATGAATGAAAGCCAACAGACATCTGGATATTTAGAGAGCAGGTTAGAAAACAAACTAGGGCTGAGCCTGTCGCCTTTCTGCAACCTTCTCCAATCTTCCTCTAGGTGTCGCCCTGTCCACTTCTGGGTGTCCAGTGCCTGTTACTTAACTTCGTCCTCAGCAAAATTAGGAAATGACCCATAAAAGTCATTTATAGGAGAGTGTGCAAGTCTAGGGTTATTTTCTTTCACATCAGACTTGTGTTCTAAGCTTTATCTCAGATGAGGAATAAAAGGCTCTCAGTTAACGGGATATTAAACAATTAAGAAATTAAAAAGGTGATCTATAACTAGAACCATAGACGTCACAGTCAATCGCCAAAGACTAGTTCGCTGACCACTAAGGCTGGTCCCAACTCAACCTATGGAAACTAATTCAATCTTCGTTTAATAAGTCAGAATCACAGTCTCAAAATTATCACTCAGAACATCAAAGATTTTATGAAAGGGAAACGGAGACTGTGTGCTAATTCTAGGTCATAGCCTGGAAGTTCCTCTTTGGAAAAAACCCACAATATTAAACTGTGAGAGTCTCATCTGACCTTTTTTCCTAAAACTGAAAACAAAGCCATACAGTCAGCTGAGGAATCCAATTCAATAGTGTTTTCCTTCGTTTGGACCTTAACTGCGATTCACAGCAAAAGGGATTTCCGTCTATTTTTATTTATGAAACTCATTACCCAACAAACCAAAAATGCCCTCTCAGGCAGGGTGACCTGAAAACCTTCCCGACTTCAACTTGATAAGAAACACTGAATTAATTAAATCTAAGCAGTGTCCTGAACTGAGACAATGGCTCTCTCAGTGAGAATTGCACGCACAAATCTCAGTAGGCTTTTATGGCTGGTAGCATGAGCAGCCCCGCCCCTCAGCTCCCTTTCAATTAGTTGGGAAGGCAGGGACTGCCTGCGAGCTTGGGTTTGGAACGCGTCGAGGCTCCTCTGGTGGATATGGCGTGTAATTAGTGGACACATTGCCGAGCAGTTGGTTCTGCAGCACGCAGCTGTGGGAATTAAAACCTCAGAACTCCCACCTCCAACCACGTCTCCTCTCTCCTTGAGTTTGCAGCATCCAACCACCATTCCAGGCAGCAGGGGGGAAATGAATAATGAAAGATGAGGAGCTTGTGCCTTCCTGCCTTTGTTCTGGGGTTTTGAAAATGAGCTCTTTTATTATATTAGGAAGCCAAGGTATCAGAGAACCCCAGGGAGGTCAAGCAGGCAGAGGCCAGAGCCCTGGAGCCAGAAGGGTCCCCTCCATCGGTGATTCAGCCTTTGCAAATGACGGCTCTTCTCATTTCACACCCCAGGAGCAGCAGGTGATGGATCGAAAGGGTAGTGAGTGACAAGCTGTTGTAACACTAACAGTTCAGAGTTGGAGCATTTGAGCCAGGCTGCTGGTCGTGGGGGAGTTGAAGAGGCAGGCTGAATCTCAATGTATTCAGCACTTAGCCTGAAGCTGGTATAGAGACCCTCAACTCTGTTGTAGTAAAGATTATAATATGAGCACCAATTATTAATATATTGAACATCTATTATGTGTCAGATAGCTAAATCTCATTTAGTTGTAGTCTTAAATTTTTTTATTGGATAAGGAAAGGGGTTCAGAGGGGTGAAACGGCTTACTCAAATCACCCGAGGAGCAAGAGTTGAAGGTAGTCCTTAGACCTAGGCCTGCCTGCGAGTGCCCCTCTATATCAGAGCCAATCATTATAATCCTTGGCAAACACAAACTCAAAAGCATTCTGAGGCCCAGGGGGCCCAGTGTTCTCTCCAGCTCATCCTCCTAGAAGGTTCACTTTTAGGAGATGCTGTTCGAAAGGAAAACCAAAAATAGATAAGTGCATGCATTCTTAGTGGCTTAGTTGTGTGAGACTCTTTGCAACCCCATGGACTGTGGCCAAAAATAAAGTAGATAATGGCAGTCCAAAAAGCTATACTCTCTTTTAGACCTAATTGCAATTACCACATAAACTCAGCCTCCAATTATGATGTATTTAGCACTCGAAATTAAATTCATTAATTATTGTGCGGTTACCACTGAAATCTTACAGCAAGTCTATTCTCTGAATAAAGTATTTTTAAATTAATGACATACTTATTTCTGCTTATTAACAATTTAATAGTTACATGTTAAGCATTTTTAATTAAGCAAAAAAAGAAAAAGGTTGGATGGAGAATTGGGAGATAATCAAATCAGCAGCACCCTCAACTGGAAGGCAATAAAATCAAGACCTCTGGAGAGAACTGTCTTCATAAGAGTTCAAGGAAGAGAAAGATGTTTGAGCTCACCCATAGTCTAGTACGTGAAGTGCACTGTGTAGTAAGAATAGAGGATCCTTAGGATGCTCTGAAAGCTCAGAGGAGGATTTGGAGGAATCACACTGGGAGAGACAAGGAAGATTTCCTGGAGGAAGTTGAACTGATTATTTAAAGACTGGAACAGTTTGATCAGTCCAAGAAGTAGGAGAAAGTAAAGAAGAGTAGATCATTATAGAGAGGCACCCATTATAGAGAGCCTATGAAAACATATGGGCTAAAAATAGGAAATTGTGTGCTATATTGTTCCTACAACCAGTTGGTAAATCAGCTGTAGAATAATTAGATTGGGGGAAGAATGAAGCAGAGAAGACACCATGGAGAGTCTTGAATCAATGAATGTTAGTAAATCTGGACTTTGTCTCATCACACAACATTTTTCCATCCATTGTGCTTGCCAACCAGGAAACAAACTGGCATTTTACAACCAGGAGTGAGACAGTTCACAAGGGAGGTGTTACTAATATAAACTTAAATAACTAAGATTTTTACATGATTAACTTCTTGTAAATTACAGGCTCAAAGTTAGTCCTATAATATTCATAACCCTTAGTTACTCACTTTTTTACATATTTTCTTGAGTTGGAGTGAAAAAGAGGACATTAAGTAAAGAGTGCCAAGAAGGAATCATAACAAGATCAAGATGTGTATAACAAAGTCTCCCACGTGAACAGCATCTGCCATATGACTCTGTGAGGAAAAGATTGATGGTATCTACAATAGTGGTGGGATGTCCCTAGCAACTGTTCGCTGAGTATTACCATGCTTTCCTTGGCAAAGTTGTCATTGTCTAGGTATGCCACCTTTCATTCACAGAACTCATTCTCCCCTCCTTGAGAGCTCTCATCATCAATTTTATTCAAAGGTCAATCTCAGTGTCTAAAACAATACTTAAGGCCAGGAGATGCTTAATATATTTTGGCTATTGAATTACTCAACCAGAGATAAATTTCCTAGCACGAATCATCTGTCATCTGGTACCTTGCCTGTTATGCAGCACTATATAATGGCAGTAGATAACTGATTCAAAAGTGGACACTGAATGCGAGTTCTGATGTAGCAAACCTCCTAGGTGCTACAATCCTAAACTCCAAGGTGATAGTATTAGGAGATGGTGCCCTTGAGGTAATCAGGTGATGACAGTGGAACCCTCATGAAAGGGATAATGCCCTTATAAGAGAGAACTCAGACAATTCTCACTCCTTCCATCATATGAGGACACACAAAGAAGTCAGCCATCTCTGAACCAGGAAGCAAGGCTTCACTAGACACCAAATCTTGATCTTAGCCTTTCAGCTTCCAGAACAGTGAGAAATTTCTGTTGTTTATAAGGCACCAGCCTATGTTACTTTGTCATAGCATCCCACACTAAGACAGGAAGCTAGAAAATACCAAGGAAAGTATTTTAGAATTCTGTAAAAACATGAGAAATCATTGGACAAGGCTGGAAAATGATAAGAAATCTACCATAAGAAGCTACGTAAATGGTCCATGATATGGTGTGGTGAAACATTTGGTATCCTCATTTCCTTGTCTGAACCATTTTATTTATAAATCCAATCACAGGGACAGCATCAGTCCTGCAACTAGATATCTACACGATATGTCATCTGTCTTTGGTGGCTGACTAGTTTAACAAGAAGATCAAAGTCTTCGTGAACTTTCTGACACAGTAGATTTTGTAGCATAAACTCTGGGGTAAGTCATTCAGAAAAACAGTAATCACTGACTGTAAGCCAAGGTTTGCCACCTGACTTCTCTGTACCTCCATTACTTCATCTATAATCTGGGTGTTGGGGAGATTGATAGACAAGGAGAAATATGTTAATACACTTGAATGTGTTCTCTAACTGATATAAAGAACACTCTATAACCAGGAAAAGCCAACCAAATTTGCCAGGCCTAGAAGAAGAAAGACTGAGTGTAATTCAGAAATAATTGTCTTGAGTGGGAGAAAACACAAGCAAACAAAGGTTCTGCTGGGTTGAAAAAATGACCTACAGTCAAAGAAAAAGTAATTTTTAAGTCAACATTGAATCTAGCAAAATTTATGAGACTAATACAGGAAAAAAGCAAAAGAAGTCAAACAAAGGCCTTTCTCTGAAAGATGATAAGTATCTTAGGCAACAGACTGCTTTTATCTTAAGAGAAATAACAAGAATGGAGACTTCATTTAAAAATAAAAAAGACAACAGAATGTGTAGAAAGGAATATGCAGAGCTAAGGGGGAAAATTGAGGAGAAAAATAATATCATTGCAGAAATTTATACTGAATTAGAAGCAAAAAAATTGCATCTCATATAATTTTTAAAGGAAATGGCAAGGAGGATATCGAAGATATGTAAGAAAAAACAAAATGAGAGATCCAAAATAGAGGTAACTGGTGTTTCCTGAAAAAGATAATAGAATAAGATGAAATAAAATAAACCTGAAAGATACATTTTAGTCATAACTATTTATCTATGTTTAGAATAAAAATACAAAAAAAAATGGAAAGTTAATTTTTATCATTGGACAGTGGAATTTCAGGTGATTTTTATTGGTTTTCTCCTTTCCTATATTTCATGATTTTTCTATCAAAAAAAAAAGAATTTTTCTCTGTGGTAATACAAAGTAATGATAGCTCTTACTTGTAGACTCAGCACGTTGCTCCAAGGTGTCCTGGGGGCTCAGTCAAAGGCAAATCAGACCATCATAGTATATGACATGACTTCAATGAAAGCAGTCTTTGTTCACCTCGGAGATCTATCTCGTGGTTCAGCCACAATATTTCCTCTTTAAAATCAGACAGAATTTGAAAGACTATTGTCAAGGTCTGTCTTTCTTCTGAAACAGATGCACCCTATGGTCCTTCACTATCACCTGTACCAAAGAAAACACTCCAAAATTTCTAGAACCCAGATAAGGTTAGCAAGTAGCACAACCATTATTTAGCTTTATCTTTTTCTTCTATCTAGAACCAGAGATGAAATCTTCAGAGTGCAGAGACAGTGTTGCAAATCTCTCTTGCGTTTTGCACACTGCATAGTATAATTTAAGAAACAGAGAGGGACAAAATGAATACATATATGTGTATGACTGAGTCCCTTTGTTCAGCCAAAACTACCACAACATTGTTAATCAGCTACACCTCAATATAAGATAAAAAGTTTAAAACTACATAAAATTTTAAAAATGAAATAATAAACAGAGTTCTCTAAACCTTTCTGAAATAGATGTCAGTGTTAAGTAAGTTACAAGTGTCTCCACTTCAAATCTGGACCTAGACACCAAATGCAGGACAACATAGTTCTTTTTCCTCCTAGATGGAAATGAAATTTTTGCTTTATTTAAATCTCCAGCAGCCTTGATTTTTCTGCAGTCCAAAAGAGAACATTAAAATAGGATACACGAATATTTCATGTTGACACTTGGTTCCTTTGTGAACGCTAACTAGTAAAGATCAATGATAACAAAATAGGCTTGCTCTGCAAACCATCTGGTGGAATACACTGAAGCTGTTAGGAATGGCCATTAAGTTTCACACACACAGAAGGTCCATCTTTGTGATCCTTCTCAAATAGTTCTGGGGTAATCCAATGCTGCTTCTTTTTCAGTTCCAATTGGATGAGAATTGGTGGGTTTCATCTGTCAGAGAAAGCCTTATACTTCAGTTTAGAGAAGAAAGCAATTTATCGTTTCAAGAGACAGACCCACAGGAAATTTATCCAGCTGTCCAAGGTCAAGGTGGAGGTTCTCATCCATACCAAAGAGCAAGAATGACCACAGAATGTAGCAAATCAAAGAAAAACTACAGGTTGGCTACAGGTAAGCATGTGACTCCAAACAAGGGATTAAAACATAATAAAATAATAAAAATAATTTGTAAGGTGGTTTCCTCCCATATACCCTCCACCCAAAGCAATCAAGGAGATTAAGTGCCCATCCACAAAGGCAAGTGTGTTTCCCTGAATGAGAAAAATAGATATTTTATGGCCTCAGAATTTACTGAAGAAATATTTTGTGTAGTTTGTTCCATTTAGTTGTGAATACAGCAGACCTTCCATACAGAAGGGAGTCTAATATTTTTTGAATGATTAAATGAACAACTATAAACTCAGTCTATATTTCTTTCTGACTTAACATGTTCTCCTCAAATAAACCATATTGTTAGTCTCCTTTAAAACTTAATGCAAGTGTAGCACAGGGAACTCTACTCTGTACTCGATAATGACCTATGTGGGAAAAGTATCTTAAAAAGAGTAGATATATGTATATGTATAACTGATTCCCTTTGCTGTACACCTAAAAATAACACAACATTGTAAATCAACCATACTCCAACAAAAAAATTTTAAAACCTTAATGTAAGTAAAAATTCCTCAGGACGTATCTCACATTATTCCCTTTTGCTCCTTTCTATAGGCACTCTAGTTCTTCAGACACATAAAAATGAGGGAAAACGTCATGACACTTTATATCATCTATAATAATTAAAAGCAAGAAGAATAGGAAATTTAGAATCCCAAATTCTATTTACCCTTATATTTGGGAAAATAATCATTTGTGGTACAAAGCACAAGGGTTCACACATATAAGAGTGGTTCAGTATAAGTCTTCACCAGGAAATTCAGGATGAGATGGTCATATCTGCCTATGAAAAGGCAAACTTTGTTTTCACTTACTTAAAGGCATTAATACCTCTAATGAAAGCATAGGATTTAACTGACATTCCAAGACATACTTACTTAACATTTACCTAGCTCACTTTTATTTTTCCAAGCCTATCTTATTTAAGACAGCACTAAATGTTGAAAGAATATAAAGATAAATAAGACCCAGTCTAGGGACTCGGGACTCACTATGTAAATGGTTACAATTCAACATAAAATTAACTCATTCAGCAAATATGGTTTGATCGGCCATGATTTGTCAAGCAATGTACCAAGTACTGGGATGATGAGACAAACACGTGAAATACCCCCCAAACTCAGGGAGTTTACTGACCAGCCTAGGACTACTGATATGTACTCGGAGAGACAGGGTGCAGCTGGGCTAAGCTAGGGTTGGCAGGAGAGTAGTTCTTGGGAGAGATCAGAGAAGCCTTAATTAAAGGGGTTATAATAATATTCTAACAATGAAAGTGTAAAACAACATTCATTATAAGTTGGACATTTGTTTTTCCTTGCTGCAGGTATAAGCCAATTTTCAGTCTTCTGAAGTGATGAGTATATCCTTGTTGGCTCTACGTTTATTCTTCAGAATGTCTGCCTGGCCTAGTTTCTGCATCAGTCTCTAAGCTCCCATGGTCATATCCCCTGAAATATTTATCAAAGTCTTTTTATAAGCAGAGACCCTACTGAGAGATTCTCAATATCAGTAGAGTGAGCAGATTATCAATTAAAATCAGAGTTTGCAAATCCATTTTTGGAAGACTATATTCTTTTTAATGTATGGCTAGGCCTCAAAGAAGAAATGGAAATCTCTCAGGTCCTTACCCTACCACCAAAGCTGAAAGGGGACCTGTAAGTAGTCAGCAAATTTAAAGGAAAGGTTTCCCTAAGAGCCGATCTGAACAGCAACACTGAAATTCTAAAGACCGCTTCTGGGGACAGCAGCAAAGTAGAAGAATTGAATCAAAAACACTTACAACAAAGCAAGAAACTATCAAAAGAAGACAATTGTGAGAATCCCCACTCCAGTATTCTTGCCTGGAAAATCCCATGGACAGAGGAGCTTAGCTGGCTACAGTCCACAGGATCACAAAGACATGACTAAAGCAATTTAGCAAACATGTACATACCTAGGTACATTGTAGTGAAAACACAGACTATCAGACTATCAAGACCAAAGAGAAGACAATTTGGTGGCCAAGGAGAAAACGAAAGATCATACAAGGTTGGCAGCAAACTTCTCAACCCTAATAGAAGCCAGAAAACAGTGGAATAATCTCTTCAAATAGTTGAGACAAAATTACTAAATTTATAATTGCATATCCAGACTTCCAACAAGAAACTCCTAAATAAAGCAGTCATACAGGTAAGAAAAAATGAGCAAATTAAATTGTTAACACACGCATAAATCTAATCTAAAATTATTTTATAAAATGTTAAAAATTACAATAATGTCAAATGTAGGGGTTTAAGAGGACAGAAATAGTGGACAGAAAGTACAAGTTGGGAGTGGGTGTGTGATCAGAGTTAAAATGTTCTGAAGTTCTTCTATCAAAGGAGTTTTTTAAAAAAGAGAGAGAGATTGAGAAAACAGAATTAGTATTGATCATGTTATAGAACTGAAGCTGGATGGTACATTACTAGCATGTTTATAATTTACATATAGGTCACATACGTTCTTCATAAGTCTTTTCGTTAGTTCTTGCAAAAACTAATTTTGCAAATAGAGCTTTGTTAAAATAATGTTTTCTTCCTGGTGCACAATGGGCCCAGAAAATAAACAAGCTTTTTGGTGTCCGCATTCTCCTTCAAGATTCTGCTAAACTCCTCCACTTAAGCTGTTTATTTAGGAACATGGACTAACATCATGATGAAAAATGGAGGAGACTCATTTAGTTATACTTTTTTTTCTTCTTACCTGATAACAGCATCCTCTAGATTAGCAGGGATCAAGTGAGATTTGTGCTTGCAAAATAGAAAATTAGCTACATGAAATGCATTACCAAGTATCAGCAGCTTCTAGGCAGAGGACGATTTCACAGACACAGGAATTAAAAACCTTGTTATATCAGTGCATGGATGAAGGAAACAGGAGCAGCATTTTTGCTGTTTGTATTAATAGTTAAATATGTTGCTTGTGAGGGTGGCTGTGCTATGTGTACGGGAATTGTTGGGGTTGCTGCTGCTGCGTCGTTACAGTCGTGTCCGACTCTGCGCGACCCCATAGACGGAAGCCCACCAGGCTCCGCTGTCCCTGGGATTCTCCTGGCAAGAACACTGGAGTGGGTTGCCATTTCCTTCTCCAATGCATGAAAGTGAAAAGTGAAAGTGAAGTCGCTCAGTCGTGTCTGACTCTTAGCGACCCCATGGACTGCAGCCTACCAGGCTCTTCTGTCCATGGGATTTTCCAGGCAAGAGTACTGGAGTGGGGTGCCATATCCCAAAAATTGCAATCCAACATTAACAGGTGGACGTGAATGACATTAGGAAATAGATGTGGTAGTGAATGTGTTTAAAATATGGCTGTGTTATGGAGGTTTATACATCTGTGTTTCTGCGTATAGTTTTATCTATTTTTACTTGAGAGCTAATAGCACTCTATTATATATATACTGAAGATAGAGTTTGGGGTGGAATTCTGTGTGCTGTAAAGGCTGAAATATGGGAGTTTATTTACATGGGAAGGTATTAGACTGTGTGTATGTATTTGAGTATTGTAATATTTTGTACCTTCACTTAGTTTATCTTTTTAAATGACCAAACCATATTTAATTAGGAATTTTGTTGCAGGAAGCCAGATATCAATGTCTTTATTCCTCTAAATATGAAGAAAGCAAAGGTCCTTGTTGAACCAATAAGCATATTGAACCTGTCCCCAAATATTAATGAGAACATTGATTCACTTAATATGCTGGGTAACTGCTCTGCCTCAGATAAATTATTTCTACAAGCTGCCAAATCCTCTTTGTTTTGTTGTTGTTGTTATTTGGTTTTTTGCCCCAGCACTTAGACAAAAGAAAATATTCAAAAGCCAATTGCCTGCCCAAGACAGCCTGACATCTTAGGGACTTTTCTATCACTAATCTGACTTGAATTCGCATGTAATAATGGAGCAAATGTTCTGTTACTTGTCAGAGTAGAGAATGGATAATTTCACTTTAACACATTACCCATACCATCATATCAAAACAATTTCAAAAATATTGCAGTTAATCTTAATGATAAAATTATACCCCCATTAATTTCTGTTAATATTTCAAAAGAAACTATGTAACAAAAAAGAAGTTGAGTTGGAATTCCCATCCTTCGCTTCATTAGCAATATGACAGTGTTACTCATCTGAAGTAGATAACTCAGATTACTCTAAAAAAAAAAAAAAAAAACTAAAGAGATAATCCCACCTAACTCACAAGGTTTTCTGAGGATCAAGTAAGATACAATATATATAACAGCACTAGGAAACTCTCAAGTTCAGTACAATGTCAATTATTTTGATTATTATATTTACTAGATGTGATTTTTAGATGTACAAAGATGTTAACAGTTCTAGTAAATAGTATTTCAATGAACCAATCTTTGGTATGTATAGATCTTTACTTTTGTGAATGCTATAGTTTTGACTAATGTCTAGTGTAATAGCCCGGAGAAGGCAATGGCACCCGACTCCGGTACTCTTGCCTGGAAAATCCCATGGATGGATGAGCCTGGTGGGCTGCAGTCCATGGCATCGCTAGGAGTCGGAGATGACTGAGCGACTTCACTTTCACTTTTCAGTTTTCACTTTCATGCATTGGAGAAGGAAATGGCAACCCACTCCAGTGTTCTTGCCTGGAGAATCCCAGGGACGGCAGAGCCTGGTGGGCTGCCGTCTATGGGGTCGCGCAGAGTCGGACACAACTGAAGTGACTTAGCAGCTGTGTAATAGCCAGGTTGCTGATCCAGAAAATCTGTGTATTCTGAAAGGCAGTCTCAAAACCTACTGTGCAAAGCAGAGAGACCTTATCCCTCTACAACTCTTTCCCACATGTGGACTCAGTTTAAGAAGCACATTTTATGACTACTGTGGAAAGCATGTTGCAACATGGTTTTATAAAGTCTTCAGTAGGAAAATCTCTATAGAAGAATGAGAATATTATCTGAAAATAGAAAACCCATTTGCTGTGAAATTAAATATCACAGTCTTCATATTGCAAAGCAATAAACTGAGATTTTGCTCTCACTGGTAATGAGAAAAATAGAAGAGTTTGACATTAACTGTACTTTAAAACTTTGAGTAACATATGTAACACTTTATTACAAATTCTTGCTGGACAAATTCTAGCAAAAGTAACCTTTTCATCTAGATGGTGGTAAAAGGGCCATATCTTTGTTTTCAGAGCTGTTTCAACATTTTTTTTTGTAAAAAAAAAAAAAAAAAAAAAGCATAAGGTCAATTCCTGATTTCCTTTTTCTCAATCATCATACATTTTTCTTATTAGTGGGCTTCCCAGGTGGCGCTAGTGGTAAAGAATCCGTCTACCTGCCTATACAGGAGACGCAAGACATGCAGGTTCAATCCCTGGGTCAGGAAGATCCCCTGGAGAAGGAAATAACAACCTGCTCCAGTGTTTTCTTATTATTATATCTGTCTCTCTTGACTCGTGCATCTCCTTCTTTCTCTGACTCTCCTATACATGTAGACCGCAAGGCCAGATACAATCTGTGAGGACTTGTGCACTAAGTCCTCTAGCATCAGAGCCAGTGACCACCCTTCTTAAAAGATGATTGAGACCACTTGCACAAGACCACTTATCACTCATACCATCCACCAGTGGCTGGAGTAGAAGCCCACCTGGCCACCTCTCTTCTATATCATCATCCCCAGCAATTCCCAGGACCTCCTTCACTTCATCCAATTCTCCACTCCTCCCTTATTCTCCAGATCCTCTTACTGTGCCCTCCAGAACTACCACCAAAGAAGGTAAATGATCTTTTGTTGGAATAAGAATTGAACTTGTTGTAATGGTTATACAGATTTCAGGGGAACACAATATATTGTAGAATAAACAATCTACAGGTTTCTCTGCTCACAATGTTTTCTAATACACTTCTGAAATGTTGGGTATTATTATTGCTATTGTCTCTATTAAAGCAATAACTGAAAAAAATAAAAATAAAAAGTTAAATGAAATGCCCAAGGTCAGTCAGGTACCAAATAGCAGAATAGAGATTTGAACCAAGTAATCTGAGTCCAGAACTCAGACTCTCCAACTCAACTCGTTCTGGTCTCCATGTAAACAGCTGATTCTCCAGCTCTTCAACACTTCTCAGAGAAATCCCTACCTGCTCATCTTCACTGGACTTTTACTGATGGTAGGATTTTCTCTTGTCTGGGTAGCCACTGTTTCTCTCACATCCCAGATATAACAGTCTTCTCTTCTGCCCCACTGCCCTTCCAAACAATTAAGACTCCTCCTTTGAAAATTAAGACATCTGTTTATATGATCCATTTCTACTTCTTAACTTGTTATTTGCCTTCCTGGTGGCTTAGTGGTAAAGAATCCTCCTGTCAATGCAGGAGATGCCGAAGACACAGATTCAATCCCTCAGTTGGGAAGATCCCCTGGAGGAGGAAATGGCAACCCACTCCAGTATTCTTGCCTGTGAAATCCCATGGATGGAGGAGCCTGGTGGGCTATAGTCCGCAGGGTCGTAAAGAGTCAGACACAATTTAGAGACTGAGCACACACACGTGTACAACCCTATTATTTACAGGCTTGTTGAAGCGTGATGAGAAACAGAAAGCAGAACAATATGACAGCAAGCTTTATTTAAATAGTGCTAAAAGTTGTGAATATGAAAGGCAGAGAAATCTGAATTCTGGCCAGGCAGATCCTCACTTGGATCAAGTTGTGAGGCTGTTATGTTGTCACTATAACTCCATGAGGAATTAGGAAGACATCAAGAATCCCCAGCCTCTTGTTTACACCCTCAATCTCACATATGTCCTTTGCTGGTTGAGGAGAAATCATATCCAAGGCATCATTTTAGCCAATTTTAAGCCCAGATCAGCCTTTGATGTCTAGCTTAGCTAGACTATCAGCTCAATGTCCCTCTCCATACAAGTCCTGACATGACCCTGAATGACTGCTCTGTGTGCATAAATGACCTATCATCCAAATGTCTCAACTTTCTGACCTTCACATCTCCAATGATTGTCTTCCCCATCACCTCCTTATCTCAATTGTCTGAAGACCATTACCAGAACAGTTGAACAATGCCGTAAATACCAGACTAGATTTGTGTCTTTGTAAATACATGATCACAAACTTCAAAGGAACCCTCCCCTTGTTTGACAATAGAGTTACTCATCAATAGAATTATTCATCTGCCCTGATTAATTCATGCTCTCACTGTCTTTGATGACTATTGTGAACCTTCTCCAGTTTCCTCAGACCCCTACCCTTAGTGCTTCACCCCACCTCCACTCTCATTCTCAGATGACACCACCATCTACTCCACAAGGAAGAAGCCTTGAGACAAACACTTCTAACCCCAACTCCACCTGTAACCCTTCTCTCAAAGACCAGACCCTGCATCTCTATTTAGGTAGCAGACCTATCCTCCTTCTCAGGAATATCCCATTGATGACTATTTGTCCCTTTCAGGTATAATTAACATCTTCCTCTGAACTGAATCTTCTCAGAGATAAGTGTTTAAGCATCCTCAGGTCTAATCCATCTTTAAAAATAAGCTAACTTTGGCTCCACATTCTACCCTAGCATCATCCTGTCTTTGTCTTTTAAAGTCAAGCTCCTTGAAAGCATTTTCTATTCTTATTTTCTCTGCTTTCTCATCACTCACTCACTCCTGACTGATTAAACAGAAGTTCAGTTCAGTTCAGTCACTCAGTCGTGTCCAACTCTCTGCGACCCCATGAATTGCAGCACGCCAGGCCTCTCTGTCCATCACCAACTCCCGGAGCCTACCCAAACCCATGTTCATCGAGTCGGTGATGCCATCCAACCATCTCATCCTCTGTCGTCCCCTTCTCCTCGCGCCCCCAATCCTACCCAGCATTAGGGTCTTTTCCAATGAGTCAACACTTCGCATGAGGTGGCCAAAGTATTGGAGCTTCAGCTTCAACATCAGACCTTCCAATGAACACCCAGGATTGATCTCTTTTAGGATGGATTGATTGGATCTCCTTGCAGTCCAAGGGACTCTCAAGAGTCTTCTCCAACACCACAGTTCAAAAGCATCAATTCTGCGGCGCTCAGCTTTCTTCACCGTCCAACTCTCACATCCATACATGACCACTGGAAAAACCATAGCCTTGACTAGACAGACTTTTGTTGGCAAAGTAATGTCTCTGCTTTTAAACATGCTATCTAGGTTGGCCATAACCTTCCTTGCAAGGAGTAAGCGTCTTTTAATTTCATGGCTGCAGTCACCATCAGCAGTGATTCTGGAGCCCAAAAAAGTAAAGTCTGACACTGTTTCCACTGTTTCCCCATCTATTTCCCATGGAGTGATGGGACCAGATGCCAAAGAATGCTCAAACTACCACACAATTGCACTCATCTCACATGCTAGCAAAGTAATGCTCAAAATTCTCCAAGCCAGGCTTCAGCAATATGTGAACCGTGAACTTCCAGATGTTCAAGCTGGTTTTAGAAAAGGCAGAGGAACCAGAGATCAAATTGCCAATATCCGCTGGATCATTGAAAAAGCAAGAGAGTTCCAGAAAAACATCTATTTCTGCTTTATTGACTATGCCAAAGCCTTTGACTGTGTGGATCACAATAAACTGTGGAAAATTCTGAAAGAGATGGGAATACCAGACCATCTGACCTGTCTCTTGAGAAACCTGTATGCAGGTCAGGAAGCAACAGTTAGAACTGGACATGGAACAACAGACTGGTTCCAAATAGGAAAAGGAGTCCGTCAAGGCTGTATATTGTCACCCTGCGTATTTAACTTATATGCAGAGTACATCATGAGAAATGCTGGGCTGGAAGAAACACAAGCTGGAATCAAGATTGCTGGGAGAAATATCAATAACCTCAGATATGCGGATGACACCACCCTTATGGCAGAAAGTGAAGAAGAACTAAAGAGCCTCTTGATGAAGGTGAAGGAGGAGAGTGAAAAAAAGTTGGCTTAAACAGAAGTAGCTCTTACCAAAAACTCCACTGACACACATGTAGTTAATTCTACTGGTTGTGTTTTAGAAAACCAAATTACTTGTCCTTCTGAAAGTAATTTCAAATTAGTTATCCTCCTGCAAATAATTTTATTCAATTATTCAAAGAATAATTAATCATCACCTACCATGTGCCCTCAGCTATCATAGACCATGACATATATCAGAGTAAAAAGTACATAAAATTTCTGACCTCCAGTATTTTGAACTCTGACTTCTGACCTCCAGCATTGTATAGGGGTAGGGGAAGATATTTCATAGATAAATAAAACAAAGAAATGTACAACATGTCAGGTATAATGAATATGAAATAAATATAAGAAAGTAGGGTTAAAGGGGCTAGAGATTACCCAGATGAGAAGGTTGTAATGCTATGTTATACAAAACATGTGACTAGAAAGGAATTGAGACAGCCAGCTTTTCAGATGTTTCAGAAAGAAAGTTCTTGGTAGAGAAATTATCAAGTACAAAGATCCTGAGACTGGGACATTCCTGTTTGAAGAAGAGCAAGGAACAAGGAGATGGGTGTGACTGGTGTATGGTTAGCACGGGAGAGAGTGGTAGAGATTAGAGAGTTCGTGGAGGATTGTATAGCGTTTTGTAGAACAAAATTGTGTACCGTTTTGTAGAACACGGTAAGCAGGCTGCATTACACTCTATGGGAGAAAAGATAGAACAATTTGGGCAGAGGAATGACATAATTTAACTTCTGATTAAAAAGGATTTGTCTGTCTGCTGTGAGGGAACCAATATGGAAATGAATATTCCAGGGAAGAGAGGATAACTATTCAGACCAGGGTAAATAAGATCAGCAGTAAAGAATTTGCCTGCCAATGCAGGAGACATGAGTTTGTCTCTGGTTGGGAAGACGCCCTGGAGAAGGAGATGACAACCCACCCCAGTATTCTTGACTGGAAAATTCCATGGACAGAGGAACCTGGCAGGCTACAGTCCATGGGGTCACAAAAGAGTTGGACACAACTTAGCAACTAACAATAACAACAAAACAGAAAACAATGAGAAGTGGTCAGATGATGTGATATATTTCAAGGCAAGAGTCAATGAAATTTGCTGGTAGAGTATTGTGAGATATGGGAGAAACAGAAGAAAGAGGTGATCATTACTTCAATTTTTTGGTCTAAAAACTGAAAAGATAGAGGCACCACTTATTGAGATGGGAAAGGTTGAAGCAGGCAAATCATTTACCCAATCTATTTATAATCTGGAGTTTGTAAAACCCTGGACTGGATGTAAGATTACGTGAGTTATCAGTATTTGTATGGTATTTAAAGCCATGGGACTAAATGAGATGATTTCAGGAGTGAATGCAA
This sequence comes from Giraffa tippelskirchi, assembly GCF_054371585.1. NCBI lineage: Eukaryota > Metazoa > Chordata > Mammalia > Artiodactyla > Giraffidae > Giraffa > Giraffa tippelskirchi. Next base: position 129,227,098 of record NC_137277.1, read on the forward strand.
CTAGAGAAAAAGAAGAGTTTTGAGGACTTTGGGCACTTTAATATTTAGAGGCCAGGAAGATGAGAAAGAGACTGAAAAGAAGCAATTGATTAGATTGCAAAGAGAACCAGAAGAGAGGTGAACTACAGAGCCAAGCAAAGAAAGTGTCTCAGAGGACAAATCGATAAGATGAGAACTGAGAATTACTGACATTTGCCAGTGTGGAAGTCACATGTCACCTAGACAAGAGCATTTTCAATGAAGTAGTAGAGATAAAACCCACTGAGTGGGCTCAGAAAAGACTGAAGGAGATAAAGTAAAGGAGGTGAAGAACATATAAGGACTAACACTGTCAAATATTTGTTTGGGGAAAATGTAAAGATGGGGGTAGCTGGAAAGGAGTGTGGGCCAAGAAAAGGCTTTGCTTTTAATAATGTGAGCAATTGCATCATGCTTGTATGCTTATGGAAATGATACCATGGTTAGGAAAAATCAATTGTAGAACCAATAGCAGATTCAGGAGCAAAAGCAGACCAGAGGGGATGGAATACAAAGCACAAGGGAAAGAGCTGGTCTTACCTAAGAGGCAGAGAGTTTGTCTCTTATAACAGGACAAAAGGCAGAATGTTTGGGGATACATTCAACCAAGTTGATAGTGGGAGTAGGTGGGAATATGGTCTGTGGTATCCCTTTCACTTGGCTCCATACTGCATCCCCTTTTGTTTCTCCTATTCTCTGGCAGTGCTTCCTGTTTCATCATATCTTCCTCTATCTGGAAGGCAGAGGCTCTGTGCAGGGACTTCTTATTTCCTTTTATAATTTCTTCATTGGTTACATTACCTTAGCATTGCTTTCAATGCCATCTAAATACTTTTCAGCCCCAAATTTGTCTCTAGCTGTAAATCCCCTCTAAGCTTCAGACCCATGCCTTCACATGCTTTCTTGACATCTCTTCTTAAATAGCTCACAAGCATCTGAAACTCAACATTTCCAACGTCAAATCAATGATCTTCTCCCCAGAAACCCAATTCTGTCCACAGCTCCCCATTTCATGGAACCATTTATTGTGTTCCATAAACCAGAACCTAGGAGACATTCTTGATATTCCCTTTACACTCTACACTTAAATCATCACTAGCTCCCATCAATTTTAATCATTAAAGAGCTCTTAAGAGAAACCAGCCACTTCTCCCTATCTCTACCATGAGCACCCAAGTCTAGAATACTATCTCCCCTGCCTGGCTGCAGGCACACTCACCTTGCTCGGATCAAACTTTCACACTACAAGCAGAGAAATAGTTTCTAAATTCAGATCTGATATGTCCCCAGACTCATATCTCCTGTGACAAAGCAACTCATCTAAAACTTAAAACTACGACAATTTCTACAAGATTGGACATGATCTGGCCCTTCCTGCCTCTGCAAACATTCACCCCTCACTCTCCATGTTCTAGCCCCTCTGGCTTTCTCTCCATTCCTCCCCCTGCCTACACTTCCTCCTACCTCTTCATCCTGCGGATTCCAATTCAGATATCACTTTTCGAAAGAAGCTTTTTCTGAACCCCTACTGCACCTGCAGTCAACAACACATACCTCTCTTTCCTAGCATTAATCACAGCTCTGTTTTTACATTCATTAAACTCAAAGAAGGCAGGAATTTTGTCTTTTTTGTTCCTTTTTTTATTGCAGTATCCTTACCACCTAGCACCTTAACTCACATGTAATAGACATTCACATTTGTGTAGTTAAATGAATGATGGGTCGTTATCACAAGGACTACAACAGTTGATGAAAAAAGAAAGATACAAATATGAAACTTTAATACACATAAAGGGTAAAATAATTTAATATCACCAAGATAGTCACATAGAGCTAGTCCTTAATGAGCCCGAATCAGTCAAAACCTTCAGTACTTTTAGCACTGCTTATGATGGGCTAATGAAGGAAAACTTCCCGGGAGATGAAAACCCCAAATGGTACTTCTTATTGTGCCACAATTCAGCTGTGTAATTTTTAACATGGTGTTTCATCTATCTGGCTCCTGTTTCTCATCTCTGTAAAAAGAAGAGGCTAACCAAAATTTTCTCCACATCCTCTTCCAGGTGTGAGTAAAAAATATTTCCTAAAAAAAAAAATAAAATAAAATGAAAACCTGAAAAAAAAAAAAAAAAAAAAAAAAAAAAAAAAAAAAAAAAAAAAAAATATTTCCTGCCATTTGTTGCTGTTCAGTCACTGAGTCATGTCAGATTCTTTGCAAACCCATGAACTGCAGCACATCAGGCTTCCCTGTCCTTCACCATCTCCTGGAGTTTGCTCAAATTCATGTCCATTGAATCACTGATGCCATCCAACCATCTCATCCTCTGTCACCCCCTTCTCCTCTTGTCTTCAATCTTTCCCAGCATGAGGGCCTTTTCCAGTGAGTTGGCTCTTCGCATCTGATGGCCAAAGCATTGGAGCTTCATCATTCATCCTTCTAATGGATATTCAGGGTTGATTTCCTTTAGGGTTGACTGATTTTATCTCCTTGCTGTCTAAGGAACTATCAAGAGTGTTCTCTAGCACCACAGTTCTCAACAAAGGATGTTGCAGCCATCAAGCCATCACATTGCAGCTGCCAGAAAGTGAGGGAACTCAGGATGGAGACAAATGGACTGCCCACTGCCAAATCCTCAGCCTCTGCTGCCACTCCCAGCTGTGCACCCTGAAAGGATTCAGGATGGAGAAAAGCTGGATGTTGGCCCTAGATAATTAATGTACATATCACAGGAATAATTTCAAGAGGCCTGACTCTTGCATCTTCCCATACATAGAAAAGCACTAAATTAATTAACTTGAGATGTCTGATTTTCTCTAATTAACAATAATCTTTCAGTGTTCAAACTACCTGGTCTTTTATTACAAAAACCCCTATATATACTGACTCCCTGCCCCCCTTGCTTCTTTGGAGCAGTCTCTCAGAGTTATCTGAGATGCTCTGTCCTGGGCTTAAGTCCCCAGTTTTGTCAGCCAAATAAAACATAATTCTCAAGTTTGAATTGTGCTGTCTTTTTTTCACTCTACACAGGTCAGAATCCAATACCATCCATTGTCGTTGACTAATAAGAGGTAAAAGCAGAAGAGCAATAAGTGAGAGAACTTTGTGTCCCAGGACAAGATGGGCTTTGATCTGGAGTATGAAGGAAAGAATGAGAAGAGGGCAGAAAAGGACTTTCTAGAAGAAGCACAGGGCTGAGAACACGCATGGCATTTGGGTGATATTAGTAAGTAGTAACACTCTCAACTTGAGAAAGAATCTCTCCCCCCCACGCTCTCCTCCCCTTATCCTTGAAAAAGCTGTTCTGCTGCTGCTGTGATGCCTAGACCCCAGTCAGTCCCACCAGCAGGAAGCAGTGCCTGGGGACCCTCTCCCCAAGGCCTCTGATCATCCTATTTGCGACAGCCCCTGTTCCCCTAATAAAGACCTCTAGAAACATGGGAAGGTCTGGGCTGCACATGAATCATACACGTGTCAGTAATGCCAATGCCATGGCCAGCCTGGGCAAGAGCACAGACAGATAACAGAGCAACCTCATCCCCAGGGTCTTGTGGAAATGCCAGGGCTGTATTTCCATCCCCTCAACAGGGAAATCAGCCTGCACCTGGAGGCTCCACAGAGGCTGTTTAATAAGACATTTGTTTACTGCCTTCCTGCTACCTCTGACAATATAATCCTTTCTGATTCTTTCCACGATTTGACTCTAAATGAAAAAGTATGATCTCACAGTTGGGCGGCGGCGACGAGACTGTGACACCACTGGTAATCCGCCAACGCTCCAGAATGTGATCTACAGGATGGAATAAAGGGAAAAACAACCCATGTTTCTGGCAAACATAACCCTTCCTCCTGTCTGGGACAGATTGCAGCCTTCTGGAGACAGTCAGGGGAGCAGAGGAAGCATGGATTCACTCTTGCTCATTTTTCCTTCAAAAAAAAAAAAGAGAGAGAGAGAGAGAAGCTCGCCTTGATAAATGACAGTCTTCTTTGGGCTTAAGATAATTTCAAAGCAGTTTTTTTTAAATCTGTACAATGAACTGATGACCCTACATTACAACCAACCTGGGGAACCAAGAATAATTATGAAATTGGAGGACAAGTGCAAGGTCAAGTGTGGGCAAGGAAACTGTGGGAAGCCGGGGGCAAGAACAAAATGAGCAAGAAGAAACAGTTTTCCTAGAACGTCAGTCATTCTGTCTCTGCATCCTGACTTCCTCTTCATCTCCCAGAGAGATGGGAAATAAGGGACTTTGCAGACCTGGGAATCACACACCTCACCCGCCCTTCATGCTTCAGAACTACAGATGCAGGCTTTGTGTTTGACCAAACTCCACTTCTTTCACCTCCCAGCCCTCCGTGCCCATGTTGGGCAGGGTTGGAGGGAGGAAAGGGAGGAGATCAGAAGCCTTCTTATCAGTTTCATGTACTGTGTGGTTTCACTATTCTAATTATGACGGACACAGCAATTAATGAAACAAAGATCCATGGTCCATGCGGACCTTTCACTCCAGCAGGGAGGGCCAGACAGTCAATGAGAGACACTAAACAAGTAAATTAAATGTGTTAGAAGCTGTTAAGGAGTTTGGATTACACTGTCTGGGAGAAGAGATGGAGCAATTTGGGCAGAAGAATGACATAAGTTGACTTCCATCAAGAAAGGATTGTTCTCTCTGCAGTTGGGAAGCCACTATGGAGGGAAATACTTCAGGGAGAAGAAGATAACTATTTAGACCTCTGGATAGGGTCACCAGATAATTTATCATCCAAACTGGGATACTTGAGAGTGAAAGGAGGCAATGCTAATAATTATACTGGAATAGCTGTTATGTACTTCAACTGTCCTGGGCAATTGGGGATGCGGGGTCATGCCAGCCTTGGGAAAAGGAAAGCAGTGCAGGGTGAGGAGAGCCTGGAATGTGAGTGAAGGGAAATTTTTAGCTATTTTTAGTAGAGTAATCAGGGTAAACTTCGTGGAGGAGGTGATGCTGCCTCATCTTTGCAAGCCCCCATTTCCTCATGTATAAAAAAGACAATTAGCCTAAATAATTGCTAAAGTTGCCCATGGTTCAGACATTCCACCATCAGTAGTCCAGGATTGAGGGGCTGCTCTTCTCAGGTCAGCTGTGAGAACAAGAAGTGGTAGATGCTGGGGATTGCTGAGGCTGTTCATCAGAGAAGCCCAACATCATGTTTGCAGACCACGCACTGCAATCCTCTAGTTTCTTTTCAACTACTGAATGTACATCCTTGAGGTTGCACAGGTAAAAATCATCCTCTACTGCTGGCAGGCTGTTTTCTGATTCACAAGGTCAGGTGATGGCCACCATTCCAGAGGGGAAGAGCGGTGCCCACCGCCACAGTGATCATCAGTCCTTACACTGATGTCTTTGTCCCTGTCCTAATTGTGTGTTTTCTATTGGCGGGGGGAGGGGGGAAGACGGGGAGCGGTGCAGATAGAAGAATGGCTAACAAAAAAGCTTAGAGACAGTTCTGATCTTGAGAACTGAGGCAGTTCTGATAAGGAGAATTTTGAGATTTTGAACAAAAAAAACTAGAAATGACAGGAAGCCAGCCAGGTGAATATATGCGGTGACAGTTGATATGTGGGTGCTCAGGGGAGTGTAGAAAGACTCAGTCCAGCCCAAGGATTAAGAGCAGTGGCTTCAGAGTCAAGCAAAACCAGGTTCTGAAGAGCCACAGTTATTTAACTACTGTGAGCCTCAGTCTGCTTTCTTGTTAAACCATGCTACCAACAATCTCACAGGACATTTTAAATGAGCAAAAAATACTTAGCATAGTGGGCTTTCCTGGTGGCTCAGCAGTAAAGAATCCACTTGCCAATGCAGAACATGGGGGTTTGATCCCTGGGTCAGGAAGATACCCTGGAGAAGGAAATGGCAACCCACTCCAGTATTCTTGCCTGGAGAATCCCATGGACAGAGGAGCATGGCAGGCTACAGTCCATAGAGTTGCAAAGAGTTGGACACAACTTACTGACTAAACAACAACAATGACTTATCATGGTAGCCAGCTCAAGCTAGTGCTAAATACTTGGGAAGCATGGTAGTTGCTACTACCATGAATACTGAACTATTCACTTAGAAGCGATGGTTAAAGGACTGGGGAATGGAGAAGGTCAATAGGAGTGCAGAGGTCCTTTAGGAACCTTGGAAAACACTAGCATTCAGGAAGAGAAGAAAGTAGCAGCATAAGAGACAGAGACAAGCACAAGAGAAGACTATAGTAGGTAACACTGTATTGATAGAAAGTCAGTTGGGAAAGGTGCTAATTCAGAGAACATGGTTGGCATTCTCCAATGCAGCAGAGAGAAGGAACATCATTGAAGATCACCATTCCCATGGGAAATCTGTGAGCAATGAAGAGCTTGATGGTTGGTACTGGACTAAAGGGAACTAAGGAAAAATATTTTGAAAAGTAAATTCAGTAGATACATTTGTTCAAGAAAAATGTAAGTACAAGAAAAATAGATACTAGCTGTGGTTTGATATCTGTGTTCAATGGCAGTAAAGTGGGCTAGATTACATGGGCCAGAGGAAAAAGAGTTAATCTGGAGAGCAAGAGTCTGGAAGACACTGAAACAGCCGACCTCTAGAGCCTAAATGGAGAACTTATAATCATCTCAGACTGTTTCTTGCCTGCTCTGCTGACTGTCAACTTTATAGACATGGAATGGTGTCCACCATGATTCCAGAGCAGAATCTGGGAACCTGGTCATCCTAAGAGGTATTTGTTAAATGAATGAATGAATGTAACAGAATTCCTATTACTTCTTCAGGAGAATTTGCCCCTTGCCTTCTCCTGTAGGCCCCGCTCTCAGTGACCTCCTTTGGAATTCTCTCAGGTAGGATCCTCCAATCCATCCCCTGGCCTTTCCCAAGGTTTGGATGCTTCCCTCTGACCAGGCTGGTCTTTCAGATCACAAGCTTACCATAAGCTCGCCTACCCTATGCCTTTTCCCAGATCAGCCTCTTGACTGGGATGCCCTGTTGATTCTATGCCAACAAAATCCTTCAGGACTTAGCTTGAATCTCGAAGCCTACTCTGGTATGCTTCCCCAGATGTCCCAGCCCAAGGCCATCTCAGCTCCTCTGAATGTGCCCTTGGGATACATTGTCTTGTGTTGACAGGGATATTGTCATGTAAACAAACCTAAAACCACACACTGCTAGGATACTCCTGGGGTCGTATGAAGACAGCCATTTCTAGATGCTCCTCAGAAGAATATCCAAAATCAAGTGGCCTCCTTGGCTTAATTAAGACTGTGTGCTTAAGGGGTTTCCATGGTGGTGCAGAGGCTAAGAGGCTTCCCAGGTGCTGCTAGTGGTGAAGAACTGGCCTGAAAAGATGTGAGTTTGATCACTGAGTCAGGAAGATCCCCTGGAGGAGGGCATGGCAACCCACTCCAGTATCCTTTCCTGGAAAATCTCATGGACAGAGGAGCCTAGTAGGCTACAGTCCATAGGGTTGCAAAGAGCTGGACACAACTGAAGCACCTTGGCCTGCATGCCGGTGGCTAAGACTGTGTGGTCCCAATTCAGGGGGCCCGGGTTTGAACCTGATCAGGGAGCTAGATCCCACATACTGCAACTAAGACCCAACAGAACCAAATAACTAAAATTAAATTAAAAAAAAAAAAAAGATTGTATGCTTGAGCCTGCCTAAAAGAGACACCGAGATAGACTCAGATCTCAAAGATTTCAGTTCTGAAATATCTGCTTCACCAAATACTACTTCAGCAATCACCATGACTTGGTAATAATAAATTATGCCCCTATGTAGTGGCTTAAACTATGACAATATTTATCTTGCTCATAAATATGCAAATTGGACAGGATTCCACTGGGAAAATGTGTCCCATTTTACTCTGTAATGGATGAGGCACTTGCTCCCACACCTGGTGTCAGGTTGGGGAGACTCACATAGCTGGAGGTTGGACGGCTGGAGCTTTCCTAGAATTTCTTTCTCTGTGAGCTCTCTCACGACCAGGCAGCTTCAGCACAGTTAGACTCCTCATTTGTTGGCTCAGGGCTCCCAAAGTGTGTGTTTCAAGAATGAATGAGCCAAGGTTCCAGGGGAGGAAAATAGACTCTACCTCCTGATGGTGAAGCTCAGCCTTACACTGTAAGAAGAGTAGGAGAGACAGAACACCTAGAGTGTGGTCATTGTTAGGAAGTACAACCTGCCACACCAACCTTTTTCCTTTGGTCAATCTTGGACACCTATTCTTCTGGTTCCATCTCCTTTTTGATGGTGTTCTGATTACTCTCAGGTCTTGACCTTTGCCTCCATGTTCTGCCAATAGCTTTAAGATATAACAGCTTGAATTTGGGGTCTGAAGTGAAACACTATCACTCTCTTGCTCCTTGTACAAACTTCGGAAAATAATGGCATCTTTCTGATATTTAAGCTTCACTTGGACAAAAATGAGGATGAAACTACCACCACATTCATTTTTCTCAATAAATCATATCATCCTTCCATCCCTATTGCTTCTGCACTTGGCCCCATATAGACCTGAAACAGCCCTCCTGCACCTGCCCATGTGAACAGCCCCTCACCCCACCTCTCTAGACTTTGTGAGAAAAATAGAACAAAATCAGGCCTCAAATGAGTGCATTCACTCCATAAGCACTGCCTTCACATGATAAACTACTTAATCGCGTGCTAATGAGGAACAGTCGACTTTCCTGGAGCTAGACATTGGAGGCTGAGGGTGCCCTCTGTGCCCCAGTGTTAATTACTTCCTTGATGAACTCCATGAGACACTTATTAATTTTGAAACTCTCTGCTTCTAAAGGGGCCCACACAAGTACAGCTGATGTCTCTTTCACTTTCTGAATTAAGGAACAAAAGTGCCAGGCAGGGAAGAAAGGAAGAGTCTTGCTGAGGCAGAGGGAAGCAGAAGGAAACACAGTCAGATAGGACTCATCATCCAGGGAGCAGTGGAAGCTGTGGAAAGAAGACAGAAGCAGCTCTGCCTAACACTGAGACCCAAGCAGACCTGGGTTCTAAGGAATCCTTGCTTTGGCACCTGTGAACCTTGTGGTGTTAGGCTACTTAGCCCAGAGCCTCAGTTTCATCTGAAAAATGGGATGGTGTTAGCTGCCTTGCAGAGCTGCTATCAGTTGCAGTGATCTTCTTCCAATATGGAAAGTCCCTTGGACAGCAAGGAGATCAAACCAGTCAAGCCCAAAGGAAATCAAACCTGAAAATTCATTGGAAGGACTGATGCTGATGCTGAAACTCCAATACTTTGGCCATCTGATAAGAAGAGCTGATTCATTGGAAAAGACCCTGATGTTGGGAAAGATTGAGGACAGGAGGAAAAAGGGGTGACAGAGGATGAGATGGTTGGGTGGCATCACTGACTCAACGGACATGAGTTTGAGCAAACTCTGGGAGATGATGAAGGACAGGGAAGCCCAGCATGCTGCAGTCCATGGGTTGCAAAGAGTCAGACGCAACTTAGCAACTGAACAGCAACATGGTGCCTGGTCCATACAGTAGCGTCAGCAAGGAATGGCAGATACCATGACTAATACAGCTTTTACTGTTGCTCCTACTACTCCAGTCACTATTCAGACTAAAATATCTGCCTGACTTGACAATCCCCCGTAATTATTTAGTTCCCAAGACAGCCAACATTAGACCAAAGCAAAGGCAAATAATGTGATAGAAGAGAGAAGCAACTCTCCAAAGTTTGTTTAGTGATCCTAGTAGTGATGTCAGGCTTTCCTGTCAACTCTCTCTGGTCATTTAGATATCATTCCTAAGTTTGTCACTCAAAAAGTTCTCCAAATTGAAAACTATGAACTCAACCTGAGTCTCAGCTCCATCACTTCCTATCTAGCTGCCTTCAGGCAAAATAAACTTTCAGCTTCCTGCTCTGTAAGATAAAGCTCATAATATCCACACTACATGCTTGTTTGAGAAATTATATTTGGTAAGTCTGAGATGCCTGGTGTACAGTAGAGTGTTAGTCATCCAGTCATATCCAACTCTGCGACGCCACAGGCTGTAGCCTGCCAGGCTCCTCTGTTCATGGAATTCTCCAGGCAAGAATATTGGAGTGAGTTGCCATTCCCTTCTCAGGGAATCTTCTCGACCCAGGGATCAAATTCAGGTCTCCTGCATTGCAGGCAGATTCTTTACCACTGAGCCACCAGGGAAGCCCAGTGTACAGTAGGGACACCACAAATATCACAATATACAATACATTGTCTCTTTAAACCCAGTGTCTAAAGAGGTTCAAGCCTCTTCAACCTTGGGCAGAGATGTGTCCTGCAACCTGCACCTTCACATTGCTGTTACCCTCTCCCTATACACATACTCACATACGTGCACACACACACATATGCATGTGTACAAAAATGCTCACACCCTCACACACACAAATTCACACTGACACATACAGAGACAAGCTTATACACACATGCACACTCACGGGTTCACACACACACATTCACTCACATATACTCACCCATGCAGTCACACACTGACATATGAACCCACAGACTCACACACACGCTCAAATGCATGGCCTAGAATGAGTGGCTATTCTTCCCCACTGTCCCTCAGATAATCCCCGTAAATGATCTTGGAGGAGAAAGTCGTTTCTACCCAGTCCAGGACATCACACAGAAAAGACTGTTCTGACTCTACCTCTTGGGTCACAATGTATTTCACACCAGGCTGTGCAAATTATGGACCATTTTCTTCAGCTATTTAAGGATTAACAAATACAGGCTGAGCATCACAATTTCCTGGAGACTTTTATAAGAATACATAAATGGGTCCTATTACAAATCTACTGAATCAGAATAAAAAGGAGGGCTGGAGTCCTGGGATCTATATTTTTAAAAGATCTCTGCATGATTCTAATGATCCATCAGATTCAAGAACCACTCATCTGATTTTTTCAGATATTGATTCATTTATTTATTTGGCTTCACTGGGTCTTAGTTGCAGCATGCAGGCTCTTTGCTGTGGCCCGTTGGCTTCTCTAGTTGTGGCAGGTGCTCTAGAGCACATGGTATCATTAGTTTCAGCACACAGGCTTAGCTGCCCCAAGGCAAGTGGGATCTTAGTTCCCCCACCAGGGATCAAACCCTTGTCTCCTGCATTGGAAGGCAGATTCTTAACCACTGGACCACTTGGGAAGTCCCTCATTTGATTCTTGTAATCACTCTGCATGCTGGCTTCAGATGAAATAATTAATCTATTTCATAGACAAAGAAAGTGAGGATGGGTCAGATTTGACCAATGACAAGCCAGTGAGTGGTAGAGATAAGTCCAAAGTGGCTTACTGACTCCCAGTTCATTCCTGCTGGTAACTAGCTGTGTGACTGTGGAAAGGTCGCTTAGACTCTCTGGGGTTTATATTTAATATATAAAATTGAGCTAGAACTCCAGGCTCCTTACCCCTAGAGAAGTGTGGTCAGAATGAGTGAAGTGTGGGAAAATAACTATACACTTCTAGTAGAAATAAGAGATGCTGTCCTGATTTAAATTCAGGACCTAGAACCTCTCTAGAAGTTAGAATCACAATTCTCTATAGAGATTACTGGGTAGAGTATTCCTATTTATTTCTATCTATTGGACCGGGAGTGAGCATTTGTTCCAGAATTCCTTCCAGAGGAAACTGGAATTGTAATAAATGTCAATTTTCAGGTCCTTCTGAAGACCAGAATTTATAACACGGTTCCTAAGGTGGCCACTGTCCCCCTGCCCTGTGACCTGAGGAGCCAGTAAAGCCAGTCTGCTGAGAAAGGAGAAGCAGGCATGCAGTGAGAAGCCAAGATGACAGGGGCCAAAGCTCTCCCGGGGCTTTCCAGGTAGCTCAGGGGTAAAGAATCCTCCTGCCAAAGCAGGAGGCACAAGAGATGAGGGTTCGATCCCTGGGTCAGGAAGATCCCCTGGAGAAGGAAATGGAGCCCTACTCCAGTATTTTTGCCTGGGAAATCCCATGGGTAGAGGACTCTGACAAGCTACAGTTCATGGGGTCGCAAAGAGTCAGACACAACTGCGCACACAAAGCCCACCCTACAGCTCCCATGATCGGGTGCTTGTCCATTCACTGAAGCACTCCATTATCCTCATAGAGAGCCCCACTTTGTGCCACAGCTAGTTTAGGTGAGTTTCTGTCACTGTAATCCAAAAAGCATCCAGGTACTGACTCGATTTAACAAATGTTTCTGCTGACAATGGAAACCTTATACAACACAGAGTCCAAGTCTCTGCTCAGGTTCCAGTGGGGCCAAGGCCCTCTTCCTCCATCCAGTTACTTCCCTTGGGATGTTTCCCAGCCCCTCAGAGGTAGAAAGGATGTCTTTATTCACAATAATGGCCATCTTGCCATCTTCAGTGATGAGGACCATCATGTTCTGGAATCTTCTTTCAAAAAAATCCAAGATGGCTTCTTGGCACCCTGCAGTTCTTTGGCCAACCCAAAATCAGGGAAAGGAACTAAGTAATAATTTGGGAGTTTATGTGAATTCATAATAGGGAAGTCTATTCAAACTTCTCTTTGGGGCTTAAAATCCCTTATTTTTCCAAATTCCCAACAAGAAAGCTAAGAGCTAATATTTGATGGTTCCGCAGTGAGTATACTATACTATGCAATGGCTTTTTTTGTATTGGTCTCACTCTTGGATCCATTTTATGTCCCTCAACTTGTTTTGCCCTTTTTTTTCTCTTATTTTTAATATATGTTATTTTGATGCATCTTAAGCCTTCTTAAAGCCTTTTTGGAACAAGAAACAATATAACAAAATAAAAACAGGTTTCCCCTTTGTTGCCAGAAGAATCTTTTCCCTTTTATGTTACACATAGGCACATAAAGTGATGGATAGCCAGAAATAAAATATTTAGACTCAGTGTTCCATCAGTCACCACAAGGCAGTTATTGTGCCTTCTTATGTACAAGAAGCTGTAAGGACTTCAGATAAGTGTAACAAACAGCAAAAAGCTTCCAATACAGCTTAGAGACAGAGCACTTCACACAGGAGAAAGAATCATCCAGGAATGCGGGGCCATCAGTGGAGGTAATCCTCGTGGGCTGAGGGGATAGAGGAAGCTCCATAAAAGAGGAAGGATTTGAATCAGACTTGGAGGAATATAGAAAATTCTAATATGTGAGGGAAAGAATAAGATTTTAGAAAAGCACAGGAAGGAGAGAATTACTGTCTTGAGAGTATAACATAAACTTGGGGTTCTCAAATTTGAGAATTAGAAGGTCCTGGAGGCAGGAAGAAGGAAGGAGGTTCTCGAGGAAGGGGGTACATATTTAATTATGATTACTTCCCATTATTGTATGGCAGAAACCAACACAACATTGTAAATCAGTTATCCTCCAATCCAAATATTAAAAAAAAAGAAGGTCCTAGAGGGCTTTTTACAGCACAGACAGCTGGGCCCACCCCCAGAGTTTCTGATTCAGTAGGGCTGCAATGGGGCCTGAAAAGTTAAACTCCTGAAAAGTTCCCAGATGATTCCCTTGCTATTCATTACTAAAAAAATGCCTGTCTAAACCAGAGAGCTTCTCTGAAGGAAATCATCTGGTTACACTGATGGGCATGTGACAGACTCGGGAGTCATACAGACCCAGGCTTACATCCACTCAGCTGCTCACCTGAGTGATTTTAGAAAACAACTTGACATCTCTGCCTCAGTTTCCCCATCTTGCAAAGAAGAGTAAATGATCACATACTTATTGTGAGAATTGGGAATAGATAATAGGGTCTGATCTAATATGTGCCCCCAAAATGCAAGCAAGTTTACTGATACCTCCATTTTTTAAGCCAATATCTCCATTATCTAACAAATATGTATTATCTGTCCTCTCTGTGCCACATGCTAAATGGACATTGTAGTTGGGAAGAGAAGACATGAGTGAAAATTATTGTGATATGAGACATCATAAAGGGAGAACCATGGGTATGGTGAGGGTTCCCTGATGGCTCAGTGGTACAGAATCCACCTGCCAATATAGGAAACACAGGAGATACTAGTCTGATCCCTGGGTCAGGAAGATCCCCTGGAGGAGGAAATGGCAAACCACTCTAGCATTCTTGCCTGAAAAATCCCATGGATAAAGGAGCCTGGTGGGACACTGTCCAAAGAGTCACAAACTGAGGGCAAGCATGAATCAACCCATGGGATGGTAGGACAATAATTGCAAAGTTCAAAAACATTTATGCTGAATTTCTCATGGAAAAGAAATAAGAAGATGAGTAACAAGCACTCTCATCCAGAAAAAGCCCACCTGGATCAGGTAGAGCAATGGATCCCGGACCACCAGGAGAGAGGGCCCTACCAGAGGGACAGGCTCAAAGCAAAAAAAAAAGAACACTTTAAATAACCTTTATCCATACTGACAGTTTTGTGAAGGATAGTATTGTAAATAATAATAATAATATGTCAGTGATTATCTGAGTACCTACTGTGCACAAGAAGCTTTCCTGGTGGCTCAGATGGTAAAGCATCTGTCTGCAATGCAAGAAATCCAGGTTCAATCCCTGAGTTGGGAAGATCCTCTGGAGAAGGAAATGGCAGCCCACTTCAGCACTCTTGCCTGGAAAATCCCATGGACAAAGAAGCCTGGTAGGCTATGATCCATGGGGTCACAAAGAGTCGGACACGACTGAGTGACTTCACTTTCACTTTCACTATGCACCAGCCTTTGTACTTTTCATAAAGTGAAAGTGAAGTCGCTCAGTCATGTCCTACTCTTTGCAACCCCATGGACTGCAGCCTACCAGGCTCCTCCGTCTATGGGATTTTCCAGGCAAGAATACTGGAGTGGGTTTCCATTTCTTTCTCCAGGAGATCTTCCCAACTCAGAGATTGAACCCAGGTCTCCCACATTGTAAGCAGACACTTTACTGTCTGAGCTACCAGGGAAGTCCCAAACTTAATGATAGCTGGGCAAGACAGTAATGACTCCAAAGCTTTGAAGAATCTTCAGTGTATGGTCTCTAACATGTTGACTGGGATACCTTTACCTAGGGAGTGAGAAAAAGAGAAAATGGCAGACTAAGCCTTCAGAGCATCTTTAAAGGACAAAGAGAGAAAAAGGATCTGGTGGAGGGGAGAGGGGAGGGGGAGCAAATGGGATAGGCAGAGATCTAGGGAAAGTGGTGTCCTAGGATCTTTGAGAAGAAAATGCCTTAAGAAGGAAGCTGTTTCAAATGATGCTGCAAAATTGGTTAAATAAGATGAGGCGGAAAAAACTGAGCATGGATTTGCGCATGCTTGAGCATCAGTGACCTTGACAAGATCAGCCTAAAGGAGCATCAAGGACAAAAAGCTGCTGTGAGTTATTTCACGAAAAAGGAGGAGCTGAGAAAGTATTAACTGCACTTTGAGAAGCTGTGCTATAAAGAAAAATAGAGAAGAAGTTGGAAGAGATTGGAGATAAAAGAGGGTTATTTCAGATGGGGGATATTAAAGCAAGTTGTGAGTTTAAGCAAATGATATGAGAATAAAAATATTGAGCATAAAACAGAGGGACTCACTGGAACTGCCCGCTTGGGTAGGGAAGAAGGGATGAGACCCAGAGAAGAAGGAGAGAGGCCAGATTCATCTGTACATGAGGGAGGCAGAATAGGAAATGGGTATCCTGGACAGTAAACATGGGGCCAGGGACCTTTCCTAAGAGGAATCTTATCTGGTAAGGAAACTGAAGCCCCACCCCCCCACCCCCGCCCAGGGATTTCCTAATCATACAGCTAGTTAACAGCAAAAGCACTCCACATCTCTAACTGCTAGAAAAAACTCGTTACTCTTTCTACATCCCATTGGATTGTCCCTATCAGACTCATCTTTGTTGTTGTTTCATTGTTTATTTTCTTTAGTGATCCTGAATTTCTTTTAAACTCTTTGGTCATCTTCCAAGCACTGATATACTCAGAAGTATGGAATTATGCCCTGAATGCCCATGTAGAGAGATTTTATAGTCCCCCACTGACTATTTGAGAAAAAGAAGGATATATATATATAAAAAAAAAATGAATCCACCTAGCACATCTTCACAATGGGGTCAAAACTCCCAGATTTGGGCTGTAGTGCCTGCAGAGTGCCCTGTCTATAAAGGATGTTTGTTGAAATCTACTGATGAAATCAGTGAGCCATTTATATATTACAAGTGTTGGAACTTCTTAATCTGAGCCAGTTCTTTCTCAATCCTGACAGCAATTCCAGAGTTTCCAGTGCAAAATCAACATACCTCAGTTCAATTCAGTTGCTCAATCGTGTCTGATTCTGTGACCACATGCACTGCAGCGTGCCAGGCTTCCCTGTCCATCACCAACAGCTGAAGCTTGCTCAAACTCATGTCCATCAAGTCAGTGGTGCCATCCAACCACCTCATCCTCTGTCATCCCCTTCTTCTCCTGCCTTCAATATTTCCCATCATCAGGGTCTTTTCCAGTGAGTCAGTTCTTGACATCAGGTGGCCAAAGAATTGGAGTTTCAGCTTCAGCATCAGTCTTTCCAATGAATATTCAGGACTGATTTCCTTTAGGATTGACTGGTTTAAACTCCTGGCTGTCCCAAGGACTCCAAGAGTCTTCTCCAAAACCACAGTTCAAAAGCATCAATTCTTTGGTGTTCAGCTTCCTTTATGGTCCAACTCTCACATCCATACATGACTACTGGAAAAACCATAGCTTTGACTAGATGGACCTTTGTTGGTAAAGTAATGCCTCTGCTTTTAAACATGCTGTCTAGGTTGGTCATAGCTTTTCTTCCAGGGAGCAAGTGTCTTTATATTTCATGGCTGAAGTCACCATCTATAGTGATTTTGGAGCCCAAGAAAATAAAGTCAGCCACTGTTTCCACTGTTTCCCCATCTATTTGTCATGAAGTGATGGGACCAGATGCCATGATCTTAGTTTTTTGAATATTGAGTTTGAAGCCAGCTTTTTCACTCTCCTCTTTCACATTCATCAAGAGGCTCTTTAGTTCCTCTTCACTTTCTGCCATAAGGATGGTGTCATCTGTATATCTGAGGTTATTGATACTTCTCACAGCAATCTTGATTCCAGCTTGTGCTTCATCCAGACCGGCATTTCACATGATGTACTCTGCATATAAGTTAAATAAGCAGGGTGACAATATACAGCCTTGATGTACTCCTTTCCCAATTTGGAGCCAGTCTGTTGTTCCAGTCTCAACTGTTGCTCCTCTCTCAATTATCCTGCTATTCTTGTCTTGAAGTTTCAGTCCACAGGGAATGAATCTCCAATTGCTTTACCCAGTGTGGGGTGGGGTGGAGGGTAGGGCCGGAGGAGGAAGGGGTTATAACTACCTCCTGCCTCAGTTGTGTGACCTTGAGTCATTCATGTAAATATCAAATGATTCAGGCCCTGCTGTTCACCCCTTACAAAATCAAACTCATAAAGATTTGTATTCTGTCTTTCATCAGAATGCTGGCAATCTGGGGAGATGGTGGACTCTGTGTCCCCAAAGAACCACCTCCAAAAAGTATTCTCAGCCATGAAAGTTTTAAAGGAAAGGAGAGAAGTAATCTCAGTTAATCACTGAGATGGGTGGGAAGGAGGGTCAGAGTCATCGCCATCCCTTCACTGTGTGCTAGCTTGGGGACTCCTCGTGATCTTCCTCTAGATGTTGTCTTGTTCACACAGTTTGTTTGGGAGATTACTAAAGGCAAAGCTAGGGAAGAGATCTGGTCATCTGTTAATTACTTGTTATTTTTTTCTACTTCTTTGAAAGAACTAACAAGTTAGGCAAGATATTGTGTGATTAAAATATTTGAAAGGTGTTCTCCAGCCAGAGATGAGTAGAGTTTGGGGATGCCTGGTTGAAAGTTAGTTACAATAGCTTTGCTAAAGTGTCAAGGAAAGAGCCTTCCTGCTGAGGGTGGTTTCCTGCAAAGAGCTGCTTACAATATAACCTCCCTGAGCCTCAAATTCCTTGAGTATAAAATAGTATTTCTCTTCCAAATTAGCTGGGAAGATGAAATAACATTATATGTGCAAAGAGAGGAGCCTCGTACCTCCCTCCCATTTGTACATTTGAAGTCTCAGCAATCTTGAGCTCCTTCCTCCACACTGAAACATTTACTTATCCATAAGAAACTCTCAAAAAATGCCAAGAACTTTTAAAATCACCTACTATGAATGCATATATGGCCAGCAATGCAAGTGGTGAATTTACAGGTAAATGGATTTTCCTTACATTCTTATTCCTTCATTTCTTTTTTATTATTATTATTTTTATTGGAGGATAATCACTTTGCAATATTGTGCTGGTTCCTGCCATACATCAGCATGAATTAGCCACAGGTATCCATATGCCCCTTCCCTCCTGAATCCCTCTCCCATGTCTCTCCCCATCCTACCCAGCTTGACAGGAACATTAACGAAACAGCTAATTGTCACATACATAAAAATTGGTGAACATCATTTCTGATGTACAACCGCTGAAAATAATATTTTAGGCACATTCTGCTTTTCCCCTGACTAAAGCATTGTGTAAATTCAGTGTAGCTAATACTGGAATGTCAATTGCCCTGGGAGTGCACGCTAATTAAAAATGGAGAGAAGCCAACAGGGGCAAGTGGTGTGCAGCACTCAAACATTTGGGTTTGGTAAAATACTGCAAATCTGATTGTTTGTATTGCAAACCGTTAGGACAGGAATGATGTTTTTTTTAAATCTGTACAACCCCAAGGATCTGTTGTTGCTCTATAAACATGAAATAAAATAGTAATATTCATAGTTTGCTATGTACATTTGTCAAACCTCCTGAGTCTGATATATCCAGTTGGGATTATTTCTAGCAGCTGCTTAGAAACTAATTTCTAGGAAGATGACAGAAAGTCCTCTCTTTCTTTCCAGAACTTGTTGTTTTAGTCATCTTCCAAGAATAAAGAAATCATTCATCATCCAGAGAGCCTTTCTGAATTGAGAAGCTTTCTGAGAAGCTGTCAGTACCCCAACCCCACTTTTTCTGATCATGTATCTCTCTTGATTGCTCTTACAGAAATTGACCCAAATTAGAGCTTTACACTTATCCTTCATTTCTCATAAAATAAAAAGAAAATTAATTTATTATATAGTGCAATTAATCTAATATGCAATATCCAATTACTAGACAATGCATTGGGCTTGCCTGGTGACTCAAATGGTATAAAGAATCCTCCTGTAATGGAGGAGACCTGGGTTTGAGCCCCAATTCAATCCCCTGGAGGAGGACAGGACAACCCACTCCAGTATTCTTTCCTGGAGAATCCCCATGGACAGAGGAGCCTGGTGGGCTGCAGTCCCTGGCGTCACAAAGGTCAGATATGACTGAGCAACTAAGCACAGCACACAGACAATGCATAACCTTAACAAAACTACCCAGGCTCAAATCACAGCTCTTTCATTTATTACTTGTATGACTTCGCACAATTCTTCTAACTCTCTGTGTCTCACTTCTTCATGCATAAAATTTGGATAATAATGTTACTTACTTAACAGAGTGATTAGAAAGACTAAATGAATTAATATTTGTAAAATATTTAGAATAGTGTCTGGAACACAGTAAGAACTGTATAAAATAAATATTGGTTATTTTTATATAAGCCACAAAAGGATGACTAATGTTCAATGCAAAACAAAAGACATCTCATGCCCATGTGCAACAGAAATAGTTTAGTTAAGTACATTGGTCACAGAAAACCCATCAACACAGTCCTTCCATTTGACTTCCTTATCTGCCAAGACCAATAGTAGCTGAAATAACTACTACCTAAAACAAATAGATGTCAATTCTAAAATAGAAATTGTCCATTTAGAAACCTGCCTTACTCTGACTTGAAGGAGTTGAACATAAGCAATTTGTTGGGAAAAAGAAATGAAACGCAACATCTGCAGTATTAACATGTGAGGAGCTCAGAGCATCCAATAGAAGGGATGTCACGGGAGCACTGCTTCTCCCTACCTCACTCTCATCCTTAATCTCAGTCACATCTGACTACTCACTATCTCCTAACACACCCCAAGTTTTGTGTCTGTGGCCCTCATAAGGGCCATAAGTCATCCTCCAACCACCTCAAATATTTCTATCTCACCTACCACCCTTTCCTCAGAGTAAACTCTATTCAACTTGACTGAATAGTCACAGATACAGAAAACAAATCTATGGTTACCAGGTATTAAGCAGAAGGGAAGGGATAAACTGGGAGATTAGGAATGACATATACACGCTCACTTTACTCACTTCAGTTGCTCAGTCATGTCCAACTCTTTGCAACCCCATGGACTGCAGCACACCAAGCTTCCCTGTCCATCACCAACTCCTGGAGCTTACTCAAACTCATGTCCATCAAGTTAGTGATGCCATGCAACCATCTCATCCTCTGATATCCTCTTCTCCTCCCGCCTTTAATCTTTCCTAGCATCAGGATCTTTTCCAATGAGTCAGTTATTCACATCAGATGGCCAAAGCATTGGAGCTTCAGCATCAGTCCTTCTGATGAATATTCAGGACTAAATTCCTTTAGGATGGACTGGTTGGATCTCCTTGCAGTCCAAGGGACTCTCAAGAGTCTTCTCCAACACCACAGTTCAAAAGCATCAATTCTTTGGCTCTCAGCTTTCTTTATGGTCCAACTCTCACATCCATACATGACTACTGGGAGAATCATAGATTTGACTAGACGGACCTTTGTTGACAAAGTAATGTCTCTACTTTTTAATATGCTGTATGGGTTGGTCATAGCTTTTCTTCCAAAGAGCAAGTGTCTTTTAATTTTATGACTGTGGTCACCATCTGCAGTGATTTTGGAGCCCAAAAAATTAAAGTCTCTCACTGTTTCCATTGTTTCCCCATCTATTTGCCATGAAGTGATGGGACCGGATGCCATCATCTTAGTTTTCTGCATGTTGAATTCTAAGCCAACTTTTTCACTCCCTTCTTTCACTTTCATCAAGAGGTCTTTAGTTCCTCTTTGTTTTCTGCCATAAGTGTGGTGTCATCTGCATATTTGAGATTATTGATATTTCTCCCAGCAATCTTGATTCCACCTTGTGCTTCATCCAGCCCGGCATTTCACTTGATGTTCTCTGTATATAAGTTAAACAAGCAGGCTGACAATATACAGCCTTAACATACTCCTTTCCCAATTTGGTACCAATCTGTTGTTCCACATCCAGTTCTAAC
This sequence comes from Giraffa tippelskirchi, assembly GCF_054371585.1. Taxonomy (NCBI): domain Eukaryota; kingdom Metazoa; phylum Chordata; class Mammalia; order Artiodactyla; family Giraffidae; genus Giraffa; species Giraffa tippelskirchi. Next base: position 129,248,303 of record NC_137277.1, read on the forward strand.
TGTTGCTTCTTGACCTGTATACAGGTTTCGCAGGAGGCAGGTCAGATTGTCTGTTATTCCCATTGCTTGAAGAATTTTCCACAGTTTGTTGTGATCCACACAGTCAAAGGCTTTGGAATAGTCCATAAAGCAAAAGTAAATGTTTTTCTGGAACTCTCTTGCTTTTTCAATGATCCACCAGATGTTGGCAGTTTGATCTTTGGTTCCTCTGCCTTTTCTAAAACCAGCTTGAACATCTGGAAGTTCACTGTTCATGTACTGTTGAAGCCTTGCCTGGAGAATTTTGAGCATTACTTTGATAGTGTGTGAGATGAGTGCAATTGTGTGGTAGCTTGAACATTCTTTGGCATTGCCTTTCTTTGGGATTGGAACTATGTACTAAATAGATAACTAATAACCTACTGTATAGCACAAGGAATGCTATCAATACTCTGTAATAACCTATACAGGAAAAAAGTGGATATATGTATAACTGACGCCTGAACACTCTGTAATACAGAGTACTCAATATTCTGTAATAACCTATACAGAAAAGATATCTAAAAATGGATATATATATATATAACTGACTCACTTTGCTGTACACCTGAAACTAACACATTGTAAATCAACTATATATCATGCTTAGTTTCTCAAAAGTCATGTCCATATCCTTTGTGACCTCATGGACTGTAGCCCACCATGCTCCTCTGTCCATGGAATTTCCTAGGCAAGAATACTAGAGTGGGTTGCCTTTCCTCCTCCAGGGGATTGAGCCACTGTCTCCTGCACTGGCATTTGGATTCTTTACCACTGCACCACCAGAGAATAGTACTCCAATAGAATTAAAAAACAAAACAAACAAACAAAAAAACTTGACTCAATAAACTCTAAAACACTCCCAGATCCCCAAGCAAATTTGGCAGCTCTCTCCTTTACATTCCACACAAATGAAACAATTTTCCTTCTTGCAGTTCACTCACTTGCCTCTTATTTCCATTAAATGCAGAGATTCTTACAGGCAAACAATTGTCTCTACAATTCTTTCTCTATATCACCAACCTCTAGAAAAATGAAACATACACACTATCGATACAAGAGCAATATCTGTGTAATAATTTAATTAACTCAACTGTTGATTAGGAGGAGAAACTGAGACAAAATAAGGAAATTAGCAGCAGTTTTATATGCAGAGAACACAGATCACTCCTTAGCAATTTCCTGAAGGTTAGCCCTGCCAAGAGATCTCCTCAAATTCCCAAACTGCTTTGTGAACAAAAAAAGGTAAGAAAAAACTCTTATAAACTCAGACTTATAGAATTCTAATATGTTGAAATTCATCCTAATTCTAACTTGAAAGTGAAAATGAAAGTGAAGTCGCTCAGTCGTGTCTGACTCTTTGTGACCCCATGGACTGCAGCCTACCAGACTCCTCTGTCCATGGGATTTTCCAGACAAGAGTGCTGGAGTGGGTTGCCATATCCTTCTCCAGGGGATCTTCCCGACCCAGGGATCGAACCCGGGTCTCCCACGTTGTAGGCAGATGCTTTACCGTCTGAGCCACCAGGGACTCCTTTTCATAAAACCAATGACATTAATTAAACACTGTTTTGACTCTCCCATTAGCGTCTTGATGAAGAAAACTTGTTCTGGAAGTGAACGCCTGCACACAGAATTTCTTGCAGGATCAGAGGTTCTAGTTAGTGTGTATTGACGTGGGAAGGGCAAAAAAGAAATCAAGAAAACATTAATTGCCCCAAACTACTAATCTGTGAGAAATGAGGCAAAATATAAGGAATAATTCTGACATTTTATGCTACTCTGCACTCATATGTCCTTGCCCAAAGTGATTTCTTTGTCTCAAAAAAGGATATTCAATTAGATCAATTAGTTGTTCTAACTGTGCCAGGAAACCAGACTTAAGTACTATGCTTATATGAAAAAAAAATATATGTATCACAAGAGTTAGTCAAAAAGCACTCTATAAAATCCATTCTGAAAGCCCCTTCCCAGATTCAAATCTGCCTAGAGCTTATTTCACTAAGTGCATCTCAACAGTGACACCTATAGATGCAGGAGGATATATATGTTTGTCATCTCATTGATAGGGAGTCGACGAAGTTACCTTTCGATTCCAAAGAAAATACTCCTTTGTACTTTCATTATTTAAAGTATTTATTTATCATTCATCTTCCCTTATTTAATCTAGCTGGTTTTTTTCTTTTCTGAAGCTGAAGTTTGAAGTATTGCAGAAAGTCAAAGACACACAATGCATTTACATTTGGGTCAAACTCATCTTCATAAATAAAACAAATAGCAGAAAAAGAATCACTGTTTGTCCATTCTAACACAGGAAGGATAGAATATCTGACCAACCTTAATCTGCCTTAAGATAAACACAGTAAGGAAAACTGAGGATGAAGCAAATTAATCAACAGTAAGGTGCTAGTGAAAACAGGAGATACCTGACATGCATCCTTGCCGAAGTTAAAATCTTTATAAGGATAAAGCAAGGTGAAGATTGCTATCTAAACTGCTTACACTTTGTCACTCAAACCATAAGGATTTATTCAATTGAATTACAAAACAGAAAACTGATTAATTTTATGTTATCCCTCTTCTCAGTTCCTCCAAAAACAAAATCTGTGGACCTTAAGTTCTTTGAATAAATGTGATTATATTTATCCTTCCTTTTCAGAGCTCCTTTGTGACTTGAAGTCAATGACATTCACCTCTCACATCACACAACTACTACATTCAACCTCACAGTACAGTACAAATGGGATCAGAATTTTGCACATAAATAGTGTCTACACAATAGCGTAAATAGTTGCAAGTGGAAAATTCAAACAGCATTTTCCATGAAATGATCCAGAGCCACAGTTTGGGATAATTTTTTCCACTTAACTGATTGAAATAAGCTTTTGTTTTTAAAATCAAACACAAAAACCCAGTTTTCATTCAAACCCATCAAAATCAAAACTAAAAAGAAAACTACTACTACCAAGTGCTACCCACAAGTGAAAAAAAAGAGAAATTCATTTTCTAGGACTAACTACCTAAGTTCACGCATGAGCATACAAAAACATTAAAGTTCTAAAAAAGCTGGAAGAAATACACTGAAAACTAATCACTGTAGTTTCTGGCAGGCAGAGAAGCATTAACAGTAATATAACAATAATAGCATGGTGTAATGGAGAGAGAAACTAGAAATCTGAAGATATGGGTTGTGGTTCATTTGCATCTGTGGTAGATGACCTTGGAAATTTAAATTCCTTTGAATAAACAACATCTAAACTTGTATTTCCTTACGTAAAATAGAAGTCGTAGCTGACCCCATTTAACGCTACAGGAATTAGCAGCTTTCTAAAGTCATCATCATCATTACCATCAACATTTTTATCATAACCCCTCTCCAACACTGCCTTTAGGGAGAGGATGCCTGGGGGTACGCTTAGTCACCAAGTCGTGTTGGACTCTACTACCCCATGGACTATAGCCCACCAGGCTCCTCTGTCCATGGGATTCTCCAGGCAAGAATCCTCGAGTGGGTTGCCATTTCCTCCTCCAAGGGATCTTCCCTACCCAGGGGTCAAACCTGCCTCACCTGCATTGGCAGGCAGATTCTTTACCACTGAGCCACCTGGGAAGCCCTAGAGAGAGCACAATTACCAGTTTTGTTAACTGTTACTTAATTGAACACAAATGACAAAGATGTAAGGCCTATTTTCATCTTTTAAAAACAGTCTGCAGAAAATTAACAATGTTAACATTTTTAGTAATGAGCTAGAATTCTTATAAGAGTAGATACTTTGAATTGTCCAACTGACCTCTGCACCAAATTTATATGAATAAATGTATTTGTTTATTTTTCTGATCACCAAAGTGGTAGGACATGCTTATGGTTAACAAACTTGGAAACCTTTGAAAGTTTTAAAGAATAATCTCCATCCCAACTAATAATACTGACACCCCCCAAAAAAAGTACTATTAACAACTTAGTGTTTCTACTAACAGATTTTATTTTTATGCAGCTTTAAGTGTTTTTTTGTAAGAATTATCTGTATTTCTAAGGAGCAGTTTTTTGACTGGCCCATTCCATCTTGTTATTTTATTTTCTATTTCATTAAATTGTGCTCATTCGGCTATAAAAACTAAGCAGACTGAAGTGTTTCAATAAAGCCCTTAACAATGCAGATTACATTCATTTCGAAAAAAATGAAGAGGCAAAGGATTCTAAATGACTATATCTGATTCACGTTTCATCTTAGTAACAATAAAAAAGCTACCTAGCATTAATAAAGAGGTATGCTTAGAAGTGAGGTAAGGGCCCAATAAGATCTAATACAGTCTCTATCATGTGAAGGCCCTCAAAACAAATGTCACTACGGTCACCAAATGTTGAAAACTTCCTTTTTTACTCTTACTGCCCTCCCATCAGTGGAGTTTATTGTTGTTCAGTAGCTAAGTCATGCCCAACTATTTGCAATCCCAAGAACTGCAGCTCACCAGGCTTCTCTATCCTCCACTACCTCCCAGAGTTTCATTTCCATTGAATCGGTGATGCTATCTAACCATCTCATCCTCTATCATCCCATTCTCCTTTTGCCTTCAATCTTTCCCAGCAACAGGGTCTTTTCCAATGAGTCGACTCTTCGCATCAGGTGTCCAAAGTATGAACATCAGCTTCAGCATCAGTCCTTTCATGGAATCTTCAGGGTTGATTTCCTTTGGGATTGACTGGTTTGATTTCATGCAGCCCACAGGACTCTCAAGAGTCTTCTCTAGCACCAAAGTTCAAAGTCATCAATTCTTTGGTGTTCAGCCTTCTTTATAGCCCAACTCTCATATCCATACATGACTACTGGAAAAACCAGTTCAGTCAGTCAATCAGTTCAGTTGCTCAGTCGTGTCTGACTCTTTGCAACCCCATGGACTGCAGCACACCAGGCTTCCCTGTCCATCACAAACTCCCAGAGCTTACTCAAACTCACGTCCATTGAGTCAGTGATACTATCCAACCATCTCATCCTAAGCTTTGACTACATGGACCTTTGCCAGCAAAGTGATGTCTCTGCTTTTTAATACACTGAAAGTCATACAAAGTTTGAACCTTGAGCCCTCACAGGATGAGAGCAGGAACCAGGACAGGAGGTAGAGCACTGGCAGCCAGTTGGAAACACCCCAGCATAAGCTCTAGCAAGCCTCGGGCAGATTGACCCCTTGGAATTGTCATAGCCCAGGACTCCGCTGAAGCCTTGTCTGATTGTCACATCAAGGGTACATGGCTTTTGCTCCTGTGCTCCCTTCTACTGAAGCACTTGCTGCACCAAACTGTGTTCACATCGGCAAAACTTGACCGTGAACCCCTGAGCAGCAGGCTCTACATCCATCTTCTGTGTATCTCTAACTAAACACCTGGCACTCAAAGAAATTTGATAATTAAATTAATGAACAAATGAAGTTTGGCCATTTAAGGGTACAACGTGGCCATTCACAAAAATCTCAGTTCTACAACCAAAAAATTATTGAAAATCATATTAGATCTTCAAAGAAGCCCCTTGAAGAGATGAAAAGGGAAATTACATTGCAGATCTCATCACCTCCTGACTCCCCCCAAAGTCCATCTATCACAGCAGCCCCTCTCAATCCCCTTCTTTCTCTCTCCCTCTTCTTCTCCTCTGCTCTCTCAAAACTCCTGACTGGCCATTGTAGAAGCTGCCCCCTACTTCTTCCTAACATTTGAACTTTTCTCAGCACCAAGCTAAAATTACACTGATTATTTACAGCAACACGGAAGTCCAGGCTTGGCAGCCTCCTGAGAGCAAAGTATCCTTTCTCCTCAGAAGCAGGCTTGAGGGAAGGCTATAAATACTTAAGCATTAATATTATTATCCTTGTCACAGAAAAAAAAAAGAATTAATGATTTCCTGGGCCCTCTCTGGGGATGACCTCAATGCCTCCATCCCTTGATCCTTTCATCTCATTACCGTTTCCTCCCTAACATCTTCCTTCCTTCCAGTCAGAAACTGTCATATGTAAGTAATGGGCCATGTGCACAGATCCTATTCCTTCAATGAACGGGGACTCTTTCCACTCCCACCCCCGTGTCTCCACAGGGTGCTCAATGTCTGTGTGTCATCCCTGAGCAATTTTCATCAACTTGCTCAGAACTTGCCTGAGGAGAAGGGGGGCTGGAGCAGAACCGTCTCTTTAATGGGATTTTAATGTGATCTTCAGCAAACTAATCTTATTTAGATATCATAGGAAGCCATGTAATCTCATCTGGGCACTCTTATTTCCTACAGAAAAGGGAAAGCTTTGTAATTCATTTTCAGCAACAGGAACACTTTAATAAAATCTGCTTCTGAAGGTTAAATGATCAGACAAACAGCTGCCGCCCTGAGACCTTATATCCATTTCATTGATTGGGGCAAGCAAGACAACAAAATGACCACTACAGAGGTTGTTTAAATAAAATTTATGCTGAGAGCTTAAGTCACTGTCATAGGTCTCGATTTTTTGCCAGTGTTTCCAGTGCTGAGGGAGGCAGGATGAAATGAGTCGGGGTCTATAAGGATAAAGTCCTTAATATGATTCTGCCACCTACTTGCCAGTTGCAACCTTGAGTCTTTCTAAGCCTCAGTTTCTTTACTAAAAATGACAATGCAATGGCCTGTTTTCAGACATTTGGCAACCATGACAGGCTCATAAAATAGGTGCTCCTTCAAAACTATATTTTTTAAAGGTTTGTCCAAAGTATAGTGGCGAACGAAATGGCACCCCACTCCAGTACTCTTGCCTGGAGAATCCCATGGATGGAGGAGCCTGATAGGCTGCAGTCCATGGGGTCGCTAAGGGTTGGACACAACTGAGCAACTTCACTTTCACTTTTCACTTTCATGCATTGGAGAAGGAAATGGCAACCCATTCCAGTGTTCTTGCCTGGAGAATCCCAGGGACGGGGGAGCCTGGTGGGCTACCGTCTATGGGGTCGCACAGAGTCGGACACGACTGAAGCAACTTAGCAGCAGCAGCATCAGCAGCCAAAGCATAATGACGGAAGGGGCTGGAGACCACAGTGAAGCAGAAGTCCAAAGGAGCTGAGCAGAGACAGCAACGCTCATTCAGTCTCTCCATCATCAACTCCAACAACAGCTCTGGGCCCAAGCACCTAAAACCCTCTATCCCTAGGAGGAGTTCCAAGAAATACAGTCTTCTCTCTCACCCAGGGATGTTTTAGTACTTCACAGATGGACTACCTGGAAACCCATCTAAATACCACATGCATAATACAGTCCTGCCTACTTTAGAACTCATAGGAAGATCTGAGCATTACTATCCATCAAGCTGAACAAAGGGCTAGACTGAATGTTTGTCTCTCCCAGATTCACAGGTTGAAACCTAATCTCCAATGTGATGGTTTTGGAGGTGGAATCTTTGGGAGGTGACCAGGTCATGACAGTGGAGCCCTCATGAAAGGGGTTAGTGTCTTTATAAGGAGACCTCAGGAAGAGTCTGGGGGAGAATGTGCATGCGAAGTTGTTTCAATCATGTCTGACTCTCTGCAACCCCATGGACTGTAGCCCACCAGGCTCCTCTATCCATGAGATTCTTCAGGCAAGAATACTGGAGTGGGTTGCCATGCCCTCCTCCAGGGAATCTTCCTGACCCAGGGATCAAACCTGCATCTCTTATGTCTCCTGCTTTGGCAGGCAAGTTCTTTACAGCTAGTGCCACCCGGGAAGCCCTTGGGGAAGAACGGATACATGTATATGTATGGCTGAGTCCCTTTGCTGTCCATCTGAACTTATCACAACATTGTTAATCAGCTGTACTTCAATACAAAGTAAAAAATTTTTTAAAAAGGAAACCCCAGGAAGCTCCCTTTCCCCTTCTGCTGTGTGAGAACACAGCAAGAAGGCAGCTGTCTGTAAACCAGGAAGTGGGATGTCATCAGACACTGAATCTGCTGCTGCTTTGATTTTGGACTTCCCAGCCTCCAGAACTATAAGAAATAAATTTCTGCTGTTTGTAAGTCACTCAGCCTATGGTTGGGCTTCTCTGGTGGCTCAGTCAGTAAAAAAATCTGCCTGCAGTGCAGATTTCCTGCACTGCAGGAGACCCAGATTCAATCCCTGAGTCGGGAAGATCCCCTGGAGAAGGAAATGGCAACCTATTCCAGTATTCTTGCCTTGAGAATCCCATGGACAGAGGAGCCTGGTGGGCTATAGTCCATGTGGTCATAAGAGTCAGACATAGCTTAGCAACTAAACCACCACCACCACCAGTCTATGGTATTCTGTTATAGCAGCCCAAGGGGACTAAGACAACTTTTACTACAGTTCCGTCTTCTTTTTGTGTATGTCTCTTACCCCAAAGTATGAACTCATTGAGTTAGGGACTGGGCTTATCCATTTGTCTACTCCCAGCAGCTAACATAGGATCTGATATATAACAAATGTTTGTTGTTATCAAAGATTTGTGCTGAGTAAATATTTGTTGAATGAAAGATGAGTCCATGTGTCATGCTTAATGGCTACAGACGTAAAGATTCTATAGACATTATCATCTTTAATTCTCACCAAAAAACCTATGATGTAATTATAATTTTTGAAGCTAGAGTTCAAAAAGGATCATTTGTATAATATACATTTTGTAGATGACCAGTTGGAATTTAAATCCTGGTTTCTCTGATTCCAAGGTCAAATTTTTTTTTTTATCATGATTTCTCACCAACTTATATGTAAACTATGAGTTAGAATTACTGTTAATTAATGTGAAGCGTAAGTCATTAATTTTGTTAAGGATTACTTCTTAGCCCTTTCAACATGATTAGATGACTCAGTGTAAACAATAATCATGAAGACTTCCCATTTGCTGAGTCTTGTCTATTGAGGTTTCTTCTTTCCTGAAACTTCATCTCCTTTCTTCTAAGAAAAATCTTTCCCTAAGGGAGGGCCAACCCTGTGTAAGGCAATGAGGAGCCACAACCTACATATGTGATAAGATTTGAAGGAAACTTCTACTTGTTCTCAAAATATCCCTACCACTCTATCTTAACCCAGGTCCCAGTGAACAGATTCTCATGTAAAGATTTGTATGTAGGAGTTCTGGCTGCTTCTGCTGCTAAGTTGCTCCAGTTGTGTCTGACTCTGTGCAACCCCATAGACGCAGCCCACCAGGCTCTGCCGTCCCTGGGATTCTCCAGGCAAGAACACTGGAGTGGGTTGCCATTTCCTTGGGGGTGGTATATTCAGAAACAATGCCTGTAAAGAGTATAAGGATGGATTAGGATAAAGGGAGGAGTTGAGCCACAGTTCAATTTCTAGAGAAGCCTCAGCTGATTCTTCAGGGAACTTTGGGGCTGTATAGCTCTTCAGAATTGTCCCTACTTTAGGTAAGAAAGCTAGACCTTTATATCCCAGCATTGACCAATATTAGAGGCAAAGAGCTCTCTGCAAGGGTACTTAACTTGGTTGAGTCAGCTTCAAAAAGATGAAGACAATGCCAGGAGAAGAGCCATCAAAACTGTCATTCTCAGTAACTGAGGAATGAGTGTGTCCATCATAAGTGGAGGGCGGAGTGGGATGGGGTGGGGGATGACACCTGGGCAGTGTAGCATCCCTTACATCACTGTGTTTGGATCTACTTGCTTCATTTGGATCTACTTGCTTCATTAAGTAACTGTTACCTTGGGAATAGCTTCTCCAGGATGTATCTCCTACTGCTATACCTGCTCTCAAGGCCACAAGGGATACTCATTGTCTCTCTTTTCTGCAACTCATGTCAGGTTTCCATCTCCATTTGTTAGCACCCGGCTGGGCTACATGGCTTACATAGTGGAATGACTGAGACCCTCATCCTGAGAGGTCTGAGCCTTCTCAGTCTCTGCACATATTCATTTATGCCATGCTGGGAAAGAAGTTATCAAGAGGACCTCCCACACAATGAATCACTTGGGCAACAAGCTATTTCTCTGTCCCTGTTGTGAAACAGCAGCCCCACCTCTTCCTAACTGTCAGGATCAATGATCATTGCCAGCTAGTGACTCCTCCTGCTGGCTTCCTGACATGAGTAGCCCAAGGGAGGTTAGTAGCAACAAGAGATTAACGCTTAATGGACTCTTACTCTCTCCTCTCATGGAGGTATTCCTTCTCTCAGAATCAAGACCTCTAGACTTACAAAGTGAGGAGACAGGAGGCGCAAACTCTCCAATGGTTCATCACTCCTTTTTCTAACCTGTTTTCCTCAGACCTTTGTAACCTTTCTAACCAAGCGCTGTTGATTTAGAATGTGCACTGCATCCCCCAGCTCATGTTACGGCTATACCTTTCAAAAGCCATTTCATCATTCTATCAAGCTCACAGCCTTTGTGGGTATGATATATGATAGGGCCATAGGATCTCATGATCACGTGCCCACTGCCTCATCTCCTTTGCTGTGGGACCCTTCATCTTGGATATTGAAAAATTCCTTTGCCATTGAATCACAATGACCTATAAATCTTTGGATACTAGTGCTGGCTGAGGCACAGAGTACAGGGAAAGAAAAATCACACCCATATATTCATTGACCCCACTCAAGACAAATCACTGTCCTTCAAGGGTAAAAGGGATCCAATGTAATCAGCACACCACAGAATGTCCAGTTGCTCTCCTCAAGGGATGGTGCTACAGCAGGGGCTCAGGATCCAACTCTGTTGCAGAAAGGTTGAACCCTCAGCAGCAGCACAGTCATATCAGCCTCAGTAAAAGAAAGCTCATGCTGCTGACCTTAGGCATAGCTTCCACCCCTACCATCAGGGCACTCATTTGTGAGCTCATGCAATAGAGAGTCTGATGACAGCGGCTGGCTGACATGAACGGTCTGAGACTATCTCGCTCTGGCTGTTTACTACCTCTCCCATGGTGGATGCTCACTGATGAGCAATAACATGGCTTACAAAGATCACCCTTTGTGCCCACTCCCCCGTGTCCATCCACATGACTTCATGCTCCCAATCTAAATATTTTTCATTCCAGACCCCTTACCAACTAGCCCAGACATTCATGAATATTTATGAGTTTATGTGTGTGTGTGTGTGTGTGTGTGTGTGTGTGTGCATGCTCACTTGTGTCTGACTCTTTGTGACCCCATGGACTGTTGCCCTCCAGGCTCCTCTCTCCATGAGATTTCCTAGGCAAGAACACTGGAGTGTGTTGTCATTTCCTCCTCCAGGGGTTCTTCCCAACCCAGGGATTGAACCCACATCCCCAATGTCTCCTGAATTGTAGGCATTTTCTTCACCACTGAGCCATGAGAGAAGCCCATGTATGTTTTTACATAGTGCCCATTCTAGTTCCCAAAAAAGTGGGTAATTGATTACAGCACCCAAATCTTTGCCCCTGAAATGTTTCCCAGTGCTGTTGTTTTTTTAAAGAAAGCCTTAACTGGGACTGAAGTGTAGCATTAGTTCCTTTTCGGCATATATCTCTTGCCCTAGAGACACCATGTTCTATTAACTATCTCTGGAGCTCTCTGTGGGTTGTACCCCAGGCTGCCATTCTAACCTTGCCACTCATTACAATTTTACCCATTTTGCCTCTGATAAAGTGTCACCAGTCAGCCTCTATTATTTCAGGATCTGATCATACCCATTGCAATCAGGGAGCCTGGTTCTGTAACAGCACCTCCTACTGTCAGCCCTGGTTTAATCTCAGTGCTGCTAGGTCCCCTCTCACCAGGGCATCCCTAATTGCTGTGGTAAATGGAGTGTCCTGCAGGCCCTCCTAAAGAACAATCAGCTTTCCTACTTTTCATTGCATATCCGCACTAACATGCCTTCTTTCTCTGAGCATTTTGTGCCTTTCTTCTATTGTCTGCCACAGCAGTTGTGGTTTTTCTACTTCCCATTGCTTTCTCTAAGCTTCCAAGAGTCATTCCAGCAGCTTGTTAGCACAGTCTCCCAGGGTCCTTTTCTGTATCATGGGAGAGCTGAATCCTGTATCACAGGAGAGGGCTCTCATTTTCATCAATTCTCCGTTATCCAACTTTACTGTTTATCACCCCTTGATTCAGCACCCTCAGGATCCAGTCCCATAAATGCTGTCTCAACTCTGCAGGTACGTAATGGCTATGTCCTACAGTACCTTTGGTTTAGAGTCTGTTTTTCCCCAGGCAGACCTGGCACCTCACTGGCCAAGTTAGGTCATGATTTGACAATATTTATGGGTCTGGTGGTCAAGAAAGGAGAGTAAAGTTTCATCATAAGGTCAGCACATAGCATCTTGCAAGCAGAGGTCTCTGCATTGTCTTCAAGCAAGGCAGGAAAGGCTAGTCTTCTAAAGGAAGGAGTGAGCCACTTCTGAAACCAGAGGGTACAGGGAGACGAATGATCTCAAACTTCTTGAATGCACAGACACAGGTGTCACTGTCTCAAGACTTCAAGTCTCATTCTACCTAAACTAGAGTCCTGTCTTTGTCATAGAAGACTTGCTGAGGCTTCAAATTTAACCTTCTCTGGACTTCAGTGATCAGTGACTCTGGGCCTAATCCTTGGCCAAACATTTTTAGTGACTCGAGCGAGAATTTCTATAAGAGTAGGCACACTGAATTGTCCAGTTGACCTCTGTACCAAACTTATATAAATAGAATTTATTTATTTATTTATCCAAGTACCAAAGAGGTAGGACATATTTATTTTTAGCAAATTTGGAAACTTTTGAAACATATAAAGAATAAAATTAATCTCAGCTTTGTCTGCTCTTCAGCTCCAAAAAAACAGAGTCTCTCTTTTTTTTTTTCTAAGTGTCACTTTTATGTTATCAAGGAGGTTTCCTCACTGGCACAGTTTACCCTAAATTGATGATTAATCACCTTCAGCCTTCTGTTATCCCTCTCCAAAGCACTGATAGCACTTAGCAACAGTCATCTCATTCCACATTCTTTATATTCACTACTTTCCCTCTACCTTCAAAACATCTGAGATATTACACTGTCCACTGATACTTGTGGACTTAAAAAGTAATTGCAACCTAAAAGTTGAGAGTTATGTTTTATTTGGTGGGAATTTTTAGGATTTCAAGCCCAGGAGACAGCATCTCAAGCAACCCTGAGAGAACTGTTCTGAAGGAAAGAGGGGAGGATCCAGGTTATATAGAAGTTTTTCAAGAAAGGGAAGGTGGTTCAAACATCAAAAGATTATTGTTAATGAAAGGAAACCATATATCCCAAGTTAAGGAATTTAGCGCTTTTCTATGTATGGGAAGATGCAAGAATATGGACTCACTGAAATTATTCCTTTCGTATGCACCTCAGCTATCTGGGACAGTAACCTGTGTTTTCACATCCCGAGTTTCCTCATGGCTTACCATAGGGAGTGGTAACAGACTGATGGCTGCTAGATGGCAGATGAAGCACAAGCTGGAATCAAGATTGCCGGGACAAACAATAACAACCTCAGATATGCAGATGGCACCACCCTAATGGCAGAAAGCAAAAAGAAACTGAAGAGCCTCTTGATAAAAAGAGGAAAAGGTTAAAGAGGAGAGTGAAAAAGCTGGCTTCAAACTCAACGTTCAAAAATGAAGATCATGGCATCTGGTTCCATCACTTCATGGCAAATGGATGGGGAAAAGATGGAAACTGTGACAGACTTTATTTTCTTGGGCTCCAAAATCACTGCAGATGGTGATTGCAGCTATGAAATTTAAAGACACTTGCTCCTTAGAAGGAAAGCTATGACAAACATAGACAACGTATTAAAAAGCAGAGACATCACTTTGCTGACAAAAGTTCATATAATCAAAGCTATGGTTTTTCCAATAGTCATGTATGGATGTGAGTGTTGGACGATCAAGATGGCTGAGTGCCAAAGAATTGATGATTTCAAACTGTGGTGCTGGAGAAGACTCCTGAGAGTCCCTTGGATTGCAAGGAGATCAAACCAATCAATCTTAAAGGAAATCAACTTTGGATATTCATTGGAAGGACTGATGCTGAAGCTGAAGCTCCAGTATTTTGGCCACCTGATTCGAAGAACTGACTCATTTGAAAAGACCCTGATGCTGGGAAAGATTGAGGACAGGAGGAGTAGGGGACAACAGAGGATGAGATGGTTGGATGGCATCATCAACTCAATGGACATGAATTTGAGCAAACTCCAGGAGATAGTGAAGGACAGGGAAGCCTGGTGTGCTGCAGTCCATGGGGTAGTACAGAGTCAGACACAACTGAGTGACTGAACAACAGCAACAAGATGGCAGGTATTCTCTCTGTGCTGAGTTCCCTCAGGGCCCACCAGCTTACCATTGCTGATGGCTGCAAATGCTGATGACTATGACATCCTCTGTTTACTTATATGGCAGGGAATATTCCATTTCTTATATTCCATCACTGTTTTGATCACTGTATCTACTGCATACCTTGGGATCCTCTTTGCCATCCAGTCAGTGGGGGACCTAGTTCCAAAGCCCCATTTGAGAGACTGTTCCCTATGATCACGCCTGGTACCCACAGTCTTAGGTACAAGATTTGCATATAGCAGTCTAATGGAAGAGTATGCTTAGAAAAAAAAAAAAAAAAAACTCTGAGGAAATTAAGAAAGCCATTTGAGCAGAGAGAAGCTGAGATACAAACCATTAGTAACACCAGCTTCGGCCATGCCCATAGGGAGCTCTGCCACTAGGAGGGCCTTTCAGAGTTGTTCCCAAGTGGAACAAGGGGAAATGACCTTTGTACTCCTGCATCACTAGCCATTGAATGTGGCTGGTGTGCCTCTTCGCATAAGGTAGCCCCTGTGATTCTTGGAGAGGAATGCACTGTAAATCATTAGCCGTCAACCCTGAGCAGCTAGGGGAAAGAGAACCTCTATGTAGAGAGAGGGACCTGGGTTCTGTACCATAGCATCCATCACAAAGGCATCAAAGGATATTTTTCATGTGCAAAAGATAATAAAACAGACGTGCTAATTGACAACCATTAACATGCCAGATCACAGGATCACAGCAGTCTATGGGATTAAACCCAGCAAAGAGCAAGTGTCTAAGAAACAGAAGATAAGTCTGGCAAATACTGATGAGACCAGAGATAAGAACATAGCGGGCCTTGCAGGGTCCTTTTAGGACACTCCAGCTTGGACAGTCCCATAGTCAGGTGATAGGAGAAAAGCTCAAGTTTCCTAGCGTTAACTTCAAAAATATTCACAACCTAAAAATTGAGAGCACGTTTTATTCAGTGGGAATTTTTAGGATTTCAAACTCAGATAACATCTCAAGTAATCCTGAGTGAACTGCTCCGAGGAGGCAAAGGGAGAAGCAGATTATAGAAGTTTTGCAACAAAGGAGAGGTAGTCTGAATATCAAAAGATTATTATTAATGAAAGAAAACCAGATAGCTCAAGTTAAGGAATTGAGCGCTTTTCTGTACATGAAGATGTAAGTGTATGCGCTCACTGAAATCATTCCTTTCATATGCACCTCAGCTGTCTGGGGCCAGAATCATGTGTTTTCACATCCTGAGCTTCCTTGGGGCTCACCTCAGGGAGTAGCCATAGTCTGATGGCTGCTAGATAGCAGGTATTCTTCTTCCTGAGTTCCCTTAGGGGCTCACTGGCTCACATTGGAGGGCTGCAATCACTGTTTACCGCAGCATGCTTGTTTACTGATATGGCAGGAAATAATTCCATTTCTTAGCAGAAAAAAAGAAGACAAGGAGGAATGAGAGAGGAAGGAACAAAGAAGGGAAGGCAAGTTTCTGTCAACTACAAATTGGCACAAATGCCAAGAGATTTTACCAGCAACTGAACAATGACAAGGGCATTGGCCATCTGCCTATGCTGCTGCAGCTGATGACCTTCAACACTCCCCAAAGGGAATTCAGAGTGGAGTGAGGCACTCTGTGCTCCAGGTAATCTGATGGGAGAGGTCTTTAGTTAGATATCTTCAGGAACCGATTTCATGGTCCCAATCATTACCTCACCTCATATCTAAAAAAGCACTAAATCTCTTCATGGTGACGTCAGCTCCTCACAACTAGCAGAAAACCTTTTGTGAAATGAGTGCTTGGTTGCATTGAACTCCCCTTTCACCAAAATCTTATATATTAACCTTCCCCCACTGCCTCTTTGGAGTAGTCTCTCAGAGCTATATGAGGTGCTGTTTCCCAGGCTGCAGACCTCATTTTGTCCCCGAAAAAACTTAACTGGAAAATCTCAATTGTGCATGCCCATGTCCAGTATGGAACTCTCTGCAACAGACCTGAAGTCTGTTATCATATGTTCAGTTCAGTTCAGTCGCTCAGTCGTGTCCAACTCTCTGCAACCCCATGTACTGCAGCATGCCAGGCTTCTCTGTCCATCATCAACTCTGTCCATAACCAATGTTACCTATCCTCATTTGTGAAAAAAAAAAAAAGAATCAAGATGAATATCCATGAGTTCAATCTTCTCCCTCAGAGGAGTCAAAGAAACCAAAGTACATATTCCTTTGAGACATACATATTTATATGACCTACCCCTTGATTTTCTGGGTCCAAACTTACTTCAGATAGACATTCCTTTATTTTTAATATTCTTATGTGATTCTGTCATTCTTTCCATCTGTTCTTAAATCATTTTTTAGATCCTAGAGAGTGCCAGGCTCACTACTGGCAACCAAGCATGCAGCGATAAGGTTGCTACCCTCAAGGGTCTCACAGCCTCATGAGAAAAGCTTCCTATGAAAAAATAAATTACAGAAGGATTTAAGTCCTCTGGGCTTCCCTGATGGCTCAGCAGGTAAAGAATCCACATGCAATGCAAGAGATGCAGGAGGTACTGGTTCGATCCCTGGGTTGGGAAAATCCCCTGGAGGAGGAAATGGCAACCCATTCCAGTATTCTTGCCTGGAAAATTCCATGGACAGAGGAGCCTAATGGACTACAGTCCAAAGGATTGCAAAGAGTCAGACACAACTGAGCACATAAGTCCTCTACTGGGCAAATACACAGCACCTTGGGAGCAAAGAGAAGGAGCAACCTGGACAGCTGCACAAGGTGATTCAGGAAACATCTCTGAGCCACCCTGAGTGTGTTGACTAAACCAACCAAGTTCACAAAATATCTTTGTCATCTCATCTTCTGTTTTATTTTCCTCTCTGCCACTTTGAGACTGTTCAAGAACTAATATGCTTCAGATTCTGTCTCTGAATTTTTATTTGCAATATGGGAACAAGAACTTCTGAAAAGTACAATAATCCTTGCCATATACAGATAACCTTTACATAAAATTCTAATATAAATGGCTTATCTCTATGTATATTTCTACAATGACAATAATAATTTTAAGTTAGTTATTTAGTTCAAATCAAACATCAGATATTTCAAGTTGAGAAAATAAGAGAGAAAGATAGAGGGAGAGAGAGAGAAGAGAGAAAGCATGCTAGAAATGTGAAATTAAAATTGAGGAAGGCAAAAATGGATGGCAATGCTAGAGTAGAAATTTTTATATTATAGCCCTGGAAGAATTGGAACAAATTAAACTTGAACCATAGAGTTTTACTCCTATGCTCTTTAGGTTCAGTTCAGTTCAGTCGCTCAGTCATGTCCAGCTCTTTGTGACCCCATGAACTGCGGCACGCCAGGCCTCCCTGTCCATCACCAACTCCCGGAGTCTACCCAAACCCATGTCCATTGAGTCAGTGATGCCATCCAACCATCTCATCCTCTGTCATCCCCTTCTCCTCCTGCCCTCAATCCTTCCCACCATCAGGGTCTTTTCCAATGAGTCAGCTCTTTGCATCAGGTGGCCAAAGTATTGGAGTTTCAGCTTCAACATCAGTCCTTCCAATGAACACCCAGGACTGATCTCCTTTAGGATGGACTGGTTGGATATCCTTGCAGTCCAAGGGACTCTCAAGAGTCTTCTCCAACACCACAGTTCAAAAGCATCGATTCTTCGGCACTCAGCTTTCTTTATAGTCCAACTCTCACATCCATACATGACTACTGGAAAAACCATAGCCTTGACTAGACAGACCTTTGTTGGCAAAGTAATGTCTCTGCTTTTCAATATGCTATCTAGGTTGGTCACAACTTTCTTTCCAAGGAGTAAGCATCTTTTAATTTCATGGAGTTAAAATACACATGAGGACCTAACAGAGCCCAGTCCACAAGTTCCACATTTAAATGCATTCTGTAATGAAACTTCAGAAAAGTGTTATGGAAATTTATAAGTATGTTATTCAAAGGATAAGGTTTCTGTATCACTTAGGAAGTCTATCATCTATCCGCAAGTGATAGAGATTGGACCACGATAGTACTAACAAATAGCAGTTTCTTTTTCTCTTAGCACATGGGTATAAGATGACCATTGCAACCTCCACAATCCAGTCCTTACTCAGAGAAGAAGGAGAGGAGCAAAGTGCTACAGCTAATCCATTCTTATTTTCAGTAAAGCAAATGATTTTCCAGAAGTGTCTTCAGCAGATTTCTCTGTAAGTTTGTGGCAAGAATTGTGTCCCACAGCCATCAGTCACTGCAAAGAAGACTTAGATATAGAAATATTTCAATGTCCAGTCTCTATATTAAGAAGTACCAATTAAGAATGGCTTGTGGGGAGCCAATTAAGAGTATTAATCCAATTTTTCATGAGTGAATTTAAGACATTTCACAGTAGGGTAAAATTTTAAGAAATACCTATTCATTTATGACAAATAAGATATCTAAATAAAGGTTATAAAACATTTTCTGTCTCAAGCATTCAAGTTACTAAACATCTCTGGGAACATAGTGGCATCTTAGAGTATGGAATTTATAGGATGAACCTTACATAAGGGGAAAAACTGCCCGTTTGATGGATCTATATATTAACTAAAACAAAAATTAGATAGCCTAACACTAAAATTTCCAAAGAGTAATGTCTTAAAAATCTTCTAGAGAAATACAGAAAATGAATGAAGTTAATTGTACTTAATCAAATAATGTCACTTGTAGAAGACTTTCTCACAGATCTTTGGACCCTATCCTAATGTAACTGAATCCTTTAGGTATTATGTTTAAGTCATATAAACTTATTCTTGTGTTGCAGTTAAAATTTAGCTTTGAATACAATGTTTTCATTGTAAGAAGAATAGTTGAATTTTAGTAATATATACATTGAAAGGATTGATTAAATCAGCATGTGCCTAGGCTGCCCCAATGCCTGTCTGCTGCCATTGCTAAGAACCATGACCATACTCAGGTTGCCGCATGAAAGTGAAGCTCCCTTCATGATGCTCCAGGAAGTTTTTCCCTTGATGCTCTTCAGATCAGCCTTAAATGACAAGACACATGCTCAGATCTATGCAGTTGCTGTCACACTTGTTAGAATCTGTAGCCAGAACTACTACCCTCTAACTGAATGGGTCTGACTGGCCACAGCAACTCAAGAGATGCTTAAATGATACCAACTATTTCCCTCCATTATCAGGATTTGCATACATTGTCTGTTTTTGTGAGAACTATAACATGTACCCTTCCTGGACCAGGGGCTCCCATTTTCTTCCCTTCTCCGCTTCTAGGGAGATTGAAAGCAACATTAAAGCTTTCTTTTGTTTACTCAGTAATACCCCTACTTGTTTAGAGAAAGCTTTAAATATTCTCTCTGGATATGGATGGATTTTTTTGTATGCTTGTTTCAAATCCACCTTGAACGGATACATAGTCTTACTAAACATGGCTAAACAGGACACAACAGGAACTCATCAACATCTAAACTAGTGTACATTCTACAGTAAGACAAGCCTACTGGTCATGCAATTGAATCCCACAGAAACACTGAATCACTGTAAGACTTTCTAAGTAATCTCAACTTCTACGCTCAAGTGAATGAAAATTTTCCACAATGGACACATGTAGTTTAGAGAATCTTGTTTGAAGAAAGAGAACCTGCTCTTAGTTTCTTTGTGAAACTGGCATTTAGTATTCACCCACATAATAGTATTGAGATCATTGACATTCTCAATTTTATCTGCAGAATCCATTCTTTCATTTTATGAACACTAAAACATTTATGAAGCTTTACCTCTTGAAATGCCTAAGTTTTTTATGTTTTAATTCTCTTTCTCAAGTATAACCCTTGAAGGTGGTGAAAGCATCCTCTAGTTTTATCTACACATTGAACATTCTGGGATCATGATTAATCACCAATCTACTGGGACTCCCTACTAGCTAACTGATTCCAAAAGAGAAAAGAATCCTACATTAGACAATGAATGTGTTGCTATAAGCCAAAGGCTGACTGAACATTATGGGTGTATGAATCAATTCATACAGCTGTAAAAAATATTCTGATGCATGTTCTGTGGATACTTTGTAATTGAAAATCCATTAACAGCATAAATGGAGATGAATAATGCTTAGATGTACTGACCAGGTGTGCCAAAATAAATGTGTGAAATGTATTCTAGAAGTGAGGTAAGATACTCCCGATAAAGCTGTCCAATTTTCCCTCCCTTCTACTAAAAAATCATTGAAGGTGATTTAGATTGTTCTGAGACAAATCTGATGACAGGGACACTAATAAGATGAATGAGAGTAGAGAAGTGTTTGGCATAACAAGAGGAGCTTTAAAAAAATGTGAATTTGCAGGCTACAAACAAATATCTAACACATTTCAGAGACGATTTCAACCAGGACTCAAAAATTAGTAGAAACAAAGTGAAAGGCTGATGTTTCAAAAATAAGCTAAGCAAGAGGAATGGACAAGAATAATAGTGTCACATTACCAGAATTAGAATTCATTCAGAAGGATATTGGGCTAAATTTTGTTTTCCTTCCAAAACACCTTATATAATTAGAATGAGAGCATGTTTTCCATGTCTGTAAGCATGATTGTTCTCCAGTGATCCAATCTAAGGGAAAAAAGATGCTGGATAGAATTGCAATATTGTGCATTAGGGAAGTGACATTCATACTACTATTTTCATTTCAATTCATTCTATAAGACTTAACCATTCTGGGGATCTGATTTTCACATCATAAAATGAATATTCAAATACTAATTTACATATCACATATGGTTTAGATTTGAGTCATTTCTCCCCAAATTGGAGGAATTTCTCTCAAGCAAATCTATGTGAATTCTTTTAGATACTTTTATTTAAAAATAAAAATCTAGAAAGAACTTAAGTAATCTAAGAAAAAAATCAGAACTACATATAAACAACATTTCTTCACTCTCTCAAATTTATAAAGTAGCCAATCTAATTTATTTCCAAACTTTGGATACCAATTCACTTAAAATCCAAAGTCATTAAAAGCAGAATAAAACTCAGATGTTGAAATTAAGATTTGGAGATAAAAACATCAGAGAAAAGAAAATACAAGTGAAAATTACAAAAGCCACTAATACAAAGCCTAATGTGTTATAAAAATAACGCTAAATATTCAGTTAATTAACTGCATGAGACTCTAGTTAACTTAAATGTTCTAGATAATTGAGACTTTCCTTAAAAATATTTTCCCTTTTTTTTGTGTGTCCATCCCTTAAAGAACCTTGAAATCATAACTGGATATTAATGTAAATGGAACAAAGATTAAAAAAGTAAAAGACTTGGGTTGAGCATGATGCTTTTCCACAGGGTCATACCTGTATATGTTTAAGTCTATCACATTATGTAGTATGAAATTATACTGGTAAGGTCAAGTAGGAAGATCCTACCATTTAGTTTATGCTTATGATGTGCTGGGCACCCTGACAGGTGCTTTCATACGTGAACTCATTTATTATTCCAGATAATCTTTGAGAGAGAAATTATCCTCATTTTACAAATAAGAAAATCATACTCTGGTTTGTCTTCAGATCATATGAATCTTTCGCCTTTTACAAATAAGAAAATCAAAGCTCAAAAAAGTTAATAAATTCTGCCCAAAATAACAGTGAGTAATAGGCAAGATGGCAATTCTAACTCAGATCTGTCTAAGTCCATAGTCTTTCCATCATGTCACTATTACCTAGTTTCTATACCTAATTCTACCATGATTTGGGCTATAACATCTGAGATCATATTTTTTACCTTTATTGCCCTTTGTTTATGAATCTCTAAAATTAGAATGTTCCTATCAGTAGCAGAAACTACTAGTTGTCCCCTATCTTTTTTTCATTGTATTAGAACTCCAGTATTCAGATAAGAACATGGCATAAATGTTACATTTCCCATGTTCCTTTGCAGCTAGGCATGGCCATGTGACTAAGACAACTGATTAATCACCAGTGGGTTGTGAGCAGAAGTGATAGGTATAAGGGCTAGTCACATTCCTAAAGGAACTTGTATGATCTTCTTGGTCCTTTTACTCTTTGAAAGCTAGAATGCAGAGATGATGGCAACAAATTCTGAACTTGACAGACAAGCCCAACAATTGAGAGTTGCTTTAAGTAGTAAAGGAGGAGAAACTTGGGTATCTGAAAGCAAAGAATGCCAAAGCTCTCCATGTTGCTTATCTTGAGAAACATCTCTGTTTTAAGTTTGTGTGTGTGTGTGTGTGTGTGTGTGTGTGTGTGTGTTTGGGGGGGTGGCTCTTTATTACATCTAACTCTAATCCTGATCAATACTGTTCTCCTCCAATTCTAGATCTTATAATTGCATTTTTTTTGATAGCAATTGCTTTATGAACAGGAAATATGGTATGTTTGATGACTAGATACGTGAGCAAGAATTATTTTTGTTGGTTGTGGAAGTCATTTGAATCCTCCCCTAAAAGTGGCAAATAGAAATAAAATTTTGTGATTTACTTTCACTTAATCAAAACTTTACTATTTTATACAATTTTCTAGGAAGACTGATCA
This sequence comes from Giraffa tippelskirchi, assembly GCF_054371585.1. Classification (NCBI taxonomy): domain Eukaryota; kingdom Metazoa; phylum Chordata; class Mammalia; order Artiodactyla; family Giraffidae; genus Giraffa; species Giraffa tippelskirchi. Next base: position 129,271,065 of record NC_137277.1, read on the forward strand.
ATTTTCTCTTGTCTTTAAAGGGAGTTTTTTCGGGTTTTTTTGAGTATTAAGTAATCTAATTACTGAATGCTTTCTTAAGGGTAATTTATTAAAAGGCTCAGAAAGGGCAAGGGTTTCAGATATGGTCAGTCATATTGGAACCAGGATGAAAATGTAAATCAAAATTTTTGAGCTACATCTGATTTTTTCCCAAATATTTTATATCAAAGTACAAAAATCTCTGCTCTAACTATTCTGTATATGGAAATTTAAGACATACACAAATACACATGCCATGAGGAAATAAAATGTTTCATAACCGGAACTCCAAAACAAGATGTAAGGATCTAACTGGAAAGCAGAGCAATCAATCTTCCATAATGGATCTAATAAAATAAGGAGAACTGGATGTAGTAGGGGGAGGATGGTTAAATTACACGTGCAGCATTTGATTTAACAAGATGAGATTTGGAATGGTTGTATGATTGCAATTGAGTTCTTGAAGACAGAGAAGATTGAGCTGGAAATCATGCCAAGAAGAAATGATTGTCTTCCCTCTGTTGGCAGAAGAAACCCTGGGAGGGAATGAATTTCCCACAAAGCATAACTTGAACCAAACCATCAGTCAAGGTAAATGCAGAGCAAAATTCCAGCTCAACAGTCCTATTGAAGCAACTGGCTCTGCTGCCTTGCTTGGCTATAAGCTGCAGTTCTCATTGGGGAAGCATTTTGAATTAAATGTAGAACGGTTGATAGCCCACTTCTCTGTAGGGGAGCTAAACCCTCACATTTTCATAATGCCATTGTCAAGACAGATGATTATTCATTCATTAATTCAATAAGTGTTTACTAAGTAACTACCCTATGCCACGTGCTGTTCTGGAAGCTGGGGATACAGCAGGAAACAAAGCAGATATGATCAGTGTTCTCATGAAACTTACATTTTTGAAGGAGGAAAGGACAGATAAGGAACAAATAAAGAATGTCAGATGCCAATAAGTACAATGAATAAAATTAAGCAAAGAAGAAAAATAAGAACATATTGTGAAGGCACAGTCGGGTTTCATAATAAAGGAATCAAAGAAAGCCTCCCTAAAAGATGACATTGAAGCAATAACTGCATAAAGATATTTGGAGAAATGATGCATTGGGAAGAGGAAAGACATGATTCCAAGACCCTAAAGCTGTAGCACAACCACTGAGTTTGAGGAACTGAGTAAAGAAGGTGGAAAAGGAGGAGAGGTAAGAAGAGAAGCCAGATAACAAAAGATGCCAAAGGCTCGGGGTAAGGACTGTACACCACTCTAATAGGAAGAAATTAGATGACTTTGAACAGAGAAAAAAACATGATCCCCTTTATTTCCTAGAAGGAATCCTCTGGCCATTGAGTGGAAAATAAAGTAGATGGACAAGGGTCAGAACAGTAAGACCAGTTAGGGGCTACCACCACAGTCCAGGTGGGAGGTGATAACAAATGAAGTAGTGGAAGTAGGAGCTGAAGGGGTGAGCATGGCTGGATTCTGGACATATTTCTTAGATAAAGCTAATTCTATATTGCATTATGGGCTTCACAGGTGGCACTAGTGATAAAGAACCTGCTTGCCAATGCAGGAAACAAAAGAGATGTGAGTTCCATCCCTGAGTTAGGAAGATCCTCTGGAGGAGGGCATAGCAACCCACTCCAGTAATCTTGCCCAGAGAATCCCGTGGACAAAGGATCACAAAGAGCGATCACAGGGTCACAAAGAATCGGACACGACTGAAGTGACTTAGCACACACACATGCATATTGCATTATGAGAGAGAGAAAACTACAGAGTTCTTCCTTGGCCTGAGTAATCCAGAGTCGCCATGTACTGAGATGGGGAAGTTGGTGAGGGAACACAGTTTAAAGGTAAGAAGCACAAGTTCAGGTTTAGATGTGTCACACTTGAGATAGTTATTGGATTCCTGGTAGAGACATAAAGCAGATAACCAAATATTCAATTTTGAAATTTAGAGGAAACATTAGGACTAGAGAGATAACTTGGGGAGGGAGCACTGTAAATCTAGTGAATGAGAACACCTGGGGAGCTAGTATAAACAGAGAAAAGAAGCAGTTTGAAGACTGAGTTAGACATGTCATAATAATGATGAATGGGCAGAGGCTTCTAGTTGCCTTTCCAATGTCACTTTACCCTTCTTCCTAATAAAAGAAACTTGATATTAATGAAAATCTGCAATAGTTCAAACTTAAAAATAAAAACTGCATTTTCCAGATTTCCTTGTAGCAAAGTACAGTGTGTTAAGGTAACTTTGCAAAGAACGTTGACTCAACTTGAAAGCATATCCTTTTATACTTCCTCTTTCCTTTTTTTCCTGCCTAGAAGTGGTTATGATGACCAGCACTGCAATAGCCAGTTTTCTTCCCTGAGGAAACGTGGAGAGTAGAAGCCATGTGCTCAGAGAAATAGGACAGATAGCAGGAGGCTGGAACACTGATGATACATGAGCCACCTTACCAGCCTAGACTATCTACCTGCAGCACTCAAGTCACATAAGAGAAAGGCACATATACCTTTCTTAAGCCTCTATTTTTCTGAGTTCTCTTATTAGCAGCCAGATATAAACTCTAATTAATACAAGGATGGACCAGCAAAAGAGATTGAGAATTGGCTGAGTACAGCAGTATAGAAAGAGAGTGGGGTTTTAGTGGCTTAGTGTTTTCAAGAGAAAAACTAGGTCACGTTGTGATAACAGGCTGTAACAGGAGGATTGAGAAACAGCCATTGGATTTGGTGACACAGAGGCCATTGGTGAGCTTGACAAGAATAATCTTGTTAAGAAGTGACAGCAAAGGTCTGAATAGAGTAGGTATGAGAGAAAATAAGAGTGAAGGAAGTGGATGTAGACAACCTTTCGGTTTGCCATCAGGGAAATGGGGTGTTACCTAGAGGAAGGATGCAGGATTCAGAGAAGGTTAAATTTAAGATTACAGTGTTTTGGATACTGATGGGAATGCTACGGTAGAAAGTGAGAAGAGGTGATGCAGAAAGGGAGCAAGAACAACGAGTAAAAGGGTGTCCTTGACAAGGTGACAAGGGTGGACCCACAATCCAAGCCCTTGCTTGGTGATGGGGCTCATTGTCTCTTCTCACTCTGCTTCAATTGCTTAAGTTTTGTGCCTCTGACATACTGGCTAAGTACGTGCTTATCACTACATTTTCAGAACAGCCATCGTGCCAACCATTATACCCTAGATCCACAAAGTTTAGCAGACAAAATGAGACAGAGAAATATATTAGGAGTCTGAAGCCAGACAGACCTGGGTTTGAATCCTTGCTCTGTGTCTGTGTCCTGAAATGAGTTCTTAACCTCCCCAAACTTTATCAGCTGTATAACTTTGCTGAAAGAAAGAAATAATACATGTGCAAAAAGCACATGACAAGTTGTTTTGCAGGGTTAGCTACTACTGTCATCAATTACTCTCCTTCACATGCACTTTTAACTAGGTGTCTTCTAGATGCAGTGTGCAATGAGGCAGGAGCAAAAGTGGGAAAGACCATTAGTGTCTATGAACACATGAAGTTTCCATGTACCAAAGAGATTTTTTTATGACTTCATGATTTTTTCAAGTGATCTGATCAGATAAAAAAATAACTGGTTCTTTCTCAATTCAACTTTAGAAAAAAACTAGAGCTGGGACTTTGCCCTTTTAAATGTTTCATTAAGCAAGATGAGTGCTTGCTCTACACAACCTTGAAAATAACCACCATGGCACTTGTGATGGGAGAAGATTCCAGCCTACCTGAGCACACTTGAATCTATATACTTTCCCTAGGGCAAAGACCTGTCGGATATATTCATCACCTGAACCTGTAGCAAAGATTTTCTCTGCCTTTATCTTGTCACCTCCAAGCCCTGTACCACCATATGGTTTATTGTGAGAAAATGATTAAACAGATTTTCTGCCATAGGTAAAAGCTGTATTTCCCACTAGATACAGCAAAAGCCCTGTAACTTTATCCCAGTAGAGTGAGCTTAGAATTCTAAGTGACTCAATGGAACAGGTAGAAGAAAATGCCAGTATGCTGACAGGCCCATAATTTGTGGTTTCTATTGGCATAAAGGAGAAGGCAATGGCAACCCACTCCAGTACTCTTGCCTGGAAAATCCCATGGATGGAGGAGCCTGGTAGGTTGCAGTCCATGGGGTCGCTAGGAGTCAGACACGACTGAGCAACTTCACTTTCACTTTTCACCTTCATGCATTGGAGAAGGAAATGACAACCCACTCCAGTATTCTTGCCTGGAGAACCCCAGGGACGGGGGAGCCTGGTCAGCTGCTGTCTATGGGGTCGCACAGAGTCGGACACAACTGAAGCGACTCGGCAGCGGCAGCAGCATTGGCATAAAGAAAAATACAGTCCGTGTGCTATTTCTCCTGGACAAAATGGAGGTCAGAAGGCTGCAGTCAGAAATAATCTTAAACATCAAAGGCTTTGCACAGTTGATCTCTCTCCCTGGAATGCCCTTTCTCATCTATTCACCTAGGTTTCTTAAACTCTTATTTTTTTGGCCGCATCATGTAGTATGCAGGATCTTACTTCCCTGACTAGGGATAGAACCCCCACACTCTGCAGCAGAAGCACAGTCTTCTCCACTGGATTTCCAGGGAAGTCCCATATCCTCAACTTTTGCTGCAGTACTGTCACATGCTCCACGTAGTAAAGTTGTCTGCCTTGGCCAAGTCTCCCTGTGATTTCCAAACTCTCCAGGCTTATCACTATTATAACATTTATCACACTGCATAATAATTTTGCATTTACTTGTCTACTTCACACACACAACACACACATATCATGTTTCCCTAAGGGTTATTTTAATCTCTGAAATTTCAGTGCCTGCTTGCATGTGTGCTAACAAAGAGTGTCTGACTCTTTGTGACCCTATGGATTGTAGCCTGCCAGGCCCCTCTGTCCATGGGATTCTCCAGGCAAGAATAAAGGAGTGGGTTGCCATTACCTTCTGCAAGGGATCTTCCCAACCCAGGGATGGAACCCCTGTCTCTTATATCTCCTGCATTGGTAGGCGGGTTCTTTACCACTAGCGCCACCTGGGAAGCTCATTAAATATGTTTGAAATAAATATACTTCATAATTCACAGACATATACAAACACACACCAAAATGCACTAAAATGGTACAATATTTCTAGGAGGTAGTGCTAGTCTCTTTTTTCTTTGGTTTTTGTTGAATTTACCAAATGTTAAACAATAAACATACTACTTTCAATTTTTTTCAATAATAATAAGGTATTTTGTTCTATTTAGTAATGATGATAAGCTACTAACTGACTGACCACTAGTAAGATACCTGCTTGGAGACATATTGTTTAGTGATTGTATGGCTTTTTACAATTTTCTCAACCTCTTGAAGACTGTTTCATCCATAAAATATGCAGATTAAATAGATTATTATGTGGATTAAGTAAAATGGCATATATATAAAATGCCTTTTGTAGTACTTGATACATAATAGATGTTCAATTTTAAAAGGTGGTAGGTTGGACATACTGTTTTTAGAAATGCAGTTTATAGTCAGGAAACAAAAATTTCTCTTTAGTAAAAATAGAGAAACAACTGCTACAAACCACCATGATAACTTTAATTTCTCAAGTGGAATATGAGGCAGTTTTGCTTCACAAATACCTGCAATCACTATCACCTGCTACCTGAGACCTTGTCAATCCCCTCCATTTTCCATCCCTGCCAGAGCCTGGGAGCTACACATAGCAGCCACCTCAGGCTTCTGTGACCATGTGAGTGCAAGACACCAGTTTAGACCCCCATGACTGATACCCAACATTACACGAGCTGTCAGGGCTAGACACTCTGGCTATGTACTTACATCCTACCAGCCTGATATCTGTCAGCAGCCTCCACCTCTGTGTGCTCATAGCAAGACCCAGTAGCCACAGGAGTACATGCTGACAGCCAGAACCCTTACACTGCCAGTGCTCATGCTGTTGACCCCAGCCTTGCTAACTTCCCTGGCCCCACCACTATATGTGTGTTTGCAACCAGACCCTGCTATGACACAGGCATCTGCAGCTGGTACCTATAGCCAAATGTGTGCACACCACTAGCTCTGATCACTACTGCTGCTTTTCCTTATCCCTAGTCACTAGACTGAAGGTACAGTTGAAGAACCCAACATCCCTTGCAGCCTCTGTGAACACCCCTGCAGCACTCACCAAGGATTACGCAGTTGTGGAAGCTGTGAATCCCCAGGGACCCCAGTCCCAGAGTCACCATACACCTCCACACTTGGCACCGTGTGCCACTAGACCCAGTAACACACCACACTCTAACATGTGCTCACCCACAGATGAAAGTCATCCCTTTCCAAAGTTAGTCCATAAAGTCTGGGAAAAGTGACTGCTTCTTCAAATGTGCTATAGGGAATGAAGAAGCAGGGAGAGATAAGGAACACAGTAAACCTCTAGTGTGTGTGTGCATGCTCAGTTGCTCAGTCACATCTCTTTATGACCCCAAGGACTGCAGCCCACTGAGCTTCTCTGTCTATGGGATTCCCCAGGCAAGAATACTGGAGTGGGTTGCCATTTCCTTCTCCAGGTGATCTTCCCAGTGCAGGGATTGAACCCACATCTCCTGTGTCTCCCGCATTGCAGACAGATTCTTTACCACTGGGCCACTGGGGAAGACCCTAAACCTCCAGTAACTTGTCCCAAAGATAAGAAGATACAGGACTTATCCAATTAAGTATTCAAAGTCACTGTTTTAAAGAAGCTCAGAGAACTACAAGAGAAGACAAACTCTTTTATTAATTTGAGTATAATTGCTTTACAATGTTGTCTTAGTTTCAGCTGTACAATAATGTGAATCAACTGTAAGTATACATATATCCCCTTCCTCTTGAGCCTCCCTCCTACCTCCTCATCCCACTCCTCTAGGTCATCATAAAGCACAGAGTTGAGCTCCCTGTGTTATATAGCAGCTTCCCACTAGCTATCTATTTTACACATGGTACTGCATATATGTCAATACTGCTCTGGAAAATAAAATGAGACATTTAACAGAGAGATAGAAAACATAAAAAAGAATCAAAAGAAATTTTGGTGCTGCAGAATATAATGACTAAACCGAAGAGTTCAAGAATGAGCCTTAACAGTAGACCAAACTAAGCAGAAGAAAGAATCAGTGAGCTCAAAGACATATCTTTTCAAATTACCAATCATAAGAAAAAGAATGAAAAGGAATGAAAAAAGCCAACAGGGCTTACGTTTCACGATGAAAAGAAACAAAGCATCATTGGAGTCCTTGAATGAGAAGAGAGGGAGAAAGGGCTGGAAAGTTTATTTAAAGAAATACTAACTGAGATCTTCCCAAATCTGGGGAGAGTTTTGGGTATCCAAGTTTATAGAGCTAATAAGTCATCAAAAAATTTTGATCCAAAACCATCTTACCCAAGGCACTTTATAATTTTTTTTAAAATGAAGACAGACAGAAATATTTTAAAGCAGCAAGGGAAAAAACTCTCATACAAGTAAATCCTGTAGGGCTGTCATTAGATTTCTCAACACAGACCGTTCAGAGCAGGAGACAATGAAGTAATAAATTCAAAGTGTTGAAAGGAAAAAACTGCCAACCAAGATTACTGTCCCAGCAAAGCTGTCCTTCAGAAATAAAGATGAGATACAGACTGTCTAAAACAAACTAAAGCCAAAAAAGTTCATCACTATTAGACCTCCCTTACAAGAAATGCTTAAAGGACTTTTTCAAGTAAAAGACTGCTTACTAACATAAAATCTTATGAGTAAACAACACACTGGTAAAGGCAAGTACATAGTCAACTTCAAAATACTCTAATACTGTAATATACAGGTTATTAACCATTGCCAAGAGAACACACTGGTCATAGCAAACACCCTCTTCCAACAACACAAGACTCTACACGTGGACATCACCAGATGATCAACACCGAAATCGGATTGATTATATTCTTTGCAACCAAAGATGGAGAAATTCTATACAGTTAGCAAAAACAAGACCGGGAGCTGACTGTGGCTCAGATCATGAACTCCTTAATGCCAAATTCAGACTTAAATTGGAGAAAGTAGGGAAAACCACTAGACCATTCAGGTATGACCTAAATCAAATCCCTTATGATTATACAGCGGAAGTGACAAATAGATTTAAGGGGCTAGATCTGATAGAGTGCCAGATGAAGTATGGACGGAGGTTCGTGACATTGTACAGGAGACAGGGATCAAGACCATCCCCATGGAAAAGAAATGCAAAAAAGCAAAATGGCTGTCTGAGAGGCCTTACAAATAGCCGAGAAAAGAAGAGAAGCCAAAAAGCAAACGAGAAAAGGAAAGGTATTCCCATTTGAATGAGAGTTCCAAAGAATAGCAAGGAGAAATAAGAAAGCCTTCCTCACTGATCAATACAAAGAAATAGAGGAAAACAACAGAATGGGAAAGACTAGAGATCTCTTCAAGAAAATTAGATACCAAGGGAAAATTTCATGCAAAGATGGGCTTGATAAAGGACAGAACTTGTATGGACCTAACAGAAGCAGAAGATATTGAGAAGAGGTGGAAAGAATACACAGAAGAACTGTAAAAAAAAGATCTTCACGACCCAGATAATCATGATGGTGCGATCACTCACCTAGAGCCAGACATCCTGGAATGTGATGTCAAGTGGGCCTTAGGAAGCATCACTACAAACAAAGCTAGTGGAGGTGATGGAATTCCAGTTGAGCTATTTCAAATCCTGAAAGATGATGCTATGAAAGTGCTGCACTCAATATGCCAGCAAATCTGGAAAACTCAGCAATGGCCACAGGACTGGAAAAGGTCAGTTTTCATTCCAATCCCAAAGAAAGGCAATGCCAAAGAATGCTCAAACTACCACACAATTGCACTCATCTCACACGCTAGTAAAGTAATGCTCAAAATTCTCCAAGCCAGGCTTCAGCAATACATGAACTATGAACTTCCAGATGTTCAAGCTGGTTTTAGAAAAGGCAGAGGAACCAGAGATCAAATTGCCAACATCCACTGGATCACTGAAAAAGCAAAAGAGTTCCAGAAAAACATTTGTTTCTGCTTTATTGACTATGCCAAAGCCTTTGAGTCTGTGGGTCACAGTAAATGATGGAAAATTCTTCAAGAGATGGGAATACCAGACCACCTGACCTGCCTCTTGAGAAACCTGTATGCAGGTCAGGAAGCAACAGTTAGAACTGGACATGGAACAACAGACTGGTTCCAAATAGGAAAAGGAGTACATCAAGGCTGTATATTGTCACCCTGCTTATTTAACTTATATGCAGAGTACATCATGAGAAACGCTGGGCTGGAGGAAGTACAAACTGGAATGAAGATTGCAATAACCTCAGATATGCAGATGACACCACCCTTATGGCAGAAAGTGAAGAAGAACTAAAAAGCCTTTTGATGAAAGTGAGAGAGGAGAGTGAAAAACTTGGCTTAAAGCTCAATACTCGGGAAACTAAGATCATGGCATCTGGTCCCATCACTTCATGGGAAATAGATGGGGAAACAGTGGACACAGTGTCAGATTTTATTTTTGGGAGCTCAAAATCACTGCAGATGGTCATTGCAGCCATGAAATTAAAAAACACTTACTCCTTGGAAGGAAAGTTATGGACAACCTAGACAGCATATTAAAAAGTAGAGACATTACTTTGCCAACCAAGCTCCATCTTGTCATGGTTTTTCAGTAGTCATGTATTGATGTGAGAGTTGGACTGTGAAGAAAGCTGAGCGTCAAACAATTGATGCTTTTGAACTGTGGTGTTGGAGAAGACTCTTGAGAGTCCCTTGGACTGCAAGAAGATCCAACCAGTCCATCCTAAAGGAGATCAGTCCTGCTTGTTTATTGGAAGGACTGATGTTGAAGCTGAAACTCCAATACTTTGGCCACCTGATGCGAAGAGTTGACTCATTGGAAAAGACTCTGATGCTGGGAAGGATTAGGGGCAGGAGGAGAAGGGCATGACAGAGGATGAGATGGCTGTATGGCATCACCAACTCGATGGACATGAGTTTGGGTAAACTCTAGGAGTTGGTGATGGACAGGGAGGCCTGTTGTGCTGCAATTCATGGGGTCACAAACAGTCAGACACGACTGATCGGTTGAACTGAACTGAACCATTTAACACTAGTATAAAGGCTGAAGGACAAAAGTATTAAGGATAGGTACAGCTACAACAATTTGCTAAAGTATACACAATATAAAAAAATGTAAAATAAGATAGAAAAAACATAAATATGAGTGAAAGGAGAATAAAAGCATAGTGTATGTGATCAAAGTTAAGTTATCAGCTCAAAGTAGACTGTTATGATTCAAGTAAGCCTCATGGTAACCTCAAAACAAAAACCTAAACAAAATAGTCAACAATATATACACAAAACAAAATAGACATTAATACATACACAAAAGATAGAGAATGCAATCCAAGTATACTACTAAGGAAAATCATCAAATCACAAAGGGAAATAACAAAAGAACAAAAAGAAAAAAAAAACTACAAAACATCCAGAAAAGTAGTTTATCAAAAGGGAAAGCCCTTAACTGTAAATAACTACTTCAATGTAAATGGATTGAAAATTTCAATCAAAAGGCATAGAATGGCTAACTGAATTTTTTAAAGACACAACTATATTGAAAAAGAACATGTGTGTGTATAACTGAATCACTTCGATGTACATGCAGTACTAATACAACATTGTAAATCAACTATACTTAAATTAAAAAAATAAAATTATGAAAAAGCATGATTATATACTTCTAACAAGAGACTCACTTCAGCTTCAAGGACATATACAGGTTCAAAGTGAAGAGGCAGACAAAGATACTCCACACACATGTAAATTAAAAGAAAAAAAAGAGTAACTATATATATGTCAGAAAAAAATATATGCTCTGTCAAAAACTGAAACAACACAAAGAAGATCATTATATAATGATAAAGCAGTCAATTCCTTAGGAGGATATAACAGCTACAACTACACATGCACTCAACATTGCAGCAGCTAAACATAATAAGTGAATAATAACAGATCTGTCAGGAAGCAACAGTTAGAACTGGACATGGAACAACAGACTGGTTCCAAATAGGAAAAGAAGTACATCAAGGCTGTATATTGTCACCCTGCTTATTTAACTTATATGCAGAGTACATCATGAGAAACGCTGGGCTGGAAGAAACACAAGCTGGAATCAAGATTGCCGGGAGAAATGTCAGTAACCTCAGATATGCGGATGACACCACCTTTATGGCAGAAAGCGAAGAAGAACTAAAGAGCCTCTTGATGAAAGTGAAAGAGGAGAGTGAAAAACTTGGCTTAAAGCTCAACATTCAGAAAACTAAGATCATGGCATCTGGTCCCATCACTTCATGGGAAATAGATGGGGAAACAGTGGAAACAGTGTCAGACTTTATTTTTTGGGGCTCCAAAATCACTGCTGATGGTGATTGCAGTCATAAAATTAAAAGACGCTTACTCCTTGGAAGGAAGGTTATGACCAACCTAGACAGCATATTTAAAAACAGAGACATTACTTTGCCAACAAAGGTCCATCTAGTCAAGGCTATAGTTTTTCCAGTAGTCATGTATGGATGTGACAGTTGGATGGTGAAGAAAGCTGAGCGCTGAAGAATTGATGCTTTTGAACTGTGGTGTTGGAGAAGACTCTTGAGAGTCCCTTGGACTGCAAGGAGATCCAACCAGTCCATCCTAAAGGAGATCAGTCCTGGGTGTTCACTGGAAGGACGGATGTTGAAGCTGAAACTCCAATACTTTGGCTACCTCATGTGAAGAGATGACTCACTGGAAAAGACCCTGATGCTGGGAAGGATTGGGGGCAGGAGGAGAAGGGGATGACAGAGGATGAGATGGCTGGATGGCATCACCAACTCGATGGACATGGGTTTGGGTAGACTCCAGGATTTGGTGATGGACAAGGAGGCCTGGCATGCTGCGATTCATGGGATCGCAAAGAGTCAAACACGACTGAGCGACGGAACTGAACTGAACAGATCTGAAGGGAGAAATTGGCAACAATACAATACAAATAGGAAAATTCAAAATCCACTTTCAACAGTGGATAAATCATGCAGACAGAAAATCAATAAAAAAACATTGGACTTGAACTATGTTTTGACCAAATGAACCTAACAGTCATATACAAAACATTCCATCCAAAAGCAGCAGAATACATTCTTCTCAGCATACATAGAACATTCTGCAAGATAAATCATATATTAGTTCATAAAATGAGTCTCAGAAAAATTTAAAAGACTGAGATTATAACAAGTATTTTTTGACTTCTCTGGTGGTACAGTGGATAAGAAGCTGTCTGCCAATGCACAGGACACAGGTCCAATCCCTGGTCTGGGAGGATTCCACATGTCTCAGAGAAATTTGGCCTGTGTGCCACAACTACTGAGCCCGTACTCTAGAGCCCACAAGCTACAATGACTAAAGCCCACATGCCTAGAGCCTGTGCTCTGCAATGAAAGAAGCTACCGCAATGAGAAGCCCATGCACCACAATGAAGCATAGCCTTCACTTGCCACAACTAGAGCAAAGCCCACACAGCAATGAAGACCCATCACAGCCAAAAACAAATAAAATAAAATAAAAAATTATAAAAAAATAACAAGTAATTTTTTAAGAACAAAATAGTTTGAAACCAGAAATCACAATAGTAAGAAAACTGAAAAATTCACAAATACATGGGAACTAGACAACAAACTCTTGAACAACCAATGGGTCAAAGAAGAAATCAAAAAAGAAAAAAATATATATTGAAACAAACACAAAAGGAAACACTGCATGCCAAAACTTAAGGCATACAGCAAAAGCAGTACTCAGAGGGAAGTTTGCAGTACTAAATGCCTACATTAAGAAAAAAGAAAAATCTCAAATAAACAACTTAACTTTACACATTAAAAAATTAGGAAAACAAGAACTAAGCAAAAAATTAGCAGAAGGAAGGAGATTAAAAAAATCAGAGCAGAAATAAATGAAACAGAGATCATAAAAATAGAAAAAATCAAGAAGTTGAGTTGGTGTTTTGAAAAGATAAAATTGACAGATTTAATAAGAAAATAAAAAAGAAACAACTCAAATAAAATTATAAATTAAAGAGGAAACCTTACAATTGATACCACAAAATATAAAGAACCTTAAGACATGAACGTGAACAATTATTTTGAGCAAGCTCCAGGAGATGGTGAAGGGCAGGGAAGACTGACCTGCTACAGTCCATGGGGTCGCAAAGAGTCAGACACGATTGAGTGACTAAACAACAACATGTGAACAATTATAAGCCAACAATTAGACAACCTAGAAAAAATTAATAAATCCCTAGAAATATACATCCTATCAAGTATGATTTATAAAGAAATAGAAAGTTTGAACAAACAAATAACAAGTATTTTGAATTGGTAAACAAAAAGTCCCAACAAAGAAAATCCCAGAACAAGATGGCTTCACTTGTGAATTCTACCAAACATTTAAAGAGTTAATGCCAATTCTTCTCAAACTCTTCTAGAAAAATGAAGAGGAAGCAACATTTCCAAATATATTTTACAATTACCCTGATACTAAAGCCAGATAAGGACACTACAAGAAAAGAAAGCTATAAGACAGTACCCCTGACGGACATAAATGTAAAAATCCTAAACAAAATACTAGTAAACTAAATTCATCAGCACATGAAGGGGATCATACACTATAGTCAAGTGGGATTTATCCCTGAGATACAAGGATAGTTTAATATATGCAAATCAACAAATATGATAAGACATGTTAATAAAATCTAAGGCAAAAACCATATAATCATCTCAAAAGATGCAAAATTTAACATCTTTTCCTGAAAAAACTCTCAAAATATTGAATATAGAAGGACTATCCCTCAACATAATGAAGGTCACATATGACCAACTCACAGCTTACATCACACTCAAGGGTGAAAGGTTGAAAGCTTTCTTCATAAGAACCCAAGTAGTACCATGGTTAGTACTCTTACCATTCTTATTTAACATAGTGCTGAAAGTCCTAATTAGAGTAATTAGACAAGAAAAAGAAATAAAATACATCTAATATGGAAAGGAAAAAGTGAAATTGTTTGTTTGCTGATGACATGATCTTATACATAGAAAATCCTAAAGATTCCTCCAAAAATTGTTAGACATAATAAATGAATTCTGTGAAATTTCAGGATAAGAAAGTAATATACAAAAATCAGTCATATTTCTGTACACTAAAATCAACTACCTGAAAAAGAAATAAAGAAACCAATCCCATTAAGAATAATAGAAACAACAAAATACTCAAAAAAATTTATCCAAAGTTAAAGATCTACGGCAGAAAGTGAAGAAGAACTAAAGAGCCTCTTGATGAAAGTGAAAGAGGAGAGTGAAAAAGTTGGCTTAAAGCTCAACGTTCAGAAAACTAACATCATAGCATCTGGTCCCATCACTTCATGGGAAATAGATGGGGAAACAGTGGAAACAGTGTCAGACTTTATTTTTGGGGGCTCCAAAATCACTGCTGATGGTGATTGCAGCCATGAAATTAAAAGACGCTTACTCCTTGGAAGGAAGGTTATGGCCAACCTAGATAGCATATTTAAAAGCAGAGACATTACTTTGCCAGCAAAAGTCTGTCTAGTCAAGGCTATGGTTTTTCCAGTGGTCATGTATGGATGTGAGAGTTGGACAGTGAAGAAAGCTGAGCACGGAAGAATTGAAGCTTTTGAGCTGTGGTGTTGGAGAAGACTCTTGAGAGTCCCTTGGACTGCAAGGAGATCCAATCAATCCATCCTAAAAGAGATCAATCCTGGGTGTTCATTGGAAGGACTGATGTTGAAGCTGAAACTCCAATACTTTGGCCACCTGATGTGAAGAGCTGACTCATTGGAAAAGACCCTGATGCTGGGAAGGATTGAGGGCAGGAGGAGAAGGGGACGACAGAGGATGAGATGGCTGGATGGCATCACCGACCCGTTGGACATGGGTTTGGGTAGACTCCAGGAGTTGGTGATAGACAGGGAGGCCTGGCGTGCTGCGATTCATGGGGTCACAAAGAGTCGGACACGACTGAGAGACTGAACTGAACTGAAAGATCTATATACTGAAAACTATAACATTGATGAAAGAAATTGAAGAAGACACAAATAAATGGAAAAATATCTCTTATTATGGACCAGGAGAGTTAATATTGCTAAAATATTCATTCTACCTACTTATCTATATATTTAAATCAATCTTTATCAAGATTCCAATGGCATTTTTCACAGAAATAGACAAAACAATCTTAAAAAGCAATCTTGAGAAAGAACAAAGTTGAAGGCATGCTTCCTGACTTCA
Source organism: Giraffa tippelskirchi (assembly GCF_054371585.1). NCBI lineage: Eukaryota > Metazoa > Chordata > Mammalia > Artiodactyla > Giraffidae > Giraffa > Giraffa tippelskirchi. The sequence goes on from NC_137277.1 coordinate 129,286,459, forward strand.
AACTATATTAAAAATCTACAGTAATTAAAATGATATAGTACCTGCATAAAAACAGACACAAAACAATGGGACAGAACTGAAAGCCCAGAAATAAACCCTAGCATATATGGTCAGCTAATATTTGATAAGGATAAGGAAGCCAATAGTACCCAGTGAGGAAAGGAGAGTCTCATCAATAAACAGTATTGGGAAAACTAGATATCCATAGGCAAAAGAATGAATTTGGATGAATCTATATTACACCACTCACAAAAATTAACTCAAAATGGTTTAAGGCCATAAACACAAGACCTGAATGCATAAAACTCCTAATAGAAAGCACAAGGAAAAATCCCTTGACATTGGTCTTAGCAATGAGTTTTGGGATATGACACCAAAAGCACAAGGAACAAAAGCAAAAATGTCAGGACTGAGTGACTGAGCACACGCGCGCACACACACACGCACGCACGCACGCACGCAAACATCCTTATTAAGACTAAACTGGACTAAACTGACTGAAAATGTTCTGTCCCAGGTAATTTCCTTGGCTCCTTGATCAACTGCTGTTCACTCCACTTTCTCTGAGACTTCCTTGGACCCCACACAGAGCACAGAGATGCAGTAGAAAGAGCTGTGTGCTTTGTCTTGGAGAAGACTGAGAAGTTCACTGCAGCAAATCTTCCTGATAGTCATTACAATTTGTAATCCTTTGGGTATGTCATTCTTCATATTTAGGCAAGCGTTTTCAATAATAATTATACTTTGGAATCACCTGATGAGCTTTTAAAAAATTACTATTTCCCCAGGCCCCTTCAGGACAAACTTCATTAGAATATCTGAAGATGAGGACCCCCATCTCCAAGAGTTTGATAAACCTCTATGGCTAATTCTAATGTGTAGCCACAGTTGAGAACTCTGCTATCAAAGCTTTATGGTATTAATACTAGAAATTCCCCTGCTGAAATGCAAAAGTAAAAATGAGCAAAAGTGAAAAAACAATTACCAGTCATCAACATCTCTAGAATGAATTAATTTATGAGATGATTTCAAATCTGGCTGGTTAGCCAGAGCAGACAGAAGACTTCAGAGCATTAAGGCATTGTCCATGAAAGACTAGCAGTGAGAAGATGGGAATATATAAAAGAGAGATGTGATATTGGGTATCAGGGAGCAGTATTAAGGTTTCATAAGAGCATAATAGGGTCCAAGCTCACACTTGAGGTTAGCTCGCCCACAAGCCGTAAGGCACTGGGACCTAGGATGAGAAAAGAATTTATCTATGGGCTTCCCTGCTGGCTCAGTGGTAAAGAATTCTCCTGCCAGTGCAGGAGACATGGGTTCAGTTCCTGGTCTGGGAAGATCTCATATGCCTCGTGGCACCTAGTCCATGTGCCACATCTAAAGAGCTTGTGCTCTAGAGACTGGGAGCTGTAACTACTGAAGCCCTTTATCCTAAACCCCATGTAACCACAACAAGAGAAGCTACTATAGTGAGAAGCCCACACACTACAACAAAGTGTCCCCCCACCCACCACAACTAGAGAAAGCCCATATGCAGCAATGAAGACACAGTACAGCCAAAAATAAATAAACAATAAATAAAATTATTTCTAAAAAAGGATTTACCTGCTCTCTGACTTTCAGCCACACAGAGGGCAGATCAAAAGCAGTATCATTGTACGGAAACTCCATTTTGGTGGAATGGGGAGAAGACACTGACTGTCTCCTGCTGTAGTACAAACAGATACAAAGGAGAACCACACATCCGTTTCAAAACAAAGAAAACATTGTCTTACTGGCAAAGACACCTCCCATTCAGCGCTATGCAAACTCAAAAGGACAGAGAGCTGATGCTTGGGTTCCAGCCCCCTTTACTTTACCGGGTAAATGGATGCCCTTGGGCTAAACATCTAATGGTCCTCACTGTCCTGGGTAGAGGGAGTTGTAATCTGATCTCAAAGGCATTGTCTGGTTCTGGCATTCTGTTGTTCTCTGGAAGGTAAGTCATACTGAAGGGAAATGGGTCAGAGTGTTCACCCCTTGGCACACCCCTCTTTGAACTGCCTATTTGGTTACATAGCACCAGGCCATCAAGCTGATCCTTCACTTTCATCCTTGTACCTGAAAACTCTAACTCTTGAAACATTGCCATTATGTGTTTTCACCTGCCTTTTGTCAGCGGTTTCATTTCAGGTGAGTTTCACCTGAAATTAATTGAATAGCAATTGAAATAGCAATTTTTAAAAAAATCAGAAAAGAAGGAGCCAGGCCTTCCAGAAATAAGACAAATATGAATATTAGCCAGAGCAAGAGGAGGGGTCCTACTTGCACAGATGTTCTTAACTGAGAGCTTTCATAAAATAAGCAAAATCTACCCGATTTTTCATTATCCCATTCTGTTTTGTTGCTTCACTCAAATTGTCTGATACCTCTTACCTGCTGCGGAGGCCTAGTGGGGGATCCAGAAAGTGTAGATCTCATATAAGGAAGAGTGGATGACATGGGGGAGCAGACAGATCTGTTACCCACAGTCAGGTGGGGACCAGCAGACCATTGCAAGATTATTTCAGAGGACAGCATGAGGTTTAGAGGTAGGGAAGCAAAGACAAATGGCCAAATGACCATCAACATGAAGAGAGTCTCATTTTGACTATCTGAAGTTGATGTACTTCATGGAGGCATTGGATACCTACAATGAAGGGAGCAGAGGCCTCTCGGTTCAATAGAGAAACAGGAGGGTGTGTGGGCAAGCACAGATGCAGACAGCTAAGCTCAGAAGTACCCAGAGTGGCTTTTATTGTGAGTAGGTCACACCAACCAAGAGCCCCAGATGAGACAGACACAAATGACCAGCCCTTCTCAATAAAAACAAGGAAAAATTTTTCTTTCTTTAAAATCTTTATTAAATCAAATGAAGCCAGGGTCCCATGGCTGTGATTTATTGCACCGGGAAAAACCAGAACAACCAAATGACACGTTTTCTTTTACTCCTGGCAAGTAATTAGGCTCTGTGTTGCTAACGGGCCTGTCAGCAGCCTTGTCAAGAAAAAAGAAAACCCAGCTACTTAGAAGTGCCAGGCTTTTTGCATTATTCACTTTCTCCTTTGTCCTTAAAGACATAGTCCTTCTTTGCTGGTCCACTGTCTCTGCATAAGTAAGACAGGGGGAGAAGGATCAGCAGTGGCAGCATGGCCAGTCACTGACCACAGACTGGAACTGTTGTGTTGGAGGAAAATGAAAGAGCACTTGCCCCCCTCCATGGGCAAATTTTGCATAAGAATCACTGATTAACACTTGCTATGGTTCACCTCTGTTAATCCTTGCAGCCACTCTGAAAGTTTAGCTCTCGTTTACAAAGGGGAAAAAAAAAAATGTAAGTTTGCAGAGATGAATTCACCCAAGGCCAGGCAGATCCTCGGGGTGGGGGTGGGGGGAGGATGGGGGTGGCAGGATTTGAACCCTAGACGGCCTTCCTCTCTAGGCCATTCTGGGTCCAGAACACAGTGCCTTAAAGCATACAAGGCTTAGGTGGCATCTAACACCATGCCTGGGGGCTTTCTTAGTGTTCCAGTGGTTAAGAATCCACCTTGCAGAATGGATACACATATATGTATGGCTGAGTCCCTTCTTGGTTCACTTGAAACTACCACAACATTGTTAATCAGCTATACCCCAAAACAAAATTAAAAGCTAAAAAGAAAAGAATCCGCCTTGCAATGCAGGAGACACTGGTTCGATCAATCCCTGGTCCAGGAAGATCCAACATGCCTCAGGGCAACTAAGCCCATGCACCACAAGTACTGAGCCCACATGTTGCAACTACTGAAGCCCTAGAGCCCATGCTCCACAACAAGAGAAGCCACTGCAATGAGAAGCCCATGCACCACAGCTAGATTCTGGTTCTCTGCAACTAGAGAAAACCTGCACACAGCAACAAAGACCCAGTGCGGCCAAAAATAAAATAAACAAAATAAAACACCATGCCTGGAATGGAGCAGATGCTTCACTGATGTTAACTGTCTTCTTCCCTTTCTTCTCAGTGATGACAATTGCTCAAATATCATATGTATAAAGATTGTATACATTTGTGATGGTCAATTTTGCCCCATGAGGGCTATTTGGCAATATCTGGAAATATTTTGGGTAGTCACACCTGGGAAGGGAGAGATGTAACTGTCATCTAGTGAACAGAGGTCAGGGACACTGCTCAATATGCCAGAGTGCACAGGACAGCCTCCCACAACAAAGACAGGTATGATGCAAAATGCTAATGAGGACAAAGATGAGAAACTCTGGAATAAATAAATGTATGGTAGTATAAGTGATATTCATGCTCTTTCCCGTTTATTCCCTGATGCAGACACTCCTCCCACTATCTAAATGAGAGCAAACTCCCAGAGACAGCCAGTGGCTAGTGCCGGGTTGGACACCCGAAAAGAAACTGAGTCCATGGAGTTTGTGTGTGCCGACCATATTTCTTGAGCACTTTCCCTCTCCAGATACTCGGCTTCTACTGAGTTACTCACTTCTCCAACCACTGCTCCCTAAGCTGTCCCTTGACAGTGTCACGCAACTGTATGCTCCTCGGTTCTGTCTCATTACAACAAAGATTTGGAGTGACGGACATTAGAGCCCTCTGCGGGTCACGGCTCTCGGGTCTTGGACAGACCGTGTTCTAGCTCTTAGACGAATCAGTGTTACAGCTCAGTGTTACAGCTCTTTTATTTAGATAGTAGCAGGAAAATCCATCCTCGAAGCATGAGGGCATGCCGACCGTCGACCCAAAGACACGAAGAGAAGAACGCCCCAGCGCGCGGGAGAGAGAGAGAGAAAAAGAGAGCGAGAGAAAGAGAGAGACAGAGCTTTGGTTCCTCTTTTTATATGTTTTTTCCTCCCCTGGGCCTACCCTATGCAAATTGGACTTAGCCAGGACTGCTGTTCTACCTGAAGTTCTCACTCCAGTCCTCGGACCTGCCTTTGACCTTCCTTTGTTCTATTTTCGCGGGCTTTTTCCTTCCTTGTCTTTTAGCCACCGCCATTTTGGACTCCTGTTTCCTATTCTAACTACCTAACAATAAGTTAAAAAAAAAAAAAACAGACCCAGTGTGCTAGCGTTCTGAATTCACATGTGTAATATATGGAAGGCAAAAGGGAGGCAGACTTTTTTTTCTGGTTTTAGAGTTATGGAGATACTGGGTTTTTCTATATCCACAGCTGTGATAGTTAGCAGCCCCGCGGTGTGGAGAGGCAGTTGTGTGGTGGCAGTACCTGGATGGCAGCAGCTATGCTGGTGGTGGCCCCCTGCCTCCCCTCCTCCCTCCCTGGGGTGGAGGTGGGTACCCCCACATCCGGTCGGTGCAGCCACTGAGTTTCAGCACCTGCTCCTGGATGCCAAGCCCAGAGCTGCTCCTCCACTCTTCCCAACAGTTGTTGTTGTGGTTCAGTCACTCAGTCATGTCTGACTCTTGACTACCCCACAAACTGCAGCGTGCCAGGCTTGCCTGTCCTTCATTATCTCGCTGAGTTTACTCAAACTCACGTCCTTTGAGTTGATGATGCCTTCCAACCATTTTCATCCTCTGTTGCCCCCTTGTCCTCCTGCCCTCAATCTTTCCCAGCATCAGGGTCTTTTCCAATGAGTCAAGTCTTTGCATCAGGTGGTCAGGTGGCCTTATACTAGTTTTGATGCCATTCCTTGAGCTTATCACCATCTCATGTCAATCCCCTTAATCTCACTCACTTGCCCGTAAAGTTATTTTATTAAGCTATCTTCAGTTAAACCTTCTGTCTGCACTTTCTACTTCTTATCAGTAACCTGACTGACCCTCTTCCTTTCCCCTTTATAAAATGCTCTGTATGGGCAAAGTAATCAATATTACTTTTTATACATTTTATCTATTTTTTTTCATGCACATAGGACCAGAGAAAAGGTTAATGACCTTATAGAGATGCCTGACATGCAAGACTTGAATAATCAGTTTATTTAGTGCAATAGTAGTAGTAGTAAGTAGTAATAAAAACCATAATAATAGTAGCTAAAATATTAGTGCCTACTATGTGCAAAAAACTATGTGCTTAGTCATTCAGTCATGTCTGACTCTTTGCAACCCCATGGACTGTAGCCCTCCATCCAGGGTTGTCTGTCCATGGGGATTTTCTAGGCAAGAGTACTGGAGTGGGTTGCCATGCCCTCCTCCAGGGGATCTTCCCAACTGTGGGATCCAACCCAGGTCTCCCACATTGCAGGTGGATTCTTTACCACCTGAGCCACCAGGGAAGCCCATAAAGTTCTTTTATTAAGCTATCTGCAGTTAAACCTGAAGCAAAAAGCTATAACAAACCCTTTATATACATTGTCTTATTAAATTCATGCAACCCTACAGAGTATTTATCTTCTACCATTTACAGATGAAGAAATTGAGTCACAAGTAAAAGCCACGTAACTAGTAAATGGCAAAAGCAGGATCTGGACTCAGAGGTGATAGAAAAGTAATCAATCTTTTCATTATACCTCTTATTTATGTTTTCAGTAAACAGAACTCTTGCACTTTCAAGTGGCAAAAATCTAACTAGATCTGGCTTAAAGATAAAAGATTATAAAGGTACTGCAGAAGCTCACAGAATCAAAATAGGAAGTTAACAACCTGGATTTGGAAATCATGGTATCTGGACATCTGAATCCCTCTCCAGTCCTGTTCCAAATCCAGCTCCATTGAATAAAACTCAGATACCACCTCACACACACACACACAGGATCCTGTCTGACTCTTTTAATCACTTCTCTGAAACCAGCTTCCTCTTCTCTCCTAGGCCTTTCCATGCAAGCAGATATGTGAGATGAAAAATCTGGAAGAAAAGCCCTAGAAACAAATCTAGGGTTCATAATACAACAGTTTAGCCAGCATCTCACAACTCATTTACTTTGCCATCTACTCAACAAATTTGCCACCAGGCAAGAAAGGGCTTTTTTCCAGTTACTCAAGTACAATCCAGGAAAGTTCTCTAATTTGTCCACCTAGGTTGCATGTCCAATTCCTAGAAAAATTAGTATAGTTGGAAGGATAGTTTAATTTGAGTAACATCTCCATCCCTGTAGGTGGGAAAGAGATGAGGCTTTGATTGGCAGCTTGCTTGAGAAACAGAGGGATAAAAGGAGACAAAATCAGAAGGGAAAGAGGCACTGGGCCAACAACCACAATAAATACACATTATGAAGTCCTTGCAAATCACCTTTGTCAATACATACCTCATTTTGGAGATTTGAAAGGATGATGACTCAATGTGAACTCAGATAATACTTGAACCTTGAAAGCTTTAATTCTCTATTTCTTCTGAAAACTATATGAGATGAACTGTCTGGTACTAGCAAATCAGGGTACGAGAAGGAATGATTAGGCCATTAGCATTTTTAGTTCTTAACAGCTCAGTGGATTAGTCCCCTAAGGTGACACGTGGCCAAGCAGACCAAGGTGTTATCAGTCTAGGCACAGGAAAGTATGGAAAGAATGTAGATCTAGTGTCTCAGGTAGCCCCTAGAAATCCAGCCCAGAAGGAAACTAGGAAGCATAATGAGAAAATAATGCTAATGATAGTAGTAGATAAGAGTTGGCTCTCACAATGTACCAGAAACTGTTCCAAAGTGTTGCTCAGCTGTGTCCGACTCTTTACGACCCCATGAACTGTAGCCTGCCAGACTCTTCTGTTCATAGGATTTTCCAGCAAGAATGCTGGAATGGGTAGCCATTTCCTTCTCTAGGGGATCTTCTCAACCCAGGGATCAATCCAGGGTCTTCCGCATTGCAACCAGATTCTTTACAATCTAAGCCACTTGTACTAATTTAATTTCTACAACAACCCTCAAAGGTAGACACTATAGTATCATCCTCAGAGTGAGTTTAAGTAACATACCCAAAGTAAGTGATCCAAACACAAGCATTCTCACCCTAGAACTCGTACCTTGAAACACTGCAATATACCCTAGAAAATAATCTGAAATCATTAGAGCAAAGCTGAACTTGCCTAACCATTGGGTTGCTATTGTAATTAAGAATTTAGGAAGCAAAAGAAAAGCCCTTCTAACCTCTCACGTGTGCGTGCATGCTCAGTCACTTCAGTCTATCCAACTCTTTGTAACCCCGTGGACTATAGCTTGCCAGGCTCCTCTGTCCATGCAGTTTTCCCATAGCAAGAATATTGGAGTGGGTTGCCATGCCCTCCTCCAGAGGATCTTCCTAACTCAGGGATTGAACCTGCATTTCCTGCGTCTCCTGCATTGCAGGCAGATTCTTTACCGCCAAGCCACCAGGGAAGCCCCTTACCTCTCATGTGGGCTGTGCTTAATCGCTCAGTCTTGTCCAACTCTTTGCAACCCCATGAACTGTAGCCTGCCAGGCTCCTCTGTTCATGGGGATTCTCCAGGCAAGAATATTCGAGTGAGTTGCCATGCCCTCTCCTCCTTACCTCTCATATATGCTCACAAATGTCATATTACCAATGAAACTATGTCAATAGTGAGAGGTAGGTAAAGGATTTCTTCAACAAGACTTGCAAAATATATATTATCAGGATGATAGCTGGTAAATTTGGCATCAGATTTTAATATTTTTACATAATAAAAGACATAATAAAATTCAAAGTCACAAACCAGAAAAAGTGTTGTTAATATTCAAAGCTAACAAAAGATTACAATCCCAAGTATAAAAAAAAAGAAATCCTACAAATTAACTACCCAAGAGAAAAAATAGACAAATTGTAAAAAAAGCGTTTCACAGACACAGATATATGAAAAGACTGTCAAGGTCATGTGCAGTCAGGAAGACATGAATACAGCACTACAGGGGAGCACAACTTGCCACCCCAAAATGTCTCTTTGGTGTGCAAATTACTTCAAACTGAAAACCATCCAGGCCCAAAAAACTCAGGGAGAAACTTCACCTTCCCCTGATTGCCTAAAAAGTTTAGATAGAGGGCCTGTTTCCGCAATACAGATATCACCCAAAAAATCTGCAAGAAATATGGGTGAGATGTGTTGGGGTAACAGGGCCTAGAGATCAGAGTCCATTCTGTGTCCCATTGTATCTGCAGGCCCAGCAAACCTTTGTTTACCAAACATTTGCTTTTCCATCTCCATGTGACTTGCCTTCTTCCCCTTTGAAGCCCCAGTGACCTACCCTCAACTTCCTCTTTAGTCTTTAGCTAAAGATGGTGTTTAAGTTCAGAGCTTCATCCATTTTGGCAAGTTACTCAGCTCCAGTTTCCTTGGTCTCTCCCATGTTAACATGTTGTTAAACTTTGTTTGATTTTTTTTCCTGTTAATCTATCTCATGTTGATATAATTCTTAGACTATCCAAAAGAACCAGAAGGGTAGTGAAAAATTTTTTCCTCTCTGATAGCACCAGTGAGAAACCAGTGCACACCCACCTAATTGACAATGAAGCTCAAGGCTCACAAGGTCTGCTGTTAGCAAAGATGTGGAAAGTAGGAGCTTTGTATCCTTCTGGTATGTGGGGATGGGACAAGCACACCTCTTTGGAGAACAACCTGACAGTACCTATCACTTCTGCATCCAGGTATCCCTCCTAAGACCATTCACATGTGTGCACAAGGAGACATCCTCAAGAATGTGGGTGGAAGCAATGTTTGCAATTTTGAGAAATTTCAAACAGTGCAAACCACAGGACAATCATAAATTAATTGAAGCATATTTCTTTAATGGAATATTCCACAGCAGTTCGAAAGAATGAAGGGACACACATGCATCAAAATAGAAGAAATGAAAATACAGTGTTAAATGAAACAGCAAGTTATTCCATGATATGAAGAGTTTATACCAATTTTGTAAATTTTAATTTATATAAACTATATACAGTATAAAATTTAATGTACATACAGCTTTTATATATAGTAATAAATGCTAGTTTATGTTTATACAAATATATAATTTAATGTTTAATTAAAGTAATTATTATAATATTAAAACTTAAAGTTTATACAGTGTATAAATATAATTTTATATAATTATATGTAATTTATAATATTTATATAGAATATAAAACTTCATTCATATACATATGAGTTTCTGTCTTTTAAGCTGATAGTATTTTATATAAATATGAATATATCATAAAAATATGAAATACACACAGAATAGTTTTAATTGTTGCCATCGTGCTTGCCTCTGGGAGAATATGGGAGCCAGAAGGGATACAGAGGAACTTTAATTATGCTTGCAATGATTTATTTCTTAAAAAATAATACATCTGGGTGGAAGGTACATGGGTGTTTGTTATATTTTTATTTCTAATATTTTTTATTTTAAAAAATTTATGTAACAAAAATATATATAAATGCCTCCAAGTTTCATCCTTATGAGAGAAGTAAGGACTAGGTTGATGTACTGAGGTCAGTAAGGGAGTCATGTCTGGACCTTAGGGCCTGGTACAGGCCTGGTGAAGGGACAGGTCAGCCCATGGACCTGCCTGGTCAGGGATGGAAAGACTGCTAATGGAACAATCTCAAACACACTCCCAGAGGAGACTCAGCGGTCTGGGAAGCCAGGGAACTTCAATGCAACCAGTGCAAAGAGAATCTTTCTGAACAATAGGAGATAATCCAAAAATCCATTTCAATTTAGCTTAGGAAAGAATATCCATGCCTTCATCTTAAGGCAGGGATATCTGATACTCTGAAAAGTCATGCTGCGGTCAGATTCAGAAGTTGAGAAGTGCCCTCTCATTGGGCAGCCTCTCACTTCTTGGCTAAACTGGAAACTGACAACTCCATCTCTCCATCTCTCTGGCAGAAACACAACAGGGTCCCTCTAGACTTGGCATGTGAACCCTTGCACAGGTCATTTTCTTCTCTGGGCTTCTATTTCTGCATGTATGAAACACAACATGTTAACCTGTATATGTGTGTACATATGCATGTATGTGGGCTTACCAGGTGGCTCAGTGGTAAAGAATACGCCTGGCAATGCAGGAGAAGCAGGAGATGCAGGTTCCATCCCTGAGTCGGGAAGATCCCCTGGAGTAGGAAATGGTGACCCACTCCAATATTCTTGCCTGGAAAATCCCATGGACAGAAGAGGTCTGGCGGGCCACAGTTCATGGGGTCACAAACAGTCGAACACGACTGAGCAACTGAGCATGCACACATGCCTGCACATATGCACACACACACAAACACGCATGTGCAAAATTTCTCAAGAACTACTGTCTCTCTGTTTCATACAACTGCATTAGGATCATTCCCATATGGTTTGTGCCAATATCATTGATAAAAGGACTAAAATGAGTTGAATAATGAAGGTTAAGGAGCAGGGGATGATTATTCAAATAAATCCATCTCCCATAACTACCTAGAGAGCAGTTGGTATTGATTATGCACAATCATATAGAAAGATCCTATTTCTTTGTAGCTTTGAGACCCTTGACAAATTATTTCATCACTCTCTGCTTCAATTTCCTCTGTGTAAAAATACATTAATATCATCCATGTTTTGTTGTTAAGGGGAGAAAAAAATGAGATAATATATGTGAAATCATATATAGGACCCCCCAAATTGTAAGTATTCAGTAACTGATAATGTCTGTATATTTATGTCTGCATTAGAGTGTTCATCTGTATACATTCAAGTCTGAATATGGGTATTTATCTCTATGTATGGATATCCATTTCTCCAAGCAGTCTTGAGTCTGCCCAAGAATATCCAGGGGAAAAGAAATGATTAGATTTATCAAGTGAAGTTTTCCAGGCTGCCTTTCTGACTCGAGGCAAGTGAGTATTTGGCAGAGTTTTCAGTTTGCACAGCCACAGCAGTTTCAACCCCGCCACCACAACAGCACCTGGGGATACCTTTTTGTCAGAGATCCTCTGGTTGATGTTTTTAAAAGTCTAGGCCTCCCTCTTACGCTTATAAGATGTTCATGGGTGGTGTGCTTGGAACTGAAAAAGCCCAGGACACAGGATCACGTATCACTTTTTTCTGTCCTCATTGACAACTAGTATATTACAACCCTTCTCCACTGGGTCCTTGAAATTCCAGGAGCCACACCCCAGGCCCCAGGCTTTCCTTAGCCTGCATCTCCATGACTCCTACATCCATTGTTGATCAATGGTATTGATTCATTTGCCCAGAGTTTTCACTTTTACTCCATAGCATAAAGTAAATAAAAGTGTTAGTCCAGAGTTGAGCTGTGCACTAAACATTGCCTTTAAAACATTTTCCATAACTGAACTTTTTTCTTTTCTTTGACTCCTTAACACACAAGAATAGCGGGACAACTTCTCTGGGCTGGGAGCTGTCCCTCTTCCAGGGCATTATTCCATATGGTTAGCCCCCAGTCTGTACAATCAGGGAGATGCTGAGGTATATCTTACTCAGCCAGTGGGCCCATCATTTCCAGCCATTCCTAGGCCTGTTGGGTGTGTAATAAAACATCTGTGGCCTCTAGATTGGCCTAAGTGTGTGTGTGTGCTCAGTCACTCAGTCATGTCCAACTCTTTGCAACCCCAAGAACTGTTGTAGCCCACCAGGCTCCTCTGTGCATGGAATTTTCCAGGCAAGAATACTGGAGTGGGTTGCCATTTCCTTCTCCAGGCAATCTTCCTGATCCAGGGATTGAACCCCAGTTTCTTGTGCCTCCTACATTGGCAGTTGGTTTCTTTTGTTACTGCACCACCTAGTTTCCAGGAAACACTGACTTCCTATGTAAGGCCCCTCTACTTAGACTCACCACATGCCCTCTTCTTCCCCAGGGTCTTCCCTCCTAACAGAGGACCCACTAGGGAAAGACAGCATGGGCCTTCTTAACTCTTGGATCTCATAAGTCGATCTTGAGTTCCACCCTGATCATCTTCCTCAAATCCATTTCAGAGACCCACCAGCTTCCTATTTCTCACCACCTCTCTCTTTTTTCTCTGCCTGGGGTATCATTTTTGCAGTCTCACAATCTGAAAAACACCAGAAAGAAAAACATTAGATTAATATTGTAAGCATTTTATCCCACCCAAAACATCATTTGTGCCCAGGTCCCAATATATATGAAAGTTGAGGAGGAGGTGGACTTCTATAGGTCACATGCATTACTGAGTTCACGCATAGTTCCAGGAACTCTGCTGAGCACTGAGGATATAGAGATGAATAGGACAAGGCCCCTGCTCTCCAGTCACTCCCAATATATTAGGAGAGGGAACCAGGAAAACAAATAGCTGTCATGCAATATGATGAGTGCAATTAAAAAGTACTCATCAGATCAAGGCAGGAGAGTTCAGTTCTCTGGTGGACAGGGATGGTGTCTTGGTCAGTTAGGACTACTATAACAAAGTACCACATAGACTAGGTGGATTATAAACAACAGAAACTAATTCCTCATAGTTCTGGAGGCTGGAAGTCCAAGATCAGGGTGCCAACATAGTTGGGTTCTGCTGAAGACTCTCTTCCGAGTTGCAGACTGCCGACTTCTTATAACCTCAGTTGATGGAGGGTAGAGAGAATTCTCTGAGATCCTTTATATAAGGTTACTAACACCATTAATGAGGGCTTCACCCTCATGACTTCACTATCTCCCAAAGTTCCCACCTCCAAATGCCATCACACCGTGGATTAAGATTTTAGCATTTGAATCTGGATGGACACATACAGTCAGTCCTTTGCAGATGATGAGGGTGATTCAGAATGTCTTTCTGGAATGGATGTTGAAGAGCCCCTCTGGTCAGAAGCATCCCTTCCTTCTCCTCCCTGCAGGCACAGTCATGCATACTCTGACAATTCCATTGGTGTTGGCCCACCAGGATGCTAGAAAGGATACATAAAATCCTAGAAATAAATTCTTGGTGGTAAGGTATCATGTTATCATGAAAGTGTAACACATTAGCCTACAAATACACTAAGCAGATTTAGTTACGATCAATTATTAACATTACCTATTGTCACCTAGTAGAGACTGGAAGTTTGAAGGAGAGCCGGGTCCTAATTGAAGAGAAAACAGGAGGGAGGCTTGAGCAGGGGCACTATCTTGGCTTCCCCAGAAGCATAGCCTGAGATGGGGATTCTTACTCAAATGGTTTATGAAAGAATGCTTCCAGGAGAAGAGAGATGGAAGCAGTCTAAGACAGGGGAACAAGAGCAAGGATGTGGTCTCAACTGGTGATGAGCTTCAGTATAATTCAGGATTGGTTCCAGCTGGAGGTAAGATGGGAGCAGAGGATGGGATAGCAGGCAGCCACCTTCTATCAGGAAAGTTCCCATTGGCTGAAAGGGAGAAAGGAAAGGTAGTCAACAGCCACTCCTTACAGCACAGAATGAATGTCCATCAGGCGTCTAGGTAGGCACCAACAGCATCCAGCACAGGTCAGGGACCAGCAGGGAGCCTGGGGTCTCCAGCATCCCCAGGGCAACTGGTAGAAGCCTTGGAAGACAAAGAAGAGAATGATGCCAGAAGAGGAAAGACCCATCAACCCAGGAGATTCTTAAGGACAGTTCCTGGTAAATTGTATGTCTTCTCTGGTAGCCCCCTGAAAGAAGGGAGTACTTTCCCCACCTTGTTCTATACTTTCCCAACATTTGACTTAGGAAAGCCTTAGAATCTAGCAGTGGGAGGCACCCCCCAAAGCCCTGATCTGCCTTCCCTCAACTGTGACTGCAAGATCCCATCTCCTCATTCTCCAGGTGACAAAGGGCTGTGAACAATCACTGCATCCATTACTGGTCCCCAAGATTACATTTTCCCCTGTAATCTCTAGCAACGCAAGCACTTCCTGGAGTGTGACACTTAAACCACAGCTGCAAATGTGGGTGGGAGGTGAGATACTGCCAACCTTCACCTCCAAATGATTCTCTGTGGTTTCTCCTCAGCAGGGCCAGCCTTGGGGAGCTGCTGAGCAACAGATCGGGCAGCCCAATTCTCAGCTGGAAAGTGTCACTACCATGCTGGGGAATTGGTTTTGGCTTTGGCCAAGCTTCTGGGGAGAAAAAAGCAGAAGCAAATGTGAGGATTGGCTCTTCAGGAATCTGAGGGACTAATGGATGTGCCAAAGAAGCAAAACAAAACAAAGCAAAACAAAAATTGTATATATTGTTAGGAATTATGGCTCATAAAATAAGCCCTACCCAGTCCTGGGGTTCCTTGAGCTAAACCAAGGTTTTTCCTTCTAAAATCAAATATTAGCCATTTTCCCAATTCAAATAAATTAACAAATAGAATTTTCTCTATTTATATCTTTCTATTATTTTCTCCTACAACTCAGTCATCTGTTTGCTGGTATAAAGCAAGTATCTACTAGCTATGAATTTTTTAAAAACCTGTGGGAAAACCAGTTATGTTTGGTTCATGCTTATTGAATGTGCAATATGGTTCTGATCTTATATTCCATATAGAAAATGTTAGAACAGTAACCACCATTTTCAGGCCTATTATGCTTTGAGATGCTAGATATTTTAACTTTAGTATTCTCACATGTAATTTAGAAAGCATTACCCCTGTTTTACAAATAAAAACATGAATGGATAAACTGAGGCACTAAGAATCTCTAAGTTAATAAAACATTTACACAAAAGTTAATGAATTATTTACACACCAAAAATTTGATTGTGATAGTCATATAATAAAGAGACCTAAGTTAGTCTTGAAGGTGAGCTAAGGTGTCCTGAGAAAGTGATATTTTAAAAAATTTTTAATGTTTTACTATATATTTTTAAGAAGCATTCACTTTATTTTTTGGCTGCACTGGGTCTTTGATGGGGCATTCAGGCTCTTCACTGTGGCATGGGCTTCTCTTGTTGCAGAGCACAGACTCTAGAGTGCCCACACTTAGAAGTTTTGTTGCTTAGTTGCCCTGAGGCCTATGGAATCCTAGTTCTCAGACCAGGAATTGAACCCACATCTACTACATCACAAGGCAGATTCTCAACCACTGGATCACCAATGAAGACCACCTAGAGGAGGAGATAATTAAGGCAAGTTCTGAAAGAAGAGGCAATAGGAGAAGAGAGTCACAAGAAATTGCATTTGCAAAGCCTACATTAAACAATGCAGGTGCTTTGGGAAACATTCTGGCAGGTCTTCAAAAGGTTAAACATAGAAAGTGTTACCATAGGCAACTCTTTCCCAGAGAAAGAACAAAAAATCAGCTTCTGAATAAACATCTGGGAAACCACCAATTCTAAGGAAGGCTTGGCAAGTCACGGGGGGAAATTCCACATGGACTAGACTTCATCTTTCCTCCTCAATTTCCATCCTCCATCGGTGAGCTTAACACAGTGAATGGAAAAGACGGGCTATACCAGTGGTTCTCAAACAAGGGCAGTGTTCCCTCCAGGGGATATTTGGCAACGTCTGGAACCATTTCTCATTCTCACAACTGGGAGATGGGGTGGAACCTACCCAGTGGGTAGGTGTCAGAAACACACTTTCCCAAGTGGAGAATGGTGTCAACTGGGCCCCAAATTGAACCACAGGCTTTGAAGTACGCCTCCTTCTGAAAGACAATTTTATCATTTCTAGTAGGAAATAATAGAAAGACATGGACAGACAGAGAGTGAGGGAGAGAGACGTGAGCAGAGTACTCAGCAGAGACAATCCCAGCCAACACCATAAAAACTTTCTGCAAAATTTTCCTTTCCCCACATACATTCCACCCAGGGCTACTTTCATTCTGGGTCTTTCTCTTTTCTATATCAGAAGAAATTCACCTTTTTGATA
The DNA here is from genome assembly GCF_054371585.1 of Giraffa tippelskirchi. NCBI lineage: Eukaryota > Metazoa > Chordata > Mammalia > Artiodactyla > Giraffidae > Giraffa > Giraffa tippelskirchi. The sequence continues at coordinate 129,303,145 of NC_137277.1, forward strand.
CTTTCCTCAGAATGTTAGCATTTGATGGTGTTTGGTAAACCATGAAGACTGGATTGAGGTACATCCCCAAGTAGTTTCAAGATGTTTGCATAAAAGTCATCCCATGACAGAGATGAGCACTATTATTACACACAAAAGATAAGATGGTAGCCATGGGCTCTGAGCAAACTTAAAGAAAGGTCCCAATGCTGACCAGCCCTATGTTTTTCATCCAAAAATTTATCACCTTCCTGAAATTTCTATCATTAGAGCCAATTTGGGAGTGACAGTTCCTTTAAACTTGATGAAGAAGAATCCATGCATTGCATTTTACTCCTCATCCTGTATGCAAACAGAGTAGTCACTATGACTTATAGTCAAATTCCTTTCCACATTAGTTTCCTTAATATTATCTGCTGCCACTTTAGCCATCACTGCTCAGCTCCATTAAGCTACATAGAGCAGCCTAAATGCAACACCTCGCTCAACTCCCACCCCCCATAAAATTACCATTTGCTCTGTTCACATTAAATAATGATTTGCAACGTCCTTCTCCCTTTTCCTGTTCACAACTCTGCCAACAACATTTCTTAATGCAAATAGTAAAAACTAAATTACAAGCATGATCCAATTTTGCTCTGCATAATTAGTGGATTAAACATCAGAGAAAATCCACTTATTTTCACAGATCATACAACTTCCTACCTCCAACTCCCCACCACCACCACTTTCCACACACAGAAATAAAGTCTCCATGAGCACAAGGCGAAAAAGGTCTTCACTTCTAAAGGACAATCATAGCCTTCAAGTTGGTTTTCAGACAACTCCAAGTATAATCCTTTCATAGTTGGATTTTTTTCCTTAAGAAAACAAAGCTGGGGATCTGAATAACAACACCTCTTGTCACAAGTATTCATTGAAGCTGCACATTTTTTCAGAGATTTTGGAATGCACTCTTGGTAACTGAAAAACACCAAGCCACTCAGCTTGTCTCATCTTGGGTTCTGAAACTGGATGGTTCAGATTTAATTCTTGGTTTTGCCAGCTGTATAATATTGGGCAGGTTACTTAACTTTTCTCCATCAATTTCCTTACCTCTAAAATGGGCAGGGTTGTGGGAGTTAATACCTACAAAGTGCTTAGAATAATGTCTGGCACATAGTAAATATTTAAGTTGGTCTGCATTATTCCTCTATGCCTAGACACCAGCTGAGAAGAACAGGAACCCTCAAACCAACCACACACCACCCTGCATGTGGGGTGGGGATCAGGATTCACAAGTGTAACAGAGGTCTGGGCTGCATGTTATGCTCATAAACATGTGGTACACCCATCCAGCACTGCCACAGGCTGATGCAGATGGATGCTGGAAACAACTATCCCCAATGCAACAGAGGATTTATTTCTTTAAACAAATAAAAGATACTCATGATGTAAGAGCAAAATGTCATCAGGGAAGGCAGAGAGAGCAAAAAAAAGAAAAAAGCCTCCTCAAATTTTCTCCTGTATCTCTTCCTTCCCAAATGTCTACACTAGACACTTACAGAGTAAATTAAAACATCAACAGTTGAGTGGACAAGTACTCCTGTCACCAAAAAGCAATCATGATTGGGTAACTCTCCTATTACCTTAGCAACATAAATATTATTGCTGTCATATTAGAGCTTTAGGTACATTTTCTCATCTTATACTCAAGACAAGTGCTAGTAAGTGGGATAAGTGCTAGTATTACTTCAATTTTACAAATAAGGAAACTGAGAACTTAAGTACATGCCCAAGATTGCACAGCTTGTAACTGACAGAATTGGAACTGAAAACACAAATCTATTAACTCCAGAGCTCATATTCTTCACCACCATGCTGTGATTCCTTGAATATTCCTGGTGCTTGGATGAGTGATAAGTGCAGTATTTGGAAAGTTGGCACTGAATGAGTGATGTGTTGTACCTCTGTCAGTTCTGGTCAAAAGGGAGAGAGCATACTAAGAAGAGCCACCAAGATAACAGAGAGGCTTTCTTCTCAGTGAACTGAAGAATCTCTTTTTAAAATGCCATTTGGGGGAAGGTAATCAATATAGACAGTGGAGTAGAAGGACATGTGCTCACCCCTTCTTAGGAGAACACCAAAATCACAACTAACTGCTAAACAATTATCAACAACAACAATAAATAAAACACTGGAATCTACCAACAAAGATACCCTACATCCAAAGACAAAGAAGAAGCTACAATAAGATGGTAGGAGGGATACAATCACAATGATATCAAATCCCACACCCACTAAGAGGGCAACCCACAAACTGGAAAATAATTATACTTCAAAAGTTTCCCCATTGGAGTGAAAGTTCTGAGCCTCACATCAGGCTTCCCAGACTAAGGGAATGGAAGGAGAAGCCCCCCCGCTCCCTACCAGAGAACCTGGCTTTGAAGGACAGTGGATTTTGGTCACAGGAATTACACAGGACTAAGGGGGAAACAAGCTCTACTTTTTGAGGGTGAACACAAAGTCTCATGTCCACCAATATCCAGAGGAAAAAAAGCAATGACCCCATTAGAGCCTGGGACAGACTTACCTGCTGGTATTGGAGGGTCTCCTGCATACGTAGGGGGTGGCTGTGGCTCACTGTGGGGACAAAGACATTGGCAGCAGAAGTTCTAGGAAGTACTCATTGGCATGAGCCCTCCTGGAGGCCACTATTAGCACCACCAAACTGCCTCTAGTCTTCTGTGCTGTGTCACCTCAGGACAAGCTGACAGGAAGGGAACATAGCCCCACCAATCAGTAGCCATGCAGCTCAAAATCTTACAGAGCATGGCCCTGCCCACCAGAGGGAAAAGAACCAACTCTGCCTACCACTAGTCCCTTTCATCAGGAAGCCTGAACAAGCCTCTTAGAGAGCCTCATGCACCGTAAGATAGCAGAACAGAAACTGCAATCACAGAAAATTAGACAAAATGAAATGGCAGAGTAATATATCTCAGATGAAGGAACAAGATAAAACCCAAGAAGAACAACTAAGTGAAATGGAGATAGGCAACCTTCTGGAAAAAGAATTCAGAATAATGGTAGTGAAGGTGATCCAGGATCTTGGGAAAAGAACGGAGGCAAGGATTGAGAAGATACAATAAATGTTTGACAAAGACCTAGAAGAACTGAAGGACAAGCAGAGATGAACAATACAATATCTGAAGTGAAAAATATACTAGAAGGACTCAATAGTAGAATAACTGAGGCAGAAGAACAGATAAGTGACCTGGAAGACAGAATGGTGGTAATCACTGCTAAGAAAGAGAATAAAGAAAAAAAAATGAAAAGAAATGAAACAGTTTAAGACTTCTGGGACAACATTAAACATATCAATGTTTGCATTATAAGGGTCCCATGAGGAGAAGAGAGGAGAAAAGACCTGAGAAAATATTTGAAGAGACAATAGCTGAAAACTTCCCTAACATGGAAAAGAAAACAGTCACCCAATCCAGGAGGTGCAAAGAGTCATAGGCAGGATAAACCCAAGGAGGAGTGTGCCAAGATACATAGTAATAGAATTGACAAAAATTAAAGACAAAGAAAAATATTAAAAACAACAAGGGAAATAAAACAAATAACATACAAGGGAACTCCCATAAGATTATTAGCTGATTTCTCAGCAGAAACTCTGCAGGCCAGAAGGGGGTAGAATGATATATTTAAAGTGATGAAAGGGAAGAACCTACAATCAAGAACACTCTACTCAGTAAGGCTCTCATTCAGCTTTGATGGGGAAATCAAAGATTTTCAAACAATCAAATAGAATTCAGCACCACCAGACCAGCTTTGCAACACATGCTAAAGGAAATTCTCTAAGTAGAAGAGAAAAGGCCATTACTAGAAGTAAGAAAAATTAAGAATGGAAAAGTTCATCAGTAAAAGCAAACACATAAAGGTACAAAATCATCCACACAAAATTTGATATCAAAACCAGCAATTCTGAGAAGGGAAGAACACAAGCATAGAATATTGGAAATGCATTTGAAATTAAAAGACCAGCAACATAAACCAATCTAGTTTGTATATAGACTGCTATATCAAAGCCTCATGATAATCACAAACTGAAAGTCTACAATAGACAGACACACAGGAAAAAAGAAAGAAATTGAAACACAATTCTAAACATAGTCATCAAATCACAAAAGAAGAGAACAAAAGAGGAAGGGAAGAAAAAAAGACCTACAGAAACAAATCCAAAACAGTTTACAAAATGGCAATTAAAAACATATGTATCAATAATTACCTTATACACAAGTGGCTTAAATGCTCCAAACAAAAGATATAGACTGGCTGAATGGATATAAAAAGAAAATTCACATATATGCTGTCTACAACAGACTCAACCAGACCTGGACACATACAGACTGAAATTGAGGGAATGGAAAAAGGTATTCCATGAAAATAGAAATCAAAGGAAAGTTGGAGCAGCATACTCATATCAGACAAAATAGACTTTAACATACTTATAATACTTTAAAATACTTAAAATACTTTAAAATACTTATAAGAAACAAAGAAGGACACTACACAATGATCAAGGGATCAATCCAAGAAGATATAATAATTGAAAATATTTATGCATCCAACATAGGAGCACTTCAATATATAAGGCAAATACTAATGTCCATAAAGGAAAAATCAATAGTAACCCAATAATAGTGGGGGATTTTAACACCCCACTTTTATCAATGGATAGGTTCATCTAGACAGAAAATCAATATGGAAACATAAGCCTTAGCTGACACTTAGACCGGGTGGATTTAAGTGACATTTATAAAACATTCCATCCAAAAGCAGAAGGATACATTCTTCTCAAGTGCACATAGAACCTTCTCCAGACTTGAATAAATGCTGGGTCACAAAGCAAGCCTTGGTAAATTTAAGAAAATTGAAGTCATATCGAGCATTTATTAAACCACAATACTATGAGATTAGAAATAAACTACAAGAAAAAAATATATAAAAACCACAAACACGTAGATGCCAAACAATATGCTACTAGGTAACTAATGGATCACTGAAGAAATCAAAGAGGAAATAAAAATTACCTGGAGACAAATGAAAATGGAGGCACAATGATCTAAAACCTATGGGATGCAGCAAAAGCAGTTCTAAGAAGGAAGTTTATAGCAATATAATCTTTCCTCAAGAAAAATTACAAATAAACAACATAATCTTACACCAAATGCAACCAGAGAAAGAAGAACAAACAAAACCCAAAGTTAGAAGAAGGAAATAAATCATAAACATCAGAGCAGAAATAAATGAAATAGAAATGAGGAAACAATAGAAGAGAAACTAAAAGCTGGTTCTTTGAGAAGATAAACAAAATTGATAAACCTTTAACTAGACTCATCAAAGACGAAAAGGAATGGGCTCAAATCAATAAAATTAGAAGTGAAAAAGGAGAAGTTATAACCAACACCATAGAAATGCAAAGAATCATAAGAGACTACAAGCAACTATATGCCAATAAAATGGAAAACCTGGAAGAAATGGACAAATTCTTATAGAGGTACAATCTGCCAAGACCAAACCAGGAAGAAATAGAAAATATGAATAAACAAATCACAAGAATTGAAATTGAATGTGTGATTTTAAAACTCCCAACAAACAAAAGTCCGAGACCAGATGGCTTCACAGGTGAAGTCTATCAAACATTTAGAGAAGAGTTAACTTCTAAATAGTTCCTTCTAAAACTATTCCAAAAAATTGTAGAGGAAGGAATACTTCCAAATTCATTTTATGAAGCCATCATCACCCTGATACCAAAACTAGATAAAGATACTACCAAAAAAATAGAAAGAAATCCAATATCACTAATAAACATAGATGCAAAAATCCTCAACAAATACTAGCAATCTGAACCCAACAGTACATTAAAAGGATTATACACCATGATCAAGTGGGATTTATCCTGGGGATGCAATGATTCTTCAATGCACACAAATCAATCAATGTGATACACCATATTTGCAAATAGAAAGATAAAAACCATATGATCACCTCAATAGATGCAGAAAAGGCTTTTGACAAAATTCAGCATCCGTTTATGATAAAAAAAAAAAAAAGACTCCAGAAAATGGGCAAGGAAGGAACCTACCCCAACAGAATAAAGACCGTGTACAACAAACCCACAGCAAATGTTATTCTCAACAATGAAAAACTGAATTTCCTCTAAAATCAGGAAGAAGACAAGGATCCTCACTCTCACACTATTATTCAACATAGTTTTGGAAATCCTAGCCATGGCAATAAGGGGGAAAAAAAGAAATAAAATGAAATAAAATGAATCTAGATTGGAAAAGAAGTAAAACTGTCACTGTTTTCAAACAACATGATCCTATACATTGAAAACCCTAAATAAAATTATTAGAGCTAATCAATGAATTTATTAAAGTTGCATGATACAAAATTAATGCACAGAAGACCCTTGCATTCCTATGTACTAACAATGAAAACTCATATAGAGAAATTAAGAAAACAGTCCCATTCACCATTGCAACAAAAAGAATAAAATACCTAGGAATAAACCTATCTAAGGAGACAAAAGATCTGTATTCAGAAAGCCATAAGATGCTGATGAAAGAAACCAAAGTTGACACTAACAGATGGAAAGATATATCATGTTCTTGGATTGGAGGAATCAATATTGTGAAAATGACTATACTACCCAAAGCAACCTACAGATTCAATGCAATCCTTATCAAGCTACCAATGGCATTTTTTGCATAACTAGAACAAAAATAATGTACAATTAGTATGGAAACACAAAAGATCCCCCTGCCAAAGCAATTTTGATAAAGGAAAACAGAACAGGAGGAATCAGTCTCCCTGACTTCTCAGACTATATTACAAAGCTACAGTTGTCAAACTAATACGGTACTGGCACAAAAACAGAAATATAGATCAATGGAAAATGTTTCTAGAAAGCCCAGAAATGAATCCACTCACCTATAGTCAATTAATCTACCACAGAGGAGGCAAGACTAAACAATGGAAAAAAGACAGTTTCTTCAATAAGTGGTTCTGGAACAAGTGGGCAGCTGCATGTTAAAAGAAAAAGAAAGAAATTGGAACACTTTTAACACCACACGCAAAAGTAAACTCAAACTTGATTAAAGACCTAAACTTGAGACCAGATACTATAAAACTTTTAGAGGAAAACATAGGCAGAATGCTCTCTGACATAAATTGCAGCAATGTCATTTTTAATCCATTCCTCCAGAGTAATAGACATAAAATGAAAATAAACAAATGAGACCTAACTAAACTCAAGAACTTTTGCACAGCAAAGTAAACCATAAGGAAAATGAAAAGACAACCCAAAGAATGGGAGAAAATATTTGCAAATGATGCAACCAAAAAAGGATTAGTATCCAAAATTTACAAACAGCTCATATGGCTCAATACCATAAAAACAAACAACCCAATCAAAAAATTGGCAGAAGACCTTAATAGGCATTTCTCCAAAGAAGATATGCAGATGGCAAAGAGGCACATGAGAAGATTAATTAATAGAGAAATGCAAATCAAAACTACAATGAGACATCACCTCACACCAGTCAGAATGACCATCATCAAAAAGAAAAAAAATCTACAAACAATGAAGGTTAGAGAGGGTATAGAGGAGGAGCAATTCTCCTACACTGCTGGTGGGAATGTAAATTGGTACAACCACTGTGGAAAACAAGATGGAGTTTCATTTAAAAAGTAAAATAGAGCTATCATATGATCCAGTAATCTCACTTCTGGACATATATCTGGAGAAATATTTGATTTGAAAGTATACATACACCCCAATATTTATTGCAGCACTGTTTACAAGAGCCAAGAACAGAAGCAACTTAAATGTCCATGAACAATTATTTGGATAAAGAAATGGTACATATATACAATGGACTATTAGTTGGCCATTAAAAAGAATGAAATTATGACATTTGCAGCAACATGGATAGACCTGGAGATTATGATACTAAGTAAAGTAAGTCAAACAGAGAAAGACAAAAATTGTGTGAAGTCTCTTATGTGTGGAATCTTTTTTAAAATGATACAAATGTACTTATTTACAAAACAGAAACAGACTCACAGACTTAGCGAACAGACTCTTTGATTACTCGAGCAGAAGGCCAAGGGGATAGACTAGGAGATTAGGATTGACATGTATACACTGCTAGATTTAGAACAGATAACCAAAAAGGACCTACTATATAGAACAGGAACTCTGCTCAATATTCTGTAATAATCTAAATGGGGAATAAATTTAAAAAGTGATAGATACATGTATGTGTATAACTGAATCTCTTTGCTGTACACCTGCAAAAAATTTTAAGAAAATAATAATAAAAGAGGAAGAAAAACTGCCATCCTAGGGAAAGGGAAGAAGGAAGGGGCAGTACAGGGGCAGGGAATTAAGAAGCACAACCTATTAGATATAAAATAAGCTACAATGATATATTGTACAACAGGAGGAATATAGTCAATGTCTTGTATTAGCTATCAATGGAGTATCACCTTTAAAACTTGTAAATCACAGTATTATATACCTATAACTTATATGATATTATACATCAACTAAACATGTGGGGTCTCCTGCATTGCAGGTGGATTCTGTACCAACTGAGCTATCAGGGAAGCCCATTTTTTAAAATGTCATCCTGAAATGTCTTATTTCATCTCAAACCTACCCCTTTCCTGCTGAAATAAGCATGAATAGCCCTGCATTCATTCAATATGTTCTTGTTGGCTTCAGCATATAGTAGGTGCTCAGAATATAGGCAACAAGGTAAATTGCCAGAATAGAATTTTTTCCCGTGTAATTCTTACCACCAACATTCATTGCCCTCACAAGGCACCACACTCAGGGCTGCAGGGACACAAAAACCTAAGACATCATCTCTGACCTTAAGAAGTTAAAGGTCCAGCAGGTCCATAGCAAAATTTTGAGTCTAAGAAAAGGACAGGCTAGGGTCTCAGAGGAAGATGTAATCAGGCAGTGCAGTAACATTCCTAACAAACTGGATGGAAGAGGTAGCGCTTGCTAACGGCCAGCAAGGTATCAGGGCCCCTGACTTGCTCTGCACACTGGGAGTCAGCTCTTAAAGACAGGTAGGAGGTCAACAACAGAAGTGGGAGTGTGAAAAACAAGCAATGTCTCATAAAGGAGATCTGACACTTGAAAACAGAGATTGGAAGATACATAGAGTTTTGATATATCCATAGAGGCTGACAGAGGTTCTTGGACTTGTCTATGATGTAAATGCAAGTCTTCTGGATTTACTTTTGATTCTTGGGTAATTTCCTTACTGAGAAGAGAAATTTTGTAAATATTAAATTGACTGTAAGAAGATAAGCATTGAAGTCAGACAGACGCAGGCTGAAATCTACCCTCTTCTACTAAGCAGCTGTCTAAACTCTCCATGCCCCAGGCCTTCTCCCCTGGGAGATGAGGTCATTAAAAAGAATAAATAAAACTATGTATGCAAATGTCTAACACTGAGGCTGGCACAAAGTAGAGGATCAATAAAGGTTACCTCCCCGGGTCTGCTAATGATCGATTTCATTTGCACTTCAGCCAGTCAAGAGTTTTTCCCAGAACTCAGGTCTCTAGTAGTGCGTGGTACTGTGTGCATGCTCAGTCATGTCTGATGCCATGGACTGTACCTGGCAGTCTCCTTCTGTCCATGGAATTTTCCAAACAAGAATACTGGGTTGCCATTTCCCACTCCAGGGGATCTTCCCAACTCAAGGATTGAAACCACGTCTCCTGTATCTCCTGCATTGGCAGGGGCCACCAGTGACTTTACCACTGAACCACTTGGGCAGCCAGAACTCAGGTTTGAGATTTTGTAACCAAGGGAGTCCTTGAAGGAATGGGCTCTTTAAAGTTCAGGTCCATACATTACATTCCCCTACTGCCCCTACTCTTCCAGGAATGCAGCTAACACTCCCCACATCAGGTTAAGAGGAAAAATTACCTAGACAAATTGGTTCATGTCAAAAAAGTTATCAGCCTTGTTTGAGGAAACCTACATTTTTCCCCTTTAATAATAGAGTAAAAAATTAACAAAAACTTTATCCAAACACTATCTGTTCTATTAAGATTACTGTTCAAACAAACAGAGATGACCTGATTGATTCTTTTCAATGATTGAGAATCAGATAGGAGATGGAAAGCTTTTCCTGCAAAGATCAGAGAGTCAACACATTAGACTTTGAGGACCGTAGGGTCTCTGTCACGGCACTCAGCTGTGCCACTGTGGTGTGAAAACAGCCATGAACAAAGCTTCATAAATCAATGAGCTTGGCTGTGTTGCAATAAAACTTTATAAACACTGAAATTTGAATTTTATATGATTTTCATGTATCACAAAGTATTAATCTTGTACTGACCCCCCCCCAACCATTTAAAAATGTCATTCTTAATTTGTTTTGTTTTTGTTTAGTCGCTAAGCCACATCCAACTCTTTTTCAACCCCATGGACTGTAGCCCACCATGCTTCTCTGTTCTCAGGATTTCCAGGCAAGAATACTGGAGTGGGTTACTATTCCCTTCTCCAGGGGATCTTCCTGACTCGGGGATTGAACTCCGGTCTCCTGCATTGGCAGGCTGATTCTTTACCACTGTGCCACCAGGGAAGCTACAAAACAGTAAGGAGACAGGATTTCGTTCACAATCCTTTTGCTAACCCTGACTTAAATATTTAGACTCTCAAAAAAAAAAAAACAAACCCTCAGGAAATATTTTGTCCAAGCTCCATATGTTATAGTTGAGTATTAGACCACAGCGGGTAAGTGACTTATTCAGGATCAGATGGGTCTTTCAGATCAGTATCAGAATCTCCATACAAACAGTATGGTTATTCAATGTCAAGTAATTGCTAGCTTAAAAACAGAAAAAAAAAACCCCACTCTTTCCCCACTGCTGTTGATTACATTCAATGTCAGCCAATTTAACAGCTCCCTCTACCCACACCCCCAGAATGTTTCAGTTTATTCTCTCATTTTACAACTTGGTTATGAGACAATTGTATTAAAGATTCTTAGAAGTGAAATAGGATGAGTGATTTGTGTCACAACAAGGACCAAAAGTGTATTTTCACCACCTGAATCTTAATAGGAAACATCCTGAAACATTGAAACATGTCTTCAACCTTAGGAAACTATAAAAGACAACAACTGTAACTTCACCTTCACACAAACTACACAAGGAAATAAAAGCTATGAAATGTAAAAGGCGATTTTCACTTTTAAAAACTGCTTTACATATTTTAATTCTTGTATTTCCCTTAGGGGTTAGATATTTCGGTCACATAGTTATCCAATTAAAATGAAAACTTTCTGCTTTATCCTTTAGGCGAGGACAGCTGCCAGCTGTTAAGTTTTATAAAGTCTTTAATCTTGTCCATAAATATTTAACAAGAATTGGTTGGTACACAAGCTGAAGTAAAGTAAGAAATCAAAAAGAGGCTCTTGAAAATAACCTCTGTGTTATGTGAAAGCTGTATGAAACAAAAGCCCAATGACCAATGTCTTTTTTTTGTTAAAATAACCACTAAAACATTTCTCAGTATTTTGATCACTCCTTTAGCCCATTTCCCCTCACAAATGCACAAAATAGGTAGATTACAAAGAGATGAAATGTGAGTATCCATGCCCTTTTCTCAAGGATCGTGCCATTTGTTTCTGAAAGAGAATCGTGAGTTTCCATGGAAACCCACAAGGAGGATCTCTAAGCACTTTGGCAGCATTTGAAAATACAGACTCCTCGTTTTCATTCTTATACAGACCCACACACATACACCACATACCCACACCTAAGCACAGACCACCACCCCCACCACAATCTTAGGCATCTATCACAACATCCCAAACAGGCTAAAAACCCAGAATAAGCAGCTAATCATGAAGACACCAAGGATTCCTACCCTCTCTGATCTGCTGGAAAGAGAAGGCTGCTATTTGCCTTGACCTAGTCTTCGGACATCATCCCTTTCCCTCCCATCCCGATTTCATTTTGCCTGCCTGCAAATCTTCGAGTCATCTTTAAGTTCATCTTCTCTTCCACGTCCTCCTGGGCAGAGACCCTTCACGAGTTTTCCTTGTTCATTCTCTTTCATGTAGAGTCACAGAGCTTTCTAAAGAATGGAGAATTTGTGCTACTGGCAGAGATCTCTTAGACCAGAAGATAGTCCCCACTTGACTCTGTAACTAACAGATTTCAGAATTGAGCACTCCTTGCTGGTAAGAAATTGTTCTTTAGACTTAACTGAAATCTTCCAACTGTTCATTAAACTCACTTGATTTTTCTCCTTACTCCATCCACAGGGAAGCATTAGATGTTAACCACTTCCTTTAGATCAAAGTAGACTGTCAGAGAAAAGACAGAGATACAAAGGGAGGGAGGAAAGGCAAGAGGGCGAGAGAAAGAGAAAGACATTAATTGATGCTCCTCAGCCTTCCTTACTCAAATTCAGGATTTTCTAATTCTGATACTCCAGAGAACCCAGACTCCTTGCTGTGGGAATTATCATGGGCTTTGATGTTGCTGTCCTGTAACTTCTGTCCATCTTGATTCTGTTTGTTTATACCAGACCTGCATGTCCACTGTCCACTCAACACTTAAAGCATTTACTCAACAAGTACTTAGGGAGGGCCAGCTATGTATAAGGTATTGTTCTCAGCACTGGACTTGTAGCAATTTGTTAATCCCTGTTTACAGACCACCCCCATCTTGACCCAGACTTGCTCTGATTCCGTGCCGTCTCCAGCCCACCCCTGACTCATGGTTCGCCCACCCATTTATGATCCTGATCTTTCCCATCCCCCACTAGATGCTAATACTGATTCCCCTAGATTCTAGACTCTTCTTCAAGTTGGTTCCGAGATTCCCAGTGACAGTTTTGTTTTTATACTATCTCAAACTGAGTCCCCAGACACCCTAGTAACTTGAGCAGATAATCTTCATTACAACAGCTTTTAATTTTTTTATATGTTACATTCTCTGTGTGCCAGGTATTATTTAAGTGCCTTGTGTATGTGTTAGTCACTCAGTCATGTCCAACTCTTTTGCAGCCCATCAGACTCCTCTGTCCATGGAATTCTCCAGGCAAGAATATTGGAGTGGGTCACCATTCCCTTCCCCAGGGGATCTTCTTGACCCAGGGATAGAATCCAGGTCTCCTGCATGGCAGGCAGATTCTTTATCAACTGAGCTACCATAGAAACCCCATTTAAGTGCCTTACACACATTAATTCATTTAAACCTTTTAACAATACCTAAAATGAGGTACATGCACCTTACCCCCATTCTCTGACAGATGAAAAGTGAAGTTGTGACTTGCCCTAAGTCACCCAACCCAAAACTGGCAAACCTGAGTTTGCCATGCTACATTTGAGAACTTGGATTTTCAATTGCTCCAGGCATTCCCATTGCTTTTTGTTGTGTTTTTGCTCATATTACCTTTCCCCAAGTTCACCTGAAATGTGATCCTTACCATACAAATTGTCCATCACTCAGTGTTCCTCTCTCATGTCTCCAGTGAAACTCAGTGGCCCTAGGCCAAGAGCATCACCTTGCAGGTACCACTTTTTTCATCCCTCAGGTTGATAAAGAGGGAAACATCACAGATCCGTTTTGTCAGACTACAAAGAACCAATGCTCAGGCATGCACCCTGCATCTTAGTTCTGCTATTGTAAAAGGTGTTTGAATTTTACTATCTCCTCCCATATGGTGCTTCATTATATTGTCCACATGACATCCCCTACCCTTGACATATCTCATCCCTCATGTACTGATCATTACCAACCTCACTCTCCTTTAACTTCTCTAGGGCAGTTTCCTACAGATCTTGGTTTTGTTTTATTTATCACTTCTCTCTGCCCTTTCTAGCCTTAATTAAACTCAGCCTCAGGACATAGGAAGCCAGATAACTTAGTTTTTCTTTCTTTTGATGAAAGTAATATTGTTTTCTGGAGACAGAAAATCTCACCCCCACCTCCCACTCTCCTCAAACTCACTAGTTATGTCTCAAACAGCCTTTGTCCTGTGTTTTCCTGTTTCTGCTGGAGCATTTCAAGGTTTGATTTACATTTTTGTAGTTTCTGATCCAAAGGGAAAAACTGAGTGGCAAATGGCCTTCATTTTCTGCTCTTTCACCATCAGTATTTACCATTTTCCCAAAGCACTGCAAAGCAGCTATTTTCTCATTCAGGACAATCTTCACAACTCAAAAGACAGGCCCTTCCTGTTATTTACATAAGCAAATGGATGGTAAAGAGTTCATCTGTGATAATAGCTCTCAGTTACCTGTAGTTTGTAGGAAAGAAAGGCCAACAGGTCTCAAACTTCAGCTAATATATGCTCACCCATATGGGGTATGGCTTGAGTGTTCACCACAAAATATGAGCCACCTTCCATTCTCCCAACCCTCATTTACAACAATAACAACAAAAATACTGTTCTTATGGTCATATAAAGTCACTCCTATCTTGGTTCAAATAAAGATACTGAATTCCTCCAAGACTGAAGTGGCCAGTGATTACATTCAAGCACTTGATTTTAGCCAATACTTTCTGGTGCACTATCATCAACATCACCACCATCATCAACATGGATTTTTAAAGTGAATATAGCACAAGTCTTAAAGAAGCATACAGATAACCACATATGGGAAAAGATTCTTACATTCAGGAGGTTAATATCCTTAACATTTGACTTGTTAAAAGTTTATAAGGAAAGCAATAAAACTATTTTTGAAAAGGAGGCAGAGACAAACTTCCACTTCCGGGGAACATTTTTCCCTGATCCCAAAAGTACAGCTAAAGCCCCTGAATTTACAGATAAAACAAACAAGAAGACTTTGAAAGATGGAGGGTAAGAGGCAGACCAGCTGGGACCTTGTACCTGAGGAATGACGAGAGAGTGAGGAGCTTCTTGGGTTTTCCCCATATATCTACCCAAGACTTGGAGCTGAAGAAGCTGGCATCTTCAGCTGGAAAGGCCAATAGATGCAGACAGAAAAAAAAGCCCCCAAAAGCCTACTCTCCTTAATGAAGTGTTAATTGCTCAGTAGTGTTCAACTCTTTGCAACCCCATGGACTGTAGCCCACCAGGATCCCTTGTCCATGGAATTCTCCAGGAAAGAATACTTGAGAGGTAGCCATTCCCTGCTCCAGGGGATCTTCTCAACCCAGGTATTGAACCCAGGTCTCCTCCATTGCAGACAGATTCTTTACCATCTGAGCCACCAGGGAAGCACCTTCTTAATGAAAGGACCATGTAAAGAGCAGCCTAGCGAAGCAGATTAATTTTAGATCCTAATGCTCTCCTCTAGTCAAACATGACAGATAAAACTCTGGCCCACTCCACCCATGCCAGCAAAGGCCAAGCAGGGAGCTTAGATGCCCATCCTCTTTGGTCTATAAGAAGGTGTCCGCACTCTTCCACAAGGGTTATGGCAGAAAAGACAGAGTAGGGAGCAGTTGTGAATCATAGTTGCCAGTAGACCCTGCATATTCACTGGAAGGACTGAGGCTGAAGCTGAAGCTCCAATAATTTGGCCACCTGATGTGAAGAGCTGACTCACTGGAAAGATCCTGGTGCTGGAAAGGCTGAGGGAAGGAGGAGAAGGAGACGACAGAGGATAAGATGGCTGGATAGCATCACTGACTCAATGGACATGAGTTTGAGCAAATTCCAGGAGATAGTGAAGGACAGGAAGCCTGGTGAGCTGCAGTCCATGGGATCACAAAAAGTCAGACCCAACTCAGCAGTTGAACAACAACAACAACAAGAGGCATGTAATGGGCAACAATGAGGTCCCCCACCCCCACTTTATGGAGACCATATGGGAAGGCAATATCACAGCACCAAGTAAGTAACCTACCAGTAGTAACAAGGCGCCATGCTGGGGATCATAGGAGGCCTGGCACTGAGTCAGGACTTCACTAGCATCCACTGTAATGAGGCTGCCCTGCCCCCCACCTCAGAGGCCATGTGAGAGCTGTGATAAGGCTCCCCTCCCAGGCAAGGGTGTCATAAAGACCTCACGGTGAGTCAATCTTTTACCCCCACCCAGTAGTAAGAAGGAGACCCACCACCCTTGAGGGTCAACAGAGGGAATGAAGGACCTGGGATTCCCACCCTGCTGGGCCGTAACAAGGGTGAGCTCCCTTCCTCTGACAGAGTGACGCTACAAATGCCAGCTAAAACAGGAGGTCTAACTAAGACCCAGAGACTGTAGCGTAATACCTTAAATGTTCAGGTTTCAATCAGTAATTGCTCATCTTGCAAAAAAACTAAGAAGACCTCTGTGGGAATGTGGGAAAAATAGACACCTACACAGAGATGTTAAAATTATCTGACAAGTGTTTTAAATCAGCCATCATGTAATGTTTCAGGGAACAATTAAGAACATGTTTGAAACAAATGAAAACGTAGAAAGACTGAGCAAGAATTAGAAACTCTCAGCAAAGAAACAGAAGATGTAAAGAAGAACCAAATAGAAATTTTAGAATGGGAAAATAGAAAACGTAAATAAAAACTCAGTGCATGGACTCAGCATCAAAATGTAGAGAACAGAAGAAAGAATTAGTGAGCTTCAAGATAGGGCAATAGAAACGATATAATCTGAAAAACAGAGAAACAGTTTGGAAAAATAAGTAAATACACACACACATGCACAGAGCTGCTCAGGAAACTGAGATAAGGGTTACATGGAATCTCTCTGTCTTACTTCTTATTACTACATATGAATAGACAGCTAACTCTAAATAAAAAGTTTAACTAAAGAATCAAAAGTAAGAAGAAAACACAAAATGACTTATCCACAGTTTGCAAAGAGCAAATAAATATCGCAGAGCCAGAGATGGGAGTAGGAGTGTTTAACTTTACTAATCAATGAATTTAAGACAGAATTTTTTAAACAAGAAATTAAGTTTCATGCAGTTTCTCCACGTAATGAAGAAGAAGTCCCCTAGTAGCAAAACTTTCATTTGGATACAATAGGACATTTGGGGGCTTCTGGGGTGATGCTAATGGAAAGAACCTGCCTGCCAATGCAGGAGACACGAGAGACATGGGTTTGATCCCTGGGTCTGGAAGATCCCCCAGAGAAGGGCATGGCAACCCACTTCAGTATTCATGAGCCTAGAGAATCCCATGGACAGAGGAGCCTGGCGGGCTACAGTCCATGGGGTCACAAAGAATCAGACACAACTAAACTGACTTAGCATAGTAATTTTGTCGCTAACTTATGTTGCATGTCTTTGTGCCAGGGACTACATTATACACTTTGCATGGATTATCTCATTCAATCCTCACAGGGATCCTAAGAGGAAGGTACTTAAATAAACCGTCTTTCACAGATGAGGAAATTGAGTCTTAAAGAGGTTAAGCAAACTGCACAAGATTACTGCAGCTCAAAAATGGTAAAGCCAGGATTCAAAGTCAGGCAGTCATACCCCCAGAGGATACTGTCACATCCAGGCTTTAGGAAAAGCTCCCTGCCCTTGGTAGGCAAATCTCTCAGAAGGAATAGATCCACTTCATTAACAGCCTAAAACCCTCTGAGATCACAGTCTTGCCCCCCAGCTCCCAGATTCTAAACTAGCACCTTGGCTGGACCAGGTGTTTCCTTAAGGTCTGCTGAGAGAAAAGATGCTCAGGTCACCAAAAGGACTGGAGGTATCTAACAACTCAGGCACTATAGGGGCCTTGAAACTCACAGGCTAGATTCAGGGTAGCAAGGGACAGTGTCAACAAGCATGACCCTCACCCCCCAATCCAGCCAACCTGATGCCATGGCTGAGCTTGAACACAGTGAGTGAACATGTGAGGGACACATGGACGAGGACCTGAACTGCACAGGACCAGCCTTCAACTGGCACCCCTCAGCAGCCTCTAGCAGAAGGTACCAATTAGATTCTGCAGTTACCTTATTCCTAGGCACTTGGATGTCAGACAGATTCCACCCTGGGGGTTCTCAGATGAGGCAGGGATGCAGGTGTTGCTAGGAGGCCTCAAGAGGGCATATTGGACTTCCTGCTCATATTGACTATAAATGCAAAAATCATCCTTTGGGGGTAAGTAGAGCCCCAAAAAGTAAAGTAGGCCATACAGATGACATTAATTATCAGAGACATATATATTGAAATAACAGTGGGATGTCATTTCTTTTTTTAAAATAGGCAGTAAAATATGATACTTCATGGCAATGGAGGGAGTTTGGTGGAAATGGAACTCTGAGACAGGACTGAAGAGACTACAAATGGATACATGTTCTCTTGAAAGCATTTAGCACTGTGTATCCCAACCTCTGAGAGGCCAGCAAAGATTTACAGAGAAGATGCTTGCTGCGGAACTGTCTACGACAGTGAAAAATTAGATACAGCAACAAGGGAAAGGTTAAATAAATCAGAAATACCTGTACAATGGAATAGTCTTAGCCATTAAAATTATGAGAAATATGTTTTATTGATATAAGGAAATGCTCGTGATATAATGTTATATGAAATAAGATATAACATGCAATATGTTGTATAATTTCAACTGTATACATACACAAGGTCAAACCAAGATAGAAAAACAACATGAATACCTAGTATCTCTCAGGGGTGGGGTTTCAGAATCCTGTTTTATTTTATTTATTTTCAAATTTTTTAAATAGTCAAAAATTGACATGTCCTTTTTATAATGGGAAGAAAACAGAAGAAAAAGAGGTGAGTCCCGTTTGTGACCTCTTGGAGGTTACTAATGATGGAGGCAAACATGGGGCGGCAGAGTAAGAGCTGAAGCAGACAAATGAGAGGAGGGGGGTACCACCATGTATGTGCGTCCACACATAGGCCTTTCTGTGCATTAGAGAGCTGCTGGCAGGAGAAAATGGATGGCTTGTGTTCATTATCTGTCACTGTCACTGTCTGAGAAATGATACCCATGGGGAGGGCCAGATGGCACCCCATCTAAGGAAGGCAGAGAACAGGAAGGGTCAAGACAATCTGTGAGCCAGAGAACACCTGCATAGGCAGTGCCCGGGCACAGATGGAGCTGAGCACGCTGTGTTACTTGGTGTTTGTGTCTCCACTCGTCCCTTCCGCCTTGAATCTCCTCAAGCCAACACCTGGGCAGTCTTTATAGAAAAACCAATCGGCCCAGTCCCTTCCATACAGATCACTGCCTCTGGGGGTGCTCAGGACTCGCTCTGAGCCTGGGGCTGAATGGCAGCAAGTTCAAAGCTGCAGACAAGAACTTCCCTAGTGGTCCAGTGGTTAAGATTTCACCTTCCAGAGCAGGCAGGGCAGGTTAAAGCCCTGGCTGGGGAGCTAAGATCCCATATGCTTTCTGGCCAAAAAATCAAAACATAAAGCAGAAGCAGTATTGTAACAAATTCAATGAAGACTTTAAAAATGGTCCACATCAAAAAAAAAAAAATCTTTTTAAAAAAAAGGAAAAACGTTGCAGTGTCCAATTCTGCCAAAGATACAAACCCAAGATCATTAGGTTCAGGAAGGAAACACAGCAGGGTGATTATTCCCAGGAATTCACAGTCTTTCCACTAGATTAAGGCTTCCCTGATAGCTCAGTTGGTAAAGAATCCACCTGCAATGCAGGAGACCCCGGTCCAATTCCCGGATCAGGAAGATCCGCTGGAGAAGGGGTAGGCTACCCACTCCAGTATTCTTGGACTTCCCTTGGGGTTCAGCTAGTAAAGAATCCACCCGCAATGCAGGAGACCTGGGTTCGATCCCTGGGTTGGGAAGATCCCCTGGAGAAGGGAAAGGTTACCCACTCAAGTATACTAGCCTGGAGAATTCCGTGGAGAGTCCATGGGGTAGCAAAGAGCCGGACACAACTTTCACTTTTACCACTAGGTTAAAAAAAACCAGCCCCTCAGCAAGAAGCAATTCCCTGACGCTTTTGTATGCACGCAAGAGAGACTTTAAAATACACCCGTATTTCTAGAACCAGAGATCTCTACAAAGCAATCAGCTTACATTCAAGGAAGCACACCCCCACCTCCACCTTTTTAAGGTAATTTAAATACAGCTCGAGCACCAATAACACAGTTGGAAGGGACTATCAGCAAAGCCTTTGAGAATCCTCTGATGCAAGTGAGTCAAGCAGACTATGACCATGAAACGAGACAGAAGCAAACTGTATTGATTCTTTTAAGGTGCTTTCTGTACATCAGTTTAGAAGGACTAGTCCTAAATGGGTTAAATAATTAATTCTTTCCTCAATTTTAAAAGAGAATGCCAGGTATCTCACAGTTATAAAATAATTTGAAAGTGGAAAACTGTATATCTTTGGCCTGTGACACGCATGTATTTTGTTATAAATTTTACATTGTTTTATCATTGTCTCCTTTTACAGTTATCCAATTTTCATTTCCGGAGAAGGCAATGGCAAGCCACTCCAGTACTCTTGCCTGGAAAATCCCATGGACGGAGGAGCCTGGTAGGCTGCAGTCCATGGGGTTGCAAAGAGTCGGACACGACTGAGCGACTACACTTTCACTTGTCACTTTCATGCATTGGAGAAGGAAATGGCAACCCACTCCAGTGTTCTTGCCTGGAGAATTCCAGGGACGGGGGAGCCTGGTGGGCTGCCGTCTATGGGGTTGCGCAGAGTCGGACACAACTGAAGCGACTTAGCAGCAGCAGCAGCGATTTTCATTTCATTATTACTGTTTTATCCTTTTAGCATCATCCATTCTTCTATCATTCTAGTGAATGTCATTGTATCATCAGCCTGAAATAATTCCCTTTATTAGTCTTTAGCATGCTATTTATCTGGCACTGTGTTACTGCTTTATGTGTGTTAGCACATTTAACCTTCAAAGTAAACCTCAGTAGGTCATAACCACATTATTGTAAAGAAGAAATTCTAGCCTTGAGTGAGTTAAATGACTTGCCCAAAATTGCACAGTTGTCAGGTAGAGAAGAGGGAGTGCTGGTTGGGGGTTGTCATCTCCAAAGCCATCTTCAAAGCCCTTCATTTACCCATTATCCAGCCCTACCCCCAACTAGGCTCTCCTGATGACACAGAAGACACACTGAGATCCTCTAAGGATTCATCCTGAAGGACACTTACCCCAGTGTGATGGCCTCAGATAATAATGCTGTCCATTGACTCCAGCCACGAAAATCTCCCAGAACCTACAGTGTCCATAATTACTGAGCTTATCACCACACTATTTGCTGCTCTTGCAGGGGAAGAGTAGATAAGGGAAAACATTTCAGAGGAGGATAAAACACACAATTTTAAAAAGGCAAGAAGTGCAGTTGATAAAAATGTAATTACCTGTTTCTTTGTGGAGCATGTTTGTAGAGTATAATCTCTAGTTTTGCTGTTTTTATTGTTGCCAAAAATAAAAGGTGTTTAGGGAAAATTATTGTTAAATTTTCCTCTGGGTTTTGTCAAGCAATTTTGCATTACAATTAATTGATTTTTTTTTAAAGACACTGAAGTGTTTTAAGACATGTACAGGAGGCTCATGAAACTTTGGCTGTTGGTATCCTGTTCCATACTAGGAGATTATGTTCTATAATTAGAAGAATGATACATTATTCACTGTCATACTCTGTGAGATCGCTCAAGAAAAGTGCTCCCCTCCTATTACATATTTCAGGTTACTGTTCTGTTTTGTTCTGGCTTGGCTTCTCCAGTGGCTCAGTGGTAAAGAACCCACCTGCCAATGCAGGAGATGCCGAAAACGTGGGTTGATCCCCAGGTCAGGAAGATCCCCTGGAGAAGAAAATGGCAACCCACTCCAGTATTCTTGCTGGGAAAAATCCCATGAACAGAGAAGCCTGGAGGGTTACAGTCTGTGGGGTCACAAAGAGACACAACTGAGCACAACCTTACGTTCTGTTTCAGTTATTTTGCTGTTATTACAATCAGTATCACATGTGATGTTTGTGAAACCATACCTTTGAAAAAGAAAGTGGAGCAAAGCAAAAATAAAACAACACACACATATTTTTCTCCACTCTTTCAAATCTGGTCTGTGGGACTAATTCTTCTTTATATTATTTTTCTCTATTTTTTCTGTCATTCTTGTATATTTTTGAAAAATTCTCTACTTTTAGATTCCCAATTTTTGTTCATAATATAGCTATTCAGTCTCAATCAAAAGTCAAAACTGTCAACTATACTTAATAGCAAAGTTGCTTCCTCATTCAGGAGTAGGGTCAATGCCACATTCTCCATTTCCCCACCTAAAGCATCTGGCCCTTTCCTCAGTTCAAAAGTCACCTCTGCTTCCTCCAGGGGGAGGAGGGAGGAGAATTCAAGAGCTGGAAAGGATGGCCTCCAGCTGTGGCAGAGGGTTAAGGCTGATTCTTTCTCTTGGGAGTTCTTTTGCACAGGTATAACAGAGCCCAGTGGTTGGCAACCCCTCCTCCAACTAGCTGCTTTGAATTCACTCTTCAGCCCTGCCCCTGCAGCACCCCAGACACAGCCTGTCTCTGTTAGGTCCTAACACCCCTAAAAGTAGCTAACTTGCACAAAGTCCCTCTAGGTCAACTTTTGGCTCTTACTTTATCTCATCCATCCTTGTCTCACAAACTCCAGAAGCATAACCTACTCCCAAAGCATCCTGCTCTCCTGCTGGCCATAGTATCTCACCTTCAGACTTCCTGCTCTGGATCCAACAGTCTCTGTGCCTCCTTGTGGTCCCCAGATGAAGATGTCCAGCTCTCTGCATGGCCCCTCTGAGGCCCCTCTAACTAGGTAGAAGTGAAAGGGTGGTACCCACCCCCCTTCCCCATCAGGGCAAGGAAAAGAACATGCTACAACATTTTGACAACTTCCTCAAAGAAGTCCTCTCTCTTGACTTTCCAGCTTCTCCTTCACATAAACAGATTATGCTGCAATAACAAATTAACCCCCAAATGTAAGTAGCTTAGCAAAACTATTCTGCTCTCAGGGGAAGCCTATGGGAAATCCAGATGTCCTATGAGAGCTGCTACTCATCAGATGACCCCAAATCCCAGGGAACTTCAGTTTTGTGGCTTAGCCACAACACCAAGTCTAGGGAAGAGAATACATGTAGAAGCCGTATCCACTAGACCTGAGGTGAAGGTTCCTGACCATGAAGAGTCCCACGTGACTCAGTACACATTCACACACATGCACATAGCACCATGTATGCTATTCCCAGCTCCTCCTCCCTTCCCAGACAGAAGCTGCCTTTAGGTGCAAAGGAGATTACTTTGCAAATCAACAGCAAGGTAGGTGCTAATATCTGAGTTTCTACCTATCAGGCATTCTGGTTAATCACTCTTCTCCTCTATACTCATAGGTTCTTTATTGAACTAGAACCTCCTTCCTACTCTAATCTGCATGAATTTCTTATTAAATTTCAGGTCTCAGACACACTTATTTCATTTAACAAACCTATTTTAAACAGAAACCATCAAGCAGGATCTGTGCTGGGTACTAGAAACAAAAACGAGCATGAGACAAGCTTTATTCTTTAAGACTTTGTGCTGTATTGGGGGAGACAGAATGTGCAAATAAAACAAACAACAAAAAAACATGTTGGATGGGGTTTCTACTTAACACTTTAGAGCTTCCAGTGTATTAGAGATCATGACCTCTAGAAGAAAACAAAGTTCAGAGGCACTGGCTACAGATAAGGCATGTGAAGAGAAGGTAGGCAGGGAGGGAAGCGTGTGTAGGAGGCACGGCAGATGTCACTTAAAGTTAACCCAGCAGACAGTCCTCTCCATCCTCCTGACAGAAGCAGAGATGCCTTGATCACAGAGAAAGAAGCATGATCCTTCCTCCTTCTCAAGTATGGTCTTGAGGTGGGCACAGATCTGGCCAAAGATTCATAAGGTGAAGTCCATCACTGGAGGCTTTCACTTGTAGGATAAAAAGATCTCTAAAAAAAAAGCTTTTTGGTACCATTCTTCTTGGGGGCAATGCTAGCACATGGTACCCTGGAGTTGGAGCACCCATCTTGTAGCCATCAAGTATAAATTGAAAAAGAACCAATGCAACATGGCAGATCATGAAGCTATAGAGTTTGGGCCCCAGCTGAAACTGTTGTCATTGAAGACCCTGGAACTGCCAACCAATAGTTGCTTTGTAAGTTCATAATGAACATCTTCATATCAGGACAATCTTGAGTGTCTGTTCAGTTCAGTTCAGTTCAGTCGCTCAGTCGTGTCCAACTCTCTGCAACCCCATGAACGGCAGCACGCCAGGTCCAGCACCAACTCCCTGAGTCCACCCAAACCCATGTCCATCAAGTCGGTGATGCCATCCAACCATCTCATCCTCTGTCATCCCCTTCTCCTCCTGCCCTCAATCTTTCCCAGCATCAGGGTCTTTTCCAATGAGTCAGCTCTTCGCATCAGGTGGCCAAAGTATTGCAGTTTCAGCTTCAACATCAGTCCTTCCAATGAACACCCAGGACTGATCTCCTCTAGGATGGACTGGTTGGATCTCCTTGCAGTCCAAGGGACTCTCAAGAGTCTTCTCCAACACCACAGTTCAAAAGCATCAATTCTTCGACACTCAGCTTTCTTTATAGTCCAACTCTCATATCCATACATGACCACTGGAAAAACCATAGCCTTGACTAGACGGGCCTTTGTTGGCAAAGTAATGTCTCTGCTTTTTAAGGTTACTATTCAGCTAAACTTAAAGCCCTCTGTAGAGTGCTGCTGCTGCTGCTGCTAAGTCACCTCAGTCGTGTCCGACTCTGTGCGACCCCACAGACGGCAGCCCACAAGGCTCCGCCGCCCCTGGGATTCTCCAGGCAAGAACACTGGAGTGGTTGCCATTTCCTTCTCCAATGCAGGAAAGTGAAAAGTGAGAGTGAAGTCGCTCAGTCGTGTCCGACTCCCAGCGACCCCATGGACTGCAGCCCACCAGGTTCCTCTGTCCTTGGGATCCTCCAGGCAAGAGCACTGGAGCGGGGTGCCATTGCCTTCTCCACTGTACAGTACACAAGGTCCTTTAAATGTGGAAGAAGAAGGCAAAGGTTAGAGTCTGGGAAGGATTTGAAAATGCTGTGCTGCCATCACTGAAGATGGAGGAAGAGGCCACAAGCCCAGGAGTGCAGGCAGGTGAGGAAGCACATCTCACAGAGCCTCAGAAGGAACACAGACCTCCTGTACCTTGATTTCAGCCCAGTAAGACCCATTTTGAACATCCAACCTCCAGAAATGTAAGATTTAAAGATCTATCTTGTTCAAAGATCTATCTATTTTGTGGTAATTTGCTACAGCAGCAAGACAAACTAATACAGCTAGGTTCCCTTTTACGTGTTTTTCTTATTTGCTCTTCACTACAGCCGAAGCATTTGTCTCCATTTTACAAGTGAGAAAGTTGAGATTCGAAGAAGTTAAATGACTTGCCTAGGGGCATAAAGCTATTCGGTGACAGAATTCAGACCTGAGTCTGCCTGACTACAGATTCCAGAATCTTTACTACACTCTGTGCTCCACGTCAGTGGTTAACACACAATTGACAGCAGACTCCTCATCCTGAAGTGAATATAGGAAAGAGTGAATATAGCGAGGAGTAACTTTTTAAAATAAAATTAGAATAGAAAATGAAGAGATATGGAGAAATAAGAAGAAACGAAAGGAGAGACAAGAAGAGAGGAAACTAGGGAGAAAAGTACACTGCAGATGCTATGGGTAAGTGTTTTCTAAGACAATTTTAGGTACATTTTAGATGGATAAGTAAAATGTATTTCTTACTGTGTTTGAAGTAAAAAGAAAATTGAATTTTGAAAGACACTGTCCTGCAACATGTGCCTGGAGAGAAAGGGAAAATACAGCCCAGCTCCTACCCTGGAAATATACATAATCTAAACAGAGACTCGTAATAAATCACTGGAATGAAACAGCTGGGGCTGTCACAACCTGCCAGAGAATCACAGTCAACGTGACGGGATTACATCATCCTGACTTCCCACTGGGGGCCACAGAGGCCCTTCAGGAGCCCACACACAACATATAAAAAAAAAAGAATTTACTATTTGACCACAATACTGCTGCTCCTCTCTAATTTGCAGTTGCAGTTAACAGCATCACCATCACAGGCTTCTTCAAAACGAAAATAATATCACCTGTCCTTTCATCTCATCTCTCACCAAGACCACAAGACTCTGCTTCTTATGTCCCCAAGTCACCCTTTTCTATCCCTTCCTATTCCCATGGCCTTGAGAAACTCCACCTCCCATCTGGACCACTGAGACTCCCCCGAGCCTGTCTCCCTGGCCCCAGCCCCTCCCTCCTCAGTCCACACTGCAGTTTGCAGCCATGGATCTTTCCTACCGTGTCTCCTCCCTCCTTGCTGCCCTGCCTGGCTTCTCCCTTGCAAGGCATTTTGCGTATTCAACGTTTGGACCCATTTCCAGCCACTCCCCCTAGTTTGCAGTCTCTACAGCCTGCCTATAACCCAATTCCCTGAAGGTCCCCATGTAGACCATCAATTTTCATACCTTGTAAACTTTGTACTTAGCTTCTTTTTGTCCCAAGAATGGTGTTCTTTACACTTTTTGTCTAGGAAAACCCTCCATCTAGCGAAGCTGGAAACGACTTTTCTGACTCCCTGAGGCAAAAGAAATCGTGTCCTCTGCTGAGCCCCCATGGTTGCATGAACATATTTCTTTTACAACATTAATCCAAATGTATGCCGTTTCCCTCTCCAGGGCAGGGCTCACATCATAGCTGTATTTTCATCCCAACTCCTAGCTCAGGGATCAGGAAATGGGGGTCTTTCCAAAGAATAAATCAATAATTGTTGGAATGGAGCTCCAGACCTTGATATCTGTCTACCTCATCTGGATTTCCCTCTAGATGTCTCCCATGCTCCACAGTTTAATACATTCAGAAGCAGACTCTGTATCCCCCACCCCCCAACCACACACACACACACACACACACACACAAACACACACACCGAGCCAAATATCTGGTCAACCTCATCATCACTCTCTCTTTATCTCAGCAACAGGCCAGCATTAAATTGTCTCTGACATTTAATGAATTACCTCATCTTTATTTTCACCATCACCCCTCCTTGTGTCAACCATCATCTCCTGTCTGTCGCTGCTGAAACAGTTTTTTCATTACTTCATCTACACTCATATTTACCCATCCCACACTCCAATCTGATCTACTAACTGAAACCACTGTAAATGAGAGAGATCTGATCATGTGACTGTCCTAAGTATCACTCTTCATTCCAAATCTTGAGGTGAAGTTCAATCTTTTCAGTATTCTTTCTTTCTTCCTTCCTTGCTTTCTTTCTGGCACACACAGCCCTGCTCAGCCTAACCTCTGATGGCTTCTCCAGAGACTCTGTGCCTGTCTGGCCACATCAGCTTTCTCATAGTTATACCTTCCCTTCAGGGTTCCCATGAAGCTTACTCTGCTCAGCATGTGAATGATGAGTAGGAATGGTTCCATCAGAGAGGACATCATTTTTGCCTCGGCCTCACTGACACTTCCTTCCAAAGCACCATGAGATTTCCTTCTTAACACTTAATAAAGCTCCAATTTTCTTTGTATACATGTTTGACTGATGTCTGTCTACTATAATCTAAGCTTGTTAAAGGCTGGAACCATATCTATCTGGTTCTTCCTTCTCTCCATCCCAGCTCCCAGTCTGGCACATTGTAAGGGCTAAATCTAACATTTGATCAAGGGAAGAGTTTTATCAGTGGTGTTGGCTGTTCTACAGACCACCAGTTTCCCAAAAAAAAAAAAAAATCCCCAGGGCCCTGGCAGGGGCCAGAAGGAGGCAGAGCAGGTGAACTCAGGACTCCATGCCCCACTTTGCCCAGAGAAGATGTGTGGGTCTGATTTAGATGCTGGGTCTCCACAGAGGAGTCTATTGTGAAAATTAGCATTCTACTGGTAAGGTGTATAAGTGTACATTTTGTAAGATAGAACATGGAGGAAAGGGGCTGATAACAAAGGGCAAGCATGAGAAAATTTGAAAGATGATAGACTGGTTGCATCTTGATTGTGGCAATAGTTACACAACTGTGTGTATCTCTCAAAACTCACAGAATGTGCTGAATTTTACAGTGTGTAATTTTTTAAAGCAAATAAAAGGAAAGATTTGATTATGTTTGGACATTATTTCCAGATTCATGAGACAGAAGGAATTTCATTTTATGACCAAAAAAATGTATGTTACACACATACGCAGAACTTAAGACCCTGGAATTAGATTTTCTGTCCGTTTCCAAATATGAGGCTCACTTGAATACAAGACATGCAGGCATTTTTCCCAATGAAGAGATCAAAAAATTGTTTCAGGCTTACTTCAATAAGTCAGCTATTAGAGCACATTACATTGCCAAATGATTACATTTAGTTTATTAAATTAGGTTAAAGCAAATATTTAAAATTGCATGTTATATACAATAACATTGATTTAGAGATATTGCTTTCTTCACTTAAACATTTTATGAAACAGCTTTCTTGGAACTCTTCACATACATTGCTGACAACAGAATGTCTGCTATCCACAAAGCCATTTTTTGAGCCACATAACACTAAACATGGTTCTTCAAAACATATCATCTTTACTCCCATAATATTGTTTAAAATATAGCATTTTGTAAATATACATGATGTTGTCACTGATTTGATTTTTGTTAGCCTTGTAGTTAAATTCCTGATTTCCTTAAAGCAAGGCTTCTGAGCTGTAGCACAACTGACATTTGGGCTGGATAATTCTTAATTGTGGGGGCTTGTCCTGCCCATTGCAGGATGTTTAGCAGCATCCTTGGCCCCTATCCACTAGGGAGCAATAGCACACACAGCTCCTATCAGTCATGACAATCAAAAGTGGCTCCAGAAGTCTGCTCAAAATTATGTGGCAGCCTGGATGGGAGGGGAGTTTGGGTGAGAGTGGACGTTGTATATGTATGGTTGAATCCTTTCACTATTCACCTGAAACTGGTCACAACATCATTAATTGTCTATACCCCAATACAAAATAAAAAGTTAAAAAAAAAAAAAAAAGAGTCTCCAAAAATTTCCAAATGTTTCCTGGGAGGCAAAATCATCCCCAGATAAGAACCACTGCCAGAGTAACCTCTTACTGTAGTGTTGTATTACATTATTTTAAAATTATTTTTTATAACAACCTCAGCGTTTTGAATTGCAAGGTCAAATACCCAGAAACCATTACTAAATTTTTCAGAAATTCCTTTGCTTCATCTTTTACTGATTCTATTATTTAAATCATTTATATTTGATGCTATTCAAAGTAGCATCAACTAAAGTATTTAAAGTATCTCCAAGCTTATTTGTCTTCAAATATAAAATAATTTTTGCTTCTTTGAGGATTATACTGGGGAAAACCTCATCTGAGATGCAGGCACATAGGCTAACCCAGCCTAATCTCATCTACAATATTCTCACAAGTGAGCAGTCTTTGCTGGAATACTTTAAGTGAAAGAAGTCTCAGTACTTCACCAATTCTAATGGAAAAGTTCCTCCTTATAATAAGCTCAAATCTCCCTGCCCTGAACCCCTGGACATCAGACCAAATTCTGGACAAAGGCTGCCCCTTTGCAATATGGCATCATTTCAAATACGTCAAGACAACAAATGCAGTCTCACTTTAGTCATTTCAGGGTATAGAGTACCAGGCTCTTTCAGCTCATGAGATATGTTTTCTCAGTATGATTTTATCCTAGGCTTTGTCAATGGCTTAGAATGAACCTGGTGTGAGTCTGATCAAGACAGAGAGAAGGGGGCTTTGGTCATCTATGCTCTGGACACTTTACAGGCCGGAACTGTCAGCTTTCTGATAAAAGGGTCATGCCATTTTATAATGTTTAGCTTAGGAACTATAAAAAGTCACATAAACTGCACACAAATAACTATTTCATCTTCCATTAAGTAAACCAAAGAACAATAGTAAATGTTCTTTTGAACCTAATTTTTCCCAATAAAGAGAGATGTTTTAGTAAAATTAAAGCGTCACAGGAGAAAATGACCGGGTGCTATCTAGAGAGCCCCATCCTTCTATAAACAGAAGGAGAAAGAGAGAAAAAGAGAGCAAGAGACTAAAAAATTGAAAAATAAAAGCCTCTTGCTAATATTTTTCATATAGTCTTATTTAGGCTTTATTTAGTGGTTCACTGTGACCCTCGGATTCTTTACTTGTGTGACTGCACAAAACCAACCCTGTTCCACTGGTTTCAGAAGAAAAGTCGCACTGCTGTGAGAATCAGATGCAATAACCCTCTGTATCCTTTAACTACGGAGCTTGAAAAATAAATAAATAAAGCTTGATTTCTGCTAAACCTTAGAGGAATAACTATCCAGGCCTGTTTCTCCTCATGCTTTATCCCAGACAGTGCAGAGTTATATGATTGAGATTCAAAGCCACTCCCTAAGAGGATCAGTAACACAGAAGAGTAGGTACAGAAAAGTATATCTTATAATGATATGCCACTAAACTGAAAGAAGTCTGATGACTCAACTTTTCTCTCTGGCCTTCCAATTCTCATTCCTCCAAGAGTCAAGACACCCAATAAATGCGGACTGACTCACAGCCCTTGATAAGGACGCTTCGAAGACATCATTGCTAGTCTTAGCCACGCGCATGCATATTCAGTTGCTTCAGTCACATCCAACTCAGATGACCCCACGGACTGTAGTCCGCCAGGCTCCTCTGTCCTTAGGATTCTCCAAGTAAGAATACTGGAGTGGGTTGCCATGCCCTTCTCCGAGGGATCTTCCCAACCCAGAGATCGAACCAGCATCTCCTATGCCTCCTGCGTTGACAGATGTGTTCTTTACCACTAGCGCCACCTGGGAAGCCAGTCTTAGCCACACCGAGATGTAAGCCACAAGGGTTTCTGAGGACCTCTCCTTCCAACCCCTGATATCTTTTCCACGAAAGTAGCCAGTACCCTCCAGTTACTTCCCCTGTGGGATGTGATGAAAACGGGCCTTTGGAAACAACACCTGGCTTTGGATTATTGCCAACCCCCTTTCCTCCTGAAGACTTACCTGGCACATGGTTCAGCTCCCCACAAGCCCAGCTAAACACGTGGATGGAAGTTGTGTTAATACTGGTCAACAGGAGATGTTTCCTGGTTAACAGACAGCTCCATTTTAGATGGATGCTTTAACTCAAAGGAATGACTAATACGGGCAGTTCAAATCAGAAGGCAGTCCTAGGAAGTAGGCGATCTTGACCGTGCCTTCTGCTTTTCTCTGAGTTGGTGACCCTCTGCTCTTCAGTGGGAAGCTGAGGGTGAAGACTGTTGTTTGTTTGCTTTGGGTTGTGGATTTCTTTTAACAACCCATGAGCCCTTTAGTTTAGGATCTTGTTACCTCAATTATTTCTTCAAGTGTTCAAATTATCGACCACTTCATCTGAACCGGTAGATAAGCCTAATTCTCACATGTGCAGCAGCAGGAAAAGGGCAGAGGCTAAGAACCACCTAATCTGACCATCGGAGTTTTAATTTCCTCCACTGAAGAGCACAGGAGACAATGAAGCTGTGAGCAAGACACATGCAGCCTGTAAACAGCCATCCTTCCTGCTCCTGAGCAGAGATCCAATACCAATTTAGTCTTATCTGTCTAGAAAATCATTATTTGAAGACCTGAAAAGGTTAAGAGAGTTCCAGTTTTCACTCCTTGTACTTTCATCTGCAGCACAAAGAGAGGAGGGAATCTGACAAGCACGGTGCTAATTTGCTTTCCTCAAGCACCCAAAGGGAAAAAATATTCAGATTGTCTTTACCAGGGTCAAATAGAAGTCAGAATTCATGGCAGACTCTGTCCCTCTCTGTTCCAGGAAACCAGCAGCCTTCAAGATAAAATAAATGTGATAAGTCCTGGGTGGAGAATAATACAATACGTGAAAAAGCCAGCTGGGCTTCTTCCTTAATTATACTAAGAGCAATTCTTAAGCACCTACTGTGTGCCAAGCATTACAAGTCATGGCCCTCAAGGAACTCACAGCCTAAGGAGATTCGATAAGTAATCAAAGCTGAATTTTAAAGTAGGCATAATGAGGCCAATAAAACTGTAGTGGGGATAGAGGGGGTACACAAACAAAGGGGACTGTATGCGTAAAAGCACTGAATTCTGAAGCAGCAGGGCATTCAGCTGGTGCAGGGGGAAGAGCAGTCTGCAGTTGGGAGATCCAAGGAGAAAACGTACTATGTAAACTGTGACCAAAGACCTCCAACATTGGCAGGGCATTCAGAAGTGGCCTCTGACCACCTAAATCTCAGGGTCCAATTTAAAAAGCTAACACATTTGTAACAATTAAAATTAGTTAAGGGATCCTTGTATGATGCAGACCCTAACTCCTATAGTAGAGCTCAAGGAAAGGAGCCAGAAAAACCAGAGAAGAAAATCAGGAGTAAAAACCCTATGCTTTGAAGATTAAACATGAAAAGAAAGAAAGGGAAAGGGCGTGCAAGACAGAGGAGCAGGATGAAGCGAGACACACTGGTGGAAATAACCAAGACAGTTGACAAAGACCTGTCTCATGTTCACACTGCTATATTTAAAATGGATAACAAACAAGGACCTACTGTATAGCCCACAGAACTCTGTTCAACGTTGTGTGGCAGCCTGAATAAGAAGGGAGTTTGGGGGAGAATGGATACATGTATATGTATAGTTGAGTCCCTTCGCTGTTCACTTGAAGTTCTCCCAACACTGTTAACTGGCTATACCCCAATACAAAATAAAAAGTTTTAAAAAAAAAAGAAAAGAAAAAGCAAAGACCTGTCAGGATGCAGACAATGGCTTGTGTTGAGAAATAACAGTCATTCATATTATGGGGCCTAAAATTAATAACCACAAGCAGAATTAGAGTGCGGTATATTCAACTGGATGGCAGAGAGTTGTGAAATCTGTTTCTACTACTTCTTTTTCTGTCGGACCCAGAGATATTCCATCTTCCCTCCTCTGTTTTCCCAGGTAAACAAGCACTTTGGTGATGGAAAATATCCTCCACGCCTTATCTCAGAAAGAGGCCCCCTTTCAGGTGCTGGTTACGACCTTTAAGATAAAAGGTACAGATGGGAGGGAAAATGAAGCCCTCTATCCCAGGTGGCTCTGTGGTAAAGAATTTGCCTACCAATGCAGGAGATGTAGGCATGTTGGTTCAACCCCTGGGATGGGAATATCCACTGGAGAAGGAAATGGGAACCTGCTCCAGTACTCTTGCCTGGAAAATCCCATGGACAGAAGAGACTGGTGGGCTACAGTCCATGGAGTTGCAAAGGGTTTGACATGACTAAGCACAGCCACTTATGACCCGTTACCTCCTTCTATTTTAAGACAAAGAAGCAGAGGCCCAAAGAGAAACGCTAACTAGAGCTTACTCCATCCTTGATAGACAGAGGCACTGATTAAGGCCCCAAAAGGGCATGTGGGCACAACAGACTGAAAAGAAGGAGAACTGGAGGGTTTAGGTCTAAATTTGAGGGGGGAACATAATCTGACAGCAAGAGGAAACAGAGATGGGGTGGTGAGATAATAAAATAAGAACTCACTATCACATGTAAACTAGATAGATAGTTGGTGGGAAGTTGCTATATAACACAGGGAGCCCAGCCTGGTGCTCTGTGATGACCTAGGGGCATGGGGTGGGAGGAGGGGAGGGAGGGGATATATGTATAATTATGGCTGATTCGCACTGTTGTACAACAGAAAACAATACAACATTGTAAAGCAGTTTTCCTCCAGTTAAAAAATAAATTTTTAATAATTTATTAAATAAATTTAAAAAATAAAACTAAAAATAAATTCAAGAAAAGATGAGAGCTAGAAAAATGATGTGGACTGGGTTAATCTTTTTTTTTTTTTTTTTTCCTATTTCTTGTGATGCTTTAGCATCTTAAATGCAATACCTTGCTGGACAGGAAGAGACTGCCCCCATCAGGACTAGCCAATTTCTAGAGATAACTAAGGTTTCTAATAGGAACATGTCTTTCATGTGCGATCTACCCAGTCCAGAACCCACGCTCTAAACCACCTCTTCTATCTGCTTGGTGCACCCTAGGAGACTATATTCTTCTGCCCTAATTACCCAGGGCTGCGTACCAGGCAGCTGGGGACAGCCCCTATGCCCCAAGGTCCGCTGGAATTATTCTTGCCAATCCTAAAATACTCCTCCCATCCTGCCTTTCCTTTCACCGTGAGCTAGGCTTTTCCTTAGCTCCTGCTCCCACCTCCTGACCAAACCTGGGGCTTCCCCATGTGCCTGCATGGCACATGTGCCACCTTTTCTCAAGAAACATGAATAATGAAAATTCTTCTTCCAACAGCATTGGCTTTTCTGTGTCTTCACTCAGTCATCTTCACAAATTAAGACTGGAGCACAGATCCTGGGACCAGTTAACATTTTATCTTGAAATATAAATTTACCTCCAAATAGCCTCTCTGGTACAAGATTACAGAAGTGTCTTTGATCTGAATAGTCCAACCAAAATGACAGGGCAGGCCAACTATTTTCTGAGATCAACAATGTATTCATAACCAGTATAGTGACTTTTTTAATGAAATATTAATAAGACATCTAAAAATGGTACGAAAATGAGCAGCATGCTCACATTATACATACATATATATATATATATGGGCACGCACAGTCGATTCAGTTGTGTCTGACTTTTTTGGACCCTGTGGACTGTAGCCCGCCAGGTTCCTCTGTCCATTTGATTCTCCAGGCAAGAATACTAGAGCGGATTGCCATGCACTCCTCCTGGAGATCTTCCCGACCCAGGGAACAAACCCGTGTCTCCTGCATTGCAGGTGGATCCTTTACCACTAAGCCACAAAGGAAGCCCATATATATATACACATTTATATATATATATATCATGTTCATACACACATACACATGCACACATACACATATACACACACATATATATACATATATATATATATATATATATACACACACACACATATAGAGAGAGAGACAGTCACATTTTTAATTACTTAAAGCAAGTTTAAAAGATCCAGAAGGGTAGCAGGCAGGCAGAAAAGTAATTTTATGTTATTTGTTAACACAATGAAAAAAAAAACCTTTGTGGGAAAACTTCAGTTTCAAAAAAATCAGATGTAATAAAAAGGTAGAGGCAGGAAAAACATCCACTATCAGAAATATAAAGAGACATAAGCACAATTAACATAATTCTGAAAACAAGTATACACTTTCAAACCGTAATGAAATGGGTAGGATTACAAACACATGTAGAAGCTGTTGCCTTAGAACGGAGGGAGGACTCAATTTCCTTTGATGGAAGAATAAAGGCAGAGATGAAGTGGCATTGTTTTTCCTTCCTTCCTTAGAAAAAGGCCCTCTGACATTTTAGCTGGACAACCTAGAGAAGATCGCATTCTTCAGACTCAGTAAAACCAGAGGACTAGCTCTTGAGGGAACTGTAAGGTAATGCATTGTATGAGATTTCCAGGTGTGTTCCTGAAGAGAAGGCTATGCCTGTTTTCTTCCTTTTCCTCATTCTCTTTCCTGGACTGTGAACATGATCATTGGATCTCAAGCAGCCATTGTGGACCATGGGGATGGAAACCACACCTAAGGTATAAGAGAGCTCTAAGCCAAGGTGTATCTGGATTCCTGTGGATGATGAATGCAGGGTCCTGGTCTCCCACTTCCCAACTATAAGAGAAAACAGATATTACACTTTTTGAGTCATTGCCATTTTAGGGCATGTTTCCTAACAAACATGAGGGAAAGGAAGTTAATTATTTGAGAGGGCTCACCTTGAAATACTTGCCTTCTCAGCAAAGTAGAAGGTAAGATTATAAAGCTGAGAGTAAAACTGAGTAACAGATGACCACAGAGTAGGATAAAGGGGGACATAACCTAGAACATACAGAATAGAACCTCTAAAAGGAGGCTCCTGCTGAATCAAAGCCCCAGCTGAGAAAGGAGTGTATAAATATTTAGACAGTCATATCTCAGTTTTCCACCATAATACTCTGCTGTTGTTATTCTGTCCCTAAGTTGTATCTGACTCTTTGTGACCCCATGAACTGCAGCATGCCAGGCTCCTCTGTCCTTCACGGTCTCCCGGACTTTGCTCAAATTCATGTCCATTGAGTTGGTGATGCTATCTAGCCATCTCATCCTCTGACTTTCCCTTCTCCTTTTGCCTTCAAACTTTCCCAGCATCAGGGTCTTTTCCCATGAGTTGGCTTCTCACTTCAGGTGACCAAAGGATTGGAGATTCAGCTTCAGCAACAGTTCTTTCAATGAATATTCAGGGTTGACTTCCTTTAGGATTAACTGGTTTGATCTCCTTGCAGTCTGATGGACTCTCAAGAGTCTTCACCTGTAATAATACTGGAAACAAAATACAGATATCAGGGAGCTGTGTGTGGTTAGGGATGTTCAAAGCAGGCAAGATGAAACAGGGAATAAGAAACTCTTGGGTGCCTATAAAAGCATAGACAAAAGGCTAAGAAAATGCACAGAAAAATGGGGGACAGGACAAAGAAAAGTTAAGGTTCAGAGTCATGATGAGAGTAAAATCAGATTTAGAAGAAAGAGGAGGATGGGGTACCAGTAGAATTTGAAAGAATTTGTGGACACACTTTTTAAAAATTTTTACACTTTTAAAGCACCGTACCCACATCTACCTGTACCCATGAGCTTTAATATTTTACTTCTTGCTAATCCTTCCTGCCATGGATCATGCTATAAATGCACCTTCCACACTGAGAGGTAAGAGGAACAATTTCACTGTAGCAGGTGACCTAGAGTCACCCGCTAAGACACCACAAAGAGATAGGAAATCCAAGAGATGCAAGGAGGAAAAAAATACTCAATTGCACAGCCATGTTCTCTTACTGCTTAAAACAAACTATAATGAAAAGTGTATTTCATTTCTGCTCCTCCTCTTTTTCAAAAAAAAAAAAAAGAGAATGATAAGTGTTATAGCTATAGTAAAACCAAACATGTTGAAATACTTCTGCTAAGAATTTCAGACAACTTTTAAGTTGGAGCCAGCATAGCACAATGAACTCTAAAGGTCCAGGGTGATTTTTGTTTGTTTGTGTGATTGTTATGGAAGGGGTAAGGGAGCATAAGAGTTGTATGCCAGAAGAAAAACACAACATTTTGAAAATAAAATGTCAGAGCTGTGAGTGGAATGAAGAGATTTAGATTTATTGATAAAGACCAAAGTTTAAAACATTTCCAAACAGGAACATAATTTGGTATTTGTTTTTAAATCTCACATTATTTGCAGTTACAGCTGAAATGTTGATAACGTTCCCAAACACGAAGAAATTGATTCTCACACATTTACTTACAGATTCTCGTAGTTTATGAGTTTCTGGTAAATACAATGTCTGTCTTTTCTCCAACTTTTACAATTTCATTTGCCAGTCTAAGAGAAAGATAATCACAGGCCTCATTCTTTCCTTGTGACAGATGTATAAAACAGAAGTCACACAAACATAATGATGCAATCTATACATACATTCCAGTGTCTGTGTCCCTGCCATATGTTTATGTAGTGCCTGGTGTCGTACATAAATAGTTGTGATCACAGTTACTTGGAATCCCAATTTTGTTGCAGTATTATCACAACATGAGTGACCTTGAAAAGTCATTCCCTCCCCATTCTTCTGCCTGTGTGCTAAGTCACTTCAGTCGTGTTTGATTCTGTGAGACCCTTTGGACTGTAGCCTGCCAGGTCCTCTGTACATGGGATTCTCCAGGCGAGAATACTGGAATGGGTTGCCATGGCTTCCTCTAGGGAATCTTTCTGACCCAGAGATCGAATCCAAGTGTCTCATGTTTCCCACACTGGCAGGCAAGGTCTTTACCACTAGTGCCATCTAGGAAGCCCCATCCTCCCATGCCCCAACGTAGGACCTTGTTAAAATCCTCAAAAGAAAGCCTCCAACCTCTTCTAGTGAACTACTTATAAACAATTTACACAGCACAATTATTTTTTTCTCAGAGTTTTATACTCTTATTCCTTTGTTCTTTTCTTGTCCAACCTCATTCCTAATTATTGCACTTTTTAAAATTTTTATTTTATATTGGAGTATAGTTGACTAACAATGTTGTATTACTTTCAGGTGTACAGCAAATGGCAAATGATTCACTTATACATGTATATGTATCCATTCCCTTTCAAATCTTTTCCCATTCAGATTATTACAGAATATTGAGCAAAATTCCCTGTACTATACAGTAGGTCCTTGTTGGTTATCTGTTTTAAACATGGCAGTGTATACATGTCAATCTCAAACTCCCAAACTCATTTTTTGTACCTTGGAAACTGTTACCAGGAATGCTGGCATTTAACCTTTCAGCTTCAGTAAATGATTTTGTAATGTAGATAGACATACCCTAATTTGTCTTTGTGGGCCATTTAGATGTTTGCATATCAGATTGTATTAAAGTAGAGCCCACTTAGAGTTTGATACAATCAGTTCTCCTGATGAAAGTACCCCAGAGCTGGTGCACGATTCTCTGGAACCAAACTCAGAAGTCACAAGTGCCAACAGCATCTTTCATCACAACTGCCTCCCTGATGATGGGAAGGTCATTTTACACCCCCATGGCCCCTGTCTGTCATTGTCATACAGAAACGAGGGAGGCCAGTTTTTGATTTCTCACTGACAGATGTCAAGTAATGTGTTTAAAATAGGTCAAAACTAAAAAATGTCCCCAAATTGACTTTCTGTGTCTACCCTTCCTCCCTCCTCCCCCCTTCACTATGCTTTCAACAGCCAGAATCTGCCCATCTTCTTTGGGAATGTCCTTGGCTGATGAGAAGGCCAGTTCCTGGGGTTTGTATCCCACCTGCTACAGGGTAACCATTAATCAAAGGGGTTCAGCTAAGGAGCAAGGAAGCCTAACTCCTTGCCTTGGGCAAGACAACACTGTTACTTTCCTTTCCTTTGGAGTCTTGCTGAAGACTTAGCCTGAGGCTATGTGCTGCCTTGGTTTCCTCCCCCACCCTGTCCTGCTCCCTTACCCCGTCCCTGGTCTCCCTTGGGACCCCTTCTTGAGTTAAGCACTTATAACAAGGAGATCAAACCAGTCCATCCTAAAGGAAATCAACCCTGAATATTCCTGGGAAGGACTGATGCTGAAGCTGAAGCTCCAATGCTTTGGCCACCTGCTGAGAAAAGCTGACTCATTGGACAAGACCCTGCTGCTGAGAAAGATTGAGAGCAGGAGGAGAAGGGGGCAACAGAGGATGAGATGGCTGGATGGCACCACCGATTCAATGGACATGAGTTTGTGCAAACTCCGGGAGATAGTGAAGGGTAGAGAAGGCTGGTAAGCTGCAGTCCATGGAGTCACTAAAAGTCAGACACAACTGTGCGACTGAACAACAACAATGAAGGAATTCTCATTTCTGCGTCTGTTCCTGGGGAACCTGACCTAAGACCTAGCCAAACCCAGAAAAGCAATCGTACTAACAAAGCACTCAAAAGGAACTATATTAGATAGGTACCATCGAGAGTTTCCAAATTTTGAAATCTAAAAGGAGATGGTAGGAGAAATAAGTTAATATTTGTTGAATTACCAGGGATCTTCTGAATACCTCTTGTACTTTGACCATCATTGCCAGTGAAGCCAGTATGGTTGAAATGAGAGAGAAGCAATCATTTGATATTTGGACTGTCAGGATGGGTAAGGTTATGCTATAATTACAACCAAGCCCCAATGTCAGTGACTGACAGCAACAACAACAAAAAAAAGGTTTATTTCTCCCTCAGACTATATATGACCAACATGAATTGTCAAGAAGCTCTGTTGTTGAGGTCACTCATGGACCCAGGATGAGAACACTACCATCTTGGCCTGTGTGTCCACATTCACCACTGCAGGGGAAAGAGTACATTGTGAAACACACATTGGCCCTCAAAGCTTCTTCCTGTAAAGTGACACATATCATTTTTCTCCCTCTTGATTGGCTAAAGTAAGTCACTTGTCCATGACTAACAGGAAGTAACAGGGAAGTGAATTCTATTATGGCCTGGAAGGATGAGAAACAAAATATTTGTGAACAACTCTCATGATTGGTCATGAGATCAGTCCCCTAAGTATCCAACCAACAGCACCGTGAAAAACAAGGTTTTGACTGCTTCTAAAGAGCAAAAGAGCAAGCCAGGGACTTCCCTGTTGGTCCAGTGGCTAAGACTCCAAGCTTCCAATACAGGGGGTCTGGGTTCAATCCCTCATCAAGGAACTAGATTTCACATGCAACTAAAGATCTCACATGCCCCATCGAAGACTGAAGACTCTGTGTGCTGCAACTAAGATTTGGTACAACCAAATAGATAAACATTAAAGAGAAAGCCAGGCACATGATGACTTTGAACTACCAGAGTTCCTATGAGATTTATTCATTCAACAAACATCTCTTAATATCTTCTTTAAAGAAGGGACCATGCTTAGGCCTGAAGGCAGAAGACCATCATACCACTGGCCACATGCCCTGGAATTAGGGGGTATGTGTCAAACCCCTGATCCATCACTTACTAGCTGTACAAGTCCAGATAAATTAACTTTCTGACTCAGTTTCATTATCTGAAAAATGGAGACAATAATAGAAAGTATCTTATAGAATTGATGAGGCAATTAGAAATGATAATGCATGCAAATACCAATCAATGTAAGCTATTGTCTTCACTGTTATTGTGAAAATAAATGAGACATGGTACCCACCCTGGAGAAGCTTGCTTCTAATTGCAGGCTGTGGCTTTTCAACTCATTTCAGCTCTGTTTGAAAGGTATTTAGAGATGACCTACTAGGTGTGGGGCACTGGACTGGACACTGCGGCATAAGAATGAATCTGGAGCAGTATCTACACTTAAAAACTGGAGAGTTTGGTGGGTAAAACAGAAACAGATAATTTCAGTACTCTTTGAGTGACAAGATGGAAGCTACAGGAATGCAAAAGAAGAGCATTTAGCTAAATCAAGGGTAAACAGGTAGCTTTTTGAAGGAGACCTCCATTCTAAATGTGCAAAATCAGTTATCCTTTAACTCAAGGTTAGCAAAGAAAGCTTTCAAGCCCTACACCCACCCCCCAGCATGCCTCCCTGCCTAGTCAGTGTTTGGCAGGTGTAGCTGATGGTAGAAGTGACTTCCGACCACCCTGCTCTCATCCTCCGTGCAGATTCTCAGATGAGCTCTTCCATGGGACTTCCAGTCAAAACCCGAGAAGGATATGCAAAGGGCAAACATCTGCCCTAATGAAATACTAGAATCTCCTTCCAAAGTGAATTGTGAAAAACAGATGAAATATCTGAAAACAGCCGCAGCCTTCATGTCACAGGAGTTCTGTGAGCAGTTCCACACGCATCTATGACACTATTTTAGCCAGGCTGCGAGAGAGATTTTTTTTATTATTTTCCATGATTCATCTGCTCTCAGGAATCCAAAACCTCTGACTACATTAAAATGAATATTGGCATCTTTCAGTTGTGTCAATGTCTTATCTCTTAACCCAGAAAGAGTAACTTGAGCTTTCCCAATGACCATAGTCAGATACAATGAGAATGAGACCAACAGACCAGACACTTCCAAGAGAAATAGGCATACTTTTCCATATTTAAAAGAGAATATACATATACTGTTAATGGGAAGCCAGAGGGCCCTGTTTTTATTTACAATACACTTGAAAAAGATAGTTTCTATGGCAGCAGGAAATGTCAGGGTTTTTTCAAAGAAGCTGTTGAATTTATAAAGATTCTCTCACCCCGTTAGACGTCTTTCTTCTCCTTTGATGATACACCAGAGCTGATGAATTTGTGGTGATTTATGCTGCAATGCTTGTTCTACAATGTTCTAGAAGACACATGGAAGGGGCTTTCACTTTCTTCTATACAAGTGAGTTTCTTACCAGGGCATCTTCCTGGAGGTTTGTAGACGTCCACATGGAAGGAAGGAACAATGGTTAATTAATTCCTGTAGACAAGAAACAGTGGGTGCTCGTGAGTGAGAGGGAGCTACAATCTGCCACTGACTCTTTGAAAGGTTGCAGTTTGAGAATTTCCAGTCTCCTAACTGATAGACTGATCAAACAAAAACTTGCATAATTGATAATTCTTCCTGAAATCTAAAGAAGAAAGATACATTTAATCTCTCTTTTAATTACTTAGGATTGTAACTAGTGGACTTGGTATCTATCAGAGGCTAGAATTGCTAACACTCCTTTCAAATGTGCAAGACAGGCTCCATTTCAGCAAGCAGGAGGTAGTCACCAAAATCCACTAGTTGAGAAACAGCATCCCAGGAGGGTTACATCATGAGTGGCATAGTCTAACAGAGACTATGCCACTATCTTACAACAGGTAAGATAAAGGCAGTTTTGAGGGGATGGGAGAAGATGCAGACAGGAAGGAAAGAAAAGACCATTTCCAGAAAAATAAATGTGGCAAAAACATAGAAGAGACTGATCCGCACAACTGTCAGTCCTTATCTCTCTCCCAAGCTAGACTCACATGTCAAACTGCCTACTGGACATCTTCATTTAGATGTCTCTCCAGGAACTCAAGCTCGCCGCCATATGGCAGCACTCCATAAACTAACACCGGCTTCTTCTCCTGTGCCTACAGCTCAATAAATGGCACCACTCTACCTGGCTAGCAGAGTTGGAAATTGGGTGGTTATCCAGGACTCAGTCTTCTACCATCTCCTATCTCTCACAGTTCCCATGCTCTGCACTCCCCAGTGGGTCACAGCTTGCATTCCCACCTCCTGCCTTACCGGGGCGCCCTCACTGCTCTCCTGGCCGGCCAGCCCAGGGTCTTCCCCTTCCATCCACCTCCATACTGGTGCCAGATTGCTCTTTCTACTTGCAAATACTGGTGCATTTGGAGTTACACTCTTACTTAAAATCCCCAATGGAAGCCATAGCTTTTGGAATAGTTTACAAGCTTGAACTTAGCCATCAAGACTTGTCACTATCTAGCCCCTGCCTGGTGCATCCTCATTTCTCAGCAGCTACCTCTGCCTGTCTCTGGAGCAGTCACTGTGAGGAGGAAATGATGCTTGTACATTGCCCCGAACACGCTCTACTGTTTCACAGCAGTTGCTTTTGGACAAGCAATGGTGAGGTCAGTGTCTGACCAGGTTGTGCTCAGCTGCAAGGGGCATGTGAGCTGTCCCAGCATCAGGCGTGTTTACATGACACCCACTGAGACAACTAAGAAGCAGAGTATTGGGGCCTCCGAGACCACAATCTATGAACGATGGCCTTACACACCTGGTTTTGTTCCGCTCCTGCTTCTCTGGCACCTGTCCTATTTCACTTTGTAATATGAATTGAACGGAGCTGAGGGACCATCAAATACCCTGCTGACAGGACAGCTGTGTGTCTAACATCACAGAGTGGGCCTGTGGTGGGAATTCGGTCCTTTGGGTGGCATCCTTCACAGGTGGGAGTGAGGGAAGAGTAGAATGGTATGTGCTGATGTGCTCAGTCATGGCTGACTCTTTGCAGCTCCATGGACTGTAGCCTGCCACGTTCCTCTGTCCATGGACTTTTCCAGGCAAGAACACTAGAGTGGGTTGCCATTTCCTTCTCCAGGAGAATGTTATACTCCCTCACAAAATGGAACAGTGAGTTTCCCTGTGTCTGAGCTGCATCCTTGCCAGATACTGTCAGACAGAGGGCCTGGTGGG
Source organism: Giraffa tippelskirchi (assembly GCF_054371585.1). Lineage (NCBI taxonomy): Eukaryota > Metazoa > Chordata > Mammalia > Artiodactyla > Giraffidae > Giraffa > Giraffa tippelskirchi. The sequence continues at coordinate 129,346,819 of NC_137277.1, forward strand.
AAGGTCCACCACCACAGCCAGCTGTGAACCTGTGACTCAGAGTCCAATCTCATTCCTTGGATGAGAAAAGTGCCCTAAAATACAGAAAGGAAGCGATGTTAGTCCCTTTTCTCTAGGAGCAGCCCATCCTGTCTGGAGGAGAGAAATCCAATTCTAGACCAAGCCTTCCCTGCTTCTCTTCTCTTTCCTCAGATTTAAAAGCTACAAAGAATTGGCAGGATCCAGTCTTGTCCAGGGGAAAAAAAATCAGAGCTTGGTGAGAGTTACTGAAAGAGAGCACTGTTTCAAGATTTGCTGCACCAACAAAGAGAGAAAAAATCTCCCCTTTCTGACAGAGAAATTTCAATATGTAAACACACATGTACAGAACCACATGTGCACACATACACACAAGGCTTCTTTGTAGACTTACCTAAATAGAAAAATACTGGAAACAGCCTAGATGTGTATCAATAGAGGACTCACTAAATCAGCTGTTACAAAAAAAAAGAACGAACCATATATTGATATAGAAACAAATTCAAGATATATATTTTAAATAAATGGGGGCAAAAAGCAAGTTGCAGAGGAATAATTTGTACCTTTGAGTAAAATTCAGGAGAAAAATAAGAAGGCATGTTGGATTTTGCTTGAATATCTATAAAGAAATTACAAATAGTAGAGATCTGGAAGAGACTGAGATAACAACTGGGTGCTTGAGGGACAGGAGTAAGAGGGAACTTTCTCCTAATGTCTTTTGAAATATTTTAAACCACATATGCTAAAAATATCTTATCTAGTCAAAAATTAAATTAAGAAAAATCTTTCCCATTTGTACACTCTTTTACAGTTTAAAAAACTATTTCATATGTGTTGCCTCACTGAATCCTCACAATTCTACAAGTTGTTATTATTCTCACTTTGTAAATAAGGAAACTGGTCCTGGAGTCATTAAGTGATCTGGAATTGAGGTCATGATTCAAGCCACAAAGACAGGTCCACAGCTGGCTGTGGTGGTGGAACTTCCCACCATCTGTCTGACAGTATCCAGCAAGGATGCAGCCCAAACACAGGGAAACTCCCTGTGTTTCATTTTGTGAGGGAATATACCTTTCTCCTTCTTCCTCACTCCCACCTATGAAGGATGCCAGAAAAATCTAACCTTGAATATAAAAATTATCCTGCACTGCAATACAAATACCTCTGAGAAGCATGCCACACTTAAGTTGTGTACAGAGCTTTGGTTTCAAGGATGAGAAAATGATTCTGGTAATTCACTAAGGGTAACTGAAGTTTAATAATCAGTTTGATAATCAACAAAAAGCTGACTTTCTCTTACTGCTGCCTACAAACACCCTTGTTTAGGGTTTCTGTCCTTATCCATGGCAACAACTTGGGCAGATCAGATCCAATAGCTTTTCTGCTTTTTGCCGTATTGATGAAGTGTCATCTTCAGGCACAAACAGTGCAATCCAATTTGCTACCATCAAGGAGGAGCATCTTTCATGCCTGTTTGGGCTTCTGTGCACCAATACACAGGACAGACCCACAAATCAGTAGGCAGTATGGGGTAGGGAGGGTGGACTCTGCAAGAGTCTAGGCTTATTGAAATTATTCCTTGGATACGCACCATAGCTATGTAAGGCCAGTATCCTGATTTTCTCCATCTTAAATTCCCTTCAGGGTGCATCATCAATGTGGCTGCAGTGGCTGAGGGCTTGATGGTGGGCATCATTCATTTACTGAAATGGCAGACAAGATCCTTTTTCCACAACACCTCCTCTTTTTCATCAATTCGACCACGATTTAGAAGGCATTTCATGACAAATTTGTCCCACATCATTAGGAAGTCTCATTCCTAAATAGGCAAGAGTTCAGTTAATAGGTCATTCGATGTGCTAATTCTCTGTCCATGGAAGGGCAGCACCAGAAAGCTCAGAGAGTCATGGGCCACAGTAAAACTTGAGTTGGTTACAGAAAGAACCAAGAAAGTAGTATTGCTCCAAAGATAGGAATATTCTGCTCAACTTGAGGACATTGAAGGAATTTATCTTACATACTAATCTCCTCATTTGGAGAGGAACAATTCACATCTTCCGTCACCCGTAGTGGGAACCAGGACCTGGATTTACAGTCATGTTCAGATATGACAGTTGGACCGTAAAGAAGGCTGACCACCAAAGAGTTGATGCTTTCAAAACTGTGGTGCTGGAGAAGACTCTTGAGAGTCCCTTGGACCACAGGGAGATCAAACCAGTCAATCCAAAAGGAAATCAACTCTGAATACTCACTGGAAGGACTGATGCTAAAGTTGAAGCTCCAATACCTTGGCCACCTGATGCAAAGGGCCAGCTCATCAGAAAAGACCCTGATGCTGGGAAAGATTGAGGGCAAGAGGAGAAGAGGATGACAGAGGATGAGATGGTTGGATGGCATCACCAAATCAATGGACATGAGTTTGAGCAAACTCCAGGAGACAGTGAAGAACAAGGAAGCCTGGCATGCTGCAGTCTTTAATGTCTCAGAGTCAGACACAATTTAGCATCTGAACAACAGCAGCAAAAGACGTGATAGAATGAGAAGGCAACAGGTGGATGCTGAATGGCCAAAACTGGCAAATGTTTACTCCCCCTTCCTTATTAATATCATTGGTAAATTTGTTATTGTTTCCTTCCAAAGCAACAGTGGTGGAGACTCCCTCTGCTGGGAATGAGGTGCAGGGCATGCAGAGGTGGTAGAGCCATCCAGCCAAAGCATTTCCCAGGAAACACCAGAGTGGACCACGGAAGTAAGCAGGATGTAAAGCTCAGAAGGAAGACAGTAAAGCGAAGGCCAGTCTCCCAACCTCTCCTGCTCACTCCCAGCTAGTCTAGATAGAACTCATCCCCTAAAGTTCATCTTTGCACCAATTCAATCCAAGGATGTCGATTTCTGACCAGAGAAGAAAAAAAAAAGGCACAACCTTCTCAATTTACTAATCATATTAATGCAATTAAAAATGAATGTGTGGCTGCTTCTCCCTCCTAGGTAGGGTCATTAGGTTTTCACTGTCTCCTGCGAGTTGCATCTCTTAGTCCTTTGCATTACCATCTAGACCTGAATGATATATTTCATATTGCCATAGGGGCAGTTTGACCTTTGAATCACATTATTTAAATATTAATAACATAGCAAGAAAGCAGCTTACTGACAGGTGTTATACAAGTCAGACCAAATAGGATACTAAATCTGTGAGTGCCTTTGAAACTGTCATTAGAGATAATGAGGTACAGGCATGGATTTCCATATAGTGTCCAGCACTGGTTCGCTCCACATCTAGCCAGAGTGAATTCATCAAACATTCTTCATTCAGAATGCCCTGTAATGACTGTGCAGCTCCACAGGAGGATAACAGGAAAGGACCTATTTGTTTCTCAGCCTTGGAGTGAATGCCACATTCTTGCAAGAGCTGGGCTCCACGCTGCTGGATGAGAGCTGCAGCCTTGCCTCCCCAAAGGCCGAGAACAAACGCTCCCTTCTATCTTCCTCCTGGCTGGCTTGACAGGACCAGGTGTTCCTGAGTCACAGTCTAGGATTCTTGGATCCTTTAATAAGAAACTGAGGCATCACAGGCTGCAATGACTTCCCTGATGGCTCAGTGGTAAAAAAAAAAAAAAAAAAAAAAATCTGCCTGCCATGTAGGAGACCTGGGTTCAATCCCTGGGTTGGGAAGATCCCCTGGAGGAGGGCATGGCAACCCACTCCAATAATCTCCCCTGGAGAATCCCTTCAACAGAGTGACTTAAGTAAGAGGCATCACAGGCTGCAATGACTTACCCTCTTAATGCACGCAATGAACTTAGGGCAACTCAGCTTTCCAAACCAGGGTTTCCTCAACCTCAGCACAATTGTCATTTACAGCTGGATGATTCTTTCTTGTGAGGGGCTGTCCTGCGCAACTGTACAATATTTATCAGCAACTATGCCCTCTATGCACTAGATACCAATGGTAATTCCCCAGCTGTACTACCCAAAAATGTTTCCAGACATTGCCAAATATCCCCACATGTGTGTGCATGCTCAGTCGCTTCAGTTGTGTCTGACTCTTTGTGACCCTATGGACCGTAGCCTCCCAGGCTTCTCCATCCATGGGATTTTCTAAGCAAGAATACTGGAGTGGGTCGCCATGCCCTTCTTCACGGGATCTTCCTGACCCAGGGATCAAGCCCACGTCTCCTGCATCTCCTGCATCTCCTGCATTGCTGACAGATTCTTACCATGCTGAGCCACCGGGAAACTTCAAATACCCCCATGAGAGGGTCAAAATTGGCCCTGGTTGAGAGCCACTGACAAATATATTAATTAGATACTTCAGTGTCTTCATGTTGTTCCACAGCTATTCAAAGCCATCACTTCAGAATCCAACACTCTGGACGATTCACCTGCTGATTAAAGTTGACCTATTCTTCATGGTGCTCTAGACCAGAAAAGGGAATTAGAGTTGCAATCAAATGTAAGAGACCAGGAGGATGACTTTGAGTTAATCACCTTAGATTGAAATAAAAGAAGTTCATGCATTCTAGGTGAATTCTTTCTCTAGCCATGCTGGATCTGACATACCATGGCTTTAACACCCTATTAAAATTGAGCCCAACTCTACTTTTGGGTTTCCCCGGTGGTTCAGCCCATAAAGAATCTGCCTGGAATGCAGGAGACCTGGTTTTGATCCCTCGGTCAGGAAGATCCCCTGACCGGGAATGGCCACGCACTCCAGTAGTCTTGCCTAGAGAATTCCATGGATGGAGGAACTTGGCGGGCTACTGTCCATGGTGTCACAAAGAGTCAGACATAACTGACTGACTAACACACACACTACTTATTCCAGAAATAGTATCTGTTTATAATGGGACATCATGCAATGAGCCATGGTACAGACAATCTGGTTGTTGTGTTCTCATATTTGATTTGGTTTGAGTTAGATAGTTTCTAATATTTGTAACTGTGCTAGGGTATTAATAATATCACTCAACATAATCCAAAAAGCCATGCAATGGTCCCATCTTTCGAAAATGTACATCCTGAGAATTTAAGCCTACAAGAAACCGAGGAGCTGCTGAGAAAAACCCTGAGCAGACACGGTAACATCACCAATGAACCAACCAGTGGCTGAGCATTCAAGCACTCAGTTGGGCACTATGATGCCCACAGATGGGTATCTTTTCATTGGTGCTGTTTTTGTGTGTATTCCTGAATATCTTCTGATGGCTACACCAAGAAAAATAGCTTGCAGGTTTATAATTAGGGTCCAGGTTACAATTTTGGCTAACCCAAGCAGATTTTATGCCAAACACTATTTCATCAAACCACCAGTACCTTTGATAAACAAAAATATATGTGACTCTCTTGGAGCGGGCAGGAATAGACATGTCTCGAATATCACAGTGGGACCCTCAGTCAATCAATATGTTCCTGTGCCGCTTCAATCTAACCTCAACCTGGGGTCTCAAAATGTGGCCCCCAGACCAGCAGCACCAGCAGCATCTGGGAGCTTGTTAGGAATTAAAATTCTCAGGCCCTACCCCAGACCCACTAATGCTGAAGCTGAAGCTCCAACACTTTGGCCACCTGATGCAAAGAACTGACTCATTGGAAAAGACTCTGATGCTGGGAAAGATTGACGGCAAGAGGAAAAGGGGATGGCAGAAAATGAGATGGTTGGATGGCATCACTGACTCAATGGACATGAGTTTCTGCAAACTCCGGGAGATAGTGAAGGGCAGGGAAACCTGGTATGCTGCATTCCATGGGGTCACTAAAAGTCAAACACAACTGAGCGACTGAACAACAATAAAGGAATTCTCATTTCTGTGTCAGTTTCTGGGGAACCTGACCTAAGACCTAGCCAAATCCAGAAAAGCAATCGTACTAACATAACTCTCAAAAGGAACTATATTAGGTAGGCACCATCAAGAGTTTGAGCAAACTCCAGGAAATAGAGACAGACAGGGGACCCTGGTGTACTGCAGTACATGAGGTCACAAAGAGTCAGACACAACTTAGCGACTGGACAACAACATCCGGACCCACTGAATCATAAACTCTGGATGGAATCCAGCAATCTGAGGAACAAGGCCGCTAGGCAATGCTAATGCAGCTAACATTTGAGACCCACTGACCTAGAAAATGAGTCTCGTGGAGAAACTAACCCAATCCTAATTCATAAAATTGCTCGTTTTCCTCACTACTACCAAACTTAATCCAGTGCTCCTTCCATGTATTATTACTCACGTTATTAACATGCACAATATTGTTTGTAGGTGGATTAGAAAAAGAACATGCATAGTCAACGGAATCCTTAGTCTCCCTTTCTCCCTTGAAAGTCCTGAACTACATGAGAATCTGGCTGACGCCCACCAATTTTAAGAAATTCTGAGCATCTTGGCACCTTCCTCTTTATCCCTCATTCATACACATTATTAGGGAACATATGTTGTTTAATCAAAAGATAACATTACCCTGGGTAATGTTCATGAGCACTGGCAAATATTTCACTTACAAGCTGCCATAGTTAATTATCTGGAAAAATATAAATATTCTCATTCAGCCAAATTCCTGGTACTTCCTCCCTCTGTGTCTCTTCAGCAAACAGCAGCACCAGCCGGCTGCCCCATTGCTTTTGCAAACAAAGCTTTTAAAATACAGGCCCACTGGTTTTTAAAAAGTCTGTTTCTAGTTGGCAATGCATCACTGTGAACTAATGAGAAATAAGGCCAGAACACGTCGGGGAGGCTGAGAGCTGCTGACAGGGGCAGAGAGAACAGGGGCTGGCATCACGTTCAAACACCCCAGGAAGAAGTGGAAGTTCCATACAGGCAGGCTCTATAGCCAGATTGATGGGGTCAAATCCCAGCCCTGCCTCTCAGGCCCTCTCCTTATAAAAGGGGGATAATGGCTCCTCACAGAGTTGTTGAGGATTACATGCGCTAATCCAAGTAAAGCTCTTAGCTTAGAGTCTGGCATATAATGAGTACTCAGTACATTTTAGCTCTTTCACTACAGTTTTGTTATTGCCCCCCAAATCATTTCTGAAGTAGCCAAAGTCATATCATTAGAGAGCTGAGTTGAACTCATGTAACTCCAGGCCTCCCCTGTGCCTGGCACAGAATACGTGTCTGCCGGATGACGGTCTCTCAAAGAACATTCTGAGCACTCCCTATGTGCCAGGCACTGCTCGAAGAACATGATGTGATTTAAATTATTCAATTCTCAGTACAATAATGATGATGTTGAAATAAAGCAGAGCAGCTAAGCAACTTAACCAAGTTACACAGCTAATAAAGACTTGAACCCAGTTTGTCAACACAGAGCCCACACCAAAAAGCTAGGCTATGTTGCCCCTCTATAAATCTTTAAATATTAATTTAGTAAATATTTTTAATTAGGTAAATGAACTCTTAAAAAGCAAATACACCTAAGAAAAGCCAAATCAGTCATTAATACCTTAGCAAGAAAAATTTACCACTGATATCTCAGCAATATAGGCTTAGAAGAATGAAAATAAAGTCCAAGATAATTGGACAATGACCTAGGCAAATTTTATTGTGTTTAAAGAGGAAAGTGTAAAGTACAAAGCTCTTGGGTATATTAGAAGAAATAAAGACTTAGGAATCAGACTGTCCTGAATAAGTCATTTTAAAATTTCTGAGCTTCAGGGACTTCCCTGGTGGCCCAGTGGTTAAGAATCTATGCTTCCATTGTAGAATGGGTTCAGTCTCTAGTTGGGAAACTAAGATACTGTATGTTGTGCAGTTCAGTCAAAAAGTAAATAAAAATAAACTTTAAAAAATTAATATCATGTTGCTGTATGGCAGAAATAAACACAATACTGTAAAGCAATCATCCTTCCATTAAAAATAAATAAATTCTTAAATTTGTTTAAGTTAATAAAAAAGCAATAATATTTCTGAGTTTCAGTTTTCTCTTTTTTAAGATGGATATAAAGATACCTACCTTGTGGGCTTGTTTTGAATATCAAATATAGAAACTCCACAATGTTTAGCATGGAATAGGTGGAGGACATGACTTAGTGACTAAACAACACACCACTCACTTAATGTTGGTCCCCAAAAAATGTTTTTTCCAAAGAAAAACAAAAAGTGTTTTTCCAAAGAAAGTAATATTGGGTGTGGTGTCGCAGAGGTAATCAGAGATACTGGAAGACATGGAGTGTCTGCCTCCAACATGGAGGGTAATAACAGCCTAGAAGGGAGTGAAGGATATAAAAACAGTTCTCTACTTAGGATCAACCTTCTGGAGCAATTCATAATCTGGATTAATGTACTCCAAGGGCCAAATTCATAGCAGAAATGGATCTCACTTTCTCAAAACCACATGAGAAAAAGGGATGCTTTTTTGAAAAGTAGAGAACTGGATTATGTTATTTAGAGATGACTGACTGGAGCTGGAAGAATTGTTTTCTAGCCTGCCACAGACACAAGACATAACTCTTTAGCAGTAAAGATTGTCAACATAGAAAGCCCTGAAAATCCACATCAAGACAGTGGTTTGTTCATTGCTAGTGTAATATATATCAGGCCCAGGCAGAAATAAGTCTTGTTAAGATAGAATCCCTCAGGAAGCTTGCTTATCTGCACTCTACACACCAAAATCATGACTATGATAAATCAGGTGAAGACCTGGATATAACCGCATTTGTAATGCCTAAAGATTTTCATTGATAAATAATATTACAAACACTACAAAAGAATTTCTTGAACAGCTGGTCCAACATTGCACAGTGAAAACAAATATAATTTACTATGCACACAAATATCTAAGGACCACAAAGAGGAACGGGTTCTGATATTCATCTCCGTTTCATTCTTACCAAGAAACTAGTAATTATTCTGGGACACAGTAGTCACTCAGAAATAAATAACTGTCAACTATCTAACAATGTGGCTAAAAGAATAAATTTTGGTCTAAACTATATTCTTCTTCCAGGTCTTTGGGATCCTTTCTGCTCCCAGTGTGATAGTATTAGGATGTTGGATCTTTGGGAAATAATTAGGATTAGGTAAGGTCATGACGGTGGAGCCCTCATAAACAGGATTAGTGTCCTTAGGGTCACAAGAAAGTTTGCTTCCTCTCTGCTCTACATCATGTGAGGACACAACAAGAAGACTACCTACAAGCCATGAAGCAGGTTCTCAGCAGACACCCGCCAGCACCTTGATCTTGGACTCGCCAGCCCCAGAGGTGTTGAAGCCACCCAACACATGGTAATTTTTATAGCATCCTGAGAAGACCAAGACACAAAACAATGTTATCAGGAACCACTTCTCAACTCTTCTTTTTCTTTGATGACTTCGTCCTCAAGATCCTCAGGACTGAGCCCAGCATCTTCTATTCCCATTGGCATAATGTGAAGTCCAGAGAAAGAGAGAGAAACTCTGTTTCCTATAATACTGTACCCACAATCCCTGAGCAGAGCCTTTTTGACTCCAATCTTGAGCCTTAGGTCTTAAGCCTGTTCCTGAGAGAGTCACAATGTCTGGGAAGACAGAATGCACTGATTGTCAGATCAGGAATGTAACAGTGGTGCCCACTCTTACCACCTCTATCCAGCATGGTACTGGAAGTCCTAGTCGGTGCAATTAGGCACGATAAAGAAATACAGGATATCCAAATCAGAAAAGAAGAACACTCTGCTTGCATTGATGTGACATTACATACTGACCTACCTTGTTTTATCCACTTCACTTTGTTGAACTTCACAGATACTGCATTTTTTACAAGTTGAAGGTTTGTGGCAACCCTGTGTCATTTTTGCAACTGTTTGCTCACTTTATGTCTCTGTGTCACATTTTGGTAATTCTAAGAACATTTCAACCTTTTCTATTATTATATTGGTTATGGTGATCTATGATCAGGGATCTTTAAATATATTTATTTATTTATTTATTTATTTTTGACTGTGCTGGGTCTTCATTGCTGCACTCAGGCTTTCTCTTTTTGCAGAGAATAGGATCTACTCTCTACTTGTGGTGCCAGGGCTTCTCATTGCAGTGACTTCTCTTGTTGGGTCACACAGGCTCTTAGGCATGCAGGCTTCAGTAGTTGTGGCTTGCGGGCTCCAGGGCACAAGTTTAACAGTTATGGTGCTTGGGTTTAATTGCTCTGCAGCATGAGGGAACTTCCTGGATCAGAGATCAAAAAGTCAGATTCTTTACCATTGGACCACCAGGGAAGCCCTATAATTAGTGATCTTTGATGTCACTGTTGTAATTGTTCTGGGGTGCCATGAACTATGCCCATAAAAGATGGTGAACTTAAAAAAAAAAAAGAAAGAATGCACTGATTAGCTGGCTCATATCATGTGATCCTCCATGAAGCCTGAAGTAGACTCATTTCCTTGAAGTATATGGGCTAAGAATGGAGGATCGGGGCACACTTGCCACCAAAGAAAAGGGGCATTTACACCGAGCACAAAAGCCACACACTTTCCCTGTAATAATATAATAATCTTTCAGGCCTGTAGAATGTTTCTTTAAAACTTTGGGAATTGCCTGTAATGTACTCTGGATAGTCATTGAGGAAAAAAAATTATTTGATGGAACATAATTATGAGAGAAAGTAAAGAATATGAAAAGTTAAGATGATATTAGTAACCACACACTAACATTTGAAGTTCATGATGACTTTTTTATGAGGGCCAATGGTAGGTCAATGAAATGACAAAGCTTTTTTATTATCTTAATCATTTAAGGTCAGGAGGGATTTGAAAGTGAGATTATTGAAGAAAAAAGCATTATGTGGTGAATTTATCTCCCTCACACATTTCATCTCAAGAATACTTGTTCTTGCTCTTTGCTGCTGAGAGGTCTTGAGATGTTTAGAAGGCACAGATTCTAAGCAGGCCAGTGAGGAGGCCCCAGAGGAGCAGGCAGTATTTAGTCTACTGGTAAAGATTTTAACCAGGATCCAGCTGCTACCAAAATCAATCCAATATACCAATCTGTATATTAGAGAGAAGCACAAGCCCACAGGCCCAGGGCACAGGTAAGTGGCCTCCTCTGCTTCCTGGTAACCATGCTCAAGACCAGTGGTTTCTACCACCGCTCACCTAATCAAAGGATATCTACTTAGCACCATTCTAGGTATACTAGTAGTCATAAGCTCTGAAATACCCTTGCAGAAGAAGAATGAAAATATAAAATATATATATATATATAGATAGATAGATAAATAAAATCAGTAATTTTGTTTTCATTATTTGTATCTAGAAATCTCCCCCCAAATTATGGCCTATTCCTAACTTCTACTTTTCTATGGAAATCATTCTATGCAGAAGAAAGGAAAGGGCATGCTAAGGATACACATTCTTGGATTGTTCATTCTGGGGCTTCACATATGTAGGCTCTTCTAATTCTCAAACTACCCTGAAATGCATATTATTATACCCATTTACAGATGGAACAGAGACTTCCCAGAGACTCAGACTAAAATGAGCAGTGCTTTGAGCACAAGCCCATCTGATTTCAAAGCTCAGATTTCCCTTCAGTATATTGACTTACAATTTTTTTCCTATTTACAAATAAGAAGAGAGCCATATAAATGACTCTAGTTTCTTGGCTTGCTTTCTTTCCAAGCTAATAGTCTTTTGAACCCATTTCTTTTATTTTCTTGCACTCCAAAATCACTGTTGATGGTGATTGCGGCCATGAAATTGAAAGATGCTTATTCCTTGAAAGGAAAGCTATGACAAACCTAGATAGCATATTAGAAAGCAGAGACATCACTTTGCCAACAAAAGTCCCTATAGTCAAAGCTATAGTTTTCCCAGTAATCATGTATGGATCTGAGAGCTGGACCATAAAGAAGGCTGAGCACTGAAGAACTGATGCTTTAGAATTGTGGTACTAGAGAAGACTCTTGAGAGTCCCTTGAACTGTAAGGAGATCAAACTAGTCAATCTTAAAGGAAATCAACCCTGAATATCCATTAGAAGGATGAATACTGATGCTAAAGCTGATGCTCCAATACTTTGGCCACTTGATGGGAAGAACTGACTCACAGGAAAAGACCTTGATGCTAGGAAAGATTGAAGGCAAAAGGTAAAGGGGATGGCAGAGGATGAGATGGTTAGATAGCATCACCGACTGAATGGACATGAATTTGAGCAAACTCTGGAAGATAATGAAGGACAGACAAGCTTGGCATGTTGCAGTCCATGGAGTCACAAAGAGTTGGACATGACTTAGGGACTGAAAAACAACAATGGGCAAAGCTAAGCAAGACGTTCAAAGTACCCTTTCAAGAAAGGCTAGTAGAAAGAAGGGGTACGGCAAAGTGGTGAGAGGGCTCTGTTCCTTGTGTGGGCTCTCTCCCTTATTGGCTGTGTGCTTTTGAGCAAGTTACTTAACTCCTCTGTACTTCACTTTCCTCATTTGTCAGATGGAAATAATAGTATACCTACATCACAGGATTATTATGAGGAATAAATGGGTTATTGTGTAAGAACTTAGAGCAGTTCCCAGCACATAGTAAGTTTCCAGTAAATGTTAATTTTCATTATCACTCCTCCTTGCCTTCACTTGGACAACCCATTAGGCCCTCAGCCTCCCTACAATTATCAACCCTGTAGGAAGAATGTAGTGTTTTGTATGTACTTTAATTAGTTACTAATTTGTTGGCATTTGTGGCCTGTGTTCTCTGCCCAGATGTCTTTTAAGTCCATCTGTCAGCTCAGTGATTTTCAAATTTGAGTGTAAATCAGAATACCCTGGAGTGTGTGAACCCACAGACTACTGAGCCAACCTCTAGAATCTCTGATTCAATGGCCTAGGATGGGGCCTGAGACTTTGCCTCTCTGTCAAGTTTTCAGATGGTACTGTTGGTCCAGGAATGATCCTTGGAGACCTCCTATAATAGACACATCCTAGCATATAAGAAGCCTGCTTAGGACTTCCTTGGTGGTCCAGTGGCTAAAACTCCATGCTCCCAATGCCAGGTGCTTGGATTCAATCCTTGGTCCAGGGAGCTAGATCTCACATGCCACAGCTAAAACATGGCACAGCCAAATAAATAATTCTTTTTTAAGAGAGAGAAATCTGTTTAACTCCACTAGGGAAGACTTGTGATGCAGTAAAGAAATGCATCAAATCAAAAGGAGGAAATGACCAAAACCAAATAGACTACAGAGGCTTCTGCCTTTGTGGAGGGGGCTGGGGGAGAGTCATTAACCATTTCAATAAGTCTTAAAATCTCTCTCCTACTCCTTTTCCCTTTGACACCAGAGGGGAGGGAGAAAGGCTGAGGCCATTGTTTATGGTCTAATGAGCTGCAAAGCACTTTTGTGAACCCTTGAATATGCAAAAAGACCCAAGGCTGAGCTAAGTGCTTTGGACTATTTCCTGTTGTTGTCCCTTAGTGGAAAGAGGATGGAAGTAGAGGAGGGAAGGGAAATAAACAGGATAAAAAAGGGAGCATAAAAACAAGTGAAGAGAGCCAAGCAGCATCTTGGGAAGCTGGAGCTTGGATTGGTGAAAATGGTGAAGGGGTTATAAAGAATATTGTCCAATTTTTGATTGTTTGGATTCTCATAGTAGCAGTTCTCACTGTTTTCCCAAATTTTCACTAAAGTCAATTACCACATCAAGGCCTTGGGGTTCCAGGTATAGGGAAGAGGTTGTCAAGCAAGGGAAGGGTCCAGGTTCTACAGTTCAGATGATGCATTTTGGAGCATGATAGCGTGAGAGGGACAGCAACATGCTCTGTGAGTGGAATTACCCTGAAACAGAGGCTTGAAGTCAGAGACAACCATCAGAAATGTAAGCCACCTTCCCCCAGAATCCCTCGAGAGACTGGGAATGACTCCGACTTCCTACTGAATATTGAACAAGATCAGAGCCAACTTCATTTGAATCTCAGTGGTCAGGAGACCTCTAGTTAATACAAAACTGCGCTGAGTAATTTGGAGGAGTAAGGAGAGCTTGGCTTATGTTAGGAATTACAGATCATTGCCAGTGTAACCATGAGCCCTCCTTTCTGCTTTGCACAAGCGGGCTAAGAAACGTGGGAGCTCCTAGCTCTGTGCATACTGAGTATCTTTAAGATGATGGCCCATGCCCAAGAGTTTGGGAGTCATCATACTTTGAGAATGAATATATTTTGCACCTAAAGCTCTGGGGAAGGGAAGTACAAGCTTCTAAGTATAGGGAAAGAACATTAATTGACTGGTAGCAATTAAAAAGTAATGAGTAATTTGTATTGCTTTTCTGCTCTGATTTACATGATAACCTTTTTTCTCCTCCACAATAAAATTCACAAACAACAGAGACATCTGTTTATTGGTCTCCTGCCTCCCATCAGCATCCATTAGGCATCTGGATGGGGGTGACAGGAGCTTCTAACTCTTCTACAACTCCCCTAGCCAAACATCTGATTCCACTTTCCACCTTGCACCCAGAAGGGCCCCTCAGCAAGCTGTAACTAAAACCAATTTCTTTTGGTGATTTTTAAGTACTAATGGTGTACCCCATTTGCAGATGGAATCATCCTGGTGGTGGATGAAAAACCAAAGAGTTCCTGAAAACATCCTCCAGTGTCTGCCCTCTACTCCCTGCCAAGTGTGCACACTGAAGGGTGTGAAGAGGGAGCTTTAGGTAAAGTTTCACCCCTGGATCCAAGGGTATCAGGTGCCTAAGGATGCAAAAGTGACAAAAGGAGGAAGCTTTACAACATGCCACAAAGTATGGTACAATCAAGTCCAGCCAGGTACACACTTAAAAAGAACATTATCTTCTTTTGGATGGTTGCTGTCACTTCTCTCCACTCCAGGGAGGCTGTTTCAGCACAGTGCCCCATCATCTCACCTAATGTCAAATTACTGCAGCAATAGGTCCTCAAAAGGACTGTGTGGAATCATGTGACTGAGCTGAAAATTTGATAAGAAATGCACTCAACTGTGTAGTAATAGAGAAAATGTTAGGAGCTTGTTACTCTTCTTTACTACTATTTTTTCCCCTTTTGAAAGTTTAATAACAATTTCTTTATTTTTACCCTCTGTCTCAAGATGTAACATTTGGTTAGGTTTAGGGTTAGAATCCCAGTAGCAAATACAGTTAGTGACAATTCGGTTGTCACAGTCTACTTGTCTCTTCCAGACCCTAGAGTCCTCTAGCTATCCCCACCTCTTTCTAAACAACCTTTGGCCATTTTCACTAATGCAGCCACAGCTGAAATTGAAGAATGCCAAACTTCAGAACAGACACTTTGTACATACAAAGCTAGAAATACATGCAGTTTTTTACACTTTTGGCCCAAACAGAAGATGTTAGTGGAGCTCTTTACCCACAACATTTCCCACCAGTTGCTGCCATCATTCTCTTCCTTGACTTTTCCCAATGAGAAGATGGTATCGTTGAAAGATCCTGATGTTCAGAACCAAATAGGTCTCAGTCACAGTTCTGACTCTTACTGGCTGAATAGCCGAAGAGCCGTGGCCAGTTCACTCAACCTCTCTGAGATCCAGTTTCTCTTTCATTAAAATGGGAATCACCTTGTAGTATCTGTACTTAATGGTCTTCCCAGGTGGCGCTAGCGGTAAGGAACCTGCCTGCCAGTGAAGGAGACATAAGAGATGTGGGTTGGATCCCTGTGTCAGGAAGATCCCCTAGAGGAAGGCATTGCAACCCACTCCAGTATTCTTGCCTGGAGAATCTCATGGACTACAGAGATTCTGTAGGACCTGATGGACTATAGTCCATGGAGTCGCAAAGAGTGGGACATGACTGAAGCAAATTAGCACACGTGCACACATCTGTACAAGTATTCAGTACACAATAGATTTTTCTTTTCTTTCATGATTATTGCTACTGTTAAAATACAATAGAAGGAAGGGATGGAATCCCAGTAGTGAGAAGTTATTTCTCAAGAATCTCAACCTTAGAAGTAAGAAAAACACAATCTCACACAAAGGAAAGAAACCCTGGCTGGTCTCTGCCAGGCCCAGTGTGTGGCTGAACCATATTGATTCTGTTTTGTCAGCTCCACCTCAGGCCTGCAGTCCTACCCCATCCCCATGTCCTACACAACTAGGCTTTAGCCTACTCTTGAGGCATGCACTCAAGCCAGAGACGTTCCCAACAAACTTTTACCTCTGCCTTCCTCTGACTAGAGAATTGGAAGAATGTCTTTTACAAATGCAGATGGTTAATGGTCCTCGAGGAATAATGGTCACGAGACCCACAGGGGGAGAGGAAAAACCCAGTTCCTGTTAGCACAGATGTGTTTCTCCCTTGGTAGTAAGGTTCTACTTTTAACTTTGGCCCTTTTAAATCCCTCTGCACCCCTTGGGCAGTGTGGATTGT
Organism: Giraffa tippelskirchi; assembly: GCF_054371585.1. NCBI lineage: Eukaryota > Metazoa > Chordata > Mammalia > Artiodactyla > Giraffidae > Giraffa > Giraffa tippelskirchi. The sequence goes on from NC_137277.1 coordinate 129,363,150, forward strand.
AGCTGTGAATGCCTCTGAAATACTGTCCACTCAATCTTGCCCTTATGGAAGCTACCCATAATGAAAGTCATAATTATACATTATGGAGTTGCCTGCTTTGTTTTTCAGTCTCAAGGTTTTTTCTTAATTTGGAGAATATTATTCCATACTCCTGCTAGCCAACACCCAGATATCCCACTCTGCCCTGCAGGGTTAAGAAAGATCTTTAAATAGCCCTGGGAAGGCAGAAAAGCCCTTTCCATTTCTGCCCAACTTGAAAATTCCCCAGTTATGTAAAAATGGATATTAAACTATTTGAAGGCTATCAAATACACTTAAAGGCCAATCAGAAAACCACCCCAATTGAATGTTCACCAATCAGAGACTACCTCAAGACTTCCTCTTTTTAGTTTATAAAAGCTTTGTCAAAGTGAAAGTGTTAGTTTTCTCAGTCAGTTGCGTTCAACTCTTCGCGACCCCACGGACTGTAGCCCACCAAGCTACTCTGTCCATGGAATGCTCAGGGCAAGAACACTGGAGTGGCGTTATCAGAGAAATGCAAATCAAAACCACAATGTGGTACCATCTCATGCCAGTCAGAATGGCTGCTATCAAAATGTCTACAAACAACACATGCTAGAGAAGGTGTGGAGAAAAAGGAACCCTCTTACACTGTTGGTGGGAATGCAAACTAGTACAGCCACTATGGAGAACAGTGTGGAGATTCCTTAAAAATCTGGAAATAGAACTGCCATATGACCCAGCAATCCCACTGCTGGGCATACACACCAAGGAAACCAAAATTGAAAGAGACACGTATACCCCAGTATTCATCGCAGCACTGTTTACAATAGCTAGAACATGGAAGCAACCTAGATGTCCATTGGCAGACGAATGGATAAGAAAGCTGTGGTACATATACACAATGGAATATTACTCAGCTATTAAAAGGAACGCATTTGAATCAGTTCTAATGAGGTGGATGAATCTGGAGCCTATTATACACAGTGAAGTAAGTCAGGAAGAAAAACACTAATACAGTATATTAACGCATATATACGGAATTTAGAAAAATGGTAATGATGACCCTACATGTGAGACAGCAAAAGAGACACAGATATAAAGAACAGACTTTTGGAGTCTGTGGGAGAAGTCGAGGGTGGGATGATTTGAGAGAATAACATTGAAACATGTATATTACCATATGTGAAATAGATGACCAGTCCAAATTCAATGCATGAAACAGGGCACTCAAAGCCAGTGCACTGAGACAACCCAGAGGGATGGGATGGGGAGGAAGGTGGGAGGGGAGTCAGGATGAGGGACATGTGTACACCCATGGCTGATTCATGTCAATGTATGTCAAAAACCACTACAAAATTGTAAAGTAATTAGCCTCCAATTAAAATAAATAAAGAATTTCTTTTTAAAAGGGAAGGGGAAAAATGGATACTGGAAAAGCAATCTTTAGCATATTTATTTCTTCAAATATGTATTAAGGAAAATAAAATGAACACAATGGAAAAAAAAAAGAAAAGAATACTGGAGTGGGTTTCTAGTCCCTCACGCTAGGGGATCTTCCTGACTCAGGGATCAAACCCAAGTCTCCTGCATTGCAGGCGGATTCTTTACCACTTGAACCGCCAGGGAAGACAGCCCTTTAAGACTCCTGCTGAAAAGAAAGTGACGGTGGATGGTTCCCTGGCAGCTGTAAGCTTATGAATAAATGGCCTTTGCTAATTGGGTTTCTAGTTTGTTTTTGTCTTTGACAGCAGGGTAACCTATTAATTCACCACAAGTCATTAACGCCTCTCCCCTGATTTGTTTCCAGAGAGTAAATCTGGAAGGGATGTGTCACAGGACACGTATGCTTATACAGGGTCAGGACAGAGGCAAGAAGGAGAGCCTGGGCTGCCTCCTGCAAAAGAGGGACCTAGAGCAGCAAACATGCATGCTGGGTTCCTGGGAGGAAGAAGCGAACAAAACTTAATGAGAGAGGTTGGTTGTTTAAAAGAAAGAGACAAAGCACTAAAGACAGATTTTATCAAAGTGTCACTTGCTTTCAGTGACTGGCACTAGATGGCATCTCTGGAAATATTGTGATTCTGAGCCAAATGCACCATCTGTTTTCAGGTGTAGAGCACAAAAATTTGCTCCATCGGACTTGGGTACAAGTGACATCACATGGCTTTATTTTTTGTTTAGACTTAATTTGATGAGATGCCTAACATCATGTAAATTCATACTGAAGTCCTAGGAAAGGAAGAATGGCTTACGCAGAGCAGAAAATTTGAGGAAGAGATCCATGTTCTTATATCCTTACTGGCTGCTGCTGGAGAAAGAAGGCAGAGGAGAAGAAGAAGATGAAGAAGAAGATGAACCAGAGGAAAACGGAGGAGGAGAAGGAAGGGTGAGGGGGAGTGAAGGAGAGGAGGAGGGGGAGAAGGAGGCAGAGAAAAAACCAACAGACCTGAGGTGGGGCCACTTGCCCCCAGTACTGCAGACTGAGACTTACTTGTAGTTCCTGGTCAGCACTAGTGAGGTAAAAGCTTCAGAAACAATCCTTTCCTTTCTTTAGTAGATAACCCTCTTTTTCCTCCAGGTTCTATAAAAGCCATCCATTTTGTACAGCTTCTCAAGGCCCCTTTTCTATTTACTAGGTGGAATGCTGCCTGATTTGTGAACTGTTGTTTTTTTAATGTATGTATTTATTACTTTTTGTTGCACTGGGTCTTTGTTGCTACGCATGGCTTTCTCTAGTTGTGGTAAGGGGGCTACTCTTCATTGCAGTTCACAGGTTTCTCATTGCTGTGGCTTCTCTTGTTGTGGAACACCTATGTGCTCCAGGCACATAGGTTTCTGTAGTTGCGGCACAGAGGCTCATTAGTTGTGGCTTGTGGGCCCTAGAGTTCAGGCTCAGAAGTTGTGGCGCACAGGCCTAGCTGCCCCGTAGTATGTGGACTCTTCCCAGACCAGGGATTGAAACCGCGTTCCCCGCATTGGCAGGTGGATTCTTATCCACTGTGCCAAAAGGAAAGTCTGTGAATTGTTGAATACAGCCAATTAGATCTTAAAATATACTCAGCTGAATTTTGTTTTTTTAACACTACTAAGATGCTCAGTGCTCAGGTCACCAAGACCTGTTTAGAAGGTGGAACATCCCTGCCCTGTACCAAACTGGGCCTCAGAGGTCATTTGCCAAAACTTCCAAGCACATCCATACCCTCCTTGGCTCTGTGGTGCCCACCGTTCCATCCAGAGCACTGTGGACCTGAGTCCCCATTTCTCATGAAGACTATCACCCATTCATCTCTCCCTGGACACTGGAAAGCCCTATGCATTTCTAGAAAATAAGAGAGCCAAGCCAGGGCTGCCTCCTCAATTCCCATTAAGAGCCCTTCTGCCCATCACCTCGATGAGCTTCCACCTCCCACATAATACATAAGTAGGGCCACACAGACACCCGGTACCTTCACATACTGAAGCAAGGGATAAAACCTCTCTGTATTTCAAGTTTCCTAAAGTTTGCTCATCTAGGACCTTCAAACAAATAAGGAAAAGGTATCCCTTCCTCAAAACAGATCCTTGCCATCTGTCAGAACATTTTTCATATTTGTTAGAATAGGACACTTATTGTCATCTTTGAGACTTTTTTATCATAAGTACACAAAGTCACAATGTATACAACATAACGGAGTCTCCTTACACAAGGAGAATTTTTGCAGGGCACAACCTGCCCAACTTAGAAGTCTAGCTTACAACCGTACATGGAGGCTCTGAAAGAAAACAGCAAAAAAGCAGGATGCAAAATAAAGCCCAAGGGAAAAGGACAAGGATGCTGAATGTTCTCCTTGCTTAGAGAATGCATGCATTCTGTATGGCATGACAGTGTCTGTTTCCAAATTTGAATTATACACCAGGCAGTCTTCTCTGAGATACATTTATGCAGGATGCAAACCACAGGCCTCCAGTATGAATATGAAAAATAATGGAGAGCCTCTTATCTTAATCTTTAAAATTATCCTAGTTCTTACTTATGAGGAAAAAAGAGCCCAAAAGCCTGTCATCAACCCTCAAATGCCAGCTTTCGATTTATGCTGCCTTCATGGCCCAGTGACAAGGAAAACACTCCATACATTGTGCTCAGACAATGGTTCCTACACTGAGTCAACACAGCTCTAAAAGAATTGCATTTGGCTTCACTCATTGAGTGATCTTTGGCAGAGGGTTAAGGAGCTACACTCTGTGGCCTGGGATAATCAAAAAAAAAAAGACCATTCAAATGCCTGGAGGGGGTGCATGATGAAGCTCAGGTACATTTAATCACACCAGCTTCTGCAGAGCTGGCAAAAGGAATCCAGGAACACAGGCAAGAAGAGCAGACAATATGTATTTGTGCTGTCAACAAACTGAGACCTATAAAGAAAATCTTCAGTGGATGCCCCATGGTGAAACCCATCTCACTGAAAGGATTATCAGATCAGTGCCGTAGCCTGCTCTAGCCTCCCTCCTGTGAGCCAGTGCATCGCCCACACTCAACGCAGCTCATAAGGACCAATTTACAAGTGGAGCACCATGTACCATCACCACTTATACACCGCTTCCCAGCCCTCTCTGTGCTTTTATTCCCAGGTGCCATGACTTGTTTTTCTCCATTCTCATCTTATTCTTCAGCCTTGATGCTTTGCCAGGTACAACCTTGTTTCCTCTAGACATTGACCCTGAGAAGCCACAACTCCAGCTGCCTCCCCAGCTCAGCAGGCTTGCTCTGGGACCCTGTTCCCTGGGTCATGCTCTGTCCTGACTGCCCTCCACCCTGCCCGTACAACTTGGGAGCTGGTAGCACAAAGCCCTAGCAGATGGGTGAGAACATCATAATCTAAGACCCTTTGACAACTTGTTGTTGGTAGAATGGCTTTGCTCTGCTTGGGCAAGTACCCAAGTTTGGTTCAGAAACACACTATGCATTTTACTGGAATCACCCCTGGGCATGACTCTTAACAGTGGAAATTTCGGGGCAAAAGAATGAGGAAGAAGTAATGATTCCTGGACAAAGAGGCCAGATTTTCTAAACCCCCACTGTTCTACAGCACTTAGACCATTTGTGGGTGAAGCCAACCCTTTCAGAAGTCAGGGTGGACACCTCCTTGAGCTGAGTGTTCATTTTTCCGAAGACATCCAAGAAAAGCCTTCATCTCCATCAACAACAGGAAATTCACATTCTTCATATTATCAGCAAGGAATAAAGCTAAGAAACCTGGGTCTCATACATATTCCGTAAATCAACAAGCAGGCAGCAAAAGTGCTCTGTTGGCAATGTTCAAAAGAGGAGCTTGAGCAGAGAGCAGCAGGGTAAGAGAAAACAAAAGGAATTTTAAAACTGCATTTCCTGGAAAGTTTCAAAGGAAAATGATTTTGTAAAACAACAAAATATATATAAAGGAAGGGTTCCCTCATAGCTGAGTTGGTAAAGAATCCGCCTGCAATGCAGGAGACCCCAGTTCAATTCCTGGGTTAGGAAGATCTGCTGGAGAAGGGATAGGCTACCCACTCCAGTATTCTGGCCTAGAGAATTCCATGGACTGTATAGTCCATGGGATTGCAAAGAGACTCAACTAAGCATCTTTCACTTTCACTTTCATGTATAAAGGAGGGAACCACGCTGGCTCTCCACTGACCCGTGAATGTTCTAACTTGGGAATATTTCCTCTTGTTACCAAGTCCAGGCTTCCTCTGCTCGAGGCACGATAGGCTAATAAATCCAGGAGATGATGCGTTGGGATAAAGAGTATGATTTTATTCAGAGAGCCAGCTGACCATGAAGATGGCAGACAAATGTCTCAAAATAACCCCCTTGTCAGGGCCTTGATGCCAGGTTCTTTCATGAATCAGAGATGTGGGAAGGTGAGGAAACAAAGTAAAAAGACCATTTAATTCTTACAAGTATCTCCTAGAATGGCAAGCCTCAGGCAGGAGGATGTGTTAGTTTCACTTCCTTACAGTCATTTCACAGGTGGTATGAAATGGAATATCTCCTGTCATATCAATAAACAAATATGCCACAATTTTCTGCAATTCCAGTCCCCCAAATGTGAATTTCTGAGCCACCCAGGTAAGCAGCAGACAAGGGGTGCCATTTCCCACACAAAGAATTCAAGAATGTCACAGTCCTTCACGGGTGGGCAGGGTCAGGCTATCTCCCTGTAAGCCAACAAAGGCACCCTAGCCCAAGGGTCAGGGGGAAGGGGGCGGGCAAGGGTCCCTGAGACAGGCCATTATATATGTCTATAATAACAAAAGAGGCAAAATAAGAGTTAAAGTCACAGAATCAGATCCAATATAGAATTAAAATTAACCCTTCCCAGTTACACTCTCTCACAGGAAGAGGCAGCAGCCTCACTCTTACTGGAAGTCACTGTGGCCAACTTGCCCCAGAAAAGCCTGCCTTCTTTGTACCTGCTCTAACAAATCTGCAGGCACTGTTGGGTCTGCTGTTTGGTCTCAGGCAAAACTGCCATTGATTTACAAATGCCCACTTCCCATACAAGAACAACTGGGAGAGGAGAATTATGTCTCAGAATGTGCAAGAATTGAAAACATCCTTCATTGTGTTAATGGAGGAATATAAAAGATAAGTGTGTTAGGCTACCTCCTTCACCACAGGGAGGGAATGACCCTGCAGGTAGAATTCTGTGTGACTGGAGAGAGACTGGGGAGAGGGATTCTCTTGACAGAAATTTCAGGGGACCTTCGACCAGAGGCACAGGCTTGAAGGACTGAAAACAATAGAACCTTGGAGGCTCCAAGTGGGTATCTAACCCTGACAAGTCCAAAGCCAGTAATGAAGCTAGGGGCATGAAGCCAGGATCCAAAATTCATGAGTAGGAAGCAAAAGAGCCTGGTGCTTTGCATAAATTATCAGACATAATTCTCATAAAAACCCTGCAAAGTTGTTGTTACTGGGCTCGGCAGATAAGTGACTTGCTAAATCAATACAGCTATGAACAGTGGAAACAGATTTGAGGGGTTCTCAGCCTTTCCACTAATAAAAGATAAGACTTATTAAAAATTTTAAGAGTTTATTTGAGAAAGATTGGTTCTAATTGGACATTGCCAAACCAGAACTGGTTAAAAGAACTCCTCCAACAGGAGCCAGGGCAAAGATTTATACAGAGAAAGTATAGAAACAAAAAAAGGAAATCATTTGATTGGCTAAAGCTTAAAGCCTAGTTGGCCATTTGTGATTGGTTGTCTTTATGATTTTGATTTCATAACCTTAAGGCGTTTACAACCTCAGACTTTGAGCCGCCATTGAATGTAAGCAAAATTTACCACCCCAAGATGTCTCCGGCATGTGGATTATTTTGAGCTAAAAATAATCAAGGCCCAATAGACTAAGGAAGAAACTTTGACTTTCCTCCTAACCACCTAAAAGAATCTTGATAGAGGGCCTGTTCCCCAAATACGTCAATCACCACAAAGATCGGCAAGGAATACAGGTGAAGTGCAAGTGGCTCAGTAGTAAAGAATCCACCTGCCAACGCAGGAGACGCAGGTTCAATCCCTCAGTCAGGAAGATCTCCTGGAGAGGAAATGGCTACCCACTTCAGATTCGTGCCTGGAGAATTCCATGAACAGAGGAGCCTGGCAGGCTAGAGTCCATGGGGTCACAGAGACTAGGACCCAACCGAGCACACACACGTGGTCAGGAAACTGGGCCTAGAGATCAGAGTCCACTCTGTGTCCCATTGTATCTGTAGGGCTCAGCAAACCTTTTTATTTTTTTACCAAACATTTGCCTTTCCAACCCCATGTGAATTGCCTTCCTCCCCTTTGAAGTCCCAACATCTACCCCCAACATCCCCTTTAGTCTTTAGCTGAAAATGGTATTTAAGGTCACCCGTTTTGCCAAGTGATGCATTGTTACAGGTACACGTTGTCAACTTGAAAAAAAAAAAAAAAAATGTGAAAGTTCCGAGTTAAGTTTTATTTGGGTCAAAATGAGGGCTGCAGCCTGGGAGACAGCACCTCATGTAGCTCTGAGAAACTGCTCCAAGAGGCAGGGGGGATGGTCAGTATCTATGTGATCTTGGTGAAGGAGGAGTACATGCAATCAAGTACATATTTTTTTTTTCAGAAGGTTTCTACTAGTCTCTTGAAGCTTTTGCTAGTCACGAGGAACAGTCATCACCATGAAGGATTTTAGTGCTTTTTCTAGATAAGGGACGATACCAGAATTGGGCTCATAAAATCAGCTCCTGAAAATATCTATCTGAAAACCTGTTCTGCCAGACGCTCCCCCGCCCCCAGCACAAAGTGCCTCATTTCTGCTCTCCACCCTGAACTACTTTCAGGGGGATGCTGAAAATCAGCAGCAGCAGCAACACATGATTTAATCATTGTAGAGGTAGATGGCGAGTGCCAATTTGTAGTTCACAATGTGTTATTAAACTTTTGTTTGATCTTCCCCTGTTAATCTGTCTTGTGTCAATTTAATTCTTGGATCAGAAAGAAGACCTAGAAAGGCAGAGGAAAATGTCTCTCCCTCCCCCACCCCACACACAATACCACAGCAGTAGAACCACATCTGTCTAATGGCCTTCTTGTTTCATTAACCCCACCATGGCAAGCAGTGCCTAAAACAGCCACTTCTAATTGACTTCTTTTTAGCTTTTAAAGTCACACGGGTAATATATGAGTACGGTCTCTCCCCTAAAAACAGCAAAAAGACAAGTAACAAAAACTCTCAACTATTACAGATAAGCTCCAACTCCAATTGGGCCATCACCCTCAATCCTGTCTTCTGAAGACAACAACTTCTATCTCTTGGTGTCTCTGCTTCTAGAGCTTCTCCTTCCATTTACATCCACATATGTGGACCCATGAAACACAGAGTACTATTACATGAAAGTAACTTCATATAGACAGTGTCATATATTGCTCTGCAGCTCAATTTTTTTACTTGACAGTACATCTTTGGGGCTACCTTGGTGGCTCAGATGGTAAAGAATCTGCCTGCCAATGCAGGAGATGTGGGTTTGATCCCTGGGTCAGGAAGATCCCCTGGAGAAAGAAACGGCTAACCACTCCAGTATTCTTGCCTGGAGAATTCCATAACCACTCCAGTATTCTTGCCTGGAGAATTCCATGGACCGAGGATCCTGGTAGGCTACTTACTGTTCACGGGGTTGCAAAGAGTCAGACATGACTGAGCAACTTAACAGACCACACACATCTCCGAGATCTTTCTCTGATAGAACGTAGAGAGCTGCCTCGTTCATTTTAAACAAAACAATGTGTTCAATAGCATGACTGTGCCATATCTTAAGAAGACATTCCCCTGTTGTTGGGGATTTAAGTCATGACTGGCTTTTTTATGTATGTCTTGCCATGACATGTGGCGGTTACCCAGGCATATTTAAGAACCTGAGATAGGACAGACCTCTGAGGATTAGCCCAGAAAGTGTCCCAGGAGAGGGGGATGAATGCCTGTGACTGATGCTGAGACTCGGAATTTCTGTCTGAAGATTCTCATCCTACTTTCCTCAGTGGCCACAGACCAAATTTGTTAGAAACTGAGAAGTTACAGTTAAAGCAAGACACAATCCATCTTCCTATTTAGAGAGGAGACTACAAAGAGAAACACACTTAAAAGTGGAATCAAATCCCTCCCTGGAATAACCAGAGCAATTAGTCCTTAAAGACTGAGTAATCCATGCACCCAAAATCCAAACCAACTTGAAAGGTTAATATTGATCAACTATGGAAATTTCAGCTCTATGGACCAAGCAAAGAGGTTTTGGAAAATAATCAGTGAATATTCATTTGTAGGATTGATGCTGAAGCTGAAACTCCAATACTTTGGCCACCTGATGTGAAGAACTGACTCACTGGAAAAGACCCTGATGCTGGGAAAGATTGAAGGCAGGAAGAGAAGGGGACGACAGAGGATGAGGTGGTTGGATGGCATCACCAACTCAATGGACATGAGTTTGAGTAAGCTCCGGGAGTTGGTAATGGACAGGGAAGCCTGGCGTGCTGCAGTCCATGGGGTTGCAAGGAGTCAGACACAACTGAGCAACTGAACTGAACTGAACTTATTATAAGTATTTATAATGTTTTTCTTTGTTTTAAGCAAACGAGAAAATGGATGAATTTCATATCCAATCAAAAAAAGGTGATATTGGCCAAAAAAAATCTACTGAGGTGGACAAATGGAATCTACTACACCAGAAGAAGACAAAATTAATTTTATTCACCACCCTTATGTGCATGCTTGAGTGCTCAGTCATGTCCTTCTCTTTGTGACCCTATGGACTGTAACCCACCAGGCTCCTCTGTCCACGGGATTCTCCAGGCAAGAATACTAGAGTGAGTTGCCGTTTCCTTCTCCAAGGGATCTTCCTGACACAGGGATCAAATTCACATCGTCTTGTCTCCTGCATTGCAGGTGGATTCCTTACCATTCTGTAAACAGAAATTCCTTCCTGACTCTGTCTAGCATCCCCTACTGCAGAACTGCTCCTTCCCTCCCAAGCCAATTTCAATACCAGCAAATCATACATATCTAAATACATACATATCTAAAATAAATATCATAGCACTTCTTGTTTGACGTTCAAATGAACTATATGTAAGCTTTTTCAGAGGAGACACTGTGGTGTGTGCATTGTGTCCTCCAATATAACATAGTTTCTAGCACATAGACAGTTTTCAATAAACACTTATTGATCTGAAAATCTCTAAGGAAAGAGAGTACTCTTCTCATTCAATAATCACTAAAGGTTTACAGAAATCAGACACAGGGGAAAGCAGTAAGTCAGTAACTCATTTCATCAATTCACCTGGTAACTCCTTAAGGAATTAACTCTAAGAAATAAAGATTTTTCTTTCCTTCATTAAATTCAAGTATACTTCCTAGAATCTCCTAGAATTTCATATTAAGTATTCTCAGTTAATTGAATAGGCTTTTGAATCAAAGACCTCAACAAAAGGGTCTACAATTAATTACAGCAGTAAGATCTAACACAGCATTTTCCCTTTTTCTAAAAAGCATCTTTCTATTCGATAAATAAAAGCTCTCAGGTCACCGTCTTGGAAATTCTTCTTTGCCTCTTGCAATGGGTTGAAGAAATGCCTTACATGTCTTGGTAAGAATCTCTCGGCCGTCTCAAGAGCTGAGCTGAGGTTCTGGAGACTAGAAACCACTTCTGGTGCTCCGTTTATGAAAGCTCATGACCTTAGGCATATATATATCAACTCCTGTTCCTCAGTTTCCCCATATGCAAAATAGGAATATTAAATGTGTCTTGCCTACCTAATCCAGACTATCAGCTTCTATGCCTCCTTACACCATGGCCAAGCATCACTTCAGCTGTTGGAGGCTTCCTCAGCACTGCTCGTGTACACATTCCCATTAAGAAAAATATTTGATGCTGCTGTGGCAGGCTACATATTCTAAAAATGACCACAGCATATCTCTAGCTTCACATACTCTTTCAGTATTTTGCCACATCCCCTGTGGAGAGTTGGAATCTATTTCCCTTTCCCCTGACTCTGAACAAGTCTTCGTGATGGTTTCCATAAACAGAATATATGAAAACTGTGTTGCATAAGATTTGAGGTTAGGTTTTAAAAGGTGACATATCTATCCATCCTTTCATCCCTCCACCCACTCTTCAATATGTTTTATTTTTTTGGATGCACTTCAAAGTAAGTTGCAAAGAGAATTCCCTGGTGTCCCAGTGGTTAGGACTCCAGTCTTCCCACTGCAGGGAGCCCAGGTTCAATCTCTGTTCGGGGAAATAAGATCCCCCAAAACACATGGCATAGCAAAAAAAAAATGGAGACATCAATACACTTCATCCCTAAATACTTCAGCATGCACATCACTAAGTAGAGCCTAATATTTGTTTGCAGTTCTATTTTGGCAAAATATATGTAAAGTGAAATGTACAAATCTTACATGTCCAGCTGATGAATTTTATTTCTTGATTTCACTCATTGATATTTGGGGTTGTTTGTTACCAGAGCATAACCCAGCCTATCCTTGATGATTCACCCCATTCCCTAGTTTCCTTAAATCTTTCACTCAGTCTGCCACACATGCAGCCTGGAGTTGGTGGACTAGGGGGAGGGGATGGCCAAGGAGGTCTCCAGTACAGTGATGTGGTAACAAAATGGGACAGTGCACGGAGGAGTCAGAGCACAAGTAGAGATTAAGAAGTCTAAACAAGCAGACTGGTGTCAGAGGCAACTTGAAGAAGTGCAAGTATTCCTTCTCCTTCTCTCCACTCCCATCAAGACTACTGGAAAATATTGGAAGAGAAAATATAAGAGTATATCCCCTTATACTCTGGCTGGGGATTAAAGCCAACTTGACTTGACTTTGCTGGCCTGGTTGATTAATCTTTCCTCCTTCAACATTTTCTTGGTTTGGCTGCCAGGATCACCCTCTCTCCTGATTTTCCTCTTATCTTCCTGGATACTCATTTTCAGACTCCAGTTTCTCCTCACTTCTAAATGTTGAGGCACGCCAGAGATCAATGTCTGCATCTCTTCTCTTTGCCTTCCATACTTCTCCCTTTACAGATTACATCTAGCTCCATGTCTTTAAATACAATCAATATGATAAAAATTCTCAAATTTACATCTCCAGCAAGGAATTCTCCCCTGAACTTCAGACTTAATGATCTGATAGCCAATCTAACATTACTACCATTAAGTCTAACAGGCACCTCAAATTTAACATGTCCAGAACGGAACTCCTGATCATTCCCCCAACTTTCATTCCTCTTGTTGTCTTCCCCAACTAGGTCATGTTCATGGCAACTTTGTCCTTGCAATTGCTCAAGCCCAAAACCTTGTAATCTTAGATATCTTAGATCTCTCTCTCTCTCTTCCCCTTCTCTATCTCTATCTTTATCTTTCTTTATCTCTCTCATTATTAAGATTCAGTCTTATCTTTACCTTTAGAGTTTATCAAGATTCTAATGATTTCTAGACCATTTTACCTCTACTGTCTTGGCTAAGCTATCTCCATCTTTTCCCTGGATCATGTCAATAGATTGCCAATAGGTTTTCCTGACTCTATCTTTGACCTCAACAATCTATTTTCAGCCTATCGGCCTGAGCAATTTAGTTACATGTAAGTGAGAACACAGCATGCTTCTGCTTACACCTCTCCAAGGATTTCCCACTCACTAAACTAGAAGTCCTTACCAAGCTATAAAACCCTGCCTGATTTGGTCTCCCCTTATATCATAACCTCATCTCCTTCTCTACTCCCTCTCATTCACTGCTCTCCAAACACATGGGTCCTTTGTCCGTTCTCAAATATATCAAGCACCCTCCTGCCTGGCCTAAATCAAAGGAGTGTTCTGCTAACCTAATTAAAAGGTGTACTCAGTCACAGGGGCTTCCCTGGTGGCTCAGCAGTAAAGAATCCGTGTGCATTGCACGAGATAGGGATTTGATCCCTGGGTCAGGAAGATCCCCTGGAGGAGGGCATGGCAACCCACTCCAGTATTCTTGCCTAGAGAATTCCATGGAGAGAGGAGCTTGGTGGGCTGCAGTCCATGGGGGTCACAAAAAGTCAGACATGCCTGAAGCAACTTAGCAAGCAAGTACTCAGTCACAGGTGCTCATAAGATCAATTATGTCCACAAAGATGAGACTAATTTTCTCCTTCTTTTCAGGTTCGATGCATGAGACAAATGCTCAGGGCTGGGGCAATGGGATGGCCCAGAGGGATGGGATGAGGTGGGAGGTGGGAGGGGGGTCCAGGAAGGGGAACACATGTAAACTCATGGCTGATTCATGTCAATGTATGGCAAAAACTACTACAATATTGTAAAATAATTAGCCCCCAACTAAAATAAATAAATTTGTTTGAAAAAAAAAAAAAGAAAGAAAGAAAGAAAGAAATCTAAAAAAAAAAAAAAAAAGATCAATTATGTCCACAAAGATGAGACTAATTTTCTCCTTCTAATCTGCAGGCATCAATACAAAGGCAGCAATCTGCTTTTAAGGTCACAAGAGAACCTCTCATAGCTCTAAGCTTTGCATCCACTTTGCATCCTCCCATGAGAGTATCCAAAAGAGAAAGCAAAGGAAGTACTAACAGAGGGGCTTGGATCTCAAGTGCCTTGTCTTGTCAGAGAGGCAAAGCTTTTCCAAAGGGCACCAGCAAACTTCCTCTCACACAATTCATTCTACAGCATACCCACTAGCAAAGGGGAACATAATTACTGAGAACTAAAATATTGCCTGCCATATCAGTAAACAAAGGATGTTGCAGCCATCAAGTCATCACACTTCAGCTGCTGAGATGGTGACCCCTGAGGGAACTCAGGATGGAGACAAGCCCATGTAGCTGTGAGCTGCTGCAGCCACCCAACTGTGCATCCAGAGGAGACTCAGGATGAGAAAGCAAATTACACTGGCCCCAGGCAGCTGAGGTGCATATCAAAGGAATGACTTCAGTGAGCCTAGAATCTTGCATCTTCCCATACATAGAAAAGTGCTAAATTCCTTAACCTGGGATATCTGGTTTTCTTTAATTAACAGTAATCTTTGGGGGCTTCCCTAAATAGCTCAGTTGGTAAAGAATCCACCTGCAATGCAGGAGACCCCAGTTCAATTCCTGGGTCAGGAAGATCCTGTTCCAACTATCTGGTCTTTGTTGCAAAATCTCCTGGATATCCTGCCCCCCACCCTTGTTGTCTTTTTAGAAGAGTTTTCTCAGTGTTATCTGAGATGCTCCGTCCTGGGCTTGAAGTCCTCAGAAAGTCCACCAAATAAAACATAACTCTCAACTTTTGGTTGTGCATTTTCTTCAGTTGACATTACCATGATAGTCACCACCCATCTCACCGAGTCTGAGCACGTTGTGGCAACATCAAGCAGACACTGTAGGAACAAAGGAGGAATGGGACAACCACTAGATTCATGACGAGGAGCCCTGAACTCAAGACTTGCTCTGCTGTGAACTTTGTGATGTTTATAAGTACTGCCTCCCTTGTAGATCACAGTTTCCTCAGCTGCAAAGTGAGGAGACTTGGCTAGCCATTCCCTTCCAGCTACAATTTTCTCTTATTCTGTGAACTTCCATGTATCATTGTAAAGACCTGAGTCTTCCTATGTACCGTTCCTCATGTATGTATACATCTCCTGAAATGATGGAAACACTGGGGTGTCCTTGATCATCTATTTTAAAAAGAGAAGGGAAGTTTTAATGAGAACATTCTGTACTGCTAGTACCCTGCTGGTCTTCAAGAATAAAGGATCTTTTTCTACCATTACTGACATTTAAAAAACAGCCTTGCACGTTAAGTAATTAGGTCTCAAAATTATTCAGCATAAAATTATGGCTTCCCAATAATTATTCTAGTGAGGAAGTTAGAATGACCCTCTCCTATCTGTGTTGCTAACAGTAATTCCTAACCATTATCTTATTACTCAGTTTAAAAACAAGAAGATGGAAACCATGAGACCAGGATTTCTGTCATTACCAGAACATAGTATTGAAGTTCTTATATGACCACGTGAATAGGCTTGGCCACTTGCTCTCTTAGAGTCATTTGTGCTGAGAAGTCAGAAAACAAACAGTGAGCTCCAAAACCTCCAGGTGAAGGCATAGAAAGATTGATCTATCTGTGGAGGATGAGAATGAAAAAAACATGGAGGACTAAATCACGTGTTTTTACTTATTGCATGAATAAAGCAACAAGTAAATCAAATGCTTTGCCAGAAAACTCTATTTAGATGTATCTTAGAACCTGCACAAATCAGCCATCTTACTTCCTTGCTTCCTCTGCCTTTGTCAATGACTCACCTTGACTATTATCATTTGTTTGCCCCCCTTCTTTGATTCTCATGTTCCTGCAATAGAAACTGCAAAAATACTTAGAAAGAGTAAATCACAGTTCAAACTTCTGCCCTTACACACAGAGATTCTTTCAGCTCACCTCTTACCTGAGTGGTTAGTTCCACATTGATTCAGGTAAGCCCTCCCTCAGCAGCTCAGTTTCCATAGGGTGTGTCAACCTTACCCTCCTTATCTAGCTGTTAGGGCCTCTGGATTCATCCTTCATCGTTGACACAAAATGTACATACCTTAAGCATTTGCTCAGAACATTAAACATGTTGCTGGCTTCTGGTATTTATCAAAATCTGAATTTAAAGAAAAATAAGTGTTTTTGGAGAATGTGTAAAATCTATCATTTTTTATCCTTCCATCCAGATGTTCTAAAGCCCACTCTTAAATTAAGCTAGACAAGCAGGAATTTGTGAACAAAGACTGTTTTTGCTCCTTTTCCTTTGCATACTTTCAAAGGCTTTCTGAGTTGGGCTTTGGTGTGATGCCATCAGTCTACACTGAGAAACACAAGAGACACCCCGGTGGAATCCCAGGTCACTAGATGGAGGATGCTGAAGACACTGTTGCGTTATATGGTGTGCTCATTAGGGTGAATCCCAGAAAGAATGTTATTCTTGCCATAACATCAAAATGAATTGTGCCTCTTCTTAGGGATGGATTTGTTTTTATTCTCATGTACTCTAAATAGAGCTCCTATAACCAATCAAATGTTCCTTCTCATTTAGTTACTAGAATACTTACAGAACAATCTTGAGGCCCATCTATTTCAAGAGTAACAGATTGTATGCCCTGCATTTTTGTTTTGCCTTCATTTCTGGCTTCTTTTCATACCTTCACCAATAACTTTTCTCCTGGTTTCTAACCTAATTCTTGTGTGTGTGTATGTGAATATATATGTATTTTATTGGAGTATAATTGCTTTACAATGTTGTGTTATACAGTGAAGTGAATCAGCTAAAAATATATATACCCCCTCGCTCCTGGGGCTTCCCTGATACCTCAGTTGGTAAAGAATCCACCTGCATTGCAACAGACTCTGGTTCAATTCCTGGGTTGGGAAGATTCCCTGGAGAAGGGATAGGCTACCCACTCCAGTATTTTGGTCTGGAGAATTCCATGGACTGTATAGGATAGGGGGTCGCAAAGAGTCAGACACGACTGGGCAACTTTCACTTTCACTTTTACTCATGGACCTCCCTCCCCCTTCCCACCCCACCCATCCAGGTCATCACAGAGCACTAAGCTGAGCTTCCTGTCCTTTAGAGAAGGTTCCCACTAGCTATCTATCTCACACACAGTAGTGTATATATGTCAATCCTATTCTCCCATTTAGTCCCGCTCTCCCCTTCCCCCACAGCATCCACATATCTGTTCTCTATGTCTGTGCCCCTGTTTCTGCCCTGAAAATAGATTCATCTGTACCATTTTTCTAGACCCCACATATATGCATTAATATATAACATTTGTTTTTCTCTTTCTGACTTACTTCACTCTGTATGACAGATTCTAGGTCCATCACTCCCAAATTTGTTCTACAAGGTCACCATCACCCTGATACCAAAACCAGATAAAGATGTCACACACAAAAAAGAAAATTACAGATCAACATCACTGATGAACATAGACACAAAAATCCTCAACAAAATACTAGCAAACAGAATCCAACAGCACATTAAAAGGATCATACACCATGATCAAGAGGAATTTATCCTAGAATAAAAGGATTCTTCAATATACACAGATCTCACTTAATTCTATTTACGGTGTTTTGAAAAATTAAATATACTCTTTTAAGTGATTTGAATCATTTTTGGATAATGCAGCTCCCAAGTAATGTCAAACCCTTGCAATCTCATGGACTGTAGCCTGCCATGCTCCTCTGTCCATGAGATTTTCCAGGCAAGAATACTGGATTGGGCTGCCATTTCCTTCTCCAGGTTATCTTCCCAACCCAGGGATTGAACCCTGGTCTCCCTGAGATTCTTTACCGACTGAGCTACCAGGGAAGCCTTTATGGGTAATAGAGGGAGAGAAATTTATTAATCTGTTCAGACAAACTGACATGAAAGTCAATCTTACCAAATTTTAAGAAGTATTTTAGATGTAGTCCTCCTTCCCAAAACCTCTGGGAGACATGGTAATACACACACAAGATAATCTGATGATTTCCTCATAAGTGCCAACTAACCATTGCTTCAGGCCACAGTGGTTCAAAGGTCTATGGGAAGTCTATGTTTAACAACTGTGCAGAGGAATAACTAATGGTGGGAAGCAACGTGGTAACTGAGTATTGGCATAGAACTGGGAGAATGAAGGTGAATATTGTATGTTTTATTAAACATACAACTTTTTGCCAAAGTCCAGCCTTAGCATGGTAAGGAGCAACATGTGAAAGATTCCAAAAGTTTGACTAAAGGAAAGTTGATGGCACAGAATGTCATGTCAGAGCAAATCAGATGGTGTGTCATATCCATAACAATTCCACACAAACTTAATCCACCACCTTAGTTGACTAGATTGTGTAATTGTAACATGTATAGGTTAGGAAGCTTCACTTTTACTCAGAATTAAGAAAGTTTAAAATTGAAAATGAAAAATACAAATCGCTGATCATATCAGCTGCTGTAAAGACAAATATAGCTTGCAACATTTTTAAAGGCTAAATCTTTACATTCCCTGGACTGAATATTGGGAGGCAGGAGGTGGAATCTACAATGGATGTAATTCAATTCTTGTATCGTATGTTGCTAAAATGACATTGCCTGATACTAAAAATTCTTATAAAATAAAAAAAAACTCCTCATGAACAGCATTGAAAATAAAATGCAAGTCTTGAAAAATTTCACCTTCCATCCCAGCCTCATTCCAAATCAAAATATGTACCTCTTTTATTCATAAAATGATACATATACTTATGAATAAAAGCGCAAAGCTGGGCATTTTGAAATGAGTTATCTAACCTCCAAAAGCAAATAAGATCATTTCATTTCACATCTCTTCTCTCTTAGCAATTACCTGACTGAATTGTAACCTGATTCTGAACAAGGAGGGAGCATCTCTTTGGCCTGTCTGAATATTACAGCATCTATATGCATTTTTTCTTCCTTTCTAAAAGCCTATCTCTTAATAAGATTTTTTTTATTAATTTCCTCAAGCAGATTTCCACTATCAGATGTGCTGGTCGTGCATCACAAATGGCTCACATTTTAGTGGTTACTGGTCATTATGTAAGTGAAGAAGGAAACATCTTCTGTGCAACTCCATGATTTAATAATTATTAATGAGACATAATGCCTTTGTACATTTCTGACAGATGATTAAGTGCACTATAAATGTTTAACATTGCTCTCTGAGGCCTGGAAATGTGATGCCAGACACCTACCCATGCTTCACACAATGAGAAAAGACAAATTAGATTATGGCAATATGGCGTATTATTGATTTTTTTTTGTAATATTTACAAACTGCAGGTAAAATGTAAAATGAGAAAAAGCATGTATGATGATGGCAGGTCAATATACTTGAAAGATTTTCCCCTATACTCCTTTGGAAGCAATTTATCTTATAGGCAGTGGTGTTGGGATAAGTCAGGCCAGCTTCTTGAGCTGTCTTCTTGGATCAGGCTCTGGATGGCTGGAGGAGCCTCATCTTTACCCTTTTTGTCAATCCTTGAACATAGGAACTTTGACCCACAGACCAAAGTTGCCCATCAAGATCACTTCAAATTTTGTTAAATATAGATTCTTGAACCTCTCCTCACCCAGTTAAAACAGAATCTCTTGAAGTTGATATGATCTTGGGTAGCTTCAGTGTTAGAAAGAAAGCTGAGCACCGAACAATTCATGCTTTTGAACTGTGGTGTTGGAGAAGACTCTTGAGAGTTCCTTGGACTGCAAGGAGATCAAACCAATTAATCCTAAAGGAAATCAACCCTGAATATTCACTGGAAGGACTGATGATGAAGCTGAAGCTCCAATGCTTTGGCCACCTGATGCGAAGAACTGATTCATTGGAAAATTATGTAAGTGAAGAGGGGAACATCTCCTTCCCAGACCCTGATGCTGGGAAAGATTGAAGGCAGGAGGCGAAGAGGGCAACAGAGGATGTGATGGTTGGATGGCATTACCAACTTAGTGGACATAAATTTAAGCAAGCTCTGGGAGTTGGTGATGAACAGGAAAGCCTGGTGTGCTGCAGTCCATGGAGTTGCAAAGAGTCGACAAGACTGAGCGACTGAACTGAACTGAAATGAGCCTCCGGCTTTGGCCTGCAGTGACTTGAAGAAGGGCTTGGGTTCCCAATCAGAAGTTGGGAAAGCACCAAATCCTAGCCACTAGACCAATGATCAGTGACAAGGCCCTGGCCCTTTGACTTTGCAGAAAGGGATTTTTAGAAAGAAAGTAGTGAAACAAGTAGTGTTTATTAGGAGGAAAAAAAACTATAGTATGTGTGGATAGACACGTGGGAGAACTCAGAGAGAGTCCCTGAGTCATGCCCTCATGGTAGTTTAAGTTACTTTTATGGGACATTTCTTCCAGTTTTCCTTTGCCCAGTCATTTTGATTTGCCTAGTTCACAGTCCACATTTGGAATATTTCAGGATCTTCCCATGTGTGCGTGCACATCTCTTAGCCAAGGTAGATCCTACCAAAGAGGGCTATGGGTATGATCACTCACCTAGAGCCAGACATCCTGGAATATGAAGTCAAGTGGGCCTTAGGAAGCATCACTACCAACAAAGCTAGTGGAGGTTATGGAACTCCAGTTGAGCTGTTTCAAATCCTTAAAGATGATGCTGTGAAAGTGCTGCACTCAATATGCCAGTAAATTTGGAAAATTCAACTCTGGGAGTTGGTGATGGACAAGGAAGCCTGGCATGCTGCAGTCCATGGGGTCACAAAGAGTTGGACACAACTGAGCAACTGTACTGAACTGAACTGATGGGCAGAGCAACTGTTAACATAACTCCCCTTTTAACTTTCAAGGAGCCCTTCTGCACATTTGTGGTTGGGATGGTCTCCTGACTTCGAAAATGAGAAATATATGGTTTGGGTAGGGCCCAGCCTCGTCTCTTAATTGTCCTGCTATCCTTGTCTTAGAGATTCGGTCCACAGAGAATGAATCTCCTATCTCTTTACCCAGGGTAGAGCCCATCTACCTCCTGCCTCAGTCACAAGTATCAGTATTTTATTTCTAACTTTTAAATGTTTCTAAAATATAGCCAGAATTTGATAACCCCTATATACCATGGGCTTCCAAGTGGTGCTAATGGTAAGGAATCCACCTGCCAGTGCAGGAAACACAAGAGAAGGAAGATATCTTCTGGAATAGGAAATGGTGACCCACTCCAGTATTTTTGCCTTGAAAGATTCCATGGACAGAGGAACCTAGTGGGCTATGGTCCATGGAATCACAAAGAGTCAGACATACTGAGCATACATACACACAATATATATACCATCTGCTGTGCCATATTTAATACATGAATCCAAAATTCTTTGACAGGCCTCTCATTAAAAGGGGAGGTCTAGGGCCCCTCATCTAGAATCCGATCTCCATAACAACTTGACCAATACATTAAAGCAAAAGTGACACCATGCCAGTTTCCAAGATCAGTCCTTACCAACTGGCAGCTTCTACTTCCTTCTTGTCTCTTAAGACTTCATTCTTGGAATCTAGCTACCATACTCTGAGGAAGCCCAAGCAGCCTATGGGGAGGGGGGCTCATTTGGAGAGAAAAGGAAGCTCTGACCCAGAGTCTCATTGAGTCACCAGACTTCCAGCTCTACAAATGAGCCACTTTGGAAGTGGGTCACAGTAGGCAGCTCACAGTAGACTTGTCCAAGATCTCATCACAGAGACATGCTGTCCCTGCCAACCCCTGGCTAGACTTCAGATTCAGGGGCAAAATAAATAAACATCATTATTTTAAGCCATTAAATTTTGCAGTGGTTTGTTAGGCAAGAAATAACCAGAACATCTGCTCACCCAAATGGTGTCATGGGAAGGGATTTGCTTTTTTAAAAGTTGAATGACAAGCATTAATGGACTTAATGCTTTTAAAAAATGCAGGCTTTGGGGTGGTCCCAAGATGGTGGAGGAATAGGGTGGAGAGACCACTTTCTCCCCTACAAATTCATGAAAAGATCATTTGACTGCTGAGCAATTTCCACAAAACAACTTCTGAACACTGGCAGAGGACACCAGGCACCCAGAAAGGCAGCCTATTATCTTTGAAAGGAGGTAGGACAAAATATAAAAGACAAAAAGAGAGACAAAAGAGTTAGGGACAGAGACCCATCCTGGGGAGGACGGTGTGAAGGAGAAGTTTCCAAACAGTAGGAAACCCTTTCACAGGTGGGCCCGTGGGGAGTTTTGGAATCTCAGAGGGCAACATAAACGGGAGAGAAAAAAACATAGAATACGCACCTAACCGCAACTTCCAGCGGAGAAGTAGCCCAGATGCTCACGTCTGCCACCAGCGAGCAGGGGCTGGACAGGGAGGTGCGGGCTGCGTAATCAGTGCTTAGAGTAAGGATCAGGCCTGATTGCCCTGAGGACAATCTGAGGGAGCTAACATGAGATAGCAGCCCAAACCGTGGGATCGCCAGAGAGAAAAAAAAGACAGAACTTTCCCGTGAAAGGCTCTGACACACAGCCTGGCCTACTCACAGAATAAAGGATTGAACGAATACCAAAGGAGGGCTAGCCGGCTGCGTACAGGCCCCTCGCCACCTCCAGAGGCAGAAACGCATGCGAGCGACAGCCAGAGCCAGAAGGCAAAAGGCTGCTGCAACCTTGGCCCCAGAGACCAGCATCCTCCACCAAACTGTGAGCAGGCTCCCGGTTGCTAACCATGTCTTCCTGGGATCCTGGATGGTTGACATCAGCCAGGAGGGTCACAGCCTGAGATTAGCTCCCCAGGGGAGACACACAACACACCTGAGACAGTGCTCTCACGACACACTCAGGAAACCCAGCAGCCGGGACCAGGGAGGTGATTAAGATGCACGGCCCACCTGGGACAGAGCACTCACCAAGCACCCAGTTGCCTTAGCTGCTCGGACCTGGGAAGACCACAAAACGCACACCCAACCGAGTCTGTCCCCTTGCAGAGTACCCGAGAACCTGAGAAGCTTAGACCTGGGAAGTGCATGAAACGCAGACCCCACTTTGGACAGTGCCCTTGCAGAGGACCCTGGAGCCTGAGCAGTGTAGACCCAGGAAGCACACGCCACTGTGAGCTGGGGCAAACCCAGTGTGGTCCAGACACTGCGAGCACTCCCCACACACACCAGCAATATTTGTTTGCAGTGTCTCTCCCTCCTCACAACACAACTGAACAAGTGAGCCTAAATAAGTGACCACCTTCGCCCCCTTGTGTCAGGATTGAAATTAGACACTGAAGAGACTTGCAAAAAAGGAAGCCAAAATAAACAAAGAAGAGGGAACTGCTCTGGAAATGACAGGAGCAACAGATTAAAACCCTGTAGTTAACATTGACTAAGCACTGGAGGTGGCCTATAGACCTTCAGAACAACTACAAGCTGGAACAAGGAACTATCTGAAACTGAACTGACCCCACACTGTCTACAACAGCTCCAGAGAAATTCCTAGATATATTTTACTATTATCACTTTTTAATTTTTTTATTTCTTTATTACTCCTTCAATTTTCATTTTTATAACATACTACTACCTTGCAAAAAAAAAGACCCTATTTTTAAATCAAATTTCGTATATATATATTTTTGATAATTTTTGTGATCGATTTTGTTTTGTATTTTTAATATTGTTTTTTTGAGAGTCTAACCTCTACTCTAGATTTTTAATCTTTGCTTTTTGGTATTTGTTATCGGTTTTGTACCTTTAAGAATCTAATCTTCAGTATCCATTTTCACTTAGTGGTGTGATTACTAGCTTGACTGGTCTCTCACTTTTGACTCTCCCTTTTCTCCCCCAGGTCACCTCTATCTCCTCCCTCTCCCTTCTCTTCTCTATGTAACTCTGAATCTCTCTGGGTGTTCCGGACTGTGGAGAGCACTTAGGGAATTGATTACTGGCTAGATTGCTCTCTCCCCTTTTTGACTCCCCCTCTTCTCCTCCTGGTCACCTCTATCTCCCTCCTCCTTCTTCTCTTCTCCATGTAACTCTGTGAACCTCTCTGGGTGTCCCTCAGTGTGGAGAATTGTTTCACCATTAACTTAAATGTTTTATCATCTGTGCTGTATGGATGGAGAAGTCTTGAGGCTACTTTAAGAATAAGACTGAAAGCCAGAGTCAGAAGGCTTAACTCCAGAAATTGAGGACATCAGAGAATGCCTGGTTCCAAGGAACATTAATAGATAAGAACTCACCCAAAAGTCTCCATACCTACACTGAAACCAAGCTCTACCCAAGAGCCAACAAGCTCCAGAGCAAGACATACCATGCTAATTCTCCAGCAAAGCAGGAACACTGCCCTGAGCATTAAAAGGCAAGCTGCCTAAAGCCATGCCAAACGCATAGACACCCCAAAACTCACTACTGGACACTTAATTGCACTTCAGAGAGAAGAGATCCAGCTCCACCCACCAGAACACAGATGCAAGCTCCCCTAACCAGGAAACATTGACAAGCCAATAGTCCAACCCCACTCACAGGGAGCAGGCTCCCCAATAAAGAGGAACCACGAACTTCCAGCCTACAGAAAGGATACCCCAAACACAAAATCTAAACAAAATGAAAAGGTAGAGAAATATTCAGCAGGTAAAGGAGCATGATAAATGCCCACCAAACCAAACAAAAGAGGAGATAGGGAATCTACCCAAAAAAGAATTCAGAATAATATAGTACAGATGATTCAAAATCTTGAAAACAAAATGGAGTTAAAGATAAATAGACTAGAGACAAGGATTGAGAAGATGCAAGAAATGTTTAACAAGGACCTAGAAGAAATAAAGAAGAGCCAACCAATAATGAATAATGCAATAAATGAGATCAAAAGCACTCTGGATGGAATCAGCAGCAGAATAACCGAGGCAGAAGATAGGATAAGTGAGGTGGACGATAGAATGGTGGAAATAAATGAAGCAGAGAGGAAAAAAGAATTAAAAGAAATGACGACAACCTCAGACATCTCTGGGAAAATGTTAAATGCCCCAACATTCGAATCATGGGAGTCCCAGAAGAAGACAAAAAGAAAGGGTGTGAGAAAATATGTGAGGAGATAATAGTTGAAAACTTCCTTAAAATGGGGAAGGAAATAGCCACCCAAGTCCAAGAAACCCAGAGAGTCCCAAACAGGATAAACCCAAGGCGAAACACCCCAAGACACATATTAATCAAACTAATGAAGATCAAACACAAAGAGTAAATATTAAAAGCAGCGAGGGAAAAGCAACAAGTAACACACAAGGGGATCCCCATAAGGATAACAGCTGATCTTTCAATAGAAATTCTTCAGGCCAGAAGGGAATGGCAGGACATATTTAAAGTGATGAAAGAGAAAAACCTACAGCTCACATTACTATACCCAGCAAGGATCTCATTCAAATATGAAGGAGAAACCAAAGCTTTACAGACAAGCAAAAGCTTAGAGAATTCAGCACCACCAAACCAGCTCTTCAACAAATGTGAAAAGATCTTCTCTAGACAGAAAACACAGAAAAGTTTTATAAACTCGAACCCAAAACAACAAAGTAAATGGAAACGGGATCATACTTATCAATAATTACCTTAAATGTAAATGGGTTGAATGTCCCAACCAAAAGACAAAGACTGGCTAAATGGATACAAAAACAAGACCCCTATATATGCTGTCTTCATGAGACCCACCTCAAACCTAGGGACACATACAAACTGAAAGTGAAGGGCTGGAAAAAATATTTCATGCAAATGGAGACCAAAAGAAAGCAGGAGTAGCAATACTTATATCAGATAAAATAGACTTTAAAATAAAGACTGTGAAAAAAGACAAAGAAGGATACTACATAATGAACAATCTAAGAAGAAGATATAACAATTGTAAATATATAAGCATCCAACATAGGAGCACCACAATATGTAAGACAAATGCTAACAAGTATGAAAGGGGAAATTAACAGTAACACAATAATAGTATGAGACTTTAATACCCCACTCACACCTATGGATAAATCAGCTAAACAGAAAATTAGCAAGGAAACACAAACTTTAAATGATACAATGGACCAGTTAAACCTAATTGATATCTATAGGACTTTTCACCCCAAAACAATGAATTTCACCTTTTTCTCAAGTGCACAAGGAACATTCTCTAGGATAGATCACATCCTGGGCCATAAATCTAGCTTCAGTAATTTCAAAAAAAAATGAAATCATTTCAAGCATCTTTTCTGATCACAATGCAGTAAGATTAATGTCAACTACAGGAAAAACAACTATTAAAAGTACAAACATATGGACGCTAAACAACATGCTTCTGAATAACCAACAAATCATGGAAGAAATCAAAAAGGAAATCAAATCAGCATATAAACAAATGAAAACACGGCAACCCAAAACCTATGAGAGTCAGTAAAAGCAGTGTTAAGGGGAAGGTTCATAGCAATACAAGCTTACCTCAAGAAACAAGAGAAAAATCAAATAAATAACCTAACTTTACACCTAAAGCAACTAGAAAAAGAAGAAATGAAGAACCACAGGGTTAGTAGAAGGAAAGAAATCATAAAAATTAGGGCAGAACTAAATGAAAAAGAAACAAAGGAGGCTATAGCAAAAATTAACAAAACTAAAAGCTGGTTGTTCAAGAAGATAAATAAAATAGACAAACCATTAGCCAGACACATCAAGAAAAAAAGGGAGAAGAACCAAATCAACAAAATTAGACATGAAAACAGAGAAATCACAGCAGACTGCACAGAAATACAAAGGATCATCAGTTCAGTTCACTTCAGTTCAGTTGCTCAGTCATGTCCAACTCTTTGCAATCCCATGAATCGCAGAATGCCAGGCCTCCCTGTCCATCACCAACTCCTGGAGTTTACCCAAATTCATGTCCATTGAGTCGGAGATGCCATCCAGCCATCTCATCCTCTGTCGTCCCCTTCTCCTCCTGCCCCCAATGCTTCCCAACATCAGGGTCTTTTCCAATGAGTCAACTCTTCGCATAAGGTGGCCAAAGTATTGGAGTTTCAGCTTCAACATCAGACCTTCCAATGAACATCCAGGACTGATCTCCTGTAGGATGGACTGGTTGGATTTCCTTGCAGTCCAAGGGTCTCAAGAGTCTTCTCAACACCACAGTCCAAAAGTATCAATTCTTTGGCGCTCAGCTTTCTTCACCATCCAACTCTCACATCCATACATGACTACTGGAAAAACCATAGCCTTGACTAGACAGACCTTTGTTGACAAAGTAATGTCTCTGCTTTTTAATATGCTATCTAGGTTAGTCATAACTTTCCTTCCAAGGAGTAAGTGTCTTTTAATTTCATGGCTGCAATCACCATCTGCAGTGATTTTGGAGCCCAAAATATAAAGTCTGACACTATTTCCACTGCTTTGCCATCTATTTCCCACAAAGTGATGGAACCAGATGCCATGATCTTAGTTTTCTGAATGTTGAGCTTTAAGTCAACTTTTTGACTCTCCTCTCTCACTTTCATCAAGTGGCTCTTTAGTTCTTATTCACTTTCTGCCATAAGGGTGGTGTCATCTGCATATCTGCAGTTCTTGATATTTCTCCTGGCAATCTTGATTCCAGCTTGTGTTTCTTCCAGCCCAGCATTTCTCATGATGTACTCTGCATATATGTTAAATAAGCAGGGTGACAATAGACAGCCTTGACGTACTCCTTTTCCTATTTGGAACCAGTCTGTTGTTCCATGTCCAGTTCTAACTGTTGCTTCCTGACCTGCATACAGGTTTCTCAAGAGGCAGGTCAAATGGTCTGGTATTCCCATCTCTTTCAGAATTGTCCACAGTTTATTGTGATCCACACAGTCAAAGGCTTTGACATAGTCAATAAAGCAGAAATAGGTGTTTTTCTGGAACTCTCTTGCTTTTTCAGTGATCCAGTGGATGTTGCCAATTTGATCTCTTGTTCCTCTGCCTTTTCTAAAACCAGCTTGGACATCTGAAAGTTCACAGTTCACGTATTGCTGAAGCCTGGCTGGGAGAATTTTGAGCATTACTTTACTAGCGTGTGAGATGAGTGCAACTGTGCAGTAGTTTGAGCATTCTTTGGCATTGCCTTTCTTTGGGATTGGAATGAAAAAACTGACCTTTTCCAGGCCTGTGGCCACTTCTGACTTTTCCAAATTTGCTGGCATATTGAGTGCAGCACTTTCACAGCATCATCTTTGAGGATTTAAAATAGCTCAACTGTAATTCCATCTAGCTTTGGTCATAGTGATGCTTTCTAAGGCCCACTTGACTTCACATTACAGGATGTTTGGCTCTAGGTGAGTGATCACACCATTATGATTATCTGGGTCGTGAAGATCTTTTTTGTGCAGTTCTTCTGTGTATTCTTGCCACCTCTTCTTAATATCTTCTGCTTCTATTAGGTCCATACCATTTCTGTCCTTTATCGAGCCCATCTTTGCATGAAATGTTCCCTTAGTATCTCTAATTTTTTTGAAGAGATCTCTAGTCTTTCCCATTCTGTTGTTTTCCTCTATTTCTTTGCATTGATCGCTGAGGAAGGCTTTCTTATTTCTCCTTGCTGTTCTTTGGAATTCTGCATCAAATGGGAATATCTTTCCTTTTCTCCTTTGCTTTTCACTTCTCTTCTTTTCACAGCTATTTATAAGGCCTCCTCAGACAGCCATTTGCTTTTTTGCATTTCTTTTCCATGGGTTAGGGTCATAGGAGACTACTATTAGCAATTATAGGTAGGCCAATAAAATGGACAACTTGGAAGAAATGAACGAATTCTTAGGAAAGTATAACCTTCCAAAACTGAACCAGGAAGAAATAGAAAATCTTAACAGACCCATCACAAACATGGAAATAGAAACTGTAATCAAAATCTTCCAACAAACAAAAGCCCAGGATCAGATGGCTTCACAGCTGAATTCTACCAGAAATTTAGAAAAGAGCTAACACCTATCCTACTCAAATTCTTCCAGAAAATTGCCGAGGAAGGTAAACTCCCAAACTCATTCTATGAGGCCACCATCACCTTAATACCAAAACCAAAGATGCCACATGAAAACTACAGGCCAATATCACTGATGAACATAGATGCAAAAATCCTCAACAAAATTCTAGTAAACAGAATCCAACAACATATTAAAAAGATCATACATCATGACCAAGTGGGCTTTACCCCAGGGATGTAAGGATTCTTCAATATTTGCAAATCAATCAATGTGATACACTGCATTAACAAATTGAAAGGTAAAAAACATATCTCAATAGATGCAGAGAAAGCCTTTGACAAAATTCAACACCCATTTATGATTAAAAAGAAAAACTCTCCAGAAAACAAGCATAGAAGGAACATACCTCAACATAATGAAATCCATCTATGATAAATCTACAGCAAACATTATCCTTGATGGTGAAAAACTGAACGCATTTTCCTCAAAGTCAGAAATAAGCCAAGGGTGCCCACTCTCACCACTACTGTTGAACATAGTTTTGGACGTTTTAGCCACAACAGTCAGAGAAGAAAAAGAAATAAAAGGAATCCAGATCGGAAAAGAAGAAGTAAAATTCTCACTGTTTGCAGATGACATGATCCTCTACATAGAAAACCCTAAAGACCCCACCAGAAAATTACTAGAGCTAGTCAACGAATATAGTAAAGTTTCAGATATAAAATTAACACACAGAAATCCCTTGCATTTCTACATATTAACAATGAGAAAACAGAAAGAGAAATTAAGGAAACAATCCCATTCATCATTGTGACAAAAAGAATAAAATACTTAGGACTAAATCTGCCTAAAGAAACAAAAGACCTATATATAGAAAACTATAAAACACTGATGAAAGAAACCAAAGATGACACAAATAGATGGAGGAAATATACCATGTTCATGGATTGGAAGAATCAATATAGTGAAAATGAGTATACTACCCAAAGCAATCTACAGATTCAATGAAATCCCTATCAAGCTGCCAACAGTATTTTTTCACAGAACTAGAACAAATAATTTCACAATTTGTATGGAAATACAAAAAACCTCGAATAGCCAAAGCAATCTTGAGAAAGAAGAATGGAACTGGAGGAATCAACCTACCTGACCTCAGACTCTACTACAAAGCTACAGCTATCAAGACAGTATGGTTCTCGCACAAGGACAGAAATATAGATCAATGGAACAAAATAGAAAGCCCAGAGATAAATCCACGCACCCATGGACAGCTTATCTCTGACAAAGGAGGCAAAAATACACAATGGAGAAAAGAAAATCTCTTTAACAAGTGGTGCTGGGAAAACTGGTCAACCACCTATAAAGAAATGAAACTAGAACACTTTCTAATACCATACACAAAAATAAACTCAAAATGGATTAAAGATCTAAATGTAAGATCAGAAACTATAAAACTCCTGGAGGAAAACATAGGCAAAACACTCTCTGACATAAATCACAGCAAGATCCTCTATGACCCACCTCCCAGAGTAAGGGAAATAAAAGCAAAAATAAACAAATAGGACCTAATTAAACTTAAAAGCTTTTGCACAATGAAGGAAACTATAAGCAAGGTGAAAAGACAACCTTCAGAATGGGAGAAAATAATAGCAAATGAAGCAACTGACAAAGAATTAATCTCAAAAATATACAAGCAGCTCTTACAGCTCAATACAGAAAAATAAACCCAATGAAAGAATGGGCCAAAGAATTAAATAGACATTTCTCCAAAGAAGACATACAGATGGATAACAAACACATGAAAAGATGCTCAACATCTCTCACTATCAGAGAAATACAAATCAAAACCACAATGGGGTACCATCTCATGCCAGTCAGAATGGCTGCTATCAAAAAGTCTACAAACAATAAATGCTGGAGAAGGTGTGGAGAAAAGGGAACCCTCTTACACTGTTGGTGGGAATGCAAACTAGTACAGCCACTATGGAGAACAGTGTGGAGATTCCTTAAAAAACTGGAAATAGAACTCCCATATGACCCAGCAATCCCACTGCTGGGCATACACACCAAGGAAACCAGAATTGAAAGAGACACACATACCCCAATGTTCATCGCAGCACTGTTTACAATAGCTAGAACATGGAAGCAACCAAGATGTCCATTGTTCAAACAAATAGGTAAGAAAGCTGTGGTACATATACACAATGGAATATTACTCAGCTATTAAAAAGAACTCATTTGAATCAGTTCTAATGAGGTGGATGAAACTGGAGCCTATTATACACAGTGAAGTAAGTCAGAAAGAAAAACACCAATACAATATATTAATGCATATATATGGAATTTAGAAAGGTGGTAATGATGACCCTATATGCGAGACAGCAAAAAAAGACACAGATATAAGGAACAGACTTTAGGACTCTATTAGAGAAGGCAAGGGTGGGATGATTTGAGAGAATAGCATTGAAACATGTATATTACCATATGTGAAATAGATGACCAGTCCAAGTTCAATGCATGAAACAGGGTACTCAAAGTCAGTGCACTGGGACAACCCAGAGGGATGGGATTGGGAGGGAGGTGGGAGGGGGGTTTGGGATGGGGGATAGTGTATACCCATGGCTAACTCATGTCAGTGTATGACAAAAACCACCACAACATTGTAAAGTAATTAGCCTCCAATTAAAATTAATTAATTAATTTTTTTTAAGTGCAGGCTTCCACCTTCTCTTTGGCTGAAATAATGAAATCGTTTTTTCTTAACAGATGATATAGCTTCTCCATGAAGCCTTCACAATGTACGTTAATTTTCTGCAATTTTTTCCAATCATCTCATCTTATTTACAAAATTAATTATCTCTTTAGTGACGTAAAATTACAAGATCAAAATATTGGATATTGATTTTCCTTTGAAAGATAGTTTGATGAGAAAATAATTGTAGTCTTTGAAGAGCCAAATTCTGGGAAAAAAGTATAAAGGCTTAGATGGAATTCATAAAAAAAATCAGATTGAATAAGTAAAGGAAGCAATGATGGATAGAGAAATAACCATGTAAGAATGGGAGAGGGTTGTCTGCATAGTGAGGAACTAAGTGTAAACAGTGGGCCTTAGCGTATTCACCAGTCAGTTCCAGTTGCTGTAACAAAATGCTACAGATTTGGGTGTCCTAAACAACAGAAATGTTTCCTTGAAGTTCAATAAGCAGGTAATCCAAGATCAAGGTGCCAAGATTGGTTTCTGGTGAGACGTCTCCTCTTGACTTGAAGACAGCTGCCTTTTTACTATGGTCTTTCCTCTGCACGTTTTGGAGAGAGAGAGAAATCTGGTGTCTCTTTCTCTTCTTATAAGGATATCATTCCTATCAGATTAGCCCCCAGTACTTATACCTCATTTAAGCTTAATTATCTCCTTAGAAGCCCTGTCTCTAAATACAGTCACATTGTGTGTTAAAGCTTCAGTGTACAAATTTTGAGAGGGCACATTGCAGTCCATAACAGAATGGGAAATTGGGAATCCTTGGGGAAAGTGGAGAAGATCTAGATAGAATTATGCCTTTCCTACATGCCCCAGGATGGGTGGTCTTTTGACCATTATTCTTACAAATGGCAATGATAATAATAACCATCATTGACCAAAAACCAAGTACCTGATATTTCACTTTATCATGTTTGCTCCTCAAAACAACTCTATAAAATGGATTATATTTCCCTCATTCTTTACAACTAAGGAAGGTGAACACAAGAAAGTTCAATAGCTTATCCATCAGCTCATAGCTGGTGAATATCATAAGAATTTGAACACAGGTCTGTGGACTTCAAAGCTCCCATTTGCAATGCTAAACCAAGGCATCTATTTCTTTCATTCCTTTGTCCATTCAAAAATTATTAATTGAGCACCCATATCATCTAGGTTCTATGTTTGACCCTTGGGGTGCAAAGTCAGGCTGCCCCTTTTCAAAGAAAAAATTATTCTGACACTTGTTAAGACAGTAAGGAAGACTTTATTCAAGGAACCACTGCAATATTGTGGGGTACGAGGGGGTGGTTGCAACAAGAAAGAGAGATCAGGATCAACCCTGAATATATCAAGGACATAGGGGTTTGTAGCCAAAGAGTAGGATGAAAAATTACTAAGAGGAAACAGTAGGGATAAGAATCCTTGCTAGACTGACTCAATAGTAGTCTTGCCAGAGACAGAGCAGTGTGATAAGATGTTGAGTGTGGGGGATTCAACTAGATATGAAGGGTAGGGGATTTTTTGATAGACTGACCCAGCAGGATTTCTGTTTAAACTGGACTAAGTGGCCTAAGGACAGGGTCCAAATCAAAGTCTAGACCAGAAGAGGGCTCAGAGGAGCCTGACTAAAGTTGGGTCAAGGAGAGAGTCTTCGCTACCTTGCTTACAAGGAGCTTAGAGTTTAATGACAAGAAAGACACCAGTGAGCAAATTGCAATGTGGCAAGATAAATCTGTGGATATTATTCCGTGCAAATCACTAGGCTTCTTCTAGTTCTCAGAAAGAAGTCTTTGGGCCCATACACTCTGGTTTTGAAATTTGGCAGAGAAAAGCACAGGAGGTGCTGTGGGTACCCTTTTTGAAGCCAAGCTGGAGATGTCACGGTCAGGAGACAGGAAACGCTTGGGAGTGATCTTGACCATGGATCAGGTTCTGCTTCTTTTTGACACTCAGTAGCTTCAGAAAACCAACTTATCCCCAGAGGCCTCCTGCACAGGTTTCCTTAGAGCAAATCAGTCATTTCTTCATGACATAGTCTTTGTTTTTCTTCTCATTTGTTTCCTTGGGTCCACTAACCAAATTCACAATTTGTGTTCAGCCAGGATACTATGGGACCATCCTTGCCTCTTGATTCCATTTTTGTTTTAAAATCTGGATTCCTTGGAAGGGCCAAAAACAATCTGCTCCTAAATTGACTGGCTTTAAGAACTCCAGCAGAATTAATGGTTCTAATTTATCCCAGTTCCTAAAGCAAACCTGAATAGACTGCCAGATTGGTTGGAAATAGCCCGAATTGATTCTGAAATTGCTCCTAGATTTTGGAGGCAAATGAATGTTTTCTGGGACTATTTAATCACTGACCAGTATTGCCAAGAGGATCCTGAGGGAAGAAGCCTCGAGAGGTTCCTGTTGTCCATACCTCACGTCCTCTGCTTCCTCCACCACCAGTTCTGCACACTTGTACCAGTCTCCTCTGTGCCAGAGGCCTCATCTCTACCTCCAACCTACCAAGCAACAATAGCACAGAAATTATTATGTATTTTTTTAATATTTGAGAATGCTTTTTGCCCTACAGTTTCCAAAACACTGCACTGTTGAAAATATTTTGATGTGCCATATAAAACAAGAAAATTTTAATAATTTGTACCAAAGATTTTCAGAAAAGAATGTAAAACACTAGCACAATTACATAGTCTTTAGCTCAGGGTGTTATATTTCTATTATATATTTAGTTGGACTTCCCTGATAGCTCAGCTGGTAAAGTATCCACCTGCAATGCAGGAGACCCCGGTTTGATTCCTGGGTCAGGAAGAT
Source organism: Giraffa tippelskirchi (assembly GCF_054371585.1). Classification (NCBI taxonomy): domain Eukaryota; kingdom Metazoa; phylum Chordata; class Mammalia; order Artiodactyla; family Giraffidae; genus Giraffa; species Giraffa tippelskirchi. The sequence continues at coordinate 129,397,625 of NC_137277.1, forward strand.
CCACTGGAGAAGGGATAGGTTACCCACTCCAGTATTCTTGGGTTTCCCTGGTGGCTCAGATGGTAAAGAATCCACCTGCAATGCAGGAAACCTGGGTTTGATCCCTGGGTTGGAAAGATCCCCTGGAGAAAGGAATGACTACCCACTCCAGTATTATGGCCTGGAGAATTCCATGGACTGTATAATCCATGGGGTCGCAAAGAGTCAGACAACATGAGGCAACTTTCATTTTCATATATTTAGATACAGACCTGCCTTTTCTTTTATTCCCATTGGATAGAACAGCTTAAGTTTCCTAAGTTCTGCTTTTTTATTGGAATATGATTGCTTTACAATGTCGTGTTAGTTTCTGCTGTACAACATTGTGAATCAACCATATGTGTACATAATCCCCTCCATCTTGAGCTTCCTTCCCACCCACCCCCATCCCATCCCTCTATGGCATCACAGAGCCCTGAGCTGAGTTCGCTGTTCTACGTAACAGCTTCCCACTAGCTAGCTATTTTACACATGGTAGTGTATATCTGTCAATGCTGCTCTCTCAATTCTTCCCCCTCCGTCCCCCTCTGTGTCCACAAGTCCATTTTCTACATCTGTGCCTCTGTTCCTGCCCTGCAAATTGGTTCAGCCTAGAATTTATATACTGACAAACTTGTATTTTCAAACTCCAAGGTATTTCCAGAAGACAGTTTATATCTGGAGCAGCCCAGGAGTCTATGCCCTGGCTGATAAAGGATTTAGATGTCTGAGGACGTCAGACAAAATTCCAGTGAGCAAGGAGCATGAGATGACCTAAAAGAAGGAGTCAGGATGAGAGACAGTAAGTTTAGGGAAAACCCTCTTTCCTGATGGACAACAGCAACAACTGAAATGCCCTGGGGTTCACCCTGGCAAACAGAGTACAAATGACTGAAATCCTCTTCTTTCCACAGCTGTCAATCAGGGAATGAGTTCTCAAGACAGGACAGGGAAGAAATCAGGTAGTTGCATAGTCAAATTGCTGAATTCTTTCAGCTGTGTAATATTGCCAGCACAAGTTGGAATTGTGTTTAGATATTCTCAGTGATGAAAATAAACCATCAGAGTTCTGTTATACTTTATTAGAAGAGATAGAAAAGGGGTCACATATTCAGTGACCTCATACCTGGTCATGACCTAGAAAACATGACTAAGGCAGGTAATATACAGAGTGAAGCTCCTGAGATGTAGCATCACTAGATGTAACATAAGCATTAGAGTGGAAGACCAATAGGACATGCCTGAGAACTAGATTTGACCCTCAGTCAGCCTGTTTTAAGACTTCTGTGACCCAGAAATTCCAGGATGGTGGACATACAGACTTCTACAGTGTGATAGTTAATTTTATGTCAACTTGCCTGGGCCATGGGGTGTCCAGATATTTGCTCAATTATTCTGGGTGTATCTGTTGCTGGATTAGATTTGAATCAGTAGACTGAGTAAAGCAAATTGCCCTCTTAGTGTGGGTGGATCTCATCTAATCTGTTGAAGTCTTGAATAGAATAGAAAGGTTGAATAAGCAAGAATTTCTTTTTGACTGTCTTCAAACTGCTATGTCAGTCTTCTCCTGCCTTTGGACTTAGACTGAAAGTGAAACTTACTCCGTCTACTCTCCTGGGTTTCCAACTTGCTGACTGCAGATCTTGAGACTTGTAAGCATCCATGATCATGTGTGCCAATACATAGGAGTATATAACTAGATGTATGTTACATAATCAAACATGATCTCTTATTTGTTCTGTTTCTCTGCAGAGCCCTGACTAACATTCTTAGCAACCTTGAGGTGGATAAATCAGCCCCTGTCCCAACAGAGGAATCAAGTGAGAGACAAACAGACAGATGGACAGAGACAGAAAGACAGAAACAGATGCAAACAGGTACAGAGCAGAGACACACAGCAGAAGCAATAGAAAGGAACAGAACAAACAAACACACAAAACAGAAAAACAGCAGATAGGCATGCACTCAGACATATATACACACAGAGGCAGAAGCACAAAGACAGGAAAAAGATGAGAAAAAATACAGTAGCTCAAGTTTTTCTCTATGACTTGCTCACAGAGCTTTATTTCTCTATTTCAAGAGTACATCTGAGGGGAAAACATGCCCCTTATATCTTAACTGCACCTCTGCCCTGTCAGAACCAGCTGCCAAAGATGCCTGTGAGCCAACTACCTGAGCAGACTGTACAGTGTTCGGGAGGAAAGGAGCAGCTCCGACACCTCACCGATACATACTAACCTGCAACCACATTCCAAGCCTGAGACCCGGTCTCACCTCTGCAAGTGACACCAGGTAAAGACGGTACCCTGTAAACGGGCATCTCAACACAGCTCCGCGTTAGTCAGCTCAGACCTGACTCCCTCCTCCCCTCGGGCCAATTAAATCGGAATCTCTGGGGCTGGGTCATCGCTGCTTTTTCTAAGCTCCTCAGGAAAGCCAGGGAGCAAAGAGGTCTGGGTTCTACTGCTTAGTGTCATACTCCTGGGTTGCAGAGTTCAAACCTGAGAGCAATGCAGGTCGCCAGGTTCAATGACATTTTTCACCTGGGCATGTGACAGTTACCACTGACATCCCACAAGGTCTACTTTCTATGCTACTCTTTTATAATATTTATTTATTTATTTGGCTGCCCCAAGTCTCAGTTGCAGCACACAGGGTTTTTTTAGTTGTGGCATTCAGGATCTTAGTTGCAGTACGTGGGATCTATAGTTGGGGCATGTGGGATCTAGTTCCCTGACCAGGGATCGAATCTGGGCTCTGAGCATTGGAAGTGCAGAGTGTTAGCCACTAGACCATCAGGGAAGTCCCTCTATGCCACTTTCAAAGCTCCAAAGAGTAGGGACTAAAAACCCAACCTCACATGGTCACTCCTTGGTGCCAGGTTAAGCGCTCTGCAGACATTTCCTCATTTACTCTCACAGCATCCTGTCTCGTGTGGATATTATCTCTGTTTTCCAGGTAAGGAAACAGGTCAGAGAGGTTAAACGGTTTGCTAAGATCAAATAACTAGAACGTGACAGAGGCAAGATTTGCAACCAGATCTTCCACTCTGCAGCACAGAAGACACAGTGAGGAGAAGCTCTGGGATTTCTTCTTTTCATGTTTCATGCTGTCTTCCACACAGATGGTTCTGGTAACAACCAGTATCGCCTTCTGTGCAGAAGCAGGAAGGCACCCGGGGCTTCTGTCTGGGTGATTTTATTCTGGCCACGCCAAGTGCACCATACGCCGTCACTTACTTCAGCCTGGCCTGGAAAAAGACACAATTAGAGCAACAGCCCATCACAAGTGAGGGGGTGGAAGAGCTTAAGCTTCTTCATTGACTTTAATTAAGCTCACCAGAGAAGTAGATCACAAGAGACTCTGCAGAACTTTCTTTAGTTTTATTTATCTTATTCTTAATTCCAATTTAACAAAAAAAAATTTTTTTCTCAAACCTACTCCACCAGTTTAGGGCTTTCTTTATCTATTAAGAAACAGTGCCATCTACTGACACATTTTCACACTGTTCATATAAACCGTGAAAAAAATAATTGCTGTTGTTTTTACACCTTAGTTATGAACACTTTCCAAATATCTGTTCTGCTCTTAAAACCATATATATATTATTTTCTTTTATAGAGCAAATGACAAATGGGTTTGGAATTACAGTAGGACTTTCAACAGCAGGTCTTGAAAAGTGGAGCCTACAAATCAAGATTTGATAACGTGGGGAAGCCAGGTAGCCAGCTCTTAGATGTGGAGCCAAGGTGCCCTTGCACAGCAGTGACCACACCTGTTCACCTGAAACTGCCTGGGAGCTACACAGCCAACCCTGGAGGGCATGAGCCCAAAATATCAAATACCTAAAAGTCAATCTAAAAATAAGTGTGTCTGACTGCTAGACAGGAAATTAGAAACATTATTAAGAGAAATCAAGATGTATCTAAATAAATGGATACCCTTACTATGGATTGGGATACATAGTCACAACAGGAGTAAAATCTCCCCCTAAGAGAATAAAAATTGGTTCAGGAGGGATGAAAAATCTCACTGGCCTTATCTGTGTGTAAGGCACAAATATACATCTGTGGCATTATCATTTCATGAAGGTAGAGGAGTAATAAGGGAGGAAAAGTCTAAGAAAGACTCTCTAGGGGAATATTAGGGGAAAAAAAGGTTGAGAAGCACTAGATTAGGAGATTCAATAATATAAATATATCAATTCTTCTAAACCAATTTATAGATTTAATTCACTTTTAATGAAAACTCCAATAGAGAGTGTGTATGTGTGAGTGTGTGTGTGTGTAAACTGACAAGATGGTCATACAAGTACATTGAAGGGAAAGGAAGGCTGAGCAGTGTACTCTGTGTCAAGACTCACCGTAGTGCTGCAGTAACGGGACAGTGTGGGACTGGCCCAGGGCAGGCTAAGAGACCAGTGTAGACTGAAGGGCCCAGAAACAGATTCATGTACTTTTCTACACTTAGCTTACAGAAGAGTGGAGAAAGGACTACGTGGTCAGCAAATAGCACTTGGATTTCCATATGAGGGAAATGAAAACTGATGCTTCATAATTTCTGGTGGATTATAGACATAAACGCGAAAGACAAAACAACAAAGCTTCTAGATCAGTGGTTCTTAAAGCGTAGACCCCAGAGCAGCAGGGTCAGCACTACCTGAGCAAGAAAGCGGCAGTGCAGCCCAGACAGCTGGGCTCACAGGAGCCCTCCAGCTGACACTGATGCACAGGAAAGTTTGAGAGCCACCATTTTAGATGCTAATTTAAGAGAGTGCTTGCAAGATCAAGGTAAAAAAAAAAAAAAAGGCTTCCCAAACAAAACATAACTATAAAGGAAAAGATAGGAAATAAAAGTGTAGCTTTTTTGTTCATCAAAAGATACTGTAAAGTTAAAAGGCAAACTATGCGTGGAAGAAGAAATTTGCAACATAAAACTGACAAAGTCTCATATCCAGAGCTTGTAAAGAATTATCTATCAGTAAGAAAAAGACAGCCCAAAGGAAAAATGGGCAAGAGACCTCAACAGACATTCCTTAGAAGAGGACATCCAAATGGCCAGGTACCCAGTGTATTTCGAAATTAGAGAAATAAAAGTTGAAATTACAGTGTGATGTATTTACAGATCTATCAGAATAGCTGAAATTAAAAAGACTGTCAACATCCAAGTGTTTGTTGATGAGACTGTAGAACAGGAATTGGCAAACTTTTCTTGTAAAGGGTCAAATACTAAAATTTTTAGGTTGTGCAGTCAAGAGATAAAACCAAAGATATATACACATATTTATGTATATGTGGTATTTATATACATACATGTTATGTTTTATAATTCAAGTTATATAGTTAAAAACTGTAAAATACACATATTCATGCATATATATTCATGTATACATATGTATATACACATATTCCATGTTTAACTCTGCTTCTTGGCACTAGATATTCAATGTACAAAATAAATGAATCAGTTACCTTTTAGAAAGTATGTTTCTCTTTAATTAACATATTAATTATATAAACAAAATAAACTGTATTTCCTCTAGAGCTGATGTCAGTCTCAATTTCCACATTTGCAAGAGAATGGATCATCAGCTTTCACTCCAACTACTTTGATAATGTATTTCATAAAGACATTTTAAGACTGTAGGATGATACTTGAAGGCACTTTTGAGACCTGCCTTGCCAAATGTTGTCACTTCTCTACTTGAGTTGTTCTTAGGGCTTCCCAGGTGGCACTAGTGATAAAGAATCTGCCTGCCAATGCAGGAGACTCGGGCTCAATTCCTGGGTCAGGAAGACCCCCTGAAGGAGATGGTAAGCCACTCCAGTATTCTTGCAGGGATTTGGAGACAGTTGAGCATCTGAACAATAGAAGACTGAACCCAGGAATCTATAAACACAAAAAAAACTCAACAAAGGAGCCACATTCAGTACTGCCTTATTTACTCAGTGATGTGAGGGAAGGTAACTCTTCTCATACATTGAGTTTCTTTCTTTGCATTCAGTAATTTATCCATTCAACAAACATTTCCTTAGAGCACACCCTGCCAAAACTTTTATTTTCACCATTTTAATGCAAATATTTCTGAAATGTTTTGTATCTTTCTCTGCCTTTTACACAAAGAAGACTGAGTATAATTTAATCTTTTCTTAATGACTCAGCCTCATTATGGAACCAAACTGTACTCTAAAATGTTGGCTATACATTTTAACTGAGAAGCTTCATTATACAATTATATGTATAATTCATATATATATGAAATAGATAAAAAGAAAAGCTGAAATGAGAAACAGGAGTGTGGCAGCTTCCCCCACCCCACTTGGTATTCCAGGAACAACACAGAAAACCAACACTTCAGGAATCATCATTAGAAACCTCTGGTATACTCAGTCGTATCCAACTCTTTGTGACCCTATGGACTGTAGCCCGCCAGGCTCCTCTGTCCATTGGACTTCCCAGACAAGAATACTGGAGTGGGCTGCCATTTCCTATTTCAAGAAACCTCTGGTACTACACAGTAACACTTTCAAAGGCTGATGAAAGATAGAAGGCTACTCCTGTGCCCAATGATCCTAAATTACCATCCAAAATTGCTCTCTTGTTTTAAGTCTGAATGTGCTTTACAGTGTCCTTCTCAATGGTGGCAGTGGCTGCTTATCAGCATGATTCCCTATGTCTACTCTCCTCTGCTCACCCACCCTCAGCACTCTGGTTTCTGCAGATGAGAAATCAAAGGAATCACAGCAGTCTTCATAGGAATGTGGGTAGATCAAGATTCCAGAGATGCTCCTTCTTGAATAAATGACATGGGCTTTAGATTCTGGACCTCGAGTGATCTATTTTGACAGTTACACATGTTTTTCTAATTTCCAGGTTGCTAAATGTATCTTAGAAGATGAAGTGAAAGTGTTGGCTGCTCAGTTGTATCTGACCCTTGACGACCCCATGGACTGTAGCCCACCCAGGCGTCTCTGTCCATGGGATTCTCCAGGCAAGAAAACTGGAGAGGGTAGCCATTCCCTTCTCCAGGGGATCTTCCCCACCCAGGGATCAAACCGGGGTCTCTCACATTGCAGGCAGATTCTTTACTGTCTGAGTCACCAGGGAAGCTCAGAGTTTGGGAAACCACAGTTTTAATGGGACAGAATGTAGTATCTGATTTCACATATGTATAAAATCTAAAATCTGGACAATGTCTCAGAAGACTTCTCTACTCACCAGATCTGTGTTACTTGAATCTCTCCTTCTAGTTCTTGCCAAGTGGTTATCTGTTTATCATTGAATATAGAGCCAGAGAACTTTCTGGATTAGTTCTATACTTATTCAAGCCTTACTAGAATCTTTTCATGTATTATTAACTATTTGTATTTGGTATAATTTTAATTTTGAATTCGATGCAGGTTTCAGTAAAACTATAAAATTCTTCAAAATACTTGAGACTACTTATACTTGAGGTAAGTGATGCTAAACCTACAAAAATTAATTCAAAATATAAGCAGCATAAACAAATAATCTTTCATATCTTCCCACTAAATAGAGCCTTACTTCTTCTATCTAATTTTAAATAGTATGAATTCCTTCTCCCCAAAAGAGATCATTTAAATAAAAAATAACAGCATTTTTAAATGATGCATAAACTATTGATAGCTAACTGAGTGTGAGAAATATTTCTCTAAAAATTTAAATAAATTGCCCAGATTAATGGAGAAGGCAATGGCACCCCACTCCAGTACTCTTGCCTGGAAAATCCCATGGACGGAGGGGCCTGGTAGGCTGCAGTCCATGGGATCGCGAAGAGTCGGACACAACTGAGCGACTTCACTTTCACTTTTCCCGTTCATGCACTGGAGAAGGAAATGGCAACCCACTCCAGTATTCTTGTCTGGAGAATCCCAGGGATGGCGGAGCCTGGTGGGCTGCCGGAGCCTGGTGGGCTGCCGTCTATGGGGTCGCACAGAGTCGGACACAACTGGAGCGATTTAGCAGCAGCAGCAGCAGCCCAGATTAAGTTTTTTTAAAAAGTTAAGGATACAAATTATATCCCCTTTGAGCAATTAACAGTTGCCTTGCAGGTACCACAATTAATGATTCATTTGAAAATAATTCAAGGTTCTTGACATATAACTAAGGGAAATACAGGATAGATCTGATGCAAAGAATGGGATGTTACAAAAACTCACCACACACTCAGAACAGACTTTGCAAATTCCTAGTTATTTTAGCTCAGTAGAAAGGTAGGGGGGAAAAGTTTTTTTCTTTTTGCTTTTAATTTAAGAAGAAGCGAATCTTTTTTCTTACTACAACAAATATCAAATTTACACAAAACCTTAGCTCATCAAACAGGAGCCAAGGCATAAAAGATTATTCCACATTACAGTAAAAAATTGTAAATCCATAGTACATCAAAGCCATTTCAGCAGCTGCTGCTACGTTCTGGGCAAAAGTATCCATGGGAGAAAGCCAAATGTTAAACAGGGACCAAGGCACCCCTCCAATTTGCACCGAGGATATTTTATCCGCTGTGCTCATTGAAAGAGACTATGGTCCTTGAAATCAGATAGAAACGCTTTCAGGGCCCCCTGGTGGTGATTTACAGACCTTGGCCGTCAGATGAAAACGACTATGAATGAAATAAATCAAAACAGCCAGGGCCCAAGACCAGGTTCTACAAACAAATATCTCCTCTACAGGACGCTTAACATTTTTGTATGTATAGTTTGTCTTTCTCAGCCAGAGTTGATTCAATCTCCCGACATGCAGCCTCCCACAGTAAAAGTGTTTTTTCATGCCTCTCAACTTGATACAACTTAAAAAAAAATGTTTAGTGCCTTGACACAAATAACTCTCTCCCTCTCCCTCTTTAGATAATTTTAACCAAAAGCATATTGTACAATGCTGTGCTTCAGTTCAGTTCAGTTCAGTCACTCAGTCGTGTCCGACTCTTTGCGATCCCATGAACCGCAGCACACCAGGCCTGCACGTCCATCACCAACTCCCTGAGTCCACCCAAACTCATGTCCATCGAGTCGGTGATGCCATCCAACCATCTCATCCTCTGTCATCCCCTTCTTCTCCTGCCCTCAATCTTCCCAGCATCAGGGTCTTTTCAAATGAGTCAGCTCTTCACATCAGGTGGCCAAAGTATTGGAGTTTCAGCTTCAACATCAGTCCTTCCAATGAACACCCAGGACTGATCTCCTTTAGGATGGACTGGTTGGATCTCCTTGCAGTCCCAGGGACTCTCAAAAGACTCTTCTCCAACACCACAGTTCAAAAGCATCAATTCTACGGCGCTCATCTTTCTTTACTGTCCAACTCTCACATCCATACATGACCACTGGAAAAACTGTAGCCTTGACTAGACGGACCTTTGCTGGCAAAGTAATGTCTCTGCTTTTTAATATGCTATCTAAGTTGGTCATAACTTTACTTCCAAGGAGTAAGTGTCTTTTAATTTCATGGCTGCAGTCACCATCTGCAGTGATTTTGGAGCCCCCCAAAATAAAGTCAGCCACTGTTTCCACTGTTTCCCCATCTATCTGCCATGAAGTGACGGGACCAGAGTGTTGTACAATACAAACATAAATCTGCATGGAGTCTACTTATTCTCAGCACTGGCAAATGAATTACTGTTGGCTCAAATCTTCTAAGTGTCAATATGTTGTCAGATGTAGTGGATTTAACAGGATAGAAAGGAGTATATAATGATGTTCACCAGGAACTGCAACCCCCAAAAAAGGAAGCTAATAAATGACCTCCTAAATCCAGAATGGTCTACCTAGCCAGGTGAGATTGATCTAATAAACCACTCTTCTAAATCTAACAGAGAGGTAGATGGCCTAAGTAGAGCCTGAATTCACCAAAGAGCTTCCCTAGATGGCGCTAGCAGTAAAGAACCCACCTTCCAATGAAGGAGACATAAGAGATGCAGCTTCGATCCCTGGGTTGAGAAGATCCCCTGGAGGAGGGCATGGCAACCCACTCCAGCATTCTCGCCTAGAGAATCCCATGGACAGAGGAGCCTGGCAGGCTACAGTCCATGGGGTCACAAAGAGTTGGACATGACTGAAGCGACTCAGCACGCACTCATGAATTCACCAAAGAAACTGAACAACATGTTCAACACTTGGCCAAATACTATAATCAACTGAGAAGTGTTTTGTAATGAGGAAGCCAGCCTACTCCCAGAGATTCTGGTTTAATTGCTTTGGAGTGAGACCTGAACTTCAGTACTTTATAGAAGCTCTCCAGATCATTCTTTAAGGTCAGTCAGGGCTGAGAAAACTTGCATTATTCCCACAGGCTCCAAGCCAGGCAGTCAGTCCGGCTGCGCCCACATCTGCTTGTGGCTGAGTCCCGACTACAAAAGGTCACTTGTCTCTTTCAAGTTGCAAACAAAATAAGGTGTTAAGCAGGAAGATAGGCATGAGCAAGGAGGGGTGGCCTAGCGGAAAAGGATGCAAGCTTATCTCTAAACCCCAACACAGACACACCCAGGAAAGCTGGCAGATATGCCACAAAGTAACTACAGAGACTTTTCCAACTCCTGAATATGTGCCCTAGGCACACAGTGGATACAAACTAACCACAGGGACTTACTCAAGTAACCTTAGGCAGCTAGGAGCCCATTAAGCGTTCATAAATATATACATGTGATTATAACAGACTGAATTATGGGAAGACATAAACAAAGAGCCTGCTGTTATACAACTTGCAATTGTCAATTGGCCTTGAGTGTGTGCCCATTTGCATCCCTTTTCATTGGTTGGTGGTGGGTTCAAGCCCTATTTTGCACAGGGCACAACCAAAAGGAGGAGAGAGGAAGTATAAAAGGGGGAAGCCAAGAGAGTTAAGGATGATGACTCCTTTGGGACTGGGCTGCTTCCATGTCTTGGGAGTGTCTGTCTAGTAAAAGATCTGACTGCTTGAGCTGAATGGGAACTGTTACTTGTCTGTTGTCTTAAATCTTTTTAACCTGTGATTCCATATTCTTGTTAAAACAAGAGCTGAAGCAGAGAAATAAACTCACCTGACAAAAGTGTAATCTCATCACAGTTTATATTGAAGTTACATTGTTGGAAAAGTCTGTGTATGCTAAAGTCATGCAAAAATACTTTGTGTTTCTATGTAAAATGGAGTTCAGTTTCAAGCTCAGATGATTAAACACATAAATATGTACAAAAGTCTTGTGTGAAGTGAGACATCTTGTATAGAAGGCTGTCCTGTGAGCTGTAGGATAACACTCTGGTCCTCTCCTGCTAAATGCTTCCAATCATTTTGGGATTCAAGCAAAAATGCTCTCACAGATTTCCAAAGATCCTCCTTGATGGCAGTACTGCCTCCATGAGAGGTGAGTAACAGCAGCCTTTGACTTTAGTACTTAACACATGCCCTGTACCCTCATAGAACCTTGCTTTTCCTTTGTCATGACACAGCCCCATGTAGATATTCAATTATTGTCTGACACCTTCATACTCAGGGCACCAAGAGAACAGTGACTGTGTCTGTATTTTGCTCACCATTGTGTTCCTAGTTCTTTGCATGGTGCCAGCACAGAGTGGGAACTCAATCAATTCTGCTGAATGAGTGACTGAACATGATTTCTCTGGTGCTGAGTGCTGAAAGAGCCGACAGCTCCGTGCATAGATGTGCACTCTGGCCAAAAAAGATACTAACGGGAGTCCAGAACAGTTAACCAGGACTGTTACCTTGATTATTAGAGTTCAAATGTATCTTTCCTGTTGTCTTAGATCAGGTTGCTATAAGAAAATCCCATAGACTAGGTGGCATATAAACAATGGAAGTTTATTTTTCACAGTTCTAGGGGATGAATGTCCAAGTTTAGGTTGCCAGAATGGTGAGGACCCTCTTGTTGCTGCAGAGTTGGTGTCTGATTGTATCCTTATGTGGAGACAAAAGGGGGAAATGAGCTCAGATAGTTCGCTTCAGTTCAGTTCAGTCACTCAGTCATGTCAGACTCTTTGCGACCCCATGGACTGCAGCACGTCAGGCTTCCCTGTGCATCATCAACTCCATGAGCTTGCTCAAACTCATGTCTATCCAGTCAGCGATGCCATCCAACCATCTCATCCTCTGTTGTCTCCTTCTCCTCCCGCCTTCAATCTTTCCCAGCATCAGGGTCTTTTCAAATGAGTCAGCTCTTCGCATCAGGTGGCCAAAGTATTGGAGTTTCAGCTTCAACATCAGTCCTTCCAATGAACACCCAGGACTGATCTCCTTTAGGATGGACTGGTTGGATCTCCTTGCAGTCCAAGGGACTCTCAAGAGTCTTCTCCAACATCACAGTTCAAAAGCATCAATTCTTCGGCGCTCAGCTTTCTTTATTGTCCAACTCTCACATCCATTCATGACCACTGGAAAAAGCATAGCCTTGACTAGACGGACCTTTGTTGGCAAAGTAATTTCTCTGCTTTTTAATATGCTATTTAGGTTGGTCATAGCTTTTCTTCCAAGGAACAAGCATCTTTTAATTTCATGGCTGCAAACACCATCTGTGGTGATTTTGGAGCCCCCCAAAATAGTCTCTCACTGTTTCATTATTTCCCCATGTATTTGCTATGAAGTGATGGGACCAGATGCCATGATAGTTTTTAGAATGTTGAGTTTTAAACCAACTTTTTCACTCTCCTCTTTCACTTTGATCAAGAGGCTCTTTAGTTCTTCTTCATTTTCTGCCATAAGAGTGGATTTATCTGCATTTCTGAGGTTATTGATATTTCTCCCAGCAATCTTGATTACAGCTTGTGCTTCATCCAGCCCAACATTTCTCATGATGTATTCCACATATAAGTTAAACAAGCATGCTGACAATATATAGCCTTGACGTACTTCTTTCCCGATTTGGAACCAGTCTGTTGTTCCACGTCTGGTTCTAACTGCTGCTTCTTGACCTGCATACAGATTTCTCAGGAGGCAGGTCAAGTTTTCTGGTATTCCCCTCTCTTGAAGAATTTTCCACAGTTTGTTTGATCCACACAGTCAAAAACTTTGGCGTAGTCAATAAAGCAGATGTTTTTCTGGAACTCTCTTGCCTTTTCAATGATCCAACGGATGTTGGCAATTTAATATCTGGTTCCTCTGCCTTTTCTAAAACCAGCTTGAACATCTGGAAGTTCATGGTTCATGTACTGTTGAGACCTGCCTTGGAGAATTTTGAGCATTACTTTGCTAGCATGTGAGATGTGTGAATTGTGCAGTAGTTTGAACATTTTTTGGCATTGCCCTTCTTTGGGATTGGAATGAAAACTGACCTTTTCCAGTCCTGTGGCCACTGCTGAGTTTTCCAAATTTGCTGGCATATTGAGTGCCACACTTTCACAGCATCATCTTTTAGGATTTGAAATAGCTCAACTGGAATTCCATCACCTCCACTAGCTTTGTTTGTACTGATGCTTCCTAAGACCCACTTGACTTTGCATTCCAGGATGTCTGGCTCTAGATGAATGATTACACCATCATGGTTATCTGGGTCATGAAGATCTTTTTTGTATAGTTCTTCTGTGTATTGTTGCCACCTCTCCTAATATCTTCTGCTTCTCTCAGGTCCATTTCAGTCCTTCATTGTGCCCATCTTTGCATGAAGTATTCCCTTAGTATCTCTAATTTTCTTGAAGAAATCTATAGTCTTTCCCATTCTTTTGTTTTCCTCTATTTCTTTGCATTGACCACTGAGGAATGCTTTCTTATCTCTGCTTGCTATTCTTTGGAACTCTGCATTCAAATGGGGTTATCTTTCCTTTTCTCCTTTGCCTTTCACTTCTCTTCTTTTCTCAGCTTTTTGTAAGTTCACCTCAGGCAACCATTTTGCCTTTTTGCATTTCTTATTCATGGGAATGGTCTTGATCACTGCCTCCTGTACAGTGTCACAAACCTCTTTCCATAGTTCTTCAGGCACTCTACCTATCAGATCTAATCCCTTGAATCTATTTGTCACGTCCACTGTATAATCGTAAGGGATTGATTTAGGTCATACCTGAATGGTCTAGTGGTTTTCCCTACTTTCTTCAATTTAAACCTGAATTTTGCAGTAAGAAGTTCATGATCTGAGCCACAGTCAGCTCCCAGTCTTGTTTTTGCTGACTGTATAGAGCTTCTCCATCTTTGGCTGCAAAGCTGCTGCTGCTGCTGCTAAGTCACTTCAGTCGTGTCTGACTCTGTGTGACCCGAGAGACGGCAGCCCACAATAATCAATCTAGTTTCAGTATTGACCATCTGGCGATGTCCATGTGTACAGTTTTCTCTTGTGTTGTTGAAAAAGGGTGTTTGCTATGCCCAGTGCATTCTCTTGGCAAAACTCTGCTGGCCTTTGCCCTGCTTCATTTTGTACTCCAAGGACAAATTTGCCTATTACTCCAGGTGTTTCTTGACTTCCTACTTTTGCATTCCTGTCCCCTTTGATGAAAAGGACATCTTTTTCGGGTGTTAGTTCTAGAAGGTCTTGTAGGTCTTTATAGAACCATTCAACTTCAGCTTCTTCAGCATTAATGGGTGGGGCATAGACTTGAATTACTGTGATATTGAATGGTTTGCCTTGGAAATAAACAGAGATCATTCTAACATTTTTGAGATTGCATCCAAGTACTGCATTTTGGACTCTTTTGTTGACTATGAGGGCTATTCCACCTCTTCTAAGTAGTTACAAAGGCAAATAGTTACAAGGGAACTAATCCCATTCATGAGGACCCCACCCTCATGACCTCATCTAATCTCAGCCACATCCCAAAGCCTCTACCTCCTAATGCACTGAGGGCTGTAGAGTTTCCACATAAGAATTGGAGAGTGACCCAAGGATGGGGGGAAGGGATAGTTAGGAAGTTGGGGATTGGCACATTGCTGTACTTAAAATAGATAACCAACAAGGATCTACTGAATAGCACAGGGAACTCTGCTCAATGTTACATGGCAGCCTGGATGGGAAGGGAGTTTGGGGGAGAACAGATACATGTATATGTATCACTGAGTCCCTTAGCTGTTCACCTGAAAATATCACAACATTGTTTGTCAGCTATACCCCAATACAAAATAAAAAGCTTTTTAAAAAATAAAATAGACAACCAACAAAGACCTACTGAACCTAAGCACAAGGAATTCTGTTCAATATTACCTGACAACCTAAATGGGGAAAGAATTTGAAAAAGAATAGATACATGCACATGTATAACTGAATCACTTTGTTGCCCACCGGAAACTATCACAACATTGTTAACCAACTATACTCCAATATAAAATAGAAAGTTTAAAAAAAGAATTAGGAGGTGTGACACAAACATTTGGACCATAACACTTGTTAAAGTGAACACATTTTTCCTTAATAATTACCAAGTTAAGCTTGTGCTCTCATTTACAGTAATACCAAAGTAAGAGCCAAATCACATGGTTTGTCATAAGCCCTCAAATATAGATGAAAGGACCAGAATACAAGGTTGTCAAAAAAGCTAATCTGGAAGAGGTAGAAACAGAGAGCTTCTGGTTCAATTTATGTCTTCAGGTTATTCACAATTAATATAAGTGGTCAGGGTAATTAAGCACCTGAAAATTGTTCAGCTACTCAAGTTATCAACAATTGCTTTATTTCAGATGTGATTATCAAGGACAGAAACCCACTGAGAACTAGCCAAATCCATTCACCATGGGCTAAAAGAGGGTTTGCAGGCATAAGACACAGAAGAGAAAAAAGATAAATATTTTTGATATCAGATCTTAAGAATTTCCTCGTTATAAGTGATATATATTTAAGTCTCTCCTGTCAACATATTTCTTATGATATAGAAGGAGATATCATCAAATCAATCTGTCCCAGTTTATTTATATTTTTATTTTTTATTAATATATTTATTTTTAATTGGAGGATAATTGCTTTATAATATTGTGTTTGTTTCTACCATACATCAACATGAATCAGCCATAGGTATACATATGTCCCCTTCCTCTTGAACCTCCTTCCTACCTCCAACCCCATCTCACACTTCTAGGTTATCACAGAGCACTGGATTTGAGCTTCCTATGTTATACAGAAAATTGATCTTAGGTAACAAGTGCAAAGAGCAAACAGACAAGATTGAAGCAACAGGATAAAGACTTCCAGAAAGGATGGTTCTGGGGAAAAAAAATATAATCCCATGGTTACAAAATATTCATGATAATTACAACAACTTTTTAAAATTAAAACACATAGTAAAAAAAACATAGTAAATTATTTACATGAAAAACAAGACAAGTAAAATGTCTGAGAAAGGTAAAATAACATCTCTGTCAAGTCATATTTGTATGTAAACAGTGAAGTAAGCATTAATTAACAATTAAGAACAATAACATGACTATGTCAGGAAGGATTAAGAGGAGATCCTACTTAATATAGGAGAAAACTACTATCTTTATAGAAAGCCAGGAAAGCCTAAAATTTTTAGACTAAGATACAGCAATATATAAGTTTCTTAGAAATACAATGCTGTTCACTAGAAGAGAGAGCTTAGCAAGTTAAAAGAAGTTGCCACTGGGATTAAGACTGAAGTAGGATACTTATTTTTTATTGCAAATGTCAAGATATTTTTTCTTTTTATTATTTACTACTATTATCTTAATAACTTTTTAGTACTTAAGCTTCTGAGAAGGTTGGTAATCAAAGAGAATGAGCCACAGGAGCTTTCAAAGGAAATATTTATCCCCTTCTGAATCTTGTTAAAAGTAGTATGATTTAGTACACTGTTTCAGTCACAAAAATCCAAATTCTCAAGGCCTCAAGTACAAGTGCAGAACTTGAGCAATTATTGCTATATTTTCTCAGACATTGCTTTAGGAGCAGACTGTGAACTGAAAACCTCAGACTCACAACCATTATGACTTAAGGCTGAACTGCACATTTCTGGGTGACTTCGTGGCCGTAAGTTACTTTATGAGCTGAAAGCAGTGAATGAAGTCTACAGGTTTAGCCCATATTTCTCTTTGTGGGTATATGTGCATGAATCAATCTCTCATTGTGACTTCTTAAAACATATATATATTAGCTGAATAGGTATAAAGAACTGCAGTGCACTCTGTTGAAAAAAGAGAGATTGTGTTTTTTTTATTGAGAACCTTCATGTTGAAAGGAAAAAGAAAAGTTTGTTATAGAAAAACCTTGTTCCCTAGGGAAAATTATGATTTCAGAATGATGAGCCTGTCAGTCTGTAAGTTATGAGATAGAAGCAGCATCTGAAGCTTTGATTAAACAGCTCACTATTTAGTTGACCCTGTTGTAGCCTTCACAGCAAGTATAAAGATCTGCAGTGCTAATTATGATGCTTCGAGTAGGAACAATGGAAGTAGGTTCTTAACAACAAAATTCTTTGAAGCTTCCTAAGTAAATGTGGGGTCTGTGGAGAGGTGATCTAGTAAGCAGGACTTTGTGCATTGTAGTTCAAATTCTGTGCCTCTCAGAAGCTTCATTCTTCCTCTGCCTAAGCTGTCTGAGCTATACTGGGAAGAGGCCATGCCAAGGACTAAAGTAGGACTGAGAGCATGTTCATTCATTCATTCATTCATTCATTCATTTCCTACTGAGTCCTGATTACTTGCAGGCACCACAGTGTGTGCTGGAAGAAAAATACAACATGTGCCTTGGCACCCAAAGCTCAGAGTATAAAAAGCATATTTTTGATGAGCTCTCTGGCTACTTCCAGCCTGTATAAGGCTTCCTTTCAGTTCAGTTCAGTTCAGTCGCTCAGTCGTGTCCGACTCTTTGCGACCCCATGAATTGCAGCACGCCAGGCCTCTCTGTCCATCACCAACTCCCAGAGTCTACCCAAATCCATGTCCATCGAGTCAACGATGCCATCCAACCATCTCATCCTCTGTCGTCCCCTTCTCCTCCTGCCCCCAATCCTACCCAGCATCAGGGTCTTTTCCAATGAGTCAACTCTTCACATGAGGTGGACAAAGTATTGGAGTTTCAGTTTCAACATCAGTCCTTCCAATGAACACCCAGGACTGATCTCCTTTAGGATGGATTGATTGGATCTCCTTGCAGTCCAAGGGACTCTCAAGAGTCTTCTCCAACACCACAGTTCAAAAGCATCAATTCTTCGGTGCTCAGCTTTCTTCACCGTCCAACTCTCACATCCATACATGACCACTGGAAAAACCATAGCCTTGACTAGATGGGCTTTTGTTGGCAGAGTAATGTCTCTGCTTTTAAATATGCTATCTAGGTTGGCCATAACCTTCCTTCCAAGGAGTAAGCGTCTTTTAATTTCATGGCTGCAATCACCATCTGCAGTGATTTTGGAGCCAAAAAAAATAAAGTCTGACACTGTTTCCACTGTTTCCCCATCTATTTCCCATGAAGTGATGGGACCAGATGCCATGATCTTAGTTTTCTGAACGTTGAGCTTGAAGCCAACTTTTTCACTCTTTCACTTTCATCAAGAGGCTCTTTAGTTCTTCTTCACTTTCTGCCATAAGGGTGGTGTCATCTGCATATCTGAGGTTTTTGATATTTCTCCCGGCAATCTTGATTCCAGCTTGTGTTTCTTCCAGCCCAGCATTTCTCATGACGTAGTCTGCATATAAGTTAAATAAGCAGGGTGACAATATACAGCCTTGACGTACTCCTTTTCCTAGAGTGATTAAGAAATAACTTTTAAAGGGTGAATAGACTGATAAATCATCCCAAGGAAATGTACCTTCTTGCTTCTCTTTTGCCTCAAAAAATATATATTTTAACCTGAAGTACAGGCTAAGATCAGGTTTTCCTGGTGGCTCAGGGGTAAAGAGTTCACCTACAATGCAGAAAAGGCAGGAGAAGCCATGGTTTGATCCCTGGGTCGGAAGATACCAGGAGAAGGAAATGGCAAGTCACTTCAGTATTCTTGCCTGGGAAACCCCATGGACAGAGGAGCCTGGCGGAGCTACAGTGGTAGCTAAAGAGTCGGACCCTGGACTTAGCGACTAAACAACAACACACAGGCTAAGGTCAGGCCTCCCAGGACAGTATATGGAGATCCCACCAATGTTGGGCCTAATTCTCCCTTCCTGATACTGGGGCCACTTGGCCCCTTTGTTTTAGTGAAATTGTTTTCCTCGTCTAAAACCAGAGTATGTGATCCCCATGTCAGAGTGACTACAGAGTCCAAGGTTGAAACGGAAGATGCCACATGATGCACCAAAGATCCCATGTGCTGTGACTAAGACCCAACACGGCCAAATAAATAAATAATTTTTTTAAAAGAATACGCAATTAAATTTCTCATCAATCAGCAAGCCTAGTGTTTGTGTCAGAGGGGACCCAGCTGCATCTTCTTCCAAGAGAAAAGCCTATACAGATGGCTCTATATAGGAAGCTAATAACCCAATATTAATTCCAGCTCTGGCATTCCATGAATCTTTCCAGACACAATATCTCTGTCTCCCCCATCCCAGATCGGGCCCCCAGACCCCCGTCTGGAAAACAAGTCAGATGTTCTGGCAAAAAGAATGAGTGAGTCTGTGCACAATTTCACATAAACCCAAGCGAGGAAACCTTTGGAAGTTTGCAGCAGATTGTTCTCCATAATAGGCTGAAGAATCAAGCCAGCTACTCATAAATTTCATATTTTTAGTATAATGTTCAATTAAGGTGTGTGAAGATACACTCCTCCAGGTTTTCAATAACGATAATTTTCCCTGTACTCTAAAAATGGATAAGCAGCATCAGTTTTCAATGTGGGGCTTCAAGAAAATATCATTTCCATAATCATAACCCTCCACCCACGGCAAATACATCCTCTTTCCTTTGATGGAGAAAGGTGACCCAGTTAGATATTCTTTCCAATCAGTCACATGAATGTAGTTAGAATTTCAACTCACATTTCCAGTATAAAATACAGAAATTCTTCCGCCAGATGCTTTGATGGGTGCAGTTTAATTAAACTTACTAAAAAACGATGACGTGAATATATGAGGGATTCATTTCCCTTGCCTCTCATGTTCTCACCTTAGTAGAAATGCCAGTCCTCAGCTCCAGGTCTTCCTCAGTTTTTGGTCTTAACTGGTTGTCCCTACTCCTACTGAACTCCCTTTTAATTCTGCTCCATGTGCATGAATAATAGCTGATTATGTCCTGAAGTTTCTAGGGGTATTATAAGTATTACCTCAAGATGTATTGGAGGTATTTTATATAAACTAAATAGGGCTTCCCTGGTGGCTCAGTGGTAAAGACTCCACCTGCCAATGCAGAAGATGAAACAGTCTCAGGTTTGATCCCTGGGTTGGGAAGGTCTCCTGGAGGAGGAAATGGCAACCCACTCCAGTGTTCTTGCCTGGAAAATTCCATGGACAGAGGAGCCAGGCGGGCTACAATCCATGGGGTTCCAAAGAGTTAGACACGACTGAGCACACACACAAACACACGTGTTATATTACATGTCATTTAAATATATTTATACATTATAAATTGTTATATATTTATACATATATGATACTGTTAGAGACTTATTTATTAGTCCCATAATAGCTTACCACCCCCACTGTACCCTCAATGAACACCCTCTATAGGTAATGCCCTCTATAGGTGCTCCTAGGAACACCCTCTATAGGTATATGCTCTATAGGTAACAGCTCTCCTTTTGATTATATTAATCAGTAAATCTCAACAGTTTATCCTCCAAATTTACCCTTGATTCATACTTTTGTTTCCATTTTCCCTGTCATTAATTTATCTAAATAATTTAAATCAATTCACCGAGTGCCTGCTATGTACAAGGCAAGAGTTCTGGAAACCCAGGACAGTATTTATGTCTTTAAGTGGCCCACAGGGTACTAGAAAGAAAGACAGTGAAGAGAACACACCACATCCAGAGTGAAAGAACTACCAGCAGAAACACAACCCACACGCAGTCTCAAGGAGGGGGTCAGCAACCCTGCCCCTGAGGTTTGGGGGAGCTCCGCAGAGGGGGCCGCATTGAAGCTGAGTCTTGAAGGATGATGAGAAGGAAGCTGATGGGTGGACAAAATGAAGCAGAGGCAGGGAAGGAGAGTAGGGTGTGCCAGGCAACAGAGAGCACATGGGGGCATGAAACAAGCACCGTGAAATCCCATCACTTCATCCCTGGATAGCAAAACAGCTACGAGCTAATAATCTGACTGCCAGTGCAGGGGACAAGGGTTCAATCCCTGGTCTGGGAAGGTCTCACACGCTGAGGGGCAACTAAGCCCATATGCCACAACTACTGAGCCTGCACCCTAGAGCCTTTGCTCCACAACAAGAGGAGCCGCTGCAATGAAAAGCCTGCACACCACAACTGGAGAAAGCAACTAAACAAAGACCAAGCACAGCCAAAAATAGATAAATAAATATTCTTTAAAAATTCTCTCCCTTATCCAATTCCTCCTGAACATTACTGACCAAAAAAAACACAAAATCTTCCAAAATCATAACTTTGGTCACCCTCCCCCCCTTCCCAAGAGCCTATATTGTAATAAACTATGCCTTAAGCCTCTTACTTAAGGACCTTAATGGTCTATACTCACATTTCCTTATCTTCCCTATAACTTACTCAACTGCCCTCAAAAATTTCTAATGACTCTACCTACTCCCTTGCTGATAGGGGGTTTAAGTTTAACCACACCTCACACGTCTGTTACATTATTCCACAACCAAACCTATAGATACTTAGGGCCAAGTGTTACTGTCCCTCTTTTACCTGCTCCAGTTGCCAAAACCACTGGGCAATTGACATCACAGGCTAAGAATTTTATACAGCAAAAACATTTGCCTCGTTGAGTCTGTCTTCTCCGTCTGCCCATAGGTACTCAAGCATCAATCCATCCCTACCTTTACTCACACAGAAGATATCTGTGGGCCATCTATTATATGTTGTCATTGTTGTTTAGTCTCTCAGTCATGTCTGACTTTTTTGTGACTCCATGGACTGAAGCCCACAAGGCTCCTCTGTCCATAGGATTTCCCAGGAAAGAATTCTGGAGTGGGTTCCCATTTCCTCCTCCAAGGGATCTTCCTGGATCAGAGGTCAAACCCTTGTCTCCTGCATTGGCAGGTGGATTCTTTACCACTGAGCCACCTGGGAAGTCCCTCTATTACATATAATTCTTTTTAAACTGAATGTTCCTACTAAACCCATTTTCCCTTTCCCCTTTCTCCTCTCCACCACTGTCCTCCAAGCTTTCTTTCTCTTCCTGGGTTTTATACTGCACATCTCAAGCTGGGAGTTTCAGAAGCATCCTCTTTGCTCCTCCCTTGCTCCTAACTGCCTCATCCAACTGGTCACCCAGTTATGTTCATTCTTTCTCAGAAAATATGTATTCAAACTCCCCTTGTTCCAATCTGTTCCAGTCCATGACCTTCACAACATCCCTACTGAACCATTGCAACAGCCACCATTGATCATCTTGCCTCTATTCTCTCCACTGTGTCAGAGAGGTATTCTTGAAGCAGGGTGTCAAATATTTATTGTGGGCCTCCATAACTCCAGGTACTGTGCTGGCATGGGAAGTCCAAATGGGAAGGAAGACGTCTCTGACTTCCACCAAAAGTGTGGAACCTTTGGCTAATTTAACTTTATATTACCAACACCTAGCCAATTACCTGTCACTTAATCATTGATCAATAGATATTAGTTGGAAAGAATTAGTGAGTACATGAAAAGTTCTAAGCGTATATAGTCTCTAAAGATGAATCAAATAACATTCCTGTCTTCAAGAAAGGAAAATTAGTTGTGAAGTAAAGACTCAAACAAGAGGTGCAACACAGGTAGGTATCTGATAAATTGCTTAAAACCAGTTGTTGAAGAATCAGACTTCTCAGAGTTTTCACTGTAGTAAAACAGATGGTTGGAGGTAGCAGTTGCTTCTCTACACTCATTCTCTGAAAGTGGTCCATTTTCCAAATATTTTAGGGAAATACGTTGACCTAGTGGCTGTTGAAATTATTATGAAAAAAACTATCACATAAACTGCAACACACCCCTGGGAAAGATGGGGTAAGTGAGCAAGGCGAAAGGGGAGATCTTAGGCTGCACTTCTGTAAAATAAAGAACCAGTAAAAATGACATGTTGGAACTGGAGCCTATTATACAGAGTGAAGTAAGCCAGAAAGAAAAACACCAATACAGTATACTAATGCATATATATGGAATTTAGAAAGATGGTAATAATAACCCTGTATGCGAGACAGTAAAAGAGACACAGATGTATAGAACAGTGTTTGGGACTCTGTGGGAGAGGGCGAGGGTGGGACGATTTGGGAGAATGGCATTGAAACATGTATATTATCATATGTGAAATGAATCGCCAGTCCAGGTTCGATGCATAAGACAGGGTGTTCGGGGCTGGTGCACTGGGATGACCCAGAGGGATGGGCATCCAGTGGTTGACTCTGGGCTTGCATTGCGGGGAGCACCGATTCAATCCCTGGTTGGGAAACTAGGATTCCACATGCCACCCAGTGTGGCCAAACAAAAACAAACAAAAAAAGTCATGCCAAATAAAAAGTGTCTTAAAGTAGATCCCAATTCTGAACTCTTATTTCCACTAGGTACTGGATAAGCAAGCACATGTCTATGATTCAATCACCAGTGGACAGACTGGATCAGTGGTCAGACTGGAAGGCTCAGGAGGCAGGTAGTCAAAGGAAAGTAGTCAAAGGAAAGTGTCTTTTCGAAGTTCTCACTTCCTTCCCACCCACAACCCTTATCCCTACTCAAGCTTCACTCCTCAAGCCTGGCCCCAGCGCTGGACTCCCCTCTGCTCCACTGTTCTTCGGATCCTGTATAGTTATTTAATGAATTATTAAGACTGTCTTTGCCAGCCTTTTCTCTGACTTCAGATCTTTGCATGACTAACTTTGGCTCCACAAAAATACCTCCCACCCTGAGCAGCAAACTGCCCTGGCCCCCCACCCATCTCTCACTATTATGTTACATCATCTTGTGTGAATGTCTCTCCAGCATTTAGCTGCCTGTAAAGTTACCGTGTTCGTTCACTTATTTGCCTGATTAATATCTGTCTCGCCTCTCGAGGCAGTAAGCTCCTTGGAAACAAGGACATTGCTTGTCTTATTCACTGCTGATTCTCAGGGCCCAGAGCAGTACCTGGCACAGAGTAGATGTTTTTTTAATTATGTATCTTTGGCTGTGCTGGGTCTTGGTTGCTACACGTGGACTTTCTCCAGTTGCAGTGAATGGGGCGACTCCCTAGTTGCAGTGCTCAGGTTTCTCATTGCAGGGTCTTCTCTTGTTGCAGAACATGGGCTCTAGGGCTCACAGGCTTCAGTAGTTGTGGCCCGCAGGCTCCAGAGTGTGGGCTCAGTAGTTGTGGGGCACTGCCTTAGTTGCCCAGGGCATGTGGGATCCTCCCAGACCAGGGATTAAAGTCATGTCCCCTGCACTGGCAGGGGACTTCTAAACCACTGGACCACAAGCGAAGCCCTAATATTTTTTTTTTTTCAGTAACAAGTGAATACACTTATTGAGAGAAAGTTTTGTTATATGCTTTATACCCACTCCAGTCCCTAGAACTAACTATAATAATCATATATGTCAATAATCAATAATGACTTGGAGAATTGAATTGTACAATGCTCCCTAAAATGCTCTCTCATTTTCACATCTGTCAGTTCACTGAAGAAGACATTTCTCAAGCACCTGCCATCTGTTTAGGACACTACAGAAATACAGAGAACCAGGGTCAAGCCAATCGAAGGATGCAATACCCTGCTTATTTATAGTAATGTAACACTTTCCTATATATCATAGGTGGCTAACCTTACAGAGAATAGCATCTAAAATTTCCTAGAAATTTATTTCAAGCATTAGAGAGTGAGTGAGTTATTTCAGACTAAATTCTAAGGGGTTTGTGAAATAGACTGATTTGTCTTCTCAGTGAAGTGAGGTTGTTTTTATTTGAATCAGAAGAAATTTTGTACACAGAAATCTGCTTTTTATTTTACAAACATTTGTCTAAGGCTTAAGGATCTCAAATGAAATTGAAAAGAACGGTAGGGGGAAGGCACGATCCACATTACATTTAAATATTTTTAGAAGGCAAATAAAAGGCAGCATCTCTAGTCCCTGTTCTTCCCGCCTCTAGCCCAATGCACGTGCACAGTGGGCATTAAATGAAGAAATTAAGTCATTCCCAACCCCATTCCCAGACCTGTCACGTGCTTCGCTTCTCACTGTGCAGTTTATCACAGTTGTTTTGCACGTAAGATGTGTAAGCTCCACAGAGGCAAGCCACATCAATCTTATCCACAATTCTACTCCCAGAACTTAGCACTCATCAATCACATATTCCTGGCACAAAGATGCTCAGAAAATAATTACAAAATAAGTTAACTGAGAAATGAATATGTTCTGGAGAGAAAGATACCTGAGCTGAGGAACACAGGCAAAAAGTTTTAACGACTTAAAAATATATGCTAAATAGATACTAAGATAGGCTCTAGCAGTGAGAGACCAAAGAATTTTCAGAGACACATGTTTTTAATTGTCACCTCCCCAAATCTCACAGATTATCTTCTGAAGTCCAATTCAGTGATGCTCATTTTTTTACAAGACCTGGTCTTGGAAATTCACTCTATTAAAACATTCACCTCTAATTTTGAAGGTTGATGCAAGGTTATCATCTCTCATTCTTTCATAATAATCTAGAAAAAAAATGGCATCAATAGCCTTATATGTGACTACTGAAAGGTTGTCAATCCCTAAAATTGAGCATTTCCATGCACTTTAAGGGAAGATGAAAGCTATATTAGCTGTTGCATCAACTAACGAGTGAGGGATTTAAAAATCCCTCAAGTGATTTTCAAAGTCACAGACCCAATACTCAGGTGTATAATCATGTAAATATATGTGTGTGTATATAGACAGAAACAGATATGTATGTATATAGATTCTGTGCTCTTTTATGTGATGGTCACATTCAACCACAAGAGGAGACACAGGAGAGGTTCAAGGAAACAAACTTTATTGTACTCATTGGTACTAGAATCAGGAGGTATGCCATGCCATGCAGGGCCACTTGGGAAAGCGCCAGCACCCCACACAGGCAGAAGGAGCAGGACCAAAGGGAGAGCGTAGGCCACAGTCTTTACTGGTTGCTCTTCAGGAAAAGCATGGCAAGGCAAAATAAACAGTTTGCAATTGACTGGTTTGGATAATTTAATTGGATGTAAGCTGTAGGAGGGGCTTCCCAGCTGGTTCAACAATAAAGAATCTGCCTGCAATGCAGGAGACACGAGTTCAATCCCAAGGTCAGGAAGATCCCGTGGAGAAGAAAATGGCAACCCACTCCAGTATTCTTGCCTGGAGAAATCCCATGGACAGAGGAGCCTGGAAGGGCTATAGTCCATGGGGTTGCAAAGAGTCAAACACAACTGAGCGACTGAGCTTGCATGCGCACAGTCTATAGGAGTGGTCCCTAGTTGCTTGGTGCCTGGCTCTGGGATGATTAAGGTAGAAAATATTGCCTCCAGGGGTACGCAAGCCAGATGAAAGAAGTAGAGCTCTGCATTAGTTAGTTTGCCTGTTATAGGCATGCTCTTGGCTAAGTCATTTGCTATATCTCTAAAAATTGGCTAGTCCCCAAAGGAGCAATCTGTCCAGTCAGAAAAGGTTTTTTAATATGTCAAAACTTCATAATATACAAAAAATTAAATATAAACAATATTATATACATATATATATATATATATATATATATATATATATACATGAATATATTTAAACTGATATACATCTATTTAAACTGCCATATGTAGGGTAAGGGAGTCAGAGAAGGTGAGGTTCGGAAAAAGAACAAGAGTGGCACTTTACAGGAACAGATCACCTTTAATGAGGCCAGAAGGGGCAGCAGTCAGATTAGTGAGCTGCTGCACTAACCCAAGAAAAAAGTATATATAGGCATATATGTGGAAATCTACTATTTTAAGGGGGCCCACTTTTCTCCAAGATTGTTCTAATTAGTTATCTCTTAAACTAAACGGCTAGGGCAAGGAATTCTGGAGATCTGCCAGAGGCTGGGACCTGCAGGGAGCTGGGCGTAATCAACCTTAATGTCCATTTTTTTTCTTCGGGTAAGAGAGTTCTTTGTTTTGCATAGAATGGTGGGGAGGGACCCGGAGGGGAGTTTTAACTCCAGACTATTTTGAGCCTTGCAACTTTTCTTCATTTCAGACCCTAAGGAATATATATAAAAAGAGAAAGAGAGGTGGGAGTCATTAATATTCAGGGCTTCTTTGTGCTGATAGATGAGGGTCAGAGGTTTGTGGTCTGGGAGGAAGGAAGTCTAAGTAACGCCCATAGTGTTGATTTTCTATTCTAGCCATCAGGGTCTCAAGCAAAAGAACAGTCTTGACTTGGTCTCGGGAAATGGCTTGTAATAGGTCTTGGAGGAATCCCTGGAAAAGATTAAACAAACAAGGCCCAAAGGTGAGTAGGAGGATGATAAAAATGAATAGTCCGAGAAGGGGTAAAAGTTATAAAAGGTTGCCTGTAGCCGCAGGGTGGAGATGCAATCTTTAACGTGTTTGAACATGGATCCTTGAGGACTCGAGACCCAGATATGTGCCAAAAGTTGTTCCAGGAATAATTGCAGCTGTGAAAATGACTGGCTCATCCGTGGCCAGTTGTGGCCAGTGGAAGCTGTAAGAACTTTGGAGTTGTAGGGCCTGTGTGAGAAACTTGGTAAGTATTAGTCTAGCAAGCATTTTCATCATTGGGCTGCATAACCTTTTTTAGCTGAGTGGTGGGTACCCAAGGGGTGATTTCTTTTAATTTTGCAGTGGTAGGGGTCAGCAGAATTACCGCATAGGGACCTTGCCATTTTGGGGTTAGATCTGAGTGGAACTGAGTTGTCATATAGACTTTGTCTCCTGTTTGAAGGGTTGGGTATGGAAGATTGGGATGTGGTCAAGGGAGTAAGTCATCCATATGTTGCCAAAGGGCATCTCGTATCTGGGCAAGTAAAGGAAAAGGAAAGTGGCGTGGCAGTTTGGAACCATCCTGGGAGAGAGGGAGGCCTAAAGGTACTATGGGCCTCCCATACATGGCCTGGAATAGACTGATATTTAAGGGGTTTTTTGGTAAGGCCCGGACCTTTAAGAGGGCTAAAAGGAGAAGTTTAGTTCAGTCTTGATGAAGTTTGATCATTAATTCGGTCAGTTTCTTTTAGGACTCGGTTGGCTCTCTGAACCTTACCAGAAAACCGAGGATGATAAGGAATGTGAAACTTCCAAGGAACTTGAAGGGCTCATGCGATATTTTGGGTGATTTGGGATGTGAACTCCCAAAGTTTGGGTCAGATTATTTAAATAAGTCACATCGTCCTTAGTCAGTTCAGTAATGTTCTGAAGGAAAGCCTTAAGTACTTTTGCAGAGGGGTGGAAAAGGGAATGTAAATATGACAGTAATGTGTGGATGTTAGGCTCGTCAGTTTGGGCCATAGTAAAGACGGGACTAACAGAGGCGGCCTGCCGCTTTGCTTCATGACCTGCTATATTGCTATAAAAGGAGATAGGACCATGTTGCTGATGTCCCTGGCAATGTATTACAGCAGCTTGTTTTGGGAGCTGAGCCGCATGGAGGAGTTCAGGAATAAAAGGAGCATTGAGAATAGGTGTGCCCTTCTGAGTCAGGAATCCCCTCTCCCTCCAGATTATGATGTTAGAATGTAATATGTCATGGACATACTTGGAGTCAGTGTAAATGTTTACCTTTTGGTCTTTGGCTAGGGTCAAAGCTTGTGTAAGAGCTATCAGTTCAGCCTGTTGTGAGGATGTGTGAGCTGGGATTGTGGCTGACTTGATGAGGTGGGGGTTGGGGAGGGATAACTTTGTCAGGCTGTCCCTGGACTGTAGCGTATCCAGCCCCAAATGGGGCTTGTTTTGGGGCACTGCCATCTATAAACCAGGATGGGACTTGGGGGTCAGTAAGGGGTAATCGGTTATATGTTCAAAGGGATTAAGTGTCATATCTAAGGCCTGAACACAGTCATGGGATAGGTGTTCTGCTTCTGGATCTGGTGTAGGGAGTGAGCTAGCAGGATTAAGAGGTTTACAAGGCATAAAAAAAGGGATGGGTTGAGGAGGTGTGGAGGATCTGTAGTCAAGCAGGGGGCAGAAAAAGGAAAGCCTGATGAGAGAGTAAATCTTTGAAGGAATGAGGTGAGCATACATTTAGAATAGCATTTTGGGTTAGTTTTTGGGCTTCAGGTATTAAGAGGGTAGTTGCAGCCGGGGCCTGGAGACAAGGTGGCCATCCGAGCTTGACGAGATCGAGTTGTTTGGATAAGAAAAGCTAGAGGCCCCCATATGTCCCCCCTTTTTTTGCACAGAATCCCTAAGGCATGTCCTTGTTGAGAATGTACAAAGAAGGAAAAAAGGCTTGGCATAATCAGGTAAGAAGGGGCCTATAGTAAATGTTTGATGAGAGTTTGTATTGGGGTATGGAGAGAAGTGGGGGCCGATAAGGGTTCACCTAAGTTTCCTCGGTAGCTTGATAGAGAGATTTTGCTTGGAGGGCAAAATTTGGGACCCATATTCGGAAGAAGTTTAACAGACCTAATAGAAAAAGAAGTTCCCTCTTGGTTTGGGGCCTGGGGGTCTGTGTCAAGGCTCGAAGTCTTTGAGCTGGAATTATTTTGGATGTGGGAGTGAGACGCAATCCCATGTAACTGACAGTGGTGGAAGCAAGTTGTGTTTTGGAGAGCGAGACTCTGTAGCCCCAGTTGCCTAGCACATTTAATACTGCCACAGTGTGGACTAGGCAGTTATGGTGAGAGGAACAACATAACAATAAATCATCTACATATTGGGGTAAGGTAGTAAAGCCTATGTCTAAAGTTTGTAGGTCCCTTTGAAGGGCTTGACCGAAAAAATGAGGGCTATCTCTAAACCCTTGTTGTAAAACGGTCAAAGTTAATTGTTGAGATTGATATGTGTCTGGGTCTGTCCAGGTGAAGGCAAACAGGGGCTGTGAAGAGTGGTGTAGAGGTATAGTAAAGAAAGCATCTTTGAGGTCCAGTACTGTGAAGTAGAGTGTGTCACGAGGAATATGTGAGAAAGGGGTATAGGGATTAGTGACCATGGGGTGTATGGGTATTATGGCCTCATTGATCTTGCGAAGATCTTGACTAGATGCCAGGAGTGAGGTCCCTTTTTGACTGCCAGTATAGGGGTATTATGAGGAGAACAGATAGGCCACAAAAGGCCGGCTTTGAGCAATCGGGAGATTATTCGTTTAAGTCCTTGTCGGGATTGTGTGGTCAGGGTATATTGAGTTTGGGTTATTACCTGAGAGGGATTTTTAAGAAACACCTGTATGGGGGAATGGTGTGGGGCTACCAACAGGGCTTCAGTGTCCCAGACCTGAGGACCTATCAGGGGAAGGTCAGGGGCAGGTTTTGGGAGTGAGGACTGGCCAAGGGTTCAGGTGCCATTTGGATGCTAAGAATTGATATGGAATCTAAAAATGGGAAGTTTATAGCAGTTTGTAGCTTAGCCAGAAGATCGCGTCCCATCAATGCCATTGAGCATTGAGGAACTACTATAAAAGAATGTATTAGTGTTGCCTTACCAGAGGAACAAAGGAGAGGAGGGGTTAGTTTGGGATAAGAAGAGATGCCTGAGACCCCTTCGATGGCCACTTCTGAAGGTTGAAGAGGGCCCTTAAAAAAGGTTAAAAGTGAAAAGGCCACTCCAGTGTCTATTAGGAACGAGACTTTGTGTCCGGCCACTGTGCCAATTACCCGAAGCTCCAAGTCTGTCTGTATGGGGCAGACTTGGGGTCTGGAGCTTGGGCTCCATCACTGGAATAATTCAGGCACAATCGGATCATCCCTCACCTCATCTGAGGAACCATGGTCTGGGGTGCCAGGGCCCCCGAGTCTGGTTCCCGGTCCGTTGTTGTTGGGCCTGGAGTGGACCCTGAGATTTGGTGGATAGTGTCTGAGGACAATCCATTTTCCAATGGTCCCATTGTTTGCAGGTGGAACAGGGTTTTGTGGGTGGCCGGGGGTTTGGGCAGGACTTATCCCAGTGTCCCGTTTGGTTACATCTGAAGCAGGGGCCTGAAGCAGGGGCCTGAAGGGTTAGGTCCCGTATGGATGGGCCAAGGTTGATGGGCCAAAGGGGTGGAGTTTTTTCTTGGATAGCTGCAGCGAATAAAGCATATTTGGCCTTTCTTTCTTTTTCTTTTTTCACTTCTTCCGCCCTATTGTTGAAAACTTTAAAGGCTATTTCTAGGAGATCTCGCTGAGGGGTTTTGGGGCCCTTCTCTAACTGGTGTAGTTTTTGCCGAATATCGGGGGCTGACTGGCTTATGAACTGGATGTGTAGGTACAGTAGTCCGGCAGGGGTGGAAATATCTAGATTAGTGTAGTTTTGGACTGCCTCAGTAAGTTGTGAAAGAAAAAGGGCAGGATTTTCATATTTTTCTTGAGTCACTTCCCTAATCTTATTGTAGTTAACATGAATGTGAGAGCTTTTTAGCATTCCTTCTAATAAACAGGTGATCATGTGATGCAGGTACCCGATGCCAGCATCGCCTGCTTGATATGTCCACCGTGGCTCAGTTAAAGGGACTGTATCATCAGCCACCAGATTAGTCCTATCTTGGTTATGAAGTTGATCAGCATGAGTCCGGGCTGCCTGCCATATCCGTTGCTTTTCATCAGGGGTTAAAGTGGCATTTAGGATGTAATAAAGATCATTCCAGGTTAAATGATATGCTTGTGGAAGGTAGAGGAATTCTTTTCTATATCTAGTAGGATTTTCTGAAAGTGATCCCAATTTTTCTTCAATTTGGCTCATATCAAAAATTGAGAAAGGCACATGAACCCATGTAGGGCCCTCTGGTCCCGTGACCTCTCTGAGAGGGAACGTGTGTTTGCTTCAGGTCCTGGCCGATAGAGGCGCGTGGAAATCTCTTAGGGGGTTTTGGAGTCACCCCTTCCTGTTTTGGAGGAGGAAGGGCTAGAGGATGGGTTCTCATCTCTGGAAGTTTTTTCTCCAGGGCGGCAGGGAGGAGGCTCATCTGCTGGGTCAAAATCGGGGGCTCAGGGTTTAGGGGGCCTTTTAGGGGCTTTAGATTTGGATTTTTTTGTAATGGAGGGGGAGAGAGAGAAGAGCAGGATTTGATACGTAGAACACTCCTTGCAGAGAGAAGGACGGCTTCTAAGATCCCAGAAGGCTTGAATATAGGGGACTTCTGACCATTTGCCATTCTGTTTGAGGAAGTTAGTGAGATCTGATAAAATATTGAAAGTCCCGAACTCAGGCCAGAGGTTTTGGTTATCCAGTTTGTATTGAGGCCAAATTTGAGTGCAAAGTAACTCGAGTTTATGAACCTTGAGATTGGTCAAGAGTAGAGGTTTGAGGTTTCATTTTATGCAGGCCAATGGAGAGTCCCGCAGGACAAATTGGCTTGACCCCACAGCAAATGGCTAGTGACTGTCTGGTCGAGAGAAAAGACAATCACCTAATCTTATGTGTGTTTATATCTTGTGTTTGTGCCAGTTTAAATTTCTGGCTCATTCTTTAACCTGCCTAATCAGTAACAACTTAAGCACATCATGGGTTGCCTCTGTTTTCTAGTCCAATTCAATCTGATTTCTCAATTTACTTACATTCTGTTTGAACTCCCTCCCAAGTTTTCTTCCTCTCCCTTCTTCCCTATAATTTTGTCTAATCCCTACTAGCTCAGGTCCTGCCAATCCACCAGACAAATTATTCTAGCTTTCATTAACCCTTCCAATTATTGTTCAGCTCAAACTAATTATTGCCAAGAAGAATTTGAGCCCATTAAGACCAATATTTAAAGAAAAACATGAATTTCTCCATGAACTAGCCCAAATTTTTAATGTTCAGTTCAGTTCAGTTGCTCAGTCGTGTCTAGCTCTTTGCGACCCCATGAATTGCAGCACGCCAGGCCTCTCTGTCCATCACCAACTCCCAGAGTCTACCCAAATCCATGTTCATCAAGTCAGTGATGCCCTCCAACCATCTCATCCTCTGTTGTCCCCTTCTCCTCCTGTCCCCAAACCTACCCAGCATTAGGGTCTTTTCCAATGAGTCAACTCTTCGCATGAGGTGGCCAAAGTATTGGAGTTTCAGCTTCAACATCAGTCCTTCCAATGAACACCCAGGATTGATCTCCTTTAGGATGGATTGATTGGATCTCCTTGCAGTCCAAGGGACTCTCAAGAGTCTTCTCCAACACCACAGTTCAAAAGCATCAATTCTTCGGTGCTCAGCTTTCTTCACCGTCCAACTCTCACATCCATACATGACCACTGGAAAAACTATAGCCTTGACTAGATGGACTTTTGTTGGCAGAGTAATGTCTCTGCTTTTAAATATGCTATCTAGGTTGGCCATAACCTTCCTTCCAAGGAGTAAGCGTCTTTTAATTTCATGGCTGCAATCACCATCTGCAGTGATTTTGGAGCCCCAAAAAATAAAGTCTGACACTGTTTCCACTGTTTCCCCATCTATTTCCCATGAAGTGATGGGACCAGATGCCATGATCTTAGTTTTCTGAACGTTGAGCCTTAAGCCAACTTTTTCACTCTCCTCTTTCACTTTCATCAAGAGGCTCTTTAGTTCTTCTTCACTTTCTGCCATAAGGGTGGTGTCATCTGCATATCTGAGGTTATTGATATTTCTCCCGGCAATCTTAATTCCAGATTGTGTTTCTTCCAGCCCAGCGTTTCTCATGATGTACTCTGCATATAAGTTAAATAAGCAGGGTGACAATATATACCCTTGACCGACTCCTTTTCCTATTTGGAACCAGTCTGTTGTTCCATGTCCAGTTCTAACTGTTGCTTCCTGACCTGCATACAGGATTCTCAAGAGAGACAGGTCAGATGGTCTGGTATTCCCATCTCTTTCAGAATTGTCCACAGTTTATTGTGATCCACACAGTCAAAGGCTTTGGCATAGTCAATAAAGCAGAAATAGATGTTTTTCTGGAACTCTCTTGCTTTTTTGATGATCCAGCGGATATTGGCAATTTGATCTCTGGTTCCTCTGCCTTTTCTAAAACCAGCTTGAACATCTGGAAGTTCATGGTTCACGTATTGCTGAAGCCTGGCTTGGAGAATTTTGAGCATTACTTTACTAGCATGTGAGATGAGTGCAATTGCGCAGTAGTTTGAGCATTCTTTGGCATTGCCTTTCTTTGGGATTGGAATGAAAACTGACCTTTTCCAGTCCTGTGGCCACTGCTGAGTTTTCCAAATTTGCTGACATATTGAGTGCAGCACTTTCACGGCATCATCTTTGAGGATTTGAAATCGCTGAACTGGAATTCCATCACCTCCTCTAGCTTTTTTCATAGTGATGCTTTCTAAGGCCCACTTGACTTCACATTCCAGGATGTCTGGCTCTAGGTGAGTGATCACACCATCGTGATTATCTGCGTCGTGAAGGTCTTTTTTGTACAGGTCTTCTGTGTATTCTTGCCACCTCTTCTTAATATCTTCTGCTTCTGTTAGGTCCATACCATTTCTGTCCTTTATCGAGCCTATCTTTGCATGAAATGTTCCTTTGGTATCTCTAATTTTCTTGAAGAGATCTCTAGTCTTTCCCAGTCTGTTGTTTTGCTCTATTTCTTTGCATTGATCGCTGACAAAGGCTTTCTTATCTCTCCTTGCTATTCTTTGGAACTCTGCATTCAGATGGGAATATCTTTCCTTTTCTCCTTTGCTTTTCGCTTCGCTTCTCTTCCCAGCTATCTGCAAGGACTCCTCAGACAGCCATTTTGCTTTTTTGCATTTCTTTTCCATGGAGATTGTCTTGATCCCTGTCTCCTGTACAATGTCACGAACCTCTGTCCATAGTTCATCAGGCACTCTGTCTATCAGATCTAGTCCCTTAAATCTATTTGTCACTTCTACTGTATACTCATAAGGGATTTGATCTAGGTCATACCTGAATGGACTAGTGGTTTTCCCCACTTTCTTCAATTTAAGTCTGAATTTGGCAATAAGGAGTTCATGATCTGAGCCACAGTCTGCTCCTGGTCTTGTTTTTGCTGACTGTATAGAACTTCTCTATCTTTGGCTGCAAAGAATATAATCAATCTGATTTCGGTGTTGACCATCTGGTGATGTCCACGTGTAGAGTCTTCTCTTGTGTTGTTGGAAGAAGGTGTTTGCTATTACCAGTGCGTTCTCGTGGCAAAACTCTATTAGTCTTTGCCCTGCTTCATTCTGTATTCCAAGGCCAAACTTGCCTGTTACGCCAGGTGTTTCTTGACTTCCTACTTTTGCATTCCAGTCCCCTATAATGAAAAGGACATCTTTTTTTGGGTGTTAGTTCTAGAAGGTCTTGTAGGTCTTCATAGAACCGTTCAACTTCAGCTTCTTTGGCATTACTGGTCCGGGCATAGGCTTGGATTACTGTGATATTGAATGGTTTGCCTTGGAAACGAACAGAGATCATTCTATCATTTTTGAGATTGCATCCAAGTACTGCCTTTCGGACTCTTTTGTTGACCATGATGGCTACTCCATTTCGTCTAAGGGATTCTTGCCCACAGTAGTAGATATAATGGTCATCTGAGTTAAATTCACCTTTTTTTTTTTTTTTACTTTACCCTCCTCCACACACACATAAAAGGGTCTACTAGCCAATCAGATTGTAATTTCTGTTCAGCAGTTCCAAAGGGTCTGTGCATGTGAGCTTTGGGGGTTTTAAACCTGAACTTTTCAAACTGCAGCCAATCAATTAGCAGAGCAGTAGAATCCATTTTAATGCACACTAATCAGAATATTTAATGGACGCAAAATTTAGGATGGGATGAATGGTATCAAAGGAAAAACATAAGAGTGAAATGAGTTAGATTGCTTTGAGAAATGTTATATTTACATTGCTGGGTAGCAGGCGACATAGAAAGTGAGTGCATTTCTCACTAAGGAAAGTGGTCAATAAGTTTGGAAACACATATGTGTGAGACTTAGGTATTCAGTTCAGTTCAGTTCAGTCACTTAGTTGTGTCTGACTGTTTGCGACCCCATGAACCGCAGCAGTGGCCCACAGGACTGGAAAAGATCAGTTTTCATTCCAATCCCAAAGAAAGGCAATGCCAAAGAATGCTCAAACTACCGCACAGTTGCACTCATCTCACACGCTAGTAAAGTAATGCTCAAAATTCTCCAAGCCAGGCTTCAGCAATATGTGAACTGTGAACTTCCAGACATTAAGCTGGTTTTAGAAAAGGCAGAGGAACCAGAGATCAGATTGCCAACATCCGCTGGATCATCAAAAAAGCAAGAGAGTTCCAGAAAAACATTTCTGCTTTATTGACTATGCCAAAGCCTTTGACTGTGTGGATCACAATAAACTGTGGAAAATTCTTCAAGAGATGGGAATACTAGACCACCTGACCTGCCTCTTGAGAAACCTGTATGCAGGTCAGGAAGCAACAGTTAGAACTGGATATGGAACAACAGACTGGTTCCAAATAGGAAAAAGAGTATGTCAAGGCTGTATATTGTCACCCTGCTTATTTAACTTATATGCCGAGTACCTCATGAGAAACACTGGGCTGGAGGAAGCACTATCTGGAACCAAGATTTCCAGGAGAAATATCAATAGCCTCAGATATGCAGATGACACCACCTTATGGCAGAAAGTGAAGAACTAAAGAGCCTCTTGATGAAAGTGAAAGAGGAGAGTGAAAAAGTTGGCTTGAAGCTCAACATTCAGAAAACTAAGATCATGGCATCTGGTCCCATCACTTCATGGCAAATAGATGGGAAAACAGTGGAAACAGTGTCAGACTTTATTTTTTTGGGCTCCAAAATCACTGCAGATGGTGATTGCAGCCATGAAATTAAAAGACGCTTACTTCTTGGAAGGAAAGTTATGACCAACCTAGATAGCATATTAAAAAGCAGAGACATTACTTTGTCAACAAAGGTCTGTCTAGTCAAGGCTATGGTTTTTCCAGTGGTCATGTATGGATGTGAGAGTTGGACTATAAAGAAAGCTGAGCGTCAAACAATTGATGCTTTTGAACTGTGGTGTTGGAGAAGACTCTTGAGAGTGCCTTGGACTGCAAGGAGATCCAACCAGTCCATCCTAAAGGAGATCAGTCCTGGGTGTCCATTGGTTGCACTGATGTTGAAGCTGAAACTCCAATACTTTGGCCACCTGATGCAAAGAGCTGACTCATTTGAAAAGACCCTGATGCTGGGAAAGATTGAGGGCAGGAGGAGAAGGGGACGACAGAGGATGAGATGGTTGGATGGCATCACCGACTCAATGGACATGCGTTTGGGTGGACTCCGGGAGTTGGTGATGGACAGGGAGGCCTGGCGTGCTCCGGTTCATGGGGACTTAGGTATTACTTAACTCAAATCGTCCAGAATCTGAAAAGAATAGGAACAGAACGGAGAATGTAGACTCCCTATGGCCTTGATTATTCACTCTTCAGCCCAGGGAATCTCAAACAAAACCAAGTAGCCGGGGTGCGCGCTAATGACTCGGATACAATGGGAGCCCCGTGCCGGTCCGCGCCTCCTTTCCCCGAGAGGGCGCTGCACAGAATCCTTTCTTCAAGGGAAGGACGGCGCGCGCGCCCGGAAGCATTTCCACCCGGGACCCATTTCCTCTACGCACGGGGGGGACGGGGGGGTGCTCCCATGACGCATTTCCGGCTGGCTGCACAGCGCACGTGTGACTCGAGAGGAAATAACGTCACTTGGGAGAGCCGAAAAACTGGGCTGTGGTGCCGTGGTGAACGCACTTCACCGACAACATGTCTCATTTACCGATGAAACTTTTACGCAAGAAGATCGAAAAGCGGAACCTCAAATTGAGACAACGAAACCTAAAGCTCCAGGGTGAGATGCGCTGAACCTCTCGACGGCCCGGGTTGCGGAGGGAGCCGGCACGTGGGCCGTGCCGCGCTACGGAACCGGGCGGCGCTGGTGACTGCGGCCCCGGTGTGGCGCTGGCAGCTTCCCCCAGAGCACGCGTGCTTGGCGAGCGGGGAGAAGCAGCCCGGGGCAGCCTCCATTCGGGCCCAGCGCAGGTGCCGACGCCGCGTTGGCCCAGATCTGCCCCTGACCTTTCAACAGCAGTTGCTCCTTTCAGAACGCGGACAGGACCCCGGTTGATTTCCTTTCCAGCTGTGCTTCCAGCTAAACCAGGCAGCCCCACTTCCAACCTCCCTATTCCGACTCCTTCACGACCTCTAGGGTCCACCTCATCCCCAACCCCCATCTCCCAGCAGACACGTGGGACTTTTCGTCCCCACGCATCTCCCTTTCACATCATCTCTTTCGTGTGTGTATCTTTTCACAACAAGCTGGGTGTCACTCATTTCACGGACATACCTGGTGCCCTTGTTTTCGTCTACGTACCTACACTCTGTCTCTACTCCTGCAGAACTTCATCTGCTAAAGTGTCTCATGCACGGACATACGCGTGATGCGTATGCTCGTGCCTTGTCTTACCGTCATCCCGCACTTTAAGTTATACATTTCTTAGGAGCTTCTGCGTATTTGTGTTCATAAAAAAGACTATTGAAAAGCATTTTACCTGAATGTCACTTTTCTTTATCTACCTCGGTTGCAGTCCTAACTTCCTTACAGTGGAGCAGACATCCTGAAGTTAATTATGTTAGCCTTTTTAGGTCATGTATAACAGCGGTCCTTAACCTTTTAGGCACCAGGGACTGGTTTCATGAAAGACAATTTTTCACCGTGAGGAGTGGAGGGGGAGGGGAAGGGGCGGGTTTCCGGATGATTCAAGCCCGAATTGCATTTATTGTGCACTTTATTTCTGTTATCGTTGTATCAGCTCCCACCTCAGATCATCAGGCATTAGATCTCAGAGGTTGGGGACCTCTGCCCTGTTACACTTAAGACCCCCCTAGGGCAATGTTGGAGGCATACTGCCTTACACTAGTTGGTTTTCTATAGAGATTAGTTGATTGAAAGAAATCCTGGAGGAGGGAACAAGTGTGTGTGAATTTTAGGAATAATGTCTTTGAAGTTCCCTAATGTTTACATTTCCTATGGAATAACAAAGTATTGCTTACTGCTTCTTGGTAGTTTAAGGTAACAAAAGGTGATACTTTGTCACTGTATAAACAGAAACTTGTAAAACATTGTTAGGCATTTATATACAATAAATATCAAGGCAAATAAGTAGTTTCATCAACAGAATTTTCAATTCACTGACGTCTAAGAAAGTAGATTTGTTAAATAGCTAATATGTATGTTTTGTAAGTACCATTGTTTGGCCCCATCTGTTTACATATTTAACCTCATTGAAGTTTTCTTGTTTCAGACTTGTGACACATTATGAACTGAGAGTTGGTTTTTTGAAGTTAAAAAATCAATGCAGCATTCTCTCCCTGTTTTTAATTTACTTGTCCCGCAGTGGAATACTGTAAAATTAGAACTCATTTTAGTGTTCATAACAGGGAAGTAAAAGCTAAATCATTTCAGCACTGGAAGCCATGGCATTTCATTAGGAATTCCAGGGTTTCTAAGCAAGCCTCTCCTTTGTCACAATGTTTTCCGTTTTTAAACAGGTGCCTCAGCTGTGAGACTGTCAGAAACTCAAAATGGAGATGTGTCTGAAGAAACCGTGGGAGATGGAAAAGTTAAAAAGTCCCTAAAGCAGTCTGTGAATGTGGGCTTGACAGAAGCCCAAAATGGAGATATAGCTAAAGAAACAGTAGGAAGCAGAAAAGTTAAAAAATCCCTAAAACAACCTATGAGTGCTGGGTTGTCAGAAGCCCAAAATGGAGACATATCTGAAGAAGCAGGTGTAGTTGGAAAAGTGAAAAAGTCTCGAAAACAATCTGTGAATGCAAACTTGTCAGAAGCCAACAGTGGAGACCTACCTAAGGAAGCCATGGAAAATGTCAAAGTTAAAAAATCCTTGAAAGAATCTGTAAATACAGGCATGTCAGAAGCCCAAAATGGAGATGTATCTAAAGAAACGGGGGAAAATGTCAAAGTTAAAAATGCCTCCAAGAAATCTACCACATTGACCAGTGGAGAAGCAGCAATGCAGTCTCCCAATTCAGAATCAAAAAAGAAGAAGAAGAAGAAAAAGAGAAAAATTGTGGATGATGCTGGGCCTGGTATGTACTTTTTTTTTTTTTAACTGAAGCCATTAAGTTTTTCAAGTTATCATTCTGCCTTTCCTCTCTGAATAAATGGAACATTAATTCCCTAGTAAGTAGAATGGCCAGGATGGGGGAAGAGGGGTACTTTCATTTAGAAGATTATTGGACTGAATAAGTTTAGCTGAAAGAACAGGCATTTTAATTGAACTGTGAGCAGGCAGAGGTTTCAAGGGAGGGTCAAACAGGTATCGACAAACTGTTCAGCCTTCTGCCTATTTTAGCAGACAAGCTTAGCTGGAATGCTGTGATGCCCATTTGTTTACTTGACCTTTGTGATGACAGAGACCATACAGCCTGCAAAATCTGAAGTGTTTACAAATCTGGTTCTTTATAGATAACATTTGCCAACATCTGCGTTAGCATGTCCTATTCACCTTATGTCTGAAATAAAGTTTTCATCTAGAAAGATGCTTTGGATTTTTCAAACGTGCAAGGCTCTCTTTACTGCCTACAGACTATGCATTTGTAAATTATGGGAAACTGCTTAAACAAAAAGTGAAACAAGACAGAGACTAAAGCATGAGGATTAGACATTACAATTTTGATTTAAAGCGATTGTAATTCTGTTCTAAAATTGTTACTGCCTTTAGGATTCTTGTTCTGAGTATGCTGGAAGAAGTGATAGTTCTACTCTCAAGCACTGATTCACAGGGCTGGAAATTTAAATCCTATTGATAACCTTTAAGAACTGTTTTAACCAAAAGAGAAGTCATAAGCCTTGAAGTCCAGCTGATAGTATTCATGGCCTTTGAACGTGTGGGTCCTACAGAGTTGAGCATTTCCCAGAAAGGTGGTCACAAGGTCCAAGGAAGAGGCCAGTCCTGGGTTACAGAGTCCTCAGTTCTGGTTTAGGTCAATTCTGTTCTAAGTAGCATCATTAACTGCCATTTAAAAATCATGAATTTTTAAAAGCCCAGCATGGATTTAACCTATTTGGCCCAAAGTAGAACATTTAAGAGCACGATGGGAGGTAGGATTGGGAAGGTAGTTTAGGGGACTGTGTTTTGATAGTTGTGAATGTATGATAAGAATGAAGAGCTAGGAAACCTTCCCTCTCCTCTTACCGCTTACATCCAAGGAACCGGCCAGTCAGTTTCAGTCACCCAGCTAAGTAGGTTGTTGCTCTTGCTTTGTAATCTATCTCAAGTAGTGTAAAGAGCCTTTTGTGTTTCTGTTCCCCTTTAAGACAAAATTAGCTTTTATAGAAAATTTGTGTTATAGGAGGAAAAGGTGCTTGTTATGGGTTTTTGTTTTTTTAATTAATCACTTTCCCTTGTTTCCTTAATGAATTTGATAGAGTTGGGAGTGATTGGTCTACTTAAGTTGTTTAGTTCAGCTTATAAGAAATTTCTTACTTAAGGCGGTATAATAAGTAAGTCAGAAAAAGAAGTATTATATCACTTATATGTGAAATCTGAAAAAATAGTACAAATGAACTTACGAAACAGAAACAGACTCAGAAACATAGAAAACACAACTGTGTAGTTACGAAAGTGGAAGGGGGGATGAATAAGTTGGGAGTATGGGATTAACAGGTGTTACTACCATCTACAAAATGGATGACAAGGATTTACTGTATAGCACAAGGAACCATTCAATATAATGAAGAAGGATTTTTTTTAATATCAATAATACGTATACCTATATATGTATGCATAACTGAATCAGTTTGCTGTTTACCTGAAACCAACACAATATTGTAAATCAACTGTACTTTAATAAATACATATTACTATATATAGTGTGTGTGTGTGTATATATATACACACACATACACACACACACACAACAAAGCCTAAAAAATAAAGCTTTGTTAGCAGATCTGCATATCCTGTTGAGTTTTTTAATACAGCCAGATTTTTTTAATCAGGAAAAAGAGGTTCTTAGCAAATTAAAACTGAAAATGTGTTAAGCTTTTGAAAATATGTTTGTTTGTTTTTTGCATCACACATCTTTTATGATCTCATTTGGTATTCTTGTTTTAAAAAAATTGGGGGGTATTTGTCCTTTAAACCAAAGATTCCAAAAAAGCAAAAGCTGCGGACATAGGAGACGCTGAAGATGGTGTCCAGGCTCCTGAAGAAACAGAAAACAGTGTGGAGAAGCCAGATGACGAGCATGAGGACAGCGAAGTGCCCAGCCTGCCCCTGGGACTGACAGGTAATTATCAAAGTGTTTTTCCAGGTAGATTTCTAAAATGTCACACTTCCCTGGGTTATAGGATTTAAAGGTTCAGTTGTAGCATTTAATTTAGCTGGAAAAAAGTATTAATAAGTATTGATAAGAAATGGTTTTATATCTAATTGCTGCTTTTTATCTTCCACATTGTGTGCTTTAGTTCTTATTTCTTTCTCTATTTTTCTTTTTTCTTTATTCCTAACATTAAATATTTTGATATGCACACAAATAGCTCTTAGGGTCCTCTCTTCCTTTGGTTTGTCACTTTCCGTGTTACAGTAGGAAAATCATTGGCATGGAAGTTTGGAGCCCAGAGGTTTAATGCTGGCTCTGTTACTAACAGAGGAGGATGAAATTAACATTATTGAAGGGCTTGTGCCAGGGTCACCTCCTCTGACCTCCATTTCTTTATCTGTAAAGTAAAGAGTTTAGAATCAATTGCTCCTAACTAGAAATGTCTAGCAGTTACTTCAGTTGTTTGGTTTGGGGTTTTTGTTTATTAGAATAGTAAGGCCCACAACCCAACCTGTATAATCAGAATTGCAAAGGTTATGGCAGCGGGTCTCAAGCAGGGTAATTTTACCTCCTAGGTAGGGGGACCCATCCCAGTTTTCCCAGTCAAAGTCCTGCACCCCTTAAACCTCCTGTGTCCCGGGTAAACCATGAGAGCAGGTGACAAGTGTCCAGTGGGTAGAGGTCAGCAATGCTGCAGGACCTCTTACAATGCATAGGACAGCCTCTTACAGCAAAGAATTATCCATCCCAAGATGTCAGTGGTGCCAAAGTTGCCAACACCTGGGTTATAGCTGGAGTGTGTGTTGAGCAGGGAGCTCCCAGGTGGTCTGATGCCGTTCCCTGCTGGAGAACCACCGCACACCTGATATATAGGTACAGTCTCACCATCTGGGGCCATAGCTGACTCTTCTCAGTTGTCTTTTTGGAGTGAGAGTTGCTATTTTGATTGACTTCACTCAGTTTTTACACTGAGTGTTTTCTCTCTGAATTTTCCCCTGCAAACCTCACACCACCACCTCTCCCCCAGTGTGCTCCTACCTTGGCATTTTTATTTTATGTTAAAGTGATTTACAAAAATCAAGTCCCTTGATTGTTATTTCGTTACAGTATAGGCTTTAGATTACACAGCCATTAGCAGTGGAGAAATCTGCAACAAGTATAAGGCCTTTTTCTTGTTATATAGTAATGGTTGGGGTTTAGTCTTTCTTATTGGAAGAAGCTCTTGTAAGCTTCGCACCAACCCAGTAATGTTTTCAATCAGCAAAACTAATTTGGGAAACTAGCAATATTAACTATTCAGAAAAGGTAAATTTTCTAATGATAAACTGTCTTCTGTTTAGGAGCTTTTGAGGATACTTCATTTGATTCTCTGACTGATCTTGTCAATGAGAACACTCTGAAGGCAATAAAAGAAATGGGCTTTACAAACATGACTGAAATTCAACATAAAAGTATCAGACCACTTCTGGAAGGCAGGTATGGTTAACATTGAGGTTTGGGCATTAGTACTGGCCTTCCCAAGTGGCGCTAGTGGTAAAGAATTCACCTGCCAATGCAGGAGATGAAAGAGATGTGGGTTTGATCCCTGAGTTGGGAAGATCCCCTGGAGAGGGAAATGGCAAGCCAACTAGTATTCTTGCCTGGGAAATCCCATGGATAGAGGAGCCTGGTGGGCTACAGTCCATGGGGTCGCAAAGAGTTGGACACGACTGAGCACGCACATATACACACACTCAATATCTCTGTTTTTAGTGCTAGTAGTTTGGAAAAAAAATAGCAGTATGTTCTGTTGATCTTATAGTGTGTTGGATAATATGTCTAACCTTCGTTAAAGGCTTTAGGTTATTTATTGATGTTTGGAGAAAATTGTTCACTTCTGCTTTTAGCACAATTGTTATTTCTGAGTTAAGTTTTTAACCCACATGATTGATTTCAGTGATAGAGAAGGTGGGGACTATTTTCTTGTTATGATCTAGCCTCAGTGCCTAAAACGTGTGATAGTCCATGGTAGGTATCCAGTGAATACTTGTTGAATGAGTGGAGCAAATATGTTTCTCCTTTTCCTTTTTATTCTTTAGGGATCTTCTAGCAGCTGCAAAAACAGGCAGTGGCAAAACTCTGGCGTTTCTCATCCCTGCAGTTGAACTCATTGTTAAGTTAAAGTTCATGCCCAGGAATGGTAAGCCTGTGAGCCCACTGTCTCTGTCAGAATCTCACTAGAAGTCTGTCATGACTGTGGATGGACTCCTGGTGGTAACTACAGTTTGACTTTCACCATATATCCTGTTTTGCTTTTTAGGAACAGGAGTCCTTATTCTCTCACCTACTAGGGAACTGGCCATGCAGACTTTTGGTGTCCTTAAGGAGCTGATGACACACCATGTTCACACGTATGGGTTAATAATGGGTGGCAGTAACAGGTCTGCTGAAGCTCAGAAGCTTGCCAATGGGATCAACATCATCGTGGCCACACCAGGCCGTCTCCTGGACCA
Source organism: Giraffa tippelskirchi (assembly GCF_054371585.1). NCBI lineage: Eukaryota > Metazoa > Chordata > Mammalia > Artiodactyla > Giraffidae > Giraffa > Giraffa tippelskirchi. The sequence goes on from NC_137277.1 coordinate 129,442,476, forward strand.
CATGCAGGTAAGAGGACACTATTGTGACGCCCCATCTTCTGTCTGTGTGAAACATAAACTTGGCAGCTAACAGTTTTTCTGTCCTTTGTCTTTATCAGAATACCCCAGGGTTTATGTATAAAAACCTACAGTGTCTGGTTATTGATGAGGCTGATCGTATCTTGGATGTTGGGTTTGAAGAGGAATTAAAGCAAATCATTAAACTTCTGCCAAGTAAGTGGGCTGCATCTTCATGTGGTTTGCAGAGCAGCTGTTGGAAGTAGCTGAGAATTTTTCCTGTATGAAAACTATTAATGTCAGCATTTTAATTTAACCAAGTGAAGTAGTTGTGCTGATCAGCCTTAGAGGTCGTTTGCAATATGTACATCGATCTTACTGGTAACTTAATACAGTGGTTTTGCCATTTGAGAGCTTACAGTGCAAGTTAAACAGTTTTAATGTATGTCTCATTCCTGTCCATCCCTGCCACACCATCTCTCATCTTCCAGTATTCATTGACTTGTCGCCTTCTGTGTTAGGTTTAAGTTGTATGTATCTTGGTTATAGTACTTGAAACATTTATAAACTGCTTGTATCTATAATAACACTAGGGTTCAATGCCTTATACGATTTGTTTCTTACTGCTTCATCGAGGTATAATTAACAATAATCTTTACATGTTTTTACATTATATGATTTGATACATTTTGTCCTGTTCACAGGATTTGATACATTTTGTCCTGTTCACAGCTTGAAGCTATCACCACAGTCAATACAGTGAATATTCTCATAACTCTCAAAGCTTCCTTTATGCACCTTTGTGATCCCTCCCTCTCTCCCTCAGTAGCAACAACCCTCCCCTACTTAAAACTGCTCACAGGTCCCCTCTCTCACAGGTGGCTGTTGGTCTGCTTTCTGTCAGTGTAGATCAGTTTGTATTTTTCAGGGATTTGTGTGAATAGAATCATATGGTATTACTGTCTTTTTGTCTGGTTTCTTGTGCTCAGCAAATTCTGTGATTTGTCTGTGCCATTACATTTTCAATAGTTCTTTGCTTTGTTCCTCCCTGGCATTCTGTTGTATAAATATGCCACAACTTGTATATCCATTTAACTGTTGATGGACGACTGTGTTGTTAACAGTTTTGGTCTGTTACATATAAGGTTGCTATGAACATCCACCTACAACTCTTTATGGGCGTATATTGCCTTTTCTGTCATGTGATTATCTAGGAATGGAGTGACTGTTGTATGTTTAATTTGTATCATTTTACATCCCCATCAGCAGAGCATGGAAGTTCCAGTTCCTCCTATTAAGTCTTGAAATTAGGGAGTGTTAATCTTCCAACTTTGTTAATTTGTTTTGTCTGTTCTCATCGTTGGCATTTCTGTATGAATGTTAGAATATTTGTCAGTCTCTGGGATCTTGGGATTGTACTGAATATCGATTATTGGTGGAAGATAAAGTTGGGTCCTTCAGCACATGAATGAGATACATCTCCATTTATCAGCTTCTAATTTCTCTCAGAAGTGTTAAAGAGTTTTCACTGTACAGGTTTTTTCATACCTTATGTGAGGTAAAATTTTTCACTTTATTGTTTTCATGTCAGATTGCACTGGCCAGACCCTCCAGTGTACTCCTGAGTAGAACTGGCGAAAGAACACATCTTTATCTCACTCCTGGTCTTAGACAGGAAGCATTCAGTCTCTCAGCACTAAGTGTGATGTAGATGCTGCACATCTAGATGCCCTTTGTGGTACTGAGGATGATCTCTTTCGTTCCTAGTCTGCTGTTTGTTAAATCAGAAATAAATGTTAAATTCTGATAGATGCTTATATTTCTGAATTCACTTTGCTAAAATTTTGTTAAAGATGAGTTGGAAAGTAAACTATCTTAAGTGAGCTTTAGCGGAAATTGTCCATTTCAACCTAGTTGTCAAATCTATAGACATAAAGTTGTCCTTGCTGTTCCTTTCTTACTGTCTGTAGTGATACCATGGTTCTCATTTCTGAAAGTTCTACTTGGAGCATTTTTAGTTGTGAAGCAGTTCTAAAAATTCCCTGAAAGATTTGGGTTATTTTTATATGGATGTATTTCAGCACGCAGACAGACCATGCTCTTTTCTGCCACACAAACTCGAAAAGTTGAAGACCTGGCGAGGATTTCTCTGAAAAAGGAGCCTTTGTATGTTGGTGTTGATGATGATAAAGCTAATGCAACTGTAGACGGTCTTGAGCAGGTACTTTTTTTCAATACCTTCCATTTTAAGGATCTCCTTTGGTGTTTCCTTGCAAGTGTTTGGAGGATCCTCTAAAAAGCAAATGGGTTAATGAACTTAACAATAGTCCCACCAATTTTATATGAGTAAAATGCCTTTTGTTGTTCAGTAATACCTTGCAGTAAGGTGTGAGGTGAGTTAGAAGGTGCAGAGGCTGGTTTCAAGCATGTAACTGTGGAAATGAGGTGACAAAGATCCAAAACAGGTTGATTAAAAATAGAACTTTAAGACTGAGTCTTTTAATGAGTTAAATATTTCTTTCCTATAACAATTTCACTTAAAAACCTTTCATTGATTGTTTAGTTTTAAAAATAGATTCACCCAGCTTTGTGATGTTGTTTAGGATAGTGCACTTCAGCTGTGGTTATTTGGGATCTTGCTGTTAAGGACCTTCTAAATATGAATCATTGATACATTTTGAAGGTTCCAATTAATAGAAGTATTGTTACACTGTGATTACAAGAACTTGATAACCAATAGTCTCAGAAGTATGGAAAATATTTAGTATCCAGTGATTGTAGCCAATAAAAGGAATCAAAAGATTTAAAATCGGTCTTATTTCAGGACTGCATTATTATAATGAAGGTAGTAATTTTGCTATAGGTGAGGCTTAACAGTGTATATGCCATGTTAATCTGTTCTCTCCATCAAATTGTATTGGTTCATGAAGTTGAAAGTGTCCATTCGATTATTTTCTGTCTGTTCTCTTGAACCTCTTCTAGGGATATGTTGTCTGTCCTTCTGAAAAGAGATTCCTCCTGCTCTTTACATTCCTTAAGAAGAACCGAAAGAAGAAACTAATGGTGTTCTTTTCATCCTGTAAGTCCGTGAAATACCACTATGAGTTACTGAACTACATCGATTTGCCTGTCCTGGCCATTCATGTAAGTGGTTATGATAAGTTTATTAAAAACAGCTTACACTTACCAAGTTATGTAGGTTGTGGGGATTAAGGTATCGTTCTTGCCTCTGAACATAGTTCTGAGTAGTTTGGACAATAACAGGTCCTGTGTGGAGGGAATTTTGCTGGGGGGGCGGGGAGTGGGAACCTGAAAGGAGGAACAGATGCCATCGCTTGGGGAAATAGGCCAGGTAGTGAACTTGAAATAAAGCCGGTAACAGTTCCACAGTTTAGGGGTTCTACATCAAGACCTCCCACAAATGGTCTCAAATTTCCTCTTCTAATGGATGTTTTGTTTTGGTTCTAGGGAAGGCAGAAACAAAACAAGCGTACGACCACGTTCTTCCAGTTCTGCAATGCAGATTCAGGGATCTTGTTGTGTACAGATGTGGCAGCTAGAGGGCTGGATATTCCTGAAGTGGACTGGATTGTTCAGTATGACCCTCCAGATGACCCCAAGGTAACTGGCATCCTCTAGTTATCTGCTCAGGTTCCCTGAGAAGTACCCCATCCCACAGATTATTCTGCATGTTGTTCCAGTCACGCTTCAGCGTGCAGCCATACAGCGACTCTGCAGTATCTCACTGATGCTCACACTGTTTGGGGCTTTCACAGGACCCAGAAAGGGTGTGTGCAAGGAAATTTGAGAGGCATCAGTGGGACTTAACTTAGGAACGTTGCCTGCTTGGGGCAGTCTATTAAGAGCAATAGATGTCAGAAGAATAAAATGTGCTTATGGAGATAGATGCCATTCTTTAGTATATGTAGTAAAATAAGTTTTTTTAGGTATTTTCAACAAAAGGTAGATTATATAAGTTGTCATCCATTTGAATGTTTCCAAAAGCCCTTATGAAGTTGAAGCACACTTATTAGTCATTTGATTGGATAATAGAACTAATGTGAATGTCCTGTCCAGCTCTCCTTGGCCTCAGTACTATCTTTGTGGGGATGGTGCCTGCAGAAGGGATGGGGGATCACTAGTTTTGGGGAGCATGGTGATAGGATGTGTGGCAACCACCAAGGGTGCCGTGCAAACCAGTGTGTTACCTCAGGTTTTCTCTCTCCACCAAAGGAGTACATTCACCGTGTGGGCAGAACAGCCAGAGGCCTGAATGGAAGAGGGCACGCCTTGCTCATTTTGCGCCCTGAAGAATTGGGTTTCCTTCGTTACCTGAAGCAATCCAAGGTAAAGACCTTCACTTGGAAAACCTTACACTGGGGACAGATTCCTCTCTAGAGGAATTGTTTGCCAGTGCACATGGCCTCAAGCACCATTTCTAGATGTGTCCAAGGGGTTCCAAGTTGTCGCCATTCTGTTAGGACGGTTGGTGCGCAGTTTAGCAAATGAGGTTTCTGTGGGTCTCATCCAGGAAATATGAGCCAAAAACTACCCACAAAGCACTGTGCTTGAGCCTGTGTCACTCAAGGGGCGTCCCTGTCTTCATCTGGTGTCTTCACCTCACCCACAGCTGCAGGGAGCCCATCCCCTTCTACCCCTTCCTCTTCCGGGCCCCAGTCCTTGCCTGGCAGTTAGCTCTTTCTTGTCTGTAATCTCTGACTAAAAAGATAACTTCAGCCCTAAATCCCCTCTTTTGTCACGAGCTCCAGCATGGCTACTTTATATTACCTTTCCTCAGTCTGCTGTTTTGAAAAGTGGGTTCGGTTTTAACTCCTCTGATTCTGGTTTCAGTCCACCCTCATCTGACTTTGGCCTGTCTGTTGCCAAGTCTTGTGAATACTTGTCCAGCCTTGTCTTTCCCGACGTTTGCCTTCTCATTGGCACGTGTTTCCTGGTGGAATTTCCCCCACCCCCCAACTAGAAGCAGTTCCTAGAAATTGCCATCCGGCCTTTGCAGTTTTTCTCTAGCTACCTGGTTCCTGGTTCCTCTTGGGGGGTCATCGCTGATCTCATCCCTCCTTCATATGTCCCCAGTACAGGTGCTCATCAGATTGCCTGCCCACTCACCTGTCTCCCTCCAGGGCTGCAGGGCCCGGGACTCGGGCACCTGTTCTTTTCCCCCAGCACCTGCACGGGCACTTTTCCAGTTGTCTCATAAGAGATGACTGGTAAGAAATCCCTTCTGTAGGAGTTGGTGGTCAAGGTGACCTGGTGTCACAAACCCCAGTCCCAGGGCAGTGTGGTGTCGGAACAGCTTTCCCAACACTGAGAGAAGAGCTAGTGGTTCTGTAAACTAGAAGCTAAAAGCTGTTTCATCACGTTGCATCTACAGATTGATTGTTTAGAGAAGAGGGCTTCAGTGCATCATTGTCCCATTCAGTTTCATACCTTTTCTTTGAGGAGGGTTCCATTCAGTATGCATTAGGAGAGGGAAGGTGCACCTCTCCCACTGGCATTGGGAGACAGGGAAACAGGTGTCTGGCCCGTGAAATTGAAATTCCACAAGTCTTTTCCCTTCCGTCTCATCAGTGACTGATGAGCTGCATCAGACCAACCCGGTTTACTAACCTGCATGCTTTTGTTTTCTAGGTTCCATTAAGTGAATTTGAGTTTTCCTGGTCCAAAATTTCTGACATTCAGTCTCAGGTATGTGGGAGGGCATCCCAGCCCTGCCTCTGTAGTGTCTCATTGACAGTCACTCTCCTCCAAGTCTCCCTGTCCATAAAGGGGGAAATCTGGACTTAAGTGACCACTGCTGTGTCTGTGGTGCTGGTGAGCACATTCCTATACCACCTACCTGGTTTCAGTCTGCACCTTACATGAATTTTGTCATTATTCTTACTGCACCCTGATTTTGCAGTTATTACAAAGCTTGGAGCAAGTGTTTTGGAACAAATGTTATAGATGAATTGTGCATTCTTGTATTAAAGCCAATATTTCTTTCTGTTTCAGCTTGAAAAACTGATTGAAAAGAACTACTTCCTTCATAAGTCAGCCCAGGAAGCATATAAGTCATACATTCGAGCCTATGATTCCCATTCCCTGAAACAGATCTTCAATGTTAATAACTTAAATTTGCCTCAGGTTGCTCTGTCATTTGGCTTCAAGGTGCCTCCTTTTGTTGATTTGAGTATCCTTTTCTCTGTGGTTATGAATTTGTCCAGGAACTATGGGCCGGAAGCTTGACCAGGGGCCTTGGGGCTTAGCACTCAGGTTGACTTATGTGCTCTGGCTGAGGCCTGGGGCCCAGGTGGTCATCTCCGTCACTGACCTCATGTCAGTGCTCGCATGGGGTAGTCAGGGTGGAGACGACAGAGACGAGGCAGTTTATGGCTTTAAAAAAGGAAAATGGAATTTGAGTGGCAGACAGAGCCAGGGAAGTTGTAATATGTAAGTATTAACTGGGTTTAAAAATCCTACCTGCTAGTGTTAGCCCCCCGTTGTGTGGCCACTCCTGATAAAAGTGTTCACGTTGTGGTGGCTCAGGGAGGGGTGGTGGGGCCCCTGGTATACAGCTGGCTGGTTCTCCCCTAGGTGGTGGTTTGGAGTTGGCTGTCTTTGTGTTGCTGGATTTCCTTAATGCCCCCTTTAGATGTGAACAGCAATGACGGCAAAGTTAGAAAGCGAGGCGGTGGCGGTGGATTTGGCTACCAGAAAGCCAAGAAAGTCGAGAAGTCCAAGATCTTCAAACACATAAGCAAGAAGCCATCTGATGGCAGGCAGTTCTCTCACTGAAGAAATACCTTTGTCCCGAAATGGATTTTCTTTTTCTTGCTGTAAGAAAGGAAATTTGTGTTACTTTAGGATTTGGACTCATCTAATGAGTATGAATTGACTTGGGTCGCCAGCACTGAGATTTCCAGTGAGTCTCCTTTTTAGGGATATAAAACAGGTCACGATGTCTTGATTGCCCAAGAGCAAAGCAAGGCATCTTTTTAGTCTTTGTGATGATAGGATGTTTCTAAGTGTGAATCTTTTTTTTTTCCCCAAACTTGTTACTGTTTTAATGTAATTCTTTTGATACCTTGCCTTCCTAGTGTCTGAAGCCTTTTGTGACTTGGATTGCTGTGTCAGCCTGCCAGAAGGGGCAGGTGACCGGACATTGGACAGGTGGTGGTGGTGCAGAAAATTGTCTCAATTTTTTTTTGGTTTCAGTTTTTTCTTGGACCTTAATAGTAGTTTTTTGATCTCTCCTGAAAATGTTGCTGTGTGAAAGGGCAGAGAGCTTTGGGAAATCCCTAAGAAGCACCTTCAGTTACAGGAGCACTGGGCTTTTATATGCCAGGCTTCAAAACAGTGAGTCTTTCTCCATTTTACTTTTTCAGGAGTAAGAAATATGGGTTGTCATTGTTATTTGAATAAAGCGCCCCTAGCGGTCCTGACTTTGAGAGTAGGTTGGGGGAAATCCCAGATTTTTGAGTGTCATTTACAAATGTAGTCTCTGCTGTTCTCCGTTTGGTAACTTAGCAGACTAAGGCACAAAGAACGGTGCCACTCCAGTCAAATTTGTTTCTTTGAAGTGGTTTCAATTTTGGTGAGTCCTTCCAACTCGAAATACGTCCAACAATATTTAGAAGGCAAAAGCATCTTTTTGAGAAAAGCTGCCTCTTCCAGATCCATGAAACTAAAATAGATTTATGGTGAAAACTGAAAATGAGCACACAACAGAATGAACAGCAGAGTCAGTGGTTTGATCAGATGGGGGTTTTTGTTGTAGTAATTTTTGATTTCTGGTGTGTTTGATGTTTTATTTCTAGTGTGTTTTATAACGGCAAAATGGTTATTACATTTTGTAGTAATTTAAAACCAAAGTTGCTAGCATCATTTTGCTGTTGTACCAGTTAATATTCATAGATTCCAATTAAATGTGCTAAGAATATTAAATGCTGAAGAAACAATCTGGTAAACAGCATTCCAGTAGGAAAAGAATGACACTGTCCCACATCTGGGCTTGACCACTGTTCCCCTGCTGGATGTGCTGGGCTTCAGACCTTGATTGCTGGACTTCTGGCATTTAATAACTTTTTCTTTACAGTGACTTTTCTTTGTTTCAGAATAATCATGTTTCAAAAAGTACACAAAAGCAGAGAAGAATATTTAATCACTGGAACAGAAGTAAATACTGTTGATATTTTGATACTTAATCTTCCAGTGTTTTGTATACATACTTTTTAATTTTTTTTATCAAAAGTGAAGTAAGTGATCCTCTACCCAGTATTTGTAACCATCTTGTTTCATAAGTTATTTTCCTGTGTCATTAAACAATTACATCAACTTTGTATCATTTATTACTGCTTTCACCTTGCTTGGTCCGCCTGGACTTGAGTCCTGGATGCAGGCCTACCTCACCCAGACTGGCTCTTCTTGTTACATTGTGTCTGGTATCCACTGGTCTTGCCATTTGTGAGAAAAGCATATAAACAGAAGTGGAAAGATTATTCTTATTCCTATAATGGCTAACCTCAGGACTTGCTGGGAGTCCTGTATGAGATTATGCTCTCAAGGCCAGTCCAGCCTAGGGACATCCAGACAACCAGACCTCACCTGCCTGGCCAGGATTCACATGGGAGGGAGCTGGTCACCAGAATCTGCAAGGCCCATTTACACACAGAGAAGACCCCTTAAGTCCCTGTGCCAAGAGCACAGCTGCAGGTGGCATGCGTGGGGCCATTTGACCAAGAGGATTGAGTGGCCTCTTCAGCCAGCGAAGCCAGGCAGCACAGGCCGGAGCCAAGCAGATCACTATATCCAAGTAGGAACTTTTGGGTCCCCCGGGGCAGGTGTTGTTATTGCAATTTCTAGATTTCTTTTGGTCTTAACTGCCCAGGTGCAAGCTGAATTCAAATAAAAAAGGATCTTGTTTATGCAAAAATGCATAGTGGTTAAAAACAAGTGCTCTGGAACCAGAATGCCTGGATTCCGATTCCAGTTCTGTTTCTTTCCTGGGCCTATTGAATGAGTAGAACAAAGTTCCAAACCCTATTTTGTAACGTGGTACAAACTGAATGCAGGAACATGTAAGATACTAGGATGGTGTCCCGTATGAAGCACTCAGTTCCTGTTGGCTGTCTTTATCTGTACAGAAATCCTATATGAAAGGCCTGCTGCCCAATAGCAGTAGGAACAAGGACTCTGAAAAGCCTGAACCAGCTTGGGCTTTTTGGAGAATAGACCAAGGATTTTTGACAGTCCAGATCCCCTGGAATTCTGATCAGACCTAGGTTTTAGGAAGTGCTCCAATCTTGTCATACCTTCTTAAGACAACCATCAGGTAGATTAATGCAGTTTTCAAGGCTACTTGTCAGACTGGGTGTTCTGGTAGAATAGTGACTTCATAAACCGTAAATCTTTATGAATTAAGATCCTGCTATGTGCCAGAAACCGTGGAGGACGCACATGCATGTGGCTGAGCTCTTAGGAGCCTTGGAGGTCTAGAGAAGTTGTCATATAACATTGTTTTCCAAGTCATGTGACAGATGCAGATACATAGAGATACCCCAGCTATTTCTAAGCCTGGAAATTCTGCATCCTTGGATTCTGGTGGACTTAGGCTGAAAAAGAGGTGTTGGAACCTTCTCTACCTGTGGACAACAGACTTCTGTTCTGGGACATGAGTTCCCAAATGCCACATAAGAAATGTACCACACAAGAAACCCTGAGAATTTTCAGATATTTCTTGCCCCATGCCCAGGAGATTTAGCAGAGCAAAGGAATCTGATTCTCAGCACTCTAGGTGTGGGAACATCCAGTCTAGAATACAAACACATACATGATCTTGCTATCATCTTGCAAAATTAAAATGCCCAAGACAGGAAATGATGTTCGTGTATTTAGTCATCCACAAAGCAGGGTGGCCAGAGGAGACACCTAAGACTTCCCAGTAAGAAACAGCTGTGCCTTTGTTTGAATGCCTCATGCGGGAAAGCACAGCGTAGGGCAGCATAACAGCCTTGGCCCCCATGCCTCCCCCAGCCAGGCAGTCTCAAGATCCCGCGACAGTGTTCCATTCAGTTGGGATCCAGCTGGTTGGTATTAACACAGAAGATGTCACATAGAGACAGCCATTCTTCCCTCTAGGACCCAGCATCTTCATTTGTTTGAGGGGCCGACCATAATCTGATCTCCTGCCTGTGTTCAGAGAGCATGCCATGAAAGCCCTGGTGGGTTGTCAGGATCACTTCCCATTGGAAAGCAGGAAAGCCTCTCCTGTAGTCAGAAGGGCTATGACTTATGTATAAACGGGAAGGCTTCCCAGGTGCCGCTAGTGGTCAAGAATCCATCTGCCAGTGCAGGAAACAGAGCGTAGGTTCAATCCCTGAACTGAGAACAACAGAAAAGGGATCTGATGGGTCAGAAGCAAAGCAAACAATGTCTTCTCGGACTTTCCTGCTTTCGTACACCCTCCCCACGATGAAAACGTCATGGTTTCGGATGCTTTAGGCCAATAAAGCTAGAGAGGTGTCATACAATTCCTGCGAGTCCGCATCTCGCCAACAGGGGGCGCCTTCAGCCGACCGACCTCTCTGCGCCGGATCCCGGGATTGATCGTCCTCAATTTGTCGGCAGAGGAGGGCGATAGGGAGGTCCCTACCGCTACCCAGGGGGAGAGTGGGGGCGGTCACTCGCCAGGTTCCATCTTGCTCAGGTTAGGCACTAGTGTCCCTAGATGCAGATGGGACACAGCAGCGAGCCTGCGCCCTTGATCCCCGACAGAGCGGGCGGTGCTGGCCGACGGCACAGGAGGCGTGGCTTGCAGCCCTGATGTTAACCAGGGCCGTCTTGCCTGGAAAATCCCCGTGGACGGAGGAACCTGGCTGCCCGCAGTCCATGGAATTGGAGTCAAACGCGACTTTATAGCGATTGAGCACGCAGGGTGATAGAGGAAAAATTTTAAAGATCAGAAACCACACGAGCAGTGGTCTCAACTTTGTTCAGATAAAGTGTATTTGAGCATCTAATAAGGGTAAACCAGGTAATAACTAGATCAGGTCGCTCAGCTGGTAAAGAATCGGCCTGCAATGCAGGAGACACTGGTTCCATTCCTGGATTGGGAAGATCCTCTGGAAAAGGGAAAGGCTACCCACTCCAGGATTCTGGCCTGGAGAATTCCATAGACTACAAGTCCATGGGGTTGCAAAGAATCAGACACCACTGAGTGACTTTCACTTTATGACTTGCCTGGTGGCTCAGACTGTAAAGAGTCTGCATGAAGACTATGGTCCGTGGGGACACAAAGAGTCAGACACAACTGAGCAACTTCACTTTCACTTCACTTTTTTAAGGGTAGAACTCCAGCAGTATAGGGGTGATGCTGATGTCCTTCTAGAAGCTTACTGTGAGAAGGATATGAGATAAATACCAGGACAATGTACTATACACAGAAAATAACCATCTCCAAGGGTTAAGCGATCCAGAGCAGCTTTGGGAAGGTGTGACGTCCGAGTTGAGTCTTGAATGAGGATTTACCTAGAGCAAAAGGGATGAAGGAAGGGGGAATCCAGGTGTCCAGGTAACATGAACGCATAAGCAAAGGCAAAGAGGAAGCAGCTTAGGGTATTTATAAAACAAGAAGAGCACCATACACTTTATTGGGTATCTGTAAGGATTCTAGGATGAACTTCCCAGGTGGTGATAGTGGTAAAGAACCTGGCTGCCAATGCAGGAGACAGAAGACAGGAGGGTTAGATCCTTGGGTCGGGAAGATCCCCTGAGGAGGGCATGGCAGGCCACTCCAGTATTCTTGCCTGGAGAATTCCATGGACAGAGGAGCCTGGTGGGCTGGGATCCATAGGGTCACAAAGAGTCAGATACTAAAGCAACTTAGCATGCACACACACAAGGATTTCTATGAACCAGTATGATAAGCCTTTCAGAAATGTTCACTGCTATTAGCAGAACAGGACATGTATTTTAGGAGGCAGTGAGAATCCAGGCAGCGAACCTGGGCAGAAGTTAGAGAAAGGAGGCTGGAAAGCCAAGCCATGAAGTTTGGATTTGGATTTGGTTTGCCATGGAGAGAAAGCAGGTGCTATATCAAATTGTGTATTAAGATTCATGCTGGGTAATGGGTGTTTATGGTGGAGATATTGTTGCCTTGTGGCTTAGTCGCTCAGTCGTGTCAGACCCCCTGGTCTGTAGCCCACCAGGCTCCTCTGTCCATGGGATTCTCCAGGCAAGAATACTGGAGTGGGTTGCCATTTCCTCCTGCAGGGGATCGTCCTGACCCAGGGATCACATCTCCTGCACTACAGATGAATTCATTACCATGGAGCCACCAGGGTAGCTTAGGATGGAGAGGACCAGGGTGAAACTGGAGATGGGGAAAGGCAGGAATTAGGAAAAGAAGCACAGATATGAGACATTGTCATGCTGTAGTCCTCCAGACACACACCAATGGAGGCGGGGGTGAAACCAGAGTGGCTCGAAAAAGACCGTGTGCTGACTCCAAAGACAGGGTAGCAGAGAGAAAGGTGGTGCCTTTATCAAATACAGAGACACCGACGTGTCACCTTGTGCCTGGAACCTAACTCATCAGCTCACTCTCCTCCTCTGACTAGTGAAAAGCAATCCCTGCCTTGTAGGATTGTTGTAAGAATGAAATAAATCAACAAATGCAAAGCAGCTTCTGACACAGCAAGGACTGAATGTTTTAACCCTCTCGTCTCCCATTATGAAAATGCTGTCTTGTGTTGCCTTGCAATTATTTCATGTGGCAACGTTTTAGTTTCTGGGCCAGTTCATCAGCATACATACAAATATTTTCCATGTCTCCAATTTTCTTACTGATCATTTTTTACTTTGTGCTTACACCTACCTCATATGGAAATTTTCTTCTTTTGTTTCTTGATGTCTCTGCGTCTAGACCAGTGGTTCTCAACGAAGGTAAGTTTGTCTCACAGGGGACTTTTGACAATGTCTGCGGACATTTTTGGTCATCACAGTTGGGAGGAAAATGCAGCCAGCACTTGGTGGGCAGGAGCCAGAGATGGTGCTAAACATCCAAGAGTGCACAGGACAAGCCCCCATAACAGAGAATTATCCAGCCCAAAATGTCAGCAGCATCAAGAATGGGAAGCCCTGATCTAGACCCACCTTGAGGGCATGGCTGGATCTTATTTATCTTTGTACCCCTTGGTTCTAGCACAGAATGTGGGCTTAATAAATAGGGATCAAATAGAAAAGAAATCAGGAAATTTATCATTTACGGGCAGGAAAAGGGACTTCATTTGGAGCAAGTCAATGTTGAGAATTCAGCAGGATCCCAGGGGAAGATGCATGGAGGACCAGAAGTCAAAAGAGAATTTGGAGCAGGAATGGAGCCATTCCACCACCCATGAGAATGGTGTCGAGTAACTGCTTTGTATGAGGCGCTGTGCTAGATGCTGTGGCATCAGAGGTGAGCAATTGCATCCTTACTTGTAAAGAATTCGTGGTCCACGGGAGGTAGAGACACAGAGAAGTAAATCCAGTAGGAGCAGAGCTTGTGGGGGCCCCGAGGATGGGCCACTAATACTGCCTGGGAATTCATGGATAACGTGAACATTGACCAGAGGCCAGGAGAGAGCTCCTGGGTGAAGAAGAGAGAGACTGGAGGATATTCCAGACAATGGGAATTGCTCTTGCCAAGAGAGAATGGTGGGAACGCTGACTGAGCTGCATGAAAAGATGGTAAGGAGTGAGGTGTGTGGTGGGGAATAGCAGATATTTGGAAAAGGGTGAAGCATTTGTGGGTGGACAGAAAGAGGGTGGTGAAGAGTTTTGAACAGTAGCCACTTGGTATCCTGGGTAATGAGCCCCAATTTCCTGTTAAGTAAAAGGATTCTTGAACCGCCACCTTGTCTAAGTCAAGAGCTGTTGTAGTGTCCTGGGAAGGTACTGCTGCTTACTTTTTTAGGATAGACAAGGCTTAACCATATCCTTGGGCAAAGGAGAGAGAGATTGAAGATAGAAAAGAGAAAGTAAGGGTAGTTGACAAAGAAGCTTGGCAGAGAAGGCTGGCAGGTGAGTAATTGATTTAAGTAGGACACTTGGCTGTTGGGTGTCTTCCTCATTCTCAGTAAAGTTAAGAAGTATTTGTTTCCTAAGAGCGTCCCAGAGCATACTTGGCTTTGAGGTGTACGGTAGCATTCTAGGTCCCCTGGCACCAGGGCCTGGGGGGTTTTCCGCTCCATAGGAATCCAGGTGAAAAGACCAGATTCTGGGTAGGACAGGAGTACCTAAGATATGTTGGGATCTGTGGCAGCCAAAATAATGCCCCCCTTCAATAATGCCCACATCCTAATCCCCAGAAACCATGACTACATTACCTTATGTGAGGAAAGAAGTTTTGTGCATGTGATTAAGGGATGATCTTGAGATGCAATGTTATCCTGAATTATCCAGGATGGGCCCACTGTCATCACAGGGATGCTTATAAGAGGAAGGCAAGAGGGTCAGAGAAGGTGACAACAGAAGCAGAGATCAGAGAGTCGGGGAGAGATTTGAAGGTACTGCCCAGCCAACTTTGAAGATGGAGGAAGGGCTGTTAGCCAAGGAGTGTAGACAGAAGCTGGAAGCTGGAAAAGGCAAGGAAACCTTCTCCCTGGAGCCTCGAAAATGCTCTGCTGACACTTGAATTTTAGTTCAGGGAGGCCCACTTTGGACTTCTGATTACTGTAGGATAAATTTGTGCTGTTTTATACCACTAAGTGTATGGTAATTCATTACAGCAGCCATAGGAAACTAATATAGCATCTTTCCCCCATTTCCAGTTGAAAGACTTTGCACGCGTGCACATTTCGCGGGATTCTTGGCAACCATTTAGAAGACAGAATCTGTAAAACACTGGACTTCTCCGTTCAACCTTGGAACAGGGTTCACAGCTGTGGAAACTGGAGTTTAAATCTTAATAGAACTGCACAGGAATTGAAGACGCTTTAAAACAAGCTATATTTTGACCTCAAATTAGGCATCTGGCAGTCTCATTACAGACTCTCCTGCAGACCCCAGTGTGGCAAGGAATTAAATTCACCAGCATTCTCTGCTTCAGAGGAAGTGTCCTCTGAGAATTCCAGCTGGATTGAACCTTCTTCATCTGTGATGGACAGAGCACAGCAATGTCCCTAAAGTGTTTGTTTCCCTTAATCCTTTCAAATGCCTTTGGGGGAATAAACGGAAGTGCAGTGGTTGAAGTCTTCAGTTTTTTAGCGCACCTTCATTTCCTTCAACTCTAAGTAACTGCTTTGCATGCCAGAATAGGTTACCATAGCAATATTTTCTGAGCAATAGGTGGGCTGAATTGCACTACTGAAGACTCACAGGAGAAAATATGAAATAACAACCTGAGAAAGTCCAGCCAAGCTGCAGAGCCTCGAGGCTATTAAAACAAGGGGCTCAATGGGTTCCCTTGTGATCGATCAGAAAAGCTGTAGCCCCCAGCTCAAATCAAGTGCTGTGTGGTCAACTGTGAATCACCCCCAAAATCCCCACCTCCTCATCTCCAAGTCACCCATTCATGAAGCTCAAATGCTCAAAACAAATGAGGAGAGGGGGAATCTTTGAAATTCATATCCACGAGGGGTACTTGACAAAGCTTTCCTATGGGAATCCTGGGAAGGTTGTGGTCATCGTGCCAGGGTAACTTTTGGATCTTTCTGTATCCCCACATAAAAAGAGAGCAACCAGGGAGCAAAAAAATACACAGGAAAAAAAAGAAAAAGCCACAGGCAATAATTACAACAAAAAGTAGGTTACAGAGAATCCTGTTGAACACCGCAGCACAAGTGGGTGGGACAAAGCAGCCAACAGCCACAGATCTGTTTGTTATTGGCAAAATGCAGGAGGAAATAATGGGAAACCATGCAGTAGCCAATGGACCTAAGAACAGGAGCAGCCCCAAAATTACCAACAAAGGGGCAATTTGAGACCAGCTGCTGAAACTGGAGGTTTGCCCACTCTATTGTGAGTAAGGGCAAAGTCAGAAGGACTGGAGGAGTCTAGTCCCTTTGAACTCTTTTTGATAGCTCCATTGAGATATAATATACAGGTATATTGGGCTTCCTAGGTGGTGCTAGTGGTAAAAAACCTGGCTACTAATGCAGGAGATGTAAGAGACTCGGATTTGATCCCTGAGTCAGGAAGATCCCCTGGAGGAGGGCTTGGCAACCCACTCCAGTATTCTTGCCTGGAGAATCCCCATGGACAGAGGAGCCTGGTGGGCAAGAGTCCACAGGGTCACAAAGAGTTGGACTCGCCTGAAGCAACTTTGCACACACTCGTAGAGGTATATTTCTATATAATTCTAGTACCATACAATTTCACCCCCTGAAAGTATTTTTCATGTATTCAAGAAGTTGTACAACTATCATCACAATCAATTTTAGAACATTGTCACCACCTCAAAAAACAAACCTGTACCCATTAACAGTTTCCTCATTCCCCTGCCTCTGGTCACTGACAATAACTAATATACTTTCTGTTTTTATAAATGTACCTATTCTGTATCTTTCTTATAAATGGAATCATATAATATGAGGTCTTTTGCACCTGGCTTGTTTCACTTAACATGTTTTCAAGGTTTATCCATGTTGTCACATGAATTTTTCAGGGCTTCCCAGGTGGCTCAGTGGCAAAGAATCTGCCTGCCAGTGCATGAGATGCAAGAGACCCAGGTTTGATCCCTGGGTTGGGAAGATCCCCTGGGGGAGGAAATAGCAACCCACTCCAGCATTCTTGCCTGGAAAATTCCACGGACAGAGGAACCTACCTGGCGGGTACAGTCTGTGCTGTTACAAAGAGCTGGACACGACTGAGTGACTGAGCACCCTCACATGAACTACATTCCCTTTTAAGGCCAAATAATAATCCACTGTATGAATATACCAAATTTTATTTATACATTTGTCCATTGATTGACACGTGGGTTGTTTCTGTGTTGGGGTGTTATAAAGAATGCTGTCATGAACATTTGTGTACAAGTACTTACGTGGACACAAATTTTCATCTCTCTTGGAGTAGAATTGCTGAGTCAAATAGTAACTCATGATTAATTTGTTTTGTGGAACTGCCAGGCTGTTTTCCAAAGTGTCTGCACCATTTACATTTTTAACAGCATTGTACGAAGGTTCTGATTTCTTCACATCCTTGACGACACTGGTTATCATCCAACTGTTGATTGTAGCCATCTTAGTAAGTGTAAAGTGATGTCTCATTGTGGTTTTGATTTTTATTTCTTCGTTAACTAATGATGTCATGAAGATTTTCCTCCATGTTATCTTCAAAAAACTGCAGAGTTGTAGATCTTACATTTTGGTCTTTGATCTATTTTAGTTAATTTTTGTATATGGTGTGAAGTAAGCATCTAACATCATTCTTTCACGTGTAGATATCCAGTTGTTCCAGAACCATTTTTTGAAAAGGATGTTCTTTCCCTCATTGGATGGTCTTGGCATCGATGTCAAAAGCCAACTGGCCATAAATATATGGGGTTATTTTTGGACTCTCTATTCCAGAAGTCTGTTTTATCTCTCCTTATGCCAGTACCACACTATTTTGATTATTCTGACTTCATAGTAACTTTTAAACTTGGGGATTATGAGTCCTACAACTCTATTTTTCTTTTACAAAATTACTTTGGCTATTTGGGGGGGATCCCTTAAGATTCCGTATAAATTTTAGGATCAGGTTTTTTATTCTGTGAGAAGGCCATTGTGATTTTGATAGGGATTACATTGAATTTGTAGATCACACTGGGAAGTATTTCTGTCTTAACAATATTGTCTTCCAATGCATGGGCATAAGATGTCTCCCTATTTATTAAAGTCTTTTAAAATTTCTTTCAGCAACATTTTGTAGTTTTAATTTACAAGTCTTGAACCTTTTTGGTTGATTTTATTCCTAAGTATTTTATTCTTTTTAATGATATTGTAAATGAAATTTAGAATTTCCTTTTTTGGATTACTAATTGCTTGGGTATGGAAATATAATTCATTTTTGCATGTCGATCTTATTGCCTGCAACTCTGATGGATTTGCTTATTCTCATAGTTTTTTGTAAATTCTTTAGTGTTTTCTTCATATAACATCATGTCATCTGTGACATGTCTTCGTTCTTTCTTTCTGATTTGGATGCCTTTTATATATTTTCTTGTCTAATTGCTGTGGCTTAAACTATGGTGAACAGAAGTATTGAAAGTGGGCATCCTTGTTTTGTCCCTAATCTTAAGGGGAAAGCTTTTAGACTTTCATCATTGAATGTGATGTTAGCTATGGGTTTCTCATATATATCCTTTATTATGTTAACAAAGTTCTCTTCTAATCCTAGTTTATGTATTGTTTTATCTTGAAAGGGTGATAGATTCCTCAAATGCCTTTTTTGCCCTGCATGCACAATTTTTTTTAAAGATTTGGAAACAACACTCAAAGATTACCCTATATTTATTCTCTATTTCATGTTTAAAACATACCAAAAACAGAAAGTTTTATTTTCCATTGTGATTGACTGCCATTAGCCTTTCTTAAAGTCAGTAAGGAAACTAACGGCTAGTATTTGGCTGGGGAAGTTTTTAAACAAAGACAGTCTGAGGATTTCCAGAATTTGTCATGGAATCAATCATGGCAGGGAAAGGGGTGGGTCTGGTTGTAGTGACTTCCTCATTCCTGTATCATTTCACCCTCAATAAAGAAGACTATGGTACTGGTAGCTTCATATCTTGCCAACAGAATATATATGTTACTCAAAAGAGACAACAAGGACTAGCAGCTCTTTTGGGTGAATTCAACTGACAAATCACTGAGGAAACAGAAAAATCTCCACTGGACCATAGAGGCATAACACAAGAGACTTGAGAAAGAAAAACAGAGAAAATCCTCCATGACAAGATCATCGGGGAAGTGAAAAGCAATTTGAATGGAGAGATTTATAACACAAAATGTGAGTGCCTTTAAGGCGGCTTAAGTCAAATTTATCTATTTCTTTAAAAGATTTGCAATAAAAATCAATAGACAGCTAGTTTATTAAAATTGTTGCGAAGAAAGGGAAAAGAAATATACACATATTTCTACAACTAAGAATGAAATATGAACCACAATGAGTTACCACTTCACACCTGCTACGATGTGTATAGTTTTAAAAACAACAAGTGCTGGTGAGGATGTGGAGAAATTGTAACTCTCACACTTTGCTGGGTAGAATGTAAAATGGTACAGTTGCTGTGGAAAGCAGTTTCCATCCTAGCATCCTGTGTTTTTCTTTCTTCTTTTCAAATCCTACCCATCGACAAGTCCCAATACTTATAACACCTCCTCCAGGAAGCCCCTCCCCACTGCTGTCACCCCACTGAAGTTATCTCCTGTGTTTTTTGAATAGTAACTTATGACTCTTTGTTAGACATCATCTTATATTGCTCTCAACCTATTTAATGTGCACTTTTTCATCCATCTGATTGTGTCTTCACCATCCTATCTCATCACAGATATGGCAGGCGTGGTTCCCCGGGACACAGATGCAAGGATGGAGACTGATGTGCGGGAAGTTTATTGGGGTGTGACTCAGAGCAAAACATCACCTTCTGGGGCTGAGAGAGAAGCTGTGCTGAGACGCAGTCTCCAAAAAGTCACAGTTAAGCCCCTTGGTTCTGAAGCTGAGATGACCCATCTGAGTCTCAGGTTGGGAAATGTGGACTGAGACTTTATACTGCGTGTTGATCTTGACTGAAGGGTCCTGGCAGGGGCTGCAACCTGGGCCAGGAACTTTCTTCAGTGAAGGCAATTCCAGATGATCTCGGGGGTAGAGGGCTGTTGGCAGCAGCTTCTCCAGCAGCCAGGGGACTGAGTCCTTCTATCCTAAAAGTGGAACTGGGTGTCAACCCTGAGGGCTAAGAGTAAGTCAGGAAAGAAAAGGGGAGACAGATGGAAAAGAGGAAAAACGGGAGGGGTCCATCGGGTTACCTTGGGTCTTGTTTGGAGCCAGATGTAATAAAGTAGTCACTCCCTTATTAGGGTGATGAGCTGCAAGGAGGCGAGAGAAACACCATGCAGGGTGGTGAAGTGTCCTGTCTAAGGGGCTCTGCTGGTCGCTGGCTGAGCCAGGATTTGTGCCCACGAGTGTCAGGCTCAGACTGAGTCCCCCTTCACTGTCCTCCTGGTTGGCACACTGAGCCTCCAGTAACAGTAAGTAACATCATCATTTGGAAAGTATCTGGAGATGCTGAAGGAAAAGTAGGCGCAAAATCAAGAAAGACAATTTTGCAAATCCTCTGCTTTCTCTGTAATCCTTAGAGACTGAAAGAAAAAGTTCACAGAAGGAAAATAATTCTGGGCATGATAGAAGTATTTTTGAAAGGTAAACGTTGCCTAAAATGAGCATATCCAGAGACCAGACTTTCTATAAAGCTCAGAAAAGAATTCAAACTTTTGGAGATAAGAGTGTGCCTGGAATATGATGGAAATCTGAAATTACAAACATCAAAGAAAGTCCATGGTGGAGGCATGATAATGACTCCCTCTTACCACCCGCAGAAGATCAAATTCCATTGAAGAGAAAGATCCAAACGACAGCAGCGGCAGGGAGGAGGAAGTGGGGGGCAAAGGTGAGCCCAGCTGGCATGATTTGGGCAACTTGAAAGTATTATTCCCACTTCCAACTTCCAAAGCTCATTTAACGGTCAGTTATCACACCAGGGGAATAGGGACCACGGAGACCATTCCTGCAGTTCAAGAACCTGAATTTCTCTCAGAACACCACTCTTCTCTCCTGCTTCTCCCCACACTTGGAAGGAATTAAAGTCCAAGGCTTCTAGAAATCATAATACCTTCTTCCCCCAAGGATATTGGGCAGAATTGGGGTTTTCATCCAAGAGTGTGAGGCAGGACAGTGAGTGAGGGATTTTTCCTAGAATCTGTACTTAAATCCATGCCTTTTTCAAAATATTTCATGCTTCTCTCTCACACCTTGCAGTTAAAATTCACCAGCATGCTAGAGATTGGTAGGATATTTCTTTTTGGCTCTCTATATTCATCCTGTAAAGCTATACATTAAATTTACCAAATATCATCTGATCTTGATTTATTTTTCTAGTCTGTACTTCTCTACATGGGGTGTTTCCTAGTTCACTTTTCCGAATGAAGAGACTCAGAGACCTTTGATTTTGTTTTCTAAGCACAGTTTTCTTTTGCTCCTCTGAGGCTAGAAATGGCAACCATTGGTCCTTCTAGGACTGACGGCTCAGTTACAGGTGTGTGTGTGTGCTCAGTCACTCAGTTGTGTCCGACTCTTTGCAACCCTATGGACTTTGTAGCCCAGGTTCTTCTGTCAGTGGGATTTTTCCAGACAAGAATTCTGGAGCAGGTTGCTATTTCCTCCTCCAGGGGAGAACTCACGTCTCCTGCCTCTCCTGTATTGGCAGGCTGATTCTTTACCACTGAGCCACCTGGGAAGATCCGAAGTTAAATCAACTGGTCCTTGAAGCTCAGATAGGGTGCAGGATAAAAATTAGCCTGCAGGGGGGAATGTGAGTAATTCCAGATCTCATTACAGCCCTCCTTCTCAATTTTGCCTTTCTGCTTAAAATGTAGAAGTCCACCTAGACAACCCCTCTCTTCCATGCTCCCCCTTGTTTTCCTTATTCTGCTTTAACTTCTTCCCATGCTGGGAGGTAGCCTATGGGAAGATGAGCCAGAGGGCAGAGCTCTCAGTTCAGTGGGGCCAGCCTGGGATGTGACCTATTGGTGCAAGGTCCTCGTGGTAGTCTTTATTATCATCACTGACGCTGGAGAACTTTTCAGCTGTAGGCCAAGAATCTTTGCTAGAAGTCCTTGCTTTAGTAAGAAAGGAAGGATTTTCAAGGGTTGAGGTTTGAATGGGGAAAAAAAACATTACCTTGTTTATCATGGAAAAGAAAGAAGCTAGGGGGAAATGGAGCCCACCTGCTAATTAAAACTCTTAAGAGTTGTAGGAGGAACAATTACCATAAAGCACTCTCTCTCCCATGTTCCAGCAAACAAATTAGCTTCAACACCCACATGGTGGAAAAACAAATGCCAGTTATGCCTGGATGTTTCCTTGACCACGCTTTCTCTTCCCTATCACCATCTGATTGTTCATGTTACTTTGATAGTGGGTTGCAGATAAGAAAAATTATTTTCACCCACTTTTATTCTAAAGCAAAGCCACCGGCAGTGGGGAGAGTGGGATCAACTCAAACCCAGATTAACTCCTCCTTGTGTGTGAGGTGAGAAAAAGGACACCTTTTTCAACTCCAGATAGAACACAAATCTCTGAGTGGCTGAGGACCAGTGATAGTCATTCATAGCATAGGAGATGAATATGCTTTTAATTGTTAGATTTCAATGTAAAATATAATTGAAGAAATATGTCTTAAAATAGTTTTATAAAGGCAGATGGCATTATAGCATATGTTAATGTACAGAGGATGTGTTTCTAGATGTATTTCTAACTATAGATATAATGGGGTACCTGGCTGAGACTCGACCCCATGCTTTTTAAAACCCTGATAAAGACCAGCAGTGGGTGTGAGGAGGAGAGATGGGTATTTTAAGGTCGCAGGCAGTTATTGCTTTCTCTGGAGGAGCAGGCCTGAATTTCACCTTTGCTGGCAGGCAGTTCCTCTGAGAATTTTGGTTATGCCAGCACAGGGGCATGATCCTTTCAACAGAGAATTTCAGGAACCACAAGGATGGAAACTGGTCTGCATGGCTCCATAAAAGAGCATGTTTACTGTGTGTGAACTCCTGGTCACATTCCCTTTAGGGGAATTCTCCAAATATGGATTTAGACTATACTGTCCTTACATTTTGTTTATTCTTGAGGGGGGTGTGTGTGTGAGCGCATGCTCTTGCGGAAGCATTCTTGTTCAAGAATTTAACAGCTGTACTGGGAGCAAAAAGGAGCTGGGACAGTAGCAGGAAGGATGCAGTTACATGTCTTCATTTCACACTTGCTTTATAAAGCTTCACACAAAGCGTCATTGTGATTGAATAACTCTGCTTCCAAGGAAGGTATCTCTTTGGATTTTCAGGTTGCCTAAGTGAGGACAGAGACTAAGGAAAGGCCTTAGGAGGACGGTTTGTTTCTGATGGGAGTAGACATTCTAACGGCCAGACACCCCAAAAATGGGCTGAGCTGTGCAGATTGAGGGGTTGAGGCTGGAACTCCAGACTGTTGCGAACTCCTCATGGGCCCCTACTTGAAGGGACATTATCACCTACAATAGGGTGACTCGGAACAGCCATATCCAATGCTCAGTGCTGTCTCCTGTGTGATTCCTGGGGAACTAAGCCAGGGGACCATGCCAATGTTGAGGAACCTTCTCTGGGAAGACATAGGAAGGGAAACTAGTAGAACTAAGACTTCTGTGGTGGAGCAGGACATTTGAGATGGGAGATGCCGGCCTGAGAGACAAGTCTGAATCACTCAAGTTAGTGGTTTTCAGCTGCAGTGGTTTTGATCCCCAGGAAATGTCTGGAGACATTTGTGGTTGTCACATTTGGGGAGATGCTTCTAGCATCTAGTGGGTGGAGATCAAAGATGCTGCTAAATATCTTATAACAACTAACCCCACCCCCAACAGCAAAGAATGATCTAACCCAAAATGTCAACAGTGCTCAGTTTGAGGAACTCTGGCTTAGACGAAGATAGTAAATGCACTTGGATGTTCATACGCAAATATAATGCAAACTGAGTCTTTAATAATGCAAAATAAAAGGTTGTCTGGCAAAAAAAACAACACAACGAAATGTGTCTGTTGAGGATCTAGCATGTGTCAGGTTTTGTCATGTGTTTGGGGTTCCAGAAGCCAACAGGACAAACTTCTTGTCCTTGTGGAATTTATAGTTGGAAGAGGAGACCCCTAAGAATTGTGTTTCAGATCATAATTATGCTATTAGCTCTTGTGAGTTAACTCATTGAATTCTCCCTATAACCCTGTGAAATATGTGCTCCTATAATAACCCATTTATTAAGACACTGAGGCCTATGGAGGTAAGTACCTTGTCCAAGGTCCCACTGCTGACAGTGAGTCCCAGTCTTTATAGCCTTTAAAATTGTTTTTATCATCATATAGACTTTAGCGCTTCACTAGCTATGTGATTTTGGTAGCTTAATTTATCTTGCTTCTTTGTTTACGTGTAGAATGGAGATAATGAAAGTATCACAGAAGGCTACTGAGAAAAGTAAATGTGTTGATTGACAGAAAGTGCTTGCACATAGTGAAGGTTAATAAGTCGTGTAAGGAAAGTGGAGAGAGAAGAGCTGAAAACCTGCTTTAGACCAGCGGCCCCCAGAAGTGTGGTGATAGGATCAGCAAGAGCATCTGGGAGCTTTTTAGAAATGCAAACTCCTGGAACTTCCTGGTAGTCCAGGGGATAACCATGCTCCCAGTGCCAGGGGCCGGGGTTCGATCCCTAGTCTGGGAACTAAGATCCCACATACTGCAACTATTGAGCCCTCGCACAACTTGAGAAGCCTGTGCACTGCAATGAAGACTCAGAACGGCCAAAATAAATAATTTTTTAAAAATTATTTTTTAATTTAAAAATTGCAAACTCTTGTCCCCAGCTCAGGCCTAACGCTGGGACTGGGCCCTAGCATCCGGGTTCAACAAGCTCTGAGGGTAACTCTGATGCAGGTTGAAGTTCAAGAACTCATGCATGAGACCCTTCTGAGGGCAGTGGTGTTTGGGCTGTGAAATGGGAGTGCTTCTTCACCCAGTCCTAACTTCCTCTCCAACTACAACCTGCTTTTTTTTTCCAGTTTTTTTGGAACTCTATATTTCCTCCCTTCTCTTTTGCTATTTCTTCACTTTTGCTTGGCTTCTTCTTAATCGATCCCTTCTCCTCACCATGTATGACCAGGTATTTTCCTTGATACCCTTCCACACCCTCAACTGCTCTCCACCTGTTACAAAGTCCAAGATCGCTCTGCTCCCGCAAGATAAGTCAATGAATCTGAGCAAGGTGTTGGGATCGGGAAAGGACTTTATCCAGGAACCGGCTGACCCGTGGATGGAGAAGATGGAAGGCTAGCACCTCAAAATAACCATTTTTTTCCAGGCCTGCTTGCCAGGTTCTTTCATGGATCAGGCATGGGAGGGAGAGGTGAAGAAAACAAAGTTAAAAAAACTATTCAGTCCTTGCAAATGTCCCCTAGAATGGCAAACCTCAGGCAGAGGAATGTTTTAGTTTCATTTGCTTACAGTCCTTCACAAGTGGGCCACTCAGGTTATCTCCCTGAGGCAGGCCATTGTGTATGCTTAGGAAAGTGGCAGGAAGGGGGTTAAAGTCACAGAAGCAGATTCAGCATAAATTCAAAATTAACCCTTCCAGCTTCCATACCTTCAGTGAGCTAGTTCTTGACTCTCATTCCTTCACTCGCTCATTCATTCACGCATGCATACATGCTCACTGAGCCATGGGAACAAGGGCAAGGAGAACCCAGCCATATCCTCCGGAACCTTGCTGCTTTCCAGTGAGAGGCAGAAACATGTCCTGTCCCAGGACTGCCTCAGGGTCCAGCCAGCGCAAGGTCACTGCTGAGGCTGGGGCTGAGGCAGAGGTGGGGACCAGGACCAGCTTCTCAAAGGAGGTGACACTTAACTAGGTCTGAGAGTTGATGAACTGATGAACTGAATGGATAGGAAAAGAGCCTGATAAAATAATGTTAAAAACCATCTGGAGAGCACAAGGGCAGTAATACAAAAGAACAAAAGCTTTTTTAATAAAAGCAGAAGAAGGTCATTGCGGGAGATGCCTGGAAGCACTAAAGCATGGAATCATATGATTAAAGATGATGGAAATGTTCTACCTCTGTTTTCTTTAAAAGCAAAACCTGACAAACCAGAAGTGAATGAACTGCAGGCACTTGCAGATCCTTCTCTGCCGGTCCCTTTGTTTTGTTTTTGTTCTTTTGTCTCCAAGCCTCTGCTCACCCCTCTTCCTCAGATGGCTGTGCCTCTGTCCTCCTCCTCCACCCCCCACCCCCCACCTCCTCCTCCTCCACCTCCCTCAGGGAAAGTCCTCCTGTCTTTTAGTGTCCAGGTCAAAAGCTGCCGCGCTGCCGCGCTCTCCGCTGCTTCTCATTGGAGGTGACTCCTCTCCCGCAGCAAAACCAGATACTTTGTTTCTACTTCTAATCAGCTGTTGGCACATTCTGCTGCATTCTAGTCCCATCACAGATAGATTTTGTTCTGTGTTGGATGAAAAGTCTTCAGGGTCAGAACAACATCTCACCTGCTTCTGAACCTCCCAATGTTTTGCCCCCAACAGTCAGGACTGGGCTTTGCTGCACAGAATCACACACGGCCCAGGGATGAGAAGGCAGATGCACATTTCCTGCTGGGACAGGAAACACACACAACAATGACTCCAGAGAAATCAAAAAGTTAAATTCCTAAATCTATCCATAAACTTTAGTAACAGAAATAAATGGCAGGAAAGTAACATCATTACAAAGTAAATTAAGAACATCAGTGGAGACAAAATCAATGGGTCCTATCATATAAAAGAAAAAAATTTACTCAACAAATGTAATAAAATCATAAATGCAAAGAGAGGAATGACAGAGAAAAAAGTATATGACACCAACAAGGATGAAAATCTGCTCTTTAATTACACTGAAATTGATCAATAGCCATAAGATCAGTATCCAGATTCTGATGTAAAGTAGTTAAAAGGGGATGAACAGTTTCTACACAAGAATATATACATAATAAAAATCAGCATGTGGAAAAATCAGGGATTTTTTAGCCATTGAAGAAAAGCAAACTAAAACAATTGAAATAAATCATTATACTCCAATTAAACTCTTTTTTTTTCTAATAAAAAATAGATTTTGGCAGGACTGTCGGTCTCTTTCTTGTTTCTCCAATGCCAGAGCTAACACAACAGTGACTCCATTAAATCTGTCTAGGGTACACTTTGGAAATATGTAAAAAGAGCAATCACACAATTCCTATAGTTCTACTCAGTTACTAAATTTGGAGGGGGAATATATCAAGGAAATATCTCAAAAGGGTGAAAGAATTCTGCTAATTATAATTTTTTAAAACAATTTTATTTATTTCTTCATTTTTGGCTGTGCTGGGTCTTCGCTGCTGCTCAGGCTTTTTCTCTAGTTGTGGCGAATGGACTCTAGTTGCAGTGTGTAGGCTTCTCAATGTGGTGGCTTCTCTTGTTGCAGCGCACGGGCTCTAGAGCACCAGTTCAGTAGTTGTGTATGGGCTTACTTGCTTCTCAGCATATGGGATCTTCCCGGACCAAGGATCGAACCCAAGTCTCCTGCATAGGCAGGCCAATTCTTTTACCACTGAGCCACCAGGGAAGCCCTGCTAATTGTAACTGGAAAATCAGCAAACCAAAGGCCTGACAAGCACTGGGCAGGGCCTAGAAGTTTACCCTGTTTGCAGGCTAACAAGCCACCATGTAACTTTTTCATAGATGCTGTCACAAGACAAAAGACTCCCAGGCCAAAGGCAGAGGACTTTATTCCTCTGGGCAGAAGCTGCCACCGGAGCTTCATGTTCATGTGTACTGGCTCTCCTCGTTTCCCAAGTCCATGGGGTTCTAGAAAGGTCCCCAGGCTGGACCCTGCATAGGCAGGGGCCTGTTAACAGAGAGGAACACTTAGCCTGGGGGACTCCTCACTGTTATAGTAATGGAAGCAAGCTTGCCCTTGGCCCAGGGGGAGGGGTTCCTTTACCCTGTAAGGTGGCTTGCTACACATACACTGCAACTAGAGTCCATTCGCCACAATGGGATGTACTTGTCATCTTCAAGGAACAAGAGCCAGGGTGTCTGGAGTGTGGTGAGCAGGGGAGAGTAGTCAGAGATGAGAGTAGGAAAGCCCAAGAGACAATACAGTTTTGTAATGGGGACAATATAGTTTTCCAAAATGACAAACAGACTTTTCACATGAAACAATTTATATAAAAGAGTTCAATAGAGTGGGAGGTGGGAGGGAGGCCCAAGCGGGTTGGAACATATATATAACTATGGTTGATCCCTGTTGATGTACGGCAGAAATCAACACAATATTGTAATTATCCTTCAATTAAATAATTTTTAAATAAATTAAAAAAAATAAGAGTTCAATAAAAACCATCAAACTGAATCCCCAGTCCAGTGTATGGAGGGTTGTTTGGTATCAAGGACAGATGGGGGAGGGGATCAGAAGAGCTGAGCCCTGCCCCCACCATCAGTTAACAGGCAACAAACCTCTCGATGTTTCTCCATCTGCAAGTGGGTAAGATCAAGTGAAATAAAAGGTGTGAATGTATTTTGTGGTTCCAAATATTTGAGAGAGTACCACTGTAAAAACACAATCTGCATCAAAAGGCCACAAGAAAATGGGATTTAAGCTTTGAAATAGAAATTTAAAATAGTAGCAGCAGTTAGCATTTATTGAACACTTAGTAAACTATTAAACCATAGCTTTATAATAATCTCACAGCAGATGTAATTATCCTCATTTTTAAAATGAGAAAACAGTCTCAGAAAGCTTAAGTTGCTCAAGTCTCTGACCTAATACATGGAACAACATAAAAAACATAACTATGAAGAGAGTATATATAGCAACATGAAAAATATTAAGAGAAATCTGCAAAATAAAAAATTGATTTTAGGCATGAAAAATGTATGTGGACAGACGCAAAGAATGGAAAACAAAAGCATGCCCTGCATCTGACTGGGGCAAGATGAATACTTCTACATTTTTTGATATTTTTTGCTCTTGTTAGAATGTTTGCCCAATAAAAGAGGGAGAAAATTCTTGTGAAACTATTTCAAAGACTAGTCACCATTTCTTTCTAAAGGATGGTCTTTGTCGTGTCAATTTTCTCAACACCATCCCAAATCCAGCTTTTTCCACGTTTCATGCAAACCCCTGCTCCTTGGCATTTACACCTGCTTGTCCAACTCCTGGTGGCTTGACCCCAGCTACTCACACTCTGGCCAGGTCCCATCCTCCATTTATCTCTCTGCAACACTGAAATGCCTTCCTAACAATTCAGTAAGCCTAAGGGCTTCTCCCACCACAGCGTCCCCCCTCTCTGTGATCCCTCAACAGTTCCTCAATTTCCAATACTTTTATCAATCACTTGACCATTATGCCTGAAAGTACAAGTATTTTTACTCTGATTCCTTTGCCTGGAGTGAGTCTGTGTGTGTCAGCAAGAGCAGTCCCACAGGATGCAGAGTCAACGTCCCCAGTCTGTGAATGGATAAGGAAGGGAGAGCAAGGATATTCTTGTTGTCCTTGATACCCAAAGATTTCTCCAGATGCCAGGGATGGGATGCTCAGAGAACCAGGGAAGAACCCCCATCACCCACTGCAGCTTAGGGCATTTTTCCACAGACATTCCCTTCTGCAGACCCTGCTCAGCCTGAGGCTAGGTATTAGTAAGAAACCAGTGGCTGACGACAAGTCAAGCTGCCCTGACAAGAGATGGGGCAGTTTGGGCTCTGTGTTCTTTACATTTCTATTCTACTCCCAGGAATAGGATGTAAGGCAGCTTTAAGTTGATTGAATTATTTTTTAAAGTGTAAGAGACTGAAAATGGGGGGGGCGGTTTAGGGGAATTTCACTTCCCATTGGTTTCCACCTTTGTTCAGGGGTCAACAAAATATAACTCCATCTTCATCCTGGATATGAAGAACTGGAATACATACACTAGGATCAGGAACTCTGGCAACTGCAAAGGGAGGGAGGGTGGAAAGCGAGTAAGGTTCGGGTTAGAGATGGTGAGGAGGTGGTGGACATGCCCTTATCAGCGCCTCGGCCAAACCGCTTAGAAGCCGAGTTCTTTCTATTTAGAGCCGGAGAGAGAACTTCTCAAGGCAGCACGAATCCTCAGAGGGGCAGAAGTGTAGTAAGGGAAGCCGCAAGCAGGATGGAGCCGGGTCGAGGAGCTTTCTGTTTGGCATACCTAACACCCGAGTCTCCTAGTTCACATATACTTAGGATGGAGATCGAGGGAAGCAGAACCTCTCTGTCCCGGAGAGGGCCAGTCCCTCTGTTTCCAGATGTCAAACTGTACCCCAGGTGAGTCTCAGGGGTCCGGCTACGGAATTTCTAGGCGATTGTGAACCTTCTTCAGGGACTCCCGCGTTAGGGTTCTCTCCGCGCAGAGGGGAGAGGGACACCCACCCGTACAGCCTGAAGGCCCTGCTCCAGTCGGCTGGTTCTCCAGACCAAGCCGCTCACGCCCACCCCGGGTGCAGCTCTGCTCAGGGGCCGCCGGGCTCGGAGTCGCGGGCCACTCTCCTAACGCACTCTGCGCGCCTCGGATTCCCCGCCCTATGACAGCGAGGAGAGGCAGGAGGGACTGGCGCAGGGACTAAGGTGGAGGAGTTGGACTCCTGAGGGGGCCCACATTTTTCTCCACTGGAAAAGAGACCCACGAGGACTCAAAGGCGAGGCGCCAGAGGGGTGGGGAGCTGCGGCCCAGTGAGGGACCAGAGTAGGGCAAACTGGACTCCTCTCTGCCCTCCTCATCACGCAAGGCCCCCTTCCACACCCTTACTCGCCGCGTCCACGCCAAGCCCAGGGCGCGCTTACGTCCCTGCGAGGGAGCCGGGATCCCGCGCGCCGCGCGCTATGGAAACAGCTAACCTCTCTGTGGCCTCCACCGGCGTCGCCCTTCGCCTGGGACCCGAAGCCTTCAGCAGCAGCCCAAACCCAAGCGAGGTCGTCGGATCGACCCCAGGCGGTGCGGCCCCGCCGGGCCGAGAACCGCCTTTCTCCGTCTTCTCGGTGTTGGTAGTGACGCTGCTGGTGCTGCTGATCGCGGCCACGTTCCTGTGGAACCTGCTGGTTCTGGTCACCATCCTGCGTGTCCGCGCCTTTCACCGTGTGCCGCATAACTTGGTGGCCTCGACGGCTGTGTCGGACGTGCTAGTGGCAGCGCTGGTAATGCCCCTGAGCTTGGTGAGCGAGCTGTCGGCTGGGAGACGGTGGCTGCTGGGCAGGAGTCTATGCCACGTGTGGATCTCCTTCGACGTGATGTGTTGCACCGCTAGCATTTGGAACGTGGCGGCCATCGCCCTGGACCGCTACTGGACTATCACTCGCCACCTGCAGTACACGCTGCGCACCCGCCGCCGCGCCTCGATGCTTATGATCGCGCTCACCTGGGCGCTCTCCGCTCTCATCGCCCTCGCACCACTACTCTTCAGCTGGGGCGAGGCGTACGACGCTCGACTCCAGCGCTGCCAGGTGAGCCAGGAACCCTCCTACGCCGTCTTCTCCACCTGCGGCGCCTTCTACCTGCCGCTTGGCGTGGTGCTGTTTGTCTATTGGAAGATATATAAGGCGGCTAAGTTTCGCTTCGGTCGCCGCTGTAGGGCTGTGCTGCCCTTGCCCTCCACCGTGCAGGTGAGGCGCGGGTTAGGGAATGGGAATTTGGGAAAGGG
The DNA here is from genome assembly GCF_054371585.1 of Giraffa tippelskirchi. Taxonomy (NCBI): domain Eukaryota; kingdom Metazoa; phylum Chordata; class Mammalia; order Artiodactyla; family Giraffidae; genus Giraffa; species Giraffa tippelskirchi. The sequence continues at coordinate 129,473,933 of NC_137277.1, forward strand.
GTCGCTGAGGGACGAGGAAGCCTGGCGAAAGGGAGAGCTGGAGTTGCAAGTTTGCATATTTGGCGCAAGCTTTTCAGGTTGGTCACCCGGAGCGCACGCGGAGTTTGCCATCTGCTCTGCTGCAGCGCACGCGGAGGAGCCCAGCATCAGCGCCTGGCGCGCACACGAAGGGTTCATGCGTAGATGGTGCGCGGGGGGAAAGGAGTTCCAGCACCTGCCCACTAGGGCTGGAGCTGGAGCGGGCACCGCGGCACCACGCGGCTGAGAGGGGCGGCAGGAGCAGTGTTGCCCGGTATCGGTGAGCTCGCGGCGGATCCGCTGTGCCCTCCGTTGCTTTTACCCTGGAGCTATTGTGTCCGTGGGAGTCCTCGGCCGCCACTTTTCTAGCCCCGGCTAGACCAAGCGTGACGGCAGGGGGCTGGAAGTTCGTCCTGCCGTTGAACACATTTCTGTGACCATTCGCCCCGTATGTTTGTCTCCACTGCACCCTCATTCACCCCTGCAGTCCCGAAGACTATTCACTCTATTGGCTAGCTTCCTGCCAAGGGGAAAGTAAGGATAAAAATGAATCCAAGTATCACTTTTCTTTCACTGTCTCAACCTCGGTGCTCTCCTTTAGTGACTTTGGAAAGAGATAGAAGGCTTAGGACATTGAGGCAGTTGCTTAATCTCTGTGGGCGTTGTTTCCTCCTTAGACTGGTTAATTCCTACGTAATAGGGCTCTTGGCTTACGTGAGATAAAGAATGCAGACACCTGGCACAGTGCCTGGCAAACGGGGGTGGAGGGGTCGTAGAGCTTGCCAGGAGCGAGGGGATCCTCAGGGCCAGGGCGTTGCCCGGCAGTCTACAATGGGCAACGGAAACGAATGAATGAATGAGAGGAAGGAACCTGCATTTGGCAGAACTTCTCTCCACTGTCTTTAAAATGGGGGCTTTCTGCTTTTTTTGTTTGTTGTTTAGTCTGTAATTCCTGTCAGACTCTTGAGACTCCATGAACTGTAGCTCGCCAGGCTCCTCTGTCCATGGGATTCTCCAGGCAAGAATACTGGAGTGGGCTGCCTTTTCCTCCTCCAGGGGATCGTCCCCACCCAGGGATCGAACTTGCATCTCCTGATTGGCAGGTAGATTCTTTACCCGCTGAGCCACCTGGGAAGCCCCTCTGCCTTTTGGCCAGACCCTAATAGACCCTAGCTTCCTCCTCACCCTGGAAGCCTCGAACTTTCCTCTTGGGTGAGTGTGGGCTTCAGGCCCTCAGTCCTGGAGAATAATAGGAATTATTGCCTCGTTCCTAATACAATGTATGAACCAGGGGAAGGGGACATGAGGAGGGAAAGAAAGAGGGTAAATTTTTTTGTTGTTAGCTTTGTTTTAATTTTGTAAGTTAACTCAGATGCTTAGGTTTTTCAAATTGTGTATTTTTAAAAGCAGGCATCTCCTGACCGCCCCCCCCCCTCATGAAATGGCAGAGGAGTTTTGTAGGATAAAACGGGAATGTCAAGTCTATAATTGGAAAGTGTTGTTAGGGGAGAGCTTTATTCAGAATTAATGATGTCCTTTGAAAGGTCCCTTGGAAATGCCTGGGGTGATTATCCGTTTTCTATCTGATTGCCAAGGCAGGGCAGATTTTTACTAGCTACATCGATCCAGGGTGCACCCAGAGAAATCATGGTGAAATGGATGCCAGAAAGGCTTGCCATGCCTGAGTTTAGTGTTCATTTTTGACAGACCCTACTCAAGCAGTTGATAACAAAGCAGATGTGCCTGAATGATGGGGGACGTGGACAATCAGGATGGTCACTGGTAGGGAGAAAATTCTGTGGGAGGCAGGGCAGCCGGGTGATTCAGCCACCTGCCAGCAATGAGCTTCTTTCACATTTTGGGCTGCAAGCTTCCTCCTCTAAGACACAGCATTGGTCTAAGTCATGGCTAAGAGTCTTGAATCATATGATGCTGAGTTTGTAGATGAGATGGGTTCAAGAACATCCTGCTTCTTTAGGCTCCAGCAAGCCATCACTCAAACTCCTGGGTAATGTTGTAGAGTCAGCAGTTGCAAGCTTGTTGACCACACCCAAACAGAAATTTTAACTAATGTGCCAGAAATACTCTCTCTGTGCCTTCCCTCACCTGCTTTATATAAAAAAAAAAAAATTAATTGGAGGATAGTTACTTTACAATGTATTGGTTTCTGCTGTACAACAACATGAATCAGCCATAAGTATATAAACATCCCCTCTCTCTTGAGCCTCCTTTTCACCCCTCTCCTTCCAACCCACCCTTCTAGGTCATCACAGAGGCTGGTCTGGGCTCCCTGTGTTATACAGCAGCTTCTCACTGGCTATCTGTTTCATGCATGCTAGTGCATATATGTCAATGCTGCCCTCTCGGTTTACCCCACCCTCTCCTTCCACCCCTGTGTCCACAAGACCATCCTTTACATCTGCATTGCTATTCTTGCCCTGCAAATAGGTTCATCAGGACCATTTTCTAGATTCCATATATATGCATTAACATGTGATATTTGTTTTTCTCTAACTGACTTATTTCGCTCTGTATAACCTGCTTTTCTCTACAGTCCAGGGGAAATGAGTAGAGTTGAATTTAGGTCCTGCAAAATGTCTTTATTGCTTTCTGTGGGTGATGGGAGCACTTAGGAAGGCAGAAGGCTTCTGGATTCTGCCTTTTCAGGATTCTGTGACTAGGTCTCAACACTAAAATAGGATCAGGGAGGGATCTGCAATCATGCCTCAAGTTTTGAAAGTAGACATGGAAAGAAATGCCGACTGAGTGAGTTCCCTCTTCCAGGCATGGTGACCCTTCACCTTCTTCCTCTTATTTAATCCGCAGGCTCCAGACACATTGGCAATACAGTGTCTATTTGTCAGGATAAGCTAAGATACGCTGAGTAACACAGAACCCCCAGACTAATGGTTTAACCCAGTTTCACTCAAAGTTCAGTGTGGGTCTGGTGGCCCTCCCCCTGCTCAGCTCTCCTCCAGGCAGTAACTTGTGGATCCAGGCCCCTTGTCATCTTTAAGATCTTTAAGATGGAAGAGGAAGTGAGACCTGGAGATACAGCAGCTTCTACCTGCCTTACCCAGAAGAGCCCCTTCTTTTCACAGTCCATTGGCCAGACACTGGCTGTGAAGACTAGGGGAACCTATGGGTCTTTGGCGAGCATTAACCATCTTTGCCACACAGCTCTCATTTTTGTTGTTGTTTTGTCTTTAAGTTGTGTCTGACTCTTTGTGACCCCATGGACTGTAGCATGCCAGGCTTTGCTGTCCTTCACTATCTCTCAGAGCTTGCTCAAACTCATGTCCATTGAGTTGGTGATGCCATCCAACCATGACAGAGGATGGTCTGTCACCCCCGTCTCCTTCTGCCTTCAATCTTTCCCAGCATCAGGATCTTTTCCAATGAGTTGGCTCTTCACATCAGGTGGCCAAAGTATTGGAACTTCAGCTTCAGCACCAGTCCTTCCAGTGATTATTCAGGGTTGATTTCCTTTAGGATTGACTGGTTTGATCTCCTTGTAGTCGAAGTGACTCTCAAGAGTCTTCTCCAGCACCACAGTTCAGATGATCCAATTCAGGTGCCATAAAGTGAGTTCATCCATGACCTCACAGTTACTGGGTGGAGAAGCTAAAGTCTGTCCTGGGTCTATCAATAAAATCACTGTTCTTTTCATCCCTTTTTCATTATGCTGTGCTCTCTCCAGGAATTTAATTTCTGAGCACTGTCACAAGCATCTAGAACTTCATGGAAATGAGACAGTCATATCCCAGTCAAGGTGGGTCATGGGGATGTCAACTGAAAAAAAAAATACAACCTAAAAGCTGAGAATTATGTTTTCTTTGGCGGACTTTCTGAGAAATTTATCCTGGAAGACAGGTTCTCAGATAGCTTTGAGGTACTCATTGTGTCATCTCATTGCAACCCCATGGGCTGTAGCCTACCAGGCTCCTCTGTTCATAGGGTTCTCCAGGCAGGAATACTGGAGTGGGTCACCATTTCCTTCTCCCAGGGATCTTCCTGACACAGGGATCCAACCTGTGTCTCCTGTGTCTCCTGCATTGGCAGATGGATTCTATACCTGCTGAGCCATTGCAGAAGCCCATGCATGGGGAGCAGGATCTCAAAACTGTGAACTCCTTTGTAGGAGAGTTGGACACAAGTGAATACAGAGGCACCGCCAGTTTCTCTCGAGAGTGAGGGTTAATTCCCACCTGCATCCTTTTTCCCACCTCATAAATGGGACACCATGATGTAGTATATTCTGCTGTCCCTAATGCATCCCCCACGGGTTATAATTGTTTCCTACTATCCTATACTCTTTACTGCTTAGAAGAGGAAAAAAGCAAAGTCAATAGAGATTGTTTGTTTGGTTTTTAAAATGCAACATCAAACATTTTGTTCATTTTAATTGTTTGTCTGATAGCTGTGCCTGATACCAGGGCATGCTTATTTATTAGGCATAGTGGGTACACCACTGAGAGGCACCATACTTTTAGGGGCCCATGGAAATTGTTTAATTTCTTTTAGAGGAAAAGTGAATATAATAGTAATGAGTATGTAATAATGAGTTCAACCTTGATTATATTAGCCTTTATAATAATATGATCATAAAATATAATTTTTAATATTTTTTAATGGAAGAAGGGCCCACAGAGGTATGGATGCCTCAGGCTCAAGAAGGTTATAATGCAGCCTTGGTTGATACCTTCTTTCATTCACTCAATAAATAAACATGTGCTGGGAGACAGTGTGCACATTGGTTAAGAACTTGGGATTTGGAAACAAGGACACCTGGATTTTAATTCTTTTTGTGCCACTTATTAACTCTCTAGCCAAGTGAGTTCAGCTCCATCTGCATTTCCCTGTAGGTAAAATAGAAATATTGCTATCTGCCTCTTAACATTCTTGTGAAGAGTAGATGAGATAACAGTGTCTATGGAGTAACTAAAATAGTAAACCCTAAATGATGGCCACTGTACTATTTTCATTACTACTTTTTGCATTTTTTCTTATAAGTTATAAACAATAAGTTATTATTTTATACCTCTTACTGCTATTACTCACCATTATAGGTGGATTAGTTATTTATTTCTTAACAATTACCCCTATGTTTAATGTCTTAAAACAACAAACATGTATGAACTCAGTTTCTGTGGGTCTGGCATTGAAAACAGCTTAGCTGGGTGGTCTGGTCCAAGGTCTTTTGTGGTTGTAGCTGTGGCTCACACGGCTGTTAGTGGGTGGCCTCTACAGGGCTGCTTGAGTGTCATCCCCAACATGGAAGCTGGCTTCCCCTAGTCTGAGAGCGAGGCAAGGGGGAAACTGCAATGCCTTTTATGATCTGTCTCAGAAGCTACATTTCATCACTTCCCTTAACATCTACTCATTAGAAGTGAGTCACTAACTCCATCCCACTCTCAAGGGAAGGCGAATTAGGCTCCACTTTTGGGAGATGAGTGAATGAACCTGTGAATGTATTTTAAAATCACCACAAAAGGCCACGCAGATGGTATTCAAGGTTATTTGACTTGTACTGACCTGTGCATCAGGCAACATGGTAGCCTCTGAGGTTTCGTAGAAGTGTTCCCTGCTCTCCAGGGATTCATGTTAGTAAACCACAATTACATAATTATAAATGTAATAACGTCTTTTAAATTATTTTATTTTTTTGTCTGTGCTAGGTCTTCACTGCTGCACAAGGTCTTTCTCTAGTTGTGGCAAGCGGGAGCTCCTCTCTCGTTGTGGTGTGCAGTCTTACTGAAGTGGCTTTTCTTGTTGTGGACCACAGGCTCTTGGGCACACAGGCTTCAGTAGTTGTGACTTGCGGACTCTAGAGCTTGGGCTCAGTAACTGTGACGCACAGGCTTAGTTGTCCCACAGCATGTAGGATCTTCCGGGACCAGGGATTGAACTTGTGTCCCCAGCTTTGGCAGGCATATTCTTAACTACTGGATCACCAGGGAAGTCTGCAATACTGTCTTACAGGTGTTCTGTCCAGAGTACAGTGGTCTTGAAAGACTCATAGTATTTGGGAAAGTACTTTGTAACCTGTAAAGGTCAAAATAAATGTGTAGTATTGAACTATCGGGTTTGTGATGACTTGGATATGAATTTTAGGTAATGTCATATTACAAAATATTTGCCTCTCCAAACTAATCTTCCACATTAGAGTTGTGTTATAAGCATACAGTATATGAGCCCTAAGTGACCTAAAAACTGTACAGAATACATGATGTTTTTGTCACATCTTCAATGTTTAGTTGTCATTTGTTCCACCCCAAAGACTAAGGGGCTGTTGGTCTTGTGGACCTAGCCACATGTGGGACCAGGGTTCAGTCAGAGCTAAGCTCTGGGAAGAGGATGGTGGAAAAACACCACCCTCATTCTGAGTCCATCTATTAAAAGAAATATGACTCAAACCAGTCCCATGCCAGCATGCAAGACTATTTTAACTTTAGAAAAGTAAAGTTTATTCATCAAATTGTATGGTAACAATACATCTGGCTTATCATTTGATTCTTTTAAGACTGATACCTAATTGTCTGAGAACTACTTTCTAGAACTATTTGCGTGGACAAAGGAGTATTTTCTCTAGACTTTTAGAAATATCCCTGGCTTTCCCGTCTCTATAAACTTCTTCCTTGTTCTCTTCCATCATTACATTCATTCTGCCTCTTTACCTCTGCTTCCATTTCTCTTTTTCCTGGCTGGATTGTTGGGGAAAGTGCAGGGGAGATGAAGGGGGATGTAGACAAAGTATGATGCAGGGATCAGGTGTCTTCCCCAATGACCTTGCAACAAGCTACTTGTTAAATCCCTGTAGTTCTTGGAGAAGACTGAGTTTCTTGGTAGAAGAATGAGATTCAAATTCCATGGTTATTAACCCTTTCATAGGTCACAGAATTCCTTGAAAATTAAAGAAAGCTTTGGACTTACTGTTCAGAAAGGCTTGTAGGCTCCTGCTTGCCCAGTGTGCTTAGGGCACTGCCTGAAGCCTATTTGGAGGGTGATCCTCAGTCTTGCCTCCCACCCACTCTTCGGAAGAATGGAACCCACAGTGCAGTCAGAACTGGGACTCTCCACAGCACGGCAGTGATTGTCAGGGGAGCCATGGCCCCCTATGCAGCCATGTCAGGACACTGAGGCTGGAAAATGCCTGTGCAAGAGGCAAAACTTTCCCTCTCTCCATTACACCCTCCTTCTATGCCAAGACTCTCTGGCCTGGGAGTCTGGGGACCTCAAGGTAAGAACTCTAACTTTAACAGAGGACCTTCCATTAGCCTCCACCCATAAAAGAGGATGACTGGATCAGATGATATTAGAACAGAAACAAATGTGTAATTTTAAGTAACACACTTGATTACAGTTTCCCTTTCTCAGTATTAACTCCAGTGAGTCCTTAGCCATCCCAGGGTAATTAAGCACCCCCCACCACCAAATTCATATTTTCCAAATGTAATAATAGTAGCGATTGTCCTTTATGTTATGATCGTACCTGAGTTTAGCATAATTGTTCTTTGTGGTGTATGTAATTACACTCAAGGGAAAGGTAATTTTTTTTCAAGCCCAGCAGTGAGTGCTCTACTTTTATTTATTAATCTGTTTTTTTTTTTTTTTTTTTTTTTACAAGAAAACATCTTTATTTTCTGGTTTCTTTTGTACAAGGGAAGCTGCTGAGAAAATTTCTTGTTGTAGTTTGTTAGACAAGTTAGACATTAGACAGCTTCTGTTTGCTTTGAGGGGCTGGTTTGGTTAGTTTTCTCTTCAAGGTGCCTTTGAGAAGTACAACTTGGAGCTTGGTTATCTCCGTACAGCATGGGCAGAGAGAATGGCACCCTGAGTATTCCATCTCCTGACCCTTTGAGCTCTGGATAGAAATGGGGAATTCCAGTTACAATCCAGATTGCCTTCAACCAAAACTGGATGCCTCTCAATGTCCTCTGTCCTCTCCCAGAGGTCTCAGGGCTTGATTAGTCACTAGGATCAGTGCGTCCCCACCACCAGCCTTGTGAAGAGCCTTGCTGTACTGGATGCCTGACCTGTGTGTCACCACGCAAACTGGTTGGTTTCAGAAGTGATTAGGAACTGTCTTTCTTTTTTCTGCTTTCCTTTTCTAGTTCTTCTTAGGGTGTTCATCTGACAACATCGGCGGTTTACAAATGTTTGTGGGTGCTTTCTGCCTTTCTGCAGCAGCTGGATTTTTTTTTAATTAAAGGGGAGGGAAGGGACATTCCTTTTACTTAAAGGGGACATAAAGCTGACATTTCTGAGGTCCTGCCATGTACTACTGTCTCACTGTCATCCTCCAGGAAGCCCACCATATATGATAGATAAAGTTCTTCATTGTTGGAAACGTAAAAATGGGAGCTCAGATTGGAATCCTGTCTAATCACTAATTTGCTCTGAGCATTGGTTTCCTCATTCCTTAGTTACCGGCTGCTGTTATAACTGAGTAAGATGGTGTATGGAACCACATGGCCAAGTAGTAGATGACTGTCAGGAACTCTGAAAGTCTGAGATTTTTCCCTGCTGGCAGGCTAACAAGTCAGCCTACCCTAGTTTACTGGATGCTGACAAAAGACACGAGACTTGTGGGTCAGAGTCAAAGGATGTTATTACTCGTGTTACACAGGCAGCATGAACTTTATGTGTGCATGTGTTCTCTCCCCTTCGAAGTCCCATGCGACTGACACGGAGTGGGCCAGCTGGATTTGCATCACAAATAGTAGGGAAACTCCCAGATTAGGGAACTCAAGTCTGTATTGTCCAGGACTGAACAATATATAAACCTGCCCTTTGCTTTTTGGAAACCTGAATCTTTAATAATGGGTTGCAAGTAAACCTGTCTTCTTTTCTACTGGGAGATACTCTCTCACTCTTCCAAGGCTGTTGACAGGCTGGTCCAAAACAAGACCTGTCAGTGCCTCTGCTGGCAAAATGTGTAGAAACACAAGAGACTTAAAAGAGACTTGTATCCCCCAAATAACTATTTAGTGTTATTAGTGAGATTTTACTATAGACCATACAAAACACTAGGTGCTGGGGACGCTTCAGTGGACAGGACACTTGTGTCCCTGCCCTCCTGGAGTGTTGATTGTGACACAATATTCACAATCAGAATGAAGATTCAGAATCTGTGCCTTGGTATCAGAGTGCTTATGAGAATAGTGGGACAGGATATTTGAAGTTGGGACTTCATGAAAAATTCTAGTACATAGTCCCTATATGCACTAGTCTAGTCTAGTGTCAGTTGCTCAGTCTTGTCCAACTCTTTGTGACCCCAGAGACTGTAACCTGCCAGGCTTTTCTGTCCATGGGATTCTCCAGGCAAGAATACTGGAGTGGGTTGCCATTCTATTCTCCAGGAGATCTTCCTGACTCAGGGACTGAACCTGGGTCTCCTGCATTGCAGGCAGATTCTTTACTATCTGAGCCATCAAGGAAGCCCCAGTAGATGATTAATAAATGTCAGCATATGTTGTCTGGCTGATTTGGTCCTTAATTAATTTTAGATGGAAAAGCCTCAGATTCTATGGAGATGTTTAGGTGAACTCATCTTTTAGGTCATGTCTCACAGTGGCAGAGAGAAGCCAAAGAGGCCTGGAGTCAGACAGATGGGCAGGCACCTTGGTTCTGCTTTGCCCTGCTCGTGTGACCTTGCTCATAACATCTGATATTTCCAAACTGTGATATCTGTGTACTCAGAGCACCTGTCATTTTACAGCGGGACAGAAGGTAGCAGGTGCTACTGGTTGTGTGCCTTCAACAGTTAGTATTTTTACCTTCAGATTAATGGATTCTAAGAGTCTGAGACCTCTTAAGCCAGAACGGTCAGTTTTACAACAGGTGTAGAGAGGATTGTCAGGGCTTCCCTGTTGGCTCAGACAGTAAAGAATCTGCCTGCAATGCAGGAGATCTGGGGTTCAATCCTTGGATCAGGAAGATCCCCTGGAGAAGGAAATGGCAACCCACTCCAGTACTCTTGCTTGGAGAATTCCATGGACAGAGGAGCCTGGCAGGGCTACAGTCCATAGGATCATAAAGAGTTGGACACAACTGAGTGACTACCACTGCTAGAGAGCATTGTCAGGGCAAAGAGGCTGAGGAGACATCCAACCAAAGAGGAAAGATAGAGAAGCTCCGGGATGGCCCCAGAGCTGACTGCTGGAGCCCCTAGACATTCCCAGGAAGCCAGAGACATTCATTCTGAAGGCATCCCAAGCATAAACGTGATCCTAAAATAGGTTCTGTGTTTTCTCAACTGTCAAATGGAGATAATAGCCTGAAGGTTTGGCATGAGGGCGAATCAGAGTTATTCATCACAAGTGTCTGTTTTACGGTGGCTTTTCTGGAATTGTTCGTGTCTTTTGGTTTTCTATTTCTTCAGATGAAAAAAGCCATGCTTGTCAGTCTTGTAGCAAACCAGCGTCTGACCTCATTGACTTGTTGACTTTGAGGCTGTTCTGGAAAGATTCCATTGTCTGTCCTGTCCCTCTGCACAGGATGCAGTAGGCTCAGGTGACAAGCTGTGAACACAGGCTCCACTTTGGTGGAGCAAAGGGGGACTCTGCTAAATGCTGCAGTGGTGGAGGCTGAGGTGTTTTAAACCTATTTAATCAGTGGATTTGCCTTTTCTGTTTCTCTTCCCCCAGGATCCCTTTGAACTGAATCGACCCCATGTGTTTACTTTGTAGCATGACAAGGGTTTGGAATTGTGTTAAGCGAGGAAGGAATTCAAGTGCCTGAGAGGTCATTGAGGTCAGCAGAGAAATCTTTTCAAAAGTGCCCATTAATGAGCTGAATGGGAGGAAGACAAACAAACCACCTGCCGCTGCCTCTCATGCCCTGATAATATTGTTTTCTGCGGACAATAGACTGCTAATATTCATAGGTGATTTTAGGATGTCACGTTTTCTCCCTCAGACTTCCATTAGTGGATGATGGTCATCCATCGTGTGAGAATTGGTCAGTGTAACCTCTTCTAAAGCGGAGAGATGAGCTTCAGCTCCTGCCTGCCTCGAGGAACCAGAAACCTTGGGATGGCTCATTAAGGAGGGGGTGCCCGCTGGTCTTCACAGGGTGCGTGTTTGCGGAGACAGGACTTGGTAAGGGGCAGAGGGGTGGGGAGGAGTGAAGTGCTGGTTGGTCTCTCCTGGAGTCACCTGCCTTTTCCTTCTCTCTCTCTGAGTGGCAGGCAGGAGGAGGCTGGGTTTACACTCATAAAGGGAAGGACTCAATTTTGTCCATATCATCATGATCTGTTTCAGGATGACTTAGTGATTTTCCTAATAAATAGAGGTGAGTGTTGGGAGGAAGTAGCAGAGATGGAGAATTTGAAGGTAGAGCTTAGAGTGAGGAGCCCCAGGTTTGCACAGATCAGACCACCTGGGTGCCTTCTAAGCTCCATCCTGCCCCAGGTGAGAGGAACCTGGGCTCTTCCCTCGGTGCCTTGAGGTCGGGTGGCTCTCATGATGGTTGCTGCCAATTGTGTCTGGGAGAGAAACTAGCTGCAGTCCTTGCCTGGGAGCCCCTTGCCTCTGTGTTTTCTCCAGCATCATGGCTGGCAGCATTCTGGAAAGGAAGAGATGTGCAGGTGAGGAGCATGTGGTTGAAATGATCAGTCAACGTGGCACCTGTTTCCCAGGCACTGACCGGGTGCCAGGTGGTGCTGCCAGGCAGGTGCTGTACAAGGAAAACCCAGCCTGCTGTGGTTTAGCTTGGGCCAGAGGGGCGCCACGTGTAACACCCATGATCACACACATGGCTACAAAGGAGGGGAACGTGGTACCAGATCACAGAGAGATGTGATTGAGTTTAAAGGGGCAACAGGGCTGCTCTGAGAGGCTGGTGGCCTTTAAGCTGAGACTCAAGAGGCAGATACGAAGTGACCAAAGCCTGGGGGTGAGAGGGTGGAGAGCAGCCAGAGGCTCCTTAAATGGTAGCTAATTATCACCACAAAGTCACTTACACTTTGTTTATTTTAAGCTGCTGCTAAGTCGCTTCAGTCGTGTGCGACTCTGTGCGACCCCATAGACGGCAGCCCACCAGGCTCCGCCATCCCTGGGATTCTCCAGGCAAGAATACTGGAGTGGGTTGCCATTTCCTTCTCCAGTGCATGAAAGGGAAAAGCGAAAATGAAGTTGCTCAGTTGTGTCCAACTCTTAGCGACCCCATGCTGTAGCCTACCCGGCTCCTCCGTCCATGGGATTTTCCAGGCAAGAGTACTGGAGTGGGGTGCCATTGTCTTCTCCGTTTAAGCTAGGCAATACAAAATTATCTCCTAATTTAAAGTGAATTCACTTAACACAGTAATCATATCATTTCTTGCAATATTGATGTTTACAGGCAGCCTGCCTCTCTGGCTGTGAACTTTGTGAGGGGCAGGCCTGGGTCTGTTCATTCAGGGTCTGGGTCCCAGACCCACCCCTCTGCATGAGTACTGAGTTGTGAGTGCCTGTGGCAGGGGGTTGTGCTGGGCACCCACACATATTCCCAGTGCTCATTCACAATGGCCTTATGGCAGGGAGGGGGCTTGGTCACTTAGCTTCATACACAGGAAATGGCTTGGCCAGTGGGGCTGGAGCTCAAGCCAGGGTCTGACACTAAGGCATATGCTCTTAAGTGCCTCCCCCCGCACCCCTTTTTAGATCATATTATTATTTGATTGGGATTTCCTAGTGGCTCAGATGGTAAAGAATTATTTGTTCTAATATCTGACGTTGTGGGGACCACTGCCACTCTCAGTCCCTGAAGAACCTTCAGGACATATTTTAACTTACAGTTTCAAGAACTTTTTCACCTAGCATTAATATTTGGGAGTGGATTATGCCATCAGTTGAGCTTCCCTGATGGCTTAGGGGTAAAGAATATACCTGCAATGCAGGAGACACGGGAGATGCCCATTTAATCCTTGGGTCAGGAAGACCCCCTGGGGGAAGAAATGGCAACCCACTCCAGTATTCTTGCCTGGAAAATTCCATGAACAGAGGAGCCTGGTGGTCTACAGTCCTTAGGGTCACAAAGAGTACTTACATGACTGAGCACACACATGTGATGATGATGGCATCAATGCATCTTGTATGGGGCTGGAGGGGAGGGGCTGGCCAAATTGGATGTATTGTATGCCACTGTATTGCCCAGCATTACGCATTTTATCTTTGAATTATGCATTTCCTCTGTTCCCAGGTAAAGGAGACCCCTCAGGAGGCTGAGATGGTGTTCACGGCCCGCCGCCCCACGGTGGCCTTTCAGACAAGCGGAGCCTCGTGGCGGGAGCAGAAGGAGAAGCGGGCGGCCGTGATGGTGGGCATCCTCATCGGCGTGTTCGTGCTGTGCTGGATCCCCTTCTTCCTGGCTGAGCTCATCGGCCCCCTCTGTGCCTGCAGCCTGCCCCCCATCTGGAAAAGCGTGTTCCTGTGGCTTGGCTACTCCAACTCTTTCTTCAATCCCCTGATTTACACGGCATTTAACAAGAACTACAACAATGCCTTCAAGAACCTTTTCACCAAGCAGAGATAAACCCAGGGCTTGGAGAGGGGAAGGAACTGGAATTTCTCCCCTTCATTTGTGATCTGGGCCAGAGCCATCCAACTGCTGAGTATTAATGACGTTTGGGAACCATACCACTTGGGCCTGGACTACAGGAGCAGTGAAGCCAAAGGCCCTCCAGAAAGACAGCGGGTAGGTGGCAAGCGTGCAGCTATGCCCTCTCACCGAGTGATGCAGACATTGCTAATCGATCTCAGCATATCTTCCCACTGAGCTGGAATTCAGCCTCAGAATCCTTTCTGGACAGTGCATTCGGCAGTTGTTGCTAATTGGCCAGAATTCATGAAAGAGTGGCATCCCAGGTAGCGCTAGTGGTAAAGAAGCTGCCCGCCCATGCAGGAGATGTAACAGACATGGGTTCAATCCTTGCGTCGGGAAGATCCCCTGGAGGAAGGCATGACAACCCACTCTGGCATTCTTGCCTGGAGAATCCCATGGACAGAAGAGCCTGGCAGGCTACAGTTTATAGAGTTTCAAAGAGACAGACATAACTGAAGCAACTGAGCACGCAGCATACAAGAGTGGAAGCTGATTTGCTTTTCCTTTATCTCATTACCATATTCTCAGCACAGGGCCCATTGACCTGTTTGGTGGCAGAACAGGCACCTGGACTCAAGTCTGCCTGAATCTTAACATGGGAAAATGAAGGGAACACAACTGAAATCTGACTGGACTCCATATTTCAATGTTGGCTTGCGTTTTGTACCATGAGACCCACACATGATGTAGTGATTCCACTTGTACTTTTCTACTTGGATTCCAGCAAGGGGCCTTAGAGGAAGAGTCTAGGTATGGTTTGGGGGAGGGGGCAGTGATATTTTTAGGCTTACTCTCCCTATTGGATAGGATGCTTTATCACTGTGTTCATTTGGCCTGGGCCTTGACTTAATGTAAGATCATTATGGAAGCATCCCAGGCAGAGGGAATCATTTACATTGAATACTTCTTAAAAGCAAGTTGTTTGCTGACTAATTTGATGGCAACTTCTGTTGGACATTTCAGACTTAAACTTTTTCTTTACTTAGGCCTTCCCTGACTACTCACTATAATTACAAAATGCTCAATTTCTGAGACAGATCAGCTGATGATTAACTTTATGTAAGGATGTACTTGTAATTCCTTTTATTTATTTTTGAGCTTTTTATTTTGTATTGGGATATACGGCTATACCCTAATGAAAAAAAAGTTCAAAAATGATCAATGTTTTGATTTAGTGTCAGGTAAACAGTGAAGGGACTCAGCCATACATATCCATGTATCCGTATGTAATTCCTTTTAATACAGAGTATCAGAAATAGAAATCTATTGACAAAATATAAGATTTACAATAAATATTACAGGAACTTCTTTAAGCCTAGTCTCTCTTCTGCCTCAGATCTCTCTGCCTGTAGGACATGAGGCTGTAACTGGAATTAATCTCATCAGGATTTATTTGCTGATTAAGTTATCACTGAATGGTCTTCACGTCCAAATCCAGTTCCACAAAGTTCCAGGCCTGTAGGGTGGATGTGGCTAACCTAGCAGTTATATTTTATAAATTTTGTCCTGCATAAAGCATGCTTCTCCCCTTTATCATGGCCTCCATGTTCCTTCTGGCATGTCTGAGGGGAATCTGGATTCTGCTCACAACTGCTGTCCTCTGTGAGCATCTCTTTCATGTGTGGGTACCACCCTAGAAGCCTTCTTTTTGACCCCTGACCTGCTCCCTCCACACTGAAGCTGGATGGTACAGAGGAGTGTCTTTTAAACTCCAGGTCAAGTGGCCATGAAATCAGTTGGCGATATCTCAGTCAGCTATAATCTCAAAATCTGCACACAATCACTGCAGAATCTGAGTGGTGTATAGCAACAAGTCTCCTTCTCTGCTGAGGTGTCTGTGAGTTGCTGGGATTTCACTGGTTCAGGCTGAGCTCTTCTGGGCTCAGTTTCAAGCTGCAGGTTGGTTCCCATCTGGCTCCATGTGTGTCTGAACCTCCTCTGGCCAGCAGGGTAAGTTCTTCTCCAGAGAGGCTACAAGAGGGCAAGTCCAATACATAGCATGTTCTCAAACCTTTGCTCCTGTCAAGGCTGCTAACAACCCAAGACCAGGCTGAGCCCGAAGTCAAGGGGTGAGGAAGCACATTCCACCTGCCAGGGTGCCGTGACAAGGGTGTCTGCTCTGGGGAGTGAAGAATGGAATCCAATACAGTGGTTAGCATTTTTCAAAAATTAAATAGAACAGGAAAAACATTAGACTGTAGTATGGAAAGGGTATGCATTGTCTCTTAAAACTTTTGCCTCAGGTGTGTTTCATATAGATTATCAGTCATGGCTTAGCTGGGCTCCCTGATTCTGCCCCTGCCTCCCCTGCAGTCTGTAGTCAGCATACCACCAGAGGCATCTTCACTGAAATCTTGTCAAAACCCTCCCATGTTTCCCCACACGGGTCCCCTTCCCGCTCTTCAGACTCACTTGTTGTGCACGCTCCTACCTACATCTTGATACCTGCTCCTCTCTATGCCTGGAACTCTCCTCACACAGGTATCTACCTATGCGACTCATTCCTTCACCAGTAGTGAGGTTTTGCTTATTAATATTTATTTAGTGCTAAGAACATAGATAATCCTAAAGAAGAGGCAGGCAACTAAGAAAGAGTAATTTTTTCTAAATAGGATTTTCATAATGAAAACACTCATGAGTCAAACCTCTAAAACAGAAAAGCATACAAATCTAGAAAAATGCAAAATACTTTTTCTCTCTTACATGAATTAACCTGAAGAGAAAGTGAAAGTGTTAGTTGCTCAGTCATGTCTGACTCTTTGAGACCCCATTGACTGTACAGCTCACCAGGGTCCTCTGTCCATGGAATTTTGCAGTCAAGAATACTGGAGTGGGTAGCCATTCCCTTCTCCAGGGGATCTTCTTGACCCAGGGATCAAACCTGGGTCTCCTGCACTGCAGGCTGATTCTTTACCAACTAAGCCACCAGGGAAGCCCTGAATTAACGTGACAACACCTAAATATCATCTTTGAGAGCAATTTTAAAATCATGCAAAAAATAGTACTCGTAGCATTTAAACCATAAAAAAGTATCTGGCTTTATATGTGACAAAAATAAAACGAAAGCAAGTAAAAGTATATAGTTTATAGAATTCAGGGACAATCAGTGTGTCTAAAAAGTGAAAGAAAGGCAATTAGGGACAGGAGACACTTTGCAAAGCAGAATGCTACAGCGATGTCTACTGCTATCCTAGATGAAAACAGGAGACTGAACACTGAGAATCACTGATGGGACGGATACAAGTGTAGTATCTCTAATAGGCAGCAAATCACCTGGCCCTCTGGTAAAAACTTCAGAACATAAACCGAGGCAGTTTTCAGTTAAGAATGTAAAGTTGTACTCTCTGACTACTCATTATAAAATTGCAACCTTCACCACCATACTGGACAGTCCTGATCTGTGTCTTTGCTGAGTCAGCAAGTCAGCACATTGAAGCAACATGTGATACAATGTGTATGTTACCTGTTTGTATGTATTTCCCCACAGGAATATAGCCCTAGGAAAACAAGTTCCTTTGCCTGCTTGGATCTATTCCCAGGGCCTGACCCAGAGCAGAACCTCAAATGTTTGTTGGTTGAATGAATGAGTGAACAGGGATTTTACCCACAGAACAAGAAATATGGAGGCAAGTGGTCCCCAGGTTGGTTTGGAAGTGTGTCATACCTTCAGGGAGCCAGGCTCTTTTCAGCCTTTCGCTCTGCTGAGCTCAGGGTGCTGGGAGGTCCTTTCTGATGCTCTCGAGATGGTGAAGCCTGCTCCAAACCCCTTGCCCTTCCCCAACGAGCTGCCAGAACAGAAGCTCTTCTCTGCCATCTCGAGTTGATTCATCAGTGGGAAGGTCTCCTCTGTACTGGCCATGACTGGGTTAGACACCCATATGAAAACCAATTCTTGGCAAATAGAATTCATGACTGTTTTCAAACAGCTGTCATGATTCCTCTCCTGGGGCTGCACACACTGCCATCTAGAGCTGAACAAAATTGGTACTGTAAAAACCATCTGTAAAACAAAAGGACGGGAAAGGATCACCCACAGCAGGTTTCCTCGCGAGACAGGTGGGGCTCCCCTTGGACCATGGCTCAGAGGTGCCATCTTCAGTTATTCAAGCCCCAAAGCCAGGGGAACAGGGGTTGTGCTGTGATCCTCAAGAGACGGAGGTGACTGTGCAGCAGCCATGGTCTGTCCTAGGATGCAGCCACTTCACCATCCATCCCCCCAACCCTGTCCCCCACACTGCCCCTCAACCCACACAATTAGAGCAGAGCCACCCTCACTGCTTCGTCTCCCCAGAAGAGGAGGCCCCCTCTTCACTTCCCTGTTTTCCCCAAGAAAGACCTGAGAAAATAAGATCAACTACTTTGGGCTCAAGGACTTTAAATTCCTAAGGAAAGCGGATTTACTGACCAAAAATCTGACATCTTGTTTCTTTTTTAAAAAATGTAAACAAAGTGAAAATTTAAAAACTTTATTTTTTGAATAGATAATACATGTACATGGTACAAAATTCAAAAGGTACAAAACATAAACCGTGAAAAGTAACCCCCATTCCTCATCCCAGAGGCAGCCAAAGCTGTCGGGTTCCTGCGGGTCCCCTTAGAGATTCTCTACCTGTGTGCACACGCACAGAAGTATATATACAGCCACATTTCCCCCACCCTATTCCTTTTATTTTCAGAAATAAACACTAGTAAACCAAGTCTTTATCTCTACTTAACCATGCAACTTAGGGATCATTCCATGGTAGTACATAGAGAATAGCTTAATATACCATTGTATGGATTTGCCACAATTTATTTAACCATTGCGCTATGTTGGTGGTAGTTTCCATCTTTTTGCTGTTACAAATAATGCTGAAATGCAAATACTTATATATAGGAAAAATCCTTAGACATGCATTGCTGACCTGAAAGGTTTGTGCATTTGCACTTTTGATAGACACTGTCTTGACCAACCTCCATCGGGTTGTATTTGTATTGTGCATACTTCCGCCAACACTGTATCCCAGGGTGCTTCCCACTGCTTGGTTTCATGTGGCTCAGTCATTTCAACCAGCCAGGTTACCTTTATGCATGGTTTACTTTGAGCCAAGACATACTCCTGACCTAATCTCTGACAATAATGTGTTCCCGTTTCCCCCACTCCCCTCATCTGCATGGGGGAGAAAAACCATCTGCAAAAGGTAATGCCTTTGAAAGGTCTGAAACCTCAGACACCCTTCTCATCTAGGCCATCAAGGTAACAGTGTAACAAACACTCTGAGACCCTCTAAAGTGGCTGAATAAAATCACTGCCTCATTCTCAAGCTAAGCAAAAATCAGATGAAAGGTTCAATCTAAACTCTGCTAATACGAGGATGCATAGCTGCAGTTTGGAGAAGCTATTTTATCCAGCCAGAGTTTCCTGATCATCCACTCTAGTCAGATGCCAGGGAGACTGCAGAGAACAATACAGGCAACGTCCCTGCTTTTGCCGCTCACACCCCAGAGTGGAGAGCAGCTAACAGATGTAGCACAGGACTAAGGGAGGGTGCCGTCAAACAGTGACGTGTGCCGTCAAGATGGAACGCAGGGGAGAGGGCAGTGTGTGGTCAGGGCTGCAGGTTGACACCGAGGCATCTGTGTGAGCATCAGGGTGTCTGGGAAAGTCCTTGCCCACAATCTTGGGAGGGAGAGCGGTCCAGGCAGAGGCAAAGCAGTGTGAGCCTGGCATGTCTGAGGAACTGACGAAAGGCTGACGTGGAGAGTCCATCGTATTCCCCATGTCATCAAAGAGGCCGCAGACCAGCTGCTAAATGCCCACCTAACGTTTCTACACATTTACTGTGAGAACAGGGAGACCATAACATTTTTTTTTTTACATAGCATTTTTAGCCTATCACCGTGTGCTATGAGACAGAACTGCCATGGCTGGGGCAAAGGACCAAGGGAAGGCCTGGGGACTCTGAGGACACATCACACAAGGCCCCTCTCTTGGTCGGTGCCAGTCACTTGGACAGATGGTAGGCTCTCGCCCTACAGGGGCTCTTCACTGTCCGGCTGTGCAGTGAGTCGTGCTTAAGGCCACCAATGGCCATGAATGACTCAGAGCACTTCCTTCCTCGGTTTCATTCAAGTCAATTAACCACATCTCGGGCTCAGCCGTGGTAACTTGTTGCTAAAAGGCCACTTCCCTGATCACCTGCAGATAGGGCAACATGAGGCCATGCCAAGGTGACAGGGATCAGGTGGCACAGGTTTGTAGGCCATGGGCCCGAAGTGCCCTCAGGCAGGACTGCTCTGGTCAACGTGACAGCTCGCGGTCCCCCCTGTCTCCTGCGCCTGGTTTCAGGAGGCCCAGGGGCTGCAGGGCTTGCCAGGGAGTGAATCCTCAGCCCGGGAAAGGTTTCCTGTCTACCAGCCCCTCTGCCTTTTGGTTTTGCTGGCAGGACACCCAGCTCTCCATAGAACATGGGCAATGAACCCAGTTAAAGCCACACCCTTCAGACTCTAATGAAAGCTTAGGCCTGACAAACTTGGGCTGTGCCCACTCAGGCCCCTGATGAGTAACCTCGGCACCTCCCTGGGTGCAATTAGCTGAGTGGTGGCCCAGGAGCCTGAATCCAGGCCAAGGACAGTAACAAATACAACCCGAGTGTCTTCTCAGATGCCTGGAGGTCGTCAGTCTGTCCTGCTCACAGCAGCTCTGACTCCTAAGGTGCACATGGGATGGGGGCCCAACCCAGGGGCTTCCTGAGAATCCCAGGCACTGGCCGTCAGCAAGCTCACTGCCCTGACTGAACAGGGAGGACAGACTGCTCCTGGGGAAACCTCGTTCGCCTGGTAGCACATGTTTTACAACTGTGATGTATTTTTCATCTCCAGAAAAGCCTGTGGGCTCAGCAGAGCAGCCAGCCATCCTCTGGGCATATAGAACGGGTCCTGGGAGGCCCCCTGACCTCTGAGGCCTGACTATAAAGCACATTTAATGTCCTCTTTACTCACAAAGGCACCATCTACACTGTGGGTTATCCGTAGCAAACAGAATTCTCAAGACTGGCTTCTGCAGTTTAATTCAAGATGTGTTCAAGGAATAGAAACTGATCTATTATCTTTTTCAGGCCTTATCCCTTAGTCCTAAGGGACTGAAAAATGGAAACAATATCTCTTGATACCTCCCTATACCAAAACCGAATGAAACTCTGTGGAAACACAGCCCAAAGTCAACACCCCCACTTCTGGAAGACACATCAGTTCCTCTGGATTAGCCATGCCCAACTGTCTTCAGTCATCCAGAGAGGAGGGCCACCAAGACCCCCAGGATAACCCATTTCTCCTCCCACCACCTGGGGACAACACATGAATAGTCTACCTGCTCACAAGTTGTTAGTTCAGCCTGTGAGCTTCTCAGCAAGATCACCAAGGTGTTTTCCTGAACCTGAGATAGTTTACAGTTCTACCGTCCCCTCCTTCCCTTGCCCCTGGAGCTCTACCTGCACTCTGGCAACCACTGGCTTCAGCCTCACTGAGTCCTTTCAAAATCCACAGGTTACCAGCACCTACCAAGGCAGAAAAGCATATGACCAGGAACAGTGCTATCAGCATGCGGCAGCACTGGGAGCAGCCTCCTCACTGGGCGGGCCTCGCTGGAGCAGCACAGAAGCCAAGGGCCGTTGATCCAGCATGAGATTCTTTAAGTCTGCACCCACCAGCCCTGCTTACCGCATGCATTAGAGAACTAAAAATGAGTACAATGTCCCTGCGGCTGCACGCAGCATGCTCACTGCACGTTTAAGCTTTAATGTTTCATAGCCCAAACCTGCCGACTGGCACCTGCAAGGCTTGTGTGGAATGATGTGCAAGCCTTGTTTGTGCTGGGTTCACTGACCCTGAACGATTCCTGAGGGCTGGGGCAGGAGGAGCTCAGTTTGGATGGACTCCTTCTGGGGGAGAACATAAAGCCCTCTGTCTTTCCTTCAAGGCTCTGCAAAGGGTGAGTCTCTGCCCACCTTTCCGGACTGGTCTCTAAAGCCCCCTGCAGAGACCGGCCACCCACCCTTCTCTCAACAAGCATGCCTTGTACTCTCCCTGCACTCTTGAGTTTTAATCACATCCGTACTTTATCCAAAATGGCTCTCCCACTAATCTCTATTCAACTGTGATTCCTCCTTCAGATCCAGCCCAACCCAGCCGGCTCCGTGAAAAGCCCTCGATCTCCGCACACCTGGCTGCTCTTCCTGCTCAGCCACCCTTGGCACCTGCTCATGGCCGGTCCCTCCAGGATTTACACACTGGCCTGGATGGGGGTGACTGTGGGCGAGCCCGCCTCTGGGTCCAGCCCTGACCTGTGCACAGCAGGGAGCATGTGATGTACTCCTAGTGAGGGGGACGCACAAGACCACCCACAGACTAGCTGAGACTCTCAGGAGAGCAGGGCACGGTGAGGTGTCATTCTTATGTGTCAAGCTGAGGTCCCTTTTTTGTTTGTTTGTTTACATTTTTGGTGGGATGAACTTGGGTAAGTGTGATGAAGCCAAGGGCAGACACTGAGTTTTCATTCTAGTTGCTACACCATTAAGGTTGCTAACCGGCCCCCAAGGGACCAGGAACAAAAGGCATCACGGCAAGTGAGAGGCCCAAGTGACCAATATTCACATGGGCTGGTCGTTCAGCTAAAAGCCTTGTTTACTAAGAAAAAAAAATCCCAGGGGTCAAGCTCTGGGGCCACGTGCTGGAAGCCTGGGTGCAAGGTCTGTATCACCCTGCTCAGTGCTTCCTCCTCAGCGGCTGCTCAATTAACATTACTGAACAAATGAATTCCTCTTTATTCAGAGTCCATTCAAATACAGGTACCTTCATATGTGCAATGTTACTGGAGAAATAAAAGTAGAATCAACACAGAGAACAAACCCTGCCCACATTTCTTCACTGGAGGATGGGTGTTATCCAAGCCACAATGTCTGCACTGTTCGATCCATGGACAACAACCACCATGGAGATGAAATGTGAGCAAACAGGAGGAAGGAAATACCCCGTGTTGAGATCATCACACCTACATCTCTGCTGCAGTGTCCAGAACCATTTCACCACCTCAGAGCTGATATGTGGCGTTTAGATGAAGACATCAATGATGTGCGATGCTGTCTGGGAATGTTCAAGAGGCCTTGGCTTTCACCTTGGACAGCAACATCTCGTTCTTGCGGCCTTCCTGCAGGGGAAACAGAAACAGAGCAGAGAGGTGGGGACTGTGTTAGCGCCCACCTCTGCATCCTTCCCTGTCCCCGGGGAGGCCTGTGGATCAGTGGACAGGCCTCCTTTTCCATTGCCACTAGTGTAGGGGAGGTTCCTGGCCACAGGCTGACCTTCAAGGTCCCAACAGTCACAAAGATTGACTGTCAGACTGAGGACAGGAGAGGATTAGGCACTGTCATCCCCAAAGACTTCAATCCTCAAGGGGAAGAAGCAGAAAGCAGACACTTCTCTGCTGATCTTGGTTGCCTCCAGTGAGGAAGGGGAAAGTCCCGGACACCATGGCCCAAGGAGTCCTAAGAGACAGCAGGTAGAGCATGTAGAAGAGCTCTTACCCCACAAGAGCAAAGGTTAAGAATACCTTCAGCTTTGAGAGAGAAACCCACAGCAGACAGAGGGAGAGAAACATATCGAGGGACACCTCTCCCATAAAGTGAGCTGTAGGAAACCCATCACTGAGAGTGCTGCAAGATGTGGACAAGGTCACTGGCCTTGTCCCCTGTGTGCAGCGTCTGGCATCCGGGGTACAAGGCCATCGCTGTGTTGTTTTGAATCCCCTTCTTCCAAAGCATCTCACTGTGCATTCTCCTCCCCGTTTGCAGTGGCCTTGATAGCTCAGGATACTTCCGTCTGCTAGCACATCATGTCCACTTACTCCCTGGACTGCAAGGAGCCCTGTTTACAGTGAGAGGTGAGCGCGGAAGGGGAAGGACCTCGAGGAGTCGAACTGGAGCCTCCAGTCACCATGCTGCCACTTAGTGTGGAAGAAAAACTTGGTCACCCTTGGCCCTTTCTGTATCCAAGACTCCCAAAGTCCCCAAAGATGGTTCCACTTCCCTGGGCTTGGCCAGATGCTCCCACTTTTCTGGAGGTCCTTTGCTCTCAGCTGCAGTGACCCTGGTTCACCTGCAGGGTTTCTGTATACTTTCCATTCAGAGCTGGGGAGGGCTGGGTGGGCGTGAAGCTGAGTTGTTCTGCCAGAAGCAAGATACTCTGACACTTTTTAAGCACATGTTTTTGGAGGGGGAAATAACTTCTGGGGGGTGGGAAGAGAAAGAAGGTGAAGATGAGTAACATTTGTTGTGTTAGAGGAGTTGAGAAGAAAGTTTTCTTATTTAAAATGAGTTCTTGGGATCTGCTTGGGGGAAAAACCTCCAGTACCAAAAAAACCCAAAAAATGTAAGCGGGGAGCAGTAAAGATGAATAAAACAGGCAGAGAGGCATACTGGTACTGGTATACTGGCATACTACTGGTAGACTGCTTTCTCTAGTTCTGTGTGTTTTTGAAAATTTCCATAAGAAAAAGATAAAATAATATAACAAGGAATAAATAAGTTTTAATTGCTATCCGCGTCACCTTATGAAGGAGGAAAAAACAAAAAATAACCCCAAGACAAAAAACCTCGGAAGCATCATAACTGCTGCTGTGGCAAAATCCCCAGCAGGGGTCATTCTTCTCATCACACCACACTGAGACGAGGCTTCAAGTTTTCAGTAAAGACATTTCAGGTCGTCATACCTGGTGTGTGAGCACTACTTAATTCATGCAATCTCCTGGAAGCCTTTCAGGAGATGACAGAATGATATTGTCTGTCTGTTCAAAGCAAGTACAGAGAGAGTCCTTTAGGTCTTTCTCCTCACATCTGCTTCTCTTCTGCTGAAGAAAAGTATGGGGCCTGTTATGTGCCAGACACTGCGAGCTCCACTCAATTGAGATTATGTGCCTAAACTCAGCACCATAAAAATGTATGGCTGGCCTTCATCGGAGCCAGGCAAGAATCTAAATCTTAGTTTGGGAAACTTGTGAGAAATCGTGCTTTGAGAAACACGATTAGCTGGTGTAATACCGCCACTGAGGTGTTTTCAGAGTACGTGTTTTTCTCCTGGCAGAGCTGTTATTAACAAACCCTCCCAGGGCAAGCAAGTCAATGGAATTTTACAGATAACTCAATGTCTCTACTCAAAGGGGCCTTGATTCCAGAGGAGGTTGGAGTCAGGATGAGGGCATGACCTAGTGCCTGCATGGAGCCCAAGGGGTGACAGGAGCTCAGTTAATGTGGAGTCAACTGTACCCCATAAAGGGATGACTGGGGTGGTCAAAGGGAAGCTGTGGAGGCTCTGTGGTAAGGAATTCGCCTGCCAATGCAGTATATGCTGGAGACTCGGGTTTGATCCCTGGGTCAGGAAAATCCCCTGGAGAAGGAAATGGCAACTCACTCCAGTATTCTTGCCTGGAGAATCCCATGGACAACAGTCCGGCAGGCAACAGTCATAGGGTCACAGAGAGTCAGACACAACTGAGCACACACGCATGCCAAGTGGTGGTCAAAGACCATGTTCTGGATGACACTGCTCTGCATGAAGAATAATTACTGCCCAGGATGGTGCTGGGACCAGGATGCAGTAAGAATTCAGGACTGGGGAGAAGAAAACCAAGCAGGTTGGGGAAAAACAAGCAGAGGAGGCAGAACAGAGGGTTCTGAGAGAAGATTCCATCCTGGGATGAAAATCTGATTCTTCAAACTGCTTTTCTCCCACAAATGAGATCTTACATGAAACTGCAAATATGTAAAATGGCAGAATTACTCTTAACTGGAAGGATGCGGTGGGAGCTAGGGAGCAGCAAGGAAGCCTCTACACCTGCGGTGGCCCCAACTTACCTCACAGGAGCTTGAAAGAAATTTCTAAGATTTTAGAATGCTAACTCATGGTTTTAAATTTTTACCAAGTAAGATGATTTAAAAAAAAAAAGGGAGTACACACTGTCACCATCATTTTATGAGAGAGAGGCAACTGTAATATTAAAAAATAGGATGTAATTTTTTTAAAAAAGGTGAGTCCTTTAAGTGAAATACATGTAGCCATCTGCAGCAAATACTACATTCCCCTTCCCCTTTTTCCATCTTGCTTTGGATTGAAGGACACTGAGGCCAGCAGCTGGTCTGGTCTGGGGTCTTCATGGGTTCTGAGGGACCCACCTTCGGTCTCTGACTGACAGTAACTGTGCCAAGGAGGCAGGAACATGGAAATCTTGACCTTAGCATATCTGAGAGAACTGCTTCCTTCACAGATGACCCCTAGCCTTCACTCCGAGAGCCTGCAGTGTAGTAATGAGCTTTTCCATCTCACTTTTATTTGCTTTGATTTTGACAGCTTACACTTATCCTCCTAACTCATTTGCTCTTTGTTTCTGCTGTCAAAATGGCAGTGCTGGTGTGTCCAAACAACGTTTAAGTGTAATTCTTCTCCTCTGGGCCTTTTCTCTTTGTGTATTATTTGGGAAAAAGAGCTCAGGTGGGGAGCGGTGGGTCCATTTACTTCCTGTAGCTTTCTTGCTGGCACTTTGGCTCCAAGCCCTGCCGACCAGAGGCTCCCAGACACGGAGCAGCTCACCTGGTCACTTTGCCCAAGACCAAATTCTCACTGGGGAGAGGCCTTCGCTGACCACAGCTGCTACATTAGTCCCCTCAAGGCAAAGGCTGGAATTACTTCTGATTCGTTATTACTCGTTTATTGAAAGGATGAGACTTTCTGAAATGCCTACAGTTGCGGCTCTCAAAAGTAACATTACAATAATGGGAAGAAGCAGCAGAGAAGGAAAACAGAGAAGGGAGGAAGGAAGAGAGAAGAGCCATAGAAAACATGTAAGAACAAAAACGTCGGTATGGAAAGACTATTGTTTATTCCATTAACCACATGCCAGAATACAACTATCTTTAGCTTCCCTGTATCTTCAGCAATCTCTAAATTCACTAAAACCACACAGATTTTTATTAGAAAGGGGGAAAGAAGTCCTGAAAATAAAGCTGATGAGATCTTGGCAAGTGACAGAATGAAGTCTGCTTTCTGGAAAATGTCTTAAGAAAAGGGCACTTTCCTTTCTGGAATGATGGACAGTAATCCTGCCCAAATGCAAGAGAAAAGACAGGGATCACACAGGGGTCAACAACATTCGGCAGAGGGTGGGTGTGACAGGTGCCAGACACGTGCACAGCTGGTCCCTACTCATGTGCATAGTAGGCCAGTGGCAGGATTTGAACCCAACCCTGTCACACTCACAGTTCACTCCCCTCACACATGGCTTCTCAAGGTCCCTCGCAGCTTAAGATTGGGAGGAAGGGAAATGCTAGACCTGAATCTATAACAAACACTGTTTCCACACGGCCCTGCAATGCCATCTTACTTGTGAGTTTAATGTTATAGAGTGTCAGGAAAATGAAGCGATGTTCCTTAGAACTGAAGTTCAGTTAGAGCTTCAAAACAGTTGGGCCACAAAACAACACAATCGTGAACTACTTAGATGCACACTTTACTGTCAGGTCCACTGCCCACTTGCTATTTCCATTTCAGACCAGTGGAAAACCAGTGGAAAACCAAAGAAATGCTCTGGTTTGCAGAGGTTCATCTGCGGGGGGTGTGAATAAAAATCTTGCCCAGCCTCAAGGGCCCCATCCCCCTCTTACCTCCTTGAACTCTTTCACAGTCTTAAAGTACAGCCTCTGTTTTTCTAACAATTCCAAGTACTGGTCGTTCAACTGGTCTCTTCTCATCTTGTTCTCTTGCTTCTTCTTCTCCATCTGTTGAAGCATTTTGGGAAACAGTGATGAAAAGCCATGTTCTGACCAAGGATGCCTGACAATACCCAGAAGGAAACTATTACTAACTTTTCATGGGTTTCCTTCCAGTAGTTTCCGTCTATGCATCATTTCTGAGGTTGTATTTATCTGCATGATACGGCATAGGAACTATAATCTGTTCAGCAATCCTCCTAACATTGGGCGTTAACAGCTTCATTAACTCTTTCTTTGTGTGTGTTTGTGTGTGTATGTGTGAGTACAATTTCACATGAAACAGGTAGGCAGTTTGCTCTTTACTCAGGAACCTTTCCACAGACCACAGACCCCTATTCTATTACTTGCACTCCCTGCTGGTTCTGGGAGAACCTGTTCTCTGGGGCACAGACACTCCCCTGCCACCTCTATCTAAGCAGAACCTGTCATGGTACCCAGATACAGGGGGCTGTGCTTTTGTTTCTTTTAAACAAACACAACAAAAGACATCCATCCAAATGAGTGCTGTTCTGCAGAGCAGACAGACTTAATACATTCCAGTGCTAATCAACATTCAAAGTCTACCTGGAACCCTCAATGAGAACTACTTTTGGAATCAACTGAATGAATTCACTCGTTCAACAAAGAGTTCTTTGATGCCCGCCATGAGTCAGGTGCTGTGCCAGTCACCAACAACACAGACATGAGAGGAGACAGCCCTCCCCATTCAGGGACCTGAGCACCCTCCAAGTGCCCAGCCACCTCGTGGGGGGACAGATACAGCAGCAGCCTCCTCTGCTGGCCAGCACCAAGGTGCCTTCACCACGAAGCTTGGGGCAGGATGGAGGGAGTGAAGGAGTCAGGCCCATTTCCTTCCCGAGGAATGCTTCAGATAGTAACAGAAAGGGAAGCCAAAGCGGGGCAAAAACCCAGTAGCTTCCTCTTATTCTTTACTATGAGCAAGACTATCTCCCCGAGGATGAGCATAGTGAGTGGAAAGTCCCTGCACTGAAGCTGGGTTGTTACAGGCTTGTGGTTGGCCAGGTTCTCTGCTCCCCACCTCCCTCTAACCCCAGATCATCAAGAAGGGACTCCACTCCCTCCTGCAAGAGAACCTGCTTGCCCTGGGTAAGTGGCCCCACACATGAACAGCTGCTGTCTCACTTTGCCCTCATTTTTGTGGCTGAATAGTCTTGTCACCAGTGACACTTTTTTTTTTTTCTCTTTTGACATGATTTTGTTGACATCCTTAATAAGGAGATGAATATTCTGCTAGAGGGAAAGGGACATGGGCAAGCTTTTGTCTGCAGTCCCTCTCTGGTGAGATGGGATTACAGGCAGCTTGAAGGAATGGATTTTTAGGACAGGTCCAAAGGCAATTCTTTCATGTGTTTACATTCTGGCCATGCTCTCTGGACTACCCCATCCCAGGATTGTGAAAGGAGATGCCCTGTGTCCCCAGAAGGTTTCACTGCCATGCCCGAGGACCAGGTGTGTGACACATTTCTAAAGTAGGACCAAAAGCAAGAGACACTGGAATTATTACTTAGGATTTGTCTGCTGTGGTAGTTGGAGCCTATGGCTTCATGTCTGGCTTCCAGACCATCAGCAAGTCTTCTTTTCTCCTGACAAACTGTGCACGCGAGAAGCCACAGAGTGTAGAAATGCTCACATTGCCCCTAGCCTGGATGATTCTCTGCAAAGCTATCTCTGGAGCTCCACATCCCTTTCAGTTCCTCTTTTCTCTTCTGAGGCTCAGTGTCCTCACACTTTGGTAGAATTCAGCAATTACTTGCATTTTTATAGGGGACTCCTGGAAACTAAAATGCTCTTGAGATGTTAAGGAATGGATCCCTGATGGCAGAATGTCAGGAACCAGAGAGCCAGTGAGGACTTCATTCTGGGCAAGAGAGAAGGCCTGATGGTGAAAGTCAGCTTCATCTGTGAAACGGGGGGAACACCCTCACTTAAGAGGGCTTCTGGGAGGAGGAACACAGTGCTTGACACTCGGTAGGTATTACATCCACAGAGCTGTTGCCAAGAGTCTGAACGACTGATGCAGGCAGCCTATGGAGCTGGCCTGCCCATTGTAGGGTCAGAGACCTTAGTGGGACCCCTTGCAGAGACACTGAAGATGTGTCTTTAGAATTGAGAGCATGTCCCCAGGACAACTGGAAGAGACCTGCTTTCCCCAGGGCCTTCTCCCATCACCAGTGTAAAACTCTGACCACAGAAAAAAAGCAATCTGACCTTCATTCGACTTTGCTTAATTCCTTCTACGATCTGTTCCATCTGACGTAAAAACTGGTCCCGGGAAGCAGGGGAGGCCATGGCTCTGAAAGAAAGACCAGCAGAGGTATGACCAGCCAACAGGATTCAAGAAAAGGGGAGGAATCGGGGAGTCAGTCCAGATAATGCCCCAGGAGGCAGACAGGCCTTTGCAAGGCAGGAAGGACCCATAGGGCCCCTGTGATCCCAGGCAGCCAGAGAGTTTAATCTGTGAGCAAGGCATGAAAATTAGCTTGATTTTATAAATGAATATTAATCTGTTTTTTCCCCCAACCCTCTCTATAATTTTCTTACTATAGGTACTTTCACAAATAAAATGTGACTGAAATTAACAATTTAAAAAAAATTTTGAATGGTGACAGGTACTGCTTAAGGAATAAATTTCACTTAGTTTTTTAAAATACGCAGATTTAGAGGCACTGATCAAGGCACTGGCTGTCCAGTGGTTAAGACTTCACCTTCCAATGCAGTAAGTTGAGTTTGATCCCTGGTTGGGGAGCTAAGATCCCCCACGCCAAAAAACTAGAACATAAATAACAGAAGCAATATTGTAACAAATTCAATAAAGACTTAAAAAAAAAAAAGGCACTGTTCAAGATTGGGAGACATTTTCTGAGATTTTCCTAAAACCAGGCTGGTAAACCTGGTCCTGTTTCCAGGAGCAGCAGCTAAACAAGTGATGACCTAAAACATGCCTGTTCACCTCCAGTCCTGCACAGGGATGACACGAGAAGGATCAGAGCACACAATACAAGGATGAGAAGAAATCTTTCAAAGGATGGGCCAAGAGACAGCAGAACGTCCACAAAAACACTCCAACCTCAGCTTCTCTCAATGATCAGGGGATACAGATGAAGGCATAATTTTTAGAAATGTCACAAGGTTGTAAGTCAATAACTGAATCTGAATACTAAATGGAGCTGTTTGTTTTCAATTAGAAGTGAAACTTAAAGTCCAGAGCTTGTAATCCATTAAGATCTTAGCTGCTGGTCACAGGAGAGTCTGTGCTATAAGAGAGGAAGTCTTCTGGACAGAGAACCAGCCTGGGGCTGCCTGGATGGCAGACAAGGGAATGGTCATCTTTGAGAGCTGGTATGATTTGAGTAGAGGTGGGCTTTGCTGTTCAGTTTTTGGAGAAAAAAAACTATTTGAACACAGTAATTTAGAGTATGCACATGACTTAATCTACCACCAAATTTGAAAACTATTTAAAAAATATATAGATTATTTTATTACCTAAATTTTATTTTTTAATTTACTTTTTTCCCCAACCAAGGATTGAATCCAGGCCCTCCATGGTCAAAGAGCGGAGTCCTAATGACTGGACGGCCAGGGAATTCCCTCATTATCTAAATTTGAAAGCATCTCTATGTGTGCAAAAACAAATGCTATTAATCTAATTTTAGTAGGACAAAAGTAATCTACAAAGAAATTATAGTAGTTGCTGCTGCTGCTGCTGCTAAGTCACTTCAGTCACGTCCGACTCTGTGCGCCCCCATAGACGGCAGCCCACCTGGCTTCCCCGTCCCTGGGATTGTCCAGGCAAGAGTACTGGAGTGGGGTGCCATTGCCTTCTCCGTTATAGTAGCTAGGCATAGTTAAATTATTTGAAAGCTAACTTTTCCCCTAAGCTATTCCTCGGTGTTTTTAAAATTTGATGTAATATCATTATGTTTTTGTAAGAACTCAAGGTCTGCATAAACCAAGATACATCTGTACACAGCAACAGGGGTGAAGTATAAGAATCCCAGCCTGGGCACTGAAGCTTGCTGCAAAACGGAGGTGAGCTGACACAGTGTAGGGCACATGGATACTGATTGGAAGAGAAATGGCAGCACTTACTGTGAGAAGTTCTCATGAATGGAGTTCAGCAGGCTGATCTGGGGAGGAAGGAAGAACAAGAACAATAAACAGAGGCT
Organism: Giraffa tippelskirchi; assembly: GCF_054371585.1. Classification (NCBI taxonomy): domain Eukaryota; kingdom Metazoa; phylum Chordata; class Mammalia; order Artiodactyla; family Giraffidae; genus Giraffa; species Giraffa tippelskirchi. The sequence goes on from NC_137277.1 coordinate 129,505,518, forward strand.
GAAAGATGCCTGTGCCACCCCAGCCACTGAAAGCCTGGCACCTGTCTCTGGATACTGCTTCTGAAAGGAACACACCTTGTTCAAGCAGATGAAAAGTAACACGAAGACAAGAGCAACGTATTCCCAGCCTCATAGATTCCCCAGAGCCTCCAGCTGTAACAAGCACGACCTTGGTAGCATAGGAGGAGGGCTCCGTGATGGGACCTAAACTCCAGCTGAGACACATCTAAGCCAACATTAGGGCTCCTTGGGGAAGCTGCACCACTGTCCTTTCAATCTCACCAAACACTGAACTTCATTTTCAGGGCCATCAGCCCAGCAGAGAGTCAGTGGAGGAGGGAAGGTGAGAACACTTCCCACCCTACTCCTTCCCACAGAGTTTCTGCCAATTTGTCTGCTGCCAGGCAGCTCTGAGAGCCTCCATGGGTACGTGCCCCATTCAAGGTCACTCCCCCATAGAAATGCCGTGGCCCACACACAAGACCCTTTATCTGTCCTGATGACAGTCCAGGGCAGGGCTCTGAGACTGAGTCTAGAAACCAAGGTCATCTTTCCAGCTCTGTCACTGGCCTGGCTTGTGAGCCCCAAATTAAGCATTTACTATACTTGGACTCAAGTTCACACTCTGAAACATGGAGATGATATTCTTGTCTTTGACTCCACAGGCATGTTGAAAGCTAAAATATCACAAGTATAAATAGATTTGGAATAAAATGTACAATTTACCCAAATGAAAAGTTGTAACTGCATTAATATGGCTTGGAATTAAAAAGCCTCCACCACCCTGCATACTCCTAAAGGAATGTAATAACCTTAAACACTGCTGATGAAGGGAAGTCAATGGGGTTTAAGGCTTTCTCACAAGGAGCTGGCCTGTCCCTGAGTTACGGGACAAGTCTTCCCCTTACCAGGTGGGAAGACCCCCAGGTCAGGGTGTGCAGCAGAGCGGTCCCCCAGGTCTGATGAAAATCCCCTCAATGCACTCATCTATTCAAACATTGATCAAATGCTTGTTATGTGTCTATCACTGTGTAAGGCCCTGGATACAGAGAAAACAGAACCCAACCCCTCTTCAAGGAGTGCCTCTTGGAGGAGAGAGATTGATCCGGTTTGACTGACAAAAATAGGTAGTCAATGGGGAACTCAAACCCAGGCTATGAAACAACTAGAGGGGTGGGATGGGGTGGGAGGTGGGAGGGAGGGTCAAGAAGGAGGGGACACATGTCCACCTATGGCTGACTCATGCTGATGTATGGCAGAAACCAACACAATATTGTGAAGTAATTATCCTTCAATTAAAAAAAAAAACCCAAAAAACAAAAAATAGGTAGTCAAGATAACAATAGCCACAGAGGCTTCCATTCGGGTCCAGGTAAAAGATACATCGGTAATAGTATTCTTATTGAAGTGGTAATTAGTATGGGTTGCAGGATGATAATGAAATAAAAAAAGATTCTGTCACCCTCAAGGTGAGGGGTAGGCAGGAGCTAATACATATCACTGTGTGCTAGGAACTTCACAGACATTGTCTCATTCATTCTCTATCACTGTAGGCTATGTGGTGAGGGTGAGAAGAAGAAGGCCAGACTAAAACCCAAACCCAAATGACTCCAGAGCGCCTGCCCCCGCCGCCACACCATGCTGCATGCTGCAGCTGTGAACATGCCACTGCTTGTTTCTAAACATAGCTGCACACCCGCCCCGATCCACTGCTTTCCACGGAGGGAGCTCCGAATCACCAGATCTGACCTGAGAGAGAGTCAGAGCAATATGGAGCAGCTGCTCACGGTCACCTGTTCCACTCCTGCTTTCAATTTTACAATTCTTTCAGTTCATGCCTCTGTCTGACGCTGATGACTAAACAGCCATTTCCCCAGGTCAACTCTGACGGCCCACCTTCCCCATTTCCTTCAGTTGGTTCTTTCCTTCATTTAAAGCTCACACTCAAGTTTCACCAACTCCAGGCCCTTCTCCGTATGTACCTCTTGTGCTTCCAGTATGGTTCTTTTTATGATGTGCCTCTCGCAGGGCACCATACGACTGCTGCCCACTCTGCACGGTGAGAGCCCTGAGGAATCATGCACTTTCTGACCTTGTACCCGGCACTGGTCGCAAGACACACACTCATCTATGTTCTCTTCTTTCTATAAAGGCTCTTACCTCTTTTTCCAAATAAACCTTTTTGTCGTCCAGGGTATTATATAAAGTGAAGAACTGCTTGGTTTCTTTGTGCACTGCCGAAACTGTAAATGCAGAGAAATCAGCAAGCACATGGGTGAGAAAATGTGTCAATGATCCTAAGTGCCCTCTCCCTGCTGAGGTGCTGCAAGACTGGGACCTGCTGGGCTGGCACTCACTCTCATTTGCGAGGAAGCCCCATGGTGCCGTGTGTGGGGGGCTGCTGCGGGCTGACAGCACGTGGCAGCCATGACAGCCCTGCCAGGACAGGAGCTCGAGGAAGCTCCCTGCCAGCATGCAGGATGGGGCATTTCTCTGACGTCCTCCAAGTGAGGGTCCCAGAAGAAAGAGGGCAGGGATGAAGAAGCCCCATGCCAGCTCTTCCTGTCTGTGTGGCTCCCTCTCTTTCCAGGCTCCTCATGAGCAGGAGCCATAGTCAGCTCACTTTTGTAAACCCCGTGCTTAAGGGGAAAGATTTAACTTAGGGAAGAAACTATTTTCTGCTGAGAAACTGCCATTGTTGACACCTGCCCTGATCATCTGAATTAAATGTGAGGACTAAAACATCCAGGTTTGGGGTGGGGGGGTGGGGTGGCGTAAAACATAAAAGGAAGCACATATGCTCTGAGTAGGGACAGTGTTCCAGCTGGAACTAGGAAGGATGGCTGAGAGGCCAGCATCTCAAGGGAAAATTGGGTGTACTTTAGAGAAGATTGGGAGTTTCCCAAGTGGGAACTGTAGGGCCCTGGCCTTCTGGACCTGCAGACCAGCTCACAGGGGTGAGGGACACAGGGACTGCAGGGGCCCAGCTGGCCCAGATGAGGCAGGACTCCGATCAGGAGTCTGAAGACTGTCCATCCAGTTATGGGGAGCTATGAAATATTAAGGCTTTTAAAGCAAGAGTGTAAAATGATGAAATTTATGCTGAGAAAGAGCTCTCAGGCAGGAGTGAGGAGAAGGTGGCTATAGCGGGAGTCCGGAAGAAATGGACATGATATTATTCAGAAACAGAATTGGCACAGCAGCGTGAGTCAGCAAAGACAGGGGGTCTAGCTGGGCTCGACAGCGATCACAGTGAATGAGGGGAAAGATGTGAGGGAGGCAAAAGTCTTGTACCTGCCGAGTCTGAGGTACTCAGGAGACATGCACGAGTGGAGCCTAAGGAAGGGGTGATGGTCTAGGACCTGTTTACTGAGGGTAAGTGAGGAGGTCCTTGAAGGGTTTTGTTTAACAGAATGGAGAAAGGGTCCCAGGTGCAGGTAACAGGAGGAGTCATGGCCTCGGATGTCAAAGTTCATGGTGTGCTGAACAGCAGTGTGTGGACTGGGGAGCAAGAGGAGGACTGAGAGCAGGAAAGAGGCCTCCTGGCAGGTCCCCTAGACTGGGGAGGATCCTGGATGGAATGAGAGAGCTTTCCTCCAGTCCAGGGAGCTTGTGAGGATTTGTCACAGGAGAGGTGTGATACGACTGGATGGGTGGATGAGAGGGATTCAGAGAAGGAGCTGCAGACCAGTTAATGGTTACTGGGTTATGATATAAGGAAGAAGAGATATGGCAGAAGCACTGTGAAGAAAAAGGCAATGACAGCTTTGGGGGTCACTTTGAGCCTGATGAGATGTGATCCCTGATTTAGGTTAAGGAATACCCAATCTTGAATGAACATGATGCTGTTAAAGGCAAGGATCACATGAGAAGAAGGTTCACAGAGAATAAGGACAATGAGTGAGGACTGATGTAGAGATGCTGGGGTCACAAGGTTCCATGCAAAGTTGGAAAGTGGAGCCAGATGGCTGATGGGGATGAGGGTGGGCTGGAAGCATTACTCCAAGAGCTCAATCAGCTTAAGCCATCTATCCAGGGAGAGGGAGTCAGGGCTCCACAGTGTTGTGCCTGGGATTCTGGGCTACGTGGAATGAGTGGGCCTGATGATGAGCTAAAGCCCTTCCCAGGGCTGGCTTCCATGGACAGCTACAGTGGGTCAGAGCCCCTCATCCCCTGCCCCTCCCAGGGCCAGCCTCAGGAGCATATGTGGTCGATGCACCTACTCTGGCGGTAGAGTTCAATAAATCTCTTCTGATACTGTATTAGCTCGGCTCGGCTGGGCACTTCATCAATCTTGCGATGCAAAATTGCTATTTCTCGATTTCTTCGAGCCTAAATGCAAAAGAGATGGGGAGACAACACTATTTGGTGAAAGGCCTTATTTGTTTCCACGAAATATTGCCCCCACTTGCCCTGTGCCTGCAAACCAGCCCTGGAATGCAGGTACACAACATCAGCTGGCTCTGACTCTGACTCCCACCTGGCAACACAGAGAGAAGGTGTGGCTGTGAACTGGAGCCACCTGTGTACATGTGTGTTAAGTTGCTTCAGTCGTGTCTGACTCTTTGCAACCCTGTGGACTGTATCCCCCAAGACTCCTCTATCCTTGGGATTCTCCAGGCAAGACTACTGGAGTGGGTTGCCATGCCCTCCTCTAGGGGATCTTCCTAACCCAGGGATTGAACCTGCCTCTCTTAGTCTCCTGCACTGGGAGACAGCTTCTTTACCACTAGTGTCACCTGAGAAGCCCCTAAACTGGAGCCACAGGAGGCATCAAATTAATAGATCCAGAAGGAAGATTCTGAATGGGATGGTACCCCCAGCCAGCCCACCAGGCCCCCAAGGACTCTGGAGCAGCTGATTCCCCAGAGCCAGGCAGAGACCAGAAGCACTTCCCAGATGACAAGAGACTGATGCCACCCCGCAGCTCCATACAACATCCAAATCCCTGAGCCTGCCTGAAAAGCTCCTAAAGCATCTTTCTGGCATCTCCCCCCGCCCCATGAAATGAACTGGGCTCTATTAGTCAAACTGCCCCTAATTGCATCTGGGAGGCAGAGCCGTGAGGGTGCAGGGGAGACCTCGGGCTCCGAGGCAGGGAGCTTCCTTTGGGCAGCACTGGAGAAGGCTGTCCAGCTCCCCAACACATTCACAATCTCAGTGTTGCCCTCTCCTGTGCCTCCTTGTCCCTCCCTCTCCCATCTACTTTATCACAGTGGCAGGTGGGGACCTCTAATTCATTTGGGTGCAAAACCCCTCCCAGTGCAAAATCCACTATCAGCTCTGGTTACCAAACCAGAATCAGGTCTGTGGCTTGAGCTAGAGTAGAGGGACAGATCTATTTCTCCTTTTGGCCAAGGCTATATTCCCCATGGGTGCTTGGGCTCTGACGCCTATGCTTTTTTCCCCCCAGGAATCTATAGATACAATCATTCATTCTTTTCACTGCATCTTTAACCTCGCCTTTTCTACTAGTTTCTTTTTACTGGTATTTAAATATGTTGAAGTCCCTCATCCCTTTAAGGCCCTTCCTTAAACCCTGATCAGGGACCAGTCCTTGAGAATCCACTTTCCAATACAAGGGATGTGGCTTTGATACCTGGTTGGGGAACTAAGACCCGCAAGTTGTGGGGCAACCAAGCCCTTGAACTGCAACTAGAGCCCATGCACCACCATGAAGACCCAGGTCAGCCACAAAAGAAGAAAAGAAAGAAAGAAAAAAGGAAACTGCAAAGCCAAGTACTCAAGTGCCTCTGACGTCTCGACTCCCCTCCCCACAAGCCACCCTTGAATCCACTGCTGCTGGCTGCTCCCAGTACCCACTGGAAATACTCTTGCCAAGGTCACACAGACCTTCTCTGTGCACCTGTGGCAATTCTCAGCCTCCAGCTCTCTTGACTTCTGGCAACGCTGAACCTTCTATCCACTGAGCCCTCTGCTCAGCTGCCAGGAGACCTCAGACTCCTGTTTCCCTGGGCCTTGAGCTGCCCACTTGGTCTCAAGCCTCACTGGTGGAGTCCTTCTTCCCCTCTTCACAGCCTCCGTTACCACCTACACAGCACTGACACCCAGACCTCCAGTCCAGACTATTTCTACTTGGTGAAGTACCCTAACCTTTAAAAGCCCCCAAGAGATCTCATGAACATTTCTCTTCACCATCCCATTCCCTTCAGCCCTATCCTTTTTCCTTTAGGCTTTTTCTCAATGAATAACACAAGGATCCATGCTAGTTGCCCAAGTCGGAAATTCTCCACCATCCATGTCTCTGCTTTTCTCTCTAACCCATCCCAAGTTCCATAGATACAGTTGCTCAGCTTCTCGGCCACCAATTCACTTCCATCCACGCTCACTGAGTCAGCCCTGGCCCGGGCTTCAGCATTGACCCTTGCAGCCCTTTGGCCACTCCCATCAGATCCTGGCCTTCCTTTCCCAGAAAGCAGAGAGAAGTTCCAGGCCAAAGTGCAACACAAGTTAACTCTTGGTTTTTAAGTGTCCATGAGCCAGACTCTGGCAATGGAAGAGATTTTACAATGCAATTTTGACTCTACATGAATTTAAAGCCACTCTGAAGCCTACCTTCCTATATCTGATGGCTTTCTCACCACCCCCCACCGCCCCCCCCTACCCCAGGTTATCAACTAACAGCTAAAATGGGCACTTAATTTTTGAAGAAAAGTACTTGACAAGAACATTAGACCTTGAATCCTGCCTCTGGTACTTTCTAGCTGCTTGTATTTAACAGATTTGAGTCAGTTTCTTCATACAGAAAATGAGGCTGATAGCTACTCTCCAGCAAAGGTGATGATCAAGTCAAACGAGATGTTGGTGAAATAACAGACCAATGTGAGGTGTTATAACCAACACCTCAATCCAGAGTTACACTCTAGACAGAAGAGCAAACAGCAGCCTTATAACCGAGTCTCTCTGGCTCTTAGATACTGAGATGTTCTTGTTCTGCTATAGGACATGCAAACCTAGTTAGATGGATTTATCAGTTTGCTTTTACTCACCTGTAGTAGACGGATCTTGTAAAGTTTCTCTTTCTCCATGTTATACCGTCTGTCTAGGTCTTCCTGAAATTGGAAAAAAACCCCACAATTATCTGCAAATTTTTATTTTTTTGATGAAATATTTTGAAGTAGAACAGTTTTTATATATCTCCTTCACCATGAGGCTCCAAATTTCTTTTTTGAAATGGCTAAGTTCAGAGTTGAGTCCTACATCCTGCGAGACCCTTGACACTCTTTCACATCACTTTGTAACAACTCTTTCTTCTTCTGGGACCCAGGCTGAATCCAGGGTTCTTAAGTGAAGGATCCCCCAAATCCATGTGACCTTCCTTCCCTTAACAAAAAACCATGAGGAGGAGATAATTGATATTTAAAGAGCCTGCTGTTCTATCTTGCTGTGTTAGATGATGCTGGCTTGCTTATGTTTCTGTTTAGAGCTGCAATGTCCAATGTGATTGCCACCAGGCACATGTGGCTATTTAAATTCACATTATCTAAAATTGAAAAACATTCAATTTCTCAATTGTCCTAGCCAACCTTCAGATGCTCAGTAACCATACACAGCTAGTGGCCACCATATTGGATAGAGCACAGATCGAGAACACTTCTACCACTGCAGAAAGGCCTTCTGGACGGTATTAAATTAAACAACAGAAACCAGCCCCTCACTGAACCCAAAGAGGTAAGAGACGTGGCTGGATGGCTCACTGTGCTAGAGAAAGTTGCAGAGGCGTCAGAGGTGCCCCTCTCCCCCTGTGTTTTTACACACACACACACACACCCGCCAGCTCCTCCATGGGGCTCAGCTGCAGGCAAACCCCAACAGCCTTCACTGTAAGAGTCCCGAAGTTCCTTCTCTGGGAGCCTCTGAGGGCACGAAGAGAAGAGGAACCTAAAGGAGGTGAATGGTAGAGGCTTTCCTGTTTTTCCCTTCCTCTCCCTCTTCCTTTTCTGTTCCTTTCTCTGGACCCTTTAACTCAGAACAGAGGTTGGCAAACCACAGCCCAGCAGCTAAATCCAACAGTCCTTGGGCCAAATTTGCCTGTGCCTAGTTTTTTTTTTTAATTATTTTTTCATTGAAGGACACCTGCTCCACAGAATTTTGTTGTTTTCTGTCAAACCTCAACATGAATCAGCCACAGGTATACACACATCCCCTCTCCCCAGAACCTTCCTCTGTGCCTAGTTTTATAAATAAAGTTTTATTGGAACACAGCTATGTCCTTTCACTTCTATATTGACTCTGATGATCAGAGTGGAGCTGGCCCACAAGGTTGACAATATTCACTACCTGGCGCTTTAACATCCCCTGACCTCGGAACGCAGGTCCACAGACAGAGCTCTCTCCCTGGGCACTGCCTACCCCTTGGAGTCTGTGGGCTGTGACCGGCAAGTGCGGCCCTCACGGCTCTTTCCCCTTCCCCGCTCAGAGCCCAGGGTGGAGACGGAATGCCTGTGCCAGGTGCAGGGCCTCAGGGCTGTCCACAGGGAAGTCGTGCTCCACCCGAGGGGCGGGCGTGCAAGATGGAGCCAGGCCCTGAGAGCCCGCAGACGAGGAGGTGACCACGGAGATGATGGAAGGAGGTGTGAGAAGCTGCTGAAGACACAAAGCTGGTCACCACGCCCACAGAGGACAGTGCTGGTCCTGGGGATGGCCAGGTACTTACACTGTGCGTCATCGCAGAGGTTAAGGCACCAGGTGACTCTCCCCCAGAGAGGGTCTGCAATGAGGAAAAGTGAAAAAAAGGAAACATCTCTGAGGAAAGAAGCTGAGGGCCCAGAAGTAGGAAGGGGTGGGCTGGCAGTTTGCCGATCATGTCTGAGCAGGGAACAGCCCAAACATGAGCCCTAGATTTTAAACTGTTCTGAAATGTCCATCAGTCACATAGTAATAAGCTAAACTCTGTTTCTGAATGCGAGTCAATCCCTCTAGTGAGGTGTGATGGCTAAGAAGAGAAATGCTGTCCTTAAAGTCTGAGTTCTAGGGACTCCCCTGGTGGTCCAGTGGTTAAGACTTTGCTTTCCAATGCAGGGAGTGCCTGGTTCAATCCCTGGTCGGGGAGCTAAGATCCCACATGCCTTGCGGCCAAAAAACCAAAAATATAAAACAGAAACAATATCGCAACAAATTTAATAAAGATTTAAAAAAAAAAAGTCTGAGTTCTATACAAACCCAGAGGCTGGCTGAGCTGAACTCAGAGTTTCAGTCTTGGAAACAACTGGAAAGCTGGGGTTGTCCCAGTATGGGGTGGTCCCAGTTTACCACCCACTGCCTGGCCATACTCTGCTGTTGCTGCACCAGTCCTCATGGCTGCGACTGAAGTGACAGAGGCCATCACGACAGGGAGGCAGCACCTCCGTGGCCTGTTTACTTGATGAGCAGGGCAGTGTCCACACAGGCCCAGGCCCAGCCCTGGAAGAACACCCTGGCTGCTTGGACCAGTCCCCTCCCTTCCCTGAGGCCAAGTTCCCCATTTCCCCAAGCAAGAGGGTGCAGTTGATGAGGTCTGAGGCCATACCCTGACCTAAGCACAGAGAGTCTCAGCAAAGAAGCTTTGAATGGAGTATGAGAAGGGAAAACAAACCAGTGATCCCTACAATCTCATTTGGTGAGAGAAACAGACTTTATTTTCCATCCTTGTCCACACCAGTTCCTTGGAAGATCAAGGCCTCTGTTCAGAGGGCCAGTGGGATGTGTTCTGAGCCAGGTATGCTCCCAGGTGACCATAGCCCCGACCTCATATCTCAAGCGAGCTGCTCTCTGCTGCATCCACATCCCGGGGCAGGAGTGCAGGGTGAAATCAGCAAACTGGCACACAATTGAGAGGTAAATGGGACAAATGGGACCAGAGCTCAGGGAGCTGCTAGCAACACCCATCCCTAATGGAGGGGCAGCTGGGCTTATAAACTGGTTAATGCTTGCCCCGGGGTTGCTGCTGTCCACACTCAGAGCTGCCTTAACCCACAGAAGGAAGACAAAGTGCAGGGATACATACTGACGAAAACCACTTGAGAAATGAATGTTCAGAGGACAAGGCTGAGGTAAAGTCTGGTCCCTTTCAGCACCAGACTCTGCTGGCGAGTCCTCTAGAAACCCTTTCATGGTGGACGTCACAAAGCCCCCAGCAGTCTGGAGCACTCCTCCACAGCCCGTACCTTTTCATCTCTGCCCGGCGCCCTCTCAGCCTTCAGGCTTTCGATTTCCTGCTGCAGCCGTGACATTTCCTCCTTTAAAAGTAATATGAACATTTACAAGATCTGGACAAGCTAGTAACTAGATGTAATGATTTACCTTGATCTAGAGTCTTATTTTCACATTTTGTGAGTTTACGTGGGGACAAGAAGTCAATAAAGAACTAGCCCCCCAGGGCCCTGATTTTCAGCCTGGGAACATCTTTTCAGGAGAGTAGAGGCAGCCGTACCTCAGTCAGAAGGGGTCTTTCTTCCCAAAGAGCAGGTGAGGCTTGTAGTAATCACTGGGACATGGGATGAATGAGTGGCTTAGAGTCAGTCCCAAGCCTCCTTCTCTTTTTCAGCTCTTCTCCACCTTTCTTGGGACCTTCCAGCCTGGAGCCCTGTCTCATCCAGCCCTCCTCCACTTGCCACTCTCACCTGCTTAAGTCAGATATAGCTTCTAAAGGGCTCCTACGCCATAATGGCCTCTCTTCCCCTAGACTCACAGAACTCAGCCCTATTTTCCTGTCTCCCACATGGTCACCTGTGCACATATCACTCCCACTATTGGACCCTGCGACACACAGACATGTCAGGATTTTAGGGTGGCCCTGGTTTCACAAGATACTACTCCTTTTGTAGAACTTTTCTTTTAAATACATTTGTAAATTAGAAACCACTGTTTGTTAGACTGTGCTCTCAGTTTGGGGTTTGGCACACAGAGTTACTCATCCAAGTCATTTCTGGTGTCCTCCAATCACTTATCATAGCACTTTACTCCTCTTGCACAGTACCACGTACCTGCCTGGTGAACCTCCTCTTCCTATCACACCTGGATAGGACCCGCAGCAGCACAAGGGGAGGGAAAGCAGGAGATTGTATGAGAATCTTTGTTGACATCTGATGACACCAAGCAACACTTACTCGACAATGTGCTTTAAACTCCTGTTCCTGACTTTTCAGATTTTCATTCATGGCTACAAGGGCTCTCAAGTTCTGCAGGATGCTGAAAAGACCAAAGAACAAATGACTTTCAACAAACCACTATGAGTTTATGAATCACAGCTAAAACCAAGACCCCAGAAAAAAAGGAACTTTTTTCTTAATTTCCTTTGTCTCTCCCAAGAGTGTCTAATAGGCTTCCCACCAATGATAATGACCACCATTTAACAGACATTATTATTCATCTATACGCTGAGTCCATCAGGTCACATTCAAACAAATGTTACAGAATCCAGAATTAAAATATCAACTGCAGAAACATCAATGTGTTTTGAGATTACTGTATATTTTTAATGATACCAACTACTTAAGACTCAGAGCACAGATAGAATCGTAATTTTAATTCCCATTTTAAATGTAAATGTAAATGCTTATATTTAATTAAAATTGTCTAAAGAAAATTAATTAAAAAAACCCAAAAACCCTAAACCCAGTGTCTTGGCAAAAAAATGACAACATTTTCATTCTTGAAGGACAGGGTAAGATCAGTGCTGTTACTAAAACCTGGTAACCATGGCTGACTCCAAGGGAGGAGGACCGGGTAGCTGGGGGCAGGGGCGGGAGAAGACTTTTCTGTGTATGTCTTTTTGAACCTTGCATGTATTACTTGCTTTCTAAAAATGAGAAAACAGACAAAATGAAGTACAAAACATAGCTGCTCCTGACCCATGGGGAAGTGGGAAGAAGAGAAAGAAGGCAGCCCCAGATCAGGATCAGTGGTGAAGCAACTGGCAGAACGGCGCCAGCAGCCATGATCTGGGCTCCTCAGCCCTGTTCTCCAACCACCAGCCACACTCACAGAGAAAATAAATACATGTTGAGGTCTCCTACCTCGGATCGGCTTTGGCCTCTATCTTCTCGAGAGCTGTCTGCTCTTTGTCCAGTTTCTCACTGTGACCCTTGAGCTATGAGAGAGAAAGAGGCACATTGCTGGACACTTGCCAGGACAGGAGGCGAGGGCTTCCATTCTCCCTCCTGGCCCATACCTGCGCCCTCTCTAGACAGGTGGCCCAGCCCACTGGACATGGCCGTACACTGAGAAAACAGGTGGACAAGAGGAACAGGATGGGGCTGGAAGGACAGCAGAGAAAGATCAAAACTACAGCCTTCCTGACACATGCTGTTGGTAAAAGAAACCTTGGCAATACCTTTAAATCACAGTAGCAAGTGGGCGGAAAGCCAAAGTAATGCTGACAGCAGGTGCCTTTCAGTGGGAAGAAGTAAATAAAAGCAGCGGCTATGAGAGACAGACCTGGGTTTCAATCTCAGGATACCACTATTGGGGCTACTCACAGGGGCAGGGTTAAATCGCCTATCTTGAAAAACTGCATTTTCTTTCTCTGAGTCAGTGGAGATTTTAAAAAACAAACTTTAAGGAAAGTCAGATTTTAATTTTTAAGGTGTGTATATCTACTGTACAACACAATATTAAGCTGCTATTAAAAAAGAATAAACAGTTCTTTTATGATGATCTCTAACACTTACTGTAAGTTGAAGAAAACATATAAAACCATGATTCCAATGTGCATCAAGGAAGGCATACATGTGTATATCTTTTATACACATGTATTAAAGAACCCACATGTTATTTGTATGTACACAAAAATTTTCTGAAAAGATTCACAAGTGATTGGTTACCCTCTAGACAGAGTAGCTGCTTGGGTCACAGGGGGACACATTTTGTACTTTTTGAATTTTGAACTATGTGAATGTGTTACCTATTAAAAAAAAAGTTAAAGAACTTCCAAGAGTTCTAGCTGAGAACATGTGGCAGCAAGCCCTTCTTTCTCAAGTCCTGGGAAGTTCAGGTGATTCTGTTTGATGACAGGAGTGGGCACCTTGGGGACAAGAAAGATGGTACCAGGTAAGACTGGCCAGTGAAGGACCACCGTGTGGATCCAGCAGGTGTGGGAAGAACTGGGCGGCAGGACTGTGGTCTGTGTTAGGAAGAGCCAGTGGGCTGTGCAGTGAAGCCTGCTTCCCTTAACCCAAGAGCTGGCGCATGAGTCCCAGAGGCAGGGTGGCTCCCAGAGAGCTGGCAAGACTCAGGAGGGACAGTGTCCTGACCCTAAATATCAGTTACCACTGGCTGATACCACCAAACAGTAGGACTCCCCTTCTAAAATAGTTATGTGAGGCATGCTGCATAAAATGAATACAGAATCCATACAGCTGATAACAGAAAATTTCAGAATCACAAATAAGCACACCATTAAGAATTATCACATATTTTAAGAAAGACAAAACTGTAAAAAAGGTATCAACTCAACAAATGAATTCTGATCTGAAGGGATAGTTTGTAGATCAAGGAAAACTTCAGACACAGTCAGTGCCCTTAGGCTGGAGAGGATCCTCCATATATAAAAAAGAATCAACCTCCACATAAGAAATTAAAGTTGTGACTGCTGAAATTAAAAAGTGCACAGGCTAGAAGGGGCCCTCCACTGATGCAGGGGCCCGCAGAGCCTCCCCCACATGTCAGGGCTGCCATCCATCCTCTACCTTCCACACCCTGCTTTATTTTCCTATATTCCAGGGAAAGCAGGTCTTCCCTGTTTTCCAGTGCCCCTAGGTTTTGCTGAAGAGGTAAAACCTGGCGCACTGGCATGAAAGGGCTCAGAGTGCTCATGTGCCCAGTCCTTGCCTTGAACAGGTAAGGAGACCGAGGCCCAAAGGCAGAGCTCATTACTGATTCAGGGTCCTGGTCTTCAGTATTTTGACTAAATCAGGCTTCTTCCTACATTGTTCAGCCACAGCCTCCCATTTTCCTAGATAAGAATTAGTTTGACTGTCTGACTAGATGGTAAGCTCCCTGAGAGGTCATGGTGCCAGGTCTCCAGCACTGGAATCTGCACGGCCTTTCTGCCTCAGTTTCTCCAGCAGCACAGCCGGAATATTAACAGTGTGCTGCCAGGGTTGACAGGACGATTCAATGATAACACAAATGATGTGCCCACAGCACAGCCAGCACATCGCAATGTTGGCTGCTATTACCATGTGAGGATAGGGAGAGTATCTCCTATTACTAACTTAATTCGAACCTTCCACCTTTCTAGCACATGCAAGAATTCAAAAAATATTTTTTTATTTTTTTTATTGAAGGATAATTGTTTTACAGAATTTTGTTTTCTGTCAATCCTCAGCATCAATCAGCCATAGGTATACCTATATCCCCTCCATTTTGAACCTCGTCTCCCATCTCCTGCCCCATGCCATCCATCTAGATGGATACAGAGCCCCTGTTTGAGTTTCCTGAGCCATACAGCAAATTCCTATTGGCTATCTATTTTACATATGGTAACATAAGTTTCCATGTTATTCTCTCCATACATCTCACCCTCTCCTTTCCTTTCCTCATGTCCATAAGTCTATTCTCTATGTCTGTTCCTCCATTGCTGCCTTGAGAATAAATTCTTCAGTACCATTATTCTAGATTCTGTATATATGCTTTCAGTTCAGTTCAGTTCACTCAGTCATGTCCGACTCTTTGCAACCCCATGAATCGCAGCACGCCAGGCCTCCCTGTCCATCACCAACTCCCAGAGTTTACCCAAACTCATGTCCATCAAGTCGGTGATGCCATCCAACCATCTCATCCTCTGTCACCCCCTTCTCCTCCTTTCCCCAATCCTTCCCAGCATTAGGGTCTTTTCCAATGAATCAACTCTTCGCATGAGGTGGCCAAAGTATTGGAGTTTCAGCTTCAACATCAGTCCTTCCAATGAACACCCAGGACTGATCTCCTTTAGGATGGACTGGTTGGATCTCCTTGCAGTCCAAGGGACTCTCAAGAGTCTTCTCCAACACCACAGTTCAAAAGCATCAATTCTGCGGTGCTCAGCTTTCTTCACCGTCCAACTCTCACATCCATACACGACCACTGGAAAAACCATAGCCTTTACTAGATGGACCTTTGTTGGCAAAGTAATGTCTTTGCTTTTAAATATGCTATCTAGGTTGGTCATAACCATCTTTCCAAGGAGTAAGCATCTTTTAATTTCATGGCTGCAGTCACCATCAGCAGTGATTTTGGAGCCCAAAAAAATCAAGTCTGACACTGTTTCCACTGTTTCCTCATCTATTTCCCATGAAGTGACATATGCTTTAGAATACAGTATTTCTCATTCTGACTCACTTCACTCTGTATAATAGGTTATAGGTTCATTCACCTCATCAGAACTGACACAAATGCATTCCTTATTATGGCTGAGTAATTGTCCATTGGGTATATGCACCACAACTTCTTTATGCATTCATCTGTCGATGGGCATCTAGATGGATTCCATGTTCTAGCTATTGTAAATAGTGCTGCAGTGAACAATGGGATACATGTGTCTTTTTCAATTTTGGTTTCCTTAGGGTATATGCCTAGGAGTGGGACTGCTGGGTCATATGGTGGTTTTCATACTGTTCATACTATTCATGGGGTTCTCAAGGCAAGAATACTGAAGTGGTTTGCCATTCCCTTCTCTAGTGGACCACATTCTGTCAGATCTCTCCACCACGACCTGTCCGTCTTGGGTGGTCCCACACGGCATGGCCTAGTTTCACAAGAGAGTTCTAGAAAAACATCTATTTCTGCTCTATTAACTATGCCAAAGCCTTTGACAGTGTGGATCACAATAAACTGTGGAAAATTCTGAAAGAGATGGGAATACCAGACCACCTGACCTGCCTCTTGAGAAACCTGTATGCAGGTCAGGAAGCAACAGTTAGAACTGGTCACGGAACAACAGATGGGTTTCAAATAGGAAAAGGAGTACATCAAGGCTGTGTATTATCACCCTGCTTATTTAACTTATATGCAGAGTATATCATGAGAAATGCTGGGCTGGATGAAGCACAATCTGGAATCAAGATTGCTGGGAGAAATATCAATAAGCTCAGATACGCAGATGACACCACCCTTATGGCAGAAAGTGAAGAAGAACTAAAGAGTCTCTTGATGAAAGTGAAAGAGGAGAGTGAAAAGGTTGGCTTAAGGCTCAACATTCAGAAAACTAAGATCACGGCATCCGGTCCCATCACTTCATGGCAAATAGATGGGGAAACAGTGGCTGACTTTATTTTTTGGGGCTCCAAAATCACTGCAGATGGTGACTGCAGCCATGAAATTAAAAGATGCTTACTCCTTGGAAGGAAAGTTATGACCAACCTAGACAGCATATTAAAAAGCAGAGATATTACTTTGTCAACAAAGGTCCATTTAGTCAAGGCTATGGTTTTTTCAGTGGTCAAGTATGGATATGAAAGTTGGACTCTAAAGAAAGCTGAGTGCCAAAGAATTGATGCTTTTGAACTGTGGTGTTGGAGAAGACTCTTGCGAGTCCCTTGGACTGCAAGGAGATCCAACCAGTCCATCCTAAAGGAGAACAGTCCTGGGTGTTCAATAGAAGGACTGATTTTGAAGCTGAAACTCCAATACTTTGGCCACCTGATGCGAAAAGCTGACTCATTTGAAAAGACCCTGGTGCTGGGAAAGATTGAGGGCAGGAGGAGAAGGGGACGACAGAGGATGAGATGGTTGGATGGCATCACCGACTCAATGGACATGAGTTTGGGTAGGCTCCGGGAGTTGGTGATGGACAGGGAGGCCTGGTGTGCTGCAGTTCATGTGGTCGCAAAGAGTTGGACATGACTGACCGACTGAACTGATAGTGGTTTTACCCTGGAGGAGGGCATGGCAACCCACTCCAGTATTCTTGCCTGGAAAATCCCCATGGACAAATGATCCTGGAGGCTACAGTCCATGGGGTCACAAAGAGTCGGACACAACTGAGTGACTAAGCTTAGCATATGGTGGTTTTATTCCTAGTTTTTTAAGGAATCTCCATACCATCTTCCATAGTGGCTGTATCAATTTACATTCCCACTAACAGTGCAAGAGTGTTCCCTCTTCCCCACACTCTCTCCAGCATTTACTGTTTGTAGACTTTTTGATAAGGGCCATTCTGAATGGTGTGAGGTGATATCTCATTGTAGTTTTGATTTGAATTTCTCTAATAATGAGCGATGTTGAGCATCTTTTCATGTGTTTGTCAGCTATCTGTATGTCTTCTTTGGAGAAATGTCCGTTTTAAGTCTTTTCCCCACTTTTTGATTGGGTTGTTTGTTTTTCTGGTATTGAGTTGTATGAACTGCTTGTATATTTTGGAAATTAATCCTTTGTCAGTTGTTTCATTTGCTATTATTTTCTCCCATTCTATGAGTTGTCTTTTCACCTTGCTTATAGTTTCCTTTGCTGTGCAAAAGCTTTTAAGTTTAATCAGGTCCCACTTGTTTACTTTTGTTTTTATTCCCATTACTCTAGGAGATGGGTCATAGAGGATATTGCTTTGGTTTATGTCATTGACTGTTCTGCCTATGTTTTCCTCTAAGAGTTTTTTTTTTTTTTTTTTTAATAAATTTATTTATTTTAGTTGGGGGCTAATTACTTTACAATATTGTAATAGTTTTTGCCATACATTGACATGAATCAGCCATGGGTTTACATGTGTTCCCCTTCCTGGACCCCCCACCCACCTCCCTCCCCATCCCATCCCTCTGGGTCATCCCATTGCCCCGGTCCTGAGCATTTGTCTCATGCATCGAACATGGAATGGTGTCGTATTTCACATATGACAATATACATGTTTCAATGCTATTCTCTCAGAACGTCCCACCCTCACCTTCTCCCTCAGAGTCCGTAGGATTGTTCTATAGTTTCTGGTTTTATATTTAGGTCTTTAATCCATTTGGAGTTTATCTTTGCGTATGATGTTAGGAAGTGTTCTAATTTCATTCCTTCTACATGTAGCTGTCCAGTTTTCCCAACACCATTTATTGAAGAGGCTGTCTTTGCCCCATTGTATATTCTTGCCTCTTTTGTCAAAAATAAGGTACCCACAGGTGCATGGGTTTATTTCTGGGCTTTCTATCTTGTTCCACTGATCTATATTTCTGTTTTTGTGCCAGTACCATACTGTCTTGATGACTGTAGCTTTATAGTATAACTGAAGTCAGGAAGGTTGATTCCTCCAGCTCCATTCTTCTTTCTCAAGAAAGCTTTGACTATTTGGGGTATTTTGTGTTTCCATACGAATTGTGAAATTTTTTGTTCTAGTTCTGTGAAAAATGCCTTTGGTAATTTGATAGGGGCAGCACTGAATCTGTAGATTGCATTTGGTAATATGTTATTTTCACAATATTGATTCTTCCTACCCAGGAACATGGAATATCTCTCCATCTATTTATGTCATCTTTGATTTCTTTCATTGGTGTCTTATAATTTTCTGTGTACAGTTCTTTTGTCTCCTTAGGTAAGTTTATTCCTAGATTGTTGCAATGGTGAATAGGATGGACTCCTTAATTTCTCTGATTTTTCATTGTTAGTATATAGAAATGGAAGTGATTTCTGTGTATTGATTTTGTATCCTGCAACTTCGCTAAATTCACTGATTAGCTCTAGTAATTTTCTGATACTATCTTTAGGGTTTTCTATGTACAGTATCATGTCATCTGCAAACAGTGAGAGCTTTACTTCTTCTTTTCCAATCTGGGTTCCTTTTCTTTCTTTTTCTTCTCTGATTACTGTTGCTAGGACTTCCAGAATTATGTTGCATAATAGTGGTGAAAGTGGACACTCTTGTCCTGTTCCTGATCTTAGGGGGAATGCTTTCAATTTTTCACCATTGAGAATAATGTTTGCTGTAGGCTTATCATATATGGCCTTTACTATGTGAGGTAGGTTCCTTCTATGCCCATTTTTTGAAGAGTTTTAATCATAAATGGGTGCTGAATTTTTTCAAAGGCTTTTTCTGCCTCTATTGATATTATCATATGGTTTCTATCTTTCAAATTGTTAATATAGTGTATCACATTGATTGTGGAGAAGGAAATGGCAACTCACTCCAGTACTCCTGCCTGGAAAACTCCACAGATGGAGGAGCCTGGTAGGCTACAGTCCATGGGACTGCAAAGAGTCGGACACGACTGAGCGACTTCACTTTCTTTCTTTCTGTAGTTCCTTTTGGAGAAGGAAATGGCAACCTACTCCAGTGTTCTTGCCTGGAGATTCCCAGGGACAGAGGGGCCTGGTGGGCTACAGTCTATGGGGTTGCAAAGAGTCGGACACAACTAAGCAACTAACACACACACACACACACACATATCACATTGACTGATTTGCATATATTGAAGAATCCTTGTATTCCTGGAGTAAATCCAACTTGATCATGGTGTAGATCTTTTCTCTTCCCTTGTATTTCTTGACTATATAAGTCCGTTTAACATTTGTTGTAAAGCTGGTTTGGTAGTAGTGAATTCTCTTAACTTTTGCTTATCTGAAAAGCTTTTTATTTCTCCATCAATTTTGAATGATATCCTTGCTGGGTACTGTAATCTTGGTTGTAGATGTTTCCCTTTCAATACTTTAAATATATCCTGCCATTCCCTTCTGGCCTGCAGAGTTTCTGCTGAAAGATCAGCTGTTAAGCGTATGGGGTTTCCCTTGTACGTTACTTGTTGCTTCTCCCTTGCTGCTTTTAATAGTCTTATCTTTGTGTTTAGTGTTTGTTAGTTTGATTAGATGTGTCTTGGCATGTTTCTCCTTGGGTTTATCCTGTATGGGACTCTTTGTGCCCCTTGGACTTGATTGACTATTTCCTTTTCCATGTTAGGGACATTTTCAACTATAATCTCTTCAAAAATTTTCTCATACCCTTTCTTTTTCTCTTCTTCTTCTGGGACCCCTATGATTTGAATGTTGGTGCGTTTGATATTGTCCCATAGGTCTCTGAGACTATCCTCAGTTCTTTTCATTCTTTTTATTTTATTCTGTTCTTCAGAAGTTATTTCTACCATTTTATCTTCCAGCTCAATGATTCGTTCTTCTGCTTCAGATATTCTGCTACTGATTCCTTCTAGAGTATTTTTAATTTCAGTAATTATGTTGTTTGTCTCTGCATGTTTATTCTTTAATTCTTCTCGGTATTTGTTAATTGATTCTTGAATTTTCTCCATTTTGTTTTCAAGGTTTCTGATCATCTTTACTATCATTATTCTGAATTCTTTTTCAGGTAGTTTGCCTACTTCCTCTTCATTTATTTAGACTTCTGTGTTTCTAGTTTGTTCCTTCATTTGTGTAGTATTTCGCTGCCTTTTCATTTTTTTTTTTAACTGATTGTGTTTGAGGTCTTCTTTTCCCAGGCTTGAATTCTTCCTTTTGGTTTCTGCCCTCCTAAGGTTGGTCCATTGGTTTGTGTAAGCTTCGTATAGGGTGAGATTTGTGCTAAGTTTTTGTTTGTTTTTCCTCTGATGGAAAACGCTGAGTGAAGTGGTAATCCTGTCTGCTGATGATTTGGTTTGTATTTTTGTTTTGTTTGTTGTTTAGATGAGGCGTCCTGCATAGGGTGCTACTGTTGGTTGGGTGATGCCAGGTCTTGTATTCAAGTGGTTTCCTTTGTGTGAGTTCTCATTATTTGATACTCCCTAGGGTTAGTTCTCTGGTTGTCTAGGGTCTTGGAGTCAGTGCTCCCACTCCAAAGGCTCAGGGCTTGATCTCTCTCCAAAGACCAGCCTAGATCCAATCTACCAAGAGGAATTTCACCCAAAATGAAAGGGCCTTTACTTAAGTTCCAAAAACCAGTGCAAAGGAACACAATGGAGATCTCTGACTCAGCAGAAACTGCCGCTCTGCCCCCAGCCTGAGCCGTGAGCCCTTAGAAGGTAAACAGAAACACTGAGAGCTTGAAGTCTTGGAAGAGCTTGGAAACTAAGCTCAAAAAATATTTGATTCAGTGTTTAGTATCAAAAGTGACTTGACAGCCACTTAGGATTTTATCAAGATGTTCTGCCTTGAATGTCTTCCAGATTGTTATACAAAGATGGGTCCATGACTTGGCACCCGTTAAGCCAGGACTGTGAAGTGTGCACAGGAAGACAGCAGCGGGGGTTCCACCAAGGAGCTTGCCATCTGATCCGAAAGGAATGGAGTCACAGAACAGTGTAAAGTAAACTGATGTGTCCAGATGCAACACGGGCATCTTTAGAAAGAATTTTTAAAAATTCCTCTAATTTGTTATCCTCGTGCCTGTCCTTCTCAAACATTCTGACAATAACTGAAGAGACCAGTCCAGCTCAGAATTATAAAGCTTTGTCAGGTTTATAACAAGTCAGGGGGAGAAGGCAATGGCACCCCACTCCAGTATCTTGCCTGGAAAATCCCATGGACGGAGGAGCCTGGTAGGCTGCAGTCCATGGGGTCGCTAAGAGTCGGACACGACTGAGTGACTTCACTTTCACTTTTCACTTTCTTGCACTGGAGAAGGAAATGGCAACCCACTCCAGTATTCTTCCCTGGAGAATCCCAGGGACGGGGGAGTCTGGTGGGCTGCTGTCTTTGGGGTCATACAGAATTGGACACAACTGAAGCGACTTAGCAGCAGCAGCAGCAACAAGTCAGGGAACTAAGTGCTGCGTACTGCTAGAGAAACTACCATTTTAAAAGTGCAAATTTCATGTGAAATTAAAAAAATAAAAAAATAGGGACTGCCTTGGCTTCAGAAATGTCTCTGAAGATCAGTCCCGTTTCCACATGGTCCAGAAAGTACTAGGTGGGGACCCCGCAGGGATAGCTGTCGGCTGAGCACCAAAGACATAGGGAGGAGAGTTTTTCACACCTGGATGAGGACTAGCTTTCTGTAGAAACAGGGACGGAAATAGAAAGACCTAAGCTCCCCTCATGCCAGAGCTGGCATCTTGTGTATTTGCTTTTCTCGCCTGGTTTCCTAGGTAATTGGAAGTGGTGGGTAAGCTATGCTGTGATGCTGATGGAGGACAGCACCATTGCAATCTGGGTTAGGAAATGGATCATGGGGTCAAAACAAACTTACAACCCCCTTTTCCTCCAGAGACTCCCTCCCCCATTCTACCAGGAGATCACTGGCAATTCTGAACAACAAATTATACCCTCTGTAGTTGTGTCATTTTACAAAAAGAGACCTTCTCACTCCCAAGGAATCCAGTGTTCTGGTACTTTCTCCAGCCTGTGGCTTGGGGAGCAGGGGTCATTTACCGTGAATGATCTTCTGTGTTCTTTCACATGGCCACCCTGCTTGTCAGACCCTCTGTCCTCAGGAAGTTTTCCTGACCCTTGTAGCTCACAGCAATCTTCTCCTCCACCCAAGACCCTGATGGTTTAGAACACAGTAGCATGGATAAACATGGCTCGAGACATGCTACTGTGTGACTGTCCTTTGTCCAGATGGACCTGAGCCCTAAGAAAGATATCGTGACCCTTCCACACGGACTGATGATGTGAGTGTCCTGTTAGTAGTGCAGGTCAAACAATTCCCAACAAGACCCATGGAGGAAGGAAATCTGCTCACCTCTGTCAGGGTTTTCTTTTTCCCTTCATATGTGGCTTGTAGGTCAGTACGACTTGCCTGAAGCTGTAAATGAAAGATAAAAGATATCTGCTCTCATTTGATCCTCACAACAGCACAGATACTGGCGGTATCCATGTTTCACAGATGAGAAAATGGGAGCTCAGAAAGATTTAAGCTGAGCAAATGCAGACATTTTAGATTCAATTAGCACCAACCATGTGTCAGGTGATGTACTAGGTATTCTGCATGAATCCTAACAATGAATTCTTATATTCAATGGAAGAAGACAGTATCCTTATTTAACAAATGAGAAAGAAAAGATTCAGAAGGGGTAAATCACTAAAGTTTCATAGTTGATAACTGATAAAGCTTAGATTCAAATTCAGGTCTGAGTTTACTATATGGCTACAATCAATTCAGTTAATGAACTTGCTGGTTCACAGGATACAAACTACACTGAAGCACTCAAGAATCTAACACAGAATTTGTGTGTGCATGCTCAGTTGCTCAGTGTGCGACTCTTTGCGACCCCATGAACTGTAGCCTGCCAGGCTCCTCTGTCCATGGTATTTCCCAGGCAAGAATACTGGAGTGGGTTACTATTTCGTACTTCAGGGGATTTTCTCAACCCAGCGATTGAATCCACATCCCTCACGTCTCCTGAATTGGCAGGGGGATTCTTTACCACTGTACCACCTGGGAAGCCCTAGTATAAAATGTGACAGGAAGGCAAACAATGCCAGATTGGAGAAAGGAGTCAGGACTTCAATGAAGAGAAAGATGGTGAATTACTTTTACTGCTCAAAATTACACAATCATAAACTTACATCTCAAAAATGTCATTTCCCTTTTCTTTACCCAAAAAGGTGTATCCCATGCTGTCCATGAACTTTTAGATATCTGAAAACATTCTATTCAAAGCTCAAAGGGTTTTCACATTTCTACTTTTGAAAAGGGGATGTGGTAGAAAACCACAGTTAGACTCACCCAACACTTTGGTTGTTACTTGCATACAAATTACCAATGAGAAATTATATGTTATGTCTCAACAATTATTTCAAAATAACTCAGCCCATTAAAAAAATATATATTCGTTTATTTATCGGCCGTGCCATGCCACTTGTAAGACCATTAGTTCCCCAACCAGGGATTGAACCCAGGCCCCAGAAGATAGAGCAAGGAGTCCTACCCACTGGACTTCCAGGGAACTTTCAACTCGGCCAATGTTTGAGCCTGTAAGCGACCTATTAGAATTACATCATCTACAGATGTGGTTAGAGTTACACCACCTACACCATCATTACTCCTAAATCGTGCTTCGAGTTACCAGTCTTCATAACTGATGCGTTTCCAGCCAGGCCTCTCAGGAAGCCACCACAAGCAGAGGGCAGAAGAGATAAAGGCAGGGGAAGCTGGGAGCTTTGGCCTCTCACTTTGCAAAGGGAGCCATCTGTGCAATGAGGACTCCTATTAAACTATCTGTATCACTGTGGATGAGAGTATTTCTGAGAAAGTTTGTTTTTCTCTTGAAATCCTAATGGTTTAACTCTTGAAGCTCCAGGAAGAGATCCTGCCATTTTCCACCTGTTTCACCCACCTTCCTGCACCACCCCGCAACCCTGTACCCACCCACTCATCTGACATTTACCCAAGGCTCTGCTCAAATGAGGTGTACGGCAGAAGACGAAGAACACAGCACAAACCTTGCCCCTCAAGTTGCTAAACCAGTAAGCGGAGGATTAAAGTATGGGAAGAGCTTGGTCAGAGACAGGCCTGGGGAAGCCAAGCAAAGAGTCAGCTTGCTCATCAAGGAAGGCTTCACCAACAAAGACCCATGGGGGCTGTATCCTGGCAGGGAAGTAGGAACTTGCTAAGGAAGGAAAGATTCTTCTCTTCTCTTTAATTAACTAAACTAATAGAGTTTCCTTCATCTTTTCTCTAACAGGAACTGTCCCAGTAGCTTAGCTAAGGTTTTGTCTTGCTGGAGTCTTCCATGATTCTCCCACCTCCATCTTCTTATTCATCATGAACCCCTATACTAAACCCCCAACACTCAGCCCACCGGTTAACACCTCCTTTGGTTCCTCTTTCCTCAATCTCAGGTTTCTTGTCAGTAAGCTACTAGCTACCTTCCTGTTCTCTGCCTTTACAGCATATCCCGCTGTTGGGCCATGAGATGTTCTTCATTTCTTCTCTTATCATACTCCTCCTCCCATTTCTCTGTGGGCTAAGACTCTGTGGCTCCTGTCACTAAGGCTGCAGGTGTATACCAGTTGCCTTCGATCTACATGACCTTACAGGAGGTCATCTGGATTTAAAGAGTCTGGATTTTCTCACATACTATTATGTGTAGAAGTGTAAACTAATAAAATAATTGGTGAATAATTTAACAGTTTCTAGGAAGATTGAAAATGCATATATTTTTTGATCCAGCAGTTCCACTTCCTAAAATCCATTTTACAGAAATATTTATATATTTGCACAAAGATGACTGTACAAAGATGTTCATCATCAACTTACAACTGGGAAAAAAGGTCCTGGGAAAAAGCCTCATGAATAGAGGAACAGGTTAAATAAGCCATAGCACACATATACTATGTCACACTAGGCAGCATCAGAAAGGATGAGATAGATCTGTACGGTACGGTCTTGGCTCCACCGCTAACAAGCTGTGTGACCACAGGCAAGACCACTTCACTTCTCTGTGTCTCAGGTCCCTTGTAAATGAGAATAATAATAGTACCTCCTTCATAAGGATGTTATGTGAACTGAATGAGTTAATTATGAAAAGCACTTTGTAATTACTCTAAAAAAAAAAAAGTCCTTTTTAGCCATTACTATTACTGAGAGATATACGTGATAAAATTATTGAAAATCAAACTCAGTTTTTACAACCAACCCCCCCCCCCCAGCTGAATGAGCAGATTTAAGAGCTTGCAAAGGCTAGAAAAGTGGATTGCTTTAAGCAATGGGACTGGACGAGTACCAGGAGAGTCTCATTTTTATCATCATATAATTCCATAGTAGCTGGTTTATTTACAGGGAACTTGGATTATCCCTATAATCTAAAAAAAAGGCAGCTGAAGCATTTAAATTGATAAAGACAAAAAAAAAAAAAAATGATGGTATATGTCTTCCCATCACTACCTCCAGACCCTGAGAGCAGAGATCATAACTTGTTTTTCTTTCACCACCATGGCCTATTTCAGTGCTCGGCACAGTGGTGCTCAGCTAACCTGTGTGAATTAACTAATGCTCTTCTTGCCCAGTGATCTTCTTTTAGAACAGAGGTTGGGAAATGTTCTCTGTAAAGACTAGGTATAAAAATATTTCAGGTTTTGTAGGTCTCAATTCTCCCACTGAAGCTTGAAAAGTAGCCACAGAAAATATGTAAACAAATGCATATGCATGTATTTCAATGAAACTATTAATATTTATAAAAACAGGCTTCCCAGGTGGCTCAGTGGTAAAGAATTTGCCTGCCAGTGCAGGAGACACAGGTTCAATCCCTGAGTTGGGAAGATCCCTGATGTAGGAAATGGCAACAACCCACTCCAGTATTCTTGCCTGGAAAATTCCATGGACAGAGGAGACTGACAGGCTACCATTCATGGGGTCACAAAGAGTTGGACATAACTTAGTGATTGGCATGCATGCATTTATTTACAAAAACAGGTGGAGGCTGGGTTGCCCAAGGGCCACAGCCTCCTTTGATCTTTCTGACACACAGATTTTGACTCCTTTGCTAGTTTCTCCCTTCTTGAAGAATGGCTTTATTTTACTTGAATGAAATTATGAAAAGAAAACACCAACCTCTTCTAGTTGTTTGGTCTTCTGCAGAATCTGCTTGTTCAAGGAAATGACTTTTCGCCGATGTAGTTGGGAGGTTCCTAACTTTTCTGGACTTTCTTCAGCTGACAGTTCAGACTGCTGTGGGAAACAAACAGAAGAACCAAAGGATTTAATTAGCCCACCTCAGTGGGCTAATCAGCCTGCCTCATCTGGGAGGAACACTGCTAGGCAGATAGCCACAACCAAGCCCATGGGGCCCCGGGGTCCTGTGTAAAACTCACTCCAGAGAAGACTGTGACACAATGACCAAAGGCCATATCGAGAGAATCTCCATTTCTGGCAAAGCAAACAGCATGTGCAGAAGCACAGGGATATATAATGGGTTAGGCTGATAATCACATAAGTAATAGGATCTCAAATATGAAGAAAAACATAATCATCTTAGTATCTACTTGAGATTATTCTGGAGCTATCAAAAATGATGAACTAATTCACTTTCATAAAAGTACTATAAGTATATGGTTAAAGAGTTTAACCATTCAGTAGCACTTAAAATGAAAAGAAATAGCATTTCAAAAATATTCCCCCATTCAAGGGACAATTTATTATTTCTATTCTTCTGGTGTTCACAGAGGATGGATTTGAAAGGGGTAAGTGTTGCTGAGAGAGACCAGGAGAAAGGTCCTGAGACTGTATAAAATGATGAGGTGATGAAGAAGAAGGGCTGCACAGGACATAGAGACTGTCAGGACTGGAGGGGAGGAAGGGAGAGATTTCTGGTTGGGGTGATGAGATGAATGTAGCAACAATACCAAGAAACCATGCAAACAAGGAGGCAGATGGCCACTTGGAGGCAGCTTCGCACAGATGATGAAAACAAACACTTGCCTCAAGACCCCAGAGGGAAGCCCCAGGAAGAAGAAACAAGAAAGATGACCCTATTCCAGCAGGAGTCCTTAAAACCTCTCAGGTGATCACAGAATAGACAGCTTCATTCACCTGCCAATGAACACCCATTATTGCCACACTGCCTTCTTTCCTGGAAACATCCCAATTCCAAGCTAATCACTGGTCTGAAGCTCAAGTGCAACAAAACTATTTGAATATCTGATTCTCCAGCATGTTTTAACAGTGATCATAAGTTTGAAAGTTATGAGGAAGAGACAGAAATGTGAAAAGGAGGAATTGGGACGGTATAGTCACCATTTATATTGGTTAAGAATTTCCCTGAATAATTCAGAGGCACCCATTAACAGATGATGAGTGTTTTTGCTGCTTAACGACTCTGGAGGTGGGAGACAATTAGCAGGATGTGGCTGCCTAAAATGGCAAGAAACATCATTTTCCATCTTGTGAGCTGGGAGGCCATAAAGGAAACAGAAAAAATAAGCATTTGGTATTACAACACAGCTAGACCTGACACCTGAAATTTTTGGAAAATGTCAACTAACATACTCCAGCTTATCTGAAATTCTTCAAATTGGAGTTAACTTTTAAAAATGTAACTTTGGGCACATCAGGATATTTACCACCTGTAGTCTAGGGAAGAAGAACTATTTCTGAAAATTATTTGAGAGTGTAAAAAAAGGGGGGGGAAAGAGCACTCCTTCTTGATTTTCAAGCCACTTGTCAGAAACATAATTATAATTAATTATATCTCGGGCTTCGCAGGTGGCTCAGTGGCAAAGAATCCACCTGACAAAGCAGGAGACGCAGGAATCGGGGGTTCAATTCCTGGGTCAGGGATTCCCTGGAGAAGGAACTGGCAATCCACTCCAGTGTTCTTGCCTGGAAAATTCCACGGATGGAAAAGCCTGAAGGGCTACAGTCCATACAGTCACAAAGAGTCGGACGTGACTGAGCAACTGAGCATGTACACGTGCAGTCTCACCAGTTATATCTCCTCCACTTTGACCGCATCATCCTGAACTACGGTATCAATTTGTCCACTTAGCTTGTTATATATTTAGTAGCTTTCTTCTTATAGTTAATTTCAGATTCGGGTTTTAACCTCTATCTTAGATTCCTTGATGCTGATTTCCAAAATGTCACTGGCATATCCTCGGAGCATTTTATTCAGTACTTTACTAGC
Organism: Giraffa tippelskirchi; assembly: GCF_054371585.1. Lineage (NCBI taxonomy): Eukaryota > Metazoa > Chordata > Mammalia > Artiodactyla > Giraffidae > Giraffa > Giraffa tippelskirchi. The sequence continues at coordinate 129,533,954 of NC_137277.1, forward strand.
AGATTTACATAAACCTGCTATCTCATGGTTAACTGATACGTGAAATGGAATTAACTCCCCAACACAGGGACTACCCCCATGGTGGGTCTCTAGGTTTGATGTCAGGATGTCTTGACTGCCCTGACCTCATCTGACTGTCCTTCTGCCTCTGGATCAGGCCAAGCTATGAGCAAGTGGGCTGCAGGGTATCCCCATCTCAGTCACCTCCCAGCAAGGCTTTCTCCAGTCTGCAGGGGTGAGGGGTTAGGGATGTACACATTCAGTGCTATTCTGTATCTCTGGCATGAGCTGGATGATGTCTCCAACTCTCAGCATGCTTTCCTGCTGGTAAACTGCTTTTATGGCCAAGGTCCCAACAGCATTTTCCACCTAGCTTTCACACCCTCTTATCAGTGTACCTGGCAACAAACACAGCCTTGTTAGAAACTGTGCCTTTGACACTTTCAAGAAACTTTCTTACAGGAAAATCAGTAGCTATCCTGCTATCTGGAAAGAGGACTTCCAGGCTCACTGGCTCTCCTGCTCTCTCTCACTTTAAATTTTTAGTCACATGGTTCTTTAAGATCCTTTCAGAGTTCTTTGAGGTCAAAATCCTTTTTACAATGATACTAAGATACGATTTTTTTTCTCTCATTCTCTCATGACCATACTTTGAAATTTTCCAGCTGCTATATGACATGTGATGGTATCACTGCTCTGATGCTAATGTGTAAAACATTTATCATTATTATTTGCAAGTGAATTAATATGTAAGCTTTTAGGACCTCCTCAGTAATTTTTAGCTTCCCAGGTGGCTCAGTGGGAAAGCATCTGCCTACTAATGGAGGAGACTCAGGAGATGCAGGTTTGATCCCTGGGTTGGAAAGATGCCTTGGAGTAGGAAATGGCAACCCACTCCAGTATTCTTGCCTGGAAAATCCCATGGACAGAGAAGCCTGGTGGGTCACAGTCCATTGGGCCACAAAGAGTCAGACACGACTGAGTGAATGAACATGCAGAAATTTTTAAGTGTTCGTACAGGCTCCTGAAACTAAAAATTTTGAGCACTGTTACTTTAAGGGGCCTAGCTAACTCACCGACTGGGACAGCCTCACTAACACAGCTCTACCAGTGCAGTGGGCCCATCCGTAACACCAACAGGGGATAGTTTTCTGATTCCACTTTTACTAGACAACTGCTTCAAACCAACCAGAGAGAAAATATTTGTAGTTCACAGAAAGGATGCTCAAGTCTCCATACAAACTTACTGTTAAACAACTCTGTTACAACAGTACATGTTCCAAGCAAACATGGACTTTCAAAATCCTTTCTCTTGTTGCTACGTAGCAATTCTGATTGCTCTGTGCAGTCCCTTAAATTTGCATCTGCAAAGCATTCATGTACATTAATGTCAGGATATTAAGTGCCACTTCCACATCTGACATTTCTCCAGTGCAGTTAAAATGAACAATATGCACATGAACAAGCTCACAGTACATATAAATTTTCGAATTCCTCCATTTGCCTAAGTCTAGAGATGGTGCTATGCAAACTGCTTTGTTTAATGGGAAGTTAGTTTTATAACAGAAAAAAATCATTTATTCTAGAGCTGAACTGAAGAGAGTTCTTACTCTAGTCAACAGAAAGCTGATTGTTCTCTATTTCAATCACACTTTCTCTGTTAAGCAACTGAGAATTTTCATTTCTTTCAAACACCCTCCTCAAAGCCAAAAGAACTAGACCAATGAAGGCAGAAACAGTATGGCTCGTCTGACATTCTGTTCACTGAGTCTTCTCAGAAGAAAACTGGAACTGATCAAGTTGGATCTTAAAGGATGAGACTACATTGGACAGATGAAGAATAGAAGGGGCTTTATAGTAAATCCTTGACAGAAAAAAATTAAGTCCTTGGAGTAACTTAACTGATTTCTACTTAAAGTCCAATGTCTCTCAAAGAATGCCAACCATCTATAAATATTCCATTTGTGTTTACATTAGAGCAAGGGCTAAAATGCCAATCTAATTTTGTTCAACAATTTCAGATTAAGAACGTGCTTTCAAAATGACAGGGTGGATTAAGATGGCATCTAGTGAAGATTCAATGTTTTCTAATAACTGACAGATGTTTGCAGCTTCTATTCTAAAGGGAACCAGATATAAATGTCACTCAATAATATTAGTCCAGTTCAACATAGAAAATTCCTAAGAGAAACAAAAAATGATTACTTTAGCTAAAACTATATACTTTCATAATGGAAGAGACCCAAAGGGTTATACCTACACATCTACCTTCCTAAGTAAACTCTGGGAGTTGGCGATGGACAGGGAGGCCTGGTGTGCTGCAGTGCATGGGGTCGCAAAGAGTAGGACACGACTGAGCGACTGAACTGAACTGAACCAAACCTTCCTAAAAGAGGAATCTCTCCTATGTCCCCCCATTAAAATATGGCCACTAAGCTGTCAATAATAAAGGATCCCTAAAAAAATAAGGGATCCCTATATCAAGAGGATGCCAGAAATTCTCCATACTGAGCAGACCAATTTTAGTTGTTGGACCCTGATGAACCCTCCCACTGAAAACAAGTAAACAGGCAATATAAAATATTTATTTTTTAATCTTAAAAACATCTATGAGCTAGAAAGGATGTAAGAAATCCTAGAAAACCAAAAAGTGAAAGTGAGAATCCAGGAGGTAGGTGTACCCATGAAGGCTGGCTTTCTTCTTGAGTGTATGAGTGAAGTTGCTCAGTCACGTCCAACTCTTTGCAACCCCATGGACTGTAGCCTACCAAGCTCCTCCGTCCATGGAATTTTCCAGGCAAGAGTACTGGAGTGAGTTGCCATTTCCTTCTCTAGAGGATCTTCCTGACCCAGGGATTGAAACCAGGTCTCCCACATTGCAGGCAGATGCTTTACCGTCTGAGCCACCAGGGAAGCCCTTTTTCTTGAGAGTATTTGCTAAAACCAATTGATCTCAAGCTTTGATTTTTAGAATTCAACAACTGCTTTGTATAATCCTTGGCACAGATGTAGGAAGGAAAAAAGTCTGCAATGAGATTCCGTAAGAACCGATTTGCCCTTGTGCAGTTCTATAATCTAATCACACAAACTACCTGAATGATACCAAAAACCTAGATACATGCACAATGGGCCTGAGCTGGGTATGCCCAGGTGCACGTAAGAGCAAAAGAAAATCCTCTCTGGAAGAACAGAGCTCCAATTCCAGGTCTCCACAGAGAAATCTCCAAGCAGAATGAACTCACAGTGAAAAATCAAAAGCACACACAATTTCATGAGCAAAAGTCAGCAGAAATGAAGAGCAGAAATAGACATGCAAACTCAAACACACATGTTCATTTCTTCCTGAAGCCACAGAGATAAAGTGTAATCACTCTCATATTACAGTTCAAGTTTTCTAATACAGAAGCATTCCAAGCTTTACAAGATGTCAGTTCCTTTCACCATCTTGGCTGCTCTCCCCTGGACATACCCTAGCTCATAATTCTTTTCAAGCAATCCTGATGGAATCTGAGCATGGCAGACAGGGATGGGACCACCACTTTCCCTTATCTACACTCTATTCCCATTAATGAAACAGCATACATAAATGTGCTTTTCAATATTCCTGAATCCCACTAATGAAATCCCATGAATTTCAAAGACCCACATTCATGCAGCCTTGCTGAGTTTTTGAAGCACAAGTCTGGGCCCCAAAGTGAGCAGAGGCATGAACAAAACCCAAAACATCCCACTTTTACCCACACAAGCTAATGTCAGGTCAGATGGCATGCTCATCAAATCCTGAATTGGCATAACTTATTTTTCTGAAATAAAAGAGTTCATGCTTACTTTTTTTTAAAAAATAAACTTAATTGTTTGGGCTTAAAATTTCAATCTAAGATATTTTTGAATGTTGATTCTACTCTCTAATGTATTAGCCACCTTTTCTCGTCTAGCTTTAAATGACATTTAAATCAGATAAAGCTAATTCCTATATCTTCATCCAAATTGCTAAAGAACTTGAAAGGGTATAAGCTATGCTGTGTGGCTTGGGACAATCCCACCAGGCCAATTCATTAGCTAATACCACAATACCATTCTCTGCATTGTTAGTTTTTGCATATTGCATAACTTAGTCAGAATTTAGGAAATTATGGAGCAGTTCTGAGACACAAACATATTACTAGCATCATTTTCTCCAGATTTACAGGGTTTTTTGATCGTTGTTTAGTTGCTAAGTTGTGTCTGACTCTTTTGCAACCCCATGGACTGTAACCTGTCCATGGGATTTCCCAGGCAAGAATACTGGAGTGGTTTACCTTTTCCTTCTCCAGGAGATCTTCCCAACCCAGGGATCTTCTGCATTGGCAGGTAGAGTGTTTAACCACTGAGCCACCTGGGAAATTTCTTCATCTTTAAATTCGGACTGGTTTAAATCTCTCTCACCACTTTCCTTTGTTTCATCAACTAACGTTTACTCAGATCTTATTACATGTGGGACAAAGTGTTAGGCATTGGGAATGTGGAAAAAGACACAAACCTTATCTCTGGACTCTCACAGTCTAGTCAGGTAACACCTGCTCATTCATAAATAAAGGTGTTGTACCCGCCACCTTCTCCCCAAGCCTTCACTGTTTCAGAGAAAGAGAGAGTTTTGCACGCTCTTCTGGTTCTTTCTTCCTTCCTTCCTTTTTTCTTTTCTCCAACAAATGTTTATGAAAACCCCATTATGGCAAAGGTGATATACAACGCTCCCAGCTCTGGTTGACAGTATTCATTCTAGTCCTGGGAAAGAGGCAGAGACAAATGAAATAGTGCCTCGTGAGCTGTGCTACGAAGAAGACAACAGGAGCTGATCCACACATCAGAGGATCCATAGGAGGGAATTACCCATAATGGCTATGGGTGAATCTCGACAGAGGCTGATGGACGACCGGAAGAGGCTTCTGCTGAGTGTTATGATCTGCCAAGTGGAACAGTGGTAAAGAATCAGCCTGTAAGGCAGGAGATGTGGGCTTGATCCCTGGGTTAGGAACATCCCCTAGAGAAGGAAATGGCAACCTACTCCAGTATTCTTGGCTGGAAAATTCCATGGACAGAGGAGCCTGGTAGGCTATGGTTTACGGAGTCACAAAGAGTTGGATATGACTGAGCACAGCATACACACATGATGTGTTAAGCAACAGAAACACAGAGATGGAAGATGAAATCTTCGCCTTCCAGAAGTTTACAGATTTAGAATATGACCTAATACTTGTGACCTTACATGAAGAAATGGAGTCTAGGAGGAAGGGGTTTAAAAAAATCACTCCCCAGCCCTCATCACCCTGATCCCAACCTGGGTTTTTCTATCTGTGTCGCAGTAGTCAGGGCCCCAAGAGGGCAGCTCCTCTCCTGTACCCTGCATGCCAATGTTGCTAGAAAAATGTTTTGTTTTTTTTTTGGTGGGGATAGGTGATGAGATTAGAAACAGTCACACCTAAGCTCATCAGAAATCACACTGGCTCCAGCTCAGGACAGATTCTCTAGAAGACTCAGGGTTTCCTGGTTGCATAGCATCCCATGACCTTCTGACTCAGGCAAGGTCCTGGGGACTGGTATCTTCACCCAGTCCCCAGCCCTCTTGAACAATTATTTTCCATTTCACCTCAGTTGGGTATAATTTTAAAGTCATCCATTCTGCCTATTAATAGGAGAAAAGTTCAATATCAAAAATACCAAACTGTCACTTCTCTTTGGGCAGATACTGATATTCTGAGTGGCAACACCAATCAAGTAGCAAATGGCACCCATGTGAAAACATATGAATTACATTATTCTGTAATTCTTCTTTTTACAGGCTGACTGACTCCTACCCAGGAGCTCCTCGGGGGAGCACCATGCCTCAGTGAGAATTTATAACCCTATCCCTGTCCTTACACCTGACACTGCCTGGGACGTAGTACGGCTCAGTAGATGTTTGCTGAAGAAAAAGATCATCCCATCTAAGGGGTTAATTCTGTCAGCTGTCCGGCAGAAAAGAAATCATGCTGAAGACTTAAAATACCTATAAATTATAGCAATTTTCTTTATTTTAAAAAGACTTTGTGACACTAATTGGAAATACAACACCAGAGCAGAGAAATAAGAGCATGAAGAGAGCCGATGACACATTAGCCATTGATTCTTATGGGTCAGTGCCATCCAGTGTAGTCAGACAGAACCCCTAAGACCTTCTATGAACACAAGCTCATGGCAGTACAGCCACCACGGATGCCCAGCACCCTCTGGTTTAGTAACAGCGACCCCCTACCTTTGGAGAATCACTGTCTCCTACTCACTCTTGTTCCAGAGGGGCTGCCGATCAACAAGCCCACCTCCTGGCCAGAGCAACTGGCTGAGGAGGGATATGTGACCTGACCTGTAACCAACAAGTGAAAGTGAAAGTCACCCAGTTGTGTCCGACTCTTTGTGACCCCATGGACTATACAGTCCATGGAATTCTCCAGGCCAGAATACTGGAGTGGGGAGCCTTTCCCTTCTCCAAGGGATCTTCCCAACCCAGAGATCGAACTCAGGTCTCCTGCACTGCAGGCGGATTCTTTACCAGCTGAGCCACAAGGGAAGCCTGTAACCAACAAAGGAGAACCCTTTCTTAGGACTTTACGCACAGATGCGGGAGGATGCTGGAGACTGAAACAGTCTGTGGAGAGGTCCCCCAGGTGACAGACAGAGAGGCAAGTGAAGCAAGTTTTCAAGGGCCAAGCGAGATGACAAGGCAGGTGAGTCCCTGGGACCCCTGCCTTCATGGACACCCCCATCTCCTGTTATGAGAGCTGAAAAAGGTTGTTTTTTGCTTATACCACCATTCTGGGCAGAGTTTCTATCACTTGCAACCAAAAGGCTCCTAGAAGGCTACTCTTGAGGTGAATGAGTGACAGAACTTGAGGCAATTTTCTCGGCTAGCTGCATTATGTAGAGCGAACATGACCATGGTTGAGGGGGCACAAAACCTACTCTAATGCAGACCACATCTACCAACGTGGCTGTCTGCTTTCTCTAGTGGAGACTTTCCTTCCGTTGGGTTTTTATATGTGCACCCCTGACCAGACCATGGCCATTACCTCTCTGTGGTTACACCCAGGTCCTAATCACCTAATGAGATGCCCTAAATGCTCTTGCAAAATAAAATTTCAAGACAGAATACAGGCTTCTGATAAACTGCCAGAGAACTGCTCTCAGAATCAAAAGGTCATAAGTAATTTGTGTCAGAATTTCTTAATTGCTGGACAGGAAAAATTTTCAAAACCTGAGAAAAAGAATTCCTTCTAAAAATTAGTCTCCTGATGACCCAAAATGCCTCATCTTAAAATAAGATTGAGATGTTGACAGTCTTCTGGCTAGGATATTACACTTTGGAGAGCTGGATGAGAACATTTCAATGTGGCATTTTCCAGTGCTATGAAAAACCACTCACATACTACAAATAGAAAACTCCACAGTTTTCAGTAGCTTAAGTGCAACTGTGTGTGAGTGCTTGGGCTGTGTCATTTTCCTTTTTGTTTCTGTGGTTAGTTTCCAACACGACCTGGGCTCTTTACTCCACTCAGCCCAAGGTGGGTGGTTAGACATTGGGAGAGTCTAAAGAGGCTTTGTCACTGAAAAAAGCCTGGGAGGCAGACACTAAGGATGGCCAAGGAGGCTGTCACGCTGCCCGCTGAGGACACTACCCTGCCACAGAGATTGGTTTCAAAGTCAGACAGGCATGTATGCAATCCTGGGACTTATTATTAGCTACATGCTGCTGCTGCTGCTGCTGCTAAGTCGCTTCAGTCGTGTCCGACTCTGTGCGATCCCATGGACGGCAGCCCACCAGGCTTCGCCGTCCCTAGGATTCTCCAGGCAAGAATGCTGGAGTGGGTTGCCATTTCCTTCTCCAGTGCATGAAAGGGAAAAGTGAAAGTGAAGTCGCTCAGTCATGTCTGACTCTTAGCGACCCCATGGACTGTAGCCTACCAGGCTCCTCCATCCATGGGATTTTCCAGGCAAGAGTACTGGAGTGGGGTGCCATTGCCTTCTCCGATTAGCTACATGGTAGTGTACAAATTTCCACTGATCTTAGTTCCATTTCCTAAATAGATACAAGTCACATGCTTATGTACTAAGCACCAACACTGCCAGGCGCTTGGTGAGGCTCCAAGATTATAGAGAACGGTAAAATGCAGTCCAATCTACATAGGTAAAAGTGAAAGTGTTAGTAACTCAGACATTAGCCCAGTAGGCTCCTCTGTCCATGGGATTTCCCAAGCAAGCATACTGGAGTGGGTTGTCATTCTCTTCTCCAGGGGATATTCCTGACCCAGGGATCGACGTTGGTCTCCTGCATTGCAGGCAGATTCTTTACCATCTGAGCCACTAGAGAGGAGGAGAAGGGGGTGATAGAGGATGAGATGACTGGACAGTATCACTGACTCAATGGACATGAGTTCGAGCAAACTCCAGGAGATAGGGGAGGACAGAGGAACCTGGCGTGCTGCAGGCCATGGGGTCGCAGAGAGTGAGACATGACTCTTAAACAACCACAACAATGTACACATAAGCAGGTTAACTTCAATTGCATACTGTAAGTATAATGACAGAAGGAGGCAGAGGGTTATAAGCAAAGAGGCAACATGCTCTTTTGAAAATTAAATAGGAAAATAGTATAAAAAGTACCTGGAATGGAAATTGATAAAGATAGTGGAGCAGGAAGACATGGAATTTACCTCCTCCATGAATTGTCAAAAATATACTTATATATGGAACAGTTCTTACTGAAAACTAACTGGGAAGTGGAAGAAAGACTCCTATATAATCAAGGTCTATAAGAAAAATCCACATGTAATCAGGTAGGAGGGGTTCCTTGGTGGCTCAGGGGTAAAGAATCTGCCTGCCGATGCAGAAGATGCAGGTTTGATCCTTAGGTCAGGAAAATCCTCTGGAGAAGGAAATGGCAACCTACTCCAGTAATTCTCCAGGATTCTCCTAGAGAATCCCATGGACAGAGGAGCCTGGCAGGTTATACAGTCCATGAGGTCACAAAAGAGTTGGATACAACTTAGTGACTGAACAACAACAGCAAATCAGGTAGGAAGGAAAGAAAAGTGATCAGGTCAGGTCTCCTAGAAGGGAATGTAGAGGAAAAGGGACATCACGCAAGTGGAGCTCCACCCCAGGGAGTGAGCACTTCAAGCTCATGTTGGGTTCCCCATGGTCTGGGGTCCAGCACAGGGAAGACGAGCCCCCTGAGCTGACTGGAGGGCCAGTGGGACTAACAGGAGGGCCATGGGAAGCCTAGGCTGTGCTTGTGAGAAGCACATCCGCTTGCTCTCAGGGCAGGGTGGAGGGTGGACTGAGGACTGCTCCAGTGGCAGCCCGGTTTCCTACAACCGCCCTGGCATACGCCCCAGCCTCACTCATTTCATATCACAGCTCCATAAGGGGCTGAGGGTTGTCACGACTGAGGTGAGAGCCCAGGCACTGCTGGCACTCACTCAGGCAGCATGTCAGAAGCAGCCCCAATCCCTGACAGAACCCAGGCCCCACAGCCCGCACTCTGATCAAGACTGAGAGCCCATGCGGGTCCCCATCTGTCCTGTGACATGGCTCTATGACATGGCAGGGGAGGCAGAGGCTGGGGGCAGTGACTGGCCATGAGGGACAACAGAAGACTTGGACCCAAGGCTGTGTGAGTAGGGTGGGAGCAGCCACTGGTGGTGCTCGCACAGGTGGCACTCGGGAGGCAGCGCTGGCCTCTGTCTATGGCTGGCCCACCACAGCCTGCAACCTATCTTGAGCTGAGAGCCCACAGAGGCTCCTCTTGTTCCAGCACTGCTCCCCTGTCTGAGGCATGGGTTTCAGAGCCAAGAAAGGGGAAAACACACTTAAAGGGAACAGTTAGCTTTGAGTCAGCCCTTAGGGCTTCTGTTTCAGCAACTGGGGATCTGTCCCTGTTCCTGACACAACAGTAATGGGCACTGAGAAGACAGGAAGCTTTAGCTTACAACTGGCTCCAACTCAAGCCCCTCTATCTACAGCCCCACCCTCTGCCAAGGTGAGAGCTGCTAGCACACCTCTGAGGAAAGACGTGACTTGCTCTGATGTCAAATCCAGCTCTCCCACCAAAGGCAGTAGGCACATGCAGTCTGTACAGGGACACACACATAAAGACACCCTTCACGACTGCAATAGGTAACTGTTTTATGTAAATTCATAGAAGAAGAGAAACTTAAGTAAAACGAGAAGGCAGAGGAGCTGGTCTCAATTGAAAGAGCAAAAGAAATCCCTGGGAAAAAAATAAATACAAGTAAACAAATTACCAGATAAAGAATTCAAAGCATTAGTAATAAAAATGCTGACTGAATTATGGAAAAGAATAGATGAATACAGTGAAAATTTTAACCAGGAACTAGAAAATATAAAGAGAATGAGTCAGAAATGAAAAATATGATAACAAATGAAAAACACACCAGAAAGAATGAAAGCAGACTAAATGATAAGGAAGAACACAGAAGTGATCTGTAAGATAGAATTATGGAAATCACCCAGTTAGAACAGCAAAAAGAAAAAATCAAATATGAAAAAATGAGAGCAGTTTAAAAGATCTCTGAGATAACATCAGGGGTTACCAACATTCACATTATAGGGGCCTCAGTAGAAGAGAGAGAAAAGGGAGCTAAAAATATACTGATGAAATTATAGCTAAACATTCCCAAACCTGAAGAAGGAAAGATATCAAGGTACAGGAAGCACAGAGGGTCCCAAACAAGATGAACTCAATCAGACCCAGCCAAGACATAGCATAATTAAAATTGCAACAGTTAAAGCTAAAGAGAAAGTTTTAAAGGCAGCAAGAGAAAAACAGAGTCATATACAAGGGAACCTCCATAAGGCTATCTACTGATTTTTCTGCAGAAACTTTGCAGGATAGAGGGAGTGGTATTATATACTCAAAATGCTGAAAGAGAAAATCCTACAACCTAGGATATGCTACCCAGCAAGTTTATAATTTAGAACTGAAGCTGAAAGAGAGATAAAGAACTTATCAGACAAGCAAAAACGAAGAGTTCATCAATACCAAACCTATCCTAAAATGTTAAAGCGCCTTCTCTAGATGGAAACAAAGGCTATAACAAAAAGTAAGAATCCATAGAAAAGGAAAAATTCCACTAGGAAAGGCAAATACATAGTGAGGGCTGAGGATCATTCACTTAAATAAGCTAGGATGAAGGTTAAAAGACAAAAAACTGTAAAAGCAACTATGACTACAATCAATAGTGAAGGGATAGACCTGAAGATGTAAAATGTGACATCAAAACCACAAAATGTTGGGGAGGGGAGTAAAAAAATGTACATTCTTTAGAATGCGTCTGAACTTATATGCCTGTAAGTTTAAAACAAGTTAAGTTCAGTTCAGTCGCTTAGTCGTGTCCAACTCTGCAACCCTGTGAACTGCAGCACGCCAGGCCTCCCTGTCCATCACCAACTGCCCGAGTCTACCCAAACCTATGTCCATTGAGTCGGTGATGCCATCCAACCATCTCATCCTCTGTCGTCCCCTTCTCGTCCTGCCCTCAATCTTTCCCAGCATCAGGGTCTTTTCAAATGAGTCAGCTCTTCGCATCAGGTGGCCAAAGTATTGGAGTTTCAGCTTCAACATCAGTCCTTCCAATGAACATCCAGGACTGATCTCCTTTAGGATGGACTAGTTGGATCTCCTTGCTGTCCAAGAGACTCTCAAGAGTCTTCCCCAACACCACCATTCAAAAGCATCAATTCTTCAGTGCTCAGATTTCTTTATAGACAAGTAGATACAGTTAGAAGCCAAGGTATATGAACCCCACGGTAACCACAAATCAAAAGCTTGCAATAGATACACAAAACCTAGAAGGAAACACAAGCATACCACTAAAGAACAACAAAGGAAGAAATAAAAAAGAAGAAGTGAACAGAGAAGAACTATAAAGACAACAGGAAAACAAGTTATAAAATAGCTATGTATGTATAAAATAGATATGTATAAATACATACCTATCAATAATTACTTTGAATATCCATGGACTGGGGCTTCTGAGGTGGTACTAATGGCAAAGAACCCACCTCCCAATGCAGGAGACATATGAGACACTGGTTCGATCCCTGGGTTGGGAAGAATCCCAGGAGGAGGAACTGGCAACCCACTCCAGTATTCTTGCCTGGAGAATCCGGTGGACAGAGGAGCCTGGCAGGCAACAATCCACAGGGTCACACAGAGTTGGACATGACTAAAGTGACTTAGCATGCATGCACGCATCCATGGACTAAAGGTACCAATCAAAAGACATAGGGTAGATGACCGGATTAAAAAAAACCCAAAAAACAAGACTCATCTATATACTGTTTACAAGAGACTCACTTCACAGCTGGAGACATATACAGACTATAAACGTGAGGGGAGAAAAAGACATTTCATGCAAACAGAAATGACAAAAAAGTAGGTGTAACCATGCTCATACCAGACAAAATAGACTTTGAAACAAAGTCTCTGACAAAAGATGAAGAAGGGCACTGTATAATGATAATGGGATCAATACAAGAAGAGGATATATGTTAACAGATACACATCCAATATAGAAGCACCTAAATATATGAGGCAAATATTAACAGACACAAATGAAGAAACTAACAATAATACAATAGTAGTAGACTTTGGCACCCCACTTACATCAATGGACAGATCACCCAGAGAGAAAAATCAATAAGGTAACAGTGGTCTTAAATGATATAATCAACCAATTGGATGTAACAAGACACTCCATCCCAAAGCAGCAGAATACACATTCTTTTCAAGCATACATGTAACGCTCTCCAAGACAGATCACATGCTAGGCCACAGGTAAGTCTCCATTACCTTAAGAGGACAGAAATTGTACAAGCATTTTTTTTCCCCATTTATACCACAATGGTATAAAAGTAGAAATTAATTATAGAAAGAACAATAAGAACAGCACAAACATGTGAAGACTAAGCAACATGCTACTAAAAAACCAATGAGTTAATGATAAACTCAAAGGGAAAATCAGAAAATACCTACAGACAAAAGAAAATGGAAATACAACTTTTACTGCAGCAAAAGCAGTTCTAAGAGGGAAGTTTACAAGACACAAGAAAAACAGGACTTCTCCAAGAAACAAAAAAGTCTCAAATAAACAACCTAGCATGTAAAGGAATCAGAAAAAGAACAAAGTCCAAAGTCAGCAGAATGAAGGCAATTATAAAGATCAGAGAGGAAATAACATAGAGATCAAAAGAACAATGGGGGGAAAAAATCAATGAAACTAAAAGCAGTCTTTTTTTTCTTTAAAGATAATCTCAACTGAATACATTTAGCCAGGCTCATAAGGAAGAAAAACGAAAGAGGACTCAAATAAACAAAATAAGAAATTAAAGAGAAGAAATAACAAATGATGCCACAGATTAAAAAAAAAAAAAAAAAACCTCTGTAAACAAAGGTCAGGACCAGGTGGCTTCACTGGAGAATTCTACCAAACATACAAAGAACCTATACCTATCCTTCCTGAATTATTCCAAAAAATTCAAGGATAGATCACTCACAAATTCATTCTATTAAACCATCATTACTCTGCTATCAAAACCAGACAAAGACACTATCAAAAAAGAAAATTACAAGCCAGTATCTTTAATGAATGTAGATGCAAAAATCCTCAATGAAACATCAGGAAACTGAATTCAACAATATATACAAAGAACCATACATGGTGATCAAGTGGGATTTACTCTAAGATTTCAAGGATGATCCAACATTTGCAAATCAATCAATGTTAGAAACCACATTAACAAAAGGAAAGATGAAAATCACAGGATCATAGACACAGAAAAAGCACTTGACAAAATTTAACATTCATTCATGATAACAACTCTCAAAGTGGGTATAAAGGGAATATATATCAACACAATAAAGGCCAGTTATAACAAACCCACAGCTAACATCATACATAATGGGAAAAAGCTGAAAGCCTTTCCCCTAAAATCAGGAAGAAAACAAGAATGCCCACTCTTACTACTTCTATTTAACACTGTATTGAAATCCTAACCACAGCAATCAGACAAGAAAGAGAGAAAGAAAGGGGGAGGGAGAGGAAGGGATGGAGAGAGAGACAAAGACAGAGAAGGAAAGAAAGAAAGGGCATCAAATTGGAAGGGAAGATGTAAAATTGTTATTATTTTCAGATGACATTGTACTACACATAGAAAATCCTAAAGTCTCCAGCAAAAAACTATTAAAACTAGTAAGTGAATTCTGTAAGGTTTCAGAATACAAGATCAATATACAGAAATCTGTTGCATTTCTATATGCTAATAATGAATTATCACAAAGTTAAAAAAAATTCCATTTAAAACTGCATCCAAAAAAATTACCAAGGAATAAATTTAACCAAGGAGGTTAAAGACCTGAATGCTGAAAACTATAAAACACTGAAAATGGAAATTGAAGATTTAAATGGAAAGATATCCTGTGCTCTTGGATTGGAAGAATTAATATTATTAAAATGACCATATTACCCAAAGCAATCTACAGATTTAATGTAATCCCTTTCAAAATACCCATGACACTTCCACAGAACTAGAATGAATAATTCCAAAATTTATATGGAACCAGAAAATACCCCAAATTATCAAAACAATCTTGAGAAAAATGAACAAAGCTAGAGGTATCATGCTCCCCAACTTCAAATTATGCTACAAAGCTACAGAAGTTAAAACAGCATGCCACTGGTACAAAAACAGACACAAAGATCAATGCAACAGAACAGAAAGCCCAGAAATAAATCCACACATCTATGATCAATTAATCTACAACAAAAGAGGCAAGACTATACAATGGCTTTTAAAAGACCCTTCAACAAGTAGTTCTGGGAAAACTGGATAGGAACATGTAAAAAAATGAGATTAGAACATTTCTTAACACCACATGCAAAAATAAACTCAAAATGTATTAAAGACCTAAATGTAAGACCTGAAACCATAAAACTCCTAGAAAAGAACATTGGCAGAACACTCTTTAACATAAATCGTAGCAATATTCTTTTGGATCTGTCTCCTAAGGCAAAATAAATAAATACAAGTAAAAATAAACAAATGGGACCTAATTACACTTAAAACCTTTTGCACAGCAAAGGAAACTACTGACAAAATGAAAAGACAACTGTCGGAATGGGAGAAAATATTTACAAATGATATGATCAATAAGGGATTAGTGTTCATAATACATAGACAGCTCATACAACTCAATATTAAAAAACAACCCAATTAAAAAATGGGCAGAAGATCTGAACAGACATTTTTCCCAAAGAAGATGCACAGATGGCTAACAGGCCCATGAAACAATGTTCACTATCACTATTAGAGAAATGTAAATCAAAACCATAAAAAGCTATCACCTCACGTCTGTCAGAATGGCTATCATCAAAAAGCCTATAAATAACACCTATCAGTGAGGAAGTAGAGAAATGGGAACCCTTGTACACTACTGACGGGAATGTAAACTGGTGCAGCACCTATGGAAAACAGTATGGAGGCTCCCCAAAAGCCTAAAACTAGAACTACTATATAATCCAGCAATTCTACTTGTGGGTATATATCCCAAAAAACCATAAATGCTAATTCAAAAACGTACATGCACCTCAGTGTTCACAGCAGCATTACTTAACACAGTCAAGATGTGGAAGCAACCTGAATGTCCACCAACAGATGAATGAAAATGATGTCAGTGCATATACACATGCACACAAGGAATGTTACTCAGCCATAAAAAATAAAATTCTGCCATTTGCAACAACAGGGAGGGACATAGAGAGTATTATGCTTAATGAAAAAAGCCAGAGAGACAAATATTTTATGTCATCATTTATATGTAGAATCTACAAAATAAAACAAACTCACAGACATAGAAAACAAACTAGTGGTTACCAGTGGGGAGAGGGGTCGGGGGAGGCACAAGATAGGGGTATGGGATTAAGAGATACAAAGTATTAATACTATGTATAAAATAAGCAACAAGGATACACTGTATATCAAGGATACATTATAGCCATTATTTTGTAATAATATTAAAAAGAGAGCAGTCTATAAAAATATTGAATCACTATACTGTATACCTGAAAGTAATATAATATTGTAAATCAACTATATTTAATAAAGTGTTTTTAAAGTACCTGGCAATGAGATGGCACTTAGGGTAGATTCTTTTTTTTTTTTTAATTGATGGCACTTTTATTTCCCTTCCAAAAAAACCAATTGAAACTAAATGCAGTAAACGGTCTCAAATTTTTATTGTCTTCATAATAAAACAAAATATGAAGGTCAAAACTGGATCACATGGCCCTTTCTCTTCTTATTGCTTCCCAGCTCAAAATGCTTGCATCTTTTAATAGCCAGCATTCTCTTCGATCTGCAGTTGAGCTCAACGCATTCAAGCCTCAGTACAATCTTCTTTGTAGTTTTAGCCTTTTTTCTGGAAAATCGGCTTAGTCTGCCCACCATAGCCACTCTGCTTCCTGTCATAATGCCGCTTTCCCTGGGCATACAGAGAATCCTTGCCTTTCTTGTACTGTGTCACTTTGTGGGGCTGGTGCTTCCCACACTTCTTACAGAAAGTCCGGCGAGTTTTTGGAATGTTCACCATGTTTGCGAGAGCGATACTGGCACAGAAAAAAAGCAGGGTAGATTCTTCTGATTCCCCAACAGACCTGCGATCTACAAAATGTTTTCATATCCTGTCTCAGGGAGATGCTGACCAAGAAAGACTTAGTTGCACATGAGTCAAAATGGTGTACAGCTGGTTAACATGTGGCATTGAGTACGAGTTCCTTCCCGCCCTTGCCTGGCTCTGCTTCCTTCCCCTTCCTTCTGGGATAGTAGAGTGGAAGTACTTTGGGGACAGCCAAACCCTTAGTTTTCTGCAAATCATAGTACTAGATTCATCTTCCCTGTAACAGTGAGCATGTTAGACAGCAGTACCACAAGGCACAGTGATGCCTCAGCAAGCGCAGTCTGGGAACGGTGCATCTTCTGGAAACAAAGAGAGATGGAGCTCCCTGGTCGGACTCTGCCAACACTCATGAATTATGTACAGGGAACCTTCTTTGCATTCTGCTGCCCTGCTGCTTTACAGGAACCATATTAAATTGAGTTACAGATCTCAGGGACTTGCTTTGAAACACATGGATTAGGTACCACACTTTACTGTTGTAAGAACTGTTGAACTTTACCAGTGAAAGAGAAGCCTGCACATGTTTTTTACTTCATTTTTATTTTTCAGTGCCTGCTGACCCTCCAGTGACTTGCACCAAGCGGGCTGTTTGATTCATTTCTCAGGCACAAAATCATTTTCACACTTTCATCCTCCAAAAATTATTGTTCCTTTTATTCACTAAGCAAAAATTCATCCTGATCTCAACCCAATTCGGGTTTCTTTCAAGTGCCACCAAAAGGCTTTCCTCCTGAGCATTCTTCAATTCAGTCTTTACTTTCAAGCATTTCATTACTGAGGCCCTGAAGGTAGGGGCATGGATTTTTAGATGAACTGCCTTATTTCAGTCCAATTTACAGCAATAAGATTGAAGAGAAAAACAAACATACCATGGTGGACAACTCCGACAGAGCCCCACAGTCTCTGCAAATGTGGTGGGATGAATGTGACTGCATGCACATCAATATGTCACATTAAACTGTAACGTCAGTCCTGTGAGCAGGTGCTTCGCTTGCTGAAACAAGTGGTGATGTTGGAGAGGCACACCTGGCAAAGAACTGAGGGTAGCTTCTAGCTGACAGCCAGAACTGCTGACCTCAGCCCACAGGTGTCAAGGGACTGAATGCTGCCAATAACCATGTGAACTTGGAAGTGGGTCCTTCCCCAGTCAAGCCTCAGATGAGACTACTGCCCAGGTCAGCACCTTCACTAACTTTGTAAGAGTCTGAAACAAAGGACCCTGCTACACTGTGCCACACACAGAAACCATAAGATAATAAGCTATGTTATTTTAGGCCACTGTATTTGTGTAATACTGCTATGTAGCTGCTGCTGCTGCTGCTAAGTCACTTCAGTTGTGTCCAACTCTGTGTGACCCCATAGACGGCAGCCCACCAGGCTCCCCTGTCCCTGGGATTCTCCAGGCAAGAACACTGGAGTGGGTTGCCATCTCCTTCTCCAGTGCATGAAAGGGAAAAGTGAAAGTGAAGTTGCTCAGTCCTGTTCGACTCTTAGCGACCCCATGGACTACAGCCTACCAGGCTCCTCCGTCCACGGGATTTACCAGGCAAGGGTACGGGAGTGGGGTGCCATTGCCTTCTCCAGCTATGTAGCAACACATACTAAATTCATAGAGAAAGAGAAAAGCAACCCTTGACATCTGAGAGTAAACCTGGTACTCTCAGCAAGGCCCTGGTGTTGCTGGGAGATGGGCTGCATTCACACTAGGCTTTTGTGTTAAATATAAATAACTCCAGAGGACATCAACATCAGACACGGTCACAAGGATTGAGGAAAAAAACAGGACCAACCTGTAGTCATGTTTGTATATGGGCAAAAACATGAACACTGTTCAAATCCCCTAAATGATCAAACATCCCCCTATACTGGCTAATATGAGCTTCAACCTTGATTCTTTTCCCTTGGCTCATAGAGAAGATTTCTTTAGATACTCATTCACTGAATTATCCCTCCTTAATGCATCTGCTGCTGCTGCTAAGTCACTTCGGTCATGTTCGACTCTGTGCAACCCCACAGACGGCAGCCCACCAGGCTCCGCGGTCCCTGGGATTCTCCAGGCAAGAACACTGAAGTGGGTTGCCATTTCCTTCTCCAATGCATGAAAGTGAAAAGTGAAAGGGAAGTCGCTCAGTCATGTCCGACTCTTGGCAACCCCATGGACTGCAGCCTACCAGGCTCCTCTGTCCATGGGATTTACCAGGCAAGAGTACTGGAGTGGGTTGCCATTGCCTTTTCCGCCTTAATGCATCTAACACAGAGCAAAGCTCTACTTTCTCTAATCTTCCCCTAAATCACCTAAAAGAAGTCTGAATCCCATAAGTCTTTTCTCAGGCCTCCTTATTGAGATGCTGTATGATTCCCCACTGCTGTGTGGTCTCCTTCACTACAACCAGCAATAAACCCAACTTGTCTAACTATGGGTGTGTTCCCAGGTCTTTGACTAGAGCACACTGACAGCAGCAGACAAAGCAAATTAAGAAAAACAAAAAGCAAACATGATTTTATCATGGAATGTGCATAAAAACAGAAGCACAAACCAAGAAAGCAAGAAAATACAGAGCTTAAATTATGTCTAAAATACAAAAAGATAACAAAGTATCTCCAAATGAGTACAAAGAAATTATTTGATAAATGGTATTAAGGTAAGTGGATAGGAGCAGGAAAACTAGGATGGATCCAGATTTTGGACTAAATAAGAATGAACTCTATGTAGGTTAAAGGATTAAACATAATTAAGAAATTATGAGCTGAAATGTAATGAGTTACTTTATCAGATCAATGTAAAAAGAACACTGCCATTTTGAAACAAAAAGACTGATCAATTTGGGTACAAACGTCTTGCATGAAAAGAAAAGCAATACACAAATTAAAGAACAGCCTGAGAAATACGTGCATCACTGTGACAAAATATTTAAATCTAGAATAGAGACTTTAATCAAATTTACAAGGAAAATATCAGATACTTAAAAGATAAGTGAGTAAAGGCTGCAATAGATCAGGCAAATAAGCAGAAAACAGAGCAAACAAGAACATGCAATCATGTTCAAGCCACTCAGTGGTCCAAACAGGTGTTATTTTATCGCCACTAAGGCAGCAAGTTGGACAAATGAACAGAGGGGAAGACGCTCAGACCATGCTGGAAGCCCCTTCATGGAAGCAGTATTTTATATTGCTACAACTTATTTATAAAGCAACACAGAGGAGTCAGAACCCAATCATTAGACTCCTAGGAAATCTTTCCACAGAAACCATTTGTTCAGACTTTACAAGAGGATTATCTCCAATGGTAAACAAAAGTCTAACAATAGAGAAATGTTTAATGAATTGTGCTGGATTATCTAGTATTCACATAATTATGAAGACTAGAAACATGGCAAATATTTAGGACTTAATGTGACCCCCCTAAAAAAATGCAGATTATAGAAGTGTAAATAAAGGTTACCATTAGCTGCATGGCTATAACGTGCCAGGCACTGTTTTGGGTATTTTCATCACATTTCATTTAATCTTCACAATACCCTGCCACCCTGCCTGGAGAGTTACATTATTCTCATTTTATAGATGAAGATACTAAGGCAAAGAGATTAAATAAAGTGTCCAAGGTCACAGAGCTGGGAAGTTGAGGAAACAGACATGAACCAAGACAGGACTGCAATGCTGTATTTGTAACTACACTGTTTTACCTCTTTTACACACACACGTGATGGCTACAACTAGGTGCCACCATGGATATCTGGGGACAAATACTGGATTAAATATGCAAATATGAAATAACTCTGATATGGGAACAGGATTAAAATCAATTTAATTATAAAAACCCTCATATTTAATGACATATGATCTATCCATTGCAAACAACATAACCAAGCAATGAACTGGTGAACTTCAGTTTTCCATGAGAAGTTTTAACTATGTGTGTGTGTGTGTGTGCTCCGTCATATCTGACTCTTTGCAATCCCATGGACTGTAGCCTGACAGGCTTCTCTGTCCATGGAGTTTCCCAGGCAAGAACACTGGAGAGGGCTGCCATTTCCTACTCCAGGGGAATCTTTCTGATCCAGGGATTGAACCTGTGTTTCATGCACTGGCAGGTGGATTCTTCACCACTGAGCCACCAGGAAAGTCTTTTAATTATACACATCCTTGGAAAAAGACCTGTCCCAAACTACTTTTAATTTCATTCTTTCTTGGCAGAGCAGAACAAAGGGACAGAATACAGAATACAGCCATCAGATCACTGCACAAGGGTGGGGGGGTGGGGAAGCTCAGGGATACAGAGACCCAGCAGGAAGCATGGAATTGCTGAGCTGATGGGGAAGACAAGTTAGCTTCAAGACTACCAGGCAAGAACAGGTGTACTAAGGAGGCCTATTTGCTTCCCCTTTTATAATAATCTAAGCTTCTATCAACTTACAATGGGCAGGTATAAAGATAAAAATCAGAGTCCCCGTAGAAGAGCAGTGAGTGCCCCACATGTTTTTCTTTCTGTAAAACCTGAATCAATCATACTATGTGGCAACCTAAGGGCAGGTATAGCTGACCCCCTTGCCATCCAGGTGTGTGTGTGCTGATAGCAGAGAAAGACACTTCTTCTCAGGGCAGTGAATTAATCAGTCTTTTCCACAACTATGCCTTCAAGTCTTGTGATTCTACTGGTACTTTCAGGATGACCTAAATCCTTGGTCAAATGTCAGATGACACTCTAACCACTGTCACCTTTTCTAGGTGGTAAATTAAAATAGAGGATACTTTGGATTCTATTAGGCTTCCCTGATAGCTTAGTTGGTAAAGAATCTGCCTGCAATGAAGAGACCCTGGTTTGATTCCTGGGTCAGGAAGATCCCCTGGAGAAGGGACAGGCTACCCACTCCAGTATTCTTGTGCTTCCCTTATGGCTCAGCTGGTAAAGAATCCACATGCAATGCAGAAGACCTGGGTTCGATCCCTGGGTTGGGAAGATCCCCTGGAGAAAAGAAAGGCTACCCCCTCCAGTGTTCTGGCCTGGAGAATTCCATGGACTGTATCGTCCATAGGGTCGCAAAGAGTCGGACACAACTGAGCGATTTTCACTTTCTTTCACTTTGGATTCTAATATGAAAGTTGGATCAGAAAACCTACGTTAAGAAACACTGATTTAGGGGGTGGGGAAAACAAGAGAACCCCATCCCTAGACATTCTATACTGTTTTTTTCTTAAGTTGGCTTATGAGTTTTTATTTCAACTTTATTTTGATTTCTGGAAGCGTGCTCATCAACAAAGGTTTGGTTTCCATCCTTCACCATACTACTGACCCCCTTTGCCCATTTCACCCTCCCTCTGCCCCCTTCCCCTCTGCTAAACACTATTCTGTACCATTTCACTCAGTATTGCTCAGAAAGCCCCTCACTTTGTGTGAGATGACCACTATCATGCTTAGAGCCGACTGTAACACCCAGATTACAGGTGACACCCGCTGTCCAACTACATCATCCGTGCGATCTCTTCAGAAGACTACCACACAGAGGGTCAGGGCAGAGCTCATTTGTTGTCAAGGCTTCTGAGACGGGGAAAGTGAATGTGGATGCTTGAACAGACATCAACGTTTTAGGGGGGCAGAGGGAGCAGGGCTGGGGAAGGGAGGATGTGAAACAAGGCCCTGTAAATCTGATTTTACCGATACTACATCTTGGCCAGACCAGAATCAGTTATGTGCAAAATGATTAATCACTGTCTCCCTGAAATATTCAAGGTCCTGCTGCCTATTCTTAGGGTGGAAAAAAAATCTAATGCTGAAATATGACTTTCAGGCTTTTGTTCATTCTATACCCTTTTAATAAAGCAGGACACAAAATTTTGCCTTGGGCTTGGCTGAGTTATGGGGTTTATCTCCTAAGTGGCAAAGCTTCATTCCTCAGCCCCATCCACCAAACCGTGCCCAAGTTATAGGAAGCCTGCTAGAGAAGGGAAAATGTGGGTGCTGTCCCTAAGGCATCCATCTATCAGATGCAATAATTGCTCCGAGAGACAGGTTTTCTCTTTATATTTATAGAAAAATAGTCACTGCAGAAGAAAATGAATTTAGCTAACGGGCAAATGTGGATGGCGCTGCATGGCGGATATTCTGACAAACGTGGCTGATGAATTATAACCTGCCTCCATCACTGCTGGGAGGGGTAGGGAAGCAGAAGGACAAATTCTTGGGCATTATTGAGGCAATGGCTCCAGCTGGGTCCCCACCTACCTTCTCCGCATACTCAGACACAATCTGCTTGATCTCAGCAGAGCACAGGCCCACGATCTGGCCCACGGAGCTTGCGGTCAGCCGGCTCTGCAATCACAAGGGAGGGTGTGCTCTCAAGGCCATGCACTGGCTTTCACACATTGCAAACCCTGAGCACAACTATAGCAAAACAGATTAACATTCCTGGGGGGAAAGTAATTTGTCTTTTCCTCACATGTTCATCAATAAGGAAGGGAGAAAACAAGTCTCAGGACAAAGGTTACCTCATCTCACCCCCTCCTGAATCACTTAGCAAGCTCTGTTAAGATTCTCCTCGGACCCTGGGTATCTCTAGAAAATCATTCTTCACCATTTACACCCCATCCCATGGTTTTTGTTGCTGAGGATCACTAAAAAGAGCCTAAAGGGAACTTGGCAGGCATAGGACTCAGAGGAAGAAAGTGGAAATGGGAGAGGAAAAGGGATCTCAGAATTCCTGAACTATCTCCTGACTGTCACAGGTCTTTCCTGCCCTAAAGAGAGATTCTCTTTCAAAGCACCTAGATAAACTTTCAGGACAGGTCATGAGCTCTGAGAAGAGGGAATATAAATTCGGTGCCCTACCATCTACCCAGATGGTATAGGAAAGAAACAGGAGACAGGGGCTCCTATGGCCTGAATGCCACATGTGGTTGTGGACAAGCAGGGCTGAACCACAGCTCTCCTGCACGGGTCCTGTGATGCCATCCAGCTGGGACATCCTGTCTTCACAAAGGTCCTTCAGGTCTCCCTCCTAGAGGTTCCCGTCAATGGCAATACCGTGCATATATAAAAAGTTCCCCAAAGAAAGATCCCAGGAAACAAGAAGCAGAGTGCTAAAAAGAGAGGGCTCTGAAGGTGGACTCTTGGAAGAGGGCCCTCCACGGCAGAGCAGGTTGGTTCCAAGTCTCCCACCCTCACAGCCACGCCCGCCTCACCTCCTCATGTGCCATGGCGGTCATCTTGGTCATCAGGGATTGAATACGCTGCTAAAAGAGGAATGGGGAGAAGTAGCAGTGAGCAGGTCTGCCCACAACAGGCTTAAGTCGGGTATTTAAACAGGGCTTTTCAGTGGAATCCAAGGGCTGTTTTACCCAATCTCATTTTATGGTGAGTCTCATGAGAGGTGATGGAAGGAGACTGAAAAGAGTATGAAAAAACAGCCAAAATAGCTGGCCATTCTGGAAAACTGGAGATGAAAGTGAAATTTATCCCCAAAAGATTTATGCAGAAACCCTAGAGGGCCACACGGACCACTCACCTCTTCAGCAGCTTGAAGCTCATCCTCCTCGTGAGCATCAGCTTTTTCTGCAGTCAACAGACCTGTTGGAAGTGCCGTTTTCTTGTCCTCAGCCTGGAAAGGAAGATGTAAAAACTGCAGCTGAGCACTATAGGTAGAGACAGTAGAGAAAGGGTAACACTGCAAAGAGCCATAAGTCTGTGAAAGAAACCACACACATCTGGACAAATGACCCAGTCCCTGGGAAAGGATGCAAAATCCAGAGACCTTAGCCTTCACTCCAACCACATGCCAAGCAGGAGTCTTGGACCTTGCTCAATGCCTGCCTCCATCTCTGAACTACTTGCTGATTAAATTCCTATCAGGCCATACACCTTTGCCAGACTTATCCATGCACTGTGATTGGGTCTTCCCCTACTTTAATTTCTTTAAGACTAGATCACTGCTTTTTTTTCAGCTGAGGTGCATTAGTGGATATGAAAGCAATTTAACAGGTATGACTGGCATCTAAATAGAAATAACAGAACATATCATAGTCCATTACAGGGAGTAAAGAGTACTGCTTTGTGAAACTCGTTTTAGGGGTTGTGTGTGTGTGTGTGTCTACTAAACCATGATGAAAATAACTCCTACTACCAAGAGCTGTCAACAAAGTTTGAAAATCGCTAGTTTAAAGGATAAGACTCTAACGTGCTTGTCCTGATGCTCAAGCTCCATGCTACAAACCCAGCTCAGGCTCAAAATGTACCGCACCACACTCAGGACACCTGGAATCATGGCTGCTCCCCAAGCCTGTGCTGTGAGTCTAGAGTTCTTGGTTTTAGCTCCATCTTTGCCATTCACAAGCTGTTGACCTCAGATTTACCTTCTCTGGATATTAGGGTCTCTTGGGGTTGAATGAGAGGACTGGCCTCAGATATCCCTCTGAGACCATCCCAATTCTGGGATGTGCTTCTATAACAAGCATACGACTGGCTCCAGGGGCTGGCCTGAGCACCTGTGTATATCTGCAGGGGATAAGACTTCCAGTTCAAATGTGCCATCTGACATGAGAATGATAAGGCAAGGCCAGTGTGAATGATATTTCATGGACATCTCATAATTTTTCCAAGCATAATCAAATTGCCTTATTTCAGAATACTGTCATATACACAGACATTCTTTTCAGACCTAAAATTGTATATTACACATACGTATAAAATTCTTATATACAATACAGTTACCCCATTACACTGTAATCCAGAAAAGCCTTGCTTTGGAGGAAATGGCTGTTCGGTTGAGTGAAAACACAAATGTGGAAATGAGAAAACCAAAAAAGATGTCATAATCAATGCATAAATGATTATTAATGATAATAATGGTGATGACAGTTTACACTTAGTAAGTGTGCACTATGAGTTGGATTATTCTACATCTTTTACATTTTAATCTTCACAACAGTGTTGTGAGATAGTACAACTTCTGTTCCCATTTTACAGATGCCATAAACTGAGGCACACAGTTAAGTGTGCTGACTGAAATCACACAGGGAAGGGGAGGAACCAGCATTTGAAACCAGTCGGTCTGGCTTTAGAACATAGGACTGAGACAACGACCACAGGAAGCAGAGGGAGGCTAGAGTCAGGGAAGGCTTCCAGGAAGCACTGGGCAGTGGGGTCTAGACAGAGGAGGCGTGGCAAGAGAATGGTACGAGGAGTGGTGTCTCATTCAAGAAAATCTAGGGGTCAGGTAGGGAATGAGAAAACAGGTTTACTAGATCTCGAGCTGTGGACTCTTTAAGATGTCTTTAAGAGGTCACCAGCCACTTTAGTTAGCACGTTATTATTGAAAAGGCAGTAGGTACGAGCACAGGCTTTGATGTCACACAGATCTGGGTTCAGACTCTTTTTATGGCACTTTAGGAGCTGTGTGATCTTGGACAAATCACTGAGCCTCTCTGAACCTCAGCTTTTTGATCTGAAAAACAGGAATAAGTATCTTCCTCACAGAGTTGTTTAGAGGAGTAAGTGAAAAACTATATGTAGAGCCCTGATCAAAGGGCCTGGACACAGGAAACGGTAGCACTATAAGATTTATATGCCTGCCCTGCTGCTGGCAATTAAGAATCATTAATAAACACATACACACAAAAAATATATGAATGAGAGAAAACTTTGAGACTTATGAAGTTATAAAACTCCATCTTGACTTCCTGTTTTTTCCACTCCAGGCTTAGTACATAGCCAGCCTGTAATGTACACCGCGCTCTCTCTCACTGCCAGCAGGCTGTTCACACTCGACTAGGGTGTCTCTCATCAGATGAGGATGCTCAGGCCCCCGTTTTAGAGTTATTAAAGCCCACATGTTTGACCCTGGGGCCATAACTTTCAACCACCCTTCACTTCCAGTCCCATGATGAGGAGTTGTCGCAGTTCCCCAGCCTGCAGAGGCAGCAGATTGGGAACGCCAGGAGGGAGATGCAGGGGTCGAAAGCAGCTGGTACACCCCTGCTGACCGGGGTTGCTCAAGGACCAGAGCCCTGTTGTCCCATCCCTTTTGGGAGCCTGTCAGTGTCAGACAGAGGCAAAGTAGAGGGGTACTTCCATATCTCAAATGTGCTCTTCCATTAGCCAAGCATTTCTTACCTTCTCTGTTTTGCTCTGGCGGCTAAATCCATATCTCCTGTAAGCCACAAAAGAGAAGAGCTCAATTATTACTCCAAAAAAAAAAAAAAAGTTGATCAAATGAATTTTAGTTGCATTTTTATATGAACAGCACCAAAGAGAATTTTGGCTATTTGGTGACTGGAGAACATGTTTCAAGTGCCGAAACCACAAACATATTCCACTGTTTTTGAATAATGGGCCCAGCATTCAATTTGCCACATAAATACTATCGATATAAATGGGAACTCTCCATGCAAAGCACAGCACTCTCTTAAAGTGTGATTATTACTGTTTGAATCGGGAACTGTACCGATCCATAGTTTAAGCTAGAAGCCTTAAAAATATCTGTATATGTGAATGTGTTTGCTCAAGCTTAACATGCTCTCTAATGACTACTTTCATAACCTAACATCCAGCCCATTTTTTATTCTCAAACACAACCCAAGCACAATGCCAAAAATGTTGTGTGCTCACTTCACGCAAGTTTAAATTCAAAGACACTCACAAATGCACTTTAAACTAGCTTATTTTCAGGTTTTAATTAATATCCATTTTTTTAAAAAGCAATACAAAAAGCATTCGACCTGAAACAAAAACCATAATGCAAAACACCCAAACTCACTTACCTTTAAATGGTTTATAAGGAAATAAAATCACACATAACCATTTAAGAAAAACAAATTAAGGGACCCTGCTCTGCCCTCACTCACAGCTCATCCCACTTGCTGGGTTGTGTGCTGGCTTCTACCCTTGTCTCAAGCCTCCACTTCCACTCTCCCTCCCAATCCCTTATTCAACCTCCTACTAGCCTTATATGCATCTGGCCAGACAGGGAACAGAAGCCCTCCTGGTGGACACTGTCACTAGGGCCTCCTTTCCATGGACCCACCTAACAACCACTGAGCCTCACCCCAGCAGCTCACCTTCCCTGCTCCTGGGCATAGGCGCCCTGAGCAGAGTTCTGCATATATTGTGCTGTTCTGTCTCCCCCTACCTTTCTATTCACTCCTTACATCTCAGCTCTAAAGCCACCTCTTCCTCTGAGGCATTCCCAGACTTCACTTTGGATGCTTTTGGTCATTTCCAAAAGTCAGTTCCACTCAATCTGAAAATCTCAATCTAGGACCAGTGCTTTGCCAGACATGTGATGAGTGTGAAGGGAAACACACACTTGGGCACAGGATTTCTCAGGACTGGGCTGACAAATCACAGGCTTAGTTTATAGTTGAGTCTAGTGTACAGGATAGGTTGGGTAGTAGAAGGTCAGGACACTGGGTTTAGAGTCTTCACCCTGATGACAGCCAGCTCTGTGACATGGGGGAAATCGCTTCACCTCTCTGAGCTTTGTACCACTGATATGGGATTATAGATGTGCTCTCAAGCCCTGTTTAAACAGCTTCCATATGATTTCTGTAAATTACCAACAACGGTATAGGAGGGTTAGAAGGAGACACAAACTACAGGTTGTGTAGTTTGGGTTGGACACTTTAAACTACACCAGCGCTCTGCCCTGGCTGATCTATCCTTGTGCCTGTGTGTGTTTCCCCTACTTTCTGATCAGCAATCATGTCCAGCTGCCTGTTTGCATGTCTGCATCCTTCTCCAAGAAAATGCAGAAATCAAGAAGCCAAAAGTATCACCTTTCCTTTCAATAGGCTGCCTTATAACTGGAGAGACCAGATGTCATTGCTGGGTACACTGTGCCCATCCACAGATTGATGGGCCCATAGTGCAGGAGATCAGAGTTCAATTCTGAGTGTCCACCCAAATCCTGTACAAGACCTTATGGCCGATTCTGTGAACTGACTTAGTCAACATCCAGCATCCTTCTATACTGTGCAGGCCAAAAAACAAATAGCTCTATTTTCCACATTCCCTTGTACCCAGAGTTCTGAATACTATTTAAGTTCCATCAATGAGATGTATTTGCTGGAGTTTTGAATGTGCAACAGTTAGAGGAGGAAACAGTGAGAGCATAAGGGGTTCACTGTGCTCATGGGGATCACAGTAGAAGCAACCTGATTCTGGGCCAGAAGCTGTGACAGTGGTTTTCTGATCTTGGAAAAAGTGGATGGCTCTTTTGCCAGCAGCTGTGGTACCAGCTTCCCAGCACCACAGGCTTTCTGCCAGATTCCTGACCACAGAGGCAGCAGCAGCATCCTCAGCAGCCCAGATCTACTGTGACGCTTGGGCAGTAACCCTGCTCAGTCCAGATCACACGCATTAACTCTTCCCATCCACCCCTGTAATCAATCCCTTCTGCTGGTACTAGTGGGGGGATTCTGAGTCCTGAACCAGGGACTCAAACCAGTTGACCAACAGAGGGTCTCTCCAGAGTTTCCCACTCCTTGAAGTGTCCTTGCACCCCAGGCATTCTTTTGTTTCCCAAGCCTTCAGTCTCTGGAGACTTTTAAGGGCAGAAGACAAACCCTCAGACAGGCAGGGCTTATCAAAGATCTGGGAACTTTATGGATTTTCCAAATAAAGAAGTAAACAACTAAATCTGAGTAAATTCAATTCCCAGGTCCAAGCTACTTCTCCTTAAAGACAGAGGCTCAGGAAGACGTTTCTGACCACCCCAAACTAGGCTTCTGTGCCTGTCCACCCTTACGCTCTCACTGTCTCCTCCTCTAAACATTGTACATTCAAAACTCCAGAAAATGCATCTCAAGGGCAGAACCTAAATAGTATTCACAACTCTAGGTGCAAGGGAATATGGAAAATAGAGTTGCTTGATTTCTGGCCTACACAGTATAGAAAGATGCTGGATGTTGACTAAGTAAGGTCTTGTACAGGATTTGGGTGGGCATGTGCTTCTGTGTTGACATCAACAAAGCACTCGCACTCACCGCACAGGGTACAAGTATTATGGATTATATGTACTCTGTCTGTTGAGCCCTGGAGGGGAGGAAATGTTCTCTACTCACTTTTTTTCTCTACACTTTTAAAGTTGAGGTTTAATTCATACAACATAAAATTCACCATTTTAAAATGCATATTTCAGCAGTTTTTAGTGTATTCACTCCTTTGTGTAACTACTGCTGTGCCACACATATAACTTTAGATTAGTATTCACCTACCCAAGTTATTCTGAACATATTTAAACATACTCAAATAACTAAAGCATGTGTTTAAAAATTTTAACTTCATTATTAAAATTCTGTTTCTAAGCCACACTAATCACACTGTAAGTGCTCAACAGTCACATGTGGCTAGTGACCACTATGCTGGACATCATCATTCTAGAAAACAAACATTCTAGTCTTCTTCCCTGGGGCACATTAAGACAGATATCAAATTATCTGGAATTCAGAACAAATCAGGGACATAAAAAGCCCTAAATACTAAGGACAATGGATTTGTTCTTTTTTCATTCAATGAGCATTTACTAAACACCTTCTGTGAACATGTCATGGGCCTTCAGAAGGGACATAGGTTAGGAGAGATATGTTACATGTACTTAAAATGCACTTCCTCACACTGGCAGTTTCATAGTGTGGTTAGGTGTTTAAGTTAGCTCCTAAAAGTTTATTGAACCCATAATATAATTGAAATATTATAAAGATGCCATTGTGTTTCAGTCTAAAATCAACACTATGAGTCTTGTTTTTCCAACAACATAATATTTAAAGAAATACACCTAAACATGTTTTTAACAAGACATACAGTTCTTAAGACCCTCAGCATAGTTGTCCAGGCTCAAAATCTAGCCTTGAGCAACTAAAAGTCAAAAAAGGGAGGAGAAACTGGGATGCTGGCCTCAAAGCCAGATGCTCTGTGGACCTAAGCTGAGTGACCTTTAACTACAAAGAGGATACACTGTTTTCAGACCTTCTTACTTAACAGTCAAAATATCTTCCCTCTTATCAAGAGGAGAAACGAAGAGGAAAACAAGCACTGACAACAAATGAGGGATTTAGATTCCTAGGTGGGGATGAGCAACTAAGGGATGCCACAATGGTGAGGGAGAGGCTGGGAGGAGCAGAGTGAGTCCCAGAGCCAGCAGGGGGCCAGCCTTGCTTGATGAGGAAGGGAAGCAAAGAGGGTAAAGCTTCTCTTAAATGGGCTGGAGGGAGGACTAGAACTGGGGGGAATGAGAACATAGGGACAAGGAAAACTGAAAAAGAGAGGCTCAGGATAGGATTCTCATTTGAATCCAAAAGTCATATTTATGAGCAACTGAGAACCAAAACTGCTGCTGCTAAGGATGATGAAGATGATGGTGGTGGTGGTGAAGATGATGATGGTGATGATGATGTGGTGGTGGTGGTGATAGCATCTAATAGTTGACATTTACTGTTTTCTACATGGAACAGACTGTCAAAGTCCCTCATAAAGACACTGTTATATGACCCTCATCTAATGGGAAAGATCTCCATGCAGTGGAGAACATTGACTAGAACCCTGAGAGAAGAGTCTAACAGCCAGAAAGGAGGACAGGGGCCTTCCCAAGGAAGGAGAATAAATGAACCACTACTCTGGGCTGTAAGTTTTATCCAATTTGCTCTGTCAGTTGTAATAACTCTTTAGTTGTTCAGTCTCGGAGCAAACAAAAAAGACTGGGCCTGTCTTCCTATGACCAAGAATCAAATTCTCACCAGAGATAATGATGATGACATGCTTTTGGAGTCCAACAGATCTGAGCTCAATTCCCAGTTTGAGGCTCTTATTAGTTCTTAATAGTTAACAGTTGACCTTGGGCAGGTTATTTTTTAACCTGTGTGAATGCGGTCTTCATCATTCTCAAAAAAGGGAATGAAGTGAATAAACCATCAGAATTACCCACCTTCACAAATGCACCCTCTCCTTATCAGAAAAGCTTAAAAAAAAAAAATAAAGCAAAATAATCCCATCTCCTAAAAAACAAAAAAAAGCCTTCACCAAGCAGCTACTCCAGGCTTAGAAATCAGGAGCCAGCATGACCCCACCAACAAGAACTAAGGTGAGTATTGAGACACATATTGAGTATTGAAAAAAATGAAGGTATGAACCATACAAACTAACAAAATACACATTTTCCTGAGTTCTTTTTGGCTCTAGGACATGTGAAACTCACAGAGGCTGTCTCTCCAGCTCTGGCTCATGTGGACCAGCACAGCCCTTGTCTGCCCTCTTGCAGCTGGAGGGTGGCTAGAAAGCCCCCATCACAGTGTTCGGTTGCACAAGGTCCCACACCCCAAAGGACTCCACACTTGGTTGCTGTTGCTGTCATGAAATTCTTAATGATTAATCATTACTCATAACTCTTAACATGGGACCTTGCATTTTCATTTTATATCGGCCCCTGCAAATTGTGGAGCTGGTCTGAAGGTGCCTGATTCAGAAGAGAAGTTCAATTCACAGCAGCAAATGGTGAGCATGGGGCAGCCCTCACATCTAGATTAGGGTCAGAACTAACAACTTCCTTTTCATGAAACGGATTAGCTTTCATTCTTAAGAGCCCACACTACTCTCTCAAAAACAAACAAAAAGTGGCAATTGGAATTCCATTTGAGAGATGGAATAAGTAAGGCAATTAAACCTTAATTTCCTTCTGGTTCTCTCCAGCACCCTAGAGCGAGAAGCCATAGATGCTCACTCCGAGATGCTAGTGGCAGTGCTGTTAGCTGCAGCCCCCCAGTGAGGGCTGGGTTATGAGCAGAGCAACACACAGCAACCACTCAGATCAGAGGGGAGGAAAGCACCAGGAGACATACTCACATCAAGGAATCAGTGAGCCTAAGTAGAAAATGCAGGACATAAAGGAAGGTTAACACCCAGAGTCAAGCAAAAAAAGCTCAACGAGGAGAGGCACTTCTGTGTGTTTGATTGAGTGAAAACTGAGGCCACAAGAATTTTTTTTTTTTTAATTAGAGATATTTTTAAGAAGTGACAAAACAATGTCTAAATTCTTCATTTTTCTGGTCAGGACAATTCTTCACGGGAAACCAAAACTAGTATCTAACACAAAGTAAAGCTGCTTTAACTGCAGTTTCCCTGAAGATGTTTACAAATGGTAGGGGCAAAGAGGGCAGCCCACCGAAGCCTCCGTGAACACCCCCACACACCCTGACTCCCTGAGGAGGGCAGAGCTGGGGTGGAGATCTTCAGAGATCAGGCCTCTACCACCATCAGGGAAGCTACCCACAGAAACTGGACTCATTCAACACCAGAGGGAAAAGTACTCGGTGTCGGAAATCTCGGGCCCCAAAACTGTAAACTCGACCAGGTGAAAACCAACCAAGTTCATCCCAATGAAGCGATTTAAATTAGCTTTTCTTTTCAATGGTTTTATCAGACACTTTATCCTGGGTCCCCTTTGTTACCGGCCATATTCCAAAAGCGTGGCATGGATCCGCGACTCTTCATCTAGCAGCTCCTCTGCTCCCTGCTGGCGTTTGTATTTCCGACGAGGTTTGTAAGCATCCTAAGAAGTGGATGAGGTGGAGAATTACCAAGGGTGAAGAGGCGGGTCTGGCCTGTCAGGGGCAGGCGTTCCTCCCCTTGGTGGTGGATGTACAGCTCCCCTGCAGGTAAACAGCCGGCATGGGGTGGATGCTTTCAAGGAGTCTGCCCTTTCTTTTTTTTTTTAACGTTGTAGCAAATACTTCCACCCAAGCCATTGCTTGTCAACTCTGTTTCATCTTGGCTGGGGCTTTTTCTATCCTATGATGCTTTAATATCATGAAGTCAAATTCATCAATTATCTTTTTTCCTAACTCAGGGATTGTTTTGTATGTTACTTTTATAGATTATATTTAATCTTTTAATCTATTCAGAATTTCTTCTGGTATAGTGAGAAGTTAGTATGTATATATTTTTCTCTGAATGGAAAATTAAGAATCCCAACATCATAAATTTAATAGTCTATCCTTTCCTTGATTTAAAATGGCAAACATATACATACATAAAACATGTACCAATATTATCCTCTGCAATTCCTCTTGTTTAATGAGTATCCTGTCTCCATTGTTCTTTTTCAAATTTCCTGGACATTCTTACACATTTTCTCTTCCAAATGAATTCCAGTATCAGCTTGTCAAGTTCATTATGAAAAACTGTTGAGCTTGGATTAGAATCATACCAAATTTATAGATTACTTTGGGAAGGTCCAACATCTCTATAATACTGAATCTTGCCTTGAAAAGCAAGATTTATCTCTATTTAAATCTTTTTCTCCCCTTAATAAAATTTTCCAGAAAGAAATACAAAATTTTCAGTCACTACATATCCAGACCTTTCTACCACCCAGAGACATAAACTGCAACAATCACCGATATATATGTTAACCTAGTATACTTAAAAAGAAAAATTCTTTCATGGCGAAAGAAATCTCAAATTCTTAAAGTCTAATACCAAAAAAGGAAAGTTGATATAAACCCTTCAGAAATATACATATATATTTTTACAAAAGTGTTTGAGGTTTATCCTAAAAAAAAAAACTTATAAAACACAAAATGTACTATAAACTTTCAATGACTTTTAAATTATTATAGTATTATTTAGTTATAAATACAGAAATAAATATAGATCCATTTTGTGTAGGACACATACTGAAACTGCACATATATATATTTCCTAAACAAAGTACATGACATGTAGTAGGTGCTCAATTAACGTAGGTCATCACCCTGAGATGACCTGGTTTACCATTCTACCCCAAGTATATGTCCTTCTTGACTGCCAACTGGCATCAAATAATACCTTAATAACATTTGTTCAGGGCTCTAGGTACAAGTAGGCAGCTGTTTGTGCAACGTATTTCGGTTTGCCCCTGGATCTTTTCTTTCCCACTGGCAGAGTTTGCTTGGTGGCTCAGATGGTAAAGACTCTGCCTGCAGTGTGGGAGATCTGGGTTTGATCCCTGGGTCGGGAAGATCCCCTGCGGAAGGTAATGGCAACCCACTTCAGTATTCTAGTCTGGGAAATCCCATGGACAGAGGAGCCTGGTGGGCTACAGTCCACGGAGTCACAAAGCGTCGGACACGACTGAAGCGACTCAGCACATACACATACATAAAATCTCCACTTGGACATCACCAGGACAAGCGTTACTATCTGGCTTCTCCAGACCGTGGTATTTTTTAGGCTAATCAAAACTGTTCCCCTCTTGATAATTCTGGTTAACCTTATTATCATCTCACTTTTTATTATGGAAAGTTTCAAGCATACAGAAAAACATCCTCTCTGTAACATCTATAATTTCAACTATTTTGTGAAAAAAGAAATGAAACAGGTTCTGGGATGATCCAGGAGGGTTGTTATAACTTGCTGCCACAAGTATTCCTATTTGCTGCTGGTTTCTACATGAACATGAATAGGAAGCTATAAATAACAAATCAGATTTATGGGGAAATGAAAACCATAATAAACCTGTATGACATCAGTTACTGCGCACGATTTAATTTCCATGAAGCTCTACTATTACAGCAGCACTATATAATTGAGCTTAACTGCTACCTTCCTTAGTTACCATTCATAGAGTCAATGACCCAGACAGGAAGTTGGGTTCTTCTAAAAAAGGACTGTCTTCAAAACAATAGCATACTTGAAACCGACAGCACAAGGACCTTCTATTTAGCCAAACAATGACAATGTTGGCCTTTGTGCAAATTATTCCTTATACTTTAAAGCACCTCATACACATCTCACTTTTTATAACTACACTGTGGGCAGAAGCAGGGCAGATGCTATTACCTCTACCTTGCTACTAAAGAACCAGAGAACAAATAATTTGTCCAGGATTGCTAGAATAGGTACCCAGGTTGCGAGTCCCAAGGTTTCCTACTATACTAACTTGCCTCAGCCACTAGTCACTTTAGCAAAGCCCTCTCATGAGGCTATACAATGTGAAGTGGCCATATGGATCATTACAATGGTTTGCTTAAGTAAAGGACCTAAATGTTCCCAGGCCAAGTATAAAGAACTATTACTAAGTCACCCTCTAAAGAAACGAGTCAGGAACACTGATGTTTAGTCCTGTCTCTGCCATTAACAAGCTATATGACCCTGAGAAAGGCAGTTTCCCTCAACGGATCTTTTTCCATATCTGCACAGTGAGGGTTGGACTAACAGATCTTGAAAGGAGACTCCTACTCTCTCACTCTTTGTGTTCTTTTAACCCTGAAAAGATAATGAGTTGGTAGCATAATTCCATCAGTAATTTAAAGTCAGAGGTTATTTTTTAACTATGGTCTCTAAAAAACACGACTTCAGTTTTTAAAAGGTAGGCAAAAATCATTTTCTCTTTGGCCATTAACAGTGGTAGTAATAGTAACTGTTATCACTTATTGAAGGTGTGATATATGTCAGGCATATATTGCTCTATATGTGCTACCCACTTGACCTTCACACCCACGAGGGCCGTTGTCTTTGTTTTATGTATACGGATGATGGAACAGGCACAGAGGTTAAACAGCTTGCCCATGGTTACAAACGCAATGAATGAAAGAGAAGAGATGACTTCAGAACTGAGACTCTCAAGCACCTGCATGATGTGTCCTACCTCAACCGTGATCACCCTTCATGTTGGGCTCTGATCATCTGCTCAGCATACGCCCAAGGATACATGAGTGTGGTTGGGGTTAAAAAGTTAAGGTGACCCCTCTGTAAAGCAGAGACTTGTGCACAGTGAGTGGCCCAGCTCTCCACTTCACAGGACTGGCTACAAGTCAGGTTCACCCATCAGAGCTATTCCTCTGGGTCACATTCCAAATGGCGGGGATGGGGCGGGAAGAGTTCAGCTCCACAACTGTGTCCGCAACAACGCCCCAGTCACTGCCCCTCAGCTACGGCAGGCAACCCCTTCATGAAATGACTAGTGGGCAGCAAGACAGCCACTGACAGCCATGGCCCTCCAGAGCTCCGGGAGGCCGGACCACACAAATACTCTGCAGGAAGCACATCTCATTTTCCCAGAGCTCACCTGGAAGCCCAAACCTGACTCTAACAGATAACTCTGCCCACCAGTCGCTGAACAAACACTGCCTTCCACCTAAAGGGGCTCCGCTGATGCCCCCACCAGCAAGCACAGGGCCCTAAAACATCCCCTAAGAAAAAATTATTCTGAGACAAACAGGTTTGTCTTCATTTTCGCATTAATAAAACCACCACCACAAAAATGAAGCCCCTGGGAACTGAATGGAATGATGAGATAGATGGATGGTAGTCATGTCTATGGGTAGGAAAGTTAGCTGGGGAGGAAGGTTTTCTCCAGACACCCCCTAAATCTTGTTCGTTCGCTATTCTCTCTTACAAGAGCTCCGCTGTGCAGGTCTGCATTCTGCTCTGTGAGGTCTAGCATAAGTCCACTTCAGACCCCCTTCAATCTGTACCAAACAGCTTAACTCGGTGAGTAAGAAAGAGGCTGCTTTTGTGTATACATGAGCCAAGATGGCTTCTGTATATTGACTCCTACGTTTATTTCTTCACAGCATGCTGAGACCCACTGCTCAAAACCCTCCAACTCTTTACACACCCAATTATTCACAAGATGCCCCACTAAGCAGAGTTTTAGCCATTTACAGCCTGTCCACACTGCATGCTCTGCAAAACTGCCCCATCATTTCTGAACCACAGATAGGAGAAGCCCGAGACTATAAAGACCCCTGACTGCAGCTGCCCTTCAAATGTCTCTAACCCACCAGGGGCTTCCTGCCCCGACCCCTGCCCCGGGTTCCCTTGCTTTCTTTCCTCCCCTTCTGGACTGTGGCCCCTGTGCCTAGGTCTCAGGATGGCTGTACACTGTGAGTGCCTCCCCACCTTGCAGGGAAACTTGTTAGAGCATTGCCTAAATAGAGCCTGTGGTGCTACTGACTCTGACCCATCACATCTTTCCCCTTGATGAGCCCCAAAGTCCCTTGCATCCCTTACAGCTGCAGTGTCCCTACTTTCACCCCACACTCTAAAATGCAGCTGGGCACACAGTGAATGCCTAGTTATTAATACTATTACTGAATGAACATATGGAGTCAGACAGACAGGGTTTAATCTTTGCCCTTTTGCTATCTGTCTGGTTTGGGGCAAATTACTTTAACCCCTGAGGTTCTCCATCTGTGAAACAGGTATATGGAGAAAGATATAAGGATTAGTCAATCTACCTACTTAACATATCTGACACACATTAAGGGTTAAGATATACATACATGTGTGTTTTTGCTATTATTAATAAAATATACCAATACACATTTTTTCTTATGTCGTCATATGTACATTTTATGTCCTGGGTGGAAAGGCCCTCCTCATGGTGTTTCCTATGGAAGAGCATAGTAGAGTTTTAAATTACATAGTCTTTTAGGGGACCAATAAGAAGTCTTCTTTTTTTTTTTTAAATTCTGTCCCCTCTGGTCTCATACAAAATTCTAAACACTACCAAAAAATGCTCAACAATCAGTAAATAAACGTATTTTGGGAGCTCTGGATAAAATTTCACAGCTGCTCTTTACTCAAGGTTGAGAGGGAGTAAAAGACCTCACTGCACAGGTCCCAGGTACTTGATGAATATGGAAGGCTGACAGCTCAGCAAAGGAGGAGTAAGCTGTAAAATAGCACATAAGTTGAGACACATTAGCAATTATGATGCTGAAGTGGAAGGGGTAAGGGGAGGACTGTCCTAGGTGGCAACAGTTTCATTTTTTTACATCCTTTGAAAATACCACCTCCCATCAAACAGTCCTTCTACAAACCAGTCAGCTATTCTGTAAAATGGGGATAAGGCGAAGTCAAGAAAAGAATACATTTCAAAGGAGAAGCAGAAGTACTGGGAATAATCCCCAGGAGGAAGAAAAATGAGGCCAAGACAAAAAGAGCTCAGAAGTTAAAAGTTCCCACAACAGCCTTTCTGCCAGGCAATCTGGCAAGAGGTCCTACAGACTGGGACATAACCTCTGAACCAATTTCACTTCAAGGAAATGTAACCCAAGTAAATAATTAAAGATAAAAGAAAAAAAGTTAGCTATGGGGATGTCCTACATAATAGCCAAAAAAACCCAAACCAAAGAACAAAACAAAACCCCCAAAAAACAAACTAAGCTAGTTAAATTAGTACCACACAATGAGTAATGTTCAACCACTAAAAATGCTGTGGGGGTTTATTTACTGGCATGAAAATATAACCTTGATTATATCTTGAGCAAAACAAGCACACAATAAAACAGAATATACAGTATCATGCTAATTTTTTTGCAATCTCTAATTCTCTATATTAATATCCATAACTCTTGTATTTCCTACTTGAAATATCAGTGGTTATCCCTGGCTGGTGGTATCATGGGTGATTTAGTCTTTGTACTCTTTCTCCATTTCCTAATTTTTCCTTATTATTACTACAGCACTAGTATATAAGAAAAAGAACCTTTTGTAAAATTAAAAATCATGCACCAAAAAATACAGATGAGCCACACAACCAAGGACAAAGGCAGAAAACTGGAACAGTCCTACAAAGATGGCTAAAGACAAGAATAAGCTAAAAATTTTTGAAAAAATTAAAATGTTCAATATTTATTTTTGAAAGCATATTATATCTAAGCAAGAGTAAGTAAAGTCTGCTTGTTGAGGCACAATGAAACAAGTTAATAGATGGGAAAAAAGACAACACAACAGTCTCCACTTGGCATCCATTCTCCAGCTGGACAAATGGTCTTCAGTGGGGCAGGCAGAGTAGATGCCATCGTAAGGGCAGCGCATCCAGCCATTCTGCATGCATTTGAGTCTCTGGGACCCTGATGACTACTATCCCAAGGTCCTGAAATCAGTCAGGAACACTACTGCAGAGTTAGTGTCAGGGATATGTGAGAAATCAGACACCAGGTGAAGAGTGAGAAAAATAGCGAAGCATCAGCACCTGTTGTGTCTGAGGAGTCAGATGGAAAATCAAAACCTGGCTGCCTCTTCTCAGCTCTGCAACTGTGCAGGGATTTTACTAGCTTTTCTCAGTTTCAACTTCTTATAAAATGGAAAAATAACACAGAAGTCCTTGAGTGTTGATGAGAACTAAACAAGATAATGCTTGTAAAATACCTAATTACATGCCAAGCACACAGAAGGCATTCAATCAGTACACGGTAGCTGCATACGTATTTTATAAAAGGCTGGGTCTAGAAACCTGCCACCATATGTTAAACTGAATTTTAATCCTTAATTTACCATTCAGAATTTAAATCTGGGATTCTATGGAATACACTGGCCTAGAAGGGACAGGTAAGAAACAGTGATGAGCCATGTGGAGGGCAGAACTGGGGAGGAGAAGAAAACATCCTTCAGAACCTGACACTTGCAAAGAATCACACCCTGAATGTGGGAAAGACTTCATTACTTTTCCTTGCTTCCCTGGTGGCTTAGACAGTAAAGAATCTGTCTGCAATGAGAGACACCTGGGTTCCATCCCTGGGTTGGGAAGATTCCCTGGAGAAAGGTATGGCAACCCACTCCATTATTCTTGCCTGGAGAATCCCATGGACAGAGGAGCCTGGCAGGCTACAGTCCATGGGATCGCAAAGAGGTGGACATGACTGAGCGACTTTCACAATTCACACTCATTCCTTTTACAGGGGAAGGGACTCTCTGTGAGGAGAGTGACGGGAAACAAATTCCAGCAAGCTGTTCTATGTCTTACAGGGGTCACAAGAAGATAACAGGGATGCACACTTGACTTTCTGACAAGTTCCTGGGACTCTCACTCCAAGGCTGCAAGGAAGTGTGTGCAGAGCTGGTGGGTGAGTGAGAAGGAAATTAATGGCAACAGAGTTCAGCTAAGAAACCTAAGAAGACAGCATCTGGAAATAAGAAATACTTTCAGTAGATAAAGAAGAATATAAACAAAACCCAAAGGCCACCTCTGGCCATTCATAAAAATTCTTTATCATTACAACAGTAATGTATCACCAGATGGTCAATACAGAAATCAGACTGATTATATTCCTTGCAGATAAAGATGGAGAAGTTCTATACAGTCAGCAAAAACAAGACCAGGAGCTGACTGAGGATCAGATCATGAACTCCTTATTGCCAAATTTAGACTTAAATTGAAGTAGGGAAACCACTAGACCATTCAGGTATGACCTAAATCAAATCCCTTATGATTATACAGTGGACATGACAAATAGACTCAAGGGATTAGATCTGATAGACAGAGTGCCTGAAGAACTATGGACGGAGGTTCATGACATTGTACAGGAGGCAGAGATCAAGAAAAAGAAATGCAAAAACACAAATGGTTCTCTGAGGAGGCCTTGCAAATAGCTTTGAAAAGAAGAAAAGCGAAAGGCAAAGGAGAAAAGGAAAGATAAATGCATTTGAATGCAGAGTTCCAAAGAATAGCAAGGAGAGATTAGAAAGCCTTCCTAAATAATCAATGCAAAGAAATAGTGGAAAACAACAGAATGGGAAAGACTAGAGATCTCTTCAAGAAAATCAGAGATAAGGGAACATCTCATGCAAAGATGGGCACACTAAAGGACAGAAACGGTATGGACCCAACGGAAGCTGAAGAGATGAAGAAGAGGTGGCAAGAATACACAGAAGAACTACACAAAAAAGATCTTCATGACCCAGATAACCATGATGGTGTGATTACTCACCTAGAGCCAGATATCCTGGAATGCGAAGTCAAGTAGGCCTTAGGAAGCATCACTATGAAAAAAGCTAGTGGAGGTGATAGAATTCCAGTTGAGCTATTTCAAAGCCTAAAAGATGATGCTGTGAAGGTGCTGCACTCAATATGCCAGTAAATTTGGAAAATTCAGCAGTGGCCACAGGACTGGAAAAGGTCAGTTTTCATTCCAATTCCAAAGAAAGGCAATGCAAAAAGAATGTTCAAACTATTGCACAATTGCACTCATCTCACACGCTAGCAAAGTAATGCTCAAAATTCTCCCAGCGAGGCTTCAACAGTATGTGAACCGAGAACTTGCAGATGTTCAAGCTGGATTTAGAAAAGGAACAGGATCCCGAGATCAAATTGCCAACATCTGTTAGATCACTGAAAAAGAGACTTCCAGAAAAACATCTACTTCTGCTTTATTGACTACACCAAAGTCCTTGACTGTGTGGATCACAACAAACTGTGGATAAGTCTTAAGGAGATGGGAATACCAGACCACCTTACCTGCCTCCTGAGAAATCTGTATGCAGGTGAAGAAGCAACAGTTAGAACTGGACATGGAACAACAGACTGGTTCCAAATAGGAAAAGGAGTATGTCAAGGCTGTATATTGTCATCTTGCTTATTTAACTTATATGCCGAATACATCATGAAAAATGCTGGACTGGATGAAGCACAAGCTGGAATCAAGATTGCCGGGAGAAATATCAATAACCTCAGATATGCAGATGACACCACATTTATGGCAGAAAGTGAAGACCTAAAGAGCCTCTTGAGGAAAGTGAAAGAGGAGAGTGAAAAAGTTGGCTTAAAACTCAACATTCAGAAAACTAAGATCATGGTATCTGGTCCTATCATTTCATGGCAAATACATGGAGAAACAGTGGAAACAGTGACAGACTTTATTTTTTTGGGCTCCAAAATCACTGCAGATGGTGACTGTAGCCATGAAATTAAAAAAAAACAAAAAACCTTTCTCTTTGGAAGAAAAGCTATGACCAACCTAGATAGCATATTAAAAAGCAGAGACATTACTTTGCCAACAAAGGTCCGTCTAGTCAAGGCTATGGTTTTTCCAGTAGTCACGTAGATATGCGAGTTGAGCACCGAAGAATTGATGATTTTGAACTGTGGTGTTGGAGAAGACTCTTGAGAGTCCCTTGGACAGCAAGGAGATCCAACCAATTCATCCTAAAGGAAATCAGTCCTGAATAGTCATTGGAAGGACTGATGCTGAAGCTCCAATAATTTGGCCACCTGATGTGAAGAACTGACTCATTTGAAAAGACCCTAATGGTGGGAAAGATTGAAGGCAGGAGGAGAAGGGGACGACAGAGGATGAGATGGTTGGATGGCATCATCGACTCAATGGACATGAGCTTGAGTAAGCTCCAGGAGTTGGTGATGGACAGAGAAGCCTGGCATGCTGCAGTCCATGGGGTTGCAGAGTTGGACATGACTGAGCCACTGAACTGAACTGAACAACAGTAAATATACTGGCAGTCAACTGAGAAGTAAGTTCACACATAAAAAAAGGAAATAAACTAAGCAATTTGAGCTATTAATCAAAGAAGACCTCTAATTTTTTCTCCATTTTCCTGTATTTTGTTATTATTTTCTAAAGAGCTGCAGACAGCATTTCATCTAGCATTTTATTGCATCCTGGCTCTGTCATCA
Source organism: Giraffa tippelskirchi (assembly GCF_054371585.1). Classification (NCBI taxonomy): domain Eukaryota; kingdom Metazoa; phylum Chordata; class Mammalia; order Artiodactyla; family Giraffidae; genus Giraffa; species Giraffa tippelskirchi. The sequence goes on from NC_137277.1 coordinate 129,577,100, forward strand.
CCAATGTGACCTTGGGCAACGTACATAACCAATCTGTGCCTTAGTTTCCTCAACTGTCAAAAAAAAAACCCACTATTACTTCATAGGGTTGTTGTGAGGACTAGATAAGTTACATACAAATGCTCAGAACAATGTTTGGACACTACATATTTGTCATTATCTCCTTAAATTCCATTAAGAATTTAAGTCATGTTGCTAAGCAGAAGACAATTTTCTTTAAAAACTCCATTACAAATGAAAAGAGGAAATAATATGTCTCTAGAGGACTGAAATGTTTAATAGGTAAAGAGGCATAAGGCCCAGTTTCATTGATAGGATAATCAACGGCTACACTGGCCTTTTTATTTGGTGACACAGTCAACAAATGTAATGTTTCTCACTCTCTCTTCAGGGCTCCAAGTGAGATTTACACATGAAGATATTCAATAAACATTAAATGGTTTTTTTTTTTTTTAACTTTTGGGCTTCTCTGATGGCTCAGTGGTAAAGAATCTGCTTCCAAATGCAGGAGATGTGGATTTGATCCCTGGGTCAGGAAGATCCCCTGGAGAAAGAAACGGCAACCCATGGCAGTATTCTTATCTGGAAAATTCGATGGACAGAGGAGCCTGGTGGGCTACAATCCATGGGGTTGCAAAGAGTCAGACACGACTTAGCAACTAAACAACGAAGTTTTCACTCTGCTGTTTTTGAATAGGTGATAAGAGATTTAGTATAAAATTCAAATAGGACAGAGTTTATGGGGAAAAGAGAATTTCCCTTCCTCTCCTGCTCCTGGCTCCCCAGCTCCCTGTAGCTGAGGTATCACTGTCATCTAATTCTCAGTTCTTTCCAGAAATGAAGCATCACTTAAAACAAAGGAAGGCAATAGCACACCCAACCAACTGGTTATTATTTGTCCTGAAAATGAGATCAGGAGAAATCTTTAACAGCATACAATGCTCTACTGGTGAGTAGGGAAAAAAGTATAAATTTATATTCAAAGTATAATTCTAATTCACCATAAAAATACATATTAAAAACACAGAAATATATCCAAAAGTGGCTGTTTCTGTATTGTTAGATTAAGGTTGACCTTTTTTCCTCTGATCAATCAACTTTTTTAAAGAAAACTTTAAAGATGTTCTAAACTGAACATCTATTTCACAACCAGGAAAAAAAAAATACTGTTCTATCATGTATTATTATTATTAATACTTAATACTGCCACCAAAACTGAAATCCACATCCAGCTTCAGAATGTAACTTAAAGGTTCTCCATACCTCACATTCCCCAAATGGAATTGTGGGAAAATACAAATTATAACCATAAGCTGACAGGACTTTTAAATGAGCATTTCATGTCCTTCATCATCAAGCTATTGTTACTCTTTTCAGAGTAATCATCTGGGGGAGATTACACATTTATTCTTAAAGTGAAAAAAAAAAAAGGCAAAATAACTCAATATATTATTTTCTAAAGAGAGAACTTACACCTAGGCACTGAGGCTTCATTTTCATGTAGGAAAGTTGGGGGGTGAGGAGGGGGTGGCACTGACTAGGCTCTGCTGGGCTCTGGCCCTGAGTGTTTAGAGAAGGCCCAAAGCTCTCCTCTGGCCCTTGCACTGAGTAACTGGGCATGTGGGTACAGACCCTGTGGTTGAGGCACACTGCAGATGGGATAAAGGTCATCTCGGAGTTTCCCACACAAAGCTCAGATGCCTTTCCAAAGCCACCAAGGCAGTGATCACCTCTGTCTCACTTTCAGTTCGACATCTGTTCTCTGGAGCTACGTGAAGTTTGAAGTTTATAGTCACCACTGGCTCAAATGAGGAAGGGCTCTGAGTTTGGAAAACTGGAACTAAGGAAAACACAGGGCAGTGGTTGTGGCACCTTCTACCCTGAATGCTGGCGTTAAGACACTGGGCAAGCACGTGCAACAGGCAGGGCCTCCCTCACACACGCACTTGAGGTCAGCTGCTGGGCAATCCCCACAGACAGAAACCTCAGGGAGTGTGGGGGTGGGGGTGGGGGCGGGGGTGGGCAGAGGCTTCTTCAATTTAAATCAAAGGGCTACTTGGAAGCTATGACCCTATGATCTACCCTGATAGGAGAACTCGGGCAGGAAACTCACGGAGAGGTCAATGACTGTCCTGATGGCCTTTTCTTTCCTCTTGATGAAGTCATCATCCTGCAAGACAAGAATACACAGGGATGAAACAAATCCTGCGTAAAGACTGAAACTCAATTAGACTGCTCAGCAATCTGTCTTATAAACTGACTTCTCATCACAACTTTGTCTGAAAAAGTCTCAATTTTCTAACAAATTGAAATACACTGAGCATGAGAAAAGTGAGGGCCTCTGTCAAGGGCTCCAAAACAGATCCCTACAGCTGGTAAGAAAAAAGAGGACCACAGAGCGTAGACGTGAAGACAAGTGTTCTCAGTTCAAATCCTCTGAGTTCTGAGATCTCAGCAAGTTACCTCATCTCTAAGCCTCAGCTTCTCTACTTGTAAAACAGGGAGTGATCATGAGGATCAAGAAGCAGAAGGCATGTAGTGCGCTGGGACTGGAATGTAGCAAGTATCTGACAGAAATCAGCAGTTATTGTTGCTGTGATTAATACTCAACTGCTACTATAGGTGTGTTATCCTAAGCAGATGGTCTCTTGAAAAGCTTCATACAATTATACAGAAATATGCTCATGTTCTTCTAATTTAATAAAAGGTGTGGATCAAGTACCAAAATTGAGAGAAAAGGACAAAATTATAGAGCTTGGCAGTCAGTGCCCATTCAAAGAGGGCAATTCAAATGAACCAGGAGGTCCAGCTTCAGTGCTGACCAGGTGGGCGCAGGGATGCCATACAGTTGGGTAGGAGCACAGGGGAGCCTGAGCTTACTCTGCTTCTTCCCGGGGGGTCCCTAACTGTGCACTCAGGTTCTCAGCTAGACAAGAAAAGAGCAGAACACTGACCTCGGGCAGACTGTAGGTTTTCTGGAACTGGGATATGGAGTAGGAGCGGATGTAGTCACCCATCTCTTCTTTTGTTTCTATAGCTCGCTTCACCAGCCACTGGGGAAGAGAGTGCAGAAATGTGAGCTGGTGGGGATGAAACACGGTGAAGTAAAGGGTGAAGACCAACTCAGAGATGGCACAGGTCCTGAACCTGAATCACAGAACACGAACTAACCAGGTGACAAGCAACCATCAGCACACACTGCCCTGCAGGGAAAATAGCCGCTGGTCATCTGGATGCTGAGATCAGGGGGACTGGAGCTGACAGCCTCAGAGGAACCTTTGAGCCTTGCTCCAGGTGCCCAGGCCTCAGTTTCCTTCTCTGCTAAAGTGGAGGGCAGAGTATCATTTCCTTTCTCCTCAGAGCGACTGCGGGAGCAAATGAAACACAAGTACCAGATGGCTCTGTAAATACTGGAGCCCAACACAAACACAGCCGCTCCCCAAAGCTCCCTGCGACTGATGGCAGACCTTAATGGGACTCTCTCCGTCTTGTGCTGCTTGCGCCACAGACCAGAGGAAGGAAAGAGAACCAGTGAGAATACCTAGTGTAACCCTTGTCTGATAGGTGAAAAAATCCCTCGGATATTCAGATTTGAAACCAGGTGTGCCAAGGACAAGCCTCAGACCTCAGGTGCAGCTTAGCACTCACAGCATTCATAGAACACTGTAAGGTAATGGGCACTGACCGCGTTTTACAGAACTGGAAGCTCAGAGGGACAACATTAATCCGTCCAGTGATCCACAGCCAGCAGCTGCTGGCCACAACCCAGAGGGTCCACCACCAGGATATGGCACGTCTGGGCTTCACGCAATGTTTCCCAGACCTTCGGAGCTGACGTGTGCAAGGAGCCACTCTTCATGTCTGCTGACTTACAGCTCCAGGGAGCTGAAACCTACACCTGCACACACCCACACCCCACAACTCATGGAAGGCACAGGCACTCTGAGCGTGAGAACGCAAAGTACAAAGACAGCCTTTACTTCCCCTCCTGACTCTGCACTCATTTCCGTTATTACTGAAGATCTTTGTGGAGGGGTGCCATACTCTCTTCAGGGAGCTACATCATCTCAGGGGCAGTTTCTATACAGAAGTTGTGCTGCCCCAGAGGGCACAGCCACACAGAGCTCCTGCTCAGGAACAGCGGGCAACTCAAGTAAAGGACATGCCAGGAAGCAGTTGCCCACAAAAGCAGTGGCCACAAGTAACTCTAGGAGTACTCTTTTGTTGCTCGAATCCTCCATCTGTTTCTATCACTCCACTCCACCCCAACTCCCAACAGTAACCTCAGGCACTGACTAAAATCCAAGGGTGCAGGGACTGAGGATCAGACGACATTTGGGGCTACTCCAGCCTCTCACCCACACCCCAGCGTGGACCCTGGACATCTCAGGAGGCTGACTCACTGCTCAACTCAACTTCACTCTGCTTTTCTTCCCACCTGGAGATCCACTTTCTGGCCTTTCATAGTTGTTGCCTTTTCAAATCTGCCTCTGTTAATTAGATCTACACTGAGTTATTACTTGGCTGGATCCTGGAGGACGTGCTCTGATGAGGAAGGCAAAACCCATTGATTCATAGGATTCCCTTAGAGACACCATGGCTCTGTTTCAGAGTTCCCAACCTGAAGAGCTGAAGAGGGAGCCTCTAGGATAGCCAAGCTCTGCCGCAGGCCCCGAGCCTTCAAGAAAAATATCTACCTTCACAGGATTCACATGCCCCATGTAGGACAAAAACACGTGACCTGGAACTAAGCAGCTGGAAGCCAGTTCCACTCTCCCACTGCATTCAGAGTCACCATAGCTGTGCTAAATGGCAAGAACTAGGATGGTGGACCTCAGACCCACACAAGAAACCGGTACAGTGGGTCCCAGCGACTGGTCCACAATTGTTCTTTCACTGGTGTCCAACAAAACAAGAAACAAAACCACAGGCATGTGGTTGAGTTTCTCACAGAGCTAAATGTATTCAGTTGGAAAGACTGTTCTTTATTCTCAGAGTGAGGGTTAAATGGCCTTTCTTTCAAGAAATGATAGAAAAAGCAAAATAACTGTTACTTTTAGCAAGGTCCTTGCCTGCGAAAATATAGGTGGCAACCACAGATCAACCTCCATTTTTGCTTTAAAATTTTGCAGGTCCACAAAATTAAGATGGCTGGTAACCATTGGCTGAGGCTCTCACATCCAGGCATTCCATTCAGAACACAGACCATCAGGTACTCAGAATACCCAAACCAACTACACGAAATCACCTTCACCCCTTCTCATATGTGGACTATCATTTTGGTCCTCCAAGTTCTAGCACAGGATTGAGTAAAGTCTAGTTACAAGAGATCCAGGTTGAGGCGGAAAAGGCAACAACTTCACAGTATGATAGCGCTGGAGGTTTCTGTAAGAATTTCCACAGGGTCCTTACTTCCTATTTTCACTAAAGGGTGGGGGCACCATCCCCTAACGAACATACATGTCAAATCCTGAGTTACAGTACTAGCCTCAAATGTACAAATTTCATTTATAAATTTCATCATATTTAATTTGAAGTCTAGTTCAGGGGGGGACTCCCAGTAGCAGTAACTACCACAGAAACAACTACGTAACACTCAGAAAGCACTTACTGAAACATGCTAGCCCTTCAGCCATGTGCTTTACACATATTAACTTATTCAACTTTCATTCTATCAGGTGGGTGCTATTATTATTTTCCACTTAACAGGTAAGAAGTTAAGACATCTGCAAAGATCATACAGCTGGAAAGTAGCAGAGCCAAGATTTGAACCCAGAAAGTCTCCAGAGTCCAGGCTCTTAACCGCTACACTACATAACCTTCACAGAATCACTGAACTTCTCTAGCAGGGGCTGTGTGGCTTTCCTCTGGGTGGCTGCACAGTGGTGGAGAGGGAAAGTTCAGGCTTAAAGACAAGGAAAAATTTAGAGGAATCCGCCTCTCCACTCACTAGTTCTCTGCCCTTAAGCAAATTGATTATCCACTATGAGTTGCACTTTTCTCAAATTTAAGACCGGGATTACAAAAGATGCTTCAAGGAACTCTATTAGGACCTGAGGCTAAGTCCCGTCCACATAGCAGGCAACAAAGTGAGTCCTTTTACTCCTCCTCTCTCTGCAGTACCCAGAGGAAAGACTAAGACACAAAAACCACACAGAATACAGGGACTTGTACAGCATGAGCCACTTCATCACGGGGCCTCAGAAAAAAGCTGGGGTGGAGATAAGTCTCTTGTTAGAAATTCAGTCCTCAAATAAGGACTGAATGCCTACAAAGTGCCAGACATTCCATGAGGTGCCAGAGACACAGGACCGAGCAGGACAGCCCTGATACCTGCCCATGAGAGACAGAGATAAATAACCAGACACTTTGATGCACATGGTCACAAATGTGGTAAGGAAGATCCCTGTGAAGGTAGTGAATATGCTGTATAAGAGAATATAGCAAAAGAACCTGCTCTAGATCTGGGGATCAGGGGAGATTTCTTGAGGAGACCTGGAACTGAGAGCTGAAGGATGAAGGAAAGGAGAGAAGGGAAGAGCTTCCCAGGCTGAGAGAAAGGCCCCATGACAGGAAAGAAGTATAGTACGTGAAAGGAAACTGGAAAGAAAGCCAGAGGGGCTAGAACATAAAGAACAAAGAAAAACAAAGAATAAATTGAGGCTGGAGAGACTGAAGGCAACCAGAGCACGGGGGCCTCCCAGAAGGGCAATGAAAAGCTACTTGTGGGAAACATTCAAAGATCAGAACAGGTGACTGAGTGGAGTGAAGGTAGACTGAACATTGGCAACTTCTGAGGATAACATTTGGGAGTGGAGTCATGTTCTGTGGCCACCAAATCCATGACACACCCATCAGATCCAGGATCTAGGCCAGAGAGCCTGAGAGCCAGACCCGTTATAGGAATGCCAATGTTCAGAGGACAAGAAACCCCTCAGACGCTCTCACCTGGACAACAGGAAATATGTGAATAAAATCCATCCCCTGGATCTGGTGGGGCTCCAGCTGGTGCGGACATTTCATTCTTGGCAGGACGGAGACGATTTTTTCTGATAGAGCTCTGCTCGGGGGAAAACAACAAGGCCAAGAGTGAGAACACAGTAAGTGGCTCTTGAGACATCTCTACCGTCTGGGCCGCATTCCAGAGGGATCCGGGGCTTCTCAATACCAGACCAGGACCACATTTCTCCTGGCTGACAGCAAAGTGAGAAAAATAAGCACAATTTAGACCTGTGTACATGTAAGGCCACATAAGGAAAATTGCATTCACCCTTAACGCCAAGATCATGTTCGTCCTACTTTTTGTAAGAAAATATTTTGTTTCTTCATGAAGTTATGGTGGTGTTTGAGGTAGTATTTTTTTTAAACATCCTTACATGGTAAAATAAAAAGTTATTAGTGCTGCATGTTCTACATTTCAGTTTTTTGTCTTTCTTTTTCCAAAAGTCTGGAAACCACTAGGTTAAACATTTTTAAAAAAAGGTTCTAAATATCATTCGTTGAGTGCTTAGTTGCTCAGTTGTGTCTGACTCTTTTGTGACCCCACGGACTGTAGCCCACAAGGCTCCTCTGTTCATGGGATCCTCCAGACAAGAATACTGGAGTGGGTTGCCATTCACTTCTCCAAGGGAGCTTCCCAACCTAGGGGTTTAACTTGGGTCTCCTGCATTATAGGTGGATTCTTTACTGTCTGAGCCACCAGGGAAGTTGAAAAATCATCTGGGCAACAAATTAATTACCAGACTTTGTGCCAGGTGCTCAGAATATTAAGAAAAAACATGAGGTCTCAGGCTTGTGTGGAAAAAAAAAAAATTGAAGTTTCTACTCTGTTAAGAAATATTTTTGAAATAAACAATAGCCTTTAATTTTGATACTCTAAAATTAATCCTAGATTTGGAGGAACCACTCTTTTTCCAGAGAAGAGGAGTTTTCAGCTTCTCACAAGGGACATGATCTCTCTCTTCCACCTTGCATGGTCCTCCCTTGAAGTGGCTGGAGGAGAGCAGGAGGCAGGCTCTCTGAGGCCCAGAGCATATCTGACCTCAGTCAGGAGGTGAGCACCCACCCCCACTGGATGCCCAGCTGAGCCCTGGCCCGGGTGGGACAGTTTTATGGCAGGAGTGAAAGAAGGACTTGTGTGCAAGTTTGTTTCACCACAGATTTAAATTTGTGATCAGCTGCTGTTTGATCTCCGATTGTCTGGTTTCTATTTCTTATATATTAGTTGGATCAGATTAAAGAGGAGAGAGAACAGAGGTTTTCAGTGGGCTTGCTAACCCACAAACCATGGTACATAGCCTAGGAACTTCGAGAAATAGTCCAAGCTGTGGCCTTGTGGGGCCATATGGAGAAATGGGGGCTCCTGGCTCAGCCTACATGGACAGTTTAGGTTATATCCCCATCTAAGACATTAGAAAATTTCAGCCAGAGTAGCCTCATCTACAAGTATCAGACTATTTTCTAACAGATAAAGGCCATGGTTACAAGTCAGCAGGTTCTTACTAGAGGCTTCCAAAACAGCAAGTTTTGGGTCTATCTACCAAAAAGGTATCTCTTGTGCAAAGAAATCTTGTACACTTTGGTCTTCCTGTAGTTCCACAATCCTTTCCAGAAGACAGACACCCATAAAACCAACACCTAACTCAGGCCCAGATAAGAGAAAATATCTAACTTAAGTTTCCCTTAGCATATTTCATGCCCTCGCTCTTGGTAGGAACTAACTAACCTTGGAACAGAAGCCAAATGGCTCCCAGAGAAGGCTCCCCAGAGAACACACTATACAACCATGTTTATATCTACAATAGCTTCACAAGGCGGGACCAAGCTTAAAACTGCTGAGTGGAAAGAGTCATAATCATAACATCAAGTCCAATATGTTAAGAGAAAAACATGTGGAGAGGAGAAGTCTGCTCCCTTACTGCACACACTCACAGAAGGCTGGACTACCCACCTTCCAGGAGGGGAGCATACAGGAGGACATGTTCACTGCAAACAGAAGTGGGGTGTGACTCATCCAAAAGGTCTGAGGCGTGGAAGCAAAGTGTCATCCGACTCCCAGAGCCCCTGTGGGCCCTCCTTTCTGAGTAGCCCATCCTCAGGACACAAGCATCTTCTCTGTCCCAGTAGGGAAGCCTGTGGTTGCCCAGCTCCTCCTGGGGTCCGAACGGGACAGTTTGATAGAAAAGATTGACACACCCATCTGGCAACATTATCTAAAGCTCTCTCTTTGATAAGTTTTACTTTTTAATTTAATGTCCATAAGAATCCCATGTCTTGTTCCTTAATTTCTTTGAAATTTGTGAGGGGAAGAAATGAGTGCTTAATTGGCTCTGCTCCCCAGATTCCAAGCTTAGCAAGTGAAGATGGCCACACTCCGGCTTCCAGTCCTTGCTCTTGGGCAGGTCTAAGAATTCACTCACACCAGGACCACCTAGCCAAGTCACGTTTTGGTTTGGCAGGAGGAGAGCTCCCTCTAGTGGCTACAGATTAGTGGCTCTATGCAGGGAAGGTTACTGATGGCCCTTAACCATTCAGAAGTTTAAAAATCAGAGGCTGGGACACCAACACCATCCAGTCAACCCTCCACCTTCAGGCAAGGTTCTCCCTGGCCACTCCTCAGTGACGGCCCACTCTCCCAGTTCATAAAGGCCCTGAGGGAAGGAGGCCCAGGGTCATCTTGCGGTTTACAACCCTGTTAAACCTGCCTCCCAGAAATGACTACCTAAAGTATGCAGCGTCAGCAGCTTGTAGAAGCTGAAGGCACTAGTACTGCAAAGGGGTGGGGATGTGGGAGAAACAGGCCGGCTTGGGGGCAAAAGTCAGGAAGACTTCCTGCAGAAACCTACCAGTCTCCATTTGGCTTTTCCCTGGAGCTCAGAGTGGATCCTCTGACTTTCTGAAAATCAGGGAAAATGACAATTGCAGAGGTCACCAGACAGGTTTCCTAGTCTATGCTTTTAACACACCCACTTTTCATTACTGGAGATAAGTTTGGTTCCTTTAGTTTTCTACGTGTTCAGTGCACTGTTTCCTCCTCCACTGCAAACAGTTTGAAAGAGAGTGAGTTAAACCAGGGTCTAAATTCCAAGCTCCATCACCCACTCTGGTACTTTTGGCGAGCCACCCAGTCCCTCTGGTCTAACACTACCATCATAAAATGAGGGATAATCCCCATCCTGCCTATTCAAGGGTTGCTATGAAGGTTAAACAATAAAGTGCATGTGCTCTGTACACAGGTGCCTAATAAATGTGTGTTGATATGTGTTGTAGAAATGAACTTGGTTATAAGCCTAAAATCTTATTTATGGACCTTGGAACATAGCACTCTGTGGTGATGGGACTTTAGGACAAACTGGGGATGCAGAGGGGAAGCTCAGGGAGCCCACATGAAAGAAGAATCAAGAAGGAGAATGAGGCACCAATGGAGGCCCATCCACAAATGAGGCCCATCTGTGCCCCAGTGGAAGGTAAGCATGTCCTGTGAGGCAAGTGAGTACCTTAGAGATGGTGCTGCCCCCTCGCATCAACTGGGATGCACAGATGCACTGCAAGCACACGGCAGTATTAGTCTGAGTTGTACCAAACCAGAAACTTCGTGGGAGGTCCCCAAACACAGAACACAGACTCAATGGGCATGAGTTTGAGCAAATTCTGGGAGTTGGTGATGAACAGGGAGGCCTGGCATGCTGCGGTCCATGGAGTCACAAAGAGTCAGACATGACTGAGCGACTGAACTGAACTGAAATGTACCAAACCAGAAACTTCGTGGGAGGACCCCAAACACAGAACACATCCCAAAACCAAATGGAAAAGATTTTTGGATAATTCAGTGCCCTGTGGCTATGACATTTCTCCTACAGATAATAAAGACTCAACTGCCTGATGAATCTGCTAGGAGTCTGCTGGGTCTTTACAAGTAAAGACCTTGTCCCCAGCTTTGCTTTCACATCAAATACTTACCAGAAAAAATAATACACCCTCAACTCCTTAACCAAACCCTGTGGGGGCAGATGTGCTTCAGAACTCACAATTCTTTAGATGTTGCACCTTAGTAGATTAAGGGGTATATACTATGTATTAGGTAAGACTCACTGAAATCCACAGCAGCACCCTATCATCAAAGAAATGAGTATTTCTGTAGCAAAACTTATGAATATTCACATAAATGTGATCAATAAAGACTATAAATAACCTTAAGTCAGTTGGGTCATGTTTTGCTTCCAATTAAAGTTTTATATCCACACTCAAAAGAAAAAAAACAACACCAACATTTTCACTGTTTTTTAGATTTCAGAAATACAGATGGAAGAATCCTAGCCCACAAAGAATGCAAATGAAAGAAATCCCAGAACATCAGAGGTGCCACAGGTGTAAGAGGTAATCAGCTCAAACTGGAACAAAAAGAGGCTTCAACCAAGAGTGCACTCGAGAAGGCAGACAATTCATGTTAGTCAAAAGACTGATTAAGAAGCTGGCTGATCTCAGCTACAGGTGAAAGTACATGCTTCTTTGTCGAAAAGAAAAAAAAAGGCAATTAGAAACACAAGGGGGAAAAAAAGCTTTGTAAACATGAAGCAAAATGCAGTGTGCTTGATTCTCAATGACTTGCAGAGACCACCTCCACTCGCTCGGGCCAAATACTTCATAGTCGTCCTCCACTCTCCTCTTACTCACACTGTAAATCCAATATGCCATGAGATCCTGTTGGTTCTACCTTTCAAACAGATCCAGAATGCCACCACTACTGGCTCACTGTCCAGGGGAGGATTACTGTAACAGGCTAAAGCATCTCCCTGACTGCAGCTTCACTCCTTTAATTCAGTATTCAGATGAGGGTTCCTTCTTAAACACAGAACATACTGTGTTCTTTCCCTGCTCAACCCCCCCACCCCCCATGGATTTCCCACCTGATGCAGAGTGAACCCCAAGTCCTTAACCTGACCTATAAAGTGCTACCTGATCTGTCTCATGACCTCTCTGCACTTCCATCTGCTGCTGCCCCCTCCGCACGGCCCCACCCTCCACCACACTACACTCTAGGCAGGCTTCTGCGTGGGCCTTTACACTGGCAGTTCCCTCTGCCTGGAACCCTCATCCCTCAAGTCTTAACTCCAGTATCACTTTCTCAGTGAAGCCTACACCAACTTAAACCACAACTGCCTGCCACCCTATGTCTCTCCTTATACCCTTTCCTGGGTTTAGTTTTTTTTCACAGCACATATGTCTACACATACTGTACTTACTTATTAGATTAGTTTTTGTCTGTCTCCTCCAATAGACTCTAAGCTCCATGAGGGTAGTGCATTTTTCATTAATGCATCCAGAACATTATGAATGTAAGGGTTCAATAAATATTTGCTGAGTCAAAAAATAAATGAAAAGAGTTGCTTTTGACTGTAATACTTCAAATATTCTCCTTTAAACAGCACCATTATGGTCCAGAAAATTACCATTCTTTTTCTGACCCCATCACAAGTCTTAGTTCTTATTGCAAATACTGTTTATAGATTTAGAATTTACCTGTAGATAAAGCATGGACAACTCAACTGCTACTACAGAACAGACTATAAACAGGAAAAGCTACTTTATATTAATGGGTCAAGAAATAGAAGCTTAAGTACAGCAAAATTATGCAAGTGATCATAGAAAAGAAAGATAATAATTAAAAGAGTAGAAGTTGGAAGACAAAGGGGATGTAGTGAATGGTACAGGTGAGCCAACTTCCTCCTCTCATTGGACCTGAATGAAACAGTGTATACAAAGGTGGAGACATATTAGTGATCACGATGAAGAATCTAAAACCTAGTCAAAGATGACTCTTTTCAGGGAATAAAACTAGGGTATAAAATGGGAAAGGGGAGAAACATCAGCTGCATGTTTTGCTCCCTTTGGTAGTATCTGAATGTTTCTTGTACCTTCATGTATGTAACACCTTAATAAACATAAACAAAAGAACAAGAATATACTCCCCTGCCGGGTTGAACTGGATCACTGGGAGTACAGCCACATACCTGGACTCCACTGCACCCCTCCAAGTGAACTTTTCTCTGTGGGTGGCTGGACATGATGCCACAGCACCGCACACACAGGTGTCAGGATGCAGCACCCACTATTCATGGCCGGGCACTGATGACAGTATTACTGTGTCAAATAGCATGAACTCCTTAACAAGGAGCCAAGAATGCCTTTGGGTCTTAGTGTTAAGGATTTTGGTGATTCCCAGGGACTTGTTTTTCTTCTACTATATGGAAAGTATAAATTAGATAATTTATTTTTTCTTCATGTTTTTTTTTCTTTTCAGCCAAATCGGTGTCCCGTCCTTAGAAAAACAGGGCCTTTTGGCTCCTCCCAGTTGTGTTCCTTACCCTCAACTCTGCCTTTCCTCCCCTTTTTTACCCCTTTTGCTTTGCTTCACTTTTCCACTGTTACTGCTCCCCCATGCATGCTCATAAACCATCTGTAATCCATTTAGGGGAGGACAAGTCTTCAGAAAAATGAGTAAGTAAATCACAGAATCCTATAGATCTGAGATCACAAACCCTCTTTCTATACATAAAGGAAGGCTTGCCCCAGGTCACACAGCTGCCCACTGGCAGGGCTGGGCAGAACCGGGATTCCAATGATCTCATGAAATCACCAAGTCCCTGGTGAGGTACAGAAGATCAGCCAGGGCACCCTTCCAGGATGTCTTTGGCAAGGACACAGGCAAAGTGAGGCTCTGCCTCATGCAGAGGCAACAGGGAGGGAAAGATTCCCCTCCCTTCAACTATCCAACTTCCATCTAAATTCAATGCCTTTGTAAGGAGATACTCAAGCAATCAACAGAAATTTTGATCAACAAAAAACACCAGAAATAGCCTATTAACATTATGATAATATTAGATGACTGTCATGTGTTAGCTGTGTGACCTTGGCTTCTTTTAGTCCATGAGTGAAGCATCTGACACAACCTTTGGCACAGAGCAAATGCTCAAGATTTATCTCCTTTCTCACTGTTCAGGCTCATCCATGGAAAGCCCAACAACTTACATTTTCTGACCTATTGTAGAGTTCTCCTGAAAGAGTAAATCAACGTCCACATCAAAGTTGCAAGTGGTGATGCACCAGGTCATTCCTCCCACCACCTGCAAGACATAAAAAAATACCTATTTTCTCTTCCTAGTTTGGGAAGAAGGGAAGAAGTGCAAGGCAGATAAAATAGCAACAGTTTTTATATACAAAATTGTGCATCCTCAGAGAGAGACAATATGTGTCCTGGCTCCATCCACTGCAACTCATCTAAACAGCTTCTGCTGCTACTAAGTCGCTTTAGTCGTGTCCAACTCTGTGCGACCCCATAGACGGCAGCCCACCAGGCTCCCCTGTCCCTGGGATTCTCCAGGCAAGAACACTGGAGTGGGTTGCCATTATTTTCTCCAATGCATGAAAGTGAAAAGTGAAAGTGAAGTCGTTCAATCGTGTCCGACTCTTAGTGAACCCATAAACTGCAGCCTACCAGGCTCCTCCGTCCATGGGATTTTCCAGGCAAGAGTACTGGGGTGGACTGCCATTGCCTTCTCCCATCTAAACATCACTGCTGAATAAAGCTTTCTGCCAAGACAGGAACAGTCTGGATCCACACTGTTTAGTATGGTGCTGCCAGCCACACATGGTTACTGAGCATTTGAAATACGTGGCTAATGGACTGAGAAGCTGCCTTCTAAGACTAAATGGATGTATGATGCATAGATTCTCTTTAAACCAATGGGGACGGACATTAACTCTCAGCTGAGAGAAGCCTTAATCCAGTGACAGTCAAGTGCAAGACAGCAGAGGAATTACGAGTTTATGGACTAGATACGTGGGTAGCAGGAGGGACATTCTGTGGCTTGTTACTTAATTTCCATACCTAAAGGAGATGCGGAGAAGGCAATGGCACCCCACTCCAGTACTCTTGCCTGGAAAATCCCATGGACGGAGGAGCCTGGTAGGCTACAGTCCATGGGGTCGCTGAGAGTCGGACACGACTGAGCGACTTCACTTTCACTTTTCCCTTTCATGCACTGGAGAAGGAAATGGCAACCCACTCCAGTATTCTTGCCTGGAGAATCCCAGGGATGGCGGAGCTTGGTGGGCTGCCGTATATGGGGTCGCACAGAGTCGGACACGACTGAAGCGACTTAGCAGCAGCAGCAGCAGCAGCAAAGGAGATGAGAATTTTTTTTTCTTCTACCTAAAGGAGATGAGAATCTGTACTCTATCTTGTCATGGGACTTCCCTGAGATGCAAATGAGACCAAGGCTAAAAATCCATTTGAAACAAAACCTTTATAGACACAGCTTGATCTTAGAAAAGATCAACAATGAATCTTATCCCTGGCTATACTATAGACTCATGCGAGGTGCCTAATAAAATACAGATTCCAGTCCCCAGCCCACACCTAACAAACCAGAATTTCCAAGGCTGAGACCTACACATCTGTATTACAAAAGAACCTGTTACGTGCAGCCAGGGCTTTGGCCCACTGGGGAACTCAATGCTTCCTTCTACCATGAAGCTTGCCTGGCATGTCCCAGTTGATCTGGATGCTTCACTTCTGTGCATAGTTCATTGTGGCACTCAATGAATTGTGCCATTTATTCTACGTGCGCTGGTTTACTGTCTCTCTTCCCTACTCTTCAGAAGTCAGGCTCTTTGAGTACAAGGTCTTTGTTCTTATCCTTGTGCTCTCAACCCTACTACTATGCCTTATATGTAAGAACTGTTCAAGGTTCTGCCGAATTAAATGACTTCATCCAATAGCGACTTCTTTCTCCAAACCTAGCATTCAGAGCCCGGAGACTATGTGGCAACTATCTGTGAGCATCCCAACTTGGGGTGAAAGTGAAAGTTCCTCAGTTGTGTCCAACTCTTGGTGACCCCAAGGCCTGTACAGTCCATGGAATTCTCCAGCCCAGAATATTGGAGTGGGTAGCCATTCCCTTCTCCAGGGGATATTCCCAACCCAGGGATCGAACCCAGGTCTCCTGCATTGTAGGCAGATTCTTTATCAGCTTTATCAACTTGGGATAGCACCCTATTAACTCAAATTACTTTATCTTATAAGCTTTATTTTCCCACCCAAACTTTAAGCTCCTTGAAAGAAGAAACTATTTATTTTGCTTATTTGTATTTCTCAAATCTTCGTGCACAAAAGGACTTGAAGGTGTATTTTATAGGAAACAAACACTTCCATAATGAATCTGAATCCTGGAGAAATGCAACATGGATACAGAGAAAGAAAAATATAATCTCTTCTTCTTTTCCACAGTAAACCATGCCATCCTAACCAAAAATACCCTACTGCCACAGTAAACTATGACATCCTGACAAAGACTAGCCTAATGGTTAGAAAAATTTCCTCTTACCTTGTCAAAAGGTGATAAGCCTTTAATTCTTGCCCTGAAATACCCAGCTGCAACCAAGAGCTCCAGAATTTCAGTCAACTTGACATTCTGCTCTTCATCTTCTCTCGTTTCTACCTAAAATGAAAACAAAAGGCTGGTAAAAGCTACCTTGAATAAAGGAACACCAGGTATATTCCTTGATACCACGGACTCACTGCCAGGGAGCATATGATATTGGCAATTATCACTGTGTTCACGCAGTAGCGTGGGGACACAGTGCTGCTAGAGTCACACAGAACAAGGTCACTGCTCAACAAGCTGTTAATCATCATAGATGGGGGGAAGACATGCACAGGTGTATCAACTATTCAGCAGGTGCTGGAGGAATCCAGGGAAAGGAAGACTCCAGCACATTTACCGCCCTGTTCTCTAACATGTGACTTATATAGCAGCTTCTCAACTGGATTATAAACTCCTTTCAGATGGAACAGGTGGTTTGTTTTGTTTGAACTTTACACTCACCTTGGTTCTAGAAGTTACTGACAAGAGGGGCAAGAACAAAGAATTCAATCATGTGGCCCCCTCTGCACTTTGATCTCTATAGCAAATACAAGGAAGGCTTTCAACACAGACAAATTACAGGGTGATTACTACCACGTAACAAGGCTGCCTTAAAAATATTTACTTGATACATTTAAATAGGGATTTGATTTAAACATTCTTTATTTATATCCTACCTTCACTCCAGGCTGTTAACTCCAAGTTCAATACATCTAAATAGAATAGTACTTTTGCCTGCATACACTTCACTGAACTGTGCCTGTCTTCCATTATTGCAGCAAATAAACAACTGCCTCTCTACAGAAAACAATGGCAAGGTACCCTGGTTCATAGCCTCATATCCACCTCTGACTATTCCCTTAGGCAACAATGCCTGCTAAATCTTCCTTAATTATGCAACTCACATTTATCCTATCTTCCATTTGCATGCCATGCCAGGACAATGGCAACTGCCTCTCAATCTTCCCTGTTAGTCTACCCTGCTCATTCCTTCCTAAATCACAGCTTTCTCATCACCCCTCTTTAGTTCAGCACCCAGCCCTCATCATTAAGGCATCACTCATTGTCTGCCAGATAAGTTCCACATGTCTTGGTTTTGCATTCAGATGTTGGGTTGCAACCTATCTTTTCAGCTCCATCCTTTACCTCCCACCAAAATAATCCAGACACAGCTGTGGCCAACCTAAAACAAGCCCTGCTCACTCTCATTCCTTCACTGCTCTCCTGATATTCTCCAACCACCCAGACACCACTTTCAAACTCCAGCTCCCATTCAATGTCATCTCTGCTGCTTAAAATGGTCACTCCTTTCATTTCTATTTTATTTATAATCTGTCATTCATACAATTACCAACCTCTTCTGAGTTGCATGCCTGTCTTTCCAAATAGACTATTAGCTGGTTGGGTGGGGGGTGGCATATATTCCATCTATTAGCCACCCATGTTTACCTCTCTGTTCTGAACAGCATTAGGCTCCAAGGACACACTTATTAAATATGGAATGACATGCTTAACTATCAATCACATAAACTCCATGACCTAAGCCAGTCATGTATTAACAACATGTTTTCATAGTCATGACACTGATAATGGAAAGTCAAGTTTATTTTAAAGTACAAACTTTCAGGAGAAGGAGCACACATGTTAACACATAGTTGAACATGGAATTATTAAAGTGACTGTTTATCTCCTGCAATAGGCGGTGATGGAGGGGAAAGCCTTGCGACACTGTTCATTTCACTTCCCTCTCAAATGACACTGGTCCAGGCTAGCAAAGATTCTGAAGGTTAGCATTCACTAATTCCTAGGAGACATGCAAAAATAAATATTATTCACACCTTCTCTTCCTTGCAAAAGGTCTGTGATGGTTGAGAACCATCTACAAGTCGAGAGATTCAAATAAAAGAGAAAATAAAGAACAGTTATGGTTCACAAAAATAGAATAGAAAAGGAAAATGGGATAATATAAGTATTTTCCTAAAACTCCTGGGATGTAAAAAAGGAATCCTTCATTTGTTCAATCACGTATCATGAAGACACTTCCAAGAAGAGGACAATACATCAGGACATCCCAGGAGGGTCCTTCCGGCCGTACCTTGTACCTAATGGGCACCCACTGCCCACACCTTGGTGAGTGCATGGCCCACGCTTCCCATCCACCCACCCCCAGAATGGAGAAGTGTACTTCTGCAATGCACCTTGTGAAGTAATTTTCTTGCACAAGACAATGAGTGGGGAATGTTAATAAGACACCAAATCCACTTCATAGGTTAACATTAAATCAAAATGCAAAAGGGTCACTAGCTAATATGCAGTGAATGAAAGAATACTCTACCTTGAACCCATAAAACATCACCAGGCTGGGTAATACCTCCAACTCTTAAAACTAAAATTCTAATAAAAAGAAATGCTGTGAGCTCTTAAACTAGGAACACTAAACTGTCAGTTGTCTTGGACTACAGTTCATGTAAGGAGGAAGGCAGGGCCACATCCAGCTATCTCTTTTTCCTTCACATACATAAAAGCTTTTACAAAATTAAATTTAATGAAATAACCGGACTAGTGACAGCTTAATGACACATACTATTCATATTCATACATACTAGTCTTTGAACTAAGTGAATCTGTTTGCCTAATTTCAGGAACTTGGAAAAGCGACGAAGTAGATCCAGTCTCCTGACAGTGAAGGGTTAAACAAAGGAGGTGTAAGTTGTTTTTTTCCTAGAAAGACCCTACTGGTGGTACAGTGGGGCAAAGAATTGAAAGGATTTAAGGTAGAACCTGGGAGACCATACAGAGTCCACAGCAAAGTGCCAGGCAAAAAACCTGATGAGAGCCTAGAATTTAAAAAGGTAAAAAACAAATATCAAATCAAATCACAGAACAGATTCTAGTCTTCACAAACCCTGGTCCATCAAAGCAACTTGCATGTCAAGTGTTACCTAACAGAAGGGTTCTGACATTACACTTGCTAGGTTTTCTGAAGATGATGAAATGGATTTGCATTCTGGGAGCAAACACTGACAGATTAAGTCTGTTCAGCAATCACTACATCTCCAGCTTTTATGCACACAACAGTGATCCCTCAATAAATGGTACTAGTGGGATTTAAGAACTAAGGATCTGGGGAGGGAGGCAAAGAAGCAAGACTGGCCCCAGGGAGTTAAGTGTGAATGGACCATGCACCACGTCAAGGAATCAGTCCCTCTGACAAATACCTGCTTCAGAACCTTAGGAAGGGGACAGAGGCGCAGCATGGACTCCATTTCTTTCAAGAATCTAGTAAACTAGACTAGCTTTTGAGTAAATCAACTGGAAGAGAGATCAGATACAAACCGTCTAGCTAAGTTTTATTTGCAGCCAAAAGGAAATGCACTTTTCCTCTCCTCCCAGATAATGTGTGTATAAATCCAGGAACCACTGATCACCCTGTCCCTCGGGATCGACTGAGTGCTCAATAACAAACACCTCTGGAAGAGAGGCACCCGCTCTACCTTCTGGAGAAGCAGCGACGTTTCCGCCCGGCCACTTGGCACGGACGGAGAGCGCGTCTCCACCGCGGACACCGCGGTGCGCTGACCCGGCCGGACACGACCTGGCGCGCGCCCGGCTCCCAAACTTCCTCCAGCCAGCCTGGCCCGGCGTGGGGACAAACGCAGGCAGGCAATCCCCCGAGACACCACTGCGGCGGGTGCCGGCCGCCAGGACCCCGTGGGCCCGGGGAGGCGGCGGTAGGCGCCACAAGGTCACCGCCCTTTGCACAACCCGAGCCCGGACCGTCCCAGCGCGCGTCTCGTGACTGCTGGGCGCAGGAGCCTCGGTCCTCGGGGCGAGCCGCGCGGCGCCGGGGGTCGGGGGGAGACTGCCGGAGGGAGCCAGAGAGGTGGGACCCCGGGCCGCCTGGGGTAGCGTCGGGGCAGGCACTGGGCAGGGAAGGCTCCCTCCGTCCCAGGAGACCCAGCACCGTTTGAAGTTGGTCTCCGCCCATGTCCACACTGGGGAACTAGCTCGGCCCCCAGCGGACAGGGCCGGTGCTTGGGGAGGCGGACACACCTGAGAAGGAGGCGGGGAGCCCTAAACGCTGCCCGATCCCCCCGTGCCTGCGACCCCGCAGGCTCGGCCCTCGGTCGGAAACCCGGACGTGTCAGAGAGGGAGGAGGGGTTCCTTACCTCCGGGAGACCCTGGCCTTCCGGCCCCTTTGACAACCCCATGATCCCGTCGGACCGCCGTGCGGCGGCGGCGAAGCCCGCGGAGCGTCCGGAGGAAGCTGTCCCCGGCCCCGAAGCTGCTACCGGGGTGGAGTGCGGAGCGGAAACTTCCTCCGCCGCCGCCGCCGCAGCCGGGAGCCTGGAGCCCGGAGCGCAGCGGCTCGGCGGAGCATGCGCGCTGGGGCGGGAGCGCTGCACGACTGCGCCTGCGCGAGGGCAGCCTCGAGCGAGGGCCGGACTCACGCAGGCGGGGAGGTGCAGTCCAGGCCGCCTGACGGGGTCCACGTTCCGGGTAGCTTCGCGCTGGGGCTCTGCATTTTCCTCCGAGGCGCTTTATAAAAGGATTATTCCTCAATCTTGGGGAAGGTTTGCATCCTGCCTCCCCTCTCTGCTTCTCACAGGCATCGGATGCCCCAAGTGGGTTTGGTCCTCTCCGCGACCCGGACTTCGGAAGCCCGGTTGCTCCCGGATCAAGGCTTGAGCAATAATCAACTTGGCGATTCAGACCCGGGCTGGTTCTAGTTCAGAATCGGGGTGTCCCCTGAGTTACATGCACTTGGGCAAACTTCTTGATATACGGACCAGGAAACCGAGTCCTCAAAAAACGATTGTTAGGCTCGCTGCCTCCCCTCCAGCCAGTGAGTGCATCGTGTTCACTCACCCTAACCACCCTCCGTTTCATGTTCTTCCTGAAAGGAAAGTCATCTCTGAGGATGCAACTCCTGTAATGATATCATTTTAGTTACACCATTTACCTGAAGCACACCTTGTCTGTCCCAGAGAATGGCACTTATATAAAGGAGTTATGTACCTAGCCACAAGCCTTGGGCACCGGTCTATAATTATCATTATTTTCTTCTTTAAGCGGTGAAGAAAGAGGTGACATGTGAAAACTTTTCCTGTAGAAAAGTTTCCTCTGTGAGTGTGTTGGGTGGGAGGGGCCGAGTGAGGAGTGTGAGGTTGTGAGTCGCTTAAACTCAAAGAGGTTGTGTGTGTGTGTGTGTGTGTGTGTGTATGTGTTTCTCGCTGCATCCCTAACATCTTAAAAAGCAGGTACTCAGTTAATGTTTGCCTTGAAGAAATTCTCTGTCCTTTTGCACTCCTGGGCGTTTTCTTGACAGAGGAGAGATTTCTCTGGAACCAGAGTATACAAGAGGTTGGAAGCATCATATGAACGATCATTTCTTTTTAAAATATAGCTAGTAAATATTGCTAACGATATTTAGCAGTAAGTTGAGAAATTTGAATATGCAAATTATGGTGTTATGAGACCAGTCTTGCCTGTGTTGTGTGGCAGTTTACTCCTATCCACTGTGAAGCCAGGGAAACAATATCTAAGGTGCCCACTCTCATAACTTCTTCAGTTCAGTTCAGTTGATCAGTCATGTCCGACTCCTTGAGACCCCATGGACTGCAGCATGCCAGGCCTCCAAGTCCATCACCAACTCCCGGAGGTTACGCAAACTCATGTCGATTGAATCGGTGATGCCATCCAACCATCTCATCCTCTGTCGTCCCCTTCTCCTCCCACCTTCAATCTTTCCCAGCATCAGGGTGTTTTCCAATGAGCCAGTTCTTAGCAACAGGTGGCCAAAGGATTGGAGTTTCAGCTTCAACATCTGTCCTTCCAATGGACACCCAGGACTGATCTCCTTTGATGGACTGGTTTGTTCTCCTTGCAGTCCAAGGGACTCCCAAGAGTCTTTTCCAACACCACAGTTCAAAAGCATCAATTCTTTGGCGCTCAGCTTTGTTTATAGTCCAACTCTCACATCCACACATGACTACTGGAAAAACCATAGCCTTGACTAGATGGACGTTTGTTGGCAAAGCAATGTCTCTGCTTTTTAATATGCTGTCTAGGTTGGTCATAGCTTTTATTCCAAGGAGCAAGTGTCTTTTAATTTCATGGCTGCAGTCACCATCTGCAGTGATTTGGGAGCCCCCCAAAATAAATTCTGTCACTATTTCCACATCTATTTGCCATGAAGTAGTGGGACCAGATGCCATGATCTTAGTTTTCTGAATGTTGAGTTTTAAGCCAACTTTTCCACTCTCCTCGTTCACTCTCATCAAGAAGCTGTTTAGTTCTTTGCTTTCTGCCATAAGGGTGGTGTTATCTGCATATCTGAGGTTATTGATATTTCTCTCGGCAATCTTGATTCCAGCTTGTGCTTCGTCTCATGATGTACTCTGCATATAAGTTGAATAAGCAGGGTGACAATATACAGCCTTCATGTACTCCTTTTCCTATTTGGAACCAGTCTGTTGTTCCATGTCCAGTTCTAACTGTTGCTTCCTGACCTGCATACAGATTTCTCAAGAGGCAGGTCAGGTGATCTGGTATTCCTATCTCTTTAAGAATTATCCACAGTTTGTGGTGATCCACACAGTCAAAGATTTTGGTATATTCAATAAAGCAGAAATAGATGTTTTTCTGGAACTCTCTTGCTTTTTTGATAATCCATTGGATGTTGGCAATTTGATCTCTGGTTCCTCTGCCTTTTCTAAATCCAGCATGAACATCTGGAAGTTCACGGTTCATGTACTGTTGAAGCCTGGCTCGGAGAATTTTGAGCATTACTTTACTAGCATGTGAGTTATTTTTGTAATCTTAAAACTGTCCTTCCCTGAGATGGCATAGGATGAGGGGGACTAAAGGTGGATAATTTGTAGCCACTGTTGAATGACCAGGCAGGTACTGATACCAAGGGACGTATAGCGCTAACTCCCACAGCAGAGAGCTGTATTTAAAGCAGCCTGGGGAATAGTGCCTGAAGAATAATAGGAATCAGGTAGGCCACACAGGAGTTCCCTGTTGTAAAAGCCTTTGTCATCCTTTAAATAAACACGAGCAGCTATCTTTCCCTGTAAGAAACCATACTGTTTTACTGTCTGTGTAGACTAAGAGTAGCAGAGTCAGGGTGGCAGTGTGCCCCCCACTCCACCTTTTTTTCAAAAATTCAGCAAGTAAACCAAGACAGCAGTCAAGAAAGTTTGAGTAGCTCATGTTTACCTTGGAGAAGGCCTCAAACAGACAATATCAGAAGGAGGTTTGTGGGGACTCAGGTAAATGCATCTCTCCCCTTCTTCTGGCTCAGGGTCCCCATAAACATATTTTCTTCCCAACTGGGATATTTGGGGATTAGGGATCAGTTTGTCCCTCCTCTGCATATCCAGTACAGAGATGTATGATGTTCTTCTAAGTGTGAGATTCTCGGGAATGTCTCAAACGCTTTCCTTTTCTAGGTAAAAGGTTGCCATGGTAAAGAGCTTTCTGTTAGGATCATCTTTATTCTGGGTGCATTTTTATAAAGCCTCAAACATGCTGTCCTCGTGTTTCTTGCAGCTTTTCCACTCTAGGGCCCTTGCTGTAACCAAGAAGGGGAATTGTGAAGTCTTGAAGCAGGAACTTAGAAAGCATCTATGGGTGTTTAGAAAAGTAGAGTGACACAATTTAGTGTACATAGCACATTATTGGCAGTGCTGGAACTAGAGCCTCAGATTTCTGATTCACAGTGTCCTTTTATCCTTCTGTCATTCATCCATCCAACCATCAATCCAACAAATATTCCTGAGTTCCTTTTACATTTGTGGCTCTCAAACTTGGCTGCACTTTAGAATCACCAAGGGAGTTTTAAAAGTTACCAATACCTTGGGTTCCACCTCCAGAAATTCTGGTTTAATTGATCTGGAAAGAAACATGAGTACTGAATTTTCCCCTTGGAATATATTGTTTATACACAAAACAATGCAGGTATATGTACTCGGGCAATATGATAGTAATTAGTGACTACATTGTTATTGTTAGGTTTCTTTTTAGATTACCATGGCACACAAAATTTAAGATCCATAAGCAAGCTAAAAGTCTTTAAGTTAAATGAGTTCTTGAAATTCTTAATTGTTTGCTGATCTGTTCTCACACACTAAAATTTTTACAAAATTTTACCAAGGGTGCACCATTAGTGCACTCTGTTTTGTGCACCAAAAATAGAGGCACAAGCAAACCTAACCCTCCTCTGCTTTCAGACCCAACCCAGCATGTGCGTGCGCACACACACGCACACGCACAAACACACACACTTGGATGAGTTCTGCATCTTTCCAAACATGATACATTTATTAAAGAATTCCAACAGTTTCCATCACTTTCACAACCACACTCTATTAGCAACATTAGAAAGGACTTGACAAAGATCCAGCTACACAGCAATGAATAAATGCCTGAGAATATCTGTTATATTCTGTATCTCCTGTAGAAAATGATATTCAACTTTTTCTTGATAAAATTATTTAACATTATACGTTTTGTATTTGGGGGAGGAAGTGAATTTTTAAAACTTCACAGGTGACTTCGGTGAGCAACTAATTCGAGAACCACTCTTTTTGTGCCAGAGACAATTTCCTGATGCTGGATATACTGAAGTTAGCAAACCAGATGAAATGATTAGTGACAGCAATTAAATATGTAAATTAATGTTAGTATTGGATAGATGTAAGTGATCTTCAAGAAAAAGAAACAGTGTAATGCCATAGGGAATAATGCATTGGAGTCATAGGCTCATTTAGATCTGACAGCATGTACATCTTCTAGATAAAGGGGTCAGGATAGTGTTCTTGGGAGCCATTTGAGGGAAGACTCCAATCTCAAGAAGGTGCTATGGGAAGATCTCAGGGAAGAACATTCCAGGCAGAAGGAGCATCTAGGGTGTTCTGGAAACCTCCGTTTGCCCCTCCAGACCCACTCTCGCCCACCCCACCCCACCCCCACCCCACCTCACCTTGCCTGCTGCTGTACAAGGCTGGCTGGTAAGGGTTCATCAGCAGGGCCTGGGGTGTGGCTGACTAGGATGTGAAGATCTGAAGTGTTGATTCTTGGGTGGGGGAATCTAGAGTGTGGGGCCTGGAAAGCAGAGTATCAGTAGTAATTTGACAGACTGTATCAAGAACTGAAAAAATATCCTTGGACGTGATACTTCCACTACTAGGACTTAAGTACAAGATCTTCATCATAGGACTTCCCTAGTGGTCCAGTGGTTAAGACTTTGCCTTCCAATGCAGTGGTCTGCCTGCAATGTGGAAGACCTGGGTTCGATCCCTGGGTTGGGAAGATCATCTGGAGAAGGAAATGGCAACCCACTCTAGTACTCTTGACTGGAAAATCCCATGGACAGAGGAGCCTGGTAGGCTACAGTTCACGGGGTCGCAAACAGTCGGACACGACTGAGCGACTTCTCTCTCTCTCTCTTCCAATGCAGAGGGTGTGGGTTTAATCCCTGGTCAGGGAGCTAAGATCTCACATGCCTCACAGCTGGAAACCCAAAACAGAATAGAAACAATATTGTAACAAATTCAATAAAGACTTAAAAAAATGGTCCACATTAAAAAGAAACCTTAAAAAAAAGGTGGTCTTCATCATAATATTGATAAGAGAAAAACCTGGAAACCGTGTAAACAGCCCACTAAAAGGGAATGGACAAATACATTATAGTATACATGCTTTTGGTGCAATAGCATGTTGTCAGTAAAAATGTTCATTGCAGCAGACCAGGAAGGCAAAGGATAAGAGATGAGGCTATATAAATATTAGCAATGTCTGCCCATCAGAAAATCATTAAAACATTTAAAAGACAAACTAGGAAAATATTCCTTACCCGTGACAAGAGTTCTTGCAAATGAGGAAGAAAAATTTAATAGAAAAATGAGCCAAAGACTTGAATAAAGAAATACTCAAAGCAATTGTCACTAAGTATATGAAAAGAAAAAAATCCAAATTTTCACATTAAAAAGTTGTAACCTTTGCATGGAAGAAATAATGTTGTAAGGACATTAAACTAATTGCTGTAACACTCCATCATCATTGAGTAAAATTTTCAAGGGTTCTGGAGGGCAGTTTGGCAAAGTTAATTTTGCCAAACTGTCCCCAATGGATATCAAATATCCATTGAATGTCTGCTGTGTGCCAGTCACTGAGAAGGGTTCTCAGTGGGGATGAGGGGGCTTGATTCAGCACCCAAGGAGAATTTGCAGTTTTCACAGTGACTGGGAGGGATTACCAACAATTTAGCATCCAGCTACTATGGATGTCAAGTGTTCTGTATTGACTTTGAGTCAAAAGAATTGATTTGGCTGGAAGAATGTGGGAAGATATGAGGTTGTGCTGGTTCTGGGCAGAGATACTAAGACTCCTTTCTATTCATTCTGTCCATCATAAGAATATACCCAGGCAGCCACAGCTCCTTCTGCCTGGGCCCTTGAACAAGAAACAGAGAAGGGAGAGGACCCGAGACACAACCCTGCCAAACCCAGCCCAGCCAGCTCCCTGAGAGGGCTGTCAGTATTTGCAGTGAGCAGTGAGTTTTGGAGGTTGTTTGCTACCATTGTCCTCACAGTGTAGTCTGACTTGTTTACCACACAAGGAGGAACTGTCCCTCCAGATGCCACAAGCACCCCCAAATCTCTGACAGAAATACACTGGATACAAAAAATCAACAAAATGGAGATAACTGTGCACAGTCAACAAATAATTGCATCAAAACTACATGACTGTATGTGAAATAAGTGCCATCAGTGGTAGGTGGAAAGGTGGAATGAAACAGAGGAGCAGGAGGAATGGTTTGAAGTGGAAAGTCAGTGAGAATTACTCCAATGACATCCTAAGCCTGGGCGGAGTAAGAGGCATAGCAGGGGAAAGCCTCTGGGCTGAGGGACCTGTGCAGGCGGAGAAGGGAGGAGCTGGGTGAGCCTGAAGGGTTGGAACCCCGCAAGCAGTGGTGCGGGGGCCCCGCTCCCCACCCACCCAGTACCTTGTGGATCACCCCCAAGGTGTTTGGATTTCACCTAAGCACAAGGACAGGTATCAGAAGGTTTGAATAAAAAGTATTTCATAAACGTGTTCATCTTATCAGTAGAGTCAGTTCAGCTCTTGTTCTAGAGATGGACTCTGAGGTTCAGATGTCCCCCAATGGCAAGATTACTCACATAAAACTCCTACATTTTATGTTATGGAAAGCCATTCATGTTATGGGGATTCCAGTAAATAACAACAGCTGAAACCCAACCCTAACACCATCTGGAAATGATAGGAGAAGAAACAACTGACTCGGGAAATGTACTTCTAAATAAACTGCATTTATATAACACTTTCCAAGGAATGACAGTTCCGTCAAGTTTCCATGTGAAGTTAAACAAGAAAATCTAAAATTACTTTATAAGAGAGACCAAAAAATAAGTTTTTCTGGGTCAGTAGGAGAGACTTCTTAAATAGTCTTAAGTAGAGATATATTATGCTTTCATTATCTTGAAATCAAATCAAATGTAAATAATTTACAAGAGAAAGTCACAATTATGTTGTATATTTCTGAAATTTTATCCTAAGACCCTTTACATTTCTGGTAAAAGACAAAAGATTGCAGCCGTGTTTCTGGATTGTTTAGTTGGATTTGTTAAAACAACAAAAATAATCTGCTCCACCTACAAATGGAATGACATAGAAGTCATTAATTTGTAAGATTGGCACTTAAATCAACTAAAATTATAAAATACCATCCTAAAAATTATAGTTCTAATAGGCTTCTACTTGAACCATTGCATGGATACATACTAAGTTGGTTCAGTTGTGTCTGACTCTTTGTGTCTGACCCAGTTGTGTCTGACTCTTTGTGTCTGACCCAGGCTGCCCTGTCCACGGGATTCTCCAGGCAAGAATACTGGAGTAGTTGCCATGACTTCCTCCAGGGGATCTTCCCCACCCAGGGATAGAATCTGCATTTCCTGTGTCTCCTGCATTGCAGGCAGATTCTTTGCAGCTGAGCCACCAGGGAAACCCTATTTGAACCATTACTTAATAGCAATAAAACTAAGAAAAAAATAAATCAGAATTATATTAGTAGAGAGAGAAGAAATAATATTGTTGTAGTTCTGGATGCTCAGAAGTGGACTCATTACACGGTGGCATCAACTTGGCAGGTAAGTAACTTCTGTTCTCAGGTTGTGTGGATAGAGAACTGAATCCAGTGCTTAGGGCAGTGACATTTCTTGTCTCCAGCAGAGGATGTGATGGGCTGGCAAAGATCCTCAATAGAGAGAACTCTTAGGAAGTTTCTTCCTCACTTTCCAGAACAGGGGGCAGGACAGAGGGTCCTCTTTTCAAGACCTACACCTGTGAGCAAGGAGATGTACTTGTGATTGTTCATGGCAAGCATTCTGCAACCCAAATATTCATCATATGAAGGCTGGATATGTATAATTTGGGATATCTTCATGCCATGGTTTAATATCCATTGGTGAAAATGAACTAAAGTTGTATGTTTGACTATGGATAAATATGAAAAATACAAAGTTGAATTTTTAAGGAAAGCAACTTTCAGAATGATTTTCTGAGTTTACAACCATTCAAAATAATATTATTCAGTGCTTATGGATACATAAATATGAACTTAAAGCATGGAAGTCTGTGTGGTGTTAGAGAAGACTCTTGAGAGTCCCTTGGACTGCAAGGAGATCCAACCAGTCCATCCTAAAGGAGATCAGTCCTGGGTGTGCATTGGAAGGACTGATGTTGAAGCTGAAACTCCAATACTTTGGCCACCTGATGAGAAGAGTTGATTCATTGGAAAAGACCCTGATGCTGGGAAGGATTGGGGGCAGGAGGAGAAGGGGACGACAGAGGATGAGATGGCTGGATGGCATCACTGACTCGATGGACGTGAGTTTGGGTAAATTCCGGGAGTTGGTTATGGACAGGGAGGCCTGGCGTGCTGCGATTCATGGGGTTGCAAAGAGTCAGACATGACTGAGCTACTGAACTGAACTGAATGGGAATTATACTCATGATTGTGATTCTCCCTAGGGGCAGGGAGGAGATGGATCAGGAACAGAGAAGGAAGCATGACCACGGAGCATCTTCTCTATCTCTAATGCTTTATTTTTTGGGGAAAGAAGATCTAAGACAAATATGATATGTCAATATTTGATAAAGGTGGATGATAACTTGGGCAATTTTGTTATTATTTTCTGCATATTTTAATTATTTTATAATAAAATAGATGAAAATGAAATTTAAAACTTTAAATTATCGGCAGGAAAGAGGGGACAGAGAGTATAGACTCCTCTTTGGAGAAGTTTACTTATGAATCAAAGGAAAGAAATAAGATGGTGGCATGACTGATGGAAAGTTTGTTTATTTGGATTTTTTTAAAAGATGGCAGAGACATGAGTATCTTTTATTAAATTGCAGGGGAAAAACCAGTTGAGAAAACAAAAGTTAAAAATATAGACTTGAACCTTAGTCCCTTAGCTCTTACAAATCACCCTAAAATGCATGCATATTTTTTGTCTCCTCATTATACTGTCAGCTCCTCAAGGAAGGACAAGGGGATGTGTTTTCTGTTTGTCTTCATACCCTGAACCTGCCTTGAGCAAGTGTACCATGGATGTGTAGATGGGCGATAGATGGATGAAAAGCAGTAGGCCAGGCGTGGTAATATTAGTATAATGTGTGCATCAGAATGGCCACCAGGTGGCAGATGTGACAGTCAATGATCCGGTGAAAGAGTTCAGGTGGACCACAGTTAAAACTGTTCTCCGAGGTAAGCTTATGTAAGTGAAATACACCCAATATTTACATGGGAATTCGGGACTATCCTATCATCTATTGACTTCTCATTTCAGATGTCAATAGGTTATCTTATTCTTGGAAAAACCTCTGGGAGTAAAAAAAATGCAGTTGCATTGATTTGTGGTTGGAAAAGGGACTGGACACGTGCGCCCATCTTCTTTCTGCCCTGAAATCCAAATAAAATGATAGCAAGAGTATGATTCCACAAGAACAAAGAGAATGGAAGAAAATGGAAGAGGAAACAAACATGCTATTATATCCAGTTCATGAAATGAGTTATACTCGATAAGGTGCAAGCAGGAAGCAACCTGGGTGTCGTCCTAGCCCTCTTCTTTAAGTTGTTGTTAGAGTTCCTTTCCCCAACACCTGGGTCAGATCTGTGCATATGCTCTTATGGGCACTTTGGGAGGTCAGAATCTTTTCCTTTTCTGGTATTAAACAGTTCAGTCTAGTCTCACTTTCAGTCTTTCATCCAGTTCATACCTTCTCCCCCTTCCTAGCTTGAATCTGACCCAGAATTCTGCAAAATGAAAGTGGGGGTTCATGGACTATTCTTTTATCACTCTCACCCTTCTTCTTCTCACATCCACTAACTGATGTTTCTGTCCCTCCCAGTGTCATGCCTAAGGGAAGCCGAAATTAGAAGAGAGAAACTGTATCTAATTGGGCTATCCTGCCTGTCATTGATGCCTTTGTGTGACAGTTGCCCCAAGCTGATCCTTTCTGGTAGTACTTTTTACCTACCATCTCAGGGGACTTTTGACCTTGTTCTGTTCTTCCCGCACCTCATTGAGAGGAACACCATGTTGCAGATATCTCATGCTGTTACCCCTGTTCTCCTTCCATCTGCTTGTGCAGAGCTATTAGGTGGTGGTGGTGGTGAGGTCCTTTCAAGCTCTTACTTTCCTGGTTTTCCACTTAGTTCCTGGAACTCAAGACTCATCCATTCCACTTCCTTCCCTTCTCTATTGTATGAAAATTTAAACCATTTCCACTATACTCTCTTATTTGTCCTACCCAAGTATTACCAGGCAGTCTCAGGTGACTAGAAGGCACTAATCTCTCTTGCCCCCCCGCACAGCTGACCCCCTAAGTCCAGAGGACGTGGATCTAGTTCTCCCCTAAAGCACTCTCTCCCCAAACTTTCCTGGTTGCCTAAGTGGCAGCATAGGTAGATCAAGCCCACAGGTGTCTGCAGCTTAGCAGAAGCTGGCTGGGGCCCAGGATGCTGGTCTCCACCCCTGGCAGTTCCAGGGACTTGAGTGTGTGTTGAGAAGTGTCTCCTTGCTGGGCATGACGGGGTGAGGGGAGGAGAACCATCCACATGTTCCCACTCCCGTGTATATATTTCTTTAAAAAAAATCTTGACTCACTTTGAAAAGTCTCTAGCCTTTTTCTCTTCCCTCCTTCCTTTCTTCTTTCCTTTCTCTCTTTCTTCCTTCCTTCTTTCCATTCTTCCATGCTCCCAACCTCCGTTTCCCCTTCTCTCCCTTCCCCCTTCTCTCCTTTCCTCTTTCTTACTTTCTCTTCATATATGCACTTGAGTTGGGAGGTAGACTAAGAGAACAAGACCTGTTTTACTGTCTCATAGTGAGTCTTGTATGATGATCTAGCATCTCTCTTTGGAATAAGGGGGTACATTAGATTCTGAGTTTTAAACCTGGATTTTCAATTCCAAATTTATTTTTAAAAGCCTCACATAACAAACTTGTATGCTGTAATTATATAATTGTAATTATAGTTCATTACTAATTATAATTAATAATAATTCAAATATGAAAAATATCTGTGATTAAAAAAAACCTGACTAAAAATTCAGAAGCAGAAGATATTAAAAAGAGGTGGCAAGAATACACAGCAGAACTATACAAAAAAGATCTTAATGACCCAGATAACCATGATGGTGTGATCACTCACCTAGAGCCAGACATCCTGGAATGTGAAGTCAAGTGGGCCTTAGAAAGCATCACTACGAACAAAGCTAGTGGAGGTGATGGAATTCCAGCTGAGCTATGTCAAAGCCTGAAAGATGATGCTGTGAAAGTCCTGTACTCAATATGCCAGCAAATTTGGAAAACTCAACAGTGGCCACAGGACTCGAAAAGATCAGTTTTCATTCCAATCCCAAAGAAAGGCAATGTCAAAAAATGTTCAAACAACTGCACAGTTGCACTCATCTCACAAGCTAGCAAAATAAAGCTCAAAATTCTCCAAGCTAGGCTTCAACAGTATGTGAATTGAGAACTTGCAGATGTTCAAGCTGGATTTAGAAAAGGCAGAGGAACCAGAGATCAAATTGCCAACATCTGTTGGATCATTGAAAAAGCAAGAGAGTTCCAGAAAAGCATGTATTTCTGCTTCACTGACTACGCTAAAACCTTTGACTGTATGGATCACAAAAAACTGTGGAAAGTTCTGAAAGAGATGGGAATACCAGACCACCTTACCTGCCTCCTGAGAAATCTGCATGAAGATCAAAAAGCAACAGTTAGAACCAGACATGGAACAATGGACTGTTTCAAAATTGGGAAAGGAGCACGTCGAGGCTGTATACTGTCACTCTAGATATGTCAGGCTTGGTGAAGCACAAGCTGAAATCAAGATTGCCGGGAGAAATATCAATAAACTCAGATATGCAGATGACACCACCCTTATGGCAGAAAACGAAGAAGAACTAAAGAGCCTCTTGATAAAAGTGAGAGAGGAGAGTGAAAAAGCTGGCTTAAAACTCAACATTCAAAAAATAAAGATCATGGCACCTGGTCCCATCACTTCATGGCAAATAGACGGAAACAACGGAAACAGTGACAGAATTTATTTTCTTGGAATCACTGCAGATGGTGACTACACCCATGAAATTAAAAGATGCTTGCTCCTTGGAAGAAAAGCTATGACCAACCTAGACAGCATATTAAAAAGCAGAGACATTACTTTGCCAACAAAGGTCCGTCTAGTCAAAGCTATGGTTTTTCTGGTAGTCATGTATGGATGTGAGAGTCAGACCATAAAGAAGGCTGAGCACCAAAGAATTGATCCTTTTGAACTGTGGTGTTGAAGAAGACTCTTGAGAGTCCCTTGGACTGCAAAGAGATCAAACTAGTCAATCCTAAAGGCAATCAGTCCTGAATATTCATTGGAAGGACTGATGCTGAAGCTGAAGCTCCAATACTTTGGCCACTTGATTGGAAGAACTGACTCATTTGAAAAGACCCTGATGCTGGGAAAGATTGAGGGCAGGAGGAGATGGGGTGACAGAGGACAAGATAGTTGCATGGCATCACAGACTCAATGGACATGAGTTTGAGCAAGCTCTGGGGAATGGTGAAGGACAGGGAAGCCTGGCGTGCTGCAGTCCATGGGGTCACAAAGAGTCGGACACGATTGAGCTACTGAACAACAGCAAAAAATTCAATAGAAAAGTTGGAAGATAGAGAGAAGAAAATGTCCAGGAGGGCAGACATCGTAATAGAAGACAATAGAGGATGGGATTTTCAAAGAAATAGTAAAAGATTGGAAAGATCCTCCAAATGCCAGGCATAATGAATGGAAAAGTGATCCACATCAAAGCCCAGTATAATGACATTTGAGAACACTAGCTATGAAGAGAAGATGCCAAGATTTTGCAGAAGGAAAGATCAGGTCACAGAGAAATGAGAATTAGAATGTCATGATTTCACAAGAGTAACACTGGAAGCTAAAAACACAATGGAGCAATATGTTTAAAATTCTAAAGAAAAATTATTTTAACCTAATAGAATTCTGTACCCCAGTAAGATGTTAATCAATTAAGGCAATAAAAATAAACATAAGCGTGCAAAGTGTACTTGCTAGTCAACTGTGATGTCCATTCTTCCTTGATTCCTTTCTAGTAGAACCTTTTGGGTGTCAAAATATGTTCAGTTAAATTTCTGTTAACTAACCTTGAAACCCCCTTTGATCAAAGCTGCTGTCTTAATGTTTTGTTGGTGCTTGTATTCCCAATGCCCAGTAGAGTAGGTTTTCAATGACAAGTTTTTTAAATGAACAAATGAGTCAAATAGTGAACACATATCATCCTTCTCTATCATCTTCCACTATATTCCCTCCATCCTTTAAGACTTTAGTATTTAATTCATACTTT
The DNA here is from genome assembly GCF_054371585.1 of Giraffa tippelskirchi. Taxonomy (NCBI): domain Eukaryota; kingdom Metazoa; phylum Chordata; class Mammalia; order Artiodactyla; family Giraffidae; genus Giraffa; species Giraffa tippelskirchi. The sequence continues at coordinate 129,611,472 of NC_137277.1, forward strand.
TTCCTCACCATCTTTGGCTCACAACCTCCATGACTTCAACGGCCACAAGATCCTTCCAACCTCAGACCTCACTATGCCTTGACTTCTAAAGGGATGAATTAAATGATTCCCAAATTCTGCTCCTTCTTGCATCCTTATTTTCTTCTTCAACAGTTTTTTTTTAATCACCTCTCAGCAGAACAATTACCTTTCAGTACTCTTTCATCCCATGACACAGCCACGAGATTTATCATCGGAACAATGCAGCCCCCTCATTTAAAAGCTCATTTATTAGAAATAGTCTGTGGACTTTGTCTCTTCTACACAGTCTCATCCCAACATGTCCTCCTCTTACCACACAGAGCTACCCTAGATTTCTCACCTCTTCTCAAAACCTACCGGGAATCATCCTCATTCTTTGCAATTGTTTGTACTATTCCCTCTGCCTGAAACTGAACTACTCACATTCTCTCTAGCCCTTCATCTCAGCCAATTAAAAATGTACCCCTTAAAAAAAAGTACCCATTGTCCTAGGACTTGTTCCAATACCACTTTCTCCCATGAAGCTTTCACCAATGATACAAGCAGAATTAATCCCTGGAGCCTCTATGACTGCCAAACACTTTGCTATTATGTCTATTACAATATTTATTATGACAGTTAATACTATGCATGGCTACCTACCCATGTACACTTATTGAGGATGTTCCATTTCTGTGATACTCCAAGAGTTAGCATATAGTGCCTGGCACATAGCACATACCAAAAAATTGTTAGATGAACTGAATTGAAATTCAAGGAGCTATCTCTGACTGTGATTTAAGTCTAGTGACTTGTGGAAACAGGCAAGGGCAATGCATATCTACTCCCTTAGGAACACTGGCTCATAATTATATTAAAAGTTTTCCATTTTATCAAAGAGCCTTAGAAACTGCTCCTTTTCAAAGCTCCACCAAAGTATTATTTTCCTAATTAATTATTGCAGAAGGATAACTATTGCATAAATCAATTTTCAAGTTAGTTTGATCGTGACCACTAATGAAATAGATTGAAGATCTGGAGCCCCAAAGAGAATGTTTTCAGAAGAATAATATATTTTATTTGTCAGCAGTCCTCAGGCTCAATTTATGGTGAAATTAACTGAAAGTGGATTGCATATAATTGTCAGTTCATTGTCAGTCTGCATTTTCAAGGCCCAGAGTAGATAGAATGACGAAAGGTAATTTCGTTTTTCTTCGTAATTGCTTCTGGATAATACCAGAGCCTTTGAAAGAGAGCGTGAGGCTCTGCATTTTGAAAATTGCAAAGAGAATGCAAAGCTTAGGTTGAATACTAAAAATTCTGAATATGTCAGCTATAGCAGAATTAACCTTTCTAGATTTTTTTTTTTTTTTTTGCAGTCTGTTTCACGAAAATTGTTTACAACAGGAAACACAATTTGGGACTTGAGATATGAAAACCACTATTTTATGTGTCATCATTGATAGGATGAGGATCTGAGTGCAGTTAACTTTATGATAACTTCTAAAAAGGGTTAAAGAGCAACAGCCTTTCTTTCAAGCAATACAAGGAGTTGGTGGAAGTTTTTTAGGTACTTAAAATTACCAAGGAGGAGAATAATCTATAGCCAATCAGATGAATGAGCATCCAGTGAACAAATACAGAAGATGACCAGATGATGGTGAAGGAAGAATTAGAACTTGATGAAAGACAAAAATAAAATAACAACTTTAGTTTTCCATCATTTATTTGTATTTATTCTAAAAGTAAATTGAGATAAGGGAGGCTATTGCTTGCTGTAATGTCATGAATCATAACTAGTGAAAAGGACTGAAACACTGTGAAGTCAGACTTCACATTACCATTTCTGAGAGCGTGTTCCGTTGACTAATACCTTGACTTGCCAACCTTATTTACTCCACAAAAGGCCTCCATGGTTCAAATAAGTTTAGAAATGTTGCATATTGTTTCCCACCCACCCACCCTTAGAAAGTCAAAATGCATGTTCACACAGGAAACACTTGGAGAAGTCCTACGATAGAAGAACTGTGTGTTTTGTCTGTTTCACAGGTGTGTTTGACTGTAGAGACTGACTGATGCCTCTTGGATCACTGGTGTTTCCATGGAAGCCTGGCTGGGCAATGGTGCACCAGAGGACTGTGCTGGCTGTCATGTAGGTGGGTCTGAGTTTGTACACCCCAGATGTTGTATCTGGGAGAGACGTGCATGTACAATCCTATATTTGTGTCAGTCTTTGACTCAACAGCACTGTTGTTGTGCACAGAATGGGCAGGCAAAGTGGGAGAGAAGTTATATTGAATGAGGGTGTCTGTATTAAATCAGGGGATCCCCTAAATGCAAATTGGACAATAAAGTGCTGCTACAGAGACCCTCAGTTGTCAACTCAGTCTTTAGGAAAAGTACATTGAACACCCACTAATTTCTAAAGAATCTATAATGTGGCTCTCTGAAGACCCCTCCACAGGTCCCTAGTGGCTCAGACAGTAAAGAATCTGCCTGCAAGGCAGGAGACCTGGGTTCGATCCCCGGGTTGGGAAGATCCCCTGGAGAAGGGAATGGCAACCCACTCCAGTGTTCTTGCCTGGAGAATCTCATGGACAGAGCAGCTTGGTGGGCTACAGTCTATAGGGTAGCAAAGAGTCGGACATGACTGAGGGACTAACAGTTTCGCTTTCTACAGGTCCCAGAGCTGAGCGCAACACCTTAACAACAGACTGCAAGTGGCTGCCCGCCTCTTCACACTTGCTTCACACTGCTTCCTCTTGTTGCTCCAACCTTTCTGGTACTCTTTCCCGTCTTCCAGAAGTCAAGCTCTTCTCTCCTCAGTACCTCCTGCAGGCTCATCTCTTTGAACCCCTCTTTTCTATTTTTGACTTCCTCAGGGAAGTCATGCCCCAGATCAGATCAGGTCCTCTTGGAGGCTTGGCAGTATTTTTTTTTTTTAATATTTATTTATTTATGGGTGCGTTGGGTCTTAGTTGTGGCACGTGAGATCTTTTGTTGTGGTGTGCAGACTTCTCTCTAATCAAGGCTAGCAGGCTTAGTTGCCCTGCAACTAAGATCTTAGTTCCCCAAACAGGGATCAAACCCATATCCCATGCTTTGGGAGGGGATTCTTAACCACTGGACCACCAGGGAAATCCCTTCTTGGTAGCACTTATTACAAATGATTAGCTTCCCTGGTGGCTCAAACGGTAAAGAATCCACCTGCAATGCGGGAGACCTGGGTTCGATCCCTGGGTGGGGAAGATCCCCTGGAGGAAGGCATGGCAACCCATTCCAGTATTCTTGCCTGGAGAATCCCCATGGACAGAGGAGCCTGGTGGGCTACAGTCCATGGGGTTGCAAAGAGTCAGATGTGACTGAGCGACTAGGCACACACACCCAACTATATATGGGGTTGTTTGTTAACATTGTACTGTGGTATAACATACACTCAGTGAAGTGGCCAATCTTGAAAAATTTTTGCATGTCTCTAAATCCAAGGAGCCACCACCTAGATTAAGCATAAAACATTTTTAATATCCCAGAAGGCTGGGCTCTCTTCTTCCATAAATGATTCTCTATCTTAGCTTTAATCATCATAGGCTAGTTTTCCTCTTCTTGAACTTCTTACAGATGCTCCCCCCTGTGGCTGTGAGAGGCACCCAGATTGGTGTGTGTAATAGCATTTTATTTTACTGCTGTAGCATTTCACTGTATGAATGAGCCACAGTTTATTTATTCTAGATGTTGTTAACTCTTGGGGCTTCCCTGGTGGTCCAGTGGTTAAGAATCCACCTTGCAATGCAAGGGACACCATTTTGATCCCTGGTCCAGGAACCTCCCACATGCCACGGAGCAACTAAGTCCATGTGCCCCAACTACTGAGCCAGCACTCTAGAGCCTTCGATCTAGAACTACTAAAGCTTGAGCACGTAGAGCCTGTGCTCTGCCACCAGAGAAAGCCACTGCAATGAGAAGCCCGCACATGACAATGAAGAGCAGCCCCCACTTGCCTCAACCAGAGGAAGCCTGAGTGCAGCCACAAAAACCTCACCACAGCCAAAAATAAATATATAAATAAATCTTAAAAAAAAATAGTGTTGACTCTCATCCCTTCTATACTGTAAACTTCATGAAAATATAGAGCAAGTGCCTGGAATGTCCTTGGGCTTAGGATTGTGCTTGGTGAAGAGAAGGAACACAGACTTTCTACTGAAAAAGAATGATTTTTTTTGTTGTTGTCATTGCTGTTGGTGTTAATCCTTTTAAAAAGGTAACAGAGTTCTCTCATTTTATGGATACAGCATTAAAACTTGGAACATAAAGAAGTGAAGCTAATGCTAAAACAAATTCTCGAATCCAATCATATACAGCTATGCAACTGCACTGCAGGAAATGGCACAGATGGCCTGCAAGCTGCTGGAAGCCAGGAAGAGACAAGAAAGTGTTCCCCTGCGGGTCTCAAAGGGAACATGGCCCTGCTGACACCTTGATCTGGACTTGGAGCCTCCAGAGCTGTGAGACGATGAATTTCTGTTGTTTTAAGGCACCTAGCTTGTTGTACTGGGTTGGCCAAGATGTTCCTTCTGTTTTTTTTCCATACAGTGTTATGGAAAACCCCAAAAGAACTTTTTGGCCAACCCAATTCTTTGTTATGGCAGACCTAGAAAACCAATACAGAGTGTGGGAAGAAGGAAAACCATAGATCTCCCTCCTGCCCTACTGGCTGAGGCACCTTTGTGGCGCCCTTGAGAACACACCTCCTGGATCCCTCACAGTGAGTGCAGTTTGCCAGAGGCTCTGATCTATCATTGCTCTGACCTCAGGCCCATGCTACCCCGCTCCAGTGGCTGAGCACAGGAGAGGTACTCAGGATTCTTCCAGGCAGCTTTGACTCAAGGACTCCTTCCCTCCTCTCCCTAACTTCCTCTGTAAGATGAGAAAGGGGGCAGGCTGGCTGCAGTGGGGGCTCTGGCCACCTCAACCTCAGTGATGCATGTGACCTCAAAGAGGTTGGAGCCTCCCACCACATAGCTGTGTACATGCATGAGCCTGAATTGGGAGAAGCCAGAGAAGATCCGTGGGGCTGGAGGAACTGCCCTGCAGCAGCAGGGTGAGCCAGCAGACTGGTGACAACGTGTGGGGCTGCAGTAGTGAGCATAACAGAGGCTGTTTCCCTTTTCTTTTTTCCACACTTCACACTGACTCCTCTTTTGTCATCCTAACGAAGAACCACACAGGCAAGGGGTTCTTCTGAGTGTATTTCCTACTTAGCTAAAGTGCCACAGTACAAACCACCACTGTTTGTACTCTGCATTGTTTCTGGAGAGTTCTTTCAATGTCTTGGTTGGGGCATATACCCCTAACTACTGGTGTCTTGGTAAAAGACAGGGGACAAGAGGGGGTTTGAGCCATGAGCCACCATAATCCCTCAGATGGTGGCACAGAACCTCATCCGTGATCCTTCTCTGCTAGAGGTTCCAGGGTTTCAGTGTTTCCCAGACATTAATTCTCTGGTTTCTTGTGGGAATCAGGGACCCAACTGTAAAAGACGGAGGAGACTGGGGACGTGTCAAATTGCTCTGATAGAGGCTTCAAACAATCTTCCTGTTGTCAGCGTGGAGCTTTGCTCCTGCTCTCCAAGTTGCCTGGTGCCTCAGTCCTGCAGATTTCATGGTTCTTGGTGGTAAATCACTTCCCAACATTAACCCAAGTGGGCTCGGAGGGTGCCTCTCTTCCTCTCTTCTGTGAAACCAGACACCAGTTCTCTGTCTGTTTTCCCACTTCCCAAAATGTCATCACATTTTTCACTGGCAGTCATCAAATTTCATCCACTGTGGTCTCTTTTGTGCTCATTGTTTTTGCAGTTTAAGCTTTTTTTTTTCTCTTTCCCATTTTAGTCGTGTCTCAGGATGAAGTAAAATGTGAGCAATACAAGGATCCAACCTACTGTTTTCAACACAAAATTTTTACATAAACTCTTTAATCCCCAGCCCATTGGCCTTCTTTCCTACCATCCAAGGAACTCCTGGTGGGTGTCTCCACTGTCCTGATTGCTGGGTCCCTAGACTCTTCAAGCTCCATCTTGATTAAATTGTCTTTCCTGGCCTTGTCCACATCCGTTTCTCACTCCTCTCTGGTGGACATTCTCTCCTGCGATGAGTCTCTTGAAAACTCCCTGATGGCTCCTCCAGTCTCCTTTACTGGCTTCTTTTTCTAAGCTCTGTCCTTACATGAACTTCCTTAGAGCTTTGCCTTTGCACCTGTTTACCCTGAATGCTCATCATGGTTTCAATGACAATGCCTAATGATGATTCTCAAATCTGCCTCTTAATTTGTCTTAGGGCAGGACTCCTTGCTGCAAGAGGCAGAAATCCGGTTCAAACTTGCTTAAGAATAAAAGGGGGAATTTATTGGCTTATGGATGTAACTGGAGACAACTCAGGTGCTCAAAGCTGTATTTACACGGGGGTTTGTCTCTTTCTGTGTCTCTCAGCTCTCCTCTCCTCTGTGTCCACCTCAGAGTCCCACAGTCCCTCTCTACATAGAGACAGTTTGGCACCTGGATGCTCTATCATTTCATGGTCCTTGTGTCTCAAATCCCAGAAGAAAAAGGGTGTGTCTCTTTCCCCACGGCTGGAATGTGGTCCTTGTGAAGCACATGGCTTTGCAGACCTGCCTGTGTGCCTTCTCTGGGCCCAGTACAGAGACTGAGTGGGCTGGGTGTGGCCGAGGGAAGAAGGGTTCCCAAGGGAAGGGTGGGCTGGGGAAGTCGTGATGTGGTGGGGGGAAGAGATACTACATTCATTTTGAGGTCTGAATTCAGGACACCAGGGCTGTTATCCTGGATTTTTAGACTTTTTGTCCCTTGTCTTTACAATGAGGAGGTTGGACTTCTAAGGCCCTCTAGCTACCATCATCTTTATTTTAATTCTATGAATAATGGACATAAAATAGAACATTTTGGTGGTGCCTCTGAGCACCAACTGAGGGGCAACAGAGCATGGTGATTAAGAGCACGGACGCTGGATTCAGATTGCCTGGATTCTTCATGTGTCCATCATCTCGGTGACTATGTTGTGGGTGTGTGACCTGTGCAGTCTCACGGACCCCACAGGGAGGGAGCCTCACCCTTGGTTTAAGGCTCTGCTGTCAGATAAAACTATCAAGAATTCCAAGAGACCTCTCTACCCTGCACACTCATCATGGTTTCAATGACGATGCCTACATGATGATTCTCAAATCTGCATCTTAATTTGTCTTAGGTCAGAATCTCTGGGAATTCTTGATAGTTTTATCTTTGACCTTATGTGTTGTGAGCGAAGTCAGACCAGACATGGAGTGTGAACGTGGGTAGAGGAGATGAGAGCGTGTGGGTGTCTGCTGTTCCCTGCCAGCTCATCCCCTTTTAAAACTCATGGTGTCTCGTGAGCACAGGCTTCTGGTGGACCCGCCACACGTGGGAGCTCAGAGAGACTTCGAGTGTGACAAGGGAAGCGCGTTATGTCTGTGACTGACTTTCCCTTTGAACCAGAACTTGCTGTGAAAATGGAAGGAAGGTAGTGACATTCTAAGAAACATGGATGACAGGGAACCTGACCCCACTCTCTATTGTTTCTCTGGATTAGGCAACCATTTGCACTAATAATGTCATAGAGGGAAAAAGAATTATAATCGCTTTCCCTTTCGGTCTTTTCTTACTCATCAGCAAGCCACAGGTAGAGAGTACTGGTAGAATGCACATATCAAGGGAAGTAAAAACAGCTGAGTTGGTTCTGTGCAGGCTTTCCACTGCTCTGGTAAGAGCAGAATACATGCTACAGGTATGGCTGGCAAAATAATGACTTGTATAATTTTGGTTATTTTGCATATGAGTTAAATATTTACATTTAAAACTGTCATTGCACAATATGAAAATGAATGGCAAAGTTCATATTGATAACTTAAAATTAAATTTTTCTTTGCTTAGAATGACATTAAATAGCAAATACAAAGATCATAAGTTGAGAGAGAGAGACAGGGATGAAAGGAAGAAACTTTATATTTAGTACCTTTAATGACACCTTTTCCCTGCTTTCGGAACAAGAAACCCCATATTTTCATTTTGCACCGGAACCTGCAAATTATGTAGCTGACACTTCATCAGCAAATTACTTTTACTTCCCAGTGTCTCAGCTTCCTTATTTGCAAAATGAGCACATTAACAGTGTCTCCATCACTGGGTTGTTGCAAGAATGAACAGTGATGGGCACTCAGCAATCAGGGAATGTGGACTTTTGTTATAAAGATGAGTTAGTGTAGAGTAAACCCGTAGGTGATCTGGTGATCAATCTTAAATTTCCTTGAATAACGACTAAGTAAGCCAATTAGTTAACTAGCTAATTCCCTCTCTTTTACTTTACCTGTGTCTGCATAGTTTGACTATTCCACTGTAATTTAATGGGTTCACTTACTTTACCAGTGAGATGATGCTTTTTAAATTAGTCAGTAGAATACTTCAGTCGGTGGCAAGACAAGTAAAGTCTAGAAAAATATTTCAGGAAGAGAACACTGTGGATTAAACTTTTTCAATTCCAAATAAAAGTGGAGAGGTAAGGAAGAATTAAGCTATTGTTTCTGTGAAAAAAAAAAACAACAAAACAAAAAACCAGAAAAGGATATTTTCCGCTTCCTGACAACAGGTGGCGGTGTCGCTAAGCAAATAGAAGACTTCCTTGTTAGAGAAATTCTGTGATCAAGCATGAGGAAGCAAAGCTATAAACAACATATGCAAAACAATGCATATTTTAATTAGGTGTTAATAACAAGATATTGAATCCTTGTCTTCCTCCTAATTCATAACAGTGTTATGACAGCTAATTAATAAGTGATTGTAAAGGAAATGATTAATTATTTACAGTAATTATTGGAATAGCTTACATGCTTGTAATCATAAAATGGTTTTCAAAAATAGACGGAGGCAAAGCAAGTTATTGTTCTCCTGTTGGAAAGATATGGCAGTATCTCTTCTAGAATGATTTCTATTATCTTTCCACACTGTCTGGCTTTATTAAACAGGTACCATTACGCATTGTTCCATCAAGTTTCATGCCACTATAGAATGTAAAATCATATATGTGTATTTTTTTTAAAGGATCCCTGTCATCCGTATTCGAAATTATGTACATAAAGGTAAACATGAAAGGTTCCTTGTGTGTGAGAACTCTCTGGAAAGATACCAACTATTGAACAAACCAAAAATAAAATCCTGGACCAGAAGAATAAAGCCTCCCCCTAGAGTCTCTGTTTCTAGTGTCTGCTTCTCATATATAAAAGCAAAACTAAAAAAGCAAGTGTATAAGCCCAAACCACTCCTCCTCCTCTTCTCATTCCATATTTCAAATCTCTTTGAACTGCCTCATGTCTTCAGGATATAATGAAATTCCTTGCTCTGGAAGGAAGCCACAAAAGATAGATTTCAAGACCTTTTCCTTCCCTCTCTGCTAGTAGTAGAGCTAATGCAGTTTACTTATTAGATGAGTCACCATGGATACTGGTACACTCAAGCCAAGTCTAACCGAGTGAGGGGAATTGGAGAATTGAGACAATTATCCTCATAATTTAAATCACCAAAAGTCTCCCTCATTTTTGTTTCGATTACCTGAATTTTTCAGGTGAATGTCTAATTTTAGCTTTGAATTATTTAAGATGGTTCTTGGCTCTCATTAAATTTGCCAGCAGAGCTCTGGACTCCTTTGTTGTGAAGCCCTTGAAGGAAGGGTACCCAAGGCAAATGGATTCCTATGCTGCCTGTTTTCTCATCCCAAGCATTTCTACTTGGCAGTTGGGTAAATGATGGGGATAACTCGGGTCTAGGATGAAACATTTCTGAAGGGTAGGCAACATTCAGATCTGGAAACGGTTGCTTGGAAAGACCAGGTCCTTTCAATCAGACAAAGATATACCTGATACTGCGTCCTTCCTGTAAATATGGTTCCCAACATGTCCTGCATGGGTCACATTTTTCTTCACAGGCTCCAGTCCAAGCCACAACCTGCACTGACACTTGCATTGGAATTTTATGGATGGTCTTGCCTGCTTCTTCCAATCTCTCTTTTTTCTTCAGGTGATGTCCCAACCTTGCCCATGTGAATTCCCCCACCTTAATACCCTTAGTTTAGTGTCAGAGAACATTTTAGAGGAGCTTTGTGAGTATAAGGCATGACTTACTTCCAAGTATGTGTGTGTGTGCTCAGTTGCCAAGTTGTGTCTGACTCTTTGCGGCCTCATGGACTGTAGCCTGCCAGGCTCCTCTGTCCATGCGATTTTCCAGACAAGAATACTGCAGTGGGTTGCCATTTCTTCCTCCAGGGGATCTTCCTGACTCAGGGATCAAACTCACATCTTCTGCATTGACAAGCAGGTTTTTTACCACTGAGCCACCTGGGAAGCCCCATATCTAAGTATGAGGCATCATATTACTATTATTTAATATCCACATTCAATGCCATCTTATTTATCTCCTTTTGTCTTTAAGTCATCATTATTAGCGTTCAAAGAGAACCTTGATGATGATAATTGGTATGGTGTGAGCCCCACACAACCGTGCTCTGCATTTTTCCCCCATACTGTGCATTTTTGAAGGCTGGCTCTTAGCTTTCACCACTGCCTGCCACACGTTTTGCTCTGTGACTCAGCATTGAGGCTCCTTGGGTGACCTCATCTCTAATTCCTTCACACCACACAGCAGCTCTGTGGCACCCTTAGAAGTTGAGTCTCTGACTGGACAGCATTTTGTGGCGAAAGAAGGTATATGATAGAAATGGACATTGGCTGCTGACTGACCTGGGCTTGAATTCCATTCTTTGACTTCCATGATGTATCCCTGCTTCATACTGCTTTCCTTTTCTGAACTTCAATTTTTGTTTCTGTGAAACAAGGATAATACTACAGATCTCTCAGAGTAGTGGTTGGAAATATCGTAAATTATCTGGCATGAGTTGAGTGTTTAATAATCGCTGCCATCATTAGCACTGCTCTTCAAGCAACAGGAATGTAGATACTTTTTATTCTACTGCTGTTATGCTTTATGTCCTTTGTCCACCTTAAACAGGACTTTATCCATCAATACTTTTTTGCTGGAAACATAATGGGAACCCAACATTGCAGGGAACACAAATGATATTGCTCTCCTGTTAAGAAAAGGCATGAAAGAGAATAATAATAATGTCAATAATAATAGTGCCTAATACTAATTGAGGATTTTACTCTGTTGTGCTAAATGTTGTGCAAATTGGACCTCATTTCATCATCACAAGAACTCATTAAACAATTAGTTTTATTGTTCCCCCTGTTTTAAGAGGAAAGTGGGGGCTCAGAGAGGTCAGGAGACTTGCCCAAAGTCAAGGCCTTAAACTTGGGCCATCTGACTTGAGAATCCTAGCCTGCCGTCATTCTACTTACTTGCTCACATGGGCAGTATTAAATGGTATGAAGAGGGGTCTGTTTTAGAGAATGGAGGGGCCAGCATAGGGTGAATTCATCTGGGAGGTGTTTTAGAAGAAGTTATCTGAGTTCCACAAGACTGTCTTTATGAGGGACTACTTAACAGCAAACTGTAACAGTCGCAAGAAGGTACATCAGAAGTTCCCATGAAGCTTCCCCACGTCCATCATTCTTCTGTTCGGGTTTATGCGAGGGCCTGAATTTTTCCAAGTAATTCACTGCTGGTGGAGGTGTCCCCCGCCTCCTGTGATCTCAATTCTCCTACATTCATCATTTGGACTGCATTGCTTCAAGAATCAAGGGTTGTTGTTTCAGAAGGGATGCTAGGAGTCCCACTGTGAGCTCCAGAGAGAGGGTATGTTTACCCAAGATGAGTCCCAGGGAGCCCAGCCAGCAATCAGGTCTCCTGACTGCCTCGCTGGTCCTCTTTCCACTTTGCCACATTGGGCCCCTGCCTTTTAGTGCATCAGAGATGGGAGTAGAGGTTTTACAAAAAGTCTTCCAGCTGTATTTCAACTGCTTGGTGTCCAGCCCTATTTGATACCCATTTCCTTTCAGATCCATTTCTAGTCTTAATCAAGGCAGTCTGTAGTTACCAAAAGACATTATCAGTCATTCTGCATCTCCCACATCAAAATGACACTCTATTGTCTGGCTTAGAACCAAACACCATATATGGGGGGCGGGGGGTGAGGGGGGGCTTCTTCTTGCTGAGAAGTCATGCTCCCCCTCCAAATGGAAACAACTGGAGTGTTCACACTCCAAATCCTGAGAGTTTGCTGAGATTTTAAAGTTGGCCATTTACCCTCTTCCTGCCACCCAATATATTATGTGTTTGGCTGGAGACTCTTTTAGTTTGAAAATAATGTCTTTATTTCAAACAAAAATTCAGAGCCTGGTTGGACAGACGCATAAACAGGTATCCGATTCGGAGTGACTTCTTCGAAGAGGCTGCCTCTTGCCTGCTGTCAGTTGGTCCCTGCTGAGTTGTTTGATGCATTCACTGCATTTTATATCACTTAATGTGGCTTATGTATCTGCCAATAAATCTGAAATACAGGTAACAGAATATGCAGCCCAAGGAAATCCATAAAAGTAGTAGAGAGAGGCTTTGCTAACTGCATCAGATGGCCAAAAGCTGAGGTCATTTCCTCTTGCTAAAAATGTAGAGCTTCATAAATTATTTTTATCACCTCCAGAGCCAACCAAACAGTTTTGCACAGATGCCAAAGGGGTTTCATTGCTTTTGTTTCTCTTTAAGCTGAAAACATGTTTCTCATCTTTTGTAAAATGACTGTGCTTTTGGGGGAGGGCATTATTTACATCCTAGCAGATCTCCTGTAAATCTAGGAACAGAAACACAATTGTTTCTGACTGGGGTCTTCAGTGACAGTGACACAAGCACCTGTGCTCAGAAGGTGGTTGTGAAGTAGGTTTAATTAGTTCCCATGATTGGGAGTTGACATTGTTTCCTTTAAAACATGCTTAAGGAGACGTTAGGTATGCAGAGACAGTAAAAATCAGTGGTGAACATTCAGTGAAGAACTTTATATAGAAAACACTACTGAATTAACTTACAGTACATTTGTTAAACATGAGCACCTCTAATAATGACATTTCATTTAACAATGCCCTTTGTCTTTTCAGTTCATCAGTTACCTATTTCAGTAATGAACTGCAGTCATACCATTCTGATTTTCTCCTAATGTAAAGGCTCAGCTCACTTCACTACCAGTGAAGCATGATGCTATTATTCAGTTCCTGGCTTAGGAAAAAAGCTATAGAATATATCACAATTCTAATTGGCTAACAAATATTAAATGCTATGATTGTTAAGGGCACCCAGTGATTCTGTTTAGCTTTTGATGGGGATAAGTAAAATAAAGAAAGGGAAATGGTTTGAAGAAGGAAAAAATAAAAAAGGTTAGTGTGTGTACTTTATGAGCAGTAACCCAAGTATCCATTGAAAAAATATGAGCACACATTATATTTAATAGCTCAAGTGTTATCTTAATTCTTGATCAACAATTCATGCAGATAGCTTAATACCAAATATTTTAGTTAGGATTAACAATCTGTGAAACAGAAGGTTTAGCAAATGAGAGATGGAATTTGTTCTACCTGCAGCTGGAAGAGGAGGCAAGTGTGAGCTTCTGGAAGGCTGCGTTGTGCATGAGACATTTTTTTTCTGCCAAGTAAATGCGGCTAGATTTGGAAAATATTATGTGTATTGTAGCCCTGATTGATCCTTCCCATGGAAGGTAATGAAGCCTGTGTCCAAACTTATTTTTTTCTTTTTTTGTCCCTTTTGCAAAGCTTTCCTGGGAATGAAAGATAGGTGTCTTCCTTGTTTTCCTTTTTGCACGTGGCAGAATCCCCTAAAGCATCACCCCCCCCACCTCTCTTTGAACTCACCAAAACATCTCATTAGTAAAGGCAAGATTCAGCTCACCATAATCTTTCCCCAGCTGAGGCAAAGCTGCACAATTTACAATAGATCTTTGGAAAGCAGCTTTTTACCGAGTGCTGCTGCATCTATAGATCTCTCTCAATTACCCACAGTAAATTTAGGCATTGTACAAGAGCAAATTTTACAGTCCATGAAGAGATGAAGTGAAATCTAGATGAAATTCATTGTGACAGATTCCCAGTTAGTGCTCTGATGTGTCTGTATTACAGAAGATAGACATTCTATTAGCATGGAAGCTCCCATAATGGACTGTGAATCATCTCAGGTAATAGAGATGCCAAGCAGAATGACTGAAAAGCACTATTGAATTCCATTAGAGCTCTTTGTTTTTAAATCAGTCATTTCTTGTGAATAACCAACTACACACTCTTTGACCCTATCTGCAAGTGATAATTGTGGACTAATATTACAATACATAAATCTGAGTTACTGTGCAATTAGTGTTTCAGTTGCAGGCTGATTTGGGGATTCTTAAATGCAAATGTCCACTCTTTGGGATGCTAGAACTTACATTACAAATATACCATTTCAGAAATGGGTTCTTCTAAGACCCTATTTTTAGTTCTGTTTCAACGTCACTGGAATTGTTCCTTAGTCGTACTGTGCACAAGGATTTTGTATTTTGACTTTGTGACATCCCCACCCTCTCCCTTTAAAGATTTGCCCTGCCTCAGACCAGACATTCAGGGTCAAATAATTTTCACAGAGGTGAGTCTATAAGGAAACCATTTAAAATAAGCCAGGTTAGCAAGTCCCTTTTAAAAAAATCGTAAGTGTGTAGCTAATCATTAGGAAAATAAAGAATATCATATTCTGCTGCATGAACAGTCCCACCTAATCTATCAGTCAGATATGACAGATCAGACTTAGTAATCATTTGAATAATTAGTACAGGGTTAAGGTTTGTGCAGTATTCTGCAGCTTCGGGATGCCTGCACAATTAATTACCTCTTGTTCCGCAGAAAGGGTGATGTGAATTTTTCTATTCAATTATAACATAAATACAAAGTGCTTAGAGTAGACAACCTGAACAGCAGACGTTTCTTCATTCAGTGTATTTGGTACAAATGCAATAATAGCTTGTCACAAGACAAAGCTTTCTCTGGCCAAGAGCTCTGAAGTTAACGCATATACATTAAAAACATAACACATCTCTTCTTGCGTCTGGTATCTTCCACCTGATTTACAAGGTAGGAGAGAGGTAATTTTGAAAGGGGACTAGGGTATCCAAAGTGCTGCAACATCTATTGAGTTGCTTCTATATGCTCCCATAAATCCCCAGGGACAACTTTAAAGAGAGTCGACTTTACATCTTCTGTCTACGATCATCTATTTTCACATCAGGATGAACAACATTATCCTCATCGAGGGAGGACCCGAGACTGGCGCCTCAACTCGAGGCTCTCTCCTTAATGTTGTAATGACAGGTGTAAGATTAACTTTGTTAGGTGTCTAGCCACTCATGCAAACTAAATTAAATTAATGGAACAAATTTCTCTCATAATTAAGATAAAAATTCATGTCAGCTGTAACCTTGCTGTACACTAATTATATACAAATGATTTATCATCTGCTTCGCCCAGAATATTAATCCTTACCTCATTGATAACTGCAGCCAGTGTTAAGAGATGAGAGTTGATTAACTATGACAGATTGGGCAACCACAGCCCTCGGTGCTGCACAACCAGTGAAACCAATAACACTCAAGTAGCTCTCTGTGTTTAAAGTGCATTCCCATGGAAACAGATGCATGCTTAATGAAGGATACTGAGATTATTTTCAATAATGACTGATATTGGAACAGTGGGCAGAACTGATCAATAACAATTAACCACTTAGTCTGCTAAAGACATGGTTAGAGAAAGCAGGTTATTTACACATTAGTAGAACCTTATTCGAAGACAAGGATTCCATAATGTCTCTATGCTGTACTGTTTCTCATTTCTCTTTTCTCTCCTGCCGGGAGGGGTTGCATGGTGCAGAGATGGTAATGTGCCAAGCGCCCTCCTGTCGCCTCTTAGTGCCTGCTTACGAAATGAGTGATTGATGTTGCCAGCGGTTCTTTGGATGCTCTCAAGATAGCTGCCAAATGTATCAAGGAAAGTCCAAAAGCAACTGTGACCATGAAACTCATATTGCTTTGTAGGGATTTGGTTTGGTGGAGAACTTTACTGCCAAGGCGTAACTCAATTGTACAGAAAATTCTTTTGATCTTTCATTGTATGCTCTTTTATTTATTAAAGAGTCCAAGACGAGTGGTGCAGACATTTAAGGAAACTCTTTGCTTTGGACCCCTGTCATACCGACTGGAAAGGGCTTTAATAACATAAATTTAATAATAGATATGGCTTTCAAAGCTATTTGGAAATTTGCACTTTTATTTTGTATTAATTTGAATCACCCCAGGAGTCAAGATCTTGTAATGCTAATTACTAATATAGACTCCCAGAATCCCTGCCCTGACAGTCAGCTTGGAGAAATCCCAACTCCCTGGGCCAAAAAGTGTTAATAAAAAGTGATTAGCTACTTGGGCCGAGTCATATTATAATAATGCATTATATTTCCCTTGAATGGGTTATGTGCATTCTCATTTCTCTGAATGAAGAAAATAGTTGGGGGAGATGAGAATCAGGCATTTTAGCTGGCATTGTTACTAAAAGAATCAAGCTTTTAAAAAATAGGAGAATGCCTCTTTCTCCACACTTCTTAGACTTTAAACTCTAGCTCTGAAAATGTAAATAAACAGAAATATATTCTGCATGTTTGCCAATCTAGTCCATCTATTTTTTTTTTTTTTTTGGTCATGCAGACCTATGTGTGAACTGATGCTAGCAGCAAATGCCAACTCTTACATGCTGCATGTGTGTGAGAAGTTTTAAAGAAAAGGACATAGCATCTTTTGTCTTTTAGCCCTGTGGGATGAATGTTCCCCACTTAAATCATCAGCCACAGGGTATCTGTGGCTGAGAATCCATACAGATGATAATGAATTTGAAACAACATTTATGCGGCTGAACAAAAATGGATCCTAAACACCCTAAGTCAAACGCAGCAAACAAGAGATAGGCTGACACATTTCTATCAGGAGGGCAACCAGGATGTCAAACTCTTGAATGATATTAGGTGATCTCAACTCTGTTTTACCATCTCAGTAAATAAATCTAGGGATAAAAAACCATAAATGCTTGTAAAGAATGGTTCATAAAAATCAAATCTTAAATGTACCCCACATATCCCTCCTACATCACTGCCCCCACCAAAAACGAACCTTTTGCCTAATCTCCAGGTGGAAATAGAATTATATTTAACACAGTGGTAGTGTTAATAATATATATATATAATATATATGCTGATTATATATATAATTTTAACCTACAAGGACTAGAGTATTGGAAGCAAATGAAACATTATCAGGGAACAGGTTCATGGGAGTAACTGTTAATTATTTTTCCAAAAACACCATGATCTTACCCTAATGCTGAGGACTTCAAGTCTTAGTACAACTAAGACAGTTGCACCCCACCCAGTACCCTAGCTGGAAATGCAGTAGAGGCAATTACCCTTTCCCTCTCATCTGAACAACACAATTATTGGGAAGATAATAAGATTATCCAGGCTTTTGCTCCTTAAAATTATACTGAGGAACACCGACCAAAAACTGTTTCTTATGCATTCATCTTTAAAACAAATAAGGGAAGTGAGAATGAACCACCAAGCTAATGAGGACCCTGAGACAGAGCCATAGATACATTTTCTCACTTGCCTAATGAGCAAAGTGACAGACAGTGAAACAGTTCACACTTGAGTAATTCTCTAGTCATCAGCAACTGCAGCGGGCCCCTCCTGCCGGGCTTTGGAGGGGGTTGGTCAGGAGCTGTAATAAAGAGACCCCGGCTCTGCTGACCAGAATAAGTTATCACAAAGAGAGAGGTCTTGGGGTACACTCCCCGAGGACATTGAACCAGAAAAAAGAGTCCGTTTAAGGCATCTCCAGGCATCCATTCAATTAGAATTAAATTAAAACAATGGAGTAAAAGAATCACCTTATTTCTCATCAGGCCAGTGGCCTGAAGGGTGGCTACAAATCTGGAAAGCAATGCCCTCTCCTCACCAGGGCTCTTTTAAACCATCTTCCCTCTTGTGGGGTCTAATGCAGGTTTCATTTCCAGGGAAAGTGGGCAATGGGAGTGGGGGATAGTGTGTGTGTGTGTATGTGTAAGACAAAAATAATCTTTTTACTGACTATTTTCAGGGGCCTATGAGAGAGTTCATGGGTGGGGGGCTGTCTTGAAAATCCACTGCTTCTTCTGACATTGGGAGTGGGCTCTGTGCTACTTTAGCCAATTACAGTTAGTGTTCATTGCCCAGTCATGTCCGACTGTTGGTGACCCCATGGACTGCAGTCCACCAGGCTCCTTAGTCCATGGAATTCTCCAGGCAAGAATACTGGAGTAGATAGCCATGCCCTTCTCCAGGAGATCTTCCCACCCCAGGGATCGAACCCATGTTTCTTGCATTGCAGATGAATTCTTTACCATATGAGCCACTAGGGAAGCCCTTAGCCACTCATACAGGGGAACAAACGGAGACCTCAGACTGATAAGCAATTTGCCAGTGTTCACATGGTCCGTAAACCGAAGCACTGAGATTCAAGTGTCAGCTTATCTGGCTCCAAAACCACTCAGCGTCTCACTGTTTCCCTCCAGGAGGCTGGTGAAGGAGAGGCAGAGTGAGAAGCTCGCCAGAGAAATGTGGGGAGAGGGTGCTTCTGTTAAGTCATTAGAACCTTGTGTCTAGAAAAACAATTCTTTGACCCATGAATTGAGACTTTTAATTCATCGAAGTTATTTTATCTAGTTCGTGAAGAGAGTCTGCATCGTATAGAGAGTCAATCAGAGTTACAGAGTCTGAAACAGGCTGCACAGTCTGTACAGGCTGCACAGGTGAGAGGTGACGAAGCCAGGACCAGACAAAGGTCCCTGGGCTCTCTTCTCTCACCTGTCTGTGCACAGAGGATGGGGGTTTGTTGATATGTCAGGTGGGGCTTCCCAGGTGGCGCTAGTGGTAAAGAACTTGCCTGCCAACACAGGAGACATAAGACACTGGTTCCATCCCTGGGTCAGGAAGATCCCCTGGATGAGGGCATGGCAACCCACTCCAGAATCCTTGCCTGGAGAATCCCATGGACAGAAGAGCCTAGCATGGGTTTGCAAAGAGTCAGACATGACTGAAGTGACTTATCACACACAGCATGGGAATGCCTAAGGCAAATGCAGAGTGATAGAAACAAATGATGTCCTGCAAACTATGGCAAAGGCTTTTTGTTGCTTATATTTTTGCTTGTTAAAAATTTTTAGTAAAAAAATAGTACTTGGAACTCTTCCAGTTGGATTAGCATGAGGGGAAACTATATAGAAGGAGTTTTACCTTGTTTGTCTGTGATAACTGCCGTAAACCAAAGAGGTCTGGATTTGTTAAGAGGAGGAAGACAAGTAATGCCTAGAATGTTGAATATAGTCCAACAAAAGAGGAATGGTTTTGATCTTATAACAATACTGGTTATTAACTTATTGGTGCCCTTTATTCACTAGGTAAAATACATGCGTGCATGCATAGTCTCTTCAGTTGTGTCCGACTCTTTGCAACCATATAGATTGTAGCCCACTGGCCAGGCTTCTCTGTCCGTGGGATTCTCCAGGCAAGAATACTGCAGTGGGTTGTTTCCCTACCCAGGGATCCAACCCTTGTCTTCGAAATCTACCTGCATTGGCAGGCGGTTTCTTAATTGCTAGTGCTACCTGGGAAGTCCCAGGTAAAATATATTATCTCTAATCATAATGGCAACACTAAGAGGGGACTATTGTTATTTCCATTTGACAATTGAGGAAACTGAGTGCAAAAAGAATATTTCTTGCACATCACTTCCACTTTATCTCTGGGTCATGGCCAGTTGGCGTGACCCAGGGGCCAAAGCTCAACATGGTGGCTGTCAGGATACCAACTATCCAATACGTTCAGTCTACAGTCATTTGTTTCAATGTCTCTTATATCATACATACACACAGCTTAAGACCTGTTTAAAATATTTAGCACGGTATCTTTTTATCTTAAAGCTTTAATGATTTCTTCGAAGCTGGTCTGGTTCAGCCCCAAAGGGGGCTGATTCTAGCACTTAGAAGACAGCCTGGTTAACATGTGGCAATGTTCCATCTTTTAAAGGTTCTTTACTTTATTCAAATTACTAATCATTTAGAGCATCACTAAAAGCCTTTCTCCCTCGCTCCCCATGCATGCTTAACCTAATTAACTACAAATGAGGAAAATGCTATCCACATTAAAAGAAAATGTTAGCCTATAAATTATCCCACTCTTTCTGGTGAGGCTAAGAGCTCCTTTATAAAGCTCAAGCAGAGGCAGGGGTGGGGGCAAACTCTCTGCTTATGTGCTCCCAATGCCCGCCCTCACTGAATGGGCCACAGAGTCTTTAGTTCATGGTGGGCCTCTTTTCCTGTACTGATTATGACTCCAAGTATAATTTCTCAAATTGTCCCCCTTTGTGTTTGCTTAAATATTCTCAGGAAACTAGAATAGTGAAGTGGAAAGCCTCCAAAATGCCCTCAGGAGCCCCCTGGGATAGAAAAATAGCAAGTGACATCCTACATTTGTCCTTCAGGAAATTTTGCTCATCACCTGCCTCCTTAGACAGATCCAGTCATAGAAAACCAGAAATCTCGAAAGCCTCAGATCCCCAAACATTGTCCCTCAGGCTGATTCCACACAGCCCTGCTCCCTGTTGCCCTCCTTTTGAACCACTCCATTAGGTGGGTTAATACACATAGGGAAAGGTCTTCTGAACACTCTTGTTAGAAGGAAAGTGAAAGTGAAAGTGAAAGTGAAATCGCTCAGTCGTGTCCGACTCTTTGCAACCCCATGGACTGTAGCCTACCAGGCTCCTCGGTTCCATGGAATTTTCCAGGCAAGAATACTGGAGTGGGTTGCCATTTCCTTCTCCAGGGGATCTTCCCAACCCAGGGATTGAACCCGGGTCTCCCGCATTGCAGACAGACGCTTTACCATCTGAGCCATCAGGGAAGCCCTAGTTAGAAGGAGTGCCCATTAACACATTACTCTGAAAGCCTAGATTAATTTATCAAATTATCCTAGCTTTAACCTTTGAGAACTGAGGGCAGGCCTCTGGCAGAACAGAGTATGCAGCAGGAGATTGGTTGTGGGGCAGGAGGAGAGGCTGGGAATGTAGATCATCCCCAGGGGAAGCTATCAGGGAAAGACCTTAAGCAGCTCACACACTCAAGTGGAGGCCAAGGGCCAGGGACCAAGCTGTGATGACAAGGGACAGCAGTGCCCAAAGCAGAATTCCCCACTCTTCAACTTCCTTCATAGCTGTCCCTGCTTTGAACACACTTGATGTGTTAGAAAGTTGTAGTAACTTAGAAAAATGCAACGTGTGTGCATACGTGTTCAGTTGTGTCTGACTTTTTGCAATCCTTTGGACTGTAGCCCACCAGGCTCCTCTCTCCATGGAATTCTCCAGGCAAGAATACTGGAGTGGGTTGCCATTTCCTCCTTCAGGGAAACTTCTTGACCCAGGAATTGAACCCATGTCTCCTGCCTTGGCAGGAGGATTCTTTACCACTGAGACACCTGGAGAGCCCAGGAAAATGCAACCGGCATGAACAATCCTGATTCTCTCCTCTATGAGGCCCTCTCTCCTGGAATAATGTGTCCAGACTTATGTTGTTCATTCATTCATTGCTCTAGTTGCAGAGTTTATAACAAACTTTAGCTTATTCCCAATGCTGGGGGTGGGAAGGACTCTAATCTTTGAGGGTATTAGTAGGAGGGTCCGGCTTCAGGCTTGCTGTGGATTTACACCTCCATTTCTACCCTGGGCTCTGGGGAGAGAAAGAGGCTGTTATCAGGCTGCTGGGGGATGCCTGAGTCCAGGCAGGCTTAACAACCACATCTGCAGTCGATTCTTGATTATCCACATCAATGATCTGTAACCCAGGCCCAGGTAATCCCAAACAATTGACAATCCAAAAGGAATTTCTCTCTGGTTTTGGAATATGCTCTCATTTTTCCAGCTGCAGATTTCCTTCTGCCACATAGGCTTTCCTTGGTAAGATATTAAAAATCATTTATGTTCCTTTAGCCGGGCACTTGGTCTGAGCAATGACTTGAAGTCAGCTTCGGATTGAAAATTTGCCTACTCCATAGACAAATGATTCCCTTGCAGGCAGTTGAATTTGACAGTATCATATATTGCATAAAGAATAATCTGTCCAGGTTCGTGTTGTTCATTCATTCATTCATTCACCCATTTGACACACACGCATTGAGTTCCTACTGTGTTCTAGCCACTATACTGTGAATTAAGGATTCAAAGATGAAAGATTAAGCCCTAGCTCTTGAGGGGATATTCTTTCTACTGGAGCTCAATGGAATAAGTTTTAGTATTTTCCTCTGCATATGTCTGTACCTACTACATATTCTCTTATCCTTCCCATGTTCAGCTTAGTGTCTATCTAGGCTTCCATTGAAAAGTTTCAACATTTGAGGGGAAGAGCAGTAAGTGGTGCTAATGGTAAGAACCTGTCTGCCAATGCAGGAGACGTAAGAGACGTGGGTTCCATCCCTGGGTCGGGAAGATTCCCTTGGTGGAGGAAATGGCAACCGAATTCAGTATTCTTGCCTGGAAAATCCCATGAACAGGGGAACCTGGTGGGCTACAGCCCATAGGTTTGCAAAGAGTCGGACATGACTGAAGCAACTTAACACACACAGTTGATACACATATGGTAGATTTTAATTGGTTCCATTTTAAAAATTAGTATTTTAGCATTCCAAAAGTATAGTGTTTATATAATTTTATTTGGAGAAAATGTCAAAAGTATAAATTTCAGGCCCTTTATGAACATGCGATCTGGCTCCTTTCCCACCTACTTCCCACTCACACTCGACCTCTGCCAAGAAAAGCCCTGGTTGATGGGAGGAAGATCTAAATGGGACTGAGTGGAGGCATTTTAATACTCAAAGGAATCACTGCAAATATAAAGCAGTTGGTCTGTGGCTCTGTGCCCTGTGGTCACAAGAAATAGTTCTCAGCAAGACAGACACATCTTAAGTACTTTGACTCAAAAGGCATCAAATCAATTTATTTCTACAAAGTCGGCATGTTCCCACCCATGGAGCTGGAAGGATCCCGATGGAGTTCTGGGGCTACCAGCTACCATTCTGTTAAGTCCACGCCTTCCTACTAGTGTCCCCTCCTCCAACTTTCCTCTATACATGCTGATGGTAATCCTCAGTCTTTTTCTCAAAAAGCCCATAGTAGATAAGGAATTTTGACAATATGAAAACTAAGGTTAAAGGCCAGAGCTTGTCACTCACCTTATATTTTTATTCTTTTAAAACAGTAAAGAACACACCAAAATTTGTGGTGACATTTCATCCATTTAAATCAGTTACGATGGATGCTATATAATTAATTTTATCTTAACACTCATTATTTATTAGGGACTTCGCGGGAAATCCCTCTTGGGGCAGATCAATGAGATATTTATTTATCCAGGTACTATGCAGGTTAGGGGGCATTTTCTCTCTCTGTCTTATCCTCTATGTGTTCAGTGTTTGTTAATGTTATAACTCACAATTATTAACTCCCATCTCCAAGATCTTGGGTCCCCTGTGGGTTCAGAAATGCAGAGTAGTTTGGGTGCCTAAGATGGAAGAAGTCCTGGGTGACCTTCATGGCTAATTTAGTGTATTTGAAATATCTGTTCAGCAGTCAAGATTCCAGCCTTCGCTCTGCCCTTGGCCCTGTTCATGCACAGCTTAGCCCTTTGCTTTCTGGCAGAAATAGGTGTCCCTTTCTCTCTCTCTCTCTTTTTTTTTTTTTTAAGTTTCTTTCAGAATTCCTAATGTTTCACTATAAAAACTTTACGGCTCCTTTGTCCTTATGCTTTGTTTGCTGTACTCAACACCTAGTTCTTTCTTTCTAGTTTTTTTTTTCTTTTTTTAACAGGAGTGAATCACAAGTCACACAAATTGAAACTGAAATTTTCGTGGTTGCTAAAGACACATTCAGAAGTCAATCCTTTAATACTCACATTTCCTGCAGGATAACTTGTGGTTTAGAGGCTTGCTCACGTGGTATGTATATATGTGTGTGTGTATGTAAGTTTGTAGGTCGAACAGTGAGAACCAGGTGAAGCCACAAGAAGACCAATAGAAACAGCCTTGTAGTTGTATTTGTGAAGAAGCAGAAGGTGAGAGAAGGTCTCACTGGTCCTGCTAGTTAGGAGGGATGAAGTGAGTGCAAACTCTCATGAAGTGTCCAAGTCAGGTTTATTTTATAATGAATGTGATGATTTGCTATCCTCTGATAGAAAAACTTGTTGTTTTAAGTAACAGCTAAATTTTAGCAAGTATTTATTGTGCCAGGCACTATGCAAGTTTAAGTAAATGTAACTTTGAATAAATACATCTTACTGGATCTTGACAATGTTTCTATGCATAGGAGTTTTAATAGCCCCTATTTTGTTCAGCAAGGAAGCTAAGAATTAAACTTGGGTATGTGTGACTCTGGGTTTCCAAGGTGGCTCAGTGGTAAAGAACCCACCTGCCAATGCAGGAGACTCAGGAGACATAGGTTCAATCCCTGGATTGGGAAAATTCTCTGCAGGAGGAAATGGCAACCCATTCCAGTATTTTCACCTAAGTGATCCCATGGACAGACGAGTCTGATGGGCTACAATCCATTGGGTCACAATGAATTGGACACAACTGAGTGACTGAGAATGCGTGCATGAGTGCTTGGTCATCAAGTGCTAATGACACAAAACTCATCCTTTAAAGTTACTCTCAGAGCAGTGGGACAGGATGGCAGTTAGATTAACATCTTTTTTCTTTAAATCTCATAATTGGAAGAAGGCAACTGGGATTAGCACTGCACTCTGGTCCAGGCATATATTGCTGGGTAAAAAGCCATCCTAAAATTTCTCATTTTATGGTATCTCATAATTTCGTGGCTTAGGAATTTAGGCAGGACTTGGCTGAGCTCTTCTCCAAGTAGCTTTGACATAGGCGATTCAGCGGTATTCTTCAGGTGGGTGGGCTGCTCCAGAGTTCCCAAGACGACTTCAATTTCAGGCCTGCCACTTGGCAGGGATGGCTGGAGGGCAGCATTCAGTTTTGACTTCAGTTGAGACTGTGATCACAGTGTGGTGATCGGATTTCTTATATGGTGGCTTGGGGCTCCCAGAGAGAGTGTTTCATGACACAGAAAACAGAAACTTCTAATATCTTAAGTTCTACACCCACGGTTTGCACGGCCTCACTTGTACAGTATTTTTAAGGTTAATTGAAAGAAGAGGCCAGTCACTATCTCTATCCCATGCATTCCATTTACATCATTGCCAGGCTTCTGCCCCTCCTCTCCTAGTCCCCTGAGACTTTGTCCCCTGACACTTATCTCCCTGAGGTCACCAAGATGCTCCTCATCACCAAATTCAAAGGCTGTTTTTTTCTATCTGTATTTTATGTGAGTTCTCTGGAATGGCTGACTTTGTCAACCATTCCTTCCTTGAAGCTCTCCTTTCTTTGCTTTTCATAATAGTTTATTTTCTTCCTTCCTTTTAAATGTTGGTGCACCTCAGGGAGACTCTCTCCTTTGGCCTCTTGCTTTTATTTTCCATTAGTGTTTCTCTCCCAAGGATGATAGTGCTACCCAGGGACATTTGGCAATGTTCACAGTCAGTTCTGGTCATCACAGGTGGAATGCTACTGGGAAGTACTCAGTAGAAGCCAGGGGTGGAGGCAAATATCCTCGATGCATAGGACAGCCCATTGCAACAAAAAATTCATGCGTGCTCAGTCTCTTAGTCTTGTCTGACTCTTTACGACCCCATGGATTATGACTCACCAGGCTCTTCTGTTCATGAAATTTTTCCAAGCAAGAATACTGGAGTGGATTGCCATTTCCTATTCCAGGCGATCTTTCTGACCCAGGGATCAAACCCTTGTCTTTTGCATCTCCTGAATTGGCAGGCAGATTTTTTACCCTGGGAAGTCCCACAACAAAGAATTATCTAGTCTTAAATATCAGTAGTGCTGAGATTCAGAAGCCGTGCTATGGTTTTAAAAAGAGAGCACTGGGGAAAGGGTGAATCTTGCCAGTTTTGCCTTCGGCAGGGAGCTATCTCTGAAAAGGGCTCTCCTTGGTGAATAGCATGGTGTGATGGAAGGTCAAAGGCTTCATGGTATATAGATTTAGGTTCAGATCCTAACTCTTCCCAAAGTTGACCAAATCAGATAATCTATAGTACAGACTAAGTACACAGCAAGTTCATAAATGTTAGTCTTTCCTTGTAAACCACATGATGTAGTAGATATCCCCCTCAAGGCTGAACTTAGTTCACCATTTAAAACTTAGGCAGTACCTACTACATAATAAGAGTTGAAAAAATATTTGCACAGGGAAATATGAATAAACTTGCCACCTTACCTCTTTCAGATGTTGGTTGCCATGAGCTCTTTCTAGTTGGAGGTGGTTTTGTTGGACCTAGAGTTCAGAGGTGAGTTTCATAACTTAAATTGCACTGTCGCATAGCCTCATCAGTATAATAATCAGCAGGTTTTATGAGCCTAGGCCACTCACTGACTTGACATGCAGCCCTCTAATTAGAGGGCATGTGACTGCCCATAATATATGGCAGTGAACATAGATAGCTTTATTCTCTTGTGGTCACAGCAAAAGCAGCAGAGGAGAAGAAAGAATTCAGAGGCCTATGTGGTATTTCTTGGTCCTTATTATTGATACTAACTCTGAAAGGAAAAGTTTACATGTTTAAGGAGTGGAGTCCTTTCTCCTTCTACTCTTTTGGTGTCTGTGAAGAAGGCATCAACCTCACTTTTTTCTGTGATTCAAAGAAAGACTTATAATGGAGACAACTCTTTGGGATTTTATACCACGTAAATCACTGACATTTAACATCTCCCTTTACATCCTGGTCTCCTGATTTACTTTCCATATGGTCATCAAAGTAGGTAAGCTTTTGGAAACACGGAGCTCATGCTCTATCCCCTACTTCCCATTAAATTTAGGATAAGAAAAGGAATTTCTTCCATGGCGTATTAACTCTCATGTGGTTAGGCTTCTTTATCCTCTGCTATTCCTCTTTCAAATGCCCCTAACTTCTCTGACTATGTGAAAACCCCCTCATAACATTGTATATATCTCCTTCCTGATCTTTGCCAAAGTTATACAGTTTTTCACTAATTAGTGTCCTTCTCTGATTAATATCAGTCTCTCTCTCTCTCTCAGAAACTCCTTGCTCTAAAACAGCAGGGACTATGTGTCTTTTAGCTTTCCATTGTACCCCTAGAGTATGATATATAACATCTGCTCAGTAAACGCTTCTTAAATAAATGAATAATTAAGCAAAATGAATGATATCATTAGTAAACATCACCTCCCCACTTCAGTTTAAGACCTAACCAAAACTCACTTTTGTTAAAATATTTTACCACCATTGCAAAACCAAAGGTGTGAGACAGAAATAGAACAAGTTCACTGATGATGATGACAGTTAATATTAATATATATGTAATATTGATATGTAATTAAATAATAGAACAATTAGATCTAATAGTTAAATCTTAGTATTTATGGAGTGCTTACTGCATGCCAAGTACTATATGAGGGTAAATGAGGGTAAATATTGAGGGTAAATATGGAGCAAAATCAGAAATGGTGCCTTTTGTGCATGATCTCATTCAATAGGTCCATTAAATAGGTACAATTATTTTCCCATCTCATAGATAAATTGTGGAAGCTTAAGTCAGTTGCTCATGATAATACAGAAAGTTGCTGATAGAGCAGGTATTTGAACCCAGGAGTGACTCCAGAGTTGTTAACCATTAAACTGTATAAATTTAGAAGAAAACAGATTGGGTTAGGCAGATCTCCTGGAGAAGGGAATGGCTACCCACTCCAGTATTCTTGTTTGGAGAATTCCATAGACAGAGGAGCCTGGCAGGCTACAGCCCATGGGGTCACAAAAAGTTGGACACAACTGAGCAACTAACACACTGGTGCATTAATCTGGGCTTCCCAGGTGGTGCTAGTGGTAAAGAATCTGCCTGCTAGTGCAGGAGATGCAAGAAACTCTGGTTTAATCCCTGGGCTAGGAAGATCCCTTGGAGGAGGGCATGGCAACTCATTCCAATATTCTTGCCTGGAGAATCCCATGGACAGAGGAGCCTGATGGACTATGGTCTACAAAGCATTGGAGAGGACTGAAGTGACTTAGCATGCATGCAGCGCAGTAATCTAAGAGGTAAAATCTATCAGCAGACGCTGCCAATACTGACAGATCCACCAGTATCCACGATGAATTGAACATCATTGCATGCCAGACATTGTTTTAGGTGCCATATGCACATTTTCTTTAATCTTTAAAGCAATTCTACTGATAGGTATTGTTGTCTTCACATTACAGGTGAGTCAACAAAGCTCAGGTAGGAGAGAGAGGCTGGGGAAGAGAGAAAAGGCAGGTGGGACACTTGGAAACTTTCCAGTTTCTAAAGTCTTTAATATAACTTCTAAATTATATTTTAAAGGCAGGAAAGCTTTTGAATTCAGACCCAACAAACTGAGAATTTGTTGTATTGAGATACCGAATCATAGACTTTCATAACTGAAAAAGATCTGAGAAACCATCTAGTCTATCCCCTTCATGGGGCTTCTGATTGAGTATAAAATTAGATAAATCTTAGGTAGCTCAAAACTTTTATTCAGATAATGTTATGATTTATAGGTCAATCACAATGTGCCATTTAAAATGACTTACTCAGTTTAAATGAATTAGTAACCACGCCAATCAACTTATAACTGCATTTGTGTGTAAGAAAAGTGTATATCTTTATAAATATTTTGTATTTTATGATAGGTACTAATTCAGATAGGAGGTCACTTACAGAGTTCCTCTTAGTGGAGGAATGAGATATGAATGAAATTTTGTTATCCAAAGAATTTTCAGGGCCTGAAGCACATATTCCAGAGTTGAAAAGCACATTCCCAGAAGAGAGATAAAGGTCTCCGTTTCTCTCTCCTTTCCTCCCTCTTTTCATTCTCTTTTTAAATCCCATGTCACTGCTGTATTCTCTTGTCTTGAACAAGTAAGAATGGATCATATTTTAAAACTTTTGTTCTCTGGTCATTCATAGGACCTTGAATGCTTCAGGCTCCCCATGCCATTCTAAAGGAATAACTTTGAGTGGAAAAGATGATGTTATTGGTGAAATTGAAGGCTCACCTGCATTTACTTTAATGGGAGACCCCCAATTCCCCAGGGGTAAAAGTCTGCAATGATATCACTTGGAACCCAGAAGAAAATATTATGTTCTAACCTTTTAAAAATTAATCTGACTATTAGCAGGGATCCCAACTGTATTTCATTCAAGCCATCATATGAAGGGTATGATGATTAAACCAAGACAAATGTAGTGTCATAAGCAAATGTCATGCCATAGATTTACCTACCAACAAGACTTTGGCATGGTTCAGGTCAGAGGTTAATTAAAGACATTGAAAGGTCATTCTGTGATTAGGTGAAAGCAGACTTTTAATAGGGCATCAGTCCGACCCACACTGACAGAAGATTTATGCCAGCCACGATGACACCACCAAGAATCCTGCTGATAACAAGAGCCTCAATATTGGACTGAACAGAATGATGAATGGAGCACATATCTCCTCACACTTCTCATTACAAGCTCTTTCACTCCTGGTGGCACTTAGCAGCATTTATTTACTGGGGTTTGAAGATGTGGGACAGCACAACAGTATATCTAATACTTTTAAATGTAGACTTGTGATATAAAAATGAAACAAGAGATAAGATTAGGTCTTTGAATAATTGCACAGCTTTTCTTCCAAGATTATATTCACTAGTACTAACATTATTTTTTCCCCCTAATGTTCTTTTAGTGCGTGAGCAGTTCAAGAAAATTAATTGTCTGAGGCAGAAGGTCAGAGGGAAAAAATTACTGATAAGCATTAAGCATGCTATAAAATAGTACCTCACCACAATCTGCCTTCCAAAGTCCTCAGCATGGGAACAAAAGATAATGTAAAGACAAGGATATACACGTTTCTCCCTACACCATCTTTAGAAGTGCTTAAGTGCTGTTCTTATTTGGATTCGATTAGGTAAAGAAAGCCAAATAAATGTAAAATAAATAAAAATCTAACAGCTTCCAGTATTGCTCAGATTAAGGCAAATGTAAGAGAAACTAAAACCCTGATAAATAATGTGTCTTTTCCTGCAAAACTCCTTTTCAACATGTTATATATTTATCAAACCACTAGAGTGTAAATGCTTTGAATAAGTCCTATCACCTCTCAACCAGTAGGCAGAAAATTGTAACTATGGAAGACTGTTAGTATTATAAAAGGGCTACTTTCTATACAATCATATTTGCTGCTACAATTACACGATAGAAAAATCATAACTCTTTCTGCTTGGGCCACCAACCAGGGCCAGACCTGAGGAAGATCACATCATATCTAACCTGAAGCCAGTCCTCACATTTCTCCAGGAACAAAGATGAGTCAGACTGAATGGAAGTGGTGAAGCTAGACAATTCTGAGAATGTTCCCTTTTTTTTCATATTTTCTTCATGGTTTCCCCAGTGGGTCAGTGGTAAATAATCCGCCTGCAATGCAAGAGATGTGGGTTTGATCCCTGGGTCAGGAAGATTCCCTGCAGAAGGGAATGGGTACCCCTCCATTATTCTTGCCTGGGAAATTCTATGGACAGAGAAGCCTGGCGGCCTACACTCCATGGGGCCACTAGCAACTGAGCATGCATGCATAACTCAGGCCAGCATATTCAACCACTGGGAGTCATGAGAATGGAGTTATGTGTGTGTCAACCACACACAGACCATCAGAACCCACTTCTTGGCACTGAATGAAATGAGCATTTTTGAGTGACTGATTTAACTTTGAGTGTGTAAAATCTGCTAATAATGAGGAGGATTTCCTTATTGGCTTTTGAAAAGGGCTTCTTTCACCACTTTTAGCTTGGGATTTTCATTTGCCCTGACAAACGTTAGCTGGAGAAATCTTCAGAATAGATAATATGAAAAGAGTTTGCCTCTTGTATTCTGATCCAGCAGAGGCTCATTATGTAGGCCACCTCCAGGATTAAAATAATAGGCCATTGCAGGACCATCCTGCTTGTGACCATAGGTCTCAGGCCACTCAGTCCAGCAAGTTGCCATTAGAAAACCTAGCATCATGGCCATCAGAGAACTGAATTATTTATATATATGAATTGTTCTCTGTCCATGGGATTCTCAGATTCTCTAGGCAAGAATACTGGAATAGGTTGCCATGTCCTCCTCATATATATATATATATATTAAATTTTGAAGATCTTATTGGCTTTATTTAATGATTCATGAATTGGGCAGCATCCTTTCTAGCAGATAGAAAGGTGCTCCAAATAGCTATACAAAATGAAAGACTTTCATAGGCAGAAGGCAGTTTTATAGGTACAAGGAAGTTATACTAGTAAAGATCAACTTGGTTATGGCAAGGTCACCTTCCTTTAGGGGACAGCAGGGTCTATCAGGTGATTACCTCACTAGTGTGGACCAGGTAATTTCAGTTTGACTGGTTTAAGATTCCATTCCTGGGAGAGGCTGAAACTATAAATTAGGTAATAAGTCTTGGTTTGGTGACAATCAGCTTAACATAGGTGACTCCATTTGGGGGCTGTTTTATCTTTTTAAATAATTCATCCTGTTGATCAGACTCTCAGTCTGAGAGATGTGATCATAATTTTAAGGCATTAGCAGCACTCGCAGATACTGTTCTGAACTTCTTGCAGTTTTAGTTGATCCTCTCTGTGGTATTTACAGGTCTTGATGTCTTTTTGCCGAATATTTGTGGCATTTACAGGTCATAGCTTCAGGTTGACATTTTTTTTTAAACTTTTTATTTTGTATTGGGGCATAGGAAATGGTAACCCATTCTAGTATTCTTGCCTGGGAAATCCCATGGACAGAGGAGACTGGCAGACTACAGTCCATGGGGTTGCAAAGAGTTGGACATAGTTGATTAATAAACAAAGTTGTGATAGTCAGGTGAACAGTAAAGGGACTCAGCCATACATATACAAGTATTCATTCTCCCCCAAACTCCCTTCCCAACCAGCAGGCCAACATTTTTTAGTTGACCATTCTTCTTTCATTTTCTGACCTTCTAGTTTTAGGGCAATCATTTGTTTGCTTTGTGGAGGCTATGAACATGCTTTTAAAGTTTTTGAGAAAATACAGCACATTGTATTCTCTCATAAGGAAATTACTATGATTATTTATAAACAGAGTAATTTCCAAACTAATCAAGATCAAATAAGTCAGAGAAAGATTCCACTGAAGCCACTGGCTTGTTAAACAAGTGGCTTCTTCCCTCAACTTCCCCAGAAGTGTTAGTCCAGGAGTAGCAAGTGATGTTGACCATAGCACAGACACATCCTTACTCATTTAAAAGATAATCAAATACTATTTTATTATTAAGAACAACTTTAGCCAGAAAGCCTAAGAATTTCTGTTGAACAGCTATTACTTTAGCAGTGAATTCTGCAATATCTTCAAGAATTCAGGAGACACTAGAGTTTCCTGATAATAGCTTCATTCATACTCACCTGTAAACATGGAAGTAGGGATCTGTCAAAAGAAGTGATTTCTGGATCAGAAATACCTCCTGGTAGGTCCTTTCTAACTTGACAATGTAAATTTATTGGAGTTGACCAATGATGTATCTATGTTTGGTTTTGGACAGTTAAGGGCACAGTTAGATAACCTACAAGGTTACAAACCTACATGCTTACTAATTAGCCATCTAAGCACGCATAGGCTCAATGAGAATGATAACTACCACAGACAAAGAAATCCTATAGGGGTACAAACCATTCCTACTAAGGTGACACTGTTAATTTATTTATTTGCAGGAATTGTTTTTGCCCAATCAAGCCAGGGGTCAATTAGGCTTTCCGTATATTTGGGAAGTAAATCTCCTAGTCTGAAATAAAAAGTTGTTCTAAATTCCTTGCAAAGATTGGTACTGCTAGTGAGACTTTTCATGACTGAGGCCAGATCTAAATCAGATTATAAAAGAATATCAGATAACATAAGAATATGGAGTTGCCAGTGCATAGATATTTGTGTCTAATCGGGCAAGTATAGTTATAATAAGGAAAAAACAAGGCATTGGATATTCTGGCTATAACAGTCAGACTCTGTAAGTGATGTCTAAAGGGGGTCAATTATAGTTTATGGGACACTAGGAATAGAAGAAAAACTTGTCACAAGAAGGACCAGGGGGTCTCTAGCCTCAAGGACAGAGTTTTTGATGACAAATCCAGCAGTCTGAAAAGTTACTCTCCTTTAATAATGGCCTGGGAGTCACAGATGATGGTACTATCTTTCCAGGTCAATGCCAGAGTAAAGGAAAGAAAGAGAAGGAAAATTTTCATGTTTAGGTAAAGTATGAAGTCTTGACCTGGTGTCTTGGGTGGATGCAGTCTACCTTAATGTTAGCTACTTCTCTTCCTAATCAATTGGATTCAGAGGTCTATGCATAGGAGCAAATATCTGTGGAGTCTTCCTCAGCTGTGAGATGTGTGCTCCAGGTTCAAAGCCTTCTAGTTCCACAGTAGTGTCAATGATCAGGAGCCCTTGTTAAGGCTCTTTCCATGAGTATCATTTTTGCAAAAATGTCAGAGTAAAACAATAACTGTCTATAAAAGGACTTCCCTTGTGGCTCAGCAGTAAAGAATCCTTAAGTAATGCAGGAGATATGGGTTCAATCCCTGGGTCAGGAAGATCCCCTGGAGAAGGAAATGGCCACCCATTCCAGTATTCTTGCCAGGAGAATACCATGGACAGAGGAGCCTGGCGTGCTATAGTCCATGGGGTTGCAAAGAATCAGACATGACTGAAGCTACTGAGCATGCATGTCTATATATGACAAAAAAGTTCAAAACGTCTATTGTTAGGGATCTGATGAGAGTTCATTTGATAAGTAAATGTAATTATTGCTGTGATATACAATATTGTAAGATAATTGGAATTATGACAGATAATATTATAATGGGATATATCAGATTTCCAGAAATTTCATACAATATCTGAAACTTACAGACCTGGAAAAATGCAACTTAAAGAAGAGCTAGTATTACTTCTTATTTGACAATGCTTCTGTCAACTACAAATTTGTACTTTCCTGTCAACAATAGAATGGGAAAGACTAGAGATCTCGTCAAGAAAATTAGAGATACCAAGGGAACATCTCAGGCAAAGATAGGCACGATGAAGGACACAAACGGTATGGACCTAATAGAAGCAGAAGATATTAAGAAGAGGTGGCAAGGATACACAGAAAAGCTACACAAAAAAGGTCTTAATGATCCAGATAATCACTATGGTATGATCATTCACCTAGAGCCAGACATCCTGGAATGCGAAGTCAAGTGGGCCTTAGGAAGCCTCACTATGAACAAAGCTAGTGGAGGTGATAGAATTCCAGCTGAGCTATTTCAAATCCTAAAAGATGATACTGTGAAAGTGCTGCACTCAATATGCCAGCAAAAATGGAAAACTCAGCAGTGGCCACAGGACTGGAAAAGGTCAGTTT
This sequence comes from Giraffa tippelskirchi, assembly GCF_054371585.1. Lineage (NCBI taxonomy): Eukaryota > Metazoa > Chordata > Mammalia > Artiodactyla > Giraffidae > Giraffa > Giraffa tippelskirchi. The sequence continues at coordinate 129,646,139 of NC_137277.1, forward strand.
TCATTCCGGTCCCAAAGAAAGGCAATGGCAAAGAATGTTCAAACTATTGTGCAATTGCACTCATCTCACACGCTAGCGAAGTAACGCTCAAACTTCTCCAAGCCAGGCTTCAACAGTATGTGAACCGTGAACCTGCACATGTTCAAGCTGGTTTTATAAAAGGCAGAAGAACTAGAGATCAAATTGCCAACATTCGTTGGATCATCGAAAAAGCAAGAGAGTTCCAGAAAAACATGTACTTCTGCTTTATTGATTTTGCCAAAGCCTTTGACTGTGTGGATCACAACAAACTGTGGAAAATCCTTCAAGAGATGGGAATACCAGACCACCTGACCTGCCTCTTGAGAAATCTGTATGCAGGTCAGGAAGCAACAGTTACAACTGGACATGAAACAACGGACTGTTTCCAAATTGAGAAAGGAGTAAGTATGTCAAGGCTGTATATTGTCATCCTGCTTATTTAATGTATACGCAGAGTACATCATGCGATATGTCAGGCTGCATGAAGCACAAGCTGGAATCAAGATTGCCGGGAAAAATATCAATAACCTCAGATATGCAGATGACACCACCCTTATGGCAGAAAGTGAAGAGGAACTAAAGTGCCTCATGATGAAAGTGACAGAGGAGAGTGAAAAGGCTGGCTTAAAACTTAACATTCAAAAAACAAAGATCATGGCATCCAGTCCCATCACTTCATGGCAAATAGATGGGAAAAAAATGGAAACAGTGACAGACTTTATTTTCTTGGGCCCCAAAATCACTGCAGATGGTGACTGCAGCCATGAAATTAAATGATGCTTGCTCCTTGGAAGAAAAGCTATGACTGACCTAGCATATTAAAAAGCAGAGACATTACTTCAACAACAAAGGTCCGTCTAGTCAAAACTATGGTTTTTCCAGTAGTCATGTATGGATATGAGAGTTGGATCGTAAAGAAAACTGAGTGCTGAAGAATTGATGCTTTAGAACTGTGGTGTTGGAGAAGACTCTTGAGAGTCCCCTGGACTGCAAGGAGATCCAACCAGTCCATCCTAAAGGAAATCAGCCCTGAATATTCATTGGAAGAACTGATGCTGAAGCTGAAGCTCCAATCTTTTGGCCACCTGATGCAAAGAACTGGCTCATTGGAAAACACCCTGATCCTGGGAAAGATTGAAGGTGGGAGGAGAAGGAGACGACAGAGGATGAGATGGTTGGATGGCATCACTGACTCAATGTACATGAGTTTGAGCAAGCTTTGGGAGTTGGTGATGGACAGGGAAGTCTGGCATGCTTCAGTCCATAGGGTCACAAAGAGTCAGACATGACTGAGTTACTGAACTGAACTGACGTGTTGACTACAGATTTGCACTTGCCAAGAGCATTTGCCAGTGACTGAAGAACAACATCAACATTTGCCATCTGCTTGTGATGCTGCAACTGCTGACCTTCAATACTCCCTGAAGGGAATTCAAGGTGGAGAATGAGGCACTCTGTGCTCTAGGGAAACTGGTGGAACAAGTCTTTCAGTTCAGTTCAGTTCAGTTCAGTCACTCAGTCATGTCTGATTCTTTGTGACCCTTGGACTGTAGCATGCCAGGCTTCCCTGTCCATCACCAACTCCTGGAGCTTGCTCGGTGATGGCATCACCTTCTCACCCTCTGTCGTCCCCTTCTCCTCCTACCTTCAATCTTTCCCAGCATCAGGGTTTTTTCCAAGGAGTCAGTTCTTCGCTTCAGGTGGCCAAAGGATTGGAGTTTCAGCTTCAACATCAGTCTTTCTGATGAATATTCAGGACTGATTTCCTTTAGGATGGACTGGTTTAATCTCCTTGAATCCAAGGGATGCTCAAGAGTTTTGTCCAACACCACAGTTCAAAAGCATCAATTCTTCGGTGCTCAGCTTCCTTTATAGTCCAACTCTCACATCCGTACATGACTACTGGAAAAACCATAGCTCTGACTAGATGGACCTTTGTTGTTGAAGTAATGTCTCTGTTTTTTAATATGTTGTCTAGGTTGGTCATAACTTTTCTTCCAAAGAGCAAGTATCATTTAATTTCATGGCTGCAGTCACCATCTGCAGTGATTTTGGAGCCCCAAAAAATAAAGTCTGTCATTGTTTCCATTTTTTTCCCATCTATTTGCCATGAAGTGATCGGACTGGATGCCATGATCTTAGTTTTCTGAATGTTGTGTTTTAAGCCAGTTTTTTCACTCTCCTCTGTCACTTTCATCAAGAGGCTCTTTAGTTCTTCTTCACTTTCTGGCATAAGGTGGTTTCATCTGCATATCTGAGGTTATCGATATTTTTCCCAGCAATCTTGATTTCAGCTTGTGCTTCATCCAGCCCGGCATTTTGCATGATGTACTCTGCATATAAGTTAAATACACAGGGTGACAATATACAGCCTTGACGTACTCCTTTTCCAAATTGGAATAGGTCTTTGGATAGTTAGATATTTTCAGGAATTGATTCATGATCCCAATCCTTGCATCTCCTCATTTCTTAAAATTCACTAAATCCCTTCAGATGACATCAGCTCCTTGTGACTAGCTGAAAACATTTTGTAAAATGAGTGTTTGATTGTGCTGAACTCGCCCTTCACCAAAATCTTATATATTGATTGAACTTCCCCCACTACGTCTTTGGAGCAGTCTCTCAGAGCTATCTGAGGTGCTGTCTCCTGGGCTGCAGTCCTCATTTTGCCCCAAGTAAAACTTAACTCACAACTCTCACATTGTGCGTCTTTTTAGTGGACACTTCCCATGCAATTTAGTATATCAAATAAGCCTTATTAGCTTAACGTTTCTCTTTATCTCTGTTTCTCTCTTCTTTTTATACAAGAACAGTTCTTTTGAGATGTTCCAGGAGCCCTCTGGAAAATCGCAAAGTTAGTTTCAGGTCAAAAAGACTTCATTTAGTATTTGATTTTGGCAAGAATGTCAAAAATATAAAGAAAAATTGGACACTTGACTAAAAAGATCAGAGACAATTATGAAACCATTCTAAATTATCCACTCAGCAAAGTAACAGTAGAAGATGTTAATGGCAAATACAGAAGACCACATAGCTGTGAACAAAACTTAGCTCTTTTAATATTGAGAATATTCAACTTTCTTAAGTTATCAAAGAGCTGATAAAGATAATATGAAGCACAGTAAATTATTTTGATAAGACAGAAAATCTTTGCTGTCTAGACAGATTACTCAAAAGATAAACAAACTTTCACAATTTTTCTATCAAAACAGACCAAAAGTCCAGCAAAATCTTTGTCCTTTTAACAGAGAGAGAGCACTAAATCTTAATTTCACAGTAGTGCATTTTGATATTAAAATTTATTTTTAAACAAATAAATTTGTTACAGTCTTAGCCAGTTTGACCACAGATAAAATTCCTTTCCAAAGATTCTTTTCCACAAAACTTCTACAACTTTAAAAATATTTCCTCAGATTTTATCATATGTTTTTCCTTTTTTTCATTCTGGGACAATCAGTCATTTTGCTTTCCCTACCTACTTTTCATACAGTTTTTGCCTTTAACCCTTATTACTTTTAAGTAGCTTTAATTACACATATTAATTAAAATTCTTAACCCTAGAATCCTTAATTCCCATTGAAAGCTAAAATGTAAGTAATTGTGGACTGTTTGCTACAGTAGCATTCTGTGAATTGGCAAATTTATAAAGACATCTAATAATTTCTAGAAATGTGCTTTCTCATAGCACAGTTTTTCAATGTGGCACAAAACATGTTTACCAGTAGAACTATATACCTGAAGTTTCTTGGTAATAAGAAGCCAACAGTGGATATACTTATGTTCAGTGATTAATGTTTCAATATTTCAGCTTATTTGGAAATGATCTGGACTATCCATAATTTAATTTAACTTAGTAAAACTTTAAGGTTTCAAGTTACTAAAAAGATTTAAGGAAACAAAGTAGACATACCATAAAAAACAATTATTGCTGCAAAGTTCACCTAAGAATTTTTAGTCCTCTCACACTTAATTTACTTACTCCCAACAATTACATTCAGACTACCCACAAAACTTTCACGAGATATTAGACTAAGTCAGCATTCACACCAAACTATTTTTCTTGCTGAAAAATTTTGTAAGAGAGGAAACATGAACTTAACTTGACTAACAAACCCAGGTAAGTAAAAGTTGTATGTCTGCATTATTTTCAATGATGATAACTCTAAAGACATGTCTATTTTAATTAAACCAACAAATTTAAAGTAGCTTTTCTTTCCTGAAGATTATCCTAAATCACATAAACATGAACAATATTTGGGAGAGTTTTTACATTTCTGAGAATATACTGAAGTTATACAGTGCTTGTTTTTAAGTCAGTTAAATAGAGCTCTTAACAAATTAATTTTAGCAACACACATCTTTAACATACATTCATTAAAGTGAGAGTGTTAGTCACTCAGTCGTGTCCGACTCTTTGTGACCCCGGGGACTGGAGCCTGTCAGGCTCCTCTGTCCATGGAATTCTCCAAGCAACGATACTGGAGTGGGTTGCCATCCTCTTCTCCAAGGGATCTTCCCGACCCAGAGATTGAACCCAAGTCTCCTGCACTGCAGGCAGATTCTTTACCGTCTGAACCACCACAGAAGCCCAACATACATTTATCTTAAGTGTCTTCTTCATAACTCTTAGTAAAAAGCTTTACTATTTGAGTAGGTAACCTTAACTTATCCCATTTGCCAGACACAAGTTGAATCCAGCTTCCTTTATAAACTGTATTATCACACCCATTCACAGGCATACATAAACATACAGACACAAACAGAGATCTTACAGTTTTTTCTTAAAAATATAGCCATGAGATGGGTATGATAATTCAGAGTTTATAAAGGAAGTTGGATTCAAATTGTGTTTTGGCAAATGGAATAAGTTTACCTACTCAAATAGTAAAGCTTTTTACTAATAGTTATGAAGAAAACACTTAAGATTTGTCATTTACCTAAATTCCAGATAACTTGTTCCCTTTTCCTTCTGATAAGAATTATTTTCCTAAAGTTTTAATTACAAAGAGATGGTCTAGATAAAAGTTCCTGAAGAAGGCCAGATAGAACACTTACATCTCAAAGGCACAGGGAAAGTATGCAAGTCTTCAGGAAGGACTTTTGTTTTTTAAGGCCAGAATTTTTACAGTACTTACAAGCCTTTTGAGATAAATTAGGGGAAGTTTGTTGTTCAGTCAGTAAGTCCTGTCCAACTCTTTACAGCACCATGAACCCATGAACTGCGGCACACCAGGCTTCCCTGTCCTTCACTATCTCCTGGAGTTTGCTCAAACTTAGGTCCATCGAGTCAGTGTTGTCATCCAACCATCTCATTCTCTGTCGCCCCTTCTCCTCTTGCCCTCAATCTTTCTCAGCATCAGAGTCTTTTCCAATGAGCTGGCTCTTTGTATCAGGTGGCCAAAGTATTGGGGAGGTTTGGGGCTTGGTAAAAAGCATAGGTAAATTTTGAATTCTTTCTGGAGCCACATTTCTGGTCTTGCAAAGATTTGTAAGATAAGGACAGTTGCCTTTAACTCTTCAAAGAATTGATATGATATCAAAGGGCTGATTCTTCCATCCAACCACATCATCTTTAATTTGCTTTTTTATATCAGGGGAAGATATCCAACTAAGATTGAAATCAAAAGATTTTTATGTTCTGAATTTAGAGCTGTTTGTCTTTGGGATGTTTCAGTAAATTCTTTCACAAAGGCTTCAGAAGTTTTCTCTGTTCCTCTGGGTACATAGTTTTGGTTTAGTTTAGGGGAAGAGGCCAAAAAATATTTCTGAGAGTATTGAATAATGCTGTAGACTGAAAAAAAAGCAAAACCTCAAAGTTAAGAATTATGTTTTTATTTGGTGGATTTTCTGAGGACTTTAAGCCAGGGAAGCAGTCTCTCAGATAACTCTGAAAGACTGATTTGAAGAGGTAAGGGAGGAAGCAGGATATATAGGAGTTTTGCAACAAAAATCAGTAGTTAGAACATCAAAAGATTACTGTTAATTAAAGAAATCAGACACCTCAAATTAATGAGTTTAGCATGTTTCCATGTATGGGGAGATACGAAATTCTGGGCTCCTGAAAATCATTCTTTTGACAAGCACCTTAGTTATCTAGGGCTGGTATCCTGTTTTTTCCCAACCTGAGTTCTCTCAGAGTACACCCCTCGGGGCTACTATAGTAGTTTGATGGTTGCAACAATGTTGATGTTGTTTACTGATATGGCAGACAGCATTTTTAATTCACAACTCCATGGGCCCAGGAGGTGTTTCCAAAGAGGTTGCAAAAATATTACCCTTCTAAGATCCAGAGCCACTCCCATACATAGCCAAATAAAAAATTGCTCTGACTCTAGAGTTCAACCCACATTTTTGATGGCTACCAAGTTGAGTTCTCAGGACACAAAACAGGACAAGCAAGAAGGCAGCAGCTGCCACAGGATCAATAATCAGTGGGTCTGAATTTGGAAATAAAGAGACAACATGAAATTTAATTTTTCTCTTTCAATAGGACACTGGAGATTCTGGAATGCTGACCTTGGTGAGAATTCTCACTCTTCTCTCACTTTTACCAGTTTTTCCAAGATCTCATCTTCAGGCTGTAGCATCTCCCAGAATTTGGTAAGGTTTTCCATTAATTTTAATATTACTTTACCCTTGGTTGTGATGCCAAGCAGGGCCCTGTGGGACTCCCGGGCACAGAGGCCTTCTTGTCCCCCATTCCTTGTAGCCAAGACTCCAGCCTCCATGACCTTCTCTGAGTTCTAAAAGCAGAACAGTTGCTAATCAAAGAAGAAGCAGCAATGAAACTACCTGAAGCTGAGACTCATCAAGAATAGAAGACAGACCACCTAGGACCCTGCACACATCCCAGTCTTGTCAGCAAACTCAACCCTTTTCAACCTGCAGAAGGAAGAATACAAGACTGTTACTGCCTTGATCTTTATACTCCTGCCTGACTATGTAACCTTTCCCTACACACCAGGGAGGGGAGGCACAGTTCTTGAAGCGCTAACCTACTATGTTCCCCCTTTGCCTGACAAAGTAGTAAAGCCACCCTTTCTTTCTCCTCCGTAATTCTGTCTCTGTATTTCTGTTTGGCATTGGTGCACAGAGAGCCAAGATTTTGACAACAGTTGCTAACGGACTGATGTAGCAGTTCACTATAAGTTCTCTCAGAGCTCTGCCAACCCTGGGTGTTTTGGGTGGCCTCAGTCTACAGTGACTAGAAGCAGGATCTCAGTTTCCTGACCAGAGATCAAAGCCAGGCTGTGGCAGCAAGAGCACCGAATCCTAACTGCTAGACCATGAGAACCAGTGGCTAGTGACAAAGCCCTGGCTCATCTACTTGGGAGAAAGGAATTTCAACAGACAGACAATAGTAACAGGAGTAAAGTGTTTATTAGGAAAAAAGCATGTGGATAGACACACGTGGGGGGGCTTAGAGAAAGGGTTGTGCCCTTAGAATAGTTCAAATCATTTATATGGGGCAATTCTTCCAGATTTTCTCTGACCAGTTATCTTGCTTTGCCTAGCTCTGAGTCCCTATTTGGTCTAACTCAGGGCCCTCCCCTGCATGTGTGCACATCTTTTAGCCAAAATGGATTCCAGCACAAGGGATTCTGGGAAGAAGAATATATTACGGTCTGGCGCCTCCTCCCTTCTGTGACCTCTGAGGAACCTTTCTGCATATGCATAGTTTGGGAGGTCTCCTTGACCTCAAGCATGAGAAATATGTGGTTTCTTTGTATTCTATCAAAGTGGGACTCAGCTCCTTCTCCCTCCTGCCATTATCTTTATCATGGAGTCTCTGTCCACAGGGGACAGGTTACAGCTGCTCAGTGTGGGACCCAGGCTAAGGACCGTCTTTCGAGGGTAGATATAGGAGTATCTGTAAGGTCACTAATTTGGCAGACTTTTGTTTATAGTCATGTAGTAGTCTTTTTATGGGATTCCCAGTGACTCAGTGGTTAAGAATCTAACTGTAATGCAGGAGATGCAGGAAACACGGCTTGATTACTGGGTCAGGAAGATTCCTTGGAGGACGGCATGGCAACCCACTCCAGTATTCTTGCCTGGAGAATTCCAAGGGCAGAGGAGCCTGGCGGGCTATAGTACATGGGGTCTCAGAGTCGGACATGACTGAAGCAACTGAGCCCAGCAGTAGTCTCTTCAGGGTATAAAGACAATTCAGAAAAAGGATTAGTAGAATGAATACTCAAGTAAAGAAAGATAGAGGGGAGTAGTAGGAATCGTGTCAGTCTTACAGTCCTTTGATTTAGGTATCTATTATGTCTTCAATTTTTCACTAGCCATTTGTGATGAATCTTTCAATAAAGCTGTTTTGGAATTTTGAATCCTTTTCGAGGCTTTTGCATGTCAGTTAAAATAAGTGTCCCATTCTGTTTGTTTGATTTGGTAGTCCTTGCTTTCAAGTAAACTTCTTAAATAATCTTTTCTAATTGGAATGCTCCTCTGCATGGCCATTGTATTTCTAGGTTGTCTTTGTGATATTTCGACATTTTTGTAGATATCTACAGCTTTTGGAAGGGCTTCCCAAATGCTCAAGTGGTAAAGAATCTGCCTGCCAATGCAGGAGGCATGAGAGACTTGGGTTCGATCCCTGGGTTGGGAAGATCCCCTGGAGGAGGTTATGGCAATTCACTCCAGTATTCTTGCCTGGAGAACCCCATGGACAGAGCAGCCAGGTCGGTTACAGTCCATGGAGTCACAAAGAGTTGAACTCGACTAAAGTGACTAAGCATGGATGCAAACACAGCTTTTGGAACCATAGTTCTTAGCTGTAAAGTAAGCAGGTATGCTGGAAGATAGCATGCTCAACTCTTTAGAACTTAAGGATCTCATTTTTTTAGCTAAGCTTTAGGTTTCTCTGGACCAAACTCATACCTAAGAGAGAAATACCATTGAGTTGGGGATTATGTGATGTTTTACAGTGTACCTCATTGCATGGAAACTTTCTTGAGGTTGCAGGTGACCTAGTGTCAATCTAACCCTTTCTGTGACCAACTTATCCTAACACAGGAGTCTTATATGGCAAGTGTTCTAATGGCTTTTAAGGGCTTAATGTGTGTTAGTCACTCAGTTATGTCTGACTTTTTGTGACCCCATGGACTGTAGCCTACCAGGCTCCTCTGTCCATGGAATTCTCCAGGCAAGAATACTGGAGTTGGGTGAAGGGTTGCCATTCCCTTCTCCAGGGGATCTTCTCGACCCAAGGATTGAATCAGGGTCTCCCACGTTGCGGACAGATTCTTTACTGTGTGAGCCACCAGGGAAGCCCTTTAGATGCTTGGCATCTACCAATTTTTTAGCTTTTGGTTTTCAAGATTCCCAATAGCAATAGCTTTACTAGGTGTGCACTGTAATACACCAGCAGTAATCAAAGAGATGTTACAATTTAATGAACTGAGCCAAAGTGATTTTGGTTTTCAGACTACTATTAGCAGATATCTCAGTTTGTCAGGAAAAAATTTGAAATTGACAATTGCATTAACTGTTGGTCTTAAGTATATTATGACGCCATAATATACTCCAAGTTCATTAAATTATGACCTTTATTTCAAAGTCAGTGATTTGTGTGGATTAACATAAATAAACAAACAGAAAACATTATATGCCATTTACTTGGCAGCAATATCTCTGTGTACTTAATGATCATAGACAATCACCCAGTGGAAAGTGCATTGCTGTTAGTGAAAATGTAATACATTATTCCAGAGCAGTCTATCTGTGCAGATGCAAAATGTAGAGTAGGGCTTCCCAAGTGGCTCAGTGTTGAAAAATTCTCCTGCCAATGTAAGAGACTTGGGTTTGATCCCTGGGTTGGGAAGATCTCCTGGAGAAGAAAATGGCAACCCACTCCAGTATTCTTGCCTGAGAAATCCCATGGACAGAGGAGCCTGGTGGGCTACATTTCATGGGGTCCCAAAATGTCGGGCACGACTTAGTGACTAAACAATAACAAAATGTAGAGTAGCTACTGTGGATTGACATAGGATTAGTTTCCTGAATATTTTCATGTCTTTTACTTTATAATGATGCTGGAGAAACTTGAGAGATATTTCGTCCTGATATATAGGAATAAGCACTGTTACTTGGGGATTATGTAATATCTGTAATAAAATATCATTAAATGAGTTTTGAATAAATACTTTGGCCTTGGTCATTAAAGACACAACTAAATAACTTTAGTAGTTTTGAAGGTGAGCAAGAATGAAGATACTTTAAAAATTAAGATTTGCGTTATAAAATAACTCTGGATCCATGTTGAAATGTAAGTAAGCCTAATATGGAGACTTAATTTCAATCTTCAGTGACATTACCTCTGACCATACCTGTCTTAAAAGGATCTGAGATACTAGGCAGTTTCCCAAACTTGGGGTCCACCTTATTCTTTCCTTCTCAAAAAATTTTCCTACCTGGAATTCAGTCTGTTTGTTGCTGTTTCTTTTTCTTTTTGCTTTGATAACCACTTTCACATTTGTTTGTTTTTTTTTCCTGGTCCATTTTCCAGCCTCCCAGAATCAGTTATACCTCAAGAGTATACCATTTCTTTTCCTTTTACATTAAACATTTACCCACTGTCATGAGCATTCTCTTGTATGGATTACCTTCATTCACACATTGTTACCCATCTGCCTAGATGCTCACGCCAGGGTGCTGAAAACCTCAGGTGGTTCTGTTAATAGAACATTGTATTTTCTTTGGTAGATTCATGATTCCAAGCTACTTTTTATTCTGATAATTAATTCATGTTTTGATGAACACCTGTTGAACATACTCAAACGTATTCAGAACCACAGCTGGTTTTTCCATTTTCATTGTACTTAAAATCTCTATCGCAAAAAAAAAAAAAAAATAGAGAGAGATGTTATCATAAACTCGTCAATAGAAGGTCTTGTGTGGACTTCCAACAATTCCCAATGTGGCAATGGGGAAAAGATTAAACAAAAAGACCCCAACAAAAGGGGACTGCAGACTGGGATTTCAATTAAAAGTGTAATTGCAGACTGAACCATCAGGAGATGCCAATGTGAAATCTGGAGTCTTAACCAAGGGCTGGGATTCTAATCATTTGGGGAATTACTGACTGAACCAAGGACTAGGGGCATGGGTTCTGGGTGGAACTGTCTCCTAGCTTAAGCTAAGCTGCCCTGGACTGGAAAGCCAATTAGATCAGGAGCTCAATGCAAAGATAGCAGAAGTCAAAACTGAGAGGAGCTTACCTACAGCTCTTGGAGATGGTGAGGAGGACAGAGAACTCAAAGGGTTCATGGGTATCAGGATCTGTGTTTCTCATCATCCCTGAAGCCATCAGAAATTTCCTTCAAATCCCACTGCTGCCACCAGTATTGTTAAAACAAAATTCAACCAAGTGAATTTTAAAATCTTGTTGACTTTAGTCAATGATTTATGAATGGGGCAGCATCCCATTTAGCAGACAGAAAGGAGCTCCAAGGAACTGTACAAAATAAAAGATTTTTATAGGCAGAAAGGAGCAGGACAAGAAATTTATATTAGCAAAAAATGGATTGGTTGTGGCAAGGTCACCTTCCTCTATGGGACACAGGGTCTATTAGACAGATTACCTCACTAGTGCTGCCCAGGTAATTCCTGATTGACTGGTTTAAGATTCCATTCTTGGGAGAAGCTGAAACTGTAATTAAGTTAAGTATTAAGTCTTGGTTTAATGATGTGGGGCATAGCAAAAGTGACTCCATTTTGGGCCTTTTGTCTATTTATTAACAGTAGTGATCAATTTCTGCTAATCCAAATTATATCTGCTAGTACTTTAGTGTGTGTGTTTTGCAGCTGTTTTGAGGTTGTTTGAATCAGTGTACAGTAGACAGGGAAAGTATTACAATTACGTAATTTGTGTATAGAAAGTATAACATTTTCCGAACTACCAGGAAGAAATATATAGCCATCCCTTTGAGGTTTACTTTACTTTCAGAGAAAATTTGAAGCTAACAAATGTAAATAGGCTGTGCTCACTTCTCATCACAAATTACTAATCTGAAACACAGGAAATCAGCAAGACACTATTTATTCTTTCCTTTTGGTACCAGGAACATCTTACAGAGAATTTGGGTAAATTGTGCTCTCTCAAAGAAAATCAAGAAGAAATTGAATGATTAATTAATGTTTATTAATAACCTATTCTGGGCTGTGTTACAAAGTATTCAAAGTAAATATAAATTATAGACCATGCCCTCAGTGGGCTTAAACCTCATTGAGAATACATACAGAAACAGCAAAGTATGATCCCAATGTGAAGCTTTTGATAAATACTAAAGAAATCGTATGGGCAAGAGTTTGGTAAATTTTTCTGTAAAGAACAGATAGTAATTATATTAGGCTTGCTTTTTATATGGCTCAACTCAAGTCAGTTAACTCAAGTCTGCTCTTATGGAGAGAAAGTCACTGTAGACAATTATAAATAAATGGCTGTGGCTGTGTTCCAATAAAATTGTATCTACCAAAATAGATGGCAGGCTGAATTTGGAAGGAGGATGCCTTGCTAACTTCTAGTACAGACACTAAGTAGTGTGGGTATTCAGAGAACTGAGAGGGTTTAACAGTGCGTAGAAAGAGAAGTCTGTGCAGTAGGAGGAGATTGAAGACTAAGTAGGAATTAGGTAGAGAGGTGTATTCTTGGTGGGAACACAGTGTAAACAAAAGCCATTTGTAATAAAAAGGTTTTGTGTTAGGGTGGGTGGGAGTAAAAATAGTAAAAATTGAGCTTCTCTATGAAAGCACCCCAAGAGAGAAGGGCATTTTCACTCTAGTATGTAACTGCTGAGAGATTAAATGCACAATTTAGGCCCTGGGATGCATATTCCTAAAGCCATGATGTCCAGCTTAGTTCATTTTGCCCTTCCACCAAGCAATAATTCTAACCTATCTCTTTCTGCAGAATTGGCATTTTAGGCCCCAGGGTGGGGGCTGTCAGCCCACGAGGAAGAATGAAATTTGGTGTATGAGTAGATGGGATAGTTCCTTGGTGATGTTTTCTCGATGTGGTAGAGAGTTGCATGGCAATATGAGAAACTGGGGTAGTTCTGAATGTCTGTGTCTCCGACAACACAAGCTCCCAGCAGCTCAGATGGTAAATAATCCACCTGTGAAGCAGGAGACACAGGTTTGATCCCTGGGTTGGGATGATTCCTTGGAGAAGGAAATGGCAACCCACTCCAGTTTCTCCAGTATTCTTGCTTGGAGAATTCCATGGATAGAGGAGCCTGGTGAGCTATGGTCCACGGGGTTGGAAAGAGTAGGACATGACTGAGAGATTAACACTTTCACATTTTATATGTCAAAGGGTGGTATTTCTTCAAGTGTACTAATCAGACCACTAGTCTGGCCGGATGATTCCAGAAAAAGAGGGTTCTGTGGTAAAAACTGTACTTCCTTTTAGAGATTGACTAGGTCCACTGGTAAATTAAAGTGTATGAGAAGAACTGTTGCAAAGCAATCTGTTTAACTTATAATAACCATAAATTTGCCAAACATTTGACTACAGAAACTTTTCCCATGGAACATCTATGAACATCTCACGGAATTCATTTTGGAAAGTGCTTTAGGGAAACAAATGTGGAAATAAATATTGCTAACAGTTACTAGTAGAGGCTTCAAGTTAACATCAAAGACAAAGTGGGTGATGAGAAAGAGAGAAAATTTTTAAAACTCAGATGACTCTTGAGAAATGTAAGTATGGGGTAGAATTTAGCCTTCTTATTAATTTGTATTAATACCCATTTGAACTCTTCCCAGGGCTTCCCAGATGGTACTCTGGTGAAGAATTCACCTGGCAAGCAGGAGACTCGGGTTCGATCTCTAGGTCAGAAAGATCGCCTGTAGTAGGAAAGGGCAACCCACTCCAGTATTCTTGCCTGGGAAACCCTATGGACAGAGGAGGCTGGCAGGCTACAGTCCATGGGATTTCAAAGAGTCAGACATGACTGAGCACACACACACATACACGCACACACACATTTGAACTCTTGTCCTAACCTACTGCAATATTCTAATTTCAGGTGAACAGGAGTACTAAAATGCTGAGATAACATCACAAAAAATGTGGAGCAGAATATTTAAATTTATTTTTTTCTTCTTTTTGTTGCTCTTGATATTAAACTTCTGGCTGTGTTCCCTTCTTGCTGGTCCTTCTGGAGCCTTTATTTGACTGAAAGCATGAAAATGATTATCATCTGGAACTATTCATGACAGGCAGAACTGAGTTTAGAGGGAAAACAAACATATGATTAGCAAGTACATAAACACTCCATCAGGGCCCAACTCCTCTCCTCTGTAGAGCAGAGGAAGAGCTGTGCAGAGGAGCGAGGCAACCAAGAATTTTGTTGAAATATCTAGATTCACTGGGAAATTCTGTGCAATTTGCTGCAAACAAGTCAGACATTACAATCTAATTAAACGTAACCCTATGTTGAAGTAGCTCTAGTTAGCATTTCATTTCAAAGCATTTTCTTTTTTCCTCTATATGCTTCTGAAACATCCTAATTTTATCCATTGTATTGCTATATGGTTTTGTCATCTCATTCACTTGGTATGTATTTATTAAGTATCTACTATACAAGTACTGGGCTTCCCTAGTGGCTCAGTGGTAAGGAATCTGCCTGCAGTTTAGGAGATGCAGGAGACACAGCTTGATCCCCGGGTCGGGAAGATCCCCTAGAGGAAGGCATGGCAACCCACTACAGTATTCTCGCCTGGAGAATCCCATGGACAGAGGAGCCTGGCAGGGTATAGTCCATAGTGTGGCAAAGATTTAAGGATCTAACAGAATACATGACTGAAGCAACTGAGCCCACAAACATACAATAAGTACTAGTAAATCAACAAAGAATTTGACATGATCCTTATCACTGAGAAACTGATACTCAACATGGGGAGAAACACCCAGAAGCTAATAAATGCAATCAAGGGTTTAGATGCTATTGTGAATATCTATATAGGGATAGGGGATGCAGTTGTCAGTTCTACCTGAAAATTCCAGAAGTGTCATATAAAGGATGGTCTCAGGACAAATCTGAAAAATTTGGATATATATCAGAAAGTTAGGTATTGACATCAGCTGTTGGTTAGTTCCATGTGAAGGATGATTAGCAAATCCTTAGATCCGCTCCATTGCTATACTATCTTACAGTTGAAAATATCGTACCATCAGAGATCTTCAGACTGGAGCATGTGAACTCAGGTGAGGGGCATTCCAGATGATCCACTAGAGTGTAGAAAAGAAATGCCAGAACTTTAAAAATTTTTACTTCATCTCTTTGCAATTTCTATTTTTAAGTTTTAAGATGTGCATATGAATGTCATTGTATATGTTTATAATTTATAAATACACATATTTGGGGGGCATGGTGCAGATTTTTTGCTTATGGCATGCAGTATCCAAAGACTTGTAGACCAGTTGTATTTGTTGTTCGTCTATGAAGTGGTTGCAGATAACTTAGGTTTTGTCTTTTTTGTTCAATAGACTATTCCTTACCATCTTCTTAGACATTAATTTTTTTCCTTTTAGTGATAATAACACACTATTTTATGCCTCTACCATGTTCCAGGTTCTGAACTAGGCACTTTGCATAAATTGCTTCAGTTAAATTTTATAATCATCCTAATAAGACTGGGAAAACTATCCCAGTCTGTGGTTGAAAAAGTAAGGAGCATAGAAGTTTAGTAATTTCCTTCATATTAGAAAGTGGCAGAATCAGGGTTGAAATTATATGTAGTCTGACTTAAATGCCAATGTGTTGAACAATTAACAGTTGTCTTTTCAAGAACAATAAAAGTAAATTACTAATGTGCTTTCTTTTTTTATTTTTTGCTGGAGATGGTAGAAATTAAGAATTTATTGCCTTTGGCAACTATAATTTTTCTATGAAAATGTGTATTCTGTGAGCAAATGAGAACTCTGATGCTTATTATTCAGACTTTTATACTTACATTTGATTTTTGAAACTATATCTCTTCTTTGACATAGAAAGAATTATCCACCTCTAGTTATTTATTATAAATAAAACATTTATTTAGTACTTAATATGTGTCAGATACTGTAAAAAATATTTTCCATAACATCAAGTCGCCAGCCAACTAACAATTTAGACTAATAGCTAGTAGGTGATGAAATCAAAATTCAAACCCAGGTAGTCTCTTTGACTTTGGATCCCATGCTGTTAACCATTAGGTTGTGTTCCCTCCCACAACACAATGTCCATCATTGTATTCCATTCCCTGCGGTAATAAATCCATGAAGAATGGGGTTCAATAAATACCATGTATCCAATAAAAATGCTAACTGTACAGTACTGGTTTCCTGGAGTCTCCATAACAAATTACCACATACTTGGTGACTTAATAGGAATTTATTATCTCACTGCTCTGAAGGTCAGAAGTCCAAAATCAAGGTACCACCAGGCTCAGAGTCCCTCTGAAGGCTCTAGGAGAGTATCCTTCTTTGCTTCTCCCAGCTTCTGGTGGCCTCAGGTGCTGCTTGGCTTGAAGCTGCACCCATCCAATCTTTAATTTCATTTTCATAGGGCCCTCTCCTTGTCTCTCTCTGTGTCTAACTCTCCCTCTCCTTTTCCTTGGATTTAGGGCCCAGTCATTGGATTTAGGGCCCATCCTAAGTCCAGGATGATTTCATCTCTAGACCCTTAACTAATTAAATTTGCAAAGACACCATTTCCCACTAAGGTTACATTCTGAGGTTTTGTGTGTTAGTCGCTCTGTTTTATCCAACTCTTTGTGATCTCATGGCCTCTTCTGTCCATGGAACTCTCCAGGCAAGGATACTGGAGTAGGGTAGCCATTCCCTTCACCAAGGGATCTTCCTGACCCAGGGATTGAACCTGAGTCTCTGGCAATTACAGGTGGATTCTTTACCATCTGGGGCTTCCCTCATAGCTCAGTTGGTAAAGAATCTGCCTGTAATGCAGGAGACCCCAGTTCGATTACTGGGTCAGAAAGATCCACTGGAGAAGGAATAGGAAACGCACTCCAGTATTCTTGGACTTCCCTTGTGGCTCAGCTGGTAAAGAATCCACCTGCAATGTGGGAGACCTGGGTTCAATCCTTGGGTTGGGAAGATCCCCTGGAGAAGGGAAAGGCTACCCACTCCAGTATCTTGGCCTGGAGAATTTCATGGACTTTATAGTTCATGAGGTTGCAAAGAGTCGGACACAACTGAAGGACTTTCACTTCACTTCTTTAACATCTGAGCCACTTTCTGGGTAGACATTAATTTAGGGGGAACACTACTTAACTCACTATACTAATTGAAACCTATATTTATTGAAATATAACATGATATATTGTTTGTTTTGTTGTTTAATTGCTCAGTCATATCTGACTCTTTTGAGACATCATGGACTGTGGCCCACCAGTCTCCTCTGTCCATGGGATCTCCCAGGCAAGTGTACTAGAGTGGGTTGCCATTTCCTTTTTCGGGGAACTTCCCAACCCAGGGATCAAACCCAAGTCTCCTGCATTGGCAGGTGGATTCTTTACCTCTGAGTCACCAAGGAAGCCCATATATTATTGAGAATCAGTCAGTCAGTTCAGTTATTCAGTCGTGTCTGACTCTTTGAGACCCCACGAACCACAGCATGCCAGGCCTCCCTGTCCATCACCAACTCCTGGAGTCCACCCAAACCCATGTCCATTGAGTCAGTGATGCCATCCAACCATCTCATCCTCTGTCGTCCCCTTCTCCTCTTGCTCTCAATCTTTCACAGCATCAGGGTCTTTTCAAATGAGTCAGCTCTTCTCATCAGGTGGCCAAAGTATTGGAGTTTCAGCTTCAACATCAGTCCTTCCAATGAACACTCAGGACTGATCTCCTTTAGGATGGACTGGTTGGATCTCCTTGCAGTCCAAGGGACTCTCAAGAGTATTCTCCAACACCACAGTTCAAAAGCATCAATTCTTTGGCACTTAGCTTTCTTTATAGTCCAACTTTCACATCCACAGATGACTACTGGAAAAACCATAGCCTTGACTAGATGGATCTTTGTTGACAAAGTAATGTCTCTGCTTTTTAATATGCTATCTAGGTTGGTCATAACTTTCCTTCCAAGGAGTAAGTGTCTTTTAATTTCATGGCTGCAATTACCATCTGCAGTGATTTTGGAGCCCAGAAAAATAAAGTCAACCACTGTTTCCCCATCTATTTGCCATGAAGTGATGGGACCAGATGCCATGATCTTAGTTTTCTGAATGCTGAGCTTTAAGCCAACTTTTTCACTGTCTTCTCTCACTTTCATCAAGAGGCTCTTTAGTTCTTCACTTTCTGCCATGAGGGTGGTGTCATCTGCATATCTGAGGTTATTGATATTTCTCCCGGCAATCTTGATTTCAGCTTGTGCTTCATCCAGCCCAGCATTTCTCATGATGTACTCTGCATATAAGTTAAGTAAGCAGGGTGACAATATACAGCCTTGACATACTCCTTTTCCTATTTGAACTGTTCAACTTCAGCTTCTTCAGCATTACTGGTCAGGTCATAGACTTGGATTACCGTGATATTGAATGGTTTGCCTTGGAAATGAACAGAGATCATTCTGTCGTTTTTGAGATTGCATCCAAGTACTGCATTTCGGAATCTTTTGTTGACTATGATGGCTATTCCATTTCTTCTAAGGGATTCCTGCCCACAGTAGTAGATATAATGGTCATCTGAGTTAAATTCACCCATTCCAGTCCATCTTAGTTTACTGATTCCTAGAACGTCAATGTTCACTCTTGCCATTTCCTGTTTGACCACTTCCTATTTGCCTTGATTCATGGACCTAACATTCCAGGTTCCAATGCAATATTGCTCTTTACAGCATTGAACCTTGCTTCTATCACCAGTCCCATCCACAGTTGAGTGTTGTTTTTGCTTTGGCTCAATCCCTTCATTCTTTCTGGAGTTGAGAACCAATGAAAACCCATTAAATTGCAGCATGCCTAACATGATTTCATTATTATAAAAATATATGCGAACACATTTGTACACATACATAGAAATATATAGAAGGGTATCCACCAAAATGTTACTATTGATTATCTCTGTGTAGTAGGATTGTGGGTGATTTTGTTTTTCTCTCAATCATTTTCTATACAGTCTGAATGTTTTGCTATGGAGAAAAATCATCAGAAGAGCAATTTCTAGTTTTTTAGAATAAAAATTCCCAAACATTTTAATGACTGAGTATGAAACTCTATTGGTCAAATACTTTTGATGATTACAGAAAATCACTTGGGGGGGGTAATCATTGGAAAGGATTTTGCTTTTTGTTTGCACAGAAAAAACATTTATCAGCTCTTCCCGTGTTCCTAACCTCAAGTTCTTTTCATCCCCACCCCGACTGCACCGCATTGACTACAAAAAGCCTCTAAACCCAGCTTTTTCCTTCTTGGTTATGGTCATACATCTTTTCCATCCATAGAGTCTTCAGATATTAGCTAAAGGGTTTTTAAAGTCTTTTACAGTGGGAATCAATACCCCTTTAATTTTTCCCTGGGCAAAACCTCATGTTCCCACCAATATTGTGACTCGAAGGACTGTGTCACACTTCTTTGTCTTCACATATTATGGTTGCCTATCTCTGAACACGCAGAAGTCAGCTAAGAAAACATGTGGTTATCTGAAAGACTAATTTCTCCACATAAAGAGACCTTTTAAAAATAAATGTTTAGTTCCTATAATTGCCTAATGTTTTATGAGAAACTGAAATGCTTTCCCCAGTATATCTCTTTTGTATTTGCAGCATATCTGCTTGCTGCTTCTCTCAACATGTTAGTTGCTGACCCATTGCTGTTAGCTGTTTGGATGCGATTGATATCTACTTGCTATCTCTGAAGTCAGAGTTTCAATCCCTTAGGATGTTCAGACTATTTTTGTCATCACCTTTGCAATTTTCTTTCATTTTTGCAACATAAAAAAACCTTGGGACGCTCTTAAAATTGAGAGTAGTATTGAGGATATAAACAGATTCACATAGTCAAATTTGGGCTTCCCAGGTGGCTCAGTGGTAGAGAAGAGAGCCACGGGTTCCATCCCTGGGTTGGGAAGATCCTCTGGCATAGGAGATGGCAACCACTTCAATATTCTTGCCTGGAAAATTCCAAGGACAGAGGAGCCCAGTGGACTACAGTCCATGGTCTCGCAAAGTCAGACATGACTGAATATGCATGCATGTATGTATGTATAGTCAAATTTACTACAAGGTCCTTACCTGTCTAAGAACCCTTTGAGGGCACAAATTGGGTGTTCTTCCTTCTTATACTCCCATGCTTGTACCCAGTCTGGCCCATAGCACTCACTAAATGAGCCTGCTTATATGGCTTCCAAGACTTTAGACTTCCCATCAGTCCCATTAGGCTGAAACTCAGAATATTCTTTTTCTATCAGGGATGGACAGTGATATACCTGGCAGAGCATGAGATGGGAAAAAGGCCAGTATATTCTCCTTATCCTGCTTCTGATATGCAAATTTGTCCCTGGGATACAGGCCATGTCTTGGCCCTCAGCTCTGGGCACACTTGCTTTCACGCTGTGATTTAGAGATGCAAAATGTTGAGCAATGGGAGAAGGAGTTTCTTCAGTGAGTATGAAAAGGATTAAACATCAAATATATAGCATTAGCTCCCTATCTATCCCATCTGAATCATCAACCATGCAAAGCAAGTAGAACAACCTCTCTATCTCCAGGCCCCCATTACTGCACATTCTTTTTTTTTTTTAATTCATTTATTTATTTTAAATGAAACAAAGACGAATATTTTTAATGATAAAAGGTACAATTCACAAAAAAGATAGACATCATAAACCATTAGACACCTTAACAACAAAGAAACAAAGATACATAAAGCAAAAATCAGAAGAACTATACAGGAAAAGAAAAAATATATAATCATAATGAGACATATTAACATTTCTCTGAGAATATTTTATCAAGCCCTGCACATTATTTAGAAGGACACAGTGTGTAGACCCTGTGACCAGAAAACCCACCACATATAGAGCCAGACCATATCAATGAACCCCACCGATCCCTGGGAGCCATGCTGTGATTGACTGTATTTATTACTTGATGATAGTGTGTTGAGCGGAGAGGTCAAGGATGTGTGTGTGTGTGCTAGTCGCTCATTTGGGTCCAACTCTTTGCGACTCCATGGGCTGTTTCCCTCCAGGCTCCTATGTCCATGGAAATTTCCAGGCAAGAATACTGGAGTGGGTTGCCATTGCCTCCTCCAGGGGATCTTCCCCACCCAGGGATTGAACCCATGTCTTTTGCATCTCCTGCATTGGCAGGTGAATTCTTAACCATTGCGCCACCTGGGAAGCCTGAAGTTGAAGATAGCTAGGGCTAAATGGACTCAGGGTTTCTGAAAAGTGGGCACAAATACTGCAACTCTTTTGTCCTGCAGAAACCTTGGGAAACCCAGAGGAACTTTGGTTTATACATTGGGGGCAGCTGCTGCCTCAATGCAAGGTGTGATACCTTTAGCAGAGGTAGAAAACCAAGTTCACATGTAGAGACAATGCTCTGCCCCTTTTCCAAACCATATAAAAGATTGAGTGCTGAAGCTGGCTGAAAGTTCATTTTGCGATTACTGGCATGACTGAGCTTGGCACTATTTTAGCAATTGTCTCTCAGAGAAGGGAGGTAACATTGGTTAAAACGGAGTACCAATCACAGGGTGATTCCATCCAGAATAGCCCTCAGGATAAGGTTAGAAGTAGAACACACCTCTGTGCTAAAATAATAAAAGCAGTTGAGGCAATCGGGATGCCGAATTATTGAACGACATTCTGCATAATTATTGGAGCAGGAAAGAAATGCTTGTATTGTTTGCATCATTTATTGCTTTTAAAGAAAAGAAGCTAAAAAAAAATGATAAAGTCAGATGTAAAATTTCTGTTTCAAGATTCCCAGTTGAAACTGATAGATTCCTGTTCAACAGAAAAGATATTTTCCAAAAAATAAAATAAAATCTTATTGCAAAAATACCAGAATTGCAAAGGAGGGAAGAAAAGTAACCTCAGATCTGAGAGAAATATCAATCTTCCAAGTCCATTATCCAAAGACCTTGTACATCAATACTTGATTTGAATTATGGAGCTGGGTTGTACCTTCATTTACATGGTATTTCCCCAAGTAGCCAGGTAATATCAATACCTTGCATTTATATGACGATCATCTTCCCAGATGGCTTCATTAAATTGTGTGTTTTATGAGACCCACTTTCTGAAGTGTGGTCATCTCTGAATGAGAATGATGCTCCCAGGTAACTCGGGGCAAGGGAAAAATCGTGTTTTGCATTTATGTGTCTTTCTATCAGTGATCATAAAAATCTTCAGTTAGCAAGCATTTCCTGAGCATCTGCGTGGGCATAGCTGGAGATGAGGCTCTGTATAGTAACAAATGGAAGATTAAAAGGTGTGCTCCCAATGCTCCTATACTTCAGTCTCTATTAAGGACAATTTTTCTGTTTCATACATGTGAAAACTTGAGCCCAGAGAAGTTTAGAGAATTGGCAGAGATCATTTGGTATATTTTTCCAGAAATGATAATCCTTATTTCCAGGTTCTTACTCCAGGATGTGAGTAGCTTTGATAATAACATCTAAAAATGTGTATAATATTTCAAGATGCATTTAAGTGGAAAGGTTAAAGCTTGGATTTTACTTAAAGAAGAAAAGACCAGCACTGAAAAAGAAAAATTAAGGCTCTCTTATGTTGTTAACATAAATTACAAATATTATTAAGTATCAAGACTGTGATAATTGCTTTGAGAGGACAAAAGAAAGGTAAGATTTCAACTCTGAAGAGCTTGGCTGACTTTGGAAGTAAACTATTGCCTATACGTGGTTTCAAGGAAAGTAAAGGTTTCAAGCAAACAGGAAACCTGTTGACTTATCTCACTACTTTGTAAAATTGCAAGTATGCCCATCACTTTATGACAAATAGGAGGGGGAAAAGTGAAAGCAGTGACAGATATTCTTCTCTTGGGCTCCAAAATCATTGCGGACAGTGAAATTAGAAGATGCTTGCTTCTTGGAAGGAAAGCTATGCCAAACCTAGACAGTGTATTAAAAAGCAGAGACATCACTTTGCCAACAAAGATCTGTATAGTCCAAGTTATGTTTTTCCAGTAGTCATGTATGTAGAGCTGACCATAAAGAAGAGCTGGGCCATAAAGAAAGCTGAGTGCCAAAGAACTGATGCTTCTGAAATGTGGTGTTGGAGAAGACTCTTGAGAGTCTCTTGGACAGCAAGGAGATCAAACCAGTCCATCTTAAAGGAAATCAACCCTCAATATTCATTGGAAGGGCAGATGCTAAATCTGAATCTCCAATACTTTGACCACCTGATGCAAAGAGCTGACTCATTGGAACACACCCTAATGTTGGAAGAGATTGAGGGCAGAAGGAGAAGGGGGCAAGAGAGGATGAGATGGTTGGATAGCATCACTGACTCAATGGGCGTGAGTTTGGGCAGACCCCTGGAGTTAGTGGAGCACAGAGAAGCCTGGTGTGCTGCAGTCCATGGAGTCACAAAGAGTCAGACACAGCTTACTTACTGAACAGCAACAACAACTAGGAGAAATAACATGTTAAACCATGCCCAGCATAATGTTTGGCACACGGCAACCACTCCGTAAGGATTAGGAATTTACCTTGTGTGGATAAATTTACCATATCCTTTCTTGAGAACTTAGGTTTTAGTAAGTTTGGAGGGGAAGTACGGTTGTGAGCAGAGAGGGTAGGAGTTATGGGTACCAAAGAAGGGAAGAAGAAATAGACAAGGGTAAAATGAAAGCAGAAAAGAGAGTCTATGGTACTGGGAAAACCTTGTCTTCCTTATAATTTCTCTCAGGGACTGCGTTGATGTATAGTGTACTGCACATCTGGAGATATGAGGATAAGAGATTATTATATTTAAAATACTTACAAGATCATACATCACAGTAGGAATTCCAACTCTAATACTGATCTCCTTGGTATCTGGGGCAAGTTGCTTCACTTAGCTGTGTCTTAGGCACCTCATCTGTTAAACAAGGAGATAGACTGCATGTGTACTGTGCTGTGCTCAGTCGTGTTGACTCTGTGACCCCATGGACCGTAGCCTGCCAGGCTCCTTTGTCCATGGGATTCTCCAGGTAAGAATACTGGAGTGGGTTGCTGTGCCCTCCTCTAGGGGATCTTCCTGACCCAGGGATTGAATCCACATCTCTTACGTCTCCTGTGTTGGCAGGTGGGTTCTTTACCACTAGCGTCACATGGGAAGCCCTAAGGGGATAGATTAAATGATTGCTAAGATACTTTTCTGTATATAGAATTCTGGTTTTCTATATAAATTAGAATATGGGACCATTTAGAACAAGAAGTAGGTGAGTGATTGTCCTGATGATTACTGAGCTTGATAAAAAAAAAAGGGGTAATGTTAAAACCAAAGATCTAGTGAATTTTTCTTAATATACTACTACAACCTGTTCAATGCTCAGTCTCCTGATCAAAATATATTGGATTCTATACTGTCAACCTTAAAAAGACCTTATCTAACTTCAGATGCATTTAGAATAATGGAGGATTTATGTTTGAGGTTTCTTTTTTTTTTTCTGCTTTCCTAAACTGGGATGTTCAGCGATGTCTAACTGTGGTTCTCTCAGTTAGTAATAAAGATTTAAAAATTCTATAGCTAAAAATAAATAATCTACAGAATATTCTCAATTTCCAAAACTTTTCCCACAAAGTAAAGATGTTAAATTATATATTAAAATTATTAGTGCTAAAAGAATTCAGAAAGTAGAAGGATTATAATAGTTATAGGTAATCAGGAAAACCTTCAAAGAAGAAATGGGGCTAAAAGTTTGACCTCGAGGACGTTTATGGGTGGAACTGTTGGAAGAAGAGAATTTTAAGAGTATCTTACAAACAGCAGGATTTCCAAATGCAGGCCTAAGGCCGATTCTGGTCCAAGATGAAGTTTTTACTAATTGTGACTACTAAAAAACATCAAGGGCAATGTAATGAGTGTGTCTGAAAACTAAATATAAGCAATTTAGAGGACTCATTTTGAGCCAGTGTCTTTCCCTTGTTTGGTGTTATACTTCGTGGCAGCTTGATGGTAAAGAAGCATTGAAACATGTATATTATCATATGTGAAACAGAACACCATTCCAGGTTCGATGCATGAGACAAATGCTCAGGGCTGGGGCAATGGGATGACCCAGAGGGATGGGATGGGGAGGGAGGTGGGAGGGGGGGTTCAGGATGGGGAACACATGTAAACCCATGGCTGATTCATGTCAATGTATGGCAAAAACTACTACAATATTGTAAAGTAATTAGCCCCCAACTAAAATAAATAAATTTATTAAAAAAAAAAAAAAAAAGAATCTGCCTGCAATGTGGGAGACCCAGGTTTGATCCCTGGATCATGAAGATCCCCTGGAGAAGGGAATAGCAACCCATTCTAGTATTCTTGCCTGGAGAATTCCATGGACAGAGGAGCCTGGCAGGCTACAGTCTATGAGGTTGCACAGAGTTGGACATGCAAGCAAGAACCCTTTTGTAAAATGACGGTGGTTGTGGGTAGCAGATGATTTTTATTTTGTGAAGTAAGGGCATCAAATTTGGCCTCCATTTGTTGATCTCTCTCTTTCCCTTTGAAATTTTACTGGCCGCTGGATTCCAAAGATCTAGTCACCCCCAGTTAGGTGAGCATTTCCTGTTGTGGCCTTTATCATGAAGTCAAAGTGAAAGTGTTAGTTGTTCAGTCGTGTCAGACTTTGTGACCCCATGGACTGTACCCTGCCAGACTCCTCTGTCCATAGAATTCTCCAGGCAAGAACACTGGAGAGGTTAGCCATTCCCTTCTCCAGGGGTTCTTCCTGACTCAGGGATCAAATCTAGGCCTCCCAAATTGCAGGCAGATTCATTACTGTCTGAGATATCAGGGAAACCTAGTCTTTTTTCCCTGCCTCATATAGACAGAGAGTGAACAGGACAGCTTTCCAGCAGAGGTAAGGACCACTATGTTTTAGAATTTTATTTCCTGTGTTATTGTCATGGCAGTAAAGGCTGAGCAGGCTTAGCCATGATGCTGATAGAGTTAAGCTTGTTATGCTGGACCTAGGACATGTCCCAGGTCTTTCAATGACATAGTATCCTAGAAAACATCAGCTGCTTTGTTGACTTTGACTTTATTTTAGAGCTCCATGCCACGTTGGCAGCAGCAGATCTGCCAGCCTGTTTACCAAAGTCCCTGCTTTGTATTGATTACAAAAAAGAGCTCTTTCACAACTCTTTCTCATTCCATTGATGGAGAACTTCTGATCGTTGGGTTTTATTTTAGTACAGGCATGCAGAATTCCTTCCTCAGAAGCCATTCTTGGGTATTCAAAATGTCCCTTTGTTCTGATATACAGGATGGGACCACTCCCCTAAGCCGCCATGTAAATCTTAATTTCCTTCTGGAGAATACACTTGTGGGGACACTGTGTTTTAGTATAAAACTTTATAGTTTTCTGTTTCTATAGCTGCCCACGTGTCTCCTGGCCCCATACTAAGGAACATATAGGACATTTTACCATCGTCCGAGGGCAGGTGCTGTGAAAAAGGTTCATGAATTTTCTACTTTTAACAGATGTTTTGTTGCATATTTTAATATTAATATTTTTATATGTATTGAATGGGCTTCCCAGGTGGCACAGTAGTAAAGAATCTGCCTCCCAATGCAGGAGATGCCAGAAACGAGGGTTCAATCTCTGGATTAGGAAGAACCTCTGGAGTGGAAAGTGGCAACCCACTCCAGTATTCTTGCCTGAAAAATCCCATGGACAGAGGAGCCTTGAGGGCTACAGTCCATGGGGTCGCAAAGAGTTGGACACAATGAGCACGCATGCAATGCAAAGCAATACATTTGATAGATGGCAAATTCTGTAGTTTTAAAAATCAACTTTTTAAAAATTAAAAAAGAATCTTTGAGCTGATATGGTTGGGGGCAAGGACTTTAGAAGCACAAACTCTGATTTCATGTTTCTCAATTCAAAGATGAAGAAAGGTAAGGTTCAGACTAGGTAGTGACTTGCTCAAGGTCACCCAGCTACTTAGCTGAAGTGCAAGGACTTGCAGTTGATCTAGTGCTCTCTCTCCTACCTCCCTCTAATACCCCATTGGAATTGAAATCATTGCAATAGCCACTGCCAAGTACTTAACAATGGATATATGATGGTGGTCCTTTAAGTCTGTACCAGGGTGGTTTTCAGTTTTTCCCTTCATCAGCACAGCAAAGCAAGGACATCACACTGACTCTAATATTTCATGCTTAGCTCTGGATTCCCTTGGTTTTATATTTCTGACTCTTCTCTCACTTTCTTGTAGGGCTTTATGATTTAATTTCAGCTTATGGCTGGCTTTGGTACCCAGAAGAGGGGTAATTTGTCCTTTAAATTATTCACCCAGGGGAGTGAGTGTTCTTAGAAAGCAAGCAGGGAGATCCCAGAAGCTTTGTTCCCTCCAAGGGATGCACGACACACACTGATACCTCACTCAGTTGTTCTTCCACCACAGTACCTTATCTCCTGTGTTCAGCCCTGGTTCCTATGATACCTTGTATTTCTGCAGAGCTTTTCACATTCACAAATAAAGCAATTTACAGAGTTATTTACACACTGACTAGTGACTAATTATACACCTGTAAGCACTGCAATCACTTTGGACAAGCAGCATTCCTCTACATTAGGTTCCCTTTTGCAAAGTGTCTGCGAGTTATTTGTAGAGAGAAATTGGGGGCAACAGTCTTGGCTCCTACATTCAATTGTTCAGCATAGGGGATTTTATATAATCTAGCATGCACCTCTGGACTGTGCAACTCATGGCTGAGCCAGGGGCTAAAGGGTTACAAAAGAAGAGGAAAAATGGGTGACTGTGACCCTAGTGGATCTTATGAAAATTGCTGATGAAACCAGGTAAAAACTCATGCAAAAACTCACAAAGAATACATGGTGTTATAAAGTCACCTGACAGGGTGTTTTGTACAGATATACATGTGCTGTTTTATGCAGAACAGTAGCACAGGATGGAGGAGATGGTTGTAGTTTACGGTTAAAAGAATAAGAAATAAATAATATTGAGCTACCATTTAATGAGTGTCTTGTTGTTGCTGAGTTGCTAATTGTCGTGTTGCTTGTTGTCGTGTCTGATTCTTTGTGACCCCACAGACTGAAGCACCCAGGCTTCTCTGTACTACTTCCCAGAATTTGCTTAAATTCATGTTCACTGAGTGCCTGGTGGTGGTTTGGTCATTAGCTGCAAAGTTGTGTCCAAATCTTACAAACCCATGGACTGTAGCCCTCCAGGTTCCTCTGTTCATGGAATTCTCCAGGCAAGAATACTAGAGTGGGTTGCCATTCCCTTCTCCAGGGGATCTTCCTGACCCAGGGATCGAACCTGCATCTCCTGCACTACAGGCAGATTCTTTACCATCTGAGCCACCAGGGAAGCCCTCATTGAGTGCCTATCCTGTGCTGAATTCTTCACATGTATTCTTTCATTTAACCCCACTGTCATCCCCATGTAGCACATAAAACTTACTGTTTTACTAAGAAGTAAAATGAAATTAAAAGATGCTTGCTCCTTGGAAGAAAAGCTATGACCAACCTAGACAGCATACTAAAAAGCAGAGACATTATTTCAACGACAAAGGTCCATCTACTCAAAGATATGGCTTTTCCAGTAGTCATGAGTGGATATGATAGTTGGACTATAAAGAAAACTGAGCACCGAAGAATTGATGCTTTTGAACTGTGGTGTTGGAGAAGACTGTTGAGAGTCCCTTGGACTGCAAGGAGATCCAGCCAGTCCATCCTAAAGGAAATCAGTCCTGAATATTCATTGGAAGCACTGATGCTGAAGCTGAAACTCCAATACTTTGGCCACCTGATGCAAAGAACTTACTCATTAGAAAAGACCTTGATGCTGGGAAGGACTGAAGGCAGGAGGAGAAGGGGATGACAGAGGATGAGATGGTTGGATGGCATCACCAACTCAATACACATGAGTTTGAGCAAGTTCTGGGAGTTGGTGATGGACAGGGAAGTCTGGCATGCTGCAGTCCATGGGGTCACAAAGAGGTGGACATGGCTGAGCGACTGAACTGAACTGAAAATTATATTCTCCAGATTACCTGAATAGCTAATAAGGAAGAGTGGGAATTTAGCCCAGGTCTGTTTGTCTCTGACCATGCCGTTATATCTTCCCCATCCTAAGAGAGGGATGACAAGCCTTCACAAGAGACAAATAATCTAGTGTGTATATGTGTGTATGTGGACATGGGTTACACAGACAAAAGAAGGAAAGGATTGGTAGCATTTCCTTCACAGAGATGCCAAGAAAAGGAATTAAATATCAAAGTTTTGGCAACAGAGTGAGGTAGGAGCAATGGAAGTGCTCCTAATAGACTGACCTGGGTTCAGAGGGCCTTTTCTGAATCTAAATAGAAAATAGACAATCAGTCATGTTTAAAGACTAAACAGCAATGTAAGCTTGTAAAATGTTACATGCTAATGTCTGGAATGAAGGGAGCCATGTAAAACATATGATGTCATCAAGAAGGACTTGTCCACTTATGTGAGTGAGGAAGAGCAAATACCTGATGCCTGGGCTCTGCTCACCTGGGATGATGTTTTAAAATCTTGATTGCAAATTTTATGACACTGCTTTTATAGAGAAGTTGAGCCTATGTCTCCTCTCTCCAAATCTGGGCTAACCCTAGTGAGCAGCTGACCAACTGAGTATGGCAGAAGCAATGCTGTGTGACTTAAAGGCAATGCAGTGGCTACCTGGTAGGATACACAGCAATGAATTGTCTGAATACCTGGTGAGGTTGTCAGACCCAAGCGTATCACCCTAAGTAAAGAACCCATTGGCTGAGAAGAAGCATCGCCCCTTGGGAGACCAAAGTGGTACAGTCAAAGGGTTAGGAGCAAAGAGAAAAGTCAAAGTATGAGAACTCTCAGGTCTAAGGAGGCAAGAAGTGAAAGGTAAAAATAAGTCACAGAGTCAGACTGGAAACAGGTCAGGCTGTAGAGTGCAAGCATTCAGGCTTAAGTTATGAGCAACACAGATGTTAAGTGGTTCAGACTGATGTGGTGAGTCATGCAAGGAACATTTTCACAGGTGGCCCAGAAAGGTGACCACAATTTAAGGAGCCTGGTAGACCTAGACATTTACAATGTTAAAAGAGAAAAGGAAGAAAGTAGAACCGCTTATCTGCTTTAATTCCTATGTCTTCTCCAGCTGAAAGATTGTCAGAGAGAGAAGTGTGAGTGTGTGCTCATTCATGTCTGACTCTTTCAAACCCATGGACCATACCCTGCCAGACTCCTCTCTCCATGGAATTTTCCAAGCAAAAATACTGGAGTGGGTTGCCATTTCCTACTCCAGGGGATCTTCCCAACCCAGGGATTGAACCCGTGTCTCTTGAGTACAGAGAGAAGAGAGAGAGAGAGAGAGAGAGAGAGAGAGAAGGGCAGCATTAAATTCATTTAAAAAATAAGGTACCGGAGGAATCTCTAAGAATCTGCAAGTGCTTATTTTTCAAAATACATAGACATTTCATGACATGCATGGTGAGGTGCATTTCTTGGACACTGAAAGAACTTTGGGGGTAAAACAGAGGAACTCTTGTCAATAATATTTGAAGAATCTTGAGAATTAGGGAAGATTGAAAATGGACAATATCCACAGATTGGCCTGACATCTAGGTTAATCTTTTAGAACAAATTATTAAGGTGATGATTTGTAAGCCTTCAGCAAAGAAATCAGCATAAGTTAGTGAAGATGAAGTGATTAGCTTGAATTTCTACATGAATTTACCAGCCTCTAACGATAGCCTCTAAATGTGAACTAGGCATATAGTAGGAAAAGAATTATTTCTGATGAATGGAGTTATGTTAACTAAAAGGCAGGGCTCTCTTTAGAGCCAACCACAGGCCTTTGGGATTGGTGCTGTACTACCCAAAATGTTTACTAAGGACTTGGAATAAGATTATGATAGCATCATGGCATGCAGATACAGGCTGTAGGTAACACAAAGCTGGAAGGGCTCATCATTATGTTAAATGGTGGAATTTGTACCCCAAAGATGTTTCCAGGTAGTAACTATTGACATGGTTTAAGAAAAAGAAATTCAACAGGGAAATTATGAACCCTTTTGATTAGGCATCCACCCCTCATCCTCAATGGACAACGTGGAAACATCCAAACAACTCAAAATTCTACCCACAACTATAAAAGAACAGGATAGAGAAAATGTGGTTTGTGCACATGGAAAGAATTTTGAGTTGTTTAAATTTAACAACTCAACACAACTTAATACTGGGATGTGCTGCCAAAAATGCTACTGTGATAGGACATTTTGTTAAAAGAAGGATCCAAAACAAGGGACATGATGATGCAACTCTGGTGTTTGTTCTGGAAGTAATCCTATGGAGAGTATTAACAGACTGGAGTATGTCCAGAGAAAGCAAGTTATGGTAAGGGGACAGAGGACCTGTGATATGGAAAATGACTAAAGAAACAGTATATTCAGCCAGGACAAGAATCTGTGGGGAGTGTGGAGTGGGAGGAGAATTGAACAAAAAGCTCTCACACAGAATGGAGTCAAAAGGCGGGAGCAATAAAAAAGATGAGCGCAGTTAAACTCTAGGGAGAACTCTGTCATACACAGAGCTGTTTGTGCAAGGATGAAGTGAGAAAGTTCCAATCCTGGAGATATTCAACAGAAATAAGAAGGTCATTTGTCATGGAGAATATCAAAGTTATTAGTAATAATACCCACAAGACTATGATTTTTTAGGACATTGTAATATGTATTCCTTACAACAAGAAGTACTTTTAATGATGAGGAAATGGAGGATCAGAGGGGTCAAGCAACTTGCCCAAGAATACCCAGCTGGGGATAGAGAGCAGAGATCAGAACCTAGATCTGCCTCCTTTTAAACAATGCTCATGCTTTTCCACTGGCTCATACTTCCTCAAAGAAAACTGAGCTCTAGGAGAGGATCATTCTTTAAAATAACAGAGGAGCTATGAGATCTTCTGGAGCTAAGGTATCTAATAAATCCTCTGAGAGTACTGAGCATCACCAGGACTCTCCAGGCCATCACTGAGCAACATATAATATTACTCAGTTTGGAATGTCTTTTCTACTGATGGTTCTGTCATACTTCAATATTAAAATCAATTTTATTAATCTAAGATCTTTTTCTGAAGTTTTAAGTTCTTTTAATTCTCTATAATCATTATTAAAGCATTAGTTCCTAGCTTTAAAAAGAAAGCAATGTTTCTCAAATATCAAGAAATTAAAAATCTAATTGAAAAATTTATTAAAGTATAGTTGATTTACCATACTTAGTTTCAGGTTTATAGCAAAGTGATTCAGTTATATATGTATATTTTTTCAGATTATTTTCCATTACAGGTTATTAAACGATAGTGAATATAGTTCCCTGTACTGTAAGTAAATTCTTGCTGCTTATCTATTTTATGTATAGTATTTGGTATCTGTTTATCTCATACTCCTAATTTATCCCTCCCCTTCCCTTCCTCTTTGAATTTAAAGTCATTTTAAATAGTTTATTTGTGTGGAAAATTATTTTGATTGTTCCTGTTTTGGGGAAATCTAAGGTCCCATCTTAGCTGTCTCCTGAGAAACCTGTATGCAGGATAAGAAGCAAGTTAGAACCAGACATGGAACAATGGACTGGTTCAAAATTTGGAAAGGAGTATGTAAAGGCTGTATATTGTCACCCTGCTTATTTAACTTATATGCAGAGTATATCATGCAAAATGCCAGGCTGGATGAAGCTCAAGCTGGAATCAAGACTGCTGGGAGAAATATCAACAACTATAGATATGCAGATAACTCTATACGCCACTCTAATGGTAGAAGGTGAAGAGGAACTAAAGAGCCTCTTGATGAAGGTGAAAGAGGAAAGTGAAAAATCTGGCTTCAAACTCAACATTAAAAAAACTAAGATCATGGCATCCAGTCCCATCACTTCATGGCAACTAGATGGGGAAAAAGTGGAAATAGCGACAGATTTTATTTTCTTGGGCTCCAAATTCACTGCAGATGGACCGTAGCCATGAAATTAAGACACCTCTTCCTTGGAAGAAAAGTTATGACAAACCTAGACAGAATATTAAAAAGA
This sequence comes from Giraffa tippelskirchi, assembly GCF_054371585.1. Classification (NCBI taxonomy): domain Eukaryota; kingdom Metazoa; phylum Chordata; class Mammalia; order Artiodactyla; family Giraffidae; genus Giraffa; species Giraffa tippelskirchi. The sequence continues at coordinate 129,679,390 of NC_137277.1, forward strand.
AGAGACATCACTTTGCTGATAAAGGTCTGTATAGTCAAAGCTATGATTTTTCCAGTAGTCATTTACAGATGTGAGAGTTGTACTGTAAAGAAGGCTGAGCACCGAAGAATTGATGCTTTTGAACTGTGGTGCTGAAGACTCTTGAGAGTCCCTTGGATAGCAGGGAGATCAAACCAGTCAAACCTAAAGGAAATTAACCCTGAATATTCATTGGAAGGACTGATGCTGAAGCTGAAGCTCCAATACTTTGTTAAACTGATGTGAACAGCCAACTTACTGGAAAAAGACCCTTATACTGGGAAAGATTGAGGGTAAGAAGAGAAGGGAGTGGCAGAGGTTGAGATGGTTAGATAGCATCACTGACTCAATGAATATGAGTTTGAGCAAACTCCAGGAGATAGTGAAGGACAGGGAAGCCAGGTGTGCTGTAGTCCATGGGGTCACAATGAGTCAGACACTTAGCGACTGAACAACAATTCCCAGAAGAAATCTAAATTCAAGCCCTTGAATCTCTATAGGTGTATTTTATGTTGAAAGTTTAGTCACTCAGTCGTGCCTGACTCTTTGCGACCCCATGGACTGTAGACTACCAGGCTCCTCCATCCATGGGATTTTCCAGGCAAGAGTACTGGAGTGGGTTGCCATTTCCTTCTCCACAGGATCTTCCTGACCCAGGGATCGAACCCAGGTCTCCCACATTGTAGGCAGACGCTTTACTGTCTGAGCCACCAGGGAAGTCATTACATCTCGTAGCCTTATGCATACTTCTTTTAGGGAATTTTGAGCTATTTAATCATTTATGTCCTCCATCTGTATCAGATAAAATATTCTGCTCTTGTGTGTATATAGATGTACCCCCAATTATATATATTATATATATATATCATATATTATATATAATTATATATTTTATATATATAATTAGGAAGCCAGAGGAAATTCTCTGCTACCTTTTTCATCCCTTTATAAAAGCATTATACACTTTTAGACAACTGTGAGTCTAGCTTAAGTTCATTTAGAACTTAGAATATTCATATTGCCTTTGGGAGACTGAAAGCTGTATAAGCCCTCATGTGTGCATTCATTTGAATGAAGGAGTGTTGCAGAGCTAGAATGACCATGTGGTGAATAAGCAGGAGAGAAATCTCTTAAGCACCTTGTTGTGTTTTTTGACCTCAAATTGTATGGGCCTTTGTAATAATTAATAGCTAGTGTCGCCTCTTTATTCTTGGTCTCTATCATTGCCTCTCTGACAAATAGTTTATAGTCTATAATCTTTCCAGTTGTCTTCTCACCCTGATGCTTTACACCTCAGTAACTTGGTCTCTTGGTCTCAGAGTTGTGTTTTGCATTTGCTTGCTCACCCATGGTGACCTTGTTTGGGCTTTGTTTAGTTTATTTGTTGCCTGATGATACATACCAAGCCTTACAGGGACCATTTGACTTTATATACATTCAATTTATTGACTTTAGTCATCACTGCTTCCTAACAAACCCAAAAAGCACCCTGAAAGGGTGACAACAAGGCCAAATCTAAATGGTGAATGCTCTTCTCACTGCCTTCTTTCAGAAGTTTGGAGGTTTAACCTGCCCTGTTCCCCATCCTGCCCTACTCTTTGACCACATTTTTTTTTCTGAAGCCAGCACTGATCTTACTAATCATCACAGATTGATGCAATTCAACCATGAGAATTCGGATTAGTTTACCTGTCTGTGACCAGATTGATTTATAAGCACCTCCGTCATTCCTTTTTTCTTCTAGTTTGTTTGAGTGTGGTATAAAGCTCATCCTCAATTTAAAAATTACAAGCAAGCTAAGGTCAGTAATTGCAGAAGACACTTACTGAATTTACATTCAAAAAGATAAGTGTCCCCATTATGAAATTAGCTCACATTTGTAACTACTACTGAATAGTGGGTGACCTCAGTGTATGGAGCTACAAAATGATAAATAATTTATATTGAATATTCTGGGCATATTATCAAGAAAAGGAATAAAAGCTTTCCTTACAAATATACCAAGAATTATCCATTATTGTCACTGTTAATTATCTATTACTGTCTGTTAAGCTAATACAGTAGAATAAAATTTTTACATGATTTAAAAGATTTAAAGCATGGTCCTGAGAACAAGATGAATTCTTTTTTTTTTTTTAAAGCAAGGAATTAGGAATCAGAAGATCTGATTTCTATTCTGACTCAACTAATAGTAAACCTTGGGCCCATCCTTTCCCTCTGTGAAAGGACTCCTGTCTCCTCAAATACTGACAAAGGATGTAGGAAGATCCTGAAACAGACTCACAGACATAAAGAACAGACTGCAGTTGCCAAGAGTGGGGGGTAGGGGACAGCAAGGAAGAGAAGGTACGGGAGCTTGGGATTAGCAGATGCAGACTATATATGCAAGATGGATAAACAACAGGGTCCTAATGTATCACACAGGGAACTATATTCAATACCCTGTGACAAGTTATAATGGAAAAGAATATGATAAAGAGGTGGATTCTTAACCACTTGGGAAGTCCCAGGGTCTTGTCTTTTAAATTTGAGGTCTCTGACCCCAAATTTAGCAGACTCCATGATTTTACATAGTCTCTTGTCTGAAAAGTCTGTCAAGACAGAATTTCAATTTTTCCCAATCAGCAAATAATTTCTGGGCAAGAGCAGCTACCTTGCTACGCTTACTTTTCTGGGGTCTCATTTTCCCTTAGATTTTTGCCTGCTAATCCCTCTTTATCTTTTCAGCTCTTTGATGTTTTTAAGGTAATCCTTAAAATACATTCAAATAAACACTGTTTCCAGGGGGAGGCTTTTTATTTTTTTATAACTTGGCCCACATTAACATGTTATAGTCTTTCTACAGGTCACTTACTCATGATTCTCACTGACAAACCAAAATGCCTTTTGAAATTGGCCTGTCCCTCTGGAAGAAGCTGGTGCCAAGTCTGAACATTTAGAATGCCATAACTCAGACTTTTTCCCAAAGTAAAATTAAAAAAACCACAATTAAGTGCAACCCATTTGCATTACATAATTCTGTCTCCAACATGCTAAAAGAACAAATAAATTTTAGGTGGACAAATTGGTGGTAGATAATGATTTTGCCTTTCTTTCTTGATTTTTTTCTTGTCAGTATTTTGAGGAAGACTGATTTACATAAATCATCTAATACAGTGCTTTCCAGTAAAATTAGTGATGATAGAAAAGTTTTAAAATCTTCAGTGCCCATCCACGTGGGGTTACTGTGCTCTTGAGACGTGGCTAGTGCAACTGAGGACCTGAATTTTTAATTTATTTTATTTAAGGTAATTTAAATAGCTTCATGTGTCTAGTGCCTGCTGTATTAGAACATTCTAAGATAAATGTATTTTTGCTGTGCTAAGTTGCTTCAGTCATGTCTGACTGTTTGCGACCCTATGGACTATATAGCCTGACAGGCTCCTCTGTCCATGGAATTCTCCAGGCAAGAATACTGGAGTGGGATGCCATGCCATCCTCAAGGGGATCTTCTCGACCCAGGGATTGAACTCGCGTATGCCTGTGTCTCCTGCATTGCAGACAGATTCTTTATCCACTGAATCACCTGGGACTGCTACTTCAAGTTATACACTTATTATATAAGAAGGTTAGAATAAAATAGTTTTCTGATCATAGACCTTTCTTCAGAGGCTATGTAGTTCATGAAACCAAAATAGTAGCAATCACTATTGCCATAAGACAACAAATACAACAAAAAATTAACCCTACAAATATTTATTGAGCTCCTTATGGACTAGGCACCACCCTAGGCACTGCAAAGGTGCCATATGCTGGATGAGCCTGCTTACAATGGATTGATTGATGACAGAGGATTTTATAAACATCTTTCACTGTAAAATACAACTTCATTACTTCAACTTCTCCTAAACATATTAGAGAGGGATGTTTATTTGACAGTGTATAAACATAGCCAACTATGAGCTCTGTGAGATACTCCAAAGAGGGGAAAAAATGTTTTATGGGACAAATTTTGTCCTGGAATACTATAGGATCTCAGAATCCACATATTGACAACATCTGTTTAATTTTTTCTAATCCAATGCTTACCAAATATGAGCACAGAATCCTATTTTGCCAACATATTCCTGTTACTATTAATTCTATGGAATACATTTTGAGAATTGGAGATTTATGCTAAGGAATTTTATAAGCTATAAATAAGCAAAAACACTGGATAGATTATGATAGTTTTTTCAAAGTAGTGTTTGCAGATCTTCAGAGGACATGAATATATTCTCAGTAGTATGTAATTTTATTGGAGAATTTTGAAATAATGTGATTTTAGTTACATGATAACCTTCAAATATCAATTCAAGCATGTTTTGAATTGTGTTGGTAAAACATTCTAACAGAGTACTGCTACATGATTTCTCTTAAGATTGGCTTCTAATCGTCTTACACTGATTAAAAAACAGAGATGAATTTAAATTATCACTTGCTCTAAATGAAGGTCAAGTAATGGTAGGGATAACTGTACAAATAAAGGTTTATTAAAGAGAAGTATTAAAAGAATTGAGCCACCACATGGTAAACTGAAATTAAGAGCATGTTTTACCTCAAAAATAATTCATTCTGTGACAACTATTTCAATATTTGTTGTTGCTGTTGTTGTTCAGTCATGTCCAATTCTTTGCAACCCCATGGACTGCAGCACACCAGGATTCTGTGTCCTCCACCATCTCCCAGAGCTTGCTCAAACTCATGTCCACTGAGTTGGTGATGCCATCCAACCATCTCGTCCTCTGCCATCCCCTTCTCCTCTTGCCTTCAATCTTTCCCAGCATCAGGGATTTTCCCCATGAGTCGGCTCTTTGCATCAGGTGGCCAAATTATTGGAGCTTCAGCTTTAGCATCAGTTCTTCCAATGAACATTCAGGGTTAATTTCCTTTAGGATGGACTGGTTTGATCTCCCTACAGTCCAAGACTCTCAAGAGTCTTGAGAGTCTTCTCCAACACCACAGTTCGAAAGCATCAGTTCTTTGGTGCTCAACCCTTATGGTCCGACTCTCACATGTGTAAATGACTACTGGAAAAGCCATAGCTTTCACTATATGGACCTTTATTGGCAAAGTAATGTCTCTACTTTTTAATATGCTGTCTAGGTTTGGTCATAGTTTTTCTTCCAAGGAGCAAGTGTCTTTTAAGTTCATGGCTGCAGTCACTTTTGGAGCTCAAGAAAATAAAATCTTTCACTCTTTCCACTGTTTCCCCATCTATTTGCAATGAAATGATAGGTCCGGAAGCCATTATCTTTTTCTTTTCCCCTAATGTTGAGTTTTAAGTCAGCTTTTTCATTTTCCTCTTTCACCTTCATCAAGAGGCTCTTTAGCTCTCTTTGCTTTCTGCCATAAGGATGGTGTCATCTGCATATCTGAAGTTATTGATATTTCTCCTGGCAATCTTGGTTCCAGCTGTGCTTCATTCAGCCTGATATTTCACATGATGTACTCTGCATATAAGTTAAATAAGCAGGGTGACAATTTACAGCCTTGATATAGTCTTTTCCCAATTTGAAACCAGTCTGTTGTTCCACGTGTAGTTGGTCCATTTCAATATTTATTGAAATGCTTCAATTTCAAAAATGTCTTTCACATTCTGTAACCTGAAGATTACATTTTTAAGCCTTTGTTCATATTTATTTTGCAAATGTTTTGGTTTATAGATGTATGAGTTAAGCCTAAGAATTTTCTAACTAGTTTTATATCTAGAACATTACAATTTTTTTAAGTTTAAGTAATATTAAAATAATCAAAATCAAAACTAGGGTTACATACAAATTATTTGTGTGTGTAAACACTGTTGTAAGATATGTATATTACATTCTGAATGCATCATATAGCATTCTTAAATATTTGGCCAATATTTAAAATTGGTTTGCATTCCATGGCTATGCATCATCTGTTAAATTCGCTGTATGGCCAGAAAAGGTCTGCAAAGTATTAAAATTTCATCATGGATAATCACAAGTTGACTGGTTTAATATCACTGTAGATAAAAACAGCTTTATTGAGCTGTTCAAATATAGCAATATCAGGTTTTGTGGATTTTTTCCCCTCTTGATGTCTGCTATCTTTTTAAAAAATTCCATACACACTATGCAAAGCATGCCTTCAACTATCACCTGGAGGTCAATGATTCCAGAACTCTATTTCTACCCATTTGTTCACTTCAATTTCAGACACACATTTCCAATACTCTAATCAAGAGTTTTACCTAAAGTCCAACAAGTATTTCAAACTCATTGAACCCCAGATGCCAGTCCTGTGTTCTTGTTCTAGATCAGTGGTGTTCACTTCCAGCCAGTCTATGATACTCAAAACTCTGAATTCATCTTCCACTGCTTTCTTGTCCTCATCCTTACATCAGTGATCAGCAAGTCCTGCAGATTCTGTTTGTACCCTAGCCATTGTCTTAGTTCAGGCTTGTACCACCTTTCAAACGATGACTGCAATATCCATCTACGTAGATTCCCTGATGCATCAGTTACCTTCAATGCCAGTCTAGCTTGAAATATGAACATAACTAATCTCAATGAGAATCCTCAGATGACTTGCTTCTGCCTACATGAGCTCAAGCTTCATTTACTGAGACTTCTGCCTTAAAAGACTGTGAGTTTATGGAAGGCAGGCCTCTGTCTTGTTCATTTTTATTTCTGTGTTTTATAAAATTCTTAGTATATAACTAGTGCTACATGTAGTTGAATGTTAAACACTGATGAGTGGCTAAGAGCACAGGTTTTAGAATCAGACAGATCTAGGTTTAATTTCTGCCTCCTCTGCCACTTCGTTGCTAACTGACCCTGAGCAAATTAACTTTTAAGACTGCAATTCTCAATTCTGGCTTCATGTTAAGATTACACAAGGGATTTATTAGAAGGGCCCAAGTCCCCACTTCAGCCCAATTAAATCAGAATATATGGAGGGTGAGGCTCAGGGACTAGAAATTTTACAAGATCCACAGGTGATCTTATTACACAGCCAAGGTTGAGAACACTGCTCTTGATCTTAATTTCTCATCTACTATGTAGTATCTGTTTTGAAGGGGTTTGGAGCATCTGAAAAGAAATGGAATTCAGCATAGTGCCTGGAACATAGTGGTGGTACAGTGGTAAAGAACCCACCTGCCAATGCAGGCGACACAGGAGACGCAGTTTCGATCCCTGGGTTGGGAAGATGCCCTGGAGTAGGAAATGGCGACCCATTCTAGTATTCTTGCCTGGAAAATTCCATGGATGGAGAAGCCTGGAGGTCTACAGTCCATGGGGTCACGAAGAGTCAGATGTGACTGAGCATGCGCGCACGCGCGCGCACACACACACGCACGCACACACACACGCGCGCACGCGAACACACACACACTGGTATACAGTAAGTCACAATGTTAATACACAATCTTAATTTGTAACCTTCTTCTCAATTGCTAGTCACTAGCTGCTTTGCCTTCAATTCCTGGAATGTACAGATTTTGCAGCTTTAGTACCTTCACTCTTGCTCTTCACCCTGCTCTTAGAAGATTCCTATCTTCAAGTCACACCTGAAGTCATATCTAGCCTCCAGGTTTCCCCCTTTATTTTCTATTGTGTAGGGAGATGTTCATCATCATCATTTGTCTCACTGTGAAATTATATATTAATTTAACTATTTACTGTGTGTTTCCCCAAACGTACTGCAAACTTCAGAAGGCAGAAAAGATCGTTTTCCTCCTGGGATTCAGTGCCAAGTGCCTGGGGGTGCATGACGTTCAGGTTACAGTTGTTAAAGGATGGATGAATAAACGATCCATCCTGGACTCTCGAAAAGGCAAAAGTCCTTGACTTTTTGTGTCCCACAAGTATATGTATTCCTACATCAAAACACCATCAAAACTAGTACTATTGTTGCTAGTGTCCCAGTTTCTTGCTATGGACTAGGAAAACTGTAACAGACTTTTTTTTTTTTTTTCAGGGAGATGGTTTTAATTTGGGTAAGGCTTCCAAGTCCAGGTTCTTAGAGGCTTAGTCATCAGCTCTTGGGCAATAATTAATGTTAGTCTAACAACATCTCACTTCAACAAGGTAAATAAACTTCTGAGGGTGTTTATGTTAGCTAAGTAAGAAAGGTTTTGTTTTCCAATTTACCTTTTGTCCCATTCACTTGGGAAGCCAAACAACATTCAAGGTTAATGGAAAAAAACCTTTTTCTTAAGTTACAGAATTATCAAATCATTGATACTTTTGCCTATGAAAAGGACCTTAGAAATAAACTAGACCAACCCCTCATCTTACAAATGAGAAAAAAGGCCAAAAAAAGTGAATTTATTGGACATGATTATGCATGTGCTGTCAGAGCACCAGGTTTCAAGAATCCTTCACCAGTGTTCTCTCAGCCACATTACACCAGTTTCAAAGTAACCCAGTTATTCCAATTTCTCAGAGTTCTTCATCAATTTATATTCTGGCATAAAGTAATTTGTGATTTTCACATTTCCATGATAATTACAAATACTTAGTCCAAATTCATGAGTATGACATTCAGATCTCAGGTCTCAAGACATCTGTCCATGTGCCAGGCTCCATCATCTATTTCAAGTTTTCCCATCTCTGAGCTCTCACCAGAATGCACAGCCCCATCATATCTGCCTCCTTATAATCCGTGAAAACTGTCCCCAAACTTAATCAGAAGACAGTGATTCTCTGTTATTTCTCCTGAGGACTTTGTATTCTGCCCTATACCGCAATAGGAATGACTGTGTTGGATGTAAGAAACTTAGAAATTGGTGCCACATGGTTCTTGCTTTTTAGGTCTTGTCCCTTCTTGAAATCAATAAATATTTAAACTAAAACAAAAGCCTCTCCAGGATAAAATTTTCCATAAGCAATTTCTTGAAGGCAATTTTGAAGTGTTTGAAAAAGGCAAGACCCTGATGAATAGGACTCACCCTGCTTTAAAGAGGGCCCTGGATATAAGGGCATTTTGAAGTTACTGTCTCTTTTCTGGGTGCTTTTCTCTTTTCTTTTAAAAATTGCTCATCCATTCAGTATAACTCATCCTTATCCATTTTTTTTTCCTACTGGTAGTGTGAAAACCCACAGGAGAGAAATTTATGACCTTTAGGAAACATTAGAGAAAATAAGAAAGGCCATAGAGAAAATAAGAAAGGCCATAGAGAAAATAAGAAAGGCCATGTAAATACTTGCTTAGGTGTATTTTGGTGTAAATTTAATATCGCCTTCAAATTTTTCAGAAATAAACGTACCCATAAAAAGGTTAGAAACATAGCATCATTAATCAGTTCAAAGTAAAAAAAAAAAAAAGAAAAACCACAAAGGAATTTCACCAATTAATACTCCTTTGCACAGCTCTTAAACAATAATTCCAGGTCCAAACTTCATGTAAAAACTTTCCACAAGAACACTATAACCTGACCACAACCATATCATGATACTACTTCTGACAAAGGGTTGTAAATTCTCTACTTTGTATTTTCCTCTCAGTAGTTTGTATTGTACTTCGCTGTAAACCTCAAAAACTCCTTCTATGAAAACTGTCCCCAAACCGCTTTACCTGGTCAAACTTGGGGAAGGATTATTAATGAATGCCGCATAAAGTGGCGTGGGATGGAGAAGAGAGAATTATCAATTATGCTCTCTCCCCAAAGAAGTTATGACTTTAGAAGGGAAGGAAAAAAGGTAAAGAATAAAGGTCGGCGAAATCACAAAAGATACTGTCAGCATCCTTAGCAGGAGGACCGGCGACCTGTGCTCCCGAACTCCGATTTCAGCTCCGAAGAGAGGGACGCGCCAAGGGTGTGCGTGAGTAGCTGCCCGATTCTCTGGCACCGCCCACTAGGTCTGGGCAATCTTCACAACCCACGATTGCCCGGTCAGCAAACAACAGCTGATCTGGCAGCCTCCACCAATCGACGGTCTACGCCTACAGGTGCCGCTACCCTCGCGGAGACCGGAAGTCCTTTTGCCCCGGCTCTCCGGCCTTCCACCTGGCCCCTGTGGGAACCGGAAGTTATTCTGCCCCGATCGTCTGAGCGTCTGAGCGTAGGCCGCACAGGCGCAGTGGAGCTCGGGCGGAGTTGTGGGAGGGGAGGAGGAAGCGGCGGAGGGGGCGGGGGCCGGTCCCAGAAGATGGCGGAGGCGGGGGTGAGTTGGGGTCCCCCGGGGAAGCGCGAGTGACTTGATGCTGAGGGAAAGAGCCTGAGGAAAGGGGTGCCTTCGGGGAGAGGAACCGCTTGCATTTTTGCAACCTGGGAACCCTCCTAGCAAGTGTGAGGGGCCAGGACCACAGATGGGGCCTGAAGGGCGAGGGGCTCCGCTTACCTGGAGGAGGGTCAGCGAGATCCAGAAGGGGACATCTGGGTCAGGGAGAGGGCCTGGGAGAGGCCGAGGCTCCCTGGACAGTGGAAGAATGCCCGGGCGGAAAGAAGGCTGGCGGACGGCGGGAAGGGCGACCCTGGAGATATGAAGGGGTAGAGTCGGCGAGCTGTCAAGCATAGAGCTGTCAGCACTTGGTAGGCTCGTAGCCAAGGAGACCCGACTCAGGCTTAGGAGGGGACAGGATCTGGAAAGGTTGGTATTGTATTGATAGTACGCTTATAATCCGCCAAAAGGTTTGTAGATATTGGGTTGAGGAGTGGGACTTTGGCATTTTGGATTTTAATTGGCAACCTCTGGAGTAGGTGTGAGGTAAAGCCAAAGAGAACTCTTGCCAGGACCTAGAAGTCAGTTGGTGATAGTTTCCGAGAGTTTAGGCTTGGTCACTGAAGACTGGCAATCTGGAAAAGGAAAGCAGTGTGGGTATAATGGGGGACAAGGGGGGCAGGGTGCTAAAACTTAAGCGATAATGACCCATGTCCAGTTAGCATTGGCAAAAAGTTAGTGAAGTATGGCGTTAGCTAGATAGTCTAGGCAAATGTACCAAGGAGAGCTAACTGTTCTGTAGTGTTATTGAGGAAATGCTTCAAGAAGGAATGAATAGTCTTGACAACTCGGGCGCTGAGACTGGCAGGGATCAGTATTGCAGTGGAACTGAGAGTTGCAGGGGAAGTCAGGCTCCAGTCTTGGGTTCAGGAGGAAAGAAGGCAGCCTGGCAATGGCCAGCTTGTATATGCTAATTTTGGGATTTGGCCTTGATAGGGAACAGTTGAGTGAAAATGAATGGAGGGACCCCATTAATATCCCCCCCCTCTCTCCCCCTTAATAGCCATGTACTCTTCCTGTTCCTTCCTTTCATTCTTTCTCTGGACATTAGGTTGAGTAGTGTTTTATTACAGTTCGCAGTACATATCTGATATAAAGTGACCAAGCTATGAATCATGCATGTTTATTTGGGAAAAGAGGTTAATTCTTTTTAAACTGACAACTGTTGCTTCTACGTATGGCGGAAAGTTTAAAATGCAATTCAATAATTTAAAGACAGTTTATTTTCATCGTTATCAGAAAATTATTCTGAAATGATGGAGTAACCTTTTTATGGACTGAGATTTGTTATTTAAGTGCAGTAATGGGATGCAAATATTGCTTGTTTAATAGTTTCTGTGTTTGGATTTTAATGTAGTTAGGAAAGATGAGCTGCAGGGTCTTCAAGGCTAACATGTTTTTCCTTCTGAAGTTCTTAGTGTCCGTAGCCTATGAATCACATCTGTATGTTTTTTTTTAAGGAGAGTTTCATTGATTTGTGTTTTTCCTAATTGTGATGCTTATTCTATTTTGAAAATGCCTTTCTAATTACTAGAGCATAGGATAAGAAAGTGAGAGGTAGTAATTTAATTTTATTATTTAGTTACCTTTCTGACCTAAGTACCTGAAGAGACAGGCTAATCTGAGGGAATAAACACACTTCTGTGACTGCTCCTCCTTTGAAGACTAATGATCTTGTTTGTTTTTGGGGGTGTTGCAATTGTTAAAATACAATTGATTCTTTTTTTTTTTTTTGAGCTTTTATTTATTTATTTTTTTAATAAATTTATTTATTTTAGTTGGGGGCTAATTACTTTACAATATTGTAGTGGTTTTTGCCATACATTGACATGAATCTTAATCGGTTCTTCAGGAGATTTTGTTTGTGTGTTTGTTTTCAAATGCCTATTACCCAGAAGTTTTTTCGGTGGCAAATGTAAACTTTGATTTTCATCCACAAAGGGGAGAATCAGTCACAACCTTGTTTTATTTATCTGATGGTAAATAATAACCCATTGATTGGCAACCATAGACTGGGAGTAAAGTTTCCCAGGTTTGATGATTTGTTATTGATCTATCCAAACTATTTGAACTTTTTCTTTTTGTTCAGTAACGTACTCTATAGAAATTGTAGGTCAGGGGCTTAAGGTAGAATTTTTCATGTTCTGTGGAAGTTTCTTCTTTGTCAATTTTTGAAAAAAAAGTTGTTATTGTTATTTTGCTTAAAAAATGGCTTTAAAAATTATTTCTTGTGTGGCACTAAATTGTTTTTGTATGGTGTTTTTAGAAAAGGCAATTATGATGAAGAAGCACTCTGGACAGGGAGCCAGCGTGCTTGGGGCCAGTCCAGGTACTACCTGGCAACAGTTTTATACTCGCAGAAGTTACTTAACCTATTTTATTTTGTAAAATAAAAAGATTAAGGATTAAAAAACACCTGCCTACTTACTAGGATTATTGTTGAGGATCTATTGAGATATTATCTTTTAAGTGGTATTTTTATACCAGAGACTTCTTGATCAGAAAATTATTTCTTGGGTAACCTAAATTTTTCAAATATAGGTGTTTAAAAATTTTTTTGAGAATCAAATTTATCACTGGTGTAATAGTAACATTTGAAGGTATAGATATACTTTAGGAAGATATTATCAGTTCATAATCAGAAAACTGAACTTTATAAACATGCTTTTTTAGGAACTTAATTGTTGTGTAGTAAGGGGTGTAGAATGTTTTATCCCTTTGATGAGTCAGTCTGCCCATTTCTAGGAGTTCACTGTACTTGTTTGTCATAGGAAGAGCCGGTATATACATTCTTGATGTTGTCACTTCACTTAACCACTTTGGGTCTCATTTGCTTTGCCAGGAAACTGTTAGATTACTGATACTTTTTTTTTGGATCATGTTTTTTTTTTTTTTGAGAACTTGATGTAAAAATGTCCAAACTCTCTTCTCCAGAAGAATGCTTATATGCACAACTTCTTTGCTTTTGTTTTGCATCAGACTTACATACCCCCTGAAATAGATGAACTCCCAATTCCCTTCCATTTCTTAAATTCTTGGATAGCGTGATTCTAAAGCATTTTAACTTTTATTTTTGTCTCCAGAAATTATATACTATTGTATTATTATGTAGTCACAAAATTAGTTTTTTGGTCTTAAAAAAGTAGCTTAAAAAATCTTTCAAATAAACATCAGACAAGTGTTGTGTTATTTTTAAAAAACTACTTTTGGGGTGAAGTAGGAAACTAGTAAACAAGCACTTTCAGGAAAGATTGAATAAACAGCTACGGCAGAATAACATAAACAGTGTAGAAAGTCTCTAGCAGCCTTGAAATAGAATGAGGAAGGAGTCTAGCAATCAGTGGCTCTCTGTGGGAGAGCCTTGCTTCTCTGTGGGTGTTTGGGCGGTTGGAAATATGTAGGGCCATTTTTAGTTATCTCAAAGTGGGGAGGGGGTGTGCACTGGCATTTGGTGGGCACGAGCCAGGGTTGCTCAATGTTTTGTAATGCTGAGGGCAGTTTGAAACAACAAGAAATTGTCCTGCCCTGTCCTGTCCTGCTCTTTGACAAATACTGGTGAGTGATGTGAGATGGGGTGTACTACACTGGAAACAGGTTTTAAAAACTGAAGCTATTTTGTTATTTTAAAAATATTATTCAACATAAAATTCCCCTTTGGAAAAATTCAGACAGAAACAAGTCATTTACTAGAGCAGTTGGATTACTGTAAATGTGTATTTACTCTTTGCGCACTAGTAGCTGTTTTAATAGCAGAAGGCAGGGGGTGTTGTGTCTACTGAAGTTTGGGAAATGAAGAGTTGACTGTTGGTTGAATAGTGTATGAAGTTGGCCATATGATTATTTTTCTTTAATACATCTTTTTACTCCTTGATCTGGTACTCTTAAAGAAAATCTCAAGGTGTTTTTATATTTATTCTTATGATCTTTCTACTTGGATATTAATTGACATAATAATGTCATTAGAATGTTTACAGTTGAGATTGTTTTCCAGTGTCTATCCATCTTTTCAGTAACCAGATCCCCTTCTGTAAGAGAGGTGCCAAAAAAGAAGTCTGAGGAGTTGGGCTGGAATGGGAGTCAAGGTTTATAGGAAAGAGGAGGGGTTTTGGCATCAGTCAGATGTAGGGTACAATTCCAGTTCTTATACTGCCAGTCATGTGACCATAGGAAAGTTGCTAAGTCTCTGACTTTATATCTTCACATGTAAAATATGGAAGATAATACCTACGTGTAGCATTATTTTGAAGATTAGGGCTACTATGTGCCTGGTGTGGAGTAGTCCCTCCATAAATGGTTGCTTTATCATGATGGTGATGATGATGATGAATTCTGTAGCTACTGAACACCAGAACACATGACCTTTTCCCATGAATCAACTGTAATGTGTACTGTTTTCCCTAGGCGACTGAGCTGTAGAGGTCAGTGATGCTGTAGACTTAAGTAAGTTTGTGAGATTGAGGATAGAATTCTCCCCCTGGGTGTTGGGCTTAGAGCTTTGAGTGTGGTAGAGGCAGTTAAAAAAAAAAAAAAAGTCTATTGTCAGTGTTTATTGCATGGAACTGATAGGCTGTGAAAGTTACTAGTACTTACAGATGTTCTCATTTTTTAATACTGTTTATTTCTAAAATAAGCTCCCCCATCCCCCCTACAGTTTACACATGGGTTTTATTCCAAAATTCATTTGTAAGGTAGTTTGAAAGTTGGAAGCTTAGAGGAAAGATATTTTAAATGATTAAATGTTTGATTAGGTTCACCTTCCAAAAGACTTGCTTAACCCAGTATAGTTTGATTCAGAAAGGGTGAACCCAGTTTGATTAAACAAATGTGAATTTATGGAGCTCCCAGTATGGGCTACGTAGGTACCTTTCTGGGTTCATAGGCACAATGAAAACTTGATAGTGAATAAGACGTACATACAAAGTTTGTATTTCATAAAGCAAATACACGTATCATCATAAGTTCGGTATTAGAAGTGCCATATTTAAGTGTTAGATAAACTAAGATTGAGAGGAAATACCATTTATGTACTGAGGTGACAATGCCCAAGATACACTGTTGGATGGGATAATAGTAAGTTATGAAAATGGTCTGTATAGTACTTTCCCATTAAAAAAAATATTGGTATTTATAGAAAAAAGAAAAAACCTAGGGGAGTATATAAGAGTTTGGGAGGCTGGACATGATGGTGTGAATGACGGTTTTGGAGCCAGACAGACTACATGGATTTGAATTCCATTTTGCCCTCTTACTAAGGGTGGAAACTTGAGTGACAACCTTTCTTTGCTTTTTTGCCTCACCTGTAGTATGGACATAATTGCACTTACCTGTTAGGGTTGTGAGAATTAAGTGAGTTACCATATGTCAGGTGCTTAGGATAGCTCATATGTGCCAAGTTGCTTCAGTGGTGTCCAACTCTTTGCGACACTATGGACTGCAGCCTGCCAAGCTCCTCTGTCCATGGGGATTCTCCAGCAAGAGTACTGGAGTGGGTTGCCATGCCCTCACTCCAGGGGATCTTCCCCACCCAGGGATCGAACCTGTGTCTCTTATGTCTCCTGCATTGGCAGGTAGGTTCTTTACCACCAGTGCCGTAGATAGTCTCAAATGTTATTTGCTTTCAACAGACAAGGAGACTCTGGAGACATGGGTTCAATCCCTGGGTCAGGAAGATCCCCTGGAGTAGGAAATGGCAACCCATTCCAGTATTTCTTGCTTGGGAAATCCCATGGACAGAGGATCCTGGTGGGCCACAGTCCATGGGGTTGCAAAAAGTCAGATATGACTGAGCATGCATGCATGCTCTTAAAGCTCACTTCTGGGTACAAAGGAAAGATCACTTTGGTTTGGCGATGGGGGGAGTGATGTTGAGTGAATACCTAGAGTGATTGTACTTGCAAAGTTCTAGGTTTTAGGAATCAGGCGCCCTGTGCCTCAAATTCCTTAGAATCTAGCCAAGAGGTTATTCTTGTTTTCTTAGCTTCCTTTCTTATGCTTCCTACTCCAGCTTTCTCACAATAGCTCTCATGATTGCAACAAAGGTGGACTGGGTCACGGCAGGGGTGGGACACAACTCTGGCCCTGGGGGCAGTGGGTCAGGTCTGATTTCTGTGCTTGATGTATATGTCAGTGAACGGGTGGTGGTCTGTTTTTTATAGGGCACTTTTGTGCAGAAATTAACATATTTAAGCATTAAACATTAAAAGAGTCATTTTATCCCCCTATGGAGATTGTCCTCATGAGCAAGTCACATTTTATTGAGAACAGTAAAACACTAACAGTAAGAATATGCCAATTTTCTGTAAAGTATAAATTTATTTATTTTCTGTAAAGTGTAAAAATTTCTCCATGAATCTCCAAGCCCTTCAGTTACATGGGCTTGGAGATTTGGGTAGAAGAAATAGAAACCTAGAGTTTGATCTTGTGGTTTCTCCAGTAGGTAGAAGTGTCTCAGATAGCCTGAGCTGCTTTTTTCACTGATGTGGGGCAAGCAAGGTCACTAGTTCTGTCCTAGTAAATATAAATTTAGCACTTTATTTTTTATTACATTATGCATATAAAAATACTTTTTATGTCTTCTTATTCCATAAATGACTAATTTAAATAAGCATGTAAACTTGTCATTTCATTATTTGTTCTTTAAAATGAACTAGTATTGATATCAGGAAAACTGTATAGTCATTTATTAGGCATATATTGATTCCTTTTTTCTTATCTCTTGCAGGATTTCTGGTAGGTCCTGTTTTAGGACGAGATGCAGTACTGTTGAAACGCCAGTCTGCTTTGGTTCATACAATTAGCTTTTTCAGCTGGGAAACCATTTCTTCTTCCTTTGTTTTTTTTTTTTTTGGCCGACTTACTGAACTTATGAAACCATGGCAGAAGGAGAGACAGAGTTATCTGGGCCCAAAAAGCGTGGTCCATATATCTCATCTGTCACTAGCCGGAGTGTGAACTTGATGATTCGAGGAGTAGTGCTGTTTTTTATTGGAGTATTTCTTGCATTAGTGTTAAATTTACTTCAGATTCAGAGAAATGTGACACTCTTTCCACCTGATGTGATTGCAAGCATCTTTTCTTCAGCATGGTGGGTACCGCCGTGCTGTGGCACAGCATCAGGTATGTGAAGGCTGTTTCTGTAACACAGATAGAAATTAGGATAAATGACTGTGGCTGTTGTCTGGGAAATACTTGAAAAAGTCAGCGCTACTGGGTTGTAGTTTAAATACAGTACAATGGACCTGTTTTAAGTGATCAGTTTAATGAGTTTAGATTAATCATACATTCATGTAACCACTCCCACAGTTCAGCTATAGAACATTTCTGCTGCTGCTGCTGCTAAGTCGCTTCAGTCGTGTCTGACTCTGTGCGACCCCATAGACGGCAGCCCACCAGGCTCCTCCGTCCCTGGGATTCTCCAGGCAAGAACACTGGAGTAGGTTGCCATTTCCTTAGTACCCTCTAAATTCTCTTGTGCCCTTTTGCAGCCTACCACCAGCCTCAGACTGAATCTGGATTATTTTTACCTATTCTAGAATTTAGTATAAATGGAATCATAGAGTTCGTATTCTTTTGTGTCTGATTTCTATGTGACTGACCCATATGACGTTTAAAACTTCAGTCCTAAAAACAATCTTGATTCTCTTAGGGATGAGGCTTTTAACCTCTTAATTTTGTTCTTTCTTCAACCCATCTCATATAAATTTATTTGAAATTATTTTGATGACACTGGTTTTAAGGTTTTGATGTGTGTTATTGTCTAGTTTTTAAAGTAGATGAAAACTTGAAAGATGGAAGACAGTTGATCCTTGAACAGCACAAGTGTGAAGGGTTATGTGTGGGTTTGTTTTTTTTTTAAACAAATATGTATCACACAATATGAGATTGGTTGAATCTGCAGGTGCAAAACTGTGTATACAAAGGGCGAACTATAAAGTTACAGGCGTATTTTCAGTTATACAGAGGGTTGGTGCCGTTAAACCTCAGTGTTGTTCAAGGATTGACTATAATTTTATACAAATTTAAAGCCTCATGTTATTTTTTAGATTTTTGTATATTTTTTTCTTCATATCTTGTTTTTAGATATACTTTCAGAATAATAAATTCTTAAAGAGAAGTAAGGCAGATTGTATTTGATTAAAATCGTTATTCTATTGGTTTAGATCTCTCTTTGTGGGCAATGTATATTGGATAAAGTGGAGCATTTCAGAATGCTGTATCGATGCTGCACTTCTATAATGGATAGCTCTTTGGCTTTTTCTAGTGAGACCAATAGATTACTACTGTTTTATATAATAAAGTAATAGATGTAGAAGAAAGCCATAGTCATGTGGTAGGAGAGAATTCATTCTTTTATGAATGTTTGTTTGGTATCTCACACTTAATATATATCACTACCTTGCAATATAATGTAGATCTTCCTTGATTTATGTCCTAGAGCTAGAGGGCCAAAGGTGAGGAGTTAGGTGTGAGACATTTTTAAAATGATCTTGTGAAACTTATTGGACATTTACATAACCCCACTGTGTGGAGGTAAAGGCATTTTTGTGGTAAGGTTTCAGCATGGTTTATATACTGATGTCTCACTATTACAGTATTTACCTTAAAAGAAAGCTTGTAAAGGTGATGATTCTTCATTTCCCCAGGGCTATTATTATTCTCTGAGAGAACAGGTGACATAGTTCAAATAGACAAAGAGAAGAAAGCATAAATTATATTTTATTATTCTCTATTGTATTCAGTATCTACCAGTCCTCATGTGCTTTCCTTTCTTTCATTTACATTCAGAAGAAAAAAGTTTTCCCAACAACTTTTTCTACTTCTTTATTTTCTCCTGTAGTGGAGCTGCTATCCATGTACAGTAGAAGCTTCCCAGGACTTAGAAGAGCGTGTCTTTTCAGAATAGACAAAAGGAGCAGCAGGGGAGGAAAACCCTTTTTTATTGAGTGTCTATTAATGTTTTGTGCTGTCCCTTCATCACAGGGATCTGTAGGGCAACCTTGGGAATGAGATGTTTGCATTGTGCCTATTTTGAGGGGATGAGGAAACAAGAGAGGGTATCAGTGAGCCTAGGGTTCCAGAGCCAGGGAGTGGTGTGCCCACATGACATATTGCATCACATGCTGGGGAAAGGCACAGAGGGAGCCCCTCATCCTCCCCTCTCTGACCTGCCTCTTTGAATCTTCCAGACTAAGTGCCTGGCCTGAAGGTACAGTGGTGTACAGTACACTGGCCTATGCTACACCTTCTGGGAAAGGGCAGGAGAAATGGACTGAGGTTTCGTTGTACCTCCCTTACAGGGAGGAGCAGGGGGTACATCTCTCCCTGTGATGTGGGCACTTTTGCCACAAACTCACGTTTAGGAAGGAAAATTTCTAATGTTAATGCTACGTTTCAGTCACTCTGTTCCTACTTTCCTACCTTTTCCCAACCACTGGCTTGTCACAGTTACCAACTTAACCTCATATCATTTCATGTGGAGTATTTACATTTACACTTCTTGCTTAAGTGTTTCTTCTGAAATCGGTACATTCCATGAGGTGCCCAGGCAAATGAAAGGAGAGATTCCAGTTAAGCCCACTCTTGATGGTGTTGGGTAGGTGGGTAGGTGTTAGGTAGGTGGGGACAAGGATATCAGGTTTGTGGAAGTTGCCAAAGATGGAAAATAGATTCTTACATAATTGCTGCCTCCCCCACACCCCAGCTCCAATTTTAGGGAAAGTATTTAAAAAAGGTAAATGCTGTGAGAAACAGTGTGTACAGTTTATGTGTATATATGGTATGTATATGTTTTTGTGTATATATGTTGGTGTGCGTTTTCAAAGCTCTTTTGGCTCTTATCATCTTAGATCAGAAAAACTGATAATTATCCTTTGATTTTTGTGCCCAATAAATATTTGTAGACTGAGCAGCTACCTTCTGGAGCATCTCCGAAATCACCACTTTGTACATATAAACGCTGTTCTGGGAAATTCTCTAGTGGTGCTTCGGGAGGGGCAGCTAGTAGAGAGCCCTGGTAAACTCCTTTGGATCCCATTTTCCTTTTCCTGTTTCTCTGTTTTCAGTTTAATAATGGGCAGTATTTCAAGTTGGTTAACTTTTTTTACTTGCATAGAGCGTTAGAATCTGAGTTGAGAACCTCTTGAATGTGGTTGAGAGCTACAAAGGAACATTTCTGAAGAAAAAATAGGAAAAAAGATTATGTGGCTAAAATAACTGGAGAACTTGACTGACAACTCATTAGCAACTAGACTGTGTCCGTGCCTATGAAGTGAATATCTGATTTAAAAACGCAGAACAAACATCTTTTCTGTTGACCCATGCAGTCAGTCACCCAGTTACTGGAGGGCCTTAGAAGACTCCTCCCTTTCTCTCTCATGGCCCACATCGGGTTTCCAAGTTTTCCATCTCTCCCTTGCCTCATCTTGGTCTAGGCCCTCAACCGCTCTGCTTGGAATTTTCAGTCATTTTTTTTTTTTCTGCCTTGGATTTTGTCTCTCTCTCCCTGCCCCAAGCCCCTCCTTTCCTGTCCTGTGTTAGACCCTCACTGCTGGAAGAACGTTTGTCCCTCTATCTGGCACAAGTGTGATGGTATTATTTTCCCAGTGACTGTGGGAAAAGTCTCTTTGTATGGCCTGGGGGCTTTCCAGGTGGCGCTAGTGGTAAAGAACTTACCTGCCAATGCAGGAGACATAAGAGACATGGGTTCCATTCCTGGATTGGGAAGATCCCCTAGAAGGGGGCATGGCAGCCCACTCCAGTATTCTTGCCTGGAGAATCCCATGGACAGAGAAGCCTGGCAGGCTTCATGAGTTGCAAAGAGACACAACTAAAGTGACTTAGCACGTGGCCCCTGCCAGCTTGTATCCTTCTCAGAGAATTTCTGGACTCTAAAATTCTTTCTGCCTAAAGTTACCAGTTTCCAGATGATACCAGGAATTTTCTGTTGTCTGTACTTCTCCTCAGATGCTTCCCTTGGATTAGAAAGCCCTTTCCAGACCACTCAGCCGCTGAACAGTCTGCTGTATTGCTCTCCTAACAGGCTTGCACCCTCCTCCCCTTGGCATATGGCAGGAGAGACCGGACCCTTGGGCCCTGTCAGAGCTGCCCCTAACATGTTACTTGATCAGATTGTTTCTGTGGTCACTTTGGGACTGAGTCACGTCTTACTCATTTACCTTTTTCAAATCCCCAGCAAATATGAAGAACCAGACACATTGCGGGTTCTGCTTCATCTTGTTAGATGAACACATTGCTCAGCCTGTCATACTTTTCCATGAAAGTATATCTCATTCCGTGGTTGTGCTTGTTCAGCTCCCTTTCCTTGAAAAATGTTTGACTTAACTTTTTCTTTCAGTGGAGTGTTGCATTAAACACATTACCATGAAAAATGATGACTTGATGTTTTACACACTTCTCTTGTTTTTGGTCTTGGTAGCCTACAATTAGTTACTGGGAAATAACTGAAATATATCCCAAGAAATGTGATTTTTGTCGCAGAGAACCATCTGATTAAGCAGGACTGTGTTTGCATATGGTTTTACACAGGCATGATTTTTAGTCTCTCTTGTTAAAATAAGAAAGTGGAGGAAGAGGACAAGAAGACCAGACACATTTCTGCTGAGCTCTCAACAGTGCAGCCTTCCTGCGCTATAGATGTTGTTCTCAGACTCTGCCAGGCCTTTATTTAAAGGAAAGAAAAAAGACATTTAATGGGAAGTGACAAGCTCCCTCGAATTCTCCCTCTCAGTGAGCATCCGAGAACCATGCAGACTCGATGGATTTGATTTTTATTGGCAAATCCCAAGGTTGGCAGCGTGGCAGTTTAAATTTCTTTTTGTGTTTTCGCTTTCTCTCCTCAGTTGTCTCTCACTTGTGAGTCTGACATCACATGCATAAAAATATAGTCAATTTTACTTATTTATATCTTTGCCCACACATGTCAGTACTCTCTATGTGATAATTCTCTACCTATGGCATCAGCTGCTGAGGAAAATTGACTTGGAATGCCTGACCTTAGTTGATATCCTCAGCAGTAGGCAAAGGAAGGGAAGAGGGAGCAAGAGCAAGGAACGACACATTAAGCTGCTAGTTTCATGACCCCTTGAAAACAAAAAAAGAAGTAATATTCATTCAGATATATTTCAACTGTTAGGCATGCTTGTTGCCACTTTAACTTTGTAGAAATTTGGAAATGCTGTCAGTTAGTCTCACGGGATATTGGAGCAGAACCTTTTAAATAGGAATATAATTTGAAACTTTAAAATTTACTAGTAGTTGTTGGAGCTCTGCATTGCTGAAATGTGTTGCTAATGTCTTGATGGTCTGTGAACCATTTATCTTCAGCAAAAGCCTAATCGGAAGAGCCCATTCAGTTTTGTGGATTAGAAAGTGTATGTATCATTGCAACATCTCCAATCCAGATGACACAGTGGCCGTGCGGCCTATTTTCTATGCTGTTCCATTTGTCTGCTAGCCTGTGATTTTTTTATATTGATTGATTTCCATTTTTCCTTGAAGATAGAATGCATTGTTTGTGAGCTAGAGCTAGCCAATACCAGCTCAGGCAAGGGCTTCTAACCCTTGGGTCACTTAGGTTTGGGTACCATAATTTCATGATTCATTGTAGGTAATACTGGACATTTTAAGCATACTTTTCAACCAGTGTGACAGTTGTGTTTTTATTACCAAATGGCAGCATAAACATTCTGTTTTTAGGAAGATTATCAGACTAAAGCTGCCCAGGTATTTCCTATTAAATTTAGTCTGTAGGAGTACATTTTCTTTTTTTTTTTTTTTATAAATTTATTTATTTTAGTTGGGTGTAGGAGTACATTTTCTTCATAACTTGTTGAAAAATGTTTTGGTTCATGAAATATTCTCTCTCTTTTTTTTTAATAAGTAACTTAGCATTTTAAATCCTCTCCCACTAAATGAGTAAAATGTTGAGGTTTGACAAGGATTTAAGGTAAAAATTGAATTACTCATAATTAATTGCAGTTAGCTTTTAATATGTTCTTTCCAAAATGAAGAAATATTCTAAAATGATTTCTTCTGATCTTTTTAACAGTGAATTTCAATTTTTACTGAAAACATGTGATTCCGTATACCATGTTTTCTCCATTTTTCCTCTGCAGAATGAGTCTTATGATAGATTTCTGTTGCGAGTTTCCCTGCTTTGACAAGCTGACCTAGAGTCTCATTAGAGGGCCAGGTTGGAAGGGAGCGTCAGGACAAGACATTAGATGGGGGACAGGATCCTCCATATAGCAGTATAGCTATAGTCATCCAGCAGTACATGTGTGATGAGCTTGTACGTGTTTACGCTTCAAGCTTCTCTTTAGATTTGTGTCATTTCATGGCATGTTGCATGGTCATATAGCTTAAAGAGAACATTACTTAACTGCCAGCTGGCTTGATGGTTTCCAAGTCTCAGAGATATTAGTAGTAGAAAAGTGGTGTGACTCATCTCTAGTCTCGTCTGTTGAATTCTGAATCGTACACTGAAATACTGTTTTGCCTGTTGTAATTGAGACTACCGCTGTAATCATTTACAGTGCTGTCTTCAGTAGTGTTATCCTCACTTTTTTTTTTTCTTTTGGGAGGTAAGTTTATAGTATCAATGATTAATGTTAAATAAGTTGAAAAGCTTTTCTAGAGAATCTTTCAAAT
Source organism: Giraffa tippelskirchi (assembly GCF_054371585.1). Classification (NCBI taxonomy): domain Eukaryota; kingdom Metazoa; phylum Chordata; class Mammalia; order Artiodactyla; family Giraffidae; genus Giraffa; species Giraffa tippelskirchi. Next base: position 129,703,287 of record NC_137277.1, read on the forward strand.
GCTTTATGATGGTTGTTGTGACCCTTAGCTTAACCATTGGAGATGACTTAATTTTTTTGCTTTTCTCTCCCACAGCTGTGATTGGGTTATTATACCCCTGCATTGACAGGCATCTAGGAGAACCACATAAGTTTAAAAGAGAGTGGTCCAGTGTAATGCGGTGCGTAGCCGTCTTTGTTGGTATAAATCACGCCAGCGCTGTATCCTTTCTGCTGTGATGAGATGTGTAGTAACAAGGGAACTTCCGAGAAACCAAAGGTTAAGCAGACCCTTGCAACCGCACTGTTAACGAATTGTGATATACCCACTTAGTCAGGAAAAGAACACACGCCACATTGTTGAAGCATCTATGCAATTATAGTGTGGGGTCCAGCCTTTCACTTCAATCCATATTTTTCGATATCACTCAGAAACTTTGTACATTAAAAATAAATTTACCTATTTTTCTTTAAATTAGGTTATTAATTACCTCCATCTAGTTTTGCTAACTCTAACATTGAAACAGGTACATTTTCAAAGGAATTTCTTTTCTTTCTTCATTTAAGATTTCTTTCTTCATTTAAGTAAGGACATGTGGTGACTTCAGGTACTAGTTGTTTTTTGTTTTGTTTTTTAATTTGAAATATATGTACATATATATGTATATGTATATATACTTTCTTTTTTTAAAGATTGTCATTTGTTGGTGTTAATCAACACCCACAAACCACATAAATGTTCTTAAAAGGGGCAGAAGTAGAAGTAGCCAATTTATAGACTGTGTTCAAAAAGGACTTTTTTCCTAAGTTACATATTCTTAAAATTTGATCATTTTAAGGATTCTGACATTTTAATTTACTAATTCATGAGTGTTTTCATAATGTTCTGGCTTGAAGGATAAGGTAACCTCTATTTCCTATCTCTCCTCTGCCTTCTACCTCTTCCCCAGAAAAAGATGTCCCCTCAAGAACAAAAGCTGTTGCCCTCATAAGGTTTTTATCCTGTCATCCTCTCTGCCGCCTACCTGAACCCCTGTCCCCGACTTCCCTCTGTAGAAGAAGATCTGGGAAATGCTAGTTCCGTCTTCCCTTTTCTAGAAGATACGGCTTAGAAGGTGGAGGTAAAGAGAAGACCTGTGACTCAGACTGTGAAGTTTCCTCTTGAAACTCTGTGCTGGGCTCAGTTAGCTGAAGAGAGGATGTGTCATGGGGCAAGGAGATTCCAGTGTCTCTTAACAGAAAGTATCAAGGTGATTGTTTGGGAGAAGCTGGAGAAGAAGAACCAAGGAAAGAAGTGGAGTCCTAGATTCTGAAAACACATGTTATCTTTCTGTTCCCAGTTGTGCTGGTTCTTGGAGATCTGTGAAGCCACTGGAAAGTGCCTCAGTGGCTCTTGTTTTTGGTTTTTCCCTTTCTTTTTATCTTAAAAGAGTTTCTCAACATGTTCAGTTTTGTGAAATCTTTGAGATTTAGGATTTTATAACAAACAAATCTAGTGGCTAGGAAGGCTTTAGAAAGACAGACTCATAGAATATTCTATCTAAAGGAAAACTTAGAAATCTCCTAGTTCCATGTTTTCTTTGTTAAGATAAGAGAAGTGAAAGCTCTAGAGATTTGGTACTTGGCTAAGTCATTCATACTGCAAGGCTGTGCCAGAGCCGAGGCCAGACCCTGGAGATCCTGGTGAGTCTAGGAACTTCCCTTTTCTGACCCAGGAGTCCTACAAATGTGTAAATTCATCTCTGTCTGCTGGATTAGACCTTTCTGTCCTGGACAGTTCAGTTCTTTTTAAGTTGAGAAATTAAATAACCTTTTCTGGAATTTAAAAGACTTACATGTCTATTTTACATGCTTCGCTTTGGTGGTTCTTTTCTTTCTCGCTAAATGAAATCCTTAAATATAGCCATCTCACCTATTCTGTTCATCCTTTAAACAAAATCCAAAATGTTTACAAACTTTATAACACAGACTTAATATTAGATTGCTTAGACTTTAGAAAGTCACATTATACTATTTTTAAGATTGATGTTTTTACCTGTTCCCTGGAAGTCTCCTTATTTTGCTTTGGCTCTTATAACAAAGTTAATTTAGTTAGCAAAGATAAAACCCAGTTAATGTCGAGCTCTACTCATTACAAGAGTGTGTATTACATAGAGAAATCAGAGAACTCAAGCATTTTTTTGGAGTTGGAGGTTTAAAAGCCTCTAAAGAATAAAAGCTTTTTCAGAAAGCATACCCATAGACTATAGGTTTCTTTATAAATCAAGCCTAAACAAGGACTGATTTTGAGTGGTCCATGACTGCTGAGACATAAGCAGGCTGGGTGTTCAGGGTACCCGCTGGTTGGGTGGGAGAGGGGGGATGGTGGTAAACAGCACAGTGTTAAAGGAAGTGGAAAATGGTTTTATATGCATTTTTGGAACTTGTTCTCTCTTCTCTGTAGTTGCAGCATGGCCAGTTAGTTTGGGAAGATATGTAGTCTCCTCTGGGGAGTTGAATATAGAGCCAAGATGTGGCCTTTGGGACATAGATAATGCCCTTTTAATGATACTTGAAATTAATTCCTTTAGTGTAATCCTCTAGCAAAGAAATGAGAAAATTGAATTTATAAAGCTTCATTTTGCCCAGAGATTTTGGAGTAGAAAAGGGCTGTATATTTGTGAATAGATGCTTAAGTAGGTGACGGAAATAAAATATCATTTGAGCAAACTGTCCTATACCAGAAAGTCTCAGGAACCAAAATAGCTTGGCAGGTTGGAAGATAATGTTCACTTCAAGGCTTTCTCCTCAACAAATTAAAACTAGAACAGTTGACATAATAGAAAGGGATAGTGTGTCCTTGGTACTCTTGTTTCTGAACTGCATTATTATAAAATGTGTCTGTCAGTAAATCATACAGAGACTGTGGTACCCTGTTAAATAGCTGTCAACTCTTCTATTTTCAAGTTCCTGTATGATTCTCAAACAATTCTAAACCTGTTTGAGAAGTAATAGTGGTTTCCATTTTAGCAAAAGTGTGTTCCTTTAGCAATACTTGTATTTTGAAGCTTCCAGTTAATTTTTTGCGAAGAAAGCATTTCTTAAATAATGGGTCTGATCTGATAATTGGAAATGTATATACTATGCCACTTTTTGGAGATATTGCATGTCACATCAGTAAGATCTATTAGTGAAGTATCATGCCATCGTAGTTTTAATCCTCTCTAGTCTTGTACATTACATTAAAAAATTGCATCCACTCCCATCTCAACGTTAACATTTCTTATTTTAGAAAAATGAACAGATGATATTATTTGGTTACAAATTTTAAGATGACTCTTTAACACTGATCTCAGAAAGTGGATTTTGATAACAACATACAGTTGTCTCTCACACTGGCTGCACTATCCATTGGATTGTGGTGGACTTTTGATAGATCTAGAAGTGGTTTTGGCCTTGGAGTAGGAATTGCTTTCTTGGCAACTCTGGTCACTCAACTGCTAGTCTACAATGGTGTTTATCAGTAAGTATTCTTTTTGGCGTTTGTTTCCTAAAAGAATGATAAGTGAATTCAGAATTGAGATTTTTAAAATTGCATTAGCCACTTTAATTTTCAGAGTAACTTATTTCCATTGTAATTATCTTGATAGTGTCATTGTACTTACTTCCTTTGTGAGTTGTTAAAAATATTTCTGTTATTCTAGATATACATCTCCAGATTTTCTCTATGTTCGTTCTTGGTTACCGTGTATATTTTTTGCTGGAGGCATAACAATGGGAAACATTGGTCGACAACTGGCAATGGTAAGCTCATGCTTATTTAGTCACCTTTCTGTTTTTGAGATGTAGGATAAATTTTCTCCAAAGGGCAGTGGAATAAATCACTTGGAAGAATTTAATCACAAGTGTATTAAAAAATAGAAAGAACCTATGGATAGAAAATCTAAAATATGTTACTGATAGGTGATATGATTTATCCTCCAATTTTTATTAATTATTTTACTCCTCTATACGTTTCTACTCCATGAAAAATGGACAGTTTTAAAAGTGAGAAGAGGCACTATTTATAATAATGTTGCTACAGTAGATATAAATTAGGACTGTTTTAGCAAATCAAGATGTTTGATCACTTTAGTTAAGAAGGAAAAAGACATTGTTGATAAGCCCAGCCATAGGTGTCAAGTCAAGGAGTAGCATTCAGATGCCACAGCACTTTCATGAATAAGTGCCGTCACTTTTACCATTTTAGCCAGCTGAGAGAATTGAGTGGTTTACAATGCTAGATTTGGTAACCTATCCTCCCAGTTATCCTAAATCCATTGGTTTACTTTATTTTGAATTATGGGTATACATTTTTATAGCTGTATTTCTAAAATATTGTTTTGATTTGAAGCTTTGGCTAATATAGTAGATTTTTTCGTTTCAATTTTAAAGTTATTTGAAAAAGTATCTGAATTTATCATATTAGTCCTGTCCTTAAGTGCATGATGTTTCCTTTGCTTGTATGCCTCAACACACAAAGAAGTATATTTTGCCTCCTTTTATATTGTAGGATTGATCTAAATTATATACTATTGTCATTTCCTTGTAATGCAGAAATCTCATTTTTTCTTGCTTTTGGCCATACCTCTAGAATGTGAATTTTCTTTTTTCCTATCATAATGGTCATTTAATCCTAATAGTTGTGCAACTCTCTGATTCTTCGAGGAATACAGTGGGCATATGCTAATGAACTATTACATTTAGACCTTTTTAGTTTATATGGAAATTGCTATTCAAAATCAACTTACTCTGTTAACCTTGTAACCTTTTAATTTTTACAGTATGAATGTAAAGTTATTGCAGAAAAATCTCATCAAGAATGAAGAAGGCAGAAATATATCTTTTGTACAGAAAGCAAGATGAAAAAGGCATGCAAATGATAACTAGACCAACAAAACTTCGGACTATAAAATTGCCAGGATGCAGTTTTTCCCTTGATTGGTGTGTATACACACACACACACACACACACACACACACACATATATATACACATATACATATGTTACTGCAATCTGTGATTGCTTCATCTGTAAATCAAGTACAAGCCTTTATGTATTTGACTTAACTGTAAAATATATATATGCTACATTAAAAAACATGTTGATTAATAGATGACATTTTTAAATTAATTTTTTAGGTATACCATATATCATATCACAGTGTTGATGTGCCAAAATAATTCTGTTACTGTCATGCAGACTATAAGAGTGCTTTGAACAATTTATAAAGTTGATGAAATAAAACATGAGGAAAGCCAAAAAAAAAAAAAAAAAGCAAATGGAAAGCTGGTATATTCTCTTTCACTTACTGTTGTGCCTTTTTATTTTTCTAATTACAGCAGTGTGAGTTATTGGTGCCCTAATATGTGGTTAGTTTCTATTTTAATGTCATCTCAAAGAGCTTTGGGTGTTTAAATATATGATGAAAAAGAACTTCCATGGAATATTTGCAAACCTGAATTACTGGAGAGAGTCCAAAGAGTAATTTTTTGTTTTGACCGATTTTACTGGAGGTAAAAAGTGACAAGCAGGAGAGATTATCAGCATTAAATTGTTTTTAGTCTAAATCTAGAAATTAACAGTAGGGACCACTGAAAAATTTAACTGGAATAAATATGCTTTAGAAATACAAAACGACCTTCTGCAGTGCCACAGTGTTAAGTGATATTAACTGTCAATTACAGTGTAGTATTCCACTACTTTTGCACATGGAATGTATAAGAAATCCCAAACAGGTCCAAATGAAATTTCTAATTCTCTTGGGTTCTATAATCTATTGGATTCTATAAAGTAAACCATTTGAGCTGGGCTGTATCATATGATTGATTGTCAGCAGATTGCCATCTGGGGAGTGGACGGGCACGTAATGTCCTATGTATTCATGTGCTCATTAGTGAATAGCTCAGGAATGTATTATTTAAGACTGAATTGGGATGGCATACTGTGCACGTTAAAGATCCCGATAATAGTTTCATGCATGTCTTTCCAACAGCTGGAGCCTTTGAACATATTCTTAGTTAACTTTTTTCCCCAATTTTTATAGTTTTTGAAATAGATGGCATTTATCTGATACACAAGGGCAAAATCTTCTGCTTACTCTGGAAGTGTGTGTGTTTTCGTTTGTATGTGTCTGTCTGTGTTGGATATGTGTTGGATTGAATGAGGGAGAGAATGTGTGTGTGTGTGTGTGTGTGTGTGTGTGTATGCATGTGCTCCTGCTCTCGTAATGTCAACTAGATATTTTTTCATTTTTGATTTTAAAACCATCGCTATCAGACTGAGATCTTATATGCCAAACTTTAATCTGCTCTTATGTTTTAAGGCTGAAAGTGAAAATCCTAAGATTTCATATTGAATATATGTACACAATCTTAACTGTAGTGGTGGTAAACATGCTACTATAATTTATTATTCTATCTTCTAGATAATGTTATTCATTTAGAAAAAATAAGGTATATTTTTAGAATCAACTTTGTAAGCACTATAAATCTTTAATAAGTTATAAGGTCTATGATGTGTTTACTTTGGAAATTGCTGTTTAAAGCAAGATGTATTAAATATATAATTATCATCTTGGTTAAGAGTCTTTTTTTCTTCCTTGTGGTTAATCTTAGAATTTTATTACTGAGGATTAATTTAATAGAATTTAACATGTATGGTTGAATTTATTAAGAAAAATGAAGGAAACTAGTATTAGTTTAGTATTACAGGAACTGAATGATTATTACTTTAAGTTCTTGAATTATTTTCCTATCACCTAGAAAACAAGAAAAGATATCTCTGACAAAAATAAAATTGTTTTGATATTTTGATAAGTATATTATATTTTTTTTCTTGGCAATGGAAGAAGATGGTAAACGTATTTTAATACTGCTGTATTGGCAGTGCTTCCTGGCTTTTATTATTTAAAGTTTCAAATGTTGACTAGTTGAAAACTGAAACTTAAATTCTATGAAAGTGCAAGCAAATAGTTAAAATTAACTAGCAAGAACCTTGGTCATATTTTTGTTATAATCTTTATTTGTTTGCACTGAACTACTTTACCCTCATTGAGGTCATTGGGTCCTCTCTGTAGTGCATCTGTTTCACACATCTAGGGGAAATCCAGATTGGTCAACATCATTAAATACTTCTCTAATCTTTTGGCTCACTTACCTGGATAATGACATAATGTTCTTTGTAAGGTAATTCTGCCAGTGATGGTCCATGAATAGTAGAGTCTTAGCTTTGTGTGTATGAAAAAGTCATTCTTGAAGAGCAGTTTAACAGGCCATAGAATTCTAGGTTCACAGTCTCCGCCCAGTCCCACCACTTTGAAGACTTTTTTTAACTTGTCTTCTGTCATCTAATGTTGCAGATGACAAGTCTCCTATTAGTGTAATTTTCTTCCCTTTGTAGGTAATCTGTCTTGTCTTTCCAGGAGCTTTTTAATGAATTTCCCTTTATCCTTGAGGTTATTTGGTGCTTCCCTGGTAGCTCAGATAGTAAAGAATCAGCCTGCAATGTGGGAGACCTGGGTTCGATCCCTGGGTTGGAAAGATCCCCTGGAGAAGGGAATGGCAACCTACTCCAGTATTCTTGCCTGGAGAATTCCATGGACAGAGGACCCTAGTGGGCTACAGTCCATGGGGTTGCAAAGAATCGGGCACGATTGGGAAACTAACACTAACATGTCTTTTCTCTCTAGGCACTTTTTCATAAATTTCCCTTTATCCTTGAGGTTATTTAGTTTCACTTTTACTTGTTTTATTTTAAAATTTGTTTTCATTTTTCTTGCTTAGTATTCAGTATGTACTTTCATTCTGTAGGCTCATATCTGGAAATTTTAAAGTCTGAGTGCATGTTAGAGTCCTCTGGAGTCTTATAAAAATATGCTGATTGTGAATCCCACTCTCAGAGACTCTTAATATATTATAATTGACCTGAGGTGTGCTCTGAGCATTAGGAGTTTCATAAGTTCCCCATGTGACTCTAATGTGCAGCCCAAGTTGCCTCTCACAGGTGTAGATACATGTAATATAAGGTGGAGGTTCTGGGTGAGAGAGATGTAGTGACTTTGCAAATGACGTGTGAGGAATGCATTGAGATACGTTTTGGATTAAATCATGTGAGCTTGTTTACTTGGAATAAGTTTTTAGGAAGAAATGTGAAAGGTGACTTAAGTTTCCTTTCTTGGAAAAGTAAGTGGATGGTATTTCCATAAACCAAAAGAGGAATGCAGAAAAGTAGATGAATAGATAAAGAGTTTGATTTGATATATTGAGGCTGAGATGTGTAGAAGGCATCTGGTAAAGATGATTATATGCCGTTGGATATTTGAGTCTGTGTTATTGGATGTAATGAGGGATTCATCAGCATAGGACTGTAATAAATGCAGCTGTAAGAATGGATGAGATCACCTAGGGAGCATGTTACAGTGAAAAGGAGGAGATCTGAGGCATACTGGCCTGTGGGTAGAGAAGCTGGTGAAGGAGATGAAAGGGTTGTGGTCAAAAGTGGGAAGGAAAACAGAAGAGTGATATGGAAGCCAAAATAGGAGGGAATTTCAGGCACGGTAACTGGTAGGATGAAGTGCAATTGAAAGGAATAGTAGACTTCATAAGAACAGGAAGTAATACCTTATTGTTCTATGTTGACAAATAGTTTTTTTCTAACCTATTTTACCTTAACATTTAAAGCATATCATTGTATACTAATAACTCACAAAATATATTTGAGAAAAGCCTGATCATGTGGGGTTTCCCTGGTGGCTCAGACGGTAAGGAGTCCACCTGCAATGCAGGAGACTCGGGTTTGATCCCTGGGTTGGGAAGATCCCCTGCAGAAGAAAATGGCTACCCACTCCAGTATTCTTGCATGGAGAATTCCATGGCCAGACGAGCCGGGCAGGCTACAGTCCATGGGGGTCTCAAAGAGTTGGACATGACTGAGTGACTAACACTGATGATGTACTGTTATTTGTTATGAGTGAGGGGAGCTGGGGCAACTAGAGAACTTTGGAAGAATGGTGGAGATTTGGGATGTAACTATGAAGAATGGGCTTAGGAACTGACTTGCAGCAAAGAAAGACTTTCCAAATAGTTCTGAGGCCATCAAGGACCCAGGTAAGGCTAGAGATCAGATGTTTGCAGCAGAGCCAATTGACATGATTGTGTCATGTCCAAGTGGGCTAGTAGCCCAGCGGTTAGGCCTTTTGTGATGGAGTATATTGAGTCTAGTGGAGAGTTTGTTGGTAGACATGGCACAAGGCTTTGTGGAAGATTAATGGAGGCTCCTAATGCAACATCAAGAGATTTATCATGGGATCCAGACAAACTGAGGAAGGAAGTTGGATCAGCAGTGCTAACTTGACAGCGTGGGAGAACAGTGTGATGGTGAAAAGACAGCAAGTCTGAGGAGGCCAAAGACCCTGTTTGATGGGAAGGGTGATCGGCTTGGGGTTTGTAGTCAGAGGAATTTAGTGGCTCATTTCAAGATCTCGAGGTCCAAGATGTGATCTGAACAACTGTATTTCCATAGTTCACAGAAGTGGGTGGAGATCCAAGGCCTGGGGGACCATCTGTTGGTAGCAGTATGGATGCTACTGAAATGATTGATCCCAGAGGCTGGATGAAAAGGAAGGTCTCGTCTGTAGTCCTAAAGCCCATTTGAGTGAAACAGCTTATCCAAATGCTTGATTGTATTGGAATTCTAATTAGAGTCCCTTCCCCTCTTTATATGCTTATTTTTAGTTGTTTCAACATCCTAGGTGATCTAAAAACTCATGCTGTTTAGGAGTAAATCTACTGATTGTGTTCAATCAGAGATCATCTCTTTAATTCTGGATAATTTTTTTTCTCTCTTTGTTGTTACTCTTCCTTTGTTCACCTTCTCTGGTCTTCTAAAATTCTTCTGTTTGGGAGATCTTTGATCTTATGTTCCTGTTTTATATATATCCCTTAGCTTTTCTCTATTGTGCTTACATTCTGGAAGAATTACTTAAGTGGAACTTCCAGCTCAGTGAGTTGCTCTTCAGCTGTGCCCATTCACTGTTCAATCTATCGGTTGAATTTTTAATTTCAGTGATGACAATTTAAATTTGCAAGATCTCTGTTTTGGGGGAGTGTATGTATGTGGTCATTCTCGCATTTGCTGAGGATATTAACTAATCTAAAGTTCTAAACTCTTCCAAAGAGCAGGGAAGGGCAGGATGAGCCTGTGCCAGTCTGTCTGTGGGTGTGAGCGCTCCCCAGTCTGCCTTAGGCCCACTCCCAGGCCTCTCTGAACTTAGTGCTCACACAGCTTGCATCTGGGAACAGATACCGTGCTGTCTCTGTCTGATCCAAGGTGGCCAGTAGAAGTGTGAAAGGGTTGGCTACATGGCTACTTCTGTAGGAAGACTCCTAACCCACAAGGTCTATTTCCCTTGTTATTTTGGGCTCCATGCATTAGCCATCTCTGGTTTCATTTTTAGCACATCCTTTCCTTGAGTGTTTGAACTGTCATTTTTCTCTGTCTGCTCTCACTTGTTTTCTTGCTTTCATGGATTCCTTGTAGTGGCTAGTCCATGGAGAATACTTCTCTTTACCTGGCAGTATAGTGGATTCCTTTTCCTTCTGAAAATCTTTTGTTGTTGTTTCTGTGGATTTGGGGTAGGTGGGAGAAGCTACAGCTTGACCAGTCGGCTGCCCTGATTCAATCTTCCTCACCATTTTTTATACCATAAACTCTTAACCATCTGCCTGATCATTTGTCTTTACATTTCAAAATCTCAATTTAGTTGGGAACTGAGATAAATGGGTTAAGTCAGTGGTTCTTACTTGGTCTCAATAAAAATTGGGGTATGGAAGTTTTGTTTTTTCCCCCTTGAAATACATTTATTGAGTTCACTGAGATCATTGTGCCAGGAAGGGTAAGTATCCTGATATCAGTTATTTTATGCCTCCCTTCTTTTTATCACTGAAGAAATCTGTGAAACCTGTCATCTTTCTTTGTGATTTACAAGACAGACTTTTCCAGGGTATGTCAGCTGTTCTGAAGACAATGTTGTTAAGGATCAGCTTTGGCAGATCAGATAGATAATGATGTGCCTGTGAAAGACTGGGCTATTGATGAGCCTCGTGTTGAAACTGATTGCCATATATGGGCAATTTTTCCCTTTCACCATTGCCCTGGTTGTGGTGTCTATGAGGATGTTCGTGAACAAGGGACAGTTTTGATTTTAAATCAAAATTCTGTGCCAGTGCAAGAGTATTCTATTCTGCTTTGCCATCGTAGGATTTATAACTGCCAGTTGTTCTGTAGCTTCCCCCAAAGGTGGGCTTTAAAAGTAATGAGCATATAGAAAAGATTTCCATTTAAAACAGTCCTTTTATTACTGTTGTGAAATTAATAAATTCATTTTTTTCTTTTTTTAAAAAATAAATTTATTTATTTTAGTTGGGGGCTAATTACTTTACAATATTGTAGTAGTTTTTGCCATACATTGACATGAATCAGCCATGGGTTTACGTGTGTTCCCCATCCTGAACCCCCCTCCCACCTCCATCCCCATCCCATCCCTCTGGGTCATCCCATTGCCCCAGCCCTGAGCATTTGTCTCATGCATTGAACCTGGAATGGTGTTCTGTTTCACATATGATAATATACATGTTTCAATGCTATTGTCCCAGAACGTCCCACCCTCACCTTCTCCCTCAGAGTCCATAAGACTGTTCTATGCATCTGTGTCTCTTATTCTGTCTCGCATATAGGGTTATCGTTACCATCTTTCAAATTCCATATATATGCATTAGTATACTGTATTGGTGTTTTTCTTTCTGGCTTACTTCACTCTGTATAATGGGCTCCAGTTTCATCCATCTCAATAGAACCAATTCAAATGTATTTTTTTTAATGGCTGAGTAGTATTCCATTGTGTATATGTACCACAGCTTCCTTATCCATTCGTCTGCTGATGGACATCTAGGTTGCTTCCATGTCCTGGCTATTGTAAACAGTGCTGCAATGAACATTGGGGTACACGTGTCTCTTTCAGTTCTGGTTTCCTCGGTGTGTATGCCCAGCAGTGGGATTGCTGGGTCATATGGCAGTTCTATTTCCAGTTTTTTGAGGAATCTCCACACTGTTCTCCATAGTGGCTGTACTAGTTTGCATTCCCACCAACAGTGTAAGACGGTTCCCTTTTCTCCACACCCTCTCCAGCATTTATTGCTTGTAGACTTTTGGATAGCAGCCATTCTGACTGGTGTGAAATGGTACCTCATTGTGGTTTTGATTTGCATTTCTCTAATAATGAGTGATGTTGAGCATCTTTTCATGTGTTTGTTAGCCATCTGTATGTCTTCTTTGGAGAAATGTCTGTTTAGTCCTTTGGCCCATTTTTTTATTGGGTCGTTTATTTTTCTGGAATTGAGCTGCAGAAGTTGCTTGTGTATTTTTGAGATTAATTGTTTGTCTGTTGCTTCGTTTGCTATTATTTTCTCCCATTCTGAAGGCTGTCTTTTCACCTTGCTTATAGTTTCCTTTGTTGTGCAAAAGCTTTTAATTTTAATTAGGTCCCATTTGTTTATTTTTGCTTTTATTTCCAATATTCTGGGAGGTGGGTCTTGGAGGATCCTGCTGTGATTTATGTCGGAGAGTGTTTTGCCTATGTTTTCCTCTAGGAGTTTTATAGTTTCTGGTCTTACGTTTAGATCTTTAATCCATTTTGAGTTTATTTTTGTGTATGGTGTTAGAAAGTGTTCTAGTTTCATTCTTTTACAAGTGGTTGACCAATTTTCCCCGCACCACTTGTTAAAGAGATTGTTTTTTCTCCATTGTATATTCTTGCCTCCTTTGTCGAAGATAAGGTGTCCATAGGTGCGTGGGTTTATCTCTGGGCTTTCTATTTTGTTCCATTGATCTATATTTCTGTCTTTGTGCCAGTACCATACTGTCTTGATGACTGTGGCTTTGTAGTAGAGCCTGAAGTCAGGCAGGTTGATTCCTCCAGTTCCATTCTTCTTTCTCAAGATTGCTTTGGCTATTCGAGGTTTGTTATATTTCCATACAAATTGTGAAATGATTTGTTTTAGTTCTGTGAAAAATACCGTTGGTAGCTTGATAGGGATTGCATTGAACCTATAGATTGCTTTGGGTAGTATACTCATTTTCACTATATTAATTCTTCCAATCCATGAACACGGTATATGTCTCCATCTGTTAGTGTCCTCTTTGATTCTTTCATCAGTGTTTTATAGTTTTCTATATATAAGTCTTTTGTTTCTTTAGGTAGATATATTCCTAAGTATTTTATTCTTTTTGTTGCAATGGTGAATGGTATTGTTTCCTTAATTTCTCTTTCTGTTTTCTCAGTATTGGAGTATAGGAATGCAAGGGATTTCTGTGTGTTAATTTTATATCCTGCAACCTTACTATATTCATTGATAGCTCTAGTAATTTTCTGGTAGAATCTTTAGGGTTTTCCATGTAGAGGATCATGTCATCTGCAAACAGTGAGAGTTTTACTTCTTCTTTTCCTATCTGTATTCCTTTTATTTCTTTTTCCGCTCTGATTGCTGTGGCCAAAACTTCCAAAACTATGTTGAATAGTAGTGGTGAAAGTGGGCATCCTTGCCTTGTTCCTGACTTTAGGAGAAATGCTTTCAATTTTTCACCATTGAGGATAATGTTTGCTGTGGGTTTGTCATATATAGCTTTTATTATGTTGAGTTATGTTCCTTCTATTCCTGCTTTCTGGAGGGTTTTTATCATAAATGGATGTTGAATTTTGTCAAAGGCTTTTTCTGCATCTATTGAGATAATCATATGGTTTTTATCTTTCAATTTGTTAATGTGGTGTATTACATTGATTGATTTGCGGATGTTAAAGAAACCTTGCATTCCTGGGATAAAGCCCACTTTGTCATGATGTATGATCTTTTTAATATGATGTTGGATTCTGTTTGCTAGAATTTTATTAAGGATTTTTGCATCTATGTTCATCAGTGATATTGGCCTGTAGTTTTCTTTTTTTGTGGCATCTTTGTCTGGTTTTGGAATTAGGGTGATGGTGGCCTCATAGAATGAGTTTGGAAGTTTACCATCTTCTGCAATTTTCTGGGAGAGTTTGAGTAGGATAGGTGTTAGCGCTTCTCTAAATTTTTGGTAGAATTCTGCTGTGAAGCCGTCTGGTCCTGGGCTTTTGTTTGCTGGAAGATTTCTAATTACAGTTTCGATTTCTGTGCTTGTGATGGGTCTGTTAAGATCTTCTATTTCTTCCTGGTTCAGTTTTGGAAAGTTATACTTTTCAAAGAATTTGTCCATTTCTTCCAAGTTGTCCATTTTATTGGCATATAGCTGTTGGTAGTAGTCTCTTATGATCCTTTGTATTTCTGTGGAGTCTGTTGTGATCTCTCCATTTTCATTTCTAATTTTGTTGATCTGATTCTTCTCCCTTTGTTTCTTGATGAGTCTGGCTAATGGCTTGTCAATTTTGTTTATCTTCTCGAAAAACCAGCTTTTAGCTTTGTTGATTTTTGCTATGGTCTCTTTTGTTTCTTTTGCATTTATTTCTGCCCTAATCTTTAAGATTTCTTTCCTTCTACTAACCCTGGGGTTCTTCATTTCTTCCTTCTCTAGTTGCTTTAGGTGTACAGTTAGTTTATTTATTTGATTTTTTTCTTGTTTCTTGAGGTACGCCTGTATTGCTATGAACCTTCCCCTTAGCATTGCTTTTACAGTGTCCCATAGGTTTTGGGTTGTTGTGTTTTCATTTTCATTCGTTTCTATGCATATTTTGATTTCTTTTTTGATTTCTTCTGTGATTTGTTGGTTATACAGAAGCGTGTTGTTTAGCCTCCATATGTTGGAATTTTTAATAGTTTTTTTCTTGTAATTGAGGTCTAATCTTACTGCATTGTGGTCAGAGAAGATGGCTGGGATGATTTCAATTTTTTGGAATTTACCAAGGCTAGATTTATGGCCCAGGATGTGATCTATCCTGGATAAAGTTCCGTGTGCACTTGAGAAAAAGGTGAAATTGATTGTTTTGGGGTGGAAAGTCCTGTAAATATCAATTAAATCTAATTTGTCTATTGTATCATTTAAAGTTTGTGTTTCCTTGTTAATTTGCTGTTTAGTTGATCTATCCATATGTGTGAGTGGAGTATTAAAGTCTCCCACTATTATTGTGTTATTGTTAATTTCCCCTTTCATACTTGTTAGTATTTGCCTTATATATTGTGGTGCTCCTATGTTGGGTGCATATATGTTTATAATTGTTACATCTTCTTCTTGGATTGATCCTTTGATTATTATGTAGTGTCCTTCTTTGTCCCTTTTCACAGCCTTTATTTTAAAGTCTATTTTATCTGAAATGAGTATTGCGGCTCCTGCTTTCTTTTGGTCTCTGTTTGCATGAAGTATCTTTTTCCATCCCTTCACTTTCAGTCTGTATGTGTCCCTAGTTTTGAGGTGGGTCTCTTGTAGACAGCATATATAGGGGTCTTGTTTTTGTATCCATTCAGCCAGTCTTTGTCTTTTGGTTGGAGCATTCAACCCATTTACATTTAAGGTAATTATTGATAAGTATGGTCCCATTGCCATTTACTTTGTTGTTTTGAGTTCGTGTTTAAACATTCTTTTTGTGTTTCCTGTTTAGAGAAGATCCTTTAGCATTTGTTGGAGAGCTGGTTTGGTGGTGCTGAATTCCCTCAGCTCTTGCTTGTCTGTAAAGCTTTTGAATTCTCCTTCATATCTGAATAAGATCCTTGCTGGGTACAGTAATTTGGGTTGTAGATTATTCTCTTTCAATAAATTCATTTAGTACTACTGTGTTTCCATGAGTTTGTTCCATTCGCAGGATTTTGTCTCTCTTTGAAACACGTTTTGAGTAACTTATACAGAATGTGATCGTGGACCAATTCGTTGTGATGAGCAACTGAGCAGACAAAGTATCTAAGTGTTGAATCTGTTTGTTTTAGAAGAAAAGTTTCTAAAATGTATTCCCTGGAAATTTCTGCCATTGAATGAAACTCATTTCTTTTCCCTTTGTAGTCATCACATGTCACTCCTAGATCATCGGGAAATGTCTGCTCAACCAAGTTATGACAGTGGCAGTTTCTGTTTTGAAACAGTTCCTTCTGCTTTGACAAAACCTTGAGATTTTGCAGCAGGACATTAGAGGAAGACAGACTGCTGCCCCCTCATCTTAGGATCAACTGGAGGCAGCTGCTATGCTCAGTCTCCACACACTGGGCTTGGGAAGGCTGTAGACTGACAAATTGAAGATGAAGGTTAAAGATATTGGTAAAGACAAATCTTTGTGGAATTTTCTATGCCTCAGATCTGTCCAGGAGAGAAAAGCAGGTCAGGATATGTTAAAATGAGTCTTTCCAGAATATATGCAAAATTCATAATAAAGTTGAGTTGAATTCAACTTTTTTCTCCCCATAAAAAGTAAATTAGTGATCCTTAAGTTTTTGTTAGGAAGAGTTCTGGTCCTGTGGCCCTGGCTAACCACAGAGAGGCTAGGATGTGTGATCCTTCCCTTGACAGACAGGAGGACCAAATACAGGTGATCACTGGCAATGCCTACAACAGTTGGTCTAAAGCGTTTTGTAGCACTCTCTTCCCACTAGAATATTTTTCTTCATAAATGATTCATAGTGAATACAAACACAAGACAATGAAAAATTTCGAGTGTTAAAATTTTGTGGAAGGAGAAGAGGATGTCAGAGGATGAGATGTTTAGATGGCATCACTGACTTGATGGACATGAGTTTGAGTAAGCTCCAGGAGTTGGTGATGTACAGAGAAGCCTGGTGTGCTGCAGTCCATGGGGTCACAAAGAGTCAGACAGGACTGAGTGACTGAACTGAATGAAAATTACAGTCTTTAAAATACATAAAATATAAACTTTGTATCCATGTCCCAGAACAGTGGGGAAGAAGGAAGAATTCCACTTTTGTCTTTTCCTATCACCTGAAAGTGAGAGGGTGTGGGAAATTAATCGTTTCCTTAGTGCTTCCTACAAATGTCGCTGCCACCCCTGGCAGACACTCATCGTTTTACAGCTGCCAACTTCCATGATTTTCTGAATGGTGGAGCAGGATTTCAAAGTTGGATCTAACTGCTCCAACAGCCAAGGATTCTCACTACCACATGGTACTGTCCTTACAAGTCCCTGCAAGCTGTTTTGCCTGTGCATTTCCAGCAGAATCCCAAGACCATTGCTAAGTGTCTTGGCACCAAGGCACTTGATGGAAATTAAGCAATCTAGAAATTTTGAGGTTAAAAATTATTTTAGAGTGGAAATATTGTCAAGTAGGAATGTGAATAGAATAGCAATATCAGGACACAATATGCATTTTATTGAAGTAAGGTGTCTTAATTTGGAACTCTATATGAAAGACTTCAGTTGCTCTTTTCAGTCCTTTGGGGGAGGGTTCCCAGAACCACACCAGGTATGATGGGCACAGGGCCAGTAGCTGAACTCTGATGGGCACCTCTGACATGAATACGCCATGAGTTCATAGACGTTTGTTTAACATGTTTACTTCACTCTGGGATCCGGGTTCTCTAGTCAACAAAAGTGTTCTCAGAGAGTCTGATGACTTCAGCCATGCGGGAATGCCTGAGCTTGGACCTGAAGCCTCTCTAGATAGCAGACTTTCTACTCGAGCCTCTATAGGCATAGTCCCATATGGAAATCTGATAGCGTAGAAAAGATGTGTTAACAGGTTTTGACTTCTGACCTTTTAAGTTCAGTCTGAGAGAAGTCTGTGTGAGTTATTGTGCTTGCTGGTCTAGTTTTTGATGTGCTTGTAATATAAGTACTGGCCTGGTGGGATCCATCCATGGATCCATCCATCCACATGGTTTGTATAGATGGTAAGTTCTGTTAGAGTAAGAACAGGATATTTATACGGTGGCCAGGAAAGGCATCTGGAAGGCAAGAACACAGGTACTGATGAGTCAGATCAGCTCAAGGAAGGGAGGACAATTTTCTTGGGCATGAGATGAACAGGAAAACCACATGGACAGACAGGTGAATGTACTCTGAAGACTCCAAAGGTGGGTCTGGACATAGTGAAGATTGCAGGTGGAGGAAGTGGTGGGAGGTAGGACCTAAAACAGGGCTTCACTTCACTTTGGGGTTTTTTAAATACATTTATTTGTTTTTATCTATTTTTGGCTGCATTGATCTTTGTTGCTGTGCAGGCTTCTCTAGTGGCAGGCAGGGGCTACTCTCTAGTGAAGTGCATGGGCTTTCACTGCTGTGGCTTCTGCTGCTGTGGAGCACAGACTCGAGGATGGGCAGACTTCAGTAGTTGTGGCTCCTGAGCTCTAGACTACAGGCTCAGTGTTGTGGCCACTGGGATTATTTGTCCCCAGGCATGTGATATCTTCATGGACTGGGGTCGAACCTGTGTCCCCTGCATTGGCAGACAGATTCTTAGCCCCTGTACCACCAAGGAAGTCCCTCATTTTGATGTTTAAATGGCTCCCAAAGAGCTTATAGGCAGGGTGTGCTCTGCTTAGGGGGGGCCCCCACTTGCCCGTGGGGTTACTTGTGGGAGTCCTGCAAGTTGGGGCTGCCCCGTCTAGCACAGCTCAGAGAATTCCCATTGGCATCAGACTTTTTACTGAAAAAGAACATCCTGTGGCTAATGAAGTTGTGATCTTGAGGTTGAGCAGAATAAGGAGAGAGCCTTGGAAATTAGTCAAACTCAAGCTTGAACACCTGAGGAGTTATTTACAGACTGGAACCCTAGGCAAGGACTTCTCAGGTGCCTCAGCAGTAAAGAATCCATCTGCCAATGCAGGAGATGCAGGTTTGATCCTTGGGTGGGGAAGAACCCCTGAAGGAAATGGCAACCCACTCCAATGTTCTTACCTGGAGAATCCCATGGACAGAGGAGCCTGGTGGGCTACAGTCTATGGGGTCACAAATGAGTTGGATATGACTTCGTGACTAAACAACAACCCTGGACAAGTCCCCAAGCTCTTGAAATTTCAGTTTTTCCATCTCTGAAATGAAGATACACTATCACCTTCCTTAGAGGTCTGTTAACATTAAACACAGTAATATGTAAGCAGGTGTCCAGTGAAATATTAGTTCTCTTGTCCCTCCTGTTTGTTCATTTCAAAGTACAGGTTCTGCACCAGCACGTGGACATCCCCTCTGTATCAGGAAAACTCCCTTCATGTTTCCATTGAAATGGAAGGAAGCAGGATGCAGGAATCTATGACGCTGATAACTACCGTCCACAGCTTCCCTCACCAGGTTAGTCAACAGCGAGCCGGTCCCTAGCGAAGCAGGAGAGAGCGCTTGCTGGTCATTGTGATTCTGAGAAATTGTTTGGCAGGAGGTTTGGCCAGGTTGGGCTGTGGTGTCATGCAGGGAGGGAAGCTCAGGTGAGGTGCCGTAGTTTGGCATGAGGACACCAGAGGGAAAGGAGGATGTGGGAAACAGGAGATGGGTTTTGTCAGCATCTTATTCTTGCCTGGGGATGACGGCTCTGTCCTCATACTTTATAGTGTCACAACCATGAGAGCACACTTTTCCGAAGAAGGAGTTACATTTTAATTAGCTGCACGACACCTGATCTCTAACCTATCAGTCCATTTCTCCAGGCCTCATCTTTTCAGATTATTTTTGCCTGTGTCCGCCGCTTGCCTGTGCCTTTCATGTATATCAGAAGGAAATCACCAAACAGCCTGGGAATCCTATTACCAGACCTCAGGATATTAATTGTCGAGTTCTCCCCAACGGTTACACAAGTGCTGAAGAAGTGGTTCTCTTTCAATAGTGTCTTGTCAAAATGCCAGGTACAGTTTGTTTTTGACATTTGCTGCTACTGTTAAATAATAGTCTTGCTTCTGTCATAGCTAATGTTGACTTGAAGGCATTTGGAGGGCATTTCTCAACTCTAGCCTTAACAGTGAGACCTGGGTCTTGACAGATATTTTTCTTGCTTGCCGAAGGCAACTGAATGTAAGGTTTGCAACCTTTGCTTTTCTAAGCTCAAGAAAATTTCAAATGAGCATTCAGTTCAATTCAGTCGCTCAGTCTTGTCTGACTCTTTGCGACCCCATGAACCGCATACATCGCTTAAAACTTAAGACCTCATTGTGCTTGTACTCATAGCCATGAACACCTACACACATGTACAAGTTGAAGTTCTTGAAGTTTTGCCACCTGAGAATGACATTTACATAAATTAAATAGTATCCTAGTTTAAGACCCCTTAAATCCTGGCTGTTCTACCTTAGTAAACCTTTATTTGTTAGAATGACATACTTCATTATAGAGCTCTTTAAAATTGCTAAACGGTTTTATTATTTCTGTATTTGCAATGGAGCAAACCTCGAGCACTGCCCAGCAAGCACTGTGTGCCATCTGTCAGAGAGTCGGGGCTCTCCACACACAGCACTTTCTTCTGTTTGAAATTTAATTTATGTGACTTTCCTCCACTTTTGTGTGGAGGCATCTTTTGAATTTTTCCTTCAGTGTCTTATAGACCATTGTGTACAGATCTCCTTCTAATGGGATCATCATTTCTGAGATGCTCACCATTTACGAGGGGAAAGAGGGGAAAGTAAGAAAAAAATTGGACAGAGCAAGCGAGAACTGTGCAAGAATTCTGTGGAATTGTGTAAGAGCTGGCATCGTTTGTACGTGAAGGGGCCAAGAACTGCACAGTTGGTTTCAAAATAAATACCAAAGGAGTGGTTAATAGACAAATCTGTTTTGCAGTTTCAGAAAAATAGAAGCACAGCACTCATTAGGGTTTCCTATAACAGAGGCATCTTGGGTTTGGAGTTTTGCATGGGGAGCCATAGATTGTAAATCTAATGGGTAAGTGTCCACCGTGTCTGGCTACACATTTTCTTCCACTACACCTGTCACAAAATTGATCTTCAAGTTTAAAAAATTATTTCTAGAGATTTCCAAAATTATAAAATCTGAGCACATGAATTACTGTACTGTCATCTTTCATTCACTCTCTCTCTCTCTGCTTTTATCCTAATTCTTATTTGGGAGGCTAGTTTTAGATGGCAGCCATTTTTCTTCTTGTGAGAAGAATATGAATTCATTTAAAATCAAGATGTGATTATCCCATGATGACTCATATAATATTACATAGCAACTTAACTGCATTATAAGATTCAAGGAGAAGAATGACAGAGCTAGAAGAGACCCTAAAATTTATCACGGGCAGCCCAATCTTGTCATTTTACAAAACTCACATTGGTTAAATGCTTGTCCCCGGTCACAGAGCCAATTAGTAGCAGAATCAGACATTTCAGTAGCTTTAACAGGGCATTAACATTTCAATTCATGAAAAATGTAGATTTAATTTTATAACTCTGCAAGATTTATGACAATGTTGACAACTGGTGGAAAAGGGACATTTGTGAATTATGAATGTATCTGTTATAATGGGAAATTATTTGTTACCTTAAGTACTAGCTGGTACATAACAACATTGAGTATCTATTATATGATTTACATATACCACCTCATTTAATTACCCCATTAAAGCTATGGTATAAATACTATTATCTATAATATAATATGAAGAAACAAAGGCTTACCCATATTACATATAACCTGCCAACATCATGCAAGTAGATGCTAACCTGAGGGTAATTCCAAGCCCTCCTCCTTCCCAGGCTGAAAGATGCAGATCTTTACTGTCTGTACTGTCAAAACAGAAATATGTTAGTGGAACCTATTTCTTTCTTTTTTTTTTTTAATTACTTTTTACTGAGGTATAGTTACTTTACAATATTGTGTTAGTTTCTACTCTACAGCAAAGTGAATCAGCTATATGTATACATACATCCCTTCTTTTTTTGGATTTCCTTTCCCCAAATTGATTTATTTCTATGAAATGTTAAATGTGGGATTAAAACATATATGGGAAAGTCATGCCCTTACCCTTCCTAAACGATTTTAAATTTTAGTTGGAGCAATGAACAACTTCAGTGGTGCCACTCTTGGCTAAGAAATGGATTCTGAGCATGAGATTTATTATTTTCTGATGAAATAAATTTGGTCTCTTGAAAGAAAAGCTATGGGAGAAGATTATTTGCATGATGACTTATTAGAAATATTTTTAAATCTAAGAATTGGGTTATTCCCATAATGAAGAAATAGAATGAAAAGCATTTCTTATCAGATACATTTTCATTTATCACTTAAATTTGACCTCCTATGCCATCCAGTGTCTTTAATTTTAAAATTAAAGTTGGTATAATGAAAAATTTAAAATATTGCTAACATGTCCACAGAAGAATAACAAGGAAATGAACATTTTCTAAATTTCCATTAGACTTGCATGTGAAAAAAATCACAAGCATTATTTAGGAAGTTGGAAGTGATTTCTGTAGATTATCAGTGATAACTTATATTTTGCTATTAATGACTTTAATGAAGACAGGACATGTTTAGGCTAATTATGAGATCAAACTTCTAATTAGTGAATATAAATGAAGAGGTTAATGACTTCCTCTCACTCTGCCCCACCTTTAGCTCTGCAAAGAATTGTCCCACATACCACAGTGAACTCTATTCCTTCCTGAGCAAGCCCTGTCTAACAAGGCCAACCAGGAGTCTAGAGCTATGAGGTCAGGTCAGGAATGGGGTTGACTCAGTGGAATCCAGGGCTGATGGCTTACAGCATTTGGGACTTTCAGGGATATGCATGACAGAATGTTGTTGTTGTTCAGTGTTTAAGTCATGCCCAGCTCTTTTGCAACCCCAACGACTGTAACCCGCCAGGTTCCTCTGTCCATGGGATTTTCCAGGCTAGAATACTGGAATGAGTTGCCATTTCCTTTTCCAAGGGATCTTCCCATCTCAGGGATTGAACCGCATCTCCTGCAGTGGCAGGTGGATTCTTTATCACTGAGCCACTAGGGAAGCCTGCCTGACAGGATACCTGGTTCAAAATGACTTAAGCAAAAAAGAAAGTTATTGGCTCATGAAACTAACAAGAAAGACTGGCTTCACATGCAGCCAGGATTCAGGTATCAAAAACTACCATCAGAGCATAGCTTCTTTCCATCTTTTTCTGTATCTGCTGTATTGACATGAGGCTAGGGCTTTACAAGGCTGGATGGTGTTGGCAGCTCCAGTCTCAAGTCCTCCCCATGCATGTCCTGTCTCTCAGGAGATTCTGCTAAAGTCTCAGAAAAGTTTTGGCTCTGGTCGGGTCAGGTATCCCTTGCCACACCAATCTCAAGGCTGGTTCTTCACAGACAAAATGTGATACTGATACTCACAGGGATTTTTGGACTTTGCCAAGAAATAGAAATTGATAAGAGGGCAGAAAAGAAATTCAGGCAAGGCTTGACTGGGGACTCTGCTGCAGCAATGGGAAATGAGAACAAATAATAGCTTCCCTTGCTTGCTGCCTAAGTGGGGTGGGTGGGTGTGCGAGTTGGTTCCTTATATGGGGTGAGGGTAGAGGTATGTCCAGGGTTCAGGCAGGAGGGGTGGCTTACCATCTGCCCATCCTTTTGGTGGTGTTGGATGCAAGTGGCATGCCCAGTACCCCGCTTTTACTCCTGACCTCTGTTTTTTGCTCTCAGCTCTTCAGAGGTGGCAATTGGACCTTTTGGATCTTTTTGTATCTTTTTGTCCAGAATTTGCCCCAACTGTGCATGCACACTGTTACTTTTAGTCCCTTACAGCTTTTTTTTTTTTTTTTTTTTGCTTGAGGAGACAGGTGCAAGCATTGCATCAATGTGGCAAAGGATCTCCTGTCCCAGCCTGTTTCAATATGATGACAAAAATAAGGATAACTAAAAAGACAAGTGCCCTCAGAGCCCAAAAGTCATTATGAACTGGAAGTTGTAAAAGCAAGATAAAGTTGCTAATTGAAGAGAGAAACAGTAGGTGATAAAGAAAAAGAAGAGAGAAAACCATCTCATGTCCTTATACTTCCCATGAAACCTATACTTTTCTTCCAATAAACTCTTTAAAAAAGGATTTAAATTGATTAGTTTTCTCTTCTTTGTAACTGACCAACCATGACTAAAATAATGTGCTGATGTTCCCTCTACTGATTAATGTGCTCAGTCATTCAGTCGTGTCTGACTCTCAGCTACCCCATGGACTGTAATCCTCTGAACTCTTCTATCCACAGGATTTTTCAGGCAAGAATAGTGAAGTGGGTTGCCATTTCGCTCTCCATACTGATTAATATCCTGGATTATATGTAAGTTATACATGCCCTTCAGATAACATGTGTCCCTCAATGGGAAGAGAAGCCTGCCCACCAAACAGATCATCCAAAGATTACTTGAGCAATTATAGCAATTGAACTAAATGATATTGGAAACAGCCATAAAATCTGTTCCTGAGGTTATCAGGTTCTCTGAAAATACCTACATTCAGTTTCATGAAAAACTCACCTTTTTTCAACTCTTTTCCCACTATTGCTAGATACCTTTTCATTAATGACTTAAATTTTTTTTAATAAATTTATTTATTTTAGTTGGGGGCTAATTACTTTACAATATTGTAGTGGTTTTTGCCATACATTGACATGAATCAGCCATGGGTTTACATGTGTTCCCCATCCTGAACCCCCCTCCCACCTCCCTCCCCATCCCATCCCTCTGGGTCATCCCATTGCCCCGGCCCTGAGCATTTGTCTCATGCATCGAACCTGGAATGGTGTTCTGTTTCACATATGATAATATACATGTTTCAATGCTATTGTCCCAGAACGTCCCACCCTCACCTTCTCCCTCAGAGTCCATAAGACTGTTTTATGCATCTGTGTCTCTTATTCTGTCTCGCATATAGGGTTATCGTTACCATCTTTCAAATTCCATATATACGCATTAGTATACTGTATTGGTGTTTCTCTTTCTGGCTTACTTCACTCTGTACAATGGGCTCCAGTTTCATCCATAATGACTTAAATTTTAACCACATGTGAAAGTTCCCAGCTCAGCTATCTCACTTAGTGTCACGGAAGAGGCTCCTGATAATCTATGTGGCTAAGCATTAGTTGGCTGTACTTTCTTTTAAATAAAATCTTTTGCAAATAAAAATGTTTAGGTCAGTGAAGCTAGACATCATTGAAGCAATTCCCTCAAATCTGAGCTAGGCCACAATTAAATCATTTCAGTCTCTTGTTTGAAATGAAAACTAGGAAAATTGGGAAAGGAGAGTCTAGAACCTCTCCAAGAAACCCATCCCAGATCTTCAGCTGCTCTCATTTCAGGAAATGGCAACTCACTACTCTTGCCTGGAAAAACCCACGGACAGAGGAGCCTGGCGGGCTACAGTCCATGGGGTAGCAAAGAGTTGGACATGACTCAGCGACTGAACACACTCAAATGCTAGGTTAGAAGGCTTGTGATGCCAATTTGCTCTTTAAGGTGATGGAAACACGTTTTATTCAGTTTCTGCTGCAAAACCCAGAAGCAATAGTTTGTGGGACCAGCTTTGAACAAATCTTTTCATGATGCTGTGATTTGAGAAAGTCCTTAGTTTTCTGTTCTCATTCTTTGTAGAGATTCTGTACAGTGAGAGGACAGTTTTCCAAGGTTTGTAATTGATCCTATCTTGCTGCTTTATTGTGAATGAATCCAACTGGAACACCACCAGCTCCAGCCACAGTAGCAGGTTCCCTAACCTGAGCTTCTAAAAGCCTCTGTGTGTAGAGTTGTACAGAGTATCACCTCTAGTCATTTGCCTTATGGCCCTGCCCTTGCCAGCTTAACAATTTTGATTTTTGGTAAGCCAAATAATTCCAGTGGGAGAGGATGTTACAATTTCAGAATGAAATTCTCTTATTTTGCCAAAACCATTGTGCCCTTTCTTAGTAAAATTGCTATAGCATATTAGTTTCTTCTCAAATATGATAAACTCCTTTCTCTTTTCATAATTTTTGGAATAATTATGGAATGGAGAAAAAAATTTACCATCTGAAGCCAAGCTATGTTGGGAGATGTTAGATCACTTTTGGCAATAGAGAAAGGCTCTCAGGGCTGGACTTGGTTACAAGAAATACAAGAAACTCACCCCTTTATGTGCTGTTTTTAATGATCATGCTCTCCCCTGAGAATTGATTGGTATTCTTTTCCATTAGTTATCTTAATTCCTACTTGTCTTGAGAAAGTGCCTGTTTTTAAGCCTGACACCCACAATCCATGAACAAAGAATGAAGTCATGTGGGTGGGAACCAGAGAGTAGAGGAGATGCCTAGTGAAAGTACACTGGCACCTAGAAGAATTTCTCTCTTAAGGAATTTTTACTTTTTGTAGTTTTGTATATCCTAACCATATTAAAGGGCTTCCCTGGTGGCTCAGATGGTAAAGAATCTGCCTGCAATACAGGAGACCTGAGTTTGATTCCTGGGTTGGGAAGATCCCCTAGAGAAGGGGTTGGCAACCCACTCCAGTATTCTTACCTGGAGAATCCCATGGACAGAAGAGACTGGCAGGCTTTAGTCCACAGGGTCGCAAAGAGTCAGACATGACTGAGCGACTAATATACACACACAATCATATTAAAAGTGAATTTATTCCATAGCTGAGCTGTTTGTTCAGGAACCAGAAGGTATTTAGGTAGCCCATAAGTTAAAACATCTTTCCATCTACTATGGTGTTACCCTATAGACATGTGAGGTGAGGTAGGCAGCAGTTGCTAAAAATGATTAGCCCATATCATCCAGCAAATTACATCTTCTGGAAAAGGCTACCCACTCCAGTATTCTGGCCTGGAGAAGTTCATGGACTACAGTCCATGGGGTCGCAAAGGGTTGGACATGACCGAGCGACTTTCACTTTCTTTTCTATTACAAAACACTGCTTCTATGCATAGTGAGGGGCCATGCTGTTATAATGAGAAAGTTCTGGATGAAGGTCCAAATGTTAGAGGTCTAGTTTTAACTCTGCTGGGAGCTTGCTAGCTGACTCAACAACTTTAGGTCTATTACTTCACCTGTAAAATGAACCCTGTGGAAGAGCTGGTCTCTAAAAGAGACCCCAGAGCATAGTAGCTAAGGTTGGGGTCCTGGCTCCGCCACTCACTAGCAGTTTGAACTTGAGCAAGTTATTTTACCTCCATTTGTCTTGTTGTTTTTAATTTGCAAAATGGGAATATTATGAGTTCATACAAGGATTAAATGACCTAAGACATACAAAGTACCTTGCAGAGAGTTTGGCTGTTAGTGAGTGCTCAAATGTTATTGTTTTCAACATCACCATATAAACTCCCTCCAAGTCACGAAGAGGCCTTGTCTTGCCCACCATGGAAATATAGAAGGAGAACCAGATTTTTCGACTCGGTTTGGTAAGCAAAATCAACATATGAAAAAGAAACCCATACAAAGTTACCTGATTAAATGAGAGGTTGATTCTTTCTCCTTTCAAGAATATCAATAGAAATTAAACAATAGAGACCTTGATCAATTTGGAGCGGCCCTTTTCTTTACAGCAAGAGTGTTATTGGTTGAAGATGATCTGACAGATGTCTCCAACAAAGCCATGATTTCTTCACAGCCCACTCCTCTGTCCCTGCCTGAGCCTGTACTCCCCTCCCCACCCCCAGGAACTGTCTTCTTCTCAGCCTTTTCACATCTCAGGAAATAATAAGACATCCTCTCAGATCTATTGGACCAAAAATGAATACAAGTACAAAGGACCTAAGCCACATAATCAAAAAGGTAAATGTGAAAAGCTTCATTCAGAGCCAAAAACATAGGTCTTTTGTTTTTTAATGTATTTATTTATTTAATTTATTTTTGGCTACAGTAGGTCTTCTTTGCCATAGGCAGTCTTTCTCTAGTTGCAGCAAGCAGGGGCTATTCTTTATTGTGGTGTGCAGGCTCCTCATTGCAGTGGTGTCTCTTATGGCAGAGCATGGCCATGGGCTCAGTGGTTGGGGCAGTTGGGCCCTAGAGCGTGTAGGCTTTAGCAGTTGTGGTACATGAGCTCAGCTGTTCCTTGGGATGTGGGATCTTCCCAGACCGGGGATCTAACACATGTCCCCTGCATTGACAGGTGAATTCATAACTACTGGACCACTAGGGTTGAAAAGCCCTTGATACTGGGAAAGATTGAGGGCAGGAGGAGGAGGGGATGACAGAGGATGAAATGGTTGGATGGCATCACCAACTCAATGGACATGAGTTTGGGTAAACTCCAGGAGTTGGTGATGGACAGGGAGGCCTGGCGTGCTGCAGTTCATGGGGTCGCAAAGAGTCAGACACAACTGAGCGGCTGAACTGACTGGACCACTAGGGAATCCCAAAAACATAGGCTTTGTTTACCGAACCAACTGGGAAATCCAATTATCCTGTATTTCTATAGTGGGTAAGACAAAGGTCCTTCATGACTTGGAGGGACTCTAGGTGCTGATAATAATAATATTTGAGTGCTTAGTATGATGCAAACTCCCTTTCTCGCTGAAGGTAGGAATATATTTTTGCTTTAAGTGCACATGGAACAGCCACAATAATTGACCATAACGTTGACCACCATAAAGAAAGTTACAACAAATTTCAAAAAGTAGAAATAATGTAGACATTATTTTTTGTTCACAATGCAGTAACAATAAAAATTTTTTAAACATAAAAGAATTTTAAGAAAATAATCATTTGAACAACTCCCAAGTTAAAGTAAAAGCACAAATCCAAATTGCAGAATTTCTAAAAACCAATAATAGTGAAAAAACTACATATTAAGTTCTGAATCTAAAAGACAGAACTAAAGCAGTACTCATAGGAAATGTCATAGCCTAAAATGCAAAAGAAAGTGAAAATGTTAGTTGCTCAGTCATGTTCGACTCTTTACAACCCCACTGTAACCCACAAGGCTCCTCTGTCTGTGGAATTCTCCAGGTAAGAATACTGCAGTGGATTGCCATGCTCTTCTGCAGGACATCTTCCTGACCCAGGGATCAAACCCAGGTCTCCTTCATTGCAGGTAAATTCTTTACTCTCTGAGCCACCAGGTAAAAGAAATATTTATATTAAAAAGGTGAAATTGAAAGAACTGAGAATCAGAGAGTTAGAAAAAATAGCAATATATCAAAGGAAAGCAGAAGGAATAAAGTAAAAATAAAAGGAATTAATGAGTTAGATAACAGGGGTGGGTAGACAATGTAAATAAGTGAGTACCTGAATCACTGGCAATGAAACAAAAAAGTCTTATAAATCAAGGAAGAATGAACAGATGCAAAATATAATACATGACAAGAAGACAATAATGAAGAAAGGAAGGAAAATTTAAAAAGTTTTTTTCACAACTTCATCTAAATTTGAAAATCTGAAAGAAATGGATTTTTCTAGAAGGATATAATTTACTCAAACCATCTCTAAATAGACCAATTTTCATAGAAAAAAATTAAAGAAAATTGTAAAATTAAAAAATTTTTTAATTATTAGAAGGGCTAGAAGTTTCGTGGGCAAATTTAACCAAAACTTTAAAGATTGGATGATCCCAACACTATTTAAATTGGTCCAGTGTGTTCACAGTGTCTGACTCTGTGCAATGCTATGGACTGTAGCCTGCCAGGCTCCTCTGCCCATGGGATTTTCCAAGCAAGAACACTGGAGTGGGTTGCCATGCCCTCCTCCAAGGAATCTTCCCAACCCAGGATGGAACTCAAATCTCTTGTCTCCTGCATTGCAGACCATTCTTGACCACTAGCGCCACCTGGGAAGCCCAAATTGTTCCAGAGCATATACAAAAAAGGGGCTTCCCCAGTGGCTCAATTGGTAAAGAACTTGCCTGCCAATGCAGGAAACACAACAAGCGAGGGTTCAATTACTGGATCGGGAAGATCATCTGGAGAAGTAAATGGCACCTGCTCCAGTATTCTTGCCTGGAGAATTCCATGGACAGAGGAGCCTGGTGGGTGGGCTACAACCCATGGGGTTGCAAAGAGTTGGATGTGACTCAGTGTGCAGGCACAGGCATATACAAAAAAGGACAACTTTCAAATAATTTTCACCCGGCAAAGATAAATTGAGTATAAATGCTATACAGAAAAGAAATGATAAATGAATCTCACATACGAGTATTGATGCACAAATCCTAGATAAAATATTAGCAATCAGAATGCAACAACATACTAAAAGAGTAATACTCCATAACCAAGTACAGCTTATTCTAAGAATGCAAAGATAGTTCATCAGAATAAATCTAAGAAGAAAAAATCATGATTGTCTCCACAGATACTGAAGATGCATTTAACAAAATTCCACATATGCTTGCATTTGCATTAAGAATCACTGGAAGGGCAGGTAAGAAACTGGTGACTCATGGGGGCAGAAAGCAGATTATCAAAAATGGAAGATATCAGCCTGGTGAGGTCAAGGTTCTCAATGTCCATTTTTTCTATTACTTTCATCTTTGAGCCATGTGATCCTTTTACCTGTTCAAAAATTACAGTTCTCCATAAACAGTATTCTTTTAGCTACTGTTGTGTTCTATGCCAGGCACTTGAACTCTGTTCTTGTTGAAAAAGTAAGCTTCAGATGACTCACAGACAAGAGCAACACTGTCACAGAATTGTAGGTCAGAGGGAAATAAAGGAAAGACCAAATGTGATGTTACCTCCTTTCTGGATAATCCTTCTCTGCTCCATCTTGACTACAGGATGTAAGGTTGACCTTGGACTTGCTGTAGCACAAACAAACCTACTCATAGGCTTTGGTAAGTCCTATTGCATCCCAAGTCCACCATGCTGGTCTCATTCGACATGTCTTTTGATGAGGGAGGAAAACAACCTTAAGTGGTGTGCTGAAGTCATTCTGGCAGAGCCTGGGCCTCCAACCTTTCTATTATCTCCAAACTGCTTCCTCAAAAAGGAACTATAAAGTGGCTAACTGGGGAGTGTGGCCCAGGACTACCCAAAGGGTCCTGATGTGTGTTAAAAACCTGCTCGGTATGCTGTGAATATCCCACTGTGTCTACTGAAGACCTGCTCTGTGCTGTACCAGGGACACAGAGCTGAAATAATCCTTGCTTCTGGCAGACTGGAGAACTCTGCTCATACCTACTGTCTGTTCATAGGTGCTCCTACAGATTGGCGTAAGGTGCAGAAGAATCCCACAGGACGGTCCTGTGATACAGCCAGAGAGGTCAGGCTATGTAAGCCTGCCCACGTGACACGAAGGTGGGGAGGAGTGGTGAAAACACAGCTTTAGAGCACAGTCCTTGGCTCAAGTGGCCCCCTGCCCACAAAGCTCTCCACCTCTCCTCAACCACTCTCATTCTGTAAGTCCCCTCCACAAAGACAATTCAAGTAGGGCTCTCTGTTCTTTCTCCCATGCTGGTGTGGTTGAAATGTCTGCCATTGAATCCCTAGGACCCAGCCCAATGCTTGGCATCCAGTAGGTGCTTGGTAAATATTTGAACAAATATTAAATGAACAAATAAATGACTTGTAAGTTATGCTCTTCAAAGCTGGCCAGGAATTTTTGCATCAGGATGTTCTGTTTCTTGGATAAATTTCTATGGGAAATGAAAAACATTCATGTACTTGTTAGTTTCTGAAAGAGATTGTGCAGGATGGAGTGTTGAACACATAGCCAGCAATTTACATTCCTGGGCTTAGGAACAGCAATTCCCTGACCCGATTCCACCTAATTCTGTTTCCTTTGCTCTGCTCCCTCCCCCCTCCCAAACTCCTCCTCTCCCCACAAATCATAACAAGGAAATCAAGGAAGTCAGTCATTTAGGCACACAAACGTTTTTAAAGGGTTCTACCCTTGGTGGATAGTACACATATATCCCACTACTTTTTATTGTTTACTCTGTGATTTTCAGCCACTCACTTAACTTC
Source organism: Giraffa tippelskirchi (assembly GCF_054371585.1). NCBI lineage: Eukaryota > Metazoa > Chordata > Mammalia > Artiodactyla > Giraffidae > Giraffa > Giraffa tippelskirchi. The sequence goes on from NC_137277.1 coordinate 129,735,073, forward strand.
TCGAAGTCTTACTTGTTTCCTCTATAAAAGAGAAATGTTATTTCCACTCTGTTTATTGGCCATGTTTATAAAATTCATAATTGAAGACCTCATACATAATAGATGCTCAATAAACAGGAGGTACAACTCTTGCTTAGTAATAGAGGTTGTTATTATTATCGGTGATGGTGACGGTGTGTGTATGAGTTCATTCATCAGTCTCAGCACATTACAAATACCAATCAGCAGAACCTCCTCCTTCATCCTTGTATGTCTATGTGTGCAGAAAGCAATAACACGTCCACAAAGATATTGAGAAATTAATTAAACGTACTAAATGAGTGGGGTAGTGAAATGTGAAATCTTGGAACATGAAGACTGGGAAAATATAAGACTGAAAGGAAGGACTTTTTGAATTGCAAGGAGAAACTCTATGTTTTAGACATCCAAGCTTGGGTTCAAGTACTCAGGACAGTTGGAAGTAAATTCTTGGTGTCTAACATAGATCCTTCACCCTTCACCTTTCCTTGGGTTTTTGGCGTGTTTTCCTTCATCCTCTCTTGCTCACTCTTCCAGTTTTCTCCAGGTTCTGCTTCCTGTGCCCTTCCTTAAATAGTGCCTTCCAGGTCTTCCTCTTCATGCCCTGGTGCATGCCACCCTGACCCTTCAATCACCTTAGCCAGGATCCAGTAGTCATACTTGATTTCTTTTCCTCATTCTCTTTCATCAATCTCTGATTCTTATCAGTTTTTAAACTTTCCAGTAGATTGGCATAGTCTACTCTCAGATTTCAGTAATAGTAGACTTCTGTGAGAGCCCCTGATCTTCACTGTCGCCCATTCTCCCCTCTTCTAATTTGTCCTTCCCATTGCAGTCAGGGGGAGCCTTCCAGTGTACGTCCTTGGTGCCTTCAGAAGACATGGGATCAAACTCAGGTCTCCCACATTGCGGGCAGATTCTTTACAAGCTGAGCCACCAGGGAAGCCCAAGAACACTGGAGTGGGTAGCCTATCCCTTCTCCAGCAGATCTTCCCAACCCAGGAATCGAACTGGGGTCTCCTGCATTGCAGGCGGATTCTTTATCAACTGAACTATCAGGGAAGCCAGTGATGATATGGGAAACTAGCTATTCAGACTACAGTACTCACGGCTTTGGAATTTAGGGATTTTAATAGCTGAGACTCAGTCAGCATCTTCTCTTTGTCTAGAAGTCTCTTTTCCAGATTTTGTCTAGCCAATTCTCACTTGTACTGCAAGTCACCTCTCCCAGGGAGCCTCGATGACCTTATGTGCCGCATGGCCCCATTTCTCTGTGAGCTCTTTAAATGCAAGGATCATTCATGATTCACTTTGATATTTTTCATGTGTAGCTTGGTGCTGGCAGGTGAAGGTTAAGTGTGGCTGAAGCATGGCTCCTTCAGCCTGTGATGTGCTTAGAGGGTGGCATATGGCGTGGATGGCAGGCAGAGGTGCACTGGGTGTGTGTGGCGGGGGAGCTGGCCAGGATGGACTGGTTGGATCTCCTTGCAGTCCAAGGGACTCTCAAGAGTCTTCTCCAACACCACAGTTCAAAAGCATCAATTCTTCGGTGCTCAGCTTTCTTCAGTGTCCAACTCTCACATCCATACATGACCACTGGAAAAACCATAGCCTTGACTAGACGGACCTTTGTTGGCAAAGTAATGTCTCTGCTTTTAAATATGCTATCTAGGTAAATAATACATATGTAAAGTTTTATTTTTTGTCCATTGCTTTCTACTGTGTCTCTTAACCTCTCATTTTGCAAAATGAATGTATTACCTTCCTAATCCTTCCCTTTCTTTCTTTTTCCCCTCCCTTTTCATCTCCTTATTTCTGTTCATTTCTTTCACATTATCAATGTGGATAACATTTACATTCTGTTTTGTAACCACTCAGTTTTCTATGCTTTGTCTATGAATGTTTCTAAATATTAAAAAGCCAGTAATCAGCTATGACAAACCTAGTTCAGTTCAGTTTAGTCGCTCAGTTATGTCTGACTCTTTGTGGCCCCATGAACTGTAACACACCAGGTTTCCCTGTCCATCACCAACTCCTGGAGCTTGCTCAAACTCATGTCCATTGAGTTGGTGATGCCATCTAAGCATCTCATTCTCTGTTGTCCCCGTCTCCTCTTGCCTTCAATCTCCTCCCGCCTTCAAACCTAGACAGCATGTTAAAAAGCAGAGATATCACCTTGCTAACAGAGGTCTGTAAGTCAAAGCTGTGGTTTTTTCAGTAGTCATGTATGGATGTGAGTGTTGGACCATAAAGAAGGCTGAGCACTGAAGAATTGATACTTTCAAATTGTGGTGCTTGAGAGTCTTGAGAGTCTCTTGGACAGCAAGGAGATCAAACCAGTCAAACCTAAAGGAAATCAAACCCGAGTATTCATTGGAAGGACTGGTGCTGAAGCTGAAGCTCCAATACTTTGACTACTTGATGTGCCTCACCGAAAAAGATTCTGATGCTGGGAAAGATTGAAGGCAAAAGGAGAAGAGGGTGGCAGAGGATGAGATAGTTTGATAGTATCACCAACTCAATGGACATGAATTTGAGCAAATTAAAGGAGACAGTGGAGGACAGAGGAGCCTGGCATACTGCAGTTCGCAGGGTCACAAAGAGTCAGAAATGACTTAGCAACTGAACAACAGCAACAACAGAATCAGTGTTTACATTATGATGATGTTGTTTAGTGCAGAACTAAGTATTGTGCATTTTTTTCACAGGTCCAGGGTTGCAGACCCTTTGCTTAGTCAAAAGAGAACATTCTTAACATTAGAGTCAAAAGTACTTTTTCCTTTCTCTCAAAACTGTTTAAATTTATGCCACATTTTGGTTCATTTTCTATTTTGGCCATAATCATTTAGTAAAAATTTCATTTCCTTGACTTTTGACTTTTTCCTTATAGGAAGAAAAACCACATATATTCTTATTGTATTACAAATACCATTTAGTTCTATAGTCAGTCTATTAATTTCTTGGAATTCTTTTTATTTTTCTTAAGACAATGTTCTTGAAACTCAACAATTTTTTAAAAGACCCTGATGCTGGGAAAGATTGAAGGCAGAAGAAGGGGACGACAGAGGATGAGATGGTTGGATTGCATCACCGACTTGAGGACAAGAGTTTGAGCAAGCTCCAGGAATTGGTGATGGACAGGGAAGCCTGGCATGCTGCAGTCCATTGGGTCACAGAGTTGGACACGATTGAGTGATTGAACCGAACTTAATCTAGATATAGAACTCCAGGTCCAAAGTAATTTTACCTTCTTATTTTGAAGGCTTGATTAAGGTCTAGTGTCCTTGGTTGCTGATAAGTACTCTGATCCATTTTGATTCAAATCACCTTAGAGTTACCTGATTATACTTCCCCAACACTGCAATTTCAAGAATGTTATCCTGGAAAATATGATATTTCAGCATGATACATCAAGGTTTTCATTCTTTTAATTAATTCTGATTAATATTTGTGTTTCTCTTCAGTTATTGTAATTATCTTTATTGTTTCTTTCATAACCTTCCTTCCCTAATTTGCCCCTTACCCTTTTGTAACTTTTCTTAATTGGCTACTATACCTCCTGAATTTATGCTTTATTCCTCTTTTCAACCTTTTATTGTCCTTCTTTCATTGTTTTGTTCACTGTTAGAGGATGTTTTCTCAATTATATCTTCTAGTCTTTCTATTAAGTTTTCAAAAATTTTTCTGACAATTTAGTTTCCCAGGAATGTTCACTATTCTCTTATTTTAATTTAAAAAAATCCTAATTTTCTGATTTCACCTTATGGATATAAAGTGTTTTCAAGTCTCTGGCTGTTGGAATACTCTCTGTCTCTTATGGTGTATTTTTAAATTTTTTCCTCAAATATCTGTTCATCCTTAGTTGTCCAATAATATTTGAAGATGAATAAATAGGAGTGGGGGCTTCCCAGGTGGCACTAGTAGTAAAGATCCCTTTTGCCAATGCAGGAGACCTAAGAGACTCGAGTCTGATCCCTGGGTGGGGAAAATCTCCTGGAGGAGGGCATGGCAATCCACTCCAGTATTCTTTCCTGGAGAATCCCATGGACAGAGGAGCCTAGTGGGCTACAGTCCATAGGGTCGCAAAGAGTTGGACACTACTGAAGTGACTGAGCATGCACAAATAGAAATGATGCTTTATGAGGTATTTGTCTATCTTTTTCCCCCTGAAATGTTTGTCCATGTTTAGCTGTCAACTCATTTTTAAGAATGTGGAACAGAAATGCTATCATTTCTGTGTATGGAAGCAGGCCATACAAACAAGCTTCTTTCCAGTGTATGCCTAAACAAGAAGGCCTGACTCTGGGATGTCAACACATTTGTCACCTGTCCTGATCTTCCTCAAATAAAGCAATTAAATTTCTTTAGAGGGAAAACTTGCTTTCTGGGGGGTGGGTGAGTCAAGCCCAGGGTCCTGCCTGGAAGACGCATGCCTTCCTCTATCATCACCCATCCTGTGTATTTTGGGCTGTGGACACCTCCATTTGGGTCTGCCTGTTAGTGTATTGACATTTGCTGTAGTTTTGTTTTCCTGAAATCTGTTAAAATTTCTTTTTCAAAGACAGCATCCCTTTTATTCTCTTCACTGTTATTTATTTTATTACTTATAGCCACAGAGGACGAGATGGTTGGATGGCATCATCAACTCAATGGACATGAGTTTGAGCAAGCTCCGGAAGATGGTGAAGTACAGGGAAGCCTGGTGTGCTGCAGTTTATGGGGTTGCAAAGAGTCGGACACAACTGAGCAACTGAACAACAACAATTATTTGTTTTTATGATTTTTAAAAAATCTTCTGTCATTTTGAAAGGATCATGGCAAGGAAGGAAGTCCTGTTCTTGAAGGTTTGCCATCTTGAAGTAGAAGCCTCTGAAACGTCAGTGTGGCAGTCTATGGTTCATACTCTGAGAGTCACCTTAAGGTTTTTCCTGTGATGCCTCTAAAACTTCTCTAAGCCAGAGACTTCATACATGTGATTCATTGTATCCAGTTATGACCCTCATTTTCACAGACGAGGAAACTACAACTCAGAATTAAATGTCCAAGATACTCAGCTAGGAAATAGCAGAGCTAACTTGCAATATCAAGCCTGTCAAACCCCAGGGCTGAGTTCTTCCATCTTACAGTCCTACCTGGACAAGTGTTGCTTCTGTTTTATATATGAGAAAATTAAGGCACTTTACCAGAGTGATCAACTAGGTGATTTGTTTCCTGGATCCTAGTCTAGTAGTCTGTCCATAGCTCTCTCCTTCTCATTCTTGGTTGACAAAATCCTTCTAGGCATCAGGGGGTGTCCCTAGGCAGTGTCTGTGTGGCAAGGCACAGCTCTCATGCATGTCTTTGATGAGGGGTGCAGAGTAAATCTCGTGTTTATGTCCTGCTGACATGCCACCCACGTGTTGGAAGGTGAGAGGTAGGGAGCACCAAGTCCATGCATTCTTAGGAGGTTGCTGGTTTTCTAGTATCCTGGACTTTCCTGTGTGGCTAGGATCCTGAGTCCTCTTCTACCTCGAGCTATCCATTAAGGCTCTGACTCTAGCTTTTATCACTTTGGCTGCTGAATTAGACCTTCCCCCTTCCTACTGAGGTCCACTCAGGACAAAGTCTCTTGGCTATTCCTCTTTCTACAAGTTTGGGTATCCCTTTGGGGTTGTCAAAACTTTGGGCAAGTGGGATGTGGAGGCAGAGCCTTCTCCCATCAGCTGTGTGTCAACAATCAAAGACCTTGGTTAAGCCACTCTAATTCCTGAAATGTGGGACATAAGTGGATATATGATCTATGAGAGGGACAAGGGGCCAACAAATGATTCCAGTCATTTCTGAACACAGTGTGTGTTTATGGTGGGGGGGGGGGTTGGGAAAACTGTATGTGCTGGTTATAGTAATAATTAGGAGCCTGAGAACTGAGACTGGCGAATAAATGCTAACCAAAGAGCCCAACTGTGTAAAAGTCATCCCTATATCCAGTAGTAACCAGTGCCCTCATAACCGTCTGTGAGATCCAAGACATTGAAAGTTGCATGACCTGGTTACCACCCAGTTACTATGGAGGTCTGGTGCCTCTGGCCTTAGGCATAGAACAACCAAAATGTATTTCAAAACCTTGCTGCTTTGTGCACTCATAGCTGTTTATAGATTGATCCTTTGCTTTCCATTGGTCCCAGAAGACAGCCGAGGCAGTCTTTAGATACTTATTCTGAACACATGGACAGTGATGACCCAGAAAGGGGTTGAAGCCAATGATTACTGTCAAATGTCTCAGGAAGTCCACAGTACCCTCTTCAGGGGCCAGGTAAGTGTTCATCTGGAGTGGGTTATGCATAACTCTTGAGTTGGGAGAATGTAAATCCTTATAATATTGAAATATATTTTTCTGTGTGATCAGACAAGGGAAAGGGGGACTACAAATCAGTTGTAGATTTATAGATTTCCCTAATGGACGATGGATCCATTTTCTTTTCAAGAGAATCATATTCCTGCTCCCAGACTCAGCAAAAGTTCTCATTTAGCCTGCGTTCTTCTATAAAAGGCATGTGTACTTGAGTTGTATGTTTCTTGAGTGTGGTTTTCATCTGGATTGTGGACCAGATGTTTTTATTTCACTGCATCAAAAATGCTTCTTTTCTGAGGACCTCATAAAGTCAAGAGATACTGAATTGAGAAGAACCAAACCCACAATGAAAAAGGAACCCTGGATAGGTTACCAACAATGAATTTGAGACAGGTATACATGTGCAGTAACTAGATGCAAATATAACCATAGCAGGGTCCTAGGGTTCCATGATGGCTTACTATATCCTGTGTAACTCTTCAGGACTGTGCCTCTCCTGAATTTTCTTCTACATCCCACATGGATCTAGGTCAGTTCATAGCGGGTTGGTCACATCTTTCTTCAAAGGTTGATGTGCTAACCGTGCAGGCTTCTCACTCTGGTTCAATTGCTTGAGATTGTTATTGAGAGTGCATCTCTGTCAGCTGTGTTCTAGAGCTCTAGCTGTGATAACCCCAATCAGTTTGGCACATAACAACTGCACAAATTCTATAACCCCAGTGGCCTGCTAAAACTGTCTAGAGGAGTTTTCTTGTGGAAGTGTCTCCTGCAGAAATATTTTGTAGACTTTTGTAATTTTTGGTAGGAATAACTCCTATATTAAGTGCCACCTTGAAAAAAAATTGACTTCCTGTATTTGACTCTGTGACTATAGCCATTCTGTGATGCCAGATCACAGAATTTTATCAGTGTCAGATTGTGACAGTATTTGGCCGTATTACGTCCAGCTGGAATGAACTCCTTGGAAGAAATTACTGCCAATTATTGTTCAAATGTTGGCATTGCTGCATTGTGCCACATATGCTTTGCTTCTTTCTGGTGGTGCTGGAAACCCTTGAATCTCCTTGGCTTGTAACTGCATCACTCTAACTTCTGTCTCTGTCTTCACAAGTCTATCTTCCCACTGCATTTTATATATATGTCTATGTATTCACTTGGCTTTCTTATAAGGGCACTAGTCATTGGATGAGCTCACTCTAGTCTAGCCTGACTTCATTGCAACTAATTACATTTGCAAAGACCTTATTTCCAAGTAAGGTCACATGACGAGGTTCTGGGGGAGCGTAAATTTTGGGGAACACCAGTCAACATAGTATAATCACAGGTATCATAGCATAATTATTATAATAACAACAGCATATCTATCCCCCTTTCTAGGCACTCATAAGTCTGCTCCCTAACTCACCCTTTTGCATGAATAAAGTCCCACAGAAGTATGCACAATTCTCCCAGTCTGAAATTTGGAGCTCAGAATTTGAGTGCAGTAACTGGGTTCTGTCCTGGTACTGCTGTAATTAGGTTACCTTTATTTCTTTATGAATCATTAACTTTGAAAACTGCTGGTTCAATCTGTGACAACCAGTGATACATCATCTTTAACTAGTCTGTACCACCGTAAAAAAAAATGCTGCTCAAGTACTAATTTACTGCTCTGTGACACAAATGGTGCATCTCAGACAAACTCAGCCAATTTTAAGGATGATTTCTGGGCTGCTTGAAAAGGCTTTTTCTGCCAGCGTTTGGAAAATGTTGCTTTAATTATTATTTTCTGTTTCAGGACAAATCCACGAATTTGGTCTATTCATGTTAGCTCTAGTGAGATGATGCATCTCTTGTCCATAAACCTTGAGTACTTGGGTGTCAGAAGTGATTTTTCTGAAGTTAACTTTTCTCATACTTGGAGATATCAGTTTCTGTTGTGCTGGTGTGCATTTCAGTTGAGGTTTTATTACATTGTGTTGGCAGCACATTATGTTTTTTACACATGGATTTGATTGAGAAACGAAACTGGAATAAGAATGAGGTAGCAGCAGCATCTGCTGCAAGACTCAGCGATTGCTGTTGTCAATCAGCCTGATTGATTAAATATGGTGGTACACATTTTTATTAAAATGAAGTACTTCTCTTGAAAAAGGACCATTATGCCAATAGATTATATGATTCTTCTGAAGAGTGTGCCTGAGGAAAAGTCCTCTTGGCAGAGTACAATAACTGTGGATTGCTGGAACAAATAGGAAAGTTCATATTAGATCTGGCTGGTTTTATAAAGTGAATTTTTTTGGTGTTTGGAAGATGTGAACCAGCATTTTGGAGGACTAAGCCCTGCAGAGGGGTTTGAATTTGACTGGATTCCCAAACATTGTCCCTTCTTTTGCTGATGTCCCATGATCCACGTGGTTTGAAGGCATCCAGTATGACTCAAGCCTTTTTAACAATAAGAGCAAACATCCTGATCAACTGAAGTTCCATTTCTCTCATTTTCTATTCAAAGCCATTTTCAGCTTGCTGCTGTTTGGTAAATCTGAAAAGCTGACATCCGAACAGAGGTGAGAACAGAGATTCTTAAGAATGAGGGTAGACAGATTATCCCATTGACTTGGATCAGAATCCAGCAAACAACACCCCTGTCTGCAAAGCTCTAAAATTTGGAGGAACTTCAAGGAGGAAGTGGTGACGTTTGGGTATTAGATCATTACAAATCCAAAGGGGTGAAATAGGAAATCAAGACTGCTCCCTGGAGGGCAAAGCAATGATTTGATTGGCCCTATTCAGTTTCCATGTGGCTGAATTTTTGTCTTACTGTGGTCACTCAGGGCTCTTTGGCTGGGGCTGAGTATTCCTGGAGTGTTGATGCTTCATGCCGGCTCAGGTAAGCCGAAATTCCAGGGAGTCTGCTTAATCATGGCCTCCAGGAAAATGTCTCCTGTTGGAATCTATATAGGACAATAACCCCAGAAGGCTTTGCATTAGTATAAAACACACAAGTGCAGGAGATGGCTTTTCAGAAAAATAAGTGGGCAATAAGAAAAGAAAAACCTTTGGAGTAATTCTTTTAACACACAGAATGCTTCTGCTGCAGGGCTTGTGTCAAGACTAATCGTGCAGGATTGAGATATTTTCAGCTGTATCTAATTTAGGTTTTGGCTTTTCCTTTCAGAGGGATTGCTCCTGAAACAATCTTTCTCACTGCCTCCCCCACCCCCATCTTCTAAAGCCCGTTTGTAGATTTGGGGATTGCTAACAGATTTTAAGAACAAGAAATCTCTGAAATACCACATAGCTAAAAGCCAAAAAAACAGGAATACTTGGGAACTTTCATTTAAAAAAAATATTTTGTCAAGGGGTGGTCTCCAGCTTTCAGTCAACTTTCTTTTCTGGACTCAGCCATGAAGAAGGAAAATCCCACAAAGATTTGCAGATTTAAACTTGGAGCTTCCTATAGGCTCCATAGGCCTTCTTTTAGGGCATGACCTTCTCTTTCTGTTTGATTTCTTTCTTGGCACCTTGGATCCTGTCAATGCCAGATTCACTAAGAGGCGCCACCAGATAAATGTCAGGAGCAGAATATGCAGCAAATTGTCTGGAAGCGCTGAGTCATCCTGGTTGTCCAGCCAGGAGCCTGGAGTGTTGCCATTGCTGGCGGTCAGGAACAGGTAGGATGTCAGTAACTAGCCAGGCAGCTCACACTACACACTGAGGAAACCAGACTGAAAGAGACACGTGTACCCCAATGTTCATCGCAGCACTGTTTATAATAGCCAGGACATGGAAGCAGCCTAGATGCCCATCAGCAGATGAATGGATAAGGAAGCTGTGGTACATATACACAATGAAATATTACTCAGCCATTAAAAAGAATACATTCGAATCAGTTCTAATGAGGTGGATGAAACTGGAGTCTATTATACATAGTGAAGTAAACCAGAAAGAAAAACACCAATACAGTATACTAACACATATATATGGTATTTAGTCAATCGGTTAAGATAACCCTGTATGCGAGACATCAGAAGAGACACAGATAAATAGAACAGTATTATGGACTCTACGGGAGAGGGCGAGGGCGGGATGATATGGGAGAATGGCATGGAAGCATGTAAATTATCATATGTGAAATGAATCGCCAGTCCAGGTTCAATGCATGATACAGGGTGCTCGGGGCTGGTGCACCAGCATGACCCGGAGGGATGGGATGGGGAGGGAGGTGGAAGAGGGGTTCTGCAAGGGGAAAACATGTATACCCATGGTGGATTCATGTCAATGTATGGCAAAACAAATGCAATATTGTAAAGTTAAAAAATAGAAAATAAACTAATTAAAAAAAAAAAAGCAAACCAAAATTCAGAAATCCTGGAAGGCACATGAGTAAGGCCCATGTAACATCAACCCAAACACTGTGTTTGTCGCTGTTCAGACAGCACTGTGTGTGTGTGTGTGTGCGTGTGTGTGCTGAGTTGTCTCGGACTCTGTGACCCCATGGACTGTAGCCCACCAGGCTTCTCTGTCTATGGAATTTTCCAGGCAAGAATACTGGAGTGGGTTGATATTTCCTTTTCTCGGGGCTCTTCCTGACCCAAGGATTGAACACATGCCTCCTCTGCATCCTGCATTGCAGGCAGATTCTTTACCATCTGAGACACCAGGGAAGTCCGGTTAAACCTAAAGGAAGAAGTCAAAAGCAGAACAGAAAAATTGCCATTTAATTTGTGGAAAGTATCTTCTGGAAGAGGGGGGTGGATTTGTTCTGTGGCACCCATGAAGCAAAGCTATAAAAACAAACTACAAGAATGAAGATCGCAGGATGGAAAATTCAGCCCCTTGTTATCTTGCTCTTCTGATTTAGGTCAGTGTTGGCCTAGGTCAGGACAGTCTCCCTTTCAGGCCATAAAATGTCCTCAACTAATTTGTGTAGCTTAATTAGATTCTGTAAATAGGGAACACCTGACATTACAAGTGCCCCTCAACCTTCATAATTTTGTTTTTCCTAACAAATATTTATGCACTCCTCCAAGCTGTAGAGCCCAGACCTGAGTTCTTCATAAAGGACACACATGGTTACCACTGGAGATCTCATATAGTCAATGATGAATTCCCCAAATAAACAAAATAGCCAGTTAGTGCTGTAACAAGCAAACAATCAAACAAGGAAGACAGCTTTAGGAGACCCTTTATTATGCTTATTTGAGGTGAGATAAGGGAGATATGCTGATGGCCAGGAGTGGGGCCAAGTTTGCATGAAGTTAATGAGGTCATCAAATGGATATAATAAATAATTTGATTTCAAATGAAGGGATGGCTAAATTAGGGCTACTGGAAAGGAGCAGACAAGCCGAGCCAGGCAACAGAGAGAGAAGGAATCAAATGCAAAGTTAAGAACGATGAGATCCTTGAGTAGGAGTGCCACAACATGAAGGAAGTGTGAGCAGAAGGAATAAAGGGAGAAAGACTAGGGAACAAAGGGTAAGGGTTATTTCAAAGGATCTGTAAATACAGAATTAGTGTTAGTTGCTCAGTCAAGTACAACTCTTCGCAACTCCATGGACTGTAGCCTGCCAGGCTCCTCTGTCCATGGAATTCTCAAGGCAAAAATACTGGAAGGGGTAGCAATTCCCTTCTCCAGGAGATCCTCTTGACCGAGGAATTGAACCCAAGTCTTCTGCATTGCAGTCAGATTCTTTGTCATCTGAGCCACCAGGGAAGTAAAATACTGTCTATATGCATATTGTATTATAACATATATACAAGGCAGAGGAACCAGAGATCAAATTGCCAACATCTGATGGATCATCGAAAAAGTAAGAGAGCACCAGAAAAACATCTATTTCTGTTTTATTGACTATGCCAAAGCCTTTGACTGTGTGGATCACAATAAACTGTGGAAAATTCTGAAAGAGATGGAAATAGCAGACCACCTGACCTGCCTCTCGAGAAAGCTGTATGCAGGTTAGGAAGCAACAGTTAGAATTGGACATGGAGCAACAGACTGGTTCCAAATAGGAAAAGGAGTATGTCAAGGCTGTATATTGTCACCCTGCTTTTTAACTTATATGCAGAGTACATCATGAGAAACGTCGGGCTGGAGGAAGCACAAGCTGGAATCAAGATTGCCAGGAGAAATATCAGTAACGTCAGATATGCAGATGACACCATCCTTATGGCAGAAAGTAAAGAAGAACTAAAGAGCCTCTTGATGAAAGTGAAAGAGAAGAGTGGAAAAGTTGGCTTAAAGCTTAACATTCAGAAAACTAAGATCATGGCATCTGGTCCCATCACTTCATGGCAGATAGATGGGGAAACAGTGGCTGGCTTTATTTTTCTGGGCTCCAAAATCACTGCAGATGGTGACTGCAGCCATGAAATTAAAAAATGCTTACTCCTTGAAAGGAAAGTTATGACCAAACTAGGTAGCATATTAAAAAGCAAAGACATTACTTTGCCAACAAAGGTCCGTCTAGTCAAGGCTATGGTTTTTCCAGTGGTCATGTATGCATGAGAGAATTGGACTATAAAGAAAGATGAGCACTGAAAAATTGATGCTTTTGAACTGTGGTGTTGGAGAAGACTCTTGAGAGTCCCTTGGAGTACAAGGAGATCCAACCAGTCCATCCTAAAGAGATCAGTCCTGGGTGTTCATTGGAAGGACTGATGTTGAAGCTGAAACTCCAATACTTTGGCCACCTGATGCGAAGAGCTGACTCATTTGAAAAGACCCTGATGCTGGGAAAGATTGAGGGCAGGAGGAGAAGGGGACGACAGAGGATGAGATGGCTGGATGGCATCACCGACTCGATGGACATGGGTTTGGGTGGACTCAGGGAGTTGGTGACGGACAGGGAGGCCTGGGGTGCTGCGGTTCATGGGGTCGCAAATAGTCGGACACGACTGAGTGACTGAACTGAACTAAACTGAAATATGCACAGATATTGTATTGATTCAAATATCCTTTAAAAAAAACTAACTCATGGTTGATTTTGTCACGTATTTTCTCAATCAGTGATTCTTAAAGTATAGCTTCTCACATGTATGGATAAGAGGAATTTTTGTCATTAAGAAAGTGTCATACTTACAGTCATTTGTGAGTTTTAGTCTGGAATTCGGTTGTTGGTATCAATTTACAGAAAACTGGAAATACAGATAATTGAGTAGGAGAAAGTCATGAAGCCTGAAAGGGAATTTGGTTACTCACTCATCACTCTCAGGTCTAAAAGGAATCCATGAAACTCATATTATACATTCTCCTACAACTGACCAGGGTCAGACCTCATCCACTTTAGACAGATGACAATCTAGCAGCAGCAGCAGCCTCATTTTTGAATGGAAATCACTGCAGTGGGTACCATGAGAAGTGCAAAGGTAAACAAATTGTGTTCCCTGCTTTCTGGAAAGAGAACTACAACTGCTTGCTTGGATATTTTACTTTGAAATTATATATCTCTCTCTACTAGGATTGTGGCTCAGGTTGTGGATCAGCTGGTAAAGAATCTGCCTGCAATGCAGGAAACCTGGGTTTGATCCCTGGATTGGGAAGATCCCCTGGAGAAGGGAAAGGCTACTCACTCCAGTATTCTGGCATGAAGAATTCCACGGAATGTATAGTCCATGGGGTCGCAAAGAGTTGGACACAACTGAGTGATTTTCACTTTCTTTTCTTTCACTAGGATTACTTTACTGAATCTAAGTTTGACCTTTTGGAGATTATCACAGAGTGATAGTCTTGATCCACATTTTCTTGCCTATGGGATCACAAAAAGATGCTAATGCTTAAAACCCAGGAAGAGGTTAGATGCTCTCTACAGCTCACTTCACAGCACTATTGCTGCCACAACACTATTCCAACACCACTTGAGAATCATAGTAAGGGCAGAGAAGGAGCCCAGCTGGAGTTGCAACTATGAGAGAGACAATCTCCTTCCCATTTCTTCTGCTCCCTCTAGTGATGCACGTGCATACACACACACACACACCCCTTGTAAATGATACATGCATAGAACAAGCTAATCAGTTTTGGAACAGGCAAGCAATCAAACAAAAAAAGACATTTTAAGAAAGCCTCCTATTTTCTCATTGACAGGACACACATTAACTAAACCTAGCAACAGCTGCTCTGGTGGGAAGATATTTTTCTTTGGGCTGTCAGCAAATTTTGATCCCCCTCCCCCCATTCTCCCAATATATATCTAGAAAAATTCCAATATGATAACACCATTTCATCAGTTACCCCAGGTCCAAGGAGCAGCGGCTGCGTGGACACAGGAGGGCCAAGAGGAGTTACTTCACATTCAAGGTCAGGAGGGGCCGTCATGAGTAGATACCCCTTGTCCAAGGTAAGGAGCAATGGCTGCACTTTGCTGGAGCAGCTGTGAAGAGATACCCCACGTCCAAGGTAAGAGAAGCCCAAGTAAGATGGTAGGTGTTGCAAGAGGGCATCAGAGGGCAGACACACTGAAACTATAATCACAGAAAACTAGCCAATCTGATTACACAGGCCACAGCCTTGTCTATCTCAATGAAACTAAGCCATGCTGTGTGGGGCCACCCAGGACGGATGGGTCATGGTGGAGAGGTCTGACAGAATGTGGTCCACTGGAGAAGGGCATGGCAAACCACTTCAGTATTCTTGCCTTGAGAACCCCATGAATAGCATGAAAAGGAAAAAAGACAGGACACTGAAAGATGAACTCCCCAGGTCCATAGGTGCCCAATATGCTAATGGAGATCAGTGGAGAAATAACTCCAGAAAGAATGACGGGATGGAGCCAAAGCAAAAACAATACCCAGCTGTGGATGTGACTGGTGATAGAAGCAAAGTCCGATGCTGTAAAGAGCAATATTGCATAGGAACCTGGAATGTTAGGTCCATGAATCAAGGCAAATTGGAAGTGGTCAAACAGGAGATGGCAAGAGTGAACGTCGACATTCTAGGAATTAGCAAACCAAGATGGACTGGAATGGGTGAATTTAACTCAGATGACCATTACATCTACTACTGTGGGCAGGAATCCCTTAGAAGAAACGGACATGGTCAACAAGAGAGTCTGAAATGCAGTACTTGGATGCAATCTCAAAAACGACAGTATGATCTCTGTTCGTTTCCAAGGCAAACCATTCAATATCATGGTAATCCAAGTCTACGCCCTGACCAGTAATGCTGAAGAAGCTGAACTTGAACGGTTCTATGAAGACCTATAAGACCTTTTAGAACTAACACCCAAAAGAGATGTCCTTTTCATTATAGGGGACTGGAATGCAAACGTAGGAAGTCAGGAAACACCTGGTGTAACAGGAAAATTTGGCCTTGGAGTACAGAATGAAGCAGGGCAAAGGCTAATAGAGTTTTGCCAAGAGAATGCACTGGTCATAGCAAACACCCTCTTCCAACAACACAAGAGAAGACTCTACACATGGACATCACCAGATGGTCAACACCGAAATCAGATTGATTATATTCTTTGCAGCCAGAGATGGAGAAGCTCTATACAGTCAGCAAAAACAAGACCAGGAGCAGACTGTGGCTCAGATCATGAACTGCTTATTGCCAAATTCAGACTTAAATTGAAAAAAGTAGGGAAAACTACTAGACCATTCAGGTATGACCTAAATCAAATCCCTTATGATTATACAGTGAAAGTGACAAATAGATTTAAGGAACTAGATCTGATAGAGTGCCTGATGAACTATGGACAGAGGTTCATGACATTGTACAGGAGACAGGGATCAAGACCATCCCCATGGAAAAGAAATGCAAAAAAGCAAAATGGCTGTCTGAAGAGGCCTTACAAATAGCTGAGAAAAGAAGAGAAGCAAAAAGCAAAGGAGAAAAGGAAAGATATTCCCATCTGAATGCAGAGTTCCAAAGAATAGCAAGGAGAGATAAGAAAGCCTTCCTCAGCGATCAGTGCAAAGGAATAGAGGAAAACAACACAATGGGAAAGACTAGAGATCTTTTCAAGAAAATTAGAGATACTAAGGGAATATTTCATGCAAAGATGGGCTTGATAAAGGACAGAAATGGTATGGACCTAACAGAAGCAGAAGATATTAAGAAGAGGTGGCAAGAATACACAGAAGAAATGTACAAAAAAGATCTTCACGACCCAGATAATCACGATGGTGTGATCACTCACCTAGAGCCAGACATCCTGGAATCTGAAGTCAAGTGGGCCTTAGAAAGCATCACTACGAACAAAGCTAGTGGAGGTGATGGAATTCGAGTTTAGCTATTTCAAATCCTGAAAGATGATGCTGTGAAAGTGCTGCACTCAATATGCCAGCAAATCTGGAAAATTCAGCAGTGGCCACAGGATTGAAAAGGTCAGTTTTCATTCCAATCCCAAAGAAAGGCAATGCCAAAGAACGTTCAAACTACCGCACAATTGCACTCATCTCACACGCTAGGAAGTAATGCTCAAAATTCTGCAAGCCAGGCTTCAGCAATACGTGAACCGTGAACTTTCAGATGTTCAAGCTGGTTTTAGAAAAGGCAGAGGAACCAGAGATCAAATTGCCAACATCTGCTGGATCATCGAAAAAGCCAGAGAGTTCCAGGAAAACATCTATTTCTGCTTTATTGACTATGCCAAAGCCTTTGACTGTGTGGATCACAATAAACTGTGGGCAATTCTGAAAGAGATGAAGTACCAGACCATCTGACCTGTCTCTTGAGAAACCTGTATGCAGGTCAGGAAACAACAGTTAAAACTGGACATGGAACAATAGACTGGTTCCAAGTAGGAAAAGGAGAACGTCAAGGCTGTATATTGTCACCCTGCTTATTTAACTTATATGCAGAGTACATCATGAGAAACGCTGGGCTGGAAGAAACACAAGCTGGAATCAAGATTGCCGGGAGAAATATCAATAATCTCAAATATGCAGATGACACCACCCTTATGGCAGAAAGTGAAGAAGAACTAAAGAGCCTCTTGATGAAAGTGAAAGAGGAGAGTTAAAAAGTTGGCTTAAAGCTCAACGTTCAGAAAACTAAGATCATGGCATCTGGTCCCATCACTTTATGGGAAATAGATGGGGAAACAGTGGAAACAGTGTCAGACTTTATTTTGGGGGGCTCCAAAATCACTGCTGATGGTGATTACAGCCATGAAATTAAAAGACACCATTCCAGGTTCAGTGCATGAGACAAATGCTCGGGGCTGGGGCAATGGGATGACCCAGAGGGATGGGATGAGGAGAGAGGTGGGAGGGGGTTCAGGATGGGGAACACATGTAAACCCATGGCTGATTCATGTCAATGTATGGCAAAAACCACTACAATATTGTAATTAGCCCCCAACTAAAATAAATAAATTTATTAAAAAAATAAAATAAAATAAAAGACACTCCTTGGAAGGAAGGTTATGACCAACCTAGATAGCATATTTAAAAGCAGAGACATTACTTTGCCAACAAAGGTGTGTCTAGTCAAGGCTATGGTTTTTCCAGTGGTCGTGTATGGATGTGAGATTTGGATGGTGAAGAAAGCTGGGTGCCGAAGAATTGATGCTTTTGAACTGTGGTGTTGGAGAAGACTCTTGAGAGTCCCTTGGACTGCAAGGAGATCCAACCCATCCATCCTAAAGGAGATCAGTCCTGAGTGTTCATTGGAAGGACTGATGTTGAAGCTGAAATTCCAATACTTTGGCCACCTCATGCAAGAGTTGACTCATTGGAAAAGACCCTAATGCTGGGAAGTATTGGGGGCAGGAGGAGATGGGGACGACAGAGGATGAGATGGTTGGATGGCATCACTGACTCTATGGACATGGGTTTGGGTAAACTCTGGGAGTTGGTGATGGACAGGGAGGTCTGGTGTGCTGCAATTCATGGGGTCGCAAATAGTCAGACACGACTGAGTGACTGAACTCAACTGATTTCATCAGTTAGCTAAATAGCTAGTGTAATGCAAGAAGTACTCTTCATCTCTTTCAAAGTGGAATGATGGGGTCATTTCACTTTTCCAACAAGGCTATGAACTCTGGGTAGGGGAGCACTACCATCCCCCAAAATAACAAACCTAGAAAGACACTTTACAAAAGCAATATCCTTGAGCTGAGCTTTGAATAATGAAATCCACCATACCTTCCTTCACAGCTGGTGCATATATTAGTAGCTCTATACATGCTTACTGACTGACTAAATTAATACACCCCCAAAGGCATTAACATGTATATTTAGCAGAAAGAGAATGCCATACATACATGAAAATGAAAGAAGAAGCGTGAAGGATATTCAAAGTTGGTAGCAGGATTAGAAATGCTTCATACTGATTAAGTCTGGGAAGGTGAGGAGTTACAATGGTCTCAGAGGATCAAAAGGACAGATGTGTTGGGATGGATCCAAAAGCTATTCCATGGTATTGGAGAGGGAGAAAAAGGTCTGTTGCTTAGGAACAGTGGGAACTGAAGAGCAATATGATATTTAATATCATCTATTCAAGTGCTTACAAGATGTAACAAAAAAGTGAGATGGTCCCTATTCATAAGAAACTCACAATCTGATGGAGGAGATAAGTGCAAAAACTCACAGATTAGAATAGAATGTATTAAGTGATAAAGTTGGATAGACATGATGTTTTATAGACTTATGTAGGATGGCCACTGACCCCATCTGTCCATAACTAAGGAAAGGCTTTCTCTAGAGGTTAGCCAGGCAGAATATGTGCAGTGGAGTTCCTGGCAGAGGAAATTACATGTGCATGAGAGAGTAGGATAAGTTAGGACAGTGGTCCTTAACTATGATCATATATTAGAGCCACCTGGGGGACTTTAAAAATAACCAATCAACTTTCACCTCTGGCTATGACTGCATGAAAATATGCTTATATGAAAATATATTTCCCAATGAAGATAATAAAATCTCTATAAAAGGGGGGAAAAAAACCAAACAGTTCCTTGAAGGCATTGGAGAATAACCAAATCAACCAGGCCTTGTGGGGCCAAGAGCCTAGAAAAAGTGATGCTCAATATTTTCTGATGTTTTTTATACTGGAAGCATTTACTGATTTGTAAGCATAATAGGGCTGAGAGACTAAGCAGAAAACAGTAATTAGAGATTTTGGCAGTCTCATGGGGCTATCCAGACAAAATCTGGTGTTCAGCATTACCAAGGCAACTGGGACATGGCAGACCAAGATCTCAGAGTAAGGGAGCCTCAGAGAAATAAGCTCCTATATTCTGCCTTGCTTCCACCTTGACACATTTGCCAATTTCTAAATTACATGTGCTAGCATTGAGAATATAAAGCAATGCAGAACTTTCTTCAGTTTCAAGGTTCTGATGAGCAATTATTGGAGCGCAGGGCACAATACAGAAGAGAGTCTTAAACACACTGAGGCTTTCATTTGAGACCTATAGAGGTTATATCCTGAGATTAACTGAAGACCTAAAAAAAAGTCAACTCTTACGGAAACCAAAATCAAATCTTAAATTATCTCAATTATTATTCAGCCAAGGTGATCTTTTCTATTTTAATTTCCAGCCAGAAGGAAATTAAAATCCCTGTGGAGAGAGATGAAAGTGAAAGTGTTAGTCCCTCAGTCTTATCTGACTCTTTGTGACCCCATGGACTGTAGCCCACCAGGATCCTCTGCCCACGGAATTCTACAGGCAAGAATACTGGAGTGGGTTGCCATTCTCTTCTCCAGGCAATCTTCCTGACCCAGGGATCAAACCTGGATCTCCTGCATTGAAGGCAGTTTCTTTACCATCTGAGCACCAGGGAAGTAACATTATCCAATTTCTCTACAATTTATTATACATAATGTCCATCATTCAATTAAAAATCACTCATCATTCTAGAAGGAAAAACAAGGAAACAGATAATGGAAGCAGAGCCATAGGTAAT
The DNA here is from genome assembly GCF_054371585.1 of Giraffa tippelskirchi. Lineage (NCBI taxonomy): Eukaryota > Metazoa > Chordata > Mammalia > Artiodactyla > Giraffidae > Giraffa > Giraffa tippelskirchi. The sequence continues at coordinate 129,755,261 of NC_137277.1, forward strand.
TCAGGTGTCATTATTTGATAATTATGATAAATACATACAAAAAATAGATGACAAGATAGAGTTCACCAGAGAACTGAAATCTATAAATATAAAGAATTAAAATAAATTTCTCAAACTGAAAACTATAGTAAATAATTAATTCAATAGAGTAATGTAACAGAAATAAATAATTCAATAGATTAACTTAACAGAAGAATAGAATCATATAAAAAAATGATTAGAAAACATGAGTGTAGGCCAGCTGAAAATATCATAATGAAGCACAAAGAGGTAAAAAATTGGAAAAAGCCAAAAAAGGTATAAGAGACATATGGAACATGGTGAAAAGTTCTTACAACCTATAAATATAAACTCAGAAATAAAAGAGAAATAAAATGGATGGAAGCAATATTTGAAGAGATATTCTCTGAGAATTTTCCAGAACTGATGGAAATCATCCAGCTACAAATTCAATATGCACTCTAAAAACTAGAGTAAATATAAATAAGATTATATTTAGGTGCATCATAACAATCTCTCAATAACTGATAAAGTAAATACATAAAATATCAGTAGAATTACAGAAAATTTGAACAACACAATTAAGAAACAATCTAATTGACATCTATAGAACTCTGCAACTTATAATTGCAGAATACATTTTCTTTTCATGTACTCATAAAATAAATACCAGAATAAACTACAAATGGAGAAGTAAAACAAATTTCAAGAAACTTCAAAGGAATAGATTCTCTGATTATAATGAAGTTTATTTATATGTAAATTAAATCCATTACTCAAAAAGGAAATCAAAATAGACCCCAAAGAACTAAACAAATTCAAACCTAGTCATATACAACTGAGAGAATACATCATGACCAAATGAGGCTTTATGCCAAGAATGGAAGGTTAACTTACCCTTAGAGAATCAATTATTATTATTCACCACATTAACAGAATAAAGGAGGAAATATATCATCATCTCAAGAGATGCAGAAAAAGTACTTCACAAAATTAAAACTACATTCATTATTAAAACTCTCACCAAGTAAGATTAAAGGAATCTTAGTTTCTAAAGGGTATCTCTTTAGGAAGTGAGACAAGTATGTTCACTATTATCATTTGGATACATCATGATTTTGTATCAAAAGAATATATAGATAAATGAATATAAAGAATATGTAGATAAATGAATATATAGATAAATATAAAAAGAATATATAGATAAATGATTAGAACTAAGAACCTAATTCAGCAAAGACACTGGATACAAGGACAATATAAAAGTATTTGTGTTCTATATACTACCCACAAATGACGCAAAAATAAAGTTTTAAAAATTATAAACTTTACAATGGGTTAAAATTGCTAAATACCTAGAACTTTGTCTACAGAAACAGCTAGACCTTCACTTTTCAGTAGACATTTTTGTGGGAAACTAAAGAAGAACTAAATAAATGGAAAAATACATGGTGTTTGCAGGTCAAAGGCTAACAGAGTTTCGCCAAGAGAACACACTGGTCATAGCAAACACCGTCTTCCAACAACACAAGAGAAGACTCTATACATGGACACCACCAGATGCTCAATACTGAAATCAGATTATATTATATTCTTTGATTATATTCTTTGCAACCAAAGATGGAGAAGCTCTATACAGACAAGCTGATTCTAAAATACATGTAACATTCTATGGGGGCAAGAATAGCAAAGGCAATCTGGAAGAACAAAGCTGGCGTACTTTACACTATAAAGACTTGGTATAAAGCAATGTTAATTAAGGTAGGCAGAATGAGTGCAAAGATAGACAAACAGACCAGAGGAATAGAATGAAGAATTCAGAAGCAGACCTACACATGTATGTGAATAAGTTACCACCTCAGTGCAGTAGTAAAAAGGACAGTTTTATCAATAACTGTTTTGAGGTTAATATGATACTCATTTAGAGGGGGAAAAATTAACTCCTACCTTACATCATACTTGAAAATTCTTTTCATGTGGGATTGCAAATCCAAATATGGAAGGTAAACAATGAACAGTCAAAACATTGCATAGGAAAATATCTTTTATCAACTTGGGTGGCCAATATTTTTTAAATTATATAAAAATCATAACAAAAGTGTTTGATAAGCTGGACTTTATTAAAAGCATTAAAATTAAGAATGAAAAGATACCAGAGATAGTGAGCAAGCTAATGACACCATGAAAGAAGATATTTGTGATACAATCATTTAACAAAGGATTTACGTACAGAGCACATATAAAAAGATCTCCAGTAAACCAACATATGAAAACATATTCCTTCTCAAAGGAGGGAATGGATCAAATGGCCAATAAATATTTGGAAAGATCTTCAAATTCATTAGTTATTAAGGAAATATAACCACAATGTGATACAACTACACAGTCACCAGAATTGTTAAAATTTTAAAAGAAACTCAAATACCAATTTTTGGAGAATGTGGAGCAAATGGAACTTTCACATAGTGTTAGTGAGAATGTTAATTGGAAAACTATTTGACATTATTTACTAAAAGTGAACAAACCTGTATCTTATGATTCAGCAATTTTATTCCTAGGTATAGATGTGCAAACAGTTGGGCACCAAAAGAGATGTCAAGAAAGCTTAAAGCAGAATTATTACACATAATATTCCTAAATGGGACAACCCACAAGCAAATGAACAATAGAATGGGTAAATAAACAATAATATATTCACACAGTAGAATCCTATATAGTAATGGGAATTAACATGTTATGACAACAGTCACAAAAACACAGATGAATCTCATAAATAACTTAGAGTGAAAAAAGTGAGATATCAAAGAATACATGGTACATGAGTCCGTTCATGTGTAGTTCAAAAACAGGCAAATTTAATCTGTGGTAATATGAGCAACTGAACTGAACTGCGGAGAAGGCAATGGCACCCCACTCCAGTACTCTTGCCTGGAAAATCCCATGGACGAGGGAGCCTGGTAGGCTGCAGTCACGGGGTCGCTGAGAGTCGGACACGCCTGAGCGACTTCACTTTCACTTTTCACTTTCCCCGCATTGGAGAAGGAAATGGCAACGCACTCCAGTATTCTTGCCTGCAGAATCCCAGGGACGGAGGAGCCTGGTGGGCTGCCGTCTATGGGGTCACACAGAGTCAGACACGACTGGAGCGACTTAGCAGTAGCAGCAGCAGAACTGAACTGAACTGAAAGGAAGCAAGAACAGTGTTTACCTGGAGAAGGTGGGTAATGACATGGAGGAGGCACAAAGGAGATTTCTAGGGTATGAACAATATTCTCTCATGATATTGTGGTAACATGAAATGTGCACTTTGTGGTAGGCAGACCTGAGCTTGAAACTTGGCTTATTAGGGGTATAACCCCCCAAAATATCTTCAGTCAGTTCAGTTGCTCAGTTGTGTCCGACTCATTGCGACCCCATGGACTGCAGCACGCCAGGCCTCTCTGTCCATCACCAACCCCCAGAGCTTACTCAAACTCATGTCCATCACATTAGTGATGCCATCCAACCATCTCATGGTCTGTTGTCCCCTTCTCCTCCTGTCTTCAATCTTTCCCAGAATCAGGGTCTTTACAAATGAGTCGGTTCTTTGCATCATGTGGCCAAAGTATGGAAGTTTCAGCTTCTGCATCAGTCCTTCCAATGAACACTCAGGACTGATCTCCTTTAGGATGGACTGTTGGATCTTCTTGCTGTCCAAGGGACTCTCAAGAGTCTTCTCCAACACCACAGTTCAAAAGCATCAATTCTTCAGTGCTCAGCTTTCTTTATAGTCCAACTCACACATTCATACACGACTACTGAAAAAACCATAGCTTTGACCAGACGGACCTTTGTCGGCAAAGTAATGTCTCTGTTTTTTAATATGCTGTCTAGGGTGGTCATATCTTTTCTACCAAGGAGCAAGCGTCTTTTAATTTCATGGCTGCAATCACCATCTGCAGTGACTTTGGAGCCCCCAAAAATAAAGTCTCTCACTGTTTCTGTTGTTTCCCCATCTATTTGCCATGAAGTGATGGGAATGGATGGATGATCTTAGTTTTCTGAATGTTGAGTTTTAAGCCAACTTTTTCACTCTCCTCTTTCACTTTCATCAAGAGGCTCTTTAGTTCTTCCTCACATTCTGCCATAAGGGTGGTGTCATCTGCATATCTGAGGTTATTGATATTTCTCCTGGCAATCTTGATTTCAGCTTGTGCTTCATCCAGCCGGGCATTTTGCATGATGTACTCTGCATACAAGTTAATTAAGCAGGGTAACAATATACAGCCTTGACACACTCCTTTCCCGATTTGGAATCAGTCTATTGTTCCATGTCCAGTTCTAACTGTTGCTTCCTGACCTGCATACAGATTTCTCAGGAGGCAGGTCGGGTGGTCTGGTATTCCCATCTCTTTCAGAATTTTCCACAGTTTGTTGTGACCCACACAGTCAAAGGCTTTGGCATAGTCAATAAAGCAAAAGTAAATGTTTTTCTGGAACTTTCTTGCTTTTTTGATGATCCAACAGATGTTGGCAATTTGATCTCTGGTTCCTCTGCCTTTTCTGAAACCATCTTGAACATCTGAAAGTTCATGGTTCACATATTGCTGAAGCTTGGCTTAGAGAATTTTGAGCATTACTTTGCTAGCCTGTGAGTGCAATTGTGCAGTAGTTTGAACATTCTTTGGCATTGCTTTTCTTTGGGATTGGAATGAAAACTGACCTTTTCCAGTCCTGTGGCCACTGTTGAGTTTTCCCTATTTGCTGGCATATTGAGTGTGCACTTTCACAGCATCATCTTTTAGGATTTGAAATAGCTCAGCTAGAATTCCATCACCTCCACTAGCTTTGTTCGAAGTGATGCTTCCTAAGGCCCACTTGACTTCGCATTCCAGGATGTCTGGCTCTAGGTGAGTGATCACACTATCATGGTTATCTGGGTCATGAAGATCTTTTTTGTATAATTCTTCCATGTGTTCTTGCCGCGTCTTCTTAATATTTCTGCTTCTGTTAGGTCCATACCATTTCTGTCCTTTATTGAGCCCATTTTTGCATGAAAATTTCCCTTGGTCTCTCTAATTTTCTTGAAGAGATCTCTAGTCTTTCCCATCCTATTGTTTTCCTATATTTCTTTGCACTGATCACTGAGGAAGGCTTTCTTATCTCTCCTTGCTATTCTTTGGAACTCTGCATTCAAATGATATATCTTTCCTTTTCTCCTTTCCCTTTTGCTTCTCTTCTTTTTTCAGCTATTTGTAAGGCCTCTCAGACAACTATTTTGCCTTTTTGCATTTCTTTTTCTTGGGGATGGTCTTGATCACTGCCTCCTGTAAAATGTCACAAACCTCCGTCCATAGTTCTTCAGGTACTCTATCAGATCTAATCCCTTGAATCTATTTGTTACTTTAACTGTATAATCATAAGGGATTTGATTTACTTGAATAGTCTAGTGGTTTTCCCTATTTTCTTCAATTTAAGTCTGAATTTGGCAATAAGGAGTTCGTGACCTGAGCCGCAGTCAGCTCCCAGGCTTGTTTTTGCTGACTGTATAGAGCTTCTCCATCTTTGGCTGCAAAGAATATAGTCAATCTGATTTCGGTTTTGACTATCTGGTGATGTCCATGTATAGAGTCTTCTCTTGTGTTGTTGGAAGAGGGTGTTTGCTATGACCAGTGTATTCTCTTGGCGAAACTCTGTTAGCCTTTGACCTGCTTCGTTTTGTACTCCAAGCCCAGATTTGCCTGTTACTCCAGGTAACAGATATCTTAACTTCCCTAAAAATATTTAGAGAAAATATCTTAACTTCCCTAAAATTTCAGTTTCTTCATTTGTAAAGTTCAGATACTATGACCTAATAAGAGATAACATCGGTAAATTTCTTGGGCCTCCCTGGTGGCTCAGATGGTAAAGAATCTGCCTGCATTGCAGGAGACCTGGGTTCAATCCCTGGGTTGGGAAGATCCCCTGGAGGAGGGCATGGCAACCCACTCCAGTATTCTTGCCTGGAGAATCCCATAGACAGAGGAGCCTGGTGGGCTACAGACCGTGGGGGTCGCAAAGAGTTGGATAAGACTGAGCGACTAAGCACACACACACAAAGCTCCCAGGTCAGAGCTTCACCTGAGCTGAATGTCCAAGTGAACATGAACAGATGTTAATTCATTTCATCCTGCTTTGTATGCACTGCCCGACCCAGCTGGACAAGATGCCATCTTCAACCTCTCATCTCCCCTACTACCTAAGTACATCAGTGATTCTTTTTTTGTTTTGTTTTTATCTTTTTAAAATTTTTTATTGGGGTCTAGAGGATGGGTTGGGAAACATCTCTGTGAGTTATGTCCCACTAGGGAGATGTCCATTTTAATTTTCCTGAGATAGCTTTTGGAGCTTTTTCTTTTTTCTTGAAACTGCTGCTATTGTTTGGAGCAGCCTCTTCAGATCCTCTGCTGAGTGGCTCCTCCTTGGAAGAGAATTTCCTCTTTTTCTTAGGGATCCTCTTGTTTTCTGACTTTTCAGGATCACCAACTGGTTCCTTTTGGGGGAAAGATTTCCTCTTGGGAAGACCTCCACTGCCAGCTGTCTATTCAAGATCACTACTAACCAGCTCCTCCTTGGAAAAGATTTCCTTTTCTTGGATTTGGAGAAGGAGGCAGATGAGTCTTCCATTCCATTCTCCCAAGAAGCCTCCTGGAACTTTTGTTTTTTCTTCTTTTTTGGGTCTTTCACTTTTCTCCTCACACTCCTCTGGGGCACTACTGTTTTCTGAAGATGCCAGGGTAGTTGTAGCTTTTTCTTTTCCTTCTTCCAGTGTTTCTTTTCTTATTTCTCCAGCTTCCTAGTAATCTCAGCAGTGACTTCCTCTACCTGAACCATTGGCTCCTTCAAGACATCCAGATCCTTTCTCGAAATCTCTCTAGTCAATGAGGCAATTCTTTATTGTTTTTTTTTAAGCTTATCATGTAATGAGACCAGAAGTCATCTCCACAATAGGGATATAGCCAAAGCCTGTTAAACAGAGTGAAGATATCTGACCAGACTGGGGACCAAATGTATAACCTTGACTTTATTGGGCTCAGGTGCAGGCTGTGTGTATGGCACCTATGCCTCAAGTATCAGGGACCATTTCTAGTTCCAACTCTTCATGGGTAGGGCATAGCCTCCCTGATGCAGATAGATGCCTGTCATTCTCCATTTGGTCTCTTGAAGTAAGGGACAAAGCAATGATGTGGAGGGTGCTTCATGTATTTGGCTGAATCCCAGTTTGCAGGATTAGATTTTACCTCCCTGGATTCTCCCTGCAGTTCCTCTTGGATCGAGTGTCCTTGGGTTTCCTGTCCTAAACTGCTGGAGGGTGAGTGGTGGGCAGCTGGTAAACATCTGCTACTGCATTCCACCTTCATTAGAGAGGTGGACAAAGTGATATATGTGTGAATTCTTCCAAATGTGTGTGTTTGTGTGCACTTGGATAAAATTTCACTTTTAAGGCCCTTCTTGGAGTCTTGAGGATGAAAGGCAGTATGGAGTTGAGCTGTCATTTTTACAGTGAGTCCCTGTATTGCTTTGGCAGATATAATGTTTCCCAGGCATATAACATTTTTTTTTAATTTAAAGAGGCAGCCTAGAGCACATTCCAGCTTGGAAGATTTTCCTTTCTGGATGCTGGTTTCCTTCTCCAAGTCCTTGGGAAAATGCTGCCACATGTTTCTCTGGGAGGATTGACTTCCTAGAAAAGAACATATAGAACTCTTGTAAAGATTTAATTCTTATGGGTTCTCTAATTCTTTCAAGAAAAACAGCTCACTACTCAAAGTGAACTCTGTGGGGTGGAGAACCTTGATGGGAAGGGTGAGGCCAGGAACAAAGACCCCGAGTACCCATTTGGTGGTGGTGCTGGTGGTACATTGCAGGCTGTGGAGCTCAGGGCCTGAGGGAAGAATATCTCTCATAGACTTGGTTTAAATTTTGACTCCATTTCTTCTTAGTTGTATGTCCTCAAGCACTTAATATCATCCCTGAAATCAGGACTACATCCCTGAACTACAGGATTAAGTGAGATAGTGTATAGCAGTGGTTCTCAACTCAGACACTTTGTCTCCCAGGGGACATTCAACATTGTTTGAGGACAGTCTTGGTTGTCACAGCTGAAGGGTGTGTGTGTGTGCTGCTGGTATATAGTGGTAGAGGCCAGAGTGCTGCTAAACATCCTATGTGCATGCATGCTCAGTTCCTTTAGTCGTGTCCAACTCTGTGAGACCCTATAGACCATAGCCTGCCAGACACCTCTGTCCATAGAATTCTCCAGGCAAGAATATTGGAATGGGTTGCCATGCCCTTCTCTAGGGGATCTTCCTGACCTAAGGATCGAACCCTTGTCTCTTAAATCAGTGTCCAACTCTTTGTGACCCCATGGACTGTAGCCTACCAGGTTCCTTTGTCCATGAGATTTCCCAGGCAAGAATACTGCAGTGGGTAGCCATTCCTTTCTCCAGAGGATCTTCCCAACCTAGGGACCGAACCCAGGTCTCCTGCATTGCAAGCATATTCTTTACCATCTAAGCCACCAGGGAAGCCCAAACATCCTACAGTGCACAGGATAACTCCCCACACAAACTCCTCAAAGTGCCAACAGTGTCAAGGTTTGGAGACCCTGGTGTATGTGACCACTTGGGACACAACTTCCCTCCCGTCCTCTTTCCTTTGGCCTATAATTTCCTCCCCAAGCATGCTCCCTTTGAGGACCCCCTAGGAATTTTAGATGTTTCCTTGGCTGGTTTGGTCTCCGTTCTTCACAGTGGTTATTTTGGAGATCTCCACCTCTGTTAGGCCTCATATCCCACCAAATCTTTCCACTCACTCTTAGTGGATGACAAAATGACAGAGAAAATAGACATTTGATGAGATTTCACCCAATTTTCTGCTTCCAAACCCACTGACCTACCATATCTACCCTTTCTTCTTTATCATTGGAGTCTGGATTTTCTACTGATACTGGGTGGAGATGCCTTCATCTCAGAGAAGTGAGCACAGCCTTGTCCCAGGGATGACGTTTCAGTCCTAACTTTAGGTAATAGTATGCATCAAGAAGTCTTCTAGGGGTCTTCTAAAAATATTATTCTCTCATTTAAAAGGGAGGTATAGGAGGAGGAAATCCTGCCCTGTGCCAATTCATGCTTCCTGACATGAATTGGTCATATAAGGATTGATTCTTAGAGCTGCCACAGCCATCTTGCAATGAGGCAAAGGTGCAGCAAATCATAGAGTTCTGCCAACAAAAACAACAAAAAAAGTGTTGAGACCTGCCAACACAAAGCTGTTTAACTAATGGTTAAGCTATTCCCTGACTTCTAAAATCTGAGTTCATGTCACAGTCCTATAGGGTTTAAGCCTGAAAGATTTTCTAACAGATATACATGTTTCATTCTTGTTCCAATGAAATACCTCCTGGATCCTATTTCCATTGATCTCCCTCAGGATTCTCCTCTATCATCATTTCCTTCCTCTCTTCTATATATCTTTAACCTTTCTTTCCTATTGGCTTCTTATGAGTATCAAGACATGTTTGAGACTTCCCAGGTTGCACTAGTGGTAAAGAACCCACCTGCCAATGCAGGAGACGTAAGAGACATGGGTTTGATCCCTAGGTTGGGAAGATCCCCTGGAGGAGGGCATGGCAACCCACTCTAATATTCTTTCCTGGAGAATCCCATGGACAGAGGAGCCTGGTGGGCTATAGTCCTTAAGGTTGAAAAGAGTTGGACATGACTGAAGTGACTTAGCACAAGGCTTTCTCACCTTGAAAAACAACATCATTCCCAAAACTCTTCCCAAACTCATCTCCTTCCAGGTACTTCTCTGTCTTAACTGTCATGGTAAGTTCTTGGTAAGTTTTGTCTGAACTTGCTATCTCCTCCTCTCTCACCTGCCTGTCAACACTGGCATCACCTGCCTGTCAACACTGGCAATCTGGATTCCCTTGGAACTTACTCAGGTTACCAAGAAAAGACTTCTACTGCCCTATCCAATAAATACTTCTCAAATCTTTTTTTTTTTTAATTTATTTTTTTTTATAAATTTATTTATTTTAGTTGGGGGCTAATTACTTTGCAATATTGTAATAGTTTTTGCCATACATTGACATGAATCAGCCATGGGTTTACATGTGTTCCCCTTCCTGGACCCCCCACCCCCCTCCCTCCCCATCCCATCCTTCTGGATCATCCCATTGCCCCGGCCCTGAGCCCTTGTCACATGCATCGAACATGGAATGGTGTTCTGTTTCACATATGATAATATACATGTTTCAATGCTATTCTCCCAGAACGTCCCACCCTCACCTTCTCCCTCAGAGTCCATAAAATTGTTCCATGCATCTGTGTCTCTTATTCTGTCTCGCATATAGGGTTATCGTTACCATCTTATCTTACCCTGGCAATGCCCTCTCTTCCCTGGCTTCTGTAACACTGTGTTCTCTGTGAGGTTTCCTCCCACCTATCCAGCTGACTTTCAGTCTATTGTATTGAGTCCCTTTCTTCTGCCCACATCATAAAGGGTTCTCTGCCAGCTTTCCTGTCTTCTCACTTGCTCCTACTCTCAGAAAAATCTCACTGATAGCCCAGCAGCTGTTTATCATCGATATGCTCCCAAACTTTTATCTCTAATCCAGAACTTCACTGATTTGAAACCCATATATTAGTTTGCTCTTTTCCAACTCTACTTGGATATCTTGTAAGAATTTCAAACTTGACATACTCCAAATTAATCTCAATGTCTTTCCTCAAAATTTCAGATTAGCCAATGGTGGCACATTTTCCCCTAGACGCCTAAGCCAGATACTTGGGAACCACTATTGACTTCTTCCTTTCCTGACCTTCACTCCAATTTTTCTTGAAGGTTGTATGCCATATTCTCTAAACATCTTTCTGTTTTCTCTGGTCCCCTATAATCCCTCCTTTAATTAAGTTCCTACAACTCTTTCCTAGCCTGTCTCCCTGTATCTACCTTGTTGTTATTTAGTCACTCAGTCATGTCCAACTTTTTTGTGACCCTATGGACTATAGCCCACCAGCCTCTTCTGTCCATGGGCTTCTCCAGGCAAGAATATTGGAGTGGGTTGTCATTTCCTTCTCCAGGGGGTCTTGCCCTGCCCCAACTAATTCGGCTTTCTAAAAATGCAAATCTTCTCATGTGTGTCACTCTCTTGCTTAAAATTCTACATTGGCTCATATGATATGATCCAAACTCATTACTGTGATTTATGAAGCTCTGCTGTATGGTCACATCTTCCCTTGCACTCTCTGAGGGATAGTAGGCATCAGTTCAGCTTCTTCCAGACTCTTTCACTCCCACCTCCTCTGCCCCACCCTACCCCAGCCTAGATGATTCTACTTGTCTCTGAGAGATGAGATGTCACCTGCTTCTCACAAGTTCTCTTCACTCACCTGCCTGGATTAGAAGTCACTGCATGTCTCATGTCTCCTTCCCCTCTTGGAACATTGAACTCACTGAATTCAAGTCCTTTATGTGTCTGTATCTCTGATAAACTGTAAGCTCCATGAGGGCAGTCCTTCTATCTAACTTGTTCGCCATTTGTAGATGCTCATTGAATATTTGTGGAGTGACAAGAAAAACAAGATAAGTGAGCAGTTATGGACGTGTTAAGGTTCCTCTATCACACCATCAGATGACAACTCCCTCTGCCAGTGACAGACCCTCTTCCTATTTTACCACATCGCTCTTCTCTGTCCCACTTTCCACCCATCACCTTCTAAAGTCCACGTGCATTTTCTGCCCACCTTCACATATGTAATATTTCCAAGTTTCATTTAATTCCTAGGGCAATTATGAGATGGCATTATTACTTTCTGTGTAGAAATGAAATTCAGAGAGGTGAAGTCAACTTCCAGAGGTCACACAGCTGAGAAGTGACATAGCCAGGATTCAAATGTTTGTTCTTTAAGCCCTGTTCTCCTCCGACCACAATAATGAGTGTTTTGTCAAGGTATTTTATTTGCAGTATTGTTTAGCTGTTTATGTGAATTCATTGTTTATTGCTACCTAGAGTGTTAAGACAATGGAACTGGTCTTTTCTTAACTAATATGGTCTCAGTATATGCTTGTTGGTAGTGTAACTGACAGTTTTAACTTAGAGGTGCCTGCGATTTCTGGGCAGAGGGTTAGGAAAGAGAAGTGATCTTTAGGATTGATTCCAAGACTCCACCTGGTTTCCTGAAGTTTTCATGGCCTAGAAAGTTAGCATTCAGCTTTGTGTTTCTGCTGCTTTGGTCATGATTAGGTGCTTTGTAAATAGAGCTCCAGGGCTGCTTGACACTGCAAGTGGTAGCCCTGTCAGCATCCAGGGGTTCCTGGGGGAAGATGTCTCTAGCATTTGAATACTACAAGTTTCCCTTGAAGAATTTAATACTAACCTATCTGTCATCACTGTTTCTCAAGAAAAAGCCACAGTTGTGTGTGTGTGTGTGTGTGTGTGTGTGTGTGTGTGTGTGCGTGCTCAATCGTGTCCATCTCTTTGTGACCTCATGGACTGTAGCCTGCCAGGCTCCTCTGTCCATGAGCTTCTCCAAGCAAGAATACTGGAGTGGGTTGCCATTTCCTTCTCCAGAGGATTGACCCAGAGATCAAACTTTCGTTCAACTTTCTTGAGTCTCCTGCACTGGCAGGCAGGTTCTTTACCATTAGACCTCCCTTGTTTGTCCTTTTATTTACTCACCAAATATATATATATATATTTATATATATATATGTATATATATAAATATATATATATATTAAAAAAACTGCAGACTTTGCATATCTACTGGGAACACAGATCACAAACAATTACAATGACTGAAGAAATTCTGGGGGTGGAGTGTTAGTAAAGCCTCTCTGGAGGAAATAATGACCTAGCTGAGATCAGGAAGGTTTGGAGACATTATCCAGAGGCAGTATGGCAAGCACTGTGGCAGGCACTGGAAGGGGATTCAAGAGAATCCCAAGCTTCAGTCCCTCCCAAGCTTGTTAATTTTAACAAAATTAAGTTAAAAGGGCAAGGCAGCCTGCTATGAAATGGTTAAGACACACTGATGAGCAGTGGCTATTAAGTATCCAAATGGATGGGATAGATTTAAAATGCTAAACAGTACCAACAAGATGAAATCACTGGGTTTAAGGGATCCAAGAAACTGGAGAGATCTCAGTTTTATGAAAGGCTCAGGATGAGAGCCTCATCACCTAAGGCTACCTCCTAAGGAAGTGAGTTTCCCATTTTGGGGAGTATTCAAGCAGGTCCAGAGGGCCACTTATGGGTGAGGTTGGGTGGTCAGGGGAAGTGGCAGAATTCATATATGAAGGAGAACAGTGTGTTCTGAACTTCAGTTGTTAAAATACCTCATGATTTTTGTTATACCTCAACTCTGTCTTATGACTTAGTCACTGTTTCAGTTGAAGAGATATATTTAAAAAGGAAGACAGTGAGAATTATTTGGGCTTCTCTGGTGGTGCTCCTTGTAAAGAAGAAGTGAAGTGGAGTGAAGCGAAGTGAAAGAGGCTCAGTCTTGTCTGACTCTTTGAGACCCCATGGACTGTCCATGGAATTCTCCAGGCCAGAATACTGGAATGGAAAGCCTTTCCCTTCTCCAAGGGATCTTCCCAACCCAGGGATAGAACCCAGGTCTCCAGCATTGCAGGCAGATTCTTTACTAGCTGAGCCACAAAGGAAGCCCTTGAAAAGAACCTGCCTGCTAATGCAGGAGATTTAAGAGACATGGGTTCCATCCCTGGGTTGGGAAGATTCCCCTGGAGGAGGGCATGGCAACGCTCTCCAATATTCTTGCCTGGAGAATCCCATGCACAGAGGAGCCTGGCAGGCTACAGTCCATAGGGTCGCATAGAGTTGGACATGACTAAAGTGACTTAGCAGGCACATACTTGGGTTATTTAAAGTGTAAATTATCTCCAACATCATAACATTTATTAAGCAAAAGAAAGTAGCAAGATGTAAATGAGTGTGATAGATCCCATCACTTGTGTAAAAAGATGTATATATATTTAATACATATATATATTTATATATATATTTAATACATGTATGAATAAGATTATATGTATATTTATTTATCACTTACTCCTAGAAAATGTCAAGTTATAAAATAGCTGGTAATGCTGGTTGTCCCTGGAATGGGATACTGACAGTCCAGAGCACATTTTACCTATTCAAAAAATTGAATGAATAAGAACATTTTAAAAATCAGTATTGCTCATGTGCCCCTTTTGTATATTAGAATGTCTGCTATATGTCCACAGAAAGAAGACTTGAGAAGCAAACACCAACAGACTGCCTTTCTTCATTTTTCTATATTTCCTAAAATTAGTCCAGGAAACATATACAGTGGGTTTTGATTTTAAAATTGTGTTCGATGACACTATTGTATAATGAAGAATAAAGCAAACAGGAATAAGAGGTAGAAGGAAGCAGCAAGCGCTCCACACAGATTGAGGGGCGAAATGGGAAGAATCATGGCTTTGAGGCACCTTTGTGATCCAAGAGGGAGTTTCAGCCTGATTGGAAAAGGCTGGACCAGGGGTTAGGGTGGTGGATTCATGCAAGGGATCAGCGACTGACCTCTGAGTTCTACAGTGAGGGGTTGAGGGGAAAGGAATTGCTTTGGCTGAAGAAGGAACCCTGGAGGCTGAGAGCAGAGCAGCACCTGTGGAAAAAATAATGACGAAGCTGCTGGGGGGATGGTGACGTGGTGGGGGGGCGTTGTGTGTTGGTGGGGGTGGGGGATGGGAGGGGGGTGTAGGGTGGGAGGCAGGGCATAGGGAAGAGTCAAGACTGAGGCAAAACGGTGGTGATGGTGCCCTATGTGGTTGCTGGAGGCACAGAGTGTACAGCCCTGGGGGCAGTTTGCAGTTTGCAGTTATAGGCACAACCTCAATAGCTGGACATGGTGGCCCTAACTGGGTCGCAGGAGGGGTGTTTGGCAGGGTGAAGGCAGGCTTAGGGGGACCCAGAAGTGAGAGCTGAGAATGGGCAGTGGGGAGGCAGGGGCTTAGGAAGGTCCTGCCCTGGGGTGAGCTGGGGTCTTATGATAAGGGGACAGGTGGCCAGGCTGGGAAAATCTGGCATGTGTGAGCTCGTAGCCCAGGTGGAGGTGGCACGAGCTGTCCTCTGATGTGGAGCGTGACCTTAGGGCCCCTGTTGGTCAGCAATAGGCAATGAAGTCGCTGTGTTATCCACATATGGTTCAATCTTGCCCATTCTGGAGGGTGGGGGGGGGCATGCCACACTTCAGGAAGCGCTGGCTGAGCTGGAGGTGGGACAGGACGACCTCAGGGGTCATAGAACACCAGGGTTGTATGATTCTAGGCAACTAAGAAGAGTCCTGACTGGAGTTGTTGAGGTGACGGGAGGGCCTGTTATTTCTGCAGACGGAGATGACAAGTGTGAAGAAGATTGGTAAAGGGTAGAGCATCTCCTAAAGCTTGGCTGGTTGGATAAATGCAGGATGCCCTGACAGGAAGGGCTGTTAGCAATAGAGAGGAAGAGAACACAGTCACCCTTCCTTTTTTCTCATGGTTGATGGAAGGGTTCCCATTTCAGTGGGATTTAGTAAGATCAATTTGGCCTTCCCCTCTGATCCAAACTACTGAAAATTCCAGGTCATGTAAGGCATCTCTCTCAGATGGCTTTACTGGACTCCTTGGAAATAAAGTTAAGGCCTCTTAAACACCTTAAATTCGAGGCTTTAAGAATGTTTTCTCCACTGTTCTGAAACCTAACTCTGTATTCTTCTCTGTTTGGGAATTCCATCAGAGACGGCTCTTTTATACTCTCTTTCAGACAAAGCAACAAGATGACACATTTTCCTTTTCCTTATTTCCCTTGGAAGAAAATGACATTTGCTTATACAGTTCTATTTTTTTCTTTTGGTTTTTAATTATAAAAAGGCTTCTAGCAGCTGATTTATTATATAGGGAACAAATTGTGTCTTTGAGACTCACTGCACTATAATTACTTGAGTTAGCACTGCAGATATCTATGCAGGGGCCAGCAGTCAATTTTGACTCAGAATAGATAATACACGGACTGCTATTAAGTTTAATGTAGATTAATGTGAGTTGCTTCCCTTTGCACGTATGTATGCAGGTACTAATAATTAAGATTAATTTCCACTAGATAGAATGGCCTTCATTGTGCACAGTGCCAGAAAATGCTTCTTTAATAGCTGTTAATTGGATATATTTGCTTTGATGGTGAAATCCTGATTAGTCTTGTTACCCTGAAAACTCCCCTTTCTTTCTCCCCCCACCTCCACCCACTCTTTAGGAGAAAAAAAGAGATTGAGGATAGCAGAGTCAGAGCTTTGAAGGTAATGAGCTCTTTTGCACTCTCTTACTCCAGTCCATCCCATTGACTCCATTTTGGAGTGAATCAGCCCTTACTGCTTCTTCTTGCTGAGTGCCTACTGTGTGCAAGGTGTTTTATTTCCAGGTTCATTTCTTATGGCAACACTGTGAGATGGATATGACCCCCCTGTTTATATACATGAGGAACTTGAGGTTCAGCCAACTTAAGGCATTTGCCCAGATCACAAGCTAAAATGTATTAAGCTAGGGATCCCAGTGGGGTCATTCTTTGAGTAAATGCATAAGGATTTTAAAAATTGCCGAGATGGGTCATTATGCTATTTTCGCTGTTGTTCTTTTCCATTTTCTTGTTTCTCTGAAGGTTCTCCAGCCTGAGCTGAAGTGCCAGCTCCCTCATCTTCTCTGTATTTCTCTTCACTACTGTCTCCCTCTTCCATGTATGGAATGGTTCAAGGCCAATGAGAAAGAAAAGGCAAATCTTCAGACTTAGGAGCCCCAGGACAAAGCACATTTATTTCTTCAGTGTGTCTCAAAGTCTGGTTAATGTAAGGCAGAGTTGTAAAACGGTAAGAATTCTGGAGAGAGGCTTTGCTTCTCCTTAGCACTAATGCTCCTCTCCATCCCCATTCTATAATGGGAGCTTCCTCTCTTATATTTCCATATTTTTCACATAGTATATGTGTATGCGCACGTGTGCTTTGTCATGTCTGACTCTTTGTGACCCCATGGCCTGTAACCTGCTAGGCTCCTCTGTCCATGGAGTTTTCCAGGCAAGGGTTGCCATTTTTCCTGGCAAACAGTAACCCATAACCAGCTTCTACTGGGTAACTCTGGGTGAAGGGATTTGGTTATAGGAACCATAAGAGGAAGGAAAGTTACCAAGATGAACTTGGCTTTTTTTCCAGTTTGCTTCAGGCAGGTGGAAACTCCAGAAACCCTGAGGTACCTGAGAGATGATTTGAGTTACCCAACTTGCTGCTCTCCTTGGCTGCCTGGAAGAGTTGAATTGCAATATTGCCTCTGCCATGGATGACCTGTGTGACCTTGGTCAGCTTACTCAATGAGCTGATTACTAATTGAGCCCGAGTCTCCTTTCCTCCAGTACCACCTGATTCCCAGTTGTGGGTTTTTTTTTTTTTTTCCTTCAGAAAGGAAATGAGATCATCTGTGTTAAGTATTGCACTTCGTGCAGGAGTGGCACATTCAATGAATGTCACTTTCCTTCCCATTTCTCAGGACTGTGGCCCTGCTGATGAGCTTAAAGAGAAGCAACTACCTTCAGCTTTTTTTATGGGAAAGCTGAATATACACAGACACCACTGGGCAGAAACAAAAGTTATCCCTAGGTCTCTTGGAGGGAAATCTTTCAAATCCTTGCTCACCTGGAAATGAAGGAGTTGGACTCAGTCAGTGGAGTACCACTGGCATTTAGAATGGGCAGTTTGTCACCACGTGAGACTGTCTCATCTTTTAGAGCACATTTAGAACAGCCTGTCCTGCCCACTAAGTGCCCACAGCACCCTCAGCCATTGCAACAACTCACTGTCACACTTCTGTGTGCCCTCAGGATACACTGTGCTCCCACTCTGGTTGAGGACCCCTGGTAAGCTTCCCAGTTCTAATATTCCCCATGGCTTCCTCCAGCCCTTTCCCCAGAGTGTGGGGCACCAGGAATCTGGCTGTCTGCCTGCAAACAGCCTCTATGATTGAGGCTCTGCTGTGGAGCCAACAATCCCTTGCCAGGTGGAAGCTTCCAGGACTGGTCCAGCCACCCTCCTTCCTGCCTCACCACTGGCAGCGGATATCAGCCTGGCTCCCAAATCCTCACCTGATACATCC
Organism: Giraffa tippelskirchi; assembly: GCF_054371585.1. NCBI lineage: Eukaryota > Metazoa > Chordata > Mammalia > Artiodactyla > Giraffidae > Giraffa > Giraffa tippelskirchi. The sequence continues at coordinate 129,773,447 of NC_137277.1, forward strand.
TGGCCAAGGAGCCTTAAGGTTGGGAAGAAGTTGAAATGTCCCTGACTTCTCCTTGATCTTCTGTCCCCATGTGGCTCCAAGTTGAAAGGACTGATTTAAGTCTTGTGTCCTGTCTGTCCTGAGTCTTATAGTTTCATGGGCTCCTTTGAGCAGGAGTTGAAAGTGAAAGTAGAAAAAAAATGCTATTGATGTTTAGATAGCAGGACATCATTTAGGAGACAAAAAGGTGCTGGATTCAGAGGTCTGCAGACAGACCAAGAACCTGGCAGCAATACTGGCATTTTCAGACTTTGACAATTGGGACATGGCACATTAGCAAGGAAAAGTGCATAAAATAAAGAAAGAAATGGATGGATGAAACCTGAAAATAAAATTGGAGTGTTCTGAACAGTTTGGGATTTAAATGCTCAAGATCAGAACTGCAGAGACAGAGAAAATCCAGAGAGTGACAAGGACCAAGAAGGATTCATAAAAGAAAAAAAAAAAAATCCCAGCTCTTGACTACACTCAGTATGAGCAAGGATGTACTCAGAGCCAAAATCAAAAGACACACATAAAGCCAGCTCTGGCAAATTCGTAAACCTCTTGGATTTCAGTCCGATAATCAAAATGCTTCAAGAAGGTCATTTTAACACAAATTAAAAGGAACATTTCTTTTCATTCTATTAAATTATTATATGGAACATGAGGTAGTTATGGACTGGAATTATTACTAGGACTAATGGATGGGATGTACATGGAGGCAGGTTTATCATTAAAAGATTGTCCAGCAATGAGGTGGACTTCCTGGTGACTGCCTGAACTCCTGGTCATTGAAAATGAATTGTCACGCAGGTTGTGAGAATGATTCCTGCATTGGGTCAACGGTTGGACCAAAGACCTCTCAATTCTCATCTTAATTCCTAGGTTTTATGTTTCTGGAATCAAGAAGAACTTAGACAAATTCTTATGTGGCAGATCCCATTACAGGTTCTTGCTGAAGGCTGAAATATCATATAATACAAATTTATGGAGTAACGTCAAGGAGGAAGGAAGGGAAGAAGAAAGAAATAAAAGAACAGTAACTAACATGTTCTGTACTGGGACCTGTGCTGGTGTTTACATGGTCTCATTTAATTCCTACAATTACCCTTTGAGGTAGATATGACTGGCGTCAGTCTCACAGATGAGGAAACATGCTCAGAGAGGTGAAGTGACTTATCTGAGGTGACATAGTTAATTGGCAGCAAAGATGGGCTTTTTGCCTAGTCTTTCTGAAGCCTAAATCCAAGCTCTCTCTGCCATGTCCAACGCCTCCTAAAAGTGCCCTTCCCTGGAAATTCCTGGGATGTTGCTCTCCACAGGGCTCTGGCTAGGTGGCCTTGGGTCTGAAGTGATTCGATCTTCTGCTGTTATCACCTGGAGGCAGGAATGCATGGTGGTTAGTGCACTGGGTAGTTAGAGGTCTTCCCCTGCTCAACTGCAAAATAGGTACCACCCTCTCCCAATCGTCCCCTCAAGAAATCTATCACCAAAATTATAACTGAGTAACACTCTGTTATAGTTTTTTTTTATGTTGTATATTGACTTGAAAGTCAGGAAACAAGCTTCCTGTCCCAGCGCCAGCTTTTATTCTTTTTGAGGTCTGGTTACTTTATGTTAAAGAGAAAGGAATGAAAGAAAAGCTAAATTATCTCTGGTGGTAGTTTAGTACCTAAGTCATGTCTGACTCTTGCAACTCCATGGATTGTAACTTGCCAGGCTCCTCTGCCCGTGGGATTCTCCAGGCAAGAATACTGGAGTGGGTTGCCATTTCCTTCTCCAGGGGATCTTCTCGAACCAGGGACGACCCAGGGATTGAACCGACGTCTCTTGCATTGCAGGTGGATTCTTTACCCCAACTGGGCCACTATCTCTGAACTATTAAATTATATGTATTTACTATATAGTATATGATAATTAAATATAAATTATGTATGCATATGTATCTGTACATATACAATACATATGTACATAAAGATCTATTAATATTTAAATCAACACCTGCTTATCTACTCTAATAGTAGCTACAATGATATACTTATCCAGTAATCTAAAAACAGAAAATAGTTTAATGTTAAGTGTCTGGCTTTAGAGTGCATTATTTAGTGATCCTGTTATAGATTTACTTAAAATAATACTAGAATAAAATTTTATTTTCTAATAGCACCTGACTGGTTGGTGCAGTCCTAGGAGGATTGAAGGAAATTCACTCGGGTTGAAACAAAATCATCTGCAAAGACTCCGCAGCAAAGTAACGGCCACCAGCCAGGAGCTGACTATGGTCACGTGGGCTCTGGTGTCAGACAGGCCTGGGTCTGGGTCCTGACTCTCACGTTCCCTGGCTCTACTATTTAACTTCTCTGAGCAACAACTTCCTCGCTGGAAAGTGGGACAAACACTGTCTGTCTCTCAGGATTGTTAAGGGCCGCCCTGATGAACAGGTTGGCCCTCCACAGATGGTGGCTGACATTGTCATGCAGGCCCTTGTGTTTGTCTACACTCAGTCCTTCAGGACATGGTCTTCTGGGGTTGTGTGTTGCACGGGGATACAGAGGGACCCCTGCCAGAGGTTTGGGTCAAAGGCGGATCTTCTTGATGGTAGAAATGAAAGTCTCGAATTGCAACTTTTGGAAAGGCCATTTCCATTGCCTTTAGTCATTCCATGGAGGCTTTGGGGGCTTTACTTGCCTCTGTAAATTAGCCCCCCACACCCCAGCACCACCCTCCCATGACTGCGGCGAGCTCTGTTCCCAGAGCGCCCGCAAACCAGCGCTCCAGCCAGGAGGGGGTAAAAACCAACATTTGCAGATAAAGAGGTAAACATATTTACATTCCTCTCTTCACACTTTATGCATATGTCATGCAGTGAATAGTTTTAGAGGTCTGTTTGTACTATCGCTCCAGAATTTTTACAGTCTGGAGGACACAAAATCTCTATAAAGTGACTTATTGAAATAGAAGCAGATTGGTAAAACCGTTTCCCTCTTATGAACTGTGAAGAATGATCCTCTAAATGAAATCAGGAAGGAACTGGACAGAATCTTGTTTAATGGTCTGACAAAATGAATCACAACGATTCCAGACATCCATCACTGCTAAAAGGGAACCACAAATGATCTGTGAACCACTATATATTGATTACCCATGTAGTACAAGTGTCGGATTTAATGTTCACACACCATAGAGAGGCGGCAGGGACAGATGGTGCCTTAACTCTTCTTTGATAGATTTTAATGGTGAAATATTGATTTCTATCTGGCCAAGGCCTGCTGTTAGGGGCCAAAGTCATTTGTTGGGTATTGCCGGACACCCAGCCGGCCCAGTGTAATCAATCATTTTTGGCAAGGCAGGTGAAAATTCAGAGGGAAGCACCTTGGAACCCAAACTGGTGCGTGATGTGTCTGAATCCAGCCACCTAAAGAAAGAGAAAGGGAGAGAGAGATAGGGAACGAGAGAGGGAGAGAGAGGGAGACAGAGAGGGACAGACAGAGGGAGAGGACTCTAAGAGATTGTGCTTGTAAAGAATTATTAATGATAAGACATGTTTACTGAGGAGAGTCGCAGCGAATCAGAGCTGACATGAAATAGTCTGGGAGCCTCGTGGAGAAAATGAGCCTCTTGCTAAGAGGGACTATATTTTATTTAAACATCCTTCTAAGGCTGAGAACTCAGGTAATCTGTTGTGTTACAAGCCACTGGCTGTTCTTGCCATCCAGAGAGATAACACTGAGACGCTAATAGGAACACATCAATCACAATCAGGCTGCAATTCCAGCGGTGTCTCTCCTCCCAGTTCCTCTTTAAGCTCCTTAATAACCGTGATAACATAGTTCGGGGGTTGCTGAGAGGGGCTCTCCCCTCTGAGGGTCATATTCATAAAGTGAAGAGCCTGCCAAGTCAGCACCCAGGGAAACTGGTCTGTGCTGGGGACTTCCGTGCAGGGAGAGAGGGAGGAGCATGGGTGATCTGGGAGGGTTGGGATCCAACAGGAGAATTTTCTGTCATCTGTGGCCAGCCCCTCACCCCCAACACCCCCCGGTTTTGTGATGTCATTTCTACCTCCTTCCCAAGAAAGGGGTGTGAGCATGTGTGTTATGTGTAATTATCAAGTAACAAGACTCATTTTCCTGGGCAGCTTATAAAAACCTTCTTGAAAGTAATCCTCAAGTGGAGTGCTCCATGTGTTTGGAGTGATGGCAACCTCTCTGGAATATGTGTGTGACTTGCCAAGAAGAACCAGGGACAGACTGTGTGAGGCAGGTAGGGGTGGGAGGTGGCATCCTCTGAGCCTCTTCAGCTCTGTGTCAATCTCTAACCTGATCACCTGCAAGGTCAAGCATCCATTTGCTGGTTTCACTTTTCCAGAGGCTACGAGCTACAGGGGTGGCAGTTGTGTCTAATTAATTGTCGTGTCAATACGACAATTGTTGTGTTAACACGATCTTAGGACTCACAAAATGTTCAATATGTGATTATGGCTGAATACATACATGCAGGTGTTTGTGCTGAAAACCAGCCAGTCATACCGCTTTGCACATTTTGTGCATATGTGCTCACTTGCTCAGTCATGTCTGACTCTTTGTGACCCCATGGACTGTCACCCTCCAGGATCCTCTATGTCCATGGGATTCTCCTGGCAAGAATACTGGAGTGGGTTGCCACTTCCTTCTCCAGGGGATCTTCCCGACCCAGGGATCAAACCTTCATTTCCTGTGGCTCCTACACTGGTAGGTGGGTTCCTTACCACTGAGCCACCTGGGAAGCCCTTTTGAGTGTCCATCTAAAAGTATGTGTTTTGTGCGTAAACATACACATTCATGAAGAAATGTGCTGACCTCAGAAAGACGTGTAACATGTTTCATTTGTGTGATTTACTTTCTATAAGACAGCATAGCACAGGACGACAGCCTGTACTCTAGAGACAGGCTGCTTGGAATTCCTGGTTCCACCACTTACTAGAGGATGACTTTGGACAAGTTGCTTCAACAATGTGTGCCTCATCTGTGAAATGGGGATAACAATACATACAGTTCAAGGATTAAATGACTTAATAGATGTGGAACATTTATAATATTATCTTCCATACAGTCTGCATACATGTTTTATATTACATATTTATGTTTATATATTTATCCATGGTATTATATTCAAAATCTTTGCATAAACATGTACATATGGATGGAAATACATCAGCCTTTATAGATAGTTGACATTAGGAACTCCAGCCAATATTTGCTTCGTTTTCAGTGATACAGTAAAACCTGAATTGAGAGCAGTGAGTTAAATTTGGTGGTAGTTTGGAGAGGTGGTGGGTATTTTGATTCATTGTAAATTTGCATACTTTCAAGCTATTTCATATCGGGGGTGCTTCAGTGAGCCTGTACTTGTCTGTGTTTATCTCCCAAAACCTGTCTGCAGGGGTGCGTGTCTCTAGCTGAACAAGCGTCTATGTTGGAGCAAACAAACAGAGCTCTGCAAAGCAGGATGAGGCCGCCTGCTTTGCCGACTGCCCCAGCTGTGCAGCCCCAGATGTGAGCGTGCAGGCGGCAGATCCCGTTTAGATAATCTTGCTTACCTAATGATTTTTGCTTCACTGCCTTGCTCGATTGTGTTCACCAGGACGGCAGGCTATTAAAATGTCAAGGCACATTGAATTGTTGTTATCCAGGAGAGAGACCTTTCCAATCAACCTGTGTTCTGGGGGTTGCATAAACTCCAAGAAGGCGATTGGAGAAAGGCTTTATGGCTTTTTTTTAAAACATAGATGGGGGTGAGTGGGGAGGTTGGAGGAGGGCACTGGGAGGGGGAGGAGAGGTGGGACACCAGTCGGGGTTTATGGCTGCTGGAGTGCGCTAATTAAAATGCCAGCTCCTCATAGAGGTACTGGTGTCTCCCGCCTTTGGATTTATGGGTAACCACAATAGGGCCTTGCTCTGTGATACTCTGGTTTAAAAAAGGGAGAGAGGGGGTGACTCACAGTGGGCGGTGGGGGTGGGGCTGAGAGGCTGCGATGCAGCGAATCTGGGGTGGAGTACAGGAAGCAGTATTACGAGGCAGAAATGCCAAGGCATTATTTCCCCGGTTGGCAAGGACTAGAGAGAAAAAGGTTTCCTTGGCGCTGCGCCTGTCCCACTGCGGAGGGCCACGTTCTCTGCACCATGGTGTTTGGAGGGTGACAGTACTGAGCCACCGACCTCAATGTCACTCACGAGGCACTTCTGGCCGGGTCCCGCTAGTGCCAGCGGGGACAGTCTGGAGACGGTCTTCTTTTCTTGCCGCCAAATCTCTTTTGGCCAAGGATTTATTTTCCTTCGGGGAGAGAGGGAGAGAAGGGGCAAAGGACGTTCTCATAAAGTATCCAGCTCTCAGGGTCGCCGAAGTCTCCAAGCGGACACTCAAACTTGCCTGGATTGACTTTTCTCCTTTGTTCACATCATCTCAGAAATCTTTACCTTTCCCCGGCCACGTCTGTTTCGGTTTTGTTTCAGAGAGACGGCTTTGTTTTTGCTTGGGTCTGGCTCTTCCCGGCGCTCCACTGGTCCCTCCCCCTCGCCTCGGGCATCATTGGCTGCGCCAGCTCGGTGGCCGCGAGGGACGCGAGGCTCTCTCGCCTTTGTCAATTTTATCAGGGGAGTTTTAATGTGCGCGCGCTTGCGCGCTGGCGCACAGGCACACTCAAGTGTGAGCACAACGCATGCGCTCATCCCTCCCCCCGCCCCCAACAATTTCCCTGCCTCCGTCCCAATAAGTCACACCCACCGTCATTCTCACGTCCTTGTCCTTCCTCTCCAGCCGTGCCCTCCAGAGCTCTCCACTTTAGTTTCTGGTCCCCGGCGCAACCCACTCTTCCGGCTTAAACCAAATCTCACAATTTCCAGCTTCCCTTCCTGCTGGCTGCTCTCTCACTTGACTGGACACACACAGAGTATCTTTGTAAGACTACGATCTGACTTCCCCATCCTTGGGTCCTCCTTCCTTAAGGTGGATGGAGGGCCCCCGGAGTATCTCTAGCACCCGCAGCCCGGCTTTGGTCTGTTTTTCCTGACTTCCTCCCAGCACCCTCTTCCCCGGAGCCCCTCCAAAAACTCCCTCCTTCCCCGCCGCAGCGGGTGAGGTGCCCTTCATGGAGTTCGCCTGGCTGCTTTATCACTCTCCTAACTTAATCATACTTTATTGAAATGTCTGTTTACTTGTCTTGAACCCTTACAAAATTGGTAGTTCATTCATTTAGTCAACGAGTATTTATTGAGTATGCACTCCAAGTATTAACTACTGTCAAGTATTATTGGGATATAATGGGAAGAAAACCAGACACAAAACACCTTCCTTCCTGGCCTATATATAAAAGATATCCTGTCTGAGTCAGGCACTATATTCTATCTCCTTCTGTGACCTTGGACATACAGAGGCTCAATGCATTTGGAATGGATGGATGAAAGGAAGAATAAATCCTCACCCTTCCTTCTTAGGGCTTCCCTTAAGTTTCAGATGGTGAAGAATCTGCCTGAAATGCAAGAGACCTGAGTTTGATCCCTGGGTGGGGAAGATCTCCTAGAGAAGGGAATGGCTACCCATTCCAGTATTCTTGCCTGGAGAATTCCATGGACAGAGGAGCCTGGCCGTCTACAGTCCATGAGGTCGCAAAGTCGGACACAACCGAGTGACTAACAATTCCCTCCTTCTTGAGCATCCTCACCAGTGTTTTCTGTTTGCTATTTCATTATGCAAAACTCCAGTTCACTGCGACCTACTTGACAGAAGATTTTACTTTCTCAAATTCCTGTATATCCACGATTTCCCTGGGTCTCTGAAGCCACCCTATGAGTTGGCTTTGGTTCATTTCTAGCATTCCATTTTATTAAGGCTCAATGAACAAAATGCCTAGGGTTACCTGGTTCACTAGTGATGGTGCCCAGCCCAGACTTGATGCTGGACTCCCACACTCCTGGCCCAGCATTGTCTAGATGGCACATAGGCCCATGTGTCCTCATCTCATCTGCCCACCACATGCCCCCTGACCAGAATCTCAGGAAAAATAGCAAAAGGGGGAATAGGTAATGCCTACTTTCCATTTAATTCTCTAACAGATCCCTCCTGGCCTCTCCTCAGCCCAAGAGGTATTGCTTAGAAGGAAGGTTGATTTAATGGATATTAAGATATGATTTCTTTTCTTAGCTTCTCCTCAGCTCCCACCCCTGTCTCCAATTATCTTTCTGAAGTATGGTTGGCTCAGCTTTATCTTAATTGGATTTTCTGACAGTCACCAGGAACTTGAGGCTGAGTGTCATGCTCATCACCTGGGTCAGTTCATTTCCATGATTAGATTTGTCTAATTAATATAACTGTGAGGCACCATGTACCTGGACTGAGGAAAAACAGACAGCTCTCCAAATGCTTTCTGGACTCTGTACTGACGGCATCTTTGGTTCCACGTCAGACACCTTAACCTCATCTGCTTGTGGCCTTTGAGGCCCTGGCTCTTTTGGCAGGCCAGAGCTTCTGGGACCCTGGGCTCCTGCCTTGAACCTAGAGCTGCCACAGAGGGAAGATGAAGAGGGGACATGAGAGGAGCTGTATTCCTAGCAGTAAAGGACAGCTCTCCCTCTCCTGTGCTGCCCTGCAGATGGTGTGGGCTCTGTATATATCAACAGGGGCTACTTGGGGTCCATCTCTGTGAGTTCCATTGTCCTTATCTGCCAAATGGAAATAACACAGATCACCTTACAAGATTGCCACAAGAATTCAAGGAGTCAGTGTCTATGAAGAGATCATCTCAGTGTCTTATACAGATTGCACTCAACCCCTATGTATTTCTCTGTGATGTAAACACAAATATGTGTATACACATGCACATGTACATGCATACACACACAGTCACAAGTTTCTTCCTCCCAGCTGGGCCCTCTTTGTTCATTCATCTCCACCTCACACTTTCTAATACACCTTGAATTCTCTTCCTCCCACTCCTGCCTCTCCTTTCCTCCTGTGCTCCCTTTCCCATGTCCTCTCTGCATCCGGCTGCATGTTCTGGCCTTTTCATGAAGTTTTCTCGTGTGGGCTCTGCCCAATAACTATGAGTCATGTAATCTGGAGTCAGTCCCTCACCCCTTTGGGGCAGTTGCTCCTTCTCTCTGATCAGGAGCTGCTTTTCTGGCTGGGTTGCCCTGTTCTGTAGTCATTCACCTTGATGTCTGTCCCCCATCAGATTCTGGGCCCCTTGAAGCAGGGATTAGTGAACAAACAAACAGGGGAGTCTTGGAAAGGATTGGTGGAAGGAAGCGAAGAAGGAAGGACTCTTTATGATCCAAGGTCGGTCTTATGAGCTCTACTGGATGCATGTGGCCACCACTGGCCCCTCCACACCTGGATGCAAATTCAGAAGAAGTGCTCCCTTCCTCTAGCAAGGGGACAGGCTTGACCAGTGGAGCACAGGCTGGCTTTCAGATCTCACTTGCCCCCTTGGCACTGGTGCAGGGCACACTGCCCAGTGTATGTTATGGTGTAAAAGGAACTCAGGATATAGCACAGCCTGGGCGCTGGTATGGCTCAGGTTGCCCGTTGAAATCACTCAGACTCCTCTTGTTAAAGAAGTCCTTGCCCTTGGCCTGCTGCATGGTCATAGAGCTGCAGTGAGGTATGCATAGTTCCTCTCCAGGGTGAGAGTGCCACCTGCACCCTGGTGGACACGCTATCCTCTGACCATCACCTTCACAGCAGTGGGAGGAAAGAGTACCTCCGAACCTCATGTACCTTGAAGGTTGCACTCACTGGGCGGCCTTTCTGCTTTAATATTATTGGAGAGGATGACAATCATACAAATAGCTTCTTCTATTAAGTGCTTAGTTGATGAGAACTGTGTCGTGGCATACTCAGTTGCTCAGTCATGTCTGACTGTTTTGCGACCCTATAGACTGTAGCCCACCAGGCTCCTCTGTCCTTGGAATTCTCCGGGCAAGAATACTGGAGTGGGTTGCCATTATTCTTCTCCAGAGAATTTTCCTGACCTAGGGATTGAACCCTCGGCTCCTCCATTGCAGGCAGATTCTTTACTGCTGAGTCACCAGCAAAAGCTAATGCCTAGTTAAAACACTGTGCAATGTTTTTTGCTCTCCGCAAAACTCTGTGGAGGAGCAAAAGTCTCCCATTTCACAGAAAAGGAAGTTAAGGCTGAGAGAAGTAAGAATGAGTAGAAGACAATTCCTAGGACCCTGTGGTCCTTCAGGGATGGGACCTGAGCTCTGAGGTCTCTGATCTGAGGATTCTCTTTAGTGTTTTGTCAGTTGTCTGGGAAGGACCTAGTGTTTAGCTGGGAAAGGGCATCTCTGAGTTGAGGCAGGCAGATATGGTTTGAGGAACAGGCTGGGTTACAGCTTTGTTTGGCTAGAGCCCAACCCAGATCAAAACCATATGGACACTTCTGTCCTAAAACAGCATCTCTTTTCTTCTTGCCAAAGAACAAAAAAAAGAGATTGAAACTTTGAGCTCCCAGGAGGTGGCACACACTTGGAGGTACTTCTCCTAATATAGCTTGTAGGAATATGAAACACTTTTGTCACTTTTTAGAAGCAGGGGAGGCAGAAAAAGGTCATATTTTCATTTCTTCAGGTTTCCAGTAAGAAAATGAAAAAAATTTTTCTTACTCTCCTCCCCTTTCAATAAGTCTCAATGCTCTCACATTACTAATTTTTCCATAATTTCCTAAAATTCCAAGTCTCTTTCCTCTGATTATGGTATGTGCCACAGCCTCAGGCTGAATCTACTGGCAAGTGACTTTTTGATAACTTAAAAAAGTTCATTAAGAATGGCAGCATTGTAGGGACTGGGGTTAGAGGAGGTGAGCATATTCCACACATCTGCACCAAAAACACAGGACAGACCTGAGTTCAAAAGACTGTCCTTCGAGGTTGTCCAGTGGTTAAGAATCTGCCTGCCAATGCAGGGACATGGGTTTGATCCCTGGTCCAGGCAGATCCCACATACTGAGCAACTAAGCCTGTGCGTCACAACCACTGAAGCCCTAGTTCCCAAAGCGCATGCACCACAACTTGAAAATAGTCCCTGCTCCATGCAATTAGAGAAAGCTCGTGTGCACCAATAAGACCCAATACAGCCGAAAATAAATATATCTTTAAAAAAAAAGACTGTCCTATTACTTAGGCAGCAATTCCTGAATCTCTAAGAGCCTCAGTTTCTGCATCTGTTAAATGGTGGCAGCTATAACGGCATCAGAGGAACACCTTAGGGAATGAATGATGTGCCATGTATGAGGCATGAGACAAGGGGTTCTCATAGGTGTTTACTTCTTTCTCAGTCATTCACATCATCTTGATCTACACTATAGGCTACTCTCATATAAGACATTTTGGGTTTAACTCCAGGCAGCTGTTATCATTCCATGTCTAATAATTGCATTTCCAATTAGATTGGTTTGCCTCCTACTCCTCACTACAAGTGGAGTTTCCATCAAGGATAAATCTGCTCTGCATCTCTCCCACTAACATGGTCATCTTGGGTGTTGCATTGGTCTTAAGCAGGCAGTTCACAGAGAATGGAAGCTCTGTTCCACTTTTTTTGTCTTATGCCACGTGATCACTTGACACACTTGTCTTTGAACCATATCCAATCACTGTAAATATTTGACAGTCTTGCTTAGTGGTTACGAGCATAGAAAGAAGCCTCTGACATTAAGTGGGAACCCACTGATGAATCATTCAGTCCCTCTGAGCCTCAGTATTCCTGTTGGTTCAAAGGAAATAAAGGAGACAATCTCCGAGGGTTCGTGCGACAATCACACGAAATCACAGACATAAAGAGTGAGCCTTATGCCTGGTACTGAGTAAGTATCTAATAAGCTATAGCTGTTATTATTTGTGGTTGTTATTTTTATTCTTAATGCTCTGTGGAAGCTTATATCTGTCTATCTCCTGGAGAAAGGAATGGCCAACGACTTCAGTATTCTTGTCTTGAGAACCCCATGAACAGTATGAAAAGGAAAAAAGATAGGACACTGAAAGCTGAACTCCCCAGGTCGGTAGGTGCCAATATGCTACTGGAGATCAGTGGAGAAATAACTCCAGAAAGAATGAAGAGACAGAGCCAAAGCAAAAGCAACACTCAGTTGTGGATGTGACTGATGATGGAAGTAAAGTCCAGGGCTGTAAAGAGCAATATTGCATTGGAACCTGGAATGTTAGGTTTGTCAATCAAGGCAGGTTCAGTTCAGTTCAGTTGCTCACTCGTGTCTGACTCTATGTGACCCCATGAACAGCAGCATGCCAGGCCTCCCTGTCCATCACCAAATCCCGGAGTCTACCCAAAACCGTGTCCACTGAGTCGGTGATGCTATCCAACCATCTCATCCTCTGTCGTTCACTTCTCCTCCTTCCTTCAGTCTTTCCCAGCATCAAGGTCTTTGCAAATGAGTCAGCTCTTCACATCAGGTGGCCAAAGTACTGGAGTATCAGCTTCAACATCAGTCCTACCAATGAACACCCAGGATTGCTTTCCTTTAGGATGGACTGGTTGGATCTCCTTGCAGTCCAAGGGACTCCCAAGAGTCTTCTCCAACACCACAGTTCAAAAGCATCAATTCTTCGGTGCTCAGCTTTCTTCACAGTCCAACACTCACATCCATATCATGACTACTGGAAAAACCATAGCCTTGACTAGACGGACCTTTTTTGGCAAAGTAATGTCTCTGCTTTTAATATGCTGTCTAGGTTGGTCATAACCTTCCTTCCAAGAAGTAAACATCTTTTAATTTCATGGCTGCAATCACCATCTGCAGTGATTTTGGAGCCCCCCAAAATAAAGTCAGCCACTGTTTCCACTGTTTTCCCATCTATCTGCCATGAAGTGATGGGACCGGATGCCATGATCTTAGTTTTCTGAATGTTGAACTTTAAGCCAACTTTTCCACTCTCCTCTTTCACTTTCATCAAGAGGCTCCTTAGTTCTTCTTCACTTCTGCCATAAGGGTGGTGTCATCTGCATATCTGAGGTTATTGATATTTCTCCTAACAATCTTGATTCCAGCTGGTGCTTCATCCAGCCCAGCATTTTGCATGATGTACTCTACATATAAGTTAAATAAGCAGGGTGACAATATACAGCCTTGACGTACTCCTTTTCATTTTGGAAGCACTCTATTGTTCCATGTCCAATTCTAACTGTTGCTTCCTGACCTGCATACAGGTTTCTCAAGAAGCAGGTCAGGTGGTCTGGTATTCTCATTTCTTGAGGACTTTTCCACCATTTATTGTGATACACACAGTCAAAGGCTTTGGCATAGTCAATAAAACAGAAATAGATGGAACTCTCTTGTTTTTTCGATGATCCAGCAAATGTTGGCAATTTGATCTCTGGTTCCTCTGCCTTTTCTAAAACCAGCTTGAACATCTGAAAGTTCACGGTTCACATATTGCTGAAGCCTGGCTTGCAGAATTTTGAGCTTTACTTTACTAGCGTGTGAGATGAGTGCAATTGTGCAGTAGTTTGAACATTCTTTGGCATTGCCTTTCTTTGGGATTGGAATGAAAACCGATCTTTTCCAGTCCTGTGGCCACTGCTGAGTTTTCCAGATTTGCTGGCATATTGAGTGCAGCACTTTCACAGCATTATCTTTCAGGATTTGAAATAGCTCAACTGGAATTCCATCACCTCCACTAGCTTTGTTCAAAGTGATGCTTCCTAAGGCTCACTTGACTTCACATTTCAGGATGTCTCGCTCTAGGTGAGTGATCACACCATCGTGATTATCTGGGTCATGAAGATCTTTTTTGTATAGTTCTTCTGTGTAGTCTTGCCACCTCTTCTTAATATCGTCTGCTTCTATTAGACCTATACCATTTCTGTCCTTTATTGAGTCCATCTTTGCATGAGATATTGCCTTGATATTTCTAATTTATCTTTCTTTTTCTCCTTTGCTTTTCACATCTCTCCTTTTCTGAGCTATTTGTAAGGCCTCCTCAGACAGCCATTTTGCTTTTGTGCATTTCTTGTTCTTAGGGATGGTCTTGGTCACTGCCTCCTGTACAATGTCATGAACCTCTGTTAATACTTCTTCAGGCACTCTATCAGATCTAATCCCTTGAATCAATTTGTTACTTCCACTGTATAATTGTAACAGATTTTATTTAGGTCATACCCGAATGATCTAGTGGTTTTCCCTACTTTTTTAAATTTAAGTCTGAACTTGGCAATAAGGAGTTCATGATCTGAGCCACAGTCAACTCCCAGTCTTGTGTTTGCTGACTGTATAGAGGTTCTCCATCTTTGGCTGCAAAGAATATAATCAATATGATTTCGATGTTGACCATCTGGTGATGTCCATGTGTAGTGTCTTCTCTTGTGTTGTTGGAAGAGTGTGTTTGCTATGACCAGTGCATTCTCTTGGCAGAACTCTATTAGCCTTTGCCCTGCTTCATTCTGTACTCCAAGGCCAAATCTGCCTGTTCCTCCAGGTGTTTCTTGACTTCCTACTTTTGCATTCCAGTCCCCTATGACAAAAAGGACATCTTTTGGGGGTATTTGTTCTAGAAGGTCTTGTAGGTCTTCATAGAACTGTTCTACTTCAGCTTCTTCAGCATTACTGGTTGGGGCATATACTTGGATTAGCGTAATATTGAATGGTTTGTCTTGGAAATGAACAAAGATCATTCTGTCGTTTTTGAGATTGCATCCAAGTACTGCATTTCGGACTCTTTTGTTGACTATGATGACTACTCCATTTCTTCTAGGGGATTCTTGACCACAGTAGTAGATATAATGGTCTTCTGAGTTAAATTCACCCATTCTAGTCCATTTTAGTTTGGTGATTCCTAGAATGTCGATGTTCACTCATGCCATCTCCTATTTGACCACTTCCAATTTGCCTTGATTCATGGACCTAACATTCCAGGTTCCTATGCAATATTGCTCTTTACAGTATCGATCCTCGCTTCTATCACCAGTCACATCCACAATTGGGTGTTGTTTTTTCTTTGGCTCCATCCCATCATTCTTTCTGAAGTTATTTCTCCCTGATCTCCAGTAGCACATTGGGCACCTACTGACCTGGGGAGTTCATCTTTCAGTGTCCTATCTTTTTTTCCTTTTCATGCTGTTCATGGGGTTCTCAAGGCAAGAATACTGAAGTGGTTTGCCGTTCCCTTCTCCAGTGGATCACATTCTGTCAGACCTCACCACCATGACCCATCCATCTTGGGTGGCCCCACTCGGCATGGCTTAGTTTCATTGAGTTATACAAGGCTGTGGTCCATGTGACCAGATTGGCTAGTCATCTGTGATTGTGGTTTCAGTCTGCCCTCTGACACCCTGTCTCAGCGCCTACCATCTTACTTGTGTTTCTCTTACCTTGGACATGGGGTATCTCTTTTCGGTTGCTTCAACAAAGTGAAGCTGCTGCTCCTTACTTGGACGTGGGGTAGCTCCTCTCCGCTGCTGCCCCTGACTTTTGATGTGGGGTAGCTCCTCTCGGCTGCTGCCCCAAGCTTGGACATAGTGTAGCTCCTCTCAGCCGCTCCTGTGCCGTCGCACCTGCCACTCCTGCGCCGTTGCAGCCAAATTGAAAGTGGTCAAACAGGAGATGGCAAGAGTTAGCATCAAGATTTTAGGAATCAGTGAAATAAAATGGACTGGAATGGGTGAATTTGACTCAGATGACCATTATATCTACTACTGTGGGCAAGAATCCCTTAGAAGAAATGGAGTAGCCATCATAGTCAACAAAAAAGTCCAAAATGCAGTACTTGGATGCAATCTCAAAAACGACAGAATGATCTCTGTTCATTTCCAAGACAAACCATTCAATATCACGGTAATCCAGGTCTATGCCCTGACCGGTAATGCTGAAGAAGCTGAAGTTGAATGGTTCTATGAAGACCTACAAGGCCTCCTGAAACTAATACCAAAAAAAGATGTGCTCCTAATTATAGGGGACTGGAATGCAAAAGTAGGAAGTCAAGAAACACCTGGAGGAACAGGCAGATTTGGCCTTGGAGTACAGAATGAAGCAGGGCCAAGGCTGCCTAGAGAATGCACTGGTTATAGCAAACACCTTCTTCCAACAACACAAGAGAAGACTCTACACACGGACATCACCAGATGGTCAACATCAAAATCAGATTGATTTTATTCTTTGCAGCCAAAGATGGAGAACCTCTATACAGTCAGCAAAAACAAGACTGGGAGTTGACTGTGGCTCAGATCATGAACTCCTTATTGCCAAATTCAGACTTAAATTTTAAAAAGTAGGGAAAACCACTAGACCATTCAGGTATGACCTAAATAAAATCCCTTACAATTATACAGTGGAAGTAACAAATTGATTCAAGGGATTAGATCTGATAGAGTGCCTGAAGAACTATGAACAGAGGTTTGTGACATTGTACAGGAGGCAGTGACCAAGACTATCCCCAAGAACAAGAAATGCACAAAAGCAAAATGGCTGTCTGAGGAGGCCTTACAAATAGCTCAGGAAAGGAGAGATGTGAAAAGCAAAGGAGAAAAGAAAAGATAAACGTATTTGAATACAGAGTTCCAAAGAATAGCAAGCAGCAATAAGAAAGCCTTTCCCAGCAATCAGTGCAAAGAAATAGAGGAAAACAATAGAATGGGAAAGACTAGAGATCTCTTCAAGAAAATTAGAGATACCAAGGGAACATCTCATGCAAAGATGGGCTCAATAAAGGACAGAAACGGTATAGGTCTAATAGAAGCAGACGATATTAAGAAGAGGTGGCAAGACTACACAGAAGAACTATACAAAAAAGATCTTCATGACCCAAATAATCACGATGGTGTGATCACTCACCTAGAGCGAGACATCCTGAAATGTGAAGTCAAGTGAGCCTTAGGAAGCATCACTTTGAACAAAGCTAGTGGAGGTGATGGAATTCCAGTTGAGCTATTTCAAATCCTGAAAGATAATGCTGTGAAAGTGCTGCACTCAATATGCCAGCAAATCTGGAAAACTCAGCAGTGGCCACAGGACTGGAAAAGATCAGTTTTCATTCCAATCCCAAAGAAAGGCAATGCCAAAGAATGTTCAAACTACCGCACAATTGCACCCATCTCACTCACTAGTAAAGTAAAGCTCAAAATTCTGCAAGCCAGGCTTCAGCAATATGTGAACCGTGAACTTCCATATGTTCAAGCTGGTTTTAGAATAGGCAGAGGAACCAGAAATCAAATTGCCAACATCCACTGGATCATTGAAAAAGCAAGAGAGTTCCAGAAAAACATCTACTTTTGCTTTATATACTATGCCAAAGCCTTTGACTGTGTGGATCACAATAAACTGTGGAAAAGTCCTCAAGAGATGGTACTACCAGGCAAACTGACCTGTCTCCTGAGAAATCTGTATGCAGGCCAAGAAGCAACAGTTAGAACTAGACATGGAACAATAGACTGGTTACAAATCAGGAAAGAAGTACATCATGGCATCTGGTCCCATCTCTTCATGGGAAATAGATGGGGAAACAGTGGAAACAGTGGCTTACTTTATTTTCTTGGGCTCCAAAACCGCTATTGATGGTGACTGCAGCCACGAAATAAAAAGACACTTGCTCCATGGAAGAAAAGCTATGACCAACCTAGACAGCATGTTTAAAAGCAGAGACATTACTTTACCAACAAAGGTCCATCTAGTCAAAGCTGTGGTTTTTCCAGTAGTCATGTATGGATGTGAGAGTTGGACCATAAAGGAAGCTGAACGACAAAGAATTGATGCTTTTGAACTGTGGTGTTGGAGAAGACTCTTGAGAGTCCCTTGCACAGCAAGGAGATCCCGCCTGTCAATCCTAAAGGAAATCAGTCCTGAGTATTCATTGGAAGGACTGATGCTGAAGCTCCAATCCTTTGGTCTCTTGATGTGAAGAACTGGCTCATTTGAAAAGACCCTGATGCTGGGAAGATTGAAGGTGGGAAAAGAAGGGGACGATAGAGGATGAGGTCATTGGTTGGCATCACCAATGCTATGGACATGAGTTTGAGTTAGCTCCGGGAGTTGGTGAAGGACAATAAGCCTAGCTTCCCTGTGTTGCACCATGGGGTTGCAAAGAGTCAGACATGATTGAGAGACTGAACTGAACTGAACTGATTTATCTCTAGTGAAATATTCCTAGTGATTTCCATTATAATTTCTGAATAAATCATTCTTCAGGAAACAATGACTCTAAGACAGAATAAAAATCGTGCTGCAGCCACTTCAAAGGGCATTGTCCTCTGTGTAACTTATGAAGTAAATGCATTTAATTTGCTCACTCCACCCTTAAAAATTGTTTAATGCCAGTGAGTATTTAGAAATTTTGCCTGAACTTTGCAAAGTAAATGACACAGTCAAACATTTTAATATAAGCAAACATCTTATTAGCCTTGAAAAGTTAGCTTATACACGTAGCAATGATTTGTATTAACAGCAAAGGAGCTATTTTTCCTTCTGGAAATTCTATTAACTGTCCTCATTTGTGTTTCAAAGAATTCTTCAAAGAGGTCTCCTCTGTTCATTCTATTAATATCGTAAATATTTGTTGAGTCACAGAGGATATGAAGATTTGCAAGATACACTTGTTCCCTGTCCTCCAAAAAGTCCTGGTCTGATGGGGACTCCAACCTGGATCAATGCATCTATGCTCCGGTAAAATTACACAGAGGGTGTTATGGAGTCAGGAAGAAAGAGATTTTCATCAGGCTTGAGGAGTGGTAGAAGAAAAGGAAGGTCAGAGAAGGCTTTGTGGAAGCTCAGAGATAAGCATGCCACAAAAATGAGGGAGACACACACTGGGTGTATTGGGGAAGAGTAGTGTGATGGGGCAAGTGAAGGGGGGTGCAGAGATACAGGCTGGGCTCCAAGATGACCGCCATGACCAGAATCAGGCCAAGGAGCATGGACGGGATCCCACAAGTTGCCAGTAGGAAAATGATGAGATCAGTTTTGTGTGTTTGATTACTGGGAGGACATAGGATGGACTTGGGACTGGGGAGAAGGTGTTCTGCTGAGACTAGGAGAAAGGTAGAGATTTGCTTCTCAAAATGTGGTCCAGGGACCAACAGCATCTATATCACCTGGGAACTTGTTAGAAATGCAGACTCTTTATCTCCACTCTAGACAACTTAATCAGAATCAGCATTTTAACAAGGTCCCTGGGTGATGTGTAACCATAGTGCTTTGGAAGACTCTTGAAAAGGTCTGGGCTGAACAAGCATGGGGAAGTGGCACTGCAGATAGAGGGGGTCAGATCTGAATGCCATCTAACTCTGTTTCCATCATAAAGTGAAATGATTTAGCAGGGAGTAGCTGAAGAATTTGAGAGGAAGTTCTCTCTAGAAACTGTGTAAAAGCTCATTTAGTGTGATCAGATATGTAAATTAATTAGCTGCCCAGAGTTTATTAAGAAGTTCTAAAATGTGCTAACAGGAAATGTGAAAGATGAATTACTTATGCAGGGTTAGAGAGGATGCTAGGTAAATGCCATCAGTAAATAATTTAAAGTGAGTGGGTCTTCCTTAGCTTGTTCAAATAGCCTTACAAGTTCATGATGGTAGGGAACTGGAGCTATGGATGGATGAACAGTACTGAACCAGTGAATGGCTGGCAAGGCCTGGGAGTGACCTTTCTTTTAGAGCTTCTCCATTCGTTCATATGCTCATATACTGAATATTATGTTAGGCACTGGGAATATAGAGATGAACTAGACAGAAGTGTCACAAATGGAAGGTGTTTGAACCCGTGGACATGTGTGTACAGCAAGAACTACTTTTTGCCAGGCTTTTCAGGCTGTGGCAGTTAGTTCTTAAACACAAGGGTCTGGGCCAGAGGCACTGAGACTCCAGACTTTTCCTCCTGGTGTACCTTGGGCAAATCCTATAAACTCTTTGTACCTAAGCTTTCACATTGAAAAGTTAAAAAGATAACACTTCTCAGGGTTGTTATTAGGAAAATGATGAGCACGTGTGTGTAAAATGTTTGGTAATGGGTATCCAACATCACATCATCACCATCATCTTCATCACCACCACCACCATCATTATTGTTATATTATCTTTCACTTTGCTTTTATTCTTGTGAGAGACATTAAGGAAATACAAAGCACAAATTCTCAGCTCTCAAGAAATCTCCTACCTACTTGGAGAAAGAGAGCACACCCATGGGAGATGGCTCACCAACAACAGAAGCTAAATATAGGCTCAAACCCATTGTGGGGCAGGCCATCTTCTGAGGAAGAAAGGCATCATCCATGGGCAAGGATACTCAGGAAAGGCTTCTCAAGAGAGATGCTGTTGAGGCAGGAACATAAGTGAGAGGGTAGAAGCGTCCTCCAGTCCCACTGGAGGGATGACAACAGCAGTGGACTCCTACAGATTTGAGGAGAAAAGTACTGATGGACAGCAACCTTTTGACACAAGGTCCCCACTGTCTACCAAGGGAGCATGCCTGAGGGTGGTGCCCAGCTACTTCTTGCTCAAGATCCCCCAGCAGGTGAGTGGTTGTGCTGGGACAGGACAGGAACCCAGTCTTCTGGCTCCTGAATTAGTGCCCTTTCCACCTCAGCAGTTGTGCATCTGCATAAACCCGCAGCATACAAGGAGCTCCCCAGTGCCTAAGTAGGGGGCTATGGAGGGGTCAAATACAGCAAGGTGGATAGAAAAGAGTTCTGGGCTCTGAGGCCTATCAGGGATGAGATCCAACCTCTATCATAGTCCACTGGGTCTCCTGTAACCTGACTCTATTTATTTATTTGTCTTTGGCTGCATAGGGTCTTAGTTGCAGCATGTGGGATATTTCCTTGTGGCTCATGGGCTCAGTTTCCCTGCAGGATGTGGGATCTTAGTTCTATGATCAGGGATCGAACTCATCTCCTCTGCCTTGGAAGGCAGATTCTTAACCACTGGACCACCAGGGAGGTCCCATAACCTGACTCTTAATGGTTCCTCTTGTCTCTTCTCTCTCTCTCTTCCTTGTGTGTATCCCAAGGACCAACTGTATGCAAGTGTTAGTCACTCTGTTGACTCTTTGTGACTCCCTGGATTGTAGCCCAGCAGGTTCTTCTGTCCATGGGATTTTCCAGGTAAGAATACTGAAGCGGGTTGCCATTTCCTTCTCCAGGGGATCTTCCTGACCAGGGATAGAACCCAGGTCTCCTGCAATGCAGGCAGATTCTTTACCATCTGATCCACCAGGCAGATGCCACTATATGCGAGGTTTCATCTTAAATGCTGGAAATGTAGAATTGAGGGTGACCCAGGGTCTCTGTCTTTAAAGAGCAGGCATGGAAAAGGTTTTTAAGATAAGAAAGCAACTCCTCTTGATTGGCAGTGGTAGCCTAGTGTGCTCAGTGAGGTTCAGCTCCATAATCAGCCTTGAGATAGCCTTCAGTGATTGATTAGCAATGTCTGCCAAGAGTGTGAGATGAGAAGAGTGATTGCTCCAGGCCTGTGCATCTTTCTCCAGAAACAAGTTTAGACTTTGAGAATGCTTACATTTGTGATTCACAACCCTTAAAGGTCATGCATTCTAGTTAGTGCCATGATGAGATTTTATTAATAACACTAGAAATAAGAAAAGACAAAACCCATCCACTAACCAACAAAAACCACAAACAGAAAACATCCCATTCAACAAACAACCAAACAAAACCAAACCTTCTCCCTTGTGTTTAAAATACCTTCTGTGTTTAAAGTAGGTTCTGAAAGGAACTTCAGAAGGATTTCTTCTCCCAAGCCCCCTGATTGGACCATTGAATTTGACACATTTTCTCTAAACGCCCCCACCTCCAATTTTAAACAAAATTTGTACACAGAAAACCCGATGCATTGCACTTTCCATGGATCCCACCTCCTGATCCAGCCTTGCTTTCTGGAAACCTCTGATCTAGCCCTGCCTCCTGACCAAAGCCTCTGCTTGGAACTTACTTGGTGGTCCAGTGGTTAAAAATCTGCCTTGCTAATTACATAACTAGAACATGGAAGCTACCTAGATGTCCACTGACAAAAGAATGGACAAAGAAGCTGTGGTACATATATACAATGGAACACTACTCAGCCATTAAAAGGAACACATTTTTGAGTCAGTTCTAAAGAGGTGGATGATCCTAGAGCCTATTATACAGAGTGAAGTAAGTCAGAAAGAGAAATAAAATTATTACATACTGACACATACATATGGAATCTAAAAAGATGGTACTGATGAATTTATTATCAGGACAGCAATGGAGAAACAGACATAGAGAACAGACCTGTGGACATAAAGGAAGGGGAGGAGGGAGAGGGTGAGATATATGGAGAGAGCAATATGGAAACTTACATTACCATATGTAAAATAAATGGCAAGTGGGAATTTGCTGTATAACTCAAAGAACTCAAACAGGGGCACTGTGACAAGAAGGGTAGGATGGGGAGGGAGATGGGAAGGAGGTGTGGGAAGGAGGGGACATGGGGGCACCTATGACTGATCCTTGTTGATGAATGACAGAAAACCACAAAATTTTGTAAAGCAATTATCCTTCAATAAACAAAATAAAAATTAATTCTGACAATCATCAAGAAGAAGTGTGTCTCCATGTTATAGCACAATTGTGTGAAGCAGTGAAACATCAAGTCAGAAACACCAAATAAAACTTGTGGTCTCTTACTAAAAGAAAAAGAATCTGCCTTGCCATGCAGGGGATGTGGTTTCTATCCCTGGTTGGGGAACTAAGATCCCACATGCCTCAGGGCAATAAAGCCCTAGTGCTGCAACTACTGAGCTCATGCACTACAAGTAGAGAACCTGAGAGCAGCAAAACTACAGAGCCCATGTGCTCTGGAGCCTGTACAGTGCAATGAAAGATCACATATGCTACAATGAAGAACGGATGCAGCCAAATAAATAATAAATAAATAAATCCATCAGTCCTAAAGGACATCAACCCTGAATATTCATTGGAAGGACTGATGCTGAAGTTGATGCTCCAGTACTTTGGCTACCTGATGCATGGAGCTGATTCATCAGAAAAGATCCTGAGGCTGGGAAAGATTGAAGGCAGAAGGATGACAGGGGACAAGATGGTTGGATGGCATCACCGACCCAATGGACACGAGTTTGAGCAAACTCTGGGAGGTAGTGAAGGACAGAGGAGCCTGGCATGGTGCAGTATGTGAGGTCTCAAAGAGTCGGACATGACTGAGTGACTGAACAACAACAACAAATAAATGTGTACGTTTGAGTGCTACATCACTTCAGTTGTGCCAGACTCTTTGTGACGCTATCCGCTGTAGCTTGCCAGGCTCTATTTAAAAACAAAAAAAAACAAAAAAACCCAAAACCTGTGCTTCTCCCCTGCAGGAGGCCACTGAGTCAGTCTGCCCATTGAGAAGAGACATTGTCAGTAATGCGGCACGTACAGGGCAGGGTGACCATGATGAGTGGCCACTCCTGGTCTATGTACATTAAGGCACAGCAGCAGCACTCTTTGTAAGCTGTCTTAGTTGGAGGAAGGCCTGAGTTTACTCAGCTGAAAGTGGCTCTCACAGAGCCTGGTTTCCTTTTGTGACCATAAGCATATCTTGGTGAGGTTCCTGGTTGCTGGAAGCAGTCCAGCCTTGACCCTGGCTTGAAGCTAAACCATCTGGCCTTCATAAACCAACCTGAGGCCTTACTGACCTGGTACATGAACCGCATCAGGAAATTGCTCAAAGTTGTACAACCTCACAGTGCCCTGGAAATTCCCAGATGCTGAGGCAGCACTGTTACAGGATAAAAGATAAAGCCTCTGGATGCAGACAAAGCTTAGTTCTCATCTTATAAAGAGGGGAGACATTGGGTCAGTTGCTCTGTTGACCTTAGTTCCTTCATTCATAAACTGGGATCTATGTCCTACCTCATTTGTTGGCCAATATATGTGAGTCAGTGTATGAGTGACAACAGTATTAAGTTTGCTATGAGTTACTGAGACCCCAAATGACAGTACTTAAACAGAGAGCAGACATTCTTTTGTTTGGAAGTCTATAGTTGTGCAACCTGGGCTGGCCTGGACGCTCCTCTCAGTAAGGTTCTCAGGATCCACTTTCTTTCTGTTCACTTCTCCACCATTTCTAAAATGTGTGCTTGTCCTCTTGGTCCACTGTGATTGCATCTATATCCATGTTCCAGAAGAAGACTAGAGAAAGGTCTGAAAAAGCCAAGACAAAAACATGGACTCATCATCCTTTAAGGAAGGTGCCCTGACCCTTTCATACTTTTCTGCTTACATCCTATTGGCCAGAACTGAGTCACATGGCCACATCCAGCTGCAAGGGAGCCTGGGAAATGTTGTATTTATCCAGGTGGCCATATGACCCATTAAACATTCATTATTTATCAAAGAAGGGAGAGAATTGACCTTGAGGGCCAACCAATCTCTACTTTATGAAGCACTTAGCACTGTACTTGGCTAAGTGATAAATCCTTCCTTCTTACTACTCATCACTGAGCAGGGGCTGAAAACAGTGTGGACGTGGTTTTTCATTTCAGTCTGATTGCCGCCAGCATATGCTACTCCAGGTACTTTTTTCTAAATTCACCACCTGATAGATTTGTGGCAGGAGAAATTCCTTTTATAGTCTCCTTGCAAAGGAGGTGGTGAGTGTTTGATGAGGGTAGGTTTCTTGCTCATAAGTAGCCTTGGTTAGTGTGTGTTTCCTACAAAGTCACATGCTGTTCAGTGACTTACACAGCTGCCTTTGTGTGCCAGGCTGAATGTTGTGGGGGGAGCAAGCCTATCCCACTGAAATGGAGGCTTATCCCAGCCTGTACTTCTTTCAAGAAGAAAAACATGCTTCAATGATGCCCTCCACCCCTTCTTCTTTTGTGTTCTTGGCCATAAAGTTGGGTAGTAGCAACTCACTTAACTGATGTTTACCCAGTGTGATTTGCTGGGCAACAAGCACAGACACACTGAGGGGTACACACATTGCCCCTGATGTATGAGCTTCTTCAAATAGCTTGGAAGACAGATATTAAACATGTAATTGACAAAACCATTCTTTAATTACAATAATATCTAGACTTAACCACACTTAATAATCAAGGCGTCACTTTGAATACCTGCTTCCTTCTCATCTGCTCCATTTGAACAGGGGCCCAGGACTTCTTCCTTGGGCACAGCTCTCACATGACTTTCCCCTCTCACCTCTTACCACTGCTGGCCTGGCTCATGCCCGTGGGACTTCCTTAAGACAGGTGGGTTCATGTGGAGGTGGAGGGTATGGGCTCAAGAAGGAAGTCACTGCACCAACTCCAGGGCACACCACTTCCTAGTTCAGTGTGACCTGGGGATTACTTGACCTTTGTGTCTCAGCCTTCTTCTTTCAAAGTGGAATGATGACAGGCAGATAGACTGTATTTATTTGCTATGGTTTCCGGAACAAAGTACCATAAACTGGATGCTTCAGCAACAGAAATGTGTTGTCTCCATTCTGGAGGACAGAAGTCTGCAGACATGGTGTTGGCAGGGTTGGCTCCTCCTCAGGACCCTGAGGGATGATCTATTCTGGGCCACCCTCCTAGGTTCAGATGGTTATCTGGTCATCTTTGTGTTCCTTGGCTTGTATTAGGTCAGCCGAGAAGTTCGAGTTTTTCTATAGCATCTTTTTGGCTGACTCAATATCTGCACCATTCTGTCTGCCCTCGTGTTCACATGGCTCTTTCCCTGTGTGCATGTCTGTGTCCAAATTTCCCCTTTCTGTAAGGGTTCCAGTCACACTGGCTGAGGGGTCCTTTCTATCCTGCCGTGACCTCATCCTAAGTACATCTGCAAAGACCTTGTTTCCAAATAAGTTCACATTCTGAGGTTTTTGGGTTTGGGGCTTCAATAGATGAATATTTAGGGGGCACAATTCAACTCATACCACCACACACTGTTGTGGATGCAAATGTGTCATACACATATAGCACTTAGAACAGAGCCTGGCACAAAGGACGTGCTCATGATTAGGAACTGGGTTTTGTTGGGGTTTTTTTCTATTTTATTTTATTTTTTCCTTAAATTTAATTTATACTTTATCTTGGAATATATTCGATTTACAATATTGTGTTAGTTTCAGGTGTACAGCAAAGTGATTCAGTTATTATATATATACATATATGCACACATATCTATCTATGTATATATACATACATACATTATTTTCCAGAATCTTTTAGGAACCGTTATTTTTAATTGAAATTTCTTCCTAACTGGTCTTCTAGCTCTGATCTCTGCCTTCCAGTTGCTAAGTTGATATTAAATAGATCTTTCTTCAACACACATTGATCACATTATGTCCCTGCTTAGATCACAGCCCTTACCATGTGTTCACGTTTCTAATGCTACTGCTGCTACTGCTAAGTCGCTTCAGTCGTGCCCGACTCTGTGTGACCCTATAGACAGCAGTCCACCAGACTCCGCCGTCCCTAGGATTCTCCAGGCAAGACCTGGCACAAATGAGTCAAGCTTTTCTCCGGATGCCCATATTGTATTGTTTATAGCTTTGTCATGTAATTTATAATTTCTTTTGCACTATGATTTGCTGTGAAGGCTAATAGCTTCCCAAGTGAGCTCTTTAAGTCAAAGACATTATTGTTTAATTGATTCTCAAATATAGATCTATCTGCATTCATTTTTGTAGATCTCATGTCCACAACAATGCCATATTTCCTCCAGATTTTGTGTGGCGCTGACCAGTGCTCCTTGGAGTGTGTGTGTGTGTGTGTGTGTGTGTGTGTGTGTTTGTGTAAGCACATGCATGTATTTCTGCCTAGACATGCTCCTGGAGGGGCAGCAACATGTGGTAAGAGAGTACAGCTCTGTCTGCTGTCTTAGTCAGTATGAGTTGCTATAAAAATTTTTCGTAGACTGGGAAGGAGGCGGGAGGCACCATGGGTAGAAGTACAGTGCAGAGCCCACAGCGGGGGGCTTTAGAGGCCAGCCTGTTCTCTGTAAGCATTCAGCAAGAGGAACCTTGTGCTTGGAGACCCAGCTTCACAAAGCTGGCAACCTCAAGAACCTGTGAAGGGTCAGTTCTTAGTGAAAAAGCATTGAGACAGGAGGCAGACCCACTTTTTCACTAATTTGATATTGTGCAAATCATTTTACCTCTCTGGATCTCAGTTGCCTCATCTGTAAAAAGGAGATAGGAATTCTTTATCTTTTTGAAGACAAACAGGTGCCCCTCCCCCTAGCAACTTGAGCAGTGGAGATGGTCCATTAGTTGGCACAGATCACATACACTTCACAAAGAAGGCTGATGCTCCTGAGGTGACTCTGATCTCCTACAAGAGATCAAGCCCTGAGCTTTTGGAGTGGGAACATTGACTCCAAGATCCTAGACTACCAGAGAACTAACCCTAGAGGGTATCAAACAGTGAGAACTCACACAAAGGAAACCACATGAATACAAGACCTGATATCGCCCAACCACTAGTAACACCCTGTGTAGGCCACTTCATCTAAACAACAAACAAAACAGAAATACAAACCCAATCATCAGTAGACAGGATTACCACCTCATTCAGCCTTGTCCATCAGAGGAAAAACAAACAAACAAAAACTCAGCACAAATCTCACCGTATACAAAGCTTACACAAACCACTGGACCAACCTTAGAGGGCAGAAGCCAAAAGGAAGAAAGAATTCAACCTTGAAGCCTGGGAAAAGGAAACTTCAAACACAATCAATTGAAAAAAAAAAATGAAAAGGCAGAGAAATACTACACAAATGCAGGAATAAACTAGAAACACAGAAGTCCAAATAAATCAAGAGGAAATAGGCAAACTACCTGAAAAAGAATTCAGATAATGATAGTAAAGATGATCAAAAATCTTGAAAACAAAATGGAGAAAATGCAAGAATTGATTAACAAAGACCTAGAAGAATTAAAGAACAAACATGCAGAGACAAACAACACAATTACTGAAGTTAAAAATATTCTAGAAGGAATCAATAGCAGAATATCTGAAGCAGAAGAATGAATTGGTGAGCTGGAAGATAAAATGGTGGAAGATAAAATGATAAGACAAACATGCAGAGACAAACAACACAATTACTGAAATTAAAAATACTCTAGAAGGAATCAATAGCAGAATATCTGAAGCAGAAGAACGAATCAGTGAGCTGGAAGATAAAAGTCCTTTGTGCTTCTGAAGAGCAGAACAAAGTAAAAAGAATGAAAAGAACTGGGGATAATCTCAGAGACCTCTGGGACAATATCAAGTGCACCAACATTCAAATAATAGGGGTCCCAGAAGAAGAAGTGAAAAAGAAAGGGTATGAGAAAATTTTTGAAGAGATTATAGTTAAAAATTTTCCCAACATGGAAAAGGAAATAGTCAACCAAGTCAAAGAGGCACAAAGAGTCCCATGAACCCCAAAGATGAACCCAAAGAGAAACACGCCAAGACACATACTAATCAAACTAACAAAGACTAAACAAAAAGAAAGAATATTAAAATAAACAAGAGAGAAGCAACAAGTAACATACAAGGGAAACCCCACATGCTTAACAGCTGATCTTTCAGCAGAAACTCTGCAGGCCAAAAGGGAATGGCAGGATATATTTAAAGTACTGAAAGGGAAAAATCAACAACCAAGATTACTGTACCTGGCAAGGATCTCATTCAAAATTGATGGAGAAATCAAAAGCTTTTCAGATGAGCAAAAATTAAGAGAATTCAGTAGCACTAAACCAGCTTTACAACAAATGTTAAACGGACTTATATAGTCAAGAAATATGAGAAGAATAAAAATATACAAAATCAGCCCCAAACAATTAAGAAAATGGCAATAGGACCATATATATCAATAATTACTTTAAATGTAAATGGATTAAATGCTCCAACCAAAAGATATAGACTGGCTGAATGGATACAAAAATAAGACCCATATATATATACCGTCTACAAGAAACCCACTTTAGACCTCAAGACACATAGAGGCTGAAAGTGAGAGGATGGAAAAATATATTCCATGCAAATGAGAAGCAAAAGAAAGCTGGAGCAGCAATCCTCATATCAGACAAAATAGACCTTAAAATAAAGAAGATTACAAGAGATAAGGAAGGACACTACATAATGATCAAGGGATCAATCCAAGAGGAAGACATAACAGTTGTAAATATCTATGCACCCAACATAGGGACACCTCAATACAGAAGACAAATACTAACAGACATAAAAGGAGAAACTAACAATAGCACAATAATAGTAGAAGACTTTAACACCCCACTCACACCAATGGATAGATCATCAAAACAGAAAATCAATAAGGAAACAAGAGTCTTAAATGATACATTAGATGAGAGGGATCTCATTGATATTTTCAGGACATTCCATCCAAATGCAGAAGAATACATCTTCTACTCAAGTGCAATGGAACATTCTCCAGGATAGACCACACCTTGGGTCACAAATCAAACCTCAGCAAACTTAAGAAAATTGAAATTGTATCAAGCATCTTCTCCGACCACAACACTATGAGACTCAATATCAATTACAAGAAAAATAAAAATATAAGGAACACAAACACGTGGAGATTAAACAACACATTTCTAAATAACCAACATGTTACTGAAGAAATCAAAAGGGAAATAAAAAAATTTATAGAAACAAATGAATGAAAACACGACAACTCAAAACCTATGGGATGCAGCAAAAGCAGCCCTAAGAGGGAAGTTTATAGCAATACAATCCTTCCTCAAGAAACAAGAAAAACATCGCATAGACTGCCTAACTTTACATCTAAAACAACTAGAAAAAGAAGAATAAAACAACCTCAAAATTAGTAGAAGGAAAGAAATCATAAAGATGCAAACAGAAATAAATGAAAAAGAAATTGAAAGAAACAATAGTAAAGATTAATAAAACTAAAAGCTGGTTCTTTGAGAAGATAAAAATTGACAAACTTTTAGCCAGACTCATCAAGAAAAAAGAGAAGAAGCAAATCAACAAAATTAGAAATGAAAAAGGATAGGTAACAACAGACAATTTTCCAGAGTTTATTGTGATTCACACAGTCAAAGGCTTTGGCAGAGTCAATAAAGCAGAAATAGATGTTTTTCTGGAACTTTCTTGCTTTTTCAATGATCCAGCGGATGTTGGCAGTTTGATCTCAGGTCCCTTTGCCTTGTCTAAAACCAATTTGAACATCTGGAAGTTCACAGTTCGTGTATTGTTGAAGCCTGGCTTGGAGAATTTTGAGCATTGTCTTTCCTTGTGACTGTAATGAGAACTGACCTTTCCCAGGCCTGTGACCACTGCAGAGTTTTCCAAATTTGCTGGCATATTGAGTGCAGCACTTTCACAGCATCTTCTTTTACGATTTGAAAGAGCTCAACTGGAATTCCATCACCTCCACTAGCTTTGTTCGTAGTGATGCTTCCTAAGGCCCACTTGGCTTCACATTCCAGGGTGTCTCGCTCTAGGTGAGTGATCACACCATCGTGAATATCTGGGTCATGAAGATATTTTTTGTATAGTTCTTCTGTGTAGTCTTGCCACCTCTTCTTAATATCTTCTGCTTCTGTTAGGTCCGTACCGTTTCTGTCCTTTATTGTGCCCATCATTGCATGAGATGTTCCCTTGGTATCTCTAATTTTCTTGAAGAGATCTCTAGTCTTTCCCATTCTATTGTTTTACTCTATTTCTTTGCACTGATCACTGAGGAAGGCTTTCTTATCTCTCCTTGCTATTCTTTGGGACTCTGCATTCAAATGGGAATATCTTTCCTTTTCTCCTATGCTTTTCCCTTCTCTTCTTTTCCCAGCTATTTGTAAGGCCTCCTCAGACAGCCATTTTGCTTTTTTGCATTTCTTTTTCTTGGGGATTGTCTTGATCCCTGTCTCCTGTACAATGTCATGAACCTCCATCCATCAGGCACTCTATCAGATCCAGTCCCTTAAGTTTATTTCTCACTTCCACTGTATAGTCATAAGGGGTTTGATTTAGATCATACCTGAATGGTCTAGTGGTTTTCCCTACTTTCTTCAATTTAAGTCTGAATTTGGCAATAAGGAGTTCATGACCCGAGCCACAGTCAGTCCCAGTCTTCTTTTTGCTGACTATATAGAGCTTCTCCATCTTTGGCTGCAAAGAATAGAATCAATCTGATTTCGGTGTTGACCATCTCGTGATGTCCATGTGTAGGGTCTTCTCTTGTGTTTTTGGAAGAGGGTGTTTGCTATGACCAGTGTGTTCTCTTGGCAAAACTCTATTAGCCTTTGCCCTGCTTCATTCTGTACTGCGAGGCCAAATTTGCCTGTTACTCCATGTGTTTCTTGACTTCCTACTTTTGCATTCCAGTCCCCTATAAAGAAAAGGACATCTTTTTGGGGTGTTAGTTCTAGAAGGTCTTGTAGGTCTTCATAAAACCGTTCAAATTCAGCTTCTTCAGCATTACTTTTCGGGGCATAGACTTGGATTACCATGATATTGAATGGTTTGCCTTGGAAAAGAACAGAGATCATTCTGTCGTTGAGACTGCATCCAAGTACTGCATTTCAGACTCTTGTTGACTATGATGGCTACTCCTGCCTCTTGAGAAATCTGTATGCAGCTCAGGAATGAACAGTTAGAACTGGACATGGAACAACAGACTGGTTCTAAATCGGGAAAGGATTATGTCAAGACTGTATATTGTCACCCTGATTATTTCACTTATATGCAGAGTACATCATGCGAAATACTGGGCTGGATGAAGCACAAGCTGGAATCAAGATTGCCAGGAGAAATATCAATAACCTCAGATATGCAGATGACACCACCCTTATGGCAGAAAGTGAGGAAGAACTAAAGAGCCTCCAGATGAAAGTGAAAGAGGAGGATGAAAAAGTTAGCTTTAAGCTCAACATTCAGAAAACTAAGATCATGGCATCTGGTCCTATCACTTCATGGCAAATAGATGCAGAAACAGTGTAAACAGTGGCAGACTTCATTTTTTTGGGCTCCAAAATCACTGCAGATGGTGACTGCAGCCATGAAATTAAAAGACACTTGCTCCTTAGAAAGAAAGTTATAACCAACCTAGACAGCGTATTAAAAAGCAGAGACATTACTTTGCCAACAAAGGTCCGTCTAGTCAAAGCTATGGTTTTTCCAGTAGTCGTGTATGGTTGTGAGAGTTGGACCATAAAGAAATCTGAGCACCAAAGAATTAATTCTTTTGAACTGTGGTGTTGCAGAAGATTCTTGAGAGTCCCTTGGACTGCAAGGAGATCCAAAGAGTCCATCCTAAAGGAAATCAGTCCTGAATATTCATTGGAAGGACTGTTGTTGAACCTGAAACTCCAATATTTGACCACTGATGAAAAGAGCTGACTCATTTTCAAAGACCCTGATGCTGAGAAAGATTGAAGGTCGGAGGAGAAAGGGACGACAGTGGATGTGATGGTTGGATGGCATCACAGACTCAATGGACATGAGTTTGGATAAACTCCAGGCGTTAGTGATGGAGTGCCTGGCGTGCTGCAGTCCAAGGGGTGGCAAAGAGTCTGACATGACTGAGCCACTGAACTGAACAACAGACAATGCAGAAATACAAAGGATTATAAGAGACTATTATGAACAACTATATGTCAATAAAATGGATAACCTGGAAGAAATGGAGAGATTCTTAGAAAAGTTCAATCTTCCAAGACTGAACTAGGAAGAAATAGAAATTATGAACAACCCAATTACAAGCACTGAAATTGAAGCTGTGATCAAAAATATCCCAGAAACAAAAGCCCAGGACCAGATGGCTTCATAGAAGAATTCTATCAAACATTTAGAGAAGAGCTAATATCTATCCTTCTAAAACTCTTTCAAAGAATTGCAGAGGAAGGAACACTTCCCAACTCATTCTATGAGGCCACCATCACCATGATACCAAAACCAGACAAAGACAACACAGAAAAAGAAAACTACAGGCCAATATCACTGATGAACATAGATGCAAAAATCCTCAACAAAATTTTAGCAAACAGAATTCAGCAACACATCAAAAAGCTTATATACCATGATTAAAATGGGTTTATTCCAGGAATGCAAGGATTCTTCAATATATGCAAATTAATCGATGTGATACACCATATCACATACACATACACATGAAAGATAAAAACCATATGATAATCTCAATAGACGCAGAAAAAGCCTTGGACAAAATTCAGCTCCTATGTATGATTAAAACTCTTCAAAAATGGGCATAGAAGGAACCTACCTCAACATAGTAAAGGCCATATATGATAAGCCTACAGCAAACATTATTCTCAATGGTGAGAAACTGAAAGCATTCCCCCTAAGATCAGGAACAAGACAAGGGTGTCCACTTTCACCACTATTATTCACCATAGTTCTGAAAGTCTTAGATACAGCAATCAGAGAAGGAAAAGAAGTAAAAGGAATCCTGATCAGAAAAGAAGAAGTAAAGCTCTCACTGTTTGCAGATGACATGATACATAGAAAACCCTGAAGACAGTATCAGAAAATTACTAGAGCTAATCAGTGAATTTAGCAAAGTTGTGGGATACAAAATCAACACACAGAAATGACTTGCATTTCTATATACTAGCAATGAAAAATCAGAAAGAAAAATTAAACCTCATCATTGAAACAAAAAGAATTAAGTATCTAGGAATGAATTTACCTAAGGAAACAAAAGAACTGTACACAGAAAGTTATAAGACACTGATGAAATAAATCAAAGATGACATAAACAGATGGAGAGATATTCCATGCTCCTGGGTAGGAAAAATCAATATTGTGAAAATGACTATGCTACCAAACACAATCTACAGATTCAATGTGATTCCTATCAAATTACCAATGGCATTTTTCACAAAACTAGAACAAAAAATTTCACAATTCATACTGAAACACAAAAGATCCCAGACAGTCAAAGCAGTTTTGAGAAACAAGAATGGAGCTGGAGAAATCAACTTTCCTGACTTCAGATTATACTACAAAGCTACAGTCATCAAGACAGTATGATACTGGCACAAAAACAGAAATAGATACCAATGGAACAAGATAGAAAGCCCAGAAAAAAACCCATGCACCTATGGGTAACCTTATTTTTGACAAAAGAAGCAAGAATATACAATGCGGAAAGACAACCTCTTCAATAAATAGTGCTGGGAAAACTGGACAGCTACGTGTAAAATAATGAAATTAGAACAATTCCTAATACCATACAGAAAGATAAGCTCAAAATGGATTAAAGACCTAAATGTAAGACCAGAAACTATAACACTCTTAGAGGGAAACATAGGCAGAACATTCAGTGACATAAATCAAAGCAAGATCCTCTATGACCCATCTTCTAGAGTAATGGAAATAAAAACAAAAGTAAACAAGTGGGACGCGATTAAACTAAAAGCTTTTTCATAGCAAAGGAAACTATAAGCAAGGTGAAAAGATAACCCTTGGAATGGGAGAAAATAATAGCAAGTTAAACAACTGACAAAGGATTAATTTCCAAAATACACAAGCAGCTCATGCAATTCAATACCAGGAAAACAAATAACCCAATCAAAAAGTGGGAAAAAGACCTAAACAGACATTTCTCCAAAGAAAACATATGGATGGCTAACAAACACATGAAAAGTTGCTCAACATCTCTCATTATTAGAGAAATGCAAATCAAAACCACAGTGAGATATCACCTCACACCACTCATAATGGCCATCATCAAAAAGTCTACAAACAATAAATGATGGAGAGGTTGTGGAGAAAAGGGAATGCCCTTACACTGTTGATGGGAATGTAAAGTGATACAGCCACTATGGAAGACAGTATGGAGATTCCTTAAAAAACTAGGAATAAAACCACCACATGACCCAGCAATCCCACTCCTAGGCATATATCCTGAGGAAACCAGGGTTGAAAAAGACACATGTATCCCATTGTTCATTGCAGCACTATTTACAATAACTAGAACACGGAAGTAACCTAGATGTCCATTGACGGATGAATGGATAAAGAAGTTGTGGTACAATGGAATATTACTCGGCCATAAAAAGGAATGCATTTGAGTCAGTTCTAATGAGGTCTATGAACCTAGAACCTATTATACAGAGTGAAGTGAGTCAGAAAGAGAAAGATAAATATTGTGTTCTAATGCACATACGGAATCTAGAAAAATGGTTCTGAAGAATTTACATACAGGGTAGCAATGGAGAAACAGACATAGAGAATAGACTTATGGACATGGGAAGAGGGGAGGATAGGGTGAGATGTATGGAAAGAGTAACATGGAAACTTACATTACCATATGTAAAATAGATAGCCAATGGGAATTGCTGTATGACTCAGGAAACTAAAACAGGAGCTCGGTATCAACCTAGAGGGATGGGATGGGGCGGGAGATGGGAAGAGTTTCAAAATGTAGAGGATATATGTATACCTATGGCTGATTCATGTTGAGGTTTAACAGAAAACAACAAAATTCTGTAAAGCAATTATCCTTCAATAAAAAAAAATTAAAAAAATTATCATAGACTGTGTGGCTTAAACAACAAACATTTATTTCTCACAGATCTGGAGTCTGGGAGGGCCAAGATCAAGTGCCAGCCAATTGGGTTCCTGGTGAAAGCTCTCTTACAGATGGCTGCCTTCTCACATGTTGGGGAGAGAGTGATCATGTCTCCTGTGTCTCTTCTTATAAATGACACTAATCTCATATATGAGGGCCCCACTCCATAACCTAACAACCTTTTAAAGGCCCCACCTCCAAATACCATCATATTGGGCATTAGGACTTCAAAATGTGAACTGGGGGGAGACACAAATATTCAGTCCCTCTGCTCGGGAAGGCTTTGTTCTTTCCATTGCACTCCACCTCTGCTCCTTATCCAGCAAGTAGACACTTGTCACACTGGTTTCTTCTCCTGGGCTACTTTCTCTGCAGCCCAGCTGATTCCCATCCCATCTTCTCCCAGAACCCCCTTCTTCCCCAGTCACAGTCTGAGGCTATTTGTGTGGCATGAGGAACTGGACTGGCAGGGGTAGCTGATGTCTGGAAGAGGGGAATCCTGAAGCTCCATAGTCCAGGCAGGGACAGCCTTTGGGAGAGGCTGGATCCACCGTACCTCCAGGCTGCTGTTCCAAATCCTCTTCCTAATGTGTTGGTTTAGGTTCTTTGCATTCTTTATTTATATTTTTAATCCCTTTTCCCATTCATGGTGCTCCTTTCTCCCCTTAGGTACTTCATGTCTTCATGCTTTCTAGCCTGTATCCAAGCCTTTCTAGGGAAAGAAGACATTGTCAGTTCTCTATTCCTTAATGCAAATGGAAATCATAGGATTCCACTCCTCAGTCTGTTCTCTGATCAGGTACTGGAAGGCTTTTCCCCCATGGAAATATCTGAAGTGAGGAGCAAGAGTAGGAGGCAGAGGTGTCTACGCTGTGCTGCTGAAAACCCTCCCTGAAGAGGGCTTTTCTACATCCAGCTCTTGGTCTCTACCTTATGTCTACTTATCCTGAGATTTATTTCCTTCATTAGTGAACCGGAAATGGTCCTTTGGGTCACTACTTGCTATTTCAGCCATGTAGAATTGTAAAGGGATAAACAATGTGATCCCTGACCTCAGGGTGTGTCCGTGAGATTGATGGGCTGAGCAGACAAGAGGAACACAACTGATTGTAAGGTAGGGTGTGTGCAATTGTGTGTGCGTGCTCACTTGCTCAGTCATGTCTGACTCTTTGTGACCTCAGGGACTGTAGCCCACTAGGCCCTTCTGTCCATGGGATTTTTACAGGAAAGAATACTGGAGTTGGTTTCCATTTCCTCCTCCAGGGGATCTTCCTGACCCAGGGTTTGAATCTGTGTCTCCTGTATTGGCAGGCAGATTCTGTACCACTGAGCCACCTGGGAAGCCCCTTGCATGCAGAAGACATGCATAAGTACAGACATTCGGGGGCAGAAGAACAGAATTAAAGGCAGTGATTAATTATGCTGGGAGAATCAGGGAAGACTGTCTGGAGCAGGTGGCAGAGGGGCATAGCCTGGAGAGGAGGATGATTTGGAGTGGTCTGAGAAGGGAGAAGTATTTCTGCTAGAGCTAAAAGTCTGAGTAAGGAGCCAAAATTGGGGATGGGAAGAAGAGTCCTGAAGCCCACACGAAGGAGAACTGATGATGAAGCTGCTTTCACTCACTTTGCTGTGCAACTGAATTTCCTTTACCTTCCGGATCTCATCTGCCTTCCATGTGAGTCCTGCCAATGAAAGCCTTCTCTAGCCAGTATAGAACTTGGGTGCAAAATAGGAAAAATACTGGCCGGGTCCTGCAGGTATACAGTTTGGCCAGCAGATGGCGCCTCTGTGAGAACTGGGACAGCCTTAGCTGAAGACTTGATCAGCCCAGCACTGAGATTCCCTTCGTGCCTTCACCAGAGCATTCTAATTTGGGGTTAATGAGCAAAATCATACAGGACAGCCTTATCTATGCACCCTGAGCCCTAGCCCCATATTCTATGAATATGTTGACCCCTTTTATAGCTCTCAGTTCAGTTCAGTTGCTCAGTGTGTCCAACTGTTTGCGACCCCATGGACTGTAGCACGCCAGGCTTCCCTGTCCGTCACCAACTCCAGGAGCTTGCTCAAACTCATGTCCAGAGAGTCGGTGATGCCATCCAACAATCTCATCCTCTGTTGTCTCCTTCTCCTCCTGCCTTCAATCTTTCCTAGCATCAGGGTCTTTTCCAATGAGTCAGTTCTTTGCATCCAGTGACCAAAGTATTGGAGCTTCAGCTTCAGCATCAATCCTTCCAATGAATATTCAGGGTTGATTTCCTTTAGGATTGACTGGCTTGATATCCTTGCTGTCCAAGAGACTCTCAAGAGTCTTCTCCAACACCACAGTTCAAAAGCATCGATTCTTCACTCAGTTTTCTTTATGGTCCAACTTTTATATCCATACATGACTACTGGAAAAACCATAGTTTGACTAGATGGACCTTTGTTGGTAAAGTAATGTCTCTGCTTTTTAATATGCTCCCTAGATTTGCCATAGCTTTACAGCTCTAGAGCCTTGACAAATACTGTTTCAGTACGTAGATCTCTTTCTTTGCAAATTCCAACTTATCTCTCTCACCTCAGCCCAAGTGTCCTAACTGGGGACACTCTCTGACTTTCCAAGGCAGAGGGGGTGAATTGTTGTTTTTTGAGTTCCTGCATACAGCACAGGACTGAGCATGGCTCATCCATCAACATATTGCAGACCAGCCCTGGACACTCAGCAGGGCTCAGAAATGTTTGTCTTTTGAGTGAGTGAGTGAATTGAACAGTGTTCTTCAATACATCTTCCAATTTCTTCTCTCTTTCAATATTCTTTGTCACCAGAGAGGTGAGCAGTGTTAGTACCACTAACTTCACTGGGTAGAAAAAACTTATGGTTAAAGAGGATCAGTGGTGATGGAGATCCCAGCCTACCTCTGCAGTGTCACCTCATGCAGAAGCCCTATCTACACTTATTTATAAGGTGCACAATCAAACACGATTGTTTCCTGCTTCTTGGAGAGGCCCTGTGCTTTCCTGCCCCTTTTCCTGAATGCCTTCACACATCACACTTGATTAAGAATGAACTCAAGTTTAAGGGACAGCTCAGAAACCATCTTCCTCATGAAGGCATCTACAATTCCTGGGCCAGAAAGTCTTCAAGGCACCTGTTCAGTGCTTGTATTGCATTCCTTGCCCAGAATCAACAGTAAATGTGTCCTGTCTCACCTCTTCTGAGAGCTGGAAGCACTGAGTTCTGGGTCTTGCTTGTTACTGTGTCTTTTAGACCAGTGCCATCGACACAGTAAGATGCATGGCATGTACTTACTGGGTGTTTGTGTAAGCGCAGTTATATGACTGTGCTCAGTTGCTCAGTCCTATTTGACTCTTTGTGACCCTATGGACTGTAGCCCAACATGCTTCTCTGTCCATGGAATTTTCCAGGCAAGAGTACTAGAGTGGGTTGCCATTTCCTACTTCAGGGGATCTTCCCGACCCAGGGACCGAACCCACATCTTCTGGTCTCCTGCACTGGCAGACATATTCTTTACCCTTGTGCCACCTGGGAAGTTCAAGTGTTTGTGTAAGCTCAGTTGTACTCACTTGTTATTTCATTTAAAGTATTTTTGCCATGACTTACACACCTTTTCCAAGAAAGCGTTAAGGCAGCAAATCTCTTTTTGAAGTAATTAAATCAATGGCTCTCAAATTATCTCATTCAAGACCCATAGTAGGAGATCTATTTTGCATCATGATCCTGTATATATATATTTTTTTCAGAAATAAAGTTTTCCAAATTAGCATCTCCACTGACACTGTGCAATAAACTCTAATGCTTCCTATTCAATTCTATCCTGCCTTAAAAAATGATGGTTGAGACCTTTTAGACTGATTTCAAACATGCTAATGGGTTATGGGGCAACTGTGTGGTGCTGGAGCAGCGAGCGGCCGAGAGGAGATACCCCACGTCCAAGGTCAGAGAAACCCCAGTAAGATGGTGGGCGCTGAGAGAGGACATCAGAGGGCAGACAGACTGAAACCACAATCACAGAAAACTAACCAATCTAATCACGTGGGCCACAGCCTTGTCTAACTCAATGAAACAATGAGCCATGCTGTGTAGGGCCACACAAGATGGATGGGTCATGGTGGAGAGTTCTGACAAAACGTGGTCCACTGAAGAAGGGAATGGCAAACCACTTAAGGATCCTTGCCTTGAGAACCCCATGAACAGTATGAAAAGGCAAAAAGATAGGACACTGAAAGATGAACTCCCCATGTCGGTAGGTGCCCAATATGTTACTGGAGATCAGTGGAGAAATAACTCCAGAAAGAATGAAGAGAGGGAGCCAAAGCAAAATCAACAACCAGTTGTGGATGGGGCTGGTGATAGAAGCAAGGTCTGATGCTGTAAAGAGCAATATTGCATGGGAACCTGGAATGTTATTTCCATCAGTCAGTTTAGTCGCTCAGTCATGTCCACTCTTTGCGACTCCATGAACTGCAGCATGCCAGGCCTCCCTGTCCATCACCAACTCCCGGAGTTTACCCAAACTCATGTCCTTTGAGTCAGTGATGCGATCCAACCATCTCATCCCCTGTCGTCCCCTTCTCCTCCTGCCCTCAATCTTTCCCAGCATCAGGGTCTTTCCCAATGCATCAGTTCTTCACTTCAGGTGGCCAAAGTATTGGAGTTTCAGCTTCAACATCAGTCCTTCCAATGAACACCCAAGACTGATCTCCTTTAGGATGGACTGGTTGGGTCTCCTTGCAGTCCAAGAGACTCTCAAGAGTCTTCTCCAACACCACAGTTCAAAAGCATCATGTCTTTGACGCTCAGCTTTCTTTAGAGTCCAACTCTCACATTCATACATGACTATTGGAAAAACCATAACCTTAACTAGACCTAACCTTTGTTGACAAAATAATGTCTCTGCTTTTTAATATGCTCTCTAGGTTGGTCCTAACTTTCCGTCCAAGGAGTAAGC
This sequence comes from Giraffa tippelskirchi, assembly GCF_054371585.1. Lineage (NCBI taxonomy): Eukaryota > Metazoa > Chordata > Mammalia > Artiodactyla > Giraffidae > Giraffa > Giraffa tippelskirchi. The sequence goes on from NC_137277.1 coordinate 129,813,921, forward strand.
CTCTTTTAATTTCATGGCTATATCTGCAGTGATTTTGGAGCCCCCCAAAATAAAGTCAGCCACTGTTTCCACTGTTTCCCCATCTATCTGCCATGAAGTGATGGGACCAAATGCCATGATCTTAGTTTTCTGAACGTTGAGATTAAGCCAAATTTTTCACTCTCCTCTTTCACTTTCATCAAGAAGCTCTTTAGTTCTTCTTCACTTTCTGCCATAAGGGTGGTGTCATCTGCATATCTGAAGTTATTGATATTTCTCCCAGCAATCTTGATTCCAGCTTGTGCTTCATCCAGCCCAACGTTTCTCATGATGTACTGTGCATATAGGTTAAATAAGAAGGGTGACAATATATAGCCTTGACATACTCCTTTTCCTATTTGGAACCAGTCTGTTGTTCTATGTCCAGGTCGAACTGTTGCTTCTTGACATGCATACAGATTTCTCAAGAGGCAGGTCAGGTGGTCTGGTATTCCCATCTCTTTCAGAATTTTCCACAGTTTATTGTGATCCATACAGTCAAAGGCTTTAGCATAGTCAATAAAATAGAAATAGATGTCTTTCTGAAACTCTCTTGGTTTTTTGATGCTCTAGAGGATGTTGGCAATTTGATCTCTGGTTCCTCTGCCTTTTCTAAAACCAGCTTGAACAGCTGGAAGTTCACAGTTCACGTACTTTTGAAGCCTGGCTTGTAGAATTTTGAGCATTACTTTACTAGTGTGTGAGATGAATGCAATTGTGCGGTAGTTTGAACATTCTTTGGCATTGCCCTTCTTTAGAATTGGAATTAAAACACCTTTTCCAGTCCTGTGGCCACTACTGAGTTTTCCAAATTTGCTGGCATATTGAGTGCAGCACTTTCACAGCATCATCTTTCAGGATTTGAAAGAGCGCAACTGAAATTTCATCACCTCCACTAGCTTTGTTCATACCGATGCTTTCTAAGGCCCACTTGACTTCACTTTCCAGGATGTCTGGCTCTAGGTGGGAGATCACACCATCGTGCATATCTGTATCATGAAGATCTTTTTTGTGTAGTTCTTCTGTGTATTCTTGCCACCTCTTCTTGATATCTTCTGCTTCTGTTAGGTCCATACCGTTTCTTTCCTTTATTGAGCCCATCTTTGCATGAGATGTTCCCTTGGTATCTCTGTTTTTCTTGAAGAGATCTCAAGTCTTTCCCATTCTATTGTTTTCCTCTATTTCTTTGCACTGATCACTGAGGAAGGCTTTCTTATCTCTCCTTGCTATTCTTTGGGACTCTGCATTCAAATGGTATATCTTTCCTTTTCTCCTTTCCCTTTTACTTCCCTTCTTTTCTCAGCTATTTGTAAGGTCTCTCAGACAACCATTTTGCCTTTTTACATTTCTTTTTCTTGGGGATGGTCTTGATTACTGCCTCCTGTAAAATGTCACAAACCTCCGTCCATAGTTCTTCAGGTACTCTATCAGATCTAATCCCTTGAATCTATTTGTTACTTCAACTGTATAATCATAAGGAATTTGATTTACCTGAATGATCTAGTGGTTTTCCCTACTTTCTTCAATTTAAGTCTGAATTTGGCAATAATGAATTCATGACCTGAGCCACAGTTAGCTCCCAGTCTTCTTTTTGCTGACTGTACAGAGCTTCTCCATCTTTGGCTGCAAAGAATATAATCAATCTGATTTCGATGTCTACCATCTGGTGATGTCCATGTGTAGAGGCTTCTCTTGTGTTGTTGGAAGCGGGTGTTTGCTATGACCAGTGCGTTCTTTTGGCAAAACTCTTTTAGCCTTTGCTCTGCTTCATTCTGTACTCCAAGGCCAAATTTGCCTGTTATTCCAGGTGTTTCTTGACTTCCTACTCTTGTATTCCAGTCCCCTAAAACAAAAAGGACATTTTGGGGGGATATTAGTTCTAGAAGGTCTTATAGGTCTTCATAGAACCATTCAACTTCAGCTTCTTCAGCATTACTGTTCGGGGCATAGACTTGGATTACCGTGATATTGAATGGTTTGCCTTGGAAAAGAAAAGAGACCTACTGTCATTTTTGAGATTGCATCCAAGAACTACATTTCGGACTCTTTTGTTGACTATTATGGCTACTCCATTTCTTCTAAGGGATTCTTGCCCACAGTAGTAGATATAATGGTCATCTGAATTAAATTAACCCATTCCAGTCCATCTGAGTTCGCTGATTCCTAAAATGTAGATGTTTACTCTTGCCATCTCCTGTTTGACCACTTCCAATTTGCCTTGATTCATGGACATAACATCTATTTCCTCATTACTGACTATGCCAAAGCCTTTGACTGTATGGATAACAATAAAGTGTGAAAAATTCTGAAAGAGATGGGAATACCAGACCACCTGACCTGCCTCTTCAGAAAGCTGTATGCAGGTCAGGAAGCAACAGTTCGAACTGGACACGGAACATCAGACTGGTTCCAAATAGGAAAAGGAGTACGTCAAGGCTATATATTGTCACCCTGCTTATTTAAGTTATATGTGGACTACATCATGAGAAATGCTGGGCTGGATGAGGCACAAGCTGAAATCAAGATTGCCGGGAGAAATATCAATAACCTCAGATATGCAGATGACACCACCCTTATGCCAGAAAGTGAAGAACTAAAGAGCCTCTTGATGACAGTGAAAGAACAGAGTGAAAAAGTTGGCTTAAAGCTCAACATTCAGAAAACTAAGATTATGGCATCCGGTCCCATCACTTCATGGTAAATAGATGGGGAAACAGTGGCTGACTTTATGTTTTGGGGCTTCAAAATCACTGCAGATGGTGACTGCAGCCATGAAATTAAAAGATGCTTACTCCTTGAAAGGAAAGGACAATAGAGGATGAGATGGTTGGATGGCATCACTGACTTGATGGACATGACTTTGGGTAAACTCTGGGAGTTGGTGATGGACAGGGAGGCCTGGCGTGCTGCAGTCCATCAAGTAGCAAAGCGTCGGACACGACTGACTGACTCGACTGAACTGAATGGGTTATGGCCCTCAGTTTGAAAAACACTGATTGGAACCACCAAGAGGTGGTATTCTGAGAAAGCATAGGCAAGTTCTGGCTAAACCTGAGGGTTCTGTCCTTGGGGCTTCCCTATGGCTCATACGGTAAAGAATCTGCCTGTAATACATGAGACCTGGGTTCAATCCCTGGATTGGGAAGATCCCTGGATCAGGGAATGGCTACCACTCTGGTATTCATGCCTGGAGAATTCCATGGACAGAGGAACATAGCCCATGATGTCTTAAAGAGTCAGACTCAACTGAGCAACTAACATACACAGATAATTAGTGATAGAGCCTGAGGTCAATGAGAAAGTGTCTGGGCCTGAAGTCAGATTTGCTTCTGTTCTGTGGTCAGGCAGTGACATGGGTGAATGCCCTGGAATATTTTCACCTTTCATTCTGTTCCTTGTCCAGCACCCGGGAGCCTCCTGTGCCTGCTGGAAGTCTCCTTGTGGTGATGGTAATGGCAAGACCCTTGTTCTCTATCCCTCCATGCCTGTATCACTGCTCCCACTAGCCCAGGTTTATTGGATCTGTTTCTCACCCAAGACTGTGGGGAGATGAGATGTGCTCTGGGCAACCTTGCAGCCCCAGCACTTGCAGACTGCCTGGCTACAAGAACTCCATGAATTTTGGCTGAATGAATGAGGGAGTGAATAAATAAATGGGTGGTGATCTCATTGGAGTCACCAGAGTCCTTCTGCGGAGTTCCAGGGGTTGCTACCTCTGGTCCTCAGGAGCCAGGCAGGTAGCATTACTGCATGGAGCAGAGCATTTGGGAGGCAACGGACATCATATCCATGAAATCCCTTGAAAGGTGAGTGTCTATGTGTGTGCTCCTTTCCTGTTGCCGCTGTAACAGATCACCACAAAGTTAAACTCATGGTTTAAAACAACAGAAACTTACCCTCTTAGAATTTTGGTGCCAGACTCTGAGCAGAGCCTTCAGGGCTAAAATCAAAGTGTCAGTAGGCTGGCTTCATCTAGAGGCTCTGGCATAGAATCCATTCCTTCCATCTTCCAGCCTCTTGGCCTGTGGCCCCGTCACTCTCGTCTCTGGCTGTGTGATCACACAGCCTTCTCCCATTTTGTGTCAAATCTCTCTTAGTCTCCCCCTTATAAGGACCCTCATGATTATAATTCGGGCCCAGGATCATCATCCCATCTTAGTATCCTTAAGTATATTTTCAAAGTCCTTTTTGCTGTATAAAGTAACATTCTCAGGTTCTGGGGTTTTGACCAGGATATTTGGAATCATTCTCTAGTCTACCATCCTATGACTGAGTGGAGTCAGAGGGAGGTTGAAACTAGGAGGAACCCAAGATTCTTCTGGTCCAATAAGATTGAAGGCAGGAAGAGAAAGGTGTGACAGAGGATGAGATGGTTAGATGGTATCACTGACTCAATGAACATGAGTTTGAGCAAACTCTGGGAGAACATGGACAGGGAAGCCTGGCATGCTACAGTCTATGGGGACGCAAAGAGTAGGACATGATTTAGCTGCTGAACAACAAAAAATCTTCATACTGTAGACAGGGTACATGAAGTCTGCAGAGAGGAAGTGACTTGCCTATGGCACTGGCTGGTTAGGAGCGAGATCAGAATTGCATTTCAGGTCTCTGCTGTTTCCACAACAGCTACCTCTCGGAGGTCTCCTGTGGCTCTTACGCATTGCTCGGCAATGGATCCTCAAGAGTGCTATCTGAAATGCCAGACAAAGTTTCAGCACTGGTATTTTCCGCTCTATAAGTCAAACATGTGTCAGTTATTTTGAGACTTTTGGAGTTGAACTAATACACGAAAAGCTGGTGTTACTTTCCACAGAGATGGTGCATCCTTAAAATCTTGAGGATTTTCAAACCCCTAGGAGCTGCCAGAGGCATTTTAAAATAAATGTAGGTAACTCCTTTTTCTTAATCCCATTAATTATTCATGTCTTATTTTCCATTCAAACTACTCATCTCCCAAGTACTCCATACATTTCCCACTTAGTTGGAATCGTGCAGTTCAGTAAATCCAAAGAAGGTTTCAGCCCTTATGTTTAGAGAGACAAATCCTTGCTGTTCAGTATAGGGAGTGATTAGGAGGTTTAACCTTTTTCTTCAAAGTTGAGCCAGCGTCAGAAAAGAAATATAAGAAATAATTCAGGAAAAAGAACCAGGGAAGATGTGATTGGTCAGTCACATGGCACCCCCAACCCAGTGTATCCCTGGATATTAGTGAGAGATAACTCCTCCCTAATGGTGTCTCTGAACATGACCCAATACCTAAATCTACCCTTATGAAACCAACATGGCTTGTCAATTTATTTAGGTAGAGAGATTGACAGATAGGACTCTTTATACATAGGTTCAGTTCAGTTACTTAGTCATGTCCGTCTCTGTGACTCCATGGACTGTAGCACATTAGGCTTCTGTCCTTCACCTTCTCTCAGAGCTTGCTCAAACTCAAGTCCATTGAGTCAGTGATGCCATCCGACCATCTCACCCTCTGTCATCCCCTTCTCCTCATGCCTTCAATCTTTCCCAGCATCTGGGTCTTTTCTAATGAGTCAGTTCTTCACATCAGGTGGTCAAAGTATTTGAGCTTCAGCTTCAGCATCAGTCCTTCCAATGAATATTCAGGACTGATTTCCTTTAGGATTGACTGGTTTGATCTCCATGCTGTCCAAGGGACTCTCAAGAGTCTTCTCCAGCACCACAATTTGAAAATATCAATTCTTCAGTGCTCAGTTTTCTATATGGTCCAACTCACAATCCATACATGACTACTGGAAAAACCATAGCTTTGACTGTATGGACCTTTGTCAGCAAAGTAATGTATCTGCTTTTTAATATGCTGTTTTTTCATAGGTTTGTCATAGCTTTTCTTCCAGGGAGCATGCGTCTTTTAATTTCATGGCTGCAGTCACCATCTGCAGTGATTTTGGAGCCCCCCAAAATAAAGTCACTGTTTCCATTGTTTCCCCATCTATTTGCCATGAAGTGATGTGACCAGATGCCATAATCTTTGTTTTTTGAATGTTGAGCCTTTTTTTTTAAAATTAGTTTATTTTCTATTTTTTAACTTTACAATATTGTATTTGTTTTGCCATACATTGACATGAATCCACCATGGGTGTACATGTTTTCCCCTTCCAGAACCCCCCTTCCACCTCCCTCCCCATCCCATCCCTCCAGGTCATCCCGGTGCACCAGGCCCGAGCACCCTGTATCATGCATTGAACCTGGACTGGAGATTCGTTTCACATATGATAATTTACATGCTTCCATGCCATTCTCCCATATCATCCCTCCCTCGCCCTCTCCCATAGAGTCCATAATACTGTTTCATTTATCTGTGTCTCTTTTGATGTCTCGCATACAGGGCTTTAAACCAGTTTTTTCACTCTCCTCTTTCACTTTCATCAAGAGGTTTTTTAGTTCCTCTTCACTTTCTGCTAAAAGGGTGGTGTCATTTGCATATCTGAGGTTATTGATATTTCTTCCGGCAATCTTGATTCCAGCTTGTGCTTCATCCAATCTGGCATTTTGCATGGTGTACTCTGAATATAAGTTAAATAAGCAGGGTGACAATATACAGCCTTGATGTACTCTTTTCCCAATATGGAACCAGTCAGTTGTTCCACGTCTGGTTCTAACTTTTGCTTCTTGACCTGTGTATAGATTTCTCAGAAGGCAGATAAGGTGGTCTGGTGATCCACACAGTCAAAGGCTTTAGCGTAGTCAATGAAGCAAAAGTAGATGTTCTCCTGGAATTCTCTTGCTTTTTCAATGATCCAACGCATGTTGGCAATTTGATGTCTGGTTCCTCTGCTTTTTCTAAATCTAGCTTGAACATCTGGAAGTTCTCGGTTCATATACTGTTGAAGCCTAGCTTGGAGAATTTTGAGCATTACTTTGCTAGTGTGTGAGGGGAGTGCAGTGGTGCGGTAGTTTGAACATTCTTTGGCATTGCCTTTCTTTGGGATTGGAATGAAAACTGACCTTTTCTAGTCCTATGGCCACTGGTGAGTTTTCCAAATTTGCTGACATATTGAGTGCAGCACTTTCACAGCATCATCTTTTAGGATTTGAAATAGCTCAACTGGGATTTCATCACCTCCACTAGCTTTGTTGGTAGTGATGCTTCCTAAGGCCCACTTGACTTAGAATTCCCTGATGGCTCAGATGATAAAGAATCTGCCTGCAATGCAAGAGACCCAGGCTCAATCCCTGGGTCTGGAAGAACCCCTGAAGGTGGGCACAGCAATCCACTCCTGTATCCTTACCTGGAGAATCCTATGGACAGAGGAGCCTAGTGGGCTACAGTCCATGGGGTCACAGAGTCAGACATGACTAAGTGACTAATACTTTCACTTATACATATGTATATCTATGTAAGTACACACATATGTATATAGATCAGCATGTGTGTGTTCTTGTATGATCCTTTTAAAATGATGCATTCCATAACTTTCCCTTCATCACTGCTGTGTAAGGTAGAATTTAATGATACTGTTTCCAAATACTAAATGGACAGTGATGCAAGTGGGAAGAACCCATTGGCATATTTTGGATGCAGAGAAAGCTGCTTGTTCTACTTGGTGATTCTTATCCTTAGGTCCATCCACTGACAAGACAGATGAAGGCTGGATATGTCTCCTGCAAAAAGTCTGAACAGGAAAGCAAATGTCCTCACCCAGAGCTGTAGATCTGAACAGGTGCCCAGCTGGGGACCCCACTGATGTGTCACCCAGAGGAGGGCCTCAGATTTGGGGCTATATTCCTACAGAATCTGGACAGTCATGCCTGCAATGGGGTGATTATTCCATTGTGCGTCCCTCTTGCAGCTCTGATCACTTGGAACTTTTATGGAATTATTTACATGCTTATCTTTTCATTCCTTCTGAACTGGAAGCTCCACCCCTGCCTTCCATATGTTTCTCCAATCTGAAGACCTGGCAGCCAGCTCTCAATTCTTGTTAAATGCATGCTTTGGGTGAGATTTTCCTATTCTGAGGTTTTTTGTTTGTTTTATCTTTTATATTAGCCAAACTTCGAGGCTTTCTGTAGCAGAAATGATAAATATCCATAAGAGCCAGTAGGGTGGCAGCTGGACCTCAGTGAGGACAGACAGTTGGGAGCACCGGGCTCAGGGGCACAGAGTGTGCTCATCAAGGTCATGGGCAGAGCTACTCAGCTCCAGCCAATTGTAGATATTTGTGAATATGGAGTTAGTATTTCTAGAGCGTTCCTTTTTTTTTTTTCAAAAGAAGCTGAAAAAATACAAATTTTAATGTACAACTGTGTCTGGATTAGGGTTTGCAGGCCTAAGAACTGAGCTTAAGAATTTTCTTGCCTAGAGTAACCAAACCATCTAGTTCGTACAAGGAACATTCTAGGGCAACAGGCAGCTGGATTGCTGTCTCTCTCCTTCAAAAACACTTTATTTTGTTCTAGGAGTATTAAATTATCAACCACTTAACCTTCTGCTGTACTACATTTATGAGTAGCTCCCAAATGATCCACTTCTTGTGAAATTATCATGAGTGCGTGCATGCTAAGTCACTTCAGTCATGTCCAACTCCTTGTTACCCTATGGACTGTAGCCCACCAGGCTCTCTGTCCATGGGATTCTCCAGGCAAGAATTCTCCAGGATTGGGTTGCCATGCCCTCCTTCAGAGGATATTCCTGACCAAGCGTTCAAACTCATGTCTCTTAAGTTTCCTGCATTGGCAGGCGGGTTCTTTACCACTAGCACCACCTGGGATTTTGCCCAACTGTGGGGACATGTGGGAGATTAAATCAAAATATAATTAGAAAGAACGTATATTGCTTGGCAGTTAATTTTGTCATAGTGAACAAATGTTAATCACTTGCTAGATGGATGGTGGATTCTATGACAGACCCAAAGATGAGTTAAAGCATCATTCTCATCCTCCAGGACAAGTCCTGCTCTCAGATTCAGGGGAAGGGCGCCTGCCCTGGTCCCAGGCTTAGACCAGTGCTGCTTAGGTTTCTTGTGCTCACAGATGTCCCAGGGAATCTTGCTAAGGTACTGAAATCCTGATTCAGGAGGTTTGGGGTGAGGCCTGAGATCCTGCATTTCTGACAAGCTCCAGAGTGATGCTGCTGCTGCTGGGTCAGCCTATATTTTCAGCAGCGAAGCTTAGAGATCCTGCACTGGCCTTCTGACTATCCTCCTCCCAACTGGTGAGGAGTCTTGGGGATCCTTTGGCCATGCAGAGGCCATGCCACCCACCTTCTTGGCCCTACTCTGGGTGCTGGGACCCAGAGATTCCCTTCTTGAATGGCTCTGAGCCTTCATTCAAGACCCACATGGGTCTCTTTTCTTAAACATCCTCCCAAGGGTATACTGTGCCACTCAGATGCTCACCTTCAGACCTTGAGCCTTAGCTGAGGTGTTCATGGAAGGCACAGAAGGAACTGATGTGAGGCCTGGGGTATCCACATACATAGGCATGGGGTCCAGCAGCCTATCTGTCAAGCCTTCCAGGTGATTCTACACACTCAGGCTGAGAATCACTGCTCTAGATGAAGCCAGACCAGAGGCAAATACAAGTTGCTTGGAAATCCTCCAAAATAGAGATCAAAACCCAGGGCCAATGTCATTCCTCTCCCTCCAGCAATGTGTGAGGAAGCCTCCTGTCTGTTTTTCTCTTAGCTTGACCATTAGCTTTTGATTTTGAACAAGATAGCTCCCTGTCTCAGCTTCTAAGATTAGGCTACAAAATAAGAGAATTTAGATCTTCTAGATCTAAGCGACCTAGGATCTGAAAATAAATCTGTTAAAATCTATGAAATATCTTCAGTTTCACTTGTTCACATTAAAATCTCATTGATCAGTGTTATAAAAATATATAACTCCTGGGTGAGATGGGAGGTAGAGGGCACCATGGGACAATTACTCTAGAGCAACACATCTTGAGACTTCCCTGGTGGCTCAGTGGCAAAGAATCCACCTGCAATGCAAGAGATGCAATACAGGAGGTGCAATGCAGGAGACTCGGGCTTGATCTCCAGGTTGGGAAGTTCCCCTGGAGAAGGAGATGGCAACCCACTCCAATAGTCTTGCCTGGAGAATTCCATGGACAGAGGAGCCTGGTGGACTGCAGTCCATGGGGTCACAAAAGAGTCAGACATGACTAGCAACTACACAACACAACAACAACACATCTGAAACTTCAATGTGCAGTTGAATGATCCAGGGATGTTATAAAAAAATGAGTTTCTCATTGAGTAAGTCTGGGGGTGGGTCCTGGGATTGTGCATATGCAGCAGGCTTCCAGGTAATGGCCATGCTGCTGACCTGGGGAGCAGACTTCAATAGCAAGTTTCTATAGTGTCAGTATCTTGAATGAGATTGCTTCCTGCTGAAGACCTAGGGTTAGTATGAAAGAGAAATGGTATTTTATAGAGGCAGGGAATAGATTGAGAATAATTTATAGCAGGGTACACAAGAGCATACTGTTTAGTAGGTAACGTAATCAGTGAACTGTAACCAGACATAAACTGGAGAAAGTGTGTCCCCATTAAAGCTAGACTCAGCTCTAGCCTGTTGGTCTATGGGATAATGTGGTCTAATATTACCAGATTTTCCAACTTTTTAAGAGACTCCAGAAACTGAGTTCTTTGAAATATTTTAATTTTCAAGTGTTGTCAGTTAAATTAATTGATGTTAAACTTACCTGTCTAACTAAACCAAAGCTATTTAAAGAAGTCAAAAAAACATTAAATACATGAATGGAGCCCAAATGGTCTGTGAGAAGGTAAATTCGGGAAGGAGAAAGAAATCTGTTTTATGTTCTGGTGGAAGGCAGGATAGGGAGAGGACATCAGACAATCAAAAGCCTGCCTGACTCAAATTGGTGTGGAAAAGGGGGACACAAAAGTAAAAAAATAAATAAATAAATAAAGGAGGTGGGAGAGCTCATATCAACTTGAATACTTCCAAAGACGCACTTAGTTATTCCAGCTTTTCCTTTCGCGGCTGAGGCAGAATTTCTCCCACTGGAGATTAGGGTGGGGAAAAATGAAGAGGAAGGGGGCTCTTGGTTGAATCTGAATAATAAGTAACGCGTTTTCACTCATAGGTGGGGAGGAACCAGAGTGAGTTTCCTCAGAGAGAACTCTCTCTCCCCGTATTTCCCTTGGGGGGTGTTTTCTGCATCGACCTGCCGAGTTTGCTTTGTCTTCACTTGGAGATGCTCTGGGGCCATAGGTTGTCCAAGTCCCTGTGGGTAGCCTTTTGGATGGGAAGATCCCAGAGGGCATCTTCAAAGGACAGCTGGCCACAATAAGTTGGAGAGATGTTATCTGGTTCAAATTATCATTTTGTGACATCACACATCTCATAGACTAAAATGAAATCTTGCAAAGTCAAGTTTCAACTTCACCTCTGGGTTACTGGAAAGATTAAATGTCAGTCTGTTTCTGTTTCATAGATATGCTCATTTGTGTTGTGTTTTAGTTTCCACATATAAGTGATATCATATGGTAGTTGTCTTTCTCTTTTTGACTTACTTCAATTAGTATGATAATCTCTACTATATAATCCAGCAGTTTACTCCTGGGCATTTATCCCAGAGAAATGAAGACTTACATGTTCACACAAAATCTCATAGAGGAATGACTTATAGCAGCTTTACCTGTAATAGCCCTTAACTGGACACAACCCAGCTGTCCTTCAGTGGGCAAGTGGGTAAATACATTTTGATACATCTATACCTCTATGTCATCCATCCTATTCAGCAATAAAAAGGAAAAAACTCGATACATGCAACAACCTAGATGAATCTCCAGAGCAGTAAATTGAGTGGAAAAAAACCCCAATAAAGTCCAATAGGTTGTATACTGTCTAATGCCATTTGGATAACATTCTTGAAATGGTAAAATTACAGAAATGGAGAAAGAGGTTAGTAGTCGCCAAAGATTAAGAAGGAAGTGGATGTGATAGGGCAGCAAATCAAAGGGTAACAAGAACATCCTTGTGGTGTTGGAAATGCTCTGTCTTGTCATATTCTACAGTTTTGCAAGATGTGCCATTAAGAGAAACTGATTAAAAGGGTGTATGGGCTCTCACTGCATTATGTCTTACAACTGCTTGTGGATATACAATTATCTCAAATGAAAGAGTTTAATTAAAAACACAACTTGGTAGGTTAAAAAAAGATTGCAAACTATTGCATCCTATGAATATACTGCAATTTATTCAGCCAGTTTCTTAGTGTTTTACATTCAGGTTATTATAATTTTTCCTATTTCAGAAAGCACTGGTATGAATGCCCTTACAGCTAAATTTTGGCACATATCTTTAGGCATTTTCTTATAGTGTATCCCTAGAAATGGAATTGTTGGTCAAAGGCTACTTCTTTTCTTTCACATGCTCAGAATCCTGTTGCATCTAAAGTATAGAAAGATTAAATATTGGGAAGCACTGAACCTATGTGAACATTCAAGATGTGAACAGAAAAAAAAATGTTAAAGAGATGCCAGACCTCTCTATTTTTATCTTGAGCAATTTAACCTTAGAAGGTTGCAAGTACAGCACACTAAGCACATTTTAAAGGCTTTTGATACACATTTTCAAGATTTTTTCATTTAAAAAATGTGGCTTAGTACCTATCTTCTGGGATGGTTATGGGAATTAAATGCATGGAAAGCACTTGATAGAATGCTTGGCACATAATGAAGTCTCAGTAAATGTTAGCTGCCATTTGGATTTTGATCATATCTGGATTCCACAAATGATGCAGCAGTTTATACACGCCTGGTACAAGAAGCCCATTGCCTCAAATCCTTGCCAGCACCAGGCGTGATCAATCTTTGTACCAGGCATTTCCATCTTTGCCATGTTTTATTGTTATTTTAATTTGCATCTCTTAGATTACTAATGAACTGGAACACATTTTTCATGTATTTTTTGGTCGTATGTATTCGTATGTATTCTTTTATGTTTTGACGTTTACATCCTTGTCCTTTTCTCAATTAGGATATTTCTTTGTTGCTTTGAAGGAATTTTCATTAACTCTTTTTCACAAGTGGTGAAATATTTTTATTAACTTGTTCAGCTTTTAATCCTCTAAATTATGTGTCTTTTTCTTCCAGTTTTATTGAGATATAATTAACTCCAGCCTCAAGTTTAAGTTCTTCAGCACAATGATTCGACTTACATACATCATGAAGTGATTACCACAGTAGGTTTAGTGACCATCAGTTCATCTCATATAGGTACAAGATTAAAGAAACAAAAAAAACTCCTGTGAAGAAAATTCTTAAGATTTACTCTCTCGACTTTCACACATAACATATAACAGTGTTAATTATGTTTATCATATTGTAATGTTACATCTCTAGTACTTATAATTGGGATTTTGCACCTTTTGACCACCTTTATCCAATTACCTTTCCCCACCCTCCCTCCTCCAACCCTGTCCCCACCTCTGGTAACCACAAATCTGATCTCTTTTCTATTAATTTGTTTATTTCCTGGTACAAAATTTTAAAAGTCCTTATGTAGTCATATTTACCAGTAATTTCTTTATGGGTTTTTGGTATTGATGTTATGTCTGTAAGAACTTTCCTCACAAGAAAATTGTGAGGAAACCACCTTTAATTTTTCATGTTTATTTTCTTGAATTTTTGTTGGACCTTGAGTGCAAATAGTTGCTTGTTCCTGATGTATTCTTATCATGGCTGAGTGCATGATCCTCTAATAAGTATTCAGTCCTTTGACTTTAAGACTGTAATAAGCACCCATCGACCCACCACCCAATATTATAACTAGGATACTAAAATAATTTACATTCTTCTTTGTGATCTGCCCTTACTCTCCTCCTTCCTCCTTTTTCTTCAGAAAACCACTTAGAAGTCTGTGTTGATCCTTTCCTTTTTCACAATTTCATCTTATCTACATGTTTTTCGAAGACATATATATTGTATTTGAATTGTGTCCATCTTATAAAAGAGTATTATGCCACATGTGATTGTCTGGCACTAGTTTTTCTCCTTTAATATTACACTGCTGTGCTCAATCATTCTACCTGTGTCTCACTGTATTTTACTTTGACTGTTGTATGCACTCAGTTGTGTCTGTACACCACTGTATTTTTCCTACACTTTTTCATTTATAAACATTTAGGTCACTATTATTGCCTAGCACTGTTCTGAATACACTTGTACTTAGTGCACAGGTGAAAAGGTTTCTTTTGGATATACACCAAGAAGCAGAATTGCTGAGCTATGTATATTATGTGCAATGGAGAAGGAAATGACAACCCACTCCAGTGTTCTTGCCTGGAGAATCCCAGGGATGGCAGAGCCTGGTGGGCTGCCGTCCATGGGGTCACACAGAGTCGGACACAACTGAAGTGACTTAGCAGCAGCAGCAGCAGTATATTATGTGCCAAACTGTTTTCCAAGGTGATTATGTATGTTTTCCTTCCAGAAGTCTTGTTTAAGAGATTGTGAAAGTACATCCTCTCCAGCACTTAATGTCACTAGACTTTTATATATTTTTTGCCAAATGGATATTTGTTAATGGTATCTATATAATATAGTATCAGCATGGGCATCAGATATAAAATGTGATTTCTCCACATGACCTAGCCTGTTCTTGCATTTATTGGCTTATGTGATTTCTCTGCTGTGAGATGACTATTTGTGTCTTCTTCTCATTTTCTTTTTATAATTTAATCTTGTATAAATCGTTGTGTGTGAATGCTAGGTCACTTACAGTTGTGTCTGATTTTTGTGACCCTATGAACTGTAGCCCGCCAGTCTCCTCTGCCCATGGGATTCTCCAGGCTAGAATACTGAAGTGGGTTTCCATTCCCTTCTCTAGGGGGTCTTCCCGACCCAGGGATCAAACCCATATCTCCTACAGCTCCTACACTGCAAGCGAATTCTTTACTCCTGAGCCACTGGGCAAGCTCCATGCAATTCATTTTTGGCTAAAGGGTGTATGAACTTACCATTCTGACAAATGGATAGTATGTTTTCTCAACAACATATTATTTTGGAATGTTCCTCAGAAAGTTTGTAGTTTTCCCTGTATACTTTCTTCGAAAACTTCGTAATAAAGAGGTTATGCTGATGACAGTGTAATTGTTGGTCTTCCTTGATAGAGTTGTCTTAATATTGTGCGAATAAGCACACAGCCTTGTCTAGACAGCCTCCATAAACACAGTTCTGTAGGAGAGCCCTTGCTAATCCAAGTGAAGACAGTAATGTTCTGGACAACTAGCCTGTGACAGCCAGCCATGGTCATTTCAGCTCACAGACCTGGTGCATGACAGGGGCTCAGGAAGTGCTTAACAAGGTGAATGATTCAGGAATAATTTCACTAATTTTACTCAATTGCACACCTTCCTCCCTATGAACTCAGTTATGTAGGCAAAACATTTTGGCTCTTCCTTATAGGAACAGGGTCTTAATTTTCCCCACACTCTTTAAGGCTTGTCATCAAGTTTATTTTCACCTTGAATAAGAGACTTTCACAGAAGAAGATGGATGTAACACACAGATGTATGTATATGCATAGAAATGGAGAGACATTCTATTTTTAAAGATTTAACTTAGATTTGAGGAAAAAGTATCAGCCTTTGGACCACGTGGTCATTATAGCCACCAGGTAGGAATGTCATGAAAAAAACATTACCTATCTGAAGGCCACAAAATCCTCACCACCCTAGTGCTGACTAGCACTTTTGAGACAAACAGCAGACTCTGGGAGCTGGTAATGTGTACTAAAAAGCTTTGTATTCTGAAATCCATATTGCAAAAGGGATTGAAATCTACAGCAAACCACATCTGTGTGTTCCTCGCCAGACCCCAGCAAGAAGCCTGAATGCAGAATGTCATTATGATTAATTGTGGGTAATGAGGATCTTATGAACCCAAGAAAGAGAAGTGTTTGTTCCTCTGCT
The DNA here is from genome assembly GCF_054371585.1 of Giraffa tippelskirchi. Classification (NCBI taxonomy): domain Eukaryota; kingdom Metazoa; phylum Chordata; class Mammalia; order Artiodactyla; family Giraffidae; genus Giraffa; species Giraffa tippelskirchi. Next base: position 129,829,857 of record NC_137277.1, read on the forward strand.
GTTACAGTTATAGCCTCGATTTGTTTTCAAGCACTCTACAGAGGAAAGCCAAAACAGATTAGGACTCATCTTTTACTTCCCTGCCAGGCATTTCAGTAAATGAACATGCAGGAGCCAGTAAGGGAATTTGTGAGCTCTTTTAAGAATGGGATAAAGAAACTGTTTCCTGGTTCAGAGAATCTTTATAAAATCAGGCTGTAAGAGATCTGTTGTGTTTTTTCTTAGAAGCTCACTGGGGCTCTGACTTCAGATACAAATAGGACAATGTTCACAGAAGCAGGGGGAGTAAAACAATTCTTTTATAGAAGTAGTAGTGTTTTCGTCTTTCTCTAACCTACCAGAAGGTGGCGCAAATTCACTGCTGATACAGTAAAAGAGGACGTGGCTTTTTTTACTTGCGCCCTGCTCTGTACAAGTACAGTAAAACAGCAGGGGGGTGGGGGGGGAGTCTCATATTTAGAAATAAATTAACAGACTTAAAATTTCATCTTAAAACTCCAAATAACTCATATAATACTTGTCAACATATTTGTTGCCAAATTTAGTTTGATGTGGGTCAAACTAGGCAACAAGCCAAAACAAAACAAACATGAGATGAAGATTTGAGAAAGATAATTTTTAATATCTCAATGTAAGAAATTAACAGAATGGAGTTCGTAATGGCTTCAGACAAACACTGCATGAAGAAAATGTGTTGGAGGCTCTGACAAACAGCCAGGAAGTGGTTATTCAGACATACATTTCATTCCATTCCATTTGAAAATACTTATTATCACATTTTGATATTTAGACGTTTAAAAGTATCTTTAGCATGAAGTATATATTGTGATTTCCTTTTTTGTGCGGCAGTTTGTGCATTTTTGAAATGAAATTAAACCTTCCCTCTGGAAGATAATATAGAATGCAGAGACCCAAAAAGAGTGTTAAACAAAAATGAAAACAAAAACTCCATCCATTTTGCAACAGAAATAACAAAACCTTCCTCACTTGACGTGAAGGGAGCCGCTGTGAGCAAGCCCTGTTTTAGACCAACTTGGATGTATGTCTGGCTGGTGCCCACTTTTCCACTAGTCAAGAGCATTTTTAGAAATGTGATGTCCACCTAAAAGGGAGAAAATTTGTGGTTTTTAAAAAAATTAATTATTTCAGTAAAATATCAACTGGGGTGCTTTCAAAAAAAATCCTTTCCTATATCCTCCCAGGTTCCAGGACCACTCGTTCTAAACTGAGAGGGAGTATTTTGAATCAAATCAAGACAAAACAAACAAAAACAAAAAACCCCCAAACCTTTCCATATACAAACCAAAACAAAGACCCAAAAGAAAGCTTGCACATTTTCAAATTAGAATTTCTAAAGACAGCGCACTCAGGGAATGACCTCAGAGTTCTGGGTTAGGACTGATTTTTCAACCCCAAATCGAGCTTAGTTTTAACAAATGTTACTAGGAAGAACAATGTATTTTTCTTTTCCTAACTAAAATTTATCTTTTAAAAAATTAATTTGCTCTCCGTATTGCCGGATTACATTTTCATTTAACTTCGGTGCCGTGCCTTGTAATTAGTTTTTCTTGATCTGTTTCTTGCAAGAAAAAAAAAAAGTAGAAAGAAAGAAAAAAAACAATTAAAAACAAGCTTCTAGGATGCAGTTAAAATGTTTTCCTTTATCACGCCTGGCGGGAAAAGAACCAACAACACTGACCCAGGAGGGCGGCGAGTCCCACGTCCCTCTCGTCCCATTTCCAAACCCCAACATCTTTTCTTAAAAATCTGTGGGGCTTATTGTGAAGCCAAGGGCGCTTGGCGTAGGAAGACAGTCGCTTGTAATTTATTTGGGAGAGGGACGGGGTCTTGGAAAGGAAACTCGGGGGTTTACGAGGAGGAACAGTCGGTTTTATTCCCTAACTTCTCGGGCGTTTGCCCGGACCGGAGAGGAGCTGCTGGCCCTTCTCCGGCTCACCTGGGAAGGCCCCCTCCTGGCACTCGCTTTGTTTGGCGTGCCTTTAAAAGCCTCCTGTTGGCAGAGAGACCCACAATGAAACAAATTCTCATTTTATGACGTCTTTCCCCCTCTAGGAGTCCGAACAATGTTTGGGGGGCTCGGCACGCCTGAAGATAAAAGAGTTTTATTTTAAATGCGATACGTGTCAGGATTAGACAGCGTTTCCTTTCAGCTAAACTACAGAGCGGATCTTCATTTCCTATTGCACTGCTTCCCCCGAAAGAAACTTTCTTCTTCTTTTCTTTTTTTTCTTTTCTCCCTCTTCTCCCCGCATCAAAGAGTCAGGAAGACGAGCACTGGGCACAAAGCTGCTCCCTCTCCCCCCGCCGGAAATCATCTAGGACTTCTAATCCGTGTACATTTCAGAGCAACCCGGGGCCTCGGCTACGGTTTTGGGTTGAGTTTTCCGGGATGAGATTGCGAACTAGTTGGGGCTGCAGGGAGCGGCCGAGCCGAGCCGGGCGGGTCGCGGAGCCGAGCGCGGCGACCTAACTGGCGAACGTGGGAGCGGGGCCTGCGCGCGGGCTCCGGGGGCGCACCAGCCGGCCCCAGCCGGGCCGCGTAGGGCTCGGGCCCTCGCTCCTAGGAAGGGGCAGGCCGGACCCCGAGGCCTCTGCTTCAGGGTCAACTGGCTTCCCTTGTGCCACCTCGGGCCTCGATGGGACCGGGCGGCGGACTAGGGCCTTTGTCCGCGCGGGCCTCGGGCACACGGGCCGGGCGCCCGCCCCCTCCGGCCCCAGACCGCGGAGAAACCTGGCGCTAACGGCCTTTTGCACTTTTCCGCCACTTTCTCGGGAATCGGAGGAGCCCGGCCAGAAACCCCGAGAAGGGAGGCCGTGATTTATGGTCGGGGAGCCGGAGTCTGGCACCATATGGTGGGATTTATCAGGCCCGGGCCGCCTCCAGCCCCCGAGAGAGACCCCACCTCCGATGTCGGGCAAACAGTGCCCAGCTGACAATGTCGCCGGCCCGGGCCGGGGCTGGAAACGCCTCGACCGCTCCTTTCCTCCCTTCCAGAAGTTGATAGACGATAGGCTTTATATATATATATACCTTATGGTAGTACTCGGAATGACACAAAAAAGTAACTTGTGATCTTTGGCCATTAGAACTTAACATTAGGCCGCCGGATCCCCCCTCCCCGGCCCCCCGGCCCCTCGGCCCCCCTTGCCTTTGGAGGAGGCGAGCGGGGGCGCCTTGGGCCAGGTGGAAGGTGGTGTAGGGTTAAGAAGTGTCGGACCTCGGAGAAGGGCTTCACTTCCTCTTCGTTTTGTCGCCCTTTGTGTTACATACGGGGGCAAGCAAGGTCTGCCAATCACTACCATTTCTCTTTCTTGTTCTATAAAGACGGGGTCGTCACAGCAACAGGGACATGACAGGCTGGTATCTCTCTCGAGCTCCAGGGGGCCCTTAATAGGATTGAAGCAAAAGATCAAGCGAATGGTTTCCTATTTTAGGCCCGTAATAACTCCCAACTGCTTGCATATACATGGGCCTTACAGTATTATGAGGCAATTTTTTAATCCCTGAAAAGAGGAACCTGTGTTCTGGCCGAGTCTGTCTTAGAGAACCCTGTGGGATCCGCCCTCCCCCGCCACCCTCCATCTTCATCCTCCCCTTTTATTTGAGGGGAGGGATTTCTCTCCCGATTTCACTTACCACCCCTCCCCCAGAAGCCGAAGGTGTCATTTCCTGTCATTAATTCATTTTACCAGCTCAAAGTAAATAGTCTGTTTAGAGGGAACAAAGACCCCCCTTTTTGGTATTCAGTTGAAGTGGGATCAGCAGCCTGGTGGGATCAGAAGTTTGCATATCTTTGGAGATAGTGGCCTTGGATAAGGTTTAGCCGCACATCCCTACCTCCTACACCAACCTCCCTGCACCGCCCCCCACCCCACTAACCCACACACCTACCAAAACACAAAGCAACCTAAGGAGGAATGAAAAGGTTTCTCTCCGCAGGCCACTGTTCATGTTCAAAATGAAGTCTCCTGGGCATGGGGAGTACGCATGGTGGGTGGATGTCCCTTATCTGTGTGCTTGTTGAGTAGAGAGAGGAAACAGATGCAATGCATGGGGCAAGGGGGTGGCTTGTTTACACCCTTGAAGACCTGGGGAAACCTGTCAAAGGAGACTGACTTCAAAAAACTGAGACTGCCTGGGAAATCTGAATGCAAACAACCCTGCAAGAATCAGCACCAGCAACATCTGTCACCACAGCTGTTTCCTTTCTGGTTGGTGAGAGAACCTCTGTGGGCTGGCATTGAACTCCAGGCAACGGGCCCAGGGTCGTTCTCTTCCAAACAGAACCTTCCAGGTCTCTGTGTACTTAGCCTGCTTAAAAAGAAAGCACAACACAAAACAAAACAAGCATGGCATTGCCGCCTTTTAGGGGAAAAGAAATAGCCTGGATGAAGCAGGTTAAGAAGTGTTTTTGTCATGTGGTTGCAGATGGGGAAACTGAGGCACAAGGTATCAGGGAACTTTCAAATTAATATCCAGAGAAGAAATCAAAATTGGTGAATTCAGTTCTCAGCCTATTGAATTCTGCTGAATGTTTCAGAAGGCACTGACTTTAAAAATTGAGTGTTTTTATTGTTTGTTTTCCCTTTCGTTCAATCAAAAGATAATTATTGAGCACCTTGGATGTGGAAGATAAAATGCTTTGTGTTGTGAGAGGTAAACAATGAAATGTGGCCTTAAGCCTGAAAGAATATGTCCCTTATTCTCCGAGCACTGTGACAAGCAAGGACATGGATGTGGCAGTGGTGGCTTGGGCTGAGGCTGTAGTAGGGAGGAGCTCTGACAAGGGAATGAGGGGTATCTGGCCTGAGTAAGCAGCAGAGACTTCCTGGAAGAAGTAGCACTGGGCTTCCTAGGACCTTCAGGCTGAGTGAGATTTTGGTAAGCAGAGGTGGGAGAGGACATGGATGATACAGAGAACAGCAGGCTTTCACCATCACGAGACAACGGCAGGTTAGTTTTTCAAGGGATGGAGGGAGATAAGGCAGGAATGAAACAGGAGACAGCTACAGCCTGGCTGAGACTTTTGGACTTGCTTCCATCAACAAGGGGAGGTCTGAAGTGCTGAATTTAGGGGTGAGACTAGAATGGATGGCAGGCAGGGTTTGGGGTAGTGAGAAGGCATGGATACTGAGATCCCAGTGGGGAGGCTGTGGCAGGCAGGAGGGGTGAGTGAGGGCTGCTGCCGGCCAGTGGCATGAGCATGGGAAGGAAAAATGATTGTGTAAAAATTGGATGGACATAGAGCTCAAAGCAGGGAGACAGGTCAGAGGTGATGTGGCCTTCAAGCATGGATGACCAGGGAAAAAAGGCAGCCTCGTTATGTGCAAGGAATTAAAATAACATTTAAATTCAGCATTACATGCAGAGTGTTTAAAATATTGAGAGCTTCATGACAAGAGAGGAACTCAGATACCAACACTGATGAGCTTTTCCAATGTTGAAGAGCTTTCTTTGTCAGAGCCAAACACTTGGCCTCATGGCTAAGGCTCAGTGTGATGATGCAAAGCCAGGATCTCAGACCTTGGTGCCTTCATGGGGCGGACAGAGAAGCAGCTTGTAGAAAGCATATTTTCCCCAAGACACATTATTCTTTCTCAGCAGTCATTTCAATTTCATACCATTATTGAGAGAGATAATGGAGAGAGAAAGATATTCGAGGCATTGTCTCTGCAACTCCCAGGCACGAGGAAAGAAATGTCCAGGTGTTATAACTGATCTGCATTTATTATTTTTCAGCTGCATTCAATGTTTGTTTGAGAATGTTCCAGAGGGCAGATACCTGGATTATGACACAGTCAATGCAAGCCAGACGGATGGAAAATAGTGAAAAGGCAGTGGACTGGGTGTTTGGGTCCAGAGTTTCCTTCCTGATTATGCCAACCAGGTTGTGTGAGCTTGGCCGCACGGGGGCACTCTCTGGGCCTGGTTTCCCAACCTGAAAAATGTGGTGCATAGACTGAAGGTCTTTTTCAGCACCAGACCAATGGGTCATTGATGTGACCCTTTCTCTGAACTCCCCCAGCAGTTTCTGCCTTACATTCTGTATTCTGCTTTGCATGTGCAAACAGAAAGGATATTTATACTGTATGATTTAGACTTTTTCTGGATTTTAATAACTTCATTTGCATTGAACTTTATAAATATTTTGAAAGCATCATGCTGTCTAGTCTCCCTTGATCCACAAAACTGCCATGTCAAGTAAGTAAGCCAGGGATTTTATTCCCAAATGTACAACTGATGATAATCATTTCCTTTCAGGGTGCCTACATACGCCAATATGTGCCTTACATAAAATGTCTCATTTAATCACCACAGTGCCTGGTAGCTATTGTTAGTCCCACTGTACAGATCAGAAAGCTGAGACTAACAGGGTTGGAGACTCATTGAATGCCTCCTGCTCACTGATGGCCGACTCAGGGTTTGAATTCATGTCTGTCAGCTCCAACTCCATGTTTTCTGAGGCCTGGGGAAGTCATACAAAAGTTGCTGACTGTCTTCCTCTCCTGCACAGCATCTCTTGTATGCTTTTACCATCTCTATTTTCAGAGGACACTTTTGGCGTGTGTGGCTTTCCACGGTCTTTGTGGCCTTCCACAGTCTTGCCATGTGAAATATAAGAGCTGAGATTTAAACCAGGCAAACTGTTGACTTAACCTGGTTTAAATGTTTATCAAGCATCCAACATGCTTCATACTTTATCACAGGCTTTGAGACCCTAAAGAAATATTAAAGATGTCTCATTCCCTAAGGATTTTACAATTTAAGATGGAGAAACCAAGTAAAGCAGGAAAGCATCAGTGAGCAGGCACTGTTCTATAACGTGAAAGTGAAAGTCGCTCAGTCGTATCCGACTCTTTATGATCCCATGGACTGTAGCCTGCCAGGCTCCTCTGTCCATGGAATTCTCCAGGCAAGAATACTGGAGTGGGTTGCCATTCTCTTCTCCAGGGGATCTTCCCAACCCAGGGATTGAACCCAGGTCTCCTGCACTGCAGGAAGACTCTTAACCATCTGAGCTACCAGGGAAGATAATGGGAACCCCCAAACAGTATAGAATGTTCACTATGTTCCTGCTGTAGCCTGGACTATAGGGCTTGGTTCTCGCGACCAGCCTGTGCAAGAGGCACTCTCTGTACCTCTTTTAGGCAGGAGGATGCTGATTCAGAACAAATGCTGCAGTCATTGCTTGGTGGTCCCACAGTTGCCCAGTGGTGAAGCCAGGATTTTGATCAGGGCATCTGATCCCAAGGCTTTGCTGCCCCTCCCTTGCTGTACCACATGGCTTCCTGTGTTCAACAGCATGATACATTGGTCAGAGCGGGTCACACAGACCTCTGAAGATAGGAAAGCACTGGGTCTGCAGGGGTGATGAGACTTCCTGTGACATGCTAAACAGAAAAGAAGTCTCATTGTTTTCTTTTTGTTTGTTTATTTTTTTTTTATTTTAATTGGAGGCTAATTACTTTACAATATTGTGGTGGTTTTTGCCATACATTCACATGAATCAGCCATGGGTGTACATGTTTCCCATCCTGACCCTCCCTCCCACCTCCCTCCCCATCCCATCCCTCAGGGTCATCCCAGTGCACCTAGCCCTGAGCACCCTGTCTCATGAACATTGTTTTCTAGTCTTGTCTCACAGTAGAAAGTGCTGATTCTGTGGATAATGTGTAAAGTGCCCAGGAAAGAGAAGAAATCAATGGGCAGACAGCTTGGAATTCTGGGAAGATGGGCTTTGGGTTCAAGTCTTGGCTCTATCATTTACCAGCTGTGCTTAATCTCTTTACACATCACTTTTCTGCTCTCTAAAGAGGGTAATGGTATGCCGCTATTCAGACTTCATTTAAAGCATTTGAATTACCTGACAGGAGGACTAGTATCATGGCAGATGCTTAAAAAAAGTGAGTTACTCAAGGCAGGTATACAATGAGACTCATATTTATTGACAAAATCTACAAATACTATGTTGGTTCAAAGTGAAGACATTTGGAAAATTTTTTATTTGTCCAATGGCTTCTTTGTCCTGAATTTTGATTCATTTTCTGGTGTTTTTAGTGCTGGAATTAATAGGTAAGCCTAGCATCAGTTCTAGGCTTCCCCAGTGGCTCAGCGGTAAAGAATCTGCCTACAGCACAGGAGACACAGGAGTTTCAGGTTCGATCCCTTGGTCGGGAAGATCCCCTGGAGGAGAAAATGGCAATCTACTCCAGTATTCTTGCCAGGACAATCCCATGAACAGAGGAGACTGGAAGGCTACAGTCAGTGCGGTTGCAGAGTTGGACACGACTGAGTGACTGAGCACACAAGCAAGCAAGCACTAGTTCTGGCTGTCTATTGTATAATAAATCACCAAAAACAGTGGCTTAAAGCAACATTCATTCACTTTGCTTATGAATCTGAGAGTTGCCTGGGCTTAGCTAGGCATTTCTTGCTTGGGGTTCCTTAGATGATTGCTGTCAGAAGGTTCTGGGGCTGGGTTCATCTTCACTCACCTGTCTGGAGCCTGGTCTGGGAGACTCGAACATCTGGGGCTCCTTGAGCATCTCTGTCTAGATGATCTCCCTGCATGTTTTTTCTGTAAAACTAGCAGAAGAACCGGAGGGGCTATCAGTGGCTTGTTTGGCCCTGTGCCCATTCTTGAATAATCACTATGGCCATAGGGAGGCTGTACTTTCATTAGCCAGACCTGAAGCATGTGCTTCTCCTGGGCCAAACCTACCCAAACTACTTAAACTGAGTGTAGAAAAATGATGACTCTCAAGGGAAGATAGAAATTGGAATAGATGATGGAGAAGCAGGACCATCAATGTCCACTGGAGTCCCTTGCTTCCCATGGTGCTCAGTAGACATGTATTGGTGATAATGATGGGTGAGAGTAGGTCTAACACCCTTTACACTGAGATACTCAGGCCAATGCTTCCCTGCTTCCCTTATACACAGTGCTGTGACCTTAGGGTGGAGTGTTGGGCAATTTGAAGGTTTTTATGGGCACTATAGGAGAAGGAAATAGCAACCCACTCCAGTATTCTTGCCTGGAGAATCCCGTGGACAGAGGAGCCTGGTGGGCTGCCATCTATGGGGTCGCACAGAGTCGGACACAACTGAAACGGCTTAGCAGCAGCAGCAGCAGCAGCGTGGATACTATGCTTTTGTATTTTCCTACATTTGTGCCTTTGCTTACGTCATCTCTTTCACTTGAAATGGCCTTCTTACTCATTCTCACTATTTGGAATGCTGTTGCCCAATTTGGAAGATCCAAATTTTGGTCATTTCAGCCAATGGTAAACTAATTTCTTCTTCGGGTTTTTATAGCCTTGCTGCTCAAATTGCAGTCCAAGTACTGCAACATCAGCATCACCTGGGGACTTGTCAGCAATGACACAGAGTCCTGGTCCCCACCTCAGACCTGTCTTATCAGAATCTGCAGTTTATACCTAAGTATTCACAGTAGCACTATTTACAGTATCCAAGACATGGAAGCAAACTAAAAGTCCATCAACAGAGGAAGGGATAAAGAAGATGTGATACACACACACACACACACACACACACACACACACGCACACACTGGAATACTACTTAGTCATAAAAGAAGAATAAAATGTCATTTGCAGCACCATGGATGGACCTAGAGATTCTCATACTAAGTGAAGTAAGTCAGAGAAAGACAAATATCACATGATATCACTTACATGTGGAACATAAAAAAATGATACAAATGAACTTATTTACAAAACAGAAACAGACTCACAGGCATAGAAAACAAAAACTTATGGTTATCAAAGGGGAAAAGGGGAGGAGGGATGCATTAGGAGTTTGGGATTAACATACACACACAACTATATATAAAATAGATAACCAACAAGGACCTACTGCATAGTACAAGGAACTACATTCAATACCTTGTAATAACCTACAATGGAAATGAATATATATATTCTTTATATATTCTTCCCAGGTGGCGCTAGTGGAAAAGAACACTTCTTTCGATGTAGGAGACATGAGAGACACAGGTTCGATCCCTGGGTTGGGAAGATCCACTGGAGGAGGCCATAGCAACTCATTCCAGTATTCTTGCCTGGAGAATCCCATGGACAGATGAATCTGGCAGGCTCCAGTCTGTAGGGTCACAAAGAGTTGGACATGACTGAAGCAACTTTGCATGCATGCACGTGTGCGCACACACACACACACACACATACATATATATATATATATATATATATGATTGCCAGAATCTGAAATTTAGCATGATTCCCAAGTGGTCTGTAGGCACGTTAAAGTTTGAGCATCCCACCCCCCCAGAAGTGCTCCTTAGAGTGTGGTCCAGTGAATCTGGAGATCCCCAAAATTCTTCCAGGGGGGTCTGAGAAGTCAAAACGTTTTCCATACTAACACCAAAACTGTACTTTTCTTTTTCACTCCCCTTCTCCCATGAGCGTATGGGGGAGTTTTCCAGAAGTTCTGTGACCTGAGAGGATGGAATTTCTCTGATGGGTGTTGAAATATGTACTTATGGGTTCTTGTGTTTTAAAGACTTGTTTTAACTTATGGACAAATATAAATAGACACAAGCACTTTATAATATTTAAGTATAAAAAGGGAGCCTGAGACCAGAGAGTTTGAAAAGTTCATGCAGCTCTTGGTGTTTCTGTCTCTGGTCTTGCTGTCTCTTTGTAAGAGGATTTATCTCTGCATCTCCAGCTTCTGGTACTGAGCTCAGCTCACTGCTGGCACTGAGTTAGTGAGTGTCCTGTGAGGTGACTGTAACTCTTTGTCTTTGGGGCAAGGAGTGGGGCCTGAAGTTACTCTCTGGGCATCTGGCTCTGTAGATTTCCTTTGTTAGAGACTATAAATATTTACTAGAAACTTTGAAAATTAGGAAGCCATTTTGAGTAACTAAATACATTTTTTTCCCTAATACCCCTTGCCACCCCTGCACACTCCCCTCGCCCCCCCACCCCCCGCAGCATCATTCTTTCATTTACAGTGGCAATTTCCACTCTTTAGCTCACACTGTCTCACTCTCCATAATACAAGAGGAATTCTCGCTCCCATTTAAAAAAAAGCAACACAGACTTAAGAGAAGGCGTATGACTTTCCAATATCACAGAGCAAGCCAGTATCATCCAGGACTTGGATCTCAAATGCCCAGACCAGACTCCTTGTCAGGAGATCACAGGTCTGGGGCAGTCCATAAATGAGCCCAGTGGTGTCCTGGATGCTTTGCTATCATCGACAGCCGAAACACCACAGGGTGGCGGAGCTGGCCGCACACTTAGGCGCCAGGAACAGGATGCATGTGATGAGGATGTGGGCATCTCTGCAAGGGCCAAGGCTCACAGCCCTCTGGAGCTCTGTTCATCCATTCATCGCTTTCCACATGACCCCTCTTGGGCTGGGATCTGTACTTGGGGGAATCTCAGTTTTTTCTTCAGGAATATGAAGGAATTTGTACTCATATTATCCTGACTGTTTATATGTGGAAATTGAGGCTTCGAGAGTAACTCACCCAAAGTCACAGTGGCTAAGTGGCAGATCTGGCTTCTTAAGACCTGTCTTTCTGCTTGTGCCAAGTCCCTCTGGCCCTCTTTCCTGGCTTGACTTTGCAGAGGAGCTGGATTTATGATTCCCCACGGTACTTGTTGGTCAGTCTGATCTGATCATTGAGAAGGCTTGTTCTAGGACTTTTGGGATCAAAACCCATTCAGGCTGGACTGAGGTTTCTCCCCCCTCACTCCCTCACTCCCATCCTTCTTCCCTTTCCTCCCTCCTTCTCTCTTTCTTTCTTTCTTTTCTTTCTCGCTCCTCCTCCTCTCTCCCCTCCCCCACTCCTTGAAGGCTTTTGGGATCCTAGAAAGTGCTTTATAAGAGGATGAACTTTTCTTCTCAAGTTAAAAGCCTTGCTGTTCTGGTGCAGAAGTGTCCTGTAAAGAAGCCAGCAACCCCACCTCCCCACGCCTGCCGTGAAATGGGGAGGAGCCTGGTGCTCCGAGGATCTCGGTGAAGCGCAACTTCACAGCCCTGCCTCCCAGAGTACTTGGAATATCACTTTCGGAATCCACTGGGCCGTTTCTATGCTCCGCCCCATCCAAGGTACACCGTCCATTATCCAGAGTTAGGGACCCAGGTGGGGGGCCAGGGAGCTATGGAGAAACCAGCTCATTGAAATCCGGATAATCCCTAAACCTCATTTTCTCTATTGCATATGACTGCCTCTCTGCCCTGCCCCCTTTTACGGGATCGCCAAGAAGCCAGTGGACCGCTTTGCCTGGCACTCCTTTTATCTTCCTGGCCCGAGGGGGCCATGGGCTAATGATCAGTGAAATCAGGAAAGACCAAGAGGCCCAGCTAATCCACAAATTGGATCAACCGCCCCTGAATAATCAAGAGTTACTGGCACAAAAGTTGGTTTCTCCCTTTGATCATCAGCAGGCTTGAAGCACACCTACATTTTCTTCCTGTGGGAGTCCTCTGGGGAATTAAAGGCTGCTTCTGTTTGGCCAAAGAAAATTCAGATATAGGACTAAAAGCATCCAGGGTCCCAGTGTCTCAGGGAGACCGTTTAATATGACAGTGAGGAGAGGATTGGAATTCTAAAGAGGTGGTGTAAATTCCCTAGGTTTGATGGGCCAGTTCCAGTGGGTGTGGTTCCTTCTCCACCAGGAGGAGAGGGAGTTTAATCACATGTAAACCTCAGCGTGCTCTGTCTAACCTTACAGATCTTAGTAACAAGGATACAGTGAGGCTGGCACTAATAACTAAGGGATCTGAGTTAATAACTGCTCTAAGAATATCTCATGTACAGAAACCGTAATTTGAGGAAAAAAGAAGATAGGAAGTCATCATTTGTATTACAAGATGATTCCTTTTATCTTAACTAATGCTTTTTTCTCAAGTTCTTTAAAATAGCAAGCATATCAGTGGTTTTCAAGTGATTTAATTGACAAAAACTACACTTAATCATGAGTTGTCATGAATGAGTTCATGTAAACATGCCCCTGTGTTATTAACTTTTGGGGGCTTCCCAGGTGGCGCTAGTGGCAAAGAATCTGCCTGTCAATGCAGGAGATACAAGAGACAAAGTTTCGATCCCTGGGTCAGGAAGATCCCCTGGAGGAGGAAACAGCAACCCACTCTAGTATTCTTGCTTGGGAAATCCCATGGACAAAGGAGTCTGGTGGGCTATAGTCTATAGTGTCACAAAGAGTCAAACATGACTGAGGTGACTTAGCATACACAGCACATAGTTGATTTACAATATTGTGTTAGTTTCAGGTGTAAGGCAAAGTGATTTGGTTACACATATTAATATATATATATGTATCAATGTATATCTGTATTCTTTTTTGGATTCTTTTCCATTATAATTTATTTCAAGATATTAAGTATAGTTTCCTGTGCTGTGCAGTAAATACTTGTTCCTTACCTCTTTTATACACAGTAGAGTGCATCTGTTAATCCCATACTCCCAATTTATCCCTCCCTTCCCATTTGGAGACCATAAGATTATTTTCTATATCTATGAGTCTATTTCTGTTTTGTGAATAAGTTAATTTGTGCTTTTCTTTAGATTCTGTATATAAGTGGTATCATATGATATTTGTCTGACCTACTTTACTTAGTATGCTAATCTCTAAATTCATCCATGTTGCTTCAAATGGCACTATTCATTCTTTTTCACGGTTGAGTAGTATTCCATTGTGTATATGTATCATATCTTCCTTATCCATTCATTTGTGGATGGATGCTTAGGTTGTTTCATAGTCTCGGCTCTTGTAAATAGTGTGTTTCTAATTTTTAATGATCATTAAGCAGAATCTACCTACATTTAATCTTGGCCAAAAAGCTGAATGTAACAGATACCCCTTTCTCAGACTGGGAAGCTTCCGTGAACTGTGAGTTTATGATGGTGGGTCTCAGAGCAAAGGGAAGCTGAGAATTTTGTTGGGTTTTCAATTCTCTGAGAACTTTGAGAGAAAGAAACATTCCCTTTGCAATGGCATGGACCCTGAACTCTATCTGGAGTTAAATAGACATGGGATTGAATTCTGCCTCTGCTATTAGTGGGCAATGTTATTTATTGTCTCTGACCCTCAATTTCCACCATTGAGTCCACATCTTGGTTTAAACACTCCAGTATTTTCCTATCTCACCCAGAATAACATCTGAAGTTCCTTCTATAGACCCTCATAGTGGGTCTACTTTTTGACCTCTTGCTCATCAAGCTCTAACAGCTCAGACAAACCAAGCTCACTTCTGCCTCGGGACATTTGCACATGCTCTTTCTGGTCCTGGGAAACTATTCCCCAGGTCTGCAAGCTCGCACTCACACCTCATTCAGGCACTTGGTTAAATATTATGTCCTCAGAGAAGTCCTTCCTGGTTACACATCTTCAAGTTCCTCCCTCTCTGACCCTTTTGCTGGCTTGATTTTACTTCGAGTACTTAGTATTGCCTGATACATACAATATCTATTCATCTTTTGACTAGTTTGTTGTCTGTCTGTACTGATAAAAATAAAAGGCGATGCAGGCAGGAGCCTTGTCTTATTTTCCCCTGTTTTCCACTGCCTAGGACTTTGCCTGCATGTGGTCTAGATACTCAGCAGTCACAGAACAAATGACCTTGGAAATGGTGATTATAAGATCTACCTTGCAGGTGTTGTCAGGATTAAGAATGATGTAGATAAAGCCTGGGACAGAGCAAACAAGTGCAAAATGTTACTACTGTTTATTAACATTATTAGCACAAACCTAGTAACTCTAAGTTCTTTGTAAATATTTGCTGAATCCTCAAAGGGCCTGAAGGAGCTTTAATGGACAGCGAGTCATGCCTTGTAATGAACACACCTCAGGAACCTGTATTTCTGAGGACCGTGTCAAACCACCTGTCAAAGATCCAGGGTTGTTGGATTTTGTGCTTTTTCAAGAGAAACTGTAAATTCAAAGTTTTATGTAAAATCATCATATATCATCATATTTTAAAATGATAGTTGCTTACACCTGAAACTAATGCAACAGTGTAAATTAACTGTTGCTGCTGCTAAGTCGCTTCAGTCATGTCCAACTCTGTGCGACCCCATAGACGGTATCCCACTAGGCTCCTCTGTCCCTGGGATTCTCCAGGCAAGAGTACTGGAGTGGGTTGCCATTTCCTTCTCCAATGCATGCATACATGCTAAGTTGCTTCGGTTGTGTCTGACTCTGTGCGACCCCATGGACAGCAGCCCACCAGGCTCCCTTGACCATGGGATTCTCCAGGCAAGAGTAGTGGAGTGGGTTGCCATTTCCTTCTCCAGTAAATCAACTATATTTCTATAAAAATTTAAAAAACACAAAGGCTAAAAAGTAATTAAAAAATAAAATAAACTGTGTTGAGAGTCCCCGAGGTTACCCCCACATTTGGAGACTCATTGGAGGGACTCAGGGGACTTGGTGTATTGTCATGCTCACAGTAAGTTTTCCTGAAGTCAGTTTGTAGGAGACGCAGACAGATGATAAGGTGAAAAGACACGGGTGGAACCCAGGCTCCTTCTGCTCTGGCTTCCTTCTGCTTGCTCCCTCCCACGAGACGTCACACAGAGCACACTCTTCCCCAGCAACAACATGCAGTCATGTGCTTGTGATGCTTCTGTGAAGAAAAGCCCACTAAGGACCCAGGGCCCAAGTTTTTCCTGGGAGCTGGTCACTCTGCTGAGCATGTACTAAAATTCCAGATTCCTGGGAGAGAGCAAATGTCCCATTTAAACCATGTTGTTTCCCCGTCTAAGTACAGCAAGCCACTCTTTTCAGTTGGGATATATTGTCTATCCAAGTAAGGAACCAGTCAAGTCCCCAGATGCCTGTCAAAGGCCTTTCTAAGTATTTCAGACCTGCTATGTCAACTTCTTAAACAATTACTAAGTAAAAATGCTAAGCTTTTGATGATGGAACATTCCAAACACACATGCACACACACAAAAACCATATAATAAACCTCCGTGTACCCTTCACCCAGCTGCACCAGTTAACTCATACCTGTGTTGACTCATCTGTGTCTTCACGCTCTTCCCATTGTACCTCAAATTATTTTGAAGCAAATCGCAGACATTGTGTTCCATCTGGAAGACATCAATAGGTATCTCTATGTGATAAGAACTTTTCAAAAATGATCTGGAATGAAAGCTGCCAGCTTGCAACCTGCCCCCTCACTCCTTGTCAGGAATTGTTTCCAAATGCTGATGCTCAGTTGACTGGCTGCTGTGTCAGACCCTCCCCCTGCCAACATCACTACCATGAGGACTTGAGCCTGTGGGGAGGGTAAGAGAGCAAATTCATGGAGCCCTTGAGCCCCAGGTGATCAGGGCCATGGAACCTGGCACTGAATTCTAACAGGGTATCTGTTTTGCCGAAATGACTCCAGTGGCTGTTGCATATGTGACATGAGCTTCTTTGTCCTGATTGTCAGACTAAGAGCTGGACCTGCTCTTAGTCTAGTTGTCCTCAGGGAGACACAGACTGGGTGACTTAAGCAACAGAAATTTATTCAGAGTTTGAAGGCTGGAAGGCCAAGATCAAGGTTTTGGAAGTTTTTTTTTTTTCTTCTTCTTCTTCTTTTTTTTTCCCCTGTGAGGTATCTGTCCTTGGCTTGCAGATGGCCTCGTTCTCCCTGTGGCTTCCCATGGTTTTATGTCTCTGTGTGTGTCTGTGTCCAAATCTCCTCTTTTTATAAGGATGCCAGTCATACTGGATTAGGGCCCACCCATGTGACTTCATTTTACTTTAATTATCTCTTTTAAGGCTTTCTATCCAAATAACAGTCACATTCTGAGGCACTGGAGGTTAGGGTGATAACATATGAATTTTTTGGGGGGAGTTCCACTGGGTCTTCATTGCTGTGCACAGGCTTTCTCTAGTTGTGGCAAGTGGGGAGCTACTCTTTGTTGTGGTTTGAGGGTTTCTCATTGCTGAGGCTTCTGTGGTTGTTGCTTCCGAGGCTGTAGGCAAGCAGGCTTCAGCAGTTGCAGCACACAGGTTCAATAGTTGCAGCTCAGAATTTGGGCTCAGTGGTTGTGGCGCATGGGCTTAGTTGCTCAGTGGAAGGTGGAATTCTCCTGGACCAGGGATTGATCCTGTGTCCCCTGCATTGGAAGGCAGATTCTTGTCCACTGTACCACCAGGGAATTCCCAGCAACATGCGAATTTTAAAGAGACACAGTTCAGCTCATAATGCCACCCTCTTCTCCCAAATTGTAGATTAGACAGCTGAATCTTAGAGAAGTTCAGAAACCTTCCTAAGATGACTGGCCACAAAGTGTCTAGGCTTCAATTTCACACCCAAATTTATGGGTTTCAGAGGTCTTTTTCTATCAGACCCCTCAGTATTTGTCCCCTGTAGGGACAAAGCTGGGTGTTCTTCTGAGTCCAGTGACCCATGATTCTGAGTCTTTCCATGTCAGACAGGGGTTAGGAAGTGTCTTGGATTGGGTTCCCAAGAAGCAGACCCTGAGATGAGCATTTGTGTATTAGTAATAAAGAAGGCTGAGCACTGAAGAACTGATGCTTTTGAACTGTGGTTTTGGAGAAGACTCTTGAGAGTCCCTTGGACTGTAAGGAGATCAGAGCAGTAAATCCTAAAGGAAATCAGTCCTAAATATTCATTGGAAGAACTGATGCTGACGCTGAGGCTCCAATACTTTGGCCACCTGATGTAAACTACTGACGCATCGGAAAAGACCCTGATGCTGGGAAAGATCAAAGGCAAAAGGAGAAGGGGGTGACAGAGGATGAGATGGTTGGATAGCATCACTGACTCAATGGACAGGAATTTGAGCAACTCTGGGAGATAGTGGAGGACAGAGGAGCCTGGAAGGCTACAGTGCATGGGGTCAAAAAGAATTGGACACGATTTAGCAACTGAACAAGAACAACAACAATTTGTTAAGGTGGTACTCCCAGGAGAATCTGGAAAGGGAAGAATTAAGTAGAATACTGTTGCAGGAAAAGTTCTGTACATGACGGCTGTATCCTGATCCTACTGGAGTGCATTATGCCTCAGAGTCATACCAAAGAGAGGCAAGAGCACTGGGCTTTCATATAACCCATCAGTCATGGACTCAGGGCTACCCCAGGGTGGAAAATACTTCCAGCTCGCTGGGTATTCAGTCAACGTGGCTCTGGTCCCTGGGATAGTTCCTAACAGTATAGGCTGTTTGAGAAGCACACTGAGGCTCAGAGGAAGGGTGCAAAGAGAAAGAGCTGAAGGTGATCTGGGCAGAGCACTGACAGTGTCCACCACAAAAAGAGAGAAGCTTCTTGGGTTATCACAGCAGAGGGGAGAGTTAATGCAAACATGACTTGGGTCAGACATGGGGTAATTTTGCTCTTACTCTATCAGTGTTCAGCTTCTTTGTAGTATTTCCAAGCGGTATACAGGCAGTCTTAAAGAAACAGAGTGAGGGACTTTCCTGGTGGTACAGTGGATAAGAATCTGCCTGTCAATGCCGGGGACATAGGTTTGATCCCCGGTCCAGGAGGACGCCATGTGCCACAGAACAACTAAGCCTATGTGCTGTGACTACTGAGCCCATGCAAGTTGAAACTACTGAAGCCCATGTACCTAGTGGCTGTGCTCCACAACGAGAGAAGCCACCACAATGGGAAGTCTGCTTACTGCAAGCAGAGAGTAGCCCCTGTGCAGCAGCAAAGACCCAGTGTGGCCAAAAATAAAAAAGTAATTTTTCAAAAGGAAACGGAGTGAGGAATTTCAGATTTCTTGGCTGGCTGGACTCTTCAAAGGAGCTCTAGACTGAGAGTTCTGGGTCTAGTGCTGGCTGTCACTCCAGTGGTGGGTGTGACCCTGAGCAAGTCACATTATACCTCCTATCTGAACAGTCAGTATAAAAGCTCACCTCTTCTTTTTTAGGCACATACTGAGGGCAAGATGATGTCACAAGTGGAAGAATGTTCTGAGAAGTAAAAAGGATAAAATAAGACAAAGTGATATTTTAATAATATGACAACTGTGCTGTGAAGGGAAATGTACAATCACATGTACTTATGTTCTCAATGAACCTTCTCAGTAGTGTTATCAGTAGCAGCACTCCTAAGCCCCACAGTCAGTGTTGGAGAACTCCAGCTGACTGGGACTTTGATGAGGCCCCTTCTCTCTGGAAGATCTAGATTGGGGCTTGGATGGTTTTCCTTACACATCCTGTCTGGAGTTAGCCAAACTGCAAGATTATGGATGGAGTCCTCCAGATGGCAAGTCTGCCCAAGACTTGTGACTCAATTGCAAGGATCCAACTTACAAATTTAGAAGGAAAAGTCCACACAAGACCACCATCACTTCTGACACCAACTGCAAGCTCAGTGAAAAGTGGAAATGTTAGTCGTTGAGTTGTGTCTGACTCTGGGACCTCAGGAACAGGGTCATCAACAGCCGAGAGGCTAGGCATGCTGCTACTGATAACGCTACTGAGAATGTTCATTGAGATCACAAGTACCTGCATTTGTACATTTCCCTTCACAGCACAGTTGTCATATTCTTAAAATATCACTTTGTTTTATTTTATCTTTTTTACTTCTCAGAACATTCTTCCACTTGTGACATCATCTTGCCCTCAGTATGTGCCTAGGAAAGAAGAGATGGGCCTTTTATACTGACTGTTCAGATGGGAGGTATAATGTGACTTGCTCAGGGTCACACCCACCACTGGAGTGACAGCCAGCACTAGACCCAGAACTCTCAGCCCAGGGTTCCTTTGAAGATTCCAGACTGCAGACTCAGGAGTTTCCCAAAGCCATCTTATATATGTTTCACTAGAGAGACTCACAGAACTCACAGAGCCTATTATACTCATGAAATGTTAGTTGTTCAGTCATGTTGGACTCTTTTCGACCCTATGGACTGTAACCCACCAGGCTCCTCTGCTTGTGGAATTGTCCAAGCAAGAATACTAGAGAGGGTAGCCATTTCCTTCTCCAGGGGATCTTCTCAACCCAGGGATTGAACCCATGTCTCTTACATCTCTTGCATTGGCAGGCGGGTTCTTTACCATAAGTGGAAACTGGGAAGCCTTTTGAAGCTAGTAGGGAATACCAAATTTTGTTTTGATTCTTGTCTTAATTAGTTGGGGCTACCATAACAAAGTACCATAGACTGGGAGGTTTATAAACAATTTATTTCTCTCTGGAGGCTGGAAGTGCAAGATCCAATGCCAGCATGGTCACATTCTAGGGGAAGCTCTTTTGGGCTGTGGACTGCTGATTTCCAGTTGTGTCATCTCATGGCAGAGAGTGGAGAGAGGAGGCAAACTCTCTTGTGTCTCTTGCAAGGCCTCCACCCTCAGAATTTCACTTAATCCTAGTTACTTCCCAAAGGCCCCACCTCCTAATACCATCACTTCACAGGGTAGGATTTCAGCATGTGAATTTTGGGGAGATACATTCAGTCTATAACATTACTTGTTAGATAACAAATTATTGGTTTCAGTAAGCTCATCTTATTATTAAAATAGAAAATACTTGGTAAATTTGGGGCTTCCTTGAAGGCTCAGCAGGTAAAGAATCTGCCTGCAAGGCAGGAGACATAAGAGATGCAGGTTTGATCCCTGGGTCAGGAAGATCCCCTGGGAAAGGTAACAGCAACCCCAGCATACACACAGTAAGAGAGATTAATGACCATAGGTATATATATAGAGAGAATATGACCGGGGACATTCAGAAGCCAAGCAGGAAAGCTAAAGAACAAAGAACACGACTTGTGCTAGAGAAAGATGCCCAACTCCATTTACCTAGGCACTGAGGGGGTGCAAGAGCCTTGCGTTCAAGACTAACATACAGGCAACCCAATGATACCCATAGCAGAGTAACTGGGATGTTCAGCATCAGGAAGCCTTATTTGGAGAGGGAGGTGGCATGATGTATGCTGGTTGGAGTACACACCATGGGGAGGCATGTTGTAATTAGGGACACCAAATATCTCTGGATTAAAATCCTGCAGGGAAGATACAGATGCAGGATGTTGCCTACCACTTCCTGCACAAATGTTCCTCCATTTCTGTCATGGAGTTAAGAACATGGGTAACAAGTTAATAAAAGCCAAGTGAGAATCAAGATTTAATAATAGGGGCCTATGGTATGGCTTTAGAGAGGTCAAGGATTGCTAGAGATCGTCTAGCCCACTGCTTTCCAAGCTCTGTTTTGTGGGATCCTAGGGGTCCCATAGAGCTGCCTTAAGGCTTACATGGCTGAGCAGAGAAGAATTTCAGGCTTCCTTCATAGCCCAGGGATCCTTTCAACCAGAGGAGCTCTGCTGTTATTTGCTGTTTTGTTTATTCTTCTTGGCATTGCTTTCTTTTGAATAAAGAAACTAAATACAACTAAATGAACAGTTTGGTAAGCTCTGATCTCCAAAATCACTATGGATGGTGACTGCAGCCATGAAATTAAAAGACGCTTGCTATTTGGTAGGACTGCTATAACAAACCAATACAACATATTAAAAAGCAGAGACATCACTTTGAGGACAAAGGTCCATGTAATCAAAGCCATGATTTTTCCACTAGTCATGTATGGATGTGAGAATTGGATCATAAAGAAGGCCGAGAACCAAAGAATTGATGCTTTCGAATTGTGGTGTTGGAGAAGACTCTTGAGAGTCCCTTGGACTGCAAGGAGATCAAACCAGTCAATTTCCTAAAGGAAATCAGTCCTGAATATTCTTTGGAAGGACTGATGCTAATGCTGAAGCTCCAATACTTTGGCCACCTGATGTGAAGAGTCAACTCATTGGAAAAGATCCTGTTGCTGGGAAAGAGTAAAGGCAAAAGAAGAAGAAGGTGGCAGAGGATGAAATGGTTGGATAGCATAACTGACTCAACGGACATGAGTTTGAACAAACTCCAGGAGACAGTGAAGGACAGGGAAGACTGGCATGCTACAGTCCATGGGGTCACAAAGAGTCGGGCACGACTTAGCAACTGAACAATAAATGATCTTATTGAAGCCCTTCCTGTTGGAAATAGGCACAATAAGGCACAGGGGAAGGATCTCACCTGAATCATTCAGCTCCTGCTGCCTGAGGCTGCAGGGAACACAGGTGTGATGCAGCTCTGGCTGCAGTTCTGTGAGACCTTGGTTCCACCACAGAATGACCCAGAGAGGGTGCTGCTCAGGAAGGACCCCTGGCCTGAATATGCTTGTGAGTCACTGCATCCTGGTACCCAAATGGTAAATATCCTACACTTTTGCCTCCTGGAGAAATAGTCATGAAATTCTTTATGACTGTCTTCCTGTGGGGACAGGACATTTAACAGAGATTTCCAGGCAACACAGAAACCCAAACTCACTCAGTAAAGAATTCTCTCAGGTACCACAATCCATCTTCCTGGAATGCTGGGTTGACAGTGAAAATGGCCACCAAAGGACCTGAGATAATGGTGGAGCTGACAAGCTTTGGGGACTTAAAGAAGGAATGCTCCTGCCCGAGTGATGAGGGTCCTGAGACCATGGATGCGTGGTGGTGGTTGGTTAGGTTGTGGATCATGTTCCACAGTGACTGTTGCTGAAAGTAAACAGGGGGAAAAATTAAGAGACCAGGACTCAAGCCTGGCTTGTCTCTTGCTAACTTCACACTCTGCAACAAGTGTCTTAACCTCTGAGCCAAGACAGCGAACTCTACAAGGCAAGGACTGAATTTTATCTGCATCAGGGAGCACAGTGCCCAGAACTCTGAGTATTCAAGGTGCCAAAGAAGCCAGGTTTAGGGGTGCTCTTGGGCCACTGCTTACTGTAGGTATAATTCCCTGCTCTTCCTCTTGGAGAAGTGTCTCTCCCAATCACTAGTACTGTTGCTTCATCCTTTCCTCAGTAACTACACTTCTCTCTTCTCATGCGAAAGTGAAAGTGTTAGTTGCTTAGCTGTGTCTGACCCTTTGTGATGCCGTGGACTGTAGCCCACCAGGTTCCTCTGTCCATGTAATTCTCCAGGCAAAAATACTGGGGTGGATTGCCATTTCCTTTTCCAGAGGATCTTCCTGACCCAGGGTTTGAACCATTGCAGGCTGATTCTTTATTGTCTGAGCTACCAGGGAAGCCCTCTTCTCAGCCCTTCATTCAAAACACACCTCCTCTCTCACCTTCTCTCCACTGAGGTTGTGATTGCTTTGGGAATGAGAGAAGCCTGGGGTATGGGAGGCAAGAAGAGGGCTGTGAGGGTTTCCTCCAGTTAAGGGGATGCTGGTGGAAGAACATGGTGGGTGGTCTGCTCGGTGTGTTCTGCATGCTCACTGGTAGGTTGTGGCTGAATGAAGGTGCCACACAGGCACTCAACCAACACATCCACTGATGTACTAGGCACTCTAGGGCAAGGGACAGAAAAGTGTTACATACCTTCTCCTAGTATTTGAGGCACATTTTACTCCTCTAGTAAAATGCACTAGTTATTGTTGTTTAGTCGCTCAGTTGTATCTGACTCCTTGTGACCCCATGGACTGCAGCACGCCAGGCTTCCCTGTCCTTCACTGTCTCCCAGAGTTTGCTCAAACTCATGTCCATTGAGTCGATGATGCCATCCAACCATCTCATCCTCTGTTGCCCTCCTCTCCTCCTGCCCTCAATCTTTCCCAGCATCAGAGTCTTTTCCAATGAGTTGGCTCTTTGCAAGACTCTCAAGGGTCTTCTCCAGCACCACAGTTTGAAAGCATCAAGTCTTTGGCGCTCGGCCTTCTTAATGGTCCAACTTTCCCATCTGTACATGACTGCTGGAAAAACCATAGCTTTGACTATATGGACCTTTGTTGGCAAAGTGATGTCTCTACTTTTTAGTATGCTCTCTAGTTTTGTTATACCTTTTCTTCTGAGGAGCAAGCATCTTTTAATTTCATGACTGCAGTCACCACCCACGGTGACCTTGGAGCCCAGAGGAGCTCTCAGTCATAGAAAGCAACAGCATAAGAGGTGCTGGTGGCATAGAACAGGTAATTAGCAACACAGAGGATCCGCGAATGAAGAATCTGGGACAGAAGATACTGGCAGTACCTCCCAGGCAGTGTCACCCTGGAAGAGGAGAGCATCCTCTCCTTGGTTAGATTGGAAGTTACTGCAACTTCCAAGGGGTGTATGTACAGTCTAGCTGGTTGTTCACTGCGTGTAGTATCCAGCTGAGAGGATAATGAAGGTGGCGGTTCAGCTCATAATGCTTTCCCAGAGCTGTGCTCTGTGCACACTAGTGGGGATGAAGAGATGCAATGTAGGCTTCCCAGACACTGGCTGTCAGCCACACTCCTTACCCAATCTGGTGCAACCTTGGGAGGCAGACCAGTCTCTAAGCCTTTTATCCTCCCACCCCCACC
Organism: Giraffa tippelskirchi; assembly: GCF_054371585.1. Classification (NCBI taxonomy): domain Eukaryota; kingdom Metazoa; phylum Chordata; class Mammalia; order Artiodactyla; family Giraffidae; genus Giraffa; species Giraffa tippelskirchi. The sequence goes on from NC_137277.1 coordinate 129,854,219, forward strand.
CCAACTCCTGGGCATATCTTAGGGGCCACACATAAGATGGCTGTCAAATATTTTGGGGTCAGGAATCCTTTTGAGAATCTGATGAAAGCTATGGACTTTTTCCTTCAAAAAAAGTACATTCACACATAAGCTTGGATGAAATGTCAGCACATTTATTCACCTGAAGTCCATCAGTTGAGCCTTCTCCAGTGACCCTCCTGATGGGTTCAAAATGCCTACAGTAGAATGATCATCTTGGCCTCGTGCTCTGCCCTGTGAAGGAGAAATGAGCTCCTGACTAGCGAATGACACCCACTGATCTACCTTTCTCCTTGAGTGGAGCTACTTCTTCCAAAGGCTGGAAGACCTCTTCCTTCTTTCACACCGGGTAGTTTGAGGCAGCAATTCTGAGTGTGAGTGTCTCTTCTGCAGTTCCAGACTCTTCCTCTGGCCAGCTGGTCTTCAAAACTCAGAGGGTAGATGTAGGGTGAGCAGGGAGGTTGAACATAGATGTAGAATCACTTATATAGTCACTTTATGGGTTGAGGGTATAGTTATGAGGAGCAGATAGGCATGGTGTTGTCAGTGTCAGCTCCTGCAAAGCTATGGGTTACCATTAAACAAAATAAATAAAAACAGAAAAAGGTCACACATAGACCAATGCTGAGAACATGACATAATTAGTCTAAATCGGTGCACTGAGGCTGGACAAGGGGCAGGGTCTAGGTCATGGAGACCAGCCCCTAAGGACATATAAGGGAATATGGCCTGGAAACCAACTGAAGAGCCATATGTAAACCGGGCTGTGCTGTGATAGATTTGCCTATTCTTTTTTCTTTTTCACTTATTTATTTGTTTGTTTTCACATAGGCCATTGTGATCATATGTAGCGGAATGATTGGAGAAAGAAGATTGAAGTTAGGAAGCATTCATAGTAGGTTCTAAGCTAATGCAGTGACATTAACAACATAAGGAGGGAAACACACTGAGACCTAAACAAGGAATTATTGGCAGGGTTTTGAGCTTTGTCATTGATTGGATGTGAGAAGTCAAGAGGAGGACTGACTCCTTTTTTTTTTGAGTTGCTCTTTGAGTTTTTATTCACTATCCTAGCAGGATAGTTTTTATTCACTTATCCTAACAAATAAATGTTCTAGTTTCATGTAAACAATATTGAAGAAAAAGATCTTGTTTCTCTAGGGAGCAGAGAAAGTATAAACTTCTGAATTTTCACTTTTAATATGACCTGAGTTAGAGGAATTCAGCCACCTGCAGATCTCTCCTAAAAGGAGCTTAAGACTTCCTGGGTAACAGGGAACCCTGAGGAAGAACTAGAGCTTCTTGCTCTACATAAGCTCCAGGATTTTGCGGTGAGTTGTACTTCTTTTACTGCTCTAAAGAGCTTGGGGGGAAAAAAGCCTAGAGTCTTTGAATTCCAGGCCAAGGATCCAGATACAGGCTGTCTGCTCCCAGTTAAATCTTCCTTGGGTGTCTGTCCTAGCCAGAGCCAGCACTGTCTGCCCTGGAAAGAAGCCCAGTCTCTAAGGTTGTCCAGAGGCCCCCGGAGGCCTTTCAAGTCTGGGTCTGGGAAGTTGGGATGAAGATAGAAACACTACTATCAGAGGCCCAGGCTAAGGACAGGGTGGGTATGTGGTGCCAACCATGGATGGACAGGAAGGTGACTATGCAGCTTCAAGACCCTGTCACACAAAGGACCCTTCAATAGACCTGCCTCCCAGAAGTTGCCTGGCAAAGGCAATGATGTCTTCATGACATCTTAGCCAACTTGGCCACCACTGAGAGTCAAGCCCAAGCTTGAAGGGGTAGATTTTATGTCACCAACTGTGTTAGGAAAATAGTAAGGGAAGCCAGATTAATCTTAATTGATAACATTTATTGAACACTAACTTCATGTCTGACACTGTGCTAAGAGCTCAACAAATATAATTATATTTAATTCTCATGAGAATGCTTTCTATCTTATTGCCATTTTACAGATGGGAAAACTGAGGCTCAGAAAATGGTTACTTACTCAAGATCATGAAGATTATACATGGTTGTGGTGAGTTCAAAATGTTTCCAATTGGTTAGGCTAAGGGAATTTCCCCAAATTCTCTTTCTTAGATATTTTGGGTTAAAGTGGGTCATGAGAAAGATTCTTGTGGGAGACTTAGTGGGTAGAAGGGAAGAAGCAGCTCTTTGGTAACTCACACACTCTGTCACTGACCCGCTCGTTCACTTTGTTGGTGTGAGGTACTTGTTGGCCCAGCAACCACTTGAACTTCCCTTGAATCTTCAGTTTCCAGAGGCCTGGGCAAGTGTGTGTTTAGGTTTGTCACAAAGGATTCCAGCTTCCGAGAGACACCTACACCCTAGGATTGGATGAAAAGTATTACTAGAACTAACATGGGCTTTCGTCTGTCCTATACTTGTGGGATGTGCCTTATTGTTCTTGTCAACTGAAGAAAAGGCACTATGTGAAAGTTGTGAGGTTTTTCTTTTTTTCTTTCCTTTAATGTGAGTTAAGTTTTACTTGGGGCAAAATGAAAACTATAGCCTGGGAGACAGCCTCTCAGATGGCTCTGAGGAGCTGCTCTGAAGAGGTGTGGGGAAGGTCAGTGTATATGTGATTTTGGTGAAGGGGAGTATGTGCAATCAAGCACACATTTAGGTGGAAGGTTGCTGCTCGTCATGAGAGCAGATGGTGCCACTAATGATTTTGTGCTTTTCTAGACATGAGGAGATGCAAGAAATTGAGCTGATAAAATCTTCTGAAAATAACTATTTGAAGGCCTGTTCTGCCAGTTTTTCCCAGAGCACACAGCACCTCATTCCTGATCTCTACCCTGAACTCCTCTCAGGGAGTAATGAGAATCAACAACTACAACGGCTTCATCCTTGTAGAGGAAGATGGCAAGTGACAATTTTTAGTTGGCACTCTTCATCTTCCCTTCCCAACTGCCTACCCTGCAGACTTTAAGCACCGGGGTCAGATGCAAAGGCACATCCTACCTAGAGACAACGATTATGTAAGGTCAACTCTCTATTAAAAAAAGTCTTTACATAAATATATGGGGATGCATATACATATAGGGACAAGCATATTATGCGCGCACACACACACACACACACATATATATCTCCTTTCCTTCTGTAAACTCTGTGTGTGTGTGCTTAGTCACTCAGCTATGTCCAACTCTTTGTGACCCTATGGACTATAGCCTGCCAGGCTTCTCTGTCCATGGGATTTTTCAGGCAAGAAAACTGGAGTGCCTTGCTGTTTTCTCCTCTAGGAGATCTTTCCAATCCAGAGATGAAACCCAAGTCTCCTGTGTCTCCTGCATTGCAGGTGGATTCTTTACCCACTGAGCCATTGGGAAGCCTATATATGTATATAGGCTATATGGACATGAGTTTGAGCAAACTCAGGGAGATTGTGAAGGCCAGAGAGGTCAGATGTGCTGCAGTTCATGGAGTCACAAGGAGTGGGACACAACTTAGCAACTGAACAGCAACAATAAACACACACACACACACACACACACACACACCCTAATGAATTACATTGGAAAGATAGACAGTTGGAAAGATAAGTTCCATTTTGGTCAGGCTGAAACTGAGGCACCCATGGGATGTTTGGGTGGGCGAGCCATGGCCTGCCAGAGTCCCTGACAAGCCTCATGTGCAGTGGATGATCAGAGAAGGAGAAATCAATGTGGGCTGGCTGGAATTGGAAACATGTTTTATAGTGGCAAGACTTGATTTAAGTCTCAAAGGCTAGTAGGAGCGGTTCAAAGGATGGAAAGGGGGTGGGCATTATGGATGGGGAAACAGCCTGAGAAAGACCCGCAGCAGCAATGGGCAGGGTCTGAGGTGATCAGCCTGAATGGTCTAGGAGTGGAGTATTGATTATATGGCCATTGTGATCTGTTCAGGTTTGTGAATTATATCTCCCCAAGGATGTGGTAGGCTCTGGGCATTGTGTATTGTAAGTTTCTAGTTTAATTGAATTCAACTTTCCTTCGACATTTTGTGAGCTCCTACTATATGGCAACATTTTGCTGGATATAAATATGAATAAAACACAAACTGTATCCTGGAAAAAATTGTTTTCAAGTTAGAAATATTCAACATACTTTTGTTAAATTGGATTGAATGGAAATCTTGGACCAATAACAGGGCTGACTCTGGATTCCTGATTCCATTTTGGGTTAATTGTGTGCATGAAATGATGAGACTCAGGTCAAGCTATCTACCCACTCATAACTCCATCTGTTCACCCAAAGCTAATTGATCTATTTACCTAACCCTATTCCTGTATCTCTGTCTATCAGTCATCTATTATTTCTTCTTTTCTTAAATGGGAGTGGGGGACAGGATTAGAGCAGTTTACAAAATTAGCCATATATAAATGTTAGTCGCTCAGTCATGTCCGACTCTTTGTGACCCAATGGACTGTAGACCGCCAGGCTCCTCTGTCCATGGACTTCTCCAGGCAAGAATACTGGAGTGGGTTGCTGTTCCCTTCTCCAAGGGATCTTCCCAATGCAGGGATCAAACCCGGGTCTCCTGTATTGCAGGCAGATTTTTATCATCTAACCATCAAGGAAACCCCTGCTCATTAAAAGATAAAAGCAGATAAAAAGAAAAGAGAAACAGATGTGGGCAAACAAAAGGATGGAATCAGTTATTGAAGTTGAGGACTGAATTCAGTGCCAGGTTAATAGAAACGAAGGCAAAAAGAAGAAAAATGAAAGAGATGCATGCCTGGTTATCCAGTCGGTAATATCTGAAGAGAGAAAAAATACAAACTGGGAGAAAAAGACTTTATCTGGCATTGTGTGGAAGGAGGATTTATTGTGTCAAGGCTGCGTAAGATGCCAGGTAGTACAACAGACCCTGTTTTCCATTGCAATTCTACAAAGGCAGGGAAACACTCCTCAAATGTTTCTCCTGTCGACCCTCTATAAAAGCTAAGGGCATAACACTAAATCTTATTTCAGTACAGTCTTTTCTGTGGGAAACTAAGATAATAACGTCCAGCCACACAACATTTTGATGATGGGACTCAGGGCAGGGATTGAGCCATGAAGACTGAGAAGAAGGGCTAGTGAGCAGGCTGCGAGGCTCTGCCTTTCAAATTGTGTTGTCTCCAAAGAGCCTTTGGCTCAAGGACTTGTAGTCACCATATCAGAAAGGTCTCTTCATTTCTAAAATGCATGGTCGTCAACTCTGGTCTTGCTCTGTTTCAGAGGTAAGAGAGCTGGACCACAGGCTTGCTGTCCTTCCTCTCCCAAAGCTAGGAGCGGATACACTGTTGCCGAGAGGCACTGCCCCTTAAAAGAATTCGCACTCCCATACCCTTCCACTGCTACTGCTGCTGCTGCTGCTAAGTCGCTTCAGTCGTGTCCGACTCTGTGCGACCCCATAGACGGCAGCCCACCAGGCTCCGCCGTCCCTGGGATTCTCCAGGCAAGAATACTGGAGTGGGTTGCCATTTCCTTCTCCAGTGCATGAAAGGGAAAAGTGAAAGTGAAGTCGCTCAGTCGTGTCCGACTCTTAGCGACCCTATAGACTGTAGCCTACCAGGCTCCTCCGTCCATGGGATTTTCCAGGCAAGAGTACTGGAGTGGGGTGCCATTGCCTTCTCCGACCCTTCCTCTAGTTGTAGAAAAACGTGGAGGCCCTTGGAGAGTGGTGCTTGGAGACGCAGTGGGCAGGGCTGACACATTTCCCCGCTCCCAGTGGCTTGTTGGCAGGGGCTGATTCAGGGCACAGCCAAGTACCAGGTGGGCATCTTCCTCGTTTTAGTCAGCATCTCCACTGTGTCCAGTGTGCTGGTCTATTAGCTGTGCTGGTCCCCCAAACCATTACCCATTCAGGGAAAACCCTTGGGATGTCAAGGTCATTCTGAAATCAAACCCTGAGGTTAGCCCTGAGGGCCAGCTGGAGTGGTAAATGGTGAAGCAAGTGCCCCAGGAAGAATGTCATTTAGTCCGTGGTTCCACGAAGATTCATTGAGCACCTGTTAGGTCAGGCATGTAGAGGGGCTCCAAGAAGGGGAATTGGGAGGAGAAGGAACAAAAAATTTGCAAAAGAAACAAAAGAGATTGCCCTGGGCTTTCAAGATTATTCAAAGGGGTCTAGAGAAAGACTAGATACCATCCAAAATGGCACAACCCAACAGGAACACTCCCTAATGACAAGGGCACAGCCATGTGCCTCAGTGTATGCGTGGCTTTGGACAGATCTTAGAACCATTTGATTTCAGGTTTGTTGTCTTTATAAAGTAGGAAAAGCAATACATCTGCAGCTTTACTGAACTGAGGTCAGGGAACAAGGAAGACCATGGCATCAGAGTGCATCAAGAAAGTTGAAAAGGGCCACTTGAAGATGCAAGCTGGTGTTAGCATGAGCATAATAATTATTGATTTAAAATAGTACTTGTACATTAAATTGCTTTGGTCTCCTAGTCAATAATGCCAGGCTTACTGTGGAAGTCTCTCCGAATGACAGGAGCATTACCTACCCTTCCCTCTCAACTGGCTCCATCAGACAATCCCTGCTTCCCATCCTACTTCATGCCTCTCTAGACTTTGTTTGTCTGTCCCTGATGTTGAGGCCTGCCCAGACAAGTCATCCCACCCCTTGCCGGCCTTCTTGCCAGGTGGTTGCTACTCCTGCATATATTAGAGGTTGGGCTCCTTCCCTCCCATGCCCTTATCCAGGGATACTGCCCAACCCTCCTCTTCAATTTATTATAAAGATAGTCCCTTTACACTCAACACTAAAGTTAATATATCATAATGATATATTAATAATATAGCATAATAGACAATAATATATATGCCACTTTTATACTGTATCTATCTATCTATCTTTATATATATACACACACACATACTATGTATGCTTGGTTTCCCAGGTGGTGCTAATGGTAAAGAATCCACTTGCCAATGCAAGAGACACAAGAGACATGGGTTCGATCACTGGGTCAGGAAGATCCCCTGGAGAAGGAAATGATAACCCATCCAGTATTATTGCTGGAAAATCCCATGGACAGAGGATCCTGGTGGGCTACAGTCCATGAGGCCACAAAGAGTCAGACATGACTGAGCGAATGAGCACACACCCTATGTATGCTATATACATGCCAGTATATGTATTAATATTATATATAATAATACTATGCCATTTATTACAATATAATTTCTTATACAATTTTCACCCCAAACCACTAAAGTAAGTATTTATTAGTATTACCTTCATTTTGCAGATGAGAAAACTGAGAGTCAGAGTGGTCTGAGTAATTTGCCCAATGCTATTCATCAAGTAAATTATGAAGCCATGATCCTGACTTGGAGATTTCTCCTTTAGCCATTGCTCTTTACTGCTTTCTCACTGATTTTCATAATTCTGTAATCATAGACTATGTACTTCTGCAGTAATATTTTTGCATTAGTGTTACTGCTGTCTGATGGTGAGATGCTTGGAGTAAGGTGTGTGGAGTGTGTACGTGGTGTGCATACACTGACTTCTCAAGCTGATTATCTGTAATTTTTTTGAAGACAGGAACCAAGTCTCATGACATTAAATTGGAGATTCCTTGAAGGCCGCAAGTGCACCATTGAACTGGATATGTGAGTAGACAGTACAAATCAAACAACGTAAAGTAACCTGCTGGAGTAACCACGGTAATATTCACTGATGACCCTGACCCTTCAGCTTTCTGTTGTCCTACCCACTGATCCTCTGGGGATTTTTCCAGCTTTTGAAAAGTTTGGCAGTTTGCTCTGTTGGACGCAAATATGAAACATGCAGCATTTAAAAAGTATAGCAAAATATATGTTAGCATCTAATTGAAAAGGTTGTGTATTTTGTGACAAAATAATTGAATGTTGGTTGAAAAAAAAGAGAGTTAGGATGTATGAGTGTGTGTGTGAATGTTGACAGTATCTAAAATTAAGTTTTTTTATCACAGTGATTTTCCAATGCTTTAGTTGAGTTTGATTTTTTTTGTCTTTCTGGGTGAATCCTTGCCTGTCGGTGTATCTTAGCTTTCTCCAATGAAGATGCAGAAGTAACACTTCTTTTCCCTTCTCGTGGTTATTGCATCTGAAAAATTAAAAGCACTTTATAGGCCATAGATATTTTATAGACCATCCCTTCAAGAAATGAATGTTAGAAAGCTCCCTCTTCCCATCCTTGCCAACCAAGGAATAGAGAGCTATGGGTGCACATGCATACTTGTATTTCCTTGCAAATCCTCCTGTGCTTCTCTGCCCCACCCCCACCTTTTCACCCTTGGCCAGATCCAATCCACCTTACTAAAGGCTCAGGGTGCCCTGAAGAGCCTGCCCAGCCTCCTGCTTAGGTTCTGGTTCTCCCCGTTCAGATCTGTCTTTCTTCACTCTTGAGTCAGAGTGCTCTTCTTAAAGAGCAACTCCGTTCATGAGCTTTCCTGCTCCATCACTTTCCTGCTCCCCATTACATGCTGAATAAGGCACAAGCTCCTACTCCAAACACTAAGGTCCTCCCCAGATAAGATCCAAATTTCCTTTTAAGATTCTCTTGTTGACTTTTTTCAGTGATCCAAACCAATTCCTTGACACATTTAACATATATTGGGGGATACTTAATATATGTCAGGTATTGTGCTGGGATCATCACATACAAAAGCTAAAACATGATCTTGACTGGCTTCTAGTTGTTTAGGGTCTGGTGGGACAAATCTGTGACACAGTCTTCTGGTTAATGCCATGGTGGGAGTGTGCCTGGGGTGCTGAGGGGGCACTGGAGAGGGTATTTAACCAGCCCAGAAAAACCAGGGAGGGCTTCCTGGGGGGAAGACATATCAGTTAGCCTTGAAGAAATCATCATTCATGGCCTCCCAAATAGTGCTCTCTGCCTTCCTCTTTATGTATGATTTTTTTATTTGTTTTTCTTTTTTTTAATTGAAGCGTAGTTGATTTACAGTGTGGTGTTACTTTCAGGTGTAAGTCTTTTTTTTTTTCTTTTAGATTGAATGTCCTTGGCTTATCTAAACCCCCTGAAATATGTCCTTCTTTCAAAACTCACTCAAAAGCCACCTCTTCATCCATGAATCATTCTGGATTCCCCAACTTGAACAGACCTTCCTCTTTTGACTCTGGTGGTATTTTGTAAGTTCCCTCTCATGGCTTTTTATCTTGTCTGACTCTTTTTTTGTTAAAGTTATTTGACATTATTACCTCAAACCCTCAATTCTATGTCTGACTCATTATTCTTTCCCTGGCATAGAGCTTTACAGGACTGTCTTGATGATCTGAATTAATTGCTTTGCCTTTACGTCCCCCAAGAAAGGTCCAGGAGTCACCCAGGATGGATTTGAATGAAAGGCAGAGCTAGGCTTCCTGAATTTGTGAATAGTGTGTGTCAGCTCAGAACCTGGGCCTCACAAGGCTGAGGTCATGGATGGCCACTGGGTAGTCCAGTGACCTTGGACTTCTGTTCTGGTCTCAGTCTGAGTTCCAACTTTCAATATCCATTTCCACATATGGGCCCTTAGTTACCAAGCCATCCATCTGTAGGAAAGTGAAGATGCTGGGGAAGTATTTAACAAGGGGTCAGAGGTAGGGGAGAAAGCATCAGGGTCAGGAAACTGGGTTCCAGTGCCACCTTGTCACTTGCAATTGAGTGACCAAGAGCAGCTCATAACACAGTTCTGTGCCTCCGTTTCCTCAGATACAAAAGTTAACACTGGGTTTAGGGATTTTTTTTCCAATTTAAAATTGCAAACCATGATGAAGATCTGATGAAAACAGAGCTGAAATCACTTCATTTTTTTGTGGGGGTAGAGAAGGTGTAAATCCTAATTTGAAAAGTGTCTGCTCCTGTGGTGACATGGCACAGCCCAGATTTCTCCATCCTTTGATCCAAACTGGAAACATCTCAGTTGTTGACGGGAAATAGTGCTGTTTTGCTCAGAAGCTGAGAGAATAGCAATATGAAATACCACATTTTACAGCCTTGATGACTTTCCTGAAAGCTCATCCCTGCCCACTGGTCATCTGACACTGAGAATGGGCTGTAAAGGTCTTCAATTTGATATATCTCAGGCTATTTTACCCAGAAAAGACTTTGTAAGCAGGACAGACATGCATTTTGAAGAGCATTAAAATCTTCTGAAATTGTCATTACCAGTTCTCTGTGGTGCTCCCTTTAATGACATGAGTGGCAGTGACATAAGAAAAAAAAATAACAGCCCAATCTTTGTGTTTTGTAATGAATAATAAAGTATTTTAACCTCTTTAGGGACTTAACACCATATTAATCCTTTAATCCCTAGAAAAACCAATTTTGTTGACATGAAAAGGGGATATTTAACCTCATCCAATTAATTTTCTACCTTGGAGATGCCATGATTATGAAGATTAGATTGAATAGTTTTATTGGAGCTACCATATTTGGTATCAAGTAGCAGCTTTGACACCAAAAAGTAGCATCCAAAAGAAGTGCTATGCCACAATTTTGTTTCAATTTACCCACTTTGAAATACCAGGACTTGGAGGCCTTCACATCCCAGCACAGGCTGTCTGCTCTGAAGTGCTCACATCTGCACCTCCTCAGCTGCCCCACGGCCATTAAACCGGGAGCTTGGCTGACATTCTTGTAATACCAGCTCCCTCTCTCTGTTTGAGCTCCAAATTAGAACTGTTCCTGTGAGGAGGCTGAAATGCTTGCTGCAGAAACAATTCCTAGCAGGAAAAAGTTAGCTAAGTGTGAACTCAATTTGAAATTACCCAGTAAGAGAAGCACACCATTCAAATTGTTCTCAGAACAATGGATTGGAATTGGAGATAGAAGATAAATGGTTGGAGGTTTAATTATTTTTGCATTGGACTTCCATATGCAGACATGGAAAGGCTTTAATTCCATCCCCTCTCTACCCTACCCCCAGTCAGAATTGAATTTACAGGGATGAAAGAAAAGAGATGATAAAAAGTAAGGGCTATGGCAGTGCCACCAATATATGAACGGTGCAGTGAAAACCCCTGGGTTCTTCTGGCTGAAGATGATTCCTTTGAGAATAAAGAATGGAATACAGGAAATGTCAGGGTGACCTCTCACACTGATCCCAGAAGCCACTCTCAGTAGATGTCATTTACCAGCAGCCTGTCACCCAAGCCAGAGGTCAGGAGCACGGATTCTATGTGTTGGCATCCCCTCTGTGTCCTGCTCAGTGCTTGTCATGTGAATAGTACAGTCTAGCACAGGGATTTCTCTCAAGGAGTGACATGGCAGGTACAAGAAACGACACTGATCTTCTTTATGTGGCTTGTGAGGGAGCCCTGGCCCATGGAAGAATGGGAGGGTTTTGAAACAGAGTTTGAGCCTTTGTCCTCCCACCCTCCATCTTGTAGCTTGGGACAGATAGTTTGACTGATTTAAGACTTGGTGATCTCATCTGTTAAATGGGGAGAGTGGTGCCAATCTCTTAGAATTGCTGCAGGTTTACATAAGGGAAAACCCCAGCATGAATGCCAGGGAGACATTAGTTTCCTCTGTCCAACCAACCGTGTGGAAATTAATCTCATTGTTTGATTGACTTTGGTAGAAATAAGAGAAGATTAAGGGAGTGCCAAAAAAAGTTATGACCAACCTAGACAGCACATTAAAAAGCAGACATTACTTTGTCAACATAGTCAAAGCTATGGTTTTTCCAGTAGTTATGGATGGATGTGAGAGCTGGACTATAAAGAAAGCTGAGGGCTGAAGACTAGGTGCTTTTGAATTGTGGTGTTGGAGAAGACTCTTGAGAGTCCCTTGGACAGCAAGGAGATCCAACCAGTCCATCCTAAAGGAAATCAGTCCTGAATATCCATTGGAAGGACTGATGCTGAAGCTGAAACTCCAATACTTGGGCCATCTGATATGAAGAATTGACTCATTTGAAAAGACCCTCATGCTGGAAAAGATTGAAGGTGGGAGGAGAAGGGGATGACAGAGGATGAGATGGTTGGATGGCGTCACCAACTCAATGGACATGAGTTTGAGCAAGCTCCGGGAGTTTGTGATGGACAGGGAGGCCTGGCGTGCTGCAGTTCATGGGGTCGCAAAGAGTTGCACACAGCTGCGCAACTAAACTGAAATGAACTGAAGGGAGTGCCGAAGTTACCTAGTTTTACTCATTAATTTTGCATATAAGAAGTTACGTGACATGCTCAAGGTCAGGTGGCTAATTAATTATACAATAGAATGGACCAGAATCATGAATTGTGGCTCCTGCATTAGAGCTGTTTCCATGACTTCATGTAGCTTGATTTGACTGACTGACTCTTGCTTGAGGGGTAGCATTCCTTGTCTAGTTCATTTTAACCCCGATGGCTAAACTCAGCTCCTCTTTCCCTTGATCCATCATCTCACTTGTTAAATCACAAATATTCCTAATTCCTTAAACTCTCCATGTGGGTCCCATGCTGAGGGTGCCTCAATCCTGAAACTGCCATTAAGTCTTCCATTTAGTTTCAGGGAAGATATTGGTTTCCTCTTAGAAGTTGTTCTTTGCCAAACTGTTACCCCTAGTGCCCTAGTCTGGCAACTCAATACCTGCTTTTGACAGTTTCTCAGTCTTGGTTAAGAGCATGACCTTCTTTCAACTTCCAAGCTTCCTACACAGCCAGGCCTGAGCTAGAGACCTGGCATCACTTAACTGCTGGAAGTGAATTCTGAAGATGGGTTTGAGTCCTCAGATGCAGCTCTGAGCTGAGGATGCAGGAACCAGGTCCAGCTTCATGGGATGGTGGTCTTCCTAGACATTTTTGCTTTTAAGTTTCCCAGACCATTTCTAGGACATGAGTGATGAGACTGAAATGGGATTCCCTTAGGGCTGGTACTGCAGACAAGGAGCAAGTTCAAAGCAGGGACTTGTGAACACATGGTTCAGTCAAGGGCTGTAGTCATCCACCCCTACTTCATTTCCTGGAAGAGTACTGTATTTGTTCCTGCCAAAGAGCAACCTCTGAGCTTGTCTTCTGTCTTCCTGAAGCTCTTCAATTTTCAGCAATGGTGACATTTTAGAGGAATCATTAGTTCAAATCGAAGTTTCCAGAAAGATTCTGGCAACGGGCAATTCTGCAGGGACTCAGGGAAAAGGAAGTCTACTGAATTCTACTGATGGCTCTACTTCAATTCTACTCAATTCTACTGAAAGTCACAGGGAAAGGAAAAGAACATTTAGCACCAAAGACATCAAATAGGAGGGCAGTCCACATACCATGGGCCAGTTGATTCTTTTCCTGACTTTATTCATTCATTCAGCAAATATTTGACTGTGCACTGTTTCTCTACTAGACACTAAGGATAGTGCAGGGAACAAATCAGAAGTGCAACCTGCTTTTATGGAGCCTCTGTTGTCCTTTCCTTTTCCAGATGTATCAGGTAGAGCCTCAAGGTTACACAGTGACAAATTTCCTTACTATTTGCAAAACACTTTATAACTTAACTGTGAATAAGCAGCCTTGTTGACAAGCTCATGAATATATTCTAATTCTCAGTTTATTGTAGAAGAAACTATCTGGTGAGATTAAATGCCTTGCCTTGAATTATAAGGAATATGTAATATTCCTTATGGATATTCATAAGAATATTCATAAGGATATTCATCCTTATTCCTTATGTAATACTATATGTAATAGTTGGTTCTCAGATCTCATCTTTCAAGAGTAAGTTTGCCCTAAACTAGACAATTAGTCCAACAGCCTCTAGCATGTGATAAGAATAGAGTTGACATGTTGGTTCCTCACTAGCAATCCCAGGAGAGTTCCATAGCTCAGCAAAGACCTTCTTGTAAGCTCACGTGCTCCTGTTGCATATGGCAGGAGCAATTCCCATCCTTGGCCTTTCCAAGTAAGCATAACTTTTTAACAAGACCCTCTCTGGCCACTGCATCATCTTCTCAGGGCAATTAAAGCTTGCAGTGTCTCATTACAAAATTGGCTAACACAAAGCCAGGTCATACAGTGGGCTGATTTTTAGATGCCAATGTTATTTGAAATGGAAGTTGATTTTAACTCTGTGTTTCAAAGGGGTTGATGTGATTTATTTGCTGGGGACGCTCCAACCCTTGAATGCCTGCCCCCTTGATGTATTTGAGGAGGACTTGAACTCCGCTCCTTGGTTGATTCCCATCAAACCAGGGGATGCCTGGTCTTTAACTCTGGTGTAGAGAATCCTGAAGGTTGAAATAGGTGCAGACTGTTACTTAAGGACTGAGCTGCTCTTAAATGTGTCACCCTTGATGCCTTGATGTGATTAGACTGCCTCCACTCCCTACAAGACACACAGATACACAGAGTCAGGATCTACTGTCCCTATAAGAAAAAAGATCCAGAGGCACTGCCCAAGGGAACAAGACTCATCTGACCTGGATATTTTCAGGGTCCCCCAGTTGGTTATGCTGCTCTTCCTCAGCTGACTGTGGAAGGACCACGCTCTAACAACCATGGCTTTTGAGCCATGCTGCATCGTCAGCCCCACGGGTAGCATGAGGCATGCTTTGCCCACATGAGGAAGAATTCTAGCCCTTAAGGGCCTCCTTTGGCTGGGCTTGTCTGCTTTCTTGCTCCCTGGGTCTTGAGAGGAAGGGAGACAGCTTTCAGGCTTGTTTATATTTTACTCCATCTCTGTGATGATCTATCTAGTTGGAGGACAAAGAACCTGCTTTGCAGACTCCTAGAACAAGAAGAAGAGTCTTACAGAAGACATACCAGGTCTGGGGGACCTGCTAAACTATTTTCTGAGGCACAGTGAACTTTCCTACCTCTGCCCACATGCAGTTTAGAAACAGGAGAAAGATCTGTTGTTGTTCAGTCACTCAGTCTTGTCCAACTTTTTGTGACCCCATGGACTGCAGCATGTCAGGCTTCACTATATCCCAGAATTTGCTCAGACTTATGTCCGTTCAGTTGGTGATGCTATCCAACCGTCTCATCCTCAGTCGTTTCCTTCTCTTCCTGCCCTCAATCTTTCCTAGCATCAGGGTCTTTTCCAATGAGCTGGCTCTTCACATCAGGTGGCCATAGTATTGGAGCTTCAGCTTCAGCATCAGTCCTTCCAATGAATATTCAGTGTTGATTTCCTTCAGGATTGACTGGTTTGATCACCTTGCTTTCCAAGGGACTCTCAAGAGTCTTCTCCAGTACCACAGTTCAAAAACATCAATTCTTTGGCACTCAGCCTTCTTTATGGCCCAGTTCTCACATCCGTACATGACTACTGGAAAAACCACAGCTTTGATTATATGGACAGAGAAAGATCTAAGACTTAGCTAAAAAGCATCTTGAGCAAAGAAGCAAACAGAGGCTAGGCTGTGGGTCTTTAAACAAGGAATTACACAGAATTTATTCTCCTTCAGTTCCCATGTTCATTTGTAAATGTGCCACATTATCCTATAAACTTTTCCTCTTTGGAGTTTCCATCTGAGACTAGTATCCAGAGTGACTTTGAGGCAAATTCTCCCCTACCCATCACCACATGGGGTTCCTTGCTGTGCATCTTCCTTCAGAATCTGCCTCCTCCCATTCCCAGAACCAAGCCATGTAACTGCAGTGGGACTAGACTCCCCCAGAAAGACTCCAGGGAAGCCACACAGCTGGTGTGAAAAATCCAAAAGGCCAAAAAGGAAAATCTATTTGTAATTCCTCATCTGCTCCTGACCCTTAGCTGGAGATCAGTTCCTGAGCCTCATATGGTTAAAAATTATAATTATAATGCCCGTGGTTAAATTTCCTCTCCACCATCCCTTTCTCTCCTTCCCATTCTGCCCACTTAGGGTAGAATTTAAGATATAAAAGGCTGAGAGCTATCTGTAAAACAGGAGACCCAGGTTCAAGCCCTGGATCAGGAAGATTCCCTAGAAAGGGAATGGCTTCCCACTCCATTATTCTTGCCTGGAGAATGCCATGGACAGAGGAGCGTGGAGGGGCTACAGTCCATGGTATTGCAAAGGGTGGGACACAGTTGAGTGACTAACACCTTTTTTTTTCTTTTAAGATGTAAAAGACTGAGGATAGGCTGTAGGCATGAGACCAGCACAGGCTGGAGGCTTTGGGATTAGTCTGGGAGGAGTGTGGAGGTACTCAGCCTTGAAAGAACTGGACCAGTTGAATAGGAGGCAATGGGCCATCCTCAGGCTGGTTCTCCCGGCCTTGACCCAGTACCAGATAAGGGCTTTGGAGGACCGACCATGTCTATCATTTGCTGATTAAATCTCCCTAAATACACCCTCACATTGCAGATTATCAGCACTCACCCCTGCTTGCTCTGTCAATAACCCATCAATTAAGGGCTGCTAATAGCATGCATTGACACAACAGATTAACCAGGCATTGGCCCAGTGGTGGGCTCTTCTAGTCAATGGTTGTAGGATTATCAACCCTGCCATTGACATTTATTTCATTCTTCCCTCTCCAGTCCCTTGTGAGATGTGAGAGAGCTCCATTCAAACCCAAAGATACAAAAAACAAAAGAGTAACCTCAGCATGAGGGCCTGATAAAGCAATTCAGATCAAGGAAAATCAGAAGCAGCCATTGCTGTCCTCTTTCTCACCACTGCCTTCTAGCTTCTTTGTGCTAACATGCCCTTTGTGGAGAGTTTAGCTCAGAGGACAGGCACATCAGAGCCCTCCAACCTTTATGCTGGAGGGACGCAGGTAGCATGGCAGGTGGCTATCTACCACATCCTAGTCTCCCAGGTGTCACACTGTGTTCTCCCTGTCTGGAGAGTAAACATGTGACTGCAGACAGGAAACAAAGGTTTGCATTAATCTGTGTTTTGGAGAACAGGGGACACTTGCTTGTCAAGGGGGATAGTCGAGAGCCCATCTGGTCTTTTCCTCTTGGTCCTTTCCTCTTTAGGGGCAGTTCTGGCATTGTAGGATTGTGATGATTTCAGCAGAATGGCCAGTCCACAGCCTTGGCTGATGGAAGTGAAGTTGCTCAGTCGTGTCCAACTCTTTGCAACCCCATTGACTGCCTGCCAGACTCCTTCATCCATGGAATTTTCCAGGCAGGTATACTGGAGTGGGTTGTCATTTCCTTCTCCAACGCTGATGGGAGGAGGAGCAAATCTAGTGCCCAAGACTGATGTTGGAACCAGGGCTCTGTGATGATGCCATCCAGGGAGCCAGCCCCACTCAAGGCAGAAAGGGTAGGCACTCCGCATGCCTAATTTTGGGTGCCTAAGGATGGGGTGGGAAGGAAACAGAGTGAGAGCTTTGGGATGAAGTAAATGGAGACAAGAGGCTTTAGCCTCAGGGAACAAGAGGCTAAAGGGGACAGAGGACAGCAAGGGCCAGAGGGGCTTCAGTGCCCACCTGCTGCAGTTCCTAATCCTGACCATATAGTGCATGCTATTGAGTGCATATTCCATCTGACAGGTGAAGTGGGAGGGGCAAGGATGCCCCCTTCCACAGAGTCACTATATTAATAATAACTGTATTAGTTTGCTGGGGCTGCCATGGCAAATGCCGCAGACTGGAGTGGGGGATGTGGCTTCTATTACAGACATGTATTTCTCACAGTTCTGTAGGCTGAAAGTCTAAGATCAAGGTGTCAGCAGGACTGGTTCCTTTTGAGGCCTCTGTCCCTGGCTTGTGGATGGCTGCCTTCTGGCTGGGTCCTTACACTGTCTTTTCTTAATATGCACGAACCCCCTAGTCTGTCCAAATTTCCTTTACTTATCATTCAGATTGGATTAGGACCCACCCTAATGGCCTCATTTCAGTGTAATCACCAAATCAACCCTGAATACTCATTGGGAGTACTGAAGCTGAAGCAAAAGCTCCAGTACTTTGGCTACCTGATATGAAGAGCTGACTCATTGGAAAAGACCCTGATGCTGGGAAATATTGAAGGCAGGAGAAGGGGATGACAGAGGATAAGATGGTTGGATGACATCACTGACTCAATGGACATGAACTTGAACAAACTGCAGGAGATAGTGAAGGACAGAGAGGCCTGACATGCTGCAATCCATGGGGTCACAAAGAATTGGACATGACTTGGTGACTGACAATAACAACTGCTTCATAAGCCCTGTCTCCAAATACAGTCATATTGGGGTTTAGGACTTCAATATATGAAGTTGGAGGAGGGGGCCTAATTTAGGCTGTAATAGGCTCTGAGGGTAGCTCTATTGTGAGCTGGGAGAATTTAGGCCTCAAAGTATGGCCAAGATGGCAAGTATTTTTCCAGGGGCAGATGCTGTATCCAATAAGAAACTCATTTTATTCAAGAGGTGAAAAAAAAGTTTCATTAGATTTATGTTCTGAAAGCATACTTTAAAGAGACTCACTTTCTTAGATACCAACTATCCTGACATTTCCAATAGTTGCTACCAGGCTGTTAGTGGTGAGGAGGCCACTTCTAGGAAGGTCTGCCCGGCCCAATGGAGCAAACTGGACCCTTCTATATGAGAAACAGCATCTATGTTTGCATGATCTGCTCCCAATTCATCACTCCCTCCCTGTTGCATAATGACATAACCAGGCCCAAGGCCACTAGGCTTGGTGGGGCCTCCCAGTGAAGTTTGTGGAATATACTTCCTGTCCAATTGACAGGGGTTTGGCCATGACTGGCCAAGTGACAGTCTGGAGCAGCAGGGATGATGCTGCAGACCCCTCATGCAGCTGGCCCTGCTATGAGCCTGTGGTCTGCTGAGAGAAGAACATGGTTCCACAGTAGAGACATGTAGGCCATATTTGCATCTGACCAGCAGCCTGAAGCAGGACCCCATCCAGCTGATCTTTCTCTCATGTGAGAGAAAAATAAACATGTGCTATTGTAAGCCATTGAGATTTTGCAGTTGTTCATTACTGATAGTGATGATAGGAACTAGCCCTGCCCTAGAAGCCTGAGCTCTTCCTGGAAGGTTGATCCACTCTCTCAGCTTCTTGCATTTGGGGATCACTTCCCTTCTCCACTGGCTGTTACCACAGCTGCTCTCCCCTGTGGCTTCCAGGCTGGTCCAGTTCCCCCTCCCCCTATGCAGCAAGAAGAGAAGCTTGGTGTTTATCACTGAATCCACTTGTGATCCCTTGTGAGAAAAGTATCTTGCTGTTAAGTGAGTTTGAAAACCACCGTCCAGTTTAATCATCCTGACACTGGGACCTAGAGACATGCCTGGTAATAGTGGTTGAGCCACAACTGAAAATCCCAGTCTCAGCCCCTCACACTTCCTACCCAGTTGTCCTGGTCAAAAAGCACTTGAAAAGATGCTCAACATCACTAATTATTAGAGAAATGTAAATCAAAACTATAATGAAGTATTGTCTCACATGAGTCAGAATGGTTATCATTAAAAAATCTATAAATGATAAATGCTGGAAAAGGTATGGTGAAAAAGAAACCCTCCTATACTGTTGGTGGGAATGTGAATTGGTGCAGTCACTATAAAGAACAGTACAGAGTTTCCTTTAAAAACTAAAAATAGAACTAACATTATATGATCCAGCAGTCCTACTCCTGGGAATATAACTGGAAAAAACCGTAATTTGAAAAGATATATGCATCCCAATGTCCATTGCAGCACTATTTTTTTTTAATTAGTTTATTTTCTATTTTTTAACTTTACAATATTGTATTTGTTTTGCCATACATTGACATGAATCCTCCATGGGTGTACATGTTTTCCCCTTCCAGAACCCCACTTCCACCTCCCTCCCCATCCCACCCCTCCAGGTCATTCCGGTGCACCAGCCCCGAGCACCCTGTATCATGCATTGAACCTGGACTGGCGATTCATTTCACATCTGATAATTTACATGCCTCCATGCTATTCTCCCATATCATCCCGCCCTCACCCTCTCCCATATAGAGTCCATAATACTGTTCTATTTATCTGTGTCTCTTTTGATGTCTCGCATACAGGGTTATCTTTACCAATTGACTAAATACCATATATATGTTAGTATACTGTATTGGTGTTTTTCTTTCTGGCTTACTTCACTCTGTATAATAGGCTCCAGTTTCATCCACCTCATTAGAACTGATTCGAATGTATTCTTTTTAATGGCTGAGTAATATTCCATTGTGTATATGTACCACAGCTTCCTTATCCGTTCATCTGCTCATGGGCATCTAGGTTGCTTCCATGTCCTGGCTATTATAAACAGTGCTGCGATGAACATTGAGGTACACGTGTCTCTTTCAAGTCTGGTTTCCTCAGTGTGTATGCCCAGCAGTGGGATTGCTAGGTCATATGGCAGTTCTATTTCCAGTTTTTTGAGGAATCTCCACACTGTTCTCCACAGTGGCTGTACTAGTTTGCATTCCCACCAACAGTGTAAGAGGGTTCCCTTTTCTCCACACCCTCTCCAGCATTTATTGCTTGCAGTCTTTTGGATAGCAGCCATTCTGATGGGCGTGAAATGGTACCTCATTGTGGTTTTGATTTGCATTTCTCTAATAATGAGTGATGTTGAGCATCTTTTCATGTGTTTGTTAGCCATCTGTATGTCTTCTTTGGAGAAGTGTCTGGTTAGTTCTTTGGCCCACTTTTTGATTGGGTCGTTTATTTTTCTGGAATTGAGCTGCAGAAGTTGCTTGTATATTTTTGAGATTAATTGTTTGTCTGTTGCTTCATTTGCTATTATTTTCTCCCATTCCGAGGGCTGTCTTTTCACCTTGCTTATAGTTTCCTTTGTTGTCACTGCAACACTATTTAAAATAGCCAGGACATGAAAGCAACCTAAATATCCATTGATGGATGAATGAATAAAGAAGATGCGGTTCATATATACACTGGGATTTTACTCAGCCATAAAAAAGAATGAAATAATGCCATTTGCAGTGACACAGATGGATCTAGAGATTGTCATGCTGAATGAAGTAAGTCAGACGGAGAAAGACAAATATCACATGATATTGCTTATATGTGTAATCTTAAAAAAGGGTACAAAACAGAGCTAGTCACAGATATAGAAAGCAAACTTACTGTTAACAAAGGGGAAAGGAGAGGAGGGATAAATTGGGAGATTGGGATTAACAGAAACACACTGCTATATATAAAATAGATAACTAACAAAGACCTACTGTATAGCACAGGGAACTCTACTCAATACTCTGTAATGATGTATATGGGAAAAGAATCTTAAAAAGGGTGAACATATGTACATGTATAGCTGATTCACTTTGCTCTACAGCAGAAACTAACAAACTATTATAAATCAGCTATATTCCAATAAAAATTAATTAGAAGAATGAAAATCACTTTTGAATTTTAGAATTGGACCCTCATAATTCTTGGTATGGGCTTCCTAGGTGGCTCAGTGGTGAAGAGTCTGCCTGCAGTGCAGGAGATATGGGTTTGATCCTTCGGTTGGGAAGATCCCCTGGAGAAAGAATAGGCTACCCACTCCAGTATTCTCAGGCTTCCTTGGTGGCTCAGATGGTAAAGAATCAGCCTGCAATGCGGGAGACCTGGGTTCTATCCCTGGTTTGGGAAGATCCCCTGGAGGAGGGCATGGAAACCCACTCCAGTAATCTTGCCTGGAGAATCCTCATGGACAGAAGAGCTTGGCAGGCTACAGTCCATGAGGTCACAAGAGTCGAAAAAAAATGTGTAGTAATATTCATTCATATCATATTATACTACTACACATTTTTTTGTGTGCATGTGCAATTTTTTCTCTTATTTGCCCAGGAGAGGAACTACTGGTTCATAAGGTATGTGAATATTCAATTTTACAAGACAATGCCAGCTCCCTCTCCCACCTACAGTGTTCCAGAGAGCTTCTTCATCCACCCTCTGCAGTTTCAGCTTTCTTGTGTCTGTCAATTGTGGTATTGATTTGTATCTCCATGGTTGTCAATGAGGTTGACTATCTCTTTGGATGTTGATTATCCACTTGTATGTTTTCCTGTGAAATACTTGTGTATTGCCCACTTTCCATTGGATTATTTGTCTTTCTCCTAACATTTTTGTATGTTCTGGACAGCAATCCTTTGCTAGCTAAATATGTTGCAAATATCTTCTCTCATTTGGTGGCTTGTCTTTTCACTTTTTAAAAAGTTTTTTTTTTTTTTTTTTGTAAATGGAAATGTTTTATTTGAATGTGGTCTATGTTTCCTGTTAAATTTTATGATTCTTTGTGCCTTGCTTAAGAAATCCTTCTTCTACTCCCAAGGTCAGGAAGATATTGACCTATCTAAAACTTTAAAATTTCCCTTTTGACATTTAAGTCCTTCAATCATCTGGAGCCAATTTTTGTGAGTGGTGTAGGGTAAGGATTCAATTTCTTTTTTCCACAGTGTGGATGACCACTTTGCCCATTTATTGAATAGTCCCTCCATCCCCTCCTGATCTGTGCTGCCGCTCCATCATATATCAAAGTCCCATATAGTTATGGATCTCTTCCAGGGCTTTGTCTTTGTCCCACTGGTCAGCAAGTCTATCCTCTGCCAATAGCATGCTGTTTTGATTACCCTGGCTTCACAAGAAGTCCTGATATTTGTTATGGTAAGAACCTCCTCTCTCTTATTCTTTTCCTTGTCCTGTTATACTGCTATTTTAGAATAACTTTGTCAAGTTTCATAAAAACTTGGACTTTTGGACTTTTGATTTCAATTCCATTGAATTATTGATCAATTGGGAAAGATTAGACATTTTTGTAGTGTTAAGTCTTTCTAGTCATAAACATAGTATTGCGCTCCATTTATTTAGATCTTCTTTAAGGTCATCTTGCTATAAAGTTTGAAAATTTTCTGTGTACAGGTCTTGCACATCTTTGGTTAAAATATTTCTCAGGTGCTTTTAAGGTCTTACTGCTATTAAAGATCTTTTTTAAAAACTAGTTTTCCAAATATCTGTTGCTGTTGTATAGAAATGGGATTAACTTTTGATAGTTGATCTAATATCCAGTTATCTTGCTAATATTTTATTTTATTTCTAATTATTTACCAACAGATTCCTTTATAACATTTTCAAATAGTGGCAATATTTTTCCTACTTTCCAGTATATTTTTATTCAACAATTTTTGAGTTATAAATGTACGTACAATCAAATGCACATATTTTATGTGGATGGTTTTGACAAATGAAGATACCTGTGTAATCACCTCTCTAGTCAAGATAAAGAACATTTCTATCATTCCAGAAAGTTTCTTGCCTATTTGCATCTCACATCCCTTGTTCTTGCCCAAGGCAACTTCTAATCTGATTTCTATAACCATAAATCTTTTCCAGTTCTATAATTTTATATAAAAGGAATAATATCATGTGTACTCTTTTGTGTTTAGCTTTTTCACTCAATATTATATCTGTGAGATTAATTCATGATTCTGTGTATTTGCTACTGGTCCACTTTTATTACTTAGTAGTAATTCATTGAGTGAATATATCACTATTTGTCTACCCATTCATCTGTTCTGTTGTTTCTAATTTGGAGTAGGTATTTTTAAAGATGACTATTTTCAATTTTTGTAGATAAAAACCTGGGAGTGGTCTTTCTGGGTCAGAGAGTACTTTTATGTTTATAGTTTTATAATAATAAAACCAGGGTTCTCCAAAGCAGTTGTGCCATTTTGTACTTCCACCAACAAAGTATGAGTGTTTCAATTATTCCACATCCAACACTTGCTATAGTCAATTTGAAAAAAAAATAAAATAAAAAATAAAAACAATTTTAATGCAGTGTATTATATACAATGGGATTTCTCCAATGGCGCAGTGGTAAAGAATTTGCCTGCAATGCAGGAGATGTATGTTAGATCCCTGGGTTGGGAAGATCCCCTGGAAGAGGAAGCAGCAACCCACTCCAGTATTCTTACCTGAAAAGTCCCATGGATAGAGAAGCTTGGTGGGCCAAGTCTAGAAGTGTCGCTAAGAGACAGATACAATTGAGTACATAGCACTTCTCACGATATACAATGAAACACATCCATTTAGGTGGATAGTTTTGATGAGTTTTCACAGATGTATATACAACCATCTAACCACCACCATAGTAAAGACACAGAGCATCTTCACCATCTGCAAAAGTTAAAAACATATGCCAATCCCTTTCTCCCAGCTCTAAGCAGTTACTATTGTACTTTCTGTCACTACAGTTATTTTCTGGTCGCTATAGCCTTTTATCTTTTTACTTTTAGTCATTCCATTGAATGCAAAATTATACGTAATTATAATTCGTATTTTCCTAATGACTAATGATGCGACCATCTTTTTTTTTTTTTTGTACTTATTGGACATATGTGTATCTTCTTTGGGTGTATCTGTTCAAATATTTTGCCCATTAAAAATGGAATGTTTGGCTTCTTTTTCAGAATATTTTTGACTATTCTAGATCTTTTGTATTTTTGTATAAGTTTTGTGATTAGCTTATCAATTTCTAAAAAATATCCTGCTGGAATTTTTATTTGGATTGTGAATCACTTCAAGGGAATTGACACATTAACAATACTGAGCCTTCTAATCCATGAATATAGCATATTCTCATTTGATTTTTCTCATCAGATTTTATAGATTTTAGTCTAGAGTCTTTTAGTCTTACACACATTTTATACACTTTATTTCTAAAAAGTATATGTTATGCTAGTGTAAACGTTATTATTTTTAAATTTTTATTTTCTAAATGCTTATTGTTGGTACATAGAAATGTAATTGCTTTTCGTGTATTGAATTTATATCCCACAACCTTTCTAAATTAACTTGTTAACTCTATATTTTTCATTGATCCTTTAAGATTTTCTGTGTTGTTAATTATGCCTTCAAATAAAATATTTTACATGTTTCTTCACGATATTAATATCTTTTGGACCCTGTAATATGCTGGCTCTCTGTCTTGTAAAACTATTGAATAGAATTGAAAGTGGGCCCCCTTGACTTGTTCTTGATTTTAAAGGGGGTTGTTCTAATGTTTTCCCATGTAGGATGATGTTTGTTGTACACATACCCTTTCTCAGACCTCCTTTACCTGTGTAATGATGCTTAATTTTATTCTTAATTCCCTGAGATTTTACCAACAATAGGAATTATTATTTTCAATACTTTTCTGGATAAGGGTATGTAAATATGTTTTTACCCCTTTTGGTCTGTTGATGAAATAAATGATAATTTAGATTTTAAAATACTAAGCCAACTTCGCATTTAAGTAATAAATCCAATTTGATCATAATGTACTATTGTTTTTATACAGTGTTGGATTTTGTTTGTTAATTGTTAATCTATTGGGGCATAGATTTTTACTCAACATAACACATGGAACTATCCAAGAGAACATGAGTTGTTTTATAGGTAATGAGTTCATTGTCACTGGAATTATTTAAGCAGAGACTTGAGAACTGCTAGTCAGATTTACTTATTCATTCTCTAAACATTTATTGAAGAGCTCTCATGTGCCTGTCATCTTGCTAGTAAATGGGAATATAAAGATTCACAAGAAGTGACTCCTTTTCTAGGGAGTCCCTGAGTTAGGGTGTTCATGGGCAATGAGAGTCATAAGCTCTAGGTATGATGTGGTTCAAGTTCTCAAAGAATTTACAGCTTGGTTCACAGGAACTGATTAAATACATATAAATATATAACCTACATATTTTTCATGTCATATACCTATATACATGTGCATATATCTGCTTATGCAAAGAAGTGTCAGGATCTGGTTGGAACTGAGAGTCAGGAAAAAAGACGGATTATTAACGAGAATATTGGATTGAAACTCAGAGACCTAGGTTCCAGGATACTACCTATCATTGTGACTTTGAGGAAGGAAATTACCTTCTCTGTGTTTATGCTTTCCTGGTGGCTCAGTGGTAAGGAATCTGTCTGGAAAGCAGGAGACTTGGGTTCAGTCCCTGGGTCGGGAAGATTCCCTGGAGGAGGAAACAGCAACCCACTCCAGTATCCTTGCCTGTGAAATCCCATGGACAGAGGAGCATGCCAGGCTACAGTCCCTGGGGTTTCAAAAGAACCAGACATTACTTAATGACTAAACAATAGCAATCTATAAAAAAAGAACACTGGACAATAATGGCGCATTTCAAACTTCAGCATATATTCATTATTATTTTTTTAATCTCAGCTATAAAGTTCTTTTTCAAGTGAAATTTTATGAAAGAAGCTCAACATGTTAAATGTAAATATGTAAAGAAAAAGAAAGAAAGTTTAGTCACTCAGTCGTGTCCGACTCTTTGCAACCTCACGGACTGTAACCTACCAGGCTTCTCCATCTATGGGATTTTCCAGGCAAGAGTACTGAAGTGGGTTGCCATTTCCTTCTCCAGAGGATCTTCCTGACCCAGGTATCAAACCTGTGTCTCCCACATTGTAGGCAGATGCTTTACCATCTGAGCCACCAGGGAAGTCCTAAATATGTAACAAATACCTATAAAATAGTCTGAATCTCCAACCTGTAGGTACCTCACCATTCATCCACAGCCACCACCCCAGTGATTCCTAAGGACACTAAGCCCAACCTCTATGCTGTGCTATGCTTAGTCACTCAGTCATGTCTGACTCTGTGACCCCATGGACTGTAGCCTACCAGGCTCTTCTGTCTATGGGAATTCTCCAAGAAAGAATACTGGAGGGGGTAACCTATCCTTTCTCCAGGGGAGCTTCCCAACCCAAAAATCAAACCGGAGTCTCCTGCATTGCTGGTGGATTCTTTACCAGCTGAGCTACCTGGGAAGCCCAGTACAACCTCTAGGACTCCTCAAACATAGTTGAAAGCCAGCAAATAAGATGACCTATAAGGTTTGTATGAGTGCTGACATTTTAATTCTATTAATCCATTCTTTTATTCTGTCTAGTCCAGGAAGCCTTCCTGGAAGTAGAGAGTGCTGAGCTGGACTCTGTCAGATAAGATAAACACAGGTCATCTGGCAAACAAAAGCAAGACACTCATTTCCAGCCATAAGATACATAGTATTTGTCTTTGCTCTATAAGTATGTAGCTTCCAGCAGATGGTGGAAGACCCTGTGCTTGGGAATCATATGTGAGTTTTCGTCTCAGCCTTTAACTCATAGTAATTATGTGACTCTCAGTATGTTACTTAACTTCTCTGAGTCTCAGTTTCTTTTTTTTTTGTAAAATAGAGTCACTGATGCCAAGATGGATTTTGTGAGTGTGAGGAAGCTGAGGGGATATATTACTTATAAAATCTCACAGTCAGTTCCAGCGAGTCAAGGGCCCAGAATGTAACAACTAATAACATTTACCAGTTTTTCCTGAGGACTTCCTTGAAGGCTTTTTTCCATCCATTCCCCCTGACATTTCACAATTAGAGAATCTCTTCCAGAATTTCCACAGCCTTTGAAATTCCTGTACTAGCTGTTGTTTGCCCTTTGCCTGTGCCGTATTTGATAAACACACATACTTATACCGTGTGCCTTCTGCCTTAATGTATAAGCATTTCTACATTATTCATCAAAGTATCTTCTCGCAAGATCAGCCATTCTTCGTATACATTCACACAAACAGGCGTTTGAACCCTTTCCAGAAGTAGAAATTGCAGAAGCAGAGGCAGAGGGGTGTTATTGCTTGTAGGCCTTTAAATATTGCCTCACAAAACCACTTTTCATCTTGTTCTTAAAGGGATTAACTTCTGAGCACTGGGGATTAACTGATGTCAGGTTAGAAAAGCAGTCAACACCAGGGTTGACCAGCCTGGCCAGATTAGTGCCCAAATAAAGAATTTACAACCTGTTTTAAGACTGTAACTGTAACTTCTTCCAAAAGTTTTCAGTACCTTGAGAAAGGAAGCATGTTCTCGAGGCCAGGGGCCATTTGGCGCACAGGCAGGCCTTGAGTGAGGAAGAGAAGGCAATAGGAAGGTTGGACCCTCCTGCCCATGGGTGCCCAAAGAAGGAGGCCACATTTGGGTACCACATTCATGGATGGAAAAGAAAGTGGTGAGTCCCCTCCTGTAAAGGAGTTCTGACAAGATGCAAAAGCCACCATCCATAGGAGCATCTCAACAAACCATCCTGGATGGCCCTGGAAGCATTGAGTAGGACCTGATAAACTCTATCATGATGAAACTATGCATATCTCCTGTCCTGCCATCCTAACACTTAACCACACTTTCCATCTTCCAGTTTTGATTTCTTTCTTCTGCATGGCCAGTTTTGAAAACTCCCTTGTCTATAGTGCAATACTTCCTCCTAACCCCCTTTCATGGGTTGCTCTGAGATGGTGACTGGACTTTGGTCAGTGGGCTCCCTGAAGTTACCTTGGCTCCTGTCTCTATATGTTCCAGGGCCATGTTGGGCTTGGCAAAGTTAGATATGAGGTTCAGCATGCAGGTCCTGAAGTCTGACTGGCTGGGCTTGGGTTCCCACAAGTCTAAGCCTTAGTCTCCTTATATATAAAATGAGCTTAATAATAGTACCAACTTCAGACACTGTAAAAGTCTTAAATGAGATAATGCATGCCACATATAATCAAGAAAAGAAAAACTGGGCCATTATCACACACAAGTCACATCAGTTCAGTTCAGTTCAGTTGCTCAATCTTGTCCGACTCTTTGCGACCCCATGGACTGCAGCAAGCCAGGTCTCCCTGTCCATCACCAACTCCCAGAGTTTACTCAAACTCATGTTCATTGAGTCGGTGATGCCATCCAACCATCTCATCCTGTTATCCCATTCTCCTCCAGCCTTCTATTTTTCCCAGCATCAGAGTCTTTTCAAATGAGTCAGTTCTTTGCATCAGGTGGCCAAAGTATTGGAGTTTCAGCTTCAGCATCAGTACTTCCAATAAATATTCAGGTCTGATTTCTTTTAGGATGGACTGGTTGGATCTTCTTGCTGTCCAAGGGACTCTCAAGAGTCTTCTCCAACACCACAGTTCAAAAGCATCTAAAGCATTCAGCTTTCTTTATCGTCCAACTCTTATATCCATACATGACTATTGGAAAAACCACAGCTTTGACTAGATGGACCTTTGCTGGCAAAGTAATGTCTCTGCTTTTTAATATGCTGTCTAGGTTGTTCATAACTTTTTTTCCAAGGAGCAAGAGTCTTTTAATTTCATGGCTACAGTCACCATCTGGAGGGATTTTGGAGCCCAAAAAGATAAAGTTTGGCACTGTTTCCATTGTTTCCCCATCTATTTTCCATGAAGTGATAGGACCAGATGCCATGATCTTAGTTTTTTGCAAGTTGAGTTTTAAGCCAACTTTTTCAACTCTCCTGTTTCATTTTCATCAAGAGGCTCTTTAGTTCTTCTTCACTACCTGCCATAAGGGTGGTGTCATCTGCATATCTGAGGTTATTGATATTTCTCCTGGTAATCTTGATTCCAGCTTGTGCTTCATCCAGCCCAGTGTTTCTCATGATGTACTCTGCATATAAGTTAAATAAGCAGGGTGAAAATATACATCCTTGACATACTCGTTTTCCTCTTTGGAACCAGTCTGTTCCATGTCCAGTTCTAACTGTTGCTTCTTGACCTGTATACAGATTTCTAAGGAGGCAAGTCAGGTAGTCTGGTATTCCCATCTCTTTAAGAATTTCCCACAGTTTGTTGTGATCCACACAGTTAAAGGCTTTGGCATAGTCAATAAAACAGAAGTTGATGTTTTACTGAAACTCCCTTGCTTTTTCGATGGTCCAGCAGATGTTGGCAATTTGATCTCTAGTTTCTCTGCCTTTTCTAAATCCAGCTTGAACATCTGGAAGTTCACAGTTCATGTACTGTTGAAGCCTGTCTTGGGGAATTTTGAGCATTACTTTACTAGCATGTGAGATGAGTGCAAATGTGTGGTAGTTTGAGCATTCTTTGTCATTACCTTTCTTTAGGACTGGAATGAAAACTGAACTTTTCCAGTCCTGTGGCCACTGCTGAGTTTTCCAAATTTGCTGGCATATTGAGTGCAGCGCTTTTACAGCATCATCTTTTAGGATTTGAAATAGCTCAACTGGAATTTCATTACCTACACTAACTGTGTTAACTGATGCTTCCTACAGCCCACTTGACTTTGCATTCCAGTTTGGCCCCAGGTAAATAACAGGGAGGGAACACAGCCCCAACTATCAACAGAAAATTGGATTAAAGATTTACTGAGCATGTCCCCGCCCATCAGAACAAGACCCAGTTTTCCCCCTCAGTCAGTCTCTCCCATCAGGAAGCTTCCATAAGCCTCTTATCCTTCTCCATCAGAGGGAAGACAGACTGAAAATCACAATCACAGAAAGCTAACCAATCTGATTACATGGACCACAGCTTTGTCTAACTCAATGAAACTATGACCCACACTGTGTAGGGCCACCCAAGACAGATGGGTCATGGTGGAAAGTTCTGACAAAACGTGGTCCACTAGAGAAGGCAATGGCAAATCACTTCAATATTCTTGCCTTAAGAACCCCATGAACAGTATGAATAGTATGAAAAGACACCAGGCACATAATAGATACTAAATAAATGCATGTCAAGTATGAAAGTGTTAGTCGCTCAATAATGTCCAACTCTTTGCAACCCATGGATTGAAGCTTGCCAGACTCCTCTGTCCATGGAATTCTCTAGGTAAGAATACTAGAGTGGGTAGCCATTCACTTCTCCAGGAGATCTACCTGACCGAGAGATCAAACCTGGGTCTTCTGCATTGCAGGTGGATTCTTTACTACCTGAGCCACCAGGGAAGCTCACATGTATGCATTAGATGTCCCTGTTATGGACTGAATCATTTCCCTTCAAAAAAGATGTTGAAGTCTGAACTCTGAAGACCTCAGAATGTGACCTTACTTGGAAACAGTCTCATTGTAGATATAATAAGTTAAGATGAGGTCGTATTGGAATAGGGTGAGTCCCTAGTACAATGACTGATGTCTTTATAAAAAGAACACCATGTGAACAGACAGAAACACAGGGAGAAAGGGACATGAAGACAGAAGCAGAGACTGGAGTCATGCACCTGCAGCTAAGGAAGTCAAAGTCTGCCAACAAACCACCAGAAGATAGGAAGAGGCAAGGAAGCCTTCTTCCCTCTAGTCTTCAGAGGGAGCATAGCTCTGCCAACACCTTGGTTTTTAACTTGGGTTTCCAAAGTGGTGTGACATTTAAGTTTCTGTTTTTTCAGGTTACCTAGTGTGTGGTACTCTATTACGGCGGCCCTAGTGAACCAATGGAACCCCCCACCAAGCAACACAGAGAACTTTTCTTACCAAGACCTGCTCCCATGTTTGTTCATTCCATTCTTCTGTCTCTTCTTTGCCTGGCTCCTCTGTAAGGCCCAGAGCCAGACTTGCAGCCGCCATAAAAAGACCACAGTAGGAGCAACAATGCATGATTGTTGGATTGATCTGAACTGAATGGGAACACAGTCACAGAGATTTATATGTCACTGTCCCCGGTATGTCCTAGGTATAGGAGAAGCTGGTGGGTGAGATCTTTTATGAGAGCTGGCCTCTCTTCATCCTCCATCTCACTGCACAGGTGCTCCCCTCCAGAGGCTCTGCTGACATGACTCTTCTACTCCCACTTGGACTTGCCCTTGTAGTCAGTTCTTCACTTGACCAATCCAGTCAACTTTGAAGACCATGAGCTTCAAATCATGATGAGCATGCACCTTGTTGTCTGAGCAGATGGTGGCAAGTCAAACCCCCCTGACTTGTCATCCTACTATTGGAGAAAATGCGTTTCTTCTTCTACACTTTTGTGTGTATATTTTCCTTCTAAACACAAATAACAAACCAGTTGCCCCATAATTAGATTGGATTACAGAATAATTACAACCTTGTTTGCTCTCAGCAGATTACATGGTAATTATACTTGGCATTACCATGAAGAACCAAGAAATTCCAACGATGTCATTACATGGTTATTTGTACAGTACAATGCAGCAGTGTAATTATACATGCAACATTTGTTTTCCAATAGGAGAGTGATTAAAACAATGCTAATGCTTCAAAGTGTTGATTAGGTGCCAACATGATATGACATTTACAACGTGGGGGGAGTCTGTTTCTTAATTTTTTCTTGAATACAGCAAGGTTTACCTTCCCCTAGACTCCCCAGCAACCTCAGTGGGCTGTGCTGTGGTCAAGAAGGTTTAAGTTACCATACACTATGCTTTCTGCTATCACAGTTCATGAGTGCCAGGGGACTGTGAACCCAGTAAAACCCAGAGGTAGCTGGCCATTTATCCCTTAGCAGGAGACCTGCTTAGTCATTTTTCACTGCTCTGTGAGTTGCCTTTCTTAAAGCCTTGATATGACAGAGACCACGGGATGTGGGTGTGAAGAGAACATGGTATCAGACACCAGCATTCTGTTTAGAAACTACCATCAACACTGCATAACTTTGCATAAGCTGTTCCTCACACTAGGCTTCCCTGGTGGCTCAGACAGTAAAGAATCTGCCTGCAAAACAGGACACCTGGGTTCAATCCCTGGATCAGGAAGATCCCCTGGAGAAGGAAATGGCTACCCACTCCAATGTTCTTGCCTGGAGAATCCTATGGACAGAGGAGCTTGGTGGGCTACAGTCCATGGGGTTGCGAAGAGTAGGACATGACTGAGTGTCTGATATACTTCCTCACACTGGACCGCAAATTCTTCATCTTCATAACCAGGGTATTGAAGGTGACCTCTAAGGGTCCTTGTGGGCCTAGGAATGTGTGACAAAAGGTGGCTTGTAGCACTTCTTATTTAAGTTTTCAAATATTTTAGGATTGTCAATGATAATAACCTCTCTTTGGGAAGGGACTTCGGCTTTTTTTTTTTTTTTTACCTCCCAGAGTGCCCAACACATGCTTGAAAACAGGAAGGAGTGGCTTTTCCCTCTGGTGCAGTTATCACTGAGAGTCCTTCATGTAATTGGCAGGTTGGATCCCATTGTCATCATTTGGGGGAAGGTTTTTATGGTGTCGTGGGAAGAATGGGATTTCAGAGCCTGATCGTCTAGATTTGAATCCCTCTTTCAAGAACTTGAGTACTTCTTTTTCTTTTTTAACCTCTTTGAGCCTTAGTTTCCTCTTTACTAATATGATACAAGGATGGTAATGCTTACCCTAGAATGCTGCAAAGCTTAGGGATAAAATATACAGGGACATAAAGTTCCTGGCACCTTGTCCTATACAAGGTAGATAACACTTGGTCAGTAGTGGCTGTCTGTATGACCATCAGGCACCAAACTGGGTTTGAGGATGTGGACAGTTGAGCTTCTGACACTGAGATCTTGTTACAGGATGCAGAAGGGTTGTCCTATGTTATGTGCCCTCCTGGCCAAGTCAGAGTTAGGGCCCAGAGCCCGGTTGCAATGATGTGTGGCTGCAGGAGCTAATCTCCATGCAGTGCCCTGGGTGCCAGCTGCTTCCCACCTGGTCCTGTATCCATCCCTGCAAACAACTTTCTGAGGATCCCCACACATGTTCTTGTCAGTGAGAGACACAGCTGTGATATCTGTAAGAACCTGACTCCGTTTAAAAACGTTCTGGGAGAATGGCATTGAGACATGTGTATTTTCATATGTGAAACAGAGCACCATTCCATGTTCGATGCATGTGACAAGGGCTCAGGGCCGGGGCAATGGGATGATCCAGAAGGATGAGAGGGGGAGGGAGGTGGGTGGGGGGTCCGGGAAGGGGAACACATGTAAACCCATGGCTGATTCTTGTCAGTGTATGGCAAAAACTATTACAATATTGTAAAGTAATTAGCCCCCAACTAAAATAAATAAATTTATAAAAAAAAAAAAAAAAAAAACCATCCTGTCTTCCTCTAGTCTATGTCGGACTTGAAAAAGGAGATGAGGGTAAAGGGACTGAAAATCAGACACTCAATTTCCAGTAAACGAATGTGATCATGCTCTTCTCCATCTGTCTTTATTGGTGTAGAAAGTCGTGTGTGTGTGTGTGTGTGTGTGTGTGTGTGTGTGTGTATGAAAACTCTGCTGACTCATGTAGAAAAACATCCATTCTTCAGACTGATGCTGGATGTCGCTGGGTCTAGGGAGGGAGATAGGGGTGAGTGAATGGTGGAGGAGGGGTGGTGGAAAGGACTCTGGGAAATGCAACCAGTCGTATGAGCAGTTTCCAGGCCAAATGATATTTTTGCAACCTAGTGCTCGCTGAAAGCTATTTGGAAGCCTGCCAATATCCAAGTCCTGGCAGATGCAAACATCACTTATCGAAAATCTGGGAAACCAGAGACGCTGGATCACTCTGGAGTGCAGAAGGTTGGATGAGGAGGCTGGCCTTACCCAAAAGGACAGGCATACCTCGTTTTACTGTGTTTCACTTTACTGCATTTCACAGATATTGCATTTTTTATAAACTGAAGGTTTGTGGTAACCCCGTGTCAAGCAA
Source organism: Giraffa tippelskirchi (assembly GCF_054371585.1). Taxonomy (NCBI): domain Eukaryota; kingdom Metazoa; phylum Chordata; class Mammalia; order Artiodactyla; family Giraffidae; genus Giraffa; species Giraffa tippelskirchi. Next base: position 129,888,482 of record NC_137277.1, read on the forward strand.
GTCTATCGGCACCATTTTCCCAACAGCATCTGCTTACTTCTGTGTCTCTGTATCCTATTTGGCAATTCTCACAATATTTCAAGCTTTTTCATTGTTACTATACTTCTTATGCAAACTGTGATCACCATTGTTTGGTGTGACTCTTGCAAAAAGATTTGGACTTGCAGAAGTTTCAGTTGATGGTGAACATTTTTTAGCAATAAAGTATTTTTTAACTAAGATATGTACACATGTTGTTTCTTTAGACATAAAATGATTGCACGCTTGATAGACTATAGTATAGCATAAACATAACTTTCATATGCATGGGGAAATAAAACAATTTGAGTGACTCCATTGTGCTATTCACTTTATTGCAGTGGTTTGGAACCAAATCTGCAGTATCTCCGAGGTCTGCTATAGTGGGTGTAGGTGGAGCCCACAGGAGACGGGCCACTGCCCAAGGCAACAAAGCTTCAGGACAATGAGCCTATGGTTCTAGAGAAGACAAAACTCCTATTTGATTCAAGCACACTCTGCTACAGGAAACCATAAAAAATCATGGTGGAAAGAGAGCAAACCCTTTTCCATACAACAGATATTTTAGAAAAATATTTTTTCTAGACAACATTGTGGAAAAACGAAATTTTATTATGCCTCCCCAAGCCCTGTGCTACGCACTGTGCAGCAGGAAATGAAAATGAGGTGGTCCTGTTTTTCATCCAGGTAGCATGAAAGTTGTGGGGGGAGGATGTGGGCGGATGGGAGGTGTAGAGGTGTAGATGGTTTCCAGGGCTAGGGAATTACTGAGTATAAACTCTGTGTGCATATTTAGTTAGGCTTCCCAGGTAGTTCAGATGGTAAGGAATCCGCCTGCAATACAGGAGATGCAGGTTTGATCCCTGGGTTGGGAAGATCCCCTAGAGGAGAGAGTGGCAACCTACTCCAGTATTCTTACCTGGAGAATTCCACGGACAGAGGAGCCTGGTGGGCGACAGTCCATGGTGTCGCACACAAATGTCATCTCAGCATTTCACACCAACTTTGTGGTGGGCCTGGGCTGGGTGGAGTAGTAAATAGTTTAGAGTCCTCACAGGTTTGGGAAAAAAAGAGCAGGCAGGAAGGAGAGCCAGCTTCTAGAGCCCAACCACCACCAGGGGAGAGGGAGCCCAGATGTGAGTCAGCAACACCAAATAGGACACCTCACCAAGGAACATATCTTCCAGTCCTGTCCTTTTCTGGGTGATGCTTTGTCTGTGGGTGAGTGAAAGTCGGTCAGTCATGCCTGACTCTTTGCGACCCCGTGGATTACACAGTCCATGGACTTATCCAGGTCAGAATACTGGAGTGGGTAGCCTTTCCCTTCTCCAGGGGATCTTCCCAACCCAGGCATCGAACCCAGGTCTCCCAAATTGCAGGTGGATTCTTTACCAGCTAAGACACAAGGGAAGCACTGTCTACCTTCTACTGGAGTGGCTGTGTCACTGTGGCAAGGTGGGGATACGAGCCCTGGAGCCTGACAGTGTGTGTGCTTGCTTGTGTCCAACTCTTTTCAGCCCCATGAACTCCTCTGTCCATGGGATTCTCCAAGCAAGAATACTGGAGTGGGTTGCCACTTCTTCCTCCAGAGGAATCTTACTGACCCAGGGACTGGACCCACATCACTTGCGTTTCCTGCATTAGCAGGCATATTCTTTACTGCCAGTGCCACCTGGGGGAGCCTGACAGACCAGAGTTCAAATCCCAGCTCTGTCACTTCAGTTGTGTGTCCTTGTGTAAATTACTTAGCCTCTCTGAGTCCTAGTATCCTTGGCTGCAAAACGGAGTAAAATATACTTACTTTTCAGTGTTGCGGTTAGAACTATGTGGAATAACTATAGGCAAAGTGCTTTCCATGGTTTCTGGAACACACTCCAATGCTCACACAGTGGTGACCATAATCATCTTCTGTGTAGGTTTCCAGTGGGCGTAAGCCAGATTTAGATGGACTCTGGAAAATACCTAGAGCGGAGGACCTTGGATGAGAAGCTGTGTGGCTTCTACATGTCTTACTGACCATTGGAGACAGAACCCCTATATAGCTAGGTCCTGAGGTCACTCATGAGGCACCCCTTAAAGTCTAATGCCTGGGCCAATGAGTAAACTCATACTGGCCTCATCTTTCGGTCTCTCTTTGCCTACAAATAAAATTCTAAGCACTGGAGTGGGTATCTGGAGACCAGCCCAACTCTGTAACAAGGAGCTGTCGGACCCAGAGCAAGTTTCGTGGCTGTTCTGGCCTCAGTTTCTCCAACCGTAAAATTAGGGATTTAAATTGGATAGTTCCGAAGGTCCCTTCCTGCTATAAAATTTTATAATCCTGAGAAGGATATTTTTCCCCTTTGAGGAAATGTGCTCACATTGTATATTTGGGATGAGTTTAGTTTTACTGAGCCAAGCTTCATTCTACACATACATATGCATACTATAAATATACACATAAGCATGTGTCTACACAGGCACTGAAAGAGGAAATTGTCCCTACACCTCAGTGCTTTCAATTGAGCCATCAAGTTGCTCAGGTATTTATGATGGAGAGAAAACTATGTGCACTGTTTTCCTCTCTCTGGAGGATCATGTCAGGATGTAAGACTCGGGTTGAGAGGAAGAAATAAGACATTAATGAGTGAGTGATGGCTGTACAGAAAATGACAGAAAGTGTCTCCTCTCTGATTCTATCTTTCCATGGACCAACAGGACTTGGAAATATCCTGTCCTCTTGGAATATTTTATAGGCCTCACTAACTGACATCCCTCTTCTCTCAAGTACAGCTGCCCTTAAAACACTCTCTATATTTGAATTGGTTTTACCCTCTCATGTCTGCATCCCCCAGTGCTATCTGTTTCCTTGGCCTGTTAATTTCTTTCTCTTTCATTCATGCAACAAATGCTTTTTAGGCCCTTCCAATTAAATGTGTATTGTGTCAAGATGTGTGCTTTGTGCTGGGGCTGCAGAAGTGACCAGGGCAGACACAGTATTCTCCCTCAATACTCTTGCAGGGCTGTGCTAGTTAAGATAAAGTTGGCTACCAAAAATATCAGTGTGAGTGCCATTCTAATGAACATCCCCAAAATCTAGTTTCTGGGGATAAGATTTCTCAGGATGGCTCTAAAGAGCCATCAGTGCTTGGCAAAGGTTGTACTCCAAAACATATAGGAGATAGATCTTCTGATTCCTGGACAAGGAGGAACTTGAGTCATCCTGGCAATGGGAATTTGGAATTGGCTAATGCCCCTACTAGTCCTTGTTATGCCATATTGATGCTGCTTATGATTGAGATGGTTGGATGATATCACTGACTCGACGGACATGGGTTTGGGTAAACTCAAGGAGTTGGTGATGGACAGGGAGGCCTGGCATGCTGCGATTCATGGGGTCGCAAAGAGTCGGACACAACTGAGCGACTGAACTGAACTGAACTGATGATTGCTCCATGTATTGTCAATTGTCTCACCCATTTTGTTTCTGCCCAGGTCAACAAGCTACAACATGAAGTGCCAGTTCAACAAGGATATATAAAATTACAGCTGGCCATGGAAAATATCACATACTCTTAGATGGACACCGCTATAAGGACTCTGAGGCCTGAGACTAGCAAGAGGGGGAGGCCCAATACCCCTCTCCATCCCAGTTCAGCAGGAAGTAGCCAGAAAGACCTCAACACCCCTATTCCCAAAGAATTGGGCCTTCCATCTCTTGAGGGGAGAATGTTAGGTTGCTATAATAGGAAACAGGCGTCCAGAATGGCGGTGGCTGAAAGACAAGGAAGGGAAAAGTCCGCGAAAATAGAACAAACGAAGGTCAAAGGAAGGTCCGAGGACTGGAGTGAGGACTCAGGTAGAACAAACAGCACTCCTGGCTAGCCCAGTTTACATAGGACAGGCCCAGGGTGGGGTGGGGGAAACATGTAAAAAGAGAGCCAAAGGGCCGGGGTCTCTCTCTCTCCTGCGTGTGTGCATTCTCTCTCTCTCTTTCTCTCCTGTGCACTGGCATGCTCCCCCACTCTCATCTCTTCACATCTTTGGGTTGGCATGCCCTCATGCCTCGAGGATGGATTTTCCTGCTATTTTCTAAATAAAATAGAGCTGTAACACAGAGCTGTATTATTCTTGGCTTATGTAATATCATTTAAACTTATTTGACAGGCAGTCTTCAACATAGTCGTTCAAGGACCCAAGCTCCTTCTACCTCATGCTCCTGCCATGACCAGGGGCTGTCAAGTCCCTAGCTTCCATTTGGTCAGTGGATAGCATGTGTGCCAGAGGTGACTCATCCATGTCTGAATCATTTTAAATCCAAAGTTTGACTCTCATCACTTGTGTTAACACAAGTCCATGGCTCCATCCAGCCTCAGGGGTGCTAGGGACAGGCAATAGGATAGAACGGGGGACACAAGTCTTCAGCAGACAGATGTTAAACAGGCAGTTCCCATACAGAGCTTTGGAGACAGCGAAAGAGGAGAGTTTGAAAACTATAGGAGGTCCAGTCTTGCCTAAGAGAAAGAGATGGCCTAGCAAGGGAGCAAATAAGAGTCAGTTGGCTATGAGAAGGTTGAAGGTTGGTAGCTGAAATTATAGACTGGGTGTTTTCAAAGGTCATAGGGCAGGGGAAGGTGAGGATTGAGGAGTTAAGTGCATGTCAAGTGTACTGTGTCAGAGGGAGCAATGGGCTAGAGAGGGGGAAAGGAGGGGCTGCAGACCATGAAGATTCTTATAGGCCATGATGAGAAATTCTGACTTTGTGCTGAAGTCTTAGGAAGCTATGAGAAACTTTTCAGCAGGGAAAGTGAGATGATACCAGTGGCAAAGCTCACCCTGGTTGCAGGTGAAGGTGTAACCCTGGAGCCCCAGGTGCTGGCGGTGGGCTGGAGAGAAGGCAGAAGATGCAAGAGGCATGTCAGTGGTCGATTCTCTAGAATGACTTGCTGGACTTCCCTGGTCAGGGCCCTCTTCCCTCCAACTGGGATCAGAATAACTGACTCTCAGCAATCTTCTCACCATCACTTCCTCCACTTCTACCAACAGGCTTCAGTGGTGCCATCATGTCAACCCCTCTCTGGGTCAGGGCTCTGCATTGCAGTAGCACTGTCCACTCTGGCCAGTCTAAGCAGGAAGAGATATATTTACAGGTAGAGAAAATGCACAGAATCACTGAGAAGGCTGGAGAAACAGATCTTAGGTGGACCTTCCTGGAGGAAATCTCAGCACCCACTGCAGAACTGTCGGGCAGAGGAGGGGCTGGCTCTGTCATTGTTAGGAGCTGCCACCTTAGCTGCCCCCTCCACAGCCACACTGTCACCCTCTACCAGCAAAACTGATGACACAGACCCACCTCTTTCACCTTATAACCCTGCTCACCTCAGAGCCCAGCGTGGGGGGGGCATCTGAGCAGTAAAATTAAATCACGTGTTTGCATCCCCATGGCCATGGAAGCTGAGAAATGTAGTTTGGGAGAATCTCTGATGGGAAGGTAAGTTTTACATGATGAAGAATGATTAGAATAGAAAGAGAGTGTTAAAAGGTTACGGGCAGCCGCAGATGACAGTGACCACCACACTGAGTCTGCTTCCATCATTTACAACCCCCAACAAAGCCATTGGAGGCTTTTCCTTCTCAATCACAGATGAAGAAACTGACTCAAAGAGGCTAATGAGCCTGTCAGAGAATGCACAGCCCACCGCTGGTAGAGTCCGTACTTGAACCCTGTTCTACCTGTCACCAAAGCCTACATTTTCTCCACTGTATACATGGAATTGCAGTATTTACCACTGTTTATTAGATTCTGCTCAGTCTGACCTCTGCCTGCCCATCCAGTTTATTTTGCCCAGTGCCGCTGGGCAGGTGGGCAGACAGACAGCAGCCACCTGTAAAGCAGGCTGTCCCTCTCACAAGCCTGGGCAGACCCAGGCTGAGCCATCTGTGAAGTCAGGCCCTGACTTTTAGACTTGGCCTTGTTAACACACAACCTGCACTGTGGCTCTGGGCTATAATGGCAGAAATACAGTCGTTAAATTTTAATTAGGAAGAAAAGAGATTCATTATTATTTGTCATTCCTCATTGTTCCTAATTATGCTTGTTGGGTGATAAAATGAAAGAGCACATTTCATGTGCATTGTTCTCGCTCAGGGTTGATGGAGAAGAAAGGTGTATCCTGATTCTCCCTCCTCCACCTCCTGCCTCATCTGGACTTTCCTTCTGGAAGCATAGGCCAAAGAGCCAGGAGGTGAAAAGGGAAGATTCTGGGTGAGGGGAGCCTGAGTTTGAACCCTACCCTCCACGTTCCAGAGGTCAGGCTATTCACTACAGTAGGTTTGCTTTTGCTTTGCTAAAATAGGGATCCTAGAACATTCTTCCAGGGGTTGTAGTGAAGATAATATAACATAAGATCGTATTCATCAAGTGCCTGGCACAGGAGAGACATTTCGGTAAGTGCCAGCTGCTTTTATTATAATTTTAAGGGTTATTATCAACCAGAGACTCACATACCAAACTAAGAAGTCTAGACACATCATGTAAGTAGAGGGACATCTCTGAAGGGTTAGTCAGCAAGGAGTGCCATGATGGAGGAGCGGGTGTTTAGAATCATCCTTCCAGCACGTGTGCAGTAAGGAAGCCTCTGGAGCTGTGAAAGGAAGAAAATTCATAGTCAGTCCTTTATATAATTTCATTTTAACTGGGCTTCCCAAGAAAGATGTGGTATTTGACTTGTTTCTCTTGTTCTAATGATGGGTTTGCCTTGAGCTGCTTGGTACCCTGAAACTGAAAGTGTTAGTCGGTCAGCGGTGTTTGACTCTTGGCAACCTCATGAACTGCAGCCCACCAGGCTCCTCTGTCCATGGATTCTCCAGGCAAGAATGCTGGAGTGGGTTGCTATGCCTTTCTCCAGGGGATCTTCCCGACATAGGGATCGAACCCAGGTCTCCCACATTGGAAGCAGACTCTTTACCGTCTGAGCCAACAGGGAAGCCCTTGGTATCATGGAGCCACTGTAATTCTTGATGGTAAAAAACAGACTGACTTTGGGACTGCCCCATCAAGTAAGAGAAAAATGGATGGATTTGGGGGTGTAGGCCTGTTCTTGTGTCATCTGTAGGCCTCTGCAACATCTCATGGGCCAAAGACTGGAACTTTGTCTTGCCCTGAAAGTTAATAAGTAATCATCTCTCAGTATGGGGAATGGTTCCAGGACGTCTGAGGGGACCAAAGTCCTCTGCAGTTCAAGTCTCTTAGGGACGACGGTATAGTACATCAGCCCTCTGTATATGCAAGTTCTGAGGGCCCAGGGTACCTCCATTTATGTTTAATTATTTGAGGTCTATGAAATTTAATTCACAGGGAATTGGAAGTTTTGCACTGAGCTGATGCCCTTCTTCTGTGTGTGAAGTTCATTTGCTCTTGTGGAAAAATGAAAGAAAGAAAGTGCTTACGAATGATTTTTTTTTCCATTTGATACCGAGCCAAATATATTTATTTGGGTTAAAATGTGTAACTCCCAAGACCAATGGAAAATTTACAAGGGCAAGCATACCTCATGCCTGGCTTGCTGTGGAAACACTAACGTTGAAGGAAAACTGTTCTCTGTTCTAATTCTCTTTCCAAGAGTTACTGTTAAATGAAGGAAGTGTGTGATTAGCACCCCTGTAGTGAAAATGTTTCTTTTACACTTAGAAAGGGAAAGAATAGGATTCAACTGGTCAGGGAATGGAAGATTAAAGAAAACAAGCAACCATTTGGATAAAATTAAGCTATAGTTTTTCCAGTAGTCATGTAAAAATGTGAGAGTTGGACCATAAAGGAGGCTGAGCACTGAAGAATTGATGTTTTCGAACTGTGGTGTTGGAGGACACTCTTGAGAGTCCCTTGGACAGCAGGGAGATCAAACCAGTTAATCCTAAAGTAAATCAGTCCTGAATATTCATTGGAAGGACTGATGCTGAAATGGAAGCTCCAATCCTTTGGCCACCTGATGTGAAGAACTGACTCATTGGAAAAGACCCTGATGCTGGAAAGATTGAGGACAAGAGAAGGGGTTGACAGAGGATGAAATGGTTGGATGGCATCATGTACTCAGTGGACATGAGTTTGAGCAAACTCAGGGAGAAAGTGAAGGACAGGAAAGCCTGGCATGCTGCAGTCTATGGGGTCGTAAAGAGACACAACTAAGGGGCTGAACAACAATGAAAGGTTTTCAAAAGCTCTGCTGGTCTGAATTTTGGAATGTTACCGGAGGTGTGGCCAGAAGCCTCTAGCAGTCAGCACCCTAGGGAGCCTCTGTTAGGTGCTTGTTCTCCACAGAATGAAGCTAGTGACTTTGGGATCATTAGAGGTGGTTCAGTGTCTGCCTCTCAGGGGTTAAGCAGTGGGCAGTCTTGGCAGGTGGTACACTAAGACTTCACAAGAGGGCTGTGCGCTGGGAAAGTCGCTGCAGTTCTGTGTTGCTGCTGAGCTGGACAGCATCTGAATCATGTCCTTGTCTGTCATACCCTAGGAACCCAGCCACCTTGGCCAAAGACCCCAGAGACAGAAATAGACATCTGGGTCTTCCTGGAAGGAGCATGAGCTGGTTACAAAACTGGGGACTTGCCTTCACTGCTGGTTTTTATATTACACCCTGGGGATATCACTGGCTCCAGCAGAGGTGGCTGAGGGACGGAGCTTTTGGGCCCCCCATGCCTACTTGATCCAGAACTGCTTATTTAAAAATTCTGGGATTCTGCATGATATTGTGTTAAAACAATTTGGAAATTATTATTTTTTTCACTCAAGTAAGTAAATATCTGTCATGAAAATTTTCTCAATTTTGAAATAAACTTATTCTTTTTAATTATAAAGGTAATATAGGCATGGAACAGAATATTTGAAAAATACTGAATAGGAGAAGGGAAAGAAATTCAATTACTCCACCACTCCTTCTGACTTTGCTCCTGTTCATATTTTTATGTGGTTCAGACAGTACTGCATTAAGCAGTGTTTTCATTCACTATTATTTTTTACTTACAGTGACTTTAGAAGCACCTGTGTTAGGGATTTTTTTAAATTATCACTCTTACTACTACTTTTACAAACAACTTCATACATAAATTTTTTGCCAGTTTTGGATGTTTCCTAAAGATCAAGTCTCAGTAGTTACTAGCATTATAGGTTTAAAATATCTGGAAGTTGTAAATGCTCTTGGAGTATAACACAAACTTGTTTTGCGAAAATGTTTCACTGATTCAGTCATCCACAAACCATTTATGACACTGCTGTTGATTCATACCTTCATCCACGCTGGGTACTCTTGTTTTTAAAAATAGCATCTTGGGACTTCCTTGGTGGTCCAGTGGTTAAGAATCCTCCTGCCAAAGCAGGGGACACAGGTTCAGTCCCTGGTCTGGAACGATCCCACATGCTGCAGAGCAACTAACCCATGTACCACAACTATTGAGCCTGTGCACCAAACAAGAGAAGCCACAGCAATGAGAAGCTCATGCACTGCAAATAGTAGTAGCCCCTGCTCACCACGACTAGAGAAAGCTCTTGGGCAGCCATGAAGACCCAATGCAGTCATAAATACATAACTGATACTAAAGGCGATCACTCCTGGGTGTTCATTAGAAGGACTGATGTTGAAGCTGAAACTCCAATACTCTGGCCACCTGATGCGAAGAGCTGACTCATTGGAAAAGACCCTGATGCTGGGAAAGATTGAGGGCAGGAGGAGAAGGGGACGACAGAGGATGAGATAGTTGGATGACATCACCGACTCAATGGACATGGGTTTGGGTGGGCTCCGGGAGTTGGTGATGGACAGGGAGGCCTGGCGTGCTGCGATTCATGGGGTCGCAAAGAGTCGGACACGACTGAGCAACTGAACTGAACTGAACTCTTATTCACCTCCCAGCAGCATGTGAGGAATGTGATAGTCCTGGTGATTTGGTAGACGAGGAAACTGAGGCGTAGAGAGATCAGGCAACTTGTCCAAAGTTACAACACTCATAAATGGCAAAGTGGGAACTAACCATTTTACACTGGGTCCACCCTTTCTCTTAGAGCTGCTCACTCCAGGGCCATACGGCAGGGCCATTCCCTGACACGCCTGGCCCTCTCACTCCCAGGCCTTTGCACATGCTCCTCCCTCAGAAGTGCTGTTTATTTTGTAATATCTAACATAAATGTCCTCTTCTCTGTGGTCATAACCAGCCTCCCCTTACTTTGTGCTCCATTCTCATTTGTACTTCTATCCCCTAAAATACTGAGCCAGTTGTGAGTGTGTGTGTCTGTGTTAGCACTTTGATTACATATTTATCTTCCCTGTAGGCTCAGGACTTCCAGTTCAGTTCAGTTCAGTTGCTCAGTCGTGTCCAACTCTTTGCGACCCCATGGACTGCAGCACGCCAGGCCTCCCTGTCCATTGCTAACTCCTGGAGCTTACTCAAACTCATGTCCATTGAGTCAGTGATGCCATCCAGCCATCTCATCCTCTGTCATCCCCTTCTCCTCCTGCCTTCAATCTTTCCCAGTATCAGGGTCTTTTCCAATGAGTCAGCTCTTCGCATCAGGTGGCCAGAGTATTGGAGTTTCAGCTTCAACATCAGTCCTTCCAATGAACACCCAGGACTGATTTCCTTTAGGATGGACTGGTTTAATCTCCTTGCAGTCCAAGGGACCCTTGAGTCAACTGAACTGACTTCTGAACCCTTCAGTTCAGAAGACTCTTGAGTCTTCTCCAACACCACAGTTCAAAAGCATCAATTCTTCGGTGCTCAGCTTTCTTTATAGTCCAACTCTCACATCCATACATGACTACTGGAAAAACCATAGCCTTGACTAGACGGACCTTTGTTGGTAAAGTAATGTCTCTGCTTTTTAATATGCTGTCTAGGTTGGTTCCAGTAGACACCCATGATTTTTTCCATTATCCCTAACTCCTCATCTGATTTCTAATCCCTAGGATGCCCGATACCTATTTGTCACTTGAATGAATGAATGGTGGCATTTCAAGCCCAGTGACAGGTTGACAGGTGACAGAACCAGCAGCACTGGGCTCTCTGGTGGCCTCTGAGGGACTTAACTTGGGCTCTGTATAGGGCTAGTTATGCAGTAAAATAACTTCTCCCTTTTCCATTGGCTGTTGACCCCACCTTGCCTTCCTTGCAGAAATGCCTGTGGTCACCATCTACACTCCCAGGTGGCCCAGAGAGCTTCAGCCACACACTTTGAGGCTTGCAATCTGGCTGGTGATGCAGCTAGTGGCCTGCTTCTTATTAGCTGGCCCTGCACTTGGGTCCCACAGGGAGCCCCAAAGGAGACATCAGCTCCCACGTGCGCTCTAGAAAGCCCACTCTTTAATTATTTTAATTGTTTTATTTAGCCCCGCCTGTGGTGTGTGGAATCTTAGTTCCTCGACCAGGGATCAAATCCATGCCCCCCTGCAGTGAAAGCACAGAGTCTTAACCACTGGACCACCAGGACAGGCATGGTTCATAAAACCCTGCAACTGTATCCTGATGCTTGATGGCACTTCTGTTGGGTGGTCCTAAGTTGGTTTGTGTCAATCATTTTGCTTCTTCAAGAGGCACCACTGTCCATGTTGTAGATGTTGTAGTTGTCTTTCACACCAGATGTGTACTTACCCTGTGCTATATAACCTCTGGTTCCTTTAGCCAAGTTGCCTAGTCCGACTTTTTTTCTGCCAATTAATCGCATCCTGAGATCCAGTGTGTAAAAGCCTGCCCTTTTAGAACTTGCTCAGCTGGGTTAGAGGGCTTTATGCAAATGCACCAGAGTGAATGAGTGTGTGCGTGTGTGTGTACAAGGGAGAACACAGAACACAGCTGCTCAGGTTTTGAGTCTGGATTCGAAGTGAGTGCAGTGTGTGTGCAGGCAAAGCCAGAACTGATTGTGTAGGGTGCAGTATTTTAAAATAATGTCTTACTTTTCTATTGCTGCTGTAACACATGATCACAAATTTGGCAGTGTAACAGTCACAGGTATTCTCTCACAATACTAGAGGCCAGGAGTCTACAATGGGTTTCAGTGGTCAGCAGAGCCAGAGACTCTACAAGACACCCCGTTGCCTTGACTTTTCCAACTTCTGGAGGTTGTTCTCACCCCTGGGCTCACAACCCCACATCACACCTCCTCTTCTCCCCATTTCTATCATCACATCCTCTTCTTTTTTTTCTGTTCCAAATGTCCCTCTATCTCCTTTCTATAAGGAAAGACACTTGTGATTGTGTTTAGGGTCTCTTCAGGTAATGCAGGACAATCTCCTCACATCCAGATCCTTAACATAATAATCCCTCCTGAGAAGTCTCTGTCCAAGGAATAGGACGTGGGTGTCTTTGGAGGATCACATCATGCCTATACAAATAGGTATATGGGGTATCCTCACTGCTATCCCCACCTGAGTGTGAAATGCTGGGCCCATTCATGTCATGCTGTCAGTAGCTCATTTCCACCAGCCCCTGCCCTGGACCAGAACTGTGGCAGGTGCTGGAGATTCAGGGATGGCACGATCTCGTCTACTGGCCAAGAAGGTGCTGCCAGTGAAGAGATGCTGCAGATGAATGCAATGTGACAGATGCCACGAGAAAGGCTCATCAGGAACACAGTGGGGCCATCACCTCTGGTGACAGAGGAGGGGAGGGGTCAAAGAACAGTGCATCCTTGGAGCTGGTTTTTAATGGATATCCAGGCAGACAGTGTGTGGGGAAATAGCAGCCAAAGTGCAGGAAACAGCAAGGATTCAGGTGTCCGCACAGGTGTACTCGTAACCTCTAAGATGAGAGAGTTGAATGAGATCGTCCACTCTCTGGTATGGAATTCCCAGGTAGCTGAATTTCTATGATTCTGTGACACAAGTGATATCTGAATGATGAGGTGGGGGGCAGTAAATGGTTTGGGGATATATCTTAGAAGGCACTAGTTAGCACCGACTTGCGGTCACCTTAAAAAAATCCTACCTGTGAGAGAAACAGGCTTTGGTCCTTGATCTGGGGCACCTGTGGGAGGGTCTCAAAGGGCACATGCCCATTCTTTCCCTCTGGTTCTTTGATGTCATTGATGATCTTTCCTCCATTGTGCCTGTACAACACCCAGCCCAGGTCTTCCTCACCTTTCCATCTCACCCTGGTCTCCCTGGGAATCAGCACAGACTTGGGGTTAAGGTCACAGTCTCTGCAACCAGATTGTGTGGGTCCAAAATCTCCTGAGCTCTCTATACCTTGTTTGCACATCTGCAAATGTGGCCAGTGTAGAGCACTCAGCCTGCAGGAAAAGTGAAAGTGTTAGTCGCTCAGTCGTGTCCTACTCTTTGCAATGCCATGGATTGTAGACTGCCGGACTCCTCTATCCTTGGAACTATCCAGGCAAGAACACTGGAGTGGATAGCCATTCCCTTCTCCAGGGGATCTTCCCAACCTAGGGATGCTAATCTGCCTTGCATCGCAGGCAGATTCTTTACTGCCTGAGTCACCACGGAAGCCCCAGCTTATAGGAGGCACCACCGAATTGAAGCTGCTGTCACTGCCATACAGTTTAGCACTTGGATCCATCTACCTTCACATCAAGTCTTCAATGGATTTGGGAGCTAGTTTCTTCCTCTGTCTGCTTATGAACCACTCGAGGGTAGAACTTGTTTTTTTTAATGGTTATTTTCAGTTTATAACGTTATATAAATTTCATGGTACAATGTTTTATTTAGACTACAGCATAGCTTGTTCACCACCAAAAGTCTGGTTTTCATCTGTCACCATTCAATTAACCCCCTTTACCCAGTTTACCCTCCCCATCCTCTCCCTTCCTGTTTTGTAACCACTACTTTGTTTTCTGTACCTATATGTTTGCTTTTGTTTGGTTTGATTGGTTCATTTATTTTGTTTTTGTTTTGTTTGCTTTTACATTCCACGTATGAGTGAAATCATATGGGACTTGTTTTTCTCCATCTGACTTATTTCACTTAGTGTAATATCCTCAAAGTCCATCCATATTGCATCAAATGGCAAGATTTCATTTTTTTTCAAAATGGCTGAGTAGTATTCCATTGTACTGCAAAGTTAATTATTGGTCAGACAAAATGGACATGTCAAAATTCCATCCTTCTCCACATGTTTGATGGGTGTTGGGAGAGCTTCTGAATTCACTTCTAGTTTTATCCACCAGTAGGGAGGTTCTTTTTGAACCAGTTAGAAAGAATTTCCAGTGCTTCTTGACTCTGAAAGGCCATAACTAGCCCAGGGAACCCCGATTTACTGGAGGCAGTATGTGCAATTTCTAATCAACAAAGTAATCAATGACAGAGATATAATTTTTCCTGGGCCTTCTCATTGGCCTCTGGGCAGAAGTTGTTCCATTATTTTTAACAGTCTGAGCTCTACTCTGGCTCCTGCTTGCTTGCAGGAGGTGTGTCTTCACCACTCCCCTCTCATTGTCTCTAGACATCTCCAAGGAACTCACAGGTCTTCATTAATAAGCTCCTGTAATTTTCACAGGGGTCAAGTACCTGGATAGCCCCTTCAGGATAAAATCTTTCCTCTGGCACTGGTACTGTGTCCTCCTGGGAATACCGATCTCCTGCCTATTTTCTGGGCTTCCAAGATGTAAATCCCAGAGATGCCAAGACCCATCTGAGCTCCCTCCAGTTCCCAATGTTGCCAAGTTCCCAAGGTTCATGCAGAGGATGCTCCTATGTGCTTATCTATGGACCACCCTGGATCTCATCCAGCTTTCTTGTGGCCTTGCTGCTCATGAGAGCATCTCTTTACTTTTTGCCTCCTGCTCTTCTTCCCATGTGACTGGTCAGGAGGTAGATACCATCTCTCTCTGTCTCTCTTTCCAGGTGTGACTGCACTAAATTTCCTTAGTTAGTTCCTTGGGAGCATGCCTCCAGGTTTCCCATGGATGCTTGTTAATGCCTCACTCCTTGCAGACAAGAAGCCTGCTTATAGCCGAGAGCTCAGAGATGCAGGTTTTGTGGAATGATGCCACTGACAAGCTCACAGGCAAACTTCCATAGAAATTATGAATATTTGACAATGAGTCTCAAGGATGGCAAAGGCCAGAGTTGAAGCAAGTATACAACACTGGCCTTGTGGAGGACACATCTCCTCCCTCCAGCATTATTTTATCTGCTGGATTAATTACATGTGGGTGAGGAGCCCCCAGAAATAACTAGGACAGTTCAGACATGTCAGAGAGGAGGGGCTGAGGACATACCCAGAAGCTAGATGTTGGGGAGAGTGGCAGGAACTTGGGTTAGAACCTGCCATGAAGGAAGGAGCAATCTGACTCAGGAGCTCGCTGAGTCTTGGAATGTGAGAGCTGGAGGGGAGCAGTGGTTCCTGAAACTGTGGATACCTGTCTCTTGAATTCGAGTTTGAACCATGCATCTGTCAGTGGTGTCTGTTATGCAGAGGAGCAAAAGATATACAAATTAAAATAGATAGGCAAATAAAGATGTAGCTTCAAGGGACCCAAACAGGTGTGGGATCCTCTTTAAAAGCGCAGAGTTCAGGGCAAGGGAGGATGGAGAGAGATGGGAATCTGAAGGCTGGAGCGGAGATCTGTCAGTGGACAAGGGTCCCAGGCAGGGTGGGAGAGAAAAGAACTGGTGAAGAGGTGGGGAGGGGAGGGAGATGGCCTGAGGGCAGATCACAGCTCCCAGTGGGGTGGGAGGGATGGCAGCCTTTATAATAAACTCTCCCCTTTTCCCATCCTGCACCCCCACTTCTCCCTGCCCCCCAAACAACCCTAATTTCTTAAATGGGGTTATTCGATTCTATCTGTGTCAAGGGGCTGTCGTGAGATTTCAATGAAATGAAGGTCAAGGTGTTTTGGAAACTTTCAGGTGCCAAACACATGTAAAGAAAACGTGAATCATTAAGGGATTGGAATACGATGTCAAAATTTCAGTTTAGTGGAGAAAATTGTAGGAAATATAATTTGCTTTGAGTGTGAAAGCTTTTCTTTTTCAATTTTGCATCCACCAGAAACTTTGATGGGATCCATGTCTCCACTCATTCATTCATTCATTGCTTGCTTATGACTCCTGCTGAACATCATGGCCTTGGCTGGGTGTGGAGCTAAGAGAAGTGGCCACATGGTGTCTGCCCCACAGGGTTCTCCTATCAATGTGGTGGTAGGGGACACAAGGAAGCAGGGTTCTGGCCTAAGAGTGTATCACAGAAAGGGTGTCTCTTTCAGGCTCTGAAAGCTGAGGATTTCAGACTCACTGAAGTGCCACGTGGTGCTGTACTGTGCTTTGTAAGGGCTGCTGACAGCTGTCATTAGCCTGGCTTTAGGAAGGGGGCTGTGATAATCACTGCTGAGTGACTGTACACACCAAGTATCCCCTAAGAGAAGAAGAATATTTAGACTATCAGGCAATTTGTTAGCTTGTGTCTGTGCTGGGGAGAAGGGAGGGAAGTCATGTCTGGGAGAGCATTTGCCATACTAAAAACAGAAAATCAATCGTATGGCTTTAATTTAATTTTAATTCACATTTTTATACATGGAGTTTGTTACAAGTGCTGACATATTGCTGTGAAAATCTATAAGGGCTGAATTGTCCTTGAATTAGAAGATTTTTAAAGGAAGTTCTTTGCCACTGGGTTGCAATTTGTTAAAACAAACAATAGTATAACCACAGTATAACCGGAAGCCGAGATATTACTGGACTCAGCGAAAATCAAGTAATCTTTTTTAGGTTCTATTCTCTCCCAACTAAGCTCCCCAGCAATGTCAGAACATGACAAATTGCAGGATGAATCTAAGAGCAGTGCTTTCAAAAATACAATAGTTATACAAGCCATCTATTGTTAATGAAGAATATAATGCAATTTGCCTGTCTGTAATACAATTATGCAAATCAAAGGAGGAACTATCCCAAACTCTCTTTACATTCCGATCAAAATGAGATAATTTATCAAACAGAATATTACTGATTATGTTTATGTGTTGCACATTAATCCTGTTACAATAATGTATCCTTCTCCTAATGTAATGGATTTGTGCAATCTAACAGAAAATGACTTTTATACTATCCACAATTATAAAAATATTCAAAGCATATCCATCCCAGTGCAATAGCACATGTCAGCTACTGTACAATAAACCTATTAAAACAAGCAGAGCTTGTGAATGTAACCTTCATCCCAATAAAGATGACAGTACATTCAATTTCCTTATGCTTATTAAATGAACAACTCCATAGGTAATATACATGAGGGGTAAATTAATTTAACCTTCTTTTTCTTTATTTTTTTTTTTAAGAAAAAAAAGTAAACTTTAATCAATGGCATTAAAGCACTCCCTCCCCATCTGGATCTTTTTCTGGTCAAATAGGATATGATTTTGTATATGAGAGATTTTGAGGAAATTAATCATAAATGAATTACTTCTGTTTCACCTCTAGGTAGGTCTTTGGACTTGTATGTTTTTGCAGGGTCAGGACATTGACACAATATATCACGTCCCATGTCTTGTGTTCATGTATATTGGGAAATACAAATGCTTCAGATGGATATATGGCTTGCATGGCAGTCATCTAAAGGGGCACATGAATTTCTATTCTAACATGTACATCAGAGCCAAAAACTAATGAGGAGTACTGTGAGGAAAAACAAGAGCCCAAATAATTGGCTAAGATCTCACTAGTGCTTCTCTTGCCAAGGATAATCATTTTTGCATTTAAACCAATCTCTTCCACCTTGAGGAGAGTCATTAGCATCTGACAGTGAGCGATAATGTGCTTAAATTTCACACCTCTTGGCCTTGTTTACATTGTCAACATTTCCCATATGCATACCTCCACACCAGGCAGACAGGTTGACTTAAACAAATGTTTATCTTTTGTGGTGAAATTGTAAACCCCAGTGTATTGCAAGTTCTCAAATTGTTTCCCATGCCTTTAAATACCTCGGAGCCAGTTTGGCTTCAGACTATGCTTGAAGCATTCATTATTTTTCCCACAATGCATAGGGTTCCCATCCCACTTTGATTAGGTAGACCTGCCAAGTCAAGAAAATACAATCTATGAAGAGCAGCAATTTTTTTCACTTCTAAATAGTTGAGT
Organism: Giraffa tippelskirchi; assembly: GCF_054371585.1. Lineage (NCBI taxonomy): Eukaryota > Metazoa > Chordata > Mammalia > Artiodactyla > Giraffidae > Giraffa > Giraffa tippelskirchi. Next base: position 129,906,556 of record NC_137277.1, read on the forward strand.
TTGCACTCGCACACATATATGAACATAAAGTACAGTTGTTGTTCTGTCGATCAGTCCTATCTAACTCCTTGCCACCCCATGGATTGCAGCATGCCAGGCTTCCCTGTCCTTCATTCACTATCTCCCTGAGTTTGTACAAACTCATGTCCATTGAGTCAGTGATGCCATCCAGCCATCTCATTCTCTGTCCCCCGCTTCTCCTCTTGACCTCAATCTTTTCCAGCATCAAGGTGTTTTCCAATGAGTCAGCTCTTTGCATCAGATGGCCAAAGATTTGAAGCTTCATCTATTAGTCTTCACCGCAACTAGCCAGCATTTGTCACAACAGTAAAAGAGTAAATACTCTCAGAGATATCTATGAGGAAGAAATGGAAGGAAAGGGAAAAAAGGAAGGAAGGAAAGAAAGAAGGAAAGGTGGGTGTCATTCATTGTTTAATAAACAATGGTTTCATAGAAACTATTGAAACAGGAGGGAAGGGGGCAGGACGCAACTTTTGAAAGAATGATATAGCCCAGGGACACAACATAAACTGATTAGAATTAAATGAGTCCCAGATGGCAGACAAGTCAACTTGACTCCTGAGAAATATGTATGCAGGTCAAGAAGCAACAGTTAGAACCAAACATGGAACAATGGACGGGTTCAAAACTGGGAAAGGAGTAGGTCAAGACTGTATATTGTCACCCTGCTTATTTAACTTATGTGCAGAGTACATCATGCAAAATGCCAGGCTGGATGAAGCACGAGCTGCAATAAAGATTGCATGGAGAAATATCAATAACCTCAGATATACAGATGACCCACCCTTATGGCAGAAAGCAGAGAGGAACTAAAGAGCCTTTTGATGAAAGTGAAAGAGAGTGAAAAAGTTGGCTTATAACTCAACATTCAAAAAACTAAGATCATGGCATCTAGTCCCATCACTTCATGGCAAATAGATGGGGAAACAATGGAAAGACTTTATTTTCTTGGACTCCAAAATCACTGCAGATGGTGACTGCAGCCACAAAGTTAAAAGACGCTTGCTCCTTGGAAGAAAAGCTATGACAAACCTAGACAGCTTATTAAAAAGCAGAAACATTACTTTGTTGACAAATGTTTGTATAGTCAAAGCTAAGGTTTTTCCAACAGTAATGTATGGGTGTGAGAGTTGGACCATAAAGAATGCTGCACACTAAAGAATTGATGCTTTTGAACTGTGGTGTTGGAGAAGACTCTTGAGAGTCCCTTGGACAGCAAGGAGATACAACCAGTCAATCCTAAAGGAGATCAGACCTGAATATTCATTGGAAGGACTGATGCTAAAGCTTAAGCTCCAATACTTTGGCCACCTGATGTGAAAAATTGACTCATTGGAAAAGACCCTGATGCTGGGAAAGATTGAAGGCATGAGGAAAAGGGGACAACAGGGGATAAGACTGTTGGATGGCATCACCGACTCAATGGACATGAGTTTAAGCAGGCCCTGGGAGTTGGTGATGGACAGGGAAGCCTGTTGTGCTGTAGTCCATGGGGTCACAAAGAGTTGGACATGACTGAGCAACTGAACTGAACTGAACTGTACTTGCCCTCTGCAATGGCCTACACTCTGTGGAGTGTGTTTCGTTCTGAATAAATTCACTTCTTACCTATCAGTTTGTCTCTTATTGAATTCTTTCTGTGATGAGACATTAAGAACTCGAACTTCATTATTGTGGATTCTAGCTGGGTTCGAGTCCCAGCCACGTGGGTTCGAATCCCAATCTGAAGAAAACGGTTTCAGTTTTTGAATGTTTTTGCCATATAGATTGTTAAGAAGTGAAACCTTGCTGCTAGCTTCCATGTCCACAGGGCAGAGTCTTTACAGAAAAGGAGTGACAGATTTGGAAGATGGCTTGCAGTGGCTGGTAGGTATTCTCTTTCATGGTTTACCAGTTGGTTTGGGGAGCTGTTGGCCATTCCCCTGTTCAGGTGTAGACTGTCCCAAGTGGAAATATTTGATGAAGAAAGAATGCATTTTGCCCCTGGACTTCCTGGGCAGATTTTGCATCCCTGCTCAGGATGTAGCAAAGGAGCACCTTCCACTCAGAAAGACTTCCTACAACTAGAGCAAAAAGATCTGGAAGCTTTGACCATCAAAAATGGGGGCATTAGAAACGTAGTCATAGCAGTGGGAGTGAGAACTCTGAGGAGACAGCACATATGGAAGAGATCAATCTCCCTGCTGCTGACCCAGAAGAAGACCACGCCTCCCTTTCAAACTCTAATATGGTTGAGGATGGGTTTAAAGCTTAGGGTTGGAAGACAATGGAAGTGAGAAACAGGATTTTGATGGGTGGTCTGGACTTCCATGGTGGCTCAGACAGTAAAGAATCCACCAACAATGCTGGAGACCTGGGTTCGATCCCTGGGTTGGGAAGATCCCCTGGAGAAGGGAACGGCTACCCACTCCAGTATTTAGGCCTGGAGAATTCCGTGGACTGTATAATCCATAGGGTCGCAAAGAGTCAGACACGACTGAGTGACTTTCACTCACCTTCACTAGGCTCATCAGAGCTGTGCTAGGCTGTGTGCATGTGTGTAGACATTGGGACAAGGATTTCTAGATCCCTTTGACATGAAGCTGAGGTGGAGAAAATGCATGCACACGTGCTCAGTCGTGTCCAACTCTTGTAACCCTATGGACTGTAGCCCACCAGGCTCCACTGTCCATGGGATTCTCTAGGCAAGAATACTGGAGTGGGTTGCCATTTCCTCCTATAGGGGATCTTCCTGATCCAGGGATCGAATCTGTGTCTCTGGCGTCTACTCCATTGGCAGGCGGATTCTTTACCACTGTACCATCTGGGAGCCCATGAATGAACTATTATCTTTGAGTCAGGGAGATTGGGCTGAGAGCAAACACACCAGGTGGGAGATAGTACGATGCCATCCAGAGCAAGATGAACAACTACAAAGTTCATGTTTGCATTCCATGAATAGTAACGGAATGCCAGCTGTGAGTAAGACAATGCTCTTGGCACTTGGTGTATATCAGTGAACGAAGACACACAAATATCTACTTTCATGAAACTTATACTTTTAGAGGAGTAAAGCAAATATTAAATAAGTAAAAAATGTAGTATGGTAGTAGGTGACAAGTATTGAGTAAAAATAGTAGATTAGAGTGAGAGAGATCAGTCAAGAGTGTAGGGGAGTGGGATTTGGAATTAAAAAAAAAATACTCTGGTTGTCAAACTTGAAATAAAAGTTGCTTTACATAAAGCATTTTTCCTGGCTAAGGCTTCTGTTGCCATGAGAATGTATAACCACTTAGCATTTCCACTTACTTATTCCAAATAAGTGTGAATTTTGATGTATAGATCTTCGAGGGGTTTTTGTCAGCTGGTAGCTTCCCAGAGTTTCCATCTGAAATCAAGATACAGGAAAAAAAATCTCGATTCATTATTTTACTAGCTATTCTCTTCTGCTTTGGACAATAATCGGTAGTTTTAAATAAAATATTCATAATTGATTTTGGCCTGATTATGCTTTGCTGAGGCAGTTTAGCAAGGTTTCTTTGGAGGGAAAATGGCTTAGAGAGCCCAAAAGATAGCTTTAGAGACTATGCATAATCCCTAAGGTATATGGAGGGTTCAGTTTCTTGGTGGAATTTCCCATTTCAGCTGAAGATGTCAACCTCACTCTGTGCCCTTGAACCAGACCAGTTACCCAAATATGTATATCACTGACGCTCTATCAGACTGAACACAGAGGATAGCCCTGAAGCTGCAGTGAGCCACCCAGGTGCACCCAGATCCCCATTTAGGATGGGAGCAGTCATTTCTCCAGCTGCTGGTCATGTTGCGTGCCTGCTCAGCTGATAATTTGTGTTCAACTCTTTGTGACCCGATGGACTGTAGCCCATGAGGCTCCTCTGTCCATGGGATTTCTCAAGCAAGAATACTGAAGTGGGTTGCTATTTCCTTCTCCAGGTGGTCTTCCCAACCCAGGGATTGAACCTGGGTCTCCTGCATTGACCAGTGGATTCTTTACCACTGAGTTACCTGAGAAGCGCACTGATGTCCAAAGTCACAGTCCCTTCTGGGGGCAGCCCTACTCAGCAATTGGTCAGCCAGTTAGGGTTATACATGCCTAGTCCCCTTGTCTCAGGGAAGGATAGCTCTGAAGGGCCCTCTTTTGCTCTGCTGCTGCTGCTGCTGCTAAGTCGCTTCAGTCGTGTCCGACTCTGTGCGACCCCATAGACGGCAGCCCACCAGGCTCTGCCATCCCTGGGATTCTCCAGGCAAGAATACTGGAGTGGGTTGCCATTTCCTTCTCCAGTGCATGAAAGGGAAAAGTGAAAGTGAAGTCGCTCAGTCGTGTCCGACTCTTAGCGACCCCATGGACTGTAGCCTACCAGGCTCCTCCATCCATGGGATTTTCCAGGCAAGAGTACTGGAGTGGGGTGCCATTGCCTTCTCCACTCTTTTGCTCTAGAGCCCACCAAAGGATCAGAGGCCCCTGTTGGGACCGTCCTGCATTTCAACCCCAGGCCCTCTGTCCAGCCCTGTGCCTCTTGCTCCTCAGTAAGGCTCTGGCAAGCTAACTGCCTTCTCAGAGTCTGTTTCCCAGGGAATTTGTTCTAACAAACTCTATTTTATTTCTATATGCAAAGATCAACTACAGAATCAACAATTTATAGTGGCTATGCTCTTGTTCTTACATTCAATTCAATTAAATTGCTGTCAGTTTCTGATCTTTGGCTCTCCTGTCTGCATTTTAACTTTCTTTTTAAACTAAGTGATAGCTTAAGCCCTCTGGGTTTTAACCTCTGCTTTTACCAGTTCTGGCTTTTTCTTTGACAATCCCATCAGTTCTAGCCTCAGTTACCAGAACCTAAACCTGAGGCCTGCTGCCTTTCCTTCCCTTCCCGACCACCTCCCCCCCCCCCGCCCCCAACCCTGATCCTGAGCATCTGACTTCAGGGATGCCCTCCCCTTACAGATCACATAGCTCTTACTTCATCCAGTGCTGAGGCTCTCACAGGCCTTAGGAGGAAAATGCTGTGAGATTAGGACACAGTGACCATGAAATTATGTGCTATTCACAGCAGAATTGGGAATCCCAGGTGGCACAGTGGTAAAGAATCCACCTGCCAAGGAGAAGACATGGGTTTGATCTCTGGGTTGAGAAGTTCCCCTGGAAGAGGAAGTGGCAACCCCCTGCAATACTCTTGCCTGGGAAATCCCATGGACAGAGGAACCTGGTGGGCTTATAGTCCATGGAGTCAGTAGGAGTTGGAAATAACCGAGCACATACACACACAACAGAAATGGGGTCATTTCCTAACAGACATTGGTCAAGTTTATGTGCACAGACAGGCCATGAAAGCACAGAGTACTCTAAAGGAAAGTGCAACAATTGTGGCTTTCAGTGATAATATTTCTATGACGATGGGCTTGAATTTGAACTTGGCTTAGAGGGACTTCTCTGGGTATCCAGTGGTTAAGAATCTGTCTTGCAATGCAGGGGATTCAAGTTCGATCCCTATTCCGGGAATTGAGATTCCACATGCCACAGAGCAACTAGCTGCAACCAAGAACTGACACTGCCAAATAAATAAATAAGATGAACTCCTGGCATAAAGGGTCATAACTGACTTAAAAACATACTTTGATTTTTCTGTAAACAATCCTCTTCTTGCTATAATATTACCATAGGGGTATGTAGGCGTGTCTTCTTTTGTTGTGTTAGTTATTCCAACTGAAACACCACCCCTCTGTAAGTGACTTTTGGTGCCCCTTAATATCTTAGGAATTTTTTTCATTGCTGTCTGTCTAAAATTATCCATGGCTCCTGCACGGGTGGGTAGAGTTAGTGCCTCCAAAGAGTTATAAATCCAGTGTCCCCACTGAGCCCATTGTTTTCGGTCCAAAAGTGTATGAATTGCAGTCCCAAGGTTTTTCTTTCTTCTTTGTTATGAAATGGGTAACCAGATCTCGCTGAATGGAAATCCTCCTTCGAAGACTTTCTGGCATCCGACTCCACTTTCAACTCTTGCAAACCTTATTTTGGAAAAATGGTCATTTATAATATCAACATTTCTAGCTCATGTTTTAAAGACGGTTACAGGCATTTGGAGTAACCACATGCCAAAGCTGTCTATTTCTAATCTAACAACCCCCTAGGTTGAAACCAGAGCGAAACTTAGAGACAGGAGGCCAAGAGCCAAAAGACTCTTGGGGGATATTTATAATCCCCAAATTCAACCAAAATTGTTTCCACTCAAAATTAATACTTGGAAACAGATTTTGAAGCCCAAATTTAGACTCTGCCTTCAGTTTCTTGGTTCGTCATGGAGCCAACTGTTTGAAATAAATGTATTTGAAACTGATTAAACATTAAAATGATTGTCTGCTACATCTAACAGACAAATAGCACAAACTATTTGGAGAGATGACCCTCTTTATCCAGAGCTCTCTTAGCCAAGGACTCAGGGTTGGCCAAGATCCTTGTTGAGAAGGGGTGGTTACCAGCGTGTGGACATACCTCTGTTTACACATATGATTCCTGTGTAGCTCAACTAATGGTCTGTTTGGTGGATGTAGTTGCAGTTCATATTTATGAAGGGAACGTGATATGCTGAAGAGCATTTTGGCCTTGGAGCTAGAAAAATCTACACTTAAAGTACTGCTTTATCAGTTCCAAATTGTGTAATCGTGCCAAATCATTGAGTCTCTTGAGTCTCAGTTTCTCCCATTGTAAAAAGAGGTTAAGCAGCTCTGCTCTGCCTCCCTCTTAGAGTTGTTAGAGGCTCAAATGAAGAAATGAATGTGAAAGTTCTTTATCACTAATTCAAATGTGCATTGTTACTGTGTGGTTCTGGTATTTTTTTTTTGTCTGTTTGTTTTGTTTACTTTTTGAATACCAACAATAATTGCAATCTCAAATCAGAGTATAAGACCTTATTTAATCAGTGAAAAAAGAAGCATAAATGTAAAGGAAAAAGATTTGCCAAAGACTATCCTTTATATGGACACTAATTAGGACATTGTCGTTGACCTAAGTATCCTAGAGAGACATGTTTTTTTTTTTTTCAGAGTTTGAAAGATGTTTTCTGGCCACTCATCGCAATTGATTTTAAAAGTTTGAACTTTTAATTATTCTTTTGTTTCTGCATTCATGCATTTCATTCTTGTTAGATTCTTTTCTGGAAGGTAGGGAGTACCCAAATGTCATTTGGGAGTTCCCAAATGACATCTGTACAGCTGGTTGTGGATAATACTTTGAGCAGCAAGATATTAAGGTACTATTCTAATAATACTGGTGAGAGATGATGGTGGCTTGGCCTTTCAAAGTGATGCTGTGCATGGGGAGGAACACAGAGATTTGAGATATGATCTGGAGGTGGAAGAGACAGGAGAGTTGATGAAGTATATACATGTGAGGGTTAAGGGAGAAAGAATAAAAGATGACTCAGATTTATGGTTTGGATAACTGGATGGGGATTAGTGCATGCATGCAGGCTAATTCGCTTCAGTTGTGTCTGACTCTTTGTGACCCTCTGGATGATAGACTCCTCTGTCCATGGGATTCTCCAGACAACAGCTGTGGAGTGGGTTGCCATGCCCTTCTCCAGAGAATCTTCCCAACCCAGGGACTGAACTCGTGTCTTGTATGTTTCCTCCATTGGCAGGTGGGTTCTTTACCACTAGCGCCACCTGGGAATCCCATGGGGGTTATTTATTAAAACACACAAAATGGATGGTATAGGTTTTTGAGGGGCAGGAGGGATGAGGACTTCTGCTTTGGACATGGTAGAGATGAGATGCCTATGACATAGTCAATGTCTATGACTTAGTGAAGTAGTTAGGTGCATGTATGAGTTTGGAGTTCAGAGTAATCTCTAGGCTTGAGCATAAATTCATGTCAGAAACACATAGAAAGCATTGAAAACCATGGGACTAAATGGGCTAACACAGAGAAAGAATGCAGAAAGAGAAAAGAAAATGGTCTTGAATTTAGCTGAATGCAATATAAGCATGTATGTCATATCCAGAAAAACTTTAGATAAACTATATAGATTGGAGGTCAAATCTTAAAAGTCCACCAATGCCAGGCATGCCAGGTAAATGAGAGAAGAGGGCTGGTTATAGGACAATAGAGAATGATGAGGATGGTAGATCTCAGAGGTGAGGATGACTCACCTCAATGGGTAGCCACCACCCCACTCCTCCAATTGATGCCATGCAGTAGGTCTAGATCCTCCAAGTTCTCAGGAGAAGTCAGAAATTCAGATAGTTTATGGGAAACTCTTTATGTGCTGGCAACCAAGCCAATGTTTTCAAATACTGTGTTGGCCAAATAAAATATGTCAGCGGGATGGACCTAGCCCATGAACTAATAGTTTGTAGCCTCTGACATAGATCCTTGAAGGTATCAGATTTAGCTGTTTTGATGATTAGTGGAGGAGGAGAGTAGCCTGAAAGGCCAACGAAATGGAGGAATTTATAATTGCCCTGAGATATTAATCCGAATCACAGTCACTGGTATGCAGAGCTAGGGAGTGACTAAGATTAAGAATGGAACACCCACATTACAACAGGGCTTTGTAGCTCTCTACTTACCTCAACGTGTAATCCTTGTGATTCAGAAAAGGCAAACACAGTTATTTTGTGAGGAATGGTTGCATGTAGTTTTAGTTTAAGCTGCAAAGTGGTGAACATTTGGTGGAGACTGTGTAGGCAACATGTGGTTCTAGTTGGAAATGTAATTTAGGAAAAAGCCAACAGTCAAGATAAAATTTCCAAAGTCACAAATTTGAAAGTTTGAGGCAGTCTCTAGATGTTTCTTTGGAGAATACTCAGGAAGATTTCTGAATATGAAATGGAGATAAAGTGTGGTTTAGTTGAACATTAGGACAAATGAAGGAACCAAGCAAGACTATTTGCTTCCTAATGGCAGCACAGATTTCTTCTAAACTGTGAGTTCAGGTGAAAGGAATGATATTCTCAGAAAGAGAAGATTTGTATTTGGTGTATGCTCAGTCACTCAGTCATGTCTGACTCTTTGCGACTCCATGGACTGTAGCCCTCCAGGCTCTTCTGTCCACAGAATTTTCCAGGCAAGAATACTGGAGTGGGCTGCCATTTCCTACTCCATGGGATCTTCCCAACCCAGGGATCAAACTCATGTGTCTCTTGCATTGGCAGGCAGATTCTTTACTACTCCATCACCTAGGAAGCCCCTTTGCATTTGGTAATGAGTTTACATATCTGTTTGGGGACTTTCCTGGTGGCTCAGACAGTAAAGCATCTGCCTACAATGTGGGAGACCCGGGTTCAGTCCCTGGGATGGGAAGACCTCCTGGAGAAGGAAATGGCAACCCACTCCAGTATTTTTGCCTGGAAAATCCCACGGATGAAGGAACCTGGTAGGCTACAGTCCATGGGGTCACAAAGAGTCGGACACGACTGAGCAACTTCACTTTATGTATCTGTGCACATGCTTATAAATCTTTGCTCCTCTACGTCACAGCCATCTTGGGATATAGTTAAGGGTATGGGTAATAAACCCAAGTGGTTTCAACTTAAGGTGACTTGAGTTGACCATTTTAAAAACATTGTTTGACCAATGTCTTAAGAGGATATCTAAGTCCTTCTTTATCCCCTCCCCCAAGTTCTCCAAGCATGTCACACACTAGTACACACATGGTTCCTGTAGTTGGTATCAGTACTCCTGTCTTTTGCTCTTCATTATTGTGGTTTCAACTTGAGATTTTCTGGCCAGCGTCCTTGGCAGGCTAAGAGTGAGCTTGCCACTGGCAAGAAGAGGTCAGTGCAGATCACCATTTCTGCCCACTTCACCAAGGAAAAGTTATTCTCTCAGCCTCACTTTCCTCATCTGTAAACAGAAATAATAATACAGATTTCATAGGGAAATAATGCCCAGAGTAGTAACAAATATTCAGTAGGTGCTCAATCAATTTTCCTCTTTCCATTGGTCTCTCTTCATTTTCAAATTTTAAACCGAATCTCAAAGCTTTGGAATCCAAATTGTACATCTTCAAACCCTTTCTCATTTTGTCCAGGAAGCCAAGGGTAGGGGAGACGATGACCTATATCCTGCTCCAACATCCCAGGATTCTCTAGATGGGAATGCACATCAAATGTTTCTTCTCCCCCGCCCCCAGAAACCCTGACCTTTCCTACACTTAATAAATCAATTAGTAAGCATGGCCCATTTATTCTACAAACTTTTACTTACTTACCATATGCTCAGTGTAAGACATGATGCTGGCCCATGAGGGGCTAGCCATCCAATGTGGAAGGTCTGACTTAGAAACAAAAAGTGCCATAAAGCATTACAAATATGTATTGGGTGGCAGATGTTGGAGGCATATCACCCTCACATCTGGAAAAAATATGTATTGCAACATTTTCTGAACAATGTGTTCCCCCCAAATCTCTGCAAAAGCACTCAGCAGTCCAGATCCACAGGGGGATGATGGTGTCCCTGTGTTGCCCTCAGAGCTGTTGAGGCCATCTTCCTTGCAGCTTGGTGAGTCCCTTTTTTGCTGTACCTACATGGCAGGAGAGCCTGTAGATCATGCGTCAGCCCTGTGAATGGTATTACCCTGTTTGAATCTGGTTTTGAAGAAGGACCAAATCAACCAGTCAGAGGGGTCAGGGCTGAGGACCTGGTGTGATGTGGTGAACTGAATGTACGACTTTCCTCTTCATGGTTCCTGAGGGAGACGCCGCTCTCCAGGCTGACAGGGCTGGGAATGAATGGCCTGCAGACTCCTGTTTTCACACAGTACATCAGGTCTAAGTGAAAGGTTTGTGCTGCTGCCAAGAGCAGAAAATGATGGCTTGGCGTCACTTTTGGAGGAGAAGATGCTTTAAAGCAGACCTTGGCTCCCAGAGAGCTTTAGAGACTTAGACACACTCCTGAGGCCTCCCAGGACATCTGGTTTGCAAAGCCCACCCAGTGTCACTCCTTCTAGGCAACTCTCAAGGCTGGGGGATGTCTTGCATGCTTTAGACATCTGGGATGCTACTCAGATCCTTGCTTTCTACGTCTTAGTGAGGAGCAAAGGTCTATACATGAAGATTAAATAAAAATCAAAGCTGGTCATTTATCAGATCAATGTAGCAAAGGCTGCTTTTTCTTTGTAGTTTCCAGGGTCTTAATACATCGATTATTGTCCAGCATGACCACTAAGCAGGTTACCCCGGTTTGTGTGTTGGTGCAGCAGCCTGTGGGGCAAATGCTCAGCATCCCTTCTGGATCATAGCCTACATCCTTCACCACACTGCTTTGCCAAGCTTGAGCTCTCCTTCACACTTGTTTTGGAGCCTAGAACCTATACTTGGACCTTGCTTTTTTTTTTTCACTCTCCATCTGCTCCCTCTGGTGTAGACTTTGCTTTCTTCCTCAGATGCATTTCACCCCCCGCCCACCCAGGTCTCTTTTACTCTCTAGCTGTCTTCCTTTCCAGCCTCTACCAGTGATATTTACCTCTCCTGACAGTGCTTAAGGATTTCCTTGTTATCTGCCAGGACTAACTTGCTGAGGCTGTCCAATTCTTCTACAACTTTTTCTTCTCTTCTCCTTCAGTAATAATATATATATGTCTTCATACTCCAGGTTTAACAGGTCCTAAATTAGGATAGCAATTAGGCAGACATGTGGGAGAGATGATGGCCAGGGAAAATGTAAGGGTACATCAACTCCAGAAATTGTTGTCTTCTGGAATGCAGCCTTTGTAATGTGTTTTTCATATTTTCAAAGAAAAATCAGAAATATGAATTTTTATATAAATGTTTCATTATAATATTTTATCAAGTTAATATGTATACATGTTAAAAAACGTTCCCTGGAGGCTCAGACGGTAAAGAATCTGCCGTAATGCAGGAGTTCGATCCCTGGGTTGGGAAGATGCCCTGGAGAAAGGAATGGCTACCACTCCAGTACTCTTGCTTGGAGAATTCCATGGACAGAGGAACCTGGCAGGCAGGCTACAGTCCATGGGGTCACAAAGAGTCGGACACAACTGAGTGACTAACACTTTCACTTTTCGGTAGTATTAAAGATTTACATTAACGAACATAGCACTACTCTGACCCACTCTTTCCCATCACTATTTCTTAATTTACCAATTTTCAACATTATCTATCAACTTTTAAATTTTTAATGGTAGTTATATGAGGTGACTTTCCTACTTCCTCTTTCTTATCATCTCAGTACTGTTAGGTCCTAGTTGTTGGTTAAATCAATAGTCAAAATTTATATCATTATCACTGTATAAAAACCAGTGGGCTAAGTAGTTTACTCTGATTACACTTCCTTCTTCAAATAATTTTTATTTTTTGTCTTTCTTGAAATTAAATGTCGCTTGATGATTTAATTTCTTTGGTTTTCTATGAGTTTTGGGAGGTGATTTTTTTTGTCATTTTTTCCCTAAAGATTGGCAACACTCAAATACCTATTTATATTTTTATATAGTATCAAATATGTTGATTCTACTTTTTCTTTGAAGATCTATCCATGTTCCTGCTCCCCATTTGTATGAATGAGTTCTTAGCTTTTCCACATAACTTTCATTCTGAGATTTCTCTTTGTGACTTTAAAGTGTCACACTCCAATATGGTTTCTTGATTTATTCCATATTTTGGTTTCCTGGAGTACAGACTCCAGTATCTTTTCCACAAAGGATGAATGAGAAGTAATTTTTTTTATCCTTGTGTGTCTAAAAATTCATTTATTCTCTCTATACACTTGAATATTTTGGCCTGGTATAGAATTCTAGGTTGAAAATTCAAGCTAAATGTCCTCAGAATATTGAAAGCATTGTTCCATTGTCTTTGAATATCCAACATTATCATTTTTGACTCTCAGTCTTCATTATGTGATCTGGTAGTTTGTTTTCGTACAGACCTTTAGTATCTTATCTTTGCCCAGGATATTCTGAAAATTCAGTTATGAACCTTGACTCTCTTGCACTCACTGCACTTTGTACCAGAGGAGTCCTTTCAATTTGGAAACTAGCTCTCTTCATTTCCATGGCATTTTCTTAATTTTTTAAATAATTTCATTTTCTCTGATTTATTTGTTCTCTTTTTCAAGAATTTCTGTAATTTGAATATTGGACCTCTTGGACTAAATCTCAAGCTTTCTTAACTTTCCTGTTTTATCTTTATCTTTTTGTTCTGCTATCTGCACAATTACCTTGTCTCTATGCCATTTTGTACCATATCAGCTTGGTTAATCTGATCTATATTTTCTAGAATCCTCTACCATGAGTTATCCCACAGTGTTGATTTTCTACTGTGTGAACTTGGCTAATATGGACCTACATTTTCCCCAAATCACCTACTCTGTATGGTTTGGTGTTTTAGCTGACCCAAAGAGAAGTTTGTGTAAGACTTGGGAAGTAGACAGAAAGTAGTTATTACTACTGGAGCTCATTGTGATTAGAAGTGGCAAGTGGTGAGACATAGACAAAGGTGCCAGCAGATTCCAATTTGTCTTGTCTACTTGCATAGTCTTCTCCTCTCTGGTCCAGGTCTTTTCCTTCATGTTAGCTCTGGTGCCCAGTGGTGACTCCAGTCCCCCATTAGATGCTTGGCTGTAAACTCTCTGCAGCAGGAGCTATGAAGAAGCAGTTTCCACAGACTTTTACCCAGCAACCCTTCACAGTCCCACTCCAGAAGCTCAATGTGCCTGAAATCACCAATCTGCCCACCTGCACCTGTGCTTCAGGAGGGCTGGTTAGGGCTGTTCCTGGATTCTCCACTTTTCCAGCTCTTTCCACAATGGGTATAGTCTAAATTCCTATAAAAATTCCTTAATCCATAATATTCATAGTAGTTCTGCTTCTCTGTGTGAACTCTAATAGAATATTTATTTGACATTTTACTTTAGCTACTCTAAGTTCAATTCCCAGGGATGCTATTCTCTGGTGATTCCCTTGCTCTTGTTGCTGTTTCAGTATAGTGTCTGTACTGGATTGAATAGTGTCCTGACCCAATTCAGGTCTACCAGGAATCTCAGAATGTAAACTCATTTGTAAATATCATCTTTGCAGATATAATCAGCTGAGCTTTTCAATAAGATGAGGTCATTTTGGATTAGGATGGAACTTAAATTTAATGTATTATGTCTTTATAAGAAGGCCATCTGAAGATGCAGAGAGAGACACATGGAAGAAGGCCGTATTCCAGGAGAGACAGAGACTGGAGTGATGCAACCACAAACCAAGAGATACCAATGATTGTTGGCAGCCACCAGAAGGTAGGGGATGGTCATGGACCATATTCTTCCTCACAGCCAATGGAAGAACCAACCCAGACGACATCTTGATTTTAGACGTCTAGCTGCCGAAAGATGAGGTAATAAATATCCATGTTTAAACCAAGCAATCTGTGGGTAATTTTTTTGTAGTAGCCTTATGTAGTATCTTTTCTTGTTTTGGGTTGATTGTATTTTTAAAGTTTACTTCTGATTCCTTTCTTCTGTGTGTGAGTTGGTTTTGGCTTTTTATTTTTTTGATCTCTGACTTTTCTGTCAGCATTTCCTCAAATTACTGGTGATCCTTATCTGGCTTTCACATTTTGGAGCAGAGTACTGAAAGTTGGAAGCTCCATGCATTGGATGAAACTTGTTAACTAGTGGGCTTCTCTATACTATTGGAGATGGAAATGGCAACCCACTCCACTGTTCTTGCCTGGAAAATTCCATAGACAGAAGAGTCTAGTGGGCTACAGTCCATGGGGTCACAAGGAGTTGGACACAACTGAGTGACTAACACATACTTCTTTATACTATAGGGCAGTTAAGCAGTGAGTCATCACTTTCCCTGAGGGGGAATCTTAATCTCAGCCTATTACCATGGCATTTCCATGAAACTATTCAGTTTAGTTCAAGAGTTATGCTCAAGATTTATTTATTTCCGTGACACTATTTCAAGATTACCTTCTACTTGGTAAGAGGAGTCTGATGGGCTACATTGGGTTGCAAAGAGTTGCATATGGCTGAGCAGCAGACATGGCATGGTAATCATAAATGAAGCTACTGAGATTTTAAAAACAGGACTGGGGAAAATATTGAAAGCACCTCCATCAGTCCTATGTCGCAGTATCTCCCACACCAAATTTGGCTTGTGTACCCAAGTCTGGAGATTCTCGATTCAGTTTCCCCAAAGAGAAAACCACAGTCTCCTGCCAAGGCCAATGTACTTGGCAAGGTGGGGGTGCTGGTTGCCAGGCTGCTTAGATGCTTGCAAGGCATGAACTCCAACTCATCAACTTAACCTCCCAGGCTCCTCTGTCCATGGGATTTCCCAGGCAAGAATACTGGAGTGGGGTGCCATTCCCTTCTCCATGGGATCTTCCCCACCCAGGGATTGAACCCAGGTCTCCTGCATTGCAGGCAGAGTCTTTACTGCCTGAGCTACCAGGGAAGCCCCTCCATATATAGCTATGCAACCAATTATCCTGTTTTCAGCTTTATACCTCATGTCTTCTTATGATGTTTCATGTTCAGAAACTCTGAGCTTTCCAAGAGTTTTCAGGGCAAATTTGGGTCCACTTTTAATAACAATAATCCTCCATACATCCCCATGTTGAGGTTCCTTCCCTCAAAGTCCATCGTCACACTTCTAACTGCCTCTAAAGAGATTCCTATTGAAATCTCTATCCTGCTGTTGTCTAATCTCCATGTTTTTTGGTCTTTGTAGCTTAAAAATTTTACAGTATTTCTTTTGCTGTTATTTTTATTTTGTGAGAGACAGACTAAATACATATGTTAATTGAACGTACCCTTCCAATTTTCAAAGAATAGCTCACATCTTAGAGTAAAACAAAACACAAGTAAAACAAAACAAGATGCAAGTCAAACAAAGAAGAGTTAGGGACCTATTTGGCCTGTGGATGCTTGATCTCTGCCAAGGGCTTACTATGGAAGCCAAGACAGAGACAGGGGCCTAAAGCTGCCATGGCAATGACAACTGGACCTGACAATATTAGGAAAATCCTGGAAGGAGGGGCACACATGCTGGTCTGAAGGAGAAGAGGAAGGGTGGGTGCTTCCCTGCCCAGGACCTGACACCAGCAGACCTAGGGCTTCCCTGCCAAGGAAGTGAGGGAGTCCTGAGTGCTGGACAAGCCTCTTGGTGAGAGGTTTTATGAGGTTGTAGCAGTTATCTATTATTGCATTACAACTATCCTAGAATTTAGTGGCTTAAAACAACAAACACGAATCATCTCACAGTCTAAGGGTCAGGAATTCAAAAGCAATTTAGCTGAGTGGCTCTGGCTCAGAGCAGAGGTCAGCCAAGGGCTGCAATCATCAGAAGGCTCTCCCAGGGCTGGAGGATCCGCTTCCACACTCACACGGCTGTTTGCATGGAACACCAGTTCCTCTCTGACTATTGATTGGAGGCCTTACTTTCACCTCTATGAGCCTGAATCCATGACATAACAACAGGTTTCTGCTGAGTGAGTGATCCAAAAGAGAAAGCAGGAAGCCGTGGTACCTTTTATGACCTTGTCTCCAATGTCAAACATCATTACTTCTGATTTATTTTTGTTGTAGTTGTTCAGTCACTAAGTCATAACTGACACAGTGACCCCATGAACTGAAGCACACCAGGCTTCCCTGTCCTTCACTATCTCTCTAAGTTTGCTCAAACTCATGTCCATTGAGTCAATGATGCCATCCAACCATCTCATCCTCTGTCGCCCCTTCTCCTCCTGCCCTCAATCCTTCCCAGAATCAGTGTCTTTTCCAGTGAGCCAGCCCTTCACATCAGGTGGCCAAAGTATCAGAGCTTCAGCTTCAGCATCAGTCCTTCCAATTACTATCCAGGGTTGATTTCCTTTAGGATTAACTGGTTTGATCACCTTGCTGTCCAAGGGACTCTCAAGCATCTTCTTCAGCATCACAGCTCAAAAGCATCAATTCTTCAGTACTCAGCCTTCTTTTATGGTCCAACTCTTAGATCCATACATGACTAATGGAAACATTTATTTGTTAGAAATGATTTATTATATTTGCTAGAAATGAGTTATTAAGTTCAAATTATTCATAGGGGGAAAATTTGGCTCCACTTTTGAAGTAAGGAATATAAAGGAATTTGTGGAAATTTTAAAATAATCACATAGGCCTTTTTGAATACTTTCTTTTTTAACCTCTTCTCTTTCTACCACTCACCTTATACCTCTGGGATTTGTGAATTTTTGTTTTTGGTTTTTTGCTTATAAATCACCATTAATTTTAAGAGATGGAAGCAAACTAATATAAAGCTGATTTTCTTAGTTAATCCTTAAGCAGCTATCCCTTCAAAACTCCCCAAGGTAGGCAGCATCCTCAGTTACAAAGTTTAGTTATTCACTCAGCAAGTATTTTTTGAGTGCACGCGATATTTCAAGCTCTCGGCTGGGTG
Organism: Giraffa tippelskirchi; assembly: GCF_054371585.1. Classification (NCBI taxonomy): domain Eukaryota; kingdom Metazoa; phylum Chordata; class Mammalia; order Artiodactyla; family Giraffidae; genus Giraffa; species Giraffa tippelskirchi. The sequence continues at coordinate 129,923,967 of NC_137277.1, forward strand.
CCAGGGTACAGAGCTAAACAAGATCTGGTTTTGAGCTCATCTAATTTATGTTTTCATGGGGCTTCCATTCTTCAGGAGAGTTCCTCGGGGGAGGTTAAGACATGTGGCCCAAGGACACACAGCTGATAAGCGATCAGTACTGCCCTTTTCGAAGGAGGAGTAACAGGGACAGGGACTGAGAGAAAGGAGGGAAGGGGTTTCTTCTTGGTTGCCCAGCACTGCTCACAGCCAAGGACAGGAGGGAGGGATGAGAGGGGAATCTTCAGCCAGGAAGGAGGTGGGACATTTATCTGAGCGCCCACAGGGGTGAGGTTCCTCAAAGAGGAGGGACAAGAACCCTGACACCACTGCCTTCAGTCCAAGGGCAGACATCTGTCCCCTCTGCCTCTCATTGGACTTGGTCTGGCTTTTTCCTGGCTTATTCATTTAAGGACTAAGTACCCTGTGACCTGGGGCCTTAGACAGTGACCTAAGGTCAGTCCAGATGCTAACACCCACAGACATTCAGGAGAAGCTCATGACATGTTTGGAAACAGAACTTGCATCATATTAGGGGTTCGGAGCAGGGACTCAAGCAGAAGGGAGCAATTTTGAAAGCCAGGGGTGAAAGAGAGGAAGGAACACTTGGATTTCCAGATGGGGGTGGGCTGATTCTGGGGCTGCTGGAGTCTAGGTGGCTGTTGGGAGCTTTTCTGCTCTGTCGCGGTTGTAATTACAGCATCTGAAAGCTTGCGTGACATTGCTAATTTTAGAGAAAATGGGACACTGATATCTGTACGAACACACTGGCTCAGGTTGCTGATTAGTGCTACCATGTATCTCGGAATCAAACCCAGAAATAGTGTAGGCATTAGGAAATATTATTATTAGAAGAATGTTCCTAACGATGGAAATGAAAAATGTAAATGCCAACTCTTTAGAGAGGTTTAAAGAGATTAATTGGAATAATAAAACAACTGGAAGTCAAATTGGTTATGGAACTGTGCTCTGAAATGATGAATTCTATTTGAAGTCTGTTTTCCTTTGGCACATTCTTTTTTGGTTAAAATGTAAAAATAAATTAGTAAAACATAGTTGTGTAAGTGAGCTTCTCAAATCCATGAAGGACTATATAATATGGGATATGTTGACCAAGTAGTTCCCATTTGGCGTAGGAAAACAAATTTTAAAAAGTGAAAGAAAGCTGCAAGTGGAGACTGTAGGCTAAATACATAGGCAAATTTGTGGGCAGAAAGTGAGACACAGGAATCCACCATCGAAGATCAAGATACCTTCATCTGAAAACGGAAACAGTGGGACCGTTTTAAGACCACATTTAAAAATACTATAAACAGGAATATGGTTAAGAGAGAAAAAAATGAAGTGAACAATATTGAGGCTCGGAGTGAATAATGCAAAGGGTTATTTGCTTATTTTGACTGAGACAGAGAATAGTCCATATGCAAAGAGCTGAAATTAATCATTGTTCTTAAGGATGGTAGCCTGAAACTAATTTGACAAAAAATATGTTACATTACAAAGATGTAGGCTAAAATCTCATCAAGTTTTCTAACATTGTATTGTTAATAGTGCAGTTTTCTGGGTTATAAGTTTAGTTTCCAAGAGGGCTGGAAAGAAATGAACTTTGGAGCCAAATGGAGCTGGGTTTGATCTGTTTGATCCTACACACTTTATTTCCCTGCACCCCTGTTCCTCTGAGTAAAGGGAATAATAGTGTTAACCTTTCAGGGTTGCTGTGATTAATGAGGCCATCTGTGTACAGCATCTTGGCACATATTCCACCCTTGTGAGTACCTCTTCTTCCTTTACTCGAAGGGAAACTACTTAAAGAAGGGAACCTACAATGGTGCTATGTTGCCATCACCTTAAATGCCTGGGCTATGGGCCTCAATTCTAACCTCTAAGGTTTATGCCTTGAACATGGTTCTAAAAGATCAGAACTTGTTTTCTTGAACTGTTCGTGGACTCAGGAAAACTGAACATGAATCCTGCAAAGCGTTTCAGACTTCATGCTGAAAATATTGGAGAGAAATCATTGGTGCATTAGGCTAAAACAGATACATGTGTAATAGCTGTGATTCTTAGAAAGAAAGTGAAGTTGCTCAGTCATGTCCTACTCTTTGCGACCCCATGGACTGTAGCCTACCAGGGTCACCTGTCCATGGGATTTTCCAGGCAAGAATACTGAAGTGGGTTGCCATTTCCTTCTCCAGGGGATCTTCCCAACCCAGGGATCAAACCCGGGTCTCCTGCATTGCGGGCAGATGCTTTACCATCCGAGCCACCAGGGAAAAACGATTCTTAGTGATTCTTAGACCATACATCAAAGTTACTGATTAAGTCATTAATCATATTTTATAAGGTATTTGCAGACAGCCTGGCTCTAGCCCTTGCTAGTGGTGTGATCTTGGTAAAATCACTTAATTTCTCTCACACTCTGTTTTCTCAGCTCTAATATGGGAATAATAATAGCACCCACCATTATATGATGAATATAAGCGTGTTTAACAGATTGCTTGGCACAGGTTGGGCACTCACCAGCTCTAGTTAAACAATTCAGCAAGTAAACAAATAAAATCCTCATCCCGGCTAAAAAGTAAAGGATAAGGAGGCTTTGTGCCTGAAATCAGTCCTAGCACTTTGGTGACTGCTGGCTCTCAGCCCTGCCGTATAATTAATCACAGTACAGTGAGCTCTCGATTATCTGCACTAGTGAAGGGCAGAGGCATGGATAATACAAAACAAGGGGTAATCTAAAAGTCATTTATATCTTTGGCTTTGAAATCAAATCAGAGAAAGACACATCTGGTGTGGGCACATGCACACACATGCCCGTGTGCACACGTGCACACACACACACGTCATTCTCTTTCCGGGCAAAGGCTTCCCAAGTGGAATCCTTTATAGCTCCTTTTCTTGGGGAAAGGAAGGAAGGTACACTTAGCACTTACTTAAGGAGATAAAGGATATGTAAAGTATTTTTAAATTTTTAAAGACAGGCATCATATACAAATGTAGTTGTCATTACTGTTATTGATAAGAGTTGGCTTGCAGATTTTTGACAGTTGACTAAAGGTATAAATCAGAATCCAGGAGGCAGGTTGTTCTCGCTCACAGCTCCCCGTGACAAACCATGTGCCAGCTGCCACACATCACCCAAGTGAAGTAGAATTGTGAGCTACAGAGTATGGTTCACTCTTAGATTCCTCTGAAGTATTTAACTATGAATAACAGGGCTGTCATATAGCAAGAGGTCAAAAAGCATTCAGGTGGGAATTAGGATCTTTTAGGGAGATTTCTGTCAAGGTGATGTGGCCTGTAAACTTGAGATAGGTCCTCCAGAGAACTCTCAGAAAGCACAAACAGCCCCGTTCACCCAAGATGGTTTCAGCTTTTACCTTTCTAAGGCTCACAACACCTTCTGGAGAGGTTATTTAGTTCTTTTGCTGAAATACTGGACAGGAACAGTGAAGATGGAGAGGACTAGAGACCAAGAAGCAGACAAAGATGTGATAGCAGTCTCTCAGTGGTGAGATTAAAGACTTTTAAGACTCTCCCAGGCTAATTCGCCACATCTCATCGAAACTACATTCATGTAACCAACATTTGTTTAGCATCTCTTGCAGGTCACATCTTGAGCTCAACACCAGGAGAACAGATAGGCACACACTGTGTTTGAACTGCTTTCAAGCCTGTTTAACCTCCTGAGCTCAGCTCTTCTGGGGCTAGAACCATGACGTGTTCATCTCTGTGTCCCCACACTCGGTACTGTATTTAGCACTGCCCTACACACAGATCTCCACACAGGAAACTTCATCCAGCGGTTGAGAGTGATGGAGTCTATTGGTCTACTCAAGATATTTTACCCAGAAACAACAGATGTCTATGACCAGAAAAACATACTAAGAACTTAATGGTACTTGATGGGTGTAAGAATGAAGAAATGAATGACTGAGGGAGATGGAGACACAATGTCATTTTCTTAAGGACCCTGTCACTTTTTAGAAGCAGCGACATGTTAATAAATGTCTGTAGAGCAGTTCACACAGTGCCGTCATCAGGGGCTGCTCAGAAGAAGAGTCTTGCTTGGTGTGTATGGGCTGGACAAGGCTCAGTGAAGAGGAAATGCATGGCCAGGGTCTTGCAAAAGGCTAGGGTTTAGCTAGGCGAAGAAAGGCTGAGGAAGGCTCCACCAAAAGGAAGCATAGCTCATGCAGATGCAAGGCATGATGAAGTAGATCTGTGTGGAGAAGGAATGGGAACAGAAACCAGAGAGATATTTGGTCCCTCATTCTCATCTATGCATCACTGTGGGTTCCTTATTAATGACTGGCTGCTTGAACATTTTCCTGCATCTCTCTGAGGACAGTCTTTTATGCTTTTCCTTTTTTTTCTGTAAAAAAAAATAGGTCAGGACACAGAGCACGCAAGTCAAATCCATTTGGCTGGAATCCTGGTTCTCCCCAGGGGTGGGTTATCTATATGTCGTACTGTGCTTTTTAGCTACTAGTTTTATAGGGTCTTGACAAAGATTGTGCCCTTTGTCTCTTTCTCTCACTCATTCACCCATCCATCCATCCATCCATCTACCCATGATTAAGAACAGCAGTCACACAGACTACCTATTTTTTTTTTTTAAAGTCTGCTTCTAAGTCAGTTCAGAAGACGCAGAGTCAGGTCTCCTATGACACAGCTTGCACTGGCGGGTGCCTGAGGTTTAACTGCTTGATTTTCTTTCTTTTCCTTGATTCCACCCTCCCCTCCTTCCCATCTTTGAATAAATAAAGATGCTGACGGCCTTCTATCAAGATCTCGCTTGCCAATGCTCTCGATAGATAGCTCAACTTCTCATCCAGAGATGTCATCAGTAGGCAACAACCCAGGATTGGGGAGAGGAAGAGGGTGTGAAAGAAGTTGAACCCTTCTGTTTATCTGAGACCTGCCTGAAATCAGATGCGTCTCCTTTCTCTCAGCTGGGTCATGAGGCTTTCTTAATATCCGTCCCCAACACTAAATATTTAGCACCAGACAACAAGAGGCTCGAGAGGGAGGGAGTGGAGAGGCCCAAGGTTCTGTGTTGGAGTGTTTGCCTCCCACAATGGGAGGGATTGGAATAGAAAAGATCCAGGCACTACATAAATATTTCCTATTATGGAGAAACTAAAGTCACAATGGAATCTGTCATGCTTGTGATATGAGAGATGGACAATATTTCGAAGCTGCTGCCATGCTGGCACCTGAATGGAGTTTATATTTTGTTTATGGAGCTGAATCCGAAGCCTTTTATTTTTTTGGCCCAGCCTGTGTAATTCTTCTTCATGGGAGCTCGAAATGGCTGCGGAGCAGCTCAATATTCCATTTATTTTATTTATAAAAGAAATTCAAAGGCTGAAAAGATGAAGTAATTGACTTACTGGGATGACAGTTAAACCCACTAAATTTAATCTTATCCTCTCAAGTACAACATACCGCGCTTACAAATTATCGCCAGGCTCCAGGCAGCCCCGCGCTCCTCACCTAATGCAAATGGCAGGAGGCCTCTGTTATTGTATTATCTGACTTTACTATCAGCATTAATCCGGCTTAGCTCACTTAATGATGCCACTTGTGGCACTGTGAAGGCAGCGGAGAAGTCTATAAACTACTTCCATTAAAATGCAAATCGGGCCCGCCGAGAAAATAAGTGACACAAAAAAGTGGGAGAATTGGGCCCTGCGCAGCCCGGCTGCCGCCGCCCGCGTGATCCAGGGATAATGACTGATGCTGTGATTACCCGGCCCGCGGCGGCCTGGAGAAAGGGAGCCGGCCTTGCACGGAGCGCCACAAAAGTGCTCCAACAAGCCGGGGCATTTAATTTCTGAAGAGATTTATATTTTTTTGTTGTCAGGAAATGAACAAATACTTATCAATGTAAAAACTGCTATCTCCCATCTCGCTGCCAGGTTTTTTATACTGATATTATTTCACCCCATAACACAGGAAATGAAAATCTTCCCTGCCTTTCACGATGCCACTGTATCTTCAAATCCTCTGCTAACAGACTTGCTTTCCCCTCTCCGTCTCCCTCACCGGTAAACAGAAAACTTTTGTGGGCTCAGTGTTGAGAAATTCCAAGGCTTCGGATTTTCCAGCCCTGATTTGGATTTCAGGTAACGGGAGGGCTCCTTCGGTCCCGTGCAGGGAGAGAGCTTGGGCTGGGGGAGGGCTAGGAATCACCCAGCTCAAAGGGTAACATCTGTTTTACTTAAGTGGCCTGATTCAGTTTTAGGATGACAAAGTATTCCCTTTCAACACGAAGAGTCATGGGCCCTGGGTCTTGTATTGATTCAGAACAAGGCCTAATAAAACACGAGCAGGTGATTTAGTTTCATATTTTGATTCCTGTGTTTAAACAGTTTCTCTCAAGTTCTCCTGTGTCAGCTCAGGGATCATGGCATCTTTGCTTTGATGTGGGAGCAAGGCGAGAGCTGGCCCCACTTGGCTTCCTCCACTCTCGCGGACAAAGGTGGAGTCCAAGGGCATCGCGTTTCTGGTGGCCTCCCAGCAGACAGCGCATCCTCTGTGGTCAATCTCTCAAATCTGTTAGGATTTACGGTCCTCGCAGAAGGATCAATACTACATTTTAAATATTACAATGGTTTTTATCGAGACAATATTACAACAAAAGCATTTTATCCTGTCATGGGACCCAATTAAAATTGATTTCGGCCCTGTCATTGGTGGTCTTCCTGGCATCTCTGTGTTCGCCATATCTGAGAACATGAGGATACTCACTCTGTCCAGCCCAGGAGGCCTGGGGACTGAAGAGTTGGGTGGAGAAAGGCTGAGATTTACCCTGAAGCCCTCGGACATGTCTGCGAGCATCCTTTTGCCTGCTCCTCCATCTTCCCTACATGTCTGGTACTCATTTGTTGCCTTATAACTCCCTGAACCTGCCTCCACTTTCCTTCCTCCAGGAACAAGGTTCTCCCTGAGGGAAGGAGCTGCTTCTGCTTGTGTTCCCAGGCTCCTCTGCATTGAATGTGCCCAGAAAGGGTTTGTTGAATAATAATAGGAATGAAGGAAGGATCAGCATTATAATCTTAACCCACATTGCTGCATACATTCAAGAAATGCCTATGAACAAATACAGCACATCCATGGATTGCCTTCACACAGAAAGAGAGAATCCCTCCGACCTTCTTGGTCCACTTGAACTTGCTAGCCCCACGTGACACAAGTATGGAGTCACCTGAGTCTGTGCCCTGGCTTCTTCACTGCATAGCTGTGGATCTTGAGAGAGTTTCTGAATCCTTCTAAGCCTCTGCTTCTTCATTCCCTAATTGGGAATGGGAAAACCTGCCACACGGAGCTATTGAGTGTCTGTTGAGATGCTGTGTGTTGATAGTTCTCAGAAAAAGCATCTAAGATAACTCTTTTCCTGTGATCTTGATGGGGCATGTGTAGTAATGATGGGTCATGGCTGCCTGTTAACAATTTGTAAGAGATAAAATAAAATATGCAAATCATTTCAATTTAAAAATACTAAAGCATAAATTTTTTTTTTCTTTTCTTAAAACTTTGGCACCCATCTTTTGTAAGCAAGTCCAGTGTAGTAGAACTGAATGTACCCAAATTTCATGATGCTGATCTGCCCATTACTTTTCACAGGTATATTTAATGTGCTCACCACATGCCAGGTGCTGAGCTAGGTGATGGGATACAGAAACAAGATCAGAATACCCAGGCAGCTTCTGATCTAGAGGAAGAGGCGAAGAAAAGAAGTGAATGAGCAAGTAAAGACTGTAATCGCAAATTGTGATAAATGTTATGCAAAAGAAAAAATGGAGAGAGTGATGTGATAGGGAACGTCCTATGATTTCTGAATAATTGACTTTCTGCACAAATGGAAAGAGGAGTATACACGTGACATCTAACCAGTACCTGATTACAGTTCCAGTTAGCTATTACTGAGAGACAAAACACCTCAAAACTTAATGGTTTAAAACATCAACAACTTTCACTTTGCTCAGAGATCAGCACGTTGGGCAGGGTTCAGTGAAGGGATCAGAGGCTGGTGTTGGGCCATCTGGAGGTTCCCCCCTTTGCCTGTGGGAGGTTAATGCTGGCTGGTTCTCAGCTGGGACCTCTGCTGGGGCTGGGGCTGCTAGGCTTCCTCATGGCCTGGGGACTGTTTCCAAGGGCAAGCATCCTCAGAGAAAGAACAAGGTAGAAGCTCTAGTGCCTTAACCCAGCCTTTGAAGTCCCACACCATCACTTTGCTGCCTTCTGCTGATTAGAGATAAGTCACAGAGACAGACCCACATTCAAGAGAGTGTAAATAAAGCCTGTCTTTCCATAGGAGGAGTGCCAAAGAATTTGTGGACACATTTCTAAATCACACACCTCCGCAGTAGATGAGATATGAAGCGTCCATTTGGAAGATGTTCCCAAGAGCACTGCAGCTCCACACACCATCCCCTCCCAACTGGTTATCCTCCCTCTGGTCTTTCTAGTCTTGCCCTCTTACCATGGCCAGGCAGGGCCTAAATCTTCCTCTGATTGCTTGTTTCTCATTTTGTCACTCTCTCCCTCAGTGATCTACAGTTGTCTGTCAGAAAAAGCCAAGGCTCCTTATCAAGACAATTAAAATCCTCATGTACTTGGCCTCAGCCTCCTTCTTAATTGTAGTTCAGTTACTAAGTTGTGTCCGACTCTTTGTGACCCCATGGACTATAGCAAGCCAGGCTTCCCTGTCCTTCACCATCTCCCAGGGTTTGCTCCAACTCATGTCCATTGAGTTGGTGATGTCATCCAACCCTCTCATCCTCTGTTGTCCCCTTTTCCTCCTGCCTTCAATTTTTCCCGGGATCAGGGTCTTTTCCAATGAGTCACCTCTTCACATCAGGTGACCAAAGTATTGGAGCTTCAGCTTCAGCATCTGTCCTTCCAAAGAGTATTCAGGGTTGATTTCCTTTAGTATTGACTTGTTTGATCTCCTTGCTGTCCAAGGAACTCTCAAGAGTCTTCTCCAGTGCCACAATTCAAAAGCATCAAATCTTTGGTGCTCAGCCTTCTTTAGGGTCCAACTTTCACATCCGTAAGTGACTATTGGAAAAACCATAGCTTTGACTATATGGACCTATGTGGGCAAAGTGATGTCTCTGCTTTTTAATATGCTGTCTAGGTTTGTCATAGCTTTCCTTCCAAGGAGCAAGTGTCTTTTAATTTCATGGCTGCAATCACCATCTGCAGTGATTTTGCAGCCCAAGAAAATCCTTTCCTACTTTATTCCCTAAACCAATGACGTGCTAAAGTGCTCAGTCTCTTCAGTCATGTCTGATTTTTGTGACCCTATGGACTGTAGCCTGCCAGACTCCTCTGTCCATGGGATTCTCCAGGCAAGAACACTGGAGTGGGTTGCCATTTCCTTCTCTGGGGAATCTTCCCCCCTAGGGATCTAACCAGTGTCTCTTAAGTCTCCTGCATTGGTAGGCGGTTTCTTTACCACTAGCGCCACCTGGGAAGCCTAATGAAAGGAAGCTGAATTTAAGGATAAGACCCTCACCTAGATTGTGATGCTTATTATTACCTAAATGAGTCATATTGTGTTTTTTTCTGATACTTTCTCTATTGGGCTTCCCTGATAGCTCAGTTGGTTAAGAGTCTGCCTGCAATGCAGGAGAGCCCGGTTTGATACCTGGGTCAGGAAGATCCACTGGAGAAGGGATAGGATACCCTCTCCAGTATTCTTGGGCCTCCCTTTGGGTCAGCTGGTAAAGAATCTGCCTACAATGCGGGAGACCCGGGTTTGATCCCTGGGTTGGGAAGATCCACTAGAGAAGGGAAAGGCTACCCACTCCAGTATTCTGGCCTAGAGAATTCCAAGGAGCTAGTATGAGGTACATTTGGATGCAAATTTTCTGTTTACCCTGAGTTCAAGATCTTTCTACTATGATGTCTATAAAAACCAATGCCATCTCTACAAGGTAGAACCTGGTAAGTAGATAAGCCATAAAGGAAAAGTACAGGTGGTTCAGATGTGAGTGATCTCTCTCCCTCTGTGGAAATTGAGTTAATCGGTAACTTCCTTGTCAATGTATGGTTTCACTATAGCAATAAACAGGTCTATTCAAAATTGAACATTTTTGTTTGTCTTTAGCTGCTTGAGGTTCACGGCTAGCCATGCTTTTCAGAGTTATTATCATGATTCCCTTCAACCTCCCAGTTACCTATAGGAAAGTAATGCCTTAAAACCTGAGAGTGTTGAAGGGGAGAGAGAAAAATGGGTTAGGATTTAGGCAGCTTGATTGTTTGTTCCACCTCAGCAGTTTTGAGATAAAGTTTTGTTGGCCTGGATAAAAAAATATGGCCATGAATTCTCCCCTTTTCTGCGTACATGCCCCTTGAAAGTGTGCTTTCGATGCTTGAATGTGGTCTGGCTTTGACTTGCCTTGACCAATAGGAAGCATTGACATGATGCAAGTTTCTGAGACTCAGACATAAGGGGCCCTGCCACATCTGTTCCTCCTTCTCATGACACTTCTTCAGTCTGCCATGCTGAGAAGAAACTGGAGTGAAGGACCACTTGGAGAGTGAGGTCCTACCATCTCTGCTCTCTCAACTGCCCTAGCTGAATCCAGACTCCATCCAACCACTGCTGGGGGAGTGAGAACTGACCAACCAACACACAGAACCTCAGGTAAAGGTAAATTGTTGATGTCACTAGGTTTTGATGTGATTGATTGCACAGTGATAGATTCTGCTACACATGGGTGAGAATTCACTATGGAAAGGGAATTTCCTTTAGAATGCAGGTATAGAAAGGGGCTTTGGGTGTAGGAATTTGAACAGAATGAGATGAGAGAGAAAGTTCATTATCTCCAGGAAGTTTATAAAGTTGGAAGAAATTAGGAACATGAAGGATGTTCGTATCAAGAGTTAGTATTCAGTTAGTACAGAAGAAACTAACATATCACTGTAAATCAACTATACTCCAAAAAAATTAATAAAAAGAAAAGAAAAAGCTAAATCACTCTTAAGTTCAGGCTTTACCCAGAAGATACTAAGCCAATATTGACCACATGTAAGATAACACCCTGGATGCAGAGGTTGCATGGACAGGAGACATGGTCCCCATCCTCCAGGAGTTTCCATTAATTTAAGGGGATGGATAATATGTGTTCAATGCAGTTTGCCTGATAAACTCATGCAGCTCAATACCAGAAAAACAAGCAACCCAATCCAAAAGTGGGGAAAAGACCTAAACAGACATTTCTCCAAAGAAGACATACAGATGACTAACAAACACATGAAAAGATGCTCAACATCACCCATTATTAGAGAAATGCAAATCAAAACTACAGTGAAATATCACCTCACACCAATCAGAATAGCCATCATCAAAAGTCTACAAACAGTTTGCATGATAAAGCAATTTTAATGCTGTGCCAGATAGAAACAAAATTACTTAATTTGCTTTGTAGTAAAATCCTTAGCCTTATTAAAAATGTGAAATTCATTGCTAAAAAAAAAGTTAGTATTCAAATACTGACCAAAATAAGAATCAGAGTATCAGAAAATTCCAGGGCCGAGAGGACCTTCCAAAACCATGTGGTCCAGGAATGACAAATGGATTCCATCATTCACCAATTCCAGTTGATCGGTGGTGGCTGTCTGGAATGCTTTGTTGAGAATTCTGAGGCATTGTCTATTTTCAACAGAAAGGAGAGTTGTGATAGATTAGTAATGTCTGCCATGAGTGCAGATCTTACTTCAATTACTCTATTGTGCAAAGCTCTTTCCTGTCTCAGCACTTTTGCCCTGGCAGCTGCACAGTCTATCTGGAATGCTCCCCTACCCAACCACAGTTTTTCTAGTTGGCTCATCCTTCATGTCCCCTCCCTGGAGAGTCCTTTCCTGCTAAAGTAGAATCATTCCTGTTAATGCCTCTTCATTGCTCTTGTCATAATTTATCATTTTGTATTTGTGTGTGTTTAATTAACCTTTCTTGACTCCCTTCTCACAATACATTCATGTAACAGCAAGCTTCCTGAGGGCAAGGGCATGTCTGTTTTCCCCAGCTGTTTACCCAGCACCTGGCACAGTGCTGGGGCACAGTAGGTTTTCAGTAGTATTTGTTGACATGGTGATAGAGAATTGATACAGATACCAAGTTTGGATATCCCAAACCAATCTCATTTCTTCCTCCACTATGGAGTTGTCAGGTCACATTACTTGCTCGCATTGCTGTCAAACTGCAAACTCCTAGTCCAGTGCATCTTCTAACCCACCAGATGTATAAGGCTGTGATCAGAAGAGACTGTAAGCTCCAGGAGGAAAGGGGCCGAGACTGTGCAGAGAGACTGTGCAGCCAGCCAATTCAGACACATAATTAAGCTACTGATGGGGAAAAATAGTGATCAGTTTACATAAAAATAATGATCTTGAAATTTTTCGCTTGAAGCTGACATTTGGTTAAGCTATGATAGGAGCCTTTGGGTGGTGCCAAGTTGGGGACGTGCAAGGGCTGTTCTGTCTTGGGCTTTGTCTCTGCCCTCATCAACATGACGCATCCCATATGTTCTGGAGTTAAATTAATGTGTGTTTATAGCACCCTGTATCCCAGGGAGGAGCATATTAAATGTAGTAAAATTTTTCATTTTCCAAAAATCTTTTGAACATTAATAATTTGAAAAGGAGATGAATTGAGAATGAAAACTAAAGATACTTTGTCTCACTCCCAAAATTAGAAACAATAAAAATAAGTTAACTGACATATGCCCAAAGCAATCACTTTATTTGATGTAGGAAATCTTCTTTGTTCCCCAGAATCTTCCACATGGAGCAGACAATTTCACTCTTTGCAAACCTTGTCTTATTAGGAGTGACCAGTGTTTCCCTGTGGTGAGTCACCTGCTCGTTGGGCTACAGAAGAACTGACTAAAGAAAGCATTCACTCCCCACCCCACCCCACCACAAGGTACACTGAGCAAGAAACAGTTTTGGCAAATTTTATGACAGCTATATTGATAATGACCATTTGTGGTCTTGAAGTAGTGGTAGGAAACATTAAAATGATTTTAGTATGTTCTCAGTTAAAAATCTTTATTCTCTCTTTAGGATAAATCTTCTCTCTCCAGCTCTATCCTCTAGGACAAGGGTTAGCAAAATTTTCTGTAAATATTTTAGGCTTTGCCAGCTACAAGATGGCTGTTGCAACTCTGCCATGAAAGTGTGAGAGCCGGCAAAGACAACATGCTGAGGAATGGGTAAGGTTGTGTTCCAATGAAACTTTATTTACAAAAACAGGCAAAATGGGTTTCATCTGCAGGCTGTAGTTTGCCAATACCTGCCTTATAAGAATGGAGTCAGGGCCCTGAAAGATGAAAACTTCAGCTGGTGATTTCCCAAAACTGCTCTTCACTTCCTAGTATATAATTAATATAAGCAGTAAAGTATGGCCGACTTTCTATGATTTTAAAGTTATTAAAACAAAAGACTATGTTCATTGTGCCTCTAAAATGAAGGAACAGTGTCTAATCTAAGAAACTGTTCAAAAATTAAAACGATGAATAATTTCCAAATTCTATGCAGCAGCCGTCCTGCATTTGAAATTTTCAAGTAGAATAGCTATTATTTCCCAGTGATGAACCACAAATGGGCTGAAGATATTTGCATACCTTTTTACACATGATATACACCAGTACTCTAACCTCTGATTCTTCTTACCAAATTCCATTTAATTTGTCATTAATTAGTAAATTGTTATGTGAAATGCTGCAAAGCATCTTGGGTGAAACAGCCAGCATGATGATTATTCTTCCGGAAGCTATCTGAAATTGTTACTACTGAGCAATTTCCATGAAAATAGAAGGGTCTTTGGAGCTATTCTTTTAAAATAAGAATAAAATGGACCAAATGGGGGAGAACAAATAAAGGCAATAATAAATCAAGGACAAAAGACAGGAAACTAACCCCCCTCCCTGCCAAAGTATCCAGGAATAAACTATATTAGTATATTTTTGCAAAGAGTAGAGGCTTCTTAACTTTCCTTTGAAGATGCAATTAACAAAACAACAACAGCTAAAAGCAAGTCCAATAGTAAGCCCTCAAAAGTCCTATTTGTATCTGTCTTAAGAGTCTTCTTATCTCTGAAAGCCTTTATCTATGATGGGGGTGGGTAGGGGAATCTTGGCAGAGTATAGACAAGTTCAAGTTCTTTCCTTCTTTCTGTTACACCCTCCATATTATGCATTTGTGCTTATTTTGCCAATTTCAGAATCATTTCTTTGAGTGATTATCATTGTTACCTTTCTTTCTCTTCTTCCTTCCTTCCTTTCTTTTGTTCTCTCTCTCTTGCCTTGTTTGCTTGCTTTCCACTATTTCCTTCTTCTCTCCTTGTCTTTTCTCTCACTTAAAGCCCAGCTGAACACATCCTCTGGATAGACGGGATTTTGCCTTCAAGTTGTTGGCAGTGTTTAATTCCTCCTATGGCCACCTCCATAACCAAGTCCAAATGAAAGGGAGCCTCTGACCCTCTGCCCTCCCTTTCCTGCCTTCTCTTCTCCTGGGTTTCAATGCTTGATTGAACAGTGTGTTAGGTTCACTGAACTTGGTCTTGGTTTCAGTTCCACTCAGAGACAAAGTCCGCTTCCAGGTCAATTTCCATATGAAAGCAGCTGAGATCTCTTTCCCCATTTTGGAATTCCAGGCAGCACCCTGGGCTCTGATTTCTCAGACTCGAAGTTTTTGCCCAACTTTCCCCCACCCCCACCTCCCGACCCACCCCTAATCTGCTCCTATTCCCCTTTCTCTGGCCACCGGATTTCCAGTTCTTCCAGTGCACTACTCTAGCCCCGAGAAAGCATCTGTGAACTCAACTCCAGAACAACTGGCTTCACGTTTCTCTGAGGCTGATGGTGTAAGAGAGAGATTTGTTTCTTAGGGTTTGAGATGGGCAGCGGGAGGTGGGGGATGCCATGTGGGATGGGGAGGGGTGGAAGAGTCAACACTTGTTCAGGCTGACTCTAGGAAAATAGTTAATTCTCATTGCCACCTATTTACAAGCAGGCAGAACCCCATTAAAGAATATATCTGGTTGTAAATCTGGCTTGGGGTTTTAGGCTAACTGTCTCCAAAATTTCTGCTTTACTTCCAAGATGTGGTTTTGCCAAGCTGAAAAATGACAATGAAAAAGATGTTGCTCTTTTCCAGTGCATTTCTTGTGTAATCAAATGGCCTGTTTGGACCCTAGAAATGCCATTAGCAAGAATAATATCCCCAAGCCTGTCTGTATTTGAAAGCCACAGAGATGTGTATGGTCCTCACCTTCAGATCTTCATTCATCTCAAATTAGAATGTATTCAGAAGTTGCTGATGGCCAAGTCAGCTGGCTTGTGCTAGTATCGGCACCTTAATGTTTCTACTTGAAGGTCTGTGCAATGTTGATACCTCGTCACATTTTGGTTATGTTCTGAACAATGTTTTGTTTCTTGCTTTTGCTGAATGTAAGGCACAGTGATTTATAGACTTCCTGTGGCGGAGCAAATACTGTAATTGTTTTCACTATGTCTCCTAATATATATCACTTTTATAATGGGGTGCAATTGTCTGGAAGGTTATATGGCTATAACTTGAACACCACAATATTGTTACAGAATTCCTGCCATGAATATGAGGACCTACCTGTCCATATGCATAAAGAGAGTGTTAGTATGCATGTATGTGTGTACACACATATGTATATCTGTGGGTTATGAGTGTGCTTGAATATATGATCAATGCATATGTGTGCATGTGTGTATTTTCAACCGAATCCACAAGGGTACTTGTGTACATATGCAGAAGTGTGTGAGATGCATATGCACATGGGATATGCATGTTGATGGACACTTGAATGCATGGACCTAAATTTGTGTAAGTGGGTACGTGTATTAGAGATCCCTTAAATGTGGCAAATCGGGATGTGGGGCACATCCAGGAAGAATCCTAGTATTGTCTCAGCAGCCAAAGGCTTTCAGCGCTCTTTGTTAATAGTCACATTCCCAGTGGGCTCCAGACCTTAGCCTCTGCCTTGAGGTGCAGTATACTTCCCTGAAAGGAGAAATTTTTGAAATGCAGAATGTCTGCTGTTGCAAACCCAAACTCACTAAGTTGTGTTGGCCAGGTCCCAGAGAAACAGCCTGGACATCACTGGACATGCAGGCCCTAAGCAAAAACATATGTGCACGTCTCTGCCTTGGAATCCAATGGCCTTTAAGGAAATGGATCTATCTCTGTGGAAGACGAAAGGGGGAAGAACTGCAAGAGCCCCACGGTTTGCAGGGAAGGTGCCTGGCATCATTTATTATTCTGACCAGGTAACTTCTCTATAGATTATAATAAAATAATGTGCCCTTGTTTTATCTGTAGACCCATTATTGTCCTGCATCTGGCCTTAGTAATGAATTCATAGGTACACGAGTGACAACAAGGGAGAAGAGTTTAAGTATTATGATAGTGTTAGTATTGATCACAGAATAGATTAAGAGACAGCTAGGAGGAATTTCTTCGTGGAATCAAATTCTCCCCTTTCCCCACCCCTTGAGACAGCCGGCAGCAGTAAACACCAGCATTTGTCAATGCAACAATTTCAACTCTTGAGCAAAAAGTCTCCCATCCTAGAAATTTTGCATCCAACAAATCACTCTATTTTGTCCTTAAATTTACCCAGTGGCAATATTTTGGCAGGATTGTTAGACTGTGGGCTAAGAAGACGAAGAATTTTCAAGAAAGGTTTTCCCACCCCCAGCTGCTGCGCACTGAATAGCATTGTCCAGGGAGAGGTGGTAATGATTAATCACGTTCAGTTCCCTAGAACCCCCTCTCCCCTTCCCCCTCTCTCCAGTCCCTCCCCTCCTTCTATGTAGGTTTCTGTGACAAGGAGAATGATTTACTGACTAGTTGAGAATAACAGATATCAGGTCTTAGGTCCAATATAGTTTAACGTCTCTTAAATAAACAGGCCTTGCCTTGGGCCCTAACACCATTGCTTTCTCATAGCTTTTCTCCTGGACAGTGTGTCTCAGCTCCCATTTCTCATTGCTTGGTCTCTGACCCCTTGACTTACTCTATAGCCAAACTCAAAGGCTCAGACTCCACTGAGACTCAGTTGTGGGCTGACTTCTGGCTTCCCTTTGGACTGCAATTCTCGCCAACTTTTCTGGTGATTCTGTTTTGGGGCTCTCTGTGGAAGCACTTTGTGTGATCCCTACCTAGCATCCCTGCTGGGGTCTTGTTAGCTCCAGAGTTGGCACCCCAACTCCCAGCCAACTCCAGCTGTGTTCTGAGAGTTATTGCAGGAATGAGATTTAATAGGAACTAAGAAAGAAGAGGACTATGGCTTATGTAGCATATCTACCATGCCAGGTGCTATGCAAGGGAATTTTATATATGTTACCTAATATAACAAGATAGATAGTGATATGGGTCCCCTTTAAACTTTTCAGAACCTGAATTGAAGACAGCAACCTTGCCCAAGGTTACTCAGCAGAGCTAGCTAGTGGAAGAACCAGGATTTACCCTCATCTAACTTTTTTCCTGCTATCTTACACTTTTCAATAATCCATATCCCAATCACAGCACCATTTGCTGAGTATTTGTATCTGCCAGGCTGTCTGACAAATAAGTTGTCTATATGCCTTTTTTACACTTAAAAAATTGAGATATGATTTATAGGTCATAAAATTCACGCTTTTTCTTTTAAAGTATACAATTTGGTGTTTTTAAGTGTATTTTCAAGGTTGTTCAGCTATCACTACTTTCTAATTCCACAGTATTTTTATCTTCTGTAAGACAAGTCCCATACCCCTTAGCAGTTACTCTTAATTCCTCCCTCTCTCTAACCTCTGACAACCACTAATCTCTTTTTTTGTCTCTATGGAGTTGCTAATTTTGAACATTTCATATAAATGGAATCATGCAATATGTGGCATGTTTTTTGCATCTTTGCATCTGGCTTCTTTCACTCAGCATAATGTTTTCAAGATCCAGTTGTAGCATGTATCAGTACTTCATTCCTTAGGACTACCAAATAATACTCCACTGCTTGAATGTATCACTTTCTTTTCTTGTTTCTTTTCTTTCTTTCTTTTTTTTTTTTTAACCATGGCTTTCACTATACCCTATGAGGTAGCTGCAGGTATCATCTCCATAAATAAACATAGGTAAAGCCGTCATTGCTGTTCAGTTACTAAGTCGTGCCTGACTCTTTGGGACCCCATGGACTGCAATACACCAGGCTTCCTTGTCCTCCACTATCTCCTAGATTTTGCTCAAATTCATCTCCATTGATCAGTGGTGCTATTTAACCATCTCATCCTCTGCCACTCCATTCTCCTTTTACCGTCAATCTTTCCCAGGATCAGGGTTTTCCAATGAGGTAAAACCATACAGAGATTCAATAATTTGCTTTAGGTCATATTCTAGGAAAAGTCTGTGAAATATAATTATTTTGCATCTGTATTTTCAGTTTAAATTGCTTATTGTCTGTCCCTAGCAGAAGAGGATGAGGCTTGGAACCTCCATGTAACATGGATGTAGAACGAACGCTCATTACACAAAACCTTTGCACAGGTTATCCTCACCCAGAGTCCCCCCTCTTGTCCATCTTGGGATTCCACTCCACACTCTGCCTTTCAGGAGAAGTCCTGGACCCACCCCATTCCCTGAGCTCTGCAGTTTTGCAGCACAACCTGGGACCATAGTCTGGATCAGAGGGTAAATTAAGAGAAGCAACACTCCTCTGATGGGACATTTGATTCCGTTCCTCAGAGGGCACAGCGTGTCCATTTATAGCCTACGCCTCAGATAGAGTTGAAGGTGTTGGAGTTTTTCTTTTCCTGACAAGGATTCCAGGGATCATGTTGTTCAAAGAGAATAAAATGGTAAAAACCAAAAGAACAGATTGTATATTACAGCAGTAAGTAAACAACTCTTTTATCAACAGAATCAGATTTCATGTCAACTTCTAACTGCTCCAGTCTGGCTTTAAGATATTAAGATACTAACTAATCTCCCACTGAAGATCTTGTATAATGAAGGCACAGTTCATGCCCAGCAGGGACTTCCACCCAGAGTAGGGAGCTAGGATGTGTGTGGAAAAAGCTAATTGCCATAGCAGACTCTGCATGCTGGACCACATTCTGGCATTGGAAGTAGATGTGCTAGGGAAAGAAAGGTCACATGGGCAGGTGGGGAAGGCTCCTTGTATTCGAGCAGGAGAAGATGGACTAGGGGCAAGAGAGGTCTTTCAAGGAGGACTGGAATTTAGTCAAACATCCAGAAGAGGATAGCACTAGAGAAAACTTACCAGGGAAAGACACAGAGTTGTATGAGTTGGGTGTGGTTGGACAATGATGAATAACGTGTCTGGCTGGAGTTGAAAGGATGTTGGGATGGGGCTGCTGAGGGAAGTGGGTATGAGACTGTGGCAGGACAAAGAATGTGGATTTTATTTGCTAAGCAAACAAAAACCAGGGTGGAGGAAGAGGCAGAGTCAACCTGAATATGGTACAGTCAGCTGGTAAGACAGGAAGACTCGAGTAGCAGGGGAAAGGTTTCCTAATTTTATTGTTCCTTGAGAAATAATGGCAGAGATATGGAGTTTGGACCCAGCATGGAGGGTGTGCTTAGAGTGGTGTGTTTTCAGGCCTCTGGAAGCTGGTAGGAGTACAAATGCAGACAACAAGCGATGTGAGTTGGTGCAATGAGGGAAGCCAGAGTGAGTGCTCTGAATGTGTCAGGGCATCAGATAGCACTTCTTTGAGTTGCCCGATTTGTTAGCCAAGTCAAGGAGGTGGGCTCAGGGGCAGAGAATGAAAAATTGAGCCAGCATCTGGGATGGGTTGTCCTTGCACCTGAATTTAAGAAATGCATTTCTAATTCACCTCAAAATCTGGATGATTTTGAAGGTCCAGTTTTAAAAGGCAAATGAGAAGTTTTCATTCTAATGAGAGTATGGGGTATGTTAGAGAATACAATGAAACATTTCAGAGAGGTTGAATTACTTGGCCAAGGTAAAGTGAAAAGAAAGTGAAAGTGAGTGTCGCTCTGTCGTATCCGACTCTTTGCGACCCCACGGACTATACAGTTCATGGAATTCTCCAAGCCAGAATACTGGAGTGGGTAGCCTATCCCTTCTCCAGGGGATCTTCCCAACCCAGGGATCGAACTCAGGTCTCCTGCATTGCCGGTGGATTCTTTACCAGCTGAGCCACCAGGGAAGCAAATAGCAAGGTTAAGGTTCAGCCCTTGTGCAGTGGCACTTAAAGCCCATGTTTGTCCACTTACGTGGGTTATATCCATGTAGATTTTCAGACTTTGTGTTGACAGAGAGACATCTGTATCTATTTTCATCCCAGTCATCCTGACTTTTGACTTAATCTGCACGTGAGGAATATGACACAGCCTAGTTATGTCTCTCTGCTTTTACCTAAAATGTAGATGCTGAACACAAAGCCAACCAGGTCCAAAACCTTGGGAGGTGGGTGTCTCCAGGCTTTAAAAGGAAATTCAATAAATATTCTCTGTTCATATCCATGGATTTTTATACCACAATGACGTGGCTGAATTTTCCTGCAATAGCTCAACTATCTAGTGCTAGTATTTCTCTCTATATTTAAGTTACTTTTTCTGCAGGAAGATTTCATCATTCAGAAATAGACATTGTTATTTCACAACTTTGTGCACATCTTGGCCTGTTCATGATGTTTGTTGGGGGAGCACAGGCTTGTGTGTGTAATGTGTGCGTGTGCATGCACACACCTTCTGCTTTCATTACTGGATGAGAACGAATTAGGGAATGGGCAGTGGTCTGGTGCAGGAATGTCTCTCAGGGGTCTGATAAGGTCCAGCTGCAGGGTCTATGCTATAGGGGAGAGGTACAAAGGTAAGGGAAGGCCCCTCCCCTGACCTTTCCACCCAGGATTCTGGCACCAACTTTGACATTCCAAGCATCCTCTCTGAGGGCACTGCCTGGGGTTTGAGACTGCTTGTGGCAAGCCAGGAAATTTCATCCATATGTTTCTGATTCATTTACACCCATAAAAATGCGATTTTTAAGAGCAATGTGACATGCAATAAGCTTTCTAGGCCCTCTCTCCTTCTCTGCATCTCTGCTTAGAGGAAAAGACAGATCTGTTTTGCCAACAGAAAATGGATTCAGACTGCAGGATCCTCGACCCTAGAGGCAGGCACGTAAGCGAGGCTCATACAGATGGTCTTCCACCAGTGTAAGGCAACTCCTGACAATGTATACTGTCAGGCTGAAACTGTGCCCGAGATCTAGCTTCTGCCCTTCCCCAGGGAGCACTGGTTCAATAACTCCATGATAATGATGGCTTTTTCCTTGCTATTTTTATTTTCTCTATTTCTGATCCTTTTGTTTGCTGTCATTACCCAAGGAGCATTGATTCCCCGGCTCTGCTCATTGCTCAAAATATATGCAGCTTCTATTGTACCTTTGTTCCTTCAGATGAGCTCACCGTGAGCCAATCCGTTTACCCTTTTTGGTTTTTGTTTTTATTAACTGAGATTGCAAATTGTCTGAAAATAGTGGAACTCTGTTTCATTCTCAAACCCATACTTCCTTTTAGGCCATTTGGCTCAAGAACTGTGTCTCTTGGCCTCTAATGAGTTTACCGAGTTTTGCCACCATGGTATTCCTAGTCTCTTTGTGTCTTTTGTTTTACTGGCCAGCCCTGTCTGGTTTTCCTCTTTGCTGCTTCTGGAGGTGTTGGGTGAGGTCTGCTTCTGTTCCCAGTGAAGGGGAACAGCTAAATGCTGCTGCTCCCGATTAAGGGAAAGAGAGGAATTTTGGAAACCCACAGATTGGTAAATTATTCCTGACCCTACCACTTCTTAGTTGTCTGGCCTTGGGTCTCTTTAGGCATTTCCTCTTCAGTATAGCGAAGATGGTAAAATTCATCTGACAAAGCAGCTGTAAGAATTTAAGAAGACCATGCCATGTTTTCCCTGAATCCACATGGCCCAGTTCTGGACCTGACATATAGGAGGGGCCCTTTCATGTTGGACAGGGTCAATGTCCTTCAACCAAAGGCCACCAGGGACAAGACTGTGGTTGAGAAAGTTGAGTTTATTACTCATTGCAGTGAGGGAGTGCAAAGATTATGGGAACCGTGGAATGTCTCACTAAGAGGGTGGACCTACGATAGGATTTGGGGTTTAGTTGAGTGATTTGGGAGCAAGTCTAAGGAAGTGGAAATTTGATTCAGTCATAAAATGGGGGTAATTCTATAACTGAGTATCTCAATAAATCTGACCTCTAAGCTGGGGAGACAAGAGTAAGAATAAAGCTGTAACTGATGAAGAAGTAGCAGTCACTTCTCCTGTCCAGAGATGGAGGTGCTGGGTGTGTCATGCATGGCACAGTGACCTTGCTGTTGTCTTTTCTTAGATGCATTTATGACGTGACCTTGCTTGGTCTCATGTTATCGTAACCTTGGAATTGCCTTGCTGTGGTTGGTGTTCCGTGAGTTTACATCTGAGAGGAGACTAACACAATGACTAGCTGTGCCAGGTTAACTTCTCAATGTGAGGGCCTGCTTTTTTTTTTCTTGCTTGCTAGCTTTCCCCATTTCTCTCTCTCAGAGGGACAGCAGGCTGGACAGTGTTCCTTGTAAGAAGGTAGAATTAGGGATGAGTAGCCTACATGTCCTATTATTATATCAAATGGCCTTCATGGAACCCAGGTCTGTGAGAAAGTGACTCTGGTTGGTGAGCAGTTCAGGGGAGAGAAAAGAAGGGGACTGGGGAGGAAAATGACTATTATCTGAATTCTATCTGGATAATTGGAGGATTAGGGGTTGCAGGAGCTGGGGCTGCACACACAGAGGATCTGAAAATCCCCAGAGGCTGCAGAGCATGGATCAGTCAAGTGGCTGGGGGCAAAGTCAAACACAGGGTGCACACAGTGTATCCAAGCTAAACAAGGCCAGCCACACATGTGAAAGTGAGTACAGACAACCAGAGAAACACTGGAAGTGGTGAGATGAAGGAAGAGGCTCAGGTATTAGTACTTAGAAAAACTTTCTAAAGCCCCAGAGTAGAGAGGCAAGGAATTTATGAGGCGTCTTAGTCCTCACCTGCTCACAGAAGAATAGAGCTCTTAAAGATACTGGACCAGTTCACATAAATTTGGCATAGTAAGAAACCATGGAGGAAAATATTTATCTGAAAATTGGGAAAGTGGGAAAAATGACCCAATCATTGATATTCTTAAATGTAGTCTCCCTTTCCTTCACTCTACCCAAAACACATTTATTTCTTAGAATTAATGAATTATGATGGTTAGACTTCTGAGTGACTATGCTGATGTTACTGAAGATTAGTGTGGCTTAGAAATCTTTCCCACTCTGAATCACAAAGATGGTTCACCTCTACTTTTAGCAAGCCCGGAGCAGCAGCTGCGCAGCACTGGAGTGACTGTGAGAAGATACCCCACATCTGCTGCTGGCCCTGGAGCAGAGGCTGCATGGTGCTGGAGCGATTGTGAGGTGATACCCCACGTCCAAGGACAGAGAAGCCCCAGCAAGACGGTAGGAGGGGCAAAATCGCATTTAGAATCAAACCCCATACCAGCCAGAGATGCTCAGAGGGCTCAAACGTACCTTGTGAGCATGAGGGCTCAGAGACCCCACAGAGACTGAGACAGAACCGTGTCTGAGTGTCTCCTGTAGAGGTATGAGTCAGCAGTGGACTGCTGTGGGGGCAGGGGCTCTGGGTGCAGTAGACCTGGGTATGGCATATGAAGGAGGTCACCATTAACCCACTACAGAGCCACCAGAACTTACATAGGACTGGGGAAACAAACTCTGGGAGGGCACAAACAGAACCTTGTATGCACTAGACCCAGGAGAAAGGAGCAGTGACCCCACAAGAGACTGACCCAGAATTGCCTGTGAGTGTCCAGGAGTCTCTGGCGGAGGCATGGGTCGGTGGTGGCCTGCTGCAGGGTTGGGGGCACTGAGTGTAGCAGTGCATGCATGGGACCTTTTGAAGGAGGTCACCATTATTTTCATTACTGCTACCATAGTTTGGCCTCAGGTCAAATAACAGGGAGCGAACACAGCCCCACTCTTCAACAGAAAATTGGATTAAAGATTTATTGACCATGCCCTCCCCCATCAGAACAAACCAAGTTTCCCCTTTAGTCAGTCTCTCCCAATAGGAAGCTTCCATAAGCCTCTTGTCCTCCATCAGAGGGCAGACAGACTGAAAACCACAATCACAGAAAACTAACCAATCTGATCACATAGACCACAGCTTTGTCTAACTCAATGAAACTATGAGCCATGCCATGTAGGGTGACCCAAGACAGACAGGTCATGGTGGAAAGTTCTGACAAAACATGGTCCACTGGAGAAGGGAATAGAAAATCACTTCAGTATTCTTGCCTTGAGAACCCCATGAACAGTATGAAAAGGCAAAAAGATAGGACACTGAAAGACGAACTCCCCCGGTGGGTAGGTACTCAATATGCTACTGGAGATCACTGGAGAAATAACTCCATAAAGAATGAAGAAACGGAGCCAAAGCAAAAACAACATCCAGTTGTGAATGTGACTGGTGATGGAAGTAAAGTCTGATGTTGAAAAGAGCAATATTGCATAGGAACCTGGAATCAAGGCAAATTGGAAGTGGTCAAACAGGAGATGGCAAGAGTGAACATCGACATTTTAGGAATCAGCAAACTAAAATGGACTGGAATGGGTGGATTTAACTCAGATGACCATTATCTCTACTACTATGGGCAAGAGTCCCTTAGAAAAAATGGAGCAGCCATCATAGTCAACAAAAGAGTCTAAAACGTAGTACTTGGATGCAGTCTCAAAAGCGACAGAATGATCTGTTCATTTCCAAGGCAAACCATTCAATATCACAGTAATCCAAGTCTATGCCCTGACCAGAAATGCTGAAAAAGCTGAAGTTGAATGGTTCTATGAAGACCTACAAGACCTTCTAGAAGTAACACCCCAAAAATATGTCCTTTTCATTATAGGGGGCTGGAATGCAAAAGTAGGAGATCAAGAAATACTTGGAGTAACAGGAAAATTTGGCCTTGGATCACAGAATGAAGCAGGACAAAGGCTAACAGAGTTTTGCCAAGAGAATGCACTGGTCACAACAATCACCCTTTTCCAACAACATAAGAGAAGACTCTACATGTGGACATCACCAGATGGTCAAAACTGAAATCAGATTAATTATATTCTTTGCAGCCAAAGATGGAGAAGCTCTATACAGTCAGCAAAAACAAGAGCTGACTGTGGCTCAGATCATGAACTCTTTATTGCCAAATTCAGACTTAAATTGAAGAAAGTAGGGAAAACCACTAGACCATTCAAGTATGGCCTAAATCAAATCCCTTACAACAATACAGTGGAAGTAACAAATAGATTCAAGGGATTAGATCTGATAGACAGTGTGCCTGAAGAACTATAGATGGAGGTTCATGACACTACAGGAGGCAGTGATCACGTCCATCCCCAAGAAAAAGAAATGCAAAAAAGCTAAAGGATCGTCTGAGCAGTCCTTACAAACAGCTATGAAAAGAAGAGAAGTGAAAGGCAAAGGAGAAAAGGAAAGATATACCCATCTGAATGCAGAGTTCCAAACAATAGCAAGGAGAGATAACAAAGCCTTCCTCAGTGATCAATGCAAAGTAATAGAGGAAAACAATAGAAGGGGGAAGACTGAGATCTCTTCAAGAATTAGAGTTACCAAGGGAACATTTCATGCAAAGATGGGCTCAATAAAGGACAGAAATGGTATGGACCTAACAGAAACAGAAGATATTAAGAAAGTGGTGCAAGAATACACAGAAAAACTATACAAAAAAGATCTTCATGACCCACATAACCACAATGGTGTGATCACTCACCTAAAGCCAGACACCCTGGAATGCAAAGTCAAGTGGGCCTTAGGAAGCATCACTACGGATAAAGCTAGTGCAGGTGATGGAATGCCAGTTGAGGTATTTCAAATCCTCAAAGATGATGCTGTGAAATTGCTGCACTCAATATGCCAGCAAATATGGAAAACTCAGCAGTGGCCACAGAACTGGAAAAAGTCAGCTTTCATTCTAATCCCAAAGAAAGGCAATGCCAAAGAATGTTCAAACTACTGCACAATTGTACTCATCTCACAGGCTAACAAACTAATGCTCAAAATTCTCCAAGCCAGGCTTCAACATATGTGAACTGTGAACTTCCAGATGTTCAAGCTGGTTTTAGAAAAGGCAGAGGAACCAGAGATCAAATTGTCAACATCTGTTGGATCACCAAAGGAGCAACAGAGTTCCAGAAAAACATCTACTTCTGTTTTATTGACTATGCCAAAGCCTTTGACTGTGTAGATCACAACAAACTGGAAAATTCTTCAGGAGATGGGAATACCAGACCACCTGACCTGCCTCCTGAGAAATCTGTATGCAGGTCAAGAAGTAGCAGTTAGAATTGGACGTGCAACAACAGACTGGTTCCAAATTGGGAAAGGAGTACATCAAGGCTGTATATTGTCAGCCTGCTTATTTAACTTATATGCAGAGTGCATCATGAGAAACACTGGACTGGATGAAGCACAAGCTGGAATTAAGATTGTTGAGAGAAATATCAATAACCTCAGATATGCAGATGACATCACCCTTATGGCAGAAAGTGAAGAAGAACTAAAGAGCCTCTTGATGAAAGTGAAAGAGGAGAGTGAAAAAGTTGGCTTAAATCTCAACATTCAGAAAACTAAGATCATAGCATCTGGTCCCCTCACTTCATGGCGAATAGATGGGGAAACAATGGAAACAGTGACAGACTTAATATTTTTGGGCTCCAAAATCCCTCCAGATGGTGACTGCAGCCATGAAATTAAAAGACGCTTGATCCTTGGAAGAAAAGTTGTGACCAACCTAGACAGCATATTAAAAAAGTGGAGACATGATTTTGCCAGCAAAGGTCCATGTAGTCAAAACTATGGTTTTTCCAGTAGTCATGTATGGATGTGAGAGTGGGAGTATAAAGAAAGCTGAGCACTGAAGAATTGATGCTTTGGAACTGTGGTGTTGGAGAAGACTCTTGAGAGTCCCTTGGACTGCAAGGAGATCCAACCAGTCCATCCTTAAGGAAATCAGTCCTGAATATTCATTGGAAGGACTGATGCTGAAGCTGAAATTCCAATATTTTGGCCACCTGATGCAAAGAGCTGACTCATTTGAAACAACCCTGATGCTGAGAAAGACTGAAGGCAAAAGGAGAAGGGGATGACAGAGGATGAGATGGTTGGATGGCATCACTGACTCAATGGATGTGAGTTTGAATAAGCTCCAAGAGTTGGTGATGGGCAGGGAGGCCTGGCCATCTGCAGTTCATGGGGTCACAAAGAGTCAAACACGACTGAGTGCCTGAACTGAGAGTGTGCTAGCAAACCATTTTGACTAAATGTTTATGTCCCCCAAATTCATATATGAAAACTTAATCCCCAATGTGATAGTATTTGGAGGTGGAACCTTTACGAGGTGATTAGGTCATGAGGGTAGAGACCTCATGAATAGGATTAGTGCCCTTATAGAAGAGATCCAGAGAGTTCCCTTGTCTCTTCTGTTGTATGAGGATATATGGACCATGCCATTTAAAAACAAGGAAGTGGGCTCTCATCAGGCACTTAATCTGCTAGCAACTTGATCTTGGACTTCCCAGCCTCCAGAATCGTGAGAAATAAATAATCTGTAGTTTAATAAATACGCAGTCTATGGTATTTAGTTATAGTAATGTGAACACACTCAGAAATGACTCTGTTTGCAAAGAGACAATACTTTCTTCTCCACATGTCTCATAAGTGATTGCCTGGCAGGGACGCCTGCATTTGGGATGCTTTCCTCAACAAAGTCAATGTCAGAAACTGTCCTTTCCTTGGCTCATCTCTAGCCACTGCTCTAGGCAGAGAGGACATTAAGTGGACAACTTGGACTCTGATCGTCTATGGCCCAGTCTGTGGTCCCTGTTATTCCTCTACCAGTTTTCTAGACTCTTTTCTAGATTCTTTGTCTAGTTTCAGACAAATCAGCCTCTTTGATTTTCTGAATTCTTACTACTAGACTACCTGGAATTCTGTGTGCTTGATTATTCAAGTCTTTTTTTTGCATATTAGATTTCTTACTTACCATGAGAAATTGGCATTTGGCCCCAAATTCTTGGGTCACAGTGACTACCAGCTTCTAGGTCCAGCCTCAGCTCTGCTCAGTTCCAAGTCTTTCCTAGGTCAGGCCCTGGTTCCCTCCCTTGACTTCTTTTCATTTTTTAAAGATTTTTTGATGTGGACTATTTTTAAAGTCTCTGTTGAATTTGTTACAATAAAATAAAAACTTGTTTCTGTTTTATGTTTTGGTTTTTTGGCTAAGAGGCACATGGGATCTCAGCACCTGAACCAGGGATTGAACCCAAACCCCTGCATTGGAAGGTGAAGTCTTAACTATTGGACCACCAATGAAGTCCCTCCTCCCTTGATTTTTAACACCCATCAGCACCCTCTTTTTATCTATGAGGGCTGCCATTCAAAATGAGGGAAGTGAAAATAACATATTCAGTTCAGTTCAGTCACTCAATCACGCCTGACTCTTTGCAACCCCATGGACTGAAGCGTGCCAGGGTTCCCTGTCCATCACCAACTCCTGGAGCATGCTCAAACTGATGCCCATCAAGTCGGTGATGTCATCCAACCATCTCGTCCTCTGTCATCCCCTTCTCCTCCTCCTCTCAGATAAGGACGTTGCTGTGGAACCAGTTGTTCAGATGATAAACCCAAGACATCTTCAGTAGTTTGTGCTTCCTCACCTTCCAATTTCCAATATCCAATAGTTACTACGTACTCCCAAAATATGCAGTTAGTTGATTCTCTTTTGATAGTTCAGGTCATCATCATGGTTTGCCTGGATTATCATGGCAGCTTCCAGCCTTCATAATTCCCATTTTCCTTCCGCAAGACTCAGTCTGCATTCCACAGCCAGAGAAAGCTTTTGAAATGAAACTCCACTCCCATACTACCACTTTAAGTCCATTACTGGCCCCAACTGACTATGGAATGAAGCTCAAACTCTGAAGCATGTGTTCATATTTTCTATCTTCTCTTTAATAGCTACATAAATATACACAAGATATTCTGAGACTTAGTTTCTTCACCTATAAAGTGAGAATGATAATGCATGTTCTTTCTATTTTGTAATGAGGGGGGAAATATTATCAGATATATATAATGTAAAGTGTTTTATGAAGTAAGGAATGATAATAATCTATTGCTCAATACTTATCTTTTGAGGGGATAAATGAATTGTCTCTGTCACTCTGTTCCCCATTCAAACCCACTGGATGGGAGGGGAGGTAAAGCAGTGGGGGAGACCATTTCTAGCCCCTTAAATTTGAGGGTCTGCTGCTTCACAATCTGGGACCAGCATGTTTAGTGTTGACTTTCCTTCTCCTTAAGTGTCTTTATTGTATCCATTTGCAAATCCAGCTGTGGAGGAACCACATCAAATAAACCTTTCTCAGCATATATCACCACCCCCTGAGGAGGGTATGTTCTGTGAAGTTAAGTGAAGAAATATAGATTTTTCTAGAAAAGGAGAAAAAGGAAGAATTTTCACTTTTATTCAAAATTATCACTTCAGCAGCTGTCTACATAACTTGGAAAATTCCCCTTACGTCTCTCAATGGATTCTCCATGGTCAAAGTCCCCATTTCACTGGCTGACAGAGACTAGTTTTTAGAGCCAAGAATATTTGATGTTGAAATGCAGAAGGAGGTGACACCAGGATCTCTTTCTCCACATTAATCTCTTCATTATTTCTGACATAGATATTATAATGTCGTCACAGATTTAATAGAGGATAATGGTATTACAATTCTAATGCATTAGGTGTGATCTGGGGTGACTATAGTCTAAACTTTTAATATAAAACAGATATTCTCTATGTGAAGGTAAATGAGCTTGAACACAGACTCATACAATGGCTATCACAAAGGCACTGCCTTCACAATAGGGAGTGAGAAATGAACTTTTCATTACTGGATATGATTGACATCTTTTTGTGTCCATTCATGGTTGCAAAAATCTCGAGTGTCAGAGCAGAGAACGTGAAGAATTTCTCCACAGCTGTGATAGAGACTTTCAGGCACAAAGTTATGGAGGTTTGAAGTCAATTGTTTCCAAGAATGCTGAGCAAAATGAATTAATTTTGCACCTTGCTGTTAGTCAAGATGTTTCCTTCTAAGGCATTTTTTTTTAATGCAGTGATATCTAGATGATATATATCTTTTCAATAGCCACAGGTGGTAGATGTCTGTTCCAAGGATTTCCCTTTAAATGTTTCCAGCAGGCCCCCATGGAGCTAAAGAAAGAGGAGAAAATCACTGCCCAGTTTTTCAGCTCCAGGCCATTCTAGTTTTTTAGAGCTAACTTATCTTTCCTCTTTTTTCCTTTTTGTTTCTTGTTGTCTTTTATGTGGATTTTGCATCTGGACTTCCCCTCTTTTCCCCATGTCGCCAACGATTAGGAACTTAGTTCTAACTGTTAATCTCTAACTTGATACTTACTCCCATGAGTTGATTTTTTTTTCAAAATCAGTCACTCTGATCACAGTTAAAAGAGACACAGCACCCTCTTTCCACTGCTGGGTCTCTAGGGGCTCTTCTCAGGAGGCCCTAGAACATTGCCCAGCTCTGCTTATCCTGCAAAAGGGATCAAATGACAAGTCATGAGGATAGTGTCATGAGGCTCATTCTATGGGTGGGGAATTTTGCTTGGAAAGGTCATGGAGTGAATCACCTTAACTCCCCAAGTCAGTGCTCTGATTCATAGGAGACTAGGAAGAAGAACTGGAATGGAGATAGTTTCCTGTATGTATCATAAGCAAAATATTTTAGGACACATTAGAATAGATTCACATAGGTGGTGGCAGTTTCCTTAAAGTTTGGCTGCAAAAATTTCTTTCTTCGGACATGTGTTTCTCAAGAGTTTTTCAGACTCTAACAAAGGTAAACTATTGAGATCTAACAGGAAAAGTTCTTGACATAATAGAAAAAAGAAAGAAAGAAAAGATAAAACAAAATCTAGCAAAAATCTCTTAGAATGTCACATAATTATGAAATATACTACTATGTCTTGCAAAACCATGATCTCTCTAGCAGATTTATAATGAGTAAATCTGTAAACCTAGGTATGCAAAAAAAGTAAAGAGCATTCTAGTTTACAAATCAGTATTTCCTGGTGTGTTGGTGTACTTGGTTTGTCTTTTTCTAGAGGTATTAGATTCAAATAGGAAGTCATGAAAAGAATCAAAGTAATTTCGTAAAGCTCAACTGGTAAATCCACCTTGTGAAAAACATATTTTGTCCTAGAAATTACCCTATCACACTGGTCACTTGAAGCATGCTGTTAATAAAATATTAAGGAGGAGAAGAAGTAAGAATATTTAGATTCTAAGGAGCAGAAGTATGAGGAGTAAAGACTGGGTAGAAAGGATAAAAAAGTTGTAGCTGGTCAGACAACATAGTTAATATTGTAATGATTACTATATATTGAGCTCTTACTAGTGTCAAGTGATTTATATGCATTATTTTTGGTTTTTTACAATAATATCACAGTGTTGCTATTATTATTCCCATATTGCAGGCGAAGAAAGAGAGCTAGAGCACTTTATAGCTGAATTTAAATGGTTCTATGGTGGACAACTTCTGTCTTACTTCCTGGTGTTCAGCCCCTTGTACAATCCCGTTCACCTGATTCTGGGCTGGACCCCTGATATTCTTCTAAGGAACATAGTGTGGTCAAAGTGATAGGCTATCACTTCCAGATTAGGTTACAAAATTCTGTGATTTCTGCTTTTTCTCTCTCTGGTACTTCTCTTCCCTTTCTGTTTGCTCACTGTGATGAAGTAACTTCCATGCTGTGAAATACTATGTAGAGGAGCCCATGTGACAAGGAACTGAGGAAAGCCTCCAGCTAACAGCTCAGGAGAAGGTGAGACCTCATTCCCACAACCACAAGAAACTGAACTCCCACAACCAAAGGCATGAACTTGAAAGTAGCTTCCCCAGGTGAGCATTCAGAAGAGAACAACACCTTGATTGTGGCCTGTGAGAGACCCAATGAGGCTGTGTCAGATTCCTGACCCACAAAAACTGTGGAATAATAAATGTATGTCATTTTAATATGCTATGTTTGGGGTCAATTTGTTATATAGCCATAGATAACTAACACAGTTTACAAAGTGGCTAAGCTAGAATTTAAACTGAGAACTAAGCTGACCCCCAAAACTATCTTCTTTCCACATTACTGTAAAGTCATCCTCAACATTACTGAACATTTCCAGTGTGCTGGCCATCATGTAAGACACTGGGGTGCACAGGCACAGTTCCTCAGAAGGAAGGAGTTAGGATTTGAACTTGGCCTTGCCTCAAATGGAGGAGGATCACATGCCAAGCATGCGGAGAAGTATGAGTAAGGATACAGAGACTAGGACCATCTTAGCCTATGATAAATAGACCCGCTGAATCACAGTGGAAGATTTTCATCTGTGGCTTAAGAAAACATGGCTCCAACGAAAAACCTATGTGTTCTCAGGATACAGTAAAGGATGCTAGACTATTTTGTTATATATATATGTATACTAGCATTAAAAAAAACAAACAAACATTGCTTTAGGAAAGACTCTAGGATATAATCTCTCAAGATCTCTTTGAATTGATATCAACCGATTTCCATGGCATATTGTTAAGAGAATAAAGCAAAGTAACAGGTAGAAGTAGTCTAGCTATTTAATAAGAAACACTGAAAGGATAAACCAGAAAGTAATAAAAAAAAAATGCTTATTTTGGGGATAGGGTAGAGGAGAAAAGTGGAGGGTAGTAGATGGGAACTATACTATTCTACATATGTCCTTTTGTACAGTTTTACTTTTGAAATTTGTGAATGTCTTGAATTAAGAAAAAGTAAACATTAAAGTCAAAAATAAAGAAAACAATATAATTATACTTAAAATTAAAGAATAATCCCAAGGGACAATTGAACACTGGCTTCTGACTGAGCCAGCATAGAGTATATATTCTTAGAACAAATAGAAATGAATTCATTCAGTATTTTCATGTTAGAAGTAATACTGATGTTATAATTTTAAAGACTATTTAATGGAGATCACGCTGCTGCTGCTGCTAAGTCGCTTCAGTCGTGTTCGACTCTTAGCGACCCCATGGACTGCAGCCTACCAGGCTCCTCTGTCCATGGGATTTTCCAGGCAAGAGTACTGGAGTGGGGTGCCATTGCCTTCTCCGTGGAGATCATGGGGGTAAAGCAAATAAGTTATACCACTGTTGTCAAGAGACAAGATTTTCCACATAAGAGAAAAGAAATGTAGCTCCCAGGTGGTGCTAATGGTAAAGAATCTGCCTGTTGATGCAGGAGACATAAGAGACACAAGTTTGATCCCTGGGTGGAAAAGATCCCCTGGAGGAAGACATGGCAAGCCATTCCAGTATTCTTGCCTGGAGAATCCCATGGACAAAAGAGCTTGGCAGGGTGCAGTCCTTGGGGTCACAAAGAATCAGACACAGTTGAAACCAACTTAGCACACTCACGCACAACAAGACATGCCTAGTTCACTTCTTACATCAACTGCCCTAAACCTAGAATCAGGCATTTCTCCAACAACTTCTGGTTCCTCACAGTGCAAAAGTGAAAGTAGAAGTTGCTCAGTCCTGTTCTACTATTTGTGACCCCATGGACTGTAGCCAGTCAGGCTCCTCTGTCCATGAAATTTTCCAGGCAAGAATACTGGAGTGGGTAGCCATTCCCTCCTCCAGGGGACCTCCTCCACCTAGAGATGGAACCCATGTCTCCTGCATTGCAGGCAGATTCTTTACTGTCTGAGCCACCAGGGAAGTGGTATTTAAAAAGAAAATAATCTAGATACTAGAGACTATTAAAAAAAAAAAAAATCTCACTTGAGTCCTTTTATTGCCCCTGCATCTGGATGCTGTTTTGGTTTAGTTTTACCTCCAGCTCACAATGGGAGTAGCAGGAGAAGAGTATGGAGGAGGTGAGTGCTGGCAGAGAGTAAAGGGCACTAAATGTGTCTTATATAAATCTAGATATGTTCAGTGAAGGGGAACAGTTGTTTGTTACTGGGAGTGAGGTACCCGCTGCTGATGGCAATAAATAATAATGCTGGGTCTGATACATGTTATATACCTTGGTTATGTCTCTGGATCTAACATTAGGGTTCATAATTTCTTGTTTGCTAGTGTTCCATAACCCAATTATAGAATGAATGCAAAGCCTCTTATACAGCTTTGCAAATTCTGGTATTATTGCTTGTTATACCACTGCACCTACTTCAGCTCCTGGGCTTATGCCAGTGGGATTTTAGTTTTATCTTCTTATAGAGTCATTATGACAATTTTAGTTAAACATAATAAACTTTAAACATGTGGATAAGAGCTATGCAAGGCAGTCCAACACTTGCACTAATCCAGAATGTCTCCACATTCACTTCTTAAAAAATGTATTTACTTTGTTGTTACACCCTAGTTTATAAATTATAGAAATAATTTGCTATTGTTGTTCAGTTCCTGTTGTGTCCCACTTTTTGTGACCCCATGGACTGCAGCTTGCCAGGTTCCTCTGTCCTCCACTATCTCCTGCAGTTTGTTCAAATTCATATCTATTGAGTCAGTGATGCTATCTAACCATCTCATCCTCTGCTACCCCCTTCTCCTTTTGCCTTCAATCTTTCTCAGCATCAGGGTCTTTTCCAATGAGTCAGCTCTTCACATCAGGTGACCAAAGTATTAGAGCTTCAGCTTCATCATCAGTCCTTCCAATGGATATTTAGGGTTTATTTCCTTTAGGATTGACTGGTTTGATCTCCTTGCAGTCCAAGGGACTCTCAAGAGTCTTCTCCAGCACCACAGTTCGAAAGCATCAATTCTTTGGCACTCAGCCTTCTTTGTGGTCCAACTCTCACATCCACATATGACTACTGGAAAAACACAGCTTTGACTATATGCACCTTTGTCAGCAAAGTGATGTCTCTACTTTTTAATACACTGTTTAGGTTTGTCATAGCTTTCCTTCCAAGGAGCAAGTGTCCCTTAATTTCATTGCTGAAGTCACTAGCCACAGTGATTTTGGAGCCCAAGAAAATAAGATCTGTCACTGCTTGCACTTTTCCCCCTTCCATTTGCCATGAAACTATGGTCCAGATTCCATGATCTTCATTTTTTGAATGTTGAGTTTCAAGCCAGCTTTTTCAATCTCTTTCACCCTGATTAAGTGGCTCTTTAATTCCTCTTTCACTTTCTGCCATTAGAGTGATATCATCTGCATATCTGAGGTTGTTGATATTTCTCCTGACAATCTTTATTCCAGTTTGTGATTCATCCAGCCCAGCATTCTCATGATGTACTTGACATATAAGTTAAATAAGCATATAGAAATAATAAACCTAGAAGAAATTAATTGATGTAGTACAGAATAGTAATAATTGAGAAAATAATAGTCATCCCACCCCCACTTTCATTTCCTAGAAGTTTTTTAAAATTTTTTTCCATTGGTTCCATGATAATTCTAAATGATAAACCAGTTTTTGATTTATAGGTTACCTCATTTTGAAGATGAAGAATTTAATAACTCATTCATACATTTATACATACTAACTCTATCTTTGTTTCTATATGTCTTCTGAATTTGTTGGTTAAATTGTTATTTTCAGTTGTACTTATGATCTTCAAAATGTTTCTTAATGTAATGGAACCTCTACTTTTGGTTTTATCTGTTTTAGAGACACACACTTTCTTGATTCAACATTATTCAGAAATAAACTACCTTTGTATTATATTCCATTGTTTTTCCCTGGCCCACTTCCCATTCTCCATCAGTTTTATTATTTTTTTAACATTATCAAGGTTTTGGCATGGATATTCTTTTCTGTAATTATTATTACATGCTAAGTGCTTTGTCCATGGGTTTACTACAAATATTAAAAATCCATAAATAAAATTTATAATATCATTATCTGTAACTATTGTTTACTACAGAATTAAGTAGTGTGATTAGATCCCTGGAGAAGAAAAAAGTAATTTCATATCATCAAAAATGTGCTGTTTATAAAAGAATAGTCCAAGTGTCAAGGCCAATGAGATTCTCTTTTTTAATATGCCATAAAGTACTTAAATTAATGCCATAATTTAGCATGCTTTCCTTATAATTCATAATTTTCCTTGGCATTTTCATTTTTACTAGGCTTATATTTACATATTTTTTCTTTTTTGAGAAAAAAAGCTGTACTGTTTTAGCATGGTACTTGGATCTTTCGGTTTCAAAATCAATTTTTGTTGAATAAAATGTATTACTTTTGAAGAAACTTTCCTTTAAACCCTTCAAAGACTAGTTCCAACTCACATGAAGCTGGTATTGCTTTTGTTGCTCTCTATAGTAGTCTCCTTGTAGTTGCTTCTTAGAACCCATCACTTCATATTTCCTAGACTCCTTTTCGTATGTACTGAAGTATCTCCTTACGCAAATTTATTTTTTTTCATAGTGTGTGGTGGGTAAACTTCATGGCCTTGTATGATTGAGAATATCTGGTGGTGGTTTAATCATTGAGTTGTATTGAACCCTTGCAACCCCATAGACTGTGGCCCATCAGGTTCCTCTGTCCAGGGGAATTCTCAGGCAAGAATACTGGAGTGGCTTGCCCTTCTTCTTCGGAGGATCTTCCTGACCCTGGGATTGAACTTGTGTCTCCTGCATTGCAGGTGGATTCTTAACTGCTGAGTCACTAGGGAAGCCTTGAGAATACCTATCTTTACTCTTTTTTTGATAGTTTTTCTGGGTATAGAATTTGAGTCTCAATATCATTTTTCTTCAGAACATTGAAAAAATTGCTCTGTTATCCCCCAGTATCCAATCAATCTTGATTCAATATCTTTTCTTAGGTCTGGAAAATTTATCCTTTATTCTTTCACTGGTTATTTTCTCCCCTTCATGTTCTCTTTTCTTTTTTACCTGTAACATCTAACTAGAGAGTGATGACTTCCTGCACTATCCCTCTATGATTCCTACCCTTTTTAAATCTCAGATTTCTATTTCCTTGTTCTTTGGCAGTTCTTTTTTAAGTAGCTTTCTGTTATAAATTCTTTTAATACTTGGGTATGTTTTTATTTAGGCCATCTTATTTTTAATTTTTGAAATAAAATTTTATTGCTCCTGTTTAGTTGTAACCTACTCTTGTTTTGTAAATTCCTTTGAGCATATTATTCTTAAAACTTCCCTTTCCTCTGAAGTCTAGTATTCTCTAATCCTTTCCATCTCTATTGCTGGTTTTCTCAAACATGTGCTGATCCTTGGTGTTCTTTTTTAATTTTGAATTAAGCACAGAGATCTGTAGTAGAAGAATGAATGATTATGTGGATGAGAAAAGAAGGGACCTTTAGAGGAGGGGGAAAACTTGAGGAGTGTTGCAGAGTTGAACCGAGGAGAAAAGCCCTGGTGAATTCTCCCTCTTCAAACTGGAGGTCAGGTTGTGATGCTCTAATTATCCCAGAGCCAAAAAAGCTGTTCTGTTTTCCCAGTAATAATATAGCCAAGGCAATAGACTTTGTAAAGTGTCAAGCCTTGGGGCAAAAAGAGAAATAAAAGAGACTAAGAAAAAAAGAAAAAAAAAAAGTGCGCTGTTTAAAGTCGGGTAGAGTGTCCTGTCTGCTGACGCTTTGTGAAGTTCTGCTCTGAGGGCAGCGGGCTTTGCATCTCCAGCTGCCTCGTGCGTTTATCCCTTAACTCTGAAAATATGAAACTGTGTTCTCCCGTCAGGAGAAAACCTTCTTGACAGTTGTGAGTGCTCGGCGGGAGTGTTTGCAGCAGGGTTGGCTGACAGTCTGTCACTCCCGGGTTAATCCCTGCCCAGCAGCTCCGCAGGAGGAAGCGCTGGACAGACATGAGAATGCCCTCCACAGAAAGCAGCCTTCTCCTCACCCTAGAGTCCACTTTAGGGAAGGGGTCTTCACCACCTGGCGAAGAAGCCACATTGTCCCCTGGGCCTGAAATACTCAAGAAAATCTGCTCACATTTCAGTGGAAAAATCACTCCCCACCCCTCCTTCTTTCATTTCAGCACTCAAGAATTCTAGCATGTGGCTGGGTGAGGTGGTTTCCAGATGTCCCCGACATTACGGGCTGAAAATGAAATAATTGAAGCTAGCATTTTGGTTGCACCCACTATTACAGGCTCTGTCATACAATGCTTTCAGCACCTATTTCAATCCTCACAGCTCTTTCAGAGAAGGTAGTCTTGTCTCCACTAAATATGCAAGTAAGTAGAAGCACCAACATTTCAGTGCAGGTCTGGCTGGCTTCAGAATGCTACTTTTTCCATTAACATCCTTGTATATCAAAGTAGAGGGTACTTGTAAAGCACTGCATTAAAAATCCTCTTTCACTACTAAAATCCCCCTTTTCACCACAATTGGATGATTCCAGGTAAATTAACCTTTTTGGACTTCAGATTTTTTCACCTTTAAAATGAGGGTAATAATAACATCCATGTTGTGATCTATTGTGTGCACTAAGGACATATATATAAAACTCCATACATGCCTGATACATTGTTGCTGTTGTTATTTAGTCGCTAAGTCATGTCTGACTCTTTTGCAACCTCGTGGGCTGTAGCACTCCAGGCTCCTCTGTCCATGGGATTTTCCAGGCAAGAATACTGGTAGGTTGCCATTTCCTTCTGCAGGGGATCTTCCCCAACCTGAGATGGAACGTTCATCTTCTGCATTGCAGGTGGATTCTTTCCTGCTGAGCCACCAAGGAAGACCACCTGCTACATAGTACACATTCAGTAAATATTTGTTGAATAAATGAATAAAAAACCAAAAATAGTCTTATAGAACACTCTTTTGGCTAGAGCAGGGTTTCTCACCTTTGGCACTATGGACATTTTGGACTGGATAATTCATGTTGTAGGGTTGGGTAGGATTGTTGGCTGTGCATTGTAGGCATGTGGAGAGTCAAACATGACTTTGACCAGTATCCTCTTCATAAGAGCATGTTCCTACAAGACAACTAGACAATAAAACTGTCTTCAAAGAGTTCCACCTACATGTGAGTGAATTCCTCCATTCAGAGGGATCCTTGGTCCTCTGTAGCCACTGAATCTGGAAGGATAACGGGGTGAGGCAAGAGAACAGAGCTGGAAAGATGGAACAAGTATATACAATTGTGCCGCAGGAGCCCTGAACACAAATTTGGCTGACTTTCCAAATCTATCAATAAGGGATATGTCCATTTTAGACCGAAGAGGAAACGGCACAAAAGTCAACTCTATTATTTGGCAAGGATGTAATTAGGCTTACAAATAGGCCTTTATTAATAAGGAGTACTGAAATCCTTCTGTAAATAGTACCCTACAGCCATCGTGTCAACTGCGTGCAAGTTAATGCATATCCCTTGTTGCCATAATGATACTCTACACATCTGTCTCAGTAGAACACAAACATCAACCTGAACAAATACACTCTTACAGTGCGACAGGTAGGATTCTTGGCAAGTGCAAGCAAGAGAGTGGTCCATGGAAAGTAAGAAGTCTGAGTTAGATTTGTTTAGGTTCCACTACCTTACTTCATTTAACTTGCATATGTAATTGTGGCTTTGTTAGCAAAGAGCTCATTTTCTTATCATATCTTCATAATTGCCACTAATAATGGGACTAGATTTTTAATCTGTCTTCTTCATTTTCCCTGGCCCTTTCCCCATATCTGTGTGTTTTCTGACTGTGTTTCCATTATTAGGAATGCCCAGTTTCAGCTCAGTGCCTGGCAGAGATTGACACCTCTTAGATACCTCTCCTGACCACCTCAGGGCATTGTATCTACCTGCTCTAAAATTTTATAGCACTGAAGTCTGTTCACTTACATGGTTCTTAGTCCATTGGCTTTTTATTGAGCTGTGTGGGAGCTCTTTCTGGTTGGAGGCCTCAGTTTATATG
Organism: Giraffa tippelskirchi; assembly: GCF_054371585.1. NCBI lineage: Eukaryota > Metazoa > Chordata > Mammalia > Artiodactyla > Giraffidae > Giraffa > Giraffa tippelskirchi. The sequence goes on from NC_137277.1 coordinate 129,964,032, forward strand.
TCTATGGGATCCCCAATGACTTAAATAGGGAGTGAATGTTGTTTCATTAGTTGATGGCTAACCATATAAAGATTTGTGAGAGTAGGTTTTGGTAAGATCAAAGGGTTAACAATGGGAAAGTGTGTTGAATGCTTTTACAAGAATGTGATGTTACTGCTGCAGCACTTCTATAAAAATAATAAATACCATTACTATTACTACTATACAGGCTTCCCAGGTGGCTCAGTGGTAAGGAATCTGCCTGCCAATGCAGGAGACACAGGAGAGGCAGGTTCAGTCCCTGGGTTGGGAAGATCCCATGGAGGAGGAAATGGTAATTCAGTTCAGTATTCTTGCCTGAAAAAATCCCATGGACAGAGGAACCTAGTGGGCTTCAGTCCATAGGGTTGTAAAGAGTTGGACACTACTGAGCAATTGAGGGCGTGCGCACACGCGCGCGCGCACACACACACACACACACAAGATCCCTGGTGGCTTAGATGGTAAAGAATCTGCCTGCAATGCAGGAGATCCGGGTTCCATTCCTGCATGAGGAAAATCCCCTGGAGAAGGAAATGGCTACCCACTCCAGGATTCTTGCCTGGAGAGTTCCATGGACAGAGGAGCCTGGTGAGCTACAGTCCATGGGGTCACAAACAGTCAGACTGAGCAACTAACACACACCCACTCCACCACTACCATTTTTACTATTGCCACTTCAGTACTATTTTTACTGCTAGTGTCTAAAAAAGGCCTCTAAAAAAGGTCTAAAAAAGACTAGTGTCTAAAAAAGTGAAACACAGGAGATGTGAGCAGAACCTTCTAATAAAACTGGGGGTAAGAAGACTATTGAGTAGTGGTATTGAAAGCAGGTAGAGGGAGAATTCTGAAAGTGAAAGAATAAGGCTGGAGGAGAAAAAAAAATACTGTGGGGGGGGGAAGAGAAAGAAAGGAGGACTGAGATTCATTCCCTGATGGGGTAGAATGCTGGGAATGAAAAAAATTAAAATGAGATAAAGAAAAAATGTGTTACACAAAAAAATGGTGTAATACAATTTATTCCCATGGGTGGGAAGACATTTAACCCCTCAGTCTTATAAAAGATGCAGAGGCTGTTTGCCCATGAACAAGTATGACAAATGGCTCAAAGAAGCAGGATTTGTCAAGTCTATAAAACCACTTCTTCAGAGATGTAGCTTTATTCTTTCAGTGATTCAGTTTCATTGGCATAATTTGGAACTGTTTCAGGGGTCATGGAGGTCAAGTGCTTCTTAAGGTATAGCTTCACTTCACATCAATCCAGCTTGGATGGGAACTAGAGCTTTGTGGGTTTGGCAGTTTGGGCTCAGCTAAGAACTGAGTAGTTTGATTCTTCCCCCAGAATGATAAAGGTATAGAAATACCTAGGTCAATACCACCAAAACCACCAGTAGATTTGTCATAACCTTCAATCCTCATTTACTGCCCAACTGGCTTCATTTCTACTGGTTTTAATTTTTTACACTTTTAAAACATCTTTAATCTCAAATTTCTCTAATATCTTAGATGGAGTTCCTATCATTCTACCCCTTCAAAGTGAGATCATTCTTTTCTTGGTTAACTGAGTTTCCTACATTGCATGTGATGGCTCTTGATTCAAAATGTCCTGCTGAACACATCAATCTGTCTAGTTGCTGACTTTCAACTTCCCAACTCAATCAATCACGAAGTACCCTAATCCTTCTTGGTTTGTCCTGAATTAAATTCAATACCAGTCCAACCTTATCTTTAATAAGCTCACCTAGGTAATTTGCATATAACAAACAAATTAGGTCTTCCAATGATTATTTATATGGTGCCAAAGCCATAAATCAATCTAGAAATAACCTGCTACTAAAGTCCTTCCCATTGGATGGGGGAGCAGACCCAATGAACAAATTAAAGTTAAATCCTTCTCTCAAATTCAATTCTTCTTTATAACCATACAGTTTCACCTGTCAAATACAATTAACTGTTAAATTTAGATCACAGATAAAATTCATGTTACTGTTTTGGTGTCGATTCTTTGATTATTTTGAGCATGTGATCACAATTTGTGGTGTTCCCCTGTTCTACTTTTATGGCTCAACTGTAAGTATGCATGTGGAATGGGAGACGTAGGAGATATGGCTTCTTTTTCTGGCTATGACACGTAGTACCTGTGAGCTCTTGATTGATATATTAACATTCCCCGAATTTCTCAACTCTAAACTGAGGGGAAGAGGCCAGTGCACAAGCTTCAAGTATATTTTTAATGTGTTTGTGTATTTTTTTTTCCTTTTAGAGAGAGGTCCATAGGTTTAATCAGAACTTATTTCTGACATTAAAATATTAAAAATTATCAGATTAGAGTATATTAGAGTATATTCCATCCCTATTTAAATACTTACATAATAATTTGACTATTAGTTTATGTTCTCAAAGGAAAATTCTATTTTTCAAGTCAGGGTTTTATTCCTTCAACTGTGCTCCCTAAATTGAGTGCACTCCAAATCAGGAGGGTCAGGAAGACTTTTGACAGACTACCCTGGGAGAAAATTAAAACCTTACCTCACACCATACACAAAAGCCTAATTCTGACTGTTAAAAACTTAATTGTGAAAAGCCAAAATTAAAAATTTTTAGGAAATATTGGAGAATATCCAGAATTATTTCTAAAATAAGATAAAAATTATATGTCATGGAGAAAAACATAGATACATTTTACTATGCTATAGTTGCAAACTTATGTATGATCAAAGACTTCTAGACAAATTTAAAAATAAGTCACAGGCTAGAACAAGGTATTTCAAAAATTTATCTTACAAATATTAATATTTTAAATATAGTAAAATTTATTTCTTTCTCTTCATTAATAATAAAAAGACCAAAATATGGAAAATAGGGAAATATATGAAGAGGTGATAAAATGTAGAGAGACATGATGAATGGCCTCCACTATTCACATCCCTTCAAACTCCAATATGTCCTGCTATTTCCTTTAAAATTTATTCTATGCCATTTGTCATGGTTATCTACTTCATCTGAGCAACTCTCTTTGTTAAATTTCTTGAGACAAGCAGTATTTTTAAAATGTTTAAATATATCTATCTGACAGTCCCTAACGCATCACTGGATATACAGGAGAAACTCAATAAATATCATATTTTTTAACACTTAAATATCTTTGAAATTGAGATGCACATTACAATTTATAGCATTTGACACCATCAGTCAAGTAACATTCAAAACATAGTTGCCTTTAACTGCACAAGCATGAACTTGGTTATCACTGCATCACTATCATCACTTCAACTGAGTTATGTGCTTCGCTAGCACTACATTTATTGAGTTTAATTGTAACTTAAATACATTTTACATTGTGATTTGATACTGATACAAAATGTTATAGTGAAGACAGAAGACATGGAAATAAAGAAGTGGAATGAAAAACAAATATGATTGGACAATGGCCACAAGTCTGCATCTTCCTGAAATGTGAAGACCAAGTACTTTATGGAGGCTCAAAAAGGAAGAGACCCACAGGTATATGAAGCTGTGAAAAAGTCTGCACTTAACAATATGTGCAAAAGGATTACTTATCATAGTCCAAGCAATACAACCCAAGGCAAAAGAAACTGCCAAGTCTCTGGAGGAAATTCAAAGCAACACAGAGCTAATGCAACTGATTCAAGCTACCTCTTAGTCAATCAGGAAAATATCAGTATCAAAACTTGAATAATGCATGTTAACAGCTTGGAAGAAAATTCTAGAAGTAACAGTAATCTTTAAGAAATGCTGCTTTGATATGCACTTGATGGCATGGAGGGTGACATTTTGTGGATAAACATAAATGTTGACTCTCAAGTCAGACTCTGAATGTGAGAAAATTTTGGAAATACCACAACTAATTTGCTTTGCTTTTATTATTTATTTTCTGTATGCACAATAGTGATAGTTGATACAAATTTGGGTAAGTAATGTCTAAAATAACTCTTTCAATAAGTTTATAAAAATAAACAATAGTAAGTGATTAAAGAAAAATCACAGGGGTTCCCCAGTGTCTTAGCAGTAAAGAATCCACCTGCAATACAAGAGATGTGGGTTTGATCCCTGGGTCAAGAAGATCCCCTGGAGGTGGGCATGGCAACCTACTCCAGTATTCTTGCCTGGAAAACCCATGGACAGAGGAACCTAGAGGGCTGCAGTCCATGGGGTTGCAAAGAATCAGACATGACTGAGTGACTACCACACATAATCTATAACAAAAGAGGCAAATATATACAAAGGGGAACAGAAAGCCTCTTTAATGAATGGTATTGGGAAAACTGGAGAGCTATATACAAAAGAATGACACCAGACTACTTTCTCATACCATAAACAAAAAATAAACTCAAAATAGATCTAAGGCTTAAATGTAAGACCTGAAAAACCATAAAATTCCTAGAAGAAAACATAGGCAATAGGCTCTCTGACATCAGTCTTAACTATATCCTTGGATATATTCCCTCAGGCAATGGAAGCAAAAGCAAAACAAGCAAATAGGACTGCATTAAACTAAAAAGTGTTTTTCACAGGTAAGCAAACTATCAACAAAATGTAAATGCAGCCTACTGAATAAGAGAAGATACTTGAAAATATTTCTGATAAAGGATTAGTATCTAAAATATACAAAGATTTTATACAACTCAATGTAAAAAAAAAGAAAACTGATTAAAAATGGGCAGAGGACCTAAATAGACATTTTTTCCAAAGAAGTCATACAGATGGTCAACAGACACAGGAGTAGATGCTCAACATCATTAATCATCAGGGAAATGCAAGTCAAAACCACAATGAGATAACACATTGCACTTGTCAGGATGGCTATTATCAAAAAGATAATAAGTAACAAGTGTTGATAAGGCTGTGGAGAAAAGGAAACACTTGTGCATTGTTGATGGGCATGTAAATTGGTACAGCCACTATGGAAAACAGTATGGAGGATTCTAAAATAAATGAAAATAGAACTACCATACAATCCAGCAATTCCAAATCTTGGCATTTTTTCTGAAGAAAAAAAACAACAACACTAATTTGAACAGATATATGCACTCCTATGCTCATTGCAGCATTATGTGGAATGGCCAAGATATATAGAAGTAACTTAAGTGCCCACTGAGAGATAAATGGGTAAAGAAGATACACATACATATATATATACATATTATATATACTCTTTATATACATATATATAATATTGTTACAATACTATGTAATATTGTTACAATATTATGAATGTATATAATATATATGTATATATGTATATAATGAGTATACGTAATATATGCTGCTGCTGCTGCTAAGTCACTTCAGTTGTGTCCGACTCTGTGCGACCCCATAGACGGCAGCCCACCAGGCTCCCCCGTCTCTGGGATTCTCCAGGCAAGAACACTGGAGTGGGTTGCCATTTCCTTGTCCAATGCGTTACAGTGAAAAGTGAAAGCGAAGTCGCTCAGTCGTGTCTGACTCATAGCGACCCCAAGGACTGCAGCCTACCAGGGTCCTCTGTCCATGGGATTTTCCAGGCAACAGTACTGGAGTGGGTTGCCATTGCTTTCTCCTATATATAATATATACATACACATATATTTATATGTCTTCTTTACCCATCACTGACTTAGTAGACATGAGTCTGAGCAAACTCAGGGAGACAGTGTTGGACAGAGAAGCCTGGTGTGCTGCAGTTCATGGGGTCGCAAAGAATTGGATTAGCAACTGAACAACAACAACAACATATATATTATATATATATTAACAATATTATATATGTATAATATTAGCATTTAGTATATAATGTGTATATATATGCATATATATAATGGAACATTACATAGCCATTAAAAACAATAAAATCTTAACATCTGCAACAATATTGATGGACCTAAGCATATCATGCTAAATGAAGTAAGTCAGAGAGACAAATGCTGCATGATTTCATTTATATATCAATTCTAGAAAATAAACCTAATGAACAAACATAAAAAAATAGAAACAGTCTCAAAAATACAGAGAACAAACTGGTGGCTGTCAGAGGAGGGAGGAGGGTAAATGACATAGGAGGGGGATATTAAGAGGTGGAAACTTTCAGTTATAAAATAAATGTCATGAGGAGGTATAATAAAGGAGTGTTAGTCGCTCAGTCGTGTCCAACTCTTTGCTACCCCATGGACTGTAATCTGCCAGGCTTCTCTGTCCATAGGATTCTCTAGGCAAGAATACTGGAGTGGGTTGCCATTTCCTTCTCCAGAGGATCTTCCCAATCCAAGGACTGAACCCAGGTCTCCTTCATTGTAGGCAGATTCTTAATTGTCTGAGCCACCAAGGAAGCTCCCATACAGTATAGGGAATATAGTCAATAATATTACATTAATTTTGTTATTGACAGATGGTAACTATACCGATCACTAACATAGATTTGTAATTTTGTATTTATTATTTAAGCCCCGAAGAATATAAAAAGTGGAGTTACAAACCAAAATTACAATAATACATATTTTCATATTTGCCCATGTGTTTACCTTGACTAGAGAGTATTATATCTTCATATAGTTTTGAGGTACTGCCTAGTATCCTTTTATTTCAACCTGAAAAATTCCCTTCAGCAATTTTTATTTGTAGGTCTGATGTTAATGAACTCCCTTAGTTTTTATCTATCTGGGAATGTCTCAATTTTTCCCTCATTTTTGAAGGACAGTTTTGTTCGATACATAATTTTGGTTAACAGAGTTTTATTCTCACTGACTCAGCACTTATATATCATCTCACTGTATTCTGGCCTGAAAGATGTTTTCTGATAAATCAGTTGATAATATTATTGAGAATTCCTTGTATCTGACAAGCTGCTTCTCTCTGGGTGCTTTTAAGTTTCTCTATTTGTCTTTGCCTTTGACAGTTTAATTATAAAATGTATCTCTTTGGGATTTATTCCACTTGTAGTTCAGTGAGCTTCTTTGTATTTGTAGATTCATGTATTGAATCAAATTTAGGAAGTTTTTTTTCACTTTAGCTCTCCAAATAATCTCTTACCTGTTTCTTTCTCTCTTATTCTTCTGAAACTCCCATAATGAATATATTGTTCCTTTAGATGGTATCCCATATGTCCCTTTGGGTTTGCTCATTTCTCTTCATTGTTTTTGTTTCTGCTCTTCAGACTTGATAATTTTAATTTCTGGCTTATTTTCACATATTCTTTCTTCTGCCTGTTCCAATTTGCTGTTGAAATCCTCCAGTGATTATTGTTATTCAATTATTATTTTTTAATCAGCATCAGAATCTGGTTCCTTTTAATAATTTCTCCTGGGTTCAATCCCTAAGTTAGGATGATCCCCTAGAGGAGGGCATGGCAACTCACTTCAGTATTCTTGCCTGGAGAATCCCATGGACAGAGGAGCCTGGTGGGCTATCGCCCATTGGGTCACAAAGAGTTGCACATGACTGAGTGACTAAGCACAGCACAATAATTTCTGTCTCTTTGTTGATATTCTCATTGTGTTCATTTTATTTTTTACTGAGTTCATTAGTTTTTCTTGTTCATCTTTTCTTTAACTCTCTGAACATATTTAAAACTGTTCTTTCAATGTATTTGTCCAGTAAGTCTGATGTCTGTGCTTCTTCATGGATGGTATTTACCAATTAACTTTGTTTTCTGACTTTTCATTTTGCTGTATGCCTTGTAATGTAATTTTTGTCGAAAACTGGGCATCTGTAAAAATAGCATCTGCAGACTGGTTCTGTGCCTGAAAAGTCATTCATTGAGTAGCTGGGCATGCCCTATGCGTAGGTATAAACTTGAAGTGCAATCTGAAATTCTTCTCAGGTCTTTTCTGAGCATGCATCTTGCCTAGGTTATATGTGACTTTCTATATTCCCTTTACACACATCTGCTTTTGAATGCTTTAATTTCCCAAACATTCTTATCTAGATTCTCCTTGGGACTTTACATGATTACTGTATGTTTCCATACACAGTCTCTTGCTTAGGTATATGTGGGTCTGCAGTACCCCCCTTCACCCCATAACTTTCACAAATAGCAGCTGCTGATCTTTCTCATCCAAGATCTGAGTCAGACAAGACAAAGAACAGTTTTTTAGGCAGCCCCCAGACAGGCTAGAACATTGTGAGTATCAGCTACTCTGCTCCTTCCAGTCCAAGGGTGAAAATTGGAAATTATGTCACTGTTTGCTTTAGATCAAGACCACACCATAGATAAAAAGGGTAGGGAAAGTTTGAATAACTATGTCACAAAATTTCCTGCCATTTTGAATGTGGATTTTTATTTGGATACTCTTTTGGTTGCTGTAGATTTTTCACTCTTTTCTAAAGCTTGTATATTTGTTCAGTCAGTTCTGTTTTATCTTACTTTATTCATCTACTTAAAATATTTTCATGGGGAAAACAAGGGCTTGGAAGTTCCTAGTTTGTTATTTTGCTGATATCACTTCATTTTTCCTATTTTGAATGAAAGCTTCTAGTACAGTTATTCAATCCATGTCTTACCATTTTATGTTGAACATTTGAGGGCAGATAACATTGTTTTAGCCTACAGATTTCCAGACCAAGAGTGTTGCACAAAGGAGCCTCATACACATGCAGATTTGAGGCAAGTGATGAGATTTGAACTTCAAGCTGTTACCATAATGGAATGAAATTTTTGAAAGAGGAGTACATGTATTTCAAATGTGGTAGACATGAAAGCTTTTATTAGAGGTTTATTAGAGGTGGCAGTGGTCAAGAATCCATCTGCCATTGCAGGAGATGCAGGAGGGGCAGATTTGATCCCTTAGTCAGGAAGATCCCTTGGAGAAGGAAATGGCAACTTATTCCAGTGTTCTTTCCTGGAAAATTCCATGGACAGAGGAGCCTGGTGGGCTCCATGAGATTGCAAAGAGTCAGACATGACTTAGCTACTGAGAATACATGCATAGTATGGTACAGGTGCTTCCCTGGTGGCTCAAATGGTAAAAAATCTATCTGCAATGCAGGACACCCAGGTTTGATCCCTGGGCTGGGGCAATCTCCTAGAGAAGGTAATGGCAACCCACTTCGGTATTCTTGCCTGAATAATCCCATGGATGGAGGAGCCTGGTGGGCTCCATGGGGTTGCAAAGATTGGGACACTACTGAGTGACTAATACTTTCACTTTCATAGTGTGGTAGATCTTTTTCAAAAATGGTCAAAAATAAATTCTTTCTTTCTTGAACATATATACTAATTCTTATTTGTAGAGTTGTGGTGTGTTTCCCCCTCCCTTGATCAGGGATGGCTTTTAAACTTGCTTGGATCATTAGAATACTGTTGAAATGTTGCTCTTGGACTACCAAGCCAAGATCTTAAAAGATCTTCTATCTCCTACTTTCAACCTCTAATTCAGCCATCATGTAAAGAATCTTAGGTTAAGTCACTGAATACGATAGACCACAAGGAAATACAGGCTATATAGTGGAACACTAAGACTCCCCAGCTTAGCTTCAGCAAAGTGCAATCTCATGCATAATACCAATCTATACTGCATCAGCAAAAAGTCACCCAATTGAGCCCAACTAACACTACATATTCGGAGAAGGCAATGGCACCCCACTCCAGTACTCTTGCCTGGAAAATCCCATGGATGGAGGAGCCTGGTAGGCTACAGTCCATGGTGTCGCTAAGAGTCAGACGACTGAGCGACTTCACTTTCACTTTTCCCTTTCATGCATTGGAGAAGGAAATGGCAACCCACTCCGGTATTCTTGCCTGGAGAATCCCAGGGACAGCGGAGCCTGGTGGGCTGCCGTCTATGGGGTCGCACAGAGTCGGACATGACTGAAGCGACTTAGCAGCAGCAGCAGCAGCAGCAGCAGCAACACTACATATTAGCCTTCCCCACATCCTAACCAAACTGCAGAATCATAAGTAAACAAAAATTGTTGTTGGTTTAAGTCACCAAGATTTTTTTTGTAGGAGAGCTGGGAGGAAGAATGGTCATATGAAAATGCCACATTACTTATGAGACAATTTAATATATTTTCATGAATCTAACTGAGATTAAAAGAAGTTTTCATTTTTGTAGCTAACTTTAGAAACTAGCCTTTGTTTAAAATGAGACTCTTATGATTTGTCTTTTTCTTGTTAAATCTGCATGCTAGAGAGGAAAGGGCATATATTTTGGGGTTACAAATTCTGGGTATTAAATTCTATTTCTGCCATTTATATGCTCTGAGGCCATATTAAGTGAGTTCATCTTTCTAAGTCAAGGCTTACTATTCTGTAAAATAAAGATAATAATTCTGACATAGGTTTTTAAAAGGATGAGATATGCTAATATGAGTTTGGACCACATATATCTGCATAACCTACATGATTGCATACGGTGATGTTGTTGTAAAACATAAAGTACAATTCCTGGCACACAGTAGGCATGTGAATAGTGGTAATTAATGGAACCCTTTGCCGAAAGGGATATTTTTAGACATAGAAATGCATCAGACTTCAAAGGAAGGAAGCTGTAACAGCAGACTGACAGATGTTTAGGTTATTAAGTTAATTAAATGAATAATGAATTTATACTCATAAAGGGATTGGAACAGGGCTTGTGTACATAGTAAGCATTAAATAAATGCTACTTAGTATTATTATTTTTGTTGTGGCTGCTATTACTTGAATAGGTGGCTTCACCTAACATCCCTTCTGGTCACACCTGGGAGAAAGTGTTTATGTCAAGTCTGGCTTTATATCTAGGTATCTCATGCCGGCAAGCCATCTTTGGGACATGCTACGTCCCACAGGGGAGATGAAAGACACTACAATCTGTATCCCTTGCCCAATAGATGTATCTATTTCATTCTAACATTTTCAGTTAACCTTGCATCTTCTCTACCTTAGAAATTTTTGGTCTTTGAACTAATTTAATAGTTTTATTACTATTACTGTTATCTAAAGAACACAGACTTGGAAAAATGCTTAGTTGATAAAAGTAAAATATTCCTAAGAATGTTCTATTTCTTTTCTTTCTTTTTCTCTCTTTTCACTAATTTGATAACTGACCATGTTTAAAGGAGTATTTGAAAAAAAAATTCATTTGTTTTGCATTAATTTCGTCACTTACTTTTTAGTTCAGGCATTTTTTAGTTTTGATTTGGTGCTGACATGTGGTTTTTGACCCAGTTGGTTTCATCTGCAGCCTTCAGGACATCCTTTACTTCACACTTTTGCTCTCAGGTCAAAGCTCCACATATCTTAAGTCTCCCATCAAAGAGTATTCTTCTTCGCAACCTGCATTCTTTCAACTCAGTAGTAGCCTCAGTTCCTTTGTATTTCTGGCCAAATATCCAGGCTTCCTGACAGAATCAGTTAACTAATGCTGCATAAAAAATCACCCTAGTACTTAAGTAACGTAAAAAATCAATTGTTGTTATTTCTTAGTTTCTGTGGGATAGATATACAGGAGAAGCATGACTAGGCTATACTAGGGATCTCCATGAAGTCACAGTTAGGTGGCAGCTGGGGCTGCAGTTATCTGAAGGTTTGACTGTGGCTGGCAGCCAAGAGGAGCTACCCCATGTCTGAGGTCAGGGGTGGCGGCCGAGACGAGCTACCCCACGTCGGAGGTCAGGGGCAGCAGCCGAGAGGAGCTATCCAACGTCCAAGAAGCAGCGTCTGGGTGGGCGCAGGAGCAGCAAAGAAGACGTACTCCATGTTCAAGGTCAGGAGGGGCTGCCGTGAGGAGATACCCCACGTCCAAGGTAAGGAGCAGTGGCTGTGCTTTGCTGGAGCAGTGGTGAAGAGATACCCCACGTCCAAGGTAAGAGAAACCCAAGTAAGATGGTAGGCGTTGTGAGAGGGCATCAGCGGGCAGACACACTGAAACCATAATCACGGAAAACTAGCCAATCTGATCACACGGACCACAGCCTTATCTAACTCAATGGAACTAAGCCATGCCATGTGGGGCCACCCAAGACGGATGGGTCATGGTGGAGAGGTCTGACAGAATGTGGTCCACCGGAGAAGGGCATGGCAAACCACTTCAGTATTCTAGCCTTGAGAACCCCATGAACAGTATGAAAAGGCAAAATGATAGGATACTGAAAGAGGAACTCCCCAGGTTAGTAGGTGCCCAATATGCTACTGGAGATCAGTAGAGAAATAACTCCAGAAAGAATGAAGGAATGGAGCCAAAGCAAAAACAGTACCCAGTTGTGGATGTGACTGGTGATAGAAGCAAAGTCCGATGCTGTAAAGAGCAATATTGCGTAGGAACCTGGAATGTTAGGTCCATGAATCAAGGCAAATTGGAAGTGGTCAAACAGGAGATGGCAAGAGTGAATGTCAACATTCTAGGAATCAGCAAACTAAGATGGACTGGAATGGGTGAATTTAACTCAGATGACCATTATATCTACTACTATGGGCAGGAATCCCTTAGAAGAAATGGAGTAGCCATCATGGTCAACAGAAGAGTCCAAAATGCAATACTTCGATGCAATCTCAAAAACAACAGAATGATCTCTGTTCGTTTCCAAGGCAAACCATTCAATATCAAAGTAATCCAAGTCTATGCCCCGACCAGTAATGCCGAAGAAGCTGAAGTTGAATGAATCTATGAAGACCTACAAGACCTTATAGAACTAATACCCAAAAAAGATGTCCTTTTCATTATAGGGGACTGGAATACAAAAGTAGGAAGTCAAGAAACACCTGGAGAAATAGGCAAATTTGGCCTTGGAGTACAGAATGAAGCAGGGCAAAGGCTAATAGAGCTTTGCCAAGAGAACGCACTGGTCATAGCAAACACCCTCTTCCAACAACACAAGAGAAAAGACTCTACACATGGACCTCACCAGATGGTCAACACCAAAGTGAGATTGATTATATTCTTTGCAGCCAAAGATGGAGAAGCTCTGTACAGTCAGCAAAAACAAGACTGGGAGAGGACTGTGGCTCAGATCATGAACTCCTTATTGCCAAATTCAGACTTAAATTGAAGAAAGTAGGGAAAACCACTAGACCATTCAAATATGACCTAAATCAAATCCCTTATGATTATACAGGTGAAAGTGAGAAATAGACCTAAGAGACTAGATCTGATAGACAGAGTGCCTGATGAACTATGAAAGGAGGTTTGTAACATTGTACAGGAGACAGGGATCAAGACCATCCCCATGGGAAAGAAATGCAAAAAGCAAAATGGCTGTCTGAGGAGGCTTTACAAATAGCTGTGAAAAGAAGAGAAGTGTAAAGCAAAGGAGAAAAGGAAAGATATTCCCGTTTGAATGCAGAATTCCAAAGGATAGCAAGAAGAGATAAGAAAGCCTTCCTCCGTGATCAATGAAAAGAAATAGAGGAAAACAACAGAATGGGAAAGACTAGAGATCTCTTCCAGAAAATTAGAGATACCAAGGGAACATTTCATGCAAAGATGGGCTCGATAAAGGACAGAAATGGCATGGACTTAACAGAAGCAGAAGATATTAAGAAAAGGTGGCAAGAATACACGGAAGAACTGTACAAAAGAGATCTTCACGACTCAGATAATCATGATGGTGAGATCACTCACCTAGAGTCAGACATCCTGGAATGTGAAGTCAAGTGGGCCTTAGGAAGCATCATTATGAACAAAGCTAGTGGAGGTGATAGAATTCCAGTTGAGCTATTTCAAATCCTGAAAGATGATGCTGTGAAAGTGCTGCACTCAATATGCCAGCAAATCTGGAAAACTCAGCAGTGGCCACAGGACTGGAAAAGGTCAGTTTTCATTCCAATCCCAAAGAAAGGCAATGCCAAAGAATGTTCAAACTACCCCACAATTGCACTCATCTCACATGCTAGTAAAGTAATGCTCAAAATTCTCCAAGCCAGGCTTCAGCAATACGTGAACCGTGAACTTCCAGATGTTCAAGCTGGTTTTAGAAAAGGCAGAGGAACCAGAGATCAAATTGCCAACATCTGCTGGATCATCGAAAAAGCAAGAGACTTCCAGAAAAACCTCTATTCCTGCTTTATTGACTATGCCAAAGCCTTTGACTGTGTGGATCACAATAAACTGTGGAAAATCCTTCAAGAGATGGGAATACCAGACCACCTGACCTGCCTCTTGAGAAACCTGTATGCAGATCAGGAAGCAATAGCTAGAACTGGACATGGAACAGCAGACTGATTCCAAAGAGGAAAAGGAGTACGTCAAGGCTGTATATTGTCACCCTGCTTATTTAACTTATATGCAGAGTACATCAGGAGAAACGCTGGGCTGAAAGAAACACAAGCTGGAATCAAGATTACTGGGAGAAATATCCATAACCTCAGGTATGCAGATGACACCACCCTTAGGGCAGAAACTGAAGAGGAACTAAAAAGCCTCTTGATGAAAGTGAAAGAGGAGAATGAAAAAGTTGGCTTAAAGCTCAACATTCAGAAAACTAAGAGCATGGCATCCAGTCCCATCCTTTCATGGGAAATAGATGTGGAAACAGTGGAAACAGTGTCCGACTTTATTTTTTTGGGCTCCAAATTCACTGCAGATGGTGATTGCAGCCATGAAATTAAAAGACGCTTACTCTTTGGAAGGAAAATTATGACCAATCTAGATAGCATATTAAAAAGCAGAGACATTAGTTTGCCAACAAAGGTTCATCAAGTCAAGGCTATGGTTTTTCCAGTGGTCATGTATGGATGTGAGCATTGGATTATAAAGAAAGCTGAGCTCCAAAGAATTGATGCTTTTGAACTGTGGTGTTGGAAAAGACTCTTGAGAGTCCCTTGAATTGCAAGGAGATCCAACAATTCCATCCTAAAGGAGATCAGTCCTGGGTGTTCTTTCGAAGGACTGGTGTTGAAGCTGAAACTCCAATACTTTGGCCACCTCATGCAAAGAGTTGACTCATTGGAAAAGACCCTAATGCTGGGAAGGACTGGGGGCAGGAGGAGAAGGGTATGACAGAGGATGAGATGTTTGGATGGCATCACCAACTCGATGGACATGAGTTTGGGTAAACTCCAGAAGTTGGTGATGGACAGGTAGGCCTGACATGCTGCGATTCATGGGGTGGTAAAGAGTAGGACACGACTGAGCGACTGAACTGACTGACTGATTGACTGACTGGCAGATCCTCTTCCAAGGTGGCTCACTCATGTGGCTAACAAGTTGGTACTGTCTTTTGGTAGGAGTTCTCAGTTCCTTTCCATGCGGGTCATTTCAGAGGACATCCTGAGTCTCATAACAGCGTGGTGACTGACTTCTCTCAGAGAAAAAATCTAAGAGAGCAAATCAGAAGCTTCAATGTCTGTTGTGTCCAAGCCTAGGCAATCAAACCATCACTTCCCTCATATTCTGAAGGTCTCACCAGCAGATCTCTAGGGAGACTACAGAAAGGAGAGAATACTAGAAGGTACTAGATTGTTGAATGCTATATCAAAGACTGACAGCCACATAATCATCATGCTTCATTGAGGTTTCAAGAGTGGTTCTAACTCTAAAATTCTGGCCAGTTCAGCTGAATAAAGGTTCTGTTGTATTTTATGAAACTACTTTCCTCCTAAACTTTCTTTAGAGCTGTTATTCTCAACCAGTGGTTCTCAATGAAATCCTCAATATCCTGTTTTATTTCAGAAAGAAGGGAGGGAGAGAGGGAGAGAAGAAAGAAAGAAGGGAGCATCAACTACAAATTGGCACTTACCAAGAGCATTGCCAGTGATTGAACAAGATCATTTGCCATCTGCCTCTGCAGAAGAACCCTCTGGAAACTGAACCCTGTGCTGTTGCAGCTGTTGACCTTCAACACCCCCTGAGGGAGTTCAGGGTGGAGTGAGGCATTCTGTACTCCAGAGAATCTGGTGGGACAGGTCTTTAGATAGTTGGATGATTTTATGATCAGATTTTATGATCTCAATCCTTGCATCTCCTCATTTGTATAAAAGTACTAAATCCCTGTATGAGGACATCAGATCCTCATGACTAGCAAAAAACCTTTTGTAAAATGAGTGCTCAATGGTATTGAACTTCGCCTTTACCAAAGTCTTATGTATTGACCTTCCTCCCACTCTCTCTTTGGAGCACTCTTTCAGAGCTATATGGCGTACAGCCTCCCCGACTTCAATCCTCATTTTGCCCCAAATAAAACTTAACTGACGACTCTCAAATTGTGCATCATTTTAGTCAATAGGAGGAAAACCCTACCTAATATTTTTGATCTTTTTTCTTAAAGTGTTCTGGAGTCCAATTGTCATACTGAAGATAGTGTTTTCCAGTATCTCATTTTGAAGGATCAGGCCCATTAATAATTTCCAAACTTAGAGTTCTTCCTCTACTGGCTGTATCAACTTGTTCCTTGGTATTTTTTTTTAACAGGTTCTCATACTGCCTTCATGATGTGAAAAGTGATATTTTTTACTAATATGATCTCTTTGGTTTAGATTTTCTCTGTATATACAGAAGATATTGAGTATTTCCCATCAAACACACAAGATGTGTAGAGATTAAAATTTTTGCCAGTGTCTGCCCTGCATACATATTGCTTTTGAAAAAACCATGTATTTGCGCTTGAAAACAAAGATCTATACAGATGGTGAAGTCCACAATTTGGTTTTCCTTTTGCTAAACTGATCAAGTTTTTCTCTAAATTATGTAGACACAAGCCTCCTCATAAGGCACATAGATGTTTTTAGGCAAAATACTCTAATGAGTAAGAGCTTGCACTCTGGCATTTACACCTGAGTGTGAATCATGGTTCTGCCAATTACAAATTGGGTGCTTTTGGCAGGTTATTTAAATTTTCTACGCTTCAGTTGCCTCATCTATAAAATGGGATTAACAATAAAACTCATTCTATAAGGATTATCAGTTCACACTGGTCCTTTTTTTAAAAAAATGAGTTTTGAAAAGGAAACTATCGATAAAACAGTGGTAGTCATTCTGTTAATATGTGAGGTGAAATTGTTGCAGGAAGAGGGAACCCTTCCTGGGCCTGAAACTGGGCTCTTGTGTAACATTTGGAAATAAATTGTCTGAGGAGACACATGTGCTGACAAAGCAAGAGATTTTATTGGTATCGGGCAGCCAGGTGGAGAGCAGTAGGGTAAGGGAACCCAGGAGAACAGCTCTGCCACATGGCTTGCAGGTTTTATGGTGATGGGACTAGTTTCCGGATTGTCCTTAGCCAATCATTCTGACTCAGTCCTTCCTGGTGGTACATGCCTTGTTCAGCCAAGATGGATGCCAGAGAGAAGGATTCTGGGAGGTGGTCGGACATGTGGTGTCTCCTTTTGACCTTTCCCCAACTCTTCTGGTTGGTGGTGGCTTATTAGTTCTGTGTTCCTTACCAGGACCTCCTGTTGTAAAATAACTCATGCAAATGGTTACTATGGTGCCTGGCCAGGGCAATTTCAGTCAGTGTGCTTCCCCTAACAAAATAGTATAGGAGAAACTGCTTTGAAAAGCTAAGACCACTCTGACAATATTCTGAAAACACACCTGTATGTATCCTTCCTGCAGATGAATTCAGACAACTGCTACTCTGGGAAAACACCTAATTTGTCACACTAGTAGATGTATCCAGTACAAAATAGCATAGATAAACTTCAGAATTTTTAAACATCAAATACAATATTGAATGGAAATCAAGGTTCACTTTTTGAGAGAGAAATTAGGTCTCTGTCTTTGATGTCTTTGAAATCCAGGGTTTTCTATGGCAGTGGGGTCCTCTTTTAATAGAACACTTCTGCCAATTTAAAAAAAAATGAGAAGACATGAATCTTAACAATATAAGAATTTTTAATTTATAAAATATTAATATACAGAATTTATATGCTAATAAAATATTATATACATTAAGAATATATGCAAAGAATATAAAGTTTCACATAATGAATGAAAAAAATGTGGTTGCCATTTTTCTCTGCATATTTCAATGCATTATCTTGTGCAAATGATAGGATATACACATCCTACTTGGGAGACAGCTGCTTACTCCTAATTGAATAAGAACAAATGGTTGATCAAAACAACAATGAGATACTACTACATGCCCATTCGAATGCTAAAATCTGAAACAAAGACAACAGGAAATGCTGGTGAAAGATGCAGAGCAAAGAAACTCTCATTTATTGCTGGCGAGAATGCAAAATGGTGAAGTCATTTTGGAAGACAGTTTGACAATTTTTAACAAAACTAAACATAGTATTATTGCAGGATCTAGCGAGCAGGCTCCCAGGTATTTATTCAAATGAAGTGAAAACTTATGTCCACAGAAAAACATGTATATGAATGTTTATAGCAACTTTATTCATAATTGCCAAAGCTTGGAAGCAACCAAGATGTGCTTTGATAGGTGAATAGATAAATAATCTATGATAATCCATACAATGGAATATTATTGAGCAATAAAAAGAAATGAGCTATCAAGCCATGGAAAAACATGGAGGAAGCAAATGCATTTTGCTAAGTGAAAAAAGACAGCTGGAGAAGACTATATGTGTATGATTCCAACTGTCATTCTGGAAAAGGCAAAATTACAGAGACAGTAAAAAGATCAGTCATTGCCAGGGTTTCAGATGGGGGGATGGTGGGAAAGTGGGTGGAGTAATGAACAGGTGGAGCAAAAGCCGTATAACTATTCCATATGACATCATAATGGTGGATATAGGACATGCATTTGTCAAAACCCACAGAAAGTACAAGGCAAAAGTGAACTCTATGGACTTTACTTAATAATAGTATATCAGTAGTGGCTCATCAATTAGATATACCACAGGAATGCAACATCGTAATAGAAAAACCTGGATGTGGAAAGAGAGGGGCATAAGATATCTGTTTGCACCTTCTGTGTATTTTTTAAAATAAACCTAAAACTGTTTTAAAATAAAAACTATTTTAAAAGTCTAGACTCTAATAAAAAATTAGTCACTTTGACTGGTTTGACTTTAGTGGCTCTTTGAGAACAATATCAGACATTAGGGTGAAGTCTTCATGGATCATGTTTACAATATGGTAAGGAAAGGCTTGTGTTTTCCAAACCTTCTGTTCCAGGTGAAAGTCTGTGTTCCCTTTCTGGAAGGACTTTTGACTTTGAAGCAGGCTAAATTTGAATTTGTGCTCTAATACTTATAGTCACATAGCCATGAGCAGCTCACGTAACTGTTATCTCAGTTTCCACACCTGTAAAATGGAGACAATTGTACAATTTCTAACCTTATAGGATTAGTATAAGGATTAAGTCAGGAGACATATGTAAAAAACTAGCTAGCATGAGGCACCAATGAACAAATAGCTTTTGTTAGGAAAACCCAAGTAACTATGTCCTAAGAACTATCATTACATATTCTACCTTAGCTTATACATTTATTGAAGTCAAGACTCATGATGTCTATTAAAAATTCCCTCAATGACACTCAACTTTACTGAAGCACAGGAAATAACTGGGAACTGTAATAGTTCTAAGAAATGAAATAAAATGAGGCTAATGTAAATAAAAAAGAGTTACCTACTGGCTTTTCCCAATTAATTAGCATACATTCAATTATTCATACCTTAGGGAACTCATTTAGGCAATCAGGTATCCCATAAATATTCATCTTCTTTACCTTCAGTGTCTCTGTCATTAGGATTGGAAATTGGCAGTGTTTTCTCAAGATATTTCACAACTGGTTGCTTTGAAAAAAATTACCTGGGACTCAACTCGTATGTCATTAACAGTGAAAATGATCTGCCACAAGAATGCTGAATTAACAAAGGGATGCTCAGTCCTCATTGTCATCCATTGACTCAGGCTTCCATCCTCTAAGAGACAGGAGCTCTCTCAGTGGGTCAGCGATGGGACTGCAAAGGTGCCGTTCTGACCTGCGGCCACTAGCATGTGCTCTTGAATAGTTTTTCATGGCAGTCAGGCCCTGGGCCCAAAGGAATGGAGAAGCTACACCTCTGGTTCTAATTTGTGGAAGAGGCAGAAAGAATGTGATTTATAAGTGTGAAAGCAGTGCACCACCAACACAGACATGACCTCATATAAGGAGACTCTTCAAGAGACCAAGATTGGCAGAGACAGCGTTAGCCAAGAGGAATGTGCCATCAGGATGGGCCACATAATTTGCAGGACCCAGTGCAAAATGGAAATGCAGGGTCCTCTGTTCAAAAATTAAGCATTTCAAGACAGCAACAGTGGGATCCTTCTGAGTGTCAGGCCCTGTGTCACTGTGCAGGTTGTATACCCTCGAGGCTGGCCCTGTGTGCAATACAACACTTTCTTCTGAACTGCCTGGCCTCAGACAACAAAACAAGGCTGAATGACCCTCCCTGGTTTTTAGGAAGCCAGTTTTGCATTAGTATATATAATGTGTATCTATGAGTGCTTATTAAAGCTAGGCCCTATGCTAGGCTCTGACATTATCTCTAACCCTTAGGATATGCCTCCAAAATAGACTTTAGTGTCTTCATTTTAAAGATAAAGAGATTATTAGAGAGAACAAATGACTTACACAGAGCACAGAAGTGACTGAATCAGGGTAGAAACCCAGGTTTGTCGCTCTGCCTTCAAAGCCCATGTGCTTCTTATGTGGATCATGTTGCTTTTGTAAAATAGGAACTTAGGAACATCTGAAATATAGCATGGTGCTGTTTGGGGGGTAACTTTTCTATTTCCAATAATTTTATTTACCTTTAAAGATTTTGCAGCACTCGTCAGTTCCCCTCACCAGGTTGAGCACTCCCTTCTTCCTGTGATAGAAAACACTGCAAAATAAAATTTACAGAACAAATTACAAGTGTGGCTTCCACCTCTTGCCCTCCAGGCTGCAGACAAAAGCTCTTTTCATTGTGTCAAAGGGATATAGTCAGCCGAATAGTATAAACTAACAGGGCGATTTAGTTTCCAAGAGGAGCCTAGTCTAAACATTTTTGATTCACATTTGAAATAAATCAATATGGTACAGGACAGGTCATGAAAGACCCTTTGAGAAAGGAAAGGTCTTCAGAATATAGAGTAGGTCCAAGTTTGCCTCTAACTTTCCCACTCACAAATTGTGTAAAAAACAGGAGATTGGGGGTGGGAGTGTATCACGGAATGGCCTTTTGAAGGTCTCTTCTTGCTTAATGGTAAGGAAACAATTCCAGAATGTCCCCACCTTCTGAAAGGAAGGCTCCTTTTGTTTGAAGCTTAGCAAAGCTACTTTGGTTGCCATGAAGACAGAATCAGTCCAAAGGACCTCTTTACGCTATGCTCCTGTTGGAAGCCACGGCCCCTTGCAGCCAACAAACAGCATGAGTGGTCCAGCTTTCCCAAAGCTCCGCAGCTCATTAGAGCCATCAGTTAACCCCCTGCCCCTGCCCGTTGCCTACTTATTGTAATTAATTTTATGGCCCCTTTAAAAAAAGAGAGAAAAGAAAAGGGAGACCTCTACATTTTATGCTACATTGCACAAGCAATTGAAAGTTGCAGGGAAGGAGAAAAAAAAAAAAATCCCAGCACCAAATGTTTAGCAGTCTTTTCTTCTACTTTAAATGAGCAACCTATTTAAATCAATTATCGGCTCAAAATGAGCAGGCTGATCTAATTAGTCTTGGCCCCTGGTGGGTTAATGAATGAAAAGGAGGTGTTGGGTAGATTTGGGCTTTCTCTGGAGTCTTTGGAACTGACCACACTAACATAGATCCCTTCTGGGTTTCTAACTCTTACCAGGAAGAATTATAGAAAGAAATAAAAAGAGGCAAAGGATGAGAGAGTAGAATGAGAGGCACAGTGGAAAAACATTAGTTACATTAGCAGAATGACTAAGCATTGCATGGCATATTTTCAGCATGTGTTTTACTAGGCACTGATCATTAGTGTTTGATAAGTAGTTCAGAATTGTAAATAAATCAATTTGTGTTTTCTTTAAGCATGTTTGAAATGAAACAACGTATTGACTTCAGAAGAAAACATGCTGGTGAGTGATAGCAGCACAAGCCCTGAATCTTTGCACAAAAACCTCCTCCCTCTTCCCGCCCCACTCATGTCCAGCCCTCTATTCAATCACAATGGCCCCTGGACATTAATATATGGTTAATTAGGGAACTAATATAAGGAAGCAGGAGTGGGAAATATGATCAACAATAAGTTTGTGACTGTTGGACTGGAAGGTCTTAAGTTTCCCAGTTTTTTAATACATCTTTGTGAGTATTCTTCTGAGCAAGGAAATAGATATTTGCTTTTTGGGTTATGACATTTCTTACCCCAAATGTTAACTCTCGGGTAAATGTTACAAGTGTTTACAGTTTGGGAATCTGATGTCTGTAACTTTTTGGGTTACTCCTTTCTAATGGAAATTACATGGGTCTTGAAGTCAAGCAGACCAGCTTTGTTTCTGAAATGTGTGACCTTAAGGAGCTTTTTCCCCCCTATCTCTGAGCCTCAACTGTCTTATCTTTAATATGGGGACAATATCACTTGGTTGTTCTGAGAACTGAGATGATATGTGTAAAGTGGCCACTATGTGTGCCCTTTGTCTCTCCTTCCTCATTTGAAGAGTGTACCTAAGGACATTTTGGCAAAAGGTAGAAGAGTTCTTGTATTTTTCAAAATGATGCAACAGGATGAGAATCTTTCCGTGTTAATTTTCACTTGAATGTGATCACTTTTTTAAGGACACTGCTTGAAGAAAGGTAATAGTGAGTCTCAGGTAACCAAGCTCTTGCCTCCAATTGAGGTTGAAGAGCAAACAGAGAGACTCCATAAATGCCCTGGTATTTAATGAAGATAGCCAACAGGTATTTCTGTTTATAAAAATGTCAATGACAAGCTGAAAATAACCAACATTGCCATTAGATTTTTAGGAGGTCAGTCATCATGGGATAGAATAGGAGGAGGGGTGAGTTGGGTGAAGATATTCAGGCTGCCTGAGCTGAGTCTATGATGGAAGGAGGTAACAGCCCGAGGAACTGGTCTAATACATACCACTAGATATGGAAGAACCACTCTCCATAACTCCTCTGCCTAGTTCTCCTCCCTGACCAGTTTTTATTTCATCAGGGTCAGACTGTTTTAGGGAATATCGAATCATCTTTCAACTACAAACTGAGTATGTGGGCTTATGTGGCAAGACACTTCTTGGCTGCAAAACAGCTATACTCTTTCAGATATTCCTAAGAACTCAGTCTAATCAGTGAAATGTCCAGACACATTGACCTTTACAGAAATCAAAACCCTACTGTTTAATGACCACTTGGAGATATCATGATTCTTTTCACCAATTCTTGGCATCTTATCATCTATTGCTTAAGACTAAGAAGTCTCACACTGAAACTACAAAATCACATTGGAGATGAAAGTTTTGCAGAATCTTATGTGAACTGGATTTTGGCTTTGTGGGGCAAAGAGTGGGTGTGGGAGCATTCAGGAGCACATATAAAGGAATGGAAATAATTTGCTATTTTTAGAGACACAGAAAGACACAGAGAAAAAAAGGGAAGAAAAAAAATCTTTTGCAGCCAGGGAATGCAAACTTTGTAGTTCATCATAGTTTCAACATGGGTTCTTACAATGATTTATTCAATTAACCTCTTGCCTGTAACCCCCTTCTTTAAATAAGCAGAATCTGAGAACAACAATTATAACTTTGCTAACCAGAAACTGGGTAAGTATTAAGTGTTTAAAAATCCCACTATTGGAGCCTGGTAATTTTTAAACATATAATTACCTCTTTTATAATACTTTGATTAGATTAAAATTTATGCATTATTAAGTCATGAGATGTTCAACCATCTAGACCTCTGTATAGACACAGATAGCAATTCCTTTATTTCCCCTTCCCCAGGTCTAAGTTAATTAAATTCCCTTTAATTATAATTTACTAAAAAGCTTCACTTTTGCCACTATTATGTCTTTTGAACTTTGAAATTTGCAAAAAAAAAAGGGGGGGGACCTTAAAATGGTCTTTTACAGGAGAAATGAACTGTCAGCGAATTCAGGCAAAATTAATTATTTCAGCTTGATAAACCTTTTCATCTATTTGACTCCTTATACAGAAAAGCCAATTAATAATGTCAAACATGCTTTGCCTCCAGGGACCTGCAAGTTCTAATGAGTCTGTTTACTGTGGAATGGCTAGCAGAATGAGCTTCATGTAGAAATTTTCTAATCGCGCCACACCTGTCAAGCTCAGTCATTATCTGTGTACCAAGGGCAAACCTCATTTTGTCAGTAGTGGTTTTCGAAGAACTAACAGATGCCTGGGGGAACATGCAGGACTGTCCGCCAGTAGACGAGTCACTTAATTACCAATCAGAGCAGCGGGGTGAATGCCTAATGTTCCTTAGTCCCGACCTTCCTCATCCCAACTCCACGTGCCCATCTTATCAGCGACCAGGGACCTCAGTCTTTCTCAGTGCTGAGCGCTCATCTACCAGGACCTCTTTCTCCTGGGTGCCTTGAGGTGGTGATTGATGAATGGGTCAGTCAGGGGCCTTGGACTCCACCTGCCCAGGAGCTGATAATTGTTTGCTTGGGGGGAAGGAGCCTGTAGGGGAGGGCGTTGACATAACCACCCCTAAATGAAACCACATATTCCTTCTCACTTTCCATTTGCCTCCTTGACTTGCAGGAAGCCCAAATATACAAACATTTGACTGCAGGCAGAGGCCCAGCATTCGGGAAAGTATACATACTTCAGAGCAGTGCTTCTCAAGCTTTGATGCACCTATGAGTCACCTGGGGATCTTGTTCAAACTATTTTCTGATTCAATGAGCCTGGGCCTGAGATTATGCATTTCTGACCAGTTGAAACTGGATGCTACAGGGAACATGAATCATATACTGAGGCCAGGGTTGAAACTAGGGGTGTTGGACAAGATGCTAAGCCTTTCTGGACCTTTGATTCCCACTACTGTAAAATATTACAGAAGATTCAGTGTTTCCCTGTTGCCTTTAGAATAACAGACAAAATCCGTCATGCTTACAGAGACCACAATCTTCCCCGAACACCTGGAAAGCTTAAACTGGCTAGTCTCCCCATCCCTGAGAAAGGATGATACCTTCTGTCTACTCTGAGTTCTGAAGATCAACACACTTCTCCACGCTCATGTTTGAAGAGAATTTGTCTTGGCTAGGACCCCATCTGTAGCTCTTGAGGTGATTTTGTAATACTGCATCATGCCTGAGAAGGACTGGGATTGAAAGAGAGCCTGGAGAGGCAATCAGATTCGGGGATCAGATGTCCGAAAGTCCTGAATTCAAAATGGAAGTCTGCCATTTGTGGGCAAGTCATTTATTCTTGCTTTGGCTCAGTCTCCACTTCTGTAAAATTGAGGGATAATATCTAACTCACCTATCATGATACGGATTAGAGACAGACTTGAATAAGTGGTAGGTATTTATTACTATGCATTGAAGTAATCTGCGGAAGGGCTTTGACATTAGGTAAGTGCCATCCATGTGCAAGACATCAGTACTTTAACTTTTCAGTTTATTCACAGGTGATTTTCTCTGTCTTCTCTGAGAAATGCAGTGTCACTGGGCCATGGACTTAAGGTCTAAAAGAAATCAGACAATTCATATAAAATTAGGCAGTGGGCTTTGAGGAAATCAAACATAGTTAGCCTGTTCTTTCGTTAGCTTTATTTCCCCAGGAAATCTGTGCTTCTGGGGAAATGTCACTATGTAGCTGATTCAGCCAGAGCCTTCTAATTTCTTAGCTCAGGAAGTAAAAGAAAGCTGGAAAATGCAGGGTGATTAATTCTGTCAACACTTTACTAGATTTCTTTCTATGCTGCCCTCCTGTTGAATACTGGGCACAGAGATGGCTAGACGCCAAGGGTCTCGCCTGTCCTCTGTGTACGCTTCAGTTAAGCTGACATTGTTGTGTCTCCCTTAGACCTTTAGACTGTTGGCCACAAGAAAAATATCCCTAGGCACTTTGCAATGATTAAAAAAATTTTTTTGAGCAGTATTTCACATTGTCCTTTTTCAATATGTAGAAAAGGCTTAGTCCATTCTTAAGTATTATGTTTTTCCATATTGATGTCAATTTGTTTACCAAAACAATAAATTACCACCTCTTATTTTATGATGTCAAGAGAGAATTAGGCATTGATACGTAAACAAGTCACTTGAGAGACGTGTCTTTTGGGTCAGGGATTTTCATGCAGTTCTGTGAAGCCCTAGGTTTCCCGTGAAATATCTTGAGCCATCTCAAAAAGGAGGTAACAAATGAGGAGGTGGAGCCACACGATTCCCATCCAGTTTCAATCAAGTCTGCTTGTATCTTTTTTATATATTGGGGTTTCATTAAGACTTTATGTGAGAAAGGGCACTATGACTTTTAAAATGTTGGAAATCATTGCTGTAGGTCAAATTTCAGTGCTAACAGGGATGTCAGATCTTAAAACTTTAGGATCCTCATCCCTCAACACCATGTCTTTGCTTACCACAGCCAGAATTGCGCATCATGTCCTAATACAGAGCTTTCACCGCCTCCCCATTATCCTGATGAGCTTTACACTTACGGAAAAATCTACAGAGTATCCACAGTTCATTATGCTGACATCTTTGCTGATAAATAGCTATGGCAGAGGTTGTCCATTCAGTTTCCCTCTTTGTATCATAAGGGACACTAGAGAAAGCGTAGAATGTGCATAAAGGATATGGTTGGCCCACTTTATTCACATTGATGGCAGGCAATAAGGTTATCTGGGATTCCAAAATTCTGTTATCCATCATAATTTTAGTACTGTCAAATGCCCTTCTATATTTTAATGGAGAACTCATTTTTAGGGACATTCAAGTATTAGGGATTTTCAAATTGTGTCTATAGACTTTATACATAGAACACTGAACTTTCTGTGACTATGGAAGACTATCCCCCTTGTATAGTAGAAAACTACAGATTTCTAAGCTTGACAGAACTGTATTTTGTTCTACCATTTACTGGAGAGATACCTTAAGTAAGCTAGGTAATCTTAATACTCCATTTCTCACTATATTTCTGGAAAAACAGGTCCCTCTCTGTCTTTTCCCATCATGATTGAGAGCCAGCCTATGTTTGTAAAGATATTTTGGTCCAACCCCAATGCAGTGGGGTTTCTGATAGGAAAGAGTGTTTCAAAGTTGATTTCAATTCAATCTAATGAAATTCATTATTCATTTACTAAGCACCTATCTTAGGGCAAGTGCTATTCAAGGTACAATGAGGACCACATACAGAGGTGAGTCATATATACATCCTGGAGCAGAGAGATGCAGACCATAGCCAAGCTGGGTGGGGTAAGGGCTGTGCTAGGAATTATACTCTGACATCTTGAATGACCTGACTTCACGTTCTATAGACCTTCACTAAGACTGGGATGTTTCCTCACATGCTCCATTCCCTACATTTTATGGGGAAGAAACCAAGGTTCTGAAATGAGGATGGCCTTAGTGAAGGTCACATTTCTTTGTCCCCCAGATTATGGAATTTTTTTTTTCCACATAGGTGGCACCATATCATGCCTTCTGATGCCCCATCCTGGGCAGTTTGGCACTAATTCCCTATTCATTTATGCTTTAAGTCCACTTTCTTTTAGTAAGTCTGGAAGCTTTTCCCACTTTTTAAAAGAATGCACCTCTCACTCTTCACAGCTTTCCCATTCCATTACCATATCTGTCCAGGTCTACTGGCAAGACCGTGAATACTTCTGAGCTCAACAGAGCCCTGTTGTTAGAAAGAGCTGGTGGAAGTTAACGTTGATTTCTTGCTGTGGTGTCAGTTCTGTGACCTCCCAAGGAGAGCTATTCTATACCTCCTTTTATCAAAGCAACTAGAAAGCTGGAGGCA
Source organism: Giraffa tippelskirchi (assembly GCF_054371585.1). Classification (NCBI taxonomy): domain Eukaryota; kingdom Metazoa; phylum Chordata; class Mammalia; order Artiodactyla; family Giraffidae; genus Giraffa; species Giraffa tippelskirchi. Next base: position 129,991,798 of record NC_137277.1, read on the forward strand.
GGGGATTTATAAGCTCAGTAGAGGAGAAACTCTGCCTGGGGATGCCATGTTGAGTGGTATTTAAGTTCAGTGTCTCATTACCTTCCTAGGACAGAACTGAAATGCTCACACTCATGCTCTGGGCTATGACTCTCCGTGAAGTTCGCTTCTAGAGAAGATTTCAGTGCTGCATTTCCTGGGAAGCCATCACTTACTGAACTTCTTCATTTTGATGTAAAGACCATAATACCCAGGCTATACAAATGTATAACATAGCTTATCTTTTAAAAAAAAATGATTGAACTATAGTTGATTTACAGTGTGTGTTCATTTCTTCTGTACAGCAAAGTGACTCAGTTATACATGCATATAAAACTTAAGCCTAACTTTGAGAAATGGAAAGTATATCATGGAAGTAGGGATGATATTTATTTATTTATCGGCTTTATTATAGGCTAGATACTTTGTAAAACTGTGAGGATAAAGAAATGAGAAATTTATGCACTCATGATGCAGTAAAGAAGACCTACAAGAAAATGTGGGCTGACACTCCAGGTTGGTAAGTGAAATAATAGTATGAAGTTCAAGCAGTGCTAGCATAAATACATCAACGAAAACTTCATAGAGGTGGTTAGAAGTAAAGTGGATCTCTAAGGGTGAGTGAGGTTTCTCTGGGGGCTATTTCAGACAGAGACAATTTCCTGGGGACTCTCATTCAGGCCTGACAACTAGACATTTAATCCTAAGATCCCATGGAGCCAGTTGGTTATTGAAGACCTTAAGGCAATATCGAGATGTTTTAAGAGCAGACTCCAGACCTGATGGCCTGAATTCATACCAACTCTTAGCTAAGTGATCCTGTATAAATTATTTACCTCTCTGAGCCCCAGTTTCCTCATTTTAAAAATGGGTATACTAGTAACTCCCTTGTAGATGGTCATGAAGATTAAATGTTACAGGTAATCCACATTAATTGCTTAACATAATTGCTTGGTGGTTAGTATACATTATTTATGTAGTTTCATTTGTCCCTCTCATATTCAAATATCTTTATGATTTCATTGTTACAGTGCCTGCTACTAGAACTGATGGTGCATTAAGCAACAGAGATCAATTATCTTCCTGGCAAAGTGTCATTATCTCGTTGGCCCAGATAGAGTTGGAGGTGGTCTGATCTCATAGCAATATTTGCCATGGATATGGGAGGAGGACTGTGAGCATATATGCTTCTTAGTTGTAATCCTTTTCTGTAGGCCTTTAGGAGGTAAGAACTAGAATAAGGAAGCCTCAACTGTGTGAATGTCAGGGGAAAGCAGCCAGTGAAGGGGGACGTCTGGATAGAGGAGGCAGAGCACTAAGAGGATCAGGGCAGCTAGGAAAGGCTCAGGAGGTCGATTGGGAGGGATGTAAAGCAAGAAAATGGCATTCAGAAAGCTAAATTCACCAGTTTTAGGAAATTTACAAGCTAGGGTGGTGGCACCAAAGAGGGAATTACTGATTTTTTGTGGGTGAAGTATCAGAAGTGTCAGGTGATGTCATGCCTCATTCATTTGTTTATTGAGCTCCTCATGGGTATCAGGAAAGATCATGGCAAGCCTTTCATGATGCTTGTATTTTACATACATGAAATTTACATGCAATCATTACAAATTACCTATAAAGGAGTTGGTGTTGGACAGGGAGGCCTGGCATGCTGCAGCTCACGGGGTCTCAAAGAGTCGGACACAACTGAGCGACTGAACTGAACATGTAAGATGTTCTAAGTGCAATAAGGAAAAATAAAACAGCATAAGAGGAGAGAGAGTATGGTGAGAGGGGTTCCATTCTGAGAGAACATTTAGGGAAAGCCTCTCTAGTAAAGTAACTTGAGCAGAGACCTGGAAGAAGTGAGAAAATGACCTGTGCTGACATCTGGGGAAGAACACTCCGAGCAGAAGGACTATAAGTGTAATTGTGGTAGCCAGCCCCCAAGAAGGTCCCAGAGATTGTTGCCTCCTAATACACATGCTCCAGTGTAGTCCCTTGCACCTTGATTAGAGCTGATCAGTATAACCAATAGAACATTGTGGAACTAGGGTTGACTTCCAGGGTTTGTTCATAAAAGGCATTGCAGCTTCTTTCTTGTTCTTTCTTTGAGCACTCACTCTGTGGGAAGCTCACCGCCATGTCATGAGGACAGTCAAGGCACTCTGTAAAGGGGTCCACATAGGGAAGAACTGGGACTTCCTACCAATGGCCAGTACCAACTTGCCAACCATATGCATGAGCCATCTTGGAATCAGATCCTCAAGCCTTCAGAGGTTGCACCTCTGGGTTATTTCTTGACTGCAAGCTCATGAGAGATTCCCATGCCAGGACCATCCAGCTAAGTTCCTCTCTCACTTCTGACCACAGAAACTGTATGACATAATAAATGCTGATTGCCATTTTAAGCCATTAAATCTTGGCATAATTTGTTACACTGATTAGTATAATAGTGAAAATTTTTTTCAGCAGAATTGCTAAATATGAGGAGTCAGCATTGAGATATCTCCTGGGACCTGCTCAATGGGGAAGCAGAGCAGAGAAACAGTACCCAGGTTACTTGTTTTGTGTGTTTCCATGCCTTTTCTGTGCTCTCCCATCACAAATATTCCTCTTTCCTGTCATCACACCTGGTTTAACTTCAGGCCTAAACTAAGATCCTACCTACAGTCTAATCCTGCTTCCTGTGTTAAGCATTAAACATCTTGTTAGTGAACTCCTAGAGGAAGAAGTGAGAGGAACATGAATTTATTGGGTTCACGTTATATGTACAGCCCATTACATGTATTATCTAATATAATCTCCTACAACCTTATGAGGTAGGTATGATTAACTGCTTTCTGTAGATGGAAAGAAAATGAAATTCAGAATGGTTAAGTAGTTTATCCTAGGACACATAGCAAAGTGATCATTTGAATTTAAACCTCCTAAATTTTAAGCTTTGGGCTTTAATTTTTTTGTTTTCCTTTTTTTCACTGTATAAGACATTGGCTGTGGAAAATTTGGAAAGTGTAGGAATGCACACACACAAATTGTTAGTAATCCCACAATTTGGAGAAAACTGCTGACATTTGGAATTGATCTGTCTAGTTTCTTTTTTAAACATTTTTTTCAATTACAAAATTAGACTAGACTACAAAGTTTTTTTTTTTTTTTTCCATACATTGACATGAATCAGCCATGGGTTTACATGTGTTCCCCTTCCTGGACCCCCCACCCACCTCCCTCCCCATCTCATCCTTCTGGATCATCCCATTGCCCCGGCCCTGAGCCCTTGTCACATGCATCAAAGTTTTTTAAAACTCTTTCATCCTCTAATATATCATAAACACTTTTTGTATTGTTACACACTTCTATATAGGTAATTTTTAATGGTTGCATGTAAATTTCATGTTTTAGGAAATCAATATATTTAATGAGACTTTATTATTATACATTTATGTTGTTTCTAAATTTTCTTGTTCTAAAGGATCAGGCAGCAAGCATACTTGAAGACAAATTTTTGTGTACACTTGTGGTTATTAGGATAAATTTTTGCAAGTAGTATCACTGGTAAAATTTAAATTAATGTTTACTTTTTTAAAGTTTAAAGTAAAAACATAGGTAATTCCTTTGACACACATCACAGGTTGCTCTCCAGAAAGGTTGTATAAAACCTACTCTCTCCAGCAGTACCCAAGAGTGCTCATGTCTCCACACATTCATATGCATTAGAATTTGTATTAGAATTTTAAAAATCCTGTTAGCTCTTTTATTTATAATTAAACTCAGATTTTAATTTTGAATTTTTGAAATTCTGTTGATGGGTCACTAAAAGCTACCCAGAGAAAACTTGGTGAAAATTAGGCACACGCTCATTAAAAATGTTCACAAAGTTCTTGAGTCTAAGGACACATAGGTAATGTAACATTTGTCCAGGTGCTGTATTGGCTAAGTAGAGAGACGTAGGAGACAGTTGCCTCCAAATATTAGTTTGTAACAGTTGAGGCTAAGGAACATTTTTCACTACTATTCTACCATTATTACTACCATTCCTGGCAGTGACAGTGCTAGAGGTGAAGTCATCTACACCCAATATAATCTAATGTGGGGTTGCATTATTGCAAGGGTTGTGAAAGAACTGGGGCAAGCCTTTGAGGCTTGTCAGTCACAGTCATGTGATTTTGAATCTGTTAGTGCACTGTGTGCCACCTGGGTCTCACTACTTGGATAGATGCTAACTGGTGTTGCTGTGCTGTACAAGGCACCGTTTAGGCCCTTTACAACAGCATCATGACATGTGCATAACCATGTTACTGTCATCTTTGAGACTCCAGATCACATAGCAAGTGAGTGAGTGGGTAGACCCAAGGCTTGAGTCTGATGAGTCTGACCCAATGCTTATGTTTTGCCTACCCCTGCTTTTGCACATATTCCACAAAATTGTTGAGGTCTGCTCCCCTGCTCCACAACTGGGCTGGCTGGCACAGTGCCTCCTTCTCTTCTGATCATATTGTACTCAGCACCTGCCACAGTGGCAGCAATGGAGTCATTAAATGGTACTGTATGTTTGCATGCCAGTCTCTAGTCTGAGAATTCCTTGACAGTTAGAATGATGCTTAACTAATCTGTTCTGAGCTTCTGGTATTATAACCATTATGATGTTTTCATTAAATGTTGCCAGCTAACAAAAGAAAAGTAGAAAAGGAGAGAGGTGATGAGGAGAGGGAGGGGGAAGAAATGAGTGAAGGAAGGAAGGAAAAATTGACTTGAATCTGGTCCTATAATTTGCCCCGGGGCCTTGAAAACCACTGTGACCCAGTGTGTTAATGCTCCCATATAACGGCCTGTGAGAAGCAGATGATTTACCTGCAGTTCTGAAGTAATAGTGGTGGTAGAGTTGAGCAGAGTCAATCTCCTGGGAAGACTGACCTTGGTGAGGAGTGACTCCATCTCCGGGTAGAAGACCACCCTTTCCTGGGTTTGGAGCTTTGCAGTGGATCTCAGGGACTCCTGGTAACTCTAGGACTGTTGGCAGTGACCCTGTGCCCTCTTGATAGTGGTGCTCTCTCTTCTAGGTGGGGTGTTCCCTGGGTATCTTTTAGTTTAGTCTTTAAGGTGTGCCTGCATTTCACTTCTCATTGAAATTGCCACAGGACTCATGGCTGAGCTTGCTTCCAGGTCCTGACGAAAAAGTGTTTTTGGTCTTTAATCCATTTTGAGTTTATTTTTGTGTATGGTGTTAGAAAGTGTTCTAATTTCATTCTTTTACACGTAGTTGACTTGTTTCCCCAGAACCACTTGTTGAAGAGACCGTCTTTTCTCCATTGTATATTTTTGCCTCCTTTGTCAAAGATAAGTTGTCCATAGGTATGTAGATTTATCTCCAGGCTTTCTATTTAGTTCCGTTGATCTCTATTTCTATTTTTGTGCCAATACACTATGGTTTTGATGACTGTAGTTTTGTAGTATTGTCTGAAGTCAGGAAGGTTGATTCCTCCAGCTCCATTTTTCTTTCTCAAAATTTCTTTGGCTACTCGGGGTCTTTTGTGTTTCCATACACATTGTGAAATTATTTTTTTCTAGTTCTGTAAAAAATACTGTTGGTAGTTTGATAGGGATTCTATTGAATCTATAGACTGCTTTGGGTAATACAGTCATTTTCACTATACTGATTCTTCTAATCCAAGAACATGATATATCTTTCCATCTGTTATAATAGCAAATGAAACAACTGACAAAGAATCTCCAAAATGTACACGTAGCTCATACATCTCAATACCAGAAAAACAAACAACCCAATCAAAAAGTGAGCAGAAAACCTAAACAGACATTTCTCCAAAGACATACAGATGGCTAATAAACATAAGAAAATATGTTTGACATTGCTCATTATTAGAGAAATGAAAATCACGATGTGGTATCATCTCACACCAGTCAGAATGGCCATCATCAAAAAGTCTACAAGCTGTAAATGCTGGAGAGTGTGGGGAGAAAAGGGAACCCTCTTGCATTGTTGGTGGGAATGCAAACTGATACAACCATTATGGAGAACAGTATGGAGATTTCTTAAAAACTAGGAATAAAACTACCACTAGTGGGCAGATACCCTGAGGAAACCAGGATTGAAAAAGACACATGTACCTCAGTGTTCATTGCAGCACTAGTTACACAAGCTAGGACATGGAAGCAACCTAGATGTCCATTGGCAGATGAATAAATAAGATGAATGGATAAGGAAGTTGTGGTCCATATACACAATGGAATATTACTCAACTATAAAAAGGAATGCATTTGAATCAGTTCTAATGAGGTGGATAAACCTAGAGTCTATTATACAGAGTGAAATAAGTCAGAAAGAGAAAAACAAGCATCATATATTAATGCATATATTTGGAATCTAGAAAGATGGTACAAATGATGCTACATGGAGGGCAGCAAAGGAGACACAGAAATAAAGAACAGATTTTTGGACTCAGTGGGAGGAGAGGGTGGGATGGTTTGAGATACTAACACTGAAACATATATATTACCATATGTAAAATAGATAGCCAGTGGGAGTTTGATGTATGACGCAGGGAACCCAAAGTCTGTGCTCTGTGACAACCTGGAGGGATGGGTGGGGAGGAATGTGGGAGGGGTGTACAGGAGGGAGGGGACACATGTATGCCAATGGCTGATTCATGTTGATGTATGGCAAAAACCACCACAATATTGTAATTATCCTCCAGTTAAATAAATAATTTTTTTTAAAGTGTTTTTGGAAAGGGCATTTTCACTGAAAATTCTTTTTACAAAGAAAGTGAAAGTGAAGTCGCTCAGTCATGTTCAACTCTTTGAGACCCCACGGACTGTAGCCTACCAGGCTTCTCCGTCCATGGGATTTTCCAGGCAAGGGTACCGGAGTAAGTTGCCATTTCCTTCTCCAGGGGATCTTTCTGACCCAGGGATCAAACCCGGTCTCCCACATTGCAGGCAGACACTTTACCCTCAGACCCACCAGGGAAGCCTAAAGAAGCAGATCTTAACCTAATATTCAAGGTGTCATCCATTCAAACTTTCTCTTTTAAAAATGAGAAAAACAAAGCACATTCTGCATAACAATGTGCCAGAACATTACAGTTTCGTAGATTTTTAAAAACATATTTTTTTTAAATGCTTACTCCACAGATTCTACTGAAGAAACCAGTGAGAGAACATTCTCTTCTCTGGTGTGGTTTAGTACAATGATTATTACTAATGACAGCAATAATGAGCCACATTCACCTCAAGTTATAAAAATTAAATGATAGCCTTTATAAGACTGTAAGGGTGTGATGCTTCTGTAATTCCCAGAGTGTGCCCACAAACATGATCTCATAGGATTGCCACAGCAGCCAGGTGTGATGGGGAAGCATTGGTGCAATTGGCCCCATTTTCAGAAGAGATGGAAAGAGGTCTATAGTCTTGCTCAAGGTCTCACAGCCTATCAGTGGGTGGTGGAGTCTGGGCCCCAGCCTTAATAGCTCCACTTCTCTTCCAGAACACTTGGGACTAATTAACATGACTGCTGCTGTGCCTGGCTGTGGAATTCTAAGGTTGGGTCTCTGAATTTTTCTCTCCTACCAATACCATCAGCCATGACAAGAGCATGACTCCAGGCACTCTCCCAGGCCATCGAACCCTCCCATCTTTTACCAGGAAGCTGCCTGGCTAGCAGGATGCATCTTTTCAAATATGGGTAAATTTAACAGATGGTTCAACCTGAGATTTTGTGAGAACACACTCCTTCCTCCATTGGCCCCAGGACAGAACCAGGCTGTTTAATGATACAGTTAAGGGCTTAGGCTCTGGGAACAGCAAACCTGGCTTTAAATCCAGGCTCTAATTCTTACTGATGTGTGACTTTGAACTGAAAAGTTTGCCTAGCCCATTTCCCCATGTAAAATTAGTTTGATAGTAGATACAGAGATGGTTTTGATAATTAAATGAGATATAAAGCACTCAGCACAGAGGAAACACTCAATGCATCATAGCCATTATGATTATTAGTAGTATTATTACCTGGTGGGACGGAAATTCATCTAGAGACCCCATTCATGTCTTTGGCCTTAGTCATTTGGACCACAAAATGGTAAAAAAAAACAGTGATTTTGCCACCACAAAGTCAGAAAACCCCCTAAGCATGGAACTGAGTGAGGTTTCCAGAACCTGGCAGCCCAATTTTTGGTATAATGTTAGTTACCTGTGTCTCTGCCACAAACTTAGTAGCTCAAAACAACATAGATTTACTATCTCACACTTCTGTAGGTCAGAAACCTGATGTGGGCCTCACTGGACTAAAATCCAGATGTTGGCAAGGCTATATTCTTTCCTGGAGGCTCCAGGGAGAATGGTTTCCTTGCCTTTTCCAGTTTTTAGAGGGACCTGCAATTTCTGGCTACCTTCCTTTGTCATCAAAGCTAGCAACAGTGGGCTGAGTCCTTCTCACATTGTATCACCCTGACCTCTTTTGTCCCCTTCCTCCAGTTTTAATGACCCTGTGATTACATTGGGACAACTCAGGATAATTTCCTATCTTAAGATTGGCTGACTAGCCTTTGATTCCATCTGAACCCTTAATTCCCTCAGTTTTATGGACTAGGACATGGACATTTAGGGAGGAGGCATTATTCTGCCTACTGCAGGTATTAATATATGAACTCTGCTCACTGAGTTAAAATGTGGAAGCAGAGTTAAGCACTTGGGATCCACTGCAAGGCTGAGGGAATGAAGAAGGCCATTTGGCCAGGCAAACTGGTCCACAGCTCAGGATTGTTATAGTTGCTCTTTATTGTCAGTTATCTGTTGGACAATTTATATACATATTCTATTTAATCCACACAAGCATTTAATCTTGTTAGCCTCATTTTACCCCAGGAACCTGAGACTCAGAGCAATCATTTTTTCCAAGGTTACCTGATGGGGCTAAGGCTTAATTTAGGCCTGACTCCCAAAGCCCATAAAGGTGTTTCTCAAAGAATGTTTTATGTGTCTGCATCAAATTTTCTAGAGGGGCTTGTTAAAATGCAGATTCCTGGAATCAGTTTCCCATCCAAACATCCTGATTTAGTGAGTCTATAATGGATCAAAGAAGCTGCATTTAACAACTCCCTGGAAGTGTAGGTGATTCCAACATTGACTTACTCATAATTCCTAGTCTCTTAAATTTGTTGAGGTTTATTTTGTGAGCTTCCCTGGTAGTGCAGATGGTAAAGAATCTGCCTGTAATGTAGGAAATCTGGGTTTGATCCCTGGCTTGGGAAAATTCCTGGGAGAAGGGGATGGTTATCCACTCCAGTATTCTTGTTCTATGGACAGAGGAGTCTGGCAAGCCCCAGTCCATGGGGGCACAAAGAGTCAGACATGACTGAGTGACTAACACTTTCACTTCACTTTAATTTTGTGGTCTAGTACATGATCTATCCTCGAGAATGTCCCTTATGCACTTAAAAAAAAAGTGTATTCTGCTGTTTTTGTATATAGTGTCCTGTGGATATCTATTAAGTCCAACAGTTCTCTTATTATTATTTAAGACTATTGTTGCCTTATTGATTTTCTGTCTGGATGATATGTTCATTGATGTCAGTGGGATGTGTTAAAGCCCCTAACTATTATTGTATTATTGTCAATTGCTCCCTTTACATCTGTTAGAATTTGCTCTATATATTTAAATGCTCCTGTATTGAATGCATGTATGTTAACAAGTGTAACATCTTCTTCTTGCATTGATATCTTTATAATTTTACAGTGTCCTTCACAAAGCCTACTGCCACTCTAAAGCACACAGCCCTGTGGTGAACATGGCACCAGAAGCAAACAAAATCCAGAATTTCAGGATAAAGAGGACAAGAATCTGTAAATAGAGGGAAGACAATAAGATCCCATGAAGTGTCTTCTGATGGATGGCCTGAGCCAGGACAGGAGTAAAAGATGAGATCAAGGCCGAGACCTAACCTGGACCTGGTTTCTCAGTTTTCTGGCTTCTCTACCATCAGCGAGTTAGAAGACTGGCCTGGAATTCACAGAGCACATAGCTTTTGTGTTGCTCAGAGGGAGGACAGAAAGGAGCCCAAGTGATGTCACTGGAAAAAGAACCATAATGAGTGTAGATTACCTTCTCCCTTCTTTGGTGGGGAATCACAGGGCAGGGGTGCCTCCAAGGACACTGATTACTGCTAAGGAATGTACAAGGCCTCAGGACACTGAGCCCCTCCCTGCCCACCACACTTTTTTCCCTTCAAGCTCAGTGTCTGTTCTCCAGATATCAGGCAGAGGCCACAGAGGAGGGTACCAGGCTGAATCATCTTTCCCTTGGAGGAACATTGGAATGATTTTATGTAAGGTTAGGACCTCCTTTGCAGACTTGTTCTCACACAAGAAGATGGCATCCTTACCTTGGACAGTTTTTCTAACAAAGATGTTTGTGAAATTCTTGTTTTGCAGCAAGTTATTACCTGAGGTGGGCACTGGTACCATCTGTCTACTTGTCACGTAGTTCCTGTTTTCTCCATTAACCTTCAAAAGTCCCCATCCCTTCATTGGTCCCCAGGTCAGTTTCAGATGTGAGCAAACAAGGGGTGCAGCAGTGCTGGGATCTGGGATGCCCTGAACAGGCTTTGGCCCTTCTGTGACCTCTATCTGTGCTTTCATAGTACCCCTTCTCTTGGCAGTCCTGGATTTCTCACCAAATTAACTTCCCAAGAGCACAGACACAGGTAAGGGCATTATCTCCCAATCAGTTCAGTCCAGTTCAGTTGCTCAGTTGTGTCTGACTCTTTGCAACCCTATGGACTGCAGCACACCAGGCCCCCCAGGCCATTATCTCTCAATGGCCCTACCTAAAGTCCATGAGACACCTACACCAGCTGTTTCTCTTATTCCCATGTCTTTCCTGAGACCAAGTATTTTAGCAGAGCAGACCATCTTTTTCTGAGGGTTCAGTTGACATAGGAAGGAAGCACAATGATGCCCAAAAAAGAGGAGAATTTTTACCAGACAACTTTGGTGCAAGTCCCAGCAGAACTGTTTGCTTGCTGTCATCTTGAGCAAGTCCCTTAACTTCCCTGGGACTCATTTCACTTGGCTGACTCACAGGGTCATTTTGAGAATTAAATGAGATAATGCATATAAAAACATATTATGAAGAGTAAGATATTGTACACATTCATTAAAAATTTATTGAGCCCATTTATTGAGTGTTTATTCTACTTTAGACCCTGAGTGAGGCACTGTGGGTAATGGACAGTTAAGATAGAGTTCACACTGAAAGCCTCATAGGGCATGGCTTTTGCTGTTATGATTAATAATAAGCTAAGAAGGCCAGCAAGTCTAACATTGGTGATGAAAGTGTGGAGCCATACAGGGAACCAGCCATGGTGGTCACCTGGAAGCCAGGATATGGGGACAACTATTTCTTGTTAGTGATCTAGGGAAATCCAGAGACATGCACCCATGTCCCCTGGGATGGAATCTAGTCTACAGGAGGGAAGGGTTCTGGTTTGGGGCTTCTATGTCCTGCTTTCTCTCCTGACATTTACCTCTTGAGATAGTCTGAGATTTTCCATCAATTCTACTTGGAACCTCTTTGGGCATCTACTGGACTTTGGTTCCTTGGCTCCTGAATGTAGAGAGACTCATAAACAGTCCCTTGTCTGGACTTCTTTGAGTCTGATATGTTTCAGAAATCAGCTTTAGGTTTTAGAAAAGCAATACCGTCCATATATTTCATATTTCCATATGTTTCATATTGTCTTTTCAGAATTATACCCCCAACTTCATTTTTAAAGATGTCAGTGCATTTGTGCTAAGTCACTTCAGTCCTCAGGAGGATCTGAGCAGCAGCCCCAGTCAAACATGGAAGAATTTCTGGAGAAAATACACAACTTCCCATACATGAAATATACAAATTCCCACTCATGAAACTCTTTAACCCCCAGCATCTGTCTCTGTCCACATTTCCAGGCTTTGGGGTGTCAATGAGAACAGTGTCTCAAACTAACAACCACTATCTTACGGTTCCTCTTCCAGTGCTCTGTGGTGCTGTCAGCTTCCAAGCACCCATGGAGAGTCATAATAATTGCTGTGATTATCTAGGGACATATAACATGCTAAGTAGTAACCATATTTTATTTGACATTTGTATGGTGTGTTTTTATATACCAATCACTGACATCTAGGGCTTCCGAGGTGGCTCTAGTGGTAAAGAACCTGCCTGCCAATGCAGGAGATATAAAAGACATGAGTTTGACCCCTGAGTCAGGAAGATTCCCTGGAGGAGGGTATGGCAGCCCACTACAGTATTCTTGCCTGGAAAATCCCTTGGACAGAGGAGCCTGGTGGGCTACAGTCCACAGGGTTGCAAAGAGTCGGATATGATTGAATTGACCTAGCACAAACACGCTGACATCTATTAAAAATGAAGTTGGGGGTATAATTCTGAAAAGACATTTCTGAAATTGCATTTTGTTTCCCATATACATAAAAGAACTATTTCAACATTAATATCTTTTTATGGATTAGTGTCCTCAGGCCAAGATGGAACGGAAGCTGGCCCTGATCTGGCTGCCAATACTCACAGGCTTGATGGGGGCCACAGCTGTTACAATTCAAAGAAAGGATGAAAAGAAGAAAGAAAAATGTTCTAAGAGAAAAAGGAAAAAGGTAGAGGAAAGAGCTTGGAGACCACCTTCCTTAGAGAAAATCTGGTTTGACTCATTTAGAAATAGGTTCTTCTTTGAAGATTATTTGTAAAACCCACGAGCCAAGTCCGCTCTCCCCTCTCCATAGACAAGAGCTCATACAAGTGCTACTTGACTCCTGCCTGTAGATCTAGCTCCATCCCAAGCCCTGAAAACAAACCTGTTCATTATCAGTGGGATTTTAGGAAATAGCAGATCAACATAGGGCTTGTCATATCGAGGGAATTGGAAGGTTCCTCTGAACAGCTTTATTTGCCCCGTCAATTGACAAGTGGGGATTAGCCAGGTGAAGGATGAGGGGGAATATGCACCAGAAAGAGAAAATGGCATGTATGGGAACACCCTGAGGAGGGAAGTAAAATGAGCATGGGTCAGAATAGTTTAAAATTAGGCTAGATTGTATGACCCAGCCATTTTCCTCCTAGGTATACACTTCACAGAAAACCATACACTGTGCACCAAAAATTTGTATGCAAATGTTCATAACAGCAGTCAGTGTTGGTAATATCCCCAAACTGGAAGCTACCCAGGTGCATATCAACAGAAGGATGAATAAACGAAATGTGGTACATTCACAGTGGAAAACTACTCAGAATGCAAATGAACCACAACTGTGCACAACAATATGGTGGAGTTTTACAAACAAAATGTTGGGTGAGAGAAAAAGTGGGTACAGTGTATGATTGTGCTTATAGAAGGTGCAAAAGCTGAGTAGTGGTTCTCCTTTGCAGGGTTAATGACCAGAAGGTGGTTATGAGGAGGCTTCTAGGATGCTGGCAATATTCTGTTTCATGATCTGGGTACTGGTTACTTGGATGCGTTTAGTCTGGGAACATTTATTAAGCTGAGTTCAGTTCAGTTCACTTCAGTCGCTCAGTTGTGTCTGACTCTTTGAGACCCCGTGGACTGTAGCATGCCAGGCCTCCCTGTCCATCACCAACTCCCGGAGTTTATTCAAACTCATGTCGATTGACTCGATGATGCCATCCAACCATCTCATCCTCTGTTGTCCCCTTCTCCTCCCATCTTCAATCTTTCCCAGCATCAGGGCCTTTTCAAATGAGTCAGCCCTTTGCATTAGGTGGCCAAAATATTGGAGTTTCAGCTTCAACATCAGTCCTTCTAATGAACACTCAGGACTGATCTCCTTTAGGATGGACTGGTTTGATCTCCTTGCAGTCCAAGGGACTCTCAAAAGTCTTCTCCAACACCACAGTTCAAAAGCATCAATTCTTTGGCACTCATCTTACTTTATAGTCCAACTCTTGCATCCATAAGTGACTACTGGAAAAACCATAGCCTTGACTAGACGGACCTCTGTTGGCAAGGTAATGTCTCTGCTTTTTAATATGCTGTCTAGGTTTATCATAAATTTCCTTCCAAGGAGTAAGCCTCTTTTAATTTCATGGCTGCAGTCACCATCTGCCGTGATTTTGGAGCCCCCCAAAATACAGTCTGACACTGTTTCCCCATCTATTTGCCATGAAGTGATGGGACCAGATGCCATGATCTTAGTTTTCTGAATGCTGAGCTTTAAGGAACTTTTCCACTCTCCTCTTTCACTTTCATCAAGAGGCCCTTTAGTTCTTCTTCACTTTCTGTCATAAGGGTGGTGTCATCTGCATATCTGAGGTTATTGATATTTCTCCCGGCAATCTTGATTTCAGCTTGTGCTTCATCCAGCTCAGAGTTTCTCATGATGTACTCTGCCTATAAGTTAATTAAGCAGGGTAACAATATACAGCCTTGATGTACTCCTTTTCCTCTTTGGAACCAGTCTGCTGTTCCATGTCCAGTTCTAACTGTTGCTTCCTGATCTGCATACAGGTTTCTCAAGAGGCAGGGCAGGTGGTCTGGTATTTCCATCTCTTTAAGAATTTTCCACAGTTTATTGTGATCCACACAGTCAAAGGCTTTGGCATAGTCAATAAAGCAGAAATAAGTGTTTTTCTGGAACTCTCTTGCTTTTTTGATGGTCCAGCGGATGTTGGAAATTTGATCTCTGGTTCCTCTGCCTTTTCTAAAACCAGCTTGAACATCTGGAAGTTCACAGTTCACGTATTGCTGAAGCCTGGCTTGGAGAATTTTGAGCATTACTTTACTAGCATGTGAGATGAGTGCAATTGTGCGGTAGTTTGAGCATTCTTTGGCATTGCCTTTCTTTGGGATTGGAACGAAGACTGACCTTTTCCAGTCCTGTGGCCACTGCTGAGTTTTCCAAATTTGCTGGCATATTGAGTGCAGCATTTTCACGGCATTATCTTTAAGGATTTGAAAGAGCTCAACTGGAATTCCATCACCTCCACTAGCTTTGTTTGTAGTGATGCTTCTTAAGGCCCACTTTACTTCACATTCCAGGGTGTCTGACTCTAGGAGAGTGATCACACCATCGTGATCATCTGGGTCATATTAAGCTACACACTTAAAATATATGACCTTTAATTTATGAATGCTATACTTCAATCAAAAGTTCAGAATATAAGACTAGGCAGAGAAGTAGCGACATTATAGGTCTGTAGGTTTTGAACTCCATTCTGCTTATGCCCCTGACCCAGAAAATTGGGACTGACTGCATACCTTAAGTACCACTTGGCAATCTGGCCCCATCCTTGCTGCTTTGTTCTGTATTCTCTCCTGCCCAGCTGCCTCTGTCTAGATCACAGGCTCTGACTACCACCTGAGATTCTCACAGTGTCTGTCCCTCATTCCAACTTCTTGTCTCACCTCACTTCCTGTCCGCACCAAATACAATACCCTTCCCCTGAGTCTAGTGCGCAATGTCACTGGAACATAAAGGGGAAATATTTTTTTGTTTCTACCTTATTTCGCTTAATGCCTAAGATACCACAGATGATCTCTCACTTAAGATCTTACTTAGAATGTTTTTAAAGCTTATTATCTGATTTGGTGGACAAGGCCATGGCACCCCACTCCAGTACTCTTGCCTGGGAAACCCCATGGACAGAGGAGCCTGGTAGGCTGCAGGCAAGAGTCGGACACGACTGAGCGACTTCACTTTCACTTTTCACTTTCATGCACTGGAGGAGGAAATGGCAACCCACTCCAGTATTCTTGCCTGGAGAATCCCAGGGACGGAGGAACGTGGTGGCCTACCGTCTATGGGGTCGCACAGAGTCGGACACGACTGACGCGACTTAGCAGCAGCAGCAGCAGCATCTGATTTGGGTCAATATTTACCTTTTTGTTAAGTGACAGAATAATAACCCTATATTAAGTTAATTTTAGTTGTTTCTTTTGTTAACCTGCAGCAGTAGGCATTCCAACATGCATGTTGTAGTTCATAGAAATAGCAGAAGACACTGCCTGTTCTTAATCTCCTTCTACAAGGGGTGGTAATCAAGGAGTTTAAACTCTTTGAGCTTCAATTTTCTTATTGTTAACTTTGAGGGTCACACCAGTTTAGTATTCTCACATTTCAGTATTTACTTCCTATCTTTTTGATTTTTACCATATTTTCATGCCACCTGAACTTCACTAAGTACTTTGTATTTAAATGGGTTCCCCTTTTACAACTTAAATTTACTTCATAAGCTGCAGCTATATCATTACTCCAAACAAAAACCAGAATCACTTACAACATAAAGAAGAAAACGGTGACGTAAATACAATGTCAACAAAAATATACCAGTTTAGTTATCAGTTCAGTCGCTCAGTCGTGTCCGACTCTTTGCGACCCCATGAACTGCAGCACGCCAGGCCTCTCTGTCCATCACCAACTCCCGGAGTCTACCCAAACCCATGTTCATCGAGTCTGTGATGCCATCCAACCATCTCATCCTCTGTCGTCCCCTTCTCCTCCCGCCCCCAATCCTACCCAGAATTAGGGTCTTTTCCAATGATTCAACCCTTCCCATGAGGTGGCCAAAGTATTGGAGTTTCAGCTTCAACATCAGACCTTCCAATGAACACCCAGGATTGATCTCTTTTAGGATGGATTGATTGGATCTCCTTGCAGTCCAAGGGACTCTCAAGAGTCTTCTCCAACACCACAGTTCAAAAGCATCAATTCTGCGGCGCTCAGCTTTCTTCACCGTCCAACTCTCACATCCATACATGACCACTGGAAAAACCATAGTCTTGACTAGATGGACTTTTGTTGGCAAAGTAATGTCTCTGTTTTTAAACATGCTACCTAGGTTGGCCATAACCTTCCTTGCAAGGAGTAAGCGTCTTTTAATTTCATGGCTGCAGTCACCATCAGCAGTGATTCTGGAGCCCCAAAAAATAAAGTCTGACACTGTTTCCACTGTTTCCCCATCTATTTCCCATGGAGTGATGGGACCAGATGCCATGATCTTAGTTTTCTGAACGTTGAGCTTTAAGCCAACTTTTTCACTCTCCTCCTTCACCTTCATCAAGAGGCTCTTTAGTTCTTCTTCACTCTCTGCCATAAGGGTGGTGTCATCCGCATATCTGAGGTTATTGATATTTCTTCCAGCAATCTTGATTCCAGCTTGTGTTTCTTCCAGCTCAGCGTTTCTGTGGTATATTCTGGCTAGATCCTACTGAGTGTGGAAAGCAAAAGAGAGTAGCCAATGCTAGAGATCTCACTGATATAATCAGAAGCCTTACAGAACATTTGAAAGGGACTCATTTTGTCATGGTGCAAGCCACTGCAGTTTCATGCCTTGCCTGAACACCACCTAGAATTACCCTTATAACCCTTGGGGGGGCTACTGTATCACTGTGGAAACTTGCCCACTGATTCTTTAGAACTCGGCTAGCAAGTGGTAGGGAAGTGGAAGAAAAGAGTTTGTAGAAGTCACTCCCTTTGGCAAAGGGAAAAATGTGAGACAAACACTTTGCTTTGCAAGTGTCAACTGGTCACTTGTCCCTGAGTCTCTTCTTTCCTTTCCCTCATTGTTTCAGTGGAAGCAGCAACACGATGCTGACCACGTCACCAGGATAAAGACAGAAAGGGGCCAAAGCTGCTGATATCTGCCCCTGCAGTGGTCCTGGCTCTTTCCTCACCTTCCATGCCTGTCCCCACCAAGATGCAATAAGAGCCCAGAGGTCCTCTCAGTGTTGGGGCAGCTTCCTGCAGCCCCATCCTGTTCCCAAATTAAAACCAGACCGCTCATATCTTTGTATTTTGCATTTTGGCTACATGGTGGGATCTCTTCAGGGTACTGTTCCCAGTCTATATGGAAGTGAGTTGTGAATGATGAATACCGTAGATCATCTTGTTTGTGAATGGCACCTTAATATGCTGAAAGTAATATGAAGCCATATATCTTTCCAGAAAAATATATCCAGGTCCTGAAACAGCTTAATAGACTCCCCCACCCCCTTCAGTTATTATTGAAGTTCATCGAATGGAGCTCACCAAAAGACATTATGGCTTTTGACCAAAACTAAAATTTCCTGTCTCTGATTTCCTGTAATTTTGAAGTTATTTCCCTTCTGTCTTGTAACTTGCAAACCCAAATCCCCAAAGTAAAAGAGGCCCTATACCTTGGCTTCTTCCATAGCCCTATAATAAATAATTAATATGTTACTGTTTTATGGGGTTGCTTTGCCCTCAGTGAGTACTGCAAGACTTTGCACATTCCATGGACTTCTATGGATGCTCCTTCAGTTCTCAAGGAAGCTAACATTGTCAGTCATTTTAAATTTTAATTAAGATGTTCAGGAAGAATAAAAAAGCCTGTAAAATGTTCTGGGTAGTTTATGACTAATATTTCTTTAAGCAGGCACTAATTTTTTAATCTCCACAGTTACTGGGAGCATCTATGAGCTTGCTTCTTTAACTCATGATAACCATTTTGTTGGCCATTCATCTTTAAATCCTTATAGTTACTTAAGTCATCTTAGAAAAGCATGTCAATTTTTATTCTTGCTTTTGTTCTCCTCAAATTTATAAAATGTTCTTACATTTCTTACATGTCTGTACTTACATGTCTTTCTTGTCTCATTGTTTCAGTCATTGTCTTAAGTCAGTGTTTTTGAGATGTCTAATGCAGAAGACTAATTCTAGGACATTTCAATGTCAAAATACTTTGCTCATAAGCATTTTGAGCAAGATGACACCTTATTCTACTCTTGGATATTCCCAATGCATATTAGCCTTTTAAAGGTTCTGAGAATCCTGTGTAGTTAAGAAAACTGTTTAACATTGTATAACTACATTTTTGCCAAACTCATGTTCCCTCCAAGTGATGTTTGGCACAGATGTTCAACAGTTATTTCTAGAACTGCACTTAGATAGTGGATTTGTATCCAAAGGAAGTATGGTAGTTTTAAAACATGGCTTCATAGTTTATGTCTACTCCTCTTGAATCTGGTTGGCTTCAATCAATAGAATACAATAGAAGCATGCTCTGAGTAAATCATGCATGCCCAAATAGCTTTAGCCACATCACATTTGGAGTCCTAAGCTACTAAGTATGACATCTAGTTAGATGTCATATCCCACAACTTCCATGATGACAAGTCTGCATGTAGGCATATTGATTAACAACTAAGACATCTTGTTAGCCACTCTGTAGAAGGGTCCAGTCATCTTGGATCCACCAGACCCAGCTTATGTACCAAGTTAACATTCCAGCCAATGTCAATTGATGTCATGTAGAATGGAATGATCTCCCAGCTGAGTTCTGATTCAATCCCTAACCTACAAAATGATGAGAAATAGTAAATTACTTGTTGCTTAAACCTCTAAGTTTTGGGTTAGTTTGTTATATAGAGATGGATAACTTAAACAGGGATGGTTGAATTCCTAGATGTGGTTGAGAAGCCTGAATACCTTCTCTGAGACACTCCAAAACTAGAAAGGCCCAAGCCCATTAGGGAAAGCTTGGAGTCAGGGAATACCCAAGGATCGGCACTTTGATCAGGTTTGATAAATACAGTCATCAGTTTAATATTAAGGAAAAGTATGATCACAACAAGACCAAGCTGGAAACTGCAACATTTCTGGAATATCATACTTTACCTTGTATATGGGTGTGTTGACTGGTGTATGGATGTGCTAGGCTGAGACAGAGAGAGCAATCACCTTTGATGCCTGGAGCTAAATCTTTTGATGTAGACATGAAAGAGTCAACCACACTCTCCTACCACAAAGGCCTTGATGTCTCTGTCAGAGATAAATTCATGGGTTGGGTGAAACATGGAGAAGACTCTGATGTTCTTATGCCTATGAGGAGAAAAGGAGTAACAGTAGGAGGATATTCATGTCTAGAAGGGTCAGAGTAGTTATGATTGATCACTGGTCAGTGCTCAACTGTTGTATTTAGAAAGCTTATCACTCTGTCTTCCTGTTAAAGCTCAATTATCGGTGCTAATGGAAAAGAGAACAGGATTATCACAAATTGAGAGGTATAAGATCCAAATGTCTTGACCCATTTTCTAAGATTCTGCACTCAGTGTACTCTGGGCCATTCAGTGGTATTCTAATAATCCATTATCTCTTTTTTGCCTCTGACTAGTTTCCTAGTTTATTCATCTAGGTTCTTCTCTCTGTACACATATTCATGTACAAGTACATGAATACATACATGTGCCTTTGTGGTAGGAGAGTGTGGTTGACTCTTTCATGTCTACATCAGAGGATTTAGGTCCAGGCAGCAAAGGTGATTGCTCTGTCTCAGCGTAGAACATCCATACACCAGGCAGCACACCTATATACAAGGTAAGGTATGATGTTCCAGAGATGTTGCTGTTTCCAAGAATATATTCACCAGGAATGAGTTCCTCCCTTGATCAGCTTTCAGTTCAGTTTAGTCGCTCAGTCATGTCTGACTCTTTGTGATCCCATGAACTGCACGCCAGGCTTCCCTGTCCATCACCAACTCCCGGAGCTTGCTCAAACTCATGTCCATGGAGTCAGTGATACCATCCAACCATCTAATCCTCTGTTGTCCCCTTCTCCTCCCACCTTCAATCTTACCCAGCATCAGGGTCTTTTCTAGTGAGTCAGTTCTTTGCATCAGGTGGCCAAATTGGAGTTTCAGCTTCAGCATCAGTCCTTCCAATGAATATTCAGGACTGATTTCCTTTAGGATAGACTGGTTGGACCTCCTTGCTGTCCAAGGGACTCTCAAGAGTCTTCTCCAAGTTCAAAAGCATCCATTCTTCGGTGCTCAGCTTTCTTTATAGTCCAACTCTCACATCCATATATGACTACTGGAAAAATCATAGTTTTCTAGATGGACGTTTGTTGGCAAATAGTGTCTCTGCTTTTTAATATACTGTCTAGGTTGATTATAGCTTTTCTTCCAAGGAGCAAGCGTCTTTTAATTTCATGGCTGCAGTTATCATCTGCAATAATTTTGGAGCCCCCCAAAATAAAGTCTCTCACTGTTTCCATTGCTTTCCCATCTATTTGTCATGAAGTGATGGGACCGGATGCCATGATCTTTGTTTTCTGAATGTTGAGTTTTAAGTCAACTTTTTCACTCTCCTCTTTCACTTTCATCAGCTCTGCTGCTGCTGCTGCTAAGTCGCTTCAGTCGTGTCCGACTCTGTGTGACCTCATAGATGGCAGCCCATCAGGCTCCCCCATTCCTGGGATTCTCCAGGCAGAACACTGGAGTGGGTTGCCATTTCCTTCTTCATCAGCTCTAGGACCTTTCTATTAATTGCACTGTCAGGCTACTCACCAAGTGAGCCAGATACAAAACATTTGATACTAGACTTCGATGTGAACTGAAAGATGGGGATGAGAGAGAAAATGTGCTATTCCCTTATAGTCCTCACAGGCTTATATTAAAATGGCCAATGCTTATGTGCAAATACTCTTATCTAATTAGTCATGAGAACTTAACAATGCCACCTCCTAAATATATTATTAATCTAATTCATTCTCTCAGACTCTCATAATCTCTGTCTTACATAACATCTTCTTTCTTCCAATTTCTCCCCAACTGTTGCCTCAAGGGTTTTTCTAAAGCATAAATTAGACATCATTTCCGTGAATAAGACCCTTCTTATTGGGCACAGGATAAAGTGAAAATTCTGTAGTATTACTATATTAGTCATAATCCAGTGAGGAAAAGAGCAATTATTTTAGGTTTTCAAATAGATGGAGCTTAATAGAGGAAACTGTTTTCATAGCTAATAGAAGAGCAAAAAGACCAAATGGAGGATGCTAAGGAAATGCAGACATTAGCAAGGAGCAGGTGGGTGTAGAGGTGGGGCTGATTTCTTTGAGAGGGAGTTCCAGCAGGAGCTTCAGCCACAGAGATAAGGGGCTGATACTGGGAAGGCCACTTGATGAAGAGCAAGAGACAAATGAGCACTGGAGGTCCAGTGGCTAAGACTTCACCTTCCAACACAGGGGGTGCAGGTTGGATCCTTGGTTTGGGAACTAAGGTCCCACATGCCTCATGGCCAAAAAACCAGAATATAACCAATAGAAACAATGTTGTAACAGATTCAATAAAAACTTTAAAATGGTCCAGATACAAAATGCTTTTAAAAACATTCCCTCAACCGCTCCTCTCCCCCTATTTGTACTGAACTCTTCAGAATTCTCCAAATGTAACATTTTCTTTCATTGTTGGTGAATGGTCCTTCCACTTATAATGTTCTCCCTTGATAGCACTAGAGAATTAACACTTATTTTTCAAAACTCACCTCACTATCTTCTATGTTTAAGTGTTCCTTACATTGCTCCAAAATGAGTTAATCAGGTCTTTATATGTTCTACCCCTACATCGCGTTTCTCTGTTATAATATTCTTCACTTTGCATTCAAGGTGAAGCAGATAAATTTTAGTTTTGTGGAGAAGGGAACGACAGAGGATGAGATGGTTGGATGGCATCACCAACTTGATGGTCATGAGTTTGAGTTCCCTGTTGGTGATGGACAGGGAAGCCTGTCATGTTGCAGTCCATGGGGTCACAAAGAGTTGGACATGACTGAGCAATTGAACTACCCAACTTTTTTCTCTCTTATGATAAGAAGGCCCCCAGTTTTCTTTTGGGAGGCTTCTCTCCTCCTGTCCTCCTGATGCTAGAGAGACAGAAAGTGAAGAGGAACTAAAGAGCCTCTTGATGAAAGTGGAAGAGGAGAGTGAAAAAGCTGGCTTAACACTCAACATTCAAAAAACTAAGATCATGACATCTGGTCCCATCACTTCATAGCAAACAGATGGGGAAACAATGGAGACAGTGACAGACTTTATTTTCTTAGGCTCCAAAATCACTGCAGATGGTGACTGCAACCATGAAATTAAGACACTTGCTCCTTGGAAGAAAAGCTATGACATAGCTATGCTATGCTACCTAAATAGCATATTAAAAAGCAGAGACATTACTTTGCTGACAAAGGTCTGTCTAGTCAAAGCTTTGGTTTTTCCAGTAGTCATGTATGAATGTGAGAGTTGGACTATAAAGAAAGCTGAGCATTGAAGAATTGATGCTTTTGAATTGTGGTGTTGGAGAAGAATCTTGAGAGTACCTTGGACAGTAAGAAGATCCAACCAGTCTATCCTAAAGGAAATCAGTCCTGAATATTCTTTGGAAGGACTAATGCTGAAGCTGAAACTCCAATCATTTGGCCACCTGATGTGAAGATCTGACTCATTGGAGAAGATCCTGATGCTGAGAAAGATTGAAAGCGGGAGGAGAAGGGGACGACAGAGGATGAGATGGTTAGATGGAATCACCAACTTGATGGACATGAGTTTGAGCAGGCTCCAGGAGTTGGTGATGGACAAGGATGCCTGACGTTCTGCAGTCCATGGGGTCACAGAGAGTTGGACACGACTGAGCGACTGAACTGAACCGAGAGAGGCTTCCAGTCACAGGGATTTATCTCCTTGTTCTTGAAATTGACTTATGACTCATGTTGAACAATGGAGTACTTTGTCTGTAGTGATTGGACTGTGATGGATACATGAATTAAATGACCTATAGGAGTTTTTTTTTTTTAAGATATTGATATGGATATTAGAGGATGGAGTCACAATGTTTAACTGTTGGAGTAACACCAGCTAGAGAGTCTGGTGGTCATCTTTGTCACCTCTTAGAAAAAGTCTGCCTGAGAATCAAAAGAAAGCAAAGCAGGACCAAGTGATAAAGAAGGAAGGATTCAGGATGGAGGGACATGTGTATACCTATGGCTGATTCCTATTGATGTATGACAGAAACCATTACAATATTGTAAAGTAATTATCCTCCAATTAAAATAAATAAATGCGTTTAAATTAAAGAAAGATTGTTGACATTGTTTGGGCACCTGAATGAGGTTAACCCCTAAACTTCTTAGGAACATGAGTCAGCAGATAACTTCCCTTTTTTTCTTTTAAATTAAAACACTTCTTATGTGCATGCAAAAGATTTATTCTCTGCTATTGAAATTAAGAATTTGATATTTGGCCATAAGGTCTACATTGCTGATTGTGTTACCTAGGTCTTTTGTGCTGACAATTTTTTTTTGTTTGTCTTTTTACTGTAAGAAATGTGTTAAAATCATCCTGTATTAATGCATTTTTCCTTGTTTCTCCTGTAGTTTCTGTTTTGAGTTGTTCTTTTATTGGATACATATATATAATTATATGTTTATGGTGAATTACAGACTTTAGCATTTATAAAATGTGTGCATGTGTGCTCAGTTGCTTCAGTCTTGTCCAACTCTTTGCAATCCATGGACTGTAGCCCACCATGCTCCTCTGTCCATAGGATTGTAAAAGGTACCCCCCCACACCAATAACTACATTTTAGCTTGCACTGTGTGCACATGTATTATACTATGTGGTCTGTTCATTTGCTTTCTTCCTTTCTTATTGATATTTCTCTTGCTGAGAAGGCTCATTTTTTCTCATTACTTTTCAGTGAATATCTTTATACAATACTTTTTTTTAAAATATACATTACTTTTAATTCCCTCTTTTTTAGATACTTCTCTTTGGTTTCTAACTATCAACAATATTAAAATAAATCAATAAATAATATTTAACACCTCTCTTTTCCCTCACAGCAGAATTCTACTCCCAGTTAATATCTATAAAACAATTAGCAAACTTATTTACTTTCTATATAATTCCTCCCTCTTTTTTTTGTTTCAAAGATAATTTTCATAGGTTTTCTTATGAATTATTTCTAAATATAATAGAGGTCAACCATCATTTTTTAAAAACTTTGCCACCTGTAGTCAAATTTATGGATTATATATAAGTGCAAACAGTTTCCTGTGTCAATCACTTTCAACTGGAAAGTGTCTCTCCTTAAAAACAGAATGAACACTCACTTTCTAGGTAAGCGATCACTGCATATGTTTCACGGGAAAAAAAAAGACAAAATATTTATAAACATGAATTCGCCTTTGAATGAGAATTGCTCTAAGTGAGAATCACTGCTGGTCATGTTTGCCTTCTCTGTGCTTCCCTCCTCTCATTAGGTCTCTATAGACCAAGGTCACCCTGTTTGTCATGGAAGCAATCTGCCTAGGGAGCACCTGTGGGTGGCCCTCGTGGTCTGAAGGGATGTGTGTGCTCAAATCATGCAATTCTGGGAAGAACTTTTGAGAGAGGCTTCAAAGTATGTTGTCATTGCTCACCCTCTGTGTTCTCTGAGTTCCATCTTGGCTGGTATAAGCAATCTTCGGCCTTAGAGTGAAGTCTTGAGTGCAGGTTTTATTTGTCTGTTAGATACTCTGACCTCCTCTTCTTTTCCAGCAAGCCATTAAGATGATTCTTCTCCTTTTCCTCCTCCCCATTTGGATTCCCTCCAGTGTGAGACAGAATGAGGTAGGCAAATCTCATTGTCGACTCCTCCTTTCTGAGCAACTCTGGCTTAATAAATTCCTCAGTGAACAGAGGAGGAGCCCCTTGACTCCTCTACAGCATCACTTGGCCTCATGCTCCACGATGTACAAATCCTGCTCTACTGTGGAGAACACAAATGTTCAGGGTTTAACACCCTCCTGGGTCCCTTCACCCTGACTGTTCACTCACTTAGGATTACTCCTCTCCTCCTGCTTTCTCCTTCTGTTCTCTCCTCAGCTTTCTGCCGTCCTCCTGGCTTGCTAATTTCCGTTTCCTTTCCCTCTCCTATCGATGGCCTACACAAATAATGAATGACATTTTAGCTACTCTCGTACCAGCAATTTTTCATGCTCTACATCAAATGCTTCCAGTTGCACAGAATATTAAATTGCAGAGCATTGGAAAAGGTGCAAAGCCTGAATTTAAGTCCTGGCTTGGTCACAAAACAGCTGGGAAGTCTATATTTAGCAAATCTATTTTGCAAAGAATTGCACTACAACCATGCTGGATGTGTCTGTAAATTGAAAAATCTTGCAAGATTCGAATTAAATATACATCAGATAGAGTCATTTTTGGACAGAACATCCACTCTTCAAGGAAGAAGGGCAGAAGATATAGCCAGTCATGTTAGCTGCTTTTCTAAAGTCCCTGAAAGGCTGTCAGCAGAAACAGCTTACGAGCTTCCACCTCTCTCCCACTGGGCTCCATCAAGCACCCGCCCACTCCTTCTCACACAGTGGGAATATTTGGGAAGGCTCTTTTCCTCTTGGACTCATTTTAAATTACATTCTGGCAGCAGTTAGATAAATTCTATCTGTCTTCTGAGCCCCAGGCCCCCACAAAGAGAAATACTTATAATCAAAGAAGGAACAGAAACCAAAACTTGACCCAGGCAATTTGGGTTTATGTGCTTTGTCAATCTACCTGGGTAATTCCCCAGAGGACCAGGAGGGTAAAGTTACCTAGGAGTGAAAAGTAAGAAGGAGAGGTCTTTACAATGGGGGCTCTGCTTTACATGAAATAAAAAGGAACAGGCAACCTTTGACTGAAGTGATTTTATACACAAGAGGTCAAGTTAAATAGCTTGGAATCCATGGTTAGTTTTCACATAAACATCCAGTCTGGAGTAAGTGGTACATAATTGCTTTGCATGGTGCTTTGTAGCAGGCAAAGGTGCAGTTAGTTAGAAGTGTGTTAATGACTCAAGGGCTCTGGATGTGATTTCCACCCAGGCAGAGCTCTGCCATGGCTGCAGACTTCATGAAAGAATGAGTATTCCCCAAAGCCCCAGGATCAGCTCTCAGGGTTCTCATTCTATACCCTCTCCTTTTGAGAACATATCTGGCCTGGTGCCTTTAATTACCATCCCAATATGAGCAACCTTTTGGAGCTGTATTTTCCACCTTTTGCTATATTTGGATCACTGATTCAAAGACTCAGGTGAGGTGCCTACCATGTACCCACTGTCTCAACTACCCAAGCACACAACTCTCTCCAACACCTAAAACTCCTTTTCCCTTTCTACCTTCTTATCTTTGGAAATGGTGCCTTTAAAGGAGGAAGGTATCCTCACATTAAGAAAACTCATTCAATAAAAAGTAGCCATGGGGACTTATTTGGTGGTACAGTGGTTAAGATTGTGTGCTTCCAGTTCAGGGAACACAGGTTTGATCCCTGGTCAGGGAACTAAGTTCCCACATGCTGTGGGACAACTAAGTCCACACGCTGCAACTAGAAAGGCCCGTGTGCTGCAATGAAGAGCCCATATGCCACAACTAAGACCCAAAACACTCAAATAAATATTAAAAATAAGAAGTAGCCTTGAATTTTCTAATGCTGCATACAGCAAAAGAACTGAGCCCTCTTACTTAAGCAGTGATCCAAAACTAAGAATCTTTCTTTCTCTGTAGCTTTTTAACAGCATAGAAGTGACTCCTCTAGTATAGCTATAACTATTTCTGCCTGATTTATCCCCTGTTTTAGATTGTGTGAGCTCCTTCAGTGTAGGAGCTGTGTTGCATGTTTTTTGTGGCCCCATAGAAACTCAAATGGTGATTTTGTAGTATATGCTCAATAAACACTTACTAAAAGAATAAATAAGATAATGAACAGAATGAAAAGCAAGATATTCTCTTAGAGGAACCCCAGCACTGAAATTTTTGGCCTTCAGTGACTACAGTGGGTACTATGGTATTTCAAAAGCATGCCTTCTCTGAAAATCTGTGACTCATATTTTCTAAGAGTTTAGTGTATAGCTAGTAAGTGGCTTCTAATGCTGTTAGCTACATTTAAAAGGTGAGATGGTTGGCATTTGAGTCTCAGAGGCTTTGAAAATCAGATTTATAAATACTTATGTCTTTCTTCCTCATTTGAAGGATGGAAAAGTGGGACAGTCCCATGGAAAATGCACATTTAAGGAAAGACTATAGGTTGGATTAGGGCAAAAATGCATATTACCATTTTAAATTTGATACATACCATTGAACT
Organism: Giraffa tippelskirchi; assembly: GCF_054371585.1. Lineage (NCBI taxonomy): Eukaryota > Metazoa > Chordata > Mammalia > Artiodactyla > Giraffidae > Giraffa > Giraffa tippelskirchi. Next base: position 130,019,719 of record NC_137277.1, read on the forward strand.
TTGAGCACTAATCTTGTGGGAACCATATTGTGAAGTTAATCTGGAAAGTGCTGCAATTCCACTAGAGGCATTTCTTCTTGGGATATGAGATTCATCCAGATGTCTAAGAATTTTGAATTCAAGGTTGCAGACTGAATTTTTATATTTTTTCCTTTTCAAAAGAAATGCATAAAAGTGCATGAGTAGAATGAAGAAACCAGGAGGGAGCAAGATAAGAAATCTTACTAATGAGGTGAGACCGGGTGATCTCTACCATCCTTTCCACCTCAACAAATCTGAGTAGTATATGAAATAATGGTCAAATACACTAGGGATTTTAGTCTTAGTAAGAAATCAATCTCATGTAGTCCCTGATGACTAAGATTACTATAACCAAGCAAGTGACTGATCATCATGACATAATTGTCTTAAACCAGTCCACTGAATGAAAGTCATACTCATGCCCAATGCAATGTGTGTGAACTTGGGAAATCACCAGGAGATGGTAGTGGACAGGGTAGCTTGGTGTGCTGTAGTTCATGGGGTTAGGAAGAGCCGGACATGACTTGATGACTGAAGAACAACAAGAACATTCCAGTGAATAAAAGTCAGACTCCTTACTGTGGGTCATAAAGCCCTACATCATACATTTTTCTTATCTCATCTCTTGCTATTCTCCCCATCACTCTCTATGTTCTACCCAGATCAGTTCTCTGTTGTTTCTTTGAAAATATTAAGTCCATGCCTCATGCACTTTTTTTACTTCCTAGTATACTATGCCCTATGCCAGGAATATTCTCCCACATCTGTGCATAATTGGTCAATTCTCAAGTCTCTTAGTATTTACTGGAAAGTAACGTTTCAAAGTTATCTTCAGTCATTTTATTGTGCTTTGTTTTTCCTTATAATTCTTTTCATGGATTGAATTTATCTATATCTTATAAATAAGCAAATACTCCCTGTTTGCTTATTTACCTATCTATGTGCTTATTGTCTGTCTCTCTACTAGAATATAAATTCCTAAAAAAGATGGGCCTTGCCAGTATTTTCCAAAAGAGAGCTTGCACAAAGTGTGTGCTCATTCTAAAAAAGTAGGAAATCACACACACAAAAACATACCTCCTAACCTATCAATAAAAAAAAAACAAAACTGGATAATAGACAAAATAAAATTTTCCTTGAGTCTGTGAGAGACTGAGGTTATAAGACAACAAATGAATTAAGTTCCAAGAAGTGTAAAACCTCTTTGAAGGGCGATGTGTCACAGAAACTGCATTCAACAAGACAGGAGAGAAAGAGAAAGAGATGGCCTCCATTAACTTAATACATTCTTAAGGCCAAGTGTGGGCTAGAGTGACAATTGAGATTAACTGAGAACCCCATCCACAAGAGGAATCTGTACTTACTTGCAAGCTATGTGTTATGAGCTTCCAATCTGTTCTCCAAAGGAAGATCAGGGACAGGTCAAGAGACCAGAAGACTTCTCCCCATGGTATAAGCAATCAGGAAGCTTTCAAAAGCTGGGGGGTGGGAGGAAAGGCATGAAACACCATGCATATCTCTGAACCTTTTTCTCACATGAAACAAAGACTTAAGCCACTGAAGGTGAGGTAAGAAATCTTTCTGCCCAGGACTCAAGAAAAATCCATCAGTTCTAAAAGAAAGAGAGGTCAAAAGCTGTTTTTTTCTGAAGGGAGAGAAGGAAACATTTTTAATCCTAGGGATTCTGCATAGATGCAAAGTAGAAGTTTGTTATCATAGGAAGGGGCAAGAAATTATCTCTGTCCAAGAGCTTCCACAAGTAAAAGGAACTGGCATGGGTGGGCTTCCTTGCTGGCTCAGATTGTAAAGAATCCACCTGCAATGTGGGAAACCTGGGTTTGATCCCTGGGTTGGGAAGATCCCCTGGAGGAGGGCATGGCAACCCACTCCAGTATTCTTGCCTGGAGAATCCCCATGGACAGAGGAGCCTGACAGGCTACAGTCCATGGGGGTCACAAAGAGTCAGACATGACTGAGTGACTAAGCATAGAACACAGCACATGGGTAGGGAAGGGCAGCAATACAGAAAATGCTCCATTCCTGAGGCATGTGCACAGGGTACGTGTAAAACTAAAGCTAAACTATAAGAACGAAGAATCTTCTTGTCCCAGCTACTAGCTTAGCAGTGAGTAATAAGCAGTATGTGTCTAATTCTAGAGGAGAGGCCAGACGTGGCATACGTGTGTAGAGACTTCTGAAAGTTGACAATGGAGTCACGGCACTGAAAAAAGTCTTCCCACATCTATAGCTCACTCCAAGCACAAGTTAACAGCACACTATTGAGAGAGAAACTTAAAGTTCTTGGTCAATCTGCAACAACAAAGCAAAAATCCAAATTAATTATTACCTATATTAACTCAAACCACCCCCCACCACACCCCAACAGATACACACACTCTTGTTTGCTAAAAGAAGACACATGGCTACTTTCAGGCAGTATTATTTGTTTCTGTCTCTACTGTCTTTTTACATACAATATCATGTATATAATAAAAACTATGAGATATAATAAAGAAAAAAAAATACTATCCCATTGTCAAGGGAAAAGATCACCAACAAAAATATACTCAGAAACTCAGAGATAACACAGATGTTGGAGTTATCAGATAGTTTAAAATAACTATAATTTATACGAAATAATTCATGAAAAACACAAACAGCACAACAAATGAATGGAGCATTTCAGCAAAGAAATGGATAATTATGAAAAATAGTCAAATAGAAATACTAGGGAAAACCCCAACAGGATATCAGAGATGAGTAATTCCCAGGATGGGTTTATAATAAGACAGGATACACATGAAGAAAGAAGCAATGATTTCAAAAATATATCAACAGAAATGATCCAAACTGAAACAGGGAGAGAAAAAAAAAGTGACAAAAAATAGCATCCAAGAACTGTGGGACAATATCAGATGGTCAAATATAAGCATGACTTAAGATCCACAAAGAAAGGAGAGAAAATAGGGTCAAACAAATATGTGTACTTGAAGAGATGATTACTAAGAATTTCCCCTAGTGAGACTACAAACTATAGATACAAGCAGAATGAAAATACACACACACACACACAGTGATAGAGAGAGACAAAGGACATACACATTAAGATAAATGATAATAAAACTGCTGTAAATCAAAATTAAAGAGCAAATATTGAAGGTAGGTGGAAATAAAGGAAACACTACAAACAGAGCAGTGAAGAATGACAGCAGACATGTAGCCAAAACTATGTAAGTCAGGAGACAATAATGAGGCATCTCTAAAACCCTGAAAGAAAAAAAGCTGGCAATTCAGAATTTTATACTCAGTGAAAATATCTTTATAAAAATGAAGAGAAAATAAAATTTTTTCAGACACACAAAAGCTGAAAAAAATTATAGCCAAATGACCTGCATGAAGTATTAAAAAATGTTAAATGAACTCCTCTAAGCAGAATAAATATGATAATAGATGGACATTTAGTTCTACACAAAGAAATTACAATATTTTATCATTGTAAATGATAAAATTAAACAAAGCACAGTATATTTAACACATAAATAGAATAATGGGAGAAAACTATGTCATCTCAATAATTGCAGAAAAAATTACATAATTGCAAATTGTATCAAATTTAACCTTGGTTCACAAAAATATTCTTACCAAACCAGGAATAGACAAAACTTACCCAAGTCTAATGAATGAATTTCTTACAAAAACTTTTTAGTCAACATGATTTAGAAACAAGACAAAAATATCTGCTATCAACAACAGCAAAAAGAATGACTGGTGGTCCCTGTTTTTAAGAAATAATTGTTCTACTGAAATAAAGGTATTATATGTATCTGCAGTCACACTTCTATTAACATTGTCTTGGAAGTCCTAGGCAGAGCAAGAAAACAATACATACATACATACATACATACCATTTGGGTGGTGGGGTGTGTTAGTTTCCTGTGAATAATGTAACAAATTTCCACAAACTTGGGGCTTAAACAACATAAATTTATTCTTTTTATAGATTTGGAGACTAGAAGTCCAAAAATTGAGAGGACTGTGCTTCCTCTGGGGGCCCTAGGGGAGAATCGATTCCTTGTCTCTTCTAGCTTCTGGTGGCTGACCTAGTGTTCCTTGGTTTGTAGCTTTATGACCCCAGTTTTTACCTCTATACTTGTATCAGTTTCCCCTCTGTGTACCTATTATCTCTCCTTCCTTCTCTCTAATAAGGATAAGTCATAATGGCATTTAGGGCCCATCCAGGTAACTCACAACAATCTCCTTAGCTTAAGATTTTTAATTTAATTATATCTACAAAAAGCCTTTTTCCAAACAAGATAATATTTATAAATTTCAGAAATTAAGATTTGACATCCTTGGATAGTCTTCAATCTTCTACAGGTGGAAAATGAATAAATAAAATTGTCATTATTTACAGACAAGATGATTTTATAAACCATAAACTGAAAAAAATCTATGGGTAAACTATAAATGACTTTACTAAGGTTGCTAGATATAAAGCACTATTTTAAAATTAATTACATTTGACACACAACCAATAACAAACTAGAATATACACTTTTATAAAGATACCACAATCAGTAACATAGAAATCCACCTGATACCTGGAAATAAATCAAACAAATAATGCAAAACACCTCTGCTGTAAAAACTGCCATAATTGAGGGAAATTGGAGAAGACCTAAATAACTGGAAAGATATATCATGTTTCTTAGACTGAAATATTCAATATTGTAAAGGCATCAGATCTCCCTAAATTGATCAATAGATTCAAGACAATATAAATCAAAGTTATCATTGCTTTTTAAAATGGAAATTGACAAGCTGATACTAAAATATGTATGGGAGTACAAAAAGCCAATAATCATCAAGATAATCTTGAAGAAGAGCAACAAAAATGTAGTCTTTCTACTGTCAGATATTAAGACAGTAGAAAATTACAGTAATTAAGATTGTGGCATATAAGACACATCTCAAGGAAAAAACAGAGTTTCCAGAAAGACATCAACACTAACATCACTCTTTCCTTAACACTTTCTTCTCCCAGAATCCACCTTTAATTGCCCTAGTCTCTCATACTCTCTTTCTCTTTCCTGACTCATTTACCCTTATCATAGACATTTTTATTAGATAGTTGTCTGTACATTGACCTTAACTCTCTGCTACCATAATCTTTTGGAGGGACAGAAAAATATTGGTACCTCTTTATATATAACAAATGCTAACTGTCTCTGTAATTTCAGAGAGGAGGCCCAGCAGGGAAACTTCTAGAGGGACTGATAGGTCTCCCACATCTTATTGAAGAGCCCACTTCAATTCTGAGAGATGAAGAGATTTGCTAGAGTAACATATGAAGTTAATGGGGGAGCCAAATCTACAGTATTGTTAAGAAAAATTCCAAACTGACAGGGAATTCTAACATCTCTGACTCACATGAAAAATACAAATACACTTTCCCCATACAAATATGTATTTATATATATAAAGACTCTTGCTCTTTATGTATTTCTTGTAATGTTGTCATCTGTTTTATATGAAGTCTTGGCAGGTCTCCTCAGAATGGATTTTCACATAAAGAGTCAATCCTCTAGGGAAGGAGTGGGCTGGAGAGGGAGCAAGAGAGAGCAACTTCAGGATCTCAACCCTCCCTGCTCTAACCCTTGAGCAGGGCAGACATCCTGACAAGCACTCCTGGTGGTGCTTTCAGGGTGTGAGGAGGAAGAAGAGTAAGGCAGTGCCCACTCAGAAGACAGGGTGAGGGAGAAGGAGACCTGCAGTTGGCTGCAGGCTGAGTGAAGCTGAAGTTCCATCTTGAGAACCATGCTCTGAGTTCTCAATTGACTTCCTCTTTAAAAATCCTACCGCTTACAAAGTTCATTTCAACTCTGCACAGTGTTTCTTGGGAACAGCCAGAATCCTGTCTCAGGAACAGAGTGTCAGCAAACAGTGGTCACTCTTCTCCCTGGAGGTCAGTGCTGTGGGGCAGGGGTAGTCTGAGAGAGCTCCCAGGAGAAGGAGGATCTTGGGGAGCAAAAGCAACAAACTTTGCGACCTGCTGATCCACCCTAGCCAGAAATGCTCTCTAATGTACACTTAGATGATTTAAGATTTACTTCATTAAGGAAGTTACTTATATCTTTACATCCTCTATCGTCTGTTTCCTTTGGCATGTGAACCATTGCACTCTAGGGAATCTGACCTCATTTCACATCTCTGGCCATCCCTTTCTCTCAACAAACAATTGGTCTTTTTGACATACGGGAGATAAGTTCACAAACAGGCATTCCACCTTGTAACAAGCCAACTTCAATATTAAGTCAAGAAATTCACCCTCTGCCTCCCAACATATCCCTCCATAATGCTCTGCTATGTCTAGGGCAAAGAATTAGGAGAAAGGAGGTATAGGAAGAATGGCATAAGTCCTTTTTAAGGAGGTCACCATTACTGCCATTACCCCTACTGTGGTTTGACCTCATGCCAAAGTACAGGCAGGGAACATAGTCCTACCCATCAACAGAGAATTGGATTAAAGATTTACTGAGCATGGGCCCACCCATCAGAGCAATACCCAGATTGCCTCACAGCCAGTCCCTCACATCAGGAACCGTCCACATGGCTTTTAGCCTTATTCATCAGAGGGCAGACAGAATGAAAACCGCAATCACAGGAAACTAACCAAACTAATCACTTGGATCATAGCCTTGTCTAACTCAGTGAAACTATAAGTCATATGGTGTAAGGCCACCCAAGATGGATAGGTCATGATGGAGAGTTCTAACCAAATGTGGTACACTGGAGAAGGGAATGGTAAACCACTTCAGTATTCTTGCCTTGAGAACCCCTTGAACAGTATGAAAAGGCAAAAAGATATAATACTGAAAGATGAACTCCCCAGGTCAATAGTTGCCCAATATGCTACTGGAGAAGAGTGCAGAAATAACTCCAGAAAGAATGAAGAGGCTGAGCCAAAGCAAAAAATACCCAGTTGTGGATGTGACTGGTGATGGAAGTAACGTCAGATGCTGCAAAGAACAGTATTGCATAGGAACTTCGAATGTGAAGTCCATGAATCAAAGTAAACTGAAAGTGGTCAAACAGGAAATGGCAAGAGTAAACATTGACATTTTAGGAATCAGTGAGCTTAAATGGACTGGAATGGTTGAATTTAATTCAGATGACCATTGTATATATTACTGTGGGCAAGAATTCCTTCCCTTAGAAGAAATGGAGTAACCCTCAGAGTCAACAAAAGAGTCCCAATTGCAGTACTTGGGTGCAATCTCAAAACCGACAGCATGATCTCTGTTTCTTTCCAAGGAAAACCATTCAGTATCACAGTAATCCAAGTCTATGCCCCAACCACTAATACTGAAGAAGCTGAAACTGAATGGTTCTATGAAGAGCTACAAGACCTTCTAGAACTAACACCAAAAAAAGATGTCCTTTTCATCATTGAGTCCTGGAATGCAAAAGTAGGAAGTCAAGAGATACCTGGAGTAACAGGCAAGTTTGGCCTTTGAGTAAAAAATGAAGCAGTGCAAAGGTTAACAGAGTTTTGCCAAGAAAACACACTGGTCATAGCAAACACCTTCTTCCGACAACACAAGAGACAACTTGGATGTCACCAGATGGTCAATACCAAAATCAGATTGATTATATACCTTGCAGCTGAAGATGGAGAAGCTCTATACAGTCAGCAAAAACAAGACCAGGAGCTGACTGTGGCTCAGATAATGAATTCCTTATTGCAAAATTTAGACAAGCTGAAGAAAGTAGGGAAAACCTCTAGGCCATTCAAGTATGACCTAAATTAAATCCCTTATGATGAAACAGTGGAAACGACAAATAGATTCAAGGGATTAGATATGATCAATAAAGTGCCTGAAGATCTATGGACAGAAGTTTGTAACATTACAAACATCACAAGAAGTGGTGATCTAAACCATCCCCAAAGAAGAAGAAATGCAAAAAGGCAAAATGGTTGTCTGAGGAGGCCTCACAAATAGCTGAGAAAAGAAGAGAAGCTAAAGGCAAAGGAGAAAAGAAAAGATATATCCCCTTGAATGCAGAGTTCTAAAGAATAGCAAGGAGAGATAAGAATGCCTTCCTCAGTGATCAATACAAAGAAACAGAGGAAAACAATAGAATGGCAAAGACTAGCGATCTCTTAAGAAAATTAGTATACCAAGGGAACATTTCATGCAATGATGGGCACAATAAAGATAGAAACAATATGGACCTAATAGAAGCAGAAGATAGTAAAAAAGAGGTGGCAAGAATACACAGAAGAACTATACAAAAAAGATCTTAAAGACCCAGAAAAACCACAATGGTGTGATCACTCACCTAGAGCCAGACATCCTGGAATGCGAAGTCAAGTGGGCCTTAGGAAGTAGCACTATGAACAAAGCTGGTGGAGGTGATGGAATTCCAGCTGAGCTATTTCAAATCCTGAAAGATGATGCTGTGAAAGTGTAGCACTCGATATGCCATCAAATTTGGAAAACTCATCAGTGGCCAGAGGACTGGAAAAGGACAGTTTTTATTCCAATCCCAAAGAAAGGCAATGCCAAAAAATGTTCAAACTACCACACAATTGCACTCATCTCACACGCTGGCAAAGTAATGCTCAAAATTCTCCAAGCTAGGCTTCAACAGCACGTGAACTGAGAACTTCCAGACGTTAGGCTGAATTTAGAAAAGGCAGGGGAACCAGAGATCAAATTGTCAATATATGCTGGATCATAGAAAAGCAAGAGAATTCCGGAAGAACATCTACTTCTGCTTCACTGACTACACTAAAGCCTTTGACTGTGTGGATCACAACAAACTGTGGGAAACTCTTAAAAAGATGGGAATACCAGACCACCTTACCTGCCTCCTGAGAAATCTGTATGCCGGTCAAGAAGCAGCAGTTAGAACCTGACATGGAACAATGGACTGGTCCCAAATTGGGAAAAGAGTACGTCAAAGCTGAATATTGTCACCCTATTTATTTATTTAACTTATATGCATATTTATTTAACTTATATGCAGAGTTCAGTTCAGTTCAGTTCAGTCACTCAGTTGTGTCCGACTCTTTGCGACCCCATGAATTGCAGCAGGCCAGGCCTCCCTGTCCATCACCAACTCCCGGAGTTTACCCAAACCCATGTCCATCGAGTCAGTGATGCCATCCAACCATCTCATCCTCTGTCATCCCCTTCTCCTCCTGCCCCCAATCCTTCCCAGCATTAGGGTCTTTTCCAATGAGTCAACCCTTCGCATGAGGTGGCCAAAGTATTGGAGTTTAAGCTTCAACATCAGTCCTTCCAATGCACAGCCAGGACTGATCTCCTTTAGGATGGACTGGTTGGATCTCCTTGCAGTCCAAGGGACTCTCAAGAGTCTTCTCCATTACATACTAAAAACAATTTGGAAAGTACTCAAAAGTAGAAAAGAGAGGAAAAAAACATACTTATTGTCCTACTCAAGGGGAAACATTAATTAAATTTTGGTATGTTTCCTTCTTATCTTCCTCTGACATACATAAAAGAAAAAAAAAACAGAAACATAGACATGAATTTGCTACTAATATCAATCCAAAAGAAGGTGCCTTGTAAATGTATCCATCCTGGGTAGCTTAAAGCTGGACCTGACTTCATTTTACCTGGTGCATTGTCCAAAGTGGTCTCTGTGGTTATTCTGTGGAGAACTTAATGCTTCTCCAGATGAGGGCAAGAGCTCCAAGGGAAAGAAATTATACAAATTTTTTTTTCATTTTATAGTCCTCTCATTTTCACAAACACAGGTCTAAGCGTATAATAGATTCTCAATAAATAGTCATAGAAGAAGTTTGAAAAGCCGTGGGATTATTTATTGTTATGGTGCAAGCTTGCATGCTCAGTCATGTCTGACTCTTTGAAACCCTATGGACATCCACAACTATGGACTGTACCCTGCCAGGCTCCTCTGTCCATTGGATTCTCCAGGCAAGAATACTGAAATGGGCTGCCATGCCCTCCTCCAGGGATCTTCCTGACCCAGGAACTGAGCTTGCAACTCCTGCATCTCCTTCATTGCAGGCCAATTCTTTACGCTGAGCCACTGGGGAAGCCCTATTGTTATGGTAGTAATGTTGAAAGCTTGGAAAACTAGCTAGAGTGGACCAAAAAACCTTGTTTGCTAAAATAACTTAGGTTTCTAAGAAGTTCTAAGGGCTCCCCTGGTGGCTCCTGCCTGCAATGCAGGAGACCTGGGTTCGATCCCTAAGTTGGGAAGATCCCCTGGAGAATGAAATGACAACCCACTCCAGTATTCTTGTCTGGAGAATTCCATGGACAGAGAAGCCTGGTGGGCTACAGTCCATGGTGTCATACAGAGTCAGACATGACTGAAAGACTTTCACTTCCACTTTCTAAGAAGTTACTGTTAATGAAGTCAAAAAAGAATTCTAAGTACTCTGGCTTACTTTTCGAGGGCAACCTTTGCTCCTATTAGGGATAACATAGAATATTCAGAGCTGGTTTGGAGATTTTCACAGAGAAGTAAAAAACTTTGAATATCTTGGATCAAAATTGGATGCTCTCTAAACTTTTTTAAGTGCCCTGATGGGGAGGATCACAGATGGAATGATAGAGGAAGGACATATCTATTCAGTTGGCCCCATCAGGAGTTGGTGGTCGGCATAATCTAATTGTTTTTGCCCTGGATATTCTCACAGGATTGACTCTCATGCAAAAGTGAGAAGTGTTTGTTTTTTAGGTCCTCCTCATCTTTAGTGGCTACACCTATCTCTACATACATAAAACTTTTGAGATACTTCTGTGCTATGCAGAGTTGATTTTAGGAAATCAGTACATGTCTACCATTTACATCTTAGCAGGAATGAATCACTGTGCTCTTTCCCTCTGGTTATTAATTTTTAAGTCTCATCTGTCTTTTTAAAAAATATGTATTTCTGTCTTCCACATCAGCCAACAGAGAAGGGAAGAACTTGGGGAGCATTAGATCCACTCCAGATCTTAGACTTGGACTATGGAGATGGTCTCGTTATTATATCTGTCTTTGTTCTTACTTTGTCCAATGTTCCTGGAACCCTCCCTCTCTTAACACTTACTTCAGTATCCTTCTTATCTTTCTTCAAACCATAGAACTCCAAACATTGGTTTCCCATCGGATATTCACAATAGCTAGTACAGCTGATAGGGAAGAAACTATTATTATTTTCACTTCACAGATGAGGAAATTAAGATTTCTTAATTTAAGAGTAAGAAGGATTGTCATGTGCAAAAACTTTTAAGCTTAATTTGGTCCCGTTTGTTTTATTTTTTATTTCCATTACTCTAGGAGACAGATAAAGAGTGTTTGGCCTATGTGTGCCTCTAGGGGTTTTATAGTATCTGGTCTTACATTTAATCTTTAATAACTTTTGGGTTTATTTTTGTATATAGTGTTAGAGAATGTTTTAATTTTATTTTTTTATATGTAATTGTCCAGTTTTCGCAGTACCACTTATCACTGAGATTGTCTTTTCTCAATTGTTTATTCTAACCTCCTTTGTCATAGATTAACTAACCATAAGTGAAATGAGTTTATTTCTGGGCTTTTTATACTGTTCCATTGATCTATATTTCTATTTTTATGCCAGCACTGTACTGTTTTGATGACTACCTTTGTAGTACAGTCTAAAGTCAGGGAGCCTGAATCCTCTGGCTCTATTCTTCTTTCTCAAGATGCCTTTTGCCCTTCAGGATCTTTTTTGTTTCCATACAAATTAAAAAAAAGTTGTCCTAGTTCTGTGAAAAACCCTATAGGTAATTTGATAGGAATTACATTGAATCTATAGATTGCTTTGGGTAGTGTGGCTATTTTAACAATATTGATTCCTCCAATCCAAGAACACGGCATATCTTTCTGCTGCTTGTATTTTCTTCAACTGGAGAAAAAGGAACTCTACTACACAGTTTGTGGCAATGTAAATTGGTACAGCTACTATGGAGAATGGTATAGAGGTTCCTTAAAAAATTAAAAATATTGTTATCATATAATCCAGCCATCCCACTCCTAGGCATATGGAGAAAACTATAATTTGAAAAAATACATGCTCCCCCATCTTCATAGCAGCACTATTTACAATAATCAATACATGGATGGAAGTAAGTGTCTATCAACCAGTGTCTAGATACTATCACTTAGTATCTAAGTGTCTATCAACTAATGGATGGATAAAAAAGGTGTGGTATATATATGCAGTGGAATATTGCTCAGCCATAAAAAGAATGAAATAATGCTGTTTGCAGCAACATGGATGGAACTAGAGATTATCTTACTAAGTGAAGTAAGTAAAAGAAAGACAAATATTATATAATATTGCTTATATTGGAATCTAAAAAATTTTACAAAATTACAGAAAAGAAATAGAATCACAGACATAGAAAACAAACTTATGGTTACCAAATGGGGAAGAGAAAGGAGGGACAAATTAGAAGTTTGGGATTAAAATATGCTCACTACTGTATACAAAATAGATCATCAACAAGGACCTACTGTATGGCATAAGGAACTATACTCAATATCTTGTAATAACCTATAATGGAAAATCATCTAAAATTTTATATATATACATAAATTATACATATATCTCATATATATAATTGAATCACTTTGCTAAATACCTAAAACTAACACAGCATTGTAAATCAACTATATTTCAATAAACATTTTAAAAATAATTCTCTCAATCACCTATTTCTTTAAAAGAAAAATGAAGGAAAAAAATTAAAAGATGGACTATGAAAATAAAGGTACACAGGGCTTAGGGGCAGAGCCAGGAGTAGAATCCAAGTACCTTGACTTAAGTCAGAAAGTTTTCCTCACCAGCACACTTACTATGGTGAGTTGGTATCTAAAGTCAGGACCAGTAGTCCTTCCTCAGGGTTGGATCTTCCTTCCATTCATTCAAGAAAGGTTTTTGTGGAAAAGGTTATATGACTCCAGTGAGATGCCACATACCTACACAGTCCTGCCCATAGGTGATAAGAGAGGTGTTGACTAGTCCAGGTAGCCTAAACTGATTATCTTTGGCCTCTGCCATCACCATTCCTGAAGAAGTCTAGAACTTCTTTCTAGTGTGGATGGATATTTTCTCCCAAACACTTCAGAGAAAAAAGGCCTAGCATATGTAATCTTTCTCCCTAGTAATTTAAGGTCCAAAAGCAACAGTTAGAACTGGACATGGAACAACAGACTGGTTCCAAATAGGAAAAGGAGTATGTCAAGGCTGTAAGTAATTAAAGACTTTTTCTACAGTCTCTATTTACTGTTTATTCACTTTCATTTATCTGTGACCTTCAAGGTATCAGTTCTATAGATACTTGCTGTGAGACAGAGACTATAGAAAGAGTGTAATATAGATTGAGCCATGTTATTGTGGGAAGGGAGTGATTATTCGTCCCAATCTGTCAGCTCTGTTGATGAGGCTGAAAACACAACTACACTTTCTTTCCACTCAAAATTAGAGTTTGGCTAGTGCAGGAGACTTCTAGTGCCTACAGCCACTTCAATCCTGAAAAATCTGAAAACATTGCTATGCAGTGAAACTCAATGTGCTTTTCCTATGAGAGGCTGTTCACATGAAAGAGTTATGCTGTATAACAAAAATAATTGTTATAGATAAGGTTTACTGAGTGTTTATTATGTCCTTCAATGCAATGATTTGCATGTTTGTGTTAGTCAGTACAGGCTGAGATATGTCACAGTAACAAAATTACCTTGCATATCAGTTTCTTATTCTGTCATAATAAATTATCATAAATTTAATGGGTTAAAACACAGATTTATTATTCTTCAGGTAAGAAGTCTGATCCAGGTTTCACTAGATTGAAATTTAGGTGCCAGCAAGGCTATTTTTCTTTTGGAAAGCTCTACCGAAGAAATCATTTTTTAAATTCATGTTGTTGGTAGAACATGTGCCTTGTGGTTGTAGACTCAGGCTCTCTCTTTCTAGCTGACTGTAAATGAAGACCCAGCTCCTGGCATTCTTTGACTCATGGTCCCCTTTGTTTACCTGCAAAGTGCCAATGCCATGTTGAGCCCTTCTCCCTTTGCATCTCACTGACCTGCCTGGGAAAAGTTCTTTGGTTTTAGTGTCTCAGGTGATTAGACTGGGTTCCTCCAGATAACTCAAAATAAACCTTTCCCATTTAATAAAGTCCATATCTTTAACAATATCTGCAAAATTCTTTTTGTCATATAAGGAAATATATTCCAGAGTGTGAACATTTTTGGAGGGTTATTTTCTTGCCTACCATAACCTGAAATCTCAGTGATTTAACACAGTAAAAGTTTATTTCTAATTTCCATAAAGTCTAGTGGGAATAATGCAAATTTCCTCTATCTTGGATCCCTACCATTTAGGACATGTGACATTGAGGGCAAATGCTATTACTAAGTTAAAAAGCAGATACTCAACAAAGGTCTGTTTAGTCAAAGCCATGATTTTTCCAGTAGTGATGTATGGATGTGAGAGTTAGATCATAAAGAAGGCTGAGTGCTGAAGAATTGATGCTTTTGAACCGTGGTGTTGGAGAAAACTCTTTAGACTCCCTTGGACAGCAAGGAGATCAAACCAGTCAATTCTAAAGGAAATCAACCCTGAATATTCATTGGAAAACCTGATGCTGAAGCTTAAGCTCCAATACTTTGGCCACGTGATGCAAAAAGCTGACTCATTGGAAAAGACCCTGATGCTGGGAAAGATTGAGGGCAGGAGGAAGAGGGCACAACAGAGGAAGAGATGATTGGGTAGCATCATCAACTCAAGCACGTGAGTCTGAGCAAACTCCAGGAGATAGTGGAGGACAAGGAGGTCTGGCATGCTGCAGTCCAGGGAGCTGCAGAGTCGGACACAACTGAGAGACTGAACAACAACAAAAAGTTAAGTAAAAATGAAAATTATTGGATTAATAACATAGCCTTAACTAATGTAGAATTGGTGGCGAGGCAGTGGAAGCCTGCATGGGATGGATTCAAGAGATATGGAAAAAAAGTACAGAAAAATATTACTTTCACGTTGTAAAGAAGAAGCTTGAAGGCCAGGAGTTGTCTTTGTAGAGCCTAGAGTTATCTTCAGAAAAACCAAAAAGTTGGTGAATTTTATCTAGGAGCCACTCCATTAGGGTAAGAATTCTAGATTGACATTAAAAAACCCAAGGTCTAGACTCCAGCCTTTACCTCTCTGAGTATTTACTTGACTATGAGCCCTTGGTCTCAAGCATAAGCAATATATTTAATGTGCAATACATGTTCAAGCTGGTTTTAGAAAAGGCAGAGGAACCAGAGATCAAATTGCCAATATCCGCTGGATCATCGAAAAAGCAAGAGAGTTCCCGAAAAACATCTATTTCTGCTTTATTGACTATGCCAAAGCCTTTGACTGTGTGGATCACAATAAACTGTGGAAAATTCTGAAAGAGATGGAAACACCAGACCATCTGATCTGTCTCTTGAGAAACCTGTATGCAGGTCAGGAAGCAACAGTTAGAACTGGACATGGAACAACAGACTGGTTCCAAATAGGAAAAGGAGTATGTCAAGGCTGTATATTGTCACCCTACTTATTTAACTTATATGCAGAGTACATCATGAGAAACGCTGGGCTGGAAGAAACACAAGCTGGAATCAAGATTGCCGGGAGAAATATCAATAACCTCAGATATGCAGATGACACCACCCTTATGACAGAAAGTGAAGAAGAACTAAAGGGCCTCTTGATGAAAGTGAAAGAGGAGAGTGAAGAAGTTGGCTTAAAGCTCAACCTTCAGAAAACTAAGATCATGGCATCTGGTCCCATCACTTCACGGCAAATAGATGGGGAAACAGTGGAAACAGTGTCAGACTTTATTTTTGGGGGCTCCAAATTCACTGCTGATGGTGATTGCGGCCATGAAATTAAACGACGCCTACTCCTTGGAAGGAAGGTTATGACCAACCTAGATAGCATATTTAAAAGCAGAGACATTACTCTGCCAACAAAAGTCCATCTAGTCAAGGCCATTGTTTTTCCAGTGGTCATGTATGGATGTGAGAGTTGGACGGTGAAGAAAGCTGAGCGCCGAAGAATTGATGGTTTTGAACTGTGGTGTTGGAGAAGACTCTTGAGAGTCCCTTGGACTGCAAGGAGATCCAATCAATCCATCCTAAAGGAGATCAATCCTGGGTGTTCATTGGAAGAACTGATTTTGAAGCTGAAACTCCAATACTTTGGCCACCTCATGCGAAGGGTTGACTCATTGGAAAAGACCCTAATGTTGGGTAGGATTGGGGGCAGGAGAAGGGGACGACAGAGGATGAGATGGTTGGATGGCATCACTGACTCACTGGACATGGGTTTGGGAAGACTCCAGGAGTTGGTAATGGACAGAGAGGCCTGGTGTGCTGCAATTCATGGGGTCGCAAAGAGTCGGACACGACTGAGCTACTGAACTGAACTGAACTGACATATGAATGTGTAAATATATTGACATATACTTATTTACCATGCATCAAATATTTGTGGAATTGATTTGAATTGAATTAAATAGATAAGGTACTATGCAGGGGTTGGACAAAGACTACTTATACCTGATAATAAATTAGTCTATGTTAAATTGGACTTCCATTATACATCATATGTTCAATTAATTCTCTGTTATAAGAGGATCTTCCCAGAATGAAAGCAAAAGAGACAGTAGCATATGATTGTTATGAGTATTGGTTTGGAACCTAACAATCTTGGGCTTAAATCTTGGCCACTTACAGCTATGTGACCATGATCAAGTTAATTAATTTTCCATGGTTTCATCTTTGCACCTGTAAAATGGATAGGATAACATCCCCATCTTGTTCAGTTCAGTTCAGTTCAGTTGCTCAGTCGTGTCCGACTCTCTGCAACCCTGTAAACTGCAGCACGCCAGCCCTCCCTGTCCATCACTAACTCCCGGAGTTCACCCAAACCCATGTCCATTGAGTCGGTGATGCCATCCAACCATCTCATCCTCTGTTGTCCCTTTTTCCTCCTACCCTCAATCTTTCCCAGAATCAGGGTCTTTTCAAATAAGTCAGCTCTTCACATCAGGTGGTCAAAGTATTGGAATTTCAGCTTCAACATCAGTCCTTCCAGTGAACACCCAGGACTGATCTCCTTTAGGATGGACTTGTTGGATCTCCTTGCAGTCCAAGGGACTCTCAAGAGTCTTCTCCAACACCACAGTTCAAAAGCATCAATTCTTTAGCACTCAGCTTTCTTTATAGTCCAACTTTCACATCCATACATGATCACTGGAAAAACCATAGCCTTGACTAGACAGACCTTTGTTGACAAAGTAATGTCTCTGTTTTTTAATATGCTGTTTAGGTTGGTCATAACTTTCCTGAAGGAGTGAACATCTTTTAATTTCATGGCTACAATCACCATTTGCAGTGATTTTGGAGCCCCCAAAAGTAAAGTCTGACACTGTTTCCACTATTGCCCCATCTATTTGCCATGAAGTGATGGGACCAGATGCCATGATCTTAGATTTCTGAATGTTGAGATTTAAGCCAACTTTTTCACTCTCCTTTTTCACTTTCATCAAGAGGCTCTTTAGTTCTTCTTCACTTTCTGCCATAAGGATGGTGTCATCTGCATATCTGAGATTATTGATATTTCTCCCAGCAATCTTGATTCCAGCTTGTGCTTCTTCCAGCCCAGCATTGTAGGTGAGATAAGTACAGAATTCATGTAGAGCACAAAGAACAATCCTCAATAAGCACTATTCCAATTAATTGGATGTGGTGATGAAAGGATGGAGGACTCAGAGAAAGCAGAATAGGAAAGCCTTTTGGGCAGGTGTTTAAAGGGCAGGTTCAGGGGTGTGAATTTTCAGATAAAAGTTCAGTTCTAAGTCTGTTTTTAGTGCATGTGATAATGAGGAGGACCTGAACTAAGGCAGTGGTTATGGAGATGGTGATGACAGGACAGATTTGAGAGTTCTCTGGAAGGTAGGGTCAGAAGGACTTGGTTGTGGGCAAAGAAAGAGTTGAGGCTAATCCCCAGGGTTCAAATCTAGAAGACTAGATGCTGTCATCAAGCGAATGACATTTTGTAAGTAAAGAAATGAACTAGGTTTTGGCCCTTTACACTTCCAGGTGCTGGGAGACCCACACGTAAGCATAACTACAATCCACTTGTGTGGCTTTGGACTTCTTTGTTCTCTCCATCTCATTAAAAAATAAAGATTTGAGTAATATCTTCATAGGAGTAGAAGTCATATGTGCTATTGTTATCACCCATGGATAGTATAGAACACAGAGAGTATAATACACCCATAGATAGTATAAAATCTCAACCTAATTACTACAATTTTGGATGGGACTGGTTTTTGTTGTTGTTATTGTTCCTGTTCCTGATTGGGGGAGTGGAGACTTGCCTGCACATTGGAGGATGTTTCCCTTCACTGGCCTCTACCATCCCTGGCCTCTATGCACTAGATGCCAATAACATCTCCCCAACACAGTTATAACTACCGAAAATATCCCCAGAAGTTGTAAAATGTTCCTGAGGACACAATTGGCCTTGGTTGAGAACCAGTGTTTAAAATAAAGTCAAGATGTCAAAGGACAGAACTCTGAAGTCCACCAATATTTAAAAGTAAGGTAGAGAAAGAGGAGTTAGTGTGAACAATCAAGAGAGCAGATTTCCAAGAAAGTTATTTTAAAAAGTCAACCTCTCTAGAGAGGTTGGGCTTCCCTGGTTGCTCAGTTAGTAAAAAACCCACCTGCAATGTGGGAGACCTGGATTTGATTCCTGGGTTGGGAAGATTCCCCTGGAGAATGGCATGGCAACCCACTCCGGTATTCTTGCCTGGAGAATCCCCATGGACAGAGGAGCCTGGTGGGCTGCAGTCCATGGGGTCACAAAGAGTTGGACACAACTGAGCAACTAAGCCCAGCATAGCTAGAGAAGTTACAAAAGAAATGGACAGAACAAAATAATCTTTGGCTTTGGCGATGGGAAGGTCTTTTGTGACCTTATTCACAGGGTTGGGGAGGGCAGGAGCCTGGAGGTGAGGAATAAATTAAATGCATGGGAGTAGAACTATTTAAAGTAAACTCTACTTTAAATAAGATTGAGTAAGAAATGAAGAAGTGAGAAGAACAATCCAAAAGGGGTAGGGTATCAAGATCAGTCATTAAAAGGAACTTCTCAGAAATAGAACTTCTTGTGTAGCACTCCTTACAGGCTATGACTACATCTTGTTACTTTTTGAAATGTCACACTTGATTTGTAGAAAAGACTCAATAAATATAGATTGGTTGAAGCAGAGACTTATTTTGCTACCCTTTCTTGGACTGTGGATATTTTAAAACAACTCCAGAAAGAAAGCAATGTTTAACACAAAAGGATGAATCATAAATGGCAGAATTTCAGACATGAGTCAGAGATATTTTGGGGGTAGTGTTGCCCTGTGTCCTCTAACCATAGCACCTACTCACCTCGCATTTCCCATATGAACCGACTGTTTCTTTTTTTGCTGCCAACCAGACTTTGTTTCCTAACTCAAGGCATGGGTAATTACTTCACCCTTGACTAATTGACTGTGACAAATAGCTACTAAATTGGGTAGATAAGGAGAACAAATTTGGTGTCCTTGTCTTTCCCGGACTCTTCAGACTGGGAGAGATGGGAATGTTCCCTTGGATTGAGTTGCACAAAATTGTACCGTCAATCTTAAGAATGTCTGTTTAGCTAATGAAATGCGAATAGTGACATGTCAAAGAAAACAGTCCAACTGAAAAACCTCATAACTTATAATGCTGTCCTAAGGGCGGCAGTAGAGTACATAAAAGGAGGGGGAAAAACACAACAGTACGATTTTGAATGATGAGTTGTTGATTTATCTACGGCTTATGGGCATAATCTCAGCCTCAAAAGACAAATGAGAAGAAGTTTCAAGAAAGAAAATCTCTTATTTGAAGATGTAGAATTGCAGTTTTGTAAAGGCAAATTTTATTTTTGTTTGGTTTTGATCATAGCTCATCTCTTCTCCCACAAAAGAATTCATAACTAGACATAGATTTTTTTTTTTAATTTGGTAGTCAATAATTGACAGCGAGAAGCCAGGACTTTCTTAGGCCTCATTCAAGGCTGTTCTTTACCTCACTTAGCCTGGTGCCTGACATTTACTTGGTTCATGCTTATTGAACTAAAAAGGAGTGATGTTTTGAATTGATGTAGGTTAAAGTAGGATTTTGAATGTCTAATCTGATTTTAAATAAAAATTCAGAAATGTTGCCTAGCATCAGGTGACACCATTGGCCTTGAAGAGAACAGCACTTAAGTAAGACCCAACTTTTGATATATTGCTAAACAGCCAGCTTAATCAGAACGCTTTTCTTGAAGCCTCCATGATGAGCACTGACACGCTAATTGAAATGTACTTTCCCCAGTGAACCACTTAACAATTTATATAAATATCAAAGCCCTGGGTTTACTGTCAGTCTTTGTTTTGGAATGAGAAATTTATAAAAAACATATGTTTCCAACTGTCATTGACAGAGTGTTCTGAAAATATGGCCACTGAATCACATCCGACTTTGCTTTCTGCAGACACTGAACTCGTCAGGGTACATTTCTCTGTTAATAACATCTCCTTTCAGAAGGAATCTACTCCATACTGGGGTTTCATTACTAAATTCTGGGGAGCTGTTGATAGTGGAGGTTGTGTTGAGGGAAAGAATGGCCAGGGAGAAAGAGCAAATATTTTTGAAATTCTAATTTGGGCAGATGAGAAAGAGAAGCAGTTATTAGAGAAACTGCTGGTCTTGTTGATGGTTTGGTAATTCTAACGAATATTGTCTTCTTTGATAACTTTTAGACAGGAGTCGGTGTCCCTTTCACAGGAAAAGTTCTGTGGTTGTAAGTGAAATCCTTCCTGAATCTGGAGACCTTCCTGTTTGAATCAGAGGAGGGACAGTCGGACTGTAATCATAAGTCTGCCTTATAGAGGACTTGGGAGTTGAGCTGAAAGTGTGAAATCCTACAATAACTGTATCCTTGTGCCAGACAGAGCTTCTTTTGTCTTTTTAAGCTATCTGACTTTCCCATAGGGTTTCTTTTCCCAAACATGCCTCAAATGGTGTTGCTTAATGAAAAATGCCACTCAGGACAAGGTAGCTTTCACCAATGACTGTACGTGGTGGACATTCGAGTAATTCTAGTCATATGGGAAGGCAGGACAGGCTTAGAGAGCTTGGGAAAATGAGTTCTGAGAGTGGCACCCAGCACAGCCCGGCTGGTGGGGCAGAGGAAATGGGTCATATGTCAGTCTGTGTCCTCCACACGTCTCTCCAATCCATCTCGAATATGCCCCAGACCCTGAAAACCATGCAATTGTTTTGCTTCCAGTCTACATATAAATCTTTTAATTGCATGTCCTAAGCCTTGAGACATTTATGTGGAATAGTTTAGGAGAAAAAAAAGAAGGGAAGGAAGGAAGGAAGGAAGAAAATTCTGCTGGCAGCCAAGCAATCTGCATTTCATTTCAATTTAGATTTGCTCTACATTTTTTCCCCAAGGTTTCCTGGATTTCAATAATATATCTTTCATCACCAGATCACCAAAAACTGGTTGTGTTGAGCTGTCCCTGGGGCTTTGGAGTGGATATCAGGGATAACATTATAACTAGGAACTTATGAATTGTATGGGGTTTACAAATGACTTGTTTTTCTCAGTTTAATGGTCAAGCTATGAAACTGATAACTTATTCTTGGAAGGGTACGTGTCTGATATGTTAACAGGTCTTTGAGAACAGGATTAAAAAGAAAAATCCAAACACAGACATACACACTCAACTAGTTTTAAATAAGATATTTGCTGAGTAGATGAGCTCTGACTGCCACAAATCGCAGGCTTTAAGATGTCCATTTTGATGTGTTCCTATGTCTCTCTACCTTTGACCCACTTATCCAAATTACTCTAAGAGCTTTGGGGGTGAATATTTTTTAACCTCTTAGCACCTGTCATTTGACCCTGCAGATGACATCCAGTGGACTTCCGGCAGGATCCACATGGAAGAGCCCTGAGCTCTGGCATTTGCTGGCCTGCATCGCAGAAGTAACTGAGCTGGCAGTGGGTTCCAGGGAGCTGGGTAGGGTGGGGGAGGACCAGTGCCTTTCTGAGCACATCTGTTTTATTTCATATCAGCCTGATGGCTGCAGCAGGGCAGGGGGTAGCAGGAGTGGGGGCCGATAGGTATGGGGTTTCTATAAAAGATATGTTTGGATTTCCAGTTTATAGGGATGAAAAGAACCCGTGTTTGCCAAATTGCAAGCCCATAGACATATCCTGAGCTGGGAGCAAGGAATTCAACTGCAACATTTGGAGTGGAGGTGATTTATGACTGGCCAAAGGGAGAGTCCAGGTCCACACAGTGAGGGAAGTGGGGATTGAGGAGGCAGAACAAGAAAATGAAAGAAGGAATGGAATTTTTCTGACTCTCCAACAGCTTTCTCAATATACCGTTGTGATGAGTTGGGTGTAAATGAATCAGAAACATGTGAATTAAGCTTCCCTTCCAGTGGGGAAATAGTGGGAAACAATAGTTGTCAATCTGGGGGGTTGGATGATTCTAACTCAGTTGAAAAACATCAGTTGATTGACAAGCGAAAAAGTCTTCCATGATGGCCTCTCTCCAGCTTTGGAGGACAGTTACATTGAAAACTGATAGTTGAAACTGCCTTTATTGTTTCCAAGATGATGGATGCTCTGGGATTCACTTCCCACCCCTTCCTGCAACCCTCAACCTCCACAGCCACCTCCAAACCATAAGGTCTTTCCATGGATTTTCAACACAGTGATTTTAGTAGTGATTTTTTTCCAAATATGTGGATTAAAATGTGTGATGTTTAAAGTTGGAGAGCTTTTTCTTCAGTTTACCCTTGCAGGCACTGCCATATGCAATTTTGGTTAATGTTAAAAACATCAACACTTTCATCTGAAGAGGTTTTAGTTCTGTGACATGTTGCTAGGTGGCTGGAGTCACTCTTGGGATAAGGTACACTTGAGGGGAGATTGGAGGAGGAAGAGAGAGCAAAGACTGGAAAGGAGTCTTCTGAAGATATTTGAAGATAACCTGAATATGAGGCTGAACTTAGTCCACTTCTGCATGTAGTAATAATTGTAACATTTCTGGAGCACTGGCAATGCTCTGGGTGCTGTGCTAAGTTCCCAGATGCATTTCTCCATTTAGACCTGACTCTCAGAGCTTGTTGGAAGAGACTGTATGATACCCATTTACAGGTGGGAAAACTGAAGCAGAATGATTTTAATCACTTTGTATGTTTAGAAAGCTAGTAGTACATGGGGGACTAGGGTGAGGCAAATGAGACATTTACTAAAAATTTCTATAAAGCTCAAAAAATCTAAATTAAAGAATTTAAATGAAAGATTAAAATTAATTAATATATACGCCAAATAATTTGTGATGATCATGACCCTGCACTTGCCCAATTCTTCTTCTTCCTTCACCCCTACTCATGAAATAGAGATGTAAGAAATTGTGACCTCAACCTGCTCCTGTAAGTTGCCTCGACCACCCACAAGCTCTGTGTCCCTGGTACTCATACCTTGAAAGACAAAGTTAGAAGTGAGAGAGGGTTGAGAGGACATGGGATGAGGCTCAACTCATCTCTGAGGAGGAGAAAACCATTGAACCCAGAAGAGAGGAAAACAATGAGATCAGAAGGACCAGGGGAAATGCTAGAAACCAAAAGTCTCCAGGATCATGGGAAGAAACTAAAGCAGATAAGGAGTCTATCCAGGAGGCTGGAGAGCTGTTGTTTGCTTGCTGTGGTGGTTGTTTCAGACTTTCCACCTCACTGAGGGTAGATAGCCATGATGGGACCACGACAGGGCACCATAGAGGCCAAAAGTACGTGAGGTTGAAGACACTAAGGGGGTTCAAAAAGATGCTGCCAGCCACTGGGTGGGAGGGATGCAGGGCTCCTGCAGGCCCCAGGGATGGCTGAGGTTGGCAGATGGTGAAGAAATGGGAAGTGGCAGTCAGGAAAAGAATACAGGGGGAAAGGTGCACAGCTGGAGAAGAGAAGAGCCACATGCTCCACCTCTACCCCATCTTCACCTCAGAGAAAGTAGCCCAGGAGAGTGGTTACACCTGAACAACTAAGCCACCTCCCAACAACCACTGATGGGAGCTTTCATCATCATCACCATCATTGTTATTCCTTTTGGAGATAAGGAAACTGAGACAATGAGACATTCAGTCATTTGCCCAAACTCACACAGTTGCTAAAAGGCAGAGTCAGGGTATGAGCTTGGAGTTGGCTCCACTGCACCTGACCACCAGGTGAGACAGAGGAGGAGAAGGCAGTAAGAATGCAGAAGACCAAGATGGAGAGTTTAAAGCTAAATCTTGCTTGGGCTATCCCAGGTAAAATCTGAAAGGTGTGGAGAAATTCCTGCCATCTAGGAGTCATGGCTGGGGATGCATAAAATTAATCATGCCCTGATTTTCCATCATCAATTCATAGAATAGGCTAGGCAGCAGAGAGACCCAGACTGGAGTCTACTTCAACTATTTGAGTTTCACTTTTCTTATCTGTAGAATGGGGATAGTAATACCAACCATCAGAGAGCAGGGGTGAGGAAGAAAGAAGATGCAGTTGAAGACAGAAGACATTTAGTAATCTGAGCTGTACCAATACTTTTAATATCATTAGGAGTTGGATAGTCGTCATTGTGAATATCATGTTATACCAGAAACAATAATAGTAATAATAAGCAAATATTACTGAGTGCTTGGGGGCTTTCCTGGTGGCTCAAACAGCAAACAACCTGCCTGCAATGTGGGAGACTGGGGTTTGATCCCTGGGTCGGGAAGATCCCTTGGAGAAGGGAATGGCAACCCACTCCAGTATTCTTGCCTGGAGAATCTCCATGAGCAGAGGAGCCTGGTGGGCTACAGTCCATAGGGTTTCAGAGTCGGACACGACTGAGTGACTAACATACACACATTGAGTGCTTACCATGTATTAAGCACTGTATTAACTCATTTCATCATTTAAAACTGCCTCTGAAGTAGGTACTGGACTGTACTCATTTTATTGTGAACCTAGTCTAAGCACTGATGTTTGGGGCATGGGTTGACCACTATGGGCTTGGTTTATCCATGATACATTTTGAAATTTAAAAGGCATTTTGCAGTAAATTTGTCTTGTGTGCATCCGTGCGTGCATGCTAAGTCACTTCAGTCGTGTCTGACTCTTTGCTCCCCTGTGGACTGCAGCTCACCATGCTCATTTGTGCATGGGATTCTCCAGGCAAAAATACTGAGTGGATTGCCAGGCCCTCCTCGAGGGGATCTTCCTGACCCTGTGATCAAACGCTCATCTTTTGTAGCTCCTGCATTGACAAGCGGGGTATCACCACTAGTGCCACCATTGTCTTAGCAGAACAAATTCAGTGTCTGCCCCTCCTTAGAGCTCAGGGAAGCCCTTACTCCCTCTGTGGAGTCTCTGGGACCAGTACAGCCTGCCACAGTCCCTTCCACTGGTGAACATGTCCCACTTATTCTGATAGCAGTAATTCAACTGGTCAGGAAGTCACTGTGGTTTTGTCACTGTTTTTATGTTTTCTCCTGTTTCCTTTCTGTTTAGTGGATAACTTGTTGCCCCAGTTGTATGCACTTTGTATGGATCCACCATATAGATTTGATGAGTGAATAAATGGTATACCAGAGAATAGTCCATGATGCAACAGACTTGTTCATATTTAGCTTGAGTTAAATGTCCATAATTTTCATTCTCAATTGTCACCCTTACTTATGGTGCTTCTGTCCTATTTTATATGTGGTTTTATGTCCCTTTGCCAGAAAAAAAAAAAAAAAAGAAACATGACCACTCTCTAGAGCCTCTTGATGAGGGTAAAAAACGAGAGTGAAAAAGCTGGTTTAAAACTCAACATTCAAAAAACTAAGATCATGGGATCTGGTCCCATCATTTCATGGCAAATAGAAGGGGAAAAGGTAGAAGCAGTGACAGATTTTGGGGGCTCCAGAATCACTGCAGATGGTGACTACAGCCATGAAATTCAAAGATACTGGCTCTTTGGAAGGAAAGCAATGACAAGCATAGACAGCATATTATAAAGCAAAAACATCACTTTACTGATAAAGGCCCATACAGCCAAAGCTATGGTTTTTCCAGTAGTCATGTATGGATGTGAGAGTTGGACTATAAAGAAAGCTGAGTGCTGAAGAATTGATGCTTTTAAACTGTAGTGTTGGAGAAGACTCTTGAGAGTCCCTTGGGCAGCAAGGAGATCAAACCAATTAATCCAAAAGGAAATCAACCCTGAATATTCATTGGAAGGACTTATGCTGATTGAGGCTCCAACACTTTGGCCACCTGATGTGAAGAGCCAACTCATTGGAAAAGACTCTGATTCTGGGAAAGATTGAAGGCAAAAGGAAAAGGGGGCGGCAGAGGATGAGATGGTTAGATGGCATCATTGACTCAATGGACATGAATTTGAACAAACTCTGGGAGATAGTGAAGGACAGGGAAGCCTGGCCTGCTGCCGTTCAGGGAGTCACAAAGAGTCAGACATGACTTAGTGACTGAACAACAACAGAATCCTAGGATGCTTTCCCGAGTGACTATGCTTTGAGTGTTTGTCTTCCTAATATTTATTCCATGAAAGACCTTAGAACATATGCAGGGTAAGGTGGTAGAGAAAACACTAAAAATTCAGGCCATATCTCCTTGGCTCAGTGATATGATGTGAAAATAGCTCCTTGAGGCTTGGAGATATCAACATGCTGAATGTATGACAGGTAGTGAAAGAGAATTGCTCCAACACATTATTCTTATGGGCTCATTGGCTCAAGTTGTGAAATAACAGAAATAAACCTATCTGAAAGTATAACTTTGCCAGCAAATTTGGAAAACTCAGCAGTGGCCACAGGACTGGAAGAGGTCAGTCTTCGTTCCAATCCCAAAGAAAGGCAATGCCAAAGAATGCTCAAACTACCGCACAATTGCACTCATCTCACATGCTAGTAAAGTAATGCTCAAAATTCTCCAAGCCAGGCTTCAGCAATACGTGAACCATGAACTTCCAGATGTTCAAGCTGGTTTTAGAAAAGGCAGAGGAACCAGAGATCAAACTGCCAATATCCGCTGGATCATCGAAAAAGCAAGAGAGTTCCAGAAAAACATCTATTTCTGCTTTATTGACTATGCCAAAGCCTTTGACTGTGTGGATCACAATAAACTGTGGAAAATTCTGAAAGAGATGGGAATACCAGATCATCTGACCTGTCTCTTGAGAAACCTGTATGCAGGTCAGGAAGCAACAGTTAGAACTGGACATGGAACAACAGACTGGTTCCAAATAGGAAAAGGAGTACATCAAGGCTGTATATTGTCACCCTGCTTATTTAACTTATATGCAGAGTACATCATGAGAAACGCTGGGTTGGAAGAAACACAAGCTGGAATCAAGATTGCCAGGAGAAATATCAATAACCTCAGATATGCGGATGACACCACCCTTATGGCAGAAAGTGAAGAAGAACTAAAGAGCCTCTTGATGAAGGTGAAGGAGGAGAGTGAAAAAGTTGGCTTAAAGCTCAACGTTCAGAAAACTAAGATCATGGCATCTGGTCCCATCACTCCATGGGAAATAGATGGGGAAACAGTGGAAACAGTGTCAGACTTTATTTTTTGGGGCTCCAGAATCACTGCTGATGGTGATTGCAGCCATGAAATTAAAGGACGCCTACTCCTTGGAAGGAAGGTTATGGCCAACCTAGATAGCATGTTTAAAAACAGAGACATTACTTTGCCAACAAAAGTCCGTCTAGTCAAGACTATGGTTTTTCCAGTGGTCATGTATGGATGTGAGAGTTGGACGGTGAAGAAAGCTGAGCGCCGAAGAATTGATGCTTTTGAACTGTGGTGTTGGAGAAGACTCTTGAGAGTCCCTTGGACTGCAAGGAGATCCAATCAATCCATCCTAAAAGAGATCAATCCTGGGTGTTCATTGGAAGGTCTGATGTTGAAGCTGAAGCTCCAATACTTTGGCCACCTCATGCGAAGGGTTGACTCATTGGAAAAGACCCTAATGCTGGGTAGGATTGGGGGCAGGAGGAGAAGGGGATGACAGAGGATGAGATGGTTGGATGGCATCACCGACTCGATGAACATGGGTTTGGGTAGACTCCGGGAGTTGGTGATGGACAGAGAGGCCTGGTGTGCTGCAATTCATGGGGTCGCAGAGAGTCGGACACGACTGAGCGACTGAACGGAACTGAACTGAAAGTATAACATCACATTTACACATAGACTTAAAACCCTGAGAACAGTCAGTGCAAGCAGCAACCTGGCTGGGGGGAAGCATGCTGTAAGAGCTATTGATTTTTATATCTCCGTGGATAGCAGAAGTCTATGAGAGATGGAGGATAAGTAGTATATATGCTCCCATTTCCAACTCTTATCTGTGACAGACAACACTAATCAGTTATAGAATCTTTCCCAGGTTGCCTGGTCTAGTCTCACAATTCTCAATACAGCATTCCAGGCTGTCACTTCCAATCAGATGGAACTGGAATGAGAAATGCAACTTATTTGTTAACAATAACTATCTTTCCCATGGATAGGATCATGCTGAGTTTAATACTGTTTAGTAGATACAATGAGTTTGACTTTTAAACCAGAAAAAGCACCATCTATATATGTTTCACTTTACAAATGTTGCTACTTATTTTTTTAACCTTCGTTTACCCATCTTTAAAGTGGAGAAATAATGACAAATCCTGCAGGGCTATGGATTGATATTATATAAGATACAATTTTAGAGTGCCTAAATTTAGACTATGAGGGGATATACAACTGGCTTTGAGCCTTAAAGATCTTGAGGATCCATCCAGCCCATGATTCTGTGTGTAGACAGAGTTGAGCTTAAGCCCTTCCCATACCAAAAATGGGTATGATTCTCAAAAGGGGAGAAAACTTCACCTGCTTTCTTCCTCAGCCTCTTATAAGTTTTACTTACGTGCTTATCATGTAAGTAAATTTACTTATCACAAATGCTTATGTGGTAATATGAATTGGTAAATTCTCTCATCATGTTTTTCCTTCTAGAGGTCATTACTATTGAAATTGATACAGAATTGATTTGAGTTTAACGTAGTGACACCGATCATTTGGATAAATCTGAAAAATCTACTTGAGTAACTAGAATGCCATTGCCTGCCATTGTCACCATGTTAATGGCCTTGGAATTGATCCCCTACTCTTACCCTACTTCAGTGCATACTTCACATGATAGCAATGTATTTTAAGTGCAAATCTGGCAGTGCCATTCTCTCTCTTAGAGATTTTTAATGGCTTTGTACCAGTCAGCATTTTGGTAGGAAGAAAAGATGGCTCAAATGGTAAACTGGGGAGTTCAATAAAGGAATTACTTATGAAACTGCTGTGGACAGGGGTAAGGGAAACCAACAAGGGATGGTGGTGCACCCCCAGTCTCGCAACAATGGGAGCCACCACCAGTGATCCTCTGGGCATCCCTCAGGCTTTCTCAGTAGGGGTGATATCACTCCTGGGGAGAGGGGGGCATGTGAAAAAAATTCTTATTTTATGTGTGTAGCACAGATACACAGTGTGCATAAACACATTTCACTTGGGAGTGATTAGTAAAACAAAATGTCTTAAAAGGTTCCATAGAGAGGCAATAAAATAGATGGAGAAATAACATCTATGGTCTTATGTAGAGAAATACAGTGGTCAGGCTGGGGAACAGATACCCTGACCTCCCTCCTCACCTCCATCTGATCTGCATGTGCTTCCCGTGGGCTGACACAACTGAAACCAGAACATATGGGAGCTTGTTAGTATAGACAATTCAAGTCAATCTCCATGGCGTGCAGAATAGGGTGAGGAAGTTACAGAGCATTTGTTGGGGCAGATGGAGAATATCCAGTAGTACCACCAAGAGTTCTTAAAGGGTCAAAGATTTATTTTGGTACATAAAGATCTCTACAACTGGTCTGGGATTCCACCCTGCTCTCCCCTCTTACTCTCAGTTGACTCCATCATCTCATCTTTTTGGCTTCCAAAATGTTAATCTGGTTACTGACTCAGAACCTTTGCTTTGGACATGCTCCTTCTTTGCCATGGTACATGTTTACTTCCCCCTTCTTATTTTCAACCCTCAGCTTACAAGTCACTTTCTCAGGGCATCCTTCCTGACCCCCTGGTGGAGATCCATTCTCTCCATTATAGTTTCTCCAAGAAGCATTCAGAGCTTCTTCTTGACAGCACTCATCACAGTCATAATTCCAATACTTATATAATTAGTTGCTTAGTTTCTATTTCTCTCACCAGACAAAATCCTTTATGATGTGAGAGCCTACCTAGCACACAGTAAGAACTCAATAAATATTTGAGGAATTGGTACATGCCAGCAGGAAATAAATATACCAAAGACAGAAACTTCCTGGAGCCATTGTACTAGAAACATAGCTTTACTATTGATTAGCTGTTGGATCTGAAACAGGTTGCTTAACCTCTCTGAGCCCTAAACTTGACTCATCTGTGAAACGAGGTTAATAATAGTAGCTATTTCATGGGGCTGGGAAGAGGACTATGAAGTTAGTACATGTAAAGTTCTTGTAAGGATACCTGGTAATTGCTCAATAAATGACATCATCATCATCATCAAACCTTCATTGTGTAATGTTTTATGGTTGACTGGCTGGTGATGACACTTGCACTAATCAGAGAAAGAAAAAAATATGTTAATCATAGAAGCACTGATCATAACCATATCATTTTTAGAACTAAGAACATAATTTTCTTGATATCAACTACCAAAAGCAATTTAGTTTTTCTCTTGTCATATAGTTTAAGTCTGGGAAAGGTATGTGACAACTAATTGAGTTTAACCTATAAAAAAGCAGAGATTAGTCCTTTTTGCTACTGAGATGGAACGTGAAAGCTTGGGCTGTTCTGCAGGTCTTTATTTGTTGGTTTTCTCCCAAGGCTTTGCTTCTGACTCAACACCAGACAAATTAAGCATAAAGGGAATATGGGGCAGAAAGTGGCATCAGGAACATTCTGGGTTCCAAGAGACATGGTCTTGGGATAGTTAGAGTTGCTTTTTGGGAAGTCACTGGAGATGCAAGGGGACCAGTTGAGGGGATGCTAATCACACTAAGTGTAGGGACTAAGGATCAAGGACTAAAGGAATAAACAAGGTAACAGGAATAATACCATGAGGCTGGAACATTGACACCATCTGTGAGAAACACTACATAAATCTTTGTGGACAGTGCATCTCCTAGCTGAGAATAATTTTACCAAATTGGACACACACACACTGGATTTTGCACTGCAAACTGAACTGAACTGAATTTGACGTTGTTTTTTGATTTTTCCTGATGCTAGGCATAGGCTGAATCATGGAGCCCCATGGTTGTCAGAACATTTCCACTCTACCCTTTAATACTGGAGAAAAGTGAAGTCTGAAGAGTTCAAGTGATTGACCTCAAGTCATGAAGCTCTGATAGAATTGGTGCATGATCTCACATTTCCTTGACTCCAGACCAGTATCACTGCCTTCCCTGACTTCTCCCTACTCCTCTTACTGTCCTCTATTTGGCCAGAAATGAAATAAATTTCTATAAAGGTAATTTCCATAAAGTCACACAAGCAAGCCAACTCCCTTCCTTGAGCCCTACCACTCGAGTCACACACACACACACACACACACACACACATCACCTACTGTCTCAGCTCTGTTTCTGGAACCTGAGCAATGTCAACACCATGTGTCCTTAATTTTTATGAGTGAACCGTGCATTTTACATAGGTGGGGGCATGTATGGCTGAGCAATCACTGTCACAAAGGGAAGAATTTATGTTTGCATCTGTGTCTCACCTCTTTCCACATCTGGCCTTGATAGACCTTTGGGAATTTGCTGGGAAATGGGAAGGAGAGCAGCAAAGAGAGTTCTTGGTACTATGGGAGCCAGGGCTGAATAAAGGTGAGATAGCCACTCTTCCACCTTGAGAAAAGCAATGGGTTTTGACTGTTTGGTGGCATGGTGTCTTTGGTCTGAAGGTTCTCTTGTGAGACATTAGGATCTTAGAAACATCACATAAGGTTGCATTCACGGTTCACCAAGCCAGGTTTTTTTTCCCCCCAGTGAGAGTCATCAAGGTAAAGAGTGTATTACATATTTAGGGATGCGTCTCAAATAGCTCTAGTTCCCCTTATTAACCAGGGGTAGATTTATCGCTCAAGAATTCATCCAGACTCTTTTAAAAATAGTACATTTCTTTATCATCTTTTAGGTAAGATTTTGTTTGCATAGCCCATGTTGATAAGTGTTAGTCACTCAGTTGTGTCTGACTCTTTGCGGCTCCATGGACTGTAGCCTACCAGGCTCCTCTGTTTGTGGAATTCTCCAGGCAGAAATGCTGGAGTGGGTTGCCATTTCCTTCTCCAGGGGATCTTCCAGATCCAGGGATCAAACCCGGGTCTCCCATATTGCAGGCAGATTCTTTACCATCTGAGCCACCAGGGAAGCTCTCATGCTGATACAGTGGGTCACTATTTTTCCTGTGACACTGGTGGGAAGTACCATGACTTCAGAACTCAAGGAGTGAATGGTTAAATTCTTCTAGATTTTACAAATGGGCAATTTAATCTCTTTTTTTCCTTTATTCTCAGAATGAAAATGTCTACACACTTAGATCAGACTTAATGGTTCAGTGTCTCAATCCTATTGCTTATCGTGAGAGCCTCCTGACTCTTTGTATGTCAAGAACAGAATGATATGCCCTATTCCCAGGTCTAGATATATCACAAGCTAGGAGTAAGTATGAGGGGAATGTCTTCTGTTGCTTCATTTTGACCTTTGGAAATGCCACACAATTGGAAAACATTGTTGTTGTTGTTAGGATTCATCACTTCTCTTCTCTGTGACAGCAAACTGTGGATGGATAACATCAAGGAGAAAATGACCCACCATGATCACTTCCTTAGTGCAGGTGTGTTCAGTTGCCATCACTCTCCAGTGTCCATTTCACACTGATGCCAGCTGGACAGCTACCTGCTCCCTTTCCAAATGTTGCTGGACTATACTCTGCTGAACACACAGCACTCTTTCATCAGTCCTATTGTTCAGCATGTTCAGCATTATTTACCTGGCACAAGGGGTAAGAGCATGGTGTGGATGGCACCCCATTGGCCTAGGCACTCCCTCTGCCTGGGTCATAGCGCTGTAAAGAAAGACACGTTCACCACAGGAACCATTCTTTCTATAAGAAAATGACTCACAGTGTCTCCTTATAGCTATATATTCCAAATATATTTTCTCTGCAACGCATAGTAATAAATATATTTCACATTGCAAATCAGTGCATACACATGCACGTATCTGATACCAAAACTTCACAAAATGATACTCTTGCTAGGTGTGATAAAAGGTACAAAAACATGAAGGAACACCAACCCAAAGAGTATTTTTTTAAGATGCTAGTCTATACTAAATTATTTTTTGACACTAACTGCTGAGACTAGCAGTTTAAAAAACAATAGGTTATAGTACTTTTATATGAAAAATCCTAACGTTTTCTTTTTATTTTTTTCCTTTTTAAAATTTTGTTTCCTTCCTCTTTCTTCTCACCTCACTGCCTCTTTCCTTTATGTCTTTTTTCTTCTCTGTATTTTTTTTTCTTTTCTGAGAAAAACTGTTGGAAAGAAATCAAAATACAAAGTTAGCAACATGACAATCTGATTTCCACTAAAAGATCTATAACTCATGCAATTTCCCAGTCTATGACTCATGTCCTGGATCATAGACTAGGAGTGTCTTCAACATTACTTGATGCTGCCAAATTGTACCTTATAAGAGTTACACCAATTTACCTTCCCAGTAGTAACATATGAGAATTCCCAAGTTGCCAGATGCTGGTATTGTGAAACTTTAAAAAAAATCTGCTCATCTAGTGTGAAACTGTTTAAAAGATTCTTTCCATAATTATTAATGAAATTGAACATTTATTTGACATATTGATCAAACTTTCTTGCATGTGAAAATGACTATTCATAGTTTTGGTTTATTTTTCTGGTAGGCACTATTGTATTATTAACTTGCAGCATTGTTTATATATTTGATATACCAATTATCTGTATACCAAGCATCAGTTAATTATATGAACTGCAAATATACTTTTCCAGAATGTAAAGAAATAGAAATTGCAGTTAATTTTTCTCTGATTTTCCCCAGCCATATATGATATAGTCTTTCCTTTACCCTGTGATTTGCTGTACCATTCTGTCAATTTACAAAATTTTTATCTATGAACAGTCCTCTTTCTAAAATATATACTCTCTTCTATTGCTTTATATATTTATCTTTGAGCCAACACCATACTGTTTCAATTACTACAGTTTTATAATGAGCTTTAATATCTGGAAAGGTGAATCTTTCCTCTTGTTCTTCAAATTTTACTTGACTACTTACTTTGAACTTTTATTCCTTTATGTGGATTTTGGTATTTTTTGTAACTCTATAAAAATTCTTATTGGTATTTGAATGGAATTATGTTGAATTTATAGACTAATTTGGGTAGGATTATTATCTTTTTTTAACATTTCAAAATTTGTAACGAGATCTATACCTTTACTTGGATTATCTTTTATTTCCCCTAAAAATATTTTGTAATTTTTCTCTACCAGTTTATTGAAAATGTCTTCTTTTAGATTTATTCCTAAAAATTTATTGTTTTGTTAACATTTACAATATTATCTTTTTTCCGTGATATTTTCTAATTGTTATTTTCAGTGTATAGAAATGATATTGATTTTTGCATGTCAATATAAAAATCACTTTAATTGATTTTTATTGTTATAATTGACATACAACATTATATTAGTTTCATGTATATAACATAATGGCTTGATATTTGTATATATCAAGAGATTAACATCACAATAAATCTAGTTAGCATCCTTCACCACATCCTTCATCCTTTTTTCCTTGTGACGAGAACTTTTAACAGTATTTTAGCAGCTTTCAAATTGCAATACAGTATTACTAACTACAGTCATCATGCTGTATGTATATTCCCAGGACTTATTTTTTTATAACTAGAGGTTTCTGCCTTTTGACCATCTTTATCCATTTTACTCATCTCCTACACTCCATCTGTGGCAACCACCAATCTGTTTCTGTATCTATGAACTTGGCTTTTGTTTGATTTTTATATTTCACATGTAAGTGAAATCATATGGTGTGATCATAGGTATGATCATATGATCATGGCCTTTCCTTGACTTGTTTCACTTAACGTAATCCCCTCAAATTCCATTAGAAATCTTTATGAATTTTCTTACTGCTTCCAAACTTTTCTCAGATTTTCTAAAGATATTTACATTATAAATATAAGAATGACTTTATTACTCTCAAATTTTTATAGGATTTGATTATTACAAATAAAGCTGTCATAATTTTCATATATAAATATTTGAGTGGACAAAAGTTTCCATTTCTCATAAATAAAGAGTGGGATGACTGATGTATGGTAAGCAAATGTTTAACTTTCTAGGAAAATGCCAACCTCTTTTCAAAATAGTGGTAAACTTTTCCATTCATTCCCACTAGCAGTATGAGAGTGTTCTAGTTGCTTGGCATCCTTGCCAACACTTGATATGTTCAGCCTTGTTAATTTTAAACATTCTAATTAGTATGTAGAAGCATTTTACTACAATTTTAACTTTGATTTCCCTAACTAGCCTTATGAAGTTACATATTTTTTCATGTACTTATCATCTGAACATTTTATTTGGTGAAATGTCAGTTCACATCTTTTGCCCAGTTTTTAGAATTGGGTTGTCTGTCTTCTTATAATTAGTATGCAAAAGTTCTTTATATATTCAAAGTCTTTTGTTAGATAGACTAACAAATAGTTTACCAACTATTTTAACCTAGTCTGCAGCTTGTCTTTTTGTTAGATAGACTAACAAATAGTTTACCAACTATTTTATCCTAGTCTGCAGCTTGTCTTTTCATTTTCTTACAGTGTCTTTTGTCTCTTTTTTTTGTTTGTTGCTTTGTTTTTTATATTTTTTAATCATTTTCTGTTGAAGTATAGTTGATTTATGATATTGTGTTAGTTTCAGGTGTGCAGCCAAGTGATTTGGTTATATATATATATATTCTTATTTTATACATATATATTCTTATTTTATATATGTACATATTCTTTTTTCAATTTTTTCATTATAGTTTCTAACAAGATATTGAATGTAGTTTCCAGTGCTATACAATAAGTCATTGTTTATCTATTTTGTATATAGTAGTGTGCATCTCTTAGTTCCATACTCCCAATTTATCCCTCTTCCCTTTCCCTTTTGTAACCATAAGTTTGTTTTTTATATCTGTGAGTCTGTTTCTATTTTGTAAATAAGTCTATTTGTATTATCTTTTAGATTATACATATAAGTGATATATTTGTCTTTCTCTGTCTGACTTACTTAGTATGATAATCTCTAGGTCCATCCATGTTGCTGCAAATGGGATTTTTCATTCTTTTTTATGATTGAGTAATATTCCAATGTATGTATACATAGCACATCTTCTTTATCCACTTATCTGTTGATGGACATTTAGGTTGAGTCCCATGTCTTTGTTATCAGAAATAGTGATGCTATGAACACTGGAGTGCATGGATGTTTCTGAATTAGCATTTTTGTCTTTTACAGATGTATGCCAAGAGTGAGACTGCAGGATCATATGGTAGATCTATTTTTAGCTTTCTAAGGAAACCTCACATTTTCTATAGTGGCTACACCAATTTACAGTCCCACCAACACACTCTCTCCAACATTTATTATTTGTAGAGTTTTTTATGGTGGCCATTCTGACCAGTGAGGTGGTATCTACTATAGTTTTGATTTGCATTTCTCTAATATTTAGTGATTCCTGGTAGCTTCCCTGGTAGCTCAGTTGGTAAAGAAACTGCCTGCAGTGCAGGAGACCTGGGTTCAATCCCTGGGTCAGGAAGATCCCCTGGAGAAGGAAATGGCAACCCACTTCAGTATTCTTGCCTAGAGAACCCCATGAACAGAGAAGTCTGGCAGGCTACATACCGTCCATGGGGTTGTAAGAGTCAGACACGACTTAGTGACTAAACCACCACCACCAATACTTAGTGATGTTGAGTTTCTATTTATGTGCCTGTTGGCCATCGATATGTCTTCTTAAGAGAAATCTCTGATTAGGTCTTCTGCCTAGTTTTTGATTGGGTTTTTGTTGTTGAGTTGTATGAGCTGTTTGCATACTTTTGAAATTAAGCCTTTCTTGGTCACACTATTTGCAAATATTTTCTCCCATTCCATAAGTTGTCCTTTAATTTTGCTTACAGTTTCCTTTGCTGTGCAAAAGCTTGTAAGTTTGATTAGGTCCCATTAAAATTTTTTGCTTTTATTTCTATTGCATTGGAAGTGACCTCAGAAAGCACTGCTGTGATTTATGTCAGAGAATATTTTGCCTACATTCTCTCCTTGGAGTTTTATGGTGTCATGTCTCATTTTTAAATTTTTAACCCATTTCACATCTAGTTTTGTGTATAGTATGAGGGAGTATTCTAATTTCATTGATTTACATGTGGCTGTCCTGCTTTCACAATACCATTTGCTGAAGAGAATGTCTTTTTTCCATTATAGAGTCTTGCCTCCTTTGTCAAAGATTAATTGACCATAGGTGTATGGGTCTATTTCTGGGCTCTCTTTTCTATTCCACTGATCTATATGTCTGTTTTTGTGTCAGTACCATGCTGTTTTGATTACCTCTTGAAGAAGGGAGTTTTTAGTTATATAAAGTCATATATATTGATTTTTTCTTCTGTAGTTCATATTTTTAATGTTGTGCTTAACATTATTTTTGCCAAATCCAAATAAGGCTTTTAAATTTTTTCCTGTTTTCTTGTCTAAGTTTTATTTTATAATTTTAGCTCTCTCATTTAAACTTATCCATTTTGAGTTAATTTTTGGCATCAGGTAAGAGTTTATGTTTTGATTTTTTTTGTTTTGTTTCATTTTTTGCATGTGTTTGTCCTATTGTTCTAGAACCATTTGTTGAAAAGATTCTCCTTGGCAATGCTGTTGAAAATCAATACTATAAATGTGAGACTTATTTCTGAATTTTCAGTTCTGTTCCATTAATCTCTTCTCTGTCTTTTTGTGTAAACCTCTGCCACTGCCTTGAGGTTTCACTGTAGACCTATAAC
This sequence comes from Giraffa tippelskirchi, assembly GCF_054371585.1. Lineage (NCBI taxonomy): Eukaryota > Metazoa > Chordata > Mammalia > Artiodactyla > Giraffidae > Giraffa > Giraffa tippelskirchi. Next base: position 130,058,059 of record NC_137277.1, read on the forward strand.
AAATCTTGAGATCAGTTATTAAGTTCTCCAACTTTTCTCTTTTTAAATGTTGTTATTCTAGGTCATTTGCATTTCCATGTAAATTTTAGATTTTTTTAAAGAATGTCTATTTTTTTTAAAAGAATAAGCTTGATGGGATTTTGATTTGGATTATATTTAATATATAGATCATAGCAACCTTTGTTGTAACAGCCTCAAACTAGAAAAAACACAAATGTCTATCCTATCCAAAGATTAATGAATAAACAAATAGTGATATATCCATATGGTGGAGTACAGCTCAACAAGAAATAGAAATAAACTTTTGAGACATGCATGCAAAAACATGGATAAATCTCAAAATCATTAAGATGAATAAAAGAATCCAGACAAAAAAGACTTTATGCTGCATGATTCCATTTATATAAATTTCTAGAAACTGCAATAATTTATGTAGTGGCAGAAAGCACATCAGTGGTTACATGGGGCTGAATGTTGGGTCTGGGAGTATAAAAGAGGGTTACAAAGGGACATGCGATAATTTTTAAGCGTGATGGGTATATTCATTACTTTTATTGTGGTGATGACTTTAAGCTTAGCAAACTGAACACTTTATATCTGTGCAATTTATTATATTTCACTTACAGTTTAATAAATCTGTTTAAAAATCTATAGCAATTAATTTTTATCTTTTTCCCCATTAACAATTCTATGTATGGATGGTAGGAACCTTTGTATTGTTCCTGACTTTAATGAAATGCTGCTGTTTTGTAAGGGCTTTCTTCTCTTTTTTCCTTTTCTCTTCTTTCCTTCCCTCTTCTCTCCCCTTTTCCGTTTCCTTTTCACTTCCTCTCTCTCTCTCTCCATAGGCTTGTGATTACATCTATCAAGGTAAAGAAGTTCCTAAATCTCTAACAGTTTTATTTTATTATTTATAAAATCATCAGTGACTGTTGAAGTTTACTGTTTCTCTTTTGTTTCATTTAAAAATTATTACAGGTTTTTATTCTTATTTTGTTAAAAGACAATGCTGATACGTATGAATATATAGGACTTTCTAACTATCTTAGCATTTTTGAGATAATCTTTACTTACTCTTGAAACACTTTTGTTCTTAAATTGATAGGTTTGATATGCTAGTTTTCCTTAGGATTTTTTTTTTTTTTTGGCATGAATGTTCACATGTGGGATTGATCAATAGTATTTTCTTGCTCATGTTTTTCCAGTGTTGATGTCACATTTGGGCTCATAAAATATGGGGACATTTTCCTGCTTTTTATATTTTTTCCTGAAACAACTTACACAATATATAGCTTATCTGATCTTTAAAGATTGGTGAGATCTCATCTAAAATCATCTGTTGGTACCTTTCAGGTGTAAGCTGTAAATCTATAAGATATAGATATTTATAGATTCAATTATTTTAATGATTATGAATCATCTAGGTTTTCTAGTCCTTCCTTAGTCAATTTTTAAACAACTTTATTTTTAGAACATTTTTCAGTTCACAGCAAAATTGAGTGGGATTTACAAATTTTCTGTATTTCCTCCTGTCGCTACACATGCATAGCCTCTCTCATTATCAATAACCACCCCTCCCAGTGTGACACATTTGTTACAATTGATGAACCTACACTGACACATCATAATCATCCGAAGTCCTTGGTTTATACCACGAAGCACGTTCTACGGAGAAGACAATGGTGCCCCACTCCAGTACTCTTGCCTGGAAAATCCCATGGACAGAGGAGCCTGGTGGGCTGCAGTCCATGGGGTCACTATGAGTGGACACAACTGAGTGACTTCACTTTTCACTTTCATGCATTGGAGGAGGAAATGGAAACCCACTCCAGTATTCTTGCCTGGAGAATCTCAGGGACAGGGGAGCCTGGTGGGCTGCCGTCTATGGGGTCGCACAGAGTCGGACACGACTGAAGCGACTTAGCGGCAGCAGCAGCAATACGTTCTAAAGGTTAGAACAAATGTAATGACATGTATCCATCACTGTAATATCACACAGAGTATTTTCACTTTCCTAAAAATAATCCATGCTCTGACTGTTCATCCCTCCTTCCACAACGCTTTGCAATTAATGATCTTTTAAGTGTCTCCATAGTTTTGCCTTTTCCGGGATGTCACATATATATGTCAGTCATACAGAATATCTCTACCTCAGATTGGCTTCTTTCACTTAGCAATATGCGTTTAACGTTCCTCTGTATTTTTTCATGGCTTAACAATGTGCTTCTTTTTAGTGCTGAATAGTATTCCATTGTATGGGTGTACCAAAGTAGTTTTTCTTCTTAGTCAATTTTTGTACTTTATGTTTTTCAGACACTTGACCATTTTAAGTTTTAAAATTTATTTTAAAAAGATATGCATAATACATATTTCTTTACATGTATTAACAATATATGTTACACACTATATATTAATATATATGTATATATGGTGGCTCATAGGATAAAGATCTGCCTGCAATACTGGAGACACAGGTTTAACCCCCTGGATCAGGAATATCCCCTGGAGAAGGGAATGGCAACCCCCTCCAGTATTCTTGCCTGGAGAATTCCATGTACAGAGGAGCCTGATTGGGTATAGTGCATGGCGTTGCAAAGAGTTGGACACAACTGAGCAACTAACACTTTCACTTTTTCACTTTCATACATACAGAAAGAGAAAATCTCTATTATATCCATAATTTTGTCTTATTTGTAATTCCTAATGTTATTTATTTGTGTTTTCTACTACTTGCTTGACTGGGCTTGCTAAAATTTGTCTTATTTAAAAGAACTAAATTTTGATTTTGTTGATGTGTTTGATTTATTAGTGTGTTTTCTAATCCATTAGTTTCTGTTCATATCACTACTTATTTCTTCCTTCTATTTAATGTTTTACTGCTTTTCTAATTTCTTGAACTAAACACATCATTTTTCAATAAATACATTTAAGACTATAAAATTCCCACTAAGCCCATCTTTAGCTTCACTTTACAATATTTAGTATCTTTATATTCCTGTGTTAAATCTGGGTTAAGTCCTCAGAACTATCTTGCATTTCACAGTTTGTTCTTTGTGTTCAATCGAAACTTTATTCTTGAAGTTTTGCTTATTAAGTTGACTGCACTTATTATTTCCAAGATTTGTAATCGGTTGTTGTTTTTACCTAAATTTCTGAAAAGTATTTTTCAGGGGAGGAAAATTCTAGATTGGAGCATTTGCTCTCAGCATTTTAAGATATTATTTTATTAGTATTTTATTGTTAGCCTTCAGTTTTATTGTTGATTTTTTGAAAGTAACATGTTCTCTGCCCCCTCTGCATGCTTCAATTTTCTTTGTCTCTGTTTTTTAGTCACTTGACTCTGATGCATTTAAGTACGGTTTTCTTTGTGTTTACATTGCTTAGATCTTCTGAATCTGTAGGTTGGTATCTCATCAGTTTTGCAAAGTTTTCACTACAGTAGTACTTATTTTTGGAGAAGAAAATGGCAACCTACTCCAGTATTCTTGCCTGGAGAATCCCAGGGACAGAGGAGCCTGGTGGGCTGCTGTCTATGGGGTCACACAGAGTCAGACACGACTGATGCAACTTAGCAGCAGCAGCAGCAGCAGTACCTATTTTTATTCTCTCTTTCTCCTCCTATGAACCTTTAGGCAGACTTGTAAGCAGCTGACCACTTCAGTCTAATCAGAGCTTGAGACAGGTTGCGACTGGGTTGAAGTTTTAGTAAGACTCATCTCATTCACCTCTGTTTCCTTTCATTTCTTGGGCATGTTCCTCCTGAGCTTTTGTTCAAGAGACTGGTGGCTTTCTATCTTCTCAGTCTCAAAATAGTTTAGACTCATCTTTCAGAGGTTTGAAGATTCAATTCTTCCCAATTTGACAAATGTCTTGTGGAGGAGGGTAGACATATGGTTGAGGTGGGCCACACTCTTCAAGCAGGATAATTTCTCCTAAATATTATAAGGCTAGCTGATATTTCTTATGTGGCATTTCATATAGCCTTGAATTTTGAAGATTAACTATGAAAAAAACCAATTGTGCATTAATGTCTCCTGAGGTTCCAAATTGTTAAGCCAGCTCCATGTGTGCACGCTTGCAAGTCTCTTCAGTCATGTCCGACTCTTTGCAACCCCATGAACTATAGATCACCAGGCTCCTCTGTCTGTGGATTCTCCAGGCAAGAATACTGGAGTGGGTTGCCATGCTCTCCTCCAGGGGCTCTTCCCTATCCAGGGATCGAACTCACTTCTCTTATGTCTCCTGCATTGGCAAGCAGTTTCTTTATCACTAGTGCCACTTGGGAAGCCCCAGGCATCTCTATTCAACTTTCAAAAGCTTTACTCATTTCTCTTTCCTCTAACAAATCCCTTGTGTTGGTTAGGCCTGACCCTTAGCCAGATCCAACAATCATAAAGTGACTATTCACTTAGAAGGACTGTCTTTTCTTTGAAATTTTAGTTCATTTAGTTCTTTGTTTCTACAACTCTCTAGTCTTTACAAACATGATTTTTTAAAATTTATCTAGATTTTTAAGTTGCTGTAGTAAAAATCAGTGGTCTGCTACCACCTGCTACATTTTCATAATCATACTTTAAAGTCATTTCTAGAGTTCTGTCTTATTTTCATTTCATTTGGTATAAAAAAAAATCTAATTTGATGAAAACACACTTGCAATGTTATAATATTTACTCACTGATTGATTCATCTGATCATTTTTTCATTAGGCTATTTGGGCTTCCCTCATAGCTCAGTTGGTAAAGAATCTGCCCACAATGCAGGAGACCCAGGTTCAATTCCTGGGTCGGGAAGATCCCCTGGAGAAGGAAATGGCAACCCATTCCAGTATTTTTGCGTGGAGAATCCCATGGACAGAGGAGCCTGGCAGGCTACAGTCCATGGTGTCGCAGGAGTTGGACACAACTTAGCAACTAAAGAGAAAGAGAGAGGTCAAATATTTATTATTTCCTATGTGCTAGGCACTATGTTAGGCACTGGAAATAAAGATGAACAAGATATAGTCCCTGTTCTCATGGGGTCACAGCCCATTGGAGAAGACAGACAAGTGAAGAAGGAAGTATCAAGAAGAGTGGCAAGCACTCAGGATGTCCCCTCTCAAGAGGGGGGAGTTAATGGCCACACCCAGGAATGCTGAGGGGCTGAATTCTCTTCTAGGACCCCAGAGGATGCTGCTTCTCTCATGTTTACCCTGAAGGGAGATGAAGAATAGCACCCTTTCTTTCACAATATGAGAAGAAAATGTACAGTTGTGAGGAAAATCTACATCTTGGGGGCGAGCAGTGTTAGAAAGCTCAGAGGTTTATATCTTCTTTTGAAAACTAGTCCTCCCTGCCCCCATCCTCTTACCCTCACTTACCAAATAGCAGGAAAAAGACAGTGGATGAGCAAGTATGAGGCATAAACAGGACCTGTGGTAACTTGAACTTGGCTGTCAGTAACATATATCCAGACATACAATGCCTTGGTTTTGCCTTCTCGAAAACTCAGACTAAGCTGGTCTTACTGATTTGCAGGAGGAAAGGAGTTAGTACTGAAAACAATCCTCTACTATCATAAGGAGTGTGGTTCATTGAGCACATACTGTGTTCCTCCACTAAAAAAAAAAAACTACAGGGAAAAAGAAAACCTAAATATTCTAACATCTTCATTTATGTAACATTGAAATATCTGCCTGGTCACAAATATTCTAAGGTTGAGCACAGTATAGAATAATATTTGTTGTCATTTTTGGAGATATTGCTATGCAGTAGGTACTGTATCAAGTGCTTTATAGGCATAATCTCATTTAATCCTTGTCTGTTACTATTATCCCTATTTTATATGGCCTAGTGGTAAAGAACCTGCCTGCCAGTGAAGGAGACATAAGAGACATGGGTTCAATCCCTGGGTCAGAAAGATCCCCTGGAGGAGGAAACGTCAACCCATTCTAGTATTCTTGTCTGGAGAATGTGTTGGACAGAGGAGCTTGGCAGTCAACAGTCCATAGGGTCACAAAGAGTCAGACACTACTGAAGTGACTGAGCATCATGCACTATTTTATACATTAGGAAATTGAGGTTCAGTGAGTTTTTCTCATTTGCCTGAAGTTACACAATTTATAATTAGTAGAGCCTGATTTCAAACCCCAACTGGCTTTCTTTTCAATAAACTATTTTTCCTTTTAAAACTTCTGGCTATTTCACTGAGTGTGGTCTTGTCAATTCATAACTCTGTTGATTCATTACACTATAAGTTTTTAAAAATAGGTTACCTTAATATTCTCATGTTGATGTGCACCTTATTGGACTATAGACTGCAATGTTTTCAAGGTCAGGGGGTGCACATGGCAGCAAACACAGGGCTGAGCTCCCTCTAGGTAGTCACAATGGGTCAAGTGATATGGAATAAAGTACCTACCATGTCAGACTGGTGGAGAAGGAAATGGCAACCCATTCCAGTATTTTTGGACATGGACAAAGGACATGGACAGAAGAGCCTGGTGGGCTACTGTTCATGGGGTCACAAAGAATCGGACATGACTGAGTGACTAAGCACATATCAGACTGGCTCACTAAGTTTGGGATTGTTCCCCAGGCCTGGAACATCCTTTCTTCTTCTTTTGGGGAAAGCCTGCACCATTATTTATTGAACTTTTAAAACATTAATTATTGATGCCCTGCTGCACCAGGCGTTTGGTCCAGAGGTATGCAGAAATCTAGGGCATGGTTCTCACCTTCAACAAGGTCACAGAGAAGTTGAAGAAACAGATACATAGCAATTTCAATGCAAAGTGTGTGCTGAGGCCTGGCTTGCAGGCACAACCAGTCCCTGCTGGAGCACTGAGGTACATTCATGTCACTGCATCTGGAGGGGTTGGGAACATCTCTCTGAGGCAATAATGACTTGAAGAGATCTACAAGCAGAGCCAAAAGTATGCTCAAGGGTCCAGGTGAGAAGGTGGTGCCTCCTGGGAAGTGAGAAATCTCTAAAGAGCAGATTATACTTGGCAAGGGTAGGGGGATAATACTGAGGGATGAGCCTGAGAAATAGGAAGGCACACATAATGAAAGGCTAAGAAATGTGGATTATTTTGATTAAAAGACAAAGCAAATGAGATCAAGGACTTATCACACCCAAGTGCCCAGCCAACAGGAAACTTAAGCATTGTTACTTCTCTCCCATCCCTGAGGTCGCCCAATTTTTCCTTGCTTGGGAAATCCCCTCCAGTGACAGGCCTCCACCCACATACCAGCCAAATGAACCCTCTCCTTTCTGATGACTGGTGCATCAGCTTGTGGGAAAGGAGCCAAATGGGGCTGCACCCCTATATCTCCCCAGGGTGGAGCTAGTGAGGGCAGGGCAGCCACCAGCTTTGGCCTCCACTGGGCTTGCCCAGCAAATGGTTTTCTCTGGGCCTAATTAAGGATGACTTGATGTCTACATGGCCACACTTAAGTCTTTGTTGGTCTGCTTATTGTTTCCATTGAGCGTGACAAGGCTTAGGAGCTTTATTCTGGGTGTCTCAGCCAAGTGCCAAAGGGAAAGAAATAAAAAGAAGAAATCACTACTTTCGTTCACTAAACATGCCCATTTACTTGTTTTTCTATTTTATTGCATTAGTCATTGCCATAAAGCCAGCGTGGTCTACCCTTTTTTCCCCCTCTTTTTATGATAGTAACATTCCAGAGCCAGGCAAGCACTCCAACCACGAGACAGACCAATAGTACATACCAGAGGTGTTGGTTTCAGTTCCCACAAACAGTCCCTCCAAGTTCAGCCTCAGAGGCTCCTAGGACTAGGAAACCTTCATCACATGGCTCTTTGGATGCCTCTGAGAGATCAATGGGATTGTGGTCTCAGTCAATATCATTTTGGTGCAGGTATTGACCATACTATTTCCTTCTTTATTCCAAAAACTAGAGTTTCCAGATTTAGCAAATAAAAGTATAAGAAAAAAGGGCTTCCCTGGTGACTCAGATTGTAAAGAATCTTCCTGCAATGCAGGAGACCCGGGTTGGATCCTTGGGTAGGGAAGATACCCTGGAGAAGGGAATGGCTACTCACTCCAGTATTCTTACCTGGAGAAACCCATGGACAGAAGAACCTGGCAGGCTACAGTCCTTGGGGTCATCTAGGAAACTTTCGTCACTTGACTCTTGGGAGCACTTCTGAGAGATAAGTGGAATTGTGGTCTCATTCAATAGCATTTTGGAGTATGTATTGACAGTATTATTTCTTTCTTTGTTCCAAACACTAGAGTTGCCAAGTTTAGCAAATAAAATTATAAGACATCCAGCTAAACTTGAATTTCAGATAAGCAACAAATAACTGTTTAGTATCAGTATGCTCCATACCATATTTGGAACAGGCTTACACTAATATGATATTTGATTTGGCAGTGCTACCACTAAGTAAACCCTATGAGCAAGTGCTGAGTGGCATTTCAATGCTAAGCACTGCAAGGTGCTAAGGGGTCAGGGATGATTCAGGCCCAGTTTTTCCCCTGAAGGGAGTCAAAGGCTTGTGAAGGTGGCGCTAAGTAAACAACTAATAAAACTAAACCAAATACTGATAAGACAACCTACAGACATACCCATACAAATACTCATGCACAAACACAAACTGTAGCTAAATCTCACTTATCAGTTTGAATGCACATAAAGTGGGAATCAATAAAAGGACAGCTAAAGAGAGTATTCAGGACCACAAAAATTAAGAATAATATTCTTCAACAATAAGGATTTAATCTGGGAGTTCAAAATGCAAATATCTGCCAGTGGAATACACCACATTATTATGTCAAAAATTGATAATATCAACATGTATTAAAAAAGAACTTCACCAAGCAAATATTTATTCCTGAAATTAAAAAAAAAATCACAGTAAAAAGAGAAATAGATAGACCACGTTCTTAATATGATAAAATAAAGATGTAATACTTATTCGTAACTAAGAGAATATCAACTAAAAAAGTCATAGTAAAACAGAAATAATTAAATAACTCTGTTTGTGTGTTCAAACCAAAAGTCAGTATCATATTTAGAGAAGACTAGTAGAAATGTGTTCTTTAAAACAAGGAATGAAACAAAGACAATATCATCATAATTAATATTTAATGTTTTTCTAGAAGTATTAGCTGTTATAACAGGACAAAAGAAAAAATACGAGACATAAATGCTTAAAAGGAAATGGTGACTTTGTTATTTTTAGACAATATAATTATAGACTCAGAAAATATGTGATACTTTAAAACCCACTTCAGATCTAAAGACACATTTAGACTGAAAGTGAGAGGATGGAAAAATATATTTCATACAAATGGGAAGCAAAAGAAAGCTGGAGTAGCAATCCTTATAACAGGCAAAATAGACCTTAAAATAAAGATTACAAGAGATAAGGAAGGACAATATATAATGACCAAGGGATCAATCCAAGAGGAAGACATAACAATTGTAAATATCTATGCACGCAACACAGGAGCCCCTGAATACATAAGACAAATACTAACAGACATAAAAGGAGAAATTGACAGTAACACAGTAATAGTACGAGACTTTAACACCTCACTCACACCAATGGACAGATCATCAAAACAGAAAATTAATAAGGAAACACAAGTCTTAAATTATACATTACATGACATGGATCTCATTGATATCTTCAGGACATTCGATCCAATTGAAAAGAATATACTGTCTTCTCAAGTGCACATGGAACATTCTCCAGGATAGACCACATCTTGGGCCACAAATCAAACCTCAGTAAATTTAAGAAAATTGAAATCATGTCAAGCATCTTCTCCAACCACAATGCTATGAGACTAGATATCAATTACAAGAAAAAAAAAACCTGTAAGAAACACAAACGCATGGAGATTAAACAACATGTTTCTAAATAACCAACAGGTTACTGAAGAACTCAAAAGGGAAACCAAAAAATTTCTAGAAACAACTGGCAATGAAAACAAGACAACTTGAAACCTATCAGTTCAGTCTCTTGACTGTGTCTGACTCTTTGCAACCCCATGAACCGCAGCCCACCAGGCCTCCCTATTCATCACCAAAGCACAGAGTCCACCCAAACTCATGTCCGTTGAGTTGGTGATGCCATCCAACCATCTCATCCTCTGTCGTCCCCTTCTCCTTCTGCCCTCCATCTTTCCCAGCATCAGGGTCTTTTCAAATGAGTCAGCTCTTCGCATCAGGTGGTCAAAGTATTGGAGTTTCAGCTTCAACATCAGTCCTTCCAATGAACACCGAGAATTGATCTCCTTTAGGGTGGACAGGTTGCATCACCTTACAGTCCAAGGGACTCTCAAGAGTCTTCTCCAACACAACAGTTCAAAAGCATCAATTCTTCGGCGCTCAGCTTTCTTCACTGTCCAACTCTCACATGCATACATGACCAGTGGAAAAACCATAACCTTGACTACATGGTCCTTTGTTGGCAAAGTAATGTCTCTGCTTTTCAATATGCTATCTAGGTTGGTCATAACCTTCCTTCCAAGGAGTAAGCGTCTTTTAATTTCATGGCTGCAGTCACCATTTGCAGTGATTTTGGAGCCAAAAAAAATAAACTCAGCCACTGTTTCCACTATTTCTCCATCTATTTCCCATGAAGTGATGAGACTGGATGCCATGATCTTAGTTTTCTGAATGTTGAGCTTTAAGCCAACTTTTTCATTCTCCTCTTTCACTTTCATCAAAAGGCTCTTTAGTTCTTCTTCACTTTCTGCCATAAGGGTGGTGTCATCTGCATATCTGAGATTATTGATATTTCTCCCGGCAATCTTGATTGCAGCTTGTGTTTCTTCCAGCCCAGGGTTTCTCATGATGTACTCTGCATATAAGTTAAATAAGCAGGGTGACAATATACAGCCTTGATGTACTCCTTTTCCTATTTGGAACCAGTCTGTTGTTCCATGTCCAGTTCGAACTGTTGCTTCCTGACCTGCATACAGGTTTCTCAAGAGGCAGGTCAGGTGGTCTGATATTCCCATCTCTTTCAGAATTTTCCACAGTTTGTTGTGATCCACACAGTCAAAGGCTTTGGCATAGTCAATAAAGTAGAAATAGATGTTTTTCTAGAAACATATGGGATGCAGCAAAAACATCAGGGAAGTTTATAGCAATGCAATCCTACCTCAGGAAACAAGAAAAACATCAAATAGAGAACCTAACTTTACACTTAAAACAACTGGAAAAAGAATAACAACCACCCACCGCACCCCCCCCAAATTAGAAGAGGGAAAGAAATCATAAAGATTCGAGCAAATAAATTAAAAAGAAATGAAAGAAACAATAATAAAGATTAATAAAACTAAAAACTGTTTCTTTGAGAAGATAAAATAGAGAAACCTTTAGCCAGACCCATGAGGAAAAAAAGAGGGAAGAATTAAATCAAGAAAATTAGAAATGAAAAAGGATAGATTATAACAGACAATGCAGAAATACAAAGGATTATAAGAGACTGTTATGAACAAGTATATGGCAATAAAATGGATAACCTGCAAGAAATGGACAGATTCTTAGAAAAGTTCAATCTTCCAAGACTGAACTAGGAAGAATAGAAGTTATGAACAATCCAATTACAAACACTGAAATTGAAGCTGTGATCAAAAATATCCCAAAAAACAAAAGCCCGGGATCAGACAGCTTCATAGGAGAATTCTATCAAACATTTAGACAAGAGCTAAAAAAAGATCTCACGACCCAGATAATCACAATGGTGTGATCACTCACCTAGAGCCAGACATCCTGGAATATGAGGTCAAGTGGGCCTTAGAAAGCATCACTACGAACAAAGCTAGTAGAGTGATGGAATTCCAGTTGAGCTATTTCAAATCCTGAAAGATGATGCTGTGAAAGTGCTTCACTCAATATGCCAGCAAGTCTGGAAAACTCAGCAGTGGCCACAGGACTGGAAAAGGTCAGTTTTCATTCCAATCCCAAAGAAAGGCAATGTCAAAGAATGCTCAAACTACCCAATTGCACTCATCTCACACGCTAGTAAAGTAATGCTCAAAATTCTCCAAGCCAGGCTTCAGCAATACGTGAACCATGAACTTCCAGATGTTCAAGCTGGTTTTAGAAAAGGCAGAGGAACCAGAGATCAAATTGCCAACATCCGCTGGATCATCGAAAAAGCAAGAGAGTTCCCGAAAAACATCTATTTCTGCTTTATTGACTATGCCAAAGCCTTTGATTGTGTGGATCACAACAAACTGTGGAAAATTCTGAAAGAGATGGAAATATCAGGCCACCTGACCTGCCTCTTGAGAAACCTGCATGCAGGTCAGGAAGCAACAGTTAGAACTGGACATGGAACAACAGACTGGTTCCAAATAGGAAAAGGAGTACATCAAGGCTGTATATTGTCACCCTGCTTATTTAACTTATATGCAGAGTACATCATGAGAAACGCTGGGTTGGAAGAAACACAAGCTGGAATCAAGATTACCGGGAGAAATATCAATAACCTCAGATATGCGGATGACACCACCTTTATGGCAGAAAGCGAAGAAGAACTAAAGAGGCTCTAGATGAAAGTGAAAGAGGAGAGTGAAAAAGTTGGCTTAAAGCTCAACCTTCAGAAAACTAAGACCATGGCATCTGGTCCCATCACTTCATGAGAAATAGATGGGGAAACAGTGTCAGACTTTACTTTTGGGGGCTCCAAAATCACTGCTGATGGTGATTGCACCCAGGAAATTAAACGACACTTACTTCTTGGAAGGAAGGTTATGACCAACCTAGATAGCATATTGAAAAGCAGAGACATTCTCTGCCAACAAAGGTCTGTCTAGTCAAGGCTATGGTTTTTCCAGTAGTCATGTATGGATGTGAGAGTTGGACGGTGAAGAAAGCTGAGCACATAAGAATTGATGGTTTTGAACTGTGGTTTTGGGGAATACTCTTGAGAGTCCCTTGGACTGCAAGAAGATCCAACCAGTCCATCTTAAAGGAGATCAGTCCTGGGTGTTCATTGGAAGGACTGATGTTGAAGCTGAAACTCCAATACTTTGGCCACCTCATGCGAAGAGTTGACTCATTGGAAAAGACCCTGATGCTGGGAAGGATTGGGGGCAGGAGGAGAAGGGGACAACAGAGGATGAGATGGCTTCATGGCATCACCGGCTCAATGGACATGGGTTTGGGTAGACTCCAGGAGCTGCTGATGGACAGGGAGGCCTGGCATGCTGCGATTCGTGGGGTTGCAAAGAGTCGGACACAACTGAGTGACTGAACTGAACTGAACTGAATGCCTATCCTAAAACTCTTTCAAAAAATTGCAGAGGATGGAGCACTTCCAAATTCATTCTACCAGGCCACCATCACCCTGACACCAAAACCAGACGAAGACAACACAAAAAAAGAAAACTACATGCCAATATCACTGATGAACATAGATGCAAAAATCCTCAACAAAATTTTAGCAAACAGAATTCAGCAACACATCTAAAAGCTCATACACCATGATCAAGTTGGGTTTATTCCAGGGATGCAAGGATTCTTCAATATATGCAAATCAATCCATGTGATACACCATATTAACAAACTGAAAGATGAAAACCACATAATCATCTCAATAGATGAAGAAAAAGCCTTTGACAAAATTTAGGACCCATTTATGACTAAAACTATTCAAAAAATGGGCATAGAAGGAACCTACCTCAACATAGTAAAGGCCGTGTATGATAAGCATACAGCAAACATTATTGTTAATGGTGAAAAACTGAAAGCATTCCCCCTGAGATCAGGAACAAGACAAGCATATCCACTTTCACCACTATTATTCAACATAGTTGTGGAAGTCCTAGCTATAGCAATCAGAGAAGAAAAGAATAAAAGGAACCCAGATCAGAAAAGAAGAAGTAAGGCTCTCACTATTTGCAGATGACATGATACTGTATATAGAAAACCCTAAGGATAGTATCAGAAAATTACTAGAGCTAATCAGTGAATTTAACAAAGTTGCAGGATACAAAATCAATACACAGAAATCACTTTCATTTCTATATAGTAGCAATGAAAAATCAGAAGAGAAATTTAGGAATCAATCCCATTCCCACTGCAACAAAAATAATACCTAGGAAAAAACTTACCTTAGGAGAAAAAAGAACTATACACAGAAAATTATAAGACACTAGTGAAAGAAATCAAAGATGACATAAACAGATAGAGATATTTCATATTCCTGGTTAGGGAGAATTAACATTGTGAAAGTGACTATACTACCAGATGTAATCTACAGGTTCAATGCAATCCCTATCAAATTACCAATGGCATTTTTCACAGAAGTAGAACAAAATATTTCACACTTCATATGGAAACACAAAAGACCCTGAATAGCCAAAGCAGTCTTGAGAGAGAAGAATGGAGCTGGAGGAATCAATCTTCCTGACTTCAGATTATACTACAGTTACAGTCATCAAGATAGTATGGTACTGGCACAAAAACAGAAATATAGGCCTATGGAACAAAATAGAAAGCCCAGTAATAAACCCACACACCTATGGGTGCCTTATTTTTGACAAAGGAGGCAAGAACATATAATGGGGCAAAGACAGCCTTTTCAATAAATGGTGCTGGGAAAACTGGACAGCAACATGTAAAAGAATGAAATTAGAACACTTCCTAACACCATACAGAAAGATAAACTCAAAATGGATTAAACCTAAATGTAAGACCAGAAACTATAAATCTCTTAGAGGAAAACATAGGCAGAACACTCCATGGCATAAGTCAAAGCAAGAGCCTCTATGACCCACCTCATAGAGTAATGGAAATAAAAACAAAAGTGAACAAGTGGGACCTGATTAAACTTAAAAGCTTTTGCATAGCAAAGAAAACTATAAGCAAGGTGAAAAGACAACCCTCAGAATGGGAGAAAACAACAAGTGAAACAACTGACAAAGGATTAATTTCCAAAATATACAAGCAGCTCAATACCAGGAAAACAAGGAACCCAATCAAAACGTGGGGGAAAGACCTAAACAAACATTCTCCAAAGAAGACATACAGATGGCTAACAAGCACATGAAAAGATGCTCAACATCTCTCATTATTAGAGAAATGCCAATCAAAATCACGATGAGATATCATCTCACACTGGTCAGAATGGCCATCATCAAAAAATCTACAAAGAATAAACACTGGAGAGTGTGGAGAAAAGGGAACACCCTTATACTGTTGGTGGGAATGTAAATTGATACAGCCACTATGGAAGACGGTATGGAGATTCCTTAAAAAACTAGGAATAAAACCACGATATGACCCAGCAATCCCACTCCTAGGCATATACTCTGAGGAAACCAAAACTGAAAAAGACACATGTATGTCATTGTTCATTGCAGCACTATTTGCGATAGCTAGGACATGGAAGCAACCTAGATGTCCATCAACATGAATGGATAAAGAAGTTGTGGTACATATATACAATGAAATATTACTCAGCCATAAAAAGGAACACATTTGAGTCAATTCTGATGAGGTCGATGAACCTAGAACCTATTATACAGAGTGAAGTGAGTCAGAAAGAGAAAGATAAATATCATATTCTAATGCACATATATAGAATCCAGAATAATGGCACTGAAGAATTTATTTACAGGGCAGCAGTAGAGAAACAGAAGTAGAGAATAGACTTGTGGACATGGGGAGAGGGGAGGAGAGGGTGAGATGTATAGAAAGAGTAACATGGAAACTTACGTTGCCATATGTAAAATAGACAGGCAACGGAATTTGCTGTATGACTCAGGAAACTCAAACAGGGGCTCTGTATCAACTTAGAGGGAAGGGATGGGGTGGGAGATGGGAGGGAGGTTCAAATGGAAGGGGATATATATATACCTATGGCTGATTCATATCAAGGTTTGACAGGAAACAACAAAATTCTGTAAAGCAATTATCCTTCAACAAAAAAATAAATTTTAAAAAAATGCATAAGTGAAAAAAAAAGAAAATATGTATACTTTAAAGGTTAGAAAAAAATTCAACGTGGAAGTAACAATCCTATAGGGTGTTAGTTAACAAATGAATGCATGAAAATCAACACATTTTTCTGTGGAGAAGCAGAAATCAGAAACTATAGTAGAATAAAAATCCCACTAATAATGGCAACTAAAGACATAATATCTATAAGTAAACTTAATTTAACATATGCACAGTTTCTGAACAGAAGAGTTTAAAGGTCTCACAAACAGTTATTGTCTGAAAAAAGATACAATTAATTCTTTGATAGAAAGCTATCTTTTTTTTGAAATTAGTCTCTAAACTGCCATCTTAATTTAAAGATATTATGTGACATTTAGCTGGAAAAATAAACATCAAAACTTCTGGAAAAACAGAAAAATGAGAGAAGACTAGGTTTCTTAAATATTAAAATATATTATGCAATCACAGTAAATAATGTACTTTGGAGATCTGAAGAAAATAATTTCAGGAAGAAAAGTCAGTGAAGTAGAATGGAGAGAACAGAAACAGACCCAAATATATGTGGGCTCTATATAGAAGATAAACCAACACTTAAAATCAGGAAAAAGAGAGATTATATTTTTTAATAGTTTTAGGACAATTGCATGGGAAAAGATATCCTGGATTACCTACTTTAGAAAAGATATTACAATTGGACAAAAGACTTAATTATATGAAAACACAAAGTTACATTAAATTTTGGAAGACAGTTCAGTTCAGTTCAGTTGCTCAGTCGTGTCCGACTCTTTGCGACCCCATGAACTGCAGCACGCCAGGCCTCCCTGTCCACCACCAACTCCCGGAGTTCACCCAAACCGATGTTCACTGAGTTGGTGATGCCATCCAACCATCTCATCCTCTGTCGTCCCCTTCTCCTCCTGCCCTCCATCTTTCCCAGCATCAGGGTCTTTTCAAATGAGTCAGCTCTTCACATCAGGTGGCCAAAGTATTGGAGTTTCAGCTTCAACATCAGTCCTTCCAATGAACACCCAGGACTGATCTCCTTTAGGATGACTCTCAACAGTCTTCTCCAACACCACAGTTCAAAAGCATCAATTCTTCTGTGCTCAGCTTTTCTTTATTGTCCAACTCTCACATCCATACATGACCACTGGAAAAACCATAGCCTTGACTAGACAGACCTTTGTTGGCAAAGTAATGTCTCTGCTTTTCAATATGCTATCTAGGTTGGTCATAACTTTCCTTCCAAGGAGTAAGTGTCTTTTAATTTCATGGCTGCAGTCACCATCTGCAGTGATTTCAAGAAGCGCAATAAGCATTTACAGAGCAGATACATTATTTAGAAACCATAAAAGCATAGAATGGCAATGCTGATGCTTTAAAAATTTAAAATATCTGTAAGCAAAATTATATACAGAAAGCGAAAAGACAGAAAAAAACCTAAGGAAAAATATTTGTTGCACATATCACAAAAGTCTCATTTTTTAATTTACAAAGAACTCATAAAAATCAGTGAATAACAATCCAATCAAAAAACTGTGTGAGGCTTGTGAATAAGCCACCAGTAAAGAAGGAATAATTTCTGTTATCATTTATTAAAAGCAACAGTTATTTTGGTGACTTAGATGGCCAATTATTAAAGGATTTGATGATGCATGAGGAAGTTGCTTTATATACACCACTGATGCGCATTTATGTTGGTTTAACCTTTCTAGAAGACAGTTTTGTGGCATCTCCCAGAGCTTGCTCCCTTTGACTGAGATCACTTACAGGAATTTATCTTTTGACTATATGTAAACATTCACCAAAGAAGAGATACAAGGTTATTCACGATGGGATTGTTTGTAATCTAGGGGGAATAGTGGAAGCAAAGTGACCGTCAATAAGGAACTGGTTAAAGCTATCATATTCAAATGATGAACACATAAGCAATCATTGAAAGTACATGAGATTTGAGGTGCATGCTCATGTGGAAAGACCTACAAAAAAAGTGTAATTAGAGTGAAAACATCAAGTGGACATGAATGCTGTATTATAGTTGCTTGTGAAAAAGAATTATATACATGTACTATATAAATATATTATGCAAAATATGTAAAAATATCTATAGAGAGATCTCTGATGTTTGGATACTGATAAATGCATACATTTAGATAAGAACAAACATTGTTAATTGTGTGATGGTTGAGAGCTGAGAGTCAGAAAAAGAGGCAGATGACATTCAATTTCCTGCCTCTCTCACACTTTGAATTTCCTAAGCATACACGTGTAGCAATTTCATTTTTCCCCTATGTCAACTGGTGCTATTTGGGGCTACAAGGATAAAGGTTATTTTCGTTTCTTTCTTTTTTTTTTTTTTAATTATCTCTGCTTTTGAAAGTCAGGCTCGTTTTACTTAAGACAAAATGTGACATGAGCAGTACATGCAATCTCAGAGTGGTTGTCCAGGTTCTGTAATACCACGTGCACCTGAGTTCATGACAGTAGTTCCATTGCCTCTTCTCCGGCTCCTGGCGGTACAGCCCAGGGTCTCAATTTCTTATGCTTCCTTCCTCACTTCTGCTCCACCCTCCATCTCCCTAGCCTTTAACTCAGGTCCCAGCACACATGGAAAATCGCTGCACTGTTTTAACTGGACCCACTCACAGCTTCAATCTGTTGCATCTGCCATGCTCCTGGGTGCCCTATCTTTGGCCCCAGTGCAAGGCTAGACTCTCTTATGCTTGCTTGTGTTGTACTGGCCTGCTCCTGGTCTGAGGAATGGGGCCACATGTCACCTGTCTTCCCAGGAAGTCTGCAAGGAGATTTAGCCTGACTTGGATGGAAGTAAGATTTTATGTAGGTGCTACCTCTTGTTGATCCTGCTTCACTTCTCCAAGTCTCAATACCTTCAACTGTGAAATTGGAATAATAACATTTCCCTTTTAACTCTGCAGCAGGTATTCAATGAAATAATGTATGTCCTCACTCAGTAATCAAGAAAAGTTAGCTTTCCTCTGTTTTTTTTCACTCCCATGGAAAAGCATTTTATTTTAAATATAGCAGTGTGTACATGTCAATCCCAAACTCCCAATCTATCCCTCTCCCCCACCTTGCCCCCCCCCCGCTAACTATAAATTCATTCTCTAAGTCAGTGAATCTGTTTGTATCTTATTAATAAGTTCATTTGCATTCTTTTTAAGATTCTAAACATAAGTGAAATCATATGATGTTTGTCTTTGACTTGCTTCACTTTCCTTTTGTTTTTTATTTCTCTTTACAAATTTAATTCTCCTTCCTAATGATTGGGGGAACAGGAAAAGGAGGCTACTGCTGTATCACTTCCCAAAGATACTTAGAGTTATGACATGACTTAGCCATAAGAGCCTTAAAGCTATACATCCTCCAGGTCCAGTCAGTTTATTCATTAACCATTTCCACCATGACAAGGTACTTGAACTAGGGAGCTTATGGGCTCCTGGAAGCTCTCCTGGGGAGCACCTAGTGTTTGCTAATTCTTATTTCTTCATCATTTGACTTACAAGACTTTATGCCTATGACCTGGAGTTCTCTGGGTGCCGGCATCCAAACAGAAAAGAACCATTAAAGTTCAATCAAATCTCAAGGCTTGTGGGTAAAGTTCCAAGTCTGCATGAGCCAAAAGTCTGGAAACCTAAGGTTCCTATTGGGGTGCACTGCCAGCCCCAAACTTGTGGAGGTGCAGACAGGTTCTGGTCCTTGTTTTGATCCTTTTACCAGAATTGTGTGCCAAGATATTATTGTACTATTGACATTATAGAGAATTTAGCTTTTATTGTTTTTCCTTTAGAATTTTACAATTCTCCTTCAAGATGAGTCAAATGAACCCATAGTTTTAATGCCTGTGTAATTTTAAAAAGTCAGGAAGGAAATGAAGATGATCTGCAGGATGATTATGGAGGCACCCTCTGGAGTCCACACGTCTGGATTCAGATCCTAGGTCTGCTGCTGCGAAGCAGAGGCAGGATTTGAATATTTCCAGCATTAGTGTTCTCATCAGGAAACTGGGACAATATCATTCTCTACTTCAGGCTTAAATTAGACAACACATGCAAAGCACCTCACAAAGGCCAGGCACACAGTAAGCCCGCAAGTGGTGTTGGCCATTACTCTTACAGGTTGGCACCATAGGGAGTGATTTAAGGGTGAATTCCAAAGAAAGATCTGGAGTTCAGATCAGTATTCTGCCATTTGCTGGTTGCATGACATTGTCAAATTGCTTAACCCAATCTACTCACCTAGGAAATAGGAATAGCAAAGGTTTCTACATCATATCGTTGCTGTGAGAATTCAATCAGCTAACAGGTGCAAGGTGCTATTTAAAATGCAGCATATAAAAATAATGTACTTTTAAAGTATTATTAATGACAAAAATGGAGAAAGAAATGGAAACCCACTCCAACATTCTTGCAGGGAGAACCCCATGGACAGAGAAGACTGGCAAGCTACAGTCCATGGGGTTGCAAAGAGTCGGAGATGACTTAGCAACTCAGCAATGACAAAAAACCAACCGAAGGAGTCCAAAGTAGCAAAATTTTAAAAAAGCAAAAAAAAAAAAAAGCCCCCAAAACCTGCACGCAACTACCCTCAATGAAAGCAGGTAGCAGGCAATGAGATGAAGTCAGAATTCAAATTTTTAAATCAGAAAAATAGAACTGATAAATAAATTGAAATGAAATAAACATCCATGCAAATACTTAAAATTAGAGCCTCTGATGAACATAAATGGATAAAAGACATATAAATAAAATCAACAACAATGAGCATGAATTTCCTCCAAACTGAGGCTGGAAATGTCTGCAGCTGGAGGAGGGTCCTGCACAGTCAGGAGTTGATGGAGTTCTTCTTTGGCAGAAGGCCCACTTCAGAGACATGCAGTCTGCCTGGGGCTGTTTCTACCTCTCCCACCCTAGGAATCAGCCACCTGGTGCCAGCTGTGCAGCCTGAAGTGGGAACTGGCTCTGTCATCACCTGTCTCTCTGTGGGTCTCTGAGAAGAGCCCTGATGTTGGCACCAGCTTCCCTGGGAGCTCTGACTCGGACCTCCTCTTATCTTCCCTAACTGATCTTGGAATAGTCATTGTCTCAGCCCGCTTCCCATTTACTAACCCATCCATGGACCATCTGAATCCTTGAGACCTGAAAAATGATGAAAGGAATGTTCCATCTCCTCTTTCAGTCAATCCTCTGACATCAATCTATGACAAAACCCTGGGAAATCGATATTCATCAATAGGTATGAATTTGTACCTGGTACCTGTGTATTATTTTTTTTTAACCTGTGCATTATTGAGCTGGAGTGGTAGTATGTTTTGGTGTATAAGGAAAATTATTGACTTTCTACTGCTTTCCAAGAGCTCAAAAGAGTTGAAGGGAGAAAAGGTCAAAATATTGGGTGCAACCAAGAATAGTTCAAGAGAACAAACAATAGAGTTTGAAAACTCTAAGCATTGGACCCTTGCAGGGAGGGCAGTTGTCTGCACAGGGAAATAAAGAGATGGCCATACCGTATTACAGTCAGGAAAGGAACTGCTTCATGGAACAGAAGATGTGGTAGATGGAGAGAGCTGAGAGCCCGCATGAACAGAAAGGATCATCACAGTCACTAGAGCACACACTTTAACACCTTCACTCATTCTCTTTTCAGCACCACCAGGTGGAAGGTGCCTCTATCATGGCCATTTCATAGATGAGAAGACTGAAGCACAACGAAGTTAAATAACTGGCCCCAGGGTCTCACAGTCACTAAGCAGATGGATGAGACTCACTGCTCTGTGATGCACACAACAATGAGAAACAGGATATGTAAATTATGATATGCCATTCAACGTAATTATTTACAGGCATTCAAGGCAAGGTTTTCAAAGACCGTGTAACAGAGTTGTTTCATTTTATTTTTAGTGAAAAATACAATGACAGAAAGTTGTGTAGAACCTAAGATTTTAACTATTAAAGCTATGTATGAGGACTAGAAGCAAACACACCAAACTGTTAGTAGTGACTTTCTTTAAATTCTCTGTTGAGGAATATTTTTTTCTCCTTTCTTTATTGTCTTTTCCTGAACTTTTTAAAAAAATGTCTATGATCGTAAACAACTTTTATCATGGGAAAACCATGCAAGTGTAAATTTAAGTTGTACAATAGATCTGCACTGATTAAAGTATTTTCCAGAAATAAACAATAACTTCTGGAGTTTATATTTATGATGTCTAGTGCAATATGCATAAGTATCCCTTCCTCTTCCTGACTTTGAGAATTCAGAAGATATTTGAACAAGTTGTGCTTACAGAACATTTTGGTAAATGAATGAATCTCTATAACCTTTAACTGCAGTATTATTTATCACATATGTGCACATCCATGTGGTATAGATTGATACACACACACACACACACACACAGGATCAGAACGTAGTTGGGTTGGGGAAAGGAGGACAGATGACTAGACTGGTGGGTAATAGAATAGGATAGATCCCTAGTGTGTGCTGGCAAAGTCAAAGATGTGTTACAGACTCAGGCAAGACATTCTATCAAAACCCATTCTCTTCTGAAACAGGCTTCGAGTCTGAGAGACAAACGGCACAACAGAAACTATTTGTAGTTTCTTTCTTTTCTCTCTCTCTGTCTCCCTCCCCCCCTCCGCCACCCCTCCCCCCCAACACACACCACCCTCTCCTCCCCCTCCCTCTCGTCTCTTCCTCTCTGACTGATGTATGAGTTGTCCAGCCCCAGGGGCTGCAGCTACAAGAACACCGTCTCTGGGCAGTGTGCCGGCTGGAAAAGAGGCAATCAGGTCTTTGGAAAAACATTTCTGACAATGACAAAAGCCAAAGTGGTCAAAATGGACTGATTTTTGAGAACAAAGATCTATTTTTAGAACTCTGGGGTGGGTCTGTGTTTTCAAAATAGGTATTTAAGGTTGTGTGTAATTTATTTAATGTGCAAGGAAGTTACTAATTTCATAGAAAATAAAGATCCTTAGAACCCAGATTCCTCTGAACTCAACCTCAGCCTTAGCCTCAGGTGATTACTAACTTCTTTGGTGAGAAGATAATTTTATTTTAATTCTCATGCAATAGATGAATAACTTCCATACAAATGCCAGCTATCAATTTTTATGAGTAAATTATTGTACTCACTGTTAGGGTGTGGTATAGGAGAGGATGACATACTTTAGGAGCTATAAAGCTTCTTGGATATAATTTTCTTTCTAGGCCATTATAAACATAACAGCCTTATTTTTTTTTTTAACAGTTTAAGTGAACAGCATGTTGAAAGAGTAAAAATAAAAGACTTTAATAACCATGCAGATACCACTTTGATAAACGAGGATCAGATATTTACTTTTTTCATCCCATTTTAGAAAGAAAAATGACATTTCCCCCTCATACTTCAAAATGAGAATGAATTAATTTGACTTTAAAATTTTCTTGACACTCCTTGAGGTAACTGGAGCCACATGTGGTGAAATTGGATTTGGCAAGCAACCCTCTTCATCCAGGTTTTTTTTTTTTTTTTCCTTGCTTTTTTGCTTTCTCTCTGATGCAACTAGTTTTCGAGGACCCCCAACTCACTGGAACAACACATCTTCAAGAGATAAGATACCCATGCCTGACATTCAAGACGTGATTGGATTGGAGAAATAAACACTGGCTCTTTATAGGCTCTTGGCTTTGGGGTTCTATGAAAGCAGTAACTATTCATAATTCAAAAGGACAGTAGAAGTCATATGCTCTCTGTCTTTTTTATATCTGATGAGGAAATTAAAGTTAAGGGGCTCAAATAACATGCCAGGGTCACCCATTGTTAGTGACCCAGGGCTCTGGACAGGAGCCCCAGCCAGTTATTCCTCCAGTGACCCCAAAGGATGCCAGAGCCCTTTTCTAGATGAACAGAGTGATGGTACCTGCCCCAGAGGTTGTGCAAGAATGAAGTGAGCCCATCCATGCAAAGTATTTCAAACAGTGCCTTCTTGTTTACTCTTCTTGTTGTTACGTGCTTAATCAGAAGAATGTATGATGAAGTAAATGTATTTAGCACTGACCAGCAATGCAAAGATCCAGATACCAGAATCATCTCTCATCATGTATAATAATTCCTGTAAGAGGAATTCAAGTCATTCAGGCTTTCTTCAGACCGTCACTGTTGGCAGTTTGAAAGTGAGGCTTTGGAGTTAGAACTGTTTGCTTCAAAGATACTTTAGTTTTATTCTGAATCTCTTTGTAAAGAAAAAGAAACTGGGCTAATACAGGGAGGATTGGTGTCATGGTCACACATATCATAAGAAAGCACTTATTTCCTGGGTTAGGACTTAGTTTAATTTAGAGAAAATCTTTCCTTATTTATTTTTTCTTGGAGAAACTGGATATTGTTTATACTTACCCAACAACCCTCAGTATCCTGAGTGAAGTAGAGCCTCTGTGCATTGTGTCTTTATTAAAAAGGATACAAGGATACACCTTTATTTCCTATGTATGTTGTTTGAAAAGTGAACTGAAAGTGTTAGTTGATCAGTCATGTATGACTTTGCAACACTATGGACTGTATGTAGCCCACCAGGCTCCTCTGTCCATGAAATCCTCCAGGCAAGAATATTGGAGTGAGTTGCCATTTCCTCCTCCAGGGGATCTTCCCTACCTAGGGATCGAACCTGGGTCTCCTGC
Source organism: Giraffa tippelskirchi (assembly GCF_054371585.1). Taxonomy (NCBI): domain Eukaryota; kingdom Metazoa; phylum Chordata; class Mammalia; order Artiodactyla; family Giraffidae; genus Giraffa; species Giraffa tippelskirchi. Next base: position 130,082,652 of record NC_137277.1, read on the forward strand.
ATTGCAGGCAGATTCTATACTGTTTGAGCCACCAGGGAAGCCCCATGCATATTGTATGGTTTTATACAATTTGTTTTTTCTGAAAGAAGAAAACTGCTTTATGAAAATGGGAATTGTGTCTGTGTTGTCTTTTTCAAGACATCTTTTCTGAAAGATACACATTATGCTAGCACCTGGGCTTGCTAAATTTCTGGGGAGTTGTCAACTCTCCTGTGTTCCCACTCTGATCCCCAAAGTCCTGTAATTAGCTCCACCCCTTCCACCCTGTACAGGTTATGCCACAAAGATACCTGTGCCCAGCTCCAGGCAAGCACAACTGTTCAGAAAGGGACAGGCAGCTTCAGGAACATGAACTTGACATCTGTGGGGAGCTTACGCCTGTGTTTACGGTTGGCCTCTGTGGGCAGGTGGCACAATCCTTCCTTAAATGCAGGATTCTGCTGCTTTAAGACTTCTGCTGGGTCATTAGAGCTGATCTTTAGAAAGTAAATGGACCACCATGGCTGGCCTGCCAGACTACTTGCTAATAAATGCTGTCTTTGTTGAGGGTTTACTTTGTGCTTGCTGTTGCTGCTGCTGCTAAGTCACTTCAGTTGTGTCCGACTCTGTGCGACCCCATAGACAGCAGCCCACCAGGCTCCGCCGTCCCTGGGATTCTCCAAGCAAGAATACTGGAGTGGGTTGCCATTTCCTTCTCCAATGCATGAAAGTGAAAAGTGAAAGTGAAGTCGTTCAGTCGTGTCCGACTCTTAGCGACCCCATAGTCTGCAACCTACCAGGCTCCTCCCTCCATGGGATTTTCCAGGCAAGAGTACTGGAGTGGTGTACCATTGCCTTCTCCAACTTTGTGCTTGAGACAGTGTTAAGTGCTTCTACACAGTATCCCTTTCAATTCCCCCAGCAATCCTTCAAGAGAGGCCACCATCACCCTCATTTCCCAGACAGAGCTCAGCAGGGTGCAGTGCTCAGCCAAGTTCACACAGCCAGCAAGAAGCAGAGCTGGCCCTCAGCCTGAGCCCCCCATCCTAGCATCACTCAGGACAACAGGGTTGACCCCTAATTTCTCCTTTTTTCCTCCTATGTAAGAGAGAGAAAAATTACATGCGGCCTTTGGCCCTAGAAAATGGGCTGTCGTAGTGCCTGGAATCTGTGCATGTAAGCATCTTCCTCTATGGCAACGTCTGGCTCATCTGTGAGGCGAGGGACTGCAGTTGGTCTTTTTTTCTTGGATCTAGATATCAATCTGTCTGACATGTTCCTTGTATTTGTGACAGCCTTAAAATGTGAGCAGACAGTTTTTAGGTCTAAGACATTGTTTTCCTGCTTGTGCTTTCCCAAAGTTTGCTTTAAATTGGGAACTAAATAGGACAAAGCCATTTTTACCTCAAATCCACTTGATTCTCTTTTGGCAAAATGAAAATGGGCTAATTCTCTTCCTTCAGGTTTCACTTGTTTTTAATATTAGACTCCAAATCTGGAGATGAGGAAGGACATTTGAAAGACAACTGGTTAGGAAGAAGTAACCCCTCCTCTGATCATCCATGTGCATGAAAGTCCTGGCTGGTCCTTTTCAACAGGCCATGATCGCTGATATCTTGGTTGGGTTTACCAGCCAGTGTCCTGAAACCTTCCATGACTTCTGTCCATGAATGCACTGGACGCTGCTTCTTTTTGGGGCACCTTTCTCTCTCTAAGAGTTAGTTTGGGGCCATAACTCGGATTTTTTTTTTTCTCAAATAAATCTTTGTGTCTTTTGACTTTGTACTTGTTTATCATAACCAGTTCCTTTCCTCAACTGAGTTTCCTCCCAAACAAGTTCCCTTGTGACTGGAATTTCCAGTTAATTTTACTTCAAGTTTTTAAAGGCCTCCACTCTTCCTACTTTACCCCACAAAAGTAATGCTGTATAGCAGTGACAGGCATTGAGAGTTTTGTTGGGGATTCATTTTAGCCTTAAATTTGACTATCCAAAGGGTTGCGTCAAGAGGCACAATTTGGCCCTTTGAAAACCAAATCAGCGTAATAAGTCATGATTTTTTTTTTTCAGTCTGGGGCTCTATCCTCACATGCTCAGTTACTCAGTTGTGTCTGACTCTTTGCAACCCCATGGACCATAGCCCGCCAGGCTCCTCTGTCCATGAGATTTTTCAGGCAAGAATACTGGAGAAGGTTGCCATTTCCTACTCCATGGGATCTTTCCAACCCAGAGATTGAACCTGCGTCTCCTGTGTTGGCAGGCAGATTCTTTACCACTGAGCCACCAGGGAAGTCCCTCTATCCTCATGACCTACACCTAAATCCCATGTTCCATCTATTTTCTAAACCTATATCCCAAGGGCAGCAAATACTCAAACTTCCCCTTCATTTTCCAAATGTGCTTAGGTTATTAAATTTGACTTAATGAAGAGAATAGTTGGTGGGAATGAGCCAGGCTCTGAAACACCAAGCGAAGTGTTGAGGGTTCTGAAGAAAAAAACAAGGTGGCAGAGAATGAAATATATGCAACTAAGCACTTTTCACATTTCACATTAAACAGTTTGATACCATTTTTTAAAAGAAGGGGAGAAATATTTTAGATATTCTAAGCATAATGCTTAAACCACAAATTCTATAAAAAATGAACAGCCTAACCTATTAGCAGCTGTACGCGTCATAAACACCTTAGGCGAGACAATCAGATACTAATGCCAAGAACACCTCGGAGCCATCAGTCTGCACAGCGCCCGACTCCTGCAATTTCAAAAGATAAATGCCTCTGCTGTTTTAAGATGATGAAACTACGGCTGAGACGAATCTCTGTATTTTTCACCAGTGATTTAATAAAGGCCAGCTCAGAATAAATATGGAACGGCTACTCTAAAAGCTTTTTTAGCTTTGTGCTGAAATGCGTTGGAACTTTCTTCTACAAATTGATTGTATCCAAAATTCTGATTTGTCCATGCATGGAAGAAAGATGTAGACTAAGTTGTGGACTTTAAACACTCCATGTAACGTGCTGTGGCTCAATGGGAAATTTAGGGAAAGATGTTTTTTTGGGCAAAGTGAGGGGCTGGGGATCAGAAAGGTGACTTGACTTTTCTTGACCTGAAATGGCTACCAAAACGGACAGAGGAGAAAAGGAATCGGCACCTGGAGATTTTGCTGTCCCTAATCTTAAGCTTCTCATAAAAAGTGCTTATGTCCATGTGATGTCATACTTGCCTTCTGGATTATTTTTGTGGCTTAAGATATGTTAAGCACACACTCAATTGATAAGCAGGAGGCAGTTAGATGGATATATAGGTAGACAGTCAGAAGAATGGAGAGCTAGATAAACATACTTCAGTCTATTACAGGCAATTATTTCCCAAAGTGTTTAAAATCCTAGGGGAGAAGGCTGACTATAATTTTAGAGTATCTATTTAAATCTTATATTCATGAGTAAGAAAAGTTTTTTCTTCCCATTTTAGATGAGCAACAGAGGAGAGCAAGTGAGCAAGAGGGAAGGTGAGGAAGAACTGATTTATTAATATTTCTTTGAGGCCCATGTTCAGCAGCTGGCTCTTTTAGTATGTCCAGTAAACCCTCACAGAGTTACCAATAGGCAGAGGGCGTGCATGCACGTTCATATGTGTGTGTGTGTGTGTGTGTGTCTGTATGTGTGTGCGGTTGTCATTGGTCTACCAGCCCACTTTTCAGGTTGATGTGAGCCTGTCAGGGAAAAGCTGAGATCCTTCACAGCTTTTGGCAGGGGGCCCAGCACAGTTGACTCCTCCGAGCTTGAGGAAGCCCCCACTTCCACTGCTGCAGCCGGGCCACACGTCTGTCTGTCCGGTCTGCCCCCTGCACAGGCCCTGCTGACTTTAATTACACCCTCTCCGCGGAATTCACAGGTGGCTTCCCTGGGAGGAGGCGGCACCTCTCTTCAGACCCCCAGCTGCTCATTTCCTCAGTGGATTAGCAGGGCCACGATGAAACAGAAGCTTGTGCCTTCTCCTTTCTTTACACAACCTGGTGTTAGAGGTTGACCTTTCACCCCTGGAGATTCGGAGGATTAAGGCCTCTTTCAAGTCCCGCTCTGGTTACTAATCCACCACTTTCACTTGCTGTTATGTAAGCACTTCCTGACTTACCCTTTAAATCCTGTAAACATAATAAAACAGAGTTTAACCTTTACCTTTGGATTTCCCCACTATCTTCTGCACGGTCGAATCAACTGTGGAAGGATCCAGGAACAGAAAGCTAATAAGTGATAGCCTGATTTCTTTTTTGCCCTGGGACATGTAACAAAACATTACAATATTTAATATATTCAGGTCAAATAGTTGTGGGGGAGCACCAAAAGCATCAGACTGGGCAAATAATGTTTCCCTTTTAAGTGCGTATATTTTCCCACAAAAGAATGAGCCAGATGGTTTGGGGGTGTTTCTTCCCCTCCCACTTTTCAAGGAATTAGAACCAATGAGGTCTGTGTGATAGCAGAAAAATAGGCTTTTGAGGTGGTTTGCAGTAATACAGACTTTCAATCCCTCTGTCTCTAGTCCTGCCTCTGCCTGATGCTGTCCCCAGAAACCCTACTCTTGAAGATTTGGCTTTTATTAAAATAGGAATATCATTAGCTAGCCTTGATTTCTCGATCTAAAGAGCAAATCCAAAAGTGTTTCAAACATAAAATTTATCTATTCATCCTTCCCTTTTCTCTGTTCACCCTTCAACTGGTTAGACTTCTTTCCTGAAAATTCTTTCTCAGAGTCTGAGTCACAGGGTTGATGTAAATGGTGTCTAAGGGCCCTTCCATTTGGTAGAAGTTTGTCACCACGTTTCCAGTCAGCAAGGACCAAGCCTTCCACAGACTGCTGCTCTCATCACCACCAGAATTACTGAGCTGGCCACCTTTATTACATTTCTTATGGGTCAAAGAAAGGACTTTGGATTAAATTAATTTATGTTTTGTTTTTGTTGGCTTTGCACCTAAGGGAATTTCTAGGCAGCAGAAATCTAGGCAGCAGCTGGTGGTGAAGGGGAGCCGGTAAGTTGTATATCCACTAGACCGCAGGCCAGGACACAGGACATCTTGAGACCAGCCAGCCTGTGTCCCTGTGGGTATCATCAACCATCTTTGGCCCTCAGGCTCTTAATCTACAGGTGGCCATAATGTCATTGACTCCTTGCTCTGGATTGCTGAAGGAAAGACTGAGTGTAGTGCTTTTGTATTAACACATGATTGAGTGTTTCAGATAAACGTTTGAATGGTAAGATGCCCAGTCATTTATAATCATTATAAAAAAATGATTATAAAGGAATATCTTTATCATTAAAGACTAGCCGACTCATTAGAAAAGACCCTGATGCTGGGAAAGATTGAGGGCAAGCGGAGAAGGGGGTGACAGAGGATGAGATGGTTGGATATCCTCACTGATTCAATGGATGTGAGTTTGAGCAAACTCCAGGAGATAGTGAAGGACAAAAAAGCCTGGTGTGCTGCAGTCCATGGGGTCACATAGAGTTAGACACGACTTCACAACTGAAAAACAACAACCTAATTAAACAATGAGGATGACTGTCCTTTCAGATGTCTAATGTGCTCTATAAATTTATTTCATCTTCACTCCATGTGATCTGTGGATAAAATCAAAGATCTGACTTCATCTGTAATATCCCCAATTTCAGCTTTAATTTTTCTAACAGGAAAGTTTTATAGCAGAGTCACTCCTATTTGAGATAATGAGGAGCCATAAAAATAAAGTATGATTTATTTCAGTGGATGGATATTTTGGAACATTCCCTGGAGAAAATGATATGCCCTGGGTGAGGGTGGGTGGCGGGAATCAAAGGTTTGTGGGCCTAAGCAGGTGAAACATCGCTGGCTTCTGTGGGGGTGGGGGGCACATGGGGGGAATTTCCCTGGGATTTCTTTAGCTTCTCTGCACGTTTCTGCCCCTAGAAATTACTTGAAGGCAATTACTCTGCAGTCTATCTCTGCTAGGGAGAGTCCCTCCTAGAGTCCTCAAGGATGGAGGTTGAGAGAGTTGAAGGGTAAGGAACTGCAGCAGCCTGATGCTCCTCCACACTCCTGACTGCACACCTCCCCTGCTGGGGAATTAATGGGCATCTGAGCACCTAAGAAATGCTGCTGGATGAGGAACCTGTGTAATTTGCGTCCTGCAGTAAATGCTTTTCTGGTGAGTCTCTGCAGAGTTGTAATGTCCTGTTTGTGATGAACACGTCCTTTCTTGTAGGCAGATGTGTCACTGCTCTGCTCTCATGAGATGCCCTCGTGCATGGGGACAGATGCTCCCACTAGGATGTGCCCATGGATGCACCCCACATGCCACAGGTCATAGCCGAGGGAGGAAGGGCCCTGCCAGGCCCAGCAGAACCTTCCTTGGTATTCACTACATGTTCCTGCAGTGATGAGAAGCCAGAGAGAATATGACAGGGGAACAAGAACAGAGACACTCCAAAGCAGGTTAAAAACAGTATCCAACCCAGCTCAAGGACCCTGGGCTTCACAGCTATAAACTCCCCCAAGTGTTCACACGCCTGTGCTCGCTCTCTCACACACTCAGCCCCATTTATTTCCCCTCTCCTTACAAAGTTCACCAAGTCCAGTCCTTCCTGGGTCCAGAAAGGGAAGAATTCAGGGAATTCTCTTCATCTGTGAAATGGGATGATTTATACCTACCCTGCTGAGTCCCGAGAGTTTTTCTGAAGGTCGCATGTGATGATGGATATGATCACATTTTAAGATGGCCATTCAAACAGAAAACTTGTAGAGAATATAAGTTCTGTGAAGACTGGTACTTTTTTTTATTCACCACAGTATTTTCAGTCTCTAAAACAGTACCCGGCACTGAAATGAATGTGTAAGTGTTAGTCGTTCAACCCTGTCTGACTCTTTGTGACTCCTTGGAACGCATGTAGCCCTCCAGGCTTCTCTGTCCATGGGATTCTCCAGGCAAGAATATTGGAGCGGATAGCCATTCCCTTCCCCAGGGGATTTTCCCAATCTAGGGATCTAACATGGGTCTCCTGCATTGCAGGCAGATTTTTTACCATCTGAGCCATCAGGGAAACAGTACCTGGTACTGAGTAGGTCTTCAATTAATATTTGATAGATCAATGACTTAATCATTGCACAATACCAATAAAAATTGATACAATTTATCACAAACCATGGAATCCTATTACTATTTAAGTATTCTTGCAATGGAGCACTGTATAAATGAGTGTACCAGGTAACAAAGGCCTTTTGATTTTTTCAAACCAACATTACTTTAAAGAGTGTTAGGCAGCATCTCAATATTTAACAACATATAAGAAGGGTTCTTGTAGTTGTAATAACAGCAGTCATAGCAATTATGGTGAAATATTCTTAATTCAAAGTCACTTTCCTTGCAACCAGTGATCTGAAATGCAGTTGAGGATCCAAAAGGAAAATACAGAGTGAAGTAAGCCAGAAAGAAAAACACCAATACAGTATACTAACACATATATATGGAATTTAGTAAATCGGTAGAGATAACCCTGTATGCAAGACAGCAAAAGAGACACAGATGTGTAGAACAGTATTTTGGACTCTATGGGAAAGGGTGAGGGCAGGATGATATGGGAGAATGGCACTGAAGCATGTAATTTATCATATGTGAAATGAATCACCAGTCCAGGTTCGATGCATGATACAGGGTGCTCGGGGCTGGTGCACCGGGATGACCCAGAGGGATGGGATGGGGAGGGAGGTGGGAGGGGGGTTCTGGAAGGGGAACACATGTACATCCATGGCGGATTCATGTCGATGTATGGCAAAACCAATACAATATTATAAAGTAAAAAAAAATAGATAAATAAAAAAATAACAAAAACAAAAGGAAACAAAAGTATTGAATGGCTAATATAGCTGTCCTAGTGCTCATATGTTAGTGCTCAGTTGTCCTCACTTGGAATCTATTTGCTCTTACTTTGCACCTAATCATAACACATGTGGTGATTTATCTCCCCAAACTAGAAGTGAGAGTTCCTGGTGAGAGAGAGGGCAGAAAAGTCACTTAAAATAAAGAGTCATACACACTGAAAATATCTAACTTAGGGCTTCCCTGGTGGCTCAGATGGTAAAAAGTCCACCTGCAAAGCGGGAGACCTGGGTTTGATACCTGGGTTGGGAAGATTCCCTGGAGGAGGGCATGGCAACCCACTCCAGTATTCTCACCTGGAGAATCCCCATGGACAGAGGAGCCTGGTGGGTTACAGTCCATGGGGTTGCAAAGAGTCTGACATGACTGAGCGACTAAGCATAGCAGTGTCAACTGATGCAGAGATAACTTTCTCACAAATTCTAATAGTCCTTAAGTATTCACTTTTGAATCTTTAAACAACTTGGAATCCTCAACAATAGCTCAGAATTACCAAGAAAAGCTTAAAGAATGCTCTGAATCTACTTTTAAAAGAAAAAGATTCAGATTTCTAACCACATATACCTTCAATGGCATCTAGAGGGGCGCCTAGTCCTGTAGGGTCACAAAGAACACAGACCAAAGACAGGTCCAAATCCAAGCCCTTCATTACCAGCCGTGAGCCATTGGACACGTGGTCTCAGTTTCTCCACCTATTAAATAAAGGGTTTGATCATGAGGATTAAATCATAAAATATGTAAATAAGATGCTTGGCATATAGTGGAAATTTACTAGTGATGGCTCTTTAATATTTTTACCTGAAAAGTTAAATGATTTTGAGTGCTCCTGTCTCACCATCACCACAACAGTCTGTTAATCAGAATGACAGCAATAATTAATCATCATATCAGTTATCATCCAAAAGATGACCACAAAAGAATCTTAACAAAAAAAAAGCAACCCTAAGTATTAAGAGGACATTTTTTTCCTAGAAATTTTACAAGTCAAATATTCCTAGTAGCAGATGCATTTGTTAAATTTCATGCCATAAATAACCATATCCATTTAGAATTATAGTTACGTGGCTTTCTTATAGCTCTCACACTTATCAATCAGTAAGAGTTGCTAAAGCCAAATAGTTATCAAATAAAATGCATGCGAAGAAGAGAATCCAGGTATTTTATGGCATGTCTCCTTTCAAACTGAAGTGTGAAAAGAATCAATTCAGCCAGGTCCCTAACTGTCCCAAGAGTCTAGGTAAAGCAATTATGGAAATAACAAAAATGGATGCAAAGAGAAAAAATGTAAAAAAGAGTCTTCCTACCAAGGTAATTCTGGAAAGGCAATTTAGCACCTTGTAAACCTTCTGTTTCCGTAACTCCCCAACAAACAATGGCTTTTGACTCACAGAAAAATTGCATGAGTTACAGTTGAAACATTCAGTGTGAAGGTGACTTTTCTAGAAGGAAATGTGATGGAGTTAGGGTTTTGAAGTTCCTAGATAATTCCCTTAATGTAAAACCCGTTTAATATTTTATAGGTAAGAAATGGCTCTCTTTCAGCCTTCACTTTGCCTTCTGTCAAGGGAATTAGGTTTGTGTTTGTTGAGTTCTTTTTAATGAGGATCTCCTCATTCAGAGTGTAAAACTGAGAAACAGAAATCACTCTAATTAGTGCTGAGGTCCATCCACTTTCTGCCCTTTCCTGCACCTGAGGGACCTGTGGAAACTCAGAAGGACTTTCAGAACTCAGTGGAGACCATCTGAAAGTTACTTCCTCTCCTCACAAAGATCTAATTGTCTACAGTTATTTATCTCTTATACTCAAGAATAATCTTCCCTATCCACAAATTTCCCATGGATAAGGACATGTTTAAAGGGTCAGGACCGCTAGAGAATATTTTAAAGTTTATAATAAGAGGAAGCCAGCTCTAAAATGATAAATATGGCAGTATGAATGACATTTCTGATGATAGCACATCATAACCAAATAGCTCTTGAGAAACCCAGAGCAGTGAGGGCTGGCTACAGTCAGGGTTGCAGTCAATGCTCACCTGTAATGTGTGCCCATCAGTCTCATAAAATGCCCAGGGAAAAGAGACTCCTACTCTGTTCTTCAGGATATGAGCTCCAATTCATTACCTGGAGGGGTACTCAGTGAATAACAGAAGAGTCAGGGTAGGGAGAACCTCAGAAGTCAACCAGTCCATCCCCCTGTGTCCAGGCAGTTCTGTACCATTGTCTCATGATTTCCAGGGATGAGCTTCTGTGACACTTCTCAGTCACTCTCTCTTGTCACCTCTGGGATGGAGAAGTCCTTTCTTGATAGCTAACATGAACCTATCATGCAGAAATCAGTATCCATTTTTTGTCTCTCTAGAGCAATGAAGAATTGCTAATGACTGTTCTCAACACCTTTGCGCTTTCTCAAGTCCCATATCTTCAGTTTATTTTTGCCTTGGTGTGGAAATTGCAAGTGACTTCAGCTACAGACGTTGTGAATTAATTTCCTATGCTTGCCCCTGGGGTCCTGGGAGGAAATGGGTGCACCTGCCCCAAATCAAATGAATAATTCATATCGCATCTGGGTCTAAAAGGTGATAGGCAGCATAGAAATGCAGAAACAGCTGGAAACAAGATTAAGGATGTCCCCTCTGCAAAACACTAAGGTAAGGAAGGCAAACTTATTTAGGTGATTATGCTGGTGCTCATTCTTCTGAGCCTCATCTGCTCAGGGTTCTGTCATGCATATTTCCCTGAAAGCAATGGCTGGGAGCTCAGATAACCAGCAAGTCAAAGGAAGACAATGCTCAAGCAATGCCACCTTCTCCATCCAACTCCAGCTGAGAGATTATGCTTCTGGGTACACAGACATCCGTAGAACAAATGTGTCTCCCTCCAGTGGGGAAGCTGGTATTGTAAAAAGCAGGGGGTTTTGTGCAGCCAATCTGAGAGAGGTGTCCAATCAGCCTTTTGACAGTTGGTCACTGTGGGAGATTGTTTTTGTAAGATGGTCAATATATACTCTGTTTCAAGTGCTCTTCTTTAATGTGACACTGACATTAATCATTGAGAAGTAGTAGTCTATGTTTTCTTCCCATGAACCTGGATGAACATTTATAGTTGTTGTAATGAATAGAATGTGGTAGATGTAGTTTTACCTGGCCTCTGAGATAAGGACATAAAGGGCATAGCTTCTAGATGGCTCATATGGTAAAGAATCTGCCTGAAATGCAGGAGACCTGGGTTCAACCCCTGGGTTGGGAAGGTCCCCGGGAGAAGGGAATGGCAAACCACTCCAATATTCTTGCCTGGAGAATCCCGTGGACAGACCATGGGGTTGCAAAGGGTCAGACGTGACTGAGGGACTAACACTTTCACTTTTCTCTGGACATTTGTTCTTGGAATCTAGGTTCCATGTTGTAAAGAAGCCCAGGCCACATAGAGAGGCCACACATAAGTGTCCCAAACAACAGCCCCAATAAATGACCAAAATCAACTTCCAGAGATTTGAGTGAGCTGGTCCATAAATGAATCCAGTCCTCAGCTTTCAAGTCTTCCATGTGAGGCCGCAGACATTATAGAGCAGAAAAAAAAAAAAAATTCTACTGTTCCCAGTATGATTTCTGGCCCATAGAGACTGTAGAGACAATAAGTTCAAGTTTTAAGGCACCAACTTGTTTTAAAGCATTAGTTGTTTTAAGCAGCTATGCAATAGATAGCTAAGTAAGCCACTTGGGCATCTTATTCGCCTTTTTCTTTTGCCGCTGTTTCCTTATTCTCTACAGGGTCTGCTCTCAAGGGTTTTCAGGTGAAGGAAGGCAGATATTAGATCTAAAGGACTTCTGCCTTATATGTGGTGTATAAAAGGGAGTGAATGTAATATTATGGGGGTTGAGACAATTTGGGACATATTCTGTAGGTTAATGCCTTTGGGCATTTTTGTAATCACCTTACAGGCTGCACTGCATAAACATGGTTATTCTTTGCCTCCGTTTTTTTCCCACACTGACATTATTAGCATTTTCATTATTGAAATGATTTGAAAGCAACCAGTGCACTAACCTCAGAGTATCTGCTCTTCATGATGGTTTTGTCATCAACTGGGGAATTCTTCTGAATGCGAATTCAGAGGGACCATATGTTTCTCTGTGTTCTAAAGCAATGACATGGGCAATAGCAGTAATGCTGTCAGAAGATCTAGGCCAAGGGGTGGGACTCCTCCCATTTTGCTCCCTCTGTATTTAGAGCAGAGGAAAGCAAAGTGTTTGGAAAATAGACCTACCAAAATTTGCTTCCTCTGGCTCTAACCCCATCCTATGGCTCAAGGCCATGGTCAAATGTGTGTCTTCTCAGGATTCTTTTCCAGGTGATGCTTGTCCCTTTTCTCTCTCCTTTTCCTGAACCATTCCTGCCAATGCACATCATTCAGGGACCAAAACTTAAAAAGGGTATGGTGCCCCACAGAAGTAATAAAGAAAAAAATTATAGTAGCTCTTAAAATAAGAGGAAAAAAAACACCTGATTTTCCCCACAATACCCTTCCAAACTTTTAAAAAATAAAATTCTACTTTTAATGGTATTTTACTCATTTCTTTGGTGTCCCGGCTTTGCTGATCTCTGAGCTTATGTTGTCTGCTGGGCAATTCAGTGCTGGTGCTGATGCTCAGGCAAAGGGGAAAGAAGGTAAGAAAGATGAAAAAGAGACAAGGATGGGTTCAGATGATGGGAGCAGATGTCTGCTGTGCACAGACTCTTTGCCTTTTAGTCCTGTGAAAACAGCGTAGGGGAGGATGAATAAGGAAAATGAAGTGTTAACCGCTCTCCCAGGGAATAGCAAGAAAGTCGAGGAGGGAAGGGAAAGCACAGCTGAACTCTCCTCTCCAACGGCTCTGCAGTCACAAACCCACAGCTACTGTTTGAGGAAACATGCTAGGTAAAACATGGTGAGTGAGAGTCATACAAGGTATAATATTAAGGTCTCAATTAGGAATGACCAATGATGATGCTATTGAATGAAGCATTGTTCTGAAAAATAGAGGTGCCTGTGTTGCTATATTCTTGGGTATAAAGCAACTTTTATATGACTTTTCTGGCCTAGGTAAATGTTATGACTTCTTCACTCATCCTGAAAATACTAATCAAGATGTAAAATATCTGACAGGGAAAATCCTATAAATGCTCAGTGCTGTTATAGAGGGGAGGGAAAAAGGACTTCAGCACGCTTGCCTCATGATTTCACTGGGCATGCATTGCTTTCAGCACATAGGCATGATCTCAAGGTATGAAACTAAGGGAAAGCTCTAGAAGTGTATTTCTTATCTGTTAAATAGGTTTTTCATTATTTATTTTTAAAATTTGTTTTATACTTAAAATATGAAATATTTTGTTTGTTTTTTATAGTTTTATACTGCATAGTTGATTAACAATCTTGTATTAGTTTCACGCGTTCAGCCAAATGATTCCGTTAAACATACAAATGTACTTGTTGTTTTTCAAATTCTTCTCCCATTTAGGTTATTACAGAATATTGAGCAGTGTTCCCTGTACTATACAGTAGGTCCTTATTGGTTATCTATTTAAATATAGTAGTGTATATCCTAAACTAAAGGCATGCATGAGTGTGGATTCTTTACCTCTGTGCCACCTGGGAAGCCCCCTAAACTAAATAGGTTTTTAAAAACTATAGTCTTAATTATACTCTGGGAAAGAGATTCTGCTAACAATCTAGAAAAACGCTGAGTAAAACAGTGTTTTTTTTTTAATTAATTAATTTATTTTAGTTGGAGGCTAATTACTTTACAACATTGTTGTGGTTTTTGCCATACGTTGACATGAATCAGCCATGGGTTTACATGTGTTCCCCATCCTGAACCCCCCTCCCACTTCCCTCCCCATCCCATCCCTCTAGGTCATCCCATTGTACCAGCCCTGAGCACTTGTCTCATGCATCAAACCTGGACTGGTGTTCTGTTTCACATATGATAATACACATGTTTCAATGCTATTCTCTCAGATCGTCCCACCCTCACCTTCTCCCACAGAGTCCGGAAGACTGTTCTGTGCATGTGTCTCTTTTTCTGTCTCGCATATAGGGTTATCGTTACCATCTTTCAAATTCCATATATATGCATTAGTATACTGTATTGGTGTTTTTCTTTCTGGCTTACTTCACTCTGTATAATGGGCTCCAGTTTCATCCATCTCAATAGAATTGAATCAAATGTATTCTTTTTAATGGCCAAGTAATATTCCATTGTGCATATGTACCACAGCTTCCTTATCCATTCGTCTCCTGATGGACATCTAGGTTGCTTCCATGTCCTGACTATTATAAACAGTGCTGCAATGAACATTGGGGTACACGTGTCTCTTTCAATTCTGGTTTCCTTGGTGTGTATGCGCAGCAGTGGGATTGCTGGGTCATATGGCAGTTCTATTTTCAGTTTTTTAAGGAATCTCCACACTGTTCTCTTCTCCATAGTGGCTGTACTAGTTTACATTCTCACCAACAGTGTAAGAGAGTTCCCTTTTCTCCACACCCTCTCCAGCATTTATTGCTTGTAGACTTTTTGATAGCAGCCATTCTGACGGGCGTGAAATGGTACCTCACTGTGGTTTTGATTTGCATTTCTCTAATAATGAGTGATGTTGAGCATCCTTTCATGTGTTTGTTAGCCATCTGTATGTCTTCTTTGGAGAAATGTCTGTTTAGTTCTTTGGCCCATTTTTTGCTTGGGTCGTTTATTTTTCTGGAATTCAGTTGCAGGGGTTGCTTGTATATTTTTGAGATTATTTGTTTGTCTGTTGCTTGGTTTGCTATTATTTTCTCCCATTCTGGAAGCTGTCTTTTCACCTTGCTTATAGTTTCCTTTGTTGTGCAAAAGCTTTTAATTTTAATTAGGTCCCATTTGTTTATTTTTGCTTTTATTTTCAATATTCTAGGAGGTGGGTCGTAGAGGATCCTGCTGTGGTTTATGTCAGAGAGTGTTTTGCCTATGTTTTCCTCTAGGGGTTTTATAGTTTCTGGTCTTACGTTTAGATATTTAATCTGTTTTGAGTTTATTTTTGTGTATGGTGTTAGAAAGTGTTCTAATTTCATTCTTTTACAAGTGGATGACCAGTTTTCCCAGCACCACTTGTTAAAGAGATTGTCTTTTCTGCATTGTATATTCTTGCCTCCTTTGTCGAAGATAAGGTGTCCATAGGTGTGTGGATTTATCTCTGGGCTTTCTATTTTGTTCCATTGATCTATATTTCTGTCTTTGTGCCAGTACCATACTGTCTTGATGACTGTGGCTTTGTAGTAGAGCCTGAAGTCAGGCAGGTTGATTCCTCCAGTTCCGTTCTCCTTTCTCAAGATTGCTTTGGCTATTTGAGGTTTTTTATATTTCCATACAAATTGTGAAATATTTGTTCTAGTTCTGTGAAAATTACCATTGGTAGCTTGATAGGGATTGCATTGAATCTATAGATTGCTTTGGGTAGTATACTCATTTTCACTATATTGATTCTTCCAATCCATGAACACGGTATATTTCTCCATCTATTTGTGTCCTCTTTGATTTCTTTCACCAGTGTTTTATAGTTTTCTATATATAGGTCTTTTGTTTCTTTAGGTAGATATATTCTAAGTATTTTATTCTTTTCGTTGCAATGGTGAATGGTATTGTTTCCTTAATTTCTCTTTCTGTTTTCTCATTGTTAGTGTATAGGAATGCAAGGGATTTCTGTGTGTTAATTTTATATCCTGCAACTTCACTATATTCATTGATTAGCTCTAGTAATTTTCTGGTGGAATCTTTAGGGTTTTCTATGTAGAGGATCATGTCATCTGCAAACAGTGAGGGTTTTACTTCCTCTTTTCCTATCTGGATTCCTTTTATTTCTTTTTCTGCTCTGATTGCTGTGGCCAAAACTTCCAAAACTATGTTGAATAGTAGTGGTGAGAGTGGGCATCCTTGCCTTGTTCCTGACATTAGGCGAAATGCTTTCAATTTTTCACCATTGAGGATAATGTTTGCTGTGGGTTTGTCATATATAGCTTTTATTATGTTGAGGTATGTTCCTTCCTTCTATTCCTGCTTTCTGGAGGGTTTTATCATAAATGGATGTTGAATTTTGTCAAAGGCTTTTTCTGCATCTATTGAGATAATCACATGGTTTTTATCTTTCAATTTGTTAATGTGGTGTATTATATTGATTGATTTGCGGATATTGAAGAATCGTTGCATCCCTGGGATAAAGCCCACTTGGTCATGATGTATGACCTTTTTAATATGTTTTTGGATTCTGTGGATTTTTGCATCTATGTTCATCAGTGATATTGGCCTATAGTTTTCTTTTTTTGTAGCATCTTTGTCTGGTTTTGGAATTAGGGTGATGGTGGCCTCATAGAATGAGTTTGGAAGTTTACCTTCTTCTGCAATTTTCTGGAAGAGTTTGAGTAGGATAGGTGTTAGCTCTTCTCTAAATTTTTGGTAGAATTCAGCTGTGAAGCTGTCTGGTCCTGGGCTTTTGTTTGCTGGAAGATTTCTGATTACAGTTTCAATTTCCGTGCTTGTGATGGGTCTGTTAAGATCTTCTATTTCTTCCTGGTTCAGTTTTGGAAAGTTATACTTTTCAAAGAATTTGTCCATTTCTTCCAAGTTGTCCATTTTATTGGCATATTGCTGTTGGTAGTGGTCTTTTATGATCCTTTGTATTTCTGTGTAGTCTGTTGTGATCTCTCCATTTTCATTTGTAATTTTGTTGATTTGATTCTTCTCCCTTTGTTTCTTGATGAGTCTGGCTAACGGTTTGTCAATTTCATTTATCTTCTCAAAAAACCAGCTTTTAGCTTTGTTGATTTTTGCTATGGTCTCTTTTGTTTCTTTTGCATTTATTTCTGTCCTAATTTTTAAGATTTCTTTCCTTCTACTGACCCTGGGGTTCTTCATTTCTTCCTTCTCTAGTTGCTTTAGATATAGAGTTAGGTTATTTATTTGACTTTTTTCTTGTTTGTTGAGGTAAGCCTGTATTGCTATGAACCTTCTCCTTAGCACTGCTTTTACAGTGTCCCATAGGCTTTGGGTTGTTGTGTTTTCATTTTCATTCAAACAGTAAGGTTTTATATTTTCTTTTAATCATAGGACTGTTCAGATGGCCTCATTGGTTATGACTCTTTGTTGGAAAATTTTGCATCAAGAACAAATCTAAGGAGACATTAAAAAAACAACAGAACACTGTTTAGGAAACAATTTAGAAAAAAGATCAGACAAACCAGTAGGTGAAAAAGCCCTTATCTTATGTGGCATGGAGTTCTCTGTACCAGCTAAAATCACCATTAGAAATTATTAACTGGGGAATAGGATAAGGCATTTTCCCTAGTGTTTTCATTTACACGCAGATGCTTCTGAGTAGACCAATAAGTTGGAAGAGAATAGGAGCTTCTATTGATGAGGGCTCTTGAACTTCAACTATTCTAGGTGGACCTGGTTAGAAAGAGAACCTGAGGAACTGAGATATGCGCAGGGGTTGAAGATAATGCAGTAGAAAGGAAGAAGGAGAGAAGAAAAAGAAAAAGGAGGCAGCTGGGCACCACTTCAGAATTATCTTGGAGACTTCCAAATAATACAGTTAGAAGCAGTAGATAAGAACCTTAGATCAATTAAATCAGAATTTAAAGTGTTAGGATCCAAGTAAAACAGTACTTTAAAAAATCTCATCATGTGATTCTACAGTCAGCCAAGGGTGAGAACGAGCCTTTAAGGTTTATTTACAATTTTCTTGCAATTCAGGTGGTTTCCACAAGGTGGTGGCTGACAGTAGTTTCGTAAGCAAATGATTAGACTCACTTCTGACAACTGAGAGAAAGCAAGATTTAAAACTATGCAAACATGTGCTTCCCATTAAAATATATATCTTTTTCCTGAAGATGAAAGCTTGCATATTAATTAAACTTAATTTCTACTTTGAAATAACAAACTTAAAATTTAGAAGATTTTAAATAACTACCAACACCTAAATTCAACTTGAATGCTCACCAAATTTATAATTATAATTATTCACTTCTTACTTTTTCTCTGGTTTCCAGAGAAGACCATGTTTTCTCACCTGAACATCATTTCAACTCCCAAGAATGACTCTGGCTCTTCATCATAAAACTGCTTTAGAGTTTAGGGTTGAGATGAGGGGGAAGCAGTATCACAGACAAACCAGCATTCTGTCCCTAATGAAACAAGTGAAAACTAATTTGTTAGGATCTTCCCCAAACTCACCAATAACAACCAAACAGTGAGAGGGGAACAGTCTTGTAACATAAACAGATACAGTTTATGTGGTAGTCAAGGCAAGAAATTCTTAAGTCAAGTCTGAGTGTCCATCCTGTCAGAGCTTTTGACCCTGTCTCCACACCACAAACGGACCAAGGGCATCAGAACAGTACAAAAGTCAAGAAAAATCTGAGGGTTATTTTTTAAACTGAAGAGAAGAGGATCAACGAGTTAATTGGAGTTGCCCTGAGGAATGTAAAAAATGTCACTGAAAGAAGGGATCTTAACATATGCTGTGTCCTCAGCAGAAAAAAGAGGAACACACCAGGGCAGAGAATGCCATTCAAGCATCCCATAATCCAAGACACTCTGATAGGTGGGGGAAAGATTAGCTAAGTCCCCAAACAGCATATACCCTTGGCTGAGTGGAGTAGCCTCTGGTACAGGACATAAAAAATGATCTCAAAGAACAACAAAATGAAATTTTAAAAAAATAAAAAAAAAAGGAAACAAGAAAAAACAGAAGAAAATTAAAAACAAACAAACAAAAATATCTCAAAACAGAAAGTTGAATGCAGACCTTTCAGCCAGAGCTGTATCCCACTGCCACTGAGCTCTGTCTTCTCTATCTCTGCATCACTGTGCCACAGAGAAATAATGGATAAACAAGTCTCAGCTCTCAAAATGCAGCTGTAACAAAAGACAGAGAAGATGAGAAGGATTCAAAAAGAATGAGCCCAAACTACATCAAAGCAGCAAGAGGGCTGGACAGACATATTCAGATTAACTATGAGAAAGATAACTAGAAATGTCATGAGAATTATTTAAATACACTACACCAGAAACACTACCACTACCATAACTACTAATTCATAATCAAATGAAAAATATGGACTATTACTTGCAAAGAAATTGGTGAAGGACCCAGTCTGAAAGAATATACAACTGAAAGAACATACAACTGAGAAAACACTAGCAGATTTCTGCAGGTGCTATGTGTTATAGAAAGGGAAGTCTCTCAGCCGTGTCCGACTCTTTGTGACCCCAAGGACTGTAGCCTCTCTGGCTCCTCTGTCCGTGGAATTTTCTAGGCAAGAGTACTGGAGTGGGTTGCCATTTCCTTCTCCAGGGGTACCTTCCTGACTCGGGGATTGAACCTGGGTCTCCTGCATTGCAGGAAGACGTTTTACCATCTGAGCCATCAGGGAAGCCCTATGTGCTATGAATACTAATTAAAGTATCCTTTGTTGTTGTTGTTCTTTAGTCACTAAGTCATGTCAGACTCTTTTATGACCCCATGGACTGTAGCCTGCCAGGCTCTTCTGTTCATGGAATTTTCCAGGCAGAAATACTGGAGTGGGTTGCCATTTCCTTCTCCAGGGGATCTTCCTGACCCAGGGATCGAACCCATGTCTCCCGCATGCATCTTCTGCATTGCAGGTGAATTCTTTACCACTGAGTAACCAGGGAAGCCCATTTAAAAGAATACTAATTAAATTAAAAGAGTGCAAAGACAAAACCATAAAATCCTTTACATCTTGTTTTGTTGCTAATGCTAGATTACATTTTGCCCATCTTAAAGGACATAAATTTTTTGCACCATCTTTTCTAGGAGAGAACTTTATTCCATGTGGCTCTCCCCTTTTCAAATCAAAACATCCTCTCTTAGAATAACTAACAGCTTAAAGACTGACTCCCAGAGTATGCAACAAACCCTGCTGATAACCTTTTGAAAATTAGGAGTTGGCTCCTGTATTCACCAGATTAATTCACCTTCATTTTTTAAACTAAGCATTATGTAAACCCATCATTAACCATGGTGGTTTCTGAAGTTATTTTGGCATTGAGCTCAGACATCTGTTCTCTTAAAAAGACTTGCCTCTCTAAACTTTAAAAACACATTTAAATAGTAATATAATAATTATTAAATATAGCACCTCTATGGTTAAATGGTAAAAATAAAGTTCAGGTTGGATGTCTGTGCAAACTCTGCTAGATTACATTTTCTGTCCAAAATACAACAGGACCATCAAAAGGCTGTAGAAAGATAGTGAAAAAAAGTGAGAGTGTTAGTCACTCAGTCGTGTCAGACTCTTTGGGACCCCATGGACTGTAGCCCACCAGGCTCCTCTGTCCATGGAATTCTCCAGGCAAGAATACTGGAGTGGGTAGCCATTCCATTCTCCAGGGGATCTTTGTGATCCAAGGATCGAACCCCTGTCTTGCACATTCCAAGCAGATTCTTTACTATCTGAGCCACCAGGGAAGCCCAGAGAAAGACTACACTTTAGCAATAACAAGAATATATCTAACACTTTAGCAATAAAGAGAAAATCTCTGTTCTTTATTTCTGGACTTGGAAGGTATTTGCAAAAAGGGCAATTACTCAACCAAGAAAGTATCACAGTCAACTCTTGCTCATTAGCACAATGAAGAAAAGAAGACAATACAAAAATAATTCTCTTAGGCTTTGATCTACACTGCATGACCTGGTGGTCACAACCAATCAATTAACAGACATCTACTTAGTGTCTGTGGTGTATTGAGAGCCAAGTCCAACACTGAGAACCAGTTTGACATCCTAGTCTGTGCAGATAACAATTAAAGGAATCTGCGTGCTATCCAGGCCATAGGGAAGAAGACCCAGGAGGGTGTGGAACAGTGGAAAAACCCAGGCTGGAATTAAAAGTCAGCGACATGTAAACCATAAACAGGAAAATCCTCTCCTGCAAAACGGAGAATTGACTACACAGATGCAGACCAGGCCAAGCTAGTTAAGACCTGCCCTGTGCTGTGAGGAGCTTGGGTAGAGAGCACAGCTCAAGGCCTCAGATCTGTAGCCTTGTCTTCTCCTGAGGGGCAGTACCACATTCTACTGAAAAGCTGGGCTGGAGGGACAGTCATGGGTTTTCTCATCCTTCCCCCTGTCTCATGGCTGGACAGTGAATGGAAATCTTGAATGAAGTATTTCTGTGCTTTGTGGTTGCCCCCAAAAACACAGTCCACGTTGTGCAGTTCCCACCTGAGGCTCAGGTTTCTCCTTGTCTAGTTCCCACTGGAGGTGGAGAAGCACTGGCCCAGCATCTCCAGGAGCATGCCTGGTGGTACCTGCCTGGCTTTGTGAGTTTTGATACTGTTCCTACAAAGCTGCCTGTTACTGTGCTGCCCTTGGGGAAAGTGCCCTGGGAACTCTGGCTCATGCCTGGTGGGACCTAAACAGCTGGCCTTCAGTCTCTGCTGTAATTGGTGGTTTCAACTCTGGCGACACATTATTATCCCAGGCAGATTTAAAAATGGGCCCATGCCTGGGCCCACCCAAGATCAAACGAATCCAAATTTCTACAGAGGCAGCCTGCACTCTAGCATGTTTAGAAGCTCCCTGAGCAATTCTAACCAGACAGGGTTGAGAACTGATTGCTAAGGGCACTCTTTAAACCAATTAATCTCTTTCAGTCTGTCTTTCCAATATCCTTCAGGCCCCCAATTTAAATTTCTCCCACTTTTTGAGAGCCTGGGATCACAGCCCCAGTTACTGCCCGGTGGGTGCATGACCATGCATTGCAGATCCTGGATCTCTTGGTGCCTAGAGCTCCCACCCTGGGACAGAAACTAATGTGTGTGAAGTCCCATACAGTTCAATCAACATTATCTCTAGTCCCCATCATAGAAGACCTACCCGACAGAACATACAAGGAGACAAGGACTCAGAGAGAGAAGGACCTTGAGAATTTCTTTCTTGTATATTTCACCTCAGTGCCCTGAGCCTGGATATTTTGAGTGCTTTTTAAAACAGTTGTACCTAGATCTGTTCAGAGATCTTTCTCACCACTATTCAGAGAGCCCCACCCCATTTCTACCCTACCCCCACCCCCCAGCCCTAAGCTCACTCTGCACCCCTGCACACATTGGCATCGCTGCTCCTGCTGGCAAAGAAGCCACTGCCCAGGGTGTCTCCTGTATTTGGGAGATGTACCAGGCACCTGAGGTTCAGGCTTCTCCTTGTCTAGCAGGAAAAAACGCTCACCTCAGAGGAGCAGCCATTTCCTACGGGAATTAAAATGTACACTTTATATGACACATAACCAGGGCTGCTCAAAAACTGGGCAGGTTTTCCAGTGAATTCTCTGCCACACACAGAGGCAGCAGCCCCACCCGAGGGCTCTGATGGTTCCTGGAGAAGATGTGGAATAAAACACTACGAAGTGATGAGAATCATATTGCTCATCTCATTAACCCTGAAAATCAAAGGGGGATGTTCTAGAATTCAAAGCTACCACTTCTTGCTCTGTAGCCCTGGTATGAAACAGTCAGAGCCTTCATTTTCTCATCTGTAAAATGGAGATCCTAAGGGCATTTTCCTCACTGAGCTTCTGCCAGGATTTAATGGGGCAATGCAGGTAAGGTGTTTAGCGCATCAAGATAACGTTCCTTGTTGTTACTTTACCTTGCATTTTCACCTATAATACTTACCCCACCTTCCTTCCCATCTTCCAATGTCATACCTCTGTGCAACTTCTGTGGGGCTTCCAGGTGGCGCTCTGGGTAAAGAACCCACCTGCCAATGCAGGAGACATAAGAGACACGGGTTTGATTCCTGGGTTGGGAAGATCCCCATAAGGAAGGCATGGCAACCCACTCCAGGATTCTTGCCTGGAGAATCCCATGGACAAAGGAGCCTAGAGGGCTACAGGCCATAAGGTTGCAAAGAATTGGACAAGACTGAAGTGACTCAGTATGCACACACACACACAACTTCTGCACATGAACCCACATTTCTGTGCCTTAGCTGAGACCTCAAAGTTCTTGCCAGGTGCTGTCATTAGGTCTTCTCCAGACTCTCAGCTATCATCCCTTCCACACTTCAGGCTGTAGTGATGCTAATTTTATTTATGACTCCCCTGCTAAAGGCCTTTTCATGGTTCATGCCTTCAGGCTGAAGTCCAAGCTGTCAGTCACCCATGTAAGTTCCTATGGAATTTGGTCCTTGCTAATCTAGCCATCTTGCTCCCTCCCCATAAGCTTCTCAGCCTTCATGGACAGCTCTTCATCTTCTGGAAATGGTACCCCCGACCCCTTCTACCATCCCTCAGTGGATCCACTGAACACAGCAGTGCCTTCATTTTCTGAGTGAGCTTCAAAGATCTCCTTTTGGAAGTCTTTCCTCACCCATCACACCAGCATCCTACATCTGTGTCATTCAACAGACTTTGATCACTGCATTTGCACAATTAGTCATGTATGTGCCTTACTTCTCATACATCTGCATCCATCTTGACAAGAGAGACATGTGAATAATAATAATAACTACAGCTTAGGCTTACTGAGTGCTTGCCCAGTCCCAGGCACCATTCAAAGCACTTCAACAATTATTATTAACCCACTTAATGTTCACTGTCCAGTGAAGTGGGTTCTATTATTATCATCCCATTTTACAAATGAGGAGATCGGGACACCGAATAGTAAATAATGGTTTCAAGATCAAGCAAGAGTAGGTAGTTTATTCTCGAATTTAACACAGTGCCAGTGCCCAGTAAGTGCTCAGTAAATTTTAGGGGACTGAAGTATTTTGCCTGTAGTTGAACTACACCCAATCCAGTCAAGTCAAAGGCCAAGCTCTTCTGCACTGGTCCAGACTCTTTACCTAGAGGTCATTAGCTTATATTGAGGCTGAGCCACATGGCATGGGATTCAAGTGGGTGACTGGCTGGCAGGCATCCCCCTCCAGGTTCTCAGTTAGTTGTTCTCTGAATTCATAGCACACAAATATTTTATGACTGCATTTATTCTTCATAACAATATGAATGAGCAACTGAATAAAAGCCAAATCCCTCGTGAAGTCAGAGGAAGAGTGATTAAATTATAATCATCCTGGATTAATTAATCTATAATATTTGCTCTTTATATGAAAGAAGAAAATCAGTCTTCAACATAAAGGTTATGTACTCCTGAGGTCTGTGTCTTAATAAAGGAAAGGCTTGGGGAAAAAACTTGACAAGCCCCCAAGATACGACATGTTGTAAATGTAGACAGAAGGTTATTACTGATATAAAATATATTCAATGTAATTATCAGCCACAACAAATAATCAGAGTGATGATAATGAATAATTAACATTTTTATACTCCTATAGTAATGTGTCTAATAGATAAGTGCACAACATTGAATTAATTTATTGTGCTATAGTGTTTTTAGTAATGAAAATTGCCTAATCAAAACATCTCTTCTATGGCACTTGCCAGATATTGGGAGAAATCACCGATAAGGTTTATTTCTTTGTTTTCTGATCTAACTGTAGCAGAGATGCTGTGAAATACTTTTAAAAACCGAAGTAGAGAAACAGGAAGAATGAACTCAAGGCAAGCTATTAATCTTAGTTTAGGAGGAAATAAATTTAAAGGCATCATTTTTGGTCCCTGGAATTAGGGTTAATAAAGATGTAGGAAGCAATTGTGTCCCTCTGAGAAGAAAGCCTGTCCACAGAGGAGAGGAATCTTGTGAGTCAGAATCACAGAGGTTTTTCACACATGTCTTTTCATTTCAACTGCTGCCTCTTCAGGTCTTCCTTTCTACAAAGCAGGAAAGGGAAAGATGGCCTTTGATAGAAATTTCGCTGTGGAATTCAAAACACTTCTTCTTTACCCCATGTCACATTGTCCACTAGGCCAGACTGATCTGCTCATTACAGCTGCCTTCCTCATGAAGCATAGCAAGGGCCATCTCCTGTTATCCTTTTTCTCTTCAGGGCCTAACTCAATGCTTGGATGCTCAGTAAAATCACTGATGAATAAATGAATTGCAAACCTATCTACTTTTACCACCACCGGGAGATATAAATGTTAATGGGTCTAACATGGTCATAATCTCGTCCCTCTAGAATCTATTAGCTAAAGCAAGTGTGGTAGCTGATGAAACTGAGGAGCAGGAGCATGAGAACAATGATTCCACTTCTATTAATGATTCCCGCAAAGCATAAGTGAAGAAATAAAGGAGCCTCCTATTTTGAGTGTGGACAGAGTCAAGCAGAGCGTGACATCAGTTCAGGCTTGTGGGAAAGACTGAATAGTGTCTTAGACCTCTTATTCTCGTTATTTTTTCAAGTTTCTCTAAAGCAGCCTCCTTTCAAACTTAACATGGGTGCACATCACCTCCAGATCTTGTTACGATGCAGATTCTAAGTCAGTAGATTTGAGGTGGGGCCGGAGATTCTGCGTCACTGACAAGCTCCCTGCTGATGCCCATTTTGCTGGCCTGCAGATCACACTTTGAGTAGCAAAGATCTGTAAGACCTCTTTCTTTACTCTCTCTGTTTAGCTGCTTTTAGGTATATGATTGTATTTGCATGATGCATGCATAATTAAGGAGGGGTAATCTGTTACTGATCTTAATTTACCATGCATATGATTGTCTTTCTAAGGAAGCTATAAAGAGATCAACATTGCTGACCTGGTATCAGATTAGTCCAACTGTATCTACCTAAAGAGAAACAGCAGCTTCTTAAGCACTAAGCTAGTATGTATGCTAAATGCACGTCCATGGTGTGGCTGTGTCTCATCTTCAAAAGGAGTGGGGTCACATAGTATGTAGTCTATGACAGCTGCAACATACCTGCCTGTGTAGGTTACATATCACCTTTGTAACCATCTCCAAACTCTTTTCATACCAACAATAGGAGTTTTGTTCAAAGAGTGAAGGAGATAAAAGAGGGGAAGAAAAACAAGCACCAAGTCTATCATACCTAATAATGATTATTTATTCAACAATTTTGGGGAACCTGTTTCTGTACTAAGACCTTTACTTTTCAGCAAAGGCAACTGAGATCTGGGGGATTTAGGTATCTGACTAAGTCATAGATCTTAGATATTGCTCAGCTGAGAGCTGAATCCATGCATGCACAATGCCAAATGTCATAGATTGCGCAGTGCAGTGACTGTCCCAACCATGTTTGAGATCATGTCTCAGTCACGCATGGTCTGAAA
Organism: Giraffa tippelskirchi; assembly: GCF_054371585.1. Taxonomy (NCBI): domain Eukaryota; kingdom Metazoa; phylum Chordata; class Mammalia; order Artiodactyla; family Giraffidae; genus Giraffa; species Giraffa tippelskirchi. The sequence continues at coordinate 130,108,749 of NC_137277.1, forward strand.
CAGTAAAAGACCAGAAATAAGATGCATAACCTATAAGGGCTTACACTTTGATAACTGAGACAAAACATATTTACAACAAAGAGAAATTACCGTGGCTCTTGGATTCACCCCAAATGCAGAGAGGGCACAACATCAAACAGCTCAGAGAAAGAGGCATCATCAAAGCAGAATTGAAACTGATGGCTTCGTGAAGATGGTTAGAACTGACTTCAGCTCTAGGGACTGAAGTTACAGTTTGATTTAAATAAGAATGGAACAAGAGGAGGGTCTGGCAAAGGTGGATAAGAATAAGCCTTCAGGGAGCAGCAAATAAAACCATCTTACCAGACTAGAGGATTCTGAGCCCCTTAGAAATCCTGCTCTGTGTCAGACTCACCTGCAGAATGGAATCAGAACACAAGCTCCCATCCTCCCTTTTCCCCAGGTTGACAGCAGCAGCATCTCCTTGATAAAGCTTTGACCACGTGATTCCCAACAGTTGCCTGCCCAGATCTAGAATTGGGGTTGACCTATGGGAACACTCTACCAGCCCAGGAGACTGTGATAGCTCAGGAGCCTCTAAGGATAGGACAAACATTCTTCCTTTTGGTGCTCCCAGCTGTTGTAAAGTGATGGGCATGGAGTGGCCTCAGGGAGGAGAGAGAGATGAGGAGGCTTTGTTTAGAGAATCATTAGGTAAAGGTTAAAGCACTTAACTCTTTGCTAATGGAGGAAAAATTTTGGAAATGTCCTCCTATGGAATAGGGAATAGACTCCATCTCAAGTGTGTGAAAGTTGTGAGTCTTTCGGCTAGGAATAGAAGTCAGCTGCACCAAACCTGGCAGTACCTGAGACCTCCCTCGTGCCATGACTGGGACAGAGTCAGGGTCTCAAGTGAACTTGGTGAGGCAGGCAGGGTCAAGTTTAATGAAGAACACATGCTTTTCTCTGCAACTACCCCCAAGGCAGCCCTGATCCCCCTCTCAGCCTCCATGAGGACTCCTTCTAGAATCTCTTTAATTCTTATTTTCAGATTTCTTGAGGGGTCCAAAGAAATTTGAAAATAGGAACTTCAATGTTTAACCAATATTGATTTATTTTGGTTCCGGTTGACAGATTTTTATATAAAAACAAAGAACAAAGGAACTCTCCAGGGCTAGCCTAAACTGATTACATTAGAACCTGTTTCACCTGGTGGTGCTGGGGAGGGCTTGACTTCCATCTGAACAGCAAACTTGTGACCAAGAAAGATGCATCTATACCTGTAGAGGAAAAAGAAAACTACAAGCAAATACCTGGATGTTTGTTTGGAAAGTAAAATTCTGCCAATTATGAAAAGATTAAGGCAAGCAAATGATTTTGACTGATTTGAGTCAAAATCCCAAATAAGTTGGTTGAGCTTCACTGATTGAGTGTGTTACCCTTTGATCCTCTGGACTTTATGAATGTGGACACACAGCTTCAAAATTATGTCAGTTAGAAACTGTGTTTGACTACAAGTGAATGGAATCTGCATAGCAGTGGATTAAACCGTTTAAGTGCAACTGAGGTACCTGGAGGTAGGTCATCCAGGGATGCTAAAAAAGTTTTCATCAGGGTCTCAGACTCCTCTTTTCTGCTCTATCACCTTTCCCATCTGCTTATTGCCTCACTGTGATAAGATGGTTGCTCTACTTTCACCCTTGCTTCCAAGATCCAGGCATAAAGAAAGAAAGATTCAGTGGGACACATGCTAGTTGGAGCTTCCCCCCGCTTTTTTAAAGCAGATTGCCTTAGAAGTTTCACCCAACAACTTCAGCTTGTATCTCATCTATCTGAATTGCTCCCAGGACCATAACCAATTTATAAACCATTTTCATTAACCCAAAATTTGTCCTTATGTCCATTCAAGTCAATCTCCACTTCTACCCCTACCCAGGACTGATCTGATCTCTACATTTTTTGAAGGAGTCAAATCACCACTCAGTGTTGAGAAAGACCAGGATAAAGACTTCACAAGCAGAGGATGGTGAGTCTAGAAACCACAGTAATATATGTACATGGTTCTGGGGATTATGGAGTCTTTGCTATTGGCAGGACACAGGTGGTTAAGGTTATGGAATCTGATTTGATAAGATACAAGAAAGGAGAAAAGAGCAAAAAAGATAAGGAAGTGAAAACCAGAAGAAGGAAATAAAAAAAGAAGGGAGTGTTAATCTGTTTGATGAGAGGGAAAGATTCAGACAAAGCTTCACTGAGGAAATTCAATATATAAGATTCTAAAACTATGACAGTAATTTCCAGTTGGACCAGGAGAAAAGGCTTTCCTAGCAAGGGGAACCACAAGATGGGCACGTGGAAGCTTGAAAAAATATGAACTGTAATTAGTTATGGTGAGAATGACTCTAAGAAAGACAGGCAGGGAAGGAATGAGTAAGGATAACATACACCATGGTAAGCACTGTGCAAAGAGGAGAGTCATTAGAGGATTTTAAGGATGGGGAATCATATGATTGGATTTGCATTTTAGAAAGGAGACTCTGGCTGCAATCTTTAGGAACGACTGAAGTAGAGCAAGAGTAGGGCAGTTAGAAGCTGGTACAATGATCTAGGTGAGAAGTGGTACAGGTTGATAGAGGCAAGTGGGAAAGGAGAGGAGGCAACTTAGTAAAGATAGTAAGAAGGCAGAATAGTCAGGGTACATAAATTAATCAAGGTCACAGAGCAAAGAAGAAGCAGAGTGGAAATTAAAACCTGGCCATGTAACCATGAGCAACTTACATCAACTTGGACCTTAACCGTCTCCTTTGTAAAATAGGAGTAATAATTGTTGGTGTCTTGAGTTTCTCCATATCTTGTGAGGAAGGCATTGACATCCATTTGTTTTGGACTGTCTTTCAAGGATGTTTATATGGTCTTGGAAGATAAAGATCATGTCTTCTTCCCTCCAAGTAAAGGGTAGGCATGTTTACTACCCATTGTAAAAGATTCAGGTACCCTAAACTCAGGGTTTATCTCCTGTAATTCCACCCACTCTGTGTACAGATATCATTTGTCCCTCTCTGTAGCACTCTGTAAAATTGGTACAAAAACACTGATACTTCAGCTATTTATTGCTCTCATTAATACAATGAGCTTTGTCTCTAAGCCAGGAAACTAGCATCTTCTACCAGGATCCCAGAAATGGCAGCAGGTTAACCATAGCTTGCAAGTCCGGTTATGTCTTAGACCCTTCACAGTTTTTAACACCTATGCCATAATTATTGTCATGAAAGTAACTGGGTTAATACTTGTAATGCCTTTGAGTAGGCACTCTTAAAGATCACTTGAATGAGACAGCAAGTATAATGGTTTTTTTCCCTTTCTTTTTAAAATTTATTTATTTTTAATTGGAGGATAATTGCTTTACAATATTGTGTTAGTTTCTGTCATATATCAACATGAATCAGCCATAAATATACATATGTCCCCTCCTTCTTGAACCTTCCTTCAAGCTACCGCCGTATCCCACCCTTCTAGGTTGTCACAGAGCACTGGTTTTGGGCTCCCTGCATCATACAGCAAATTCCCATTGGCTGTCTGTTTTACACATAGTAATGTATATATTTCAATGTTACTCTTTCAATTTGTCCCATGGTATTTATATATACCACAACTTCTTTGTCCATTCATCTGTCCATGAACATCCAGGTTGCTTCCAGGTCCTGACTTCCCTGGTAGCTCAGATGGTAAACAATCTGCCTATAATGCAGGAGACCTGGGTTTGATCCCTGGATCAGGAAGATCCCCTGGAGAAGGAAATGGCAACCCACTCTAGTAGTTCAGTTATGTCTTAGACCCTTCACAGTTTTTGACACCTATACTATTCACTAGTTTTATTTCTGGTTTTTTGAGGAATTGTTATACTGTTCTCCATAGTGGCTGTATCAATTTACATTCCCACCAACTATGCAAGAGGGTTCCCTTTTCTCCATGCCCTCTCCAGCATTTATTGTTTGTAGATTTTTTGATGATGGTCATTCTGACCAATGTGAGCTGGTACCTCATTGTAGTTTCGATCTGCAGTTCTCTATAAGGGTTTCCCAGGTGGCTCAGTGGTAAAGAAACCACCTGCCAATGCAGGAGATGCAAGAGACTCCCATTCAATATCTGGGTCGGGAAGAACTCCTGAAGAAGGAAATGACAACCCACTCCAGTATTCCTGCCTAGAAAATCCCATAGACAGAGGAGCCTGGTGGGCTGCGGTTCATGGGGTTGCAAAGAGTTGAACATGACTGAGCACACACACACACACACACACACACTAATGAGCATTGCTGAGTATCTTTTCATGTGTTTATTATCCACCTGTATATCTTTTGAAAAATGACTGTTTAGGTTTTCTGCCCACTTTTTGATTGTGTTGTTTGTTTATCTGGTATTGAGCTGCATAAACTAGAAAGCATAATGTTTTTAAATTATGCCCTCCAAATCCTGACTGCCTTGGTTCAACCCTGGCTCTGGCACTTCACTAGCCTTAACTTAGGACAATTACTTCTCCTTTGTGTCCGTTTCCTCATCTTGACAACAGGTATGGTGTTAATAGTCATCATAACTACCTCAAAGAGTTGTTAGGAGGTTTTAATGAGATAATGCACAAACGATGCTTAAAATGATGTCCAGTACATAGTGAGCTTTGAATAAAGTATAGTCATTATCATTACTGTATTTATTATTGGAGGAGACAAATCATTATTCACAGAAATAGAACTATTAATTTACCACATTTCAAGAAATTGTTCACCAACATTGCCTATTTGTGGGTATAAGTTTCACTTCAACTTTAGGATGACAATGATGGTGGTGGGAATAACTAACAAGTATTGGATATTTTTATGTGTTGAACACTATGCTATTACTTTTGTATTGTTTTTTAGTTGCTAAGTTGTGTCAGACCCTTTTATGATTCCCTGGACTGTAGCCCACCAGTCTTCTCTGTCCACAGGATTTCCCAGGCAAGAATACTGAAGTGAGTTGTCATTTTCCTCTCCAGGACATCTTTCTGACCCAGAGATTGAACCCACGTCTCCTGCATTGGCAGGCAGATGCTTTACCACTGAGTCGTCAAGGAAGCCAATTACTTTTATGTTTTATCACAATTGTCAAAACCATCCTATGTGATATTATTATTTTTTTTGTTTTTCTGAAGAATAAACTTAAAAACCACTTGCTTAAAGAAACTGTGGAAGAGTGATTTAAACCAAATGTATCTAATTCTGAATTGCATGAGGAGATAAAACATTATCTCAAACTACTACTAACCCCATGGCATGAGTGTGGTGGTTTGTCCTGTCATATGAATTTTATTCCAGTTTTACCTAAAGAAACTCATAGATAGACCTCCTAGGCTAGTCACACCTAGACCACTTGGTCTAATATCACTAACCTCTTTGATTTCCCAGCAGCTACCCAGCCAGAAGCAGAAATTGCCTGGGAGCTTTAAAAGAGAAATGAGCCACTTCTTCATTTCTACAGTTAAAGAAGGTGACTAGGAAACTCATAACTTTGAGCTGTACATAGCTGAAAACTCCATCAAGTGGCTTAATAAAGAACATTCATTACCCCTTGATATTAGTTGATTCAGTCGTACAGTGATAGCTTCATGACCTAGGTTCTTGGCATATGTCTTTTCTATCTTCTTCACCATGTTCGCTCCATTCTTTATCATCTCATTATCATATGAAGTCCCCAGTAAATATCTCCCCATGACCCATTGGCCTAAAATGCCTGTCTTTTTCTTGCTCAAACCAATCAGCAAAAGAATATGATGTTAAAATAACTGGCTTAGACCAATCAGCATTCACACCAGAGAATGGAGTCTAGCTCTCCTAAATCACATGGCCACATAGTTAAACATGGAAATCTGAATAAAATGTGGTACTATTTGGAAACAATGGATGTTAATTTAGTAGCCAATGATGTTTACCATAACTTATTGGGGAAAATGTGCTGGTTCATTAAATTTTTTCCATCCATATAGAAAGTCCTATTTCTCTGCCCAACAATTGACTGGCAAAGCTAGCTCTTTTCCAGATAAAGTGAAATATAAATAAGAAAAAGAAAGAAATGTAACTTCTATGCTATTCAGAGGTCTGTCTGAAGGAAGACTACTGAAGGGACAATTTTTCCCCTTCAACTAGTGGATCTTTCCAGATACATTCTAATCACTTCATCTCCTAGAGTGAGACTGAATTAGGCTCAAGCATGAAAAACTGCTATATATGCCTAGGAAAGCTGAGGCTCATATACATATTATGTAACTTGAAGGAGGATAAAAAGTGGTGAACCTAAGATTAAAGCCTAAGTATTGGATGGCACATTTCTACATCTCTCCTTACTTGAGGAAAGAAAACAGAGGTGGGAGCAGATCTGAAAAGGACTTAATATTTTGTTTCAGAGTATTAGCTTCATGACAGTGTATGTAAAGCACATGGTATATAGTAGGCATACAGAAAAAGAAAGCAAAGCCCAAAGGTACACCGAGAGGTACAAAGATACACAGTAGGAGAAGCTAGGGTGAGAGCTCTCCTGAACTGAGGGTCACAGAGAAGAAAATAAATATTTTTTTGCTAAGCAACACTACATTGTAAACAATTTTGTTTTCTTTTGTTAAAATTATCTGCTTCTATATATAAAAGGGAATATTTTTTAGAAAAACTTCTGAATCACATTGACTTTTTTTTTAAGATAAGCATTTAGAACTCTGCAGTAATTAAATACACTCTGCTACCCAAGTTCATCTCCTGTTTATTTTATTGAAAAAATGGAGATCCAGGTTAGCAAAGCTTTCATCTTCCTATTAAGCCACCTCATCAGTAAATGCCTAAGGTGATTTGAAAAACGTGCTTTGGTGTCTTTCTTCTTCAGATTTCCCCCATTATTCCATGCAGATGTCTATCTGGAAGTATTCCCAAAGCTGAGAAAAGGTGTAAAGTGCATAGCAAATAAAATGTTAAACCACAAAGGATTTATCATTTGTTCCAAATATAAAAAAGGATTTCTAGATGAAAGGCTCACATTTTACAAAATCAGGAATAGCTACACAATCTGTAACAAACTAAAAGCCATTGTTCTATTCCTGATCAAGATATATCTGACCTAAAATTTCAATTTTGTATATTCCATCTATTGCCTGTATTTGATTTTCATCTTTAAGTAAAATCTCAGTTTATACAGATGAGTTTTTAGAGATTTCTCTTTTGTCTTGGCCAATAGCACTTATTACCTGAAAAGGATACATGAAATGGAAAAGGAAACAGGCTTCCCTTTACATTTGGGAAGCTATATTCCTATTTAGGGCTTCCTGGGCGGCTCAGACGACAAAGAATCTGCCTGCAATGCAGGGGACTCAGGCTTGATCCTGGGTCAGGAAGATCCCCTGGAGAAGGGAATGGCAACCCACTCCAATAGCCAGCCTGGAGAATTCTATGGACAGAGGAGCCTGGAAGGCTACAGTCCAAGAGGTTGTAAAGCGTTGTACACAACTGAGCGACTAGCACTTTCCCCTTTCATTCCTGTTTACTCAATGGGAAGATTCCATTGATGACTGATATAAATATTACATATTGTGTGCCTGATGGCAACCCAGGATCAGACCTCAAATAACTGAGATAGAAGACACTGACCTTGAACCCCACAATGGGATCAGATGTATCCCCAATTAGGAATGTCTCCCTCAAAGCCAAAGTGAATGACACTAGAATTTCTTAAACAGCTTAAGTTGAATATCAAACATAAGCCAGAAAGTAGAGTTGAATATTATACAAGAAGTAGAGTGAACGCTAGGAAATCATTTAGGCCAAAGAGAACAATCAATAACGTTTAGATTAAGAATACAGCAAGGAATGTGGATAGGAGAAAGAAGAGCCACTTTCCAAGCCACTCCCTGGAGTAAGAAGCAGCTGGAGGGGAAAGATTTCCTTGCCATCATCATTAGTTTACCATGCTTCATTCTCATCTTTGGTGAGATGCTCTGAGATGTGAATTGTCACCCCTCCAACTAGTTGAGTTGAGTCAGGTTTTCTGAATCCCAGACAATTGTTCTCAACTCTTAATTCATCTTTCTGTTACCAAAAGTCTCCCAATAAATTCTTCTGCCCAGGAAGTCTACACCGACTGTGTGGGCCTTAATAAAGATATATCAAGGACCAGAGAATTTCCAAGTTAGAAGAAACTTCAGTGGAAGCCTTTCTCTCCTTCCACTTCTCTGCCCACACTTCCAATCCAGATAGCAAGTGCAAATACTTTGTTACTCTCTACCACCAGCACCTTTTCTCCTCTATTTTCCCCGTTCCTTAGTTCTCACTCAAGTTTTTATAACAACCTTCCCATCATACACAAGCTTGTCCAACTCCAATCCATTTTCCACATTTCCAGAGAGCAGATCTGACAAAAGCCCTTTCCAGATGAAAATCCATTATGGCTTAGTATCTTTAGAATAAAATTCAAACTTGCCATATTGTTGTATAAGATCCTTCTTGATCTGATTCCTGCCTTCTCCAGACCCACCTCCGTCACGTGCTCATTCACTCAATACGCATTTATGGAGGGTGTAATACACGCCAGGCAGTGATCTAAGCATAGAGTGCACAATGCTTATCCATACACCGCCCTTTACTCTTCTGTTTCATCTGTGCTGAATGGCTTCAAGCTCTCCAATGTGTCATGCTTTCTCAAAATGTTATCTACTGCTATTTTTACTCTCTTTAGCCTTTCTCACTCCTTCTTATACTTCCTTTGTTTTGCTTTGTACTTCTAACTTCTGTTTACATATATTCCCCTCCAAAAATCAAATAATTCTCTGCCCTGCCACATGAGTGATTGGCATTTTCCCATAGTTTCCAGAGCTTGTCAAGCAGTATACAAATAGTCAGCTTGTCTCTGTCTCCCACTGTGCTGTAAACTTGTAGAGAAAAAGGGTTATATCTTTACCTTTATATCCCCTTACTTAACTCGTGAACTGGTGTGTAGTAGCATAATAGGAATTCAATAAGTTTTGTTGAAATAATTATTATATGAATTAAGTCTTATTGTCCCAAACAGACGACTGTTAGTCTTTCTCAGTCATTGTTAGGGAATTCAGCTGTTTGATTATACATTTCCCTTTACAATTTTATCTCTGAGATGGCATGAGGGACAATTTCTAGATCTAGCAAAAGAAAAAGCCTACAGATTTTAGTCCAGACCAAAAGAAGATGGACACGGCCAGGACAATTCTTCTACCACTGTTTTCCATGTAACCTTGGGCAAAACACACTGTCTTCTTAGTTCTCCATTTGTAAATGGTAATAAAAAGGATTGAAATTTACTCTAAAGCTATGCACATCCTTTGACAACATAGTTAACAAGTGCATCAGTACTGACTGGTAGGAAGTCAACCAGAGAACACATTCCCAGTGGCACAGGTCTAACAAAAAATGAACCTCAGTGTGTTTGTTTGTGAGCGTATGTGTGTGTGTGTGCGCACAAGCCTAGGAATCTTCATCTCTCACATGCTCTACAAAAAAATAGAAAAAAATCTTTGTTTTGACCTTTTGGTCTTAAGAAAATTACCCAAATTTTCTAAGTTTAGTTTTATCATCTGTATATTAAAGCAATATTCACTTAGTAAACTTGAGAAGCATCAAGAATTGGGACAGAACAGTTGCACCATACATGTAAATTGTTGTATTTTTTAAAGTTGAATTTGTTATAAACCTTGAAAGAGGAGAATTGCTGCAAAGAACAACAAATAAAGACAGACCAAAGTCATTAAAAATCTACTAGAATTAGTAAACAAGTTCAACAAAGTTGAGGAAACAAGATCAATATGCAAAAATCAACTGTAATTCTATACAGTGTTCAGTCGCTCAGTTGTGTCTGACTCTTTATGACCCCATGGACTGTAGCATGCAAGGCTCCTCTGTCCATTGAATTTTCCAGGCAAGAATACTTGGAGTGGGTTGCTGTTTCCTACTCCAGGGGATCATCCCAATTCAGCAATCAGATTCAACTCTCCTGTGTTTCCTCCATTGCAGGTGGGTCCTTTACCACTGCACCACCTGGGAAGGCAGTAGCAATTAGCAAATAGTCAATGAAATTTAAAAAACAGATCAATTTACAATAACATCAAAAAGAATAAAATACTTGGGAATAAATTTAACAAAAGGAGTGCAACATTTATGCTTTGGAAACTACAAAATATTGGTAAAAAAGAGTAAAGAAGACCTGAATAAATGAAAAAACATTCCATGTTCATGGATCAAAAGACTCAATATGGTTAAGATAGCAGTACTCCCTAAACTGATCTATAGATTCAAGGCAGTCTCTATCAAATTTCCAGCTGACTCTTTTACATAGCTTGACAAACTGAAGCCTAAAATTCATATGGAAATTTTAAAAACTCAGAGGAGCAAAAGAAATATTGAAAAAGAAGAAAAAAGTTGGAAATTTTACACTTTCAAATTTAAAAACTTACTATAAAACTACAGTAATCAAGATAGTGTGATGCTGGCTTAAGGATAACCAGATGGACTAATGAAATAGAATTGAGAGTCTAGATATAAACCTTAACACTTAACAATTTTCAACAAGGATATCAACACAATTCAATTGAAAGAGAATATTTTTTTCAACAAAGTATACTGGGGTTATGGGACATCTGTATGCAAAATAATGAAATTGGAACCCATCTCAGACAACACTGTTGTTATTTAGTCACTAAGTTATGTCTAACACTAACTCTTTGCAATCCATGGACTACAGCATGCCAGGCTTCCCTGTCCTTCACTATCTCCAAAAGTCTGCTCAAACTAATGTCCATTGAGTTGATGATGCTATCCAATCATCTCATCCTCTTTCACCCCCTTCCCCTCCTGCCCTCAATCTTTCCCAGCATAAGGGTCTTTTCCAGTGACTTGGCTCTTCTCATCAGGTGGCCAAAGTAGTGGAGCTTCAGCTTCAGCATCAGTCCTTTTAACGAATATTTAGGGTTGATTTCCTTTATGCTTGACTGGTTTGATCTCCTTGAAGTCCAAGGCACTCTCATGAGTCTTCTCCAGCACCACAATTCAAAAGTATCTTGAACAGGCAGCATATAAAAATCAATTAAAAATGAATCAAAGACCTAAGTGAAAGAACTAAAACTATGAAGCTCTGAGAAAAGCATAGACTTAAATCATCATAATCGTGGATTGGCAATGGTTTCCTAGATATTATTTCAAAAGCACAAGTGACAACAATAAAACTAAATTAAATGAACATACTTAAAATTCAAAACTTCTGTACATTAAATGTGCTTTTCTGTGCATTTGTAGTTTTTTTCTTTTTGCTTTAAATTCAAAAAAAAACTAAGATCATGGCATCCAGTCCCATCACTTTATGGCAAATAGATGGGGAAACAATGGAAACAGTAAGAGATTTTATCTTTTTGGGCTCCAAAATCACTGTAGATGGTGACTGCAGCCATGAAATTAAATGATGCTTTCACCTTGAAAGAAAAGCTATGACTAACCGAAGAGCTGACTCATTTGAAAAGACCCTGATGCTGGGAAAGATTAAGGGCAGGAGGAGAAGGGGACAACAGAGGATGAGATGGTTGGATGGCATCACCGACTCGAAGGACATGGGTTTGGGTGGACTCCGGGAGTTGGTGATGGACAGGGAGGCCTTGCGTACTGCAGTTCATGGGATGGCAAAGAGTCAGACACAACTGAGTGACTGAACTGAACTGAACTGAACCTAGACAGCATATTAAAAAGCAGATCCATTACTTCAATGACAAAGATCCATCTAGTCAAAGCTATGATTTTTCCAGTAGTCATGTATGGATGTGAGAGTTGGACTATAAGGAAAGCTGAGTGTTGAAGAATTGGTGCTTTTGAACTGTAGTGTTGGAGAAGATTCTTGAGAGTCCCTTAGACAGCAAGGAGATCCAACTGGTCCATCCTAAAGGAAATCAGTCCTGAATATTCATTGGAAGGACTGATGCTGAAGCTGAAACTCCAATACTTTGGCCACCTGATGTGGAGAACTGACTCATTGGAAGAGACCCTGATGCTGGGAAAGATTGAAGGTGAGAGGAGAAGGGAACGATAGAGGATGAGATGATTGGATGGCATCACTGACTCAATGAACATGCATTTGAGTAAGCTCCGGGAGATGGTGATGGACAGGGAGGCCTGGCGTGCTGCAGTCCATGGTGTTGCAAAGAGTTGGACAACTGAGTTCAGTTGCTCAGTCACCAACTCCCGGAGCTTGCTCAAACTCATGTCCATCCAAGGGACGCTCAAGAGTCTTTTTCAATACCGCAGTTCAAAAGCATAAATTCTTCAGCTTTCAGCTTTCCTTATAGTTCAACTCTCACATCCATACATAATGATGGAAACACCATAGCTTAGACTAGATGGACCTTTGTTAGTAAAGTAGTGTCTCTGCTTTTTAATATGCTGTATAGATTGGTCATAACTTTTCCTCCAAGGAAGAAGTGTCATTTTTCATTCCAATCCCAAAGAAAGGCAATGCCAAAGAGTGCTCAAACTACCACACAATTGCACTCATCTCACATGCTAGTAAAGTAATGCGCAAAATTCCCCAAGCCAAGCTTCAGCAATACGTCAATCGTGAACTTCCAGATGTTCAAGCTGGTTTTAGAAAAGGCAGAGGAACCAGAGATCAAATTGCCAACATCCGCTGGATCATCGAAAAAGCAAGAGAGTTCCAGAAAAACATCTATTTCTGCTTTATTGACTATGCCAAAGCCTTTGACTGTGTGGATCACAATAAACTGTGGAAACTTCTGAAAGAGATGGGAATACCAGACCATCTGACCTGTCTCTTGAGAAACCTGTATGCAGGTCAGGAAGCAACAGTTCGAACTGGACATGGAACAACAGACTGGTTCCAAATCGGGAAAGGAGTACGTCAAGACTATATTGTCACCCTGCTTATTTAACTTATATGCAGAGTACATCATGAGAAACGCTGGGCTGGAAGAAACACAAGCTGGAATCAATATTGCCAGGAGAAATATCAATAACCTCAGATATGCGGATGACACCACCCTTATGGCAGAAAGTGAAGAAGAACTAAAGAGCCTCTTGATGAAAGTGAAAGAGGAGAGTGAAAAAGTTGGCTTAAAAGCTCAACGTTCAGAAAACTAAGATCATGGCATCTGGTCCCATCACTTCATGGGAAACAGATGGAGAAACAGTGGAAACAGTGTCAGACTTTATTTTTGGGGGCTCCAAAATCAAAGAAACAGAGGAAAACAACAGATTGGGAAAGACTAGAGATCTCTTCAAGAAAATTAGAGATACCAAAGGAACATTTCATGCAAAGATAGGCTTGATAAAGGACAGAAATGGTATGGACCTAACAGAAGCAGAAGATATTAAGAAGAGGTGGCAAGAATACACAGAAGAACTGGGCAAAAAAGATCTTCATGACCCAGATAATCATGATGGTGTGATCACTCACCTAGAGCCAGACATCCTGGAATGTGAAGCTAAGTGGGCGTTAGAAAGCATCACTACAAACAAAGCTAGTGAAGGTGATGTAATTCCAGTGGAGCTATTTGAAATCCTCAAAGGTGATGCTGTGAAAGTGCTGCACTCGATATGCCAGCAAATCTGGAAAACTCAGCAGTGGCCACAGGACTGGAAAAGGTCAGTCTTCGTTCCAATCCCAAAGAAAGGCAATGCCAAAGAATGCTCAAACTACCGCACAATTGCACTCATCTCACATGCTAGTAAAGTAATGCTCAAAATTCCCCAAGCCAGGCTTCAGCAATACGTCAACCGTGAACTTCCAGATGTTCAAGCTGGTTTTAGAAAAGGCAGAGGAACCAGAGATCAAATTGCCAACATCCGCTGGGTCATCGAAAAAGCAAGAGAGTTCCAGAAAAACATCTATTTCTGCTTTATTGACTATGCCAAAGCCTTTGACTGTGTGGATCACAATAAACTGTGGAAACTTCTGAAAGAGATGGGAATACCAGACCATCTGACCTGTCTCTTGAGAAACCTGTATGCAGGTCAGGAAGCAACAGTTCGAACTGGACATGGAACAACAGACTGGTTCCAAATCGGGAAAGGAGTACGTCAAGGCTGTATATTGTCACCCTGCTTATTTAACTTATATGCAGAGTACATCATGAGAAACGCTGGGCTGGAAGAAACACAAGCTGGAATCAAGATTACCGGGAGAAATATCAATAACCTCAGATATGCGGATGACACCACCCTTATGGCAGAAAGTGAAGAAGAACTAAAGAGCCTCTTGATGAAAGTGAAAGAGGAGAGTGAAAAAGTTGGCTTAGAGCTCAACGTTCAGAAAACTAAGATCATGGTATCTGTTCCCATCACTTCACGGGAAATAGATGGGGAAACAGTGGAAACAGTGTCAAACTTTAGTTTTTTGGCTCCAGAATCACTGCTGATGGTGACTGCAGCCATGAAATTAAAAGACGCTTACTCCTTGGAAGGAAGGTTATGGCCAACCTAGATAGCATATTGAAAAGCAGAGACATTGCTTTACCAACAAAAGTCCATCTAGTCAAGGCTATGGTTTTTCCAGTGGTCATATATGGATGTGAGAGTTGGACGGTGAAGAAAGCTGAGCGCCACAGAATTGATGCTTTTGAACTGTGGTGTTGGAGAAGACTCTTGAGAGTCCCTTGGACTGCAAGATGATCCAACCAGTCCATCCTAAAGGAGATCAATCCTGGGTGTTCATTGGAAGGACTGATGTTGAAGCTGAAACTCCAATACTTTGGCCACCTCATGCGAAGAGTTGACTCATTGGAAAAGACCCTGATGCTGGGAAGGATTGGGGGCAGGAAGAGAAGGGGACGACAGTGGATGAGATGGTTGGATGGCATCACTGACTCGATGGACATGGGTTTGGGTGGACTCCGGGAGTTGGTGATGGACAGGGAGGCCTGGCGTGCTGCAGTTCATGGGGTCGCAAATAATCGGACACGACTGAGCGACTGAAGTGAACTGAACTGAATTTCATGGCTGCAGTCACCATCTGCAGTGATTTTGGAGGCCCCAAAAATAAAGTCTCTCACGGTTTCCACTGTTTCCCTATCTATTTCCCTTGAAGTGATAGGACTAGATGCCATGATCTTAGTTTTCTGAATGCTGCATTTTAAGCCAACTTTTTCACTCTCCTCTTTCACTTTCATCAAGAGGCTCTTTAGTTCTTCTTCACTTTCTGCCATAAGGGTGGTGTCATCTGCATATCTGAGGGTATTGATATTTCTCAGCAATCTTGATTCCAGCTTGTGCTTCATCCACCCTGGCTTTTTGCATGATGTACACTGCATGTAAGTTAAATAAGCAGGGTGACAATATACAGCCTTGATGTACTCCTTTTCCTATTTGGAACCAGTCTGTTGTTCCATGCCCGACTCTAACTGTTGCTTCTTGACCTGCATACAGATTTCTTAGGAGGCAGGTAAGGTGGTCTGGTATTCCCGTGTCTTGAAGAATTTTCCACAGTTTGTTGTGATGCACACAGTCAAAAGCTTTGGCATAGTCAATAAAGCAGAAATAGATGTTTTTCTGGAACTCTCTTGCTTTTTTTATGATCCAATGGATGTTGGCATTTTGATCTCTGGTTCCTCTGCCTTTTCCAAATCCAGCTTGAACATCTGAAAGTTCACAGTTCACTTACTGTTGAAGCCTGGCTTCGAGAATTTTGAGCACTACTTTGCTAGCCTGTGAGATGAGTGCAATTGTGTGGTAGTTTGAGCATTCTTTGGCACTGCCTTTCTTTGGGATTGGATTGAAAACTGACCTTTTCCAGTCCTGTGGCCACTGCTGAGTTTTCTAAATTTGCCAGCATATTGAGTGCAGCACTTTTAGAGCATCATCTTTTAGGATTTGAAATAGTTCCACTGGAATTCCATCACCTCCACTAGCTTTGTTCTTAGTGATGCTTCCTAAGGCCCACTTAGCTTCACATTCCAGGATGTCTGGCTCTAGGTGAGTGATCACATCATCATGGTTACGTTGGTCATGAATATCTCTTTTGTATAGTTCTTCTGTGTATTCTTGCCACCTCTTCTTAATATCTTCTGCTTCTGTTAGGTCCATACCATTTCTTTTCTTTATTGTGCCTATCTTTGCATGAAAGTTTCCCTTGGTATCTCTAATTACCTTGAAGAGATCTCTGGTCTTTCCCATTCTATTGTTTTCCTCTATTTCTCTGCATTGATTACTGAGGAAGGCTTTCTTATGTCTCCTTGCTATTCTTTGGAACTCTGCATTCAAATGGGTATATCTTTCTTTTTCTCTTTGCCTTTAGCTTCTCTTCTTTTCTCAGCTATTTGTAAGCCCTGCTCATATATAAGGTGAAAATACAACCTTTAGAATGGGAGAAAATTTTTACAAATTGCATATCTGATAAAGGACTTTTGTATAGAATATATAAAAAAACTCACTGCTCAGATGGGGCTTCCCTATTTCTCAGTGGTAACGAATCTGCCTGCCAATGCTGGAGGCCCAGGAAACTCAGGTTTGATCCCTTGGTCAGGAAGATTCCCTGGAGTAGGAAATGGCAACCCACTCCTGTATTCTTGCCTAGGAAATCCCATGGAGAGAGGAGCTTGGTGGGCTACAGTCCATGGGATTCCAAAGAGGTCAGACACTACTGAACACACACACACAGTACTACTCAATAATTAGGCAAAAATTCCTATAAAAATGGGCAAAAGACCTAGATAGACTTTTTTCCAAAGAAGATATACTAATGGTCAACATGTGCATAAAAAATCAACATAATTAATAGGAACTGCAAATTAAAACCACAGTGATATATTACCCCCACCCTTGTTAGAATGGCCTACATCAAAAGCATGAGCAATAACAAATGCTTATGGAGACTTGGAGAAAAGGAAAATTTTGAAAACTGGTTTAGCCACTTATGGAAAGCATTATGAAAATTTCTCAAAAAATTAAAA
Source organism: Giraffa tippelskirchi (assembly GCF_054371585.1). NCBI lineage: Eukaryota > Metazoa > Chordata > Mammalia > Artiodactyla > Giraffidae > Giraffa > Giraffa tippelskirchi. Next base: position 130,125,691 of record NC_137277.1, read on the forward strand.
ATAGAACTAGCATATGATCCAGCAGTACACTTCTGGGAATATATCAAAATGAAGCAAAAATACTGACTTGAAAAGCATCTCTGCACCTCATGTTTGTAGTAACATTATTTACAGTAAAGTCATGGAAGCAACACAGCTAACTATCCATCAACGGATGAATAGATAAAGAGTCGTGGCATACGTGTGTGTGTGTGCACACACACACAACGTAATATTATTCAGCCATTAGAAAAGAAAGGAATAAAGACAAATGAAACAAAACAAACAAACAAACAAACAAATAAAACCTTAAGGGAAACCTTGTCATTTGCAACAATATGGATGGACCTTGAAGGCATTATGCTGGGTGAAATAAGTCAGACAGAGAGAGACAATCACTACATGATCTCACTTATGTGAGGAATCTAATATTTAAAAAATCATGGAATAGAAGATTATATTTGTGGTTGCCAGAAGTGAAGGTGAAGGGTAATTGAAGAGAGCTGGTTTAAAGGAACAAACTTCCAGTTATAAGAAAAATAAGTACTAGGAAAGTACTGTACAACATGATGACTACAGTCAAGTTGTTAAGAGACTGTATCCTGAGTTCTTATCACACACACAAAATTATCATTTTCCTTTTATTGTCTTTAAAATGAATACTAACTAAACTTATCATGGTAATCATTTCACAAAATATGTAAGTCAAACCATTATACTGTGCACTTTAAATGTATACTGATTGTATATCAATAAAACTGAAAAAATGGGCACTAGATTATGAATAGACATTTCTTCAAGTAAGATATGCAAATTTCCAATGAGTACATGAAAAAAAAAAATGAACAGCATCATTAGCCACAATGGAAATGCAAATTAAAACCACAGCGAGATACTCCTTCACACCTACTAAGGTGACTGTATTCAGACAGACACAAACAAGTGTGATGACAATGTGGAAAAACAGAAATCCTCTTATGCTGCTGAATGTTAAGTGGCATAGCTGCTTTGGGAAACAGGCCAGCAGTTCCACAAATGGTCAAGTATTTTTACCATGTGATCCAACAATGCTACTCCTAGGTACATACCCAAGAGAAATGGCAATATGTATCCTTATAAAAACTGGTACATGAGTGTTCACAGCAGCATTATTCATAACAGCCCAAAAGTGAAGGCAATCCAAACATCCATCAGCAAATTAATAATTACACAAAATTGTGGTGTGTCTGTATAATGGATTATTGTTCAGCCATAAAAAGGAATGAAGTACTGATTCATGTTATAACATGGATGAACCTTGAAAACATGCTAAATGTAAGATGCCAGTAGCAAAGAACTACATATTGGATGATCCCGTTTATATAAAATACTCAGTATAGGCAAATCTAAAGATTAATGATTGCTTAGAGCTGAGGGGGTCAGGGGGATTGGGGAATGATGGGTAAGAGGTTTCTTTTCCGGGTAATGAAAATATTCTAGAATTGACTGTAGTGATGGATACACAACTCTGTGATTGTACTAGAAACCATTGAATTTTACATTTTAAGTGGATAAATTGTATGGTATGTGAATTATATTTCAATAAAACTGGTGAAAAAAAAAAACAATTGAAAAGCTGAGGCCCTACCATTTAAACTGTTTTTTGTCCAGAGGGCCTTCTTTTTTTGGGGTCTCCATGTCCTGTGCTTTACACCAACCAGCCAAAGGCTTGATTTTCAAATTCTTATATGTGTGCATATCACACACATACTCACACATGACGTGTAAACACACACATAAACACACATTTACACTTACACCAACACACTCACACAGACATGCAAAGACAGCCACACAGACTCACACACACAGACATAGGCACTCACACTTACACACCAACCTGCTCCTTGGTCAAGGGAACTACCCTGCTTTCTGGTTGAGGCAATAACGAAGCGCTAATGCAAGTCAGTACCCAAATCACTGTTTTAATTTCTTTTCCTGCGAGTGGAAACAGCAGGTATGATGAAGAAAAGAATAATGCAAGGCATAACTTTGAACTTCATATTCACCACACATGTGGGACTCTGATCTTTATTCAGCAGCCTCTAAGCACAGAAAGTGAAAGTATTAGTTGCTCGGTCATGTCTGACTCTTTGCGACCCCGTGGACTATAGCCCACCAGGCTCCTCTGTCCATGCAAGGATATGGGAGTAGGTTGTCCTTTCCTTCTCCAAGGGATCTTCTTGACCCAGGGATCGAACCCAGGTCTCCTGCATTGCAGGCAGATTCTTTATTGTCTGAGCCACCAGGGAAGCCCCAGGAGGAAAAGAAATGATAGTCTAATTGGACCAGTCAGGGCTGCCCTCCTTGTGTCTATGAAAGGAAGCTGCCTCATTGGTGTGATTTCAGCTGAGCCATACAGGGTTGAGTCCACAAATCTCTACCCTGTACCTATCACCTCTTGCCACATGTGAGGCTGGTGCTGGAAGCTAGTACTACAGATTGCTTCCAGACTGTTGTCATTCTCATGCTGGACTTGCCAGCATCTTTCCATCACTGTGGCTCTTGTGTCAAGAGATAGACTGCTTGGTATAAGTACAATCCCAAATTCTTATTTCAGGAAAAAGTTCTACCCTGTCTATGGTCATTGGCGTGCAGGAAGAAGTTTACCACCGACTTTTGTAAAGTTCTTCCAACTCTTGAGAAAGCCTAGAGAAGCTTCTTGCTTTCTCTCCCGAATAAGAACTATGTAATGTGTAGCCTTGATTGCTTCCGGGAGTCATCCTGCACCCACAAAGGAAACTAGGCTCAGAGTGAAGATGATTCTGCAAATGGCAGGGGGGGCGGTGACAGGATGAAATTCAGTCCTTGTTGACAGTATCCAGATCAATCAATCCTGGAACTCTATTTCTGGACCTCCTATTGTATGCTGCAATAAATCTGTCTGTGGTTAAACACAGTTTGGATCAAGACTTTTGAGCCTTGGGATTAAAACTTAAAACTGTAACTGTTGTAGAGATTTCTGGAAGGGATGCATGGCAGCTTGGAGGGCACCATGACAGCAGTTGATGTATGTGGAGAGCTGTGGAGACAATGTTCTCCCATTTGCTTGTGTATTTATGAGTGGACATTAATATGTGTGTATGTGGGTGAGTACAATGACATATTTGGACCACTGAGTTCTCTTATTCATTCACTCCTTCATGAAACAAGCCTGTATTAAGCCCTCACTGTATTCAACAAATCTCCTAATGTGAGGGGAAGGGTATAAGTGTATGAGTATGTGTGCGATCTCAGAGAACATGTGTGCAAATGTTCAAAGTGCCTTCTTTCTGCCAGAGGATTATTGAATTTGTCTACAATCTGCTCTTTTGGCTGAAGTGAGTGTCTCCATTAAGAGGAGCCCTTATCTCCACATCATCTCCATGTCTCGTCATTAATTCTGTACCGAACAAAAAGGTGAAGATGACTGGGGTTTGGGGCGGTCAGTGCCAAGTGGTGTACAAATGACAGGTTCTGGCACTCGTAATCTTTGCACCAGGAAGCAAGATCTTCGCCCTCCAAGGGGGCAGTGGCACAAAACACATCCGAACAAGGTTCATCTCCTATAATTGATTTCTTCTGGCAGGTCTGACCTCCTAATGGTGTCCTGCCTAGGCTGGCACTATTATAATTAGTCTCTGAACCCTGAGACGCCAACCACATTCTGGCTTATAGAGACTGGCTGCCTGGGTTCAGAAACTTGTCACAGGCAATTCATAACACAAATAATTCACTTTACAAAATAGTACTATGCTTTGACTTCCCTTTTTACAATGATAGATTCCGGGTAATTTAATATTTAGATATTTAATGTTATATGGTGTTAATTATGCTAAATAAGAAAAACTGTATGATCTATATAGATGCCAAAAAGGGCATGGGATTAAACTTTGCTTACCTTTTGACTTTTTAACTTTCTATGTAAACTAGAAGTAGATATATATTTCTGCAAAATAATAAAATGCTATTCAAACCAACCACCAGTGTTGTGTTTAATGATTAATCACTAGGTTAATTTCTACCAAAATCAGGGAAAGATGATCTTATTATTTAACATTGTCCTGGGAATTCTAGCCAATGAAACAAAATTTTGAAAATCAAAAGAAGAAATAGAGAAACAAAAGGAAAAACAAATTATCATTATCTTGCAGAATTTTGACATGTTTTGTTTTGACAGTGATCTCAATGATTAGATCTGACTTCTGAATGATTTAGATACTTACGAACAAAGCTAGAAATGTAAATACTTTTCTCTACAGTGATCATTTGCACTTATGTATTGACTTCAACCAGATAATTATTGTCCAGCAACTAAAGGTTACTAATTCAAATTATCATATTCAGCAAGTGTTCTCCATGATAAACTGTTTATAAACAATAATTCAAAGTAATACCTTGACGGGAAAATTTGCAGATACCATATTTCTTCAATGTTTAGCTGCAATTTTAAAAATTGTAAATATTTGAGAAATTGGGGCACATCTTACAATTGACGTGTATGCTTAGTGTGTTAGTGTGTTCTTTTTACAGAATGGCTGTTATTATTTTATACTTTTAGCATGGAGTCAAATTTGATGAAAATTAGATGTGTGTTGGGAGTTTTATCTACAGTCCATAGGGTTGCAAACAGTCAGACACGACTGAAGCGACTTAGCATGCACACACTCGTAACAAACTTTGAATTCACAGAGATGTGAAGCAGAAACTCTACACAGCAGCATTAACACATTAAGTGAAATAAATTGTTCTGGGACCCATCTGAGAGGGGAAGTAAAGCAGAGTTTGAGGTACCTGGGAGAGGGGCAGGGGGAAGAGTCATATTTTTCCTAGGAGTGGGGAAAACTCACCAGAGAATAGAATGCAGGTGTTTTTGTCCTTGTGGGTCTGAGTGCCTTTTGGACTTAGAAGCTCAGGGCCACTGTGACACTGGGCTTGTGTCCTGCAGTAGCCAATCACTTTGCTGCCTGGAGAACATTATAGGGGGTTCAGGGAGTGGCCATACCTCTCAGAGAATTCTTAGATCCCACTTTCCACATCCTGGACCTTTCCTACCTCCCTCTTTCTGTTATGTCATTCTATGTGAAAATAAAAAATGTTACTTTGGCAGCTCATGCCCCAGGTGAGGGGGATGACTATTTGTCACAACTGCATGGCCTCTCAGAAGACCTGGGTTCTGATAAGTTACTTGAACTTCATGTTGCCAGTGTGGGGCCTATGAGCCAGGGCCCGGATGTTGGACCTGAGGTCACTGTTCTGGTTGGAAACAAAGGGAAGCAAACAAGATTCCCATTACTAAAAACAGGAGGCCAGGAAAAAACAGAAGGGCAGATAAGAGAAAAGGTGATAAACCATGAAGCTAAGCATCTGGGATTCTTTCATTTCCACAGAGCAGGAATTCTCTACTCAGCCTGTATGTTACTAACCTTGCAGATATTTATTTTTTAAAACAGCACATGCCAGATCCTATTCTCAAAGAGTCTAATTTATCAGTCTGGAGTGAAGCCTTGGCTGCTTCTTCATTTTTTTTTAAAAGCACTTCTTGTAATTCTGGAGAAGGAAATGGTAGCCCACTCCAGTATTCCTGCCTGGAAAATTCCATGGACAGAGGAGCCTGGTGGGCCACAGTCCAAGGGGTCGAAAAGAGTTGGACATGGCTGAGCACATAATCCTTATGTAATTCTAATACACTGCTGGGATTGAGAACCACTGCACTAAGCCTGTTTTGACACTATTCCTACAATAGAGTTTAAGATGCCCTGACTTGACTGAAAGAGAACTTTGGGGCCTGGCTTAGATGGACACAGAACACCATGCTCCTCTCCTTCCTCCTGCTTACTTCAGTTGCATTTTTACATTTCTGAATTATTTGAATAATGTCTTTCTCTTAAGTGGACTATGAACTCCATTTGTCAAGAACACAACTGTTTTTTTTTTTCACCATTGTTATCACTCCAGAAGCTTGGGTACTCAGTCAATAGTAGTTAAATGAATGCATGCTTAGTCGCTTCGCTCACGTCCAACTCTTTTGCAACCCCGCAGACTGTAGCCTACCAGGATTGCTTCATGACAAACTCTTTTCATAATAAGAATGCTAAGAAGAAGAAAGAGATCAACTCAAAGAAATAATGATATTCACTGACTTCCCAAGAGATAATGAGCATGGAGATTAAATCCCTCAGTTTTTTGGTTTTTTTTTTTAGTTAATTTAGGAACTGCTTGTGGACCTGAGATGAGCCTAGGGAGGGTCTGACTTTGAGGGTCATAGTGAAGAAAGGGATGTGGGACAGTCACAGGGTAGATGTTTACTTGAGTCATTCAACTGCAGCATAGCTGTTAGTGAAATCTAGATCGTACTGAAGAGGGAAAACATCACAGGTAGAACCTCAAGTCAAGAGCTTCAAATCGAAGGAATGAGGTGAGGAGATTCCAGGGAACTGATATAATGACACATGGGATGAGAGAAAATTTGTGATGTTGAGTCCAGGATGAGAGAAACCAAACTTGGGAATAATGAGAGGGTAGCAAAGGCTCAGTTTTTATAGAGTTGGAGGTGTTAGGCAGCTAAATGGTGGGGGTTTTACCTGCAACACTGGGAAGTAAATATGGGTAACCAATTGCCAATCACAAGAAGGTAACCAATTCACCTAAGGAGATGCTTGCCTAGGGGTTAAATCAATTTCCAGCACAACAATGATGAAACCAGAGTGAGTTCATCCTGCATAGACTCCCTAAACATGTAGGTTACTACAGGATTCATGTGATTATTGTCTGAATTTCCTTGCCTTGTATTCCAATAGCTCTTTTCTCCAACCAAGAAACCCTTCAACTGTTTCTTCACCAGTTACTATGCATATCATGTGCCTGATATACTCATTGTATTACTCTCTTTCAATCTTCAAATGAAGAACCACATGCCATGTTAAAATTGCGTTAGTTATACTTAAGTTTTAAGTTTAAAGTAGCTAGTATAGAGTCAATCGTGGAGTAGCTAGTATCATTAATTCTCTATGAAAACAATTATAAAAACAGAGTATAATCTGAAAAAACGCTTAAAGACACTGGAGAGCAGTAAGGGAAGCCAAGACTTAGAGACAAAGATACAGAAGGAAACACAAGTGCTTTGATTTCAATATTATGGGTTGAATTATGTTCCCTCCCCAGATTGATATATGGAAGTCCTAATCCCCAGTATCTCAGAATGTGACCTTATTTGGAAAATGGGTCTTTGCAGATGTAATTAGTAAGGAGACATCATACCAGAGAAGGATATAACTCTATTCCAATAGGACTGTGTACTTATAAAAAGAAGAAATTTAGACATGAGGAGAGTACCATGTGAAGATATGCTCCCCCAAGCCAAGGAACTACCAGAAGCTAAGAGAGAGGCCTAAAACTTATCTTTTTTTTTAAACAGGATGATGGGTAAATTATTCTTATTTTTCTGTCTTTTCAAATTTTCCTCAAAATGCTTTGTTTGTTGGTTTTTAAACAGAAAAACATCTCTAGCTTGTCAGTTGTTAGAAAGAAAAAAGTAAGAGAAGAAGAGAGTGAGTACATGGGCAGGCAGATCTGGGAGGTTGAAGACAAAACAGAATCAAGGCTTGTTATGCAAGACAAAGAAGGAAAATTAGGTCAGGTTTTATGATCAGGCCTCCCTGTGGATGACCAGGTGTGAAGTATACTTCACCAGTGCAGGTTCTTCTTTAGTGTACTGACTAGTAGGCCCGGTAAGGAAAGGTTGCCGTGTTGCTTTTTACTCCATCTCAGTCCTCACCCCTAATGAGGTAGCTGCTGTGGCTTTGATGTGTTTCACTATAATTTCTTCATATTCTTCTTGGGTCAGTAACCCTTCTGTTTTGCTTTTTTTTCTTCAAATTTGGGTAGCACAACTACAATGTAGCCTTCGGCGGATGGCTTCTCTTGAAGAACACAAGGTTTATGGATAATGTTTACATTTACTTCCATCAACCATCCTCTAACACTGTTAGATATGGTATATTCTTCTCTACCTGAGCAGTAAATCTTACACAGAGGTGCAAGTTCTGTGAGAAACTGTGTCCCCTGCTTAAATTTCCCAGAGACTTTGTTCTGAAGTCTGCTACAGTTGGTACTGATTTGATCAAAAAATGCTTTTAATTTTTTTTTCCCACTTTGAAGAACTGAATGAGATCCTGTCAACATGATGACATGTATTCGGTTAGAGTGTTATAGTATACAGTGGTCCTCACAGGGTTTTCCTTTGACATCCTGCTGTTTTTCCACATCTCTGCAAATGCCTTTCCCTTGGCCTGCTTTGTACCAGTGAGTAAGGAAACGATCCACAAGCGACAGCATCATGGGCTCAGCAGCCAAGGTGGCCACAGGGGCCTTGAGATTGGTAGTCATGGCAACCTTGGGTGCTACAAACCCTCCTAAACCTCATTCTTTTGTAGCATCTTCAGGGGGAGAATGGCCCTGTCAATACCTTAATTTTAGACTTCTAGCCAGAGCTGTCAGATAATAAATTTCTATTGGTTAAGCAACCAGTTTGTGGTATCTTAATATAGCAATCCTAGCAAACTAATACCACGAGGTTGGCATTTTGTTTACAATTTCTTCTCAGGTCATTTGTCAACATTTAAGTTATGTATTGATAAGCCAAGTAAATACTGAAAAGTTAATAAAAGTGAGACAAATTTCCACAAAGTTACAGTGTTAAGGAGAAAACCCTTGATCTCAGAACCCACTGAAGAGGAGGGATCTTGTTAAATAAACGTGGCAAACAGATGGGGAAATAATGGAAACAATGACAGACTTTACTTTCTTGGTCTCCAAGATTACTGTAGACAATGACTGCAGCCATAAAATTAAGAGACGCTCGCTCCTTGGAAGAAAAGCTATGACAAACCTAGACAGCGCATTAAAAAGCAGAGACATCACTTTGCCCACAAAGGCCCATCTAGTCAAAGCTATGGTTTTTCCAGTAGTCACGTATGGATGTGAGAATTGGACCATAAGGAAGGCTGAGTGCCCAAGAACCGATACTTTCGAATTGTGGTGCTGGAGAAGGCCCTTGAGAGTCCTTTGGACAGCAAGGAGATCAAACCAGTCAATCCTAAAGGAAATCAACCCTGAAGACCCATTGCAAGGACTGATGCTGAAGTTCCAATACTCTGGCCACCTGATGGCAAGAGCTGATTCATTGGAAAAGACCCTAATGCTGGGAAAGATTGAGGGCAGGAGGAGAAGAGGATGACAGAGAATGAGATGGTTGGATGGCATCATAGACTGAATGGACATGAGTTTGAGCAGACTCTGGGAGATAGTGAAGGACAGGGAAGCCTGGTGTGCTGTAGTCCATGGGGTTGCAAAGAGTTGGACATGACTGAGCAACGAAACAACAGCAACAAGTAATATTCGCTTTTAAAATAATAATAGTATATTGGGGGGTTAAAATTTCTATAGAATTAAAATACATGCTATCTATAGGACAAATCACAATGAGGGAGGGTAAATGAAGTTAAAGTATTTCAAGGTTCCTATATTGTACAAGAAGAATAAAAGACATGATTAAAGGTAGATTTAAGGATGGATGTCATAATATCTACAATAACAATTCATATATGTATATATTTATCTCCAACTCTGAAATATATTTTAGATTGTCTTAGATAGGGCTATATTATATCAGATAATGTAGACATGAATGCAAGAAATATTAATAGAGACACAGAGGGATATTTCACAATGATTAAAGGGTAAAATCAACTAAATCAACTACAGTTCTAAATCTGGATGCATCTAATAGCATTGCTTTGTAATATATAAAGCAAAAAATTGACAAAATGGAAAGGAGAAATAGATAAATCCACTATCTCTGCTAGAGACATTAACATATATCTTTTAAAATTAGCAAAATGTCAATAAGGGTGTACTGATGGCTCAAAATGCAGAATAAACTAAAATACCTAAACAGTATATTGACTTCTAGTTTCTGATTTCTCATGGACAGAGCTTAGAAGTCACTACTTCATCCTAACAAATAAAGAGCTGAACAGACTGAAATATTAACAAATCTTAGCTCTATAAGAGAGGGGAGAACACAGGGCAAACCATTGCCCCCAAGACTGGAGAGACAGAGAGGTAAATACTGGGATTCAAGGCCTGCCAGAGCAGAGATTGACAAGCAAAAACCAATATAACCAGTACCAGGGTAGAATAACCTAAACTATAATTGGCAAACTATTGAAGGCTCAGTGTGGACAACTCTGAGAGTTAAAAACTCCAGGGGAACCAAGTTATAGGTGTTCCCCCAAACTTTTGTAAGTTTTACCTGCAGAAAATTTGACTAGGTCCTCAAAGGAAATATCAGAGAAAAATCCCAGTGTGCTTCCAGTAAGGGTAGAGAATCAGTATGAATATGCTCAGGTACTGTGTTCATCTTAACACATCCTGCCCTCAGGGTAAACTAGTTAACCAGAGATCAACCTGCTGGGGTAGTATGAGAGCTCACAAGACCGGGGGAAAGAAAATACCCAACTCAGTCAGCACTAGTATTTCACATGGGAGAAGGGAAATACCAAACCTGAACCTACTTCAGTCATCCTGTCCCACATAGCAGTGAGAAAAAAAACCCTGAATACTGGTGAAGTGTAAAAATTCAGAGGTAAAATACTGAGACCTCATCATAGGCTACAGAGTTCTTCATCTTCTCCAACACCTCACCACATTACTAAAGGCCTGTTTACAACAGTTTCTTTTACCTGGTATATAATGTTAAGCTATCAAGAAAAAAATTATAAGACATACAAAAAGGTAAAAAATACAAAGTAAAGAGACAGAGCAAACATCTGAACAGGACATGAAGAAATTTTGGAATTATCAGACTGGAAATTTAAAACAATTATGAGTAATATGCTAAAGTTTCTAATGGATAAAGTAGAAAGCATGCAGCAAAAGATGGGTAATGTAAACAGAGATATGGAAATCCTAAGAAGAACCAAAAAGAAATGCTAGAGATAAAAATACTATAACAAAACGAAAACACCAAAACACCAACTTGAATGAATGATGCCTTTGATGGGCTTACTAGTAAGCTAGACAAGGCTGAGGAACAAGCTTGACAATGTATCAATAGAAACTTCAAAACTGGAAGAGCAAAGAGAACAAAGACTGGGATTGGGGGAAAAAAAAATACAGAAGAGAAGAGAATACCCAAGGACTGTGAGACAACTGCAAAAGGTGTGGTGTGATATACCCATAATGGGAATACCAGAAGGAGAAAAAAGAGAGAAGGGAACAGAGGAAATATTTGAAACAATAATGACTGAGAATTTCCTCAAATTAATGTCAGACTACCAAAACACAGATCCAGGAAGATCAGAGAATACCAAGCCAGGATAAATGCCAATAACATATGTAGAACATTACACCTAACAACTGGAGAATAAACATTCTTTTTAATCGTATGCAAAAGACCTACCAAAATTGACAATACACCGCGGTGGCTCAGATGGTAAAGAGTCCGCCTGCAAAGTGGGAGATGTGGGTTCGATCCCTGGGTCAGGAAGATCCCCTGGAGGGGGAAATGACAACCCACTTCAGTATTCTTGCCTGGAGACTTCCATGGACAGAGGAGCCTGGTGGGCTACAGCTCACAGGGTTTCAGAGAGTTGGACACAAGTGAGCGAGTAACACCAAAGAAAATATCACCAAATATTAAAAGGCTGCAATCACAGAGTATATTTTCTGACAGTGGATCTAAGAAAGAATTCAGAGACAAAAGATAACTTAAAAACTCTCCAGTTTTTTTTTAATTTATTTATTTTTATTGAAGGATAATTGCTTTACAGAATTTTGTTGTTTTCTGTCAAACCTCAACATGAATCAGCCATAGGTATCCATAAATCTCCTCTCTTTTGAATCTCCCTCCCATCTCCCTCCCCATCCCATCTAGCTAGGTTGATACAGAGCCCATGTTTGAGTTTCCTGAGCCATACAGAAAGCTCCTATTGGCTATCCATTTTACATATGCTAATACAAGTTTCCATGTTACTCTTTCCATACATCTCACCCTCTCCACCACTCTCCCCAGGTCCATTAATCTGTTCTCTATGTCTGTTTCTCCATTGTCAGTTGAGTTCAATTCAGTCGCTCAGTCGTGTCCAACTCTTTGAGACCCCATGAATTGCAGCACGCCAGGCCTCCTTGTCCATCACCAACTCCCGGAGTCCACCCAATCCCATGTCCATCAAGTCGGTGATGCCATCCAACCATCTCATCTTCTGTCATCCCCTTCTCCTCCTGCCCCCAATCTTACCAAGCATTAGGGTCTTTTCCAATGAGTCAACTCTTCTCATGAGGTGGCCAAAGTATTGGAGTTTCAGCTTCAACATCAGTCCTTCCAATGAACATCCAGGATTGATGTCTTTTAGGATGGATTGATTGGATCTTCTTGCAGTCCAAGGGACTCTCAAGAGAATTCCCTAACACCACAGTTCAAAAGCATCAATTCTGCGGTTCTCCATTGTAGCCCTGTAAATAAATTCTTCAGTACCCTTTTCCTAGATTCTGTATATATGCGTTAGAATATGATATTTATCTTTCACTTTCTGACTAACTTCATTCTGTATAGCAGGCTCTGGGTTCATCCATCTCATTAGAACTGACTCACATGTGCTCCTTTTTATGGCCGAGTAATATTCCATTGTATATATGTACCACAACTTCTTTATCCATTCATCTGTCAATGGACATAAAAGTTGCTTCCATGTTCTAGCTATTGTAAATAGTGCTGCAATGAACAGTGGGATACATGTGTCTCAATTTTGGTTTCTTCAGGGTATATGCCTAGGAGTGGGATTGCTAGGTCATATGACGGTTTTATTCCTAGTTTTTTAAGGAATCGCCATACCGTCTTCCATCATGAGAAAAGCTGGGCTGGAAGAAACACAAGCTGGAATCAAGATTGCCGGGAGAAATATCAATAACCTCAGATATGCGGATGACAACACCCTTATGGCAGAAAGTGAAGAAGAACTAAAGAGCCTCTTGATGAAGGTGAAAGAGGAGAGTGAAAAAGTTGGCTTAAAGCTCAACGTTCAGAAAACTAAAATCATGGCATCTGGTCCCATCACTTCATGGGAAATAGATGGGGGAACAGTGGAAACAGTGTCAGACTTGATTTTTTTGGGCTCCAAAATCACTGCTGATGGTGATTGCAGCCATAAAATTAAAAGACGCTTACTCCTTGGAAGGAAGGTTATGACCAACCTAGATAGCATATTTAAAAGCAGAAACATTACTTTGCCAACAAAGGTCCGTCTAGTCAAGGCTATGGTTTTTCCAGTGGTCATGTATGGATGTGAGAGTTGGACGGTGAAGAAAGCTGAGTGCCACAGAATTGATGCTTTTGAACTGTGGTGTTGGAGAAGACTCTTGAGAGTCCCTTGGACTGCAAGGAGATCCAACCAGTCCATCCTAAAGGAGATCAGTCCTGAGTGTTCATTGGAAGGACTGATGTTGAAGCTGAAACTCCAATACTTTGGCCACCTCATGCGAAGAGTTGACTCATTGGAAAAGACCCTAATGCTGGGAAGGATTGGGGGCAGGAGGAGAAGGGGATGACAGAGGATGAGATGGTTGGATGGCATCACCGACTCGATGGACATGGGTTTGGGTAAACTCCAGGAGTTGGTGATGGACAGGGAGGCCTGGCGTGCTGCGATTCATGGGGTCACAAAGAGTCGGACACGGCTGAATGACTGAACTGAACTGATCTAAATACCGTCTTCCATAGTGGCTGTATCAATTTACATTCCCACCAGCAATGCAAGAGTGTTCCCTTTTCTGCACACCCTCTCCAGCATTTATTGTTTGTAGACTTTTTGATGATGGCCATTCTGACCAGTGAGACGTGATATCTCATTATAGTTTTGATCTGCATTTCTCTAATAATGAGCGATGTTTAGCATCTTTTCATGTGTTTGTTAGCCAGCTGTATGTCTTCTTTGGAGAAATGTCTGTTTAGGTCTTTTTCCCACTTTTTCATTGGGTTGTTTGTTTTCCTGGTATTGAGCTACTTGTATATTTTGGAAATTAATCCCTTGTCAGTTGTTTCATTTGCTATTATTTTCTCCCATTCATTTTACCTTTCTTGTAGTTTCCTTTGTTGAGCAAAAGCTTTTAAGTTTAATCAGGTCCCACTTGTTTACTATTTTTTTTTTATTTCTGTTACTCTACAAGGTGGGTCATAGAGGATCTTGCTTTGATTTATGTCATCAAGTGTTCTGGCTATGTTTTCCTCTAAGAGTTTTATAGTTTCTGGTCTTACATTCAGGTCTTTAATCCATTTTGAGTTTATCTTTGTGTATGGTGTTAAGAAGTGTTCAAATTTCATTCTTTTACATGTTGCTGTCTAGTTTTCCCAGCACCATTTATTAAAGAGGCTGTCTTTGCCCCATTATATGTTCTTGCCTCCTTTGTCAAAAATAAGGCACCCATAGGTACTTGGGTTTATTTCTGGGATTTCTATCTTGTTCCATAGGTCTATATTTCTGCTTTTGTGCCAGTACCATACTGTCTTGATAACTGTAGCTTTGTAGTATAATCTGAAGTCAGGAAGGTCCAGCTTCATTCTTGTTTCTCAAAACTGCTTTGGCTATTCAGGGTCTTTTGTGTTTCCATATGAATTGTGAAAATTTTTGTTCTGATTTTGTGAAAATGCCATTGGTAATTTGCTAGGGATCACTTTGAATATGTAGATTGTGTTTGGTAGGACAGTCATTTTTACAATATTGATTTTTCCTACCTAGGAACATGGAATCTCTCACCATCTGTTTATGTCATCTTAGATTTCTTTCATTAGTGTCTTATTTTATATAGTTCTTTTGTCTCCTTATGTAAGTTTTTTCCTAGATATTTAATTCTTTTTGTTGCAGTGGGTAATGGGATTAATTCCTGAATTTCTCTTTCTGATTTTTCATTGTTAGTATATAGAAATGCAAGTGATTTCTGTGTATTGATTTTGTATCTTGCCACTTTGCTAAATTCACTGATTAGCTCTAGTAATTTTCTGATACTATCCTTGGGGTTTTCTATGTACAGTATCATGTCATCTGCAAACAGTGAGAGTTTTACTTCTCCTTTACTGACCTGGATTCCTTTTATTTCTTTTTCTTCTCTGATTGGTATAGCTAGGACTTCCAGAACTATGTTGAATAATAGTGGTTAAACTGGACACCCTTGTCTTGTTCCTGATCTTAGGGGGAATGCTTTCAGTTTTTCACCTTTAAGAATAATGATTACTGTAGGCTTATCATACAGGGCCTTTACTATGTTGAGGCAGGTTCCTTCTATGCCCATTTTTTGAAGAGTTTTAATCATAAATGGGGGCTGAATCTTGTCAAAGGCTTTCGTATGGTTTTTATCTTTCAATTTGTTAATATGGTGTATCACATGGATTGATTTGCATATATTGAAGAATCCTTGCATTCCTGGAATAAACCCAACTTGATCATGGTGTATGAGCTTTTAGATGTGTTGCTGAATTCTGTTTGCTAAAATTTTGTTGAGGATTTTTGCATCTATGTTCATCAGTGTTATTGGCCTGTAGTTTTCATTTTTTGTGTGTTGTCTTTGTCTGGTTTTGGTATCAGGGTGATGATGGCCTTGTAGAATGAGTTTGGAAATGTTCCTTCCTCTACAATTTTTAAAAAGAGTTTTAGAAGGATAGGCATTATCTCTTGTCTGAATGTTTGATAGAACTCTCCTGTGAAGCCATCTGGTCCTGGGCTTTTGTTTTTTGGGATATTTTTGATCACAGCTTCAATTTCAGTGTTTGTAATTGGGTTGTTCATAATTTCTATTCTTCCTGGTTCAGTCTTGGAAGATTGAATTTTTCTAAGAATCTGTCCATTTCTTTCAGGTTATCCATTTTATTGCCATATAATTGTTCATAATAGTCTCTTATAATCCTTTATATTTCTGCATCGTCTGTTGTAACTCCTCCTTTTTCATTTCTAATTTTGTTGATTTGATTCTTCCCTCTTTTTTTCCTGATGAGTCTGGCTATAGGTTTGTCAATTTTGCCTATCTTCTCAAAGAATCAGCTTTCAGTTTTATTAATCTTAACTATTGTTTCTTTCATTTCTTTTTTAAATTTCTGCTCTCATCTTTATGATTTCTTTCCTTCTACTAATTTTGGGGGTTTTTTGTTCTTCTTTTTCCAGTTGCTTTAGGTGTAAAGTTAGGTTGTCCATTTGATGCTTTTCTTGTTTCTTGAGGTAGGATTATATTGCTATAAACTTAACTCTTAGAACTGATTTTGCTGCATCCCATAGGTTTTGAGTTGTTATGTTTTCATTGTCATTTGTTTCTAGAAATTTTTTTATTTCCCTTTTGATTTCTTCAGTAACCTGTTGGTTATTAGAAATGTGTTGTTTCATCTCCATGTGTTTGCATTTCTTACAGTTTTTTCCTTGTAATTGATATCTAGTCTCATAGCAGTGAGGTTGAAGAAGATGCTTGACATGATTTCAATTTTCTTAAATTTACTGAGGTTTGATTTGTGACCCAAGATGTGGTCTATCCTGGAGAATGTTCCATGTGCACTTGAGAAGATGATGTATTCTTCTGCATTTGGATGGAATGTCCTGAAGATATCAATGAGACCCATCTCATCTAATGTATCATTTAAGACTTGTGTTTCCTTATTAATTTCTGTTTTGATGATCTGTCCATTGGTGTGAGTGGGGTATTAAAGTCTCCTACTATTACCCCGTTATGTCAGTTTCTCCTTTTATGTCTGTTAGTGTTTGTCTTATGTATTGAGATGATTCTATATTAGGTGCATAGATATTTACAATTGGTATGTCTTCCTCTTGGATTGACCCCTTGATCATTATGTAGTGTCCTTCCTTATCTCTTGTAATATTCTTTATCTTAAGGCCTATTTTGTCTGATGTGAGGATTACTACTCCAACTTTCTTTTGCTTCCTATTTGCATGGAATGTATTTTTCCATACTCTCACTTTCAGTCTATATGTGTCTTAAAGTCTAAAGTGGGTTTCTTGTAGACAGCATATATATGGGTCTTGTTTTTGTATCCATTCAGCCAGTCTGTGTCTTTTGGTTGGAGCATTTAGTCCAATTACATTTAAAGCAATTATTAATATATACATTCCTATTGCTATTTTCTTAATTATTTGGGGTTGATTTTGTAGATCTTTTTTCTTCTCTTGTATTTCTTGACTATATAAGTCCCTTTAACATTTGTTGTAAAGCTGGTTTAGTGGTACTGAATTTTCTTAACTTTTGCTTATCTGAAAATCTTTTGATTTCTCCATCAATTTTGAATGAGATCCTTGCCAGGTACAGTAATCTTGGTTGAAGATTTTTCCCTTTCAGCACTTTGAATATATCCTGCTATTCCCTTCTGGCCTGCTGAAAGATCAGCTATTAAGTGTTTGGGGTTTCCCTTGCATGTTACTTTTTGCTTCTCTCTTGGTGTTTCTAATATTCTTTCTTTGTATTTAGTCTTTGTTAGTTTGGGAAGGTTTTGGGTCTTTTTTCTTAGCCATACCGCCCCTGGGTTTCAATTGTGGTTTTATTTCCATCTCTGCTTGACAGAGAAGCCTGGCAGGCCACAGTCTACAGGGTCTCAAAAGTTGGACATGACCGAAGTGACCCTGCAAGCATAGATGCAAGACTTTTTTTTATTTGCCTGTGGCAGCTCTGCCACAATGAGGGTTGAGTGTGAAGGTGGCAGAGTTGCTTGGCTTGCAGGGACCCTGGTGGCACCAAGTGTGCAGGGACACGGACTGCCTCCACTGCAGGAATCATGGCCCTCTCAGAGTCTTTCTTCAAGTCTCTTGTAACTGGCCATCAGAAGGCCTCTTTGGCCAGTCTTTCTCCGTAGTTCTGCCCATTCAGGCAGTTACAGGGCTCCCTTGCTTGGGGCCCTTCTCTGTTGTTCAGAGCATCAGGCACATAGAGGGGCACCCTTGGCTGGGGTCCTACTCTGTAGCTCGGTGCATCAGTCACTTAAAGGAGCACCCTGGGTGGGGTCCTACTCTGTAGTTCAGTGCATCAGGCATTTGATGGGCCAGCTTTCAATTGTTCAGTTGTCAATGCTGGCTTGTGGTGAGAGAGAGGCTATGGTCATGGCTCCACCCCCTATGCGTGACTCAGCAGTATCTCCTTGCTTCTGTGGCTGCCCAGCTTTCCCCCACAGGCATTTCCCACCACAATCTCCTCTCTCACATACTCTCCATCTGTCTCTCCACAGTCAACAGGAGCCCTCACCCTGAGATTGCTCCACAGTCCCTAAACCCCGGCTCCCAGCTGCTGTGTCTTCCAGGGAACCTGCGTCCCTGTGTGGGATATGTATGACTATGGCTAAGACTGTCTGATTCCCATTCCATTTAGGCTGCCACAGATTAGCTGTTTCACTCTCAGACTTAAATGTCACTCCTCTGACTCAGACAATTGCCCTGATGTGGGGATCGGACCTCTGCTTCAGTTCCCCCACCTGCTGAGGGCAGGTCCAGCCCTACTAACACTCCTGCTTTTCCCCCTAGCTCCTTCCTCCTACGGAGTGTTGTGTGGCTCTATATATTCTTTTCCTCTGGTCAGGTACTCCTGTCCACTCTCAGATGGTTTTCTGCATGCACTTCTGTGTCTGAAGGTGTATTCCTGATGTATCCTTGGAGAGAGATGTACTCCACATCCACCTACTCCTCTGCCATCTTGTTCTCTTTCCAGATGTTTTTAAATGAAGCAGTATGCTTTTAAATAATCCATGGGCCAAAGAATAAATCACAATATATATTAGAAAATAATTTGAAATGTGTCTGACTCAAAAGATGACATATCAGTGTTGGAGGATAAAGCTGAAACAGTGCTTAGAGGGAAATTTGTAGCCTTAAGTGCATATATTAGCAAAAGAGGATAAAAAGCAACAATCTACTCTCCATCTCAAGAAAGTTATTTTACTTAAATCCAGAGAAACTAAAACAAAAACAAGAAGAGCAGAAATCAATAAAATTAAAAGCCAACATACAATGAAGAGCATCAATAAAGTCAAGTTAAAAGGATTAACTGATAAACCCCTAGCAAGATGACCGAGAGAGAGAAGACTAAATATCAGAAATGAAAAGGGGGATATTATTATAGAGTCAAGAGATATTAAAAATTTCATAATTTTTATTTGCCAATAAAGTTGAAAATTTAGAAAATAAAATGGGCAAATTCCCTGGTCACACTTTTCAAATGTACACAACAAAAAATAGAATAATCTAGATAATTCTTATTTATTAAAGAAAATGAATCTGTAATATAAAACTTTGACCAAAAATAATTCCATGCCCAAATAACTATATTATTGAATTACCCCAAACATTAAAGGAAAAAATAATACCAATTTTACTTAAACTCTTCTAAAGCATAGTAAAAGATGGAACACTTCAAACTTGTTTTATGAATCCTGCATAATTGTAATACTAAACCTGAAATACTAAACAAAATATAGACCAGTATCTATCATGAACAGATATCCCAAGAACAAGAAAAATATTAACCAATTAAATCTACCAATTGATCTACCAGTTAATCCAACCAATTAAACCTATGCCAAAAGATAATTTATCAACTCTTTCAACCATCTTTCCGTGCCGCCAGAATGATGCACATGAATGTCCTGGCTGATGCTCTCACGAGTATCAACAATGCCGTAAAGAGAGGCAAACGCCAGGTCCTTATTAGGCCGTGCTCCAAAGTCATCGTCAGGTTTCTAACAGTGATGATGAAGCATGGTTACATTGGCGAATTTGAAATCATTGATGATCACAGGGCTGGGAAAATTGTTGTGAACCTCACAGGCAGGCTAAATAAGTGTGGAGTGATCAGCCCCAGATGTGATGTGCAACTCAAAGATCTAGAAAAATGGCAGAATAACCTGCTCCTATCCCGTCAGTTTGGTTTCATTGTACTGACAACCTCAGCTGGCATCATGGACCATGAAGAAGCAAGACGGCCAGAAAGAAAAACAACAATACAGTATACTAATGCATATATATGGAATTTGAAAGATGGTAACGATAACCCTATATGCGAGACAGAATAAGGGACACAGATGCATAGAACAATTTTATGGACTCTGAGGGAGAAGGTGAGGGTGGGACGTTCTGGGAGAATAGCATTGAAACATGTATATTATCGTATGTGAAACAGAACACCATTCCATGTTCGATGCATGAGACAAGGGCTCAGGGCCGGGGCAATGGGATGACCCAGAGGGATGGGATGGGGAGGGAGGTGGGTGGGGGGTCCAGGAAGGGGAACACATGTAAACCCATGGCTGATTCATGTCAATGTATGGCAAAAACTATTACAATATTGTAAAGTAATTAGCCCCCAACTAAAATAAATAAATTTATTTTAAAAAAATTAAAAAAAAAAAGAAGCAAGACGAAAACATACAGGAGGGAAAATCATTGGATTCTTTTTCTAGGGATGTAATACATACAAATAAAATGCCTCAGAGAGGGGGGAAAAAAAGATTATCAAGAATGCAAACTTGATTTAACATTAAAAAATCTATGTAACTTACCATATTAAAACATAAAGGAGAAAAATTACATGATCACCTCAATAAAGACAGAAAGAGCAATTAATAACTTTCAACACCTATTCATTCATGATTTAAAAGAAGAAAGAAAAAAAGAAAAAAAAACACCTTTAGTAAGGAGAAAATAGAATGTACTCTATTAGAGTACATCAAACATCTTACACAGTGTTAAAATAATGAGCTTTCTGTCTGAGAATAGGACTGAGGTTAAGGATGTCTGCTATTACCTTTATATTCAGTATTGTACTGAAGGTCCTTACTAGTATAATAGGTTAAGAAAAATAAATAAATATTAAAGAGGAATAAATAAAACTGACTGTATCTTCAGATGGTGTATTTTTGTGTGTTAAACATCCCAAAGCAGACATATGTACACCTATGACTGATTCATGTTGATGTTTAACAGAAAACAACAAAATTCTGTAAAACAATTATCCTTCAATTAAAAAATAAATAAATTTTTAAAAACCCAAAGCATATACATATAAAGTATTAGAATTCATAAGTGATTTCAAAAATATTTTTGGATGTAGAGTCAAAACATTAATTACATCAATGTTACTCTACACTAGCAGAAATAATTCCTGGTTCTCAGGTGATTCAGTGTGAATGCAGAAGACGGGTTTGTTCCCTCAGTTGGGAAGATCCCCTGGAGAAGAAAATGGCAACCCACTCCAGTATCCTTGCCTGGGAAATTCTTTGGACAGAGGAGCCTAGCAGGACTAGAGTCCATAAGGTCACAAAAGAGTCAGAGATGACTTAGCAACTAAGCAACAAACAAACACAACAGCAGAAATAATTAGGAATTAAAAATTTTAAATACAAACATATACAATAGCATCAAAATCATCAAATACTTAGGAATAAATTTAACTAAAGTTGTTCCAGACCTCCAGAATACTGAAATGGGTTGCCATTTCCTCTTCCAGGGGATCTTCCCTACCGAGGGATCGAACCTGCATCTTCTGCATTGACAGGCAGATTCTTTATCACTGAGCCACCAGGAAGTCCCACATATAAGGGTAAACACTGATAAATTGGATTTTGGTAAAATTAAGAATTTTTGTTCATCAAAAGTTATCATTGAGGCTGTAAAAGAGAAGCTATAGAAAAGAAATTTGCAAACATATATCTGATGAAAGAATTGATAATCAGAATAAACAACTTCTATGAATTAATTAAAAAATACAGGTAAGCCAATTTTTTAAAAATGGACAAAACACTTGAGTAGGCACTATTCAAGTTTTTTACAATAACTACTGAAAATGAAATGTTGCAGACACCTGAACCTGGCAATTTCACTTTCTTGACTAAACTCAACTTCCAGAATCTTGGCCTGAGTTACAAACAGAAAATTTATCATCTAGCCTCAAATGAGGTTGAATACATGAAGTTTGCATTTGAAAGTGACATGGAGGGCATATTAAAACTCTTTAAATCAGAATCAAATTGCTTAAGTATGAAAAGCATTTTGTCTTATGTAATGGGAAAGAAAATTCAAGAGTATAAATAATTTCAGATAGTGTTTGATCCCAGAAATAAAATGATGTCATCAGGACCCAGTTACTCTCTGGGCTGTGCTCACCATGTTGGTTTTATTCTCAGAGACCATTTAGTGGCAAATGGTGCCAAAAACCCTGGTCCTACTTCTTCCCCATTTTAAATCCAGCTGAAAACTGAGCATTCCCTACCCCCAACCCCAAAGCGCTACATTGTAAGCTGAAGAACTCACTCTCATTGGAAGAATTTGAATCATTTGTTCAATACTGAAATAACTCTGATCACAGCAATGAAATTACATTGATTGGTTAGACCTGGGTCACATGCTCATGCCTGAACCAATCCCTGTGACTGAAGGAATGCAAAATACTGGCTGGTCCATTATGGGTGATGTTCTCTTTATCTGGGATCAGGCGTCACATCAGACCTACATGGACTGAGCCAGGTATAGACAAAGGAACTTTGAGGTGTTATTCCCAGAAGAAGCGGGTAATTGATGCTGAACCGTTAAAGCTACAAACATGCCCCACAAGTGATTGTTGTGAGGCTGATTTTCAGAGAGCAAAGTAAAAGACTCAAGATCCACAGAATTAGTGGTAGAAGCTGGACTTCTTCACCTAAAAAGCTTAAGAAAAGCAAGGTTCTCCTGGAGACTATGAGATTCAGACAGACCCTGAGACCTTCATTCTGTCAAGCATTCTTCCTTCAGTTCCAGGCTGTCTCCAAGGCCAGGGAAGGGAGGCATTTCATGCTGGGAGAACAGGTTGCCAGACAGTCTCCTAAGGTATCTGGATGCAATCCCACACAGCCTTCATGGGAGAAGGCTGGGGTCTTGACTAGGAGCCAGGAGTCTGGTGGCAAGGCTGGGCCTGAATGTCCAGGGTTGGCGGGAGATGCCTTATGTACACTATCTCTCCATCACACCATCTGCAGCTGCTGTCTGCATTTGGTCCCAAAACAGCATTGCCAGTCACTTCAGGGGATTGCTGCACTTTCTGTAAGCAAGACTTGGGAAAGGCCACATTTGACACTTGACTTCCCTCCTTGAAATTAAAAGACTCAGCTTAGGTCAAGAAACATGGGGGAAAAAAAATTAAAGAATGTGCAGCATGATGGTTGAGAGAATGCAGCCATGCAAGATAGCACACACCAGAATGTGCATGCCAAGGAAATGAGTGAAAGGGGCGCCCAGAAAGGATCTATGGCCTTGAGTTTGCTAAAGATGCTCTAGCGAGTTTTGGGCTTTTGTTTTTAAGACCACCACAAGCAGAGGAAGGAAGCAAAACAAACAAAAAGTTGGCAGGTATAATGAAATAGGAATGTCTGAAGATGCCTGGGTAGCCTGAGAGAAGGGTGGTAAGAGTCCCTAGAACTGAGAAACTAAAAGAAGTCAAGAGGCGCAAGAAGAGACAGGGCAGAGAAGTCCTGCCATCGTGGAAAACGCCTGGGACACGAGATGAAGATACTTCAGGAAAAAATCCCAGAGGTAGGAAAGGTTGAGGACTTTCAACATCAAACTGGAGGTTCAGTTTTGAATTGTAAAATAGCCTCCCTACATTCCCCTAAGCCTTTCGCACACAACTTCCTTAGGAAGAAAATATTTAGGAGGAAACAGTGAGAGGAGTTATGTTCTACATTTAGGTTGACTTAGGGTAGAGGTAAAAAATAAAAGCCATAGAAGGAAAGATGATTGAGCATTCAAGAGGAAAAGAAAGGCAGAACAAAACATTAAGCCCCTCAAAATGCACAATAATTTTGGGAGGATGTTGGCTCTGATAACAAATGTGATAGAGGCTTGAGACATTTTTATTTGACTGTTAATTATTATCATGGTGGTGGCTCTTCAAGTCAGGAGTGTTAGGTATTCATAGATGTTTTAGTGTGAAGGGTTAAAAAGAACTCTAAAAATATGTTTGGTTGTCTGAAATACAGACCCAAAGGTGGCTCACATTGAATGAATTGAAGTCTCAGAACAGTCTTGGTGTGCTATAAAGGTTTCAGTTCAGTTCAGTCGCTCAGTCATGTCCGACTCTTTGCAACCCCATGAACCGCAGCACGCCAAGCCTCCCTGTCCATTACCAACTCCTGGAGTCCACCCAAACCCATGTCCATTGAGCTGGTGATGCCATCCAACCATTTCATCCTCTGTTGTCCCCTTCTCCTCCTGCCCTCAATCTTTCCCAGCATCAGGGTCTTTTCAAATGAGTCAGCTCTTCTCATCAGGTGGCCAAAGTATTAGAGTTTCAGCTTCAACATCAGTCCTTCCAATGAACACTCAGTACTGATCTCCTTTAGGATGGACTGGTTGGATCTCCTTATTATAAAGGTTTAGGGACTTGTAAAATAATAGTATATGTATAACTGATTCATTTTGCTGTGAATCACCTAAAACTAATACAAGAATGTAAATCAGTGTTACTACAATACAAAATTTTTTTAAAGGTTTAGGGAGATTGGAATGTTAGAGTGGATTCATCATGTGAGACCAACTTACCCACCATGGAAGGTTTCACCTTTTACCTTGGCTATGAGAAACAACTGTGTGATGGGATCCCCAGCATCCTTGAAGATTTCGGTGCTTGCTTTTCTTTGTAGATTAGACATTATAATGAGAACTGTTATCATTGAACTAGAATCTTTAAGTACAATGTGGATCATTGAATCCCAAGTGGTAGGGACCAAGTGGCAGTACTTAATTACATAAGGCAAGATGAGTGTGGTTACTGTAATAGATAATAGGGTCAAAGTAGTAATCAGACCAGTCTAACTTACAGAGACATGTGGTACTGACTAGTTGATCTTAGTATCACTAGAAAAGAAATAGATAGGCAGTTTATGATTTTTATTTCATTGATATAAGCTAAAGAGTTCAGATAAACAGAAGTCTAACTTGAGTCATCATAAAAGAGACTCATAGCATGTCAATCAATTTCCATACTTGAGTTAGTTTACAGACTCAGAATCCCTTGAATGAAGGGGAGTTGGGGTTCTTTTGATGAACAACTTCAATACAGTACCAAAAACTTATGCTATTAACTTTTTTCCCAGCCTACCTCAAAGGGACCTATGGCCATATACAAGGGAGACTGTGCACTGGGGAAGAGAAATAATCAGATCTTTTGAGAACTACCTGGACACTGGCTATGAACTAATTCCTGGAGACTCAAAGCATCACTGTAACCCACCAGCATAGGGCCTTATAAAGGTCAGGTGACCAATAGAGATTTATCTCAGGTACATCAGAGTGGGCCCTGGAGGTCTCTGAATCCATCCTGTGCTTATTTCCCCAGACCTGGAATACTCAACAGGAATATGTATATTCATAATCTCATAACTGTCAGAATCTTCAGGTTGGTTCCACAACCTGTGGAGTGAGGGCTATTATAGTAGGAAAGGCCAAATGGAAGCCACCAGAACTATCTTTACCTACAATACTAAGCAAATGCAATACTGCATTCCTGGGAGAATTGGAGAAATTATTGTCACCATTCATGACTTGAAAGGTGCAGAAGTGTTGATTTCAGCCACATTCCCTTTCACATCTCCTATTTGGCCTGTGCAGAAAACAGATGGATCTTGGAGAATGACAGTGGATTATCATAAACTTAATCAGATGGTTATTCCAATTACAATTGATGTTCCAGATGTAGTTTCATTGCTTGAGCAAATTAACACATCCCCTGGTACTTGCTATGGAGCTATTGATCTGGCAAACACTTTTTTTTTTCTTGAAACCTATTAGCAAAGATAGCCAAAAGTAGTTTGCTTTCAGCTGGCAAGGCCAACAATACACCCTCCGTGTCCTACTTCAGTAATCTATCAACTCTCCAGTTCTATGTCATGATTTAGTCCATAGGGACCTTGGTCACCTCTCACTTTCACAAGACATCATGCTGGTTCATTACGTTGAGATATCATGCCAATAGAACCCACTGAGCAGGAAGTATGGCTCAGTGGTAAAGAATCTGCCTGCCAATTCAGGAGCTGCAGGAGACATGGGTTTGATCCCTCGGTAGGGAGGATCCCCTGGAGAAGGAAATGGGAACCCACTCCAGTACTCTTGCCTAGGAAATCCCTACTAAGTCCCCGCCAGAGGAATCTGGCAGGCTCCTCTGTAGTCCATGGGATTGTAAAGAGTCGGACACAACTCAGCGACTGAGCACAAGCCAGAAGTAGCAACTATTCTATCCACATTGTTAAGACATTTGCATGTCAGAAGGTGGGAAATAAATCTAACAAAAATTCACCTCAGTGAAGCTGATGGGGTCCAGGGTTGGGAGGACATGTTAAAATATCCTTCTAAGAAGAAGGATAGTTATTTCATCTGGCCCATTCTACAGCTAAAAAGAGGCACAGTGCCAGTGGGCTTCCAGTTTTTGAGACAACATTTTCCTCATTTGGGTGTGCTTCTCCAGCGCATATACTGAGTAATCTCAAAAGTTATTAACTTTGAGTAGAGTCTAGAACACAAGAAGTCTGCTATACAAACTCCTCTGGCACTTGATCTAGCAGACCCTACAGGGTTTGAAGCATCAGTTGCAATTAGAAATGCTGTCTGGAGACTTTGGCTGGTCCCTTTAAGTGAATCACAGCACAGACTTTCAGGATTTTGTGGTAAAGTCCAACTCTTCTCTGTGACTAACTACTCTGTTTTTGAGAAGCAGCTTTTAACTTTCTCCTGGGATTTAGGAGACTGAATAGTTACTTAATCATGGATCATCAAATTACCATGTGACCTGAGCTGCCCATTATGAACTAACCCACTAAACTATAAACTGATCAACCACAGGAGCATATTATTACCAAATGGAAGTGGCATATAAGATATCTGACTCAAGCATGTATGAAAGGCACAAGCGAGTTTCATGAAGAGATGCTCCAAGTGAAAATGATTACACCTCCTGCAACATTCTCTACTTCACCCTGCACCCTTGACCTCATGGAGTGTTTCCTATGACCAGCTAACTGAGGAAAAGAAAACTCTGGCTTAGGTAACAAATGATTCTACCTCTTCCCTAGGCATTACCTGAAAATGGACAGTGCAACACTATAGCTCATTTCTGGAATATTTCTGAAAGACAGGGATGAAAAGACAGGTAGAACTTTGATTAGTGCAACTGATTGTTCATAGGAGGAGGGATGACCAAAGGTACAAGTCCATGAGAACTTATGGGCTTCAGCCAATAGTTTGCATGAATAGTCAGGGACTTGGAAGGGATATGATTAGAAATTGATGACAAGCAGGTCTGAGGAAGAGGCCTGTGGATAGACTTCTTTGAATGGGCAAATAATAAGATATTTCTGTCCCTTTTGAATGCTCACCAAAGTGTGACCTTGGTGAAGAAAGATTTTAATAATGAAGTGGATAGAATGACCCCTTCTATGGATAATAGTCAGTATCTTTGCTCAGCTATTCCTCTCATGGCCTGATGGACACAAAGTGGTAATGCTGGAAGGAACGGAGGTTAAGTAGAGGCTCAGTAACATGAACTTCCATTCATCAAGGACAATCTGGATACAGCCACTTCTGAGTGCTCTTTTACCTGCAGCAAAGACCAACACTGAGTATCTAATATGACACCTTTCCCAGGGTAATCATCCAAGTATCTGGAGGTGGATTGATTAGACTGTCTTCATCATGGAAGCGGAGAAGGCAATGGCACCCCACTCCAGTACTCTTGCCTGGGAAACCCCATGGACGGAGGAGCCTGGTAGGCTACAGCCCGTGGGGTCGCGAAGAGTCAGACACGACTGAGCGACTTCACTTTCACTTTTCACTTTCATGCACTGGAGAAGGAAATGGCAACCCACTCCAGTATTCTTGCCTGGAGAATCCCAGGGACGAAGGAGCCTGGTGGGCTGCCGTCTATGGGGTCGCACAGAGTCGGACACGACTAAAGCGACTTAGCAGCAGCAGCAGCAGCATGGAAGAGACAGCACTTATTCTAACTATATTTACTCTGGATATATATTTTCATTTCTGGCATGCAGTGCTTCTTCCACATATATCCTCTATGGATTGACATAATGTCTTATCCACCAACATGATAGTATTCCACACAATATTGATATGATGAATCACTTCACAAAAAAATGAAGTGCGGTAATGGTCCCATGCTCATAGAACTTTCTAATTTCAATGAATTCTCCGTCATTCTGAACAGATGGCTTGATAGAATGGAAGAATGGCCTGAAGACCCAGTTACAGGTGCCAACTAGGTGGCAATACAAGTGGTGCAGGGTAATGTCCTGTATTTAGGAGGCTATATTAAATATATCCTGCTGTTTCTCCCGTAGACAGTGTTCATAGGTCCAGGAATTAAGAGGTGAAAATGAGAGTGGCTTTATTCATTATTATTTCCAGTGAGTTACTAGCAAAACTTGCACTTCCCTTGCCTGAGATCTTAGGCTCTGCTGGTCTAAAGGACTTAGTTCCAAAGGGAGGAATGCTTTCCCCAGGCCACACAAAATGATTACCTTGAACTAGAAGTTGAGACTGCCACTTGATCACTTTGAGCTCCTAGAGTCTCTGCATCCACAGGAAGAAAACAGTTGTAAATAGCAACTACAATGGACAACTGGTTGCAGAAACCAGGATTGTAATAGTTGTAAGTATTTATTCCTTACTTTTTATGAATATGTTTCAATCGTGTTCTAAAAAATGTTTTTGTTTTCTTCATTTCTTGTCCCCTTATCATTTAAGTTACTAATAATAGTTGGGCTTCCCAGGTGGCACAGTGGTAAAGAATCCATCTGCCACTGCAGGAGATGCCAGAGATGTGGGTTCAATCCCTGGGTCAGGAAGATCCCCTGGAGTAGAAAATGGCAAAGCACTCCAGTATTCTTGCCTGGAGAATTCCATAGACAGAGGAGCCTGACAGGTTACAATCTATGAGGTCACAAAGAGCCAGATATATAATAGTTAGCTTTATATCACAGTATTTAAGTTATAAAATATCAAAGAAGAAGAGTAAATGTCATCCAAGGATTTTGCACATTCTTCGAGGGAAACAGCATTTTTTGGTTGTATGCTGAATAGTTGTATCATTTTAGGTGTAAATATAACTTTGCTACTGCCTTTATTTGGAGATTAATTTTGTTTAAGAAAAGATGTGTGTATCCTAAGTTAGCAAGGGGTGCACTGTGATGGTCATTTTTATGTGTCAATTGTCTAGGCTGTAGTCTTCAGTTATTCAATCAAACATTAATCTAGGTATTGCTGTGAAGAAAATATTTTGTAGATGTGATTAAAGTCCATTGTCTGTTGACATTAAGTAAGGTAGACTATCCTAGATAAACTGGGTGTGCCTGATTCAATCAACTGAAAGACTTTAAGTGCAGAACTGAGGTTTTCCCAAGAAAGAAGAAATCCTGCCTGTGAATACTAGCTTCAGCTCAGTAGCCTGCCCTTCCTGATGATCTTCCCTGTGGATTTCAGACTTGCCTTTCCAGCCCTCATAATCACATAAACCAGTTCCTCATAATAAATATTTTTTATATGTCTCCCACTGGTTCTGTTTCTCTGAACCCTAACTGATACAGTTAGTTACAGGAGTATGACAAGCAAAATGATATGTTAAAAATTGTTAATAATATTCAGCTGGATTCTGATGGTACCATCGTTTTTACTCTAAAAGTCCAGACTATCAAGTCACACTGACCTGAAATTGTATCCTACCTCTATCGCTCTTTAACCATGTAATTTGGGACAAGTTAGTTACTTTCTCTGAGCCTCTCTCCTGAATGGGTTTGATGACACTAACCTTTAGAATGTTAGGAGGGTTAAACAGAACATGTAGCACAATGCTTGGAATATCACTGCAATAATTATCTTCACCTTTATAGCAACTTATATGCCCCATGGTCACTCGTATCTAGAAGGTTGTTTAGGGGCCTATTATGGTCTTCTTTTTTCAAGCCAGTCTGTCTATTCTTTCCTTTGTATTATTCCTTTTCTGTATGGTCCTGACTGATATTGGTTGCTCCCTTGAATGTGAAAACCCACTCCAGTATTCTTACCTGAAGAATCCCATGGACAGAGTAGCCTGGCAGGCTATAGTTCATGGGGTCGCAGAGAGTCAGACATGACTGAACATGCATGCACAGAATTGACTGAAATAACAAATAATTAAACAGAAAAGCTATAATCTTTCCCGGCAATTATCCAATCTAGACTCTTCAACAATAAAGTGAAGTAACTAAGTGCTTCTTATGCTCTTATAATCATAGCTTACACTCTTAAATACAATAGCTTATTTAATTCTCACAACAACCCTATGTGGTATATAAATGTAACTATCTTCCCTTTACAAATGAAAAATTAGGCACAGACAGCTTAAGGAACTTGTACACAGACACATGGCTAGATGGTGGGAGAGCCAGGCTTTGGACCCCAGCAATGTGGCTCCAGAGTCTGTCTTTAACCACTGTACCACACAGCCTCTCATTACTGAGCCTGCTCCATCTGCCAGGAAGTGTAATTAAGTCTGAAGGACAGGTCTGGAAGGCTGGGTGACAGGATGGATCCTGCAGGCACTCCAGCAGATGGTGTAAAATGATGGTAACTTTCCTGGGTGACCCACACTGGGTGGCCTGGGAGAAGCTCATCCACTCCCTGCTGCTGCATTGCCTCCTTCTGTCAAGGTGAGAGATGAAATCAAACCACAGAGCCTCCTTTCATTTTCCTGAGACGATGACTTAAGGTGACAATTTGCTCAAATCTGTCTTGTTTTTGCAAACCCGACAGGTCATCTGCAAAAGTTGTCATAGTCCTCAATTACTGAGGTGGAAGCTGTTCAAGATTCTGACTGTCTGGGGGTTCACCAAAGGACCATTCCCCCTGGGGTTTGCATACCCCAAGGTGAAGCAATCCATGAAGAAAATGTATACTCTGTCCATGGTATCTGTGGGAGCACTGTGACTTTGGGAGTAAAAGAGAAAGAGAATAGGCCCACATCCCTAAATATTGGCCCATGGCTTGGCAGCAAGGCCTGGAACTCAGCATAATAATGAGGCTCCCCTTCACCCCTCTCTACCACTATTTCTCCCTAAGGAATCCAGTGTCCTAAGCTCATTCCTCATGTCATGAAGCGTGCTGTCCAGAAAGGTTCGTAAAGTAGTCACTGTAAATAACCCACCTCCCTCTCACAGATTAACCTGCAGCCTAATCCTTGCACCATGATGCAGTAGACAGTGGCCCTAGATGCCAGGGTTTGGGGAATCCAGGACCAGATTGAAGGCACTTCTATGTGGCAGAAAAATCTTTCCGTAGGCATTCGCCTGCTCTACACAGGTGTGTCCGCCTTGTCTAACCAAGTCATCACCAAGTCATCATTCTCAGCTTGGCTGTCATAAATTCCCTGGGGGCTTTAAAAATTCTACTGCCCATGCTGCCCCCCAAATACCTAAATTAGGATCTCAGGGGCAGATCCCAGATTTCTGTATTTCAGAATCTCCCTAGGTGATTCCCATGTGCAGCAAAGGTAGGAAACAACTGGGCCAAGTCCTCATGAGAACTGTGGGAATTTGTATTTTCTACCTTCGAGAGTCCTTGTGCATGCTAAGTCACTTCAGTCATGTCCGACTCTGTGTGATCCTATGAACTGTAGTCTGCTAGGCTCCTCTGTCCATGGGATTCTCCAGGCAAGAATACTGGAGTGGGTTGCCATGCGCTTCTCCAGGGCATCTTTCCATCCCAGGGATCAAACCCGGATCTCTTATGTCTAATCAGCATTGGTAGGCAGGTTCTTTACCACTAGTGCCACCCAGGAGTCCTTGAGTTATTCAGAAAAGCTCTAAGCATCATTACCAGTCTCTGTAGACTGACAGGGACTCTGCTATGAGATTAGTTTCCTCTGGGAAGGAGCAGGCTCCTCTGAGCAGTATCAGATCAGGATGTGCATGAGTGTATGGGCATAAATGCACCTGCTCCTGAGGGATGTGAGCATGTGGTTCTGTTTCACCAAATACCAGAATAATCAGAGACAGCTGTGCTGCCGAGGCATCACTGGCCTTAGCAAGATTGGTTTTACATGGCTTCCAGGATTGCTGTAGGTGTGCTCTGGGTGTGAGAGAGATGGTCCTTTGCAGAAGGAAAACACACCACACATCTCTCCATCTCTGAATACTCATGTCTGGGAACCGCACATCACCAACAAAGCTGTTTAATCTTTGCTGGCTTCTGCAGATCACTATTGCAGCAAGACAGAATTGGGAGGTCCTGCCTAGGTGAGGACACAGAGATATTCTGGGATTGGTTGATTTGTTATGGAACCAACAGTCAGTCCTTTGGATACTGAATTCACGAATGGAGTGACAAAAGTGTTTAAAATGGTACTGAGGCACAGTAGAGGCACTGTTGTTCAGTCACTCAGTCGTGTCTGACTCTGCAACTCCATGGACTGCAGCACACCAGAGCTTGCTCAAATTCATGTCCATTGAATTGGTGATACCATCCAACCATCTCATCCTCTGTCATCCCTTTCTCCTCCTGCCTTCGATCTTTCCCAGCATCAGGCTCTTTCTAATGAGTCGACTCTTCGCATCAGGTGGCCAAAGTATTAGAGCTTCTGCTTCAGCATCAGTCCTTCTAATGAATATTGAGGATTGATTTCCTTTAGGATTGACTGCTTTGATCTCACTAGTTGAGGACATAAAGGGCTAGCGATTTTCCAGGTCTCCAGCCCTCATTGTAGCCATTCTCCTGTTACACACACACACACACACACACACACACACACACACAAAGAACCCAAGTCAAGAATCCAAATCGGGGCAATTTTGCCTATTTTTTTTAAAAAAATTATTTATTTATTGGCTGTGCTGGGTCTTAACTGCTGCGCAGGCTTTCTCTAGTTTCAGCGAGCAGGGACTTCTCTTTGTTGCAGTATGTGGGCTTCTCACCATGGTGGCTTCTCTTGTTGCAGAACACAGGCTTTAGGCATGGGCTTCAGTAGTTGCAACTGAAAGGCTTAGTTGCTCTGAGGTATGTGGGATTTTCCCAGACCAGGGATCGAACTGGTATCCCTTGCATTGCAAGGTGGATTGTTAAACACTGACTGGACCACAGGGAAGCCCCAGTTTTGCCTATTTTTTAAAAAGTCTTAGTGTGTTGGAGAAGAAACTAACACTTACTAGCATCTGTATTAGGAACTCCACATAAATTAAATTCTTTAATCCACAAAATAACCTCAAACCTGAAATAGTATTTTTCATTCCATTTACAAATGATAAAACTAAAGATGTCAGAAATTAGGTAGGTTTTCCAAAAGGGAGGAAATTTCAAAATTCTGATTCACCCCACCTCTTTCTGATTCTAGAACTTGGTCTTTCTTCTCACCAGGTGGCATTGAAGGCTATGTTGAGATTTAATAGAATAACTACTGCTGGTATTAATGCTATTAACTCCCATTTCTTAAGCAAGTTTTTTGCACTTGTTGCAGTGAAAAGGGAAGAAAAGAGAAATGAGGGATGAGTTTTCTTTTCTTTCCTGGGAACAAAGAAGATGGAGAGAATAGTGAGCAGGCTTGATTACTCCTGGTTTTTACTTGAACTGTTCCTAATCTGTTGTCTATTAATAAGCTTGCTTTTCTGTTCCCTAGCTCTGCATGAGCTATATTCTGCGGCTACTATCCTTTAACTCTATGTTAATTACATCCATATCTGGTATTCACCTTTACAGCATTCTCTTTGCAAATCACCCCTTGTAGTTTTACCTTTTTGCATTATAGAAAGAAGGCAGCAGTGCAATACACACAAGACAATAGACCCAACTACCAGGCTAGGGACTGCCAGACCCAGTTACCCAGCTACCTGATGCCAGCCTATGACTGTTTTTGAAACCATGCAAGAGGAAGAAGAATACAAGATCCTTAAATCTTGTTCTTCAACATCAGCCCCTGACTGTGAGCCCTCCTCTATACAACTCCCCCAGATTCTTCATGGAAGGGGGGGCCACAGTTCTTGAGGCACAAGCCTACTGTGTCTCCCCTCTGCCAGCTGAGGATTAAAGCCACCTTTCTATTTCCTCCAAACTCTGTCTCTGTATTTTTTATTTGGCTTCAGTGAGCTGAGAAAGACAAGATTTTTGGCGGCATCACGTGGGGTATTCTGCATGAGTTATCTTAGGTAGCTCTTACACAGCCCTGGGGAGTGAGTAATATTCTACTCATTTCACAGATGGGGAAACAGGCTCAGAGAAGCTAGGCTGACTCCTTGAGGTCCACAGCCAGTAAATGCAGAGTCAGATTTACCCCCAAGTCTTCACTTCTCATTTCTCTTCAAAACCAAGAGTGATAAGAGGCTCAGGACAGATTCTCAGACTTCAGAAGGTATCAGAGTGGAAATCTTAGGATGCAAGGATAGGGAACCTCCGCTGACCTCAGGCCACACCAAATGATGGGTGGTTTCTCTCCTAGTCTCTGCAAAAGGGCTGCTGGAAACTTCCAGAGTGGCAAGCCTGCTGTAGACAATGCAGTGGGTGTTCAAAATGCCAACATCACTTCCTTCGAAATATATGTCTATCATTGCAGCAGATTCGTTGTGCGCTTTTCCTGCAGGCAAAATTAATATCTAATTCACTGCCCTCATCAGGCTATGATGTATTGCAAATGCAAACAATAAATATTTTCCTTTTTTGATAATGACAGCAGATAAACACCTTCTAAAAGACAGAGATATTAGCACACAGGCAGCCAGGTTGCTGAGACTTGTGGACAAATAATGAACAATAATTATTCTTCTTACATTTTCTCAAATTTCTAAATGAAAAAAAATCTCTGTTCCTTTAAGGCTCACACACTTTCACTTTCAGTCCCCCCTCCCTTTTGTCCTTTCTATTTTGGCATTTCATTTGCAAGAAGTCTCCATCTCCCTTATTTACATGTGAAAAAACTTGGAGCATCATGTGGTGAGGGTTCAGGCAGACACTGAATTCCATTCAATTCTCATTTCCTCTCTGACAGTCACCATTGAATCAATCATGTTCTCCCTGCCCTCTCTCTGACCACCTCGGAGGTCCCAAATCGCTTTTCATCTCATGTGTCAATCACCCTCAGACCATGTCCACTTTTCATTACTAACACGCCGTCACATGACCCTCTAATCTGTCACTTTCTGACAGCGGTTAGTGTGCCAATTGATTTAATTAGCAATCAATTAGCTTGTTACTATTGGAAGTAATTACCTTTTATAGAGAAAAGAGTACAGCTGGTGAGGGCAATAAAACTGCACTAATAAAACTGCATCTACTCTGTATAGCAGAATCACTGCACTCAAGGGCTGGCCAAATTATGGGTGACATACACATCTTTTGAATAGTCCATGGGGATACATTTCCCTCCTTATTATGTGCAAAGCCCCTCTGTCATTGATATTACCCAGAATTGGTGTTATCAGGGAAAGATTGAATTCATGGATTTCAATCTTGCTCTAAAAAGCTTGTATTTTGGAGCAAGAAGAGAACTTGGAGATGCACCTGGATGCTCCCTTTTCCAAAACTGGAGTTATTAAGGTTCAGAGTGGTTAAGTGACTTGTCCAAGGTCACACAGCTAGCCAGTGCTGAAACCCTGAAAAGAAATCAGCCTCCTGACTTCTAGCTCCCACTTCTCACATGTCTGGAAGAGGCCTCTTTGCACCGTTCCTGCATCTCTGTAAGTTGCTTCTCTGCATCAAGGATCAATCATATCTATGAGGGTGCTGGCAGGAAGGAGAGGGGTAGGAAGGAAGAAGGGACATATTCAAGAGAAAGACTCTCATGGTCGAGAAGATAAGACATTGTGATTTTAGAGTCACATTTGGAAAACTTGAGGGGAGAAAACTCAGCCATCCAATGAGATAGGGCATGGTGCAGTCTTGGGTGGCACAGAAGTGTAGTGATTTTTGGCACAGTTGCCTCCTTGTACACTGACTTAAAATGCACCCTCTGCCACTCCTGACCCAGGGCCACAGTACATTTTCCACACTTCCACTATTAAATTCAGCCTCCAAACTACTCCCCAGGCGCGCGATGACTCGCTACATTAGCTCCGTGCTGAAGGAGAGGCAGTAATGAGATGACTAAGGAGACCCGGATTCCATTCATCATCCTGTTTGCTCCAATATAAGTGTTCTTTTATCAGCACTATTGGTACTGATGTCATCACAGGAGGCATAAATCACTTCACCAGTGACAGGGTCCTATTAAGGGTCATGGCCTAAAATCATTATTGACAAATTAAGGATCATACTTGGCCATTTTGTTGGCGTGCCCTCAGTTGGGGGTTCACCTGGTTCCCGTATCTGGTTGGAAATTAAATAGTCATTTAGAGCCCTGAACGCCTGTGTGGATTAACTCAAAGAGCAGCCACTTTTTCCTCTCCTTCAAATTTGAGAAACTCACAGTCGACTTCTGTTAAAGCAAGGAACTCCTCATTGGAGCCTTGTGTCCTTATCATAAATTCTCCTCATTGCAGTGGCTGTGGGGACATATTATATGACATTATAGAGTGCATAATGGCACATCCTGGTCTTGAATCTGCTGCAGGCAGCCGGCAGGGGCTTGTCAGAGAATTACTGAGAATTCTCATTTGGAATGCTGTCACCTTTGTCCTTCTCCATCACCGCCTAATATGACTGCAGAGGACTTTTTTGGAGGGTGGATGAAATGTAGATGAGAGGGGGAAAGGTGAAGACTTAATACCATTCATATTTTTCTATAATTTTGCTATCATAAATGCAAAGAAAAATGACTGCTCCTGCAATATTTGGCAAAATTAGTGTCCTTATATTTTTTAGGGTGAACACAAAGTGGCTTCCTGCTTAAGTAGCTTCCAATTTTGACTTTTAGTACTCATTTAAAGCAATTTATCTGGGCATGAGAGTAAATTCAACACTGGTAATCCATGGATCATTGGCAGGATTTTGGCCCTCCAGGAGTCATTTTAGAGAATATGGTCCTCAGTAGTGATGAAAGATGTTTTAAAAACACCTGAATAAATAGTCTTATCAGGTCCTTTGGTTGGAAAGAGTCAATATTGGAATTTCCTCCAAATTCATCTACCCATTCAATGTAATTCCACAACAGTATTAATGGTATGTCTTTGTGTGTAGGTGAACTTCTATAGCTCATATGAAAGAA
Organism: Giraffa tippelskirchi; assembly: GCF_054371585.1. NCBI lineage: Eukaryota > Metazoa > Chordata > Mammalia > Artiodactyla > Giraffidae > Giraffa > Giraffa tippelskirchi. Next base: position 130,162,912 of record NC_137277.1, read on the forward strand.
TAAACAAGTAAAACTATGCAGGAGAATTCTATAAAGTAAAAATCATAGAGGACTCCTTGTTTCATCAAATTCTAAAACATATTACCAATGTGCAGTTATCAAAACAGTGTGGCAGCAGTACCAAACTAGATAAGCAAAACAATGGAAAATGATGTTCAGAAAGAAACACAAGTATAAGAATTTAGTACATAATAAATGATGCTTAAAATAATAGAGAAGAGATTGATTATCTGATAATTAATATCATAATTTGACTAATATTTTGGAGAAATAATTTACTAATGCATACCTTATAAAACTTTAACTCCCTTAAAAATATGTGTAAAATATGAACCCACAAAAGTAAGGAAGACACTTGCAAGTAAAAGTTTCTATAATTTGGGGAAAGGGAAGGCCTTTCTAAAAATGACACCAAGAGCAGAAACCACAAAGCAATAAAGGTGAAAGATTTAATTGCATAATAATTTTACAAATATGGAAAAAATTTAAAATTAAGAGCAAAAAACAAACTAAGAGCACATAAAGTAGACAAAGGGTAGACAAAGAGTACCTACTCCAATAGAAAACAAAAATTGGATAAATGTAGAATCTGCCTGCAATGCAGGAGACCCAGGTTTGATCCCTGGGTATGGAAGATTCCCTGGAGAAGGGAATGACTACCCACGCTAGTATTCTTGCCTGGAGAATTCCATGGACAGAGAAGCCTGACGGGCTATAATCCATGGGGTCACAACGAGCTAGACACGGCTGAGCAACTAGCACTTACTTCTTTACTTATAAAGAGACTACTTATTAAAACAGAAAAATGAGTAACCAATAATTTCAAGAACCACACAAGTAATTGAGGGAATATTTTGAAATAATAAAGACAATGGAAAAAACACCACTTTCAATTATCAAATTGGGAACATTTTAAAATAATACACAATGCTAGTGAGTATGTGAGGATTTAGATACATTCATATAAATTGTTACAATATTACTGAAAAGCAATTTGATAAGTTACCAAAGTCATTTTTTAAGAAGTACATTTTTCTCTGGTGAACAACACAACTGCTAGAAATTTATACTAAAAAATACTTAATAAGTATGTGAAAACATTCTTAGCATATTGTTCATGAAGTGCTATTTAGAACATTTTTGAAAACCGCTAAGAACCTAATTTTCCAATAGTATAGGAAGAGAATGTTTAACAAAATATTATTTATTAAAAAAGAGAAAATGAAAACAACCTAACATTTCAATAGTGAGTAATTAGTGCAGTAGTTTTACATCTACTTATATGGAAAGATTTTTACAGTACTTTTTAAACAGAAAGCAGGTTGCAAAGCATGAAAAAGACTGATTTGCATGAGGGAAACATATATATATACATACAATTAGAAACTTTGGTAGACTTTAAATCTCCAATTTAATTTAGTCAATTTGAATGTGATTATGAGTTTGATATATTATATTAAATTTTTTTCTTCCTTGAAAAGCAGTACAAATTATAATTTTGCATATGTAGGCAAACAATACATGGAAAGAAAATATTAAATGCTAATGTAATAAAGAAATTATTTCTTTGGGGGCCTTAAGCTCAAACCTTCAAATTTGTACTGTTTCTTTGTGTAATTATTCCATCAAACTGAAGTTAAAACTGAAAGATCTAACTGAGTCTGGTCAGCTTGCCTTGCTGTTCCAGATAACTGCTGGAAATTTTCATCTTCCACAAAAGCATCAAGCAACAATGATTGAAACCTTGCATGGAGCTCATACATTGATTCAGCTGATATTAACTGAGCACTTTCATTTATCCCAGTGAACTTTCTGATGGGGTTAGGTTGTTAGAACTGGTCTCTGAACAGAATAGAGGGAAGCAGCAAAGAATCAAAGCCTGGTACTGGTGCCAGGAGAAGGAGGCCAGGTATCAGAACTCAAGCTTACAGTGACAATGAACCCAAGGCATGGCTCAGGTGAAAATGCAAGGAATCTGACCATGAACATTGGCAACTGCTGCATTTTTTTTAAAAAAGTTTATTTATTTTAAAATTTACAGTATTGTGTTCATTTCTGCCACGTATCAACATGAATCAGTCACATATGCCCCCTTCCTCTTGAACCTCCCTCCCACCTCCTATCCTATCCCACCCATTTAGGTTGTCACAGAGCCCCAGATTTGAGCTTCCTATGTCATACAGCAAATTTCCACTGGCTATCTAATTCTGCATATGGTAATGTATGTTTCAATGCTACTCTCTCAATTTGTCCCACCCTCTCCTTCCCTCCCTGTGTTCACAAGTCTGTTCTCTATGTCTGTGTCTCCATTGTTGCCCTACAGATAGGTTCATCTTTCTAGACACCATATATATGTGTTAATATACAATATTTGTCTTTTTCTTTCTCACTTACTTCACTCTGTATAATAGGCTCTAGGTTCATCCATTCATTAGAACTGAGCAGTCAAACAAACTGCTACATTTTCAAGTTACATTTTTGTCACATTCATTCAAGAATTTTCATAGATCATTTGCATATTATTAAATATTTTCAAAACACTTTCTGAAATAGGTAACTGACCTACTATGACCTGGAAGTGAAGACCTCAGCTCAGTTGATTAGATGGGTCTGCCATTCATGTTGGGAAGCCAACTCCATCAAAAGTAACTCCTCTTCTTTTCTGGATGGTGGGCTGTTTTGGTGAAGAGACTGGGAGAGTGGGGAGGGTGAGGGTTGCTTTATGGAGCTGAATCTGGTGGTGTGAGGTCTCTTTCCACAAAGATTACTCCACAGCTAATTCTAGTACCTGGAATGAAAACAGTTGATGGTGTTGGTAAACCAGAGACTACCCAAGTATGCCAGGAGGACCAACACAAATATTGATGGCTGGAAGGAGGAGTCAGGGAATAGGAAAACTGGGGAGAAGGAATGAGAGCCAGGATACAATGGGTATCTGGAGGGCCCTTTGGGACCAGCCTGTGAGGGTAGAGATGTTGCCTTACGAGAGTTCCCACGGTCTCTGCATTGAGCTTTCCCAACTCCAGCCACAGCCAAGCCTCACCTGGAATAATCTTTTTTCAAGTCAACTTCCTTTTTGACTCTTATGTAAATCCAAGTTTTAAACATTGTACACTGCTATTAAATGGAAAACCAGTCTCATTTACCATAAAGAGATGATAATTTCAAAAGTATATAACACAAGCCAAATATTGTGGTTGTTGTTTAGTTGTGTCCAGCTCTTTTGCAACCCCCATGGACTGTATTCCATCAGGCTCCTCTGTCCTTTGGATTTCCCAGGCAAGAATACTGGAGTGGGTAGCCATTTTCTTCTCCAGGGGATCTTCCTGACCCAGAGATTGAACCCAAGTCTCCTCCATTGGCAACTGGATTCTTTACTGCTGAGTTACCATTGCATGCATGTGTGTTAAGTCACTTCAGTTGTGTCTGACTCTTTGTGACCCCATGGACTGAAGCCCTCCAAACTCCTCTGTCCATGGGATTCTCTAGGCAAGAATATTGGAGTGGATTGCCATTTCCTTCTCCAGGGGATCTTCCCAATCCAGGGATTGAACCCATGTCTCCTGCATCTCTGGCACTGCAAGCAGATTCTTTACCACTGAGCCACTGGGGAAGTCCTGAGTAACCATTAGTATTGAATATTTCCTGCTGAAGTTTCTGAGCCTAGAGCTCATTGTCTCCTGGTTAAAAAGGAACTTAACTGAAACTAGGAGGCCATAAAGACCAGCAGAGATGCCTTGAGCTCATCGAAAGGACTGAGAACATACCATGGAAAGCCACTCTTGTTCCTATGTAGGCTTCAGTGGTTTTTAACTCCTTATTTTTGTGCAACACCTAAAACCATAGGATACCCTGAACAAAATTACATTGTGAACCTCCCATGGGGTGTCCTCCTTTTTCAGGGTGTGCTGCTCAGAGACCTAGGGACCAGTTGGGAGCAAGGTATCCTGGAACAGAGGGATCCAAGGTCTCTGGAGCCTACTCTCAGTCTCAATGTCTGATGGTGACAGGGATGATGCCTGGTCTCATGCACACAGGGAGCAAAGGCGTTTGAGGGAGGACCCCCAGAGGCAGGCCGTGGTGAACACACACCTGTGATCCTGTCCAAAGACCTCAACTTGGAGCCTATTGGACATTCAGAGACCATGAGGCAGAGGTAGCCTTTGGCACTGAATGAACTGTCACTGGAGGCTCGAGAGAGGTCTAAAGAGTCTGTCCGTGGGGAAGATTCAGAAGAGGATGGAAGGGGGTGCTCAGGACAGTCAGGTCAGCCACAGGTGTGATGAGATGTCACCTAGAGCCCCCGCTCAGTGGGCAGGAGGCGGGTGTGGGAGAACTGGGTGCTAGGACTCCCACCTCATCTCCCTCTCCTTTATCTCTCATCTTCCCCTCCATCTCCCTCACCCACACCTGCCACACCCTATCAGAGCCCTGCATTATGAGAACAGCAGGTTCTGGAATCATCCAGTCCTAGTCCCTCATCTTACAAACAGGAAGACTGAGGCCCAGGGCAGAGTCTGCCTGTCCACACTGGTCCATGCTTCCTGCTTCTCAAGGGCAGGCCTTGTCTACCAGCTTCTGGCCCACTGTCATTTTTGTGCTCCACAGACTGCCAGGCAGAAGCACATTTCTGACTGTCCCCTGGAGACCATCATGCCTGGTGACCACGAGGTGAGAGGACCCATTCAGCCAGTCACAGCCTTGGGATGGGGAAGCTCTCCTGACAACCGCAAACTGCAGAGAAGATTCATTTTTCTTTAAAGAAAGGGAAATTTTTTTTCCTTATGGGTACTGAGGACTCACAGTACCCTCTTTTTTTCCCCCAGTTATACGGTTTCAGCCCTGAATCATTAGAACTTCCTTCTAGAACAAGTGACCCCCAATTTTCTGCTTCCTGGACCTGGCCTTCACAGTCATGCTCCCTGCTTGCCCTGTGCTGAGTGGAGGCAGAGGGCACAGTCCCGTCCCTCTTCACTCCAGCTGCGGTTCAGGGCCCCTGCCCTGCCCTCATCCACAATGGACTTTGAGGGCTTGAGCAGGTCATGACCACAGCCTGGCTCCAAGTCTGCTTCTAACACTGGGGACTGTTAGATTATCAGAAACTTAGGCTTCATTCAGCTCTCAAATCTTGAAGACAGAGCTGTAGGGAGAGAGACAGAGAGACAGAGAAAGGAGGGAGGAAGAAAGGGAGGAAAGGAAGTAAGAAGGAGAGAGAGGAGAGGGAAGAGAAATGTTTTTCTGGAAGGACTGAGGAAAGGAGATCCAAGATGAGATGCTCAGGGGAGATAATGGCAGCTGGAAAACAGGAAGCAAGCAAGTGGCATGATGCTCCGCTCCTACCATGTGCTACCATAAAGCAGCTTCCTCACCTGCCGCCTATGTTGGGAGGTGCTAGAGGACAAAGACACAGAGAGAGTCCTTGCTGTGGATGCTGTCTCAGTGCTGCAAGGGGAAGTCAGTGTACCCAACAAGGGACTAGAGAGCAGTACCTGCCATGTTCCAGGCCCTCACTGAATGCTGGACAATCTTTGGCTTAGCTCTGAAATATATGAGTGCACGGCTGTATTTACAGGACTCTCTCCTCTGTGTCCTTATGTGACACCCCTGCCCCTTCCCCTGAGGGCAGGACCTCTACCTTTCTATCACTGCGCCACAGACACCTAGCACCACACTTGCCTGGCTCATCATTGAGGGAGTCAGTGGTGAGTGAACAGGTGAAGGATTGAATGGATGAAGGGTGTGAATGTGTTCAGGGGATGGGGAGCTGTCTGGGAGCCTTGGTAGCTTCAGAAGGTAGGTGGGGTGGGTGCTATCAGAGGAGAGACCCAAACAAGGTGCTCTCATAGCACCTCACTGGTAACCAGCCCAGAATCACATGTGTCCTTGGCTACTTGGTTGAACTGAGGACCCCACGTGTTCCTTTGGTCATTTGGTGACACAGCCCAGTCACAGGTACAAGGTGGCTCATTCTTTTCCTCCAGGTTTCATTAATGACAGAGAAGAGCGAGATCCAGGGAGGAGCTCAAATCAATTATTTTTGGAGATATTAAATTTTATTATTAAAAATCAACTCTAATTTTGCTTAAAATGTACTAAGAAAACATGTGGAAGAAAAGGAGAATAATCGCTCATAATTTCACATCTTTTTAAATTATTTGTGTTAATAAAATTCTTCTACAAACCTCATTCTACTCCTCAGAGAAAACAAGTGATGACAGGATGATGGTTTGCTGTGTATCTTTCTCATCTACTTCCTGTGCTTCCAGAGATCTATTTATATACATATTTCTTTTTCTTCAAACTCTGAAATGGTGCCATACATATCATTCCACAAATGGCTTTCAAATTTAACCATATATAATAGATTTTTTTCTACTTCAATACACTGAGGTCTACTTTATTCTTGTTTATGGCTGCATTGTTGTCAGTTCAATCACCACACTACAACGTATGTATCTCATCCCCTATTAATGGACATTGCCATGTGCCCATTTTTATATCATTTCTGATCTTTGTTGTTACTTCAAAAAGTGTTGTGGGAGAACTCCCTTGTACACATATCCACATTATTTTATTGAAATTCCTGTAGAACAGATTCTTATGTGAAAGATGGCTGGCTGTTAAGGTATACTCATTTAAAATTTAGTAGATAAAGTTCCAGAAAAATAAATGACCCAATCAAAAAGTGGGCCAAAGAACTAAACAGACACTTCTCCAAAGAAGACATACAGATAGCTAACAAACACATGAAAAGATGCTCAACATCACTCATTATTAGAGAAATGCAAATCAAAACCATAATGAGGTACCATTTCACGCCAGTCAGAATGGCTGCTATCCAAAAGACTACAAGCAATAAATGCTGGAGAGGGTGTGGAGAAAAGGGAACCCTCTTAAACTGTTGGTGGGAATGCAAACTAGTACAGCCACTATGGAGAACAGTGTGGAGATTCCTCAAAAAACTGGAAATAGAACTGCCATATGACCCAGCAATCCCACTGCTGCGCATACACACTGAGGAAACCAGAATTGAAAGAGACACGTGTACCTCAATGTTCATCGCAGCACTGTTTATAATAGCTAGGACATGGAAGCAGCCTAGATGCCCATCAGCAGAGAAATGGATAAGGAAGCTGTGGTACATATACACAATGGAATATTACTCAGCCATTAAAAAGAATACATTCGAATCAGTTCTAATGAGGTGGATGAAACTGGAGCCTATTATACAAAGTGAAGTAAGCCAGAAAGAAAAACACCAATACAGTATACTAACACATATATATGGCATTTAGTCAATCAGTAAAGATAACCATGTATGCGAGACATCAAAAGAGACACAGATAAATAGAACAGTATTATGGAATCTATGGGAGAGGGCGAGGGCGGGATGATATGGGAGAATGGCATGGAAGCATGTAAATTATCAGATGTGAAATGAATCGCCAGTCCAGGTTCAATGTATGATACAGGGTGCTTGGGGCTGGTGCACCGGGATGACCCAGAGGGATGGGATGGAGAGGCAGGTGGAAGGGGGGTTCTGGAAGGGGAAAACATGTACACTCGTGGTGGATTCATGTCAATGTATGGCAAAATAAACACAATATTGTAAAGTTAAAAAATAGAAAATAAACTTAAATTAAAATAAAATATAATTTAACAGATAAAATAAATTGTTAGGCAAAAGTGTTTTAGTTTATACTTTCCATCACTGAAATATGAGAGTACCCATTTTCATATACTCCCAGCAGTATTATGTTATCAATTAAAATTACACTTTTCAAAAATTTGGTAGCTACAAAATGCACCATTATTACTGCCTTAAATTGCTTTAAAATATTGTTTAGGATGAGTTCATTTTCATATATTTATTGTCTGTTAATATTTATTTTCTGAATCTCTTGTTATATTTTTTGCCCCTTCTTGTACTGATTTAAAACAAGTTAAGTTATTACATATTGGAGAAATTGATCTTTGGTTATTAAGTATGCTGCAAATGTTTAGCAGCATCTGACATTCAGATACTTTACTTTTATCTGGCTAATCATCACTTCTTTTTACCATTTTTTGAGTTTGTGTCATGCTTACATAGGCTTTCCCTAACCCCAAAGTGTAGAACATAGTCAGCTCCATGGTCATTTAATGGTCTTCCCAAGTGGCTCAGAGGTAAAGAATCTGCTTATCAATGCAAAAGACACAAGAGATGTAGGTTCATCCTTGGGTTGGGAGGATCCTCTGAAGGAGAAAATGGTAACCCACTCCAGTATTCTTGTCTGTTAAATCCCATGGACAGAAGAGCCTAGCAGGCTACAGTCCATAGGGTTGCTAGAGTCAGATATGATTTAGTGACTAAACCACCACCATTGCAAGCTGTCTTTGCATCACTTATTGATTAATCTATTCTTTTCCTACACATTCGACTCACATTATAAATACTTTATAAAATGCAATTTTATCTAAATATTTGAGAAATAGAAAGTTCTTGAGAGGTCTCCAAGACTCATTCAGTTCAAAACTATTTTCATGACAATATAAATACACTGTAAAAACAATACACTCTTATTCTCTCATGTCCAGAAGCTATGTGACATGTCATGGTGTTATTGCCCTGATAGCTACTGAAACGTGTGCTTGTCTAATCTTGCATTTCAAAAGTTTGTTTTGATATCTAATAGGGTAAATATTGATAAATACAACTTACATAAAATTCTTTGTGGTCCCCAATAAATTTTAAGAATTATGTAAATAGGTCCTAAGACCAAAAAGTTTAGGAACTGTTGGTCTAGGCAGATATAGTATGCTTATTCTATGACTTTGCATTTCCCCTGGCACATTCTGCCTAGCCTAAGAGTGCACACACCCTAGACGGAGAGACAAACAGTGCAAGTGGAGAGAAACAGCACAGCTCCGAAAGGATTTATATCACATCATCTGTCACCTCTACTTAATAGTTCTGTAAATTTGAGCAAGGGGTCTAGCCCAATATAGCCCCTAGACTGAATTCTACCAAAGTTTTCCTTTGGTAAAGATTATCAAGATTCTTTTTCAAATCAAGATGCAAAAATTTCTGGCTCCTGAGATTTCTGTTCCTGACTCATCTTGAAACTCTTTAGGAAAGAAAACCAGTTTGTGTCTTACTGGTCAAGAGATGCAATAGAACTCCCAAGCTGAGGGTTTTGGTCATTTACTTTCTGTCAGATGCAGCATCTACTCCATGGGATAGAGAGACTGGGATCAGAAGGGATCTGGCCCCTTGAAACTCAGCATGGTGCCCTGGAATCATTGCAACTTACAAGCCTGACATTGGCAGTCAGCCCTGCCAGCAGGCAGGGATATAATAAGATGGGAAAAGACAAGGGTCATCAGAATTCAAGTTCAAGAGGCATTGCAAATATTGTCTAGTAGTGAGTATAATGTTTATCTTGTGAATAAATTGACTTTCAAACTCCCCAAACAGCAGTTGTGCAGTATGTACTTGTAAACACTTGCTTGATAGCAAGCTCACTACTTCATGATATAACACTCACTGTTGAACAGTTTGCATTATTACCTTTATCTAGAATGTGCTTATCCTCCCCTCCCCACTACACATAAACACACAGAAGCTTTGGATGGCAATTGCTACTTCACTTGCATGTCAGTTCCTTCAGAAACCCCTCCCTGACTCTTCCTCCCCTAATCTCTGTCTAGTGGGTTGAAGATACTCCCTTGTACTCTTAAAGCACACTTGCTTACCTTCAGCTTGCTGGAGAAGACTCTTAAGAGTCCCTTGGACAGCAAGGAGATCAAACCAGTCAATCCTAAAGGAAATCAACCCTGAATATTCATTGGAAGGACTGATGCTGAAGCTGAAGCTGCAATACTCTGGCCACCTGATGCAAAGAGCTGACTCATTGGAAAAGACCCTGATGCTGGGAAAGACTGAGGGCAGGAGGAGAAGGGGGTGACAGAGGATGAGATGGTTGGATGGCATCACCGACTCGATGGACATGAATTTGAGCAAACTCCAGGAGGTAGTGAAGGATAGGGAAGCCTGGCATGCTGCAGTCCATGGAGTTGCAAAGAGTCAGATATGACTTAGCAACTGAACAATAACAACAAACGCATTTAGACAGGATGATCTGCCATAACAAATCACCACAAACTGGGTGACTTTTAACAGAAATGTATTATCTTACCGTTGTGGAGGCTAGACATCTGAAATTGAAGTGTTGTACAGGCTGTGCTTCCCCAAAACTCTCTGAGGGGAAATCCTTTCTCCCTCTCCCAGCTTTTACTGGTGTCAGCATTTCTTACCTTCCCTGGCTACATCACTGAAAGAGGGCATAGCAATATAATTCAGTATTTCTGCCTGGAGAATCCAATGGATAGGGGAACCTGGTCCATAGGGTTGCAAAGATTTGAACACAACTAATGCAACTGAGCACGCACTTACGCATGTCTTTTGAGGAGTCGCTATTCAACCCACTACACAGAGGGTAGCAAAATGGATACCTTTGGATTAAATTCAGCCCTTTCGTGTATAACCTTTTATGCATTTGGACATTTCACCTATCTAGTTTTCCAACTTAGGAAAAATCAGAAGGTCTTTAAATATTAGGACTGCTGTTTCAAAGGCATACATGAGGAGAGTTTAATGGAAGTTGCACCTTCTAGGAAATGTCTTGTGTTCTCTAGTTTACCAAGTCCTCACCACTTCCCAGCCCAACTTGACTTGACCTGTGAAGTCCCTATAGGCTTTTGACTTTGTGACTCATAACTTAGGTTTAGTAATTATTGCTCCCACCAGACATTAAGTTGTCTTATTTGGCTTTGCCCTAGAATCTAAGTTAGTACATAATACAGAGTAGTTTTTCAAAAAACAAATTTGTCAGATTAAAGAATGTAGAATATACACTGAGCAGAAATGTTTTCCTTGAATTCCTACCTGCAAACAGGTGGTCTTCCTGAAATCATAACCACACAGAATGAAGGTTGCCTTTCTTCCATTTAAAAATCCTATACAGTTAAAAACTCTCCTTGCATGGCCCTGTAATAAACCTTTCTCTGTTCCCCGCAAAATACTTAATGTACAAGAGGATAGCCACAATTGTACTAGCATTAACTCTGATTATATCTCTACTAACAAAGAGGGGTGTTGGGAGGCAATCTAAGATGGTGGCATAAGAAGATCCTTGCAGAGGATGAGATGGTTGGATGGCATCATTGACTCAATGGACATGAATTTGAGCAAACTCCAGGAGCTGGTTAAGGACAGGGAAGCCTGGCACACTAAGGTTCGTGGGGTTGCAAACAGTCGGACACGATTTTGCAACTGAACAATAACAACAAATGCATTTAGACATAATGATCTGCCATCTGTGCAAATCCAATGCACACACCAATTTTATAGTTACACATAGAAAATCCACTGCTAAAAATAAAATGTTAATTGGCTGAACAGATCTTTCACAACAAGGGATAAAAGGACCACGTAGGTAGGAGAGGCAGAGATGCAGAATCACAGAAAAACACATACCTGGTATGGCAACCCACAAGAGGGAAGGATCTTGTGGATCCAGAGCTATTCCCAAAGGAGAGAGAAGTTCATGCCTCATGTTGATCACCCCAATACTTGGGAGCTGCACTGGAGAGAAGCCCCTCAAACATTTGGCTTTGGAAATCAACAAACCTTATGTCTGGGAGATGTGGGACCTGTGGGGATCTAAGATACTCCTTTTGAGGGATGTATGTGGTCTCACTAATCCTGGGACCCGATACAAAGGCAATAGTTAGAGAAGTGCCTGGACTATATGTGAAGGAGATTCATTTGTTAATCTAAAGCATCTACTAGAGGGACAGGGGTGAGTTGGGACTTTCTCTGAGAGTGGAGATGTTGGCAAGTGCCATTTTTATATCATATACCTTTGGAGTGCAGATAAGGAACATGTGGACACAGCTGCTAAAGTCATAAGCTTGTCTTGTGTCCATTGCTCTTTTCCTGCATTGCTGAAGCCCTGGATGTGTCCTGCCCTCAACACATTACCATAGCCTCTCTAAAACCAGCGGGTAAGCACAGTTCACACAGAAACAAATGCCTTTTAATCACCTAGCCCTGGTGTCCAGAAGGGCTTATGTTCCTGGGCCCCACAGGACTGAATAATTAAAGACAGTGCTGAGCAGACCCAGAACATTGCAGAGACAGCAGACTGAAATGCACTGCCAGCCTGCCTGTGAAAAAGGCCCATTTATTTCTCTTGGAACTTCAACCTGAGGGACAGGCTTCTGGTTTGCTATATACCTAGAAGTGGGAGGCACTCTCATGGAAGACAGGCAGAGAGACACCATTCTTATTTCTTCCCTTGGCCTCATCATGGCTTGCTGGCACATCTTAAAAAAGAGCATATTATAAACTCATTAGAAGCTTCAATTTTTGCCACTGTCACCCAGAGAACATCTATAGATCTCTTGGTCTGGAGGTCAGCAGTGATTATGAATGCAGTACCACCAGACTATATGTATTTGCATATTTTAAAAGCTGCTGCATAAGGAGTTGGCTTCCAATCAGTGTGAAACTTGGTGCTGACTGAGATCCATCTCGCTGGAACACTGACAGGTCTTGGCACATCCTCAACAACTGGGACCTATAAAGAATAAACCAGGTTATGTAGACAATCACAAAGGTTCAAGAAACAACCAAGAATTATGGTAAGGTTGAATGATAAGATTCATCTCCTGCACAATGACACATCTGAAATACTGGGAGAGTTCGCTGTTTTGTCTAATATTTAGAAACACAGAGAGTCAAGCAAAATTAGAAAACAAAGAAATACGTTCAAAAAGAAACCCCTGAAAGAGACCTTAATGAAATAAAGATAATTAATCTTTGATGAAGAATCCAAAGTAATGGTCATAAAGAGGGAGAAGAATGAATGAACACAGTGAGAACTTCAACAAAGGGATAGAAAATATAAGAAAGTATCAAACAGAAGTCACAATGCTGAAGAATACAATAACTTAACTGAAAAATACAGCTGAGGGGATTCAACAGCAGACTAGATGAAGCAAATAATGAATCGCTGGGAAAACAGGAGAATGGAACTCACCCAAACAGAGCACAAAAAGGGAAATTAATATTAAAATATAAAGATAGCTTAAGGGAACTAAGGGAGATATCAAGCAGGATAACATTCATATTATAGAGGTCTCAGAAGGAGAAGAGAGAGAGAAAGGGAAGTAACAGTTAATTAAATAATGGCTAAAAGCACCCCTAACCTGGGAAAGAAGACAGGTAACAAGGTCCAGGAGGCACAGAGCATTCCAAATAAGATGACTTCAAAGAGATCCTGACCAAGACACATTTTAATTAAACTATCAAAAGTTAAAGACAAAGAATTTTGAAAGAAGCAAAAGAAAAACAATACATTACATACAAGGGAACCCCTACAAGACTGTCAGCTGGTTTTTCAGCAGAAACTTTGCAGGCCAGAATGCAGTGGCCTGATCTATTTAAAGTGCAGAAAGGAAATACTGTCAACCAAGTACTCTATCCAACAAGGTTATCATTCAAAACTGAAGGAGAGATAGAGTTTTTCAGACAAACAAAAGCTAAAGGAGTTCATACCCAACTTACATCAATGGATTGATCATCCAGATATAATTGGCCTTACAAGAAATGTTAAAAGGAGTTGTTTAACCTGAAAAGAAAAGGTGCTAACTAATAGAAACAAACACATAATAATAAAAAATCTCACTGGTAAAGGAAAATATACAGTAAAAGTCATAGACTATTTACAAAGCTAGTATAAATGTTAAGAACAAAAGTAGTAAAATTATAACTATAATAAACAGTTAAGAGATACACAAAATTAAAAAATATAAAATATAACATCAAAAATATGAAACATTGGGGAAGGGAAAAATGTAGACTTTTTAGAATGTGTTCGAACTTAACTTGCCATCAGCTTAAACCATACTATTTTATCTGTATAAGCGGTTATATGTACATTTCATAGCAATCACAAAGCAAAAACTTAGAGTAGATACACAAAATATAATGAGGAAAGAGTCTAAACATAAAACTAAAGAAAGTCATTAAATCACAAAAGAAGAGAGCAGAAGAAAAAGAAATAACAAGGAGCTACAAAAGGAAAACAGAAAATAAGTAATAAAATGTCAATAAGTACATACTTATCAATAATTATTTTAAACGTAAATAAACTAAATTCTTCAGTCAGAAGACAAAGAGTGGCTGTATGGATAAGAAAACAAGAGTCATCCATATGTTACCTACAAGAAACCCACATCAGCTGTAAGGACATACACAGATTAAAAGTGAAGGATGAAAAGAAGATAATCCATGCAAATAAAAAAGAAAAGAAAGCTGGTATAGCTAAAGTCAGATAAAACAGACTTTAAAACCAAGATTATAATTAATAAAAGACAAAGAAGGGCATAGCATAATGATAAAGAGATCAATAAAACAAGAGGATATAATTTTTGTAAATATTTATGCACCCCAAAATGGAGTATCTAAATATATAAAGTGAATATTAACAGACCTGAAGGGAGAAATAGATAGCAATACAATAATAGCAAGGGACTTTAATACCCCACTTACATCAATGGATATATCATCCAGACAGAAATTCAATAAAGAAACAATTTTAAATGACACGATAAACCAGATGACCTTAAAAGATACATATATAGAACATTTCATCCCAAAGTAGTAGAATATATATTCTTCTCAAATGTGTAGGAAACATCTCTAGGATAGATCACATATTAGGCCACAAAAAAATTATCAATAAATAAGATTGAAATCATATCAAGCGTCTTTCCTGACCACAAATGTATGGAACTAGAAATCAATATGTGGAGATTAAACAATATACTACCGAACAACAAACAAGTCAATTAAAAAATCAACAGGGAAATTTAAAACTACTTTAAGACACATGAAAAAGGAAATATAACATTCTAAGAAGAACTGTACAAAAAAGATCTTCACGACCCAGATAATCACGACGGTGTGATCACTCAGCTAGAGCCAGACATCCTGGAATGTGAAGTCAAGTGGGCCTTAGAAAGCATCACTACGAACAAAGCTAGTGGAGGTGACGGAATTCCAGTTGAGCTATTTCAAATCCTCAAAGGTGATGCTGTGAAAGTGCTGCACTCGATATGCCAGCAAATTTGGAAAACTCAGCAGTGGCCACAGGACTGGAAAAGGTCAGTTTTCATTCCAATCCCAAAGAAAGGCAATGCCAAAGAATGCTCAAACTACCGCACAATTGCACTCATCTCACATGCTAGCAAAGTAATGCTCAAAATTCTCCAAGCCAGGCTTCAGCAATACGTGAACCGTGAACTTCCAGATGTTCAAGCTGGTTTTAGAAAAGGCAGAGGAACCAGAGATCAAATTGCCAATATCCGCTGGATCATCGAAAAAGCAAGAGAGTTCCAGAAAAACATCTATTTCTGCTTTATTGACTATGCCAAAGCCTTTGACTGTGTGGATCACAATAAACTGTGGAAAATTCTGAAAGAGATAGGAATACCAGACCATCTGACCTGTCTCTTGAGAAACCTGTATGCAGGTCAGGAAGCAACAGTTCGAACTGGACATGGAACAACAGACTGGTTCCAAATAGGCAAAGGAGTACGTCAAGGCTGTATATTGTCACCCTGCTTATTTAACTTATATGCAGAGTACATCATGAGAAACGCTGGGCTGGAAGAAACACAAGCTGGAATCAAGATTGCCGGGAGAAATATCAATAACCTCAGATATGCGGATGACACCACCCTTATGGCAGAAAGTGAAGAAGAACTAAAGAGCCTCTTGATGAAGGTGAAGGAGGAGAGTGAAAAAGTTGGCTTAAAGCTCAACGTTCAGAAAACTAAGATCATGGCATCTGGTCCCATCACTTCATGGCAAATAGATGGGGAAACAGTGGAAACAGTGTCAGACTTTACTTTTTTGGGCTCCAGAATCACTGCTGATGGTGACTGCAGCCATGAAATTAAAAGACGCTTACTCCTTGCAAGGAAGGTTATGGCCAACCTAGGTAGCATGTTTAAAAGCAGAGACATTACTTTGCCAACAAAAGTCCGTCTAGTCAAGGCTATGGTTTTTCCAGTGGTCATGTATGGATGTGAGAGTTGGACGGTGAAGAAAGCTGAGCGCCGCAGAATTGATGCTTTTGAACTGTGGTGTTGGAGAAGACTCTTGAAAGTCCCTTGGACTGCAAGGAGATCCAATCAATCCATCCTAAAAGAGATCAATCCTGGGTGTTCATTGGAAGGTTTGATGTTGAAGCTGAAGCTCCAATACTTTGGCCACCTCATGCGAAGGGTTGACTCATTGGAAAAGACCCTAATGCTAGGTAGGATTGGGGGCGGGAGGAGAAGGGGATGACAGAGGATGAGATGGTTGGATGGCATCACCGACTCGATGAACATGGGTTTGGGTGGACTCCGGGAGTTGTTGATGGACAGAGAGGCCTGGCATGCTGCAATTCATGGGGTCGCAGAGAGTCGGACACGACTGAGCGACTGAACTGAACTGAACTGAAAATCTATGAGATGCAGCAAAGCAGTTCTGAAAGGGAAGTTAATAGAAATGCAGGCCTACATCAAGAAACAAAAATCTCAAATAAACAATTTAACTTTACGCTTAAGAAAACTAGAAAAAAAGAACAAAGCCCAAAGTTAATAGGAAGCTAATAATAAAGATCAGAGTGGAAATAAATGACATGGAAAAATCAGAAAATAGAGAATAGCATTGAAACATATATATTACCATATGTGAAATAGATGACCAGTCCAAGTTCTAGGCATGAAACAGGGCACTCAAAGCCAGTGCCCTGGGACAACCCAAAGGGATGGGATGGGGAGGGAGGTGGGAGGAGGGTTTGGGATGGGGGATACATGTACACCCATGGCTGATTCATGTCAATATATGGCTAAAACCACCACAATATTATAAAATAATTAATTGCCTCCAATTAAAATAAACAAATTAATTTAAAAAATAAGAAAATATCAATGAAATTAAGAGCTGGTTCTTTGCAAAGATAAACAAAACTGGCAAACCTTTAGCTTGACTCACCAAGCAAAAACAAGAGAGGGCTCAAATAAATAAGATCAGAAATGAAAGAGGAGTTAAAACTGATAATATGATTTTTGGGGAAAGATTATGAAGCTGCTATGAACAATCTGCTACTGCTGTTGCTGCTAAGTCACTTCAGTCGTGTCCGACTCTGTGTGACCCCATAGACGGCAGCCCACCAGGCTCGCCCGTTCCTGGGATTCTCCAGGCAAGAACACTGGAGTGGGTTGCCATTTCCTTCTCCAATGCATGAAAGTGAAAAGTGCAAGTGAAGTCACTCAGTCATGTCCGACTCTTAGACCCCATGGACTGCAGCCTACCAGGCTCCTTCACCCATGGGATTTTCCAGGCAAGAGTACTAGAGTGTGTTGCTATTATGAACAATCATACACCAACAAATAGGACAACCTATAAAAAATGGATAAATTTGGGAAAATGCAACCTGCTAAGACTGAATCATGAAGAAATAGAAAATCTGAATAAATCAATGATTAGTGAGAAGATTGAAATAAGTGAAATAAGCCGGACAGAGAAAGACAAATAACATGTGGTTTCACTTGTTGTTGTTCAGTCACAAGGTCGTGTCCGACTCTTTGTGACCCCATGGACTGCAGCACGTCAGGCTTCCCTGTCCTTCACTATCTTCCAGAGTTTGCCAAAGCTCATGTCCATCAAATAGGTGATGCCAACCAGCCATCTCATCCTCTGTCACCTTCTTTACCTGCCCTCAATCTTTCCCAGCATCACGGTCTTTTCCAATGAGTTGGCTTTTTGCATCAGGTGGCCAAAGTATTGGAGCTTCCGCTTCAGCATCAGTCCTTCCAATGAGTATTCAGGGTTGATCTCCTTTAGGATTGACTGGTTTGATCTCCTTGCTGTTCAAGGGACTCTCAAGAGTCTTCTCCAGCACCACAATTTGAAAGCATCATGAAACTAAAAAACAAAACAAATAAAAACAACATAGATACAAAAAACAGACTGGTGATTACCATAGGAGAAGGGGTTTAGGGGGTGGATGAAATGGGTAAAGGGAGTCGATTTTATGGTGATGGATGGTAACCAAACTTAACGTGGTGAACGCATTGTATTGTATGTGTTAGTTGCTCAGTTGTGTCTGACTCTTTTTGACCCCATGGACTGTAGCCCGCCAGACTCCTCTGTCCATGGAATTCTCCAGGCAAGAATACTGGAGTGGGTTGCCATGACCTCCTCCAAGGGATCTTCCTGACCCAGGGATTGAACCCGCAGCTCCTGAGCCTCCTGCATTGCAGGCATATTCTTTACCACTGAGCCACCAGGGAAACCCTAAAATGATGACATCTTTCTTCAAAAATTTGCTTTTATTTCTGGCACGAAGTTAGGGGAAGAGTAGTATGTCTTATTCCAATTTAGGGAGCTGATTTGAAGGACTAATTTATTTCACCACCACGTTTTCATGAAGACTAATCTATTTCGTGATCATTTCTAGAGTAGGCATTGTGGGGGTTCCAGCTGAAGCCTGGGGTATTTGCCATGACCCCTCCTGCCTGACTAGCCTGGACTCTAATATTTGGCCATGTCCCTCAGCCTTATCAGACTGCTGAATGCTCTCCTCAGCTCTCAGTAACTCAGTCAGTGCTTTTTGCTGTTTTCAGCCTCTAAGTCACCACACTGGAACTGATAAATGCCCTAGTGGGGAAAGAGGCAGTGAAATTGAGGATGATTTATCTTCCCTTTTCTAAGACTCTCACGAATATGTATCTGCACTGGCATAGTGGGTCAGCCTTGCAGGAGATAGGAGAGAGGATTTCTCAATGAGCTTCAGCCCTCTGTATGGGAGGTGGTAGTTTAATAAGAACATTTGGGCTCCTTGACCTTCCTCAGCATGGCCAGATCACTCTGTTGAAGGATGACATCTCTGTGTTCCCCACTTTTGACCTTGGGAAGAATCCAGTAGAAACGCCCCTGGGAGGGCAAAGGCTCAGACCTTGGAGCCCCAGTATCTTTGTTCTTAGACCCTCTAACTGATGATAGATGGCACAGGGTTTCTCACCCTCCTACTCTTTGGTTTCTTGAATCCTTACCAGTTTGAGAGCTCCTGAAAACTTTAAATAGATGTTTTGAAGAAAATAATAAAACAAACAATAAACCTTCAGCTTTTCTAGTTGTTCTCAGTAGAAACACAGATCTGCCAAAATTAGTTACCAGTAACAGAAGTGGAAGCAACTTAAATTTTAAAATTACTTCACAATCTTAAGTGATTGCAAATACTCCAGCCAATTTATGTCCAAGACCTCTAACATTAAGAAGGGCCAAATAAGGACACCCTCTCTCTAAGGAGATATCAAGGAAGTCCCACAGAATATTATTTACATCTGATCAGCTCAAAATTAGTTATGTGGCTACACTGAGATGCAAGGGAGGCTGAGAAATACAGTCTTTAGACTTAGTACATAGTTGTCCAGTTAAAAGTCAAGATTTTATTACTAAGGACAAAGGGGAGAATGTATGCTGTGGGTGAACAACTAGCACTCACTATATACAGGGGTGTTGCAAAAATATCCTTTATAAGAAATTTCCTAGCTAGTCTGAGAAATAACATAAGAGCTATGAAGATGTTTTGGGGGCAGGCTGCAGTATGAAAATGTACTAAATTACTAAAGAATGATATAAATAATGTCTGATTACCATAAGGCACAAAATTATATTTCAGGGCAGAGGAAGGAAAGGTGGCCATATGTATAGGGGTTGTAGACTTAAATACTATAGCCATGTAATATCTTACTGGCATGGAGTAGCAAATCCCACATTCTTTCTGGTAGTAACTGATGGAGCTGAGTAGGGACCACTTTCCCACAGTGGCCAATTTGCCAAACTCTTTAATGTCATAGACTCTGGAGGCTGGATCTGAATTTGGCCATGAACACGACTAATCAGTGGAAGAACTGAGTCTGGATATCAGCATGGTTTCTTGAAGAACTGTCTTTAGAGTGGAAGTGATCGTATCTGGATCCTGGCCTTGTCACTTACCTTCTAACCCTAGACATGCGATTTAACCCCATTGAGTCTAGTTTTCTGTATAGAAAGGCATAAATACTCCTCATAGTAAAAACTTCAAAGGACTGTTGTGAAGCTCAAATTAGAGGACAGTGCACTCCTCAGGACAGCTAGTCATTAGGAAATATGTCTCCCAGTGCTCTCTTTCATGGATAGACACTGTGGCAGGCAAACCCCACGTACACTGGCATCTGAGGGCATCCATTGTTTGGTCAAGTGACAGTCACCTGTCAGGTGTTGTCAATCATATGCCACCAGGCACAAGCTTAGGGACTGCAAACCCGGTGGTCTGTGCCCCGATAAGTCCTCTTTGTTTTACCCTCATGCTTCTGACTCCTCTTGGCTGGTTCCCAAATCTTCAGTATTAGATTGGATAATCCCACTTTTAATAATGCTCAGGATATTTGCCTCTCTTGGGGGACTGTGATCACAGCAGTGGAGGGTATTAAAATAGAGCTGAATGCCATGCAGAACACTTACCCTTTAAGCTGTGTATGTGAGCATGGCGTTTTGCATGTGTGCACACAAGGGGTGTGTGTGTGTGTGTGTGTGTGTGTGTCTATGTGTGCCTTTTAAGATTTTTTCATAAATAAAATATTACACTGAGCACCCAGTTTATTTGCAATGTTAACAGAAAACACTGCAGAATCAGTTTAAAACTCAGGTTTTCTAAATCAATGAAATTATTGACTTCTAAATTTTGTGTATTTCCCCTAAATGCCATTAGCTCAACATTAGCCTTAAGGGCATAGTAACACTTCATGAGACCCCAGAAACACTAACTTAATACAGAGCCGAATATAAGTTTTTGAATTATGATTGATATTTTTAAACTTAGCATAAACTGAGTAGTAATCAGGGATTTGACTTGCTTCCATTTATAATAATACATTTTGGGGGCCAATTTTTTACCCCCTTAGCCTCTTTCAGTAATCAAGAAGCTACACTAAAAGATAATTGGTAGAGAACAGAGAAAAGAAATATACAGAGTTACTAATATACACCAGGGTTTAAGCTGACATGAAATTTTATCTTAATTATCGGACAAATTTGTACTCCCACTATCTAATTCAATTTGCATGCATCGGTAGACACTTATTAAAGGTAATATTACATCTGTCATTTTAAGACTGGTGAGAATTTTATCATATGAGCTGCATGAAACAGCCACTCTATTATGTACAGAACTCTTTTGTATGGCTTAAAATAACCAGCATTGCATCCTAATTAAGTATTTTTTGTAATTGTCTTCAGGGTAGTCATAGTCTTGTCCATTTTGTGTCCATCTTGTAAGTTATTTGGACACAGAATTGAAGTTGCAGGAATGTACTTCTCCTCCCCTCTACTTTCGCTTTCTGAATGAAAAATGAGAGCTTTACTAATAAAATGTAAACTGGAATCAAATGTTCAAATAAGGTTTTATGAGAAGCATGCAATGCATAAACCCATCTCAGAATTCTCCACTGGATTTAGAATTCTGCTGTATACAAATATATTAGGCAGCTGAGGCATTAGCAACTGAATACATCAGGGTTATTTCTGAGATGAGTTTATTAGATTTGTACTTTTGTACAAAATGAATTGGTGGAGTGCTAATATAGCATCATCAATTCAGGATAACAATGGCAGATTCTGAGCATAAAGCCCTAAAATGCCTTTAGACGTTGATACCATACATTCCCCAAAAGAAGCCCACAGATTTCTGCTCTGACTCTGTAGGGTTGGAGATAACAATCTCATGAAGCACTCATCTAATTGTAAGTTCACTCTTCCTGCTACAGCCATCTTGGTTTTGAAGCTCTTTTGTTCCACTCACCAAAGGAAATGAAAGAATGAATTAAGGGATGAAAATAAGAGTCAACATGCAAGGAAAAAAAGAGAGGGGAAAATCCAGTAGGGTAAACGTGCCCAGATAGGAACTGCTGGTGCAGGGCTCTGGGAAAGGGTGGGAAGTGATGGTAGGAAGTCCCTGGGCAGCAGGTCCCCTGCTCCACATCTGCCTGGTTTTCCCGGAATGCTGTATCCTCCTGGAAATGGAAGAATTAAGCATTATGGTTTTTGACTTGCTCACCCCTGGACCCACAGGTGCATTTGACATGCTCACCAACCCCTTTTCTGCTTGGTAACAGGATTTGTTTTTGCTTGTCCTCTTTTTTTAAAAAAAAAAAAAGTACAACCTTTATCTGTGACTAGGCAAAAAGCTCCCCTAGAGTTCAACCAGGAGTCATCCACTCAGAGAATTGTTAAAGTGTTTAGTTGGTCACAAGGCTGCCTTCTTCAGCAGGAACTGTTTTTAAAAAAATTAATCATGACATTTTATCATAGGAGTTTTTTTTTTTTTTTTTTAACTGAGACCAAACCCAATCTTCAGCTGCTTCCTAGGGATGAGCAATTTAACTTGGGTTAAATTATTACAGTTTTTAAATCACCATTTTACAATTATTTGGGTCAGTAACAGGATGCAGTGGATTGGAAAATGCTGCTCTATTTTAAATCATCTCAGAATCCAAATATCGATGTACCTCCTCAGTGCTCTTTTTCTCCAGCAGTCAGCCCCTTGCTGTTTGAACTCCCCAGATATGTAGCAGAGTATCTTCCGGGTCTTGGAGTAGAGAGGAGGAGAGGGGAGACTCCATTCTCCCTCACCTCCATCCCACAGAAGCAGATGAATAATTCATGGTGCCACATGGAAGTCCTCTCTGAGACTTCCCTGAAACGAGTCTGAGCCGGCCAAGGACCAGGGACCTTACAAACAGTCACAGTGTGCTGTGTCAAAGAACAGTCAATCAATCTCCAAAGAAATGTGAGGAGAACAGGTTTTTCATGCCTGTGCGTTGGGAGGGAGCCAAATGCGTGTTGCCATTTGATGGTAGAATCAGTGTACACCTGTTCCGACCAGCTGTCAACATAACCTGTGTCAGAGGCAGGCATCGCACCCGCTGCATCCTCACAGCGGGCTGTGTCTGCCTGACAGTCGGGACAGACAGCACAGGAACTTGGGGACCAGAAGAGGAGGAGCCAGCAGAGCCATGGCGGGGACACAGATGTGTGAAGAGTGTGATAAAAGAAGGAAACATCTGAGGGAATAAGCTCAAACAAAACAGCAAATGTCATTTGCATTATATAATTATGGCCAACCATCGAGTCCTTTGTAATAACACTCGGTAGGCCAATGTTAAACCCACAGTGAGTGATAAAAAGGCCTCAGCTTGAAAAAAGGTCAGCGTGAATTAGTATATATTTGCTGATTAATTCAGAGTGTGCCTTCGTAAATTTTATAGTCCAGGGCCCCAGCCTGGTTTGAAGCAGCCTCCTATGAAATTCAAATGTGTTTCATTCAGCACCAACATTCCAACCTGGCACTGTGCTTTGTGGAAAACTTTATTCAGCAAACATGGACCCATGCAGGCATGTGGCAACTTACAGAGATGGCTGGATTTGTGAACAGACAGATTCTGAAAAACTACACACACAGCTCCAGAGGGGAGAGGCCCTCTGCGCTGTCTCTCTGATCACACACATAAAACAAGACGTACCCGTGGACAGCACTTGTCACCTGAATGTTTATGCCTGGCTGTGGCTAGCCTGCTGGAAAGATTTCTGTCTTTTTACCAAAATATCCATAATCAGGGCTGCTGATGGCAACCTTAGTCTCTTATGATGCTGTTTAGTCAACATAAGGAAAAAGCAACTGTGTGTGGGGGGAGAAGGGGTAAAGTCGAGGATTAGTATTCATTTAAGGAAAATATTTAGCCCAAGAGAGTGTTGATCTAAAACTACTTTTAAGATTATAAATACAGATTCTGATTTTAGATGGAACACATATTAATGAGCATCTACTGTGTGCAAGTTGATTTGTTGCCTTTAATCCTCCCAGTTGCTCCATGAAATACCGATTACTGTCTTCACAAAACAGCTTCCCCAAGCAGGCATGGTGATCAAATGATGCCGCTGGGATTTGACCACAGGCTTGGTGCTTCAGTCACTAAGTTGTGTCCAACTCTTGCGATCCCCCTGGACTGTACCCCAAGAGGCTCCTCTGTCCATGGAACTTTTCAGGCAAATTTCCAAACTAAAGACCACAGGCTTGACGACCTCCAAATGCCCTTGCTTCCCATTTCACCCACACTGTTTGTCTTTGCAATTGCCTGATATACCTTTTTTGTACCTATATCAACCCCACCTGCTACCCAGCAAGCCAGAAACTGCAGTCCGCAACTCTGCCTCATCCAGATTGCTCCAATGCAAGGATCTTTTCTTTTCTGTCCAACTGCAGGTCTCCTCTCTGTTTCTGCATGGTTTTTTCTTTGTACCAAAAATGGAGACCCTATACCAAGACTCTGACTGAGCTCCCCTGCCCCTATCAATAAAGTCTGTAAATATATCAAGTGGTAGAGAATTGCATTTCTTAGAAATTCGCAAATCTGTTAGTTTCACTGACCAACAGAGGCCTTCCCACTATTTAGAGAGGTTTGCTGATGCTTCAGGAGAAGTGTTGGCTGTGTGTCAGAAAAGAAGGACCAAGCAAGCCTGGAGGATCTGTTGAATTATGGTGCATGTGACATAGTTAGTGGCTACATCACATCAGAACTGGTTTCACATGGTTTTAGATATTTGTCTAGGGGACTCAAACCTAACCTGGCAACTTTCTGTCTGCTTCATATTTTATACAGATCAAGAATGAGAGGTCCAGGTGGAGTTATCAGGTAGGTGGTCAGGTAGGTTGCTCAGAGTAGTAATGTGATGGAAGGACACAGGCCTGGAGGTCAGCAGAGCTTCCCCTCTGCTGGGATCTCTCTTCTTTTACCTTGAAAGATGATGCTGGGCAAGTGTCTGACCCTTCCTGGGCCTCCATTTTTCATGACTCAAATAGATGTTTGATCTCCAAGTGCCGTATGACTTCACCTTATATTCTTAATAACAGTACCTTGTATTGTGACATCTCTTGTGGTACATGAAGTGCTCATACGTATATTACACCATAAAGAACTCCAGACAGAAAAAGAGACTTATCCAAGGGCAAGAGGTGGAAAGTTGAAGGATTGGAGCCAGGCCAGAGGCCCATAGCTCCCTCCACATCTGGGCATTTGTGGGATGGTTCCTGAAACATGATGTTCACCTCTGTGGATGTGTTGGGACTGGCCCTTCTCTGAAAAGGTGTTTCAACTAGTTTCTTAACGCAGTAAGCCTGCTACCCTATTTGCATCATTTCAAGTTCACCCCATGCAGCCTCCCTGAACTGCAGCACCAGAGTGAACAGCGTTCTGCAATACCTACCTATACCCAATGGATATAAGGATATAGAAAAAGGTCCTAAGCAATCTCCAAGGGCTGCCTGTCTATCCCCACCCCAGCCTCTGTAGCCACTCACTCAACACTCCCCTTTGCTTCTATATATGAGCTACCTGCATCTTCACTCAGGTCCTCATTTTGAAAAGCACTTGCCTCATAGGGCCTGGAAAATCCTCCATCTCTCTTCTTCTCTCCCTGGAGGCTCACTGGCTATTGCTGACACCTTTCTTGAAAGTGAAAGTGTTAGTCTCTCAGTCATGCCCAACTATTTGTGACCCCACAGACTGTAGCCTGCCAGGCTCCTCTGTCCATAGGATTTTCCAGGCAAGAATACTGGAGTGGGTAGCCATTCCCTTTCTCCAGGGGATCTTCCCAACCCAGGGATTGAACTCCTGCATTGCAGGCAAATTCTTTACCATCTGGGCCACCAGGGAAGTCCTTCTCTCTGTGGATGTTCACTGGCTATCGCTTACTCCTTTTTTATTGCAGCTTTAAGTTTGCTTCCTTGGAACTGACTTCCTTAACCCTTGACCTGGGGACACTGCCCATTTCATTTATTCAGAACTCCCTGTACTTTCACTTGTAGCATTTGCCACAAGTTTAACACATAACATTTGTGATTATTTGATGAATGTCTACTTTCCCTCCAAAACAGACCTCCAGCTTGCCCAACTGAATCCCACTACATCTAGTATAGGGGTGGCATTTACAAAAGACAGGAGCTGAATTGGTTGAACCCAGGAGTGATGGGAAGGGTGTGACCTATTCCCTTAGCAGGAGCTGAGCCTTGGGCCTGTTTGTCAACACACCTAGAATGGAGTTGAACACCTGGTAGGTGCTGAGAAGCCTCTGAAGGCTGATCCTTGGGAAGGCAATGAAGTCAAAGAATTGGCAGGAAGTGGATTCCAACCATGTCATGAGGTCCTGCCAGGCCTGTCCTGAAGGAAACATCACTGAGTCATTGACTCCAGGGCCTGCACACCACAGGCACCATATTCCCAGGCCAGCTCTCTGGTTATGGCCTTTTAGAAGTGGAAGCCAAAATCAAAGCAGGAATTTAATACAGTTCATTATAAAACCAACCAGTGGCCAGAACAGTTTTTGCATTTAAATTTGGTTTTCCAGCCATCAGGATTTTTCTAGAACCACATTTGAGCAGGAAATCATAGCATTCTCTGAGATGGGCTATAAAATAGAGCATACTCTGTTCTTGTTTGTAAACCTTGCTAAGTTGACCAACTATCCTATATGCCCAGGAATGAGGGATTATCAAGCATGTGGAACTGTCAGGGCTAAAGCCGGGAGAGTCTGAGGCAGACCTGTGACAGACACAGTGAGAACAGCTAAGATAGAAAGTGAATTGACTGTCAAGTTTACCCCAGTCTCAGGGTGAAAAATGTTAGTTGTTCAGTTGTGTCTGACTCTTTGCAACTCCAAGGACTGTAGCCCACCAGGCTCCTCTGTTCATGGAATTTTCCAGGTAAGAATACTGGAGTGGGTAGCTGTTCCTTTCTCCAGGAGATCTTTCTGACCCAGGGATTAAAACTGGGTCTCCTGTATTGTATGCATATTCTTTGCCTTTGATCTTAGAGTGGAATCCCCCAAAAGCAAGCCCAAGAGAAGGACGTTAAGTGCAAGCAATTTCTCTGAGAAGTGATTGGAGGAACCACAACAAGGAATTGTGGAGTGCCCGAGAGGGAAGGGAGGAAAACCAGAAGGTAGTTTGCATTATGAGCAGCAGGAGCTCAGAGAAACTGTATAAGAGTCTTAGAGATATCCTACAAATGAATGGAACAGGATGGGGTATGTTTGCTTACTGACTCTAACACCTCATTGGCTAAGGGTTGCTCCCTAGTGGTGTTAACTTCCTCGCCCTTGGGGCCGCTTCTGCACTAAGCTGTCACCATTCTGGGAACTCCTAACAGCAGCTGCATAGTGGACCAAGGGGGTATGGGCTAACCAGGTATGGGGTGAACATCAACAACAAATGCTACATCCTAGGAGACTAGAGAGAGAAGAGCCCAAGGGGTGTACTTGAGTCATCGTCAAAGAAAGGGCCAAGGGTCAGAGAAATGGAATCCAGCATAGACACAAAGGGACAGAATGAAACCAAGTGGTTTGAGAAATAGATCTTAACCAAGGAGTTGTTCAGTAGCTAAGTTGTATCCAACTCTGCAATTTCATGGGCTACGGCACACCAGGCTTCCCTGTCCTTCACCATCACCAAGAGTTTGCCCAGATTCATGTCCATTGAGTCAGTGATGCAATTGAATCATCTTATCCTCTGCCGCCCTCTTCTCCTTTTGCCTTCATTCCTTCCCAGCATCACAATCTTTTTCCAGTGAGCCCACTCTTTGCATCAGGTGGCCAAAGTGTTGGAGATTCATCTTCAGCATTAGTACTTCCAGTGAATATCCAGGGTTGATTTCCTTTAGGACTGACTGTTTTGATCTCTTGCTGTCCAAGGGACTCTCAAGAGTCTTCTCAGCACCTCAATTCAAAGGAATCAATTCTTCAGCACTCAGCCCTCTTTATGGTCCAAATCTCACATCCATATATGACTACTGGAAAAACCATAGCTTTGACTATATAGACCTTTGTCAGCAAAGTGGTGGCTTTGCTTTATAATGCACTGTCTTGGTTTGTCATAGCTTTGAGAGCCAAGGAGTATGCTGGTTGAAATGTATCTGTCAAAGTTCAGTGCAGGAAACAGAAACCTCTTGGAGTATTTTGGGCAGAAAAGATTTAATACATGGAATAATTGTTTACAAATTATTTGAAAGGGCTGGAGGAACCAGTGGTCAGGAACCACCCCTGAACTACCAGTTTCAAAGTCATACTACCCTGACTGTGGGTATGGAGCCAGGAAGCCAGTGCTCTATTCCTGCCATGACATCTGACACTAACTATGTTGACCTGCCACTGCTGTGACCACCAGAAGTTTACGTTTCTATCCAGCCTTCCTTGCTGGCAGCCAAGATGGTCACTGCCTGTATTCCAAATCTCTCCCAAATACATTATATTAACAGAACCTAATTTGCATCCAGACCTTCTGAACAAGGTAGACTGTGGTTTTTCAACTTTTTCAAAATAAAATGGGGGAAGAAATGGAAGTTGAGAGAGTTGAAACCACCCAGCATTTATGAGACTACCTACAATCTTGGGTGGGTGCTGCTGTCTTAAAGCAGTTTTATTTTACTTCAAGTGGAGCTAATGGAAAGTCCCAAGAGAAACAGAATAAGCTCGAGATTGCACTCATCTTTCTCCTCTATTTTGTGTTTTCTTATAGTATAACAGGATTCATTAAGATGAATGATGCTTAGGAACTATAAGAGTCACCTTTCAGAAGGAACCCCACATTTTCTCCCTCCAAGCTGAGATGGACGCTTCTAGATGTTTTCAAAAATATAACAGGGTCCATTCCCTGCACTTCCATGAAGCTCTGAGCTCAATTCATTCACTGTCTCTTCCTATTCTGTCCCCACCCATCAGATAGTGATTTCCTTAAATTCAGGGACTGTTTCTACATTGCCTTTGAATGCCCTACACAAGTGTTGGGTGCCTAGAATAGGCCAGAGGTGCAGCACATTGGTATTGAATGAATGCACTTCCTGCCTCATCAGATGTGTGGTAGCTTAATGGAAGCTCCATCATTCACCCAGTCCTGTTGCCACAAGTACCCTCACGTACATCAGAAGCAAGATCACAGGCTGGACTGTGAAACAGAGCTATGGCCCCTCTGAGATAATACAACCATGTAGACATGAAACTAGCCTTCTTACCAGGCTCTTTCCCAAGAGCTCACACAGTGAGTTCTTGGTCCATGTCCAGGTGGGTTTTCAAGGAAGTTTGCTATAAAACATCCCTCTCAGCTAGAAGTACACTGGTTCTCAGAGTATAGCAATGTGGTTTTCCCTGGTAAAAATCCATTGCATTTGAAAGTTGCACCTATCAATTACATCTGGGGAAAACTCAAGTCCTCTCTAGTTTCTCCCCTCCCCATCCCAACCCACTGTGGCGTCTACTCTCAAGACCCAGAGAAGGATCCTTTCACCAATCACATCCCTGTCTTTAGGAAATTGACATCATTAAGCAAGCAGAACCAAGCCATACATCTATCCAGTGTTGTATAATTTCTTTCTAATTATTGATTCAGTTTCATTTCATTTCTATCAGCTTTATCCAGAGGAAATAGTACTACTGATTTTAAAGATATAAAAAATAAAATTTTCACCTGATTTCAAGCCACCATGCTCACTAACATGGGAAAAATCTCTTTAAACTTTATTTTTTTTCTGTTTCTTTTTCCATTTTCTTCTGAAAACAAAAAAAAAGAAACCAGGGAGAGTGGTGGGAAAAAAAAAAGAGTTATTAGGTTACTATCAAGTGAGACTGATGGAGTCAGATGATACCATTTCATCATGGAGGCCCTTGTTACTCATTTTGGCAAGGATTGGGTCTGAATTGTTTATGTAAAGAGCGTCTCCATTTCTATTATTCTCTGCAGAGACTGAAAACAGCCCATTTAAATTTCTAGCTAGATCACTCAAAGCCCTACTCCCAGTGATTTTCATGTCTGCCCCCACTCCTTGACCTGGCTTCTGCCATATCGAGAATGGTCATAGGACCCAAAAAGTGAAGTCTGGCCAATTGGTCTCCAGAGTCCAGTTGGGAGGAATTTTATCTATTCCAAGGATTTCCCCCAAGTAGTCAATGGAAGATCATTCAGTAAAGTATCAGAAAGCCTTTATTGCTTTTTGTATGCATGGAATTACATATTTAAAATTTATTCCTTTGCCTTTCAAAGTCTTCTTGTTCTTTAAGGAACCCCTATTAGAATGAGATTTCAAGGTCCACTGAAAAGGAATTACCTTGAGTTCTTCTTAACCTCTGTATGAAGAATAACTTCTAGCATCTGGGTCAGGAAAGCAGGCCAAAAAAAAAAAAAAGTGGACAAGAAGGCAAAGATGGGATCCAGACCTAGAGGTAGATTTTCACTCTTTTACATTTGTTGTTGTTGCTGAGAATCAGCTCTGCTAAGAGTTTATCCTGAGTCTGATATGTATGGTCATTCAGGTTGTTCACTGCTCAAAGGTGCTTGGTCAAAGGAATAAGTCGTGCTAAAACCCAACCCTGCATTTTGGTTTCTAAGCTACATGACTTAGTGGAAATCTGCTATGACACAGAGGAAGAGAGCCTTTTTCCAACTGACTTAAAGATGTCAAATGAGCCAGGGGCCACTCTGCCCTAGGCCTAGTCTTAGACATTAGAAAGTTTTTTGGATATTTAGGTTAAATTTGGTCCTCCACATTTATCCCTTGACACTTGTGAAATTGGTGATGACTTGGAAAGAGTCATCACAAATAGGTTCAAACATATTTTTGCATAAGCTTGTGTGACAGTGAGATATGTTTTGCTTGGTTCTGTGGATAGTAGACTGTGGAATGAAATAAGGATCCAGGTTTATTCAAGAGGCAGAAGGAAATGATGACAATGAAGATGGTGAAGTTGATGAAGATGGCGAAGTTGATGAAGATGGCGTAGTCAGGACGTCCATCTATTGGCGTGAAGGTATGAACAATATGAGCTCTGCAGGACCTTCCAGATGTGAGTTCTGGTCTCCCCACGGCGGGTGGGGGTAGGGGGTGGTGTGAGGCGGGGCATGTTCACTTTTAATTTGTTCCTGATGCCAAATGTGCATTTTACATCTTCTAAACTCCACTGGAAGATATATCAATGATGTAAACTTGACTATGTAAGAAACCTACTCAGGCATGGGCATGGGTACCCTTAGAAGCAGCAGAAATGTTTTTAAAGAGAAAGAACACATTTTTTTTTTGTTTTGTTTTTTGATGAAATGGCTCCTTTAGCCTGAATGAGGCAGAGATCCAGACAATAAAATAATGATTTAATAGCTTTGAAGTCAATCAGCTGAATACAATAACATTAATTAGCCTCTTATGCCCAACTCACAACTAATTCTGTTGTCTACTTATTTTTGTTCCAAAAGGATTACTAATGAAATATTTAATATTTCACTAGGTTCCAGATTCATTTCCACACTGGCTGGTAATTTTCTCTTATATAGCTTGAAATTGTACTCTTGATAATTTCGCCCCAGAGTGTATCTACATCACAGGATCACTGACTGCAGAGGGAAGGCTCTTCTGTCTGTGACAATCAGATAATAGCTTCACTTTTAGCCAGTAGAGGAAGTCAAGAGCAAGAGAGTGCAGATAATGTGAGTATAATTCATTATTCAGATCTGCAAGTGAAGCACTGAAAACAAAGACAGAAGAGGAATAATGGTGTCATTATTTTTATTACTCTTGTTGGACAAACCTAGCGTGAAACATTAAAGGAGACCGGGGTGAGCTTTCTGACTGTACGGTGACAAATTGACTTTCAGAGCAATATTGATAAGGGGAAAGGAAAGCAGACAGATTTTCTGTACAAGGTTTGCTTTCTTATTAGTGGTCCCATAAACTATTCCTTGTTGCTGGTACTTTTTAAAATTCCTATTGTTTCTTCTCCTCTGGAGTCAGTACCAGTGGCTGGGATGAAATGAGTGTGGCTTCCTAAACTCTCTGAGTCAGGAGGCCTGTGCCCTCTGCATGAGCAACAAAGGCCAGGTAAACTGGTGGGGTGGGGGTGGGGGGACTTTCCTGCAGAGACAAAAGGACTTCAAATCATAGTAGAATACCCGTAGAGGAACAAGGCTTTTTCCAGACTCTAATGGAAATGGAGTGTCATAGATTTGTTTTATCTGAGATCTTCAAAGTTCCCTCACCTTTAACCATTTTAATGAATATTTCTCTTTAATCATTTCTCTTCTTGAGTTCCTTGTCACTCAGAAACACATCCACTGATGCTCCAGCAGAGGCAATCTTTATAAGCTTTGTAGGAAAGCTGGAGGCCTGGCTGGGAACATCGTATGGGGAAGGATGACAGAATCAGGTGGGTCAGGAAAGGGGAAGACCCTCTGGTGGAGCTTTCCTACAGGGCTGGGCTTTTGTAAATGGAGTGTGAAGTTGCCTGATTGGCAGGATTCCAGGGTCAATGAGAACAGTCCCCATATCTCTCTTCCCTCTCCAAGAATAGCTCATACTCCAAGGTGCTTGGCACATGGGATTCAACTATCATAGACTTATTCCTTTGAGTTTTTCTCTATAAGTGAATGTTATGAAAAACCAAATAACTTTGAGAGAAGTAGTGTGCTGACCTATTGCTCACTAAAGTGTTAGTGGTCAATTAAAACAGCTTTTGTCCCAACCAGTGGGGCAAAGAGTGAGAGAACAACTATATGGTAGAGGTGTTCCAGTGAACCGGGAGGGATGAAAAAAGCACAGAAAGGGGAGGAGAAGTGAGGAATGGAGAGTAGATGTATGAAAGAAAAGTGAAAAGTGAAAGTATTATTTGCTCAGTCGTGTCCAACTCTTAGGGACTCCATGGACTGTATGTAGCCAACCAGGCTCCTCTGTCCATGGATTTCCCAGGCAAGAATACTGGAGTAGGTTGCCATTCCCTTCTCCAGGGGATCTTCCCTATCCAGGGATCAAAATTGGGCCTCCTGTATTACAAGCAGATTCTTTACTGTCTGAGCCACCCTGCAGGTTTGATCCCTGGGTTGGGAAGATCCCCTGGAGAAAGGCATGGCAACCTACTCCAATATTCTTGCCTGAAGAATCCCATAGACAGAGGAGTCTGGCGGGCTATAGTCCATGGGGTCGCAAAGAGTTGGACACAACTGAAGCTACGTAGTAGGCACACACACCACTTATCTCTACCCTATCTGGACCCAACAGCCTCCTTTTTGGATACCTTCCACAGCACTCAATTCCAGAGTACGAAAAGCTGTGCTCTTTTAACCTAGGTGATAAGAAAGACCACTATTCTGTTTCCACCCAACCCCTCTAAATTTGACTATCCAGATGATGCAGGGAAATCATGGAAGTAGAAACATGAATTAATCTGTTCAAATTCTGATGAACTCTAACTACCACTGGAAATGTCCAATTCATTATAGAAAGCCAACATTATTAAATCTTTGTCTGAACCTCAATTTTCATCATCTGCAAAATGGGCTTAAAACATCAAACCCTCATGAGCCAACTCATTCATTCATTTACACAGCCAATATATAGTAAGCATTTACTATGTGCTAAGCATGTCATAGGAGCTGCAGACACTAAATTAAAAAAAAAATTTTTTTTCAGTAAAACCTCTGTCAACCTGAAGATTACTTTCTTCAAAGATCTACCTGTCTTCAAAGACAGGTGACCATGACCTTAAAAGGGTTTTGTGAGTAGTTAGGTACTTCAAAAATGTGAAGATGTAAAATAAGTCTAGATTTAAATTCTGGTTTTGTGTTCCAGGGAAACACTGAGCAAGTTTCAGCCTCCCAGAGGAAATTGTTCTCTTCAGGTGTTTGAAGACAATCTCACGTCTGCTCTGGCCTTTGCCTCTTCATACTGAACACCTTGGGTTTCTTTGGCTGCTCTTCCTGTGGCTCACCTTGTAGATCTAACCCTTTCTCATTGCATTTATAATATTCCTTTAAGGGTGGGGCCCTGGGCAGAGCACATGATTCTAGAGCAGTCTCCAGAGTGTAACCTGCCTGTAATGTAGACTCTAGAGTAGACTCAGCTTGCTTATTTAGTAACCATTGTTTTTTCCTCGGCACCAATACTCATGTACGCACAAAACATTCAGGCCAATTTATGGAGGCATCAAGTTTGAAAATGAAACACCAAGCATCACTGTGAGTAGAGAGAAACAGAGCTGGCACATTGGGGTGGTGTGCATAATATAGTAGCCTCCATAATTTAATAGAGAAATAACATTTCTCATTCTTATCACCAGAAAACAATCACCATATGAATGCACTTTAGGTATTAATACCTGTTCCTTGATTCATAAACAATCTCATTTAAAAATTCCCACTCCTAAAGATGCTTATCTTCTTACAGGGGGAGGCCCAAGGGTGGGGGGAAGGCAAGGTAAGTATGATTCATCACATATAGTTGAATTCCCAGCCAAATTCATAGTCATAAGAATAAAAACACAGTTAATGAGTATCATCAGAGTCAGCACCCCAAATAGTGAGATACAGAATTCCATTCACTCTATCACGGCCATGACTGACATTTAATTATTCTCTATTTTTTTGGTGCTTATAATTCCATTCTTATCATTCATTGTAAATCCTTTGGAATCCCTAGAAAAAGCGAGATCGAGTGACAAAACAGAGATAATGAAATCAGAGGCAGTAGAATAAAATTATATCTTGTAGGTAAAGCGATGATTCAGTAAAGCAAGTTATTTCATAAGGTTGCAGAAGCTGGGGGAGGGAATCAGAATTCATGCAGCAGGTTTTCAGGAGAGCTGAGAAGGAATCCATGGGTGGGGAACACACAATAGATGGGGGGGGGGGGTTATGTGTTGTGGAATGAGCATAACTAAATGTTAACTCA
Source organism: Giraffa tippelskirchi (assembly GCF_054371585.1). Lineage (NCBI taxonomy): Eukaryota > Metazoa > Chordata > Mammalia > Artiodactyla > Giraffidae > Giraffa > Giraffa tippelskirchi. The sequence continues at coordinate 130,197,808 of NC_137277.1, forward strand.
GTTGTGCTTCTGTAGAGTCTAGCTGTGTGACCTTAGGCATATCACTTAACCTTCTCTGGGTTTTTCACTTTCCCACCTATAAAATGCCATCACAACCTTTCATTATTGTAAAACCTAAAAAGATGTATAGATGGTATACAAATGTAAGGATTCAAATTATTTCCAATATTAGAGGTGAAACTGGAAGGCCGTAAGTGCATGCTTAGTCTCTCGGTCGTGTCTGACTCTTTGCTACCCTATGGACTATAGACCGCCAAGTTCCTTTGTCCATGGAATTTCCCAGGCAAGAATACTGAAGTGGGTTGCTATTTCTTTCTCCAGGGGATCTTCTTGACCTAGGGATTGAATCCATGTCCCTTGTGTCTCCTGCCTTCGCAGGCGGATTCTTTACCATTGTGACACCTGGGAAGGCTATGGGCAATGTCAAAAGATGAAGAGTATTTTGATCAAATTTAACCAGGAGGCATAAGACTGTGGAGTTCCCTACTCTCTTCAGTGCTACCTGGCGGACCCACATGCTCCGGGTTGTCCCCATTCTGCCTGACTTGCCAGTTACACTGAGAGTGAAGGTCACTGGCCTGGCTTGGCCAGTGGGCTCTGCTGAGCGGAGTTGGAAGAGAAAATGATTCCCACACGCAGCCGTGGGAGCCACAGAGCCCAAGGGAGATGCCAAGTTAAAAACCCATTGGTGTGGAGGCGCCAAGGCTGCTAAAGCCAAGAAAGGAATGTGAGTGTGTTGCCAACCAAGAAGGAGGAGCCAGGCAATCATGGGGAGTTAAAGTAGGAATGAAATCAGGGGATCAAAGATCCAAGAGTCGAGAGAGGGGAGTGATGGTTGCAGTGGGCCTGTGGGAGGCTAGTTTGGCTTTGTGAATGGCCAGTTTCAACGTTCTAGGCAAAGGGGTTAATGGGTGGGCTCCTTCACTTAGTCTAAAAATGGAGTGCCAATTGCATCAGATACCTGTCAGGAGGGTTGATCTCTCTTCCTCTTTACTAGACATCTCCCACCCCATTTCTCTGTGTGTCTCTGCTTGTGGAGACAGGTGACATCTTTCTGATCACTGGTATTCTTGTATGGTCACAGATAATGTTGCAATCTTACTTTTCCTGAAAGATACCTTGCCCTTCTGTTTACATGGCAGCCATGAGAAGTCTCCTCTCAGATCTCTGATGTCAGGAAGCATAATTAACCCATGGCCCAGTTGGCATGCTCTGAAATTCATCATGGCATTCATGCTGAGAGCACTCTTCCTACAGCTTATCCCAGCCAATAACTAAGGTCAGCAGGGATGCTGAGATAGGCCCCTTCCTATATGTCAGGGGACTCCCTTGCTGGGAGACTGTGGCTTGGTCCCCCTGAAAGCCTCATCGTACTCTCCTTAGAACCACACTACAGTCTGAAATGCCTTCACCCACCCCTCCTTCCTTCCCTCTCTCTTTCACTCAAGGGCAGGCCACCATCAAAGTAGACATCTCTTCCAGCCTCTCCCCCACCCTTTTCCTCTCAGAGCTGTTACATTTCTTGCATGTATAATCCCACATTAATGACTGCTTATCAGAGGATCTACATTTTTACAAGTCACACATAAAAAGTGCTCAAGAATTGATTTGGGCCCCACTCACAGCCTAAGAAACCTGCCCTCACATATGCTCTTGCTCGAGACCAGACCTCAGTAGCATACATTTCTTTCAGGAAAACATTCCAAGATCCCTTGAATCAGAAAGTGGCCCAAGATAGAGGGTTATCAAATTCAACAGTAGGGAACAATGAAGGGTCATTCCCCTTGGAGGAGAAGGAGTTCACTAGACCATTAAATTGCTGGTTGGTATCTTCTTCCTTCTCTTCCCTTCCCTTCTGTGCATTTCAGCCCTAAAGCTTTTAGGTGGGACTGGAGGTAGGAACGGAGAAGGCAATGGCAACCCACTCCAGTACTCTTGCCTGGAAAATCCCATGGACGGAGGAGCCTGGTGGGCTTCCCTCTATGGGGTCACATAGAGTCGGATACGACTGAAGCGACTTAGCAGCAGGAGGTAGGAAGAGCCATAGTGGCTCAGTGTGGAAGTCTGGCAAGATGAGGGGACCTAGTGAGGGAATGTGGCCCTGAGTGGGAGTCACAGCCTAAGAGGGCCAAGGAGGACCCCACAAGGATGGCCAGTCTGAATGAGGTCAGGAGAGATTTCACCAGTGGGAAGAGGGTGGCAAAGCAATCCCACATGTGTAGCCAGAATGGATATGGAGGACATCTGTGTGAGGGAGGGGTATAGGTCAAGGTGGGAGCCTGGTTATGTACAAGAGGCTAAAACAAATAACTGACTATATTCAGAAAAATAGCACCTAAGGTTCTTATTGTCAGAAAGGAGTTTAAAATATGGAAAGGGAGAAAATCAGACTGAACCACTGGGGCTTCCCAGGTGGCGCTAGTGATAAAGAACCCATCTGCCAATACAAGAGACATGAGACTCAGTTTCTATCCCTGGTAGTAAGATCCCCTGGAGGAGGGTATGGCAACCCACCCCAGTATTCTTGCCTGGAGAATCCCATGGATAGAGGAGCCTGGAAGATTGCAGTCCATAGGGTCGCACAGAATTGGACAAAACTGAAGCAACTTAGCATAGCATACAACACGGGAGTCTGAAGTATCATTATGAGTTCACCATTTTCAATATGTATGTATAGACAGGCAAAGAAATAACTATAATGGAAATGTGTGCTTGTGTGTGTATGTAACCATTACTCAACCCTAAAATAAATCAGGACTCTTCAGAGAAGTGGCTGAATTTAGGACTGAGGGGAAAGAACAAGATGATACAGGAACACCTCAGAGGCCGGACCACAGGGAAGCTCAATGATGCAGGAGGCCAAAAGCGTGTAGAAGCCTGTTCGAAAGGGCTCCCATGGCCAAATCAGAGCAATTTGAACACAAAAATAAGTAGTAATTATAGTGGAATGTGACTTATTAAAAAGTAAAGCATACTAAGAAATATCAATAAATGAGTACATGGAAAGTCTGATGAGGAACAAGGTGTTTACACAGTTTCAAAATTCCTCCTGACAAAATACTGATGAACTATAAAGACAAAAAGAGTCACTTTAATGTGAAGGCACAAGCAACCATCACCTTAATCGAGTGATCAAAGTGAATATCAGTAGCAATGGGGGCAAATAAAAGTTTCATGAGTCACCTGCTAGGATGCAATGAAAAGACTCCAGCGTCACTCGTGATATTTCTGCCAAAGATGCCTCATCTGAATCCTATCACAAGAAAACATCAGAGAAACACAAATTGAGGAACATTCCAGGAAAGAACTTGTTCATAATCCTCGGTCCAAAAAGGATTGAAGGACTCTTCCAAATAGGAGACTAAGGAGACATAACACTAAGAGTAACCATTGATTCCAGACTGAATCTATTTGCTACAAAGAACATCATTGGAGCAATTGATGAGAGGTTTTTTTTTTTTAATAGTCTGTTTTCATTACTCTAGGAGGTGGATAAAAGCATAAATTTTATGTCAGAGCATAAATTTTCCTCTAAAACTTTTATAAGTATCTGAGTTTACATTTAGGTCTTTAATTCATTTTGAATTTATTTTTGTGCATAGTGTTAGGGAGTGTTCTAATTTCATTCTTCTACATGTAGCTTATTGAAGAGATTGTCTTTCCTTTATTGTATATTCTCACCTCCTTTATCATAGATTAGTTAACCTCTGGGATTTCTATGATGCTCCAATGAACGATATTTCTGCCTTTGTGCCAGTACCATATTGTTTTGACCAATTGCCCAGAGTAATGAAAATAAAAACAAAAATGAACAAATGGGACCTAATTAACTTAAAAGGTTTTCCACAGCAAAGGAAACCATGAACAAAAAGCAAGACAACCCAAAGGATGGAAGAAAATATTTGCAAACAAAGTGACCAACAAGGTATTCATCTCCAAAATATACGAACAGCTCATGAAGCTCAATACCAACAAGAACAAAAAACCCAATCAAAAAATGGGTGGAAGATCTAAATAGACACTTCTTCAGACAGACATATGACCAAAAAGCACATGAAAAGAAACTCAACATCACTAATTATTAAAGAAATGCAAATTAAGACTACAATGAGGTATTACCTCACACTGATCAGAATAGCTATCATCAAAAAATCTACAAATAATAAACGTTGGAGAGGGTGGGGAGAAATGGAACCCTCCTAAACTGTTAGTGGAATGTAAATTGGTGCAACCACTATAGAGAACAGTATGGAGTTTCCTTAAAAAACTAAAAAATGAAGCTACCATATGATCCAGCAATCCTACTCCTGGGCATATATCTGGAGAAAACCATGGTTATAAAGGATATATGTACTCCACTGTTCATTGCAGCAGTGTTTACAATAGCCAGGACATGGAAGCAATGTAAATATTCATCAACAGAGGAATGGATAAAAAAGATGTGGTACATATGTACAATGGAATATTACTCAGCCACAAAAAAGGAATAAAATAATGCCATTTGCAGCAACATGGATGAACCTAGAGACAGCCATACTGAGTGAAGTAAGTCAGACAGAGAAGGACAAATATTATATGATACCATATATATGTGGAAATCTTAAAAAAATAGTACAAATGAACTTATTTACAAAATAGAAATAGAGTTACAGATGTAGAAAATCATCTCATGGTTACCAGGGATTGGAAAGATCCCCTGGAGAAGGGAAAGGCTACTCATTCCAGTATTCTGGCCTAGAGAATTCCATGGACTTTCTATGGGGTTGCAGAGTCAGGCACGAGTGAGTGACTTTCACTTTCTAAGGGGAGAGGGATAGATATATACTTTGCATATAGCAGAAAGTAACACAACATTGTAAATCAACTATATTCCAATAAAAATTTAAATAATAAAAAAATAGTTTTCAAGAAAAAAGTCTAAGGATTAGATAGTAATAATGTTCAACGTTAGCACATTCTCTTGGATTATCAATTCTACAGAAATACACTTGAAAACAAACACACGTTCACAAGGGTATTCTTTGTAGTATAATCCATGGTAGTAAAGAGATGAGAAACAATCAAAATGCCCATTAATGAAGGACTAGTAAATAAATTACGATGTATCCAAATGATGAAGTACTATGTAACCTTGGAAAGTAATTATTTGAGTGATCCAAACTCCAAATAAATTAAGTGATATGTGTGTGTGTGTGTGTGTGTGTGTGTGTGTGTGTGCCTAAAAGTATCTTTGGAAGGAGTGGTCATCAAGAGAGGACAGTTTATATACCTGTATACACACTGCTTGCATTTTTTTTCTATATTCATTTTTATCTTTTTAAAATGGTAGTTAGGTTTTAACAAGGATATATGATTCTCTACAAACTGTGCAAAGAGAAAAACATATCTGTAATTAAGTGTTTATCAGATTTCTTAGTTATCCTGAATCTGCTCAAAATCTCCATCCTCTGCCCTTCTACTCTTATACTCTATTGCCCTATGTGTAACACCATTGCCCCATCCCACACTTATGACAGGCATTCTAATTGATCCCAGGACTCACCACTACTGCACCTAGACACAGAAAAAGAATTCTTCTCAGCACACACAGCCCAGCAGCTACTATGTCAGTTTGGTAGGGAAGGAGAAAACCTTTGCCTCCCTGTCCTCCAGGGAGCATTTCACAGAAGTGAAGTCTTCTGATGTTGTGGCCTCTTCCAGATGCTCTAACCTCCTGTAAGTAGAGCAACGAGGTCCTGGGCATGGCCTGCCATTCAAAGTCTAGCCCAGCCCTGCTCACTCACCCCTATTTGTCTGCTCTGTTGGGGTGGTGCCAGTTCTTTTCTGAAACTTCAGGAGAACTGCTTACCACTCAGGTCATGGACCACAGTGTGGATTCAGCAATACTTTCAACCAGCAGAGCTGGGTCCTTCTCCAGCTTTGATGTGCCCTCAAGTCCCCAGAATCCTGTTGAAATGCAGACTCAGATCCAAGATCCAGAAGAGAGCCTGAGATTCTGCATTGCTCACAATCTCCCTCGTGATTACTTGCTGCTGGCCCTGAGACTACACTTTAACTAGCAAGCCCTTCGAGCATGGGCTCTGAAACTTCAGGTGCAATCAGTATCACTGGGCAGCTTCACTGAAACACAAACTGCTGAACCATGCCCCCTGCCCCAGAGTTTCTCATTCCATAGATCTGGGGTGGGACCTAAGAATTTGCACTCTTAACAAAGTCCCAGGTGATGCTGCTGCTTCTGTTTCAAGATAGAAGAGTTCTGTCTTCAACTTGAAGAGGGATCCTCCAGGAAATCTGCATAGGGAAAAAAGCAGAGTGTGGCAGTATTGGGCACATCTGATTTGAAACCCTCAGTAGTCACACTAGGATTCTTATGTCAAGAAAACTGCTTAACCATTCTGAACCTCAGTGCCACTGCCTGTGAAATGGGTCTATCACTGCCTTCCTCCTATAGCTGTCACCAGGACTCAGGGAACAAATACAGGTAAAGAACTTAGCACAGTGCTTGGCCCAATTTAGTTCCCTCTTCTCTTTGCAAAGGTCTAGAAGGACACGGGCTAAATCTCCCACATGAGCACAGTGCCCCCAGGCAGAACTAAGATTTAGAGCCTGTTCGCATTTGACATTTGCAGGTGTCCTGAGTGCTAAGGTGGCAACAGCAGCCAAATTTTTCCCTTAAAAGTCTTCCCATTGCTCCATACTAGCCCTGCATCTGTGAAGTGGTCTCCGGCTTCCTCCTGGCTGCTCTCTGGAATGCCTCTCTGCTTTTACAGGCCCTCCTCTGAGGGAAGTGTAACCACAGGGAGCAGGGATCCAAACCAGGGTTCCCTTGGCCCTTCATGAAGGCTTCCAGGCCCAGGATCCTGCCCACACCCACAACCCAGGTCACCAGATCCACAAGTTGTTGCAAATTACTAGCTATAGTGGTGAGGTGGTAGGGAAAGGAAGTAAGAAGATACTGTCTGGCACGAGGCAGCTGGGTTTTCAGTAATGCTTCCTCTCTGCATGTCTTCCCAAAGCAGTGCAAAATACAGATGAACAGGGCACCTGATGGCACTGAAGCCTCTCTCAGATGCTTGGCACTGTGGGCTTGGTGTTATCCATCAGGGCTCACTGGGAACACCCACCCAGACACCCCTGGAATTCATGTATCCCAACAGTCAGGAGAGGGCTGATATTGGGGGGGATTTAGATAAGGAAATTTCCAGGTAACTAAGTCTTAACCCTTTAAGAACCAAAGCTTGAACCCCTAACCCTCCCCTATCCCAAATTCACTCTGTTAGAAAGCTTCCCAGGGCTTCAGCACTTCCTTCAGTAGAGGAACATACTTTTCTCATCATAATGACCCAGGGTCAGTAATGGAACATCAATTAGTGTGTCTAATTGAACCACTTGAACAATCTTCTTTATCTTGGATCCCTTGCATCTCAATGCCCTTTTTACCTCATGCTTTTCTGAAGTCGGTTTTTCCCTCAGCCCTCAGATTTGACAGGTTGGGTTTTAAAACAAATATTTGGTGTAGCCTTTGCTCTGCTTCTTCGCTAACTCATCTGCTCTAACTTGGAAGCCAATTTCCTAACTGTCTTGGATTCCTCTGGATGTCTCATGAGCTTAACTCCTGCCATAGAGGGAGATGGATGCAACCAGGTTGCGTAAAAAAATTTCCTCTCTATGATCAACAATCCCTATCTTCAAGTGCTTTTGTGTTCTTCCTCCAGCCTCTTAATGCCTTTCACCTTTTTCATTTCTACCAGCTTTGTGTCAGACTGTCACTGCTTCATAAGTACCTGATGTTAGCTAGCTGTTCCCTTTCTGCTGTGAGCTGTAACATCAAATCACCAAGCATGTTAGAACTGTGTAAAAACTAAGAATGAGTAAGCACTGAGTGAAGACTTGTAGGTGGCCTTCCTAAGAGTAAAGTGCATGCATTTTGTCTCGATGGTCCCAGGCCTGACTCCCTGTATCTGATCATAATCTGCATAGCTGATGTGATACAAAGCCTTGCTTTCTACTTCTAAGCATTAGTTAAAGCATTGTCACAATACATTTTATTTATATTCCTCTAATCCCCATATAATGGAGAAATATAGCCTCATCACTGGAAGGGACACAGATCATCTATTCAAAACCAAAGCATGTGACAGATGAAGAAGCAGAAGCTGCAGGTGAGGATAAATGGTTTGCTGAAGATCTCACTATTTAATGTAGATCCTGGACTCTGTTTTACATCTCCCAATTCCCAAATGAATGTCTTTTAAACATCACCAGTGGTTTAGTCATTAATTCATGCATTACATATTTGCAGCAGAAGCCAAATATGTTCAGTTACAATGGATTCATAGGGATCTGTTCAGACTGTGATTATCCATGGGGAATATCTGAAACATCTCCAAAGAAGTCTGGGACTTTTGGTGGTAGGGTATCTAAAAGCCAACAGCCCATGCAATCTGTATTATATAATCCTACCCAATGTTAGGTAAACCAAGAATTATATTCTCCATGTTTCAGAGATGGTAAAACTGAATTCAAAGAGGTAAAGTGATTGGTGCAAAGTTTAGGGCCTGGACAGAGACTGGAATTTGAGATTCTGACTCCCAGCCCCTCTGCTTCCCATACATCCTGTGCTCCTCTCCCCTGAGCATCAACAGCTCTTGGAGAGGAATTCTGAATCCTTGAGAAAGGGCAAGCTGGTGGAAGTGCTGGACTGGAAATGACAGGATCTCTGGAAGAGCCTCTAGAGAAAACTAGGAAGAAGCTCTCACTTTATTCACAGTCTAGTCATCCCTTGGATGCTTATTCAGCCTCCAGAGACTTGCTCACCTCTAGAGAATGATTCGCAATGTGTGACTCAGGACACCTAAGACTTCACAACACTTCTGTTGATGGATATTAAGAGGTTGATCTTCTATGGTATATACATGCAATGGAATATTACTCAGACATAAAAAAGAATGAAATTCTCCATTTACAGTAACATGAATGGACTTTGAGGGCATTATGCTAAGTGAAATAAACCGAACAGGGAAAGACAAGTACTGTGTGATATCATTTCCTCTGTCCATGGGGATTCTCCAGGCAAGAATTCTGGAGTGGGTTGCCATGTTCTCCTCCAGGGGGTCTTCCCAACCCAGGGATCAAACCCAGAGTCTCCTGCATTGCAGGCAGATTCTTTACCAGCTGAGCCACAAAGAAAGCCCAAGAATACTAGAGTGGGTAGCCTATCCCTTCTTCAGGAGATCTTCCCAACCCAGGAATCAAATCAGGGTCTTCTGCATTGCAGGCTGATTCTTTACCAGCCGAGCTACCAGGGAAGTCAAAAAAATACAACACACTGACAAATATAACAAAATAGAAGCAGGTATAGAGAACAAACTAGTGGTTACCAGTGGGGAGAAGGAAGTGGGATAGCACACAATAGGGGCAGGGGATTAAAAGGTACAAACTATTAGGTATATTTTACAACATGGAAAATGCAGGTAATATTCTATAATAACTACAAATGTAATATAATCTTTAAAAATGGTGAATCATTATACTGTACACCTGTAACCTATTTAATACTATATAGCTACTATACTTTAATTCAGAAAAGGACATTTGATAAAAGTTCAGAAAAAACTGATCTTCCCCCAACAACAAAGCCAAAAATATATAGAAGTCAAGCAGTCTTCAAGGGCAAGATCCTCAAAACCTGGATTATTACAATAGTCTCCCACTCATCTCTCTGCATCCTTTCTGTCTTGTCCAATTTGCTCTCCACTCTTTCACAAAAAAATAAGCTTTCTAAATCATGAGCTTAAAAATCTCCAATAACTCTTGCTTATAGGAACTTCTATTCGGTATTAGAAGACGTGTGTTTGTATGTGTGTGTGTGTGTGCGCGCGCGCGTGTGCTTAGTTGCTCAGTCGTGTCTGACTCTGTGACCCCATGGACTGTAGTCTGCCAGGCTCCTCTGTCCATGGAATTTTCCAGGCAAGGATACTGGAGGAGTTTGCCATTTCCTACTGCAGGGGATCGATCCCATGTCTCCTGTGTTTCCAGCAATGAGCCACCTGGGAAGTCCATTAGAAAACATGCGTGTGTGCATACTCAGTCACTCAGTCATGTCTGATACTTTGAAACCCCACGGACTGTAGCCTGCCAGACTCCTCTGTCCATGGAATTTTCCAGGCAAGAATACTGGAGGGGGTTGCCATTTCCTAATCCAGGATTAGAAGACATACATACCCTTAAACTACAGGTCTTGCCAAACTCATCTCCCTGTAATATTCCTCTTGGGGTAGCTTATTCCAAACTCAGCTTCTTGAAATCCCCATGTGCTCTCATTACTTTGCTGGCTGGAGCCTCTCAACAGCCATTTTCTCAGCTGCAATATCCTTTCCTTTGAGAGCCAGAGGCCCCAATCCTACTGATGTTCTGAGATCCAATACAAGTGCCCACGCTACCCAGAAGCAATTGCTGCCTCCTCCAAATTCCCTCATATTTCATCTGTATGTCTCTCAAGGCATTTATCACACTCTATTTTGTATCACTATTATTTATAGATATGTCAGATCTCAACTTTCAAACCATTCTTTTTTTTAAAAAAAACTAGGATCTTCTTCTTCTTTATTTTTACATCCTTTGCAGAATTTAGTGGTACCCTGATCACAGCAAATTTACTGTGACAGCATAGGAATTGTGCGGAGTTTTCCATTTTGGAGGCTTGAATTCAAATCCTGACTCTGCTACCCCCTAGCTATATGACTGGAGCCAGAGTCCTTAACTATCCTGAGCCTCAGTTTCCTCACCTGAAGGAAGAAAGTAATAATATCTCCTTGGCAGTGTTAGTGATAAGGTGAGTAAGAGGTCTGCCATAGATTTTTACACAAATAAATAAACGGACATTTTACTAAGTATTGCCGAAGGAAAAAAAAATGAATAATTTGGGGGAATGTGTGAGACAAAGATCCAGCTGAGCTGAAATTGACTAGTGATCAAATTGAGAGAGCTCCAAGATGGTCCTCCTTCCTTTCTCCATTTAGACCCAAACAACACAGCATCTTCATCTAGAAAACCTTTGTCTGCTTCACTGTCACTCCTTTCTGCTGCTGATCCTTCAGTTCTTCCAGTTTAGGACTGCCTTCCAGTCCCTGCAGGATCCTCTCCCTAAACTCCAGGTTGTAGGTATTTAAATATGGTCCACAGATGGTGCTGAGAAGGAGGAGACAGCCTCATCCTTCCCTCCCCATTCTGCCTACTTCGCCCACCAGGCCAATGAGAAACAGGTGATTGCAGATGGTCCTGGGGGAGGCTTTGATCTGCCGGCTACACAGAAGCCAGCTGAGCCAAGAAGGAGTAGTGTCAGATTTATTGCGGCCCTGAGAAGTACAGATATTAGGTTGGCTGTAGCTCACTGACCTCTTCAGGCTTTCCATTTTGGTCCAAGATTTATTACCTCCTTGGCTTTTTTAATTCCAGGGATCTATGCCTTTAACATTTCTTCTCAAGCCCCCCAATTCACAAGGACTTCCTGTTTGCCGAGACCACAGATAAAGAAGACACAAACCACAGAACACCAACACTATGTAATTTTTTTGTTCCTGACTCCTTAATTTCTCAGCCATCCTAGGTGTTCTGTCAAGATGCAGTCTGAAAGTCTAGACCAAGAGATATCTATGATAGAAAATGTACATCAGTATTTCAAGTCCTCTGAATTTATTCTAGCCATTTGACAGTTGCTTGGAGATACAATCTCAATTTTTGCAATGGCCCCTTCAGCAAGATATTTATGGCAGATACAACTGTAATTATTTACCTGTAACAAAGTCCAGGTCTGTCTGCTTCAGGTGATTCAGGCAGCAGAGGGACAGGGAGAAAAGATTCATCTTGCTCTTGTCCAAAAGTTGACCTTTTGCCCTAGGGTCCCTTCCCCACTCATTATAAAAATGCTGATGTACAGGGCATGGGCTGTTTCCCATGTCTCTTCCAGATACCCATATTGAAATATGTGGACATATGTATATGTGTGTGCATGAAGTGATGGCAAAGAGACAGATTTGGGGAGCCCCTGGAAGACAAGCAGGAGCTATGCTTCATTTACTCTATTTTCTGGTTCAAACTTACATGGGAATAACCTGTCCATCAGTACTTAAAGGTTTAATGTTTTCCTGCCACATAGGCAAAATAATGTATAGCAATTAATGTTGGGCCCAAAGTAGCCCCCTGCAGAGATTGTGCAATTATTCTGAAGGTGCAGTTTCACAAGAAGTCTGGGTACCAGTCTGGTCAGCAGCATCTTTCTAGGTAGGTCATTTCTGATTCTGGTCTTTTCCAGTCACATTTCACTTTTACCCAAAAGTGGTTCCCGAGGTAATGGCCCAGTTTAAGGATAGACAGATTTTCCAAACAACTTTTGGAAAATCATAATCCATCTTGAAAAGGCAAAGATGTGGCAATTTTGACCACATCCATAAACGAGGATAATTCCAAAAAGGAGAGAAAGATTTTTCTGAGTTGTAACAACAATGTGGGAATAAATGTATATCGCCTAAGGGATTTGTTTTTTAGAGCAGCAGCATCTATTTGAAAGATTATAAAAATCCCTGTATATTTGTAAATATAACAAGTTTAAACCATGTTAATTTATATTCTTAATTTGTGTACTATTGTGGGGGTTGTTATTTGTGCTCTGGATGGAGGTGCCAAGATCCAAAGGCATTTGTGTGACATTCCGCACTCTGCGTGGTGGTGAGATTTTTGTATTTTGGCTCTTCTCCTGGCATTTGCATGGTTCAGAATCTTCTTGCCATCAGTGTTTGAAATGATCAAGCTGCTGCCCAGTTTAAACTTGCAGATAAAGCACTCCAGCTTGCTTGTCTCAGTATGATGGCAAGGAAATTCTAGTTTAACTTTTTTTTTTATTTGAAAATATTACAGGCACCCGGTAGCACGTTTAAAGAGACATCAAAGTAGAAAGCCAAGAAGGACCACATTGAGCCCAGTGATTGATTTCTTCAAGGATTGTTTTTCCTAAGCCTGTGGTTTACTTATTTGCAAACAGGTGAATATACCAGTTTTTTATTTGACATTGTAAGACATAAACCTTCAGATCTTATGGAAAACTCTTCACACACATCACTTGTAACAGCTGTGCTGCATTTCCTTGTATGGGTGTGTGCCTGCATTGTTTTATTCTTGTCAATTATTTATTGAAGTTGTTGCTTCTCCAATGTGTTTCTATTTCTTCAGGATTTCTAACACAGGAGCAGCCGCTCCCATGATCTGTTCCATATAAAGCCTGAGTCCGGGAGCTGCTCCTCAGAGACCAAGGGGCTCTTGGTCCAGGCATCTGCACTGCTGGGTCAGAGAGTGTCCCCCCAACCACCCGGCAACAAAGGCATCCCCTGAGCCCCACTGGGGGAGTCAACTAGGCTAATCTTTCAGCTATGAGCTCAGATTCCTGCTCAGTCCTATCTCAAAGCAGGATCTGAGTGGTTTACCCCTAGTGCCATGGTAGGTTTAGCCAGCCCACTGGCCCCTGCATCAGGGTCCTGGGGATTGCTGCTACTGCTAAGTCGCTTCAGTCATGTCCGACTCTGTGCGACCCCATAGAGGGCAGCCCACCAGGCTCCTTGGTCTCTGGGATTCTCCAGGCAAGAATATTGGAGTGGGTTGCCATTTCCTTCTCCAGTGCATGAAAGTGAAAAGTGAAAGTGAAAGTGAAGTCATGTCTGACTCTTCGCGACCCCATGGGCTGCAGCCTACCAGGCTCCTCCGTCCATGGGGTTTCCCAGGCAAGAGTACTGGAGTGGGGTGCCATTGCCTGGGGATTGCATCTGCCTTATTAGAGGAAACTGCAGCAGATCTCCATGGCCTATAATGGGGTTGGACTGGAGGTCGGGCCCCAGAGGCCCCTATGCTCAGTTGCTTCAGTTGTTATGACTCTTTGCAACCCCAAGGACCATAGCACGCCAGGCCCCTCTGTCCATGGGATTCTCCAGGCAGAATACTGGAGTGGGTTGCCATTTCCTTCTCCCAGAGGCCCCTGAGGGCCTTTCTAAGGGCAACCTGAGTGCATGCTAAGTCACTTCAGTCGTGTCCGACTCTTTGAAACCCTGTGGACTATAGCCCACCAGGCTCCTCTGTCCAAGGGATTCTCCAGGAAAGAATACTGGAGTGGGTTTCTATGCCCTCCTCCAGGGAATCTTCCCAACCCAGGAATTGAAGCTGCGTCTTTTATGTCTCCTGCCTTGGCAAGTGTGTTCTTTCCAACCAGCGCCACCTGGGAAGTCTTCTAAGGGCAACACTGACCTGCAAACCACAGCTGCCCAGCAGAATCATAAGATTCGTGTCACTTGGAGCCCATTGCCCTGAAACCGTTCTAACGATGTGCTTGTATTGACTAATGCTTGCATGCATAAGGACATGGTTGTGCCTAAGTAAAAGACATTCATATTACTTATTATTTTGGAGAAGCTACACAATGCCAGGCACCATGTAGATGAGAGAAACCAACTTTCTCAAGATCACACAGCCAGGGAGCCACAGAACTGGGTTTAAATTCCCATCTGCTGACTTCAAAGCCAAGGTGTTCTCCTTGTACCATTCTGTCCACTCAAGAAATCTCTAGAATTATCTAGTCTTGTTTTCTGACGAGGAGACCAAGATGTTGAGAAGAAGATTGAAGTGCCCTGTGGTCACACGGCTTGTTGATGATGGAATTGGGTCTCCAAAATCTGTCCGAAGCTGATCACTTGGTAGCAATTGATAATAAAACGAGCTCCAGGTGATATGAGTCTGGGATTCTGAGGAGGGAAGAGGGAACAGAGGCCACCTCAGAGGTGTCCGTTGCTCTTTGAGGCATCTGAGGGTTTTCCTTGTGTTCTGAACATACCGAGTCCCTGCCTCCCCAGCCTGCAGGCGTGCCAGGCTGTTTGTACAAGAACAGGACGTTCCCATGAACTCCGGAAAACAGGAAGCACTGCCAGTTCACCCCAAGCAGGCATTCCAAGCTGGCCTGGGGACCTGTCAGTCAGTGATCAATTTGCTCGTCACCGTCACTGGAGCTTCTCGGAGATTAGCCCGCCTGGGACACATGGATCTGGTTTCTAAGCGAGACTCTGCGGTGACTCCTCAGGGAGGGTGGGCCCTGGGAGGAAAGAAGCTACTGTTAGGCTTCCGAGCCCCAGAAAATCCTTCCTCCAGCTGGGGAGGGCACCAGACAGTCCGACACCCTAGCCGAACCGATTTGGCACACCAGTGAACAGCTGATGTGGCTCTCCATTTTCCACGGCGCATCTTGAGAAGTTGTGCGCCTAAGCCTTCCTGGGTGGCAGAATGAGCACTCGGAGCCTATAGCTTTGCTATTCTTCATAATAGCTCAGGAAGAAAATAATAACAGGATGGCAACATTTTGCATTTATAGTCCATTTTTTTTCCTGCAGAGCTTTTGTATTCATTAACTTCTTCTGATGTTCTGCTTTCAAAAGTATATTTCAGAAGGGATTTGGCTGATGTGGCTGCAAAGACCTGGAGGGAAAGTGAGTACCTGTAAGTTGTGCCATCCACTGGCCCAGTGGGCAGAGTCTGCCTTTCCTGCCCACTGATTTAGACCTCTTCCTGCTCTAACTGTGTTCTACTTAAGTAAGGCTCTTCATTTAAAGCTATCCTTTATCTGTATGGGTTTCTCTGTGGCTCAGACAGGCAAGAATCTGCCCGCAGTGCCGGAGACCTGGGTTTGATTCCTAGATCAGGAAGATCCCCTGGAGAAGGGGATCTTTCCAGTATTCTTTCCTGGAGAATTCCATGGACAGAGAAACCTGGCAGGCTATAGTCCAAGGGATTGCAAAGAGTCAGACACAACTGAGCAACTAACACTTTCACTTTCACTTTTGCTATCTGTATCCCTTACCCTGATGAAAACCTTTCAAAAGCTCCCCATAACCTACAAAACTGAGTCGCATGTGAGTGCTTTATGATCTGATGCCCACCTCTAGTTCCCTGAACACACCAAAGAGCTTATCTACTTACCTAGCTACCCCTATCTACCTGGTGTGCTTAGTCACTCAGTCGTGTCCAACTGTGTGTGACCCCGTGAACTATAGCCCGCCAGGCTCCTCTGTCCATGGGGATTCTCTAGGCAGACATACTGGAGTAGATTGCCTGGAGAACTCCTATTTATCCTTTAAAACCCTACACAGTCATTTACTCCTCTCTGCACATACTCAAATCATGCTTCCTCTGGGTAGCCTCAGAACTTTGTACATCTGGAGTTCAAAGTCCTTATACATAGTGGTCTCTCTCCCTTTCATTTGTAAGACTATTCTTGTGGTAACATTTGGAATTCAAAACGTCTTGGTGCCTGACACGTCACAATACTGAATAACAGCTTGCATCCTTGGCCTGTAAAGAGAATTCCATTAGAACAGATCTAAGGAATGTGGGCCAAGGACCGAGTAAGGGAAAGACTCTATCAGATATCTCTTCTTAGGGCCCAAGAAGCTTACCATGGCATTCTAGCAGGGATGACAAGCTAGGACAGAGGCTGGATTCTGGCAACTTGGAGTCCTTTTCTGACATTTATTCCTGAGCTCTGAGACTATAAATGTAGTCTCATGGCCATGTAAGTGGGTACAGGATAGGTCCTACTTTCCAAGACAGGTGCTGAGTCCAGTCCTCTGCAAGGTGTGTCTGAGTCCACACTCCAGGTACACATGTAACATAGCAGTGATA
Source organism: Giraffa tippelskirchi (assembly GCF_054371585.1). NCBI lineage: Eukaryota > Metazoa > Chordata > Mammalia > Artiodactyla > Giraffidae > Giraffa > Giraffa tippelskirchi. Next base: position 130,214,518 of record NC_137277.1, read on the forward strand.
GTACATGACCAGCTTTCCTGGTTAACTTCCAGATGCCCTGCTTCATCCTGACTCTGGAATCACTGCCCATTTTCTAGAGCCCTTCAGTTCTGCCCTTGACTTATTCTATCCATTAACATTCACTTCTACGACATCCTAGCTTCCACTATGATTCCCATTCTTGTATTTCTTCCAAACTTCTCTCTCCAGGCCACCTAAATGCAAATATTCTGTGAACTTCTTTAAAGGCACAGCCCCAGGATAGAGCCTTCCCATTAGTAAAGCCCAGGCTAATTCATACTCTGGATGTCTTCAGCCCAGGGAAGCTTGTACTGGGCCTGGTCCAACCTAGCGAAGGGCTTGGACACTGTTTCATGACTCCCTACATTGAGGAACTCCATTGCTACCACTTCAGGCCTTGGAGACTGAATCCCAGCTTTGTCTTTCTCAAACCCTTTTGGCTGCAGTCCATGGAGATCTGGGGATTAGTAAAGTAAAACACCCCATTTAGGGTCTGGGTGCCTCAGATGTTTCCTGCTGCCCAGGGAAGATTTCCAGCCTGGGCAAGTGTCCACCAAGCCTGAGAAATTTGTCTGAATCTATCAAACTCATAATGGGACATCAAATTCAAAACCCCTCTTCCCAGCAGGAAGGCTCCACTCTGCCAAGACATCAGCACGCCTGCCATCAGTAATAACTGCAATGAGAATGGGAGAACCGTGTAAGATAAAAAAGATTTTAGATTGTTCAGTCATCCAGAATTGCTTGTGGTCATGACACGGGTGTCAGTCAGAGGTAAAGAAGGAGAACCACCTCTCTGAAATTCACCTGCCAGTCTCACCCTAGTTCTAGGATTGTTATCTGTCAGCCACTGTGCTGTGCCAGGGCTATTCCTTTCTCAGTCTAGCTAAAATTAGCAACTTGTGTCCTTGGCCAACTTGCAACATGGAGCCATTAAATAGTGGGAGGGCATATGAGAAATGGAAGAATTATGTATATTTACCATTGTTTTACTTTTGAGCTCCTGAGGGAAATAATCCCAGATATTATAGGATTAACTTCAGTCATTTTAAATGGCCTAAAACACTGTTGTTGAAAGTCATCTCATTCTTTGGCAAAATGTTGTTCAGTTGCTAAGTCATGTCCGATTCTTTGCGACCCCATGGACTGCAGCACACCAAGCTTCCCTGTCCTTCACCATCTCCCAGAGTTTGCTCAAACTCATGTCCATTGAGTTGGTGATACCATCCAACCATCTTATCCTCTGTTGTCCCCTTCTCCTCCTGCCTTCAATCTTTCCCAACATCAGGGTCTTTTCCAAAGAGTCGGCTCTTTGCATCAAGTGGCCAAAGTATTGGAGTTTCAGCTTCAGCATCAGGCTTTCCAATGACTACTCAGGGTTGATTTCCTTTAGGATTGACTGAATTGATCTCCTTGCTGTCCAAGGGACTCTCAAGAGTCTTCTCCAGTACCACAGTTCGCAAGCATCAATTCTTTGGTGCTCAGCCTTCTTTATGGTCCAACTCTCACATCTGTATGTAATTACTGGAAAAACTATAGCTTTGACTATACAGACCTTTGTCAGCAAAGTGATGTCTTTGCTTTTTAATATGCTGTCTAGATCTGTCATAGCTTTTCTTCCAAGAAGCAAGTGTCTTTTAATTTCTTGGCTGCAGTCACCATCTGCAGTGATTTTGGAGCCTAAGAAAATAAAGTCTGTCACGGTTTCCATTGTTTCCCCATCTATTTGCCATGAAATGATGGGAAAATATGGGCACTCAGAGTGTACATATTAAACAATGAGAAGATCAGCCCTGGAGAACCCATGAACTATCCCTAACATATTGTTGACCCTGCCCTGTGGACCACTCAGGGCACAGATGCTGGGAGTTAGGTTGAAGGATAGGGGGAAGTGAACAAGGAGAGTGAAAGATGAAGGCCCACTTGAGAAACTCAGAGTCTCTTTGTGGAGAGAAACAGGAACTTATAACAACCCCAACAATTGCAAAGTATAAACAGGCATCATTTTGGAATTTAGCCATCAGATTCTCCAACAAGTCTAGTGATATGAAGTGCTCCTGGTAGGGCTCCTGAGCCCTAAAGTTTCAGTAAGATCCTGATGAGTAAGGAGGTAAGAGAGGGCCCTAGAACATGCTGGGGGATCAAGTCAACAGACGGACAAGGGCTACTAGAGAAGGTGGGAGGGCGCTCAGGGTGGTTTCAGACCCAATTATTCTGATCTTCTTAGCTGATCCTGCCAAGGTGCTTGCTATAAGCACTATTCTTCTATGGCTAGGCTAATCCCTGAAGTTTATTTCATCTATTTGTTTTTTATGTTTGGTTGGGTTAATCAATGAATCGGCAAAGGAAAAGTCTTGAAGGCTGAGTAGGAATTAGGTGGAAAGAGGAGAAAAGATACCCCTGGCAGAGATGTACTCAGTTTGAAGTCCTAGAGGCTGGGGACATCAGGCCTGCTAGGAGACCACACAGTTGGTGTGGCAGGAATGTTCTGAATGGGAATAAAGAGGGTCAGGGCTGAGGGGTTGGGCAGGGAGCTCATCCTGGAAGGTCTTACAGACTTTGTTGTATACTTTAATCAATTCCAGAAAATATAGAAATAGTTGCTTGTTTTTGTTTTTTCCTTTAGTTATAATCTGTCTTTCCCAATCCCAGCATGGAGTGGGCTTTCCAAGTTAACTTTGGAGTTGTTTGGAGGATTAGGGAGGAGACAAGGATCCTCTCTCTGAGCATGAGTCTCAAGTGGCCCCTAACACTTTGACATAGGTATCCGTATCCGCCTTTGCCTGACCCTCTGGATGTAGAGCTGATGTGCTCAGGCAGCACACTGCAAAGTTTAGGAGTGGGCTTCCCTTCTCTCTGTCCCCATGTGATGCAGTCTGGGGTCCAGTGGCCTGGGTTTGCAGCCCCTGGCTTTCTCATTTTGGTCTTTCTCCATTGGGGGCAGGATGATGTGTCTGGACCCAAAACATCTCTTAAATAGAGTGGCTCTTGGCTGGGCTCAGCCTCAAAGTTTTCTCTGCAATTCCTCAGGCAGGGGCTGATGCCTGTTTGGGCTCCAGCTCAGGCTCATGGATTTGCTGTCGAGCTGGGCACTGATTTACAATCTGCAAGTTGATGGATACTTAGGCTGCTGGCAGCTGGATGAGTGAGAAGTGACTCTCAGATAAGAGAACCCCTCTCCAATATTTACAGCTGAGCTCTGAGAGTCCAGACAGCCTTCGAGGCCTCAGCCAGGTCTGGAGGGGAGGAACCAACAGCGGGTGGGTGGCCCAGGGCCCTGTGAGGAGAAGGGACATCCCAGACAAAGGAGGGAGACAATTCAGCCTGGGAATCCAGAGCCCTGGGTTCTCTTCCTGGCTCCCATCTAATAAGCTGCATGACTTCATGCAAATTATTTCCTCTCGCCAAGCCCTTTCTGCCATAAAGTGGAGACAATAATTTTAGCCTTGTTCTCAGCTGTAAATATAGTAAGGATCAAATGAGATAACATTTGTGAAAGGACAATATCAGACTTTGAAACTCCATGAAAATATGCTGATGATTAAAGCCCATGAAAAGATCAGAAAGAGGACCTACAATGCAGCCACCTGATAAACATTCACATGGCACTGCGGTTGCTTACAAGAATTTCAGGAATTTATATTTATTATATAATATATAATATTATATATTTTATTATCATATATAATATATTAAATGATTACATATTTGTTCTAATTGTAAGACATTCATAAAATAAAACCTGTGATTTTGTGGTCTTTATTATTTAGCCATGGCTAAAGTACAAATGTAAATGAAGACATTTAAAGCGCTGATGTGACAAATGTTATGAAGGTGCTCATGAATGCCTGGGGTTTAGAAAACATGAACACAGAGTGAGGCCATTACATCACCATTTCATTCAATTTTCTGCCTTACGATGGAGGCATTGCTGCTCTGTCCCTCAGCCAGGTGGCCCTCCATCATTGCAGGGTATATAGTGACAGGAGCAAACAGGTTTCGCAGAGTGAATCCTTGAGCCGAGTTCAGCAGCTGGTGTGCTAGGGTCCCACCCAGGCCCCCTAATTCCAGAGTGCGTGCTCTCTCCACTACACTCAGTGATCTGTTTTATTCTTTTGGGATTTTGTCCAAGGGGCAAGTTCATAAAGGACTCCAGTAGCTGTTCTCTTAGGTGACCTTCACTACAATCCTGGCAAGTGGCTGGGGGTGCTGTTGTTCATGACTTTATAGATATGGGAGATTCTGGAAAAGGAAAGAAGGGTGGGAGGGAAACAAACCCCATGGGCAGCAAGCAGCAATCCTAGACCCCTCAGGCTTATCGCAGGACTCACAGGTCTTTCCCAACTCATCAGTGCTGGTTTTGGAGCTTTATTCTGTTGCTGGTTTCCCTCCTGGGAGTGAAGGAAGGGTGTTAAAAGTAAAAGCATAAGTGACAGTTGTAAGCATTCTTTCTGAAAAAAACAAACAAAATCCTTTGAAAGAAAGTCAAAGTCTGGGTGAAGTGCTGGAGGTGGGAGATAATTTTTAACAGGAGATTGCATTAAGGGAGGAGCTTTCCAGGTGCTCAGTGGTAAAGAATCTGCTGCCAAAACAGGAAATGCAGGAGATGTGGGTTTGATACCTGGTTTAGAAAGATCCTCTGGAGGAGTAAATAGCAACTCATTTCTCCAGTATTCTTACCTGGAAAATTCCACGGACAGAAGAGCATGGTTGGGTTGCAAAGAGTTGGACACAACTGACCATGCACACATGCACAAAAGGAACATCTCCCCATTCAGGTAGAGCCCCAAAGAGAAAGCAGCAGGGTGCCATGAAAGGCAAGCTACCCGCACACTGAGCTGAGGGCCAGAATGGCACAGCCCTGGGGCCAAACGTACCTCTCTCTGGATGGCCCCCTGCAGGACATAGCCATTATGTGCATCCTGAACCTTGTTTGCATCTTTAGAATGGGTTTACTAATCTCACCCAAAGAAAGTAAGAAATACAATCATTTGTTTAAAAATGCCCGTATCCCAAATTTTATTATTCTTTGTTGTTGTCATCGATACCTGACAAAGTCTAGTTCTCAACATCTCTTTCCAAAATGCAAACAACCTGAGAGAAGGAAATTTGCTGTGTTGCAGCCCCGCACCTGGATCAACGGCCTTCATGACAAACACTCTGAAACCCCCTGTAAACATGTGCTGCGTGTGGGAACAAAGGATGAATGAACGCTTGCTCCGTAAGCTTCCTTAGGCTTGGATTGTGCCTTGTGTTCTTGTATGCATTTCAGTACTGAGTACAGAGCCTCTAGATAATGAGCTCTCAACAAACGTTCACGAAACACATGAATGCCAGGGTGGGAAAGCATTTTGTAAACAAAAGGGCAGCTACACACTCAACCCACTTTGCTGCAACTTCTGACTTCAGCTAACCAACTAGTTACTTTGAAAACAACAGGCACATGATCTCTTGGTAACACTCACTTCTAAGGATGAAGTCAGAGGATTGCTTTCAAATCGAGGTGCCTGTGGAGACACAGACTCTGAGCCAAAGGTGAAATTACAAAGGTGAGCCCAGTGCCCAAGGCCTGCCAAGAGAGGAACCAGCCAGGGCCCATTAGGCTTTGAGAATGATCTCTGTGCTAATAATCTAAGCTGCCATTAGTGACTTAGGGCAGAGAAGTTTTTTAAATGCTAGAATGCATATGATTTTTATCTTGACATTATCCCTATAATCACTGGCCCTGATTAAAGACTTCTGCTCTAAAAGATGGATGGGCTCAAACACTTAAATATATGGTAATCTTTCACCTCTTGAACACTGTTTCTCCCAAGACATTCTTCCATGCGCTTCAATTTAAAGACTAGCAATTGTCTTTCTTCAACTATTTGAAAAGCACTAGATTTGGGTTAGAGGGAGACGTAAAAAGTAATAATAAATCTAACAACCTCCATTCTTTGCACTAAGAACTTTAACTAAACAGTTAAGAGGCCTGTTACAATTTTTTGCGATCAAGAGTCAAATGTTTGAAAAAATGCCAAAACTTGTTAGTGCTTGTTTCTCCATAAATACACAGAGCAAGATAGTCATCAAAAAGGAAATGTTAGGGTACCAACACCTCTGCCCCTCTCACATCTGGCTAATGCCAAATGGGCTTAGATTTCCAGGGCACACTTGTGGCATCTGAGTCCCCAAGTTCCCCCTCCTATCCTGACCTAGTTGTCACCTCACTCAGTTGACAATCCTCAACGAACTGAGATACCTTCAGGTCCCTGAGTTCTCATCTCAGGCTCACATTTAAAAGCAGAGTCACTGGGGCTGTGCATATCCGGAGAATGACCTGAGTTCTGTATGAAGAATGAGGGTTGGAATTTTTTTTTTCCAGTAGCAAATATTGAACTTCAATAACAATCACCTTATCGGCAACATCTGAAAAAGCAGCAATCGACTGTGAGTATCTTTGTGTAAATCTGTATGTTCTTCTTTCAAATTTGCCTAAAGCAAGATACACACTTCTTACTTCAGGAAGCTTGATGTTCAAAGCCCTCCCCCAAGTCAAGGCTAGATATTTTCAGGCTCGTGGTTGGCATTTCTCCAAGTAGAAGCCACCTGCTAACCCTGCCCAGCATTCACTCTTCCCAAATTCACCATCCAGTCTCCTGCCTTGGTGCTCTTGCTCCTACTGCCCAGCTACTAAGAACCTTCCACCTTTCTATCTCTATTTGTCAAGACTCTACTTGTTCGCTGAAGCAATGTTTAACATCTTTTTCAAGTGTTCTCTGGTAAGCCCGGTCACAAGTCATCAGGCCCTCTTCCTTCATTCCCTTGTCTGCTGGTACACTCAGCGTGTGGGGCTCTTGTGGGAAGCATCTGGGCACATGTGCATCTGTTCTCCCAGACTATGAGCTACAAGAGGCCAAGGCTGATGTTTTCTTCCCCAAATCCCAGCATCTGGCATAGGGCCTGACCCACAGCAGCGTCAGCTGACTGAATCCAAATCCTACTCTTGGTCCTCCTTCTGCCTGGTAGAACCCCAGGGAGGAGGCATCTATTTTCTATTTCACCCTGGCATCTCAAAATCTTTCCTTCCAAGTTAAGCCCTCTTGGTTTCTTCCACCTCTCCTGCCACATTGTTTTAGTGGAGTAGGGGATACAGGCAGGCCTGGATTCAAATTCCAACTTCCTAGTCACTTAGTCAATGTAGATTTAACAAGACTTTAGCTGGTCTGTGCGGGAGCTTCTTTAACTATGAAATGACTCCCCACACTTCAGAAGGATGCTTAGAAGACCACGAAGAGGAGCAGAGGTAAGGCACCCAGCAGGGTGCCAGGAGGCTCCCAGCACATGTATCTCCCAACATGGGGACTCCCAGTTAACCAAAGTCCCCCTGAAGGAGCCTGGCACCCCCAAGGTGACCAGGGAATGGGTAGAACAGTTGTGCTTTCATTTCCCTTAATGGCTGCAGTTCACTGGTTAGTGATACGCATTTCAGTGTTAGTACATCCTATTAACTCAGGGTGAACTTGAGATTTTCATTAAATGATGTCTATAAAGGGTATAGAAATAGAGTTCATTAAATAGTAGCACTAGATGATGCCTTTTGAGCCAAGGTACTGATGGTTCTAATGAATAACAAATATGAGGGCTCAATGTCTATGTTGTAGATATCCCAAACTGACCATGCAGAATAGTTACAATCACTTACTCTGAGGAGCACCTGATGTGGGCTCCAATCCAGACTCTGAAAGTGATGAGCTGTGTAGACCAAATCAAGTTAGTTAACCTCTCTGAGGTTTGATATGCCAGGAGCCTTTGACTCATCTGATTAATAGAAGAATTAATATATGGAGAAGGCAATGGCAACCCACTCCAATACTCTTGCCTGGAGACTCCCATGGATGGAGGAGCCTGGTAGGCTGTAGTCCATGGGGTTGCAAAGAGTTGGACACGACTGAGCGACTTCACTTTCACTTAATATATGGAAAGTACTTAGTACAGTACTTGACAGATAAGGCACCCAATAGGTGGAGGATATCAAATAAGGCTGTTATGAGAATTCAATGAGATAAAGTTTGTAAGAGAAGTGTTTGGGAGATAGGACAAGTCCAGTCATTGTAGCTTTCAATGTTTGAGGTCCTGATGATGGCACAAGACAGAGTGCCCGAGTCAGATTCCTGGGCCATTCTTGAATTGTTTCTCTCTCCTTCCCCCTTTCTCCCTTGCCCCCGACCCCCAAATGTCTTCAGGTCCTATTGATTCTACCTCCCTAAGATCTCTCTAGACTGCTTCCTTCCCTCAATCCCACTTTCACCATCTTGGTTCAAAGCCAGAGAACTTCTCACAGGGAGAATGAGCAGGGCCGGTTTAACATCACCACCGGGCAGAGGTCAACACAAACATCACTTCCTCCTCATGGCCTCCTGGACCCTGTCAAATGCTCCCACAGCTCCTTATTCTTCCCTTTCATAGCCATTATTACAACTCGTACTTTTCTGTTTATTTCTGGTGCTATATTTGTCTATCCACTAGACCAGAAGGTTGAAGAGTCAGTGACTCTGTTTTGCTCTTCATTATTCATCCTCAATGATGAACAATGCCTGTTATATAGTAGGTACTAAATAAAGATTGTTGGATGGATGGATGGATGAGTGAGTGAATGAGCGCTCTACCCTATAAACCAGAGTGATCATTTTAAAAACAAATCTAATTATATAATTCTCTTGTTAAAATCTTTCTGTGATTCCCCATGGTGACTAGGATGAATCCCAAATTCCTTAGCCCATCTCATGGTGTATGCCATTTGTCCAGGACCACCTTTGTCCCTTACCCTCCCCTATGATTTTACAGTACACTCAGCACAGCAGACCTCTTAGAGCCTCCAAAGGATCCTGCTGCCTTTGCACATGGAGTTTCCTCCCCTGAATCACTTTGCATAACCCCTCAGACCAGCCCAACCTTATCTAACTCTTACTGGTCCTTCAAGATTCTCCTAAAACTCCCCCTCCTCCAGGGATCTTCTTGCCCATATAGACTGAGTTTGAGGATCAATCCTTTGAGCCCACAGAATACCCTGTGGTTGCTTCTACTAGAATCCTTTGTCTGCTCATAGGCCATATCCCGCATTAGCCCACAAACTTCTTGAGGACAGATATCATATATTGATACTATTCATAATAGTGTCCTTAATGTTCTCCACAGGCTTGTCGCAGAAAAGCCTTAGAGAATTATTTTAGGGATGAGTGAGGAAGTGGATGAATAAAAGAAACCACCATGCTCCTGTCACACTCTAGCAAGGATGTTTATTTAAGAGCATCTCTTATTGGGTATCAGTACATAAATGAATAGGGCTTCCAGGTAGCTCAGTGGTAAAGAATCTTCCTGTCAGTGCAGAAGATGCAAGAGACATGAGTTTGATCCCTAGGTCAGGAATATCCTCTGGAGGAGGAAATGGAAACCCACTCAAGTGTTCTTGCCAGAAAAATCCCATAGACAGAAGAGCCTTGTAGGCTACAGTCCATGAGGTCGCAAATAGTCGGGCATAATTAAGTGACTGAACACTGCTGTGGAAAGCAAACCAGGACTGTCAGAGCACCAGATGTAGAGCGCCTAGGACTAGGTGAGACAGTGGAGTGGGGTTTCCTGGGCAACCAGAAAACTGCCAGGGCATCAAACATTCTGTGCTGGGGGCTGAGGCTACAGCAGAAAATGAGAGATGAGACTTCAGATGTCACAGAGCTTACCTTCTCCTGGGAGAGTTAGATACAAATGGTGCACAAATGGACCTAATAGACAAACTTATAATAATAAATAAAACAAGGGAATCTGAGTAATATGGTCATGGACAGCCTCTCTGAATAGTGATATTTAGGACAGAAAGATGAGAAGGAACCCCACAAAAAGTGGGCAGAGGAGAATTAGAGCTTGGCTTGTTTGAGGATCCCAAAAGACATATTAACAGTGTTTTAGAGCACAGTGTGACAATATCAGGGCTATGAGTGTGTGTGTGTGTGTGTATTTATACCCCCAAACACACACACCCTCCTGTGTTTAAATCCCGATCTATAAAACTTCTCATTTCTTATCTCATCTCATCTCAGACTTCTTACCCAATGCAGACATGAAGAACATTATAATGTTCCCATGGGAAATCCAATACTTCCTTCCTGGTTTAGTCTTGAGTAGTACAGGCAGGACACAGAAAGTGAGCTGAGGGCTATGCAAAGGACCAACCATGGGAGCTTTAACTGATTTGCTAAAGCTACTGACAGTATTCCCTTCTGCCACATGAAAAATGTGTTTTACATCTGACGCATACATTCATAGAGGCATATATGTACGAATACAAGCTCAGTTCAGTTCAGTTCAGTCACTCAGTCGTGTCCGACTCTTTGTGACCCCATGGACCATAGCACGCCAGGCCTCCCTGTCCATCACCAACTACTGGGGTTTACCCAAACTCATGTCCATTGAATCAGTGATGCCATCCAACCATCTCAGCTTCTGTTGTCCCCTTCTCCTCCCACCTTCAATCTTTCCCAGCATCAGGGACTTTTCAAACGAGTCAGCTCTTCGCATCAGGTGGCCAAAGTATTGGAGTTTCAGCTTCCTCATCAGTCCTTCCAATGAACACTCAGGACTGATCTCCTTTAGGATGGACTAGTTGGATCTCCTTGTAGTCCAAGGGACTCCCAAGAGTCTTCTCCAACACCACAGTTCAAAAGCATCAATTATTTGGCGCTTAGCTTTCTTTTAGTCCAACTCTTACATCCATACATGACTACTGGAAAAACCATAGCTTTGGCTAGATGGACCTTTGTTGGCAAAGTAATGTCTCTGCTTTTTAATATGCTATCTAGGTTGGTCATAATTTTCCTTCCAAGGAGTAAACATCTTTTAACTTCACGGCTGCAGTCACCATCCGCACTGATTTTGGAGTCCAAAAAAATAAAGTCAGCCAACTGTTTCCACTGTTTCCCCATCTATTTGCCGTGAAGTAATGGGACTGGATGCCAGCTCACACACATATAAATGAATACATATGACACATGAGGAAATATGACACATGCGATCAAATGCAATGAATATATACATGCATGCATGTGTGCATGCTAAGTAGTTTTAGTCGTGTCCGAATCTTTGTAACCCTATGGACTATAGCCTGCCAGGCTCCTCTGTCCGTAGGATTCTCCAGGCAAGAATACTGGAGTGGGCTGCCATGTCCTCCTGCAAGGGATCTTCTCAACCCAGGGATTGAACCCATCTCTTATGTCTCCTGCCTTGGCAGACAGGTTCTTTACCACTAACGCCACCTGGGAAGTCCTATATACATGTACATAAACTTGTAATTCAAATAGCTTGTTTAAGAATTTATTTATTTATGTATTTCTGTTTTGTTGTTCAGTCACTAAGTCATGTCTGACTCTCTGTGACCTCATACACTGCAGCACACCAGACCTCCCTGTCCTTTACTATCTCCTGGAGTTTGCTCAAACTCATGTTCATTGAGTCGATTATACTATCCAAACATCTGATCCCCTGTTGCCCTCTTCCCCTCCTGCCCTCAATCTTTCCCAGCATCAGGGTATTTTCCAATGAGTCAGTTCTTCACATCAGGTGGCCAAAGTACTGAAGCTTCAGCTTCAGCATCAGTCCTTCCAATGAATATTCAGGGTTGATTTCCTTTAGGATTGACTGGATTGATCTCCTTGTAGTCCAAGGGACTCTCAAGCGTCTTCTCCAGAACCACAGTTTGAAGACATCAATATTTATGTTTAGAGACTTAGTTAATAATGACAACAAAAAAGAGTTTTTGTCTACAGCCTTCCTTAAAGCAAATTCACAGACAAAGGAGGAGATTTACCTTTGGGAGAGGTTGCTTCCACCTTGATCCTTTTGGAACTAAACAGCCACTATCTTGGCACTGGAGAACATGTCCTTATCAACATTTGCTCTAATAAAAGAGGAGAGAGTGACTTCTTTGTTTATCTTGCTCATATAAAGAGGCCAAGAGCTATGCTTTGCTAAATAATTGGAAAAATGTGGACTCCACCCCCCGCCCCCACTGCCACTACTTCATAAGATGTTTGCAACTGTTTGTTTATGTCTAATATTCTGAAATTCCCAGGTATCCTTAATTATAAGAGCCAGAGAATTCAGATGGGAAACACCCTCACTCAACTTTCATTTACACAGTAAAGAACATGATTTTCTTTATCCAAACCACCAACAGGATAATCTCATTCTGCATTTTGCTGATTGGTTTGCAAACATAATCTTCAGTGGCAAAAATCTTGAAGGGCTGCCTTAAGATTTGAGCATTCAGTCAGTCTCAGAAATTTCTTTTGGCAAAAATACTTAGGCTTGGTCAAAACTCATTGGACTGCAGTTGACTTCATGTCTCTGAGGCTGGGTATTCCTGTTGGTGTGGTTAAATATCATCGGTAGTTAAGGGACTGGATATATTAACTTATCTCAAAGACTTAGTCTCCAATTAGCATAATTTTAAATTAATCCCATGGTTATATGAATCTATACTTATAGAATATTTTAGTCTTTAATTTTGCCTGGAGCACCACTAAAGACAGCATATAGAACAAGCTTTTAATTCATTAATATATGCTGTGGACACCAGTTAGCAAGCAACGGACATTCAACAAATGAGGCCTGCAATCTCCCATACAGTGCCACTGGCAGACATTGCTAATCAATCATGACACCCTCAATGAGCGCAGGTGGAACCTCAACATTCATCTCAACCACTTCTAAGCAACCAGTGTTGTGCACAGGAAGAAACCAGTTTACCACTTCAGATCTAGTCATTCTCTATTCCAAACTTTTTGAAAAAGGATTTCTTCAGCCCCCAGAAAAATGCAGTTCATGCCAGGGAGTAAGTGTATTTACAGGAGGAAAAAAGACTCATAGTAATCAACTTTATCAAAATATTAAGGGGGAGAGGAAGAGATTGTGAGTGCCTATATTCTTGAAATCAGTGAGTGAATGACTATTTCTTGGGCATCTTCTATGGCAGGCACTGCATCTAGCACTGGGGACAGCAGGGTCCAAGACAAGCAGTGCTCTTCAAAGGACTGTCATTCTAGAGTATGAGGAAGGTAACTCCAGTACTCTTGCCTGGAAAATCCCATGGACGGAGGAGCCTGGTAGGCTGCAGTCTATGGGATCGCTAAGAGTCAGACACGACTGAGCGACTTCACTTTCACTTTTCACTTTCACGCATTGAAGGAAATGGCAACCCACTCCAGTGTTCTTGCCTGGAGAATCCCAGGGACGGGGGAGCATGGTGGGCTGCCGTCTATGGGGTCGCACAGAGTCGGACACCACTGAAGCAACTTAGCAGCAGCAGCAGCAGCAATGAGCATGTAGACAATAAATATGTATTATCATTTCAGACTCATAAATAATATAAATAAAATAAAGAGGGTTAAGTAGTAGAAGGCGGGGGTGTCGTTATGTTGTCATTTTGAAAGTGAAAGTGTTAGTCGCTCAGTTGTATCCGACTCTTTGTGACCCCATGGACTATAGCCCACCAGACTCCTCTGTCCTTGGAATTCTCTAGGCAAGAATGCTGGAGTGGGTAGCCATTCCCTGCTCCAAGGGATCTTCCTGACCCAGGGACTGAACCCACGTCTCCCACACTGCAGGCAGATTCATTACCATCTGAGCCCCCAGGGAACCCCGTGTTGTTGCTTTAGCTAAAACATAAAGAAAGGTCTACTGAGAAGATGACCCAAAAAAGCCAGCCATGAAAGACTGAAAGAACTTTCCAAGAAGAAAAGAAAGTATGGCCAAAATTCCTCAGAACAAACTTAGAATGTTTGCAGAGACAACAGAGGTTCAGGATAGCTGATGCAGAGTGAATGTTAAACAGATAGGAAGTCAGAGAGTTGTGCAAAGGTGAGGTCAAATAGTGCCTGTGCTCCTACATGTACATTTTATTCTAACAGCATTTTCAACACAGAGATGATGTGATATAATGTGTACTTTAGAAAAATCATTCTGGCTGCTGAGTGAACAATAGGCCTTGAGGCTGTAAGGAAATGACGCTGAAAGAAAATGAAGAAGGTTATTGCCATGGTCAAACCAAGAAAAGATGGTAGCTATTACGGACTGAGTTGTGTGCCCCCAAAATTCTTATGTTGAAGCTCTAACCCCTCAGTACTTCAGAATGTGACTATATTTGGAGACAGCATCTTTAAAGGGGTAATTAAGGTAAAATGAAGTCATTGAGGGTAGATGCTAATCCAATATGACTGGTGTCCTTAAAGGAAAAGGAGCTGAAGGCACAGGCATGTACAGAAGGAAGACCATGTGGAGACTCAGGGAGAAAGCAGCATCTACAAGCCATGGAAAGAAGCCTCAGAAGAAACCAAGCCTGCTGACATGAGAATCTTGGACTAGCAGCCTCTAGAACTCTGAGACATTTCTGTTTTTTCTGTCACCCAGTCTGTGGGGCTTTGTCAGGCAGTCCTAGCAAATTTAGGATTAGGTTCAGTTAGGGTTAGAGTTGTGGTCCTAAAGACAGTGATAAGTGAAATGGTCAAGTCCAGAATATATACTTTGAAAGAGAACTGACAATTCCTATCAATGGATTAGATGTGGAATGTGAAGGAAAGAGACTAATGAAAGCTATTCTCAAATCTAAAGCCTAAATATTTGGGTGGATGCTGGTGGCATTAGAGAAACAGGGGAGAGATCCAGAGTTCTGTCTGGGCTAGGTTAGGTTGAGATACGTCTTAGGTTGGGGAAATCTCAAAGAAGCCTCATGTGCCTCCTACACACTCCCAAGGGATACAAGCTCCTTTTCCTCTGCTGCTAGAGAGTCTCTGAAAGAAATTTTGGCAAAGCATCATTTTAATTTAGACATGACAGAAAACTCCCAGTTTTGTGGGCAGCTTTTCATTATTTTTAAAATAATTGCTAAGAAATTATTCCTTTGGTTTAATAGAAATTGGCCTCTTTGTAAATTCCATCCATCTGATTTCATCCAACCATTGGACAAAACAGAACAAATCTATTTTCTCACTTAATGGTTTCTAGCAGTTAAACGCTTGTAATTAAAATTAAGCCTCCTACAGAAAATAAGTAGAAGAGATGAATAAAGTGTTTTTAACACTACCGAAGTAATGAAGAACTTCCAGGTCAAAACCCATGAGAAAATCGAAATCTAGAGAGAAGCAATCATGTTGCTTTTCCCCTGTGAGCAGACATTGACCTTGGACGAAGGATAGGGGCACTAAACTCCCCTAGTTTTTAGCCTCATGTGGCTAAAGAGACTAGAGCTGGATTTCAGAGCCAGTCAAGGGGGAGTGATGGGAAGCTAGTAATCCCCCATTTTAGGTGTAACCCCAAAGGAATATATCCAAGAAATAAAGGTGAATCAGAAATAAACCAGCCCTGACAAGGGCAGATTCATGTCATCTGAATAGCCCATAAAATCTTAAGCTATAAAGCTGGGTAAAGGTGATCCTTAATTACTAGTTTCCCTAGTTTCAGTCAGAACTAACAAAAATCCTTTTTGGTGAAATATAACATCACTTTTGTTCTCACTATTTTTCCCACATACAATTTTGTACTACAGTTATGAGAACACAATCAAAAGGAAAGTAGGTATACAAAGATGTAAAGCAAAATGACTGATAATAAATAGAAATAACAGAAGATAGAGTCAGATCCATGAGGTGTCCAGTTAGCAAACTTATCAGATAAAGACTTTAAATAACAATCCCTTCTATATTCAAGAAGACAGAAGTCAGGGTTAGATATTTCATCAGAGAACTGAAAACATAAAAAAATGAGAAAAACTAAAATGAAAGTTCTTTAACTGTGAAGCCACATGATAAAAATCTGAATGATAAGTGTAATAGCAAAAGAGTCAGTCAATTGGAGTTCCATAAGAAGAAAAGGGCGGAAAAAGTAGAACCAATATTGAGACAAAAAATGGCTGGGAATTTTCTAAAGCTAATGAAAAACATCAGTTGATAGATCTAAGAAGCCCCAAAATTTTACAGACTGATATCATCTCTGTAGGTTTCTCTTTTCCATGTACAATAACTCTATCACCTTTGACATATGACACTATATCCAGATTCTTCATCTCCAAACACCAATGCATCTACATTCTTCCTCAAATATAGTATCTTCAGTAAAATCTGCTGCTTCAGATGCAATTTCTCCACTATCAAGTACTAGATGATTGACTCCCCCTGAACTGTAATTATAAACACATATTAAGACCATCTAACTCACAAGTATTTTGCTTTTATATCCTCATCTCTTCTCTACTCCTCTTCAAGCTTTAACATTTTGTCTATTATATACAGGAACAATGAAAAAATATTCTATCCAGTGCTTTTCTGAAATCAGAATCCTCTAAATTTGCTGAAGATGTCATTTATGTAACCCTGAATGGAAAGGAATCAAGATTAGTTCTGCATGACATGTTCCCAGTGAACCTATGCTGATGACTAGCAGTCACTGTGTGATTTCCAAAATGCCAGCAAACTGCCTGTTTAAGACTATATTCTGACATTAACCAAGGGTCAACACAATTCTACTAGTTCCTGAAGCAATTCTTGCCCCATTAACAAAAATAAGTATATAATTTGACTATCTCAAATATTCTTGAAACTTTCCAAGGTTTCTTGACTAAGAGATAAGTCACATTTGCAAGTTCTTTTCAGAGTCTGGGATAGACTTCATCTGGGTCTAGACACCGAAAATCACCTACAAGGTCTAGAAGCTCTCTTAGTAACTCCATCACATACATTGGCTCATATTGCATTTCCTATCCATGTTTAATCTGTATTTTCCAAGCAACCACAATGACTAAGAGACAGGTTTAATAGGTGGGTCATCCTAACATCTCCTTTGGAATACAGTGAAAACTGCTACCTCTGCCTGATATGTTCCCCTTTCCCTGCCCCAGCCCCTTGTGTCCTGGCTAATTCACAGTCATCACTCCAGAGGCATCACATATGACCCACCATCTATCTTAGCAACTTCTTTAACTCCTCAGTCTGTGCTAGAGGCTTCTCTCTGGAATCATACAGCACTCATGTCTTGCCTGCAGCATGGCATTTGTAATTCGTACTGTAGTCATCCTTCTCTTGTTTGTATTGTCAGCTGAACTGCATGCAGTTTGAGGGCAGGGACCAGTTCTTATGCACTGTGTTGTATGCTTAGTATGTAGCATACGACATATGTCACATATGTCTGGAAATTAGTTTTTGAATTAACACTGAAGTGTTAGAAGTTGGGTGGCAGTTGAAGTTGAGTAAGACAGAAAAACCATGTTGAGTGCAGAGAGAGATGTTTACAATTCCAGAAAGAGGACAGAAATATCTGAAGTTCATTTTCATTGACTGTAGACTCTGAAAAGTCTGTATCAGTGTAGAATAAAGCTGATTTAAGAGGTCCAGGAAATAAGCACAGGTGTGCCTGATGACTTAGTCACAGATGTTAACTTCATTATTATTTTGAATATTAAATGGTGTTTGTTTAGTGTAATACTGTTTACTGATTGTGTAATTATTATGTTTATTGAAATCATAATATTGAATATTGAATCATATTGCTAATATTGAAATCATAATTGCTTCGATTATTAATACATAAAAACAATTCAAATAATTGTGTTCAGTCATTAACCTTGAAAATGACTTAAATATCCAACACTAGGGGATTAATTTACTCAATGTGCAATAAGACAGTAGAACAGTATGTATGTTTATTCACTTAAAAGGTTATGAAATTGTGTACTTATTGATATGTAAATATTCTCATAATCAAAACTATGTTAAAGCTGCAAAATGGTGCATATAAATGGAATATAAAATAGCATATAAAAATGCAGGGAAACATAACTTTATGAAAGGATCACAGTGATTGAAACTTTTTTCTTAAAACTCATCTATATTTTCTGAAGTTTGTTCAGGCAAAATTATGCAATAAATGTGATGTTTTGTAAAAAGAGAATAAAAGTACAACTTTAAAAAGGTTCAGGGTCAGTGTGTACCTTATCTTCCCATCTACTGGGGTATTATAAGACTGAAACAAGATAAATATGCATGAAAGCACTAAGCAAGCTAAAATATTTTTGAAACATTTCTATTACACTGTTAGTTAGCTCAGTCGCTCAGTTGTGTCCAACTCTTTGCGACCCCATGAATCGCAGCATGCCAGGCCTCCCTGTCCATCACCAGCTCCCGGAGTTTACCGTAACTCATGTCCGTCGAGTCAGTGATGCCATCCAGCCATCTCATCCTCTGTCATCCCCTTCTCCTCCTTCCCCCAATACTTACCAGCATCAGGGTCTTTTCTAATGAGTCAACTCTTCGCATGAGGTGGCCAAAGTATTGGAGTTTCAGCTTCAACATCAGTCCTTCCAATGAACACTCAGGACTGATCTCCTTTAGGATGGACTGGTTGGATCTCCTTGCAGTCCAAGGGACTCTCAAGAGTCTTCTCCAACACCACAGTTCAAAAGCACCAATTCTTCAGCGCTCAGCTTTCTTCACCGTCCAACTCTCACATCCATACATGACCACTGGAAAAACCATAGCCTTGACTAGACGGATCTTTGTTGGCAAAGTAATGTCTCTGCTTTTAAATATGCTATCTAGGTTGGTCATAACCTTCCTTCCAAGGAGTAAGCATCTTTTAATTTCATGGCTGCAATCACCATCAGCAGTGATTTTGGAGCCCCCAAAAATAAAGTCTGACACTGTTTCCACTGTTTTCCCATCTATTTCCCACGAAGTGATGGGACCAGATGCCATGATCTTAGTTTTCTGAACGTTGAGCTTTAAGCCAATTTTTTCACTCTCCTCTTTCACTTTCATCAAGAAGCTTTTTAGTTCCTCTTCACTTTCTGTACAGAGAAGGCAATGGCACCCCACTCCAGTACTCTTGCCTGGAAAATCCCATGGACGGAGGAGCCTGGTAGGCTGCAGTCCGTGGGGTCGCTAGGAGTCGGACACGACTGAGCGACCTCACTTTCACTTTTCACTTTCAGGCATTGGAGAAGGAAATGGCAACCCACTCCAGTATTCTTGCCTGGAGAATCCCAGGGACGGGGGAGCATGGTGGGCTGCCGTCTATGGGGTCGCTAGGAGTCGGACACGACTGAGCGACCTCACTTTCACTTTTCACTTTCATGCATTGGAGAAGGAAATGGCAACCCACTCCAGTATTCTTGCCTGGAAAATCCCATGGACGGAGGAGCCTGGTAGGCTGCAGTCCATGGGGTCGCTAGGAGTCGGACACGACTGAGCGACCTCACTTTCACTTTTCACTTTCAGGCATTGGAGAAGGAAATGGCAACCCACTCCAGTATTCTTGCCTGGAGAATCCCAGGGACAGGGGAGCCTGGTGGGCTTCCATCTATGGGGTCGCACAGAATCGGACACCACTGAAGAGACTTAGCAGCAGCAGCACTTTCTGTAATCAATAACATTTTTGGCGATTTGGTCCCAGAGGAAAGCAGATCCTGTAATATAAATGTTGGTGAGTCCCAGAAAGCTAGGCAGTCCTGGATTCTCTGTGCATCGCTAAGAATAAAGCTGAAGCCACTAAATGAGGCCAACTTTTGAGGTCTGGAGTCAGCACTAGGGCCAATCTCTTAGCCGCAGCCACGCCCAAGTTCCCAGCCAATCTATGGACAGAACCCTTTGTAATTCTGTTCATTACCCTCTTCTTTGTCAAGACTGATTTAATCTCCAAAAGCCAATCCTTTGGATTTGTTCAGAAATGTACTGCTTTTAAAATCCCAGCCAGCTTTGGAGAGTGGCCACCTCCCTTCCCTGGCTAGACTGATCTGCACTCATTTACGCCAGGAGAAATTTACGCATCTCTTCTCACCAGCTCCCTTGGTTCTTGCTAATTCCCTAATCATACTGAATTATTTGTAGTTGACTGTGTCATCCTTGGTCACCTATAGATTCCCTCACTTCATTACTCCTTGGCCAAACTGTCTTTGGAGGGCTCCTGTGACAGATTTATATTCTGAGCAATAGACAGGAATGCGTTTCTCTGCTTTTCCTTTGCTTGTACCACATAAACATGTCCCAGGATACTCCCAGGCAGGAGCAGAGGGTCAGACCTTGTTCACAGAGGGCCCTCAGAGAGAAATCTTCTGAAAGGGGAGGTGGTCAGCAAGGGAATGGGATTAGCCACCAAGGGCCTGATTCCTGAGAGGTGTGTTTAAACTTCAACATGCCTCTTGATAACCAAATGACTTAATTTTTCCATGGAAATATTTATTGTTTAAATGCATATATTGGAGTTATTGATGTCTAAAAAAACCTATTTCATCTTTGGGATTTCAAACAATACTTTTATACATGTGCTGGTACACTTCAGCTAAACATATCACCTAGAGATTGCCATCATTGATTAGTGATTTAACAGAAGTGTGTGTGTGTGCTCAGCTGCCAAGTCGGGTCTGACTCCTTGCAACCTCATGGACTGTAGCCTTCCAAGCTCCTCTGTCCAAGTGATTCTCCAGGCAAGAATACTGAAGTGGGTTGCCATTCCATTCCCCAGGGGATCTTCCTGACCCAGGGATTGAACCTGGGTCTCCCACATTGCAGGCAGACTTTTTACCATCTGAGCCACCTGGGAAAGAAGGCTGGGCAAGCTGAATTCATGCAAAACAACTGGAGAAGACTATTGGGAGTCCCTTGGACTGCAAGGAGATCAAACCAGTCAATCCTAAAGGAAATCAGTCCTGAATATTCATTGGAAGGACTGATGCTGAAGCTGAACTCCAATACTTTGGCCACCTCATGCAAAGAACTGAATCATTGGAAAAGACCCTGATGCTGGGAAAGATTGAAGGGAGGAGAAGAGGATGACAGAGGATGAGATGGTTGGATGGTATCACCGACTCGACGGACATGAGTTTGAGCAGGCTCTGGAAGTTGGTGATGAACAGGGAAGCCTGGCGTGCTACAGTCCATGGGGTCACAAAGAGTCGGACATAACTGAGAGCCTGAACTGAATTGAATTGAACAATTATTCTGAAACTTCTAAAAATTTTCATCAAAACATTAAAAAGCCTTATCGTAGGCTATCAACATGAAGGCAAATGAAAAGAAATAGTAAAACTAATGTTTAATACACTGTAACTTAAAATACTTGAAGAGAATTAAAGTGTTTTATTTCACTGGGGGAATAAAAGGCTTAACAAGAATGACTGGCTTCTTGATAAAGAGGTAGCATCTTTCCTAAACTGTGATGGATTTTCATACTTCTTTCTACATTTGGATCCGCTTCCAACATTTTATCCTCTGTACTTTCGGTTTGTAAAACATCTCTGAGAGTTTCTTTAGTGTGTAATGTTTCCTAGTGTCACTTCCTCTGGGACATCATCCTTTTCGTGACATCTTCCTCATTTATGTCAATAAGTTTGTCCTTTCTAAGTTCCTTGAAAGATCCTAGAGTTTTCAGCAAAGCAGCAGTGTCAATACTCTTATGACCAGCTACTCTTCTATAAACCCAGGATATTTCATTCAAATCTTACTTCTACTATTATCACATTTTATCGATTTTTTGCTGCACTTTCAATTTTATTGGCCAAAATTCCTCTTTTGAGTATCTTTCTTTGTAAAATATTATGTAGGTTTATCACTGGGAGACAGAAGGCAAAGCAATGACAACTTTCACTGTCCGTATGTGAACTGAATCAAAGACGCACAGTAAGCAATCACCACAGACTTAAAGATACAACGGATGTTTCTAATCATGATGCGTATCTGTTGTTTATGTAAAGATTTTCAGACTTAGGAGCTAACAATGAAATCTATGCCATCATTCATAGTTACTATATCATGGTAACTAAAATTTGAACCGTGTTGTTAGGGACTGGTGCTATTTAACTGAACTGTAGAAACTAAAACTTGTGTATGTTAGAGTCATGCAGAGAGGGCTGCCTATCATCACCCAGGTGATACAGGAGCAGTTAGGTCTTTGGGAGCAAAGAACAGATTTTAGGAATGTATGGATGTATCATCAATGTCAAATACTGACCTCCAGGGAGGTAAAAGGTATGATTCTGGCATTAGTTCTATTGTGTTGTCCATTGAGGACCTTAGTGAACAAAATGTGAAGCATAGATCTAATTGTAATAAGCTTCAGAGAAAAGCACTGAGAAATTTGACATTTTGAATATGAACTGCTTTTAAGAAATTTGGCAATAAAAGAAAAGAGGGAGTTAAGACTGGAATTAGAGAAAGGCATTTAACATTTTCAGGTAAGAACTTCCCTTTACTATGGAAGCACCTAAATGTGTAGGTATGAAACTAAGAGATTTAGTCAACAACTCCTAAATTTCAGATACATCTTATCTACAATAGTCCCCAGTAATATACATTACCATGGGTTTAAAAACTTTAATCCACAGAAAGGAAATGAGAACTGTCTGGAATGTCCCCTCACTCTCACCACAGGGCCTCTTTCTAAGAACTCATGGTCTCTTATTTTGCCTACTCTAGGGTTAACATTGGTCAACAGAGATCATTGTTATAATTAACCTGGTGTTTGAACAGAACAATATCACTCTTTCTGTCTTGAGATTTTTCTCAGAGACACTTTAAGACATCTTTTTGGCATTTGACAACCTGAAAAACCAGAAATCAATCAACATAGATAAAATGGTTTCAATGATGGCAAAATAGACACCATCAAACCAGAAATGATAATAGATGAAAAATATATTTCCCTTGGACCACTGTTCAATTCTCAGTCTCATTACCTCAAATTAGTAAGGATTTTATTAAAACAGATACTCAAGGGCTTTAGAATTCAAATATCAACTCTACCACTTAGTAACACATAATTCTAGACAAATTATTGAATATCGCTCATCCATAAAGTTGTATACTAACATCTCCCTCATGGGGTTGAGATGAGGATTAGGCAAAATTATATAAGAAAAAGCCTTGATTATTGTTTTGTATTAGCTTGGAAGACAACCAAAAAATGTCACTTCCCTTCTAATCAATAAGAATGACAAGCAAGTGATGCGAGCCCAGCATTCAATGCAGGAACTGGGATGATAGTCCAGTATGAGAATGAGACTGAAACATGAATGGATATAAAGCCTTTGAAGTTGAAACACCTTGCATACCCCAGATTGTCTCAATAAAGCATCATCACAATAGATTTCACACACACACACACACACACACACACACACACACAAACTGGTATAATCATCTTTCATGCCTATTCTTTCTCAAATTTAGAAAGAGAGTGTTGAGTCAAGTTCATTTTTGCCCACTAGGAGTCAAAGGGTTTTCTTATCCAGCTGTCACTGACACAATCACACCTCAAATCTGCTTAGATTTTTCAGAGCTAGAATCTACTTTAATCTCACCATAACCAAGTGATACATTTGTTCACTCATCATCTGCCTTCCCATTGCCCATCCCCCCAACCAAAGACAAGCTTACGCAAGCAGGGACATTGTGGTGTTTCTGCTCTACACCAGTGTCCACCACAAGTGCATGATGAAATAAAGGAATGAATGAGCAACTCCATAAAATACACAGAACTCAACAAAGGGACCAAACGGACATTCTCCAAAGAAGACACACAAATGGCTGACAGATTTGTGAAAAGGGCTGAACATCACTAATGATCAAGGAAATGCAACTCAAAACAGCAATGAGATATCATCTCATACCTGTTAGGATGACTAATTTTAAAAAAGAACCATAAAAAGTGTTGGCAAAGGTATGGAGAAAAGAGAGACCTGGCATGTTATTGGTGGCAATGTAAATTGGTGCAGACACTAAAATAAAAGTATGAAAGTTTCTCAAAAATTCTAAAAATAGAACTACCATAAGACCAAACAATCCCACTTCTGGGTATATATTCAGAGGAATTGAAGTCAGGATCTCAAAGAGATATGTGTATTCTGATATTCGCTGCAGCATTGTTTACAATAGCCGAGATATGGAGGCAAGCTAAGTATCCACCAACATGGATAAAGAAAATGTGGTATGTACACACAATGGGATATTATTCAGCAGCTTTAATAAAGGAAATCTTACTACTTGTAATAATGAGGATAAACTTGGAAGACAGTATGCTAAGTGAAATAAGCCAGATACAGAATGAGAGATACTACTGGGTTGGTCAAAAAGTTTGTTTGGGTTTTTCATAAGCTGTTATGGAAAAATCTGAATGAACTTTTTGGTGAAACCAATACATGATACCACTTATATAAGGAATTTAAAATAGTAAACTCATAAAAAGCAGAGAATAGAATAGCAATTACCAGGGGCTAGAGAGAGGAGGAAATAGGGAGATCTTCAATATTAGTAGAGGGTACACAGTTTCAGTTATGCAAGGTGAATAAGTCCTAGAAGTCATCTGCATACTGTCTACCATTGTTGTTGTTTAGTTGCTAGGTCATGGCCAACTCTTTTGCAACTCAGTGGACTGTAGCCTGGCAAGTTCCTCTGTCCACGGAATTTCCCAGGCAAGAATACTAGAGTGGGTTGCCATTTCCTTCTCTAAGGAATATTCCTGACCCAATAGTTAATAACAATTACATTGTATTTGTATGCTTAAAATTTGCAAGGAGGGTAGATGTTAAGTGTTCTTATCATGAAATAGTAATGATAATAATAATAAAGAAGGTAGGAGGAGACTTTTAGAGGTGATGGATACGTTTATGTCATAGACTGTGATAATGATTTCAAGAATGCATGCTTATCTCCAAACTCAAGTTGTATGTATTAAATACATACAGTTATATGCATGTCATACCAAAAATAAGAGCATAGAATGCATAAAATGTCCTCTCCATAGGAGAAGGCAGGAAAATAAAGCAAAGAGGATCAACGAATTGCCTAAAGCCTAGACCCAAACCACCTCACTCCTATTCGTCCCTTCCAGAAGCCTGGATTCCTTCTCATTGGCTGGGCGTTGGCCTGTGTGCACACACCTGAATCTTCCTGCAAGGCCGCCAGATGGGATGGACAGGAGCTGCTCGTTGGGTACTGCCTTTAGGCAGAGACGGTGCCATGGCTGCTTTGGAGAACGCTACCCCTGGTGACTACTCCCATCAAGAATGTTCTGGAAGCTGCAGGGATGAGGGGTATTCCTCTGCCATGGAGAGGAAAGCCAAAGTCTCAGGATGAAATATGCAGAGACTAAATTTCCAGAGGCATAACAGGGGACCTTCCACCCCCATTCTCCTATGAGGTATTGCAATTGGCCCTGTCAGCTTGGTATTTGAAATGGGTCAGGTGATGGGGCTGGATAATTCACAGTCACTTCAAATGTCACTTTGTTCTCTTATCACATTTGAATTTCTTCCATGTTACGATAGATCTCTCTTTGCCCAAGCTAAATTGAATTTCTCTTTTCCTATTGTTGGAGGAGCCCAGGAAAAGGTTTTTGGTGCACTAATATTTGGACCCTTCCCAAAAGCCTTCTGTCTCCACCCTTCTCAGCAGTCTCCGCCCGTTTCTTGCCAATCACAAGAAAAGACTTCTGAGTTGTTACCAGTTTGCAAAACATCTGCTTTTACTATTTGGCATAGTGTGGTGATGGAGGTGACAGGGGATTTGATTGGCCTCACAAGACTTATTATATTTGATACATTGTGTGTCAGACTTGGGACCCCTCCCCCCACTCATTCCCATACTCTGTATTCAATCCTGTGACTGGTTTCTTGTCAGCTTTATTTTTCCAAGGCCCAGGAAACTGGATTAACTGTTCTAGGGTTAACTGTGTCCTTTTTTCTGCTAGTGCTTCCTGGTCCCTCCTTCTCGCACTCTCTGCCTTTTAATAAATATGAGAAGCTGATGGCTTCTTTGTTCTTGGTCATATTTTGGGGCTTCAGGGGAAGAAGTTGTCCATAAAAGAGACTCCTGATTTACAGACCATCTCCTTATTCTCAGTCAGGGCCAACATTCCTTAGCACTCTGTCCACATGAGAGCTCAGCTGGCCAAACGTCCATCCAGCCAGCAGGATGGTGGTTCTGGGTTCCAGCAAAATAAGCAGCCCTGTGGCCTGGGATGCCCTCCTCCTTCCCCTTGGCCCATCTGCATCTTTCCCAAGTTCCCCTAATCAACAGCATGCTCATTTCATTCAGGAGGCCTTTCCTGACCTTCAACCCTGCCCACAAATCCCTCCTACCACATTTAATCACTTTTTATATCACTCATTTGACTCCTGACCTACTATCTCCCACATCACTGGCTGATCCTTTCCATGGTACAGAGAAAGGGCCAGCCGGGGCTTTGGAATTAGTAATACCCGGTGATGAATCTCCATTGTACCTTGTATCCTTTTGCTAGGGCTGTCATAACAAAGCACCAAAGAGTGGATGGCTTAAACAACAGAAGTTTACTTTCTTACAGTTCTGGAGTCTGGAAATCCAAGAGCAAGTTATCAGTGGAATTGGTTTCTTCTGAGGTCTCTCTCGGAAGATACAAAGGGAAGACTTCATGTAAAGATGGGTACAATAAAGGACAGAAATGGTATGGACCTAACAGAAGCAGAAGATATTAGGAAGACGTGGCAACAATACACAGAAGAACTATACAAAAAAGATCTTCATGACCCACATAACCACGATGATGTGATCACTCACCTAGAGCCAGACATCCTGGAATGTGAAGTCAAGTGGGCCTTAGGAAGCATCACTAAGAACAAAGCTAGTGGAGGTGATGAAATTTCAGTGGAGCTATTTCAAACTCTGAAAGATGATGCTGTGAAAGGGCTGTACTCAATATGTCAACAAATCTAGAAAATTCAGCCACAGGAGATGGAAAAGGCCACAGGACTGGAAAAGGTCAGTTGTCATTCCAATCCCAAAGAGAGGCAATACTAAAGACTGTTCAAACTACCACACAAATACACTCATTTCACATGCTAGCAAAGTAATGCTCAAAATTCTCCAAGACAGGCTTCAACAGTATGTGAAACGTGAAATTCCATATGTTCAAGCTGGTTTTAGAAAAGGCAGAGGAACCAGTCCATCCTAAAGGAGATCAGTCCTGGGTGTTCATTGAAAGGACTGATGTTGAAGCTGAAACTCCAATACTTTGGCCACCTCATGAGAAGAGTTGACTCATTGGAAAAGACCCTAATGCTGGGAAGGATTGGGAGCAGGAGGAGAAGGGGTCGACAGAGGATGAGATGGTTGGATGGCATCACCGACTAGATGGACATGAGTTTGGGTAAACTCCAGGAGCTGGTGATGGACAGGGAGGCCTGGCGTGCTGCAAAACATGGGGTCGCAAAGAGTCGGACACGACTGAGCAACTGAACTAACTAACTGAACTTACCTGCATTTCAGACTTTTGTTGACTATGAGGGCCACTCCATTTCTTCTAAGGGATTCTTGCCCACAGTAGTAGATATAATGGTCATCTGAATTAAATTTGCCCATTCCACTCCATTTTAGTTCACTGATTCCTAAAATGTCAATGTTCACTCTTGCAGCTCCTATTTGATCACTTCTCTTTTTTTTTTTTTAAATTTTTTCATAGTGTAGAGTAGGGGTCAACAAAACTTTTCTTTTCTTTTTTTTAAATTTTAATTGGAGACTAATTACTTTACAATATTGTGGTGGTTTATGCCATACATTCACATGAATCAGCCATGAGTGTACATGTGTTCCCCATGCTGATCCTCCCTCCCACCTCCCTCCCCATCCCATCCCTCAGGGTCATCCCAGCGCACCAGCCCTGAGCACCCTGCCTCATGTATCAAATCTGGACTGGCGATCTATTTCACATACGATAATATACATGTTTCAATGTTATTCTCTCAAATCATCCCACCCTCTCCTTCTTCCACAGAGTCCAACAGTATGTTCTTTACGTCTGTGTCTCTTTTGCTGTCTCGCATATAGGGTCATTGTTACCATCTTTCTAAAATCCATATATATGCATTAATATACTGTATTGGTGTTTTTATTTCTGACTTACTTCATTCTGTATAATAGGCTCCAGTTTCATCTATGTCATTAGAACTGATTCAAATGCATTCTTTTTAATAGCTGTGTAATATTCCATTGTGTATATGTACCACAGCTTTCTTATCCATTTGTCTGCCAATGGACATCTAGGTTGCTTCCATGTCCTGGCTATTGTAAACAGTGCTGCGATGAACATTGGGGTGCACGTGTCTCTTTCAATTCTGGTTTCCTCGGTGTGTATGCCCAGCAGTGGGATTGCTGGGTCATATGGCAGTTCTATTTCCAGTTTTTTAAGGAATCTCCACACTATTCTCCATAGTGGCTGTACTAATTTGCATTCCCATCAATAGTGTAAGAGGGTTCATTTTTCTCTGCACCCTCTCCAGGATTTATTGTTTGTAGACTTTTTGTTCTTCTTGACCACTTCTAATTAACCTTGATCCACAGGCCTAAAGTTCCAGGTTCCTATGCAATATTGCTCTTTACAGCATCAGACTTTACTTCCATCACCAGTCACATTCACAAATGGGTGCTGTTTTCGCTTTGGCTCCATCTCTTTATTCTTCCTGGAGTTATTTCTCCACTGATCTCCAGTAGCACGTTGGGCACCTACCGACCTGGGGAGTTCATCTTTCAGCGTCATATATTTTTGCCTTTTCATACTGTTCATGGGGTTCTCGAGATAAGAATACTGAAGTGGCTTGCCATTCCCTTTTCCAGTGGACCACGTTTTGTCAGAACTCTCCACCATGACCTGTCCATCTTGGGTGGCCCTACATGTCATGGCTCATAGTTTCATTGAGTTGGACAAGGCTGTGGTCCATGTGATCAGTTTGGTTAGTTTTCTGTGGTTGTGGTTTTCAGTCTGTCCACCCTCTAATGGATAAGGATAAGAGTCTTAAGGAAGCTTCCTGATGGGAGAGACTGAGTGTGGGGGAAACTGGGTCTTGTTTTGATGGGTGGAGCCAACCTCAGTAAATCTTAAATCCAATTTTCTGTTGATGGTGGGGCTGTGTTCCCTTCCTGTTGTTTGACCTGAGACCAAACTATGGTGGAGGTAATGAAGATAATGGTGACCTCTTTCAAAAATTCCCCTGCATGCACTGCTGCATTCAGCATCCGCGACCCTTTAGCAGGCCACCGCTGACCCACGCCTCCACCGGAGACTCCTGGACACTCACAGGCAGGTCTGGCTCAGTCTCTTGTGGGGTCACTGCTCCTTTCTCCTGGCTCCTGATGTGCACAGGGTTTTGTTTGTGTCCTCCAAGAGACTGTTTCCCCAGTCCTATGGAAGTTCTGTAAGTCCTGTGGAAGTCCTGTGAAAGTTCTCCCTGCTCTAGTTAACTATAATCTCTCCAACTTAAACAGGATAGACTAGGTAGCACAATGTAAGGAAATGAGAGGCAGAATGACTGTAGTTGTTAGCCCTAGAGTCACCCTTTGAGTACATTTTTAAAGCTTCCCCTGCCTCTATCTCTCTTCCATGAAAGAAGACTGAGCAACACACACTAGTAGGATTGTTGCAAGAATGCAGTGAGGGAGGAGTCATATGTATACCTGTGACTGATTCATGTCGATGTATGGCAGAAATCAACACAACATTGCAAAACAATTATCCTCCAATTAAAAACAAATATATTCTTTAAAAAGAATGAAATGAGAAATACTGTGCATGACTGGCACCCAGTCAGTCCTCTAGGATCAGAG
Source organism: Giraffa tippelskirchi (assembly GCF_054371585.1). Taxonomy (NCBI): domain Eukaryota; kingdom Metazoa; phylum Chordata; class Mammalia; order Artiodactyla; family Giraffidae; genus Giraffa; species Giraffa tippelskirchi. The sequence continues at coordinate 130,244,166 of NC_137277.1, forward strand.
TTGCTACCATTTTTACCATCAGGACTTGCTTAGCATTGTCCACAAACATCTGAGCTCAGCAATTTGCTTTATTCAAAGTGTAAACATATTTTTTAAATTTTATTTAAGTATTTATTTTTGGCTGCGCTGGGTCTTTATTGCTGAGTCGGCTTCCTCTAGTTGGGTTAGTCTTCATTGTGGTGTGAGGGTTTCTCACTGCGGTGACTTCCCTTGTTGTGGAGCACAGGCCCTAGAGCAAGGGCTCAGTAGTTGTAGCACACAGGATTAGCTGTTCCATGGCATGTGGAACCTTCTGGGAACAGGAATCAAACTTGTGTCCCCTGCAGGGGCAGGCAGATTCTTATCCACCGTAGCACCAGGGAAGTCTCTATTCAATGTGCAAATGAATTTTGAAAGCTAACCAAACAAAACAGGGAAGAACTTGGACAACGTTTTGTCCTATAGGCAAGTGTTTGTGCTTCACCTGCTTTGGGTGAGATTTGCACCTGTCTGTCTGTCATCATATAAAGCCCCACCATGCTCCTTTTTCCATGGCCAAATGTAGCCAAATAGGCCTATGCTCAAGGTCTCCATTGAGTTAAAGTCATCACAGCCATTGTGAAATGTTACTAGCTGGCCTAGGACAGGAGGTAATCAATCAGCCATCAGCTTAACCCTGGCCAAGAGCAGGACCTGAACAATGGCATTCCGAACAAGTAGGCTTCAGAGAGCAGAGCACACCTACAAGTAAGGTTGCCCCCAAGACAACCTTCGATTTTGACCCAGTTGCAAGTTCTGGCATTCCCAAAGCTATCGTTGTTTTCATTAATTCAGTAGAAGCACTCACAGAACTCACTGAAAGCTGTTATACTCACAACATAGTAGTTTTTTACTGCAGTAGTTTTCTGTAGTTTGTTACAGCAAAAGGATACAGACGAAAATCAACCAAGGGAAGAGCACAGGGGGCAGAGCCCCAGAGAGCTCCACATGCAGAATTTGTGGTTATCATCTCCCAGTGGTGCTGTTGATGGTGATAACTTCTGACTGTGATGTGTGACAATACATACTAACTATTGCCAACCAGGGAAGCTCACCTGATCCATGGTGTCCAGAGTTTTCACTGGGGCTTAGTCACATAGATATGGCTGACTGTGACCAACCTCATAGTCCCCAGACCCTCCGGAAGTTGAGTTAATACCACATAATCTAAAGCCCCCATTCTGGATCATTCTATCCTCAGGCACGATTTCTGTTAATTTGGAACACTCCATTCATCTGGAATACCTCATTCGTTTGGAACACTCCATTCACTTGGAACACGTGAATGTTTTGATTCATTTACACTTAGGTCTTGAAATGATAATTTAGCAGTTAATAAGCAAATGACAGAATGATCTCTGTTTCCAAGGCAAACCATTCAATATCACAGTAATCCAAGTCTATGCCCTAACAAGTAATGCTGAAGAAGCTGAATTTGAAAGGTTCTATAAAGACCTACAAGAACTTCTAGAACTAACACCCAATAAAGATGTCCTTTTTAGTATAGGGCACTGGAATGCAAAAGTAGGAAGTGAAGAAATACTTGGAGCAACAGGCAAACTTGGCCTTGGGGTACAGAATGAAGCAGGGCAAAGGCTAACAGAGTTTTCCCAAGAGAACTCACTGGTCATAGCAAAAACCCTCTTCCAACAACACAAGAGAAGACGCTATACATTGACCTCACCAGATGGTCAATACCGAAATCAGATTGATTATATTCTTTGCAGCCAAAGATGGAGAAGCTCTACACAGTCAGCAAAAACAAAACTGGGAACAGACTGTGTCAGATCATGAACTCCTTATTGCCAAATTCAGACTTAAATTGAAGAAAATAGGGAAAACTACTTGACCATTCAGGTATGACCTAAATCAAATCCCTTATGATTATACAGTGGAAGTGACCAATAGATTCAAGGGATTAGATCTGATAGAGTGCCTGAAGAACTATGGATAGAGGTTCGTGGCACTGTACAGGAGGCAGTGATCAAGACCATCCCCAAGAAAAAGAAATGCAAAAAGGCAAAATAGCTGTCCAAGGAGGCCTTACAATTAGCTGAGAAAAGGAAAGATGCCAAAGGCAAAGGAGAAAAGGAAAGATATACCCATGTAAATGCAGAGTTTCAAAGAATAGCAAGGAGGCATAAGAAAGCCTTCCTCTGTTATCAATGCAAAGAAATAGAGGAAAATAATAGAAGGGGGAAGACTAGAGATGTCTTCAAGAAAATTAGAGATACCAAGGGAACATTTCATGCAAAGATGGGCACAATAAAGGACAGAAATGGTATGTACCTAACAGAAGCAGAAGATATTAAGAAGAGGTGGCAACAATACACAGAAGAACTATACAAAAAGATCTTCATGATCCACACAACCACGATGGTGTGATTACTCACCTAGAGCCAGACATCCTGGAATGAGAAGTCAAGTGGGCCTTAGGAAGCATCACTAAGAACAAAGCTAGTGGATGTGATGGAATTCCTGTGGAGCTATTTCAAATCCTGAAAGATGATGCTATGAAAGGGTTGTACTCAATATGTCAGCAAATCTGTAAAATTCAGCAGTGGCCACAGGACTGGAAAAGCTCAGTTTTCATTCCAATCCCAAAGAGAGGCAATGCCAAAGAATGTTCAAACTACCACACAATTGCACTCATTTCACATGCTAGCAAAGTAATGCTCAAAATTCTCCAAGCCAGGCTTCAAATGTATATGAACTGTGAACTTCCACATGTTCAAGCTGGATTTAGAAAAGACAGAGGAACCAGAGATCAAATTGTCAACATCCCTTGGATCATCAAAAAAGCAAGAGAGTTCCAGAAAAATATCTAATTCTGATTTATTGACTATGACAAAGCCTTTGACTGTAGAGATCACAACGAACTGTGGAAGACCATCTGACCTGCCCCTTAAGAAACCTGTATGCAGATCAGGAAGCAACAGTTATAACTGGACATGGAACAACAGACTGGTTCCAAATCGGGAAAGGAGTAAATCAAGGCTGTATATTGTCACCCTGCTTATTTAAATTCTATGCAGAGTACATCATGAGAAATGCTGGACTGGTTGAAGCACAAGCCGGAATCAAGATTGCCAGGAGAAATATCAATAACTTCAGATATGCAGATGACACCACCGTTATGGCAGAAAGTGAAGAAGAACTAAAAAGCCTCTTGATGAAAGTGAAAGAGGAGAGTGAGAAAGTTGGCTTAAAACTCAACATTCAGAAAATGAAAATCATGGCATCTGGTCCCATCACTTCATGGGAAATAGATGGGGAAACACTGGAAACAGTGACAGGCTTTATTTTCTTGGGCTCCAAAATCACTGCAGATGGAGACTGCAGCCATGAGATTAAAAGATTCTAGCTCCTCAGAAGAAAAATTATGACCAACCTAGACAGCATATTAAAAAGCAGGTTGCTTTGCCAACAAAGGTCTGTCTAGTTAAAGCTGTGGTTTTTCCAGTAGTTATGTATGGATGTGAGAGTTGGACTATAAAGAAAGCTGAGTGTCATTTAATTGATGCTGTGGTGTTGGAGAAGACTCTTGAGAGTCCCTTGGACAGCAAGAAGATCCATCCGGTCCATCCTAAAGGAAATCAACCCTGAATATCCATTGGAAGGACTGATGCTAAAGCTGAAACTCCACTTTGTCCACCTGATGTGAAGAACTGACTCATTGGAAAAGACCCTGATGCTGGGAAAGATTGAAGGTGGGAGAAAGGGATGACAGAGGATGAGATGGTTGGATGGCATCACCGACTCAATGGACATGAGTTTGAGTAAGCTTTTGGAGTTGGTGAGGGACAGGTAAGCCTGGTGTGCTACAGTCCATGGGATAGCAGAGTCAGACATGACTGAGCTACTGAACTGAACTGAACTGAACTAAAGTGAGGCAAAGAAGAGGACCTTCTCCCCTTTGCCTCCAGGACATTTTGGGAGCTTCTATTTCCCACTACAGTAACTTGTTCAACAAAAACTCTGAGCCGGCCCCCATTTCCTAAGGTGAGGTCCTAATGGGACTGGCCATAGCTGGCAGGTATCCTTGGGATCATGTCTTGGCACAAATGTCCCGCCTTAGGCTGCAGGAAGAGGGAAACAGTCATGCACGTTCCACAACTGATGCTATTTCTTATCGCTGCTATAATAAATTGGGGCTTCCCAGGTGGTGCTAGTGGTAAAGAACCCGCCTGCCAATGCAGGTAGATCTTAAGAGTAGCAGGTTTGATCCCTGGTTCAGGAAGATCCCCTGGAGGAGGGCATGGGCAATCCACTCCAGTATCTTGCCTGGAGAATCCTATGGACAGAGGAGCTTGACAGGCTACAGTTCATAGGATCACACAGAGTCGGACACGACAGAAGCAACTTAGCAAGCTATAATAAATTACCACAAACATGGTGACTTACAATAACAAAAATTTAGTATCTTTCAGTTCTGAGCTTAGAAGTGTTACAATCAAAGTGTTAGTCAGGCTGTGTTACTTTTGGAAGCTATAAAGGAGAATCTGTTTCCTTGTCTTTTCCAACTTCCAGAGGCCACCTGCATTCCTTGGTTTGCAGTCCCTTCCTCCATTTCCAAAGACAGCATAGCATCTTCAAATCTCTATTCTGATCTCTGCTTCCACTGTCATATCTCTTTTTCAGACTCTAACTCGCCTGCCTCATTCTTTGCCTTAAAAGAATCCTTTTGATTATATTGGACTGAATGGGATAATCTAGGATAATCTCCCAGGCTCCAGATCATTGCTTTAATCACATCTGCAGAGTCCTTTTTATCATGTAAGATAACAAACTCACTTTAAAGGAACTCCCTCAAGACCACTCAATATCCAGAACAAGGCAGACTGAGCCATGTTCCTCTTCACTATCCAGGCCCTATTTTATTTCTAAGGATTGCTTCTTGCCCTAGTGAATGACCTCCCCTTTGGTCACTACTCCTCCCCATAGAGTTGGGCCTTGCAAGCCTACCTGTATAACTGTATGAAGACTCAGTGTGTAAGGCCAATAACCGAAAATGAAATAAAATATGTGAGAAGAGAGAGCCCATCTCAGCTAGTGAAGAAAAAAATGTTTTCTCCATCACATAGTAGTTTTTCCATAAAGTTACAAATACATTAGCTTCGAAATCTGGTATAGCTGACTAAACTAGTGGGCTGGCAAGGACAACTAAGTGCAGGGAAGAAGAACTCCCTCAGATCTTAGGAAAGTAAACTGAATGTGAAAATCAAAGGAAGGTGCTGATGGTTCATAATTAGCTTTCTTATCCCTGGGAATTTGCACTGGCTGTTCCTTCTTACATTACATCCTTATGGCTCATTTTCTCACATCATTCAGGTCTCTGCACACATGTTAACTTATCAGAAAGGCCCTCCCTAACCACTCCATCTAACACACACACACACACACACACACACTCTCTCCACCTGTATACACACTCAAGGGCAGTAAACAGTGCCTTGCAGACAGTAGGTGCTCAATGCATATCTGTTGAAAGTGTGGAAAGACCAAGTAATGATCACTCACTGTGGTGATCTTCCTGGATAATAGCTGCATGATAGCTGAGAACTCCAGCATCTTAATTTGATATTGCTGTATTGTAAAATCTGTAAGACATTGGTGATGAGAAGACATTGACCTATACTCAAGGAGTTCATTACATAGTTGATGATGCAAGGATTGAATACATGAAATGAATGAATTTAACATGGCCTCACTCACTAAACCATCAAGATCCTGGAGGGGAGACAGAAGACAATTTCAATTATGGGAAAGTCAGTACAGATGGAAAGTTCTGTGGCAAGTTCAGAAGAGGAAGAGACCAGTGTGGATGGGGAAAGTCCCCTGTGTGAAGTAAGCTCTAAGGGAAAAGCACATTCTATCACATGGATACTTAAGCCAGTATAAGAGGTGGGTCAGGCAGGTGCCTACTCAGGACACTCATTTATACAGAAGTCCATTCACTGGAGTCATTTGGAACTACAGTATCAGCTAACAAGCAATCCGTTACATAAATGACAAAACTCTAATTGATCTCCTTTTCTGTGACAATAAAGTTCTATTTTTGTTTTTGTTTCTTTTTTTAATCTGAACATGCAACAGGAGAAAATATTTACAGCCCTTGTCTACTTTCTAAGACACATAGAGAGAATTTTGTTTTCTCAGTCTGTTACTTGGTTAAGGAGTATTTATTAAGTGCCTTTTTTTGTGCTGGACCTTTTTTTAGGTTCTGAAGGTCTACCTTTGAACAAGAGAACTGGGGTATACACTTTTCAAGCTCTGCCCAAAACAAGCTAATGTTCCCCAAAAGGGCTTGGGTCAGACATCCCAGGGGGTGCTCAGTTGATAACAACCTATGAAAAATGCGTTTACTAGATGCTAGCATTAGGGGAAACTGAGTGAAGGCTACCTACCTAGAAACTCTTTGTACCATACTTGTGACTTTTCTATAAATCTAAAGTAACCCCTCTCAAAAAATTTTATTTTTGTGAACACATTTACTACACAACTTAAGGGTAAATCCTATTGAAAGTGAACTGTTTTATATATTTAGAAGACATTTCATTTAAGCACTTTATAAGCATTCATTCATTTATTAATATTTAAAATCATTCTACTTAGAAACATTTCAAATAAAGCCATACCATTGAATGTGAGAAAAAAATTTAGAATTCATTTATTTTTATCACACACATTTTTATTTCTTTGTGTATATTTCATGATATACACAACATTTTAACACAGTAGTTCACATATAAAATTCATATGCAAATAAATATGTACCTAATGGGAGGTGGAATCTGTGGTGGCTCAGATGGTAAAGAATCTGCCTGCAATGCAGGAAACCCTGATTAAGTTCCTGAGTCAGGAAGATCCTCTGGGAACCCACTCTAGTATTCTTGCCTGGTAAATTCCATGGACAGTGGAGCCTGGCGGGCTACAGTCCATGGGGGGTCACAAAGAGTCGGACACAACTGAGCTACTAACACTTACACTAGTGGGGGGGTACGTATCCCAACCAGTTTTTCTGATAGAGGTACACAATCAAATAATTTGGAGACAATTGATTGTACACATAGCACTGCTGCTGCTGCTGCTGCTAAGTCGCTTCAGTGGTGTCTGACTCTGTGTGACCCCATAGACAGCAGCCCACCAGGCTCCTCTGTCCCTGGGATTCTCCAGGCAAGAATACTGGAGTGGGTTGCCATTTCCTTCTCCAATGCATCCTAAGTCGCTTCAGTCGTGTCCGACTCTGTGCGACCCTATGGACAGCAGCCCACCAGGCTCCTCTGTCCACGGGATTCTCTAGGCAAGAACACTGGAGTGGGTTGCCATTTCCTTCTCCAACACATAGCACACTGTATCCTAAGAATTTGTCTGCAGATCTATCTTCCCGCTTGTTCTTACCAGAAGGAGTCTGGCTTCTCAGGGAACCACCCACCTCGTAAGTCTTTGACCTTGCTCATGGGAGCCTGGACACCCTGTTCCTCTGGGCTACCTCTGTGATTTGAGAGCCAGGAAGTACAGTTAACTCGGGGATGAAGTGCAGAAACATCTTATCCTGGATATTTGGAAAGCCCATCCTCCTGGCTTACAGTTTTTCTGTTTTCTTTTTTTTTCCTTTAAAAAATTTTAATTGTCATGGTTTGTGTTTTCTGCTCTAAGCTGCCACACATTCTTTTTGGAGGAGGCAGAGCATAGATCATTGATAGTTACGGTAACAGTCTATGGAAAAAAAGCAAAAGCTCAACAACTTAAAAGAACTGCAATTGTTCAATGGACTTAGGAGATGCATCTTTTTTAGCTCTTCATAAGCAAGCATTTACATTTAAATAATGAATTTTCTAATGACTCATATTCTATATACTATTCAAATAAATCAGACCCTTTTGTCAGTGATTCCGTAGCCTGATCCATAACCATCTCTGCTTGAACAGAACACAATGGCAGATCTTTAGTGAAAAACTGATAGCGTAGAAGCCAAAAAACTGATAGAGGAAGCCAAAACTGGTTTGGCTTCCCCTGCAGGGCCCAGACACTGCCCGTCCAGGGCTGGTACTTATTGCAAATGATAGAATAGGAGATGTGGAAGGGTCTTTATAGATCAATTATTCAAAACTCCACATTTTGTAAGAGAAAATTTAGATACAAATAGAGAAAGGGTCCCACCCAAAGTCATCCAGCAGTTAACAGCAAAGCTTGGATTAAAGGGGCTGGTGCACCAGGAGGGATGGGATGGGGAGGGAGGTGGAAGGGGGGTTCTGGAAGGGGAAAACATGTATATCCATGGTGGATTCATGTCAATGTATGGCAAAATAAATACAATATTGTAAAGTTAAAAAATAAATAAACAAATAAAAGCTAAAAAAAACCAAAACAAAACCTGAGTTTTCATCACCCTGTCTCTGCTCTGTTAACATCAACTCTCTTCCAACTGTTGAACTGGATTTAATGTAATTTAGCCCTTTCAATAATTTTCACTGCCCTTCACAATAATTACCAAACTTTAGAGGGTTTATGATGATTTCATTTCTGCCCATCATTCTGGGGCAAGGACTTTCTTTCATGTGGAGAAAGTGCCCATTCTTCATTCTCTCCCAGTCTCTGACAACATCTTGACATTTGGGATGAAGAGAAGTGAAAATCCTAGTCCCACTGTAGGAAACTCCACAGCCAAATAACGTTAGGTGGCAAACTAAGCATCTTTCTGGGAACCAGCTTCTTCATTAAATTGTCTGTGAGTAAATCAACAACTGTTGTTTCTCTGAGACCCATGGTGCTATTGTTGCCCCACAGGACACACTCTATGATGGGAATACCCAGGCGACAACTAGTAATAATGCAACAATGAGCCTTCACCTCATCATGGAGGACTCCAGGAAAAATAATTACAAGCAGGGATGCTCTCCAAACCCCACAGATGGCTCCACCAGCTCTTTCCCCAGAGTTAAAGACAGACCTGACAAACATCATCAGCCTCAAGGATATCAAAAGCAGAGAGAACAGGAAAACAAGGGGAGAGATGAAGACATCGCTAGCTGGACCAAAAGAGACTCCAAGGCAGTAAGCAGTGGGGAAGGGGGAGGGGTGGCTCTTGAGTGAAACAACATCACAGCTGACATCATCCAGGCAGGGCAGGCTGAGAAACAGCTGAGCTAGCAAAACAAGCTCCCAGCAGGACTCTGGAGACCAGGCCGCAGCACAGGATAATCCGACAATAATGGTTCTTCGGCAGCATAGAAATTTCAGCAAGGCAGAGGGGGAAATCCCAGTCAAATAAAAGTTTCTTAAAACAAAGCAAAGCAATATCCAGACTTCTAGCCTCATTGTTAGGCCTGGATAGATCATATTCTCATCCACAATGATCCAGAAATAGACAGTAATCAGCCACAATGCAGAGACCTGAGTCCTGGGCTTATCTACAGATCTGGGTAGCTCACTCCAGGTCTCTAAGCTAGTTATTCTTACTCATAAAACAAAGAAGTTAAGTTAGATCTATGATTTTCAATTTTTGTTTTAAACATAAAATCTTTTTTATCATCATATAATATTTTATCCCTGGTGGCTCAGACAGTAACGAGTCTGCCAGCAATGTGGGAGACCTGGGTTTGATCCCTGGGTCAGGAAGATGCCCTGAAGAAGGAAATGGCTACCCACTCCAGTATTCTTGCCTAGAGAGTTCTATGGTCAGAGGAGCCTGATGGGCTAAGTCCATGAGGTCATGAAGAGCCAGACACAACTGAGCAACTAACACTTCATTTCATTTTACATGGAAGCTCAAGATTAAAACAGATCATAAGGGAGCCTCCAAGCTGAAATGGAAGTGGCAAGAACCAAGTTTGGCTTAGAGGACCCATCTATCACCTGTTTGCAGCTGAATACCTCTCCTTGGACCCCAGGACTTAGAAGGTTTGAAACTGCTGAGCTAGAGGCTTTCTAACCCTCAAGCTCTGTGACACCATGATCCCAAGAACCTGTGGATTTGGGGGGATGGTAGGACTACTTGGGCTTTGAAGAATGGGCTAAGTTGGAATAAAGGAATGACAGAGGAGGAAGTATTGTAGGCAAGGAGCAGAAATATCGGGAAGCAAGAAAAGGCTTCTCAGCTAAAGTAAAACATTGAATTAATACTGTTGACTCCACAGGGAAGGGTGAGAGTGGTAACAGTGCTTCCCAGGACTGGTTGCAGCAGGGTTCTATTTTCATTATATCCTACCCAAAACAATGGGAGATGCTTTCCAATGAAGTCACAAGAAGCACATCAGGTTACAGACAATAAAAGTGCAGCTCAGCTTGACAAACAGCCAGACTGCTCATCCACCGTAGGTGTCCATGGAAACCACAGGCTCTTCACCTTATCATCTGCAGGGCAGAAGGGACATCATGTAGTTTGGGTGCCTGCACACATTGTTGCCCTTGTAACAAGGTCAGAAGGTCATTCCCACTTAGACTATACTAGCTTCCTGAGATAGGAGTGTGGCTCCTTGCCTTAGGGAGCTTCCAGTTTGTCTAGAGAAAGCAGACATGTGTTTCTGGGAAGAGAAAAATGAAAAATATAATGAAGTCTTAAATATTTAGTCAAGTTTACAGGTGATAAGCATGTGCCCTTGGGAAACTGGCAGAGCAATGAGGTTGGAGGGAGTAAAGACAAGCTTTGAGGAGCAAGAGTGCATCTACCTTCTGATGGCCTTCATGGTAATACAAGAGAAGAAATACATTGGAAAATAGATCCTTAAAAAGCAGGAAGAAAATGCTCAGGTTCCAACCCAGGAGCTCATATCTCTGGTTGGTACAATGGGATTGCTGTTAACACTGATGAATCCTCTTAAACTTTCCAAGAGCCTAGTGTGGTTAATTGTCTCCAAAGATGGTCACCAGCAATCTTGCCATTCTTGTATGTGCAGAGTGTTCAGCCCAGCAAGAGGCAGCCTCTATTTTCTCTTCTTCTGAATCTGTGCTGGCTCTGACTTGCTTAGACCAATAGAATGTGATGTAGGTGACACTGCCAGTTCTAGTCCTAATCTTTAAGAAGACAGGCAGCCTCCAGTATCTTTCTCTTGGAAGCCAGCCACCAGGGCTAAACAGTAGATAAAAGACGACGTGAAGAAAGAAATAGTCCTTGTGGAACAGAACTGGGTGCTCCAGTCACAATTCAGCACCAAGGCCCCAGACATGTGTCTGAGGTCATCTTTGATATTCCAGCCCTGGTAAAGCACATAGATGAGTTCCCAGAGAAATTCAGCCACGTGACTGACCATAACCAATAGCACACGAAAGAGAAGGACTACTCAATTGAGACCAACTAACACAGAAAATTGAGAGAAATGATTAAATGTTATTAGGATGTCAAATGTTGGGATGGCCTGTTGTGCAGCAAAAGATAACTGATACACCTGGACTGGGGCTTCCCTGGTGGCTCAGTGGTAAAGAATCTGCCTACTAATGCAGGAGACGCAGGAGACTCAGGTTCAATCCCTGGGTTGGGAAGATCTCTTGAAGAAGGAAATGGCAAACTACTCCAGTATTCTTGCCTGGGAAGTCCCATGGATAGAGGAGCCTGGAGGACTACAGTCCATGGGGTCACAAAAGAGTCATACACAACTTAGTGATGAAACAACACCTGGACTGAAAGATAGGGACTGTGTTTAAGGAAGAAAATATGTTTGCCCCCTCTCTAAGGCAAACATACTGAACTAGAGATCCTTGGGCTTTTAGGGGATCTGAGAATGGACTTCAGGGAGCCTATGACTCTACCTGGATCAACATGCAAATTGTAGGTCCCTGCACATGTGCACACTTCTCAAGGGAAAAAAGATCATTAAATGAATCAGATTCTCCCACCTCAGGAGTTCCTGACAAGGAGTGGGCTGGACAAGGAGTGGAGAACACTTATATCTCCTTGCTGTGACTATAGTCTCTGTTTCATCGGGTTTAGCTTATTCAAACTTTTTTTGAAGTTTATGACAAGTTTGTCAAAACAATCAAACCTCAATGTATAAAATAGATAAAAGTGAGGCTTCTCTAAATGAAGTGGAAGCTTAGATTCTCCACAATGCTACATCACCCTTATTCCCCACTGAGGTTCCTGAGATACCTTTGTGATTGAAAACTACTTGCCATGGGGGCAATCTCCCCCCATACTTTGCCTTTTCCACAATGTCATATAAATGGAATTTATACAGCATACAATCTTTGGAATCTGGCTTCTTCCACTTAGGATGAGGCTTTTGAAATTCATCCACACCAGACCATATTCCAGTGGATCTTTCCTCTTTATTACTGAGTAGTATTCCATCATGTGGATGCTATGGTTTCTTCATCCATTCACCTGTTAGTGGGCATCTGAATTGCTTCCTCATAAGTTTTAAATACCAAAAGAAGTTTCTGGGGTAATTTGAGAACTTCGTTTCATGGGATTAAATTTGGCTTGCATTTTCTATGAGAGTGACAGAGGCAGAATATTCCAGTGACCGGGATTTTGGAGAGGGTAGGGGAAGTGCTTTCTGTCCTTTATTGTGCTCATGAAGTGAACATCATGAAGTGTTCCCTTGGTATTACGTGCCTCCTGAGAAACCTGTATACAGGTCAAGAAGCAACACTTAGAACTGGATGTGGAACAACAAACTGGTTCCAAATTGTGAAAGGAGTACGCCAAAGCTGTATATTGTCACCCTGCTTATTTGACTTATATGCAGAGTACATCATGTGAAATATTGGGCTGAATGAAGCACAATCTGGAATCAAGTTTGCTGGGAGAAATATCAATAACCTCAGATATGCAGATGACACCACTCTTATGGCAGAAAGTGAAGAGGAACTAAAGAGTCTCTTGATGAAGGTGAAAGAGGAGAGGGAAAACTCAACATTCAGAAAATTAAGATCATGGCATCTGGACCCATCACTTCATGGCAGATAGATGGGGAAATAATGGAAACCTTGAAAATCTTTACCTTCTTGGGTTCCAAAATCATGGTGCTGTTACACTTCAGCTAAACATATCACCTAGAGATTGCCATCATTGATTAGTGGTTTAATGGAAGTGTGTGTGTGTGCTCAGCTGCTAAGTCAGGTCCAACTCCTTGCAACCCCATGGACTGTAGCCTGCCAGGCTCCTCTGTCCAAGTGATTCTCCAGGCAAGAACACTGGAGTGGGTTGCCATTCCCTTCCCCAAGGGATCTTCCTGACCCAAGGATTGAACCTGGGTCTCCCGCATTGCAGGCAGATTTTTACCACCTGAGCCACCAGGGAAAGAAGGCTGGACAAGCTGAATTCATGCAAAACAACTGGAGAAGACTCTTAAGAGTCCTTTGAACTCCAAGGAGATCAAACCAGTCAATCCTAAAGGAAATCAGTCCTGAATATTCATTGGAAGGACTGATGCTGAAGCTGAAGCTCCAATACTTTGGCCACCTGAGGCGAAGAGCCAACTCATTAGAAAAGACCCTGATGCTGGGAAAGGTTGAAGGCAGGAGGAGAAGGGGATGACAAAGGACAAGATGGTTGGATGGCATCACCAACATACTGGAGTGGGTTGCCATTTCCTTCTCCCAATGGACATGAGTTTGAGCTAACTTTGGGAGATGGTGAAGAACAGGGAAGCCTGGCGTGCTGAAGTCCATGGGGTCACAAGAAGTGTACGTGACTGAGCAACTGAACAACAACAATGTGCTTAGCTAAAATCAACACTAGTTTTCAACAGTCATTCCTGCCGGCATATCATTTGGCGGATGCGGGAGTTATGCACAGCCAAAAACGGGGTGTGAAAATCCAGTCACCCCTCCCTCCAGGTGCCCACCCACTTTGAGGTTGGTTGGCACCATGGCACACATGAGGATGCAGATGAATTCCCAGACAGTTGTGTAACAGCCTCAGTGTAACAGATAGGCAGGTGTCACAAAGCATGGATGCCCTGAATCAAACCAGCTTTATCACATTTCACAGTATTTCAGGCCTCCCCTTCCCAGCTCTGATTCCATGCAGGGTCCTGAAATCGATATGTGCCCCAGTGAGCTCAAGAGGGCCCCTATCCAACCCGGTAGGATGTGCCTTAGCTCTGCTGCCTGAAACAGGCCCCCCAGCTGCTGAGGACCCTGGGAGATGATAGCAGTTGCAAGGCATTCTGTTCACTTCTGGCGCCAGTGGTTTCACAGGCATCTTTTCTTGCTTGGCAGCCCCCAGGAAACAGAGATAACATAGACTGTGAACTCTGTTTATGGGATTATGAAATATGTTCCGTCATTTGTAATAAGACAAGGAAAAGTGTTTGCCCAAAAATATACTCCTGTGAGTTGGCACTGTAAAGGATAAGTTTTCAGTGGAGAAGATGAATCTGAAGTTGGGAATTCACCTTATCCTAGAATCCTTGACTTTCTCCCCCCTTGTTGGTCTTGCCTGAGGTTGGCCAACATAATTCGCTGCAGAAAACTGAGCTGGGAGCTCAAGAGAAGCATGGAGCTAGCAGGTCTGTAATAGATGCTACAAAGGATGGCTCCCTGCATAGCTCTTGGTGTCCCCCAGACACTTCTCAGTTGCATCACCGAGGAGAATATGCACAGTTTCCTAGATTCTTGGGGTCTCTACCAAGAGTCAGAAGCTAAGTTTACTCTCCCAATTGGCTGGACACTGCAACCTTCACTGTTCAATTTCTTGTGTAAGAAACTGCCTCTTTCTTAATTGAGTCTAACGAAGAAAGTTGCATTAATTGGGGGAGACCCAGCCTCTGACTCATGGTCATGGCTTGACTGCAGCATTCCTTGATGGAAACCAAGGTTCAAATGATGCAACATGCTCAGTGACAGCTGGGGTAGGGTGGAGTAGGAGAGGGAGGTCAACATAGCAGAGAGGTGAAGGGAAGAGCCTCTGCAATCAGATGGCATAGCCCACGACTGTCCTACTGCAGGACCATGGCAAGTCATTCAATCTCCTCAAGCCTTGGTTTCCATGTCTGTAAAATGAAGTGATAATAATGTCTATTTCCTTGGGTTAAAATTGAGTAACGAAAGTTTAAATAAAGCAAATACTTGGTGCTTGGCACAAAATAAGCCCTCAGTAAATAAAACATATTGTTCTTGTTGATATATTCCAACAATACTCTGTTAGGGAAAACTTTCTGATTAGCTACAATGAAACTAAACTACAACTACAGCTAAACTTTCTGGTTAGTTCCAGTGGGAACTGGTCAGTCAGCCTTAGCTGCCCAGTACAGCCTCATTTTCAGTCTGGGTTTTGAAGCTCTGAGTCCAGACTCTGCATAGGGGCCTGGCAGAATAACAAGGCATCATTTACCTGAGGTTGGTAGTGCTTGCCCCACAGACAGTTCCTTGCAGAATATGGGCAGAGGTGGATAGTCAAGCTGGCCACACCATCTCACTTGAGCATTAATCCCATGCAGCTGATCATCCAGGTATGAAATCAATAAACAGAACTCAGCACCCTCCTCAAGACCTTCTGGACTTATGTAAATGTATGGCCACCTATATCTGCCTGCCTCCCGCCCCCATAACCCCTGAGCCCTTCCAACCTGCTCCTCCCTCCACTGCAGTGCTCTTCCCCTGGCTTCTCTTGGATCACTCCAACTCATCACTCAGGTGCAGCCTGAATGGCACTGCCTGTGAGCCATCCTCCATTATTCTTTTGTCACCCCAAGTTTTCACTGTGATAGTGCCTATCACAATTTTAATTGTACACTTCTTTGAGAGTTGGTGTATTTGCCATCTGTCTCTCACTCTATCTTCTATCTTCTTGTTTCTTTATTGTATACTCAGCACCTGGAAGAGCAGTCACTTGATTTGTTGAGTGATTGATAGAATGAATAAATGAATGGATGAATGAATGAATTCCACTGGGCTGTATCAGGTTGAACCACATAAAACTGCTGTTATTCAATGATCTCTAACCTACAAAAACAGCAGTTTCAAGTTTTGGCCTAATATTTACCATATGGGAAATTTACCTTCACTTATGTATGATGAATTTATGTTATAAAGGGCATAAGAAGTCATCTGTTAGTGCAGGCTCACTTCACTGTTTGGGAGCCCATACCAGTATCTCCAGAAATGTAACACACCTGAAGTACATATAACCATCCTTGATTCATATATGATGAAACCAAGCAGCGTAATTCAATGGACCGCCCAAGGTCAATGCTGCTCATGGTTTAGATTATGCACATGTGTGTTTACATATCCTGGTAATTTTTAAAGCCCACATTCAGTAGCAAAAAAAAGCTTTGCAAATTGAGGGCACATATATGATTGAATTTAAAACAACACAGTTAATAAAATGCTTTCATTGTTTTTAAACTTAATGGCAAGTGGGGCTTTTATTGATTTCATTCTTTATACTCACCATTAACGCAATACAATTGCTTTTTAATTTAACTCAAGTGCTTTTAGCTCAAAATTTTTGAATTCAATAAAAATCATTTTTAAATTCATTTTATTGCTTTGCTCACTCTGAATTAAGCATTTCGGTGAACTTGAACAAAACCCCTTTGCAAATAGATGCGTTTCTGTAAATATGCTTCAACATATACTCATTACCAGCTCCTAGCCTTTCAATCTGATCACAAGTCAATGAGTACAATCATCAGTCAATTTTCTCATTAGTCAGAAAGTTGTGGCTGATATCAAGGCCTGGTAAGGGTAGAAACTATGTGATTATTAAATTCTGACAGGTGTCCTTCTAATTATCATTGTGACACTAACTGCTATAAGTTGTGTAATTTTATTCAATGGTGTTGAAAATTTTAATTGACATATAAAACTTTGGCACATGTAAAGATGAGCTAGTTATTGTTAACTTTGAAATCATTTTGGATGTTATTCAAAGCAGTAGGCTGATTTCTTCACTCCCCTTCACACACTCCCAAGCAATATTAACAATCCATAGTTGATTCTGACTAACGCTGCTCGTGTCTGCTCTAGAAAACTTCTTTAGGCATTCCACCACCATTATTTCCCCTGAAAAACTTAGATTTGAGGTTAGAGTACAAGTTCTACAAGCGGCATTGTTACCATATAAAAACTTTATTAGCAACTTTACAATCTTAAGTCTTTTTAATGCTAAAAAAAATTCCTCAATATTAACACTCCTATAAACATTGGCCAAAAAAAAAAAAAGACCATCACTCCAGCAGTCTGCTAAATGCAAACATATTTTCCATGTGCCCTTCATATTCCCTCTCCTCTTAAAGCCTCCAAGTCAATGACTTTACCTCCACTATAGAAAAAAAAAAGCAAAATTTAACAAAGAAGAACAATTTCCTATTTTTTCAGACCCTAGCATACAAGCCAGGGCACATTAATTTTCTGAAATTAATCGATTATTCATGCTTTTGCCTTCTCTCTCCATGGTGAGTAGGTGGGAGTGACATCTTAAGGGATCTTGTATGGACAAAATGGTTTTGGAATGGTGCTCTCTGAGATAGAGGATTAAACTAATGATCTTGTTTAAACTCCAGTCACAGGTATTCAGCCTCCTTGAAACCCAGTTTCAATGTGTCCCAGGCCCGCAACTCCACTGGTGCTGGGTGAGCCATGCCTCCTGAAGACAGAGAGAAACATGGAGAACGATAAGGCAGGCGGCTCCTCCTCCACCCTTTCTCTAAGAGAAGAAGTAAAAGAAGAAAATAAAAATGTGAAAGAGTTTATTAATGAAAGCAATAGGCCAAAAGAAGCAGAAGATGAGCAAAAGTCGATATGGGCACATATGTTCTCAGGGCAAGGTTGGGGAAGGAGAAATAATCATAACAATATGCATGAAAACCAGTGTGTCAGGGCACCACAGAGCCTGCTCAGATGTGACAGAGGCAGTGTTTGAAGCAAAAGAAGGACAGAGCCATGAAATAGCACAAACACCCCCAAGACGGGCCTGAGGGTGACTGGCCAGTGATGTGGGTAGCCACTGACAGCTCAGACCACAGGCATCCACAGCAACATCAAGACTTCTTTTAAAAAACACCCAGTTAGTTGTTCAGTCTATAAAATGGAAAGCAGCTAACACTTTTTTCCAGACCACACTCTTATGGTGGCTATCTACACTCAGACAGAGAACAGCCCCTCACTTAGAAGCAATGAGCAGGCAGCCTCCAGCGGACTTCCAGAAATGGTTCACAGATGCGGAGCTATTTCCTTGGGCTCTTGAAGATTAGAGGTTTATGAGTCGATTTGTGGCTGTAGACCCCCTCCCTGGGCCCTTAACCTCAGTACTTAAAGCCAAGTCTTCATAACTCAAGAGTAAGAGCAAGAACAACCTCTCATTTACCCTGCACCTGGGACTCTGGTCAGCTCTGTGTACACAGCTCACTCTCTGTCATGTTCCCCAAAGCTCTGTGGTAAGAACCTGAGCTGTAGACAGAATCTGGTTCTATCATTTCCTGTCACTATGATACTGAGCAAGTTACTTAAACTTCTTTATGCCTTCATTTCTTCATGTGCTAAGTGTAAATAATAATAAAGGTCTATTTCATGAGTTGTTACAAGGATTAAATGAGATCTGCACTGAAGTTGTTTGTAATAGCATCCAGCACATTGTAAGCACTCAATAAATATCAGCTAATATTATTATGGTTAGAGCTATTCCCAGGGGCAAAACTGCAGAGAACCCAGCCTACTTCATACCCAGTTATGACAAAAGGTAGAACAAAAATTTTCCTAGTTCTTTTTCATTCTAACTCTGGTGGTGGTTTAGTCACTAAGTCATGTCTGACTCTTTGTGACCCCATGGACTGTAGTCCACCAAGCTCCTCTGTCCATGGGATTTCCCAGGCAAGAATACTAGAGTGGGTTGCCATTTCCTTCTCCAGGGGATCTTCCCAACCCAGGGAAATGTCTCCTACATTTCAGGTGATCTCCTGCATTGCAGGCAGATTCTTTACCCTCTGAGCCATAGGGAGGTTGGTACAGGTATTGTAGGGAAGTCCTACTTTCTCTTTCTCACCTCCAGTCTATTAACTTTATCTCTGGCTGAACCATAGTTTTCCTGACCCCTCTTTTCTTTTTGCTATAGTTGACTCACTTACAAGAAATAGCCACCCCTATAATTTCTATCACTATAATCAATATCTTGCAGAAGGAAATGGCAACCCACTCCAGAATTTTTGCCTGGAAAGTCCCATGGACAGAGGAGCATGGTAGGTTACAGTCCATGGGGTTGCATAGAGTCAGGCACAACTGAGCACACATGCACTATCAGTACCTGTATCACCACCAACACCAGGACCGCCTCCACCACCTCTGTCTTCACCAATACCACCACCACTTCAGCATCTCCAGCTCCCTCCCAAGCCCCCAAGCACCAACACTTCCATCACTACCTCTACCAGGATCATCACCACTACTATCAGCTCCATGACAATCATTTATTGAACTAAACATCATATATTCTTTTTTTTGGCCACACTAAGTAACATGCAGTATCTTCCCTGACCGGGGATTGAACCTGTGCCTCCTGCCTTGGCAATGCAGGGTTTTAACCATTGAACTGCTAGAGAATCCCATAAACATTGTATATTCTTAAATTCCATGTTCAACTTATTTTGCTTTTACTTTTTGAAGGTAGTATTGTATTTTTGAAGCCACTTCAAAACCTTTTTGAAACAATGTAGGATATAAACATATGTATATATAACCAGCCATTATTTAACAGAAAGACATAAAGATAATATGTGCCACCTAAATTGATCTATAAATCTAAATGATAGATTTTATTGATAATAAATAGCAAATGATGCCATATATTACTAGAAATTTAAATGCCTAATGCCTAGACTTATTTCATTCTTGTTTTTGTTAGTGATGTGACATGTGCACAATCTCACACAGGTTTCCTAAATTCTAAGAGACTCCATTTCTTTTTACATAAAATAAGGATGACAATCCTGGCAACAGAATATTTCTATGGATTGTTTTTTAAGGTTTTCAAGATGAAATAAGATGATGGGCATGAATGTACATTGGCACAGATCTACCCTGTGTGCAAATGTCAAGCTGTACTCATTTAAGCAAATGTCCTAAAGGACGTTCTCTCTAAACCACCTGTGACAGAATGAGCCTTGCTCTATCCAGGTTTTTGCTAAAATGTGTTCCTAAGTGAGCTGAGGGCAAAGTGGTTTTTCACAGAAAGTGTGGAGCTACAAGGACCCTCAGGATTAGAGGTTCCCGGCCTGCATCTGCTCCTGCTGAGACCAAGGCCTGAATTGCCTTCCTTCTCCAAAGAGACAGAAGCCTCCCGACAAGCAGTCAGGGATTTCTCACCCTTTGTTACACACAGACCTGCCTCTAAATCCCATGACATGAAGTTTGTCACATCCAGCCCCTTCTCTTGCATAAATGCTGCAGCCAATTTGAGATGTGAATGCAATGTTCAAATCTGCCTCTAACAGTTGAGCAAGATATCCATCAGGAAATAAACTGCTGCAGATATATTAACCAACCTTCATTGCCCTAAATAGTAGAAACCAGTAACAAAAATT
This sequence comes from Giraffa tippelskirchi, assembly GCF_054371585.1. Classification (NCBI taxonomy): domain Eukaryota; kingdom Metazoa; phylum Chordata; class Mammalia; order Artiodactyla; family Giraffidae; genus Giraffa; species Giraffa tippelskirchi. The sequence continues at coordinate 130,264,652 of NC_137277.1, forward strand.
ATTTCAAACACCAATTCCTATTTCACCTAGCTTGGCAAGCAACGAGGTATATTTCCTCACCATCCACCCATAATGCTGGCCTTAGGAATCACTGGGAAAGCTTGCTGAGCCCCTCAACACACTCCATCCAGCCCCGCATCATTCTTCAGCTACCTTCAACATTAGCCTTACACCAGACACCACATAAAACAAAAATGGCAGTATATTCACAACCTTAGTTCCAACTGTGCATCTCTTTCCCATTTTCCATTCTTGTTATTGATTCTTAAAGCTACTGTCCTCACCATTAATTCACTATCTTCAGCCTTTGTCCTTCAAAGTTGACCCTAGGCACTTTCTTCTTGGGTCCTACATGATAACCTCCATCCCCTGCCCTTCCCTTCAAAGCCAGACAATATCTGACGCCTTTCTATAAGCTGCTTCAGTCCACCTGAGGCAGCACTTCAGGTTCAACCCAGATCCAAGCCCTATCCGCTGTTACCACTTTCTTCCAGGTAACATCTCAGCAGAGTTCACTTGAGGCACTTCACATTTCCCTCCATATGTGTTAAGTCACTTTAGTCGTGTCCAACTCTTTCCAACCCTATGGACTGTAGCCCACCGGGCTCTTCTGTCCATGGAGATTCTCTAAGCAAGAATACTGGAGTAGATTGCCATGCCCTCCTCCAGGAGATCTTCCCAACCCAGAGATCAAACCCAAGTCTGCTATGTCTCCTGAACTCGCAGGCGTGTTCTTTACCACTAGTACCACCTGCGAAACCCTCACATTTTCCTACCCACTCTTTAATTACTGAAATGTCTTGAATAGAGAACGTATTTCCTATTTGGAGAAGCTTGGTCTCAATTACTTTCCAAGAAGACTGGAAAATGGAGCCAGTGGTATGCCCAGAAAGAAGGTCAGGCTGCATGGACATGCAGCATAGTTGGTGTCTTTAGTCACTAAAGGTGACTCCCTACTACATCCCAATTGAAGGTTATTACACAATGGAAATGAACTTGCTTTTTCTCTTCTTGGTAAAGTGGTAATAGTAAATGTGGACTTTCCAGAAGATTAGGTTCTACAGGAGATGTGTAGGTAGAGCAGCCTAATGTGTTAGTCTTGGGTATGTAGTGAGTGAAGAAATATGTTTGACAGATCAAATCTCTTCATTAGCAGGGACACCAGGCTTGGGTACTACCTACTTGGTTTGGATCTTGGGGCTGGAGCAGGGAGAACCCATCTATGACAACATGAGGTGCTGGGAGCAGAGAGTGATTGAACCAGATCCCATCAATGAGGACCCTATGGAGGAAGAGTATCAAAGGCAAGAAACAAAGTCAGTCTCAGAGATGAAACATTGGGATCTGGAATTGAGAAATTAAGATCTAGTGAAATCTAGTTTGTCAAGCCAATGGGAGAGTAGTTAGGACGGAATGGAACTGATGGGGAAGTCCATAGCAACTGCCTAAAACAGCAGTAGAAGTGTTAGCCCTGCTTTCCTGGATTAATGAGGGTCTGATGGAAGCGACCACCTGGCCTATTACAGGCTTTTAAAATTTATTCATGCATTTAGACGCCACCGTCCTCCAGAGGGTTTTCAAGGATGTTCAGTCTTGACTGGAAAACACCATTCCAGAACACCATAGAATTGATTTTATCTTCCCATTTCCAAGTCACCAGTCACATCCCATCTCATTAATTCTGATGAATTCAGGAGGAAGATCAGTCTGGATTAGAGGCTGGTTTAAATTTTAAAAAAATTTAAAGAAACACCCTTTTTTTTTTTTTTTTTTTTACTTGAAGTCACAAGCTAGGTGCACATTGGGTAGGAAGTGAAAATATCAATTTAGGCACTAAGTTAGAGAGGGTGAAGGGAAAGGGGTTGTAATACTTGACTCTTAAGGGTTTTTTTTTTTTTTCCTTCATTTTCTGAGATCCTAGATTCTAAGTGCACATAAAAGCACACAAATATTTATGTCTACAAATACATAGAAGATTAATTAAGTTAGTTTTGTATGGCTCATGACTAAAAGTAAAGAAATGATTTTGACTCTACCCAGGAAGTATTCTCTGTTGGAGCTCTCCAAATAGAGTGGATCACCTTGTAAGGTAACAAGGTTCCCACTCTAGAATGTCCAGGATAGGAAGAGAAATGATTGAAGGGGACAGTGTGGAGGGGGTTAAATGAGAATAGTTATACATAATGACCCTAAACTCTATGATTCTGGAAAATAACATATAAACAACTACTACACTGGGCTTCCTCAATGACTCAGTGGTAAAGAATCTGCCTGCCAATGCAGGAGATATGGATTCAGTCCTTGGTCCAGGAAGATCCCCTGGAGAAGGGAATAGCAACCCACTCCAGTATTCTTGCCTGGAAATCGCTATGGACAGAGGAGCCTGGCATGCTGCACTTCAGGGTGTCACAAAGAGTTGTACATGACTTAGTGACTGACCAACAAGTGCCACACTACTTGAAGAACTAGAAAGCAGCAGGCTTATAATCTTTGTAAACTTGATTACACTACGAATTTGTTCAGCAAATTCTTTATGTAGATAGAGCACATCCTTCGTTGAAATTACCATTATTTCGCCATTAACAGCATTTTAATATATGAGGATTTTATTGCATCACCAAATAATCTAATTGTAATTCAATTTGCAGCCAGCACTTAACCCCACAAAAAAAAGAAAGTGGGGGAGGCAAATTTCTACTTTCTGATACACATGACCTGTATCTAAATTGTAGACTGATTTGTATCTGTTCAAGGAAAGGTGTTATTCAGGGAAGATTAGCATATTTCATAAAGGACCAAAATGAACCTAGTAATTACAGAAGTGTTGATTGAATCGTCTGTGGCATGGACATGGCCTCTGTCCTAACAGGGCCCCTAGCACACTCACTTTCAGTCCGGAGAGCAAACCTGATTACCGGCTGATTATTTTTCAGCATCCTTTGCCACTAATGCTGACTGCAACGGGATCAATATTTACTCAACAGCAAATGAGTGTTATATTAGGAAATAGAAAGAATAACCCAGAACAAACATGCAACTCAATTCAAAGAGCTGTGAAATCCCCTCCTTGAGGTTATTATCTTTCTCTGCAAGCAAAGGCAGAAATAACTCGCTCCTGCCTGGGTTGCAGGTACTCCTGGGACTCTGAAAACACAATACACGGTGGCAGTGGCAGGACTGCAGGCCTGCAGTCCTGTGTATAAAGCCCACACAATGGTCGCGGATTAGTGTCTCCTCAGTACCTTGAGACAATAGACACAGAAACAAGCCCTGTGCCTCCACTTCCATTTGTGGGTCTGAATATCCACCACACGTAGGGCCAGCTCCCTCCAGCTCAGCCCTGTCTCTCCATTTCATCTGTCTTGTGAGCTCCATGTGCCAAGATAGAAGCTGCCAGGTGCAGTGTGTTTATTTCATTTGGGTCCAGGTTAGTGTCCCCAAGAGAGAGGCTGGTTTGTCGCTGTGAAGCCCATGAAAGTTAGGATGAGAAACAACTCCTGTAGGTGGCCAGCCAGTGTTCCTCATCCTTCCCTTTGCACTGAGAGCTGCCTGGGCTGGGAGCGCCTTTGCTCCCTGCAGTCCTTGCCTTTCCCTGCACTTGACCCAGGTAACATACTTCTCCACCTGGCTCTCTCCTACACCTCCTTGAAGACTCAGTAAACCTCCCCTGCACCCCCAGTATTCCAACCTCTGACTGTGCCCCCATTATACCCAGGCTTCCTCCTGGTACAGTTTGGATCCTGTGGGCAGGATCTGCCTCATCTCTCTTCCCACTAGACTGGAACTCTTTAAGGGTGATGACAGCATTTTCTCATCTCTGCTTCCAGTGCCTCACCCATAGTGAAGTGAAAAAGTGTTAGTTGCTCTGTCATGTCTGACTCTTTCTGACCCCATGGACTGTAGTCCCCTCCAGTCTCCTCTGTTGATGGGCTTCTCCAATCAAAGAGTACTAGAGTGGATAACCATTCCCTTGTCCAGAGGATCTTCCTGACCATAGTAGGTATTCATTAAATACGTGCTGAAAAGACAAACTGGATGTTTGGAGCCAACCAACATTTGGCCATTTCAGATGTAAATATGTCTCTGAGAAAAAGAATCATCAATTTATGTCTTCCTAGAATCCCCTTGGGGTGACTGACTTTCCAAAAAAGGGTCTGATGAAATGTCTTCCCTTGAGGTTCTTTCTGGAAGACAGTGTTGTTTCTAAGACACATCTCTGCCGCCACCATTACTACCACCATGTTAACAGCTCTAACGCACATGTAGGACCCTGCCTGGACTCCTACATCTGTCCTGTAGCCAGGTCCTGGGCAGATTCTACTTCCCTGCCATGGGCCCTGTGCTTCTCACCCAGTCAGCTCTGGCACAGTCTCTAGACATGTTCCTCCCCTTCCGCCCAAAGAACTGGATGACTAAGACCTTTGAGCAGTGATCTAGTCAACTGTCCACCATGTTTCCAATCTTTTGAAGTGCCTTCTCATTAATAACCAGTAAAGGACCTAGCCCCCAGTTAACCTTACATGGCTCTCCCACCTCTTTACCCTTAAGAGTCCTGCTCAGTTGTAAAAACTAAAGCTGCTTTCCCAAAGGTTTGAGTGTTAAGAAGGGACACTGCAGTCCCCTTTCTCAAGTTTCTTTCCCATGAATTAAAGCTAATTGAGATAATTAGCTTTAACTCCATTTTACCTTTGGAGAAACTGAGGCACCATAAAATGATGATCTGTATATGGTTAGCTAACTTTAGCTACCTGTCCAGCCTTGCCACCTAGATATGAGATCCTAGAATAGGGGGGCCCTGTCAGTAGGCAGTGCTTGCTACCCCTAGAGACTAGAACCAAGGGTATTGACTTATCTGGCAAGCTACGAAGGACATCACTGTTAATAAGTCTCTCTAACTAGATTCTCTCCCCACAAGCAAATGGCCTCTCCTAGTCAGATTCACTCAAGTATTGAGAATTTGGTACCACACTTACTATGAAAAGTCACAACAAACATTTTTTTTTATATTGGAAGCAAGTCCAAATGCAAAAGTAAATAAAAAATAAGCTATCACTCCTTCAAATATTAAGTAAACAGAATAAGCAAGATAAATACCCATTGCCCTATTAACAGCTCTGTATCTAGAGTATCTAGAAATAGCCATATGTGTGTGTGTGTGTGTGTGTGTACATGACATTATCAAGAATGTATATAACATTGATTGTACAATTTATCAGGATACATTATTGTCATTTATTTGTCCATCTCTCTGTCCCAGTGGACCATGAGCTCACAGGAAGAGTCTGCATCCCAATGCCTAGAGTAATCATTGCTAAATATTTTTTGAATGAGCGGATGAACAAATTAATAAGTGAAAGAAGAAACAAATGAGTGAATGAATATATAGATATGTCTCCCAAATACCTCCACATATGTCATGTATGTAAACTATATACTAAATAAATCTCAAAATGGAATTATATAAATGTTAATGAGCAGTTTGACTTTAGTTTGATTTTTTTTTCAAAATTTCTCTTTCCTACGGCCAGATGACTTCAGAGATAAGGACCCAGGACTGCCAGGTGATTGATTGCCTGCAGGACCAATCAGAGCTCCCACTTCCTCCAAAATTGATGGCTCCAGCCCCACCATGGTGGTGCAGTTTTTCATTATATGAAATGGGAAAGTGATTTAATAATTCTTTCTGTCTTATATTGCTTTAAAGAATTTCAGACAGTTAAAAATTGTGTGGATTTTTCCACCGTTTGTGTGAGAGTGGGGAAAAAAAATGCTGGTTTTGTTTTTCCTGTTTCTAATATGAGCCAGATGAAACAAAAAGATTGTTCCCCTGCAAACTATAGGTCAAGTACCTATAGAGGCTCAGGGATGCTCTGTAGGTTATCATATTATCTTTCTTTCTTGACAGGATACCATTAGGTGGTGTATTATTTCAACATTTATTATCTTTCATGTCCTTTCATCTTCACACTAGAATTTCTTTTAAAATTCCAATCTATGCATTTGGTTTTACCATACAGCACTGTCATTTACCAAACCAATTTTTGAATGGCTTTCAATATTCTTTAGTTTCACATTTGTCATATCAGCCTGAGATGGTGCCCTTGTTATGTCTGTTTTAGCTTGTTAAAAAGAAACTTATCCAGGGAATGAAGTGTTGGGAGATCACACCTTTAAAGGTAAGCATTACGAGTTCTGGAGAACTGGAAATTGCTCAACGAGGAAAGGCAACCATTACAGAAAATAAAACAAAAATGTTGAAACCGCATGTAACAACTGGTGTTCATTTTTAGAATATCATCAATTATGTTAACATCTGGAAATATTCTGTAGACTGCCGCAGTTTTCTCCTACAGCCCATTTGCAGATCTGTCCTGATTCATAAATGGATTGCCCTACCCAAGTGTGAAGTGGCCCAGAGCTTTCCTTGTTTTCAGAGTCAGCAGCATAAAGAATTTCTAGCTGAATGCAAAAATATTAATAAAAAGAAGCGTTCAGTTTATTCCACCTAGTTGAGGACAGGACAGCCTATAAACATAGGCATGACTGCCAGAGGCCCTCTGAAGCACCTTGACACTGTCTTATGATGTTCTGAGGACCTTTTCAGGATCTATTTGGATGTCTCTATTTCTACCATAGTTTTACTAAGCTAAAGATATTTGCATTGCAGAAAAAGTGAAGAATTTTGGAGAAATACTTACAAGTCTCTTGCAATGTTGTCAGTTAAGAGTCGCATGAAGCACAACAGATTGGCTGGACTAAGAAGCATCATTTCAACAGAACCAGACACCAAACAGGGCAGCAGAAACCCCTGACATCATCTTAAATATGTGTTTCACAAGACATTGCTCCTTCTGCATTATACTGATAAAAGGAAGACCTTTTCAGTTCAGTTACCAGTTCAGTTACCAGATGATGGGATAGCTTTGATTCACTTTAGTAAAATAGGGAAATTCAGGTTACACACTCATTAGGGCTGCCATTATAAACTACCACATATTGGGTGGCTTAAACAACAGAAATTAATTCCCATGGTTCCAGAGACTAGAAATCCAACACCAAGGTGTCATCTGGGCCATGCTTCCTCTGAAGCCCTAGGATGTATTCTTCTCTGCTTCTTCCAGATCTTGGTGTTCTGTGTGCTAAGTCACTTCAGTTGTGTCTGACTCTTTGCAACCCCATGGATTATAGCCTGCCAGGCTTCTCTGTCCATGGGATTCTCCAGGCAAGAATATGGATTGGATTGGAGTGGATTGCCATTTCTTTCTCCAACCCAGGGATTGAACCCATGTCTCTTATGTCTCCTGCATTGGCAGATGGGTTCTTTATCACTAGCACCACCTGGAAAGTCAGTGATTGCTGGCAATCCTGGGTGTTCCTTGGCTGGTAACTACATCACCCCAACCTCTGCTTCCTTTGTCACAGGGTCTTCCCTGTCCATATCTTAGTCTCTGATATGTCTCTTCATTAAAGGGTATCAGTCATTGAATTTAAGGTTCACTGTAATCTAATATGGCCTCTTCCTTGACCTCTTCCTAACTACAAAAATCCATGAAGATCCTATTTCCAAATAAGGTCATATCCTGAGAATCTAGGAGGGCAAGAATTTTTGGGAGACACTATTCACTCCAGTACAGTGATTAATTATAGTCTTGGAGAGCTTTGTAAATTTTCTCAGTCCCAGTTGAGCTTTGAATATGAGACACACAATACCTCTCTAATATTCCCCTTCCCAGTTCTTCTTAAGTTTCATAATATTCTGCAGATGACAAAGACAGAATTCAAAAATTCTGAACCACACATTTTCATTGGATCCAGTGCTCTCTTTGCCTATAGAATAGATTAAGATTTTCTACTTTGGAAATCTAACCTCTACATGGCTTTGGTTGGTAACAACAGCCAAGCTGGTCTCAGACCTTAATACTAGATGGAATGAGTTGAGGAGGAATTCATTAACGGTGCAAGATTTTCATGTACTTTGATTGAATATCAGTCTAGATAGGAAGTATTTGACAAAAACGGAATTGAAGGCTAAACCATGGTTTGATTGTCTGAACAATTTTGGGTAATTATACCAGTTTAAGTTAAGCCATAAAAGAAACTCAAACAATAGTGATGTCAACAAGGCAGGTTTATTTCTCACTTTCTGCAACTGAGAAGTCGCAGATATGTATGCAGCATGGAATCTTTAGGGACCTGGACTTCTTTCACCTGCAAACCCTATCAAGGTAAGCCCTCATCTTCATGGTCCAATATGCAGCATCCGTTTTCCAACATAAAAAGGTAATGAAAAGAGCATTTTCAAGATAACTCCAGATCATATGGCTCAGGCACACTAGATCTGTTGGTCATGCCTCCAAAAGAGTCCAGCCATCTCTTGCCTATATTCTGAGGTTAGATGCCAAATGCATGAAAGATGTGTGCCTTGATGGTCTGGTGAAGAAGCAGCAGGCACCTGTCTTTGTTTGACATGTTCTTATTTGATTATTTTTAATAGACTTTTTGAGATAAAATTTGCATACCAGAAAAAGAATATGTGCATTTTTGAATGTATAGTTTGAGGAGTTTTGACGAATATAGATATCTTTGCAACCACCACCTCAATCAAGGTATAGAAACCTCATACCTTTTTCAGTCAGTTCCTCTTCCTGACCCCAGACAAACATGAATTTGATTTCTCTCATTATAGATCATTTTTTTCCTGTTGTAGAACCTCATACAAATGGAATCAGGCATTGCATGTTCTTTTCTGCCTGGCTCCTTTAGCACATTAAAATCCTTTTGAGATTTATCCATATTGTTGTATATATCAGGACTTGCTCCCGTTTTACCAGGAGAGCAGAATTCCATTGTGTGGATACACCACAATTTGTTCATCCATATTTTTTTTAATTTATTAATTTTTGACTGCACTGGGTCTTTGTTGCTGTGCATGGACTTTCTCTATTTGTGGTGAGCCAGGGCTACTTTTCTTTGTGGTGTATGGTCTTTTCATGCAGTGGCTTCTCTTATTGGTGAATACAGGCTCTAGGCTCTCGGGCTTCAGTAGTTGTGGCTCACAGGCTCTAGAGCCTGGGCTTGGTAGTTGTGGTGCATGGGTTTAGTTGCCCCATGGCATGTGGAATCTTCCTGGGCCAGGGATCAAACCTGTTTCCTTTGCAGTGGCAGGCAGATTCTTAACCACCGAGCCACCGGAAGCCCCATCCATTATATTATTGATGAACATTTTGTTTCAGTTAAAGGATTATTAGGACAAAGCTGCTGTGATCAGTCTTGTGTAAGTCTTAGTGCCGGCATATGTTTTAATTTCTTTTGAATATACACCTAGGAGTGGAATTGCTGGGTCATGTAGTAAATGTATGTTTAAATTTATAAGAAACAAAAATTGCTTTCCAAAGCAGCTGTACCCTTTTACTCTCCCACCAGCAACATATATGAGATTTCTAGTTGCTCCTTATCTCTACCCAAATTTGCTTATTATCAGTCTTTTTAATTTTAGCAGTTCTAGTCAGTATATAGTGGCAACTAACTGTGATTTTAATTCAAGTTTCCCTGATGACTGACTCTTGTTCATATGTATATTGATCATTTTATGTCTTCTTGTGTTAAATGTTCAAATAGTGTGCTCATCTTTAAAAGTTTGTTTTGTGGTCTTAGTATTGAGCTATAAAATTCTTTGTATATTGTGTACACAAGTTCTCTGATATATTTATGCATTGTATATATTTTCTTCTAATGTTGCAAAGATGCTTTTCCCATGTTTTCTTCTAGAAGTTTCATAGTTATAGGTTTTACAATTAGGTCTATGATTCAAGTTTATCTTGTATAGCATGAAATAGGGGTTGAAGTTGATTTTTTGTGTATTTCTCCTTATAACGTCCAGTTCTTATAGCATGGCTTGTTAAAAGGAGTATACTTTCTCTGTTGAACTAACTTGGTATCTTTGTTGAAAATCAATTGTTTAAATATATGTGTGACTAGTTACGAACTCTCTATTCTGTCCCATTGAACATCTATCCTTATACAAGAACTACACTGTTTTCATTACTGTATCTATTTCTTGAGTCTTAAAATGAGAGTGTTAGTCCTCTTTCTTCTTCCTTATTAAAGTTGTTTCTGCCCTTCTGTATTTCTTGCATTTCTGAATAATTTTTAAAATCAGCTTGCCAATTTTCAAAATAAAAACACCACTGGTGATATTCTGTAGAAATTGGCAAAGTGATTCTAAATTTTTGTGGAAATGACAAGAATCTAGAGTAACCAAAACAACTTGAAAGAGAACAACACTACCTGATTTTAAGACTTACTATAAAGCTTTACTAATCAAGACTATGGATATAGTACACATCCAAACCACTTAAACACATCAATGAAACAGAAGAGGGCGTTTAGAAATAGACACACATATGTAGACAATTTTTTTTTAATCTTTTGGGCACACCCCATGGCATGTAAGATCTTATTCCCCAGTGAGGGATAGGACCCATGCCCCCTGCATTGGAACTGTGGAATCTTAACCACTAGACCAACACCATCTTCCCAATAATAAGTTTTTAACAAAGTGGCAAAAATAATGCAGGACAAATGGTGCTGAAACAACTAGACATTCATATGCAAATATATATACATGTATTTAATTTCCTGTATTAACAGATATTTTACCAAAGATATGTGGATGGTAAAAGTTTGCTCAATATGTTATAGACTGAACGTCTGTGTCCTCCTCAAATTCATATGTTGAAGCCCTATCCCCCACTGTGATAGTATTTGAAGATGGGACCTTTGGTAGGTAATCAGTGTTAGATTAAAGCATAAAGGTGGGCCCCTTATGATGGGATTAGTGGCCTTACAAGAAGAGGAAGGATTCTCCCTCACTCTAGCTCTGTCTCTTCTCTCTTTCACCCTTTCAGTGCACCCGGCTATATGAGAATAGAGCAAGAAGGTAGCCAACAACAAACCAAGAAAAGAACCTCAACAAAATCTAATTGTTCTGATGAGTTCCAAAGTCCACTTAAATCTTGGACTTCCAAAACTCCAGAAGGGTGAAAAAATAACTATCTGTTGTTTAAGCCCCAAAATCTATGTTATCTTATACGGCAGCCCTAGTAAATTAAGACAATATTACTAGTCATTAAGGAATGAAATTTAAAACTACAATGAGATGTTACTACACACCTATAAGAATTCAAAAATTAAAAAGACTGTCCATACCAAGTGTTGATAAGGATGTAAACAAACTGGAATTCTTATATATTGATACTGCTGGTGGGAGTATAAAACCTTATGACTGTTCTAGACAACTGTTTAGCAACTTCTTAAAACTCTACTTATACGTCTACTAGGACACTGTAGGCCACCAGGTTCCTCTGTCCATGGAATTCTCTAGGCAAGAATACTGGAGTGGATTGTCATTTCCTTCTCCAAGGGATCTTCCCAACTCAGGGATTGAACCTGAGTCTCCCACATTGTGGGAAGATTCTTTACCATCTGAGCCACCAGAGAAGTCCTCTAAAATTCTACCTATACATCTACTGTATAAGTCAGCCCTTCTGCTTCTAGGTACTTGCTAAAGAGAAATGGGAGCATATAATCAAGCAAATATTAGTACATAAATCTCTTAGCAGCTTGATTGGAAATAGCTCCAAACTGGAAACAATCCAAATGTCCATCAACAGATAAATGGTTAAAAATACAGTGGTATAGTCAACCAATAAAACACTGATTAGCAATAAAAAGGAGTGAATATTAATCTAATACAAGTGTGCCAAGCCAAAAAACACACAGAGAATGTGGGAGGAAGTTGTCCTGCAACTTGAACAAAAGCTTGACAATGAATGATACCCTAAATTATTCCTTTCCCTGTGTGTATGCTAGTGAATTTTCACCATAAAGGTTCTTGAAAAGTTGTACCACCTCCCAGATAGCACTTCCTTTTTATTTCTTATAACAAGCTGTTTAGTTAAAAAAAATTCCAGATACACGTGTGATAAGAAATGAGATTTTGACATTATGGTTTCAGGCAAAGACACACTCATCAATGTACTTGACACTACAGTTTCTAGTAAGAATATCTTCAGGGACAAATTTTAAATTCCTATTTGACTAAATGCAAGCATTTTGGTTTGTGTATACCAAGCAAGAGAGATAAAGAAGTGGCATCTTCTCTGACTTCTATGTTCCTTACGTACATGTGTTATCTCTATGTGCTTTAGTATAATTAACCTTTATTTTTGTTAAAGGTGTTTGTTAAGCAAGGGGCAGGTACACAATGGGGGCTCGTTCAAATTAGGAACACACTTCAAATATACTCTCCAAACTGAAATTCCAACTTTACTCTCACTCTCCCCGCTCTTTAAGAGGATCCAAGTACATAGTCCCCAACCCCTAGGAACCTGTCACCTTTCCCCAGGAGAACTTTCATCCAGGGCCATCTTGCTCACCACATCTTGATCGTACTGGGTTCCCTCTCTTTCACTACACTCAGCTGAAAATGGATGTAGATGGTTGAGTTTCGTTCTCTCCCTGGGGAAAAAGGAAGCAGCAAGCAGACAATGCCAAAAAAGTTCTGTGGCAGACATAGAAGGAGAAAACCGTGAACTCCTTCTCATTATTCTTTTGTTTATAAATGTATCTATTAAAAAATTTATAACTATACTATATTCTATAATGACTCTTGCTTGCCTGCCGTATTGACTCTCCTTCCAACCTCATCTGACACTTCCAGTCTATCCATCTCCCCCCCTCATTTCTCCTCACACATGTCTCTGGCCATGTGAGGTCTTCCCAGCCACTCCCCCTACTCCACTCTATTCCTACCTTTCTCCTTAGAACCTCTCCATTCCTTCTTTCACCCTCTTTGTCTATTTCAATGTTCAAGGCTTGGAGACCCACGCATGTCTCCTTCTCTTCAGTACTTTTGTACTTAGATACATTTACTATAAACGTAGCCCTAGATTGTTCCACAAGGGTTTCATTATTTTCCCCAGTTAGACCCAGTGAAGGTCAAGGTTTTCCCCATCTCAGTATGTGGCACATAGGGAGGGCTCTGCTGTTTTGAGAGAAAAAGCTAGGAGCACCCTGCAAGAGTCTTACATTATTTGTAGTTCCACCAATTAACTGTGTAACTTGCTTAACTTTCTGAAACCCAGTGTATCCCCCTATATACAAGCAAGATGGAGGGATAAGAACAAAAACTTTATCTCTGCTAGATTGCCCTGGCCGAGGGCATCACATAAAACTGATTTTAAACCATAGATCCTCTTCTAATTCTTCCTTTCCAGAATTTTCTTTAAACGGTCCAATCTAAAAACTGGCCCAAAAAGTCCATCAGATTCCATGGGCCACTTGTAGTTGAACCCCCATACCCACTGTTGTCATCACCAGAGAAACACATATGCACACATGCATATGCACACACACACCATATACTTGGACTTGTACCTAGAACACAATCAAAGGTCAGCTTTTACATACATATGATCAGTAAAGTCATAGAAAGACATGGAGCAAAAGATTCAGACAAAGAGCAATGGAAAATATTATGCCACTGTGTAAGCGCTCCAGAGGTGCAAAAATCAGCATATTTGAGATAGCCTAGAGAGGAATGTCGCTAGGGGCAATGACCTGAATCAAGTTGAAAAGATGTGGTGCAGAGCAGGAAATTCCTCAGTTGGCCTGTTACACTAGGCTTGACAGCCCCGAGGAGCCAGTGGAAGCTCATGTCATTAAGAAGCTCTTGCAGTTAATACACTGCTAATGGGAATAATCCCACTTTGGTGGGATTAGAGAAAGTCTTTTAGACTTGACAGCTCAACCCCTTCATTTTTCAGGTAAGAACACTGAAAAGGAGCCCAAAAAAGGCAAATCACCTTTGTAGGATCACAGTGTTAAACCTGAACGTGATTCCATGCACTAATTCCATTTCCTTATCTTCACTCCCTGGCAAACCCAGGTAAATCCCTCCAGACTTTCTCTGCCATGACCTCCAGATCACTAGGTACAATTTGCAGCCTCCCACCTTACTTGCTGTCTAGGAAACATCTGGCACCTTTAATGGCTTCTCTTCTCTTAAAACACCCCTCCTCTGGCTGCAATGATTTCAGCCTCTCCAGTGGCTTCTTGGCAATTGTCTTGGAAGACATCCTCAAGTCTCAGTTCCAGCCCCACACTGGGAGTGATGTGATATCTGCACACAGGTTTAGGAGCAAGCTGCTCTTCCTGCCTTTCTCCTTGGTCCCCCTTTAAGAAGAAGGCATCATGGTATCTGATTTATCTGACTCATCCACTCAGTAAATTTTGGGTTCAAGTTTGGGGACATGCCAAGTGAACAGATGGCCCTGGGACATTCCGTGAACAGTGTACCCTAGGCACAGCAGACCCAGAAGACTTCATGGTAGGCAGAAAGAGGGGTGTGCTAATGACACAGCAGACACGTTTCCTACCCTAAAAGCTTAGCATTCTCAAGGAAGAACTCAACTGAGGCCTATGGAATAAAAGACCTGGAAATAAGAAAGGTGACTTTTAGCACAGCATTGCTGCTACATTTAGCAGATGGCAGCTGGATGTCTTTGGCAAGTTACTGAATCCCTCTCTAAGCCTCAGTCCCTCCACTTGTAAAATGGAAAATAAGAACTCTTTTTTGGAGAAAGACAAACAACATATGATATCACTTATTTGTGGAAACTAAAAATATGATACATATGAACTTATTTACAAAACAGAAACAGACTCACAGACATAAAAAACAACCTTATGATTACCAGAGGGAGAAAGGGTCAGTGAGGGATAAATTAAGGGTTTGGGAGTAATAGACATACACTACCATAAATAAGATGCATAAACAACAATGACCTATTGTATAGCACAGGGGACTATATTTGATATCTTTAATAACCTATAATGGAAAAGAAACTAAAAAGAAATATATGTATATATACACACACACATATGGGCTTCCCAGATGGCACAGTGGTAAAGAATCTGCCTGCCAATGCAGGAGATGTAGGAGACACAGTTTCGATCCCTGCATTGGGAAGACCTCCTTCGTTAGGAAAAGGCAACCCACTCCAGTATTCTTGCCTGGGAAATCCCATGGACAGAGGAGCCTGGTGAGCTATGGGATCACAAAGAGTCGGGTATGACAGATAAGCTGAGCAAACACACGTGCACACACACGCAGACACATATACATATATATATATATATAACCAGATAACTTTATATATATATATATAATACATATAAATATAAGACCAAATCATTTTGCTGTATACCTGAAACTAATATAACATTGTAACATTGTAAATCAACTATACTTCAATAAAAATAATTTTTTAAATAAAAAAAATTCACCTTGGCCTACATCAGAGGGTCACTGTAACAATAAAATAAAGAGATGCATGTGGAGCAGTTAAGTAAACTATATTCCACTGCTCAAGATTGCAGGAGGCTAGCATAGCTGAACCTGACATTCAAGAAAAAGCAGGAACACCAAAGTAGAAGCAGAAATCACCGAGGCCTCTGCCTGAGTGAACCTGGCAAGGGGTTATTTGTCTGTCCAGAAAACTCAAGTGTCCCTGACAGCACAAATTACCTGGGCTCTGGACAGGTGCAGCACCAGGACTCCTGATTCTAGTAGGACACCGAGGGCAGGACGGCCTCTCCACAGAGTAGGCTGGACAGGACTGCTTCTGTCTGAAAGCAGCTGGGCTCCCATGGGAGTTAGGGCTTGCTATTCACCTCAGGAGGGGCTTGTTGAAAGCTATCACCTCTAATTGCAGTTTTCTGTAACTGTCTCCTTCCTTTACTCAGTGCTCTGAATCCTATGTCTCTCCACTCGATAATAATACAAATCCCTTCTGGCTCACTTCAGATACTTAGTCTAAATTCACCAAAAAGATGGCTGTTATTGTTGTTGTTCAGTCGCAAAGTCATTTCTGACTCTTGACGACCCGCTGGACTGCAGCAAGCCAGGCTTCCCTGTCCTTCACTATATCCCGGAGTTTGCTCAAATTCATGTCTGTTGAGTCAGTGATGCTGTCTAACCATCTCATCCTCTTCCACTCTTTCTTCTTTTTGCCTTCAATCTTTCCCAGCATCAGGGTCTTTTCCAATGAGTCTGCTCTTCACATCAGGTAGCCAAATTATTGGAGCTTCAGCTTCAGCATCAGTCCTTCCAATGAATATTTAGGATTGATTTCCTTTAGGATTGACTGGTTTGATCTCCTTGCAATCCAAGGGACCCTCAGGAGTCTTCTCCAACACCACAATTCAAAAGCAGCAATTCTTCGGCACATTGCCTTCATTATAGTCCAACTCTCATATCCATACATGACTACTGGAAAAACCAGAGCTTTGACTATATGGACCTTTGTCAGCAAAGTGATATCTTGAATTATCCCTAATTTATATAACCCAAGTGTTTGCTGTCTCCAGGACTCCCTAAATCTCCAAATTCAAGGAACCCCTCTTATTTTTAATTCCCATTCACCCACCCAATCGAGCAGATTCTGATATACCAAGGGTCCAAGGTGTCAATCAATCAGTTCAGTCGCTCAGTTCTGTCCGACTCTTTGCGACCTCATGGACTGTTGCAGGCCAGGCCTCCCTGTCCATCACCAGCTCAAACTCAGGTCCACTGAGTCAGTGATGCTATCCAACCACCCCATCCTCTGTCATCCCCTTCTCCTCCTGCCTTCAAACTTTCCCAGCATCAGGGTCTTTTCTGATGAGTCATTTCTTTCCATCAGGTGGCCAAAGTATTGGAGCTTCAGCTTCAACATCAGTCCTTCCAATGAACACTCAGGACTGATCTCCTTTAGGATGAACTGTTTGGATCTCCTTGCAGTCCAAGGGACTCTCAAAAGTCTTCTCCAACACCACAGTTCAAAAGCATCAATTCTTTGGCACTCGGCTTTCTTTATAGTCCAACTTTCACATCCATACATGACTACTGGAAAAACCATAGCCTCAACTAGACAGACCTTTGTTGGCAAAGTAATGTCTCTGTTTTTTAATATGTTGTCTAGGTTGGTCATAACTTTTCTTACAAGGAGTAAACATCTTTTAATTTCATGGCTGCAGTCACCATCTTCAGTGATTCTGGAGCCCCCCATAATAAAGTCTCTTACTGTTTCCTTTGTTTCCCCATCTATTTATTAAGAAGTGATGGGACCAGATGCCATGATCTTAGATTTCTGAATGTTGAGTTTTAAGCCAACTTTTTCACTCTCTTCTTTCACTTTCAACAAGAGTCCTTCTTCGCTTTCTGCCATAAGGGTGGTGTCATCTGCATATCTGAGGTTATTGATGTTTCTTCAAGCAATATTGATTCCAGCTTGTGCTTCATCAAGTCCAGTATTTCTCATGATGTACTCTGCATATAAGTTAAATAAGTGGGGTGACAATACACAGCCTTGACGTACTCCTTTCCTGATTTGGAACCAGTCTGTTGTTCCACGTCCAGTTCTAACTGTTGCTTCTTGACCTGCATACAGATTTCTCAGGAGGCAGTTCAGGTGGTCTGGTATTCCCATCTTCTGAAGAATTTTCCACAGTTTGTTGTGATCCACAAAGTCAAAGTCTTTGTCATAGTTAATAAATCAGAAGTAGATGATTTTCTGGAACTCTCTTGCTTTTTCGATGATCCAACGGATGTTGGCAATTTAATCTCTGGTTCCTCTGCCTTTTCTAAATCCAGTTTGGACGTATGGAAGTTCATGGTTCATGTACTGTTGAAGCCTGGCTTGGAGAATTTTGAGCATTACTTTGCTAGCGCGTGAAATGAGTGCAATTGTGCGGTAGTTCAAGCATTCTTTGGCATTGCCTTTCTTTGGGATTGGAATGAAAACTGACCTTTTCCAGTCCTGTGACCACTGCTGAGTTTTCCAAATTTGCTGTCATATTGAGTGCAGCACTTTCACAGCATCATTTTTGAGGATTTGAAATAGCTCAACTGGCATTCCATCACCTCCACTAGCTTTGTTCTTAGTGATGCTTCCTAAGGCCCACTTGGCTTCACATTCCAAGATGTCTGGCTCTAGGTGAGTAATCACACCATCATGGTTATGTGGGTCATGAAGATCTTTTTTGTATAGGTCTTCTGTGTATTCTTGCCACCTCTTCTTAATATCTTCTGCTTCTGTTAGGTCCATACCAGTTCTGTCCTTTATTGCACCCATCTTTGCATGAAATGTTCCCTTGGTATCTCTAATTTTCTTGAAGAGAACTCTAGTCTTCCCCCTTCTATTGTTTTCCTCTATTTCTTTGCATTGATCACTGAGGAAGGCTTTCTTATGCCTCCTTGCTATTCTCTGGAACTCTGCATTCAAATGGATATATCTTTCCTTTTCTCCTTTGCCTTCGGCATCTTTTCTTTTCTCTGCTAATTGTAAGGCCTCCTTGGACAACTACTTTGCCTTTTTGCATTTCTTTTTCTTGGGGATGGTCTTGATCACTGCCTCCTGTACAGTGTCACGAACCTCTGTCCATAGTTCTTCAGGTACTCTGTCTGTCAGATCTAATCCTTTGAATCTATTTGTCACTTTCACTGTATAATAGTAAGGGATTTGATTTAGGTCATACCTGAATGGTCTAGTGGTTTTCCCTACTTTTCTTCAATTTAAGTCTGAATTTGGCAATAAGGAGTTCATGATCTGAGCCACAGTCAGCTCCCAGTCTTGTTTTTGCTGACTGTGTAGAGTTTCTCCATCTTTGACTGCAAAGAATATAATCAATCTGATTTTGGTGTTGACCATCTGGTGATGTCCATGTATAGAGTCTTCTCTTGTGTTGTTGGAAGAGGGTTTTTGCTATGACCAGTTTGCTATGACCAGTGCGTTCTCTTGGCAAAACTCTGTTAGCCTTTGCCCTGCTTCATTCTGTACTCCAAGGCCAAATTTGCCTGTTACTCCAGGTGTTTCTTGACTTCCTACTTTTGCATTCCAGTCCCCTATAATGAAAAGGACATCTTTTTGGGGTGTTAGTTCTAGAGGGTCTTGTAGGTCTTCATACAACCATTCAACTTCAATTTTTTCAGCATTATTGGTCAGAGCATAGACTTGGATTACTGTGATACTGAATAGTTCGCCTTGGAAACAAACGGAGATCATTCTGTCATTTTTGAGATTGCATCCAAGTACTGCATTTAGGACTCTTTTGTTAACTATGATGGCTACTCCATTCCTTCTAAGGGATTCTTTCCTGCAATATTAGATATAATGGTCATCTGAGTTAAATTCACACTTTCCAGTCCATTTTACTTTGTGGATTCCTAAAGTGTCGATGTTCACTCTTGCCATCTCCTGTTTGACCACTTCCAATTTGCCTTGATTCACGGACATAACATTCCAGGTTCCTATGCAATATTGCTCTTTACAGCATCGGACTTTACTTCCATCACCAGTCACATCCACAACTGGGTGTGGTTTTCACTTTGGCTCCATCTCTTCATTCTTTCTGGAGTTATTTCTCCACTGATCTCCAGTAGCATTTTGGGCACCTACCAAACTGGGGAGTTCATCTTTCAGTGTCCTATCTTTTTCCCTTTTCATACTGTTCATTGGGTTCTCAAGGCAAGAATATTGAAGGGGTTTGCCATTCCTTTCTCCAGTGGACCACGCTTTGTCAGAACTCTCCACCACCTAGTCTAGCAGATTCTGATGTACCAAGGGTCCAGGGTGATAGTATGTCAAAGTTAGAAAGGGTGATCTTTCTGGACTCAGATTTCTGATTCTGATCTCAACTCTGTCACTTCCTGGCTATGTAAACCTTGGCAAATTGCTTAACCTCTCTGGGTTTAAATTTTTCATCTGTAAGATGTTATGAGACTTCATGTAATACATGTAAAGATCTCCAAGCAGTTCTTGACCATAGTAAATGCTTGATAAGTATTATCAGTTTTGTTACTATCAGAAGAGAGGTAACGCCTAACAGTGAATACTCTCTGGGCTACAAAGTCCTAGACCCTTTGTGCTGGGAGACAGGATGCAGCCTAGAGCCTCCTGGCCTAGAAATCTGAGTTGCCAAGCTCCAGACAGATTTTCTTCACTCTCATATGAAAACCTCTGTTAGTACAAAGTCCACAACACCATAATTTGACTGAGAGATGCTTACCCAGTTAAGGGCATAGGGCAGTGGCTCTCAACCTTGGGCTATATACTAGATTCATGGCTTGGGCAGGGCCGAGGGGTGGTGGCTGGTGATGGAGGGCTTTAAAAAAAATCCTCATTCCCAGGCCCCACCCCCAGAGATTTTGCTATCATTTATTCTAGGATTTGATGTGAGCATTTGAAAGCTTTGAGTGCTTCCCAGGTGATTCCAGTATGCAGCCAAGGTTGAAATCACTGACACAAGATAAAGTTACAGCTTGGTGATGGGAGATAGGTTTTTCCCAGGGCAGAGCGAGTGTATTATCATTTCCACTGTCAATCTTCCAGGACAGAGGTGGGCCTTCAGCCAGGAAATGTCAACAACTTGGAGACTGGTATTAAACTTGAAGAGTGGGAATTCTCATCTCTTTCTGAGCTTTGTGGTCTTAGATTTGGTGGCAAGCCTCTTCCATTGGAAATTAGACTGGAAACCAGGCATGCTGGCAGTGGCCATGAAAGAGTGGCTTGGTCGGGTGATTCAGGCTCTCTCAATAAGGTTGCAATTGATTTGGGATTACAATCATCTAAAGGTTTGATGAGGGCTAGGGAGTCCTTTCAAAGATGGCTCACCCAATAGCCACAGGCAAGCTCTAGCTCCTTGTTGGCTGTTGGCAAGAGGCCGCAGTTCTTCTCCATCTGGATGGACCTCTCTTCAGGGCTATTTGCAACTTTGTTTCCCCAAGTGCAGGTGAAAGGGAGAGACAGGGACAGAGGGACACAGAGGGAGGGAGGGGGGAGGAGAAAGCTTCAATGCCTTTTATGACCTAATCTCAGAAGTCATACATCATCACTTCTGCTATGTTTGGTTTGTTGCTGTTGTTTAGTTGCTCAGTTGTGTCTGACTCTTTGCAACCCTGTGGACTGTAGCCCTCCAGGCTACTCTGTCCATGGGATTTCCCAGGCAAGAATACTAGACTGGGTTGCCATTTCCTTCTCCAGGGGATCTTCCTGACCCGGGAATCAAACCCACATCCTCTGCATTGGCGGGCAGATTCTGTACCCCTGAGCCACCAGGGAAGCCTGCTACATTTGGTTACCTAGAAGCATGTCACTAAATTCAGCTCACACTCAAAGGGAGGAAAATCAGTCTCCATCTTGTCAGGGTAGGATGGTCGAAGAATGTTTGGACATATTTTACAACTACCACACTCTTCATTCTCAGGTTTCAGGTGAAGTAACCTCCCTTCCGGGAAGATGTCTCTGACCCTGAAGCATGAAATTGGGATTCAAGGTCACCCTCTGGCCTTTCCATCACTCCCTTTGCCCACCTATGTCATCACACTTTGCTCTGCTGAATTGTCAGTTTCTACTCCCATCTTCAAAATAAATAAATATGGAACTTTCTAAAGGACAGAAATGGAGTATTTATTGTCATATTCCCACTGTATGTCATAGAGCTTGGTTCTGAGAAGGTTCTCAAAGTGCCCATCAAAGTATGGACCCAGCTGTGTGAGTAGCTGAGAGGTCTGGGTGAGAGGAGCCTTCCTTCACTTGGCTCTTCGCAGGAAGAGTCTTGCTCGAGCTTCTTTACAGCTGAGCAGCGGGCTTCTAAGAGAACTGAGAAGCTCGCAGTCCTCTCAAGGGCTCAGCCTAGAATGACACAGTGTCACTCTGCCCACACTGTGCAAGTCACAGGACCAATCCAGATTACGTGTAGAGGAAATGGACTCTCCCTCTCAATGGGAGCAATGGTCTGTGTTTATCAGAGTTAGGAGGAATTGTTGATAACCATTTCTACCACAGCAAGCAAAGAAATTTGGAACATATGAAATTAAGCAAAGTGAGAGAGGTTTGGCTTTATTTTAGCTTTACCTGCAGGACTTCTCAAAACCTTTTAAATACTCATGATCCGCTCTAAGCAGGCAATTTTGTATACAATGTGTCCCAAACTCACTGAACCACTGAACTCCTCTCTGTTCCTTTTTCGTTTTTTACCTTTCATAACTAGTATTACTCAAAACACATGATCTTTAAGGATACTTCTATCCTTAAAATCTTCTGATTTACAAACAGAAAGTGCTTTTCCCTTCTGGATGAGGTGGGGGGGGGGCGGCGGGAAATGGCTAGGTCAGAGAACTCCCAGCTTTCAGCTTCTTAAGTGATTTAACACATAAATAAAGGTGAAAATCACCAAGTTACAATCTTTCCCACAAACAGAATCAGACAAGACCAAAGAGAAATTCAGAAGGCATGTGGGACAATCAAAAAGGAAAATTCGAGTGTTCAAATAAATGATGCTGCTATTTCTTTCAACTCTAAGTTTCTGTAATTCTTTTTACTGCCTCATGAGCCCTATCCTCAAAGCTAGAGAGATATATGGAATAGAAAACAAGTTATTCTGTTTTGTTTCTCCTTAATGAATTTGTGCCTTTTGTTTGTTTGTTGCTGTTTTTGTTAATCATGGGCAGGGATTATTAGGGCTTCCCTAATAGCTCAGTTGGTAAAGAATCCGCCTGCAATGCAGCAGACCAGCAGACCCTGCATTGCAGGGTTGATTTGGTTCAATTCTTGGGTCAGAAAGATCCACTGGAGAAGGGATAGGCTACCCACTCCAGTATTCTTGGGCTTCCTTTGTGGCTCAGCTGGTAAAAGAATCCACCTACAATGTGGGAGACCTGGGTTTAATCCCTGGGTTGGGAAGACCCCCTGGAGAAGGGAAAGGCTACCCACGCCAGTATTCTGGCCTGGAAAATTCCATCGACTGTATAGTCCGTGGGGAAACAAAGAGTCAGACATGACTGAACAACATTCACTTCACTTCAGGTAGATGGAGAAACGGGAAGAGCAGAAGACAGACCCAGAGGTTATGTAAGGTTTCTTCTTATCGGTGCTCTGTAGGTTCTGCAGGACCATTCTACTTTTGTTTTAGGATCTTCAGGAAACAGAAAGACATAGAAGAAAAACAAAACTTGCTTGTAATCCCATCACCCAAAGAAACTGTTGTTAATAGCATATTTTCTTTCAGAATATTACTGTACAGTATTGTACATAGTAGCAGCATCTTTGGGTTTTTTTCTACCTTTTAACTGTTGTGAATAAGTGCAGCCACAAGCATTTATCCACAAGGATTTTGAGTACCTGTTCCATTCTTTGGGGTAAATATCCAGGAGTGGAATTACCGTGACATTTGGAAATCCTGGGTCTGACTTTTTAAGAACCATCAAAACTGTCTTCATTTGTCCTCAATTTCATATAGTTGTAATCATACTGTGTGTATTTTTGTTTGTGACGTAAAAATAGTTCCTTCAAATTAGAGACTCTTAGTCAACATTAAGAAATGCATGCATATATATATATATACTAAAAATGTAAATTTAGTTTTTTCATTATGTTTTACATATAGGATATATACTAATCTTTTATTGAGTTTTCTGAAGCAATTATCTTCTCAGATAATTTTTTATCATTACAAAAACACAATTTGTAATGTGTTTTACGGTTATAATGGTGTCATTTGATGAACAGAAGTCTTAATGTCTCCAAATTTATCAAAATTTTCCTTTATTGTTTGTACACATGGGTCTTTTAAAATACATCCATTACTGTTAAATAAACATATTTTCCATTATCATGGTCCAAAAAATACATGCATATATATGGCATATTGACCATATACATATATATATACATACATACACACCCATATATGAACTGTTAACAAAATTGAGAATGTGATGTATATGCAATTTTGTGTCCTTCCTTTCTCAAAGAACTTGATTATATCTGACTGTATAACATTCCATCTGCTCCTGCCTTTCCCTATGTTATTTGTGCGTGTCTGTTATTTTGTATATCTGCTCCAAAGCCTTTGTATCTCTGATTATTTCATGAGACAATACTCTTAAATGATGGAATTACTTGAGTATATGGAAGATTTTCAGGTTCATTATACACACTGAAAAATTACACTTAGGAAAAGCTGTACTAAATTCTATTCCAACTATCAATGTATAAGGGTGTCGTTTAATCACTGTCTTACTTGTATTAATTGGAGAAGGAAATAGCAACCCACTCCAGTGTTCTTACCTGGAAAATCTCATGGACAGAAGAGCCTTGTGGGCTACAGTCCATGGGATTGCCAAGAGTCGAACACAACTTAGCCATTGAGCACCTACTTGTAATAACAGATTATTTTATTCTTTCTAACATGAAAAGAGAAAAATGGTAGCACATTCTTGTGCTGACTTTCACCTCATTGACTAGTAGTAAGAATGACAGCTTTTTCATGGGTATTATGTAGTCTCTTAAATTTTGTTCATTAATTATGTAAGCATGCTCTTTATCCAAAAGTCTATCAATATTTTTGTTTCACTTATTAACTTTTAAAGTTTTCTTATGCATAAAATATTCATCCTTTTCTTCAATATTTTTGTAAATGATTTTCTCAAGTTGTCATTTGCTTTTTTTTATGTAATCAAATTCATCTTTTTCTTTTTTTTCTACTTAAAAGAAAGTGTCTCCCAATCTCCAAATCAATAAACATCTGTTTATATCTATTCCCATTTTTTTTATCTTCTAGTTCTGTGCTGCTGTTTTCCGTCCAATAAGAATTTAATCTGTTATATGGTGGTAAGTTTAGAGGTGATTTCTCCTCCCAACTAACAACAAGTTTGTTTGCTAATGCATCCTTGTTCACACAGCCAAGATCTTTCAAAGTTGATTAATTTGAAGTTTTAATCTGTAGTTTGAAGTTTTAGTATTGGGTAGAGAAATTCTTTATCCTTATTTAAATCGATTTTTGCCACATCATTCTTCCAGATGAACTTTAGAAGCATTCTGTCATGTTAGAAGGGATTTATATTAAAATTAGGAGTTATTTTGGAAGTAATGAATATCTGCTTGTGTGCATGCTAAGTCACTTCAGTTCTGTCTGACTCTGTGTGACCCTGTGGACAGTAGCCTGCCAGACTCCTCTGTCCATGGGATTCTCCAGGCAAAAACTCTGGACTGGGTCACTATACCCTCTTCCGGGGGATCTTCTGGACCCAGGGATCAAACCTGCATCTCATGTCTCCTGCATCGGCAAGCAGGTTCTTTACCACTAGTGCCACCTAGGAAGCCCCAGTAAACATCTTTCAGTGCGTGCTTCAGTGAGAGAAATTTGCTCGGTCGTGTCTGACTCTTTGTAGTCCATGAAATTCTCCAGGCCAGAATACTGGAATGGGAAGCCTTTAAAAACTTCTCCAGGGGATCTTCCCAACCTAGGGATCGAACCCAGGTCTCCCACATTGCAGGGGGATTCTTTACCAGGTGAGCCACAAGGGAAACCCAAGAATACTGGAGTGGGTAGCCTATCCCTTCTCCAGTGGATCTTCCTGACCCAGGAATCGAATGGAGTCTCCTGCATTTCAGGTGGATTCTTTACCAACTGAGCTATCAGGGAAGCCCAGTGTTCAATTTCCCACTGAGAAGCATGAAGCTTATTTAAAACCCTTACATCTCTCCATGAAACTGTGTACTTTTCCTATAGATCCCAGGCATCTCATTGTAGTTCAGTTGCTAAGTCATGTCTGACTCTGTGACCCCATGGACGGCAGCATGCCAGGGTCCTCTGTCCACTATCTCCTGGAGTTTGCTCAAATTCATGTCCATTGAATCAGTGATGCTATTTAACTACCTCATCCTCTCCCACCCTCTTCTCCTTTTGCCTTCAATCTTTCCCAGCTTCTTTTCCAGTGAGTCAGCTCTTTGATACAGGTGACCAAAGTATTGGAGTGTTGTGTGTGCTGAGTTGTTTCAGTCATGTCCGACTCTTTGTGACCCCATGGATTGTAGCCTGCCAAGCTCCTCTGTCCATGGGATTTTTCAGAGCGTTAGCTTCAGCAATAGTCCTTCCAATGAATATTCAGGGTTGATTTCCTTTAAGATTCCTTTAGGATTTCCTTTAGGACTAGTTTGATCTCCTTGCTGTCCAAGGGACTCTCTAGAGTCTTCTCCAGCACCACAGTTTGAAAGCATTAATTCTTCCACTCTCAGCTTTCTTTATGGTCCAACTTTCACATCCATACATGACTACTGGAAAAACCATAGCTTTGACAGTATGGATCTTTGTTGGCAAAGTAATGTCTCTTCTTAATACTCTCTCTAGGTTTGTCATAGCTTTCCTTCCAAGGAGCAGACTCTTTTAATTTCATGACTGCAGTCATTTTGGAGCCCAGGAAAATAAAATCTGCACTTTTTCCCTTCCTATTTGCCATGAAATGATGGGACCAGATGCCATGATTTGAGTTTCAAGCCAGCATTTTCAATTTTTTCTTCTTCTTTTTTTTTTGTGTGTGTGTACAAGAGGTTTATTTTATTTTATTTAAATAAATTTATTTATTTTAGTTGGAGGCTAATTACTTTACAATATTGTAGTGGTTTTTGCCATACATTGACATGAATCAGCCATGGGTTTGCATGTGTTCCCCAACCTGAACCCCCCTCCCACCTCCCTCCCCATCCCATCCCTCTGGGTCATCCTATTGTCCCAGCCCTGAGCATTTGTCTCATGCATCAAACCTGGAATGGTGTTCTGTTTCACATATGATAATATACATGTTTCAATGCTATTCTCCCAGAACGTCCCACCCTCACCTTCTCCCTCAGAGTCCATAAGACTGTTCTACGCATCTGTGTCTCTTATTCTGTCTCATATATAGGGTTATCGTTACCATCTTTCAAATTCCATATATATGCATTAGTATACTGTATTGGTGTTTTTCTTTCTGGCTTACTTCACTCTGTATAATGGGCTCCAGTTTCATCCATCTCAATAGAACTGATTCAAATGTATTCTTCTTAATGGCTGAGTAATATTCCATTGTGTATATGTACCACAGCTTCCTTATCCATTCGTCTGATGATGGACATCTAGGTTGCTTCCATGTCCTGGCTATTATAAACAGTGCTGCGATGAACATTGGGGTACACGCGTCTCTTTCAATTCTGGTTTCCTCGGTGTATATGCCCAGCAGTGGGATTGCTGGGTCATATGGCAGTTCTATTTCCAGTTTTTTAAGGAATCTCCGCCCTGTTCTCCATAGTGGCTGTACTAGTTTGCATTCCCACTAACAGTGTAAGAGGGTTCCCTTTTCTCCACACCCTCTCCAGCATTTATTGCTTGTAGACTTTTGGATAGCAGCCATTCTGACTGGCGTGAAATGGTACCTCATTATGTTTTTGATTTGCATTTCTCTAATGACGAGTGATGTTGAGCATCTTTTCATGTGTTTGTTAGCCATCTGCATGTCTTCTTTGGAGAAATGTCTGTTTAGTTCTTTGGCCCATTTTTTGCTTGGGTCGTTTATTTTTCTGGAATTCAGTTGCAGGGGTTGCTTGTATATTTTTGAGATTAATTGTCTGTTGCTTCATTTGCTATTATTTTCTCCCATTCTGAAGGCTGTCTTTTCACCTTGCTTATACTTTCCTTTGTTGTTGAAAAGCTTTTAATTTTAATCAGGTCCCATTTGTTTATTTTTGCTTTTATTTCCAATATTCTGGGAGGTGGGTCATGGACGATTCTGCTGTGATTTATGTCGGAGAGTGTTTTGCCTATGTTTTCCTCTAGGAGTTTTATAGTTTCTGGTCTTACATTTAGATCTTTAATCCATTTTGAGTTTATTTTTGTGTATGGTGTTAGGAAGTGTTCTAGTTTCATTCTTTTACAAGTGGTTGACCAGTTTTCCCAGCACCACTTGTTAAAGAGATTGTCTTTTCTCCATTGTATATTCTTGCCTCCTTTGTCGAAGATAAGGTGTCCATAGGTGCATGGATTTATCTTTGGGCTTTCTATTTTGTTCCATTGATCTATATTTCTATCTTTGTGCCACAACAGACTACACATAAATACAAAGGATCATAAGATCAATTTCTTCTTTGACCCTCATCAAGAGGTTCTTTAGTTCCTCTTCAAAACTGCCTTTAGAGTGGTATCATTTGCATACCTGAGGTTATTGATATTTCTCCTGACAATCTTGATTCCAGCTTGTGCTTCATCCAGCCTCACATTGTACATAATGCATAATGTACAATGTGCATAATGTACTCTGCATATAAGTTAAATAAGCAGGGTGACAAAAAACAGACTTATTGTATGCCTTTTCCAATTTTGAACCAGCCAAGGTGTTCCATATCTGATTCTGTTTCTTCTTGATCTGTGTACAGGTTTCTCAGAAGACAGGTAAGGTGGTCCGGTACTACCATCTTTTTAAGAATTTTCCAGTTTGTTTTGATTTTCTTAACTATTCTGTTTTCCACTGCTATGAGAATTAAAAAAAAAAATTATATACTTTAATTGGATAGTGCTGGCATTTGGGAAGCATAGTGATTGTTGCCTATTTATCTTTTATCGAGCAATTTTGTTGAGCTTTCTTATCAATCCTGAAATATTTTCTGACAATTATCTAGGAATTTCTAGGCATATAATCACATCATTTGAAATATCGATAAATGTGCTTCCTCCTTTCAATAGTAATTCTAGTACTTTCTGTTGTGTTCTATTGTTCTCATAGGAAGAGCAGGCATTCTTTTGTTCCTGATGTTAATGGAAATACTTCTTGTATTTTACTATTAATTATGATGTAAAATGTTGACATCAGTAGTTCATTATTAAGAAGAATCCTACTATTCTTGGCTTCATAAATTTTTTAAAAACAAAAGTGGTGTTTAATTATGTCTTATGTTCTTTTAGAAACTAATAAGATTAGCATGAGATGGGCTTCCCTGGTCTCCCTGGTGACTCAGTGGTAAAAAATCTGCTTGCGATGCAGGAGATGCAGGTTGGATCCCTGGGTCAGGAAGATTCCCTGGAAAAAGAAATGGCAATCCCCTCCAGTCTTTTTGCCTGGGAAATGCCATGGTCAGAGGAAACTGGCATGCTACAGTCCATGGAGTCACAAAAGAGTCAGACACAACTTTGTGACTAAGCAACAACAACGACAACATATTCTACTCCATATTTCATTGATTATAAAATACACTGTAGGGGAAGGATGAATTAAGAGTATGGGATTAACAGATAAACACCACTGTATGTAAAATAGATAAACAACAAGGATTTGTTGTACACAGCACAGAGAACCAGATTTAAAATCTGATCATAGTCTATAATGGAAAAGAATCTGAAAAAGAATATACACATGGGCTTCCCTGGTGGCTCAGCACTGAAGAATTCACCTGCTGATGT
The DNA here is from genome assembly GCF_054371585.1 of Giraffa tippelskirchi. Lineage (NCBI taxonomy): Eukaryota > Metazoa > Chordata > Mammalia > Artiodactyla > Giraffidae > Giraffa > Giraffa tippelskirchi. Next base: position 130,293,962 of record NC_137277.1, read on the forward strand.
AGGAGATGTGGGCTTGATCCATGGGTCGGAAACATCCCCTGGAGAAGGAAATGGCAACCCACTCCAGTAGTCTTGCTGGGAAATCCCTTGGACAGAGGAACCTGGCAGGCTACACATATATTATACATATGTAACTGAATCACTTTGCTGAACACCTGAAACTAACACAATGTTGTAAGTAAATTATAGTTCAATTTTAAAAACGTAATCTCAGAGATGTTAAAATATGAGAAAGAAAGAGATGCATCTTAGAATGAAGATAGATTTGCTAACATTAAAATATAAGGATAGGCCTCCCTCTTTAATAGAGAAATGTGCTTATCTATTATTGTTGAATTTGGTTTGCTCAAATTTAATTATGAATTTTAAAATGTGTTCATGTATGATATTATTTCATAGCTTTAAAATGTACTTATATATTGGGTTTTATATTGGGGTATCTTTAGTTTCATGCATGCATGCATGCTAAATCGCTTCAGTCATGTCTGACTCTTTGCAACTCTATGGACTATAAACTACCAGGCTCTTCTGTCCATGAGATTTCCCAGGCAAGAATACTGGAGTGGGTGGCTGTTACCTCCTCCACTAGGGGATCTTCCCAACCCAGGGATGGAACCCACATCTCTTATGTCTCCTGCATTGGCAGGTGGATTCTTTACACTAGCGCCACTTGGGAAGCCCCTTTAGTTTCACAATCAATTGTAATTTCTAATTGATTAGCTTTCCCATGTTTATTTTTCTCAAAAATTATTTACATAGCATGCAGATTATGGCCCTTGAAAGACTGAAGTATCACATCACTAAAAGGTTTCTATCTCAGAGACTTGTTTTACACAGTAGTGTTTTAATAAATTCTTTATTTGTATGGTTATTAAACTTTTCTGATTTCCATTTCTCCTGGAGTCACAGTAAACGTTTTACATTTTTTTGAAAATGTATCATTTCTTTCAAGATATTTTTATCTGTGGGCAAATAAATTTACATGATATTTGCTTAGTCTTTAAAGAAATGTCTGTATACTTTGATTTATCCTTTTCTTATCTTTAATTTTCCTTGTATCCTTTCCTCTTAATTACATCTATGAGAGATTTGTCTTTTTTCAAAAGTTAGTTTTTTGTTTTCCTATTCATTATAATTCTTTAATTTTTCTTCCCTCTGCTTGCTTTACTTTTTAGGTTTTTAAGTAGCTCCTCATATTGACTGATTGGTTACTTCAGTTTTTATTTTATCACATTATTACACTACTATTATATATTATTTAAGGCAAAAAATTAACCTATGGTGGAGACTGGCCTTGTCACTTCCATTTTGATATGTAATAGTCTAATTTTCATATGGTTTTTTAATTGCTAACTAATTTAGAAATTTTTGTTTATATATCTCTTTCTCTGTGGGTCCTCTTGCCTCCATTTTAATTTTACTATATTGTAGCTGAGAAACTTTTGGTTTTCAGATTATTTTGATTTATTTCTATTTTGAATGGCTTGTTTATATAATCAATTTTCTTTATGTTTCATGTATATTTGAAAAGAAGATAAAATCTCCATTGGTAGGGAGTAAAATATTTACTATTCCAATTAATACTGTCTTTTAGATTGTACTATTCAGATTCTCTATGTATTTATTTGTCCTATCCAATAACTAGACGGGAAATTTCTCACAGCTAAAAGCTGCTGTTTCTTTGCTTTATCTTTCATTTTTGCTTTTTATAGTTCATGACAGTCATGTGGTATATATTACTTTTATACTTTGATTATAAATTTCACCTTTCATCATTATAAAAGGACTCTTTTCATCCCATGTAACACAGTTTGCCTTGCAATCTACTTTGTGTAAAACTTATATTGCCACCCTGATTTCTTTTGGTTTAATCTTTTTCCCAATTTTTATCGTCAGGATTCTGCATCACTGTTTTGTACCCAATATAGAGTTGGATATTTTGAACCCATTTGAAGGTATTTTATTTTTAATAAAGGGTTAAGTCATTTGTGTTTATATTCGTAAGTGAAATTAATATGCTTGATCATCTATCTTTATGTACATTTTGGCTTCTGTTGTTAAATCTTCTTTTTTCTTTCCTCTCTTTGTTACCAAAAATTTACTTTGTTTGCTTTAATCTTCTCCTTGACTCAGAGGATGTACACACTGTTTTTTGTTCTATCGTGGCTTCAGTTGACCAGATGAGATCCACCCACATTAGGGAGGACAATCAGCTTTACTCAATCTACTGATTCAGATGTTAATTTTATTCCCTAAAAGCTTCACAGAAACACCCAGAATAGTTCTTGAATAAATGTTTGGGAACCTTGTGGCCCAGCCAAGTTGACAGATAAAACTATCACAAAGCAGATTTTATTTTAAATTTGATAGCAAGTCACTGAAGAATTTTAACAGGCAACTAATATATGACTTATTCATTAAAAAGAAATTTTAATCAGATACAATGTGAAGAACTGATACAATGGTGGTGAAATTAGGAATAGGAATAGAATTAGAAAGCTATTATGGTAGCCTCAACAGGAAATCACGGTCATTTAGATGAGGATAGAAGTGGATAGCTTTAGGATACATTTGAAGGAGGGGTTTTCCCTGGTGGCTCAGTTGGCAAAGAGTCTGCCTGCAATGCAGGAGACCCAGGTTCAATCCCTGGAAGGGGAACGTCCCCTGGAGAAGGAAATGGCAGCCCACTCCAGTTTTCTTGACTGGAAAATTCCATGGACAGAGGAGTCTGGTGGGCTATAGTCCATGGGGTTGCAAAGAGTTGGACACAACTTAAACCACCTTGAAGGTAGAAAATACGGGACCAACTCATAGATTGCATGTTGAGATGAAGAAAAAAGATTTCTAGATGAGGAAAATGCCTGTGTTTTCACCCTCAGTACCTGCATACGGGTGGAAGATTTCCATTTACTAGTAAGAAGAAATCTCAAGAAAGAACATAGAAATCAAGAATCCTGCTGAAAAAGTGAAGGTGGCTCAGTCATGTCCAACTCTTTGTGACCCATGGACTGTAGCCCACCAGGCTCTTTTGTTCATGGAACTATCCAGGCAAGCATACTACAGTGGGTTGCCATTTCCTTCTCAGGGGATCTTCCCCACCCAGGGATAGAAACCTGGTCTCCCACATTGTGAGCAGATTCTTTACCATCTGAGCCATCAGGGCTAAGTACATCTAAATGCTATCCAAGAAAAGATGCAGAGTAAACCTTGTACCTGGCCTTCCCAGCTGATGTTAGTGGTAATGAATCCACCTGCCAATGCAGGAGACGTTAAGAGATGCAGGTTTGATCCCTGAGTCAGGAAGATTCCCTGGAGGAGGCAATGGTAATCCACTCCAGTATTCTTGCCTGGAGAATCTCATGGACAGAGGAGCCTGGTGGGCTACAGTCCATAGAGTCACAAAAGGTCAGACACAACTGAAGTGACTTCGCATGCATGCAAGCATTGAAGCTATAAACCTGGCTCTCAGGAAGAGATTATAGCTTTATTAGTTTTTACTGCTGCTGTAACAAATCACCACAAACTTAGGGTTTTAATAACACAAGTCATGGTGACATCACAGAAGATGGGGAGTAGGAAGCTCCAGGAATTAATACCTCCAGTGAAATCACCATTGAACTATCAAGAGGCATCAGAATTAACTGTTTAGAATTCTGGAATTTTAATCCAACACTTTCAGCGTTTAGGGGAGTACCTGATGAAGAAGGAGACTAGTAAATTTTGATTAATCTCAGAATAATCTCAGAGTTTTACATAGCAGCTACCTTGCTCCGTGTTCCAAGTCCACGGCAGGCAGCTCTGGGGATGGTGGTCCACATTCCTGGTGAGGCTTGCTGGTATCAGGTTGATCAATAAAGGCCTTGATCTCCAATGAGCAATTTGTGCGTTTCAATCCGCCTGTTCAGTGAAGGACTACCAGGTGGTTGGCCATTATTTCAACCACAATGGGCTGAAGCATCTTTCCTGGGAAATGTCTTTTGGAGACTTTAAATAGACAGATCTTTTTAAAAGTCTTTTTCCTTATGGATTATATCACTGGTTGACCACAGAGATAATAGAAAAGAGACTCCAATGACTACCCACGCAAGGACAAAAAATACTGTCCTTGCAAAGATAGTTTGGAAAAGTCACTTTAAAAAATGAACAATTTTGACCCCCAATAATCAACAGCAGCAAACCCCCGGAAAGGAGAATCTGGCATGCAGGGTTACTACATTATAATATTCAAGATGTCCAGTTCTCCACAAAAAATCCAAGGCATACAAAAAGAGAGATCAAGAGAAAATATTGAGAATGCTCGGATATTGGAAATGATGGAAAGAAAAACAAAACAAAATATTAACTGTCATAAATATGCTCAAAAAGTTGAAGAAAATCATAGGAAAAAAGAAAGGAATTCAGAAGAACCATGTATGAACAAGTAGGCAATAGCTATAAAGATTTAGAAATTATACAAAAGGAATTAAGTAGTAATTTTTGAGCTGAAAACTACAATAGCTGAAATTAAAAATTCACTAGAGAATGTTCAACAGAAGATTTTCATCATGCAGAAGAATTAGCAACCTTGAAGATAGGGTGATTGAAATTACCTAGTATGCAGAATAGAAATAAAAAACAATAAAGAAAAGTGAACAGTCTAAGAAACCTGTGGGACTCCATCAAGTATACTAACATATGCAGTCTGGCAGAACCAAGAAAGAGAAAATAAAGAGAAAGGAACAAAAAGAACATTTGAAGGAGTTATGGCTGCAGACTTCTGAAATTTAATGAAAGGTATGAATTAAAAATCTGAGAACCTCAGGGAACTCTAAGTAGGTTACACTTAAGAAGATCCACACCAGATCAGATCATAATAAACTAGCAAAAGAAAAAGGGATAAACAGAACACCATCCCATGTTCGATGCATGAGACAAGGGCTCAGGGCCGGGGCAATGGGATGACCCAGAGGGATGGGATGGGGAGGGAGGTGGGTGGGGGGTCCAGGAAGGGGAACACATGTAAACCCATGGCTGATTCATGTCAATGTATGGCAAAAACTACTACAATATTGTAAAGTAATTAGCCCCCAACTAAAATAAATAAATTTATAAAATTAAAAAAAAAAAAAAGAAAGAAGCAAGAGAGAAGCAACTCCTTAGTACAAAGGATCCTCAGTAAGATTGAAAGCTAATCTTTCATCAGAAACCATGGAAACCAAAAGGAAGTAGGTTATTTTCTTTATTTTACATTTAATTTATTTAAACTAAAAAAGGAAAGAAAGAAATGAAGAAATCCTGTCACCCATGCAACTCATCCCCTAACTCCCAGCTCAGACAACCACCAATCTGTTCTCTGTATCTACACATTTGATTTTATAACACATTTGCAGGAGACTTGGAAAATATAGAACTAGGTTAAATATAGTTCCACTATATATTACAATTATTTTTAAGTAGATAAAATAAGATTTTTAGTTGGAGTTTCAATATCAAACTCTCAAAAGTTAACAGACTAAATATATAGAGAAGTAGAAGGATATAGTAGATCTGAAAAGCACTGTGAACCAATTCAACAAAAATAAGATGTATATAATTTTCACACAACAGTAGGACACAAATTCTATCCAAGTTCCCATAGACTGTAAACTAGGAGACATATCCAGTTTGTAAACTTGGAATATATCCAGGGACATAAAACAAGGTGTGAAAATTTCATAGTCTAAAGGTGTTGAAATCATACAGAATCTATTCTTCTGTCACCATGGAATTATGTTAGAAATCAATATCAAAAGATATTAGGAAATGGCCCACATGTTTTCAAGTGCAGTATGACATTTACCAACAGAGATCTTCAAATTAGCCATCGAAACTCAATAAAGTTAGACTGAGAAAACACAGAAGGTGATTTCAGAGAAGGAAGCATTTAAATGAGAAATTAGTATCAAAGTGAGAAATGAATATTAAAGATACTTTAAACAAAATCCCATGTATTCGGAAATTAAACATTCACTTTTAAATGATGGGTGTATCTAAGAAGCCATAAAAAGGAAAATTAGAAACTATTTGTAATAGAATAAAAATGAAAAGAGAATTTGCCAGAATTTGGTGCATGCTGCTGAAGCCACTCAATGCAGTTAAGTACAATGTGGAGTCTTGAATAAGCTATGAAAACAAATAATAGACACTAGCATAAAATTTTGTAAAATTTAAGCAAAATCTGTACTGTAGTTAATAATACTGTATCATTTGTTAATTTCCCATTTTTCACAACATAGTATTTCTTTATATCTTCAGAATTGGATTAAAAGTTTCAAGCCTATAGGGTTATCGTTACCATCTTTCAAATTCCATATATATGCATTAGTATACTGTATTGGTGTTTTTCTTTCTGGCTTACTTCACTCTGTATAATGGGCTCCAGTTTCATCCATCTCAATAGAATCGATTCAAATGTATTTTTTTAATGGCTGAGTAATATTCCATTGTGTATATGTACCACAGCTTCCTGATCCATTCTTCTGCTGATGGACATCTATGTTGCTTCTATGTCCTGGCTATTGTAAACAGTGCTGCGATGAACATTGGGGTACATGTGTCTCTTTCAATTCTGGTTTCCTCGGTGTGTATGCCCAGCAGTGGGATTGCATGCGAGACTGTGGGAGAAGGTGACGGTGGGACGTTCTGGGAGAATAGCATTGAAACATGTATATTATCATATGTGAAACAGAACACCATTCCATGTTCGATGCATGAGACAAATGCTCAGGGCTGGGGCAATGGGATGACCCAGAGGGATGGGATGGGGAGGGAGGTGGGAGGGGGGTCCAGGAAGGGGAACACATGTAAACCCATGGCTGATTCATGTCAATGTATGGCAAAAACTACTACAATATTGTAAAGTAATTAGCCCCCAACTAAAATAAATAAATTTATTAAAAAAGAAAAATTTGTTACCCAAAGGCAAATGACAATCTCTTTTTTTGTCTGCCTAAGTCTGTAGGCAGCCCTGAAGCTTGTATTTTTTTTTCCTTTGCTTGGTTAATGTGTGCAAATCATTTTAAGAATGTGAGTAGAAACTGTTTATGGTATGAAAACATATTTCTATATACGCAAGTAGTTCTGAACATGACTTAAATAAATGCATTGAAAATCAAAAAAAAAGTTTCAAGCCTTATTCAAAAAAATTTTAAATGACTAAGATAATAAACTTTTTAGACTTTTAGCAGTAATACTAGGTGCTAAAATACATGGAAATATATCAAAATTTTGAATGAATATAAATTAGAAATCTAGCATTCTATTCATATTAAGTCAAGCAAGTAGCATCAAAATGTCATAAATTGTTTTAGCTAGGCAAAAATTCATACATTTTCTAAAACATATGCTATACATACTATACATATGTATACAAAAGTTTTTCTACGACACTTGATAAAGGCTTGAGAAAGAACAACAGCAACAACAAAAAAGAGAAATTGGAAAACATAAACTAAATAAAATGAGAGCACTGAATATGAAGTAGAAAATGTGAAACAAATTAGATAAAAGTAAAAGATCATCATACAGTCCAGTTGTTTTTAAACATGACTGCTTATTAGATATGCATCTGGAGCTTTGGAAAAGAATAGTAGTACCTGGGCACTTGTGTTTTTCAAAACATTCCAAGATAATTCTATTATGCAGCTGGATTTTAAAAAGCAATTGCAAGTTTTTCTATTAAACGGTAGTTTTAGTGATATATATAAAAAAAAGTTAGTGATATAGGGCTTCTCTTGTGGCTCAGCTGGTAAAGAGTCTGCCTGCAATGCGGGAGACCTCAATTCAATCCCTGGGTTGGGAAGATCCCGTGGAGAAGGGAAAGGCTACCCACTCCAGTGTTCTGGCCTGGAGAATTCCATGGACTATACGACTATACGACTGTATGGACTCATGGGGTCGCAAAGTGTCGGATATGACTGAGCGACTTTCATTTTCACTTTCACTTTTCACTTAGTGATATAAAATTCTAATTCTATTATTTTCTGTTGACCAATCATGATACAACAGTATTAAGTGAATAATATTTACCTAATCACAATAGTAAAAGATGTTTATCAGTTTTCACAATAAATAGACAAAAACTAAAAGATAATTACAATTGCAAGCCATAATGGAAGCATGATTAATCTAACAATATAAAATAATTATATAAATTTGAGGGGTTAAGTAGAGTGATGTCTTAATGCTTTTAATATTTTCTCCTTATGTTTAGCTTTTGACATTTTAATTATAATGCTTCTTAGTGTGAGTTTCCTTGTGATCCTCTTACTTGGAACTCGCTGGACTTCCTAGATATGACTATCTGCTTTCTTCTTCAAGTTAGGATTTTCAAAAACTGTTTCTTCGCATAAGTTTTCTGTCCCTTTTTTGTTCTCTTCTCTTTCTGGGAGCCCTGTGTTGTGAATGGTAGTCTGTTTGATGTTGCCCCATAATTTCCTTAAACTAGCTTTACTTTTTTCATTTCTTTTTCTTTTTGTTGCTCTGATTGGGTGAGTTCCACTGCCTTGCCTTCAAACTGATCTTTTCTTCTGCTTTATCTAGTCTGTTGTTGAACTCCTCTAGTGTATTCTTCAGCTCTGTGTCTTCTATTTGGTACTTTATTATATTTTCCATCTCTTTGTTGAAGTACTTCCTGTGTTCATCCATTCTTCTCCCCCAGTTTGGTATTTTTATAACCATTACTTTGAACTCTTCATTAAGTAAATTACTTATCACCATTTCACTGAGGTGTTTTCCTGAGATTTTATCTTATTCTTTTATTTTATCTTGTTCTTTTATCTTATTCTTTTATTCTTTATATGTTCCTCTGTTTCTTCGTTTTTCTTGACTCTTACTTTCTATAGAGAAGGCAAAACAACAATCTCTTTCAGTCTTGAAGACAAAGCTGTGTGTAGATGAACCTTTCATTCAACCCAGCATCAGTTCATGGTAGTCTCTTTAACCTTTGTGCTGTCTAAGCAGCCTATCATATTTTTAATAGCTCCAAGTAGTTGAGAATGTACCAAGACGTGTCAGGGCCCCAAAAGGGAGGAACTTAGCACCTACATTAAGGGTGACTAAAAACCAGACTCTCAGACATCAGATTTTAATGTGTGCAAATATATATATCGTCCTGTGGGAACACAAGTGTAAGCCTTGCTGGCCACCAGAATCAGGCGCTCTGGAGATGCTTTTTGGTGGCAGTCATAGGAATTAGAATTCTAAGCCAGTATTTAAGCTCTTTTGGGGGTGACACTGGTGAGCTGGAGCAAGGCAGAATGAATTCAACAAGAGAGCATCTACAACCTACATTCCCTGAGAGCAGCTTCATGAGCCGTTATGTGTGTACCAACCCTGAAGATAAGTAATGAGGCCTCCTTCACAGAAAGATGAGGATTTTGCCTCAATTCCCTGTCTGTGCAGTGAGGCCTTGGTGTGCGAGCTTACCAAAAACCACCTCTCTAATTGCCGTAGTCTGTTGGGACCCAAGAATATAAGCTCCATAGACACAAGAGTCAGGTGATCAAAGGGCATCCCCTGGGCAGCAGCTCTGGAAACCAGGGTAGCACACACATAAAAATCTCCTTCAGGAAACACAGGAACCCTCTAGAGCAACAGGAGATGACCACGAAGAGATCACCTGACCTTTGAGATCTCTGGAAAGGATTACAGTCAGTCCCAAGACACATATTTAATTAGAAAACCACCCCTCATGCCACAGTCATAATAATTAGCTAATAGGTGTGCTTCACATAAAGAGCAAGTTCCTAGATCTGTTGTCTCGAGCTGTGCCCTGGAGGTGGTAGCTGTTTAAGAACACTCTCTATGTTAGTTACATTTCTGTGAGGCCCATGACTGTAAGCTTCACTGGCCACCAGACCTATGTGATGTAGAGATGTCCCCTGGCAGCAGTCACAAAAAATCAGGGCACCAAACAGGGTTATAAGGCTTTGTTATGGGTGACGCCAATTATTAGAGTTCCATGAGAACAGTTAATGCAAGCTTCCCTGGCCTCCAGAGGCAAACAATCAAGATGTGTCTCCTAGTTGTGAGCCACAAAAAAAATCAAGGTGTGTGTAAAATCTCCTTCCAGGAGACACTAGTGCTCTAGAGCATGGCAAAGGAAGAGCATGAAGATGGTTCCTGCCAGTCTCCATCCCTGAAGAGTGTTCCAGCAGACTCATAGATGTGTATTCTAAATTAGATGCCTGCCCCCGAGGCCAATGCTTTAATATAAGCAAGTGAGCGTCCCTCACGTTGTCTGGGAGCAACTGGCGGCCTCTGTGCTGGACCTTAGGGTGGCTAAGTCAAAGCACATGAGCCCTTAGGAGCAGCTTCTCAGATCACTACAGACTTACGGGTCTCAGGACACGAGTCCCATTGGTTTTCAGAGTTAGATGGTTTGGAGGTTTGTCTCTCGAGTGTTTGTCTTAAAATCTCAATGTGATACCCAATGTAGGATTCAGTCTCTTCACTTCTCAGGGAGAAACTCCAGGTTTTTAGTTCCTGCTCTCCAGGGATGGTGTTTATGGTGGGATTGTGTCCCAGCCAGTCTTTCCTACTTCGATGTGGTTTTCTTTATGTTTGCCCAATATGTAATAATCACTTAGCCAGCCTTTATGTTTTTTAAAGAACAAGTGTTCCATATGCATCTGTAGACTCAATGTGTCCATGCAAAGATTGTGGATCTTCTTATATCACCATCTTGAACTAGAACCCACTTTCTATTGGAGTGATGATACATTTTAGAAGAGATGAAACTTAAGAACTGTCAACCAAGAATTCTATATCCATAGACGTAATTAATGCATTCCCAGATAAACAAAAGCTAAGGGAATTCATCACTAGTAAACATGCCCTACCAAAAAAATTGTTAAAGGGAGTCTTTCAGACTGAAATGAAAGGATACTAGATTGAAACACAGAGTCATATGAAGAAATAAAGCTCTCTGGCAAAGATAAATATTTAGGTAAACATAAATCCTAGTATGATTATGGTTTTGGTATGTAACTCTTTGGGTCCTATAAGATTCTAAAGCCTTCAATGCTCCATTTGTAATAATGGATAGAATATCTAGACAGACCAACTAAACCTAGCACATACAGCAAACATTTTATCCAACAACAACAGAACACAAGTTCCTCTCAAGTTATATGAAACATTCTTCAGGATAGACCACATATTAAGTGATAAGGCAATTCTCAATTAATTTAAAAATACTAAAATAAAGTACCTTCAGTGATCACAGTATAATGCAGTGAGAAAATAAAAGCAGAAAGAAAACTAGAAAACTCACAAATAGGTAGAATTAACACATTTAAATAATCACTGAATCAATGAAGAAATGTCTAGGAAAATCAGAAAATATCTTGAGATGAATGAAAATGAAAAAGTCTGGACTTCTGTATTCAAAAATAAATAAATAAATCTAAACACAGAAGCGAGGCGGATGCGACGGCTCCGCGCAGAAGTGAGGTGGCTGCAAAGGCTCCGCACAGAAGCATAGCCGAGAGTAGCTAGGCCGGACCGGGGGCCGGGGGCCGGGGGCGGTGACCAAGAGGAGCTAGGCTGGGCCGGGGGTGGCGGCGGGAGGAGTTACTCCAGGCACAAGGAGCAGCGGCTGTGTGGGCACAGGAGGGCCGAGAGGAGTTACTCCACATTCAAGGTCAGGAGGGGCCGTCGTGAGTAGATACCCCTTGTCCAAGGTAAGGAGCAATGGCTGCACTTTGCTGGAGCAGCCATGAAGAAATACCCTACGTCCAAGGTAAGAGAAGCCCAAGTAAGACGGTAGGTGTTGTGAGAGGGCATCAGAGGGCAAACACACTGAAACTAAAATTACAGAAAACTAGCTAATCTGATCACATGGACCACAGCCTTGTCTATCTCAATGAAACCAAGCCATGCCATGTGGGGCCACCAAAGACGGATGGGTCATGGTGGAGAGGTCTGACAGAATGTGGTCCACTGGAGAAGGGCATGGCAAACCACTTCAGTATTTTTGCCTTCGGAACCCAATGAACAGCATGAAAAGGCAAAAAGATAGGACACTGAAAGAGAACTCCCCAGGTCAGTAAGTGCCCAATATGCTATTGGAGATCAGTGGAGAAATAACTCCAGAAAGAATGATGGGATGGAGCCAAAGCAAAAATGATACCCAGCTGTGGATGTGCCTGGTGATAGAAGCAAAGTCCGATGCTGTAAAGAGCAATATTGCATAGGAACCTGGAATGTTAGGTCCATGAATCAAGGCAAATTGGAAATGGTCAAACAGGAGATGGCAAGAGTGAACATCGACATTCTAGCAATCAGTGAACTAAGATGGACTGGAATGGGTGAATTTAACTCAGATGACCATTATATCTACTACTGTGGGCAAGAATCCCTTAGAAGAAATGGAGTAGCCATCATGGTCAACAAAAGAGTCCAAAATGCAGTACTTGGATGCAATCTCAAAAATGACAGAATGAGCTCTGTTCGTTTCCAAGGCAAACTATTCAATATCACAGTAATCCAAGTCTATGCCCCGACCAGTAACGCCGAAGAAGCTGAAGTTGAACGGTTCTATGAAGACCTACAAGGCCTTCTAGAACTAACACCCAGAAACGATGTCCTTTTCATTATAGGGGACTGGAATGCAAAAGTAGGAAGTCAAGAAACACCTGGCGTAACAGGCAAATTTGACCTTGGAGTACAGAATGAAGCAGGGCAAAGGCTAATAGAGTTTTGCCAAGAGAACGCACTGGTAATAGCAAACACCCTCTTCCAACAACACAAGAGAAGACTCTACACGTGGACATCACCAGATGGTCAACACCGAAATCAGACTGATTATATTCTTTGCAGCCAAAGATGGAGAAGCTCTATACAGTCAGCAAAAACAAGACCGGGAGCAGACTGTGGCTCAGATCATGAACTGCTTATTGCCAAATTCAGACTTAAATTGAAGAAAGTAGGGAAAACCACTAGTCCATTCAGGTATGACCTAAATCAAATCCCTTATGAGTATAAAGTAGAAGTGACAAATAGATTTAAGGGACTAGATCTGATAGACAGAGTGCCTGAAAAACTACGGGACAGGGGTTCATGACATTATACAGGAGACAGGGATCAAGACAATCCCCATGGAAAAGAAATGCAAAAAAGCAAAATGGCTGTCTGAGGAGACCTTACAGATAGCTGGGAAGAGAAGAGAAGCTAAAAGCAAAGGAGAAAAGGAAAGATATTCCCATCTGAATGCAGAGTTCCAAAGAATAGCAAGGAGAGATAAGAAAGCCTTCCTCAGTGATCAATGCAAAGAAATAGAGGAAAACAACAGATTGGGAAAGACTAGAGATTTCTTCAAGAAAATTAGAGATACCAAAGGAATATTTCATGCAAAGATAGGCTCGATAAAGGACAGAAATGGTATGGACCTAATAGAAGCAGAAGATATTAAGAAGAGGTGGCAAGAATATACAGAAGAACTGTACAAAAAAGATCTTCACGACCCAGATAATCATGATGATGTGATCACTCAGCTAGAGCCAGACATCCTGGAATGTGAAGTCAAGTGGGCCTTAGAAAGCATCACTACGAACAAAGCTAGTGGAGGTGATGGAATTCCAGTTGAGCTACTTCAAATCCTGAAAGATGATGCTGTGAAAGGGCTGCACTCGATATGCCAGCAAATTTGGAAAACTCAGAAGTGGTCACAGGACTGGAAAAGGTCAGTTTTCATTCCAATCCCAAAGAAAGGCAATGCCAAAGAATGCTCAAACTACCGCACAATTGCACTCATCTCACATGCTAGTAAAGTAAAGCTCAAAATTCTCCAAGTCAGGCTTCAGCAATACGTGAACCATGAACCTACAGATGTTCAAGCTGGTTTTAGAGAAGGCAGAGGAACCAGAGATCAAATTGCCAATATCTGCTGGATCATCGAAAAAAGCAAGAGAGTTCCAGAAAAACATCTATTTCTGCTTTATTGACTATGCCAAAGCCTTTGACTGTGTGGATCACAATAAACTGTGGAAAATTCTGAAAGAGATGGGAATACCAGACCATCTGATCTGTCTCTTGAGAAACCTGTGTGCAGGTCAGGAAGCAACAGTTAGAACTGGACATGGAACAACAGACTGGTTCCAAATAGGAAAAGGAGTACGTCAAGGCCGTATTTGTCACCCTGCTTATTTAACTTATATGCAGGGTACATCATGAGAAACGCTGGGCTGGAAGAAACACAAGCTGAAATCAAGATTGCTGGGAGAAATATCAATAACCTCAGATATGCAGATGACACCACCCTTATGGCAGAAAGTGAAGAAGAACTAAAGAGGCTCTAGATGAAAGTGAAAGAGGAGAGTGAAAGAGTTGGCTTAAAGCTCAACATTCAGAAAACTAAGATCATGACATCTGGTCCCATCACTTCATGGGAAATAGATGGGAAAACAGTGGAAACAGTGTCAGATTTTATTTTTTCGGGCTCCAAAATCACTGCTGATGGTGATTGCAGCCATGAAATTAAAAGACGCTTACTCCTTGGAAGGAGGGTTATAGCCAACCTAGATAGCATATTTAAAAGCAGAGACATTACTTTGCCAACAAAGGTCCGTCTAATCAAGGCTATGGTTTTTCCAGTGGTCATGTATGGATGTGAGAGTTGGGTGGTGAAGAAAGCTGAGCGCCACAGAATTGATGCTTTTGAACTGTGGTGTTGGAGAAGACTCTTGAGAGTCCCTTGGACTGCAAGGAGATCCAATCAATCCATCCTAAAGGAGATCAATCCTGGGTGTTCATTGGAAGGACTGATGTTGAAGCTGAAACTCCAATACTTTGGCCACCTCATGCGAAGAGTTGACTTATTGGAAAAGACCCTAATGCTGGGAAGGATTGGGGGCAGGAGGAGAAGGGGACGACAGAGGATGAGATGGTTGGATGGCATCACTGACTCGATGGACATAGGTTTGGGTAGACTCCGCGAGTTGATGATGGACAGAGACGCCTGGCATGCTGCAATTCATGGGGTCGCAGAGAGTCGGACATGACTGAGTGACTGAACTGAAACACAGACCTCATACCCTTCACAAAATTTAACTCATATGGTCATAGACCTAAATGTAATGGGTCATAGACCTAAAACATAAAACCATAAAAAAAACAAAACCCTACAAGGTAATATAGGAGAATACGTTGATATACTTGGGTATGGTAACGACTTTTTAGATGCAATACCAAAGGCACAACACATAAAAAAATAATAGATAAGCTGTATTTTAACCAAAGTTAAAAACTTCTGCTCTACAAAATACAATGTCAAGAAAAAGAGAAGACAAGCTACATAGTGAAAAAAATATTTTCGAAAGACAGATCTGATCAAGGACTATTATGCAAAACATACAAAGAACATATAAAACTCAATTTAAAAAACTTGATTTTAAAATGGGTCCAAAATTGTCATAAATACCTCACCAAAGACAATATACAGATGGCAAATAAACAGAGGAAAAGATGCTCCATAATATTAATACATGTCATCAGGGAAATGAAAATTGCAACTACAATGATGAGATACAACTACATTCCTGCTACAATGGCCAGATTCTGGAACAACACCAAGTACTAGAGAGAATACAAAGCAACAAGAACTCTCATTCATTGCTGGTGGAAATGCAAACTGGTACAGCCACTTTGAGAGACAGTCTAGCAGTTTCTCACAAATATAAACATACTCTTACCATATGATCCTGGGAATTTACCCAAAGGAGTTGAAAATGCATGTGCACACAAAAACCTGCACATAGATATTTACAGCAGATTTATTCATAATCATCCAAAACTGGAGGCTAAGTGTCCTTCAGAAGGTGAATGAATAAACTATGGTACAGGGGGCGGGGCTAAGATGGCGGAGGAATAGGACGGGGAGACCACTCTCTCCTCCACAAATTTATCGAAAGAACATCTGAACGCTGACCAAACTTCACAAAACTACTTCTGAAGGCTGGCTGAGGACGTCAGGCTTCCACAAAAACTGCGCATTATCTTCAAAAGAGGTAGGAGAAATTATAAAAGATAAAAAGAGAGACAAAAGAGTTAGGGACGGAGACCCGTCCCGGGGAGGGAGTCGTAAAAGAGGAGGAATTTCCAAGCACCAGGAAACCCTCTCACGGGCGGGTGTGGGGGAGGATTTTTTATCTCGGAGGGCAATGTAACTGGGAGGAAAAAATAAATAAAATCCACAGATTACGTGCCTAAAGCAACTCCCAGCAAAGAACCCCAGACGCTCGCATCATCCGCCACCAGCAAGTGGGGGCTGAACGGAGAGGAGCGGGCGGCATTGCCTAGGGTAAGGACCGGGCCCGAGTGCCCCGAGGGCAATCTGAGGGAGCTAACGTGAGATAGTAACCTAAACTGTGGGACAACGAGAGAGAGAGAGAACTATCCCGCGAAAAGCCCAACTCTAAGGCACTGCCGGCCCGCTCACAGAACAAAGGACTGAGCGATACCAGAGGAGAGCTAGCCGGCTGCGGACCGCCCCATCCCCCGCCGGACACAGCGGGCAGGCGGGGCCCGCCAGAGCCGGAAAGGGGCAAACTCCGCTCCAGAGAGGGCACCCCCTACCAAACTGCAAACAGGCTCCCAGTTTCTAAGCAAAGACTGCCTGAGATCCCGGAGGGTCGAGAGCCGCCGGGAGGGTCGCAGCCAGAGACCAGCTCCCCAGAACCGACACAAAGCACACCGGAGCCGGGCGCGCCCGTAAACCGAGGCGGGGACCAGGGAAGTGATAAGCCGCACCGCCCCAACAGGGGAGAGCGCCCTCGCCAAACTCCTGGCCGCCTGGGCAGCTCCGACCGGGAACGGCACAAGCCGCGGGCGAAACCGAGTCTGCGCCTTTGTGGAGTAACCGGGAGCCTGAACCTGAGCGGCTTAGACCTGGGAAGTGCACGCAGCTCAGGGCCCGCTCCCCGGCCGAGTAACCTGAAGCCTGAGCAGGGTAGACGGGGAAAGCACACACGCCGTGAGCGGGGGCGAACCCAGTGCGGCCGAGACACTGCGAGCTTACCACACACACGCCAGAATTGCAGTGTTCCTTCCTCCCCACAGCACGATTGAACAAGCGAACCTAAAGAGATCACCTCCACCGCTTTGTTGCAGGGCGGAAATTCGATACTGAAGAGATCTCCAAACAGAAGCCAAATAAACAGAGGGAAGCGCTTTGGAAGGGACAGGCCAACAGATTAAGATCCCTGTAGTTAATACCGACTGCATTGAAAAGGACCTATAGATCTTGAAAAGTATAAGCAGGAATAAGGATCTATCTAAAACTGAGCAGATCCCACACTGCTCACAACAGCTCCAGAGAAAGTCCGGGATATATATATTTTTTACTTTTTTTTTTTTTTAATTGTTTTTTTTTAATTAAAAAAAAATTTTTTTTTCTCATCTTTCCTTTTTCTTCAAGTCCTCTATTACACCTTTAACTTTCATTTTCATAACCCACTATTAACTTGCCAAAAAAAAAAAAACCCTATTTTTGAAGCAAACTACATACATATATCTTATACCTTTTGTGTTTTCTTTTTTTTAATGTTTTTTTTTCCTGTTCTACATTTTTTTTACTGTTTCTTTTTTTACTGTTTTACTGTTTTTTTTTCTTTTTACACTGTTTCCTTTTTTCTTTTTTTTTTTTTTAGATTGTAAGTTTTATAAGAGTCTAACCTCTACTCTAGATTTTTAATCTTTGTTTTACATATTTGATATCAACTTTGTACATTTAAGAACCCAATCTTTAGGACCCATTTTTACTCAGGAGTGTGATCACTGGCCTGATCACTCTCTCCCCCTATTGATGCTCTTTCTTCTCCCTCAGGGAACCTCTATCTCCCACCCTCCTCCTTCTCTTCTCAACCCAATTCTGTGAATCTCTGAGGGTGTTCTGGGTACCGGAGAACACTTCAGGAACAGGATACTGCCCAGATCTCTCTCTCCCCTCTTAATTCCTCCCTTTCTACTCATGCTCACCTCTGTTACCTTCCTCCCCCCTCTCTATGTATCTCTGTGAATCACTCTGAGGGTTCCAAACTGTGGAAAGCACAGAGGGAAGTGCTTACTGGCTAGATTGCTCTCTCCACATTTGAATTCCCCTCTTCCCCTCCTGGTCACCTCAACCCACCCCCCCCCCACCTCATCTCTCCATGTAACTCAGTGAACCTTTCTGGGTATCCCTCACTGTGGAGAATCTTTTCACCATTAACCTAAAAGTTTTATTATTGAGGCTGTATGGAAGGAGAAGTCTTCAGGCTACTGCAAGAATAAGACTGAAAGCCAGGGGAAACATTAATTAATAAGAGACCATCCAATAGCCTCCATAAATTCACTGAAACCAAGCTCCACCCAAGAGACAATAAGTTCCAGAGCAAGACATACCACGCAAATTCTCCAGCAACGCAGGAACATAGACCTGAGCATCAATATACAGGCTGCCCAGAGGCACACCAAATCCATAGACATCTCAAAAATTAATACTGGTCACTCCATTGCACTCTAGAGAGCAGAAATCCAGCTCCACCCACCAGAACACCGACACAAGCTCCCCCAACCAGGAAGCCTTGACAAGCCAACTGTCCAACCCCAACCGCAGTGAGGAACCTCCACAACAAAGAGGAACTTCATACTACCAGAATACAGAAGGGCCACGCCTAACACAGCAATCTAAACAAGATGAAAAGGCAGAGAAATACTCAGCAAGTAAAGGAAAATGAGAAATGCCCACAAAGCCAAACAAAAGAGGAGGAGATAGGGAATCTATCTGAAAAAGAATTTAGAATAAGGATAATAAAAATGATCCAAAATCTTGAAAGCAAAATGGAGTTACAGATAAATAGCCTGGAGACAAAGATTGAGAAGATGCAAGAAATGTTTATCAAGGACTTAGAAGAAATAAAAAGGAATCAATATAGAATGAATAATGAAATAAAGGAGATAAAAGACACTCTGGAGGGAACCAACAGTAGAATAACGGAGGCAGAAGATAGGATAAGTGAGGTAGAAGATAGAATGATGGAAATAAACGAAGCAGAGAGGAAAAAAGAAAAAAGAATCAAAAGAAATGAGGAAAACCTCCGGGACCTCTGGGACAATATGAAACACCCCAACATTCGAATCATAGGAGTCCCAGAAGAAGAAGATAAAAGGAAAGGCCATGAAAAAATACTCGAGGAGATAATAGTTGAGAATTTCCCTAAATTGAGGAAAGAAATAGTCACAGAAGTCCAAGAAACCCAGAGAGTTCCAAACAGGATAAACCCAAGGCGAAACACCCCAAGACACATATTAATCAAATTAACAAAGATCAAACACAAAGAACAAATATTAAAAGCAGCAAGGGAAAAACAACAAATAACACACAAGGGGATCCCCATAAGGATAACAGCTGATCTTTCAATAGAAACCCTTCAGGCTAGAAGGGAATGGCAGGACATACTTAAAGTAATGAAAGAGAATAATCTACAACCCAGATTACTGTACCCAGCAAGGATCTCATTCAGATATGAAGGAGAATTCAAAAGCTTTACAGACAAGCAAGAGCTGAGGGAATTCAGCACCACCAAACCAGCTCTCCAGCAAATGCTAAAGGATCTTCTCTAAACAGGAAACACAGAAAGGATGTTTCAACACGAACTCAAAACAACAAAGTAAATGGCAACGGGATCATACTTATCAATAATTACCTTAAATGTAAATGGGTTGAATGCCCCAACCAAAAGACAAAGGGTTGCTGAATGGATACAAAAACAAGACCCCTATATATGCTGTCTACAAGAGACCCACCTCAAAACTAGAGACACACACAGGCTGAAAGTGAAAGGATGGAAAAACATATTCCATGCAAACGGAGACCAAAAGAAAGCAGGAGTCGCAATACTCATTTCAGATAAAATAGACTTTAAAATAAAGGATGTGAAAAGGGACAAAGAAGGACACTACATAAAGATCAAAGGATCAATTCAAGAAGAAGACGTAACAATCATAAATATATATGCACCCAACATAGGAGCACCACAATATATAAGGCAAATACTAACAAGTATGAAAGGGGAAATTAACAATAACACAATAATAGTGGGAGACTTTAATACTCCACTCACGCATATGGATAGATCAACTAAACAGAAAATTAACAAGGAAACACAAACTTTAAATGATACAATAGACAAATTAGATTTAATTGATATTTACAGGAGTTTCCACCCCAAAACAATCAATTTTACCTTTTTCTCAAGTGCGCATGGAACTTTCTCTAGGATAGATCACATCCTGGGCCATAAATCTAGCCTTGGTAAATTCAAAAAAATTGAAATCATCCCAGCCATCTTCTCTGACCACAATGCAGTAAGATTAGACCTCAATTACAGGAAAAAAACTATTAAAAGTTCCAACATATGGAGGCTAAACAACACGCTTCTGAATAACCAACAAATCACAGAAGAAATCAAAAAAGAAATAAAATTATGCATAGAAACGAATGAAAATGAAAACACAACAACCCAAAACCTATCGGACACTGTAAAAGCAATACTAAGGGGAAGGTTCATAGCAATACAGGCGTACCTCAAGAAACAAGAAAAAAATCAAATAAATCAACTAACTCTACACCTAAAGCAACTAGAGAAGGAAGAAATGAAAAACCCCAGGGTCAGTAGAAGGAAAGAAATCTTAAAAATTAGGGCAGAAATAAATGCAAAAGAAACAAAAGAGACCATAGCAAAAATCAACAAAACTAAAAGCTGGTTTTTCGAGAAGATAAACAAAATTGATAAGCCATTAGCCAGACTCATCAAGAAACAAAGGGAGAAGAATCAGATCAACAAAATTAGAAATGAAAATGGAGAGATCACAACAGACTCCACAGAAATACAAAGGATCATAAGAGACTACTACCAACAGCTATATGCCAATAAAATGGACAACTTGGAAGAAATGGACAAATTCTTAGAAAAGTATAACTTTCCAAAACTGAACCATGAAGAAATAGAAGATCTTAACAGACCCATCACAAGCACGGAAATCGAAACTGTAATCAGAAATCTTCCAGCAAACAAAAGCCCAGGACCAGACGGCTTCACAGCGGAATTCTACCAAAAATTTAGAGAAGAGCTAACACCTATCCTACTCAAACTCTTCCAGAAAATTGCAGAAGATGGTAAACTTCCAAACTCATTCTATGAGGCCACCATCACCCTAATTCCAAAACCAGACAAAGATGTCACAAAAAAGGAAAACTACAGGCCAATATCACTGATGAACATAGATGCAAAAATCCTTAATAAAATTCTAGCAAACAGAATCCAACATCATATTAAAAAGATCATACATCATGACCAAGTGGGCTTTATCCCAGGAATGCAAGGTTTTTTTAACATCCGCAAATCAATCAATGTAATACACCACATTAACAAATTGAAAGAAAAAAACCATATGGTTATCTCAATAGATGAAGAAAAAGCCTTTGACAAAATTCAGCATCCATTTATGATTAAAACCCTCCAGAAAGCAGGAATAGAAGGAACATATCTCAACATAATAAAAGCTATATATGACAAACCCACAGCAAACATTATCCTCAATGGTGAAAAATTGAAAGCATTTCCCCTAAAGTCAGGAACAAGGCAAGGATGCCCACTTTCACCACTACTATTCAACATAGTTTTGAAAGTTTTGGCCACAGCAATCAGAGCTGAAAAAGAAATAAAAGGAATACAGATAGGAAAAGAAGAAGTAAAACTCTCACTGTTTGCAGATGACATGATCCTCTACATAGAAAACCCTAAAGACTCTACTAGAAAATTACTAGAGTTGATCAATGAATATAGTAAAGTTGCAGGATATAAAATTAACACACAGAAATCCCTTGCATTCCTATACTCCAATAATGAGAAAACAGAAAGAGAAATTAAGGAAACAATACCATTCACCATTGCAACAAAAAGAATAAAATATTTAGGAATATATCTACCTAAAGAAACAAAAGATTTATATATAGAAAACTATAAAACACTGATGAAAGAAATCAAAGAGGACACAAACAGATGGAGAAATATACCGTGTTCATGGATTGAAAGAATTAATATAGTGAAAATGAGTATACTACCCAAAGCAATCTATAGATTCAATGCAATCCCTATCAAGCTACCAATGGTATTTTTCACAGAACTGGAACAAATCATCTCACAATTTGTATGGAAATATAAGAAACCTCGAATAGCCAAAACAATCTTGAGGAAGAAGAATGGAACTGGAGGAATCAACCTGCCTGACTTCAGGCTCTACTATAAAGCCACAGTCATCAAGACAGTATGGTACTGGCACAAAGATAGAAATATAGATCAATGGAACAAAATAGAAAGCCCAGAGATAAACCCACGCACATATGGACACCTTATCTTCGACAAAGGAGGCAAGAATATACAATGGAGAAAAGACAATCTCTTTAACAAGTGGTGCTGGGAAAACTGGTCAACCACTTGTAAAAGAATGAAACTAGAACACTTCCTAACACCGTACACCAAAATAAACTCAAAATGGATTAAAGATCTAAACGTAAGACCAGAAACAATAAAACTCCTAGAGGAAAACATAGGCAAAACACTCTCCGACATAAATCACAGCAGGATCCTCCATGACCCACCTCCCAGAATATTGGAAATAAAAGCAAAAATAAACAAATGGGACCTAATTAAAATTAAAAGCTTTTGCACAACAAAGGAAACTATAAACAAGGTGAAAAGACAGCCTTCAGAATGGGAGAAAATAATAGCAAATGAAGCAACAGACAAACAATTAATATCAAAAATATACAAGCAACTTCTGCAGCTGAATTCCCGAAAAATAAACGACCCAATCAAAAAATGGGCCAAAGAACTAAACAGACATTTCTCCAAAGAAGACATACAGATGGCTAACAAACACATGAAAAGATGCTCAACATCACTCATTATTAGAGAAATGCAAATCAAAACCACAATGAGGTATCATTTCACACCAGTCAGAATGGCTGCTATCCAAAAGTCTACAAGCAATAAATGCTGGAGAGGGTGTGGAGAAAAGGGAACCCTCTTACACTGTTGGTGGGAATGCAAACTAGTACAGCCACTATGGAGAACAGTGTGGAGATTCCTTAAAAAACTGGGAATAGAACTGCCATATGACCCAGCAATCCCACTGCTGGGCATATACACCGAGGAAACCAGAATTGAAAGAGACGCGTGTACCCCAATGTTCATCGCAGCACTGTTTACAATAGCCAGGACATGGAAGCAACCTAGATGTCCATCAGCAGATGAATGGATAAGGAAGCTGTGGTACATACACACAATGGAATATTACTCAGCCATTAAAAAAAATACATTTGAATCGGTTCTACTGAGATGGATGAAACTGGAGCCCATTATACAGAGTGAAGTAAGCCAGAAAGAAAAACAACAATACAGTATACTAATGCATATATATGGAATTTGAAAGATGGTAACGATAACCCTATATGCGAGACAGAATAAGAGACACAGATGCATGGAACAATTTTATGGACTCTGAGGGAGAAGGTGAGGGTGGGACGTTCTGGGAGAATAGCATTGAAACATGTATATTATCATATGTGAAACAGAACACCATTCCATGTTCGATGTATGTGACAAGGGCTCAGGGCCGGGGCAATGGGATGATCCAGAAGGATGGGATGGGGAGGGAGGTGGGTGAGGGGTCCCGGAAGGGGAACACATGTAAACCCATGGCTGATTCATGTCAATGTATGGCAAAAACTATTACAATATTGTAAAGTAATTAGCCCCCAACTAAAATAAATAAATTTATAAAAAATAAAATAAAATAAAATAAACTATGGTACATCTAGACAATGGATTATTACTTGGTGATAAAAAGAAATGAACTATTAAACTATGAAAAGACCCAGAAGAACCTTAAATACATATTGTTCAGTGAAAGAAATCAATTTGGAAAGACTACATACAGTAGTATAATTCCAACTACATGACATCTGGAAAAGGAAAATCTTTAGGCACAGTGAAAAGTTAGTGGTTGCCAGGAATTTTAAGGGGGCTGTAGGTGTTGGAAGGATGAGTAGTCAGAGCACAGACAATTTTTATTCAATGAAAATACTCTGTGTGACACTATAATGATGAATGCATGTCATTATACATTTATTGAAAGCCATAGAATGCACAACACCAAGTGTGAACTGTAATATAAATTATGAACTTTTGATAATTATGATGTATCAGTGTTGATTCACTATATGTAACAAATGTACCAACAGGTAGGCAATGCTGATAATGAGGGAGGCAATACCTCTGTGGGGGCAAAGGAGGGGAAATCTCTGTACCTTCCCTTCAATTTTGCTGTGAACCTAAAACCCACTCTAAGGAATAAGTCTTATTTTTTTAGGTGAAAAGGTAACATACCAAAACTTATGGAATACAGTGAAAGCAATACTCATGAGGAAAATTGATAGCTCTAAATGCCTACATTTAAAAGGAATAAAAATCTCAAATCAACAATCTAACTTCCTATCTTGAAGAATTAGAAAAAAATAATAATAACAAACCAAACCCAGTAGAAGAAAGAAAATAAATATTATAGCAGAGATAAATAGGATAGAGAACAGAAAAACAACAGAGAAAAAATTTTTTAAAACCTTGGTTATTTGAAAAGACTAAAGTATATTGACAACCTTTAGGTAGACTGACTAAGAAAAAAGAAAGAAGATACAAATACCTAAAATAAGAAACGAAAGTAAAGACACTACTACTGACCTTTGAGAAATTAACAAGATTCTACGAAAATACTACATTATAAGCAATTGTATGTCAATAAATTAGATAAATTAGATGAAATGGACAGATTCCTAAAAACACACAAATTACCAATAAAGATCCAACCAAGAAATAGAAAATCTCAAAGGACTTACAACAAATAATGAGAAAAAATCAGTAATCAAAACCCTTCTGATAAATGAAAGTTCAGGACCAGTGGATTTCATTTGTGAATTCTACCAAACATTTAAAGAAAAATTAACACAAACACTACTCAAACTCTTCCAAAACATAAAAGAATAGGAAACATTTTCTAACACATTCTGAGGATAGCTTTACCTTGATACCAAAGCCAGACAAAGATATCTCAAGAAAAGAAAACTGCAGACCAATATTTCTTATAAATGTACATGCAAAAATCCTGAACAAAATCCTTGTAAACTGAATCCAACAGCACATTAAAAGGATTATGCACCATGACCAAGTGGGATTTTTCCAAGGAATGCAATGGAGGCTTACCATAAGAAAATCAATCAATGTGATACACTATATTAATACAGTGTAGGGGAGAAAACCACACAATCATTTCAATAGACATAGAAAAATCATTTGACAAAATTTGAGACCCTTTCATGATTAAAAGAAAAAACACAACACTTAACAAAGTAGGAATAGAATCGAACTTCTTCAATATGATAAAGGACGTACACCAAAACCCCACAGCTAACATTATACTTAAAACAGTGAAAAACTGAAACCTTTCCCCTAAGATCAGGAACAAAACAAGGATACCCAATTTCACCATGGCTACTGCAGTGGATATTGCACTGGAAGTCCTAGCAGAGCAATTACACAAGATAAGCCATTCAAATTGGAAAGGAATAAGTAAAACTATCAATAGTTGCAGATGGCATGATTCTATATATAGACAATCCCAAAGAATGCACACACAAACACGCACAAATACACTAGAACAAACAAAATCAGCAAAGTCATAAATATCAGTTGTGTTTCTCACTAATCATGAGGGAAATGCATATCAAAACCACAATGTGATATCACCTCACACATGTCAGAATGGCTATCAACAAAAAGAACACAAATAACAAATGTTGTCAGGGATTTGGAGAAAAGGGAACTCTTGTGAATTGTTGGTGGGAATGTAAATTGGTACATCCACTATGGAAAATAGTAGGAGGGTTCTCAAACAGTAAAAATAGAACTACTATCTGACCCAGCAATTCCAACCCCAGGTATACAACAGAAAACAACAACAACTAATTCAAAAGCTACATGCACCCCAATGTTCATAGCAGCATTGTTTATAATAACCAAGATACGGAAGCAACCTAAGTGTCCATCAATAGATGAGTGGATAAAGAAGATGTGAGATATCTCACATCTTCTTTATCCACTCATCTATATCTGTACACATATATATATGCAATGGAATATATATACAATGAAATATACATATATATACAATAATAACTATAAATGGAACATTATAGACAGTGTATTAAAGAGCAGAGACATTACTTTGCCAACAAAGGTCCATATAGTCAAAGATATGGTTTTTCTAGTAATCATGTATGGATGTGAGAGTTGGATCATAAAGAAGGTTATGAAAGTGAAAGCCGCTCATTGTGTCTGGCTCTTTGCGACCCCAAGGACTATACAGTCCATGGAATTCTCTAGGCCAGAATACTGGAGTGGGCAACCTTTTCCTTCTTCAGGGGATTTTCCCAACCCAGGAGTCAAACCCAGGTCTTCCGCAGTGTGGGCAGATTCTTTACAAGCTGAAAGAAGGCCGAGTACCAAAGAATTGATGTTTTCAAACTATTGTGCTAGGGAAGACTCTTGAGAGTCCCTTGGACAGCAAGGAGATCAATCCAGTCAATCCTAAAGGAAATCAAGCCTGAATATTCATTCATTGGGAGGAATGATGCTGAAGCTGAAGCTCCAATACTTTGGCCACCTGTTGCAAAGAGCAGACTCATTGGAAAAGACCGTGATGCTGGGAAAAATTGAGGGCAAGAGGAAAACAGAATGACAGAGGATGAGATGATTGGATGGCATCACTGGCTCAATGGACATGAGTTTGAGCAAACTATGGGAGATAGTGAAGGATAGGGAAACCCAGCGTGCTGCAGTTCATGACGTCACAAAGAGTCGGACACGACTTAGCAACTGAACAACAGCAACAATAAATGGAAAATAAGCTTCAAAAATTATGAATCAGTTGTGTTTCTTTATAACAGCAATGAACAATCCAGAAAGAAATTTTCTTTATAATGGCATCCAAAAGAATAAAATTCCTAGGAATAAATTTAATCAAAGAAGTAAAAGACTTGTACACAAGCACTATAATACATTGTTTAAAGATATTAAAGAAGACCTAAATAAATGGAAATACATTTATTTCATGGATTGAAAGACCTATTATTAAGATGAAAATACTTCTTAAAGTAATCCACAGATTCAGTGCTACCCCTTTCAAAATTCCAATGACCATTTCTGTAGAAAAATGAAAAAGCTGATCTTCAAATTTACATACAATTGTAAGGTATTCCAAATAGTCAAAACAATATTGAAAAAGAAAACGAAGACCTTCTCTGGTGGTCCAGTGGTTAAGAATCCACCTTCCAATGCAGGGGACATAAGTTTGATCCCTGGTCTGGGAACTAAGATCCCACAAGCCACAGGGCAATTAAGCCCATATGCCATAACTGCTGAGCCTGTGCCCTCTAGAGTCCATGTGCCACAATTAGAGAAGCCCATGCACTGCAACAAAGATCTAGCACAGCAAAAAAAAAAAAAAAAATATTCAAAGAAAACAAATTTGGAGGATTCATACTTTCTCATTTCAAAGTTATTACTAAGCTACAAAAACGTGCAAAAAAAAAAAAACTATCTGATACCAATGGAATAGAATTCAGAGATCAGAAACAAACCCAAACATCTATGGCCAATTGATTTTTGACAGGGATGCCAAGACCATTCAAGAAAGAAAGAACAGTCTTTTCAACAAATAGTGTTGGAATAACTGGATAATCACATGTCAAAAAAAAAATGAATTTAGATATTAACCTAATTCCATATACAAAATTAACTCAGAATGGATCAATGATCTAAATATAATGCTTAAAGTTATAAAGCTATTGGAAAAAAACATAAGATTAAATCTATGCAACTCAGATTTGGCAATGTATTCTTAGATTTGGCACAGAATACAAGCAAAAAGAGGGGGAAAATAGGTAAATTTGGCTTGATAAATATTAAATGTTTGTGCATTAAAGGTGGTTGTGAAAAGACAACTTTAATATAAAGAACTCTTACAACTCAACAATAGCAAAAAATACAATTTAAATAAAGGCAAAATACTTCGTCATTTCTCCAAACTGGCCAACAAGCACAAGATACTCAACATTATTGGCCATCAAAAAATGCATATAAAACCCCAACTAAAATAAATAAATTTATTTTTAAAAAAAAGATATCACTTCACACCTACTAGGAAGGCCATAATTTTTTAATGGAAAGAAAAAGAACAAGTGTTGGTAAGACTGTGAAGAAGTTGTAGCCCCTGCACATTCCTGGTCAAATGTAAAATAGTGCATTACAAATAGTGCAAATGTAAACTGTGAGATATATTTTCTCAAAAAGCTAGACATAGAATTACTATATGACCTAGCAATTCTACTCCTAAGTTTATATCCACAAAAAATGAAAATACTGTTCACATTGAAACTTGTACTTGGAAGGTCATAGAAGTATTATTCCCAATACCTAAAGATGAAAGGGCTTCCCTGATAGCTCAGTTGGTAAAGAATCCACCTGCAATGCGGGAGACCCCGGGTGGATTCCTGGGTTGAGAAGATCCCCTGGAAAAGGGATAGGCTACCCACTCCAGTGTCTTTGGGCTTCCCTTGTGGCTCAGCTGGTAGAGTCCACTTGCAATGCAGGAGACCTGGGTTCGATCCTTGGGTCAGGAAGATCCCCTAGAGAAGGAAAATGCTACCCACTCCAGTATTCTGGCCTGGAGAGTTCCATGGACAGTCCATGAGGTTGCAAAGAGTCGGACATGACTGAGCGACTTTCACTTTCACTTTCAAAGATGAAAATGACTCAAATGCCCATCAGTGGATGAATGGATAAACAAATTGTGGTATGTATACACAATAAACATCCCATAGAAAGGAATGAAGTACTGATACATCCCACAGCTTCGATAAACCTTGAAAATAGTATGCTAAGTAAAGAAACCAGATGCAAAAAGTAACTACATAATGGCCAGGAGTTTCCTTCGGGAGTAATGAAAACATTTTTAAACTAGAGAGAGGTAGTGGTGGCATATCATCGTGAATGCACCAAACACCACTGAACTGTGCCCCTTAAAATGATTAACTGTTTTGTATAATTTTACCTCAATTTAAAAATCAGACTAGTTTATTATCTTACAGCTTTGGAGGTCAGAATTTCAAAATCAGTCTCACTGGACTAAAGACAAAGTGTCCAGCAGGGCTGGTTCCTTCAGAGGGACTTTGAGGGGAAAATCTGTCTGTAATTTTCAGACACTGCCTACATTTCTAGGTTTATGACCCCTTCCTCACATCCCTCTAACTTCTCACTTCTATTTTCATGTTTCCAACTACTCTCTCAATTCTGATTCTCCTGCCTCCCTTTTACAAGTACTCTTGTGATTGCAAATGAGTCCATTTGGATAATGCAAGATAATGTCCTGCATCAATATTTGAAACTTACTTATATCTGAAAAGTTATATATATATATATGTGTGTGTATGTATGTGTGTTTGTATGTGTGTGTGTGTGTATGTGTGAGGTAATATATTCACAGGATCCAAGGATGAAGATGAAGAACTAGAAGTCTATAGAGGACCATTATTTGGGTTACTATCAGGACTAAAGATTTAAATGTGGGAGTATTTTGTCTATGAATGGCTTTTAAAGCTATAGGAGGAGAGTATGAGTACCCCTCACCCTCCCTTTATATCATGACTTCTCCATTATCAAGGTCTTATTGTTGATTCATTTCTTTTTAAAGGAAAAGGTGTATGGCAGTTATAATCCAATCCTCCAGTACATGAGTATAAAATTTTTTCCAAAGTTTTGAAGACATTGCTCTATTTTTTCCCTTCATATATTACAGCAGAGGATAAGGATGCTGTCTAAATTTTTTTTCACTTCTAGCCAGGGAAACTAATTTTTTCCTCCATGGATGCCTCCAGTTCTATTTGTCATCTAAAAGCTTGCCATTACATATCTAAGAATGGCTCTCTTAATGTATACGACCTGATATGACAAACCCCTCTAATACAAATACCCAGATCTTCCTTCATTCACTTATTCAATAACTTTTCTAGTATCTATGCCAATTGTGAACAAGAGAGATTAGCATTCATGAACATAAATTCAAGTGGAAGTGAAAGTAGTAACAAATGTATAATATAATTTCAGCTAGTGATTTAAACAGTGAAGAGAAATAAAGAGGATAATGGAAAAGACAGTAACGAGTGTAGTGGCACACTCTCAGTGTTCCCGAGAGTTTTTGAGGCACCAGTATGAGGCTAGAGATGCTGCTGGTGGTCAGGTGGGCTGCTGGAAGCCAGGAATTCAAAAAGTCATTGTGTTTGCGAGTATTGCTAATCTAATTAAGTTTTGTATTTTTTGATGTATTTTATGTTCTTAACTTTAATTTTCATCCTCTCTCCTCCATGTATGCAATCTTCTTGCTTGTTGTTTTACTTAACAAATACAGTATAATGTTTACTACATGCAAAACCTGGTTTAAACATTTATCAATAATTAACTTAATTTAAATAATTAAATGATTTAATTTAAATGTCACATGTCTCTTTGAGGCAGGTAGTTATTAGCCCCATTCTACAATCAAGAACACTGAGTCACAGAGACTTCTCCATTTGTCACTGTGTTCATTTTTCTCTCCATTCTGTGGTGGGAGTGGGGGCAATTATCTAGCTTGTCTGTAATGTTGTTGACTCAGTCTTCAGCATTGTCAGCTTTGCTATTTTCTGTCTGCAGTGAGGATTTAAATTCTGCAACTATACATTTTTTCTTGTACATTTATTTTCTTTGCAGTCCTCATTATCAAGACTTCAAGCTATTTCTTCCTCATAGTATTTCGTTCCTTTCATGGAAACAAGGCTTCTTGCACCCTTCAGAGTATTTCAAGGAGTTTCTCAATGTTTTATCCCCTATCGCTTGTTGTGCAATCTCTTTAATGTGTTCCATGTTGGATTTTTCCATTTTTCCAATCTTAAAATTAGCATCCAGACTTGGCATGCACCTGCAGGAGTGCTTTGTGTAGTTCTGTTCACCTCGTCACTGTGGTTTTAGTAAAGCCCATTCCCAAGTGTATAGCAAGAGGGCAGAAGGATGTACATGAGGATTCAGAGCTCCAGTGTACAGCAGATGCTCATTTAATACAGCCAAACTGCAAAAATGTCCTTCTTCAATTTCCTGGCTCACTGACTCTAAAGTAAAGTGACATGAAAGTCACTCAGTCATGTCTGACTCATTGCAACCCCTTGAGCTGTACATTCCATGGAATTCTTCAGGCCAGAATACTGGAGAGGGTAGCCATTCCCAAAGTACCCCCAAATTAAACTCCAGCATGCAATGCTACTATGGTTCTTCCTACCTGCAGAACTTAATTCACTGAGACTACATTTTCCATGTAATAATATCCACATCTTCATCTATATTCCTTCCTTCACTGTAGTTTTATTCTCTCGGGGGACATGGAAAAAAGAATTATTGGGTGAGTGGGAAAGGGATTCCAAAGAATAGTAAAATGGGAGAAGATACGGTGCTGGCATTTAACTGATTGGCCTCAGTTCTAGTTGCTCTCAGCAGCCTCTACTCTGATGGCTAATGCCTGTGTGGTCAAGATCATTGAATATTTTGAATAACATCTCTGGGTAGAGACACATTCTACAGGAGATCAATCCTGCCCTGTTTCTTTGGCAAATCACATGTTGCCCTTGCCCCAATAATAGTTCTCACTTTAGTTTTATAGGTCTTGATGGAAATTCCCATAGCTTTTGGTAGCGGATTGGCCATCATCTGGATTACTGGTGTGGTTCATTCATTCCCCAAATACTAATAAGAAACTACTACGTGCTAAACAATTGTTAGGCCTAGGGGCTAAAATTTTAAGTCATAAATACATGACTCTGCTTCCACAAACTTTCATCTTTTCCTATGTATTCATAGTTGGAATCTGGAAAGCTCTCTAGAATTGCTATCCAGAAATCATTTTAAACTGGAAAATGATAATGTACTTTTAACAAGAATCATGAACAAAGAAATGAGGAAAACAGAAAAAGGTCACTGAGCTGGAAATCAGACAACTTAAGTTCTTATCCTTGCTTTGCCAGTGTTATCTGAGGACCTTGGATGAATCACTTAACCCCTCAAGATTTCAGTTTTCTAAGTGTAAATAAATGAGTTGGACCAAATTCTCTCCAAGATTCCTTCCAGCCAAAAATTTCTATGTCCTCAAGATAAATGTTCTTCTCATTAATGTGGGTGTCTCAGAAGCCATTTATTATCAGTGGATCTCAAACCGCATGTTTATCAATACAGTAGTCTGATTCTCCTGACTCTCTTTATACCATTCCTAATAAGAAATGTACCAACCATATGTGAAACACATGGGCTCTGCCCAAAGGCCATACAAGATACATAAATTTCACAAGTGAAAGATGCAAAACACATGTTGACACATCTCAAATCCACATGTACATTTTGGTTATGGTTTAATGGTACTTAATTTTGAAGGTTGCTCAGAAATCTGTTTAAAGAACTCCTATAGAAATGACTTTTAGATAGAGCCTAAGAGATCCTTGTGTAAAAACAAGTTAAGTTGTTCTAAATTTCTGTGAGTTACCCAGAAATACAGAAGTCTTCTAAAATTGATCATAGGGCTAGGCATCTCACACCTTGCAACATCTTGATAAAGTCACAATAAAACAGAAGGCTAAGTGAATATCAAACTAGTAGTCTCATGTCAGGAGATTGTAGTCCAACCTACAAGATCATGCTGTAAAGACACAGCTGGCCCGTCTGCTTTGGCCATCACCTCCAATTTGGGGCCCTCTTCCAGAGTTCTGCATGTGCTGACCACACAAGTATAAGTTCATGCCCTTCTTGTTGCCTGCTGAATTTCTATTCATTCCTCAGGACCCCACTCAAAAGTCACCTCCTCTGTGAAGCTTTTCCTAATCTTACCAAACAAAAGGGTTACTCCCTTACTCTTTTTCTCTCACTCCCACTCTACATCTATTATTGTACTTGTCATGTTAATAGCATTTATTTGCTTTTCATATTGAATAATTAGTGAGTAATAAATGTGCTTTTGTGATCTTTGGAATTCTAGTGCCTAACAGTGTGCCTGGCATGTTTGTTAATGAATTTGTGAATGAATGGATGATGTTGACACTGAAAGTCTAAGACTCAGTGGGATCTTTAATCTTGGAAGTTTAACAGGAGTAGTCAAATTTAATATCCTGTTTCAGAACACAGAATTTGTGAATTTTCCATTATGGAAGAACTCAACTCAAAAAAAGATCACACAAGGTCAAGAAAACATAGTTAGCACATGCTACCATGTCCCACATCATCCTTTATCCAAAAGAGTCTGCAAGGAAAGGAAAATATGTTCTAGTGTGGGAAGGGTGTCCTCAAAATGCTTGCTAACTGGTAAAGTTGAGAAGAAAATACAGGCACATGATACAGAGGATATGGGATACACAAGAGAGAGACCAAGATGTGACCCATCTGGGGCTGCCAGCAGCAAAACCAAGAAAGCAGTAAAGCTCCTATAGTTGCTGATGCATCCATCTATCTTCTAAACCTTCACTGTTCTATACAGTGGCCACTGGCCATGGGAGACTAGTGAGCACTTGAAATGTGGCCAGAATGTACTATAAATGCAAATACACACCAAATTTTGAAGACTGAATTAATGAGAAGAAAAGCAACGTTACAATATCTCATTTAAATATGTTTATATCAAATACATGCTAAAATATTAAAATAATACTTTGGATATATTGGGTAAAATAAAATACACTATTTAAATTAAATTCATTTGTTTCTTTCTACAGTGTGGCTACTAGAAATTTTTAAATTACATAGGTGGCTCACATTACTTTTCTACTGGATAGTGACTTCCTTGAGGGTTTTTTGGCATTTTTTTTTCCATTGGAGGAAAATTGCTTTACAATGTTGTACTGGTTTCTGCCATACAGTAACACGTATCAGCCACAATTATACCTATATCACCTCCTTTGTGAGCCTTCTTGCTTCCCCCACATCCCAACCCTGTAGGTCATCACAGAATGTCAGGCTGGGCTATCTGTGTTATATAGCAACTTCCCACCAGCTATTAATTTTATATGTGTCAATACATGTTAATGTTGCTTTCTTCATTCATCCTACTCTTTCCTTCCCTTACTTGTACAGTGTCTTTCTAAACCATTGCTTTTCCTTTAATTCCAGACATTGTTTCATCAGTTTAGAATTATCATTGGTCATGGGAGTCTTAACCAGGAAGCTCTGGAAGGATCATGTATTTTCAAGACCCAGAAATGTCTGCTCTCATGGTGAACTGACATATTCATGGAGGCAAGAGTCCCTGTCCAGTAGCCAACTCGCTGGACTTAATGTTGACCACCAATGATATTGCATG
Source organism: Giraffa tippelskirchi (assembly GCF_054371585.1). Taxonomy (NCBI): domain Eukaryota; kingdom Metazoa; phylum Chordata; class Mammalia; order Artiodactyla; family Giraffidae; genus Giraffa; species Giraffa tippelskirchi. The sequence continues at coordinate 130,328,498 of NC_137277.1, forward strand.
TCTTTTTCAGTTCTGCCTGAATTTTCCCCTTCATGGCAGGAGGAAATTATAGAGGGATTGATATTTTCCACAAGCACATACTGATAAAAGTAAGTGGCCCAGACTAAGGGCAATAAACTTAAATGTCTACAAGGGCCAAGCAGGTAACAAGTGAAACAAGCCAAGCGTATTCTTTCAATACAGTCATGCTTTATCTGCATGTTAAACAATAGGAACTATCTTCACTTCCCACAAAAATATGTTCTCTTCCTATTCTGTTGTTTTTGAAACGTGTAATGTTCTTGGCCAATGGTTCATTTTTCTGCTTTTGTTTTAAAAAGAAATTTCACTCAAGTCTTAACTCAATTTGAGAATAAAAAATAGTGCAAACACAGTGATAGATTACAGCTGACACTGGCCTCAGGCTTGGAGCTCAGTAGGGAGTTGTGGGGACTGTGGAGAAGTGGTAATGGGGTCCCACCCACAGGAGCAGCCCTGACTGAGTGCCAGCCAGTAGGTGCCAAGTGTTAATGTGGGCCTTCTTTCCGTGACCAGATCTGATTTTTCAAGAGATGCCAGAAATCTGGATTGTTATATAAAATCTCCTAATTTTCAAGTGTTGCCAACTAATGCAAATGTTTTTAAAACACAGTGTAAGCCGGGATTCTGTAATCCAAATAAAACAGTATCTACAGACTAGATCTGGCTCACAGACCACCAGTTTCCAATCATCAGTCGGGGGCTAGATACTAGATAATGTAGAAAAAAGAGAGAGAGAAGGAAATGAGTATTATTGAATGCATACTATATGACTGGAACTTCATCTTTTTTCTCTCATTTAATCATCCCAATAGCCTGTGGAGTATTATTAGCCTTGTTTTACAAATAAAGAAACAGAGATTCATTGGAATTAAATGATTTTTTCAAGATAAGTCAGCTAGAAGCGTCCAGACGGGTGGAGGCTATGTATAATAGTTATTGTTCCCTGACCCTACCTTCGTACCGGTGCTTTCTGCCCACTCCCAGAGTTGGGAGACCTCACTCAGCCACCCACTCTCCAAGTCATCCCCTTATCTCTCGGGTCATCATCTGCCTCCTCTGATCCCCTGGGCGTTCACTCCCTGGATTGTGTTCTTGGCAATTAGGAAGTGATCCTGTCTTCATTGTCTTTCCCCAAGTAGTCAGAGAACTGGGACCCATGTTTCTGAATTCTCAGTATGAAGCTCAAGAACCTACACTTACCTCAGTATATGTTTGTTGGTTATGATACCACATGATCTCTTGGCTTGCCCACTTGCCCTGCCCCTCTTTGTGTGTGTTTCATTCATATCCTTTACCTCTGCACATAGATCACTCATGGTGATTCTATTGTGGCACTGATGAAAGGGATGATTTCACATGAGACACATAGAATATGTTCCCGTATTCAGAAGGGAGGGAGGGACCAACCCTTACAAGGCTTCATTTGCCAGACAGGATCCTGGGGTCCAGGGGGAGTAAGGGTTGGTCCAGTGTTACTCAAGACTGGAGTCTCAGTGCTGGAAGGAGAATGCAGCCTTGCAGACAGACTGGGAGTGAGAATTAGAATCCCAACAGGCTTGCCAGGACTGAGGTCTCCTTTGCCTAATGTCTTCCTCTTTCCCTAGTGCTCCCAGCTTGACTCCACGCTCTCTCTCTTCAGCACAATGAAATTATTTTTGGCTAGACCTGATAGACTCCATTCAAGCAAAAATAACTTCCAGCTGGGATGAGCTCCTTTCCTTCTTCTCCAGAGTAGGTTTCAGGCTACCCACACACACCCAGAGGGCTGTTAACAACAACTTATAGGTCCCCCATGAGGGGAAGAAACATAGTAATAACCAGAATCTTATATATTCCTGAAGCAACTTACTAGTAACTGATAATGCACTTCCACATCCCTTGTTTGACATTTACAACAGCCCTGTAATTAACATGTTATTATGTTCACTTTACAGATAAGAAAGCTATAGACCATAGAGGTGAAGTGACTTGCCTAAGTCCTAAAGCACCCCTGACATTTGAACACGATCTTCTGAAATCTAAGTGGTATCCTCTTGGGATTGTTTTTCTTCCACAGTAATTTCAAAACTTCTACCTCTCCACAGTGCAAAATTGAAAAAATATTAAAATGTAGAAAGAATAAACAACAATCTTAGCCTTGCAACTCAAGATGGCTATGATTAACATGATATATTTTCTTCCCTTTTTTTCTGTCTATGTCTATTTTTTAATTGGTTATGAGAATACTATCTATACGTAATTTGTATTATGTTTATGCTTAACATTATATTAGAAGAAGTTTCTATGTTGTAATGCCTATGTCATTCCTATGTCGTGTTTATTGAAAATGTGATTTTTAATAATTGTAAATATTCTATCCAACCTAAGAGCTCTCCCTCATTTAAGCATAATTTTGTGATTAAAAAATGACACTAAATCAAAAAGATATATACATCCCTATGGTCATACAGCTTTATTTATAATAGCAAAGATATGAAGTAACAAGTGTCCATCGTAAATGAATAGATAAAGAAATGTGGTATATGTACATATATACAAATATATGTGTATGTATATATATATATATATATATACACACACATATTAACTCAGCCATAAAAAAGACAAAAATCTTACCATCTATGATAACATGGATGGACTTAGAAGGTGTTATGCTAAGTACATAAGTCAGACAGAAAAAGATAGATACTTTATGATTTCACTTGTATGTGTTGTCTATTTTAGTAGACATAACCCGAAAGTAGGGAGTCATTTTATTTGGTGGGAATGTTTAGAACTCCGAGGCTGGGAGACAGAATCTCAGTAGCTCTGAGAAAACTACTTACTCCAAGAAGGCAGGAGAAGAAGTCAGGCTATATACAAGTTTGTAACAAAGGGAGCAGGCAGTCTGAATATCAAAGATCAGGTATCAAGTTAAGGAATTTAGCATTCTATGTATGGGAAGATGCAAGTCTCTGGGCTCACTGAATTCGTTCCTTTCCTGTGCACCTCAGCTATCTGGGGCCAATCCTGTTTCCTTGTTCACCTTGCCTCTTGCTTTCCCCTAGCTCCTCCGCCATCACCAGGGGCGTGGCAGCATCTGCTGGATCACAGTTTTGGGAGCCCTCATTCACATTTGGAGGCCAGATATCACTGATGGCTGTGACGTTTCCTGTTTATTGATAGGGGAGGAGATACTTCCATTTCCCAGTGTAATCTGAGAAACCAAACAAATTAGGAAACATAACTAAACAGAAAGAGAGAACAAACAGGTGGTTGCCAGAGGGGAGAGAATTGAGAGGAGGAGAGAAATAGGTGAGGGAGATTATGAAGCACAAACTTCCAGTTACAAAATAAATGAGTCACAAGTCTGAAATGTACAGTGAGAGGAATATAGTTAATTATTATGTAATGTCTTTCTATGGTGACAGATGACAGCTAGACTTATCTTGGCAATCATTTTGAAATGTACAGAAATATTAAGTCACTATGTTGTGTACCAGAAACTAACATAGTGTTAAAGGTCAATTATACTTCAAAAACAAAGCCATAAAAAAAGAGATCAGATTTGTGGTTACCAGAGGTAGAGGTTGGAGGAAGGGAAATTAAGGGAAGGCTATCTAAAGGTACAAGCTTGAAGTTATAAGACAAATAAGTACTAGGGGTGTATTGTACAGCATGATAAAGATAATTTTAACACTGCTGTATATTATAGTGAAAGTTGCTAACTGAGTAAATCCTGAATTATTATCACAAGGAAAACAATGTTTTTCTATTTCTTCAGTGTTGTATTTATATAAGACAATGGATGTTCAGTCAGCTTATTATGACAATCATTTCATGATGTATGCAAGTCAAATCATTATGCTGTACAGCTTAAACTTAAGCAGTGCTTTATGTCAATTATATCTCAAAGAAATTTGAAAAAATATTATTGTGATAAATATACTTATGGCTAAATTTTGATCCTCATCACTGGATGGGTTAAACAGGAAAATTTTTCCTTAGGGTATATGATGAACCAAGCAATTAATCAACAAACATTCTAAGTCTGTGAGTTTGAGCATCTCATAAGTGCTGGATAAGGGGGATACAGGGAACAAGAACTTGTTTTCTCAATGGTCAACTCTTTTCACTTTTGTTACCAAACTATTTCCCAAAGCTGTCCTTCTCTACCACCGCTGCCCTAGTTCAGGGGACACCTGCTGGTCCCCCTCCTCCCGCTCCGCTGCCTCCACACTGGTCTCTCATTCATAGCGTCCCAACCCCCACCCCAAATCTACTCCTGCATGACAGCCCAAATGAGCTCTCCAAGGTGGTATCTACGCCACTGTGCAGAGCAAAATCTATCACTGAATCCTCATTGACCTCCAGAAAAACACCCAGAGTGTCTTAAACTCTGACACTATACAATCAGAATCAAAAACAAGTTCTGGCACACAGCAAACACTCAAAAACATATATTTTTTATGCCCCTCATTCTCTAGACCAGTTGGTGCTCAATGATCTGTTTCAAATGTTTTTCTTCTTTCCTTTACTCAGAATCCCCCTTTCCACAGGGTCCCCATTCTGTCTCCAGCCTCCGGCACACTCTCTTCCTTTAAGAGGGGGAATGGGAGAAAATAATAGCAAACGAAGGAACAGACAAACAATTAATCTCAAAAATATACAAGCAACTTCTGCAGCTGAATTCCAGAAAAATAAACGACCCAATCAAAAAATGGGCCAAAGAACTAAACAGACATTTCTCCAAAGAAGATATACAGACGGCTAACAAACACATGAAAAGATGCTCAACATCACTCATTATTAGAGAAACGCAAATCAAAACCACAATGAGGTATCATTTCACACCAGTCAGAATGGCTGCTATCCAAAAGTCTACAAGCAATAAATGCTGGAGAGGGTGTGGAGAAAAGGGAACCCTCTTACACTGTTGGTGGGAATGCAAACTAGTACAGCCACTATGGAGAACAGTGTGGAGATTCCTTAAAAAACTGGGAATAGAACTGCCATATGACCCAGCAATCCCACTGCTGGGCATATACACCGAGGAAACCAGAATTGAAAGAGACGCGTGTACCCCAATGTTCATCGCAGCACTGTTTACAATAGCCAGGACATGGAAGCAACCTAGATGTCCATCAGCAGACGAATGGATAAGGAAGCTGTGGTACATATACACAATGGAATATTACTCAGCCATTAAAAAAAAATACATTTGAATCGGTTCTACTGAGATGGATGAAACTGGAGCCCATTATACAGAGTGAAGTAAGCCAGAAAGAAAAACAACAATACAGTATACTAATGCATATATATGGAATTTGAAAGATGGTAACGATAACCCTATATGCGAGACAGAATAAGAGACACAGATGCATGGAACAATTTTATGGACTCTGAGGGAGAAGGTGAGGGTGGGACGTTCTGGGAGAATAGCATTGAAACATGTATATTATCATATGTGAAACAGAACACCATTCCATATTCGATGCATGAGACAAGGGCTCAGGGCCGGGGCAATGGGATGACCCAGAGGGATGGGATGGGGAGGGAGGTTGGGTGGGGGGTCCAGGAAGGGGAACACATGTAAACCCATGGCTGATTCATGTCAATGTATGGCAAAAACTATTACAATATTGTAAAGTAATTAGCCCCCAACTAAAATAAATAAATTTATTTAAAAAAAAAAAGAGGGGGCATTTATGGAATTCTAGATGAACTGGTCCTTACTTTTAGAAAGGAGTCAGGAATTAAACCTATGATCAAGCCAGTCTCCAAGGAGAGCCCTGTTCAGAGAGTTTGAGAAGCTGATAATGATTTCAGACAAGAGTTGTCATTAAAATTTAGAAAATACATTAATAATACAGCTTGAAAATCATCTCCTCTCTCTTCCATCCTTTCACTGATTTTTCAGCATTGGCTGGGGCCACCCAGGTTCTGAAAGTTCTACCAGTAGAGCCTGATCAGATCTGGTTTAGGGCAGCTCCAAGTAATGAGTTGGAACAGCATCCTTAAGTTATTTCCACTTCTATTTCTTCTCAAATGGAAAGTAATTTGAAAAAAGCAGTGTCAAAGTTGGCAAGGCAAAATGTGGTGACTTTCTTAGTAGGGAGTTTGTCCTTGCTCTCATGTAGTTTCTCCTTGCATTCAATGTTCCACCATCACAGCAGCAAGAGCTGTGACCAGACAGTGATCACAGTCCATGTACAGCTCACACATACTCTAGTCAGATTCTTACAACACTGAGTGAGGTGGCTAGGACAGGCGTTATCACATCTCAGAAGCACAGACAAGAACCCTGAGGTCTGAAATGTGTTAATGGCTTGACTGCAGCTTGGGATAAGTTAGCGGCCATGCCAGGATACAGGTGCATCACTCTACCCAGCCACTGGGTATTTTAGTGTTAGTCTGAGATGTCCATGTCTTGTGGGGCAACTGTCCCTCTTTCCCTGCTTCCAGCTTTGCCTCTAAATGGTGAAGAAGGATATTCTGTGCTGGCCCTCCTGGAATAGCTCAATGAGCAACCAGAACAAATCTCTCAAGATCCTGGAAGGTAAACATTTTAGTCATTCTAGGAGTTGCATTGCAACTTTCAGCCTCACCCAGGCAGCTCCGCAGAGTTAAGGGGGTCCCTCAGCACTTGCTGCTTTGTATCCCTCACTTTCCTGTTCAGAGGGTTCATCACCTCACCATGGGACTTTTTCTAAAATAACTCAATCAGTTCCCCGTTTCTGATATTACCTCCCGCCAATCTTTCCTCTAACCAGTTATCTTCACTTTTTGTTCTCCTCACCACCCTACTTAAAATTGTAGTGGACGTCCATTCTCTGCACAAGGAAGTAGACACCTTAGCCTGGACAAAAAGCTGTCTGCATTGTGTTCCTATGCTGTGGAGCCAACCTCATGCCACGCCCTCCACACAGGGACTAAGAAGTTGGCTTGTCTTCCCTCCAAACTCTTACTCACAGGCTGTTCTTTCAGGCTTCTGAGACTTTTGCAAGCCCTGTTCCTTCCTGGAATTCCAAAACTTCAAACTTCCAAAAGTTCTACCTCCAAGTCTCTTCCCAGAAGCCTAGCCTTCCCCACACTGACATCCTGAGGAACAGGTCGACAGCTCTATTTATTAATACCTATATGCAGTCTGACTCCAACCTATATGCAGCCATTTACACATGAGGCTGTTGTGTCATCTTAGTCTTGACTCTCCAATTTGCTAACAAATTCCTTGAAGGCCAAAACTATGTCTGAATGACTTCTTTGTGAGCCCCAAACCAAGTCACTTACCCCCAAGCACAGAATAGGTCCTCAAAATCCTCTCCCTGGATAAGTGGATATGAGTCAACGCCACGACAGCAGGTGTGAAAGATGGAAGCCTGAGGTGGGAGTCAGGGAATCTGATTGGTTATGAGGCTTTGGGACACTCTCCTTCCTGGGCTCATGCTACTCATTTATAAAATAAACACATTAGACAAGATAGATAATCTCAAATACTGCTTCAAGCTCTGTGAATCCCTACATATATGGGACAGATGGAAGCTTTCCTGCCAAGAGACAAAAAGATTGTTTTTTTTGAAGGGCCATGGACTTCCCAGGTGGTGCTAGTGGTAAAGAATCCACCTGCCAGTGCAGGAGATGCAAGAGACACAGGTTCAATCCTGGGTCGAGACGATCCCTGGAGAAGGGAATGGCAATCCACTCCAGTATTCTTGCCTGGAAAATTCCATCAAGAGAGGAGCCTGGTGGGCTAGTCCATGGGGTTGCAAAGAGTCAGACATGACTGGGCACACACACACACACACACACACCTCTGCTATGGATTAGAAACAAAATCATCGAAGACCTGCTTTGTCACCAAATGTTGACCATGCATCCTGCAAATCTACTGATTTTTCAAGGCCCCCAGACACCATGGCCATAATGAGATCCACACACTTGTCAGGTGTTGAAGTCATGTGGCCTTTAGCCTTCATCTCACCAGCCCTCAGCACATGGGAGTTGGCCACGACTTTACACACGTGTTCCCTCTTACCTAATCTTTCAAAAGGAAACAGCATTCTAAAGTTTAGACAGAGGCAGGAAGGGAGAAGAAAGGAGGTGGAGAAAAAGAAAACTTGAAAAATAGTTTTGCCAACCAAGAAAACAATATCAGATGCATGGGCCATTAAACCAAAAGCCAATCTGAATCTGGGAGGACTAGTTTTGTGGATATATGGGGTGTAGCAGTCACAATACTCAGAAATACACACCCTCTAGTCCCATCTGAACATAAATACGTACAAGGCTTACAAGTGAAGTATATTTGTCAGGCACCAAGATGGTGGTAATTAAATTCATGGGCAATGTGCATTACAGGAAAACTAGAATCTCAGGCACTCAAGACCTTATAAAGTAGCTGATCATCACCAACACCATAATTACTCATGAGCCCAAGGAATGTACGCCAGGCCTCCTCAGACTTGTCTAATATCAGGCAAGAAAGCACCATAATTATGTTTCATATCTGGGGCCAACTCTAGAGATGTATGTACAGAGAGAAATGTCTCAACTCTCTGTGCCCTTTGAGGTGAATTCAGGTACTTGGACTTGTTGCCTTAGAGAAAAACAGTAAATTCTGATTGGGCTAAAATTAAAAAGGGAAAAAATCAGGGAAATATTCACAAATGCCAAAGGGGAGAAGAATGCCATTAGGCTCAGTGAAAAAGCCTGGTGAAATTCTAAATGAGAAAAGTATGTGTTATCTTCAAAGGTGAAAATTAAGTTAGGAAAATAGTTAGATGGGGAAAATCTCAAACTCCATTCAAACAGAAAGTAGTACACTTTCATCACAAACTTAAATGCTTCTTAATTGGATGCTATAACTTTTGAAAGTACTGTAATTCCATAATTTCTCTTGATTCCAATATCTGAGCAGTAAGCATAGCAAGGGGCTTCCCTGGTAGCTCAACTGATAAAGAATCCATCTGCAATGCAGGAGACCCTAGTTTGATCCCTGGGTCAGGAAGATCTTCTGGAGGAGGGCATGGGAACTCACTCCAGTATTCTTGCCTGGAGAACCCCCACGGACAGAAGAGCCTGGTAGGCTACAGTCCATGGGGTGGCAAAGAGTTGGACATGACTGAGCGACCAAGCACAGCACAGGAAGCAAAGCAAAGGTTATTATTCCCTTAATTGATCATACATAAGCCCGCCATCCTGAGAGGTGATGGGACTTATCCAAGATCACACAGCAGCTCAAAAGCAGAGTTGGAACTAAAGCCTGAGCCCTCTGAGACCTGATCAAGTATCCATCTCTCTCTTCCATGAACCTCCTGGGGTTGAAGGCATGTTGATTTATTTCTTGCTTCTGTAAACTCCTGGCTAGAAAAAGCTAATATATTTATCCTGGATTTGGATTCAGAACAAATTTTTTAGTGTCAAGCCAAGCAGTCTAAAAAAGCTCTTTCACCTGTTTAATCTGGTTTGAATCACAGAATTCTAAAAACTTCCCATGAAAAGATTTGAAAACTTTTTTCCAGCATCAAGTGTAAGCAGTCTTATATATCCCTAAATACTGATGTAGTGAGACTCTGGTAAGGAAGGGCTAGAGTAATTACATCTTTTAAACGTACTCCAGCATAGGAGCCCTGGGTCAGAACCACATATCAATCACTCATTAGCTGTGTGATCTTAGGCAAATGATTTAACTTCTCCAAGCCTCAGTTTCCTAATCTGGAAAATGGGACCATATCTACTCATCAAAGAATAGGAGAAATTTTCTAATACATGCAAGTGCCAATGATTATTACCATGTACTCTCTCTTTCCTTCAGTCTTCTTAAAACTTAGCTTGTTAAGATACTGAGTGTGATTATAGGCTCACTATGCTCAAAATCCACTTGACCACTACATTGGCTGGTTTTTGATTCAGCATCTTCATATCATACCATTCATTCATTGACAGATATTTACGTGCAGCTGCTGTCATAAGCACTGGTTCTTAAGGTAAGAATGAAACAGACATAACCTTCTTCTTAGAGCTTGTGTTCAGCAAACTGGACATCTTCTTGGTCATTATCTCTGCATATGGTGGGTGAGATGCTTAGTGAACAAGTTCATTGATAAAACTCTAATGAAATGTGGTCTAATCCACCCACTTCCCCAAGACAAAGACCAGATCCCTAGGAGTCATGCTTCCGGATGCCCAGAGAGGCACAGAGCATCTAATGTGTGCTCTTTTGCACGCATGAAAGCAGTCAGTTGACGCTTTTCTCCAGAGTCATGGTCACTGGGATCATATCTTCACCCAATCTCATGAGATATCCCAACCTACCACTCCAGAGAGGACTTAGAGGGTGACTTGGTATACCTGACAACTTTCTTAAAAGTTGGGTCTATGCCTAAAACCTTGGCTCTGACTTATCTAACTAACAGATGCATCTGCAGCACACAAGAGGTGGACACAGCTTACCTCACCTCAAGGGGCCCAGATCTTCGCCAATGTCCTCCCCTTTCCTCCCTGTCACAGAGCTCACTTCCATGTAATCATTAAGATGTAAAATAAAATGAAAGACCAGCCAAGCCTGCCAAAGTGAACTCTGCTCTCCCAGACCTTCTCCAGGCTTCAGGTTTGGGCCTAAACTCCCTGGGAACGCCCAGTGCCAAGCAGGTTGCCAGTGGGGGAGACGAGTCACAAAGGTATCTGTGTTGGCTGTATAAGTAGACACATTTTTTTTTCAGTTTTATTTTCCTTCTCTCTGGCTCCTAACAGAATCATTTTCTGGTTTTAAAAGGCATCTGCAGGAATGCAGAGAACAGAATGGTGACTCAGAAGATGGTGACCAAGTCATCTGCTTTGCATTGTCGAGTACATTTTTCACATGTTACTGGGTGAAACTAGCAATAAAGGGCACCAAATGCTAGAAATAGAACAAAAGAGATAAAGAAAAAGAAAAGGGAAAATATCTTATTTCCTCTAGAGAAATCTGCCTTGATTCAGGACATTGGTGTTGTAGGAAAAATCATTTTGCTTTGAACAGTTTTCTTTCTGACTCACTTTTTGGAAAGAATGTGCTGAGCAGATAACCCCCATCTCCCCCCAAACAGCTCTGCTGAAATCTGAACGGTCTAAGTCCTCCTTGTTGACTTGTGAAAGAGATCTCTCTATATTCATTCGGGCTCTGTGCTCGTCACATGATACCAATACATTCCAAATGCTAAGATACAAGATTACTACTTAACCATAGAACAAACCAACAGGAATTTTAATCAAGACAATATCCAATAATGAATAAAGATGGAATGTTTTTGGAGGGATTCCAGAATACACATTTGGGAATTTTTAATCTTGCTCATCTTTGAATCTAGCAAAAATATTTTAAACTTTTCTGACCATGCCATTTCAGGCTGAACCCAGAAACCAGCTACTATCTAAGGTATTAAAGCATTTCATCTACACAGACATTGAGTTTTCCAAATCTCAGCCAGTAATTGATACCAGATTAAGTAAAATAAGAATCAGTAGACCAGCTCCTCTACATGCAGTGCTTAAGCGGAATTATTTTACGATATGAAAGATGAAAAGAAATCAAGATAATAATGATCAGCATGGGATAAGATTATACTTTTAATATTGCTATATTTTAGGATTTGTTTCACTTTTGTCTGTATTCAGACCAGGTTGATGTGTATCAGTTTATCCAAATTGCTTCAAGAAACCATTCTCAGCAATTGGTAGACAAGTATTTAACATGAGTTTGAAAGTTGTCTGAATCAAAGCTAATTTAAAGGAAGCTTTTCTCATATAACTGTTTTATAATCAGCTATGACTTACCTGAAATGTGAATTTCAACATTATTTTAATTGTCTTTGAAACAGTAAGAAGGGAGTAACCCAGTATTGAGTTTGGACGTTATAGGCCAGGGAGCTATTCTTCCTGTTGCCTGGTGGGGTTTTCCCACCCCACCCTAAGCACATCACCAAATGGAAACAAAGAAGACTTTGCTCCCACAAGACTGTTTAGAGCATTGGTGTTTGGTTCTTCAAAAAAAGGACCAAGTGATGGTTGGAAGATAGATGGGAAAGATGGAACATAGATTAAATGTGACATGTTACACTATAGGAAAGGTATTTTTATAGAACATGTACGCAGTAGATCAAAGACTTCACTGCGCTTATTTTTGTCTTCACACACCTACTAAAGCTGCATTTCTGCTGATGAGTGAAATTCTAGCTCTTTGGTCATCCCAGGACCCTAAATTGATACATCACCCAGCAGCATTAAAATGTTGGTTTTGTATGATTAAAAGTGTGGGTGCACAGTTTCACTGGGAGGAATGAGAGTTGCAGTCATTTAAAGAAAATCAAGACTAAACAACGAAAATGAGAAAAACGGTCTGTGCAATTACCCTGTTGGTCGTCTAAAGAGCCCAACTGAAGGAGAGCTTAGAACTGAAGTCTATGCTGGGGATTTTTTGGAGAGCTGGATGCTAGTCTTAGCACAGGTTCTCTGGCAAGCTCTAAGTAAGCCTCTGATTTGAATGAGGAGGAAAAGAGGGCTGAAAAAGCATTTCTGAAGCCCTCTCAGACAGTAATTTATTGGTCTGATTTTTTTTTCTACCTATTTATTTGTTTATTTAAAAAAAGAATTATTTTCAAATAATCTTGAATATTACAGATTTTATCTGTGTCTCCTGACCAAGCATTTCAGATAGGATCCAGTAAATGCAGTGAAAGTTTAAAAGTTGAATACCTCAAGCCATGGAACAAACTCATCACAGAAAAGAACTGACAGCATTCCCAAGGAATAGGAGAAGCTAATAGAGTTATATATGTTTTAAGAGGTAGATATGATCACGTGTGCACAATATAAAACAGAAGGTTTCTAATGATTGGAAAAGGAGGGGGGAAAAAGCTATTTGGTAGTAGCTTGGTGAACTTTGGCTGAACTTCTCTGTTTGGCAGGCTCTGGTGCGGACAGTCTAGGATGAGGCATTAGGGCTCGCATCTGAGAAGCTGACATCAAGCAGACAGCAAGACATGATATCTTATTTTCCTGAGCCATGCTGACACAAATTGAACTCCCCTTATTATTTTCTTATGCCAGTAAAGTTGCACTTGGAATTTAAGCATTTTGTGTGCAGATGTTGAAGGCTGGGTTGGTTTAATTTAAATAATTTGCAGATTGTTTAGTAGCACTCCAAAGACAGGAGTGTTCTTCATCTGAGTTCAATTTTATGAGCTTTGGTTTCTGATCTTCTGCAAGGTAAAACTGAGCTATTTCAGTTTCAATAAAACCCAAGCGCTCAAAGATCCTGCCACTGCCTCTGTTGCTGCTGGTTTTGTTAGCTGATGAAAGTGGAAAGGCCTCGATGTTGTCTCTAAATTGCTCAATTTTTTACCTTTCCACGGTTTTCCACTTTAAGAGAATGTACCTTAGAAAGGATCAGATGGGGGCTGGGGAGGGGATGGACTGATACAGTAAGCCGTCAAAATTAAAAATCAGACATAATGAGGACCGACTTGTTAAATACTCATTCATGGCTTTCTGGCTTTAGAATCACTTGGCTTCCAATTTTCCTGGACCATAGCAATTATGCATTTCACTGTTTATGCAGACCCCTTTCTCCATCAGACCTTTCTTTCTCTGATGTTTACTTACCCAGCTTTTCTAAAGATTATATGTGAGCTCCCTGGAGCCCAAGCATAGATGCGTGATTGTATTCCCATTTATAAGAGTCGACTGCCTTCATTTTCTAGCATAGGTTTGTTTGCCCAGCCAGGCCCCACATACTAAACAATTCGAGGGAATGCTTCTTGGAAGAAAGTAAGATGTCAGTGTACATTACAACCCCCCTGGGGTAAGCGGAGAGCATTCATAAAGGACTAAAGAAATGTACTTTATAATGAAATGTACCTCATATAATTTATGACCCAATACTCAGGGATGAGTTTTTCTCTTTGGGAGTGTATGTCTGCACGTGAGAGAGATGAACATGTGCAATTGTATAAAATTCTTAATAATGATCTGGGGAAAAAATGTTCTTTCCAATTTGGGCAATGACCAACAGTGATCTGCACTGGCCTCTGTGACTTCCCAAGGAGGATGTGAGGCCACCCCTTGCTGTGGTCAGTATACTGGATATGGTCAAGGCCTTGACCTCAGATGCAGAAAACCTTCCTTTCCTGCACAAGAGGGAAGGGAAGGTGGAACATGCAGAAAAGAGTGGACAGTGAGTGTGTGGAGGGGGTGTGGGGAGAGATCTATCAGTTTTCTCCATCTGCACCTGGTTCAGAGCTCCCTTTCCCAGACCAGTGCTCTGCAGTGACATACTAAACCACAAAGGAGAAAGAGCCACACTTGTAGCTGAAATTTGTGAGTTTTTAGAGTCTATTTTTCCCTCATGATTGACAAGAGTGGCCCTGACCAAATCCCTTTTTTTAGGAAAGAAAATACCAATAAACACTTTTTTCCCCTTCACTTCAGCTCCCATATTGAAAAATCTCACAGGGGCATCAATACGAGTTTTGGATAGGAATGTAAAGATCTTCCATAAAAAGTGGCAGGAATTATAGTTCATCATGAGATTGTAGAGTTGGAAGTGATCGTGGGGATAATCTAGTTTAAGTCCTTGTGAACTACAAATTGGCACTTGCCAAAAGCATTTGCTAGTGACTGACCAACAACACAAGGGCATTTGCCTTCTGCCTCTGTGGAAATTGAACCCTGTGCTGTTACAGCTGCTGATCTTCCACATCTACTGAGGGGAATTCAGGGTGGAGTGTGAGGCACTCTGTGCTCCAGGGAAACTGGTGGAACAGGTCTTTAGATAGTTGGATATTTTCAGGAACTGATTTTATGATTCCAATCTTTGCCTCTCCTAATATCCAGAAAAGCACTAAATCCTTTCATGGTGACATCAGCTTCTTGTGACTAGCAGAAAACCTTTTGTAAAGTAAGCACTTGATTGCACTGAATTCTCCCTTTACCAAAATCTTATACACTGACCTTCCCCCGCTGCCTCTTTGCGACAGTTTTTCAGAGCTATCTGAGGTGCTGTCTCCTGGGCTGCAGTCCTCATTTTGTCCCCAGTAAAACTTAAATTCACAACTCTCACATTGTGCATCTTTTTAGTATATTGTGTTAGTTGCTCAGTCGTGTCTGACTCTTTGTGACCCCAAGGACTGTAGCCCACCAGGCTCCTCTATCCATGGAATTCTCCAGGCAAGAATGCTGGAGTGGGTTGCCATTTCCTTCTCCAGGGGATCTTCCAGATCCAGGGATCAAACCCGGGTCTCCCACTTTGCAGGCAGATTCTTTACCATCTGAGCCACCCTCATTGTTTAAGTAAGAAAGCTGACTTTCCGGGAGGAAACATCCCCCAGAGAAAAGTAAATCATCAAATAGTTTTACCCTAATCAAGGTCATGAGTTTAATTCCCAAGAATTCCCCCAGGAGACTCTCTCCAGCTTATGCCTCAGTCTCTAAGATAACTTCACCTTGACCTTAATAAGAGAAGCTTGGGCTTGATTTGCTTCACTGGTTTGGTTCTGTAAGCAATTACATATGAGAGAAAAGCTCAAAAATACCCCTAAAGTACAAGCTATTGTCTCCTCTAATGACTTAGGGCTTCCATGAAACAGTTAACAAAAAATAGGAAACCAAGGCAAAAGTGTGTGCAAACAATGGCTAGATGAAGGCATGAAGACTTCTGGAAGATTTCTATGGGTTCTGAGATGGCTGGATCTTATGGCTGAATGGTTTAGTTTGGTTTAGTTTAGTCGCTCAGTTGTGTCCAACTCTTGCAATCCCGTGGACTGTAGCCTGCCAGGCTCCTCTGTCCATGGAATTCTCCAGGCAAGAATACTGGAGTGGGTTGCCATTGCCTTCTTCAGGGAATGCTCCCGAACCAGGGATCGAACACTGCTCTCCTGCATTGTAAGTGGATTCTTTACCTCTGAGCCACCAAGGTGGGATGGCTGATTGGAACAGATCACTAAATCCCAGGGCCACAGCCAGGGAGGACCAGATTGCCATCCCCCATGCCTCCCTTGGGGGCCTCAGATAGGAGGCCAGAATATGAGAGCTGCAAAAGACTTTTAAAGACACCATGTGGTATAAATACTCGATGTGAATTAAATTGTATACCCCCAAAAAAGGTATGTTGGAATCCTAAGCCACCAGCATCTCAGAAAGTAAGGTCCTTACAAAGGTAACAAGTTAAAAGGAGGTCATTAGGATGAGTCCTAATCCTACTTTTGCATCCTTATAAAGAAAAGAAATTTTGACACTGAGACATATACACAGGGAGAAGATGAAGAGATCAAGGTGATGCCAAAGACTGCCCGCAAACCACCAGAAGCTGAGAGAGAGGCACAGAACAGATCCTCTATCGCTGACCTCAGAAGAGACCAACCCTGCTGACACCTTAATCTCAGACTTCTGGCCTGCAGAATGGTGAGGAAATACATTTCTGTTATTCAAAGTCACCAGTTTTACAGTCTGGAAATGGTTGGCTGGCCCTTGGCTGTGATGCCTCGGTTAGCAGATGGTTCTGGGTACTCTGAAGCTCCCCACTGACTACACTGTCAGGAAGTCCCAAAAGGGAGGTGGAGTGTCTTCCCCACCAGGGGAGCAAAGGAAGGAAAAGCCGCAATTCATACTATCAAACAAATAGCTCCCAACCCAAAAGGAAGACTCGCTCCCTCTCTGCAGAGAGCATTCACTGTGATAAGGTAGCAGAGTGAGCGGTTTTGTAGGCAATCACACCTTCCTACGAATTCCAGGCCCAGAATAAAAGTCCGGCTGAGCTACCTTCATGATAGATGTAGAAGCACACCATCCACACCCCACCTTACAGAGGGACTTTGGAGGCCACATTTTCCTGAAGCAGCCCCACACAGCAACTAGTCCAGCTAGGTGTAAGGACCTAGCCAGTTCAGCCAACATGTAACAGTCCTGATAGGTAAACTCTTCCCAGTTTGGCTGGGGCTTTGCTGGATCTACCCCTAGTTCAACTTCTCCCTCTCCCCAGTCCTGTTACCCTCTCTTTCCTTTTACAGGTGTTGAGGTCTAATAAACATCTGTACCCCAACCCCCAGCATCTGCTTCTGGGGAACCTACCCACACCAAACTCACAGACCCTTGGTGGATCATGTATGAAGCCATGTTAGTTTTTCTGCAGGGATGTTAAGAGAGAAAGTACAATAGCAGTAGGGAGCTCTCACCCCAGGGCTGGCACACAGGGCATGCTTATTAAAGTTGATTCCCTTTCCTTTTGCTTCTAAAACTCCTGGTGCTGTGGAGGAGAGACATCTCCATCCTTAGACTGTCCCCAGACCACTGATGCTTCCTGGACACCAGCAAAAAGGTAGCTATTCCCCCTTTGGAGTAGCCAGTTTGCTGCTATCGCCTCCAGCAGGAGATGAGAAGGTGGGTTGTTCAAATAGACTCGTGTTTAAGACACAGAAACACAGGAGCCTCTTCCACAAAAACTGCAAAGAAACCTGATTGAAACTCAGTTCACTGAGTTTAGACCGATGGCTACTCATGTTCAAAAATAATTGATTAGACTTGGTTCAACTAAGATACAGTCTCACAGAGGCTTAATGGGAATCTCTCTCTGAATTTGACTTTAGACTAATGTTGCTTTCTGTATCGAAACAGTAGTTGGAGGATTAGGGAGCAAGCCTGGAGAGTCTGCCTTTCCTGGGAATGACCCCGTGAAAACTAGGTCGGGGTGGGGAGAAGGAGTCGACCAAAAGACAGTAAATCCAGAATAGAAATTCCACCACACAGTAGTTCTCTGGGTGACATCCAGCCTCATTTAATAAAAAGGAACCAAAGTTTCCATCTGATAGCTATTAAAGCAGGGGAGTTAAAAGAACTATTGGTCATATTTAAATTCCACGTGTCCTTGGGACTGCTGCAACAATGGGAAATGGAGTGAGTGTCAGCATCCATGCTCTGTAATCGCAGAGATGGAGTCCAGTCCCTGGAGCCTGAGAAGGCTCAAGGCTCCTCTCTCCTGCCCAGGAGCTGCTCTGAGGGAGGTTACTCTCCGGCTGGGATGAGACTATCAATAATCCAAGGACATTCATTTGGGGAAAATCTGTCCAAGCTACGGCTTGAGATGCCTGAGAACTGTCTTTTGAAC
This sequence comes from Giraffa tippelskirchi, assembly GCF_054371585.1. Lineage (NCBI taxonomy): Eukaryota > Metazoa > Chordata > Mammalia > Artiodactyla > Giraffidae > Giraffa > Giraffa tippelskirchi. The sequence continues at coordinate 130,346,634 of NC_137277.1, forward strand.
TGGAACTCAGCTTTAATGGTGATTCCTCTTTTTGGTGGGGAGGGGAGACCTGAGCAGAGGGCCATATAGAGACGTCCTTAAAGTCCTTGGAAGATGCAGTTAAGCAGTTAACTCATTCCGTTCAGAGGCACTAGTGAAGAGGGGCGGACCGCATGACAGAGTGGAATGGAGCATGGCCAGGTTAGGTGGCAGAAAGCTGAAGAAGGTGAGGAGGGAGTCAACTTAGAAAACAAGAAAAGACTCCAGCTAGAAACACAGTGTTGGAAATCCTGCTGGTAAGAGGCTAGGCTCAGGCATTGGATTCGGTTTCATTAGGCAAAAGATGCACAGCAGCTTTGCGGATGTGGAGGAGAGGTTTACTAGAGAGAGCCTTCCTTACTTCTGGAGAAAAAGCCTGAGAGGAACTCAGCCAGAAGACCCCTGTCAACAGAAAGAGGATCATCTGAAACCGCAGGGATTGAAACAAGGCCCTTCACATACATCCAGGATCCTTTAGGGAGGCTGGTCTGTAAGGGGAGATGGAAAACATGGGAGAATGAAGTGAAGAGGAAAGTGATGGGGAAGAGAAAGTCAGAGTTCTATAAATAACCAAGGAAACCACAAAATAAGTTTTTCAATAGAGGTATGTGGTGGTTTCCTCGCATTCCTCAAGAAATACAAACTTTTTGACCACCCCAGCAGTTGCTGGCGTGCTTGGCAGTATGTGGAGCAGAGAGAGTCAATGAGAGGGCTCAGTCACTTCAGTCATGTCCGACTCTTTGAGACCCCATGGACTGTAGCTCACCAGGTTCCTCTGTCCATAGGATTCTCCAGGCAAGAATACTGCAGTGGGTTGCCATGCCCTCTTCCAGGGGGATCTTCCCAACTTAGGGATCCTAGATTGCAGGATTCTTTATCACTGAGCCACCAGGGGAGAGTCAGAGGGAAGAGTGCTTCCCAGGACACTTCCACGAGTGTGACACCATGCAAAGCTGTCTGCACGTGCTAAGTCACTGACCCACAGCCACCCAAGAGAGGGGATCGTCACCACCAAGTTACCGCTGGGGAAACTGGCACTTAACAAGTTGCTGTGACTTGTCCAGCTTCCCATAGCTAAAACAATTCAGGGTGGAACTTGAACCCAGACGTCCTACTTGTTATACAAGGAGAAAGCGTTCCTAACCCAGTGTTCAGTCTCCTGTTGGCTTTCAACACAGAGAGGAGACAACTTGTATGGGAAGGAGGTTCAGAGATCAGAATGGAGCCCCTACAACTAAATAGCCACCCCCACACAAAGAAGGATGGGGGGAAAGTCCCAGCCCTAGAACATGAAGATGTGCAAAGAAGTTTACTCTCCCCATTGGGATAGGAGATAGAAAGGGGAATTTGCTGAAACATCTGGCTCATGAAACCAGAGTTCTAAAGGAAATTCCAACTGTCAGGGAGGCCCTGAATGAGAGGCAGACAGGATCTGAGCATCTCTGTTTTGTTTCCCATTGTTTGTCCAAGACTGCCCAGTGACCTATGTCCCAAGAAGGGTGGGTTTTCTCTGCAAGTCAGGAGAGGAAAGGAGAGTATAAATTTTCTAGTCAGGGGAAGCAATTAAGCAAAGAACAGCTCGGGTACAAGTTCTGATCGGAGATAACTACATTGAGAGACAGGCCGAACCAAGATGCTCCCTGGGTGGGGTGGAGGGAGACAGGGCATTGGGGAGGCAGAGCTGGGGCAACCTAGTGCTCCCCTCCCCAACTCGGAGGGCAATCACTCATTGTCAGGGCGTTTCCAGGGGGCAGAAACTCAGACCTATGGGTTGTGCCAGCCCATAATTACCCACTCCCTTTCCTGCACTTTTAAACTCCTGTGGTAGGTGTTCATCAGCAGCTCATTTCCAGTGAAAGAACCTGACTTTTCAGAATTAATATGTGCTTGTTAGCTGTGCCCTAAGTCAATGTATCATGTTAATTACACTTGGCAATAAGAAATCTTGCGTTTGGGAAAGCAAGTTGATGCAGGAAGCTTGTTATGACTGATGAGTGTCGGAAATGTTTCAGAGAGGCAGCTGTGGGGCAATCGTGGGGCATCCTCTGGGCCGGGAGCCAAGCATGGTGGTAGGGAGCCTCACACTACATTCACCTGTGCGGAGAGGGCCTGATGTACATTCATGGTCCTGAGGATCCAATCTGTAAAATGGAGCACATCCTTTACTGGCAGGGATATCATAGGTTATATGGGAAACATAAAGGCCTGGATGCATAGTATGCATGAATACCTGTAAGCTCACCTCTGGGTATCTTCAGTTTGTCCCAGATCCACACTCTCCCAGCCCTGACACTGCTCTAGGTTTCTGACATGCAGCTTGCTTCCCAGCTGCACAGGGCTCCCTGTTGGGTGGACCAAGGAAAGCATCGGTCAGGGTGAGGGAGGGGAGGCTGTGTGTTGGGGGAGGGGTGGAGGGGGTGGGAGTGCCAGCACTCAGTCGTGTCCGACTGGTTGCGACCCCATGAACTGTAGCCTGCCAGGATCCTGTGTCCATGGGATTCTCCAGGCAAGAATACTGGAGTGGGTTGCCATTTCCTTCTGCAGGGGATCTTCCCAACTCAGGGATCGAACCTGTATCTCCTGTGTCTTCTGCATTGCAGGCAGATTCTTTACCCCTGTACCCCCTGGGAAGCCCATGAGGGGAGGGAGGGAAGTGAGTAGAGCTGGGATACTCCTTTTCATGAGGGTCCCACCCTCTGGGAACGCTGCAGGTCAACTGCATCCACAGAGGAGTCCCAGCTCCTACTGGGCCATCATTCACACAGTTCTCTTCCTCACATTCTGATGATGGCTTCCTCACCTTAAGGCTTCCCTACCCTCTCCCCATCTCTGTGAAATAATCTCTTAATTAAACTCTCCCCAAGTGGGCCCAATCTGAGGTTCCATTTCCTTCCTGCCTGGACCCTAACACCCAGTTTTTCTCTTGCCCAGCAGGCTGGTGGGAGAAAGCCAGGCACACAGAGCTAGGACCTCCATGATATCACAGTCAAGAGGTCAGCCAAGGCCATGCGTTGCTCACCCCCACCTGGGGCAGCTCACAGGGGAGAAGAGGCCAGAGGAGGAGGAGAAGGTAACACTAGAGACACATCTCCTGTGTCCCCTTATCTATGCTCTTGGCCTTCTGGAGATGGCCCAAGCAACCACATCTCCAAACTGCCCTGCTCTGCAGCCCTGAGGACTGGAGCCAAGGGGAACGTTTTTTCTATGCACTCAGGCTATATGGAAGAGTGGAAGATGAGGGGAACAACAGAAAAGAAGATGAGAGTGAGAAGGGCTGCAACACTAGCTAGAAAAAAAAAGCCAAAACCTGAAATCAGATATTTAAAAAGTGGTTGCAGAGCAGGTAATACAGATAGCCATTGGCTTAGACTTTTTTTTTTTTTTGATACTATAAAAAGAACTGGCTCCAAGTATGAGTAGAACACGCCCTGCTGAGTGGCATGAGCTGTGGGGACACTCCTAAAAGGTCCCTATGAGTTTCCTGGGTCTGGATTTATACCAGTGGAGACTTGTCACCCACTTGAATCTTTATGAAAGGCAAACAATACTTTAAAAGAGGGAATTGGAAACCTTGCTCCTCAGATCATACAGAATTCTGAGAAAGTGACTTTAAACATGTGTTTATTAAACATGTATTTAGAGGGAGAGGCATGCCTGGTGGGCAGGGGTCCCTCTCTCACCCTGACACCAGCTCTTCCTCCCTGTGTTTCACTAGGGGTAAAGGATTTTAGAAATCACTGATTCAAAGACCATTAAGATCTTGGACTAGTAAGTTTAATGAGTCTACAGAAGAGTTAAGTGACTAGGTCTCAGGACCTGTGGGCTTTACTAGGTATGGCAGTTTTAAAACATGGCCACCAATTCTTTGACACCCTTCCCCTTGAGCTCTGCTGCCTATGACTGGCCTGATCTCTGGGGAATGGTGAGAGTGACACTATGATTTTCAAGGCTGAGTCAGAAAGGGCCTTACACCATCTTCTTTGCTCACCAGACCGCTCCTTCCTAAAGATGGGAGCCCTTGGGTAAGGCATCTGATGAATCAGAGGCCACTGTGTTGGAAGAGCTTCAAGGAGGCCTCCTGATCAGCGGTCCCAGTGGGGCCTGTCCCTCAGCCATTCTGGCCAGGTGCCAGGCCTGGGAGTGAAGAAGTCTTCTCAGATGTGCCTCCTCTAGTCCCAGCCATCCCAGCCCCACAGTGCCCCTTATGACCTCCTGACCCACAGCATCTGCACACAATGCACAAAATGATGATCATTTTCCTCTACTAAAATGTAGCATGTTGGTTATACAGAAATAGATTGCCTAAACACTTGAAAAAGAAGATGCATTGATGAAGGAAGAGATGGAAGTTCTTAAAATGGTCTGAGGGTTGTTTTTTTCTGTTCAGGCTCCTTGTATGTCCTCACGCATACTGTTTGGGATCTGACCTCAGCCACCTCTCCAGCCCCAGTCCATCCCACACCACATCAACCTTTGTCACCTTCAGTGTCCTTAAGACTTGCCAGTGTGGTCCTTGGCTGTCTCCTTTCCTTCAACCCAGAATGTCCTCCCCTACCACCTGCATTCAGGCTTCCCTGGTGGCTCAGTGGTAAAGAATGTGCCTGCCAATGCAGGAGACATGGGTTTGATCCTTGTGTCGGGAAGATCCCCTGGAGAAGGAAATGGCAACCCACTCCAATATTCTGGCTTGGGTAATCCCGTGGACAAAGGAGCTTGGTGGGCTAGTCCATGGGGTCGCAAAACAGGCAGATATGACTTAGTGACTAAACAACAGCAACCCCCTGCATTCACCTGAAAAACTACTGTTTATTCTCTGCAATTAAACTCCCATGGCACCTCCACCAGGCAGCCTTCTTGGAACTCCCTGCCTCTCTGCTGCTGCTGCTGAAACCTGTGCTTATCCCTGTTAGACTACTTTCCATTCACCTTCTCTATGAGCCTGTGACCACCACAGCAACCTTGTCCATCTCCCCTTGAGCATCTGTGCATAGTCACTCTTGCTTCATATTTGCTCAGTAAATGAACGTGGAATTTCAAACTCCATCCTCCCAACTATGCAACCTTTAGGTGAAATTCTTAAGCCTCTCTGATCTCAACTATACTAGCAAAGCTAACATAGGCCAGGTAAAGCATAAATGGTAGAACCTATTGTTACTACCTCAGCCCTGTTTACCAGCAATTGTGTATGTCCATGATTCTGTAGCTTAGAAGATGGAAAGCAAGGGATGGGGAGCCCCTAGTTTTAAGGGGGTCTTGAATATTGCATGCATTCCCCAAACTCAGGTAAGTAGGAGGGGAAAGGGAGGCAAACAAAGGGAGAGCAGAGGGCGCCCTTCCCAGAAGGCCAGTGGCATCACGCACATGGAGCTAACAACCGGAAGCCAGTTGGCCTGACCTGCCAGAAGGCAAGGACCTGGCCCCACCCTTCCAGCTAGAGCATGTGGTCAGGCTGTTGGCTGTCTGGCATCTCCAGACATGGGTGTCGTTTCACACTATCAATTTAAGGGACTGAATTAATTTCCCATTAATTGTCTAAGAAAATCCTTCCTTCCAAATTCACTCAGCTTTCAGGCCTCATGAAGGATGCAGTGGCCTGTTGTTCCTAGTAGTAAAGGTACTAGGAGCAAAGATGCTGCTGTTTGGGGCAAGAGATGAAGCCCCCACACTGAGCATCAACCTCCAGGTAAGTGGCACCAGGAGACCACAGAGGAGGCTCAGTATTGAACTGAATGCATCCTCAGATATCTTCTCCTGTAAGCTAGTTACACTTAGGCAAGCCTCTATTCTATTCTAGCCTGCAATGGGTTATATTCTAAACTTATCCCCTGTCTGTCTGTCTATCTCTCTCCCTGCCTGGATTGAGTTCCAAAAGGGCAAAATGATTTCATCTATCTTTTGACTCAGTGTGTGTACATTAAATTAATAAGTAATTATTCAACTATCTAGCAAGAATATCACTCTGACCACAGTTAGGTCTTCGAAATACAAACTAGCTTGTAGGTATCTCAATCATTCAATAATTACAGTTTTGAACCACAGAATATGAAAGTGAAGGGATACCAACAGCCTAGTCCCTTCCCTTTTCAATGAGAATCTGAGACCCAGAGAGAGGTAATCTTTTTAAAAAGAAGGAAGAAAGGAAGGGAGAGAGGGGGGTACTAACCCTCCAGCATATGCCATGAATCCATTGCTTGATATATATCATGTGATATTCAGAAATACCCTGAAAACCCCCATTTTGCACTTGAGCAAACTGAATCAAGAAGCCCTGAAATAAAGCTTGAGAGTCATCCAGGGAAGAGTAAGTAACAGAGCTAGGACTTAGACCCTCGAATGTCTTCTTTTGGATTTGTTTGAGGCATTGAGCACAGTCTTCCCAAAGAAGACAACATATGAGCTAGTTCTCCAGGCCCGGGGAGACAGAGGCAGCACAGAATTAGAAAAGGCAGATGAAATGGGATTGGGGTCGAAATTCAGCTCAGCCAGAGAAGTCCCAGGGAACGAGGTCGGGCCAGGAGCCTGAGTGAACCACCAGAGCTATTGGTCTACTACCGTACAAGGGTCTCTGGGTTCATGGGGGTAGCCAAGACCAGAGGGGCTCAGAGGCCCACAGACCATTCTGTTCTAGGATGAGGCAGGGGTCCAGGGAAAGGCTTATACCACCACTTTCCTGTTGAGAGTCTATCCTTTAACTTCTTTAACCCAAGAAGTCTACTATTTCCTTCCATAGAATATTCCAGCAGCATGACCTGAAGATAACTGGATATCTAGAATTTCAAAACTGTTTGACCTTGGCGAAGTTCTTAACCTCTTAGGGCTTCTCTGCCCACATCTGGGAAAAGGAGCTCATAATATGATCTAGTTCATAGGGTTCTTGCAAGAATTAATCGAGTTAACACATATTTGGAATAATGCTTACCACATAATAGGCATAGTATATGTGTGCTGCCATTATTATATTTTGTTTCTAATTCTCCTTTCATTTGTATGGATTTTTAAAATAATTAATTGCTGTATTAGTAATGGTAATCTTCTCAAAATATGTGGTCTTGACCAATTTTTTAAATAATTGCTGCTTTAAATTGAACAGTCCTCCTCATAGCTTGACAAGTAGCATATTTTATTGATGTTCTAAATTATGTGTGTCTTTTTTCTCAGTCATGTCTAACATTATTTTATTCTGAAGGTGAAAAACACTCCATCTGACAGACCACTAACTACATAATTGCTTTAAAGGGAATCTTAGCAGGTGTTTTTTTTTTTTTCCAAACCAACTGTGGCAACATGTGTTTTCTGATGTACAAGAGGGAAAAAAAAAAGAGGCTCTAATAGCTGCAACATCATTTCAGATCTATATGAAAGTTGAAACATGGGGACTGAATATGAATTCTTGGTTGAAGCAAAGGAGACCCAAGATTCTATTTTTAGTATAGCAAAGTTCAGGCTAGCAGCTCTGAAATAATTCTATCTGCTACCTTGCAAATCACTGTAAGCCAAATGATGGTATAACAAAGGACAAGCGTTACTTTCATATTAGAATATATGTCATGCTTAATCAATCAGAGAAGAACTATAATTACTTTGCTCTCTTTTTAGCAAACCTTAAAGAAAGGGAGTCATGAACTTATAAAGTAAATGTCATCCTGTTTGGATAGTTATAGTTTTATAGGTAATTTGTTGCAGATTTTATTCAGATAACATGTAATTATTTCCTTCCATGCTCATCTTCAATCCTACTGGCCATTTCAAACACAAACATAAGGACTACAGATGTGAAAATGATCGATGTTACAATCTAATTATTGTAATTTGCTGCATGCAATGTGTATCTGTTTATTGGCCGATGACTTACACTATCTCTTCAACAAACTGTCACCTAGATGGAAGAGAGCAGAGAATAAGGGACAAATGTCCTTGAACCTCCATTGTCAATCAGAGGACACACAGTGAGGTTTGGAGGGTAGTGGGTGGGAAATATGAGTCTTGGAGTCAGATAACTTCGGATTTGTTTAAAACTGAATTAAGATCATACACAAGCAAAGTAACTGACAGTACTCATTTTTAGTGGGCACTGACAAAATGACCTCTTTTGCTACATGGATTATCCTCTACACCTTTCCTTACATATTCTGGCATCTTGACCACGTAGCTATTAGATTTTTCTGCCTCTAAGCTGGAGAGATGTCTCTGGAGCATCCTCTCTACGTCCCCTCCTATCTCCCCACAGGGAAGCAGCAGCCTGGTGGATACCACCCAGGCTGGACTCAGAGGCAAAATGAGCTACTCAGAAGCTGGGTAGGAAAACTGGGGATAAAGAGAGAAGATAGCTGCCTTGGGGACTTGGCTCACCCAGTCCTTGTGCATTGCCCTAGATGCTCAGCCGGCACTGCCTCCACTCCACAGATCTCTCTATGGTTAAGGAACCTGGGATGTCTCCAGCAAAGACTCCAGCCCAAATCATCAAATATACCTACGACTTCACAGTGCAGGAAATGGGCCAGGCCAAATGGCTTCTCTCAAACTTTGTAAGGCATGACTTGCACTGAAAGATGAGAACTCATTCCCCAGGTGATGACATGGTTTGGGTGTGTCCTTTTCTGAACTGATTCACTCTTTGATGAATTATTCTTGGCGGGATAAGTCTTCCATATTGAAATCATCATTCTTCAGAGTCTCCAAACCACATGAGCCTTCTTTGCTGGCAGTAGAATCCGTCCCCAGACACCTGGCTTGGTTTGAAAGAGCACTGGATTGGAATGCAGAGGCCTGGCTTAGACTCTAAGCCTTGATGGTAGACCTGGCCAAGACATTGCTTGGCCTCAGTACCTTCCTTAGTAAAGCAAAAGGACTAATTCATGTCCTACCTATCTCACCAGGGTTCATCAAAGCAAGAGCTGTGCATGAAAGATTTTGAAAAGGTACTCTGTCATATGAGTATAAGGAACTCAAACTAGTAATTGTTCCTTTCTTGGAAGTATCTGTTGCTCACCAACCATATACCTTTTTGCTTCGGACTCTTGCTGCATCTCATGTCTACAACCTGCCTCCTGTCAAGGTGGCATTCTCTTTGCATGAGAGATCATCTTTTAAAAAAAAACTTTTTTATCCTCCACAAAATATAATAAGTACCTGATTAAAAAAAAATTATCCAGTACTAGTCACATAATAGACACCTGATTAAATTTTCAATGAATCAAATTGAATTGACTTAAGCATATCAAAAAGTCTACAGAGACCAGACCTGACTACATAAATTAGTGAAACTGGCCAGGTCTGAGCAGAGGGTGAGACGAGAATTGAGGGGCACATTCCCCATCTAGAGGGGCAGCCACTGCTTAGCATCAGCCAACTAGGGACAAGCAGAAGTGTGTCCCAGTTTTGCCAGGTAAGCTGATTTTTCATAAAAGCAATATCCAAATTTTATGAAATTAGTTGACATGTGATTCAATTTTTCCAAACAGTATGGGAACCTGCATGTGCAGGCCAAGCAAAAATGTCCAAGGGCCATAGTTGGCTGACGGGCCACCAGTTTACAATCTGTGACTTACCAGTTCAAAGCCAATCATTACTCATTGCAACAAACAAACACACAGATGAAGATTTCCCATCACACTTCACTCTAGTTCTCCCAACAGCATATTAGAACAACCAGACTTAACCTAGCCCCTGTTCATACTGCCGACCCTAAACCCTCCCAACTACCTGCAATAAAGGCCGTGTGTCCCTGCTGTGTGTGACAAGCATGCAGCACATGCCATTTGTGACTCAGTAACTGCCAGAGACTGAATGCTTGTGATCCCCCTATCTCCAAATTTGTATGTTAAATTCTAATGCCCAATGTGATGGTATTTGGAGAAGGGACCTTTGGAAGGTAATTAGGTCATGAGGATGGAGTCCTCATTAATAAGATTAGTGCCCTTATTAAAAAAAAAAAAAGACCTGAGAGTTCCCTGTTCCTTCCACAATGTAAGGAAACAGTGAAAAGATAGTTATCTATGAACCAGAAAATGGGCCTTCACCAGACACCAAATCTGCTGATGCCTTTATCTTGATTTCCCAGCTCCCAGAACTATAAAAAGTAAATTTCTGTTGCTTGTAAGCCACAGTCTATGATATTCTCTTACAGCAGCCCTAATAGACTAAGACAGTGACTTAGCATAGAATCCAACAGTATCCAAACTGGCCAATACTCTATTCAATAAGATGAGCCCCCTGACTGCAAGTATAGATAATGACAACGTGCAGTCGCTTTACATTTCCAGGCATTTGCTCCCTACTTCTGTAATTACCTGCTGGCGCCTGGCCCCAGGCTATAGGCCGCAGTGAGCACACCTGGCCCACACATCCCTCTGGAGCTTCCCCTCCACTCTCTTTTCATTTCTTCCACAAAGGAAGAGCCCAGGAACAGGACAGAAAATGCTGTGATGACCTAGGGTCTCTCTTACAGCTGCTACTCAATTTCTCCTTCTCAGTATCTCTCCTCCCAATCACTGGGCCAATCCATGTCTGTAATTCAGCCCCTTTCTGTTGATTCCTGCTTCTCTCTCAGGGCCCACTCACTATGCACCAACACTCTCATCCAGGCTTCTCAAGTTTAAATTCCCTGTGACCCAGGAATGGCTTCAGTTCCAGGGTCACCCTGCACCCTGGCCAGTGGCTGCCAGTCTGCTCCCCCTGACAGGGCTTGTTTGCCCTCAAGCTCAGTCCCCTTTTTCAGTGACAGGTACAGAATCGGAGGCCAGAGTGACACCTGACTTTAGTGCTAGTTCTCTCAGTGCCCAGCCAATGACCTGGGATCAGGATGTCTGTTCTTGAAGCTGCACCATAGTGATATAAACCCTTCCCTGGTTAGCCTTCCTCTGCAGTTATTGAGATCAGGTAAGTGACAGCAATCTGTAAAGCAGAATGTGCCAGACCCAACAAGGGTATTCTTAAACTGAATAATTCAACATGGTCTGGACTCCCAGCTCCAATGCTCTTGCTGTGAAGCCTTCTTCTCTTCATGGCCTCTGATCTCACCTACCTCTGAACTGTTACAGCTCTTTAGACCTGAATCACTTTTCACTTATCATATTGTTGTTGTGGTCTTTGCCTCCTATGTTCATGATTTCCTTAAGGAGAATGTAATTTTCTTGCTTATGAATCTACCAAGCTCTTCAAAGAAAACTCTGCTGGTTCCCCATCCTCTCCATAGGAGAAAGGGCAACTCCAGCAGATCGATTGCTTATTCTCCAGTTCTATCTTCCCCTGCGATCCTGCCCCAACCCATGCTGTTGTCTACTGGAACTACTTCAGTTCCCCAAACGGGCCACACTGTTGCATGACCAATACTAGTAAGCATCATAGTAAACCATATGTCCAACACAGTACTCTACTGACGTGTTTAATGCTTGTGCATTTGTGCTAATTCACTTCAGTCGTGTCTGACTATTTGTGACCCTTTGAACTATAGCCCATCAGACTCCTCTATCCATGGGGTTCTTAGGCAAGAATACTGGAGTGGGTTGCCATTCACTTATCCAAGGGATCTTCCTGACCCAGGAATTGAATCTGTGTCTCTTTTGTCTTCTGCATTGGCAGGTGGGGTTTTTTTTTTACCACTAGTGCCCATAACCCTAAAAGCTGGGTATCCATATAATGCCCATTTGCAAGAAGGAAAAATGAGGCACAAAAGGGTCACTTGCCCAGTCGCCCATAGAAATGTCCTGGAGCCAGGATTCAGGTCAAGCAGTAATGTCTCAAAGAGTCCAGCTCATGCTTTTTCTCCTGCCTAAGACACTCCTTGCTTACTCTTACCTTTGTCTTCAATACTCAACTCAAACAGCATCTCTTTTAGGGAGCTGTCTCCTCCCAGTTTCCTCACCTCCCTCTTACCTAACCCGTCGTCCATCTTTTCCCTCATCCTGGTACCCATCATGCCCTCCACTGTTGCTCTCCCACACTGCACTTTTGACTCATCTGTTTCTGCATCTAGAGTTGAGGACTAGAACCCTGTTCATCATGGAGACTCCAGCATCTGAGTTGGTTTAGTAAGACCAACATCAATCGGTGATATAACCTGAATGGATGGATGAATGGGTAATGGCAAGGTCTCATTCATTGCCTGTCCATCAGAGCCTAATATAGAGAAAGCTTTTCCCATAGCAGAGAATTGATACAGGACTAGCGATATGTGGATTATCTTCCCTCCAAAGTCTAGGAAAAGGGGGTTGGTGAGAGCTGTTGGATGACCCCCACATAGAATGTCCTTGTGTTGTCTGAGTCTATCAGATCCTAAAATCCTTCTTAGACCTTCCAGTGGGGTTTTCTACAAGACTTTTCCTTGTGTCTCCCTTCCCTCAGCCTTGACCCTTTTCTTTACACATACAGCCTATCCCACAGTCTTCCTCGCACCCAGAATTCTAACTCCAGAGAGAGGCATGAAGAAAGCCACCCACAGCAGATGCTACCAAGTCCTGATACAGGGCAGGGGGCCCAAGCTGGTTTGCTGAGAAAGGTGGCAGCCACTTCTGCACTTGGATAAAGGGAAGAAGCAATGTGGCAGAGAAACACTCCTGCCCTTTTTGAATGGGACAACTCTACACAGAGCTCCAGCTTACACTTCCCACGCAGCCTGTCCACAGATTCCTGCTCTTTCCACCTTCCCAGATGATTCACTGGTGGCCCCTCCATCAAGGCAATGAGCACTTATGGTTTATATGCCAACTCCAGGTTCAGATAGATAACCCCACTTATGTGAAAAACCTCATTTATGGTGAGATTTATGGACTGTTTCTCCCCAGGACCAGGGGAAAGAAACAGGAAAGGAAATTGACTTAAAGATCAGCCATACACATTGAGGCTAACCATAGATGAACAAGAGCATCCTCTTGGAGACAAGTACCAGAGTTCAAGAATGTTGGGTGATTCCCATATGGCACCCTGTTTAGGACCCACTCTTCCAGTGGGTGTGTGAGTAGAGGGGTCCACAGGTCTATGAACTGGTGCCAGGCTGGATTACCTGAGGGACTTTCTCTAAAAACCCACTGAAGAGGGTTTCCCAGGGTCTTTCCACTCCAATATACAGCCAGCTTCTCCCTACCACTGAGGTGGCATCCTGCCTACCGTATGTGTAGGAGGAGTCCTTGAATGAAGGCTTGAGTTGTCAGTGAGTGCAGAAGGATTGCTATCTGATTCATGTTTTTCACTAATTGAATGATAGGGTTAATAGGATGAGGGCTTCATTCTCCAAGAGTAGTGGGGAAAGGAAAAACCAAAATCTTCTCCCAGGGTCACTCAGGTACCAGTGGGCACTCAGGTAAAGGTTCCAGGACCAAGGGGAAAAGCCAGCCAGCCTCCAACAGATCATGCACCCCCACCAGCCTCTTGGGGTGTTGCTAAGAGAGTGCTTGCAGCCCCCAACTACCCCACACCTCCTCTGGAAACTGTCTCAGAGCCCACCTGCTCAGTCCGGCAAGCAGTAACCCAGACGTATCCCCACAGCGGCCACAGGGAGATAGACCAACAGAGCTCAGCCTGAGCGACATGAGTCCTTTCCCCACCCCCAAGGGGTTGGCATCTAGAGAGGAGATGGCCAAGGTGCTTAGTGTCCAGAGGAGCACTGGGCAGCCCTGTGGAAGCCCCTCATTGTCCCCCTTCCCTCTGTGGTTCTCTCTCCCTCCCCCTTTACTTCCCCTCTTTCCTCCTCCTCAACTCAGATTTTACCTTCCCTTTCTCCCTTTCTCCTCTTTCTGTCCTCAGTCTTATAGGGTACATCATGGAAAGAGCAGAACAGTCTGAGAAGACCTGGGTTCAAATTCTGCCTTTGCTACTTCCTAGCCACATGACCCTGGGTGAGTTACCTCTCTGAGCCTCCAAGTCCTTGTCTGAAGAATGGGGGGATACCAACGTTCCCCGCACTGCTGAGGTGGAAAGAGCAAAATGAAGTAAAGTACTTGGCACATAGTAACTGCCTAGCAAAAGCTGGCTGCTATACACCCATGATTAAACTAAGACGCTTCTGTGTTGCTCACCATTCATTCATCCATGAGAGTTCTCAGATGCCTATGATGTGTCAGGCCTTATGCTTAGTGCTGAAATTGAAGAGATGAATAGTAAAGACAGAGCCCCGCTCTCAAGATCCTCGTGACAGGTCAACTGCAGAGAAGGCGACACAGGGAAAGCTGTGATGCTTCTAGACCCTACTTTCTCCTCTTTGAGGTGGGTGCCTGTGTCTTCCTGAAAAGCTGTCAGACAGATGAAGTGAAGTCGCTCAGTCGTGTCCGACTCTTTGCGACCCCATGGACTGTAGCCTACCAGGCTCCTCCATCCATGGGATTCTCCAGACAAGAATACTGGAGTGGGTTGCCATTTCCTTCTCCAGGGAATCTTCCCAACCCAGGGATCGAACCCGGGTCTCCCACGTCAGAGACAGACGCTTAACCTCTGAGCCACCAGGGAAGCCTCAGACAGATGAAGGGGGCATGAAAGGGCCTGGCACATAGGAGCACAGATAGTGGTCGTTTCCTGCCTTTTCTCTCCTCTCCACTGTTTCCTTTTCTCTGCTTTGTGCCCTTGCACTTTCATCTCCTGTCACTCCTCCCTTCCTTTCCTCTCCTCCACCTTTTCTGACTTCCTCTCCCCTCCCATTTCTTCTCCACTTCCTGTCCAGACTTCCCCCCTTGTATCCCTGCTCTTCCCTACAGGGAATCCTTCTGAGGTCCTGGTTCCCTGGGACTTGGTCCTTCTCCTCAGAGGCAGCTGAGCACTGGATGGTAGGAGTGTGTCTGGGAAGCTGGAGAGTGGGGACAAGATGCTTACCCTGTGGTTTCCTGCTCCAGCCCCTCCCCTACGGGTAGAGGCTGCTCCCCATCCAGAAGACTCTGTTGATCCCCGCCTCTGTGGACCAGCTGCTTGGTCCCTTCTCTGAGGGACTACCTTAGATGCAATGGAAGCCCTTTGCTGTGTCTGCTGGTACCTCCACCATCCCACCTGGGAATTCACTCTCCTGTGGGGTAACTTGCCTTCCCCTTACTGCAGACATTGGGACAGCAGGAGCTGCCCTGTGCCTGCATGACCCCACCCACTCTGGTGGATAAGATTCTTCCCCAGGGAATTTTTCAAGAAGGAACTGGGAAGAGGCAAACGTTCTGTGACCAGAGGCCCAAAAACTGAGTGCCAATGTCTCCCACCACGTGGAGGAAGCAACGAAAGTTAATGAAGTAAACACGTAGAGAGAAGCAAAAATGATGGAGAAAAAGGGAGAAAGAGAGACACACAAGGAATAAATATTGGAGACAGCTGAACTCCTGATTCCAAGTGCTCCTGGGGCCATTTATTTGACTATTCAACTGTTCATTTGAGTTGGTGCCATACCTCCTCCTGTTCAATGTCTCCCCTTTCTCTAAGCTACTTTGATATGTGGTTTTGCCACTCACAGCCTTAGGAGACTTAATTAGCTTTCCAAGATGTTACAGATGTTTGTGTATGAAGAAGAGAAGGCCTCTGCCCTGCAGGAGCTCATAGTTCAGTGAGGAAGATGAGCAGGTACCCAGGTAACTGCAATGCACAACTCAGGTAAAGGCAAATGGCTCGAGCAAGGACAGCCTTCCCAGTATACAGGGTGGGAGCAGAGGCTTCTCTAAGAAAGGAATGTCTGTCCTGAAGGATAGATAGGAGGAAGCCAGGTGAAGAGGCCACACGACAAAGAGTGATACTAACAGAACAAACATTCATCATTCCCAGGGACTTTAGTTGTCTTCTGTAAATGGATCACACATGTTACAGAATTGTAAGATGTTAGTGTATCATGATATGTTTGACTGTAGGTGTGGCACTTGCCTAAGAATAGCTTAAATAATAAAGGCACTTAATAATCTCTGTGACAAGAAATATTGAGACTGTGGTGCTAAGGTTGGATCAGCAGCTCAATCATGTTAAGGACCTAGCTGTCTGTTATACAACCTCAGTGTCTTGGCTTCTTTCATTTGGTCTCACCTCATGACCACAAGATGGTTGCTATAGCTCCAGGAATCACATCCTCACTCAGTCATGTCCCAAGTAACAAGGAAAGGAATGTATGGAAAAGCGGCTTCTCATCTGGAACTTCTGTCCTTTTAGTGAGAAGGAACAGCTTTTTCCAGGTGTTCCAGACTTCTCTCTTATTTTCACTGGCCAGGACTGAGTCACATGACTACCCCTCACTACAAGGAAGACTGGGAAAGCGAGGACCTGATTTTTTTAGCCTCTATCCAGAAGGCAAGCAAAGAGGAAAAAAGCTGATGGTAATTTGATAGGCAACTAATAATGTCTAGTGTCCAGCAGAAAGTTTCAAAGTCTTTTTGCTTGTTTTTAACAGCTTTATTGAGGTAGAATTCATAAACCAAAAACAAGTACACATTTAGTGTATACAATTTGATAAGGTTAGACATATGTGTACACTTGTGATACTATCACCATAATCATGGAAATAAACATATCCATCACCTCCAACATTTTCTTTTGTCAGGTTTTTAATTTTGTGCTAAGAATTATTATGAGATCTGCCCTGTTAAGTTTTTAATTAAATGTACAATACCATATTG
Source organism: Giraffa tippelskirchi (assembly GCF_054371585.1). Classification (NCBI taxonomy): domain Eukaryota; kingdom Metazoa; phylum Chordata; class Mammalia; order Artiodactyla; family Giraffidae; genus Giraffa; species Giraffa tippelskirchi. The sequence goes on from NC_137277.1 coordinate 130,363,214, forward strand.
TTAACAATAGGCACTATATTATACAGCAGATCTCTAGGACTTATTCACTGTGTATATTTACACCTTTATACTGATTGAATAGCAACTTGACATTTTCTCCTCCATCCAGCCCCAAACAACCACCATTCTATTCTCTGCTTCTACTAGTTTGACTCATTGGAAAAGACCCTGACATTGGGAAAGAATGGGAACAGGAGGAGAAGGGTGTAATAGAGGATGAGATGGTTGGATGGCATCATCAACTCAATGGACATGAGTTTGAGCAAACTCTGGGAGATAGTGAAGGACAGGGAAGCCTGGTGTTCGTGGGGCACAGAGAGTCGGACATGACTGAGCGACTGAGTAACAATAACATGAATTTGGCTATTTTAGATTCCACATATAAGTGGAATTATACAGCATTCGTCTTTCTGTGACTGACATTTCAATTGGCATAATCTCTTCCAGATTCATCCATTTTTGCAAATGGTAGAATTTCCTTCCTTTTTAAGACTAAATAATATTCCATTGTGGGCTTCCTTGGTGACTGAGTGGTAAAGAATTTGCCTGCCAATGCAGGATATGTGGGTTCGATCCCTAGGTTGGGAAGATCTCCTGGAGAAGGAAATGACAACCCTCTCCAGTATTCTTGCCTGGAGAATTCCATGAGCAGAGAGCCTGGTGGGCTACAGTCCATGGGGTCACAAAGAGTCAGACATGACTGAACAATAACAATATGTCACTGTATGTATAGACCACAATATCTTTATCCATTCATCTGTCAACAAACACATGGGTTTTTGTTCCCAAGTCTTGGCTGTTGTGAATAATACACCAATGAACATGGGAGTGCAGAGATCTCTTCAATATCCTGATTTCAATTTTTTTGGACATACAGGCATTCTTTACCATCTGAGCCACCAGGGAAACCCAATATAGGCATACCTCAGAGATATTGCTGGTTTGGCTCCAGACCACTGCAATAAAGTGAATCACATGAATTTTTTGGTTCCCCAGTGGATATAAAAGTTATATTTACAGTAGACTGTAGTCTATTAAGTGTGTAACAACATTATATCTAAAAAATGTACATACCTCAATTAAAAAATAATTTTTGCTTAAAATGCTAGCTATCATTTGAGTTGTAGTAGTAGTATCAAAGATCACTGATCACAGACCTCACAACAAATATATGAATAATGAAGTAGTTTGAAATACTTGTAGAATTACCAAAATATGACACAGGAAGGTGAGCTAATGCTGCTCAGAAAATTGCACCCATAGACTTGCTCCATGCAAGGTTGCCACAAACCTTCAATTTATATTTTAAAAAAAAAACCTCAATATCTGTAAAGCATAATAAAGTGAAGTGCAATTTCTATATTATATAGTAGTTCTATTTTTAATTTTTTGAGAACCTCCATAGTGGATGCACCATTTTACATCCTTATCAACTGGAAATGGAATCTCACCTTACAAGAGTTCCAATTTCTCCACATCCTCACCAATACTTGTTATCTTTTGTTGTTGTTCTTATTGTTTTTATATAACAGCCATTCTGATAGATACCCTATCCAGGTATGAGGTGATAGCTTATGGTGGTTTTGATGTTCATTTCCCTGATAATTAGTAACCTTAAGGACCTTTTCATCTACCTGGTTGAATGGCTCTCTTCACTGGAAAAATGGCCTTTGCCCATTTTTTAATCAGGTTATTTGTTATTTTGTTATTGAGTTGTAGAAATTTCTTTTTTAAAAAATATATTTTGGATATTAACCCTTTATCAGATAAATGATTTGGAAATATTTTCTCATGTTACATAGACTGTAAGATAGACACAGAGACCAATGGAACAGAATAAAACCTCCAGAAATAAACCCGCATGTATACAGCCAACTGATTTTCAACAAGGGTGTCAAGAATACACAATTGGGAAAGAATAGTCTCTTCAACAAAAGAAGAGGGAAGACTTGGGGAAGATTGAATATCTACTTCCAAAAGAATGAAATTGAGCCTCTCTCTTGTACCATACACAAAAAATCAACTCAGAAATGAGTTAAAGAAATAAACATAAGATTTGACACTCAACATAGGGGGAAAGTTTCTTAACATTGATCTTGACAATGATTTTTTTGCCGTGACACCAAAAGTACAGGCAACCAAAGCAAAAATAGACAGGTAGGACTAGAGAAAATGAAAAAGCTTTGGCAGAGTAAAGGCAACACTTAGACTAAAGAAGGTATTTATTTTACTGATTAGGAAGCTAAAAACTAGTCAAGTGAAGTCCCTTAGCAAAGTTCAGACAATAGTTGGTAGCAGAATCTGGCTGGAACCCAGGACTCCCTTCCTCCAGTCCAGTGCCCTCTCCACCGGATCCCACTGCCGCATCTCACAGCCCCAACTTCTGAATTTATCAACACAATAGCCTTGTCGCTAGAATCAAAATATCTCAGATTCCATGGCCCACCTTGCAATGAAATCATTAATATTCTGGAGCTCAGACAATAGGATGGATTGGGAAATGTTTAAGGTGTGATTTCAGGGGCTCTGAAGTCTCCTTGCCCACAGCCTGCCCCCTTACCCTCTTAACAAGCTTTGCCCCACACAGCAGGTGAGGATCCAGCAGATGAAAAGCAGGAAAGCAGGGGAATTACCAAAATGGCAATTCATCCATGCCCGTGCTCCCTCTGAACCTATCTCTGAACTCATTTAGATTTAACCCACAGTCAAAATAAATACAAGCCCTAACATAGGGGCCACAGTATCAGCTCCTATCCTGACTCTGCCTGTGTGGGGATCACACCAGAGCCTCAGTTTTCTTTTCTGGAAAATGGCCAGTGGGATTGGAAGAGGACTTGAAAATGTTTGAATGTATTCTTCCCCAAAGTTCCAAACCTGCTGGCTAAGTGGATTCCTAATGCATGTGAACAGAGGGTCTCCAGGCTTCAGGAAAACAGCCCCGGTTCTTTGGGTCTCTTTTCATATGACCCACTTCCACGTACTGTCCCCAGCTCTTCTCAGAATCCCATTCCGAGAAGCCTTTGCCCTTCACTTCTCCGTACCAGCAAAGTGCTATGCGGAAACCACAACCATACCCGCCCCCCGCTCCCCCTCCCCCGCCCGCCCCCGACCTGTGAGTCAGGGTCGGGGCAGGGTCGGGGTATGGAGCGGGATTGTCCCCTTCAGACTGAAGGGAGAGGGTGGGAGCAGGAGAAGGAGGATGAGGTAAAGGGCCAGCAGCTCACACCTCACTTATTGTAAGTAGCCCATGTGGTTTGACTTTGCACCCACTTCTCCAGTGGGAGTCTGCGTGTTAGCACCTAGGGACACCTGTCTTCAATTAGCCCAACCATTTCCCGAAGAAATGATACCCCCAAGAAGATGGGCCTCCAGCAGTCTCCCCGGCCCGCAGAGAGAGTCGTGGCTTTGTCCAAGCTCTCAGCCAGCAACAGAGCAGAAACAGGAGAGGGATGGAGGCGGGGAGGTTTGGGGCGGGCTTCCAGGAGGGGCAGGGAGAAAGAGCAGAAACACCACCCAGGACTGAACCTTCCCTCCGGCCTGGGCACACCTGGTGGCCTTGTGGCCGCAGGCGTGGAGATGTCTGGCATTCCTCAGTGGCCACGCTGGACCAGAAATGGAAGCCAGCCTACCCGGAGGGCTTCAGAGGGCGCTGGGGCTGCGGGGGTCACCTTTTGGGGGTCTGGCTGGATTTCATGGTCCCGGCTGTCTGGATGATTTGCTGAGGATTCCAGTCTACTGGGCCCCCTGCTGAGAGAACTCACCCAGCTGCGGAGAAGCTGCCAGTGGCTCTTCAGGGCTTTCAATAACATTAGAAAAACAAAACAATCCCCCCTCCCCTGGGCTACCTTGCGAGTTCCCCCTTAACACATTTGATTGACTGAAAGTAAATTACTTATTCTCACATCTTCAGCAGGAGATTAGACTTCCAATAGGAGCTAATAGGCCTCATTCCTAATACAGAGACTGAGAAGGGATGGATTTCTGGAAGCACAACCACACACTGTAATTCCATTTTCAAAGTGAATGCATTGATTAATTCTTACAATTGGATTCCTAGGTCCCTCAGCAAACAAGCCAGGTAAAATCCTCATGACTTGGCCGTTTGGGTTTTGGTGTGTTTTTTGGGGGAGGAGGGGGCAGATTTTAATTCATGTACCATAAAATTGAGATGTAATTCACAAACCATAAAATCCACCCCATTTAAAGTGTACAATTCAATGGTTTTTAGTATACTCACAGAGTTGTGCAACTATCATCACTGTCTACTTTTCAAACATTTCCATCACCCCAGAGGAAAACCTGTTAGCAGTCCAGCTCTGTTCTCCCCTCCTTTCAGCCTTGTGCAACCACCAATTCACTTTATACATATACATATAGATGTATATATATATATATATATATATATATATATATATATATATATATATATATATCTGCCTATTCAGTCATTTTGTGTAACAGGAATCAGACACTATCTTTTTGTGTCTGGCTTCTTTTACTTAGCTTAACATTTTCGGGGTTCATCCATTTTGTAGTATGTATCAGTACTTCATTCCTTTTTTAAGGTTGGGTAACATCCATGCATGTACCACACTTTGTTTATCTACTCATCAGTTGATGGACATTTGGATTATTTCCATTTTATAATGAGTACAAGTAAAGCTGCTATTCACGTGTAGGCTTTATTTTATTTATTTATTTATTTTTTAGGTCTTTTTCTTTGACCTCTCTTTTGAAAAGAGTAAGGCTTAATATCCCCTTCACGGATCATAGCCTTGCTATCCATGAGCCTCTGGAGGGTGAAAGAGGAGACTGAAAAACCTGGCTTGAAACTCAACATTCAAAAAACTAAGATCTTGTCATCTGGTCCCATCACTTCATGGCAAATAGATGGGGAAAAGTGGAAGCAGTGACAGATTTTATTTTCTTGTGCTCCAAAATCACTGCAGACAGTGACTGCAGCTATGAAATGAAATCATGCTTGCTCCTTGGAAGGAAAACTATAACAAACCTAGACAGCATATTAAAAAGCAGAGACATCATTTTGCCGACAAAGGTCCATATTGTCAAAGTTATGGTTTTTCTAGTAGTCATGTACAGATATGAGAGTTGGACCAGAAAGAAGGCTGAGAGCTGAAGAATTGATGCTTTTGAATTGTGGTCATGAAGAAGACTCTTGAGAGTCCCTTGGACTGCAAGATCAAAGCAGTCAATCCTAAAGGAAATCAAGCCTGAATATTCACTGAAAGGACCGATGAAGCTGAAACTCCAATACTTTGGCCACCTGATGCAAAGAACTGACTCATTGGAAAAGACCCCAATGCTTGGAAAGATGAAAGGCAAAAGGAGAGGCGGGTAGCAGAGGACGAGATGGCTAGATAGCATCACTGACTCAATAAACATGAGTCTGAGCAAGCACTGGGAGATTGTGAAGAACAGGGGAACCTCACATGCTGTATGTAGTCAACGGAGTCACAAAGAGTAGAACATGACTTAGCAGCTGACCAACAAAAACAGCAAGGCTTAAAACATCCTCTAGTATTTCTTATCCACTGCTCTTAATGTTTCTCCATTGTTGTTCAGAGATAATGTGTACAAAGTGCCAAATTCTGGGCTTGGTACCCAGGTGGCCCCCAACCAGCAGGAGTTGTTGTTGATTCTTAACAGAGGCCATTCATGAGCCTGAACCATGGTGAACAAGGTCACCTATAAAGGACAATCTGAAGCCCCATTCATGTATTGTGACAAGGAGCTCTTGTCCGTTCTGAAGCCAGAGAAGAGGCAGAATCTCAGAGCCCTGGAATACTTGAGCAGTCCCTTAAAGATAATCAATCTCATTTCCTCTTTTCACAGACAACAAAGCTGTTTAAGAGAGAGAGTTCTGGCCAGAATCAGAAGACCTGGGTTTGAGTTCTGACTTCACAACCAACAGTCACAAGATCTTACCCAAGACACTCAGCTTTCTAAGTTTCCATGTTTTTCTATAAATCAGAGACCCAGGGCACATGCACATGAGTGCATACAACCACACACACACACACACACACACACACACACACACACACACCTGAAATAGTCATGGTGGCTCCATCTCATTTGTAAGTAACTGGCCGAGAAATGTGCTACCCTCCCCTGCTTTGACAAAAAGAAATGATTCCTAAATCTTGGGAGTCAAGTTTTGGGTTACCGGAGAATGTTGGGATCATACTGAAATGGATCCTCCTTCCCAAGAGTGTCGCTTGACATGGTAAGTGGAATCCACCCGTAGGAAGTTGTTGAGTGTGAGGTTGTCAAGACTGGCCACCCAAAAAAGCCCTACCCACTGTGATGGAGTGCTTGCAAAGGCCCAGAAAAGCGGTGGCGGGGGGGGGTCTCTCAGAATTCCCAAATGTGCCAACCAGAGCAGGAGACAGCTGTAAACATCTGCCAAAGGCTGAAAGCCTGCAGGCCCAGGACTGTCAGTGGAGACAACAATGAGTGGGTGGAGAAGAAGGGAGAAAGGGAACAGCCCCACCCTTCTCTTGTACACAGGCTGTGCTGGAACCAGTCCAGCTGAGAAGAGGAGACTAGATGCCTCAACACCGATTGGGTCACAGCAACGCAGAATTTGGTCAACTGAAGTCAAAGACAAAGGTTATGAGTCTGCTTAAGTTCTCTTCAAGGACAAATGGGAGGGCTACCCCTACAGAGTAAGATGTAAGTTGCAGTAGGAAACAAAAATAAAGTGGCTTTGAGTTCAGAGTTTCTAATATCCTGCTTTTACCTTGAAAGTGGAAATGTTAACCACTCAGTTGTGTCCAACTCTTTGTGACTCATGGACTGCAGCCCACCAGGCTCCTCTGTCCATGAAATTCTTCAGGCAAGAATACTGGAGTGGCTGGCTGTTCCATTCTCCAGGGGATTGTCCTGATCCAGGGATAGAACTCTGGTCTCCTGCATTGCAGGCAGGTTCATTACCATCTGATTTACCCTGAAATGAGGTTCTTTATAAGGTAAAGAACTTGTCTGGGGCTGGGCTCAGGGATGAAAGGACAATCCAGAAGGCCTGGACACTGATATTAGATGGACCAGGATCTGCCTTCCCATCTGCCTTCCCAGATTGGCTCTTCCCATCTGTGTGAAAATGGTCACCTCGCTGACCATCTTCCAGCCTCTTCTTCTTTATTTAACAAATGGGCACAATCAGATCTGACTCGAAGCATTAGATGCAGAGAAAGCATTTCAAGGAAAGGTAAGCAAACTAACAAAACTGTTTCATGTGGCAACTCTGAGGATAGGAACAGGATTCTGTGGCAAGGAAAGGGACTGATGGAGAAGAGGAACACCCTTTTCACTCTACACCTCCATGCCAACTGGACTTTGAGTAGGCAGGAACGAGATGGAGGAGCTCTCTCTGTGTGGCTTTCCCAGTGGTAGATATACTTTAGTTTATCTTCTGATATACTTTAGCTTCCCGGCCCTAAGCCAAGCTCTTTTTATGTATCGTGTTGTTTAATCCTTGCAAGCACACGATGACATAGCTACTAGTATCATCCTGTATTTTGTTCCTGAAGACAGAGAGACATAGAGTAGACACTGAGCAACAGAATCAGGATTAAACTCCAGCAATCTGCTTCCAACTCCACAATTGTAGACAGAGAGAATGTAGGTAGGTTTTCAAATTGGTCCCTGGACCAGTGCCAGGGATAGAGGATGTACTCCTATGAATGAATAAGTAGATAAATTAGAAACTCTGGAAAATTCAGAAAATGTGTAGAAGAAAATCTAAATTAACAATAATTTCTTGATCCAGAGATAACCACTGTATTTTTGTATTTTTTGTCCAAGATTTTTTTCTGAAAATAGTATTTAATGGGGAACAGTATTTTTACATAATTGAATTTACAATGTACGTATAATTTTCTATACAGCTTTTTTCAATTAAAGTGTTATCATGAGTATTTTCCTATGTCATTTAAAATTCTTCAGAAGCATTGTTTTAATGATAGTGTGATATTTCACTGTGTTGTTATGTTACAGTTTACTTAACCATTCCACTATGGTTAGACATTTGAGCTGCTTCCAAATAATTCTGCAATAAACATCTCTGTGCATATAAATCTTTGTGCCAGTTTCTATTTCTTTGGCAGACATTTCTAGAAGAGGAATTACAGGTCAAGCATTAGGAGTATTTTTAAAGTCTCTAGGTACACACCGTTAAACTGTTTTCCAGAAAAGTAATGCCAGTTTGCATTCCTAAAAGAATGTGTGACTCTCTTATTTTTCTCTCACCAAAATTGAAGATTAATTATTCAAAGCATTTTGCCAGTCTGATATATTTTTTAAAAGCTCATTTCTATGTGCATATTTATTATTAGCAAAGCTGAACATGTTTCTAAGTTCATTGCTCTTTTATAGTCCTTCCATGAGATAGTTCTCTCCTTACTTCATTTTCCTATTGTAGTATTAATGTTTCTTATTGATTTGTAAGTGCTTTTTATATATGAAAGTTATTAATCCTTTATCATCCTTATTTCAATGAACTTTGCCTTTGGTTGACAGAATTTCCCATCTTTATCTCTTAACCTTTTTCTGTGATTGTCCATGAAACACTTGTAACTACACTTTCAGTGACATGTAAAACTTGTCACTTTACACATTCTGTCAGAGTATGAGCCATCAACAAGGACATGTGGTATCAGGAGATGGCCTCATGCATCACTCAAAACTCAGAAAGTGAGGTGCCCAGCTCGTTGTGCTAGACCCAGTTTCTACCACTGTCACCTGTGTCAGCTGCCTGCCTCTTTGCCTGCCCTGGGGCCAGGCCAGGCAGCTGACATTGACTGCTCTGACAGGCGTGCACTTGAAGTGGCATTTTACCAATCACCAGTCTCAGATCACAGAACTCAGGGCTCAGCTGCAGGTGTCAGCCGCCAGGATGGAAACCATGACAATGATTAGTGACACGGGCCCACCAACAGATGTTTCTGTCCCTTACAGTTGCTGATCTAACAAGTCAGTTCAGCTGGTACTGCCCTCCTGGGCCCCAGGGTTGCAGAGCTGAGGGGAAGGAGCAGGGGAACCAATCTTTTCCATTTTGGGAGGCCTGGCCTGGGTGGAGAGGCTGGGGGAAAGTATGACTTCCAAGGACTTTAACCAGTAGTGTAAAAAGGATGTTGAACACATCTGTGGCAGGTGCCTGACTGCCTAAAAGTACAAAGTTCCAGAGGCCCACGTGTCACACCCTGATTTATTCCTTCATTCATTCAAAGTATGTCCACCAAGTGGGTGAGAGGGGTCAAAAGGAACCTTCCCAAAGAAAATTTTGCTGGAGCCAAATTGCAAAGGATAACCGGGAGCTTCGCCGGAAGGGCATTTCTTCCTTCCTGAGAGGGAAGGAAGAGAGGGAATGGAGGCACAAAGATCCAGAGAACTAGAGAGAACTGTTAAGTTTTACTGTCTCAACAGAGTAAATCTCTCTGATGCGGCTGAGGGAGGTCTGTTGACCAGCAGGGTAAACTGTACCTCTGAGCAAGGCATTCAGGACACAGCAAGTGGATCTCAAAACCAATGAGGAAAACACAGGGGTCGGTCCAGCAGAGTCCTCTCTTTTCCTTGAGATTCAGCTCAGGGCCGCCCTCCTTTGGCAAGGCCCACCGGGTTCCCCTATCCATCACCACCCTTTCTGGGGGCCCACACGCCTGCAGACTTGTAATTTTCTATGGATCACATTGACTGGGCTGCAAGCCTCTGAGTCCCTTGAGGAGAAAGCCTGTGTCTAATTCGTCATAAATCCCCAAGGCTAAGAGAGGCTTGGATTTGGAAAAAGACGTAGAAGTCTTGCTCAGGTCAGTTTGCTATGAGACAAACCGAGGTTCAGGGAAGTTACAGAATGAGCAGCCTCAAGGCAGGAGGCAATGCTGGGATTCAAGCCCAGATCTGGATGCCCCCCACCTGGGGTGCATGCACCTTGTGTGGGGAGGGGCTAAGTGAGCCCTGAGACAGAATGGCCCCAGAGAGTGGGAACTGGTGAACTCGGGTACACGAAAATTGTGCATTGGTGACAAGTGACATTTCCAAAGACATTTCTGCCCAGCCTTCCCGCTCTGCCGGGTTCCCTGCGTTCCTTGGATGACAGTGTCCATGTGTGCTGGACACTCTGTGGATCCTCTCAGTCCAGAAAATCATGTCCTTCAGTTCTAAGAAAACTGTCAGTATTGATTCTTTGAAAATTCCCTCCCCTCTATTTCCCTGTGTTTTTTTTTTTTTTAATTTTGGAAGCTTATTAATAAAATGTTGGACACCCTGGCTAATCCTCTCCTTTTCTTACATCTTCTTCCTATTTTCCATCTCTTCATTTTTTCCTTCCGAATGTTCCTTTTTACAGTAACCCCCTGTTCGTTTTTTTTATTTATTTTTAATTGAAGGATAATTGATTTACCATGTTGTGTGGTTTCTGCCATACAACAACAGGAATCAGCCAGAAATATATATATGTCTCCTCCCTCTTGAACCTCTCTCCCACCTGGCCCCCTGTTCCTGTTCCATAGATGAAACCTATTTTATTACTCTGATTATATTAATTTGTGACCATTTTTCTGTGTTTCTGCATTTTCTTTCATCCAGTCTTCAGAATAGAAGCTTTCCTTAAATGCCTGGTGATCCTTGGCTTCCTGGTCAGATGGGTGTGACAGTCACTGGAAGTAGTTGGAAACTGTGTGTGTGGATGGGGCATGTTGACAGGAAGTAGAGGTACGGTGAGCCAACTTGTGTTTTAGGATCCCCAAGAGTCATTCTCTGAGAGTCTTTCTTTAACTGATCGGTTCCTGAGGTGGCGATCCCCAACTCCTGGAGGCAGCACAAGTCCTGGAAGCCAGTTTTGGACAAGAGACAGAGGGGGAGGAGCGACATGGAGGCTCATTGTTGGGCCCTCAAGCTCCAATTCTTAATGCGGCTGCCCTTCCCACTAGGCTGGTGACCTCAAGGTTTGAGTTTCTTTCTCTTTGTCCAGAGCTGACCTCCATCCAACTACTGAGACAGGCAGGGCCCTTTGCCTACTGCATGGATTGGGAGAAGAAATCCCCAATACCTGCTCTTTATAAAAACGTTTGAACAGTCTTACTGCCTGAAGCTCCTAACCTTTACCCTCCAAGGTACACAGCGCCTCCAATTTCTTACCATTTCTGGGATTTTGTGATGGGATAAGCTCCCTTTACCTTGGCTTCCACCCATCCTGGCAGGCAAGGCCTCAGCTCTCATCTGCTAAGTCAGTTCCATTTATCTGTCACTTTTCATCTTCAAAAATGGTGTTGACATCTCTCAACTGCTCTCTCTTTGTCTTTGGAGTTGTTACTTTTTAATTCCTTATTGTACTTGTTTAAGGTTTTGGAAGAAAAACTGTTTAATCAAGCTACCAACAGTATTTTTCAGAGAACTAGAACAAATAATTTCACAATTTGTGTGGAAATACAGAAAACCTCAAATAGCCAAAGCATTCTTGAGAAAGAAGACTGGAACTGGAGGAATCAACCTGCCTGACTTCAGGCTCTACTACAAAGCCACAGTCATCAAAACAGTATGGTACTGGCACAAGGACAGAAGTATAGATCAACGGAACAAAATAGAAAGCCCAGAGATAAATCCATGCACCTATGGACACCTTATCTTCGACAAAGGAGGCAAGAATATACAATGGAGAAAAGACAATCTCTTTAACAAGTGGTGCTGGGAAAATGGTGAACCACCTGTAAAGAATGAAACTAGAACACTTTCTAACACCATACACCAAAATAAACTCAAAATGGATTAAAGATCTAAATGTAAGACCAGGAACTATAAAACTCCTAGAGGAAAACATAGGCAAAACACTCTCCGACATAAACCACAGCAGGATCCTCTATGACCCAGCTCCCAGAATATTGGAAATAAAAGCAAAAATAAACAAATGGGACCTAGTTAAAATTAAAAGCTTTTGTACAACAAAGGAAACTATAAGCAAGGTGAAAAGACAGCCTTCAGAATGGGAGAAAATAATAGCAAATGAAGCAACGGACAAAGAATTAATCTCAAAAATATACAAGCAACACCTGCAACTCAATTCCAGAAAAATAAACGACCCAATCAAAAAGTGGGCCAAAGAACTAAACAGACACTTCTCCAAAGAAGACATACAGATGGCTAACAAACACATGAAAAGATGCTCAGCATCACTCATTATCAGACAAATGCAAATCAAAACCACAATGAGGTACCATTTCACGCCAGTCAGAATGGCTGCTATCCAAAAGTCTACAAGCAATAAATGCTGGAGAGGGTGTGGAGAAAAGGGAACCCTCTTACACTGTTGGTGGGAATGCAAACTAGTACAGCCACTATGGAGAACAGTGTGGAGATTCCTCAAAAAACTGGAAATAGAACTGCCATATGACCCAGCAATCCCACTGCTGGACATACACACTGAGGAAACCAGAATTGAAAGAGACACATGTACCCCAATGTTCATTGCAGCACTGTTTATAATAGTCAGGACATGGAAGCAGCCCAGATGCCCATCAGCAGACGAATGGATAAGGAAGCTGTGGTACATATACATAACGGAATATTACTCAGCCATTAAAAAGAACACATTCAAATCAGTTCTAATGAGGTGCATGAAACTGGAGCCTATTATACAGAGTGAAGCAAGCCAGAAAGAAAAATACCAATACAGTATACTAACACATATATATGGAATTTAGTAAATCGGTAAAGATAACCCTGTATGCAAGACCGCAAAAGAGACACAGATATATAGAACCATATTATGGACTCTATGGGAGAGGGCGAGGGCGGGATGATATGGGAGAATGCCACTGAAGCATGTAAATTACCATATGTGAAATGAATCGCCAGTCCAGGTTCGATACATGATACAGGGTGCTCGGGGCTGGTGCACCGGGATGACCTGGAGGGATGGGATGGGGAGGCAGGTGGGAGGGGGATTCTGGAAGGGGAACGCATGTATAACCATGGTGGATTCATGTCCATGTATGGCAAAACCAATACAATATTGTAAAGTTAAAAAATAGATAAATGAACTAATTTAAATTCTAAAAAAAAAGCAAAACTGTTCAAATGAATATTTAAATGTAGGTTCCAATCTGCCTTGTTTACTACTTCTAAGTACTTAAGTTTTGAAATCCCTATGTTCCGGTCATTATTCATACCAAAGATGTCAAAGAAGCCACATAGAATATTTTTCTTGCCATGGAATTCAAAAATAATCCTCTGCCAGAGATGAAAAATTCTAGTCTCTTTATTATAAACATTGCATCGTCAAAAAATTATTAGTGTGTTAGCCATTCAGTCATGTCTGACTCTTTGTGATCCAATGGACTATAGCCCACCAGGCTCCTCTGTCCATGGGATTTCCCAGGCAAGAATACTGGAGTAGGTTGCTATTTCCTTCTCCAGGGCATCTTCCCAACCCAGGGATTGATCCTGGGTCTCCAGCACTGCAGTCAGATTCTTTACCTTCTGAGCCACGAGGGAAGCCCAAACAATTATTAAGCACTCATTGTATGCTGGGTATTAAAAAGCAGAGATATCACTTTGCCAACAAAGGTCCATATAGTCAAAGTTATGATTTTTCCAGTAGTCATGTACAGATGTGAAAGTCGGACCATAGGGAAGGCTGAGAGCCGAAGAATTGATGTTTTTGAATTGTAATACTGGAGAAGACTCTTGAGAGTATCTTGGAAAGGAAGGAAATCAAGGAAATCAAACCAGTCAATCCTAAAAGAAATCAACCCTCAATACTCATTGGAAGGACTGATGCTGAAGCTGAAGCTCCAATACTTTGGCCACTAGGTGAGAAGAGCTGACTCACTGGAAAAGTCCCTGATGCTGGCAAAGACTGAAGGAGGCGGCAGAGGATGAGATGGTTGGATAGCATGACTGATGCAATGAACATGAGTTTGAGCAAACTCTGGGAGATAGTGAAGGACAGGGAAGCCTGGTGTGCTGCAGTCCAGGGGGTCACAAAGAGTCGGACACAGCTGAGCGACCGAACATCATATGCCAGGCACACAGCTAGGTGCAAGGATGCAGACATCCTTTTTGTCAGCGAGTTGGTGGTTTAGCTGGGGAGGTAGACATGGAAAGGAGCCAGAGTGATCATAGACACGTTCAGGGATGGAAAGATTCGGTGACGGAGAGAGTGAACAAGTCTGCCTGTGGTAAGGAAGAGGTCAGCATGAGGCCAAGCCCTTCTTCCTACAAAGCTCCACATTCATACACGCTGAAACAACAACAGCCATTACAACATCAGCAAAAGGGCTGTTGTAAGGGCTTTGTAAGTTCTTGGGTCCTAGTGTGTGCTCAAAAATAATTGATGGAGGGAACCCCTTGCTGGTCCAGTGGTTGAAAATAGCCTGCCAATATAGGGGACATGGGTTCGATCCCTGGACCAGGAAGATCCCACCATGCCTCGGAGCAACTAAGCCCAGGAGCCACAACTACCAAGCCTGCATGTTGCAGCTCCTGAAACCTGAGCACCTACAGCTTGTGCTCCACAAGAGAATCCACCTCAATGAGAAGCCCTGCACTGCAACAAGGAGTAGCCCCCCACTCACCACAATTAGAGACAGCCCGCGCACATCAACAAAGACCTAGCACAGCAAAAAATAAAATAAAATAAATAAATACATTTTTTTGGAAAAGAATTCATGGAATATGTGAAAGACCTAAATGACCACTCCATGGCACATCCGCTGTACAAATGCAGGGGTGTCTGTTTTAAAAAGACAGTAGGAGGTGTGATTAATTCTCTGTCTGGTAGGTTAGGGGAGGCAGGCAACAAAGACCCCTCCTTTCTATAAAGTTCTGAGATATTGCTTACATGTATTCACACACGCGTGCATAAGCCCTACCTATCATCAATGCATATCTATACATCTACCTTTCTTAAAGGGACACACACACACATACACATCACAAAGTTCCTGCCCAGAGCTTCTGAGTCATGTGAATTTACAGTGCAGAGGTCTGTAAATTACAGTGTATGAAACACCTCTGTCTATATGGAGTTTAAAACAAAGAAATCAGGGTAAGGGAAGTGAATGCCAAGGAGAACAGGGTGTGGGAGAACACATTAGCCAGGGACCAGCCCCAAACGCACAAAATGAAATTCCCACCTGGGGGAATTCTTAGGACTCACAAGCCTGCAAAAGAAGCTGGGACCCAGGGAGGGGGGGCGGGGGGGCATCGGAGACAATGCACTGCCAGCTCAGAAACACCAACAGGTTGCTCCCAACAAAGCAAAAGGTGCCAGTGGGGAAATAGATTCGCAGGAGCACATGTGCTTGAAAGGGATAACTCAAAGCTTTTGAGCAGGAATTGGACGGACAAAGAGAAGAGAGTGTGGAGGCTTCTGATAGAGAAAGAGGCAACAGGGGACCCCCAGGCCGAAGAGTGCCAAGAACAGAGAGTGCATTAAATCCTGCCATGACAAAGGGGCAGCTTAATATCAACTGCTATCAGTCATAGCAGAGAGCGCGTCCCCCACGTCCCCTATGCCACCAAGACAGGAGAATGGGAGGAGTGAGACTCTGGACAGCCAAGAGAAAAACAAGTGGAATTCACACTCCATGGCCTGCTTTCCCCCAGTCTCCTATGAAACTAGACTCTGGTCAATTCAAAAAGACAGTAGAGGGCAAGAGGGGGTCTTAGAACCTTAGAGCAACTTAGGGGTGTAGGGCAGCTTTTCTTATATGACCTCCCTTACCAGGAGATGACAGGCACCATCACAGAGATGAGGTTCAGAGAGGCTGAGTGCCTTGCCAAAAGTTGCACAGCAAATCAACAGCAAAGTTGACCAGAAACCATATCTACTGATTCTGAGTCCAGCATCTATTCTCCCAGATCTGATCCTCTCTTTTGTCTAGCAGTGGTGCCCATTTTTAGTAGCTCTTACAGTGTCTATGACACCAAATCCCATCCCCAGTTTGTAAGTATGTATGTATGCATAACCCAGACGTGGCTTCCCTGGTGGCTCAAAGAATCCACCTGCAATGCAGGAGACTCAGGTTTGATCCCTGGGTGGGAAGATATCCTGGAGGAGGAAATGGCAACCCATTCCAGTATTCTTGCTTGGAAAATCCCATGTACAGAGGAGCCTGGTGGGCTACAGTCCGTGGGGTCATAAAGAGTTGGAGATGAATCAAGGATTTTAGTGGTGGACCCATCTTTTGCCCACCTCGCTCCTCCCAACTCTCTAAGATCACTTCACTCTCATTCATCTCCTTCATAGGGTTTATCTAGATTAGAAAATACTCTGCCAATTTTTTGACACATCTCCTTAGTTTGTTGTCTCTCTCCTCCACTAGAATCAAAGGGCAGAGTCTTTATCTGCCTGTTCACTGTGATATTCCCAGTGCTACAATGACGCCTGGAGCATATACCCTAAGGGCTCAATAAGTATTGGTTGGATGAATGGAGGCATGAAAACTTAGCTCTGAATGCCACCTCCACCACTTGTTAGCTGTGTGACCTAAACCAAGTGACTTAACCTCTCTGAATCTCAGTTTCTTTAGCTGTAAAATAGGGATGGTGAAAGCTACTTTGCAAGTAATCACAAGAAATCTGGTTATCATGGGAACAGCATATTTGGCACATTATACACATAAACATGATACATAGTGGCTATTATTATCACTTTGGGTGTCCACACAATTGCCCACTCTGGCCTTAAAAATGAAGGCCCTGTATTGACACTTATTAGAAAGCGGACAGTAAGCTGGGATATGGGCCAAACTATTGGTCAAAACTGTCCCAAACAAGCCCGGATTTGAGAGAAGGGGACATAGACCCCACTTTCTAGTAAGAAGAGTGTGAAAGGCTGGTGTCTGGTACCAACCCTGGGATGATTCATGTTGGTGGATTGTGGTCTGCAGTGTTGTTGTTCAGTTGCTCAGTCGTGTCCCACTCTTTGCAACCCTCTGAACTGCAGCATGTCGGTCTTCCCTGTCCATCACTATCTCCCAGAGTTTGCTCAAACCCATGTCCATTGAGTCGATGATGCTATCCAACCATCTCATCCTCTGTCACTCCCTTCTCCTCCTGCCTTCAATCTTTTCCAGCATCAGGGTCTTTTCCAATGGGTCAGCTCTTCACATCAGGTGGCTAAAGTATTGGAGCTTCTTCATCTTCAGCATCAATCCTTCCAATGAATATTCAGGATTGATGTCCTTTAGGATTGACTGATTTGATCTCCTTGCTGTCCAAGGGACTCTCAAGAGTCTTCTCCAGCAGTAGCCCCATAAAGCAGGTGGTTTGGGGTATGGGCTCTAGATTGGTTGGTTTGCATTTTAATAGTACATACCCAGGGACCAAGTGAATTGTTTATTATCTCCAGAAACTGTTTAACTCCGGGAGGGACAGTCTCTCCAAAGCCCATGAGGTCCCAAGATGTCAAAGCATTACAAAACAGAAAATAAAAGCCAAGATCAGTATACGCACTGGGGCCCCCCATGCCACTGTTTGAAGACCCCGGTCTAGCTTACATTGCTGTGGTCTGGAATGCCCCTCTCCACATCCCTCAAAGGCAGTCACACACTCCTCCAATGAGGGACTGCTCCCCACCCACTCTCAGAAAGGGCACCCTGACCTGTCCCTATCCAGACCCACTCAGACTGCCCACATCAGCACTGATTCCATGTTTCCATGAATGTAGCCTGTTGCGTCCCTGCCGCCCCCTGCTGCCACTGCAGTCAAAACAAAGATAAGAGTAAGAGGGGAGCCTTTCTCTTAAGTAGTTCAACGCCATTTGACAAGATGATTTCTAAACATCAGCTCATGTGGCCAACACTTCAAACCTCCCATCCCACACCCAAATCACTCTGGCCCTTGATCCAGTTTTAAATAAGCTTTTTGGTGCCAGGAACTAGTTAGACATCTGGTTCCACTTGACTTTGCAGGAGGGTGGTTAAGAGTGGGAGTGCTGCTACCTCAACTAAAACCAAACCCCTTCAATTCAGAAACACACATCCCATCAGATCTCATGGAACTGTGTTTCAAAACAGTAAGGAGAGGCCAGACTACAGAGATGGAGAAAGATAAATACTGAGAGAAACCCATCTCCATGGAGCCTGGCCTGGCGGGCACTGTAGCCCTGCTCTCAAGCCCGGCCAACCTACCCACTGCACCAGGAGGAGGTCTCATCAGAAACCTTGGGGTCAGCTGGGCCCCCTCTTCTCTCAGCGCCCTCCTCTCTCCCAGCCAATAATCCTCAGGTCCCTTTGTTTCTCCCACATTCAGGTTCCCTCACTTCATCCTGTTTTGCTGTGCCCATAACCTCCAACCTAGGCCCAGCCATCCCTGTCTCCCCTGGAGAGAGGGAGGGCCCTCCTGACAGCCTCTCTGAGCCCACGCTTATGCCTCCTAATATATTTCCAATACAACAGCACAGAGAGAGCTTTTCTTAAAAAAATGGGTCTGCTCCAGACTTTTCTAAAAAACAGAAACTTTTCTTCACAACACAGATTTAATCAAGACCATTGGATGACCTTAAGATGAAAACCAAAATCATCAACAGTGCCTGCAGGACCCACAGATCCTGCCCCTGCCTACAGCCCCAGCTCCATCACTCATAGCCCTCTCTCTCCAGCTCTGTGCTCCAGACCCTCAGCCTTTTTGCACATGCTGTGCCATCGGTGAGGCTTCCCAGGTGGCTCACTGGTAAAGAATCTGCCTGCCAATGCAGGAGACATGGGTTCAGTCCCTAGGTTAGAAAGATCCCCTGGAGAAGGAAATGGCAACCCACTTCAGTATTCTTGCCTGGGAAATCCCATGGACAGAGGGGCCTGATAGCTATAGTCCAAGGGGTTGCAAAGAATTGAAAATTACTTAGCAATTAAACAAGTACCATTGGCACTCCATCCCTACTCTTCATCTTCACTCAGTATCACTTATCCTCCAGGTCTGACTCAGTCCCAGGTCTTGAAGCTTCATCCTTAACACTTCAGCTAAAGCCTCACTCCCCAGAAACATTCTTCCCACACCCAGTCACCCACAAATCAGAGTTCTTTGTTCCAAGCTCTGGCAGACCTATGGGCCTTCACACTAACACTTAACCTCCCTCTTACCCTTCTTTTTCTGGGAAGTTACTTTTTCAGTGCTTATCTTCCTTACTAGTCTGAAAACTCTGTAAGTGTGAGGGTTATTTCTGTCTTTTTCACTGCCTAATGTACTGCCTAGCATACGCTAGGCTTTCAATGTGTTAAATTTAAAATAAGAGAAGATAAAAGATAATAAAGGAGTAAGTATTTCTTACAGGTGATCATAAGGGAGAACTGTGGCTACCTATCAGCACCTACTGGATCTGCATTTTGGCTCAATGATAGATGTATGAGGTCACGGAATGTTTATTTGTAGCTAACATGCAGTTTCTGATTTGACTGTCAGCAAATTGCAAGAGAGCTGGATAGAATGTTTCCATGTTAGCACAATAAGTTGTTTTTATTTGTTTCTCACCTGATGGTAGCCCCCCTGAGATTGCTAATTTTCTATCTTCCCCCTGCAGCAAGCCCTCCAGTCTCACACCCAGCTATGCTAAGAGACTCCAGGTTTCAGAATTTCTGATTTCCCTGCATTCATCCTGGTCCTGTACCTGTTCCATGTCTGAGGGAATAAAGATCCCTCATTGCAACCCATCAGTGGAGATGTTCATGTTTATTCACCTGAACCATCTCTAAAATTTATGATTTCCATTTCCTATGGCTGCACTTGCCATCCCCAACCCGCTTCCCTTTCCAGCTTCTCAGCTCCATTCGCATGTGTCCGGGCCAGGGTTTCTCAGCCAAAGCACGAATAACATTGTGGGTGGGCAATCCATTGCTGGGTGGGTGTGGGGGGTGGAGGGTTGTACACTGTAGTATATTTAGCACTGTTCCTTGCCTCTGCCCAGTAGCTGCCAATAGCATCTACCTTCCAGTTATGACAGCCAGACATTGCCATAAGTTCCCTGGGACCGAAACCAGCCCAGTTCAGAAACTCTGCCTTAGACCAAATCCTCTTCTTGTCTCGTGAACACACTCTCCCAAGAGGCAGACAACACTATTTTATGAAAGATTCATTTTTGACCCTAAGGGAAAAGTCTGGGGAAGCGAGACATGATAGACAGAATTCTAGGATGGGCCCCAAGAGTCCAGTGAACTGGTATGCATGCCTTACATGTATAATCCCCTCCCCTTAAGTGGGACTTGTGAGTATAAGGAGATATCACTCCTATGATGATGTTATATTATATGGCAGAAGAGATTTTGCAGATGTAAAAAAGTTTTATAATCAGTGGACTTTGAGTTAATCAATAGGGAGGTTATTCTGGTTGGTTCTGTTCTAGTTAAGTCCTTAATAAAAGGTCAGAGTGATTCCAGACAGGAGAAATTCTCCTGCTGGCCTTAAAGAAGCAAATATTGTGTAGAAGTCCAAATAGCAAGGGAGCGCAGGCAGCCCCTAGCAGCTCAGAACAGCCCCTGGATGCCAGCCAGGGAGAAAGCGGGAATCTCAGTCCTACAACCATAAGAAACTAAATTCTGCCAACTACAAGTAAGTCTCAAAGAAAACCCTGAGCCTCAGATGGGACCACAGCTCCAGCTGACACCTTGATATCAGCCTGGCAAGATCCTAAGTAAGAATCCAGCTGTGCTATGCACGGACTTCTGACCTACAGAAACTGAGATAGTAAATGTGTATTAAGTCACCATGAAAAGAAAGTGAAAATGAAGTCACTCAGTCGTGTCTGACTGTTTGTGACTACATGGACTATAGCCTGCCAGGCTCCTCCGTCCACGGGGTTCTCCAGGCAAGAATACTGGAGTGGGTTGCCATTTCTTTCTCCAGGGGATCTTCCTGACCCAGGGATCAAACCTGGATCTTCTGCACTGCAGGCAGACTCTTTACCATCTGAGCCACCAGGGGCTCCTGTAAGTCACCATGTTTGTGGTAATTTGTTACCCAGCAGTAGGAAAGGTCCAAGATTTGGAGGGCTCAAGACATTTCTGTTAGGAAAAAGGGAAAGAAAGAAGGGAAGATGGAAATGATAGAGGGAGGGAGGGAGGAAAGTAAAGAATCCACAGGTGAGTATGCAGTCGTGTATGACTTTAGGCCAAGGTGGTTGTGTGTGTATGCATTCTGATATTTTTCATTGTCTTAAACAATTACAACCTCACTCACTCCTTGCCAAAATTTCCCAAGTGGGGGCTGGAAATCCCCAGATAATTCAAGAAAGGAAGAAAAGACAGGGTTATTGATTTACTTTAGGTTTATTGCAGATCCTAGAAATAAACTGTTTCATTTTATTGTGTTATAATCAGATGTCTCTCATTTCTTTTATTTCTTTGTCATCTGCCTTTCCCCCATGTCCTACTCTCAGTCTGAGATTCCCACTGGGAAAATGATAATTCACAACCTTGCATTTTTTAATGACTTTGGGTATGCTTATGCATTACGCCATCTAACAGTTATCCCCAAGGCTAAGGTTTTGAGACTCAACTGATAATCAAATCGGTGTTTATTCTGATCATTGATTGGACACATTTTTGTTGAGCACAAGTAGTGTGCCAAGCAAAGTACACGGCCCTGGATATACACTGGTGAGTAAGAGAGACATCAACATCACTACCCTCACAGAGTTCATGTTCTAAAACACAAGATGAAAAACCAATAAGAAGCCAATAAGCATAATACATAGGAAATATGTTAATTACTGAAAGGAGATAAGCTGGGGGTTGTGAACAGCCAGACTGTCTGAATTTCTCAGGAGCACACCCCCTCACTCAGCATGGCCTCCACCATAGCCTTGCCACGGATTCTCTTCTCACCCCTTCCCACCAAGGAAGATTCATTTTCATGTCCCAGCTCCCAAGACATATCAATAAGAACATCAAGGGAGGGCACGTCAGTCTCAGTCTCCAGGCTTAGAGATATTGCTTTGTATTTACTTCTTTTTTTTAATTTATTTTTTAATTGGAGGAAAATTGCTTTATGATGGTGTATGGGTTTCTGCTGAACATGAACCAGCCATAATTATACATACATTCCCCTTCCTCTCGAGCCTCCCTTCCCTCCCCTGATCCCACCTCTCTAGGTCATCACAGAGCACCAGGCTGGGCTTCCAGTTTTATACAGAAACTTCTCACCAGCCATCTATTTAACATATGATAGAGTGTATATGTCGATGCTACTTTCTCCATTCATTCCACCCTCCTTCCCCCACTGGGTCCATGAGTCCATTCTCTACATCTGTGTCTTAGGTTTATCAATATCATTTTTCTAGATTCCATATATATATACATGCATTAATATACAATATTTATTTTTTTTTCTGACTTACTTTACTCTGTATAACAAGCTCTAGGTTCATCCACCTCACTAGAACTGACTTAAATCCATCCCTTTTTTAATGGCTGAGGAATGTTCTATTGTATATATGTATATATGTACCACAGTCTAGATATTTCTTTATTTAAAATCTACATCCCCTGTTTATGCCATGCAGGATTGGAGGTATCATAAGCAAATTCATGCAATACAGTAGCTGTGGTGCTCAAGGGCTTTCTCTGGCACCTCATAGTTTGCTCAGCTGACTCAGGCACAACCCTGAAGAGCAAGAGAATACACTCCATCAAGGACCAAGGATGACGGGATTCAGTGGATGAGTGACCAGCCCCCCTGTGTCCCCAGGTCAACTCTGAGGCATGTTCCCCATGATTTCACAGAGGTTACTTCATGGGCTTGAGTTCCCCTCACTCACACATGTGTCACTGGACTTTATGCCTTCCTTACTTGCTTCTCTCACTCCTCCCTTTAACCCTGGGTCTGCCTGGGGGGAATTTCAAACCAAGAAAGCTGGTTAGGCTAAGAGCCTGGACAAATAAGAAAATGCAATAGGAGCATCCTGGTCTGGACCACACTGACACTGACCAGAACTAAGTGAAAGAGAGAATCTCTTGAGGCATCAACTGTGTGTTCCATTTATCTTTGGATATCCTTGGTGCCCAGCAAAGTGGACATTCAGCAAATATGTATTTAAGGGAACCAAATTGCAAAATGTACGTATCCAGGGAAATGTGCCCTCCTGCCTGTATAGTTAGGAGTTGACTGAAAAGGAGGTGGTCCTATTAGCAAGAAAAATACTAGAATATTTTTAACCATTCTAAAAACAGAGTTAGGGATGGTCTCATAGCTAGGCTTCCCTGGTGGCTCAGACGGTAAAGCGTCTGCCTACAATGCGGGAGACCCGGGTTTAATCCCTGGGTCGGGAAGATCCCCTGGAGACAGAAATGCCAACCCACTCCAGTATTCTTTCCTGGAGAATCCCATGGACAGAGGAGCCTGGTAGGCTACAGTATACAGGGCCACAAAGAGTCGGACACGACTGAGCGATTTCACTTTCTTTCTTTCACTTTCTTTCTTTCTCATAGCTAGGAGAAATGTGAGAAGAGAGTTAGTTAACAATTAATTAGGAGAAAGTGGGTGGTGGTGTATCCCCTTTATATTCCCCAACACAGCTGCATTTTCCTGACAAAACAGTATGGCTAATCAAAAGCACCCTAGCCACCATGGGGAAAGATTCCTGGGTCTGGGAGCCTCAGTAATATAGTAGGCACCAGTTTACAAACATCAACTGTCTCATAGCTGGACATTGATCCTGATACCCACGGTAGTCAAGGCCAACACCTATGAGACCATGAAGTCTTCTTTGAGATTTCATGAATCTTAAAAAATTATCACAAGAAATCCCAGCCTTTTAAGACTAAGTTTCAAGTATTGTCTTCCAACAGTGGGAAGTGGAATCATGTTGTCCCTGAAGGTTTCTCCATTTCCATCAGGTCCAAATGCCAGCGTCCAGGCCAGCAGGATGGGAACGGCTGCTCCCAGACTCGTCACAATGCAGACTGATTATCCGAGAGATTGGACTCCAGTGAATTCTATACCCAGAACATTCATGAATCTTCCCTCCCAGTTGGAGGGAGTGTCTTCTCCCTTGAATTCAGAAGGAGAGAACTCCTGTAAGATAAATATATGCACGCCTCTGCACAATATTTTATACAGGTACATGATTTGGAAAATTAGGTCAGAGGAGGGAGGGAAAATGGTGATTCATTACCAGGTCTTGAAAGAGGCAGGATTACCTCATCAGAAATTCAAAGGTAATCAGTTTTTCCCAATTGTCATGGTAATGAATCACCATTGCTAATAAATTGGGAAGTCAGTTACACCTTTGAGTAGCTGGATAAACCAGAGTTGTCTGGCATCTGTCTTCATTAAAAAAGATCCAATAAAATGGTAGACAGGGAATGGGGCTCTGGGTGAACCCCTTTGCTTTCTCTACCTGGAGTCAAGAAACTAGACTTTCTACTTAACATTATCTTCATGGCCAAGTCACCCAAAGACAAACTAACACAAATAGATCTTTAAAACTGAAGTCACCCATCTGAGATCTGTCAAAGTCCCTTGATGAAAAGTCAAAGACAGCAGCAACTTATTTATCTAATGGACGAACAGCAGCAGGAAATAATTCTTGAACATCACCTAGCAAGACAGAGGTCTTTATTAGAATAGATTTTTTTCCCCATGCAAATGAAAACCAGGCATGGAAATGAGTCCATTCCCCCACCACCTTCCCTGCCTCTCTGAATCTTGAGGGTTTAGCCTCAGACCTGGTCACTTCAGAAATTTCTAGCACATTTCATATGGAATGATCAGAATCAGAGCTCAGTATGGCGTTTTTTTGGCTCAGGGAGGGATGGAGCCTCCAGTTCCAGGAGATAAATGAGCTCGAACTCCATCAGCCTTCAGGACAGAGAAGTCTTTGGTCATGGAGTCGTCAAACTTAACTTGGAATGCAGTTATAACTCTTTATTGCTTTTAGACCCCTACGCGCGCACACACACACACACACACACACACACACATACAAAAACTGAGACGAATTCTGATCTATATGATTTGATAATGGCATTTGACAAGTTCCTATTTATTTGAGGGGTGGGGGATAAAAATCTTTTTGTCTGATCGTTGTGTCAAAATCCTTCATGTCATTTTCATTTCTCTCCCAGGCAAGATTAAAAGGCAAATCCCCAAGCATTCTGTCATATGATCCTGGTGCTGAGAGTTCGAAACATTTCAACAGTAATTTAATATAGGGGATTTGAAGAGACTGAGAGAGAGGGGAAAGAGAGAGACAGATAGTGAGAATGGGTGACCCCTGAGAGGATGGGAAGGGTTACCTAATAGCAGACAAGATGAACATCAAACCTGTTACTGGGTCTCATTTTCCTGCTCAGGAGGGGAGCTGTATTTAACATCTTCCATAGCCTCAAGGAGAAGCCCTGAAGAAAAAGGAGGAGGAGGAGGGCAGTTGAATTGCCAAACCCAGAAAGCAAGGGCCCCCTCCGAACCCCTCACTGCCCCAGCTGTTTCTACCACAAATACAGTGTCCTGATTGGTCCTGATGATGCTCCTCTGCTGTGGGAGGCTCAAGGCAAATTCATCATTCATTCAAGCCCCCAATTTATGATCAGGACAGGGGCTGAGCAACTTCAGGTCTCCACGGCAATTTGAATTCTGCCCCTCTCCCTTAACCTTTCCCCCAGGGCATAGTCAGGCACCAAAGAACATAAATAAACACACACACACACACACACACACACACACACACATACATTCACATAAGACTAAGCCACCTTTTTTTCTGTTTCTCATAGATCTTCATAGCTGAAAACCATTCCTGTTGTTTAACACCTTACCAGACATTCACCCAATTTCTGTCTCTGGTGAAAAATCCATGACTATGCATTAGACAAAAGTTTTCTACATAATTGGTGACTGTAGTTGGGATGTGAAACCTTAACAGAAAAAATATCAATCTCCACCCCCAGAGATGGAGGCTTAGGATGTGCTGGGACCTCTTTGCCCTCCTGAGCTGCTAGAATAAATGGTTGGCTTCCTTGCAAAGATCTTCATCTGCATAAGAATAGTCACTTTCACCTCCCTCAGTTCTCTCCAGGAGTTTCTCAGAGACATTCAATAATCCATCTTAAGTATTTACTTAATACTGTAGGGCACTGTTTTTTGCCTGACAGCACCCAATACACATTTCCAATACACACTTTTTAGGATTTCTAAATTTTTCCTGTGGAATCACCCAGCCCAGTAGTTTGGGACAGGTTGGCCCACCCCAGTTTCCAGAGAGGAACATAGAACCTGACCTGAGCCATTTAGTGTCTCCCATTCCTGGGGTTGGGGTAGGTGGTAGGGTGAACAGATTTAGTCAAAGGGCTGGTGGGCTGGCTGGAAGAAAGGCAGCTCCTTCCTGCTGGGCTTCAACCAAGATGTGAAGTCTGGAACTCCAGACTTGGAGCCAGCAGAGAGGAGAGAGATGTTGAGAGATGTGGGGTGAAAAGGCCAGATCTTGGTGAAGTTATTTGAGCTCAGACAGACAGCAAATATAAGATCCTCTAGGACTTTTCTCGGAGAAGGCAATGGCAACCCACTCCAGTACTCTTGCTTGGAAAATCCCATGGATGGAGGAGCCTGGTAGGCTGCAGTCCATGGGGTCACTAGGAGTTGGACACGACTGAGCGACTTCCCTTTCACTTTTCACTTTCATGCATTGGAGAAGGAAATGGCAACCCACTCCAGTGTTCTTGCCTGGAGAATCCCAGGGAAGGCAGAGCCTGGTGGGCTGTCGTCTATGGGGTCGCACAGAGTCGGACACGACTGAAGCGACTTAGCAGCAGCAGCAGCAGCAGCGGGACTTCCCTGGAGGATGAGTGGATAGGAGTCCGCTTGCCAGTACAGGGGACTTGGGTTCTATCCCTGGTCTAGGAAGATCCCTCATGCAGCAGGGTAACTAAGTCCATGTGCCACAACTACTGAAGCCCAGGCCCTAGAGCCGGTGCTCCTCAACAAGAGAAGCCACCACAATGAGAAGCCCATGCACTGCAGCTAGAAAGTAGCCCACGCTGGCCACAACTAGAGAAACCCCATGCACAGCAACGAAGACCCAGAGTAGCCAAAAATAAATAAATATATAAATATATTTTTAAAAGGATTTTCTGCTCTGCCCTTTTGACTTAAACCATTCTGTCCTACACACAAATCTCTCAACTCCCCTGCAGCACATAGGTACAAAGGAGTTACCACATGATAGATGACATCCCTGCAGAACCCTAGCATCCTCCCAAAGTTCCTATGCCCTCCTTTCTGTGAGGTCCCAAGGAAAATCACCAACATTCTTGTGTTCCTACTTTAATCTAGTCTACTATCTGGAACTCCACCATCAATGCCTCCAGAATACCAACCTCAACTCTCCCCTGGGTCCCATATCCTCCCCTGTCTCACAGAGGCTCTCTCAGCTGATCCACTTAGGCTCCCTGTCCACCTGGACTCCTGGACTCACTTCTGTCTTGCAGGTGGAGAAATATTCTCCCTTCTCTCTGTCCCACTTCTTTGGAGCAGTCCCTCAACAGAGTAGGATGAGATCCCTGTGCATGACAGTTGTGCACATCATCTGTCCCTTCCTCCTCAGGCTCCACACACACTGTCTGATGGCTGGGTCAAGCTGAAACTGTGCATTCAGGCCAAAGCTGCCTCCTAGATCCCTCCAGTGGCTCAGCAGTAAAAGAATCCGCCTGCAAGAGATGCAATGTAGGAGACACAGTAAACAGTGAATTTACACAGTGGGTTTGATCCCTGGGTCGGAAGATTCCTTGAAGGAAGAAAACGCAACCCACTCCAGTATTCTTGCCTGGAAAATCCCATGGACAGAGGAGCCTGGCAGGTTACAGTCCATGGGGTTACAATGAGCTGGACAAAACTGAGTACTCATGCAGCACATCCCAGATGTGAGAACACAGCAAGGTTTCCGGAGGTCATGGGGCTCTTGGCAGGACCTTATGAAATATTAGCAGATTAACTGAAAATAACTAAATACAACTTTTTATTAACTTAGCAATCATTTTGGGTGAGACTACATGACTTAGTGATTAAAACAACAACAGTATACCCAAATGGTAGTAGAGTTAATGTTCTAGTTAAAAGTCAAGGTTGAATGTGAAAATTATACTTATAAATTTTGTTTATAACAAAAATAAATTATAAATTTTGTAGAATAAGTACAGACCAAATTGAAAATGATTATTACTGGATTTTGACTGTTCAGCATCTTGGTTGAACTTAAGGAAATCCAATGTTCTGCAGAAGTGTGATTGGGAACTTCTGACCTGAAAGAGTAAGGGAACTAATGTTCAACAAAATATCACCTAGGCACAACAGGAAAAGTTAAGTCAACGAAGCAAGTTGCAGAGTGATACAGAGTATAGTCACAGATTTTTTAGAGGAAAAAAATCATATCTGTGTGTATATGAATATGAATGTAGAGAAAAATAGGAAATGGGGTGCATCAAACAGTAGCATGAATTGCTTCAACATGATCAAATTTTGTTAGTTTTTTATTTGTGGATTTTAAAAAATGATTCACCTTTATTCTGTATGATCTAATTCCAAAACAGTGACAGATTATATTTTCTTGGGCTCCAAAATCACTGTGGATGGTGACAGCAATCATGAAATTAAAAGGAAGGCAATGACAAACCTAGACAGTGTATTAGAAAGCAGATACATCACTTTGCCAACAAACGTTCATCTAGTCAAAGCTATGTTTTTTCCAGTAGTAATGTATGGATGTGAGAGTCAGACCATAAAGAAGACTGAGTGCCGAGGAACTGATGCTTTCAAATTGTGGTGTTGGAGAAGACTCTTGAGAGTCCCTTGGACTTCAAGGAGATCCAACTAGTCAATCCTAAAGGAAATCAACCCTGAATAGTCATTGGAAGAACTGATGCTGAAGCTCCAATACTTTGGCCATCTGATGTAAAGAGCTGACTCACTGGAAAAGACCCTGATGCTGGGAAAGACTGAAGGCAAAAGAAGGAGGGGACGACAGAGGATGAGATGGTTAGATAGCATCATTGACTCAATGGACATGAATATGAGAAAAGTCCAGGAGATAGTGAAGGACAGGCAAGCCTAGCATGCTGCAGTCCATGGGGTCCCAAAGAGTCAGACACAACTTAGTGACAGAAA
This sequence comes from Giraffa tippelskirchi, assembly GCF_054371585.1. Taxonomy (NCBI): domain Eukaryota; kingdom Metazoa; phylum Chordata; class Mammalia; order Artiodactyla; family Giraffidae; genus Giraffa; species Giraffa tippelskirchi. The sequence continues at coordinate 130,392,320 of NC_137277.1, forward strand.
AATGAACAAATTCCAAAACAATGTACTCATTTTTAAATGTTTGAGAGGATAATAAAATAAAAAGTATAAAAACAAAGTCTAGAACAAGAAGGTTAAAACAGCCCGTCAAGTTGAATGAATGAGTAAGTGAATGTTCTTTACATGAACAAACTTTCATGGCAAAAGGGAATAGTGGGTAAGAGGTGGGGGAAGACTTCAGGGAGCCAGGGAGGTCACCTGCCCACTGGGAGGGTGGAGGAGGCAACTGCAGGTCAGCAGCAGCCACAAGAAGACTGGTTGGTGCTGCAGAAGGGAGTTGCCTTCCAGAGGCAGGGATGTGTGACCAGGGCAGTAGCAGCTCGACCTGGAGCTGGAGGTGATGACCTGGGGCCAGAGCAGAAAGAAGATGAAGAAATCACTTCCAGGAAAGAGAATGTCACCAAGCCTCCCAGCCATCTTGGGATTGAAGGAGGAAAGGCGCCCAGGGCAGTGAGCCCAGAATCGGCGCCAGCCAAGCCACTTTGTGGGAAGAATTAGAATAAGGAATTTGAGTTTGCTGAAGTCAATCATTTTATGCTGCTGTGATTTCTTTGTTTCCTTTTTGTTTTGCTACAGCATCTTAGTAAAGCTCCTTTTGGACAATTCCAGACTTTTGTCAGGACTGAGCTGAGAAGCAATGGGTTTCTAGTCATGCTGTGCAAGGTAGGGGATATGAGATTTAGGGCCAAATAACCAGATTTAGGGCTTCCCAGGTGGTGCCAGTGGTAAAGAACCCACCTGCTAAGGCAGGAGACATAAGAGATGCGGGTTCAATTCCTGGGTCGAGATCCAATCCTGGGTCCCCGGAGAAGGAAATATCACCCACTCCAGTATTCTTGCCTGGAGAATCCCAAGGACAGAGTAGCCTGGTGAGATATGGTCCATGGTGTCACAAAGAGTCAGAAACGACTGAAGTGACTTAGCATGCATGCATGCATGCAACCAGAGATAGAGCAAAGTCTCTTCTTAAAGCAGCCAGGTTTGCAGAGTGTGAGCATGATAAAGAGTCAAGTGTCTACAATCAAGTGAAGGCAAATAAGTTTAGTGTTCAAGGTCAGAGGCCCAGAAACAGGGCATAACTGGCATCAAACAGAAGCAGATCCATCCGGATGGGAGGAATGGGGCAGGGGAATGTCTGTATTTGCCTCTGTTGACCACCAGACATATGACGTACCAGCGGTCTGAATACCTTAAAGGGATATTGTAAGAATAATGCCAGCAGTGAGAAAAATACCAGGAAATGAGGAAGTGCATTTTCCAGGGAGACTTCTGCAGGGATCCTCAAACATAGCCGACCTAGGTCTCCTCTGGTCACGGCCTCCTGCTCCCAACCCCCTCAGGTGCTGGTGGCAGACAAGATGTTGAGCTCAGGGTCTCTTTCTGGGACAGGATGTCCTTTCTCAGCTGAATCCTTAAGGACTGGGCTGTCTTACTGCTCTCTAGGGACCGTCACTGCTTAGCAAAGCTTTTCAAATGTGTTTTATCCACAGGGTCCTTTGTCCAAAGGGGAGCTGTCATGGAAGCCCAGGGTGTAAAGTAGGTGAGAGTGAATGTGGTGGTCTGGTGGGCATGGATTGAGAACCTGGAGTTTGGCCTCACATCTCTTCTTTCCTGCTCTCCTCTCTTCCAAACAGCAGATATGGAGGGGTTCTTGGGACCTTTAGAGTTCAGTCACTTGGTTTGCAGTCACTGCCTAGCAGAGTGCTTAGTCGGTAGACATTTGTTTCCCTGGTCTTCCCCACCATTATCATGATGTAAACAAGAAACCAGTCCACCAGGGCTGTCCTCTGTATTCAGCAGATCATCAGGTTCTTCTCCTGATCAGAAGCCCATTTTGGAAAACCCCAAAGTAGAGTGTCCTGCCTTTGTAACGGATTTTATCAGAACAGATCCTAGACTCAGGATGGTGGGTCAGAATAGAGGGCTCACTAGGCTTAAGGAACTGGGGGTCAGGCTAGGGAAGACCACCTTGACCTCTTTCTCTTTATCAAGCCTGCCAGGACCAGTTGGGAAAACAGGACTTTATCCGGGCATACAGTCAGTGGCCCAGCAGCTGCTTCAGAGATACCAGCCCTGGGAGAGCAGAAAACCCAGAGCTGGAATCTGGATGCAGCCCACATCCTCCAGGGACATTTACACACAATCAGGCATCTCGAGCCCATCCAAGATCAGCCACCCCATCAATTTCATGTTCCCATGCTTCATCACAAAAGCCTCCAAACAGCCTCCAGTGGCTGGGCCAAACCAGGACAGGTGTTCAATGAACATCTAATAAAATTAGTTACCTTTCCAAGATAACAAATTGTATCTTCATGTTGGGGCTCCATTCATGATCTTCTCTTGATCTTATGATTATAAGTCAACTTTTCTTCTTTAGATATGTCTATGCTTCCCAAGTTTCTTTGATTCTATTTCATGAGAATGAGACTTTTTTAGATTGATAAATGTGAGTTTAAAAAAAAAAATTGGGACTACCCTTGAGATTCTCTTGAGTGGAAGTCCTCATTCTCTGGCTCACTTCTCTTTACTTGACTATTTCTCCAGACCCCATCTATGTTTCTGCGGGTAGGAACTGTGCCTTTTCATTCAACAAACATTTATGAAGCATCAATCATGTGCCAGAAATTCTGCACTCTGTTCAAAATATGCACTAACCCAGACATTCAAATAGCCCACAAGGCTTCCCAGGACCAAGCCCTGTGAGTTTCCGGAGGGCAGGGCCCAAGTCTAACCCTTGATGCTGTGCACAGTGCCTCTGTGTATGTATGTGTGCTCAGTCTTTTTTCAGCCCCACGGACTGTAGCCCACAAGGATTCTCTGCCCATGGAATTTTCCAGACAAGAATACTGAAGAGGGTTTCCATTTCCTACTCCAGGGGATCTTCCTGACCCAGGGATCCAACCAGGATCCATCTCTGTGTCTCCTGCATTGCCAGGTGGATTCTTTACCACTAGCACCACCTGGGAAGCCCATGCATGGTGCCTAGCTCATAATTAATCATTCATAAACCTCACTGAATAAATGGATGAGTTTGTAGGAGAAGAGGCTTCTTTCCTGGACATTTCTGGAAAGTGTTTTCCACCTCATCCTTCTCCATTCTTAACTTAGTCATTCATTTCCTCCTAGTGAAACCAAATGACAGACGGTCTTATTCCAGCTACAGATATCTCCAGTTCTGAAAACATCTCGGAATTCCAGGGCAGTGTGGGGAGTACCCTCAGGGTACAGGGCAGACATGCTCTGATAACATCAGTTTCCTTTATGTGGCCAGTTGTATGAATCCACATTGACCCCAGGCAGGCAGTGGGGAAGTCGGCGCTTTGTTTACTTGGCTCATATGTGAGGCCCTGAAGATTTTACTTGTACTACATCAGCAAGGAAATAGTCTTATTAACCTGGACCAAGTATTTCCACACTCTAACCTCTCTTCTCCATAGAGATCATAGCTTGATTACTGAGATAGTGATGTATCTCACCTCCATCTCCTGTTGAGTTGTGGAGAAGGTCAGCAGGAGAAAGTGTCAATAATTCGAATTTTTCTCTTTTTCTCTAGGAACCATGGAGAAAATGAGGTTTTCAATTGACACAGTATAAGACCTGAACTTGCAGAGGTGGGACACCACCATGCTTAATCTCCTGATAAGCATTCTAGGAAAATGCAGGGTCTATAAGCATAGTTGAGCTCCCAGTAGTCTGAGGTATCAGGTGAAGGGAATGCAATTTGGAAAGCTATAATCCGGGACACAGATAGGGAAAAAGAAATTCACTTGTCTTAGAAATCATGTCATCTGAATTTGAATCTTAGCCCTGACACAAACTATGAGGTCTTAGGTAATTGTGAAATCTCTTGGAGCCTCGGTGTTGTCATCGATCAGGTACAGGTGAAGTGATCCACTCTTCCTCTCTCTCTTTTCCATCTTTTCTCTTCTCTTATTTTCTTGAGTAATTCACTCCCCAAACATTAAGTAGGATTTAACAGGGCAGCATTCAGGGCTCATGGTCAATTATGCTTCTCCAAATCAGGAGGTCCTGTACAGTTTTTATAACCTTCACCCACCACCATGAAGAACTCTTCCTTCTCCCTAATATTACTGGAAGTCTCAATGTTTATTTCAACATTACTGGAGTTTATTTTAAAATCCAAAGTAAAAAATTACTTTTCAATAATGAAAATCTGTATCACATACAAAGGATCTACGGGTGATATCCAATTGGCAGAGTAATGTATACAGCAAATATTTTGCCCAGAATTTGGAGTCATGAGTAGACCCCAGCATATTACCATTCATTGGGAAAACAGGGCACAAGTCTTCTATTAACTTTATTCTCTCTTCATCTCTTTTGCTTTATCTCCCTGCCTATTTGGGGTCCTCCAGCTCTTACTGGTCCCACTGGCAACCTGAAATGTCCTTCCAGACTTGTTCTCAGGACCAAGTTCTCTATCTGAAAGGGATAAATTCTGCAACCAAAACCATGGCCACTAGTCTGCCACCTTCTTTCCAGGGAAGCTCCTTGACCTTCTGAGGTCTCCACCATCTCTCTCTTCAGTTGTTGCATTGACCTTCTCACCAGTCTCCCTATCTCTAGTCTTACTTTCCTTCCAATCTGTTTCAATATTATAGGGAGAATGTCACTCTGAAATGCAAGTCTAATTATCCACTCTCCTGCGTAACATTTGTCAGTAGTTCTCTATTGCCTAAGCAAGGAAGAAAGGATTCTTAGCCTGGGCTTCAGAAAATAGGTGAATCTCTCCAAACTGCAGTCATGATTTTGTGTACATGAAGATACACATTTTCTCAGCAAAATCTGGTCCATAGATTTCATCAGATTTCCAAAGGGCCCAAGAGAAAAGGTTGAGAACCGCTGGGACTCAAGATTAAATCTAAGCTCCTTAGCCTGGCAGATAAGAACCAGTTCAGTCTGGCTGCTGCCCACCCACTTCTTTTTGTGCTTTTATGCTCTAATAATTCCAAGCTACCTAGAATTTCCCACCTCTACCATGCTGTTTCTTCAACTCCACACTTTCACCCTTGATGCTCTTTCCATCTAGAATGCCCCCCTTCTACTTCCCCTGGCTGCACCTTGTTGGTTCCTAGTGTCTTGGTACAGTTATCTCCTTCCCCCCACCCCCAGGAGCCTTCCAGAACCCCCAGACTGGGCTGAGCACCCCTCCTGAGTTCCTCTAGAATGCCTTTTGCACACCATAGTGATGGCACTGACCATAATTTGTTCTAGTTATTACTTATGTACCTGTCTCCCTACTGGACTAGAGTGCCTTGGAGGCAGAGATCATGTACTATTCACATCTGCATTTCCCTGACCTGGCACATGGCCAAGTATAGTCTGAGTACTCAAGATACATTGATGGAACTCAGCAGAATACCACACAGACCTCTAGTGCAACTGTTTCCTTCTCTAGCATTTTATTTGTCTGGGCTGGCCCTTCTGGGAGGTTCTTCCCTCTTCATGGCACAGGTGAAACCAGGGATGGTTTCTCTGGTTTCAGAAAGAGATGACCTGACTCTGCTTGTGACCTTGGGTGAATCACCTTACCTCTCCATGGTTCTCCCTTTCTCATATGTAAAATGAAGTTAATATTCTCTGCCCAACTCTGACAGAACTGACAGAAGAGAAGAAAATAGGTCTGAAAAACTTCAGGTCAGAGGGTCTATGCATATGTAGCATACACTCCCTGCTCCACATGGGCAGGAGATGGAGAGGATGGAGTGTATCTGAGTCCAGGTCTAGGCACTGTGAGGAGGAAGTCCCCTGGTTCTGGAGTTCAGAAGGAACAAAGAAAGTCAAATAAAATCTGAAACCAAAGACTCAGCCCAATGGACCCCACCCCACCCTAACTTCCCCCATTTCTCTTGACCATGGCAGTGGGGAAATGCCCTTAATTTTATCTTCTGGATCTGGCTGGAAGCAAAGAGGACTGAAGAAGGAGGGGCAGGAGAAGGAGAGCTGATAATCCACTGCTGAGTAACTGAGATGAGGCTGCATGTAAATTTAACTTTCTACTGGCAGACTACAATAATACCATCCTTTGGAATGTCCTTGGGGCCTCCAATTGCTGTCTTTTGGTTTCGATTAAACCTTGAGATAGCTTGCCAAGTTTGAAACCCACCCGACCCTCACGCAGTATATGTTTTGAGCTCAACTTGAACTTTATGAGGTGCAAGTTAATTTGCATTTGGCAAAATGCAATTTCCTGTTTCTAAGAAAAAGGGACTTTAAAGATTTATTTAAGAGACACAAATGGCTTCCTGGACATCAAATAGCTCTTACAAAGCAATATTTTAATAAGTTAAGTGTAAATGAATTGAAAACACATTTATCTGATTTCCCTTGAACTGCAGATGGGTTTAACAAATAGAGGGGGAAATGGCTTGGCACAAGGGCTTGGGGGTTTTCACCATCCAAAAAGTTTAGGAAAGTAGATCAAGATGTTAAGCAAACCTCTCCACACACTAGGGTTCCCAAGCTCAGATTGTGTATCTCCAGAACACTCACTTCACAAACAAAGGGAGGATTCCAAGTCGGTTCTACTAGGCAAGCCTCGCTTACCCACTCAGCTTTCTGCCTCTGCCCTGCCAAATCTTCTTCCCTTCTGCATCTTTCTCCACCCTTGCTCAGAAGTGCTGAGGCTATGGTTTCCTCCCACCCTTCTTAAAGCCTCCTGCCTGGGCTCCAGTGCTGAGACAATACAGGCACTGGTGCTCAGGTGGGTGTCCCCGGCGCTGCCCATCCCTTCTCTCCAGTTTTAGCTGCTTGCCTCTGGAGAGCTCACTCCAGTCTAGGGAACCATGGAAACCTCCTAAGTCACCTGTCTTCCAAGTCACCAGAGCTCTCTTCTCTAATTCCATCACTCTGTAAGATGAAACTCACCACTGGACTTCAGGCGGACTCCAAGGATACAACCCCTTCCTTTCTAATGAATGAGCATATTTACTAGGGGATGGATAGGTTGTTTGGGGACACAGTTATGCTATGCAGGCTGGAATGGCAACTGCATATGGATGTGGATGAAGGTAGAATCTAGCCTTCCAGGGGGCAGGGAAAGCCAGTCTGGAGTCATGGGAAAAGGCAGTGGTCCTCAGACAGATAACCAGATGATAGGAACAGGCCCTAAGTCAGTGGGACTCAGGACTTAATGAATCAACCTCTCTTTCTTGGCTAAGATGCTGAGGTATCACAGGACCTTGTGCACACTGCTGGATGGTGGGCAGATATCTCTAGCTGTTTGTTGTTCAGTTGCTCAGTCATGTCCAACTCTTTGTAACCCCATAGACTGCAGCACACCATGCTCCCCTGTCCTTCACTATCTCCCAGAGTTTGCTCAAACTCATGTCCATTGAGTCGATGATGCTGTCCAACTATCTCATCCTCTGTTGTCCCCTTCTCCTCCTGCCCTTAATCTTTCCCAGCATCAGGGTCTTTCCCAGTGAGTTGGCTCTTCACATCAAGGGCCAAAGTATTGAAGCTTCCACTTCAGTATCAGTCTTTCCAATGAACATTCAAGGTTGATTTTCTTTAGTATTGACTGCTTTGATCTTGCAGTCCAAGGACTTTCAAGAGTCTTCTCCAGCACCAAAGTTTGAAGGCATCAATTCTTTGGCATTCAGTCTTCATCTCTAGAGTTGATCACAATTTGCAGAAGAGTGGTATGTCCAGGTGAACTCAGAGTAGGAGCACCAAAGAAAGAGCAAGTCAGTCTCCACGTGTCATCCCCCAGCCTGGATGAGATAAGCTGGTACTTTCAAACAAGTCTGCTCTACATGATGGGAATGGTGAAGGGGGAATAATCATACACATAACCATGCACCTAATAACAGTGTTCCCCAAGGACTTCAAGAGCCCAGACAAAGGGAGAGCTTTGACTAACAGTTAGAGCACCTGCACTGAATGTGGTGAGGATTTGTTTTTATTAAAGTGGTACTTCCTCATGGAGGGTGGGGACATTTCTTAAGGATAATAGAAGAGGCCATTGCTTCATTTACTTCTTCAGCAATATTTCCCTGGCTGTCAGTCACTGTAGGATCATGCCAGGCCCTGTTTGTAAGATGCTGGAATGCTATGGGTTCAAAAAAGAGTAAAACCCAGCCACCACCCCAGAGAGGGCTTCTCCAGTGGCTCAGATGCAATGCAGGAGCCACGGGTTCAATACCTAGGTGGGGAAGATACCTTGGAGGAGTGCATGGCAATCGACTCCAGTATTCTTGCCTAGAGAATCCTATGGATATAGGAGTCTTGTGGGCTACAGAACCGTAGGGTCACAAAGAGTCGGACATGACTGAAGTGACTCAGCATGTACACATGTGCCCACCCTGGAGGAGCTGACAGGGTGTTCAGGCACATGCGGGAGCTGAGCCTACAGAGCATGGGCAGAGCCTTTGGAGCCAAATGGGTGGGAACCACAGCAAAGGAATAAACAAGGGGGAGGTCATGGGGAGCTGAGATCAGAAGTGCTGACATCCCCTAAAGAAGGCAGGACACAACTTGGGCCTTGAAAGAAGCTGATATTTAGACTCCTCATTTTTCCCTCCTTTCCTAATTTATCACCTCCCTCTCTGGCCTCATTGGATTTATAAGTGAAATTCATTACCCAAGTTATTTAACAGTGAAGTTACCCCAAAGTGCTGACAGCTGCGTGGTATAGAAGGGGAAGGGAGTTAGCATACTCAGGTCTGGGTTTCAATAGCATCTCTGACACCAGCTGTGCTACCATGGCAATGCCTTTGTGCTTCAGTTTCCTAATCTGTGAAATTAGTCTAATCATGAGTCTGATCATATATTTAGTAGTGGTATTAGACAAGCAAATATAAGTAAAGTGTCCCTGTAAAGGCCTTGGACAAGAGATAACCAACCCATAAAACCACAGTGGACCATGTGAAATCTAAGCTCCAACAAACTAGCTGTGCATACCCTGCTGCCCCGCCGCGTGCGCACGTGCGCGCGCGTGCACACACACACACACACACACACACAGCCACACACCTTACAAACACAAGTACACCTCTGTATTAGTTTTCTATTGTCCATAACAAATTACCACAAATTTGATGGCTTAAAATATCCCCCATTTATTAGTGGACAGTCCCATGGGTCAGATCTGGCCCAGCCTGGCTAGACCATCTGCTGGGTCTATCACAAGGCTGAAATCAAGATGCCAGTGGAATGAGTTCTTATCTGAGACTTTGGACGAATTTCTGGGCTCATTCAGGTCACTGGCAGAGCTCAGTTCACTGTAGTTGTGAGCCTGGAGTCTGTGTTTCCTTGCTGACTGTCAGCTGTTCTTAGCTCCAGAAGCCACCCCCTGCCCCCAACATTCTCTCGTCTTCAAGCCAACAACGGAGCGCTTCACCTGAGTCAAACCTCCTGTGCTCTGAATCTTTAAGTCTCCCTGTGTCTAAGTCTCCCTGTGTCTGACCTCTAGACTCAAATTCAAGGGGTCATCTGATTAGGTCAGGCCCAACCAGATAATCTCCATATTTTAAGGTCAACTGGTTTGGGATCTTAATTACATTTGCAGAATCTCCCTCTAGCAGGAGCTAGATTAGTGCTTAGTTGAATACCTAGGAGAAGTTGTGTATATTCCAGGGGTCAGGAATCTTGCAGCCCATTTAGAATTCTACTTGCCACAATGCCCCCCCACCCCCCGCAAAAAGTAGATAAAAAACAGAAGAGACAGGAAAAGGAAAGAAGGAAGGAAGAAGGGGTTAACACCCTACTAATCTAACTTAAGGATTTTAAAAACATTCTCACCTCCTGACTTTAGTTTAGCCAAAGTCAAACTAAGGAATTAATCTGAAATGTAGGGGAGAAAGCCACACACATGAAGATATTCAAATACATATACATACACACACACACACACACACACACACACACACACACACACATCTATCTGTATAAATAGCTAGCATATAGATTGATATAAATAGGATGAGAAGGAACTATACCATAATGCTAATAGAGATTAGCATTATCTCAGAGTAGTAAAAAAACAGGTGATTTTTATTGGTATTGATTGTTTAATTATAGTAAAATATGCAAAGCATAAAATTCACCATTTCAATCATTTTTAAGTGTTCTTTGGCATGAAGTACAATTCGCATTGTTGTGTAGCCATCTCTACCATTCATCTCCAGAAATCTTTTATCTTACCAAACTGAAACTAACTCTACTCAATAAATTTTAGTAATAACTCCTCTTTCCCACTCCCCTCCCCAGCCCCTGGTAACCACCATTCCATTTCTGTCTCTATGAATATGACTATTCTAAGATCATCATAAGTTGATGCATACAGTATCTGTTCTTTCATGTCTGGCTTATTTCACCTTTCACCAACTGTGTCTTCAAGGGCTCTTCTCACCTAGGACCTTTACCTTGATCCCCATCCTTTCTAGTTCTGCATCATCCAGTTTTTGCAAGAATCCTGCTGAGTCAGATTGGCAAGAATCTCCTTCCCTTAACATCTAATATTCCTGATCTATTTTCAGCAAGAATTCTGTTCAGTTAGTTTAGCAAGAGTGCCCTGACCTTTAACATCTCCTCTTAGGAATTTCCCATCCATTGACCCCCTCACTCTGCTTGTTGGCTGTAAATCTCTAGCTGACTTTGTTGTATTTGGAGTAGAGCCCTTTCTGTCTCCCCCATTGTGATAGTCTTGACATCAACTGCAGTAATCTTTAAAAACTATTTTTTACAATTTTCGCAAGTTTCAGAATCAATATTTTTAGCAGTCAAAATTTCATTCCTTTTAGAGCTGAATTTCATTGTATATATTGTTACCTTGGGGCTTCCCAGGTGGTGCAGTGGTAAAGAATCCACCTACAATGCAGGAGACGTGGGTTCAAACCCTGGGTTGAGAAGATCCCCTGGAGTAGGAAATGGCAAACTACTCCAGTATTCTTGCCTGAAAAATTTCATAGAAGAGGAGCCTGGCAGGCTATAGTCCATGGGGTCCCAAAGAGTGGATACTACTAAGCACACACACACGTTATATTAACTAAACAAAGAGTCATTAGACTGACGCAGCCCTAATGCCGTGGTAGGCTACGTAAACAAAATCTGAGCCCATAAATGCCTCAAGGTTTTGAAATTGAAACCTAAGACCAGCCAATCACAAACAGCTAACTAGGCTTTAAGCTATCACCAATCAAATATTGTTTTTTGCTTTGCTTCCACCTTTTCTCTATAAAAGTCTTTCCCAGCTGCTGTTGGTGGATCACTCCTAGCCACTTAAAATTTGATGCTGCCCAATTTGAATTAATTTTTGCTCAAATAAACTAAAAATTTTTCATATTCCTTGATTTGTCTTTTAACAGTTCATACCACATTTCATTTATCCATTCATTCATTGATGGATATTTGCATCCTCTTCTCCTTTGGCTCTTGTAAATAATGCTGTCATGAACAAGAGACTAGCTGTGCAAGTCTCTGCTTTCAGTTCTTTTAGGTATAGTCCCAGAAGTGGAACTGCTATATCATATGGTTATTATACATTTAATGTTTTTGAGAAACCAGCATACTCTTTTCCGTAGAAGCTGCAGTATTTTACATTCCTGCTAGAAACATGAAGATTCCAATTTCTCCACATCCTTGCCAACTCTTGTTATTTTCTTTTTTTTTTTTTTTTTGGATAGTAGCCACTCTAGTGACTGTGAAGTAGGATTTCATTGTGTTTTGATTTGCATTTCCCTAATGGTTAGTGATGCCAAGCATCTTTTCATGTACTTATTGGCCATTTGTATATCTTCTTAGGAAAAATACCTATTCAGGTTTATGCCCATTTTTAAATTGAGCTTTCTGTATTATTATTGTTGAATTGCAGGAGTCCTTTAATGTATTCTAGATATCACTCCTTTAACAAATTGCAAGTATTTAACAGGTTTGCAAATATTTTCTCCCATTCTGTGGGTTGACTTTTCACTTTTTGATTGTGTCCTTTGTCACACAAAATACAGTTTTTGCATGTATTCTAAAGTTTCCACAATAAACATGTAATATATTCAAAGAAGAGGGAAGAACTTTAAAAATTCTACCTGATGTTTATAAAGAGTTTTTAGTGATATGAATACATACATATGTAATGTGCTAAACCACTTTAGTCATGTCCACCTCTTTGCGACTCCATGGATTGCAGCTCATCGGCTCCTCCCTCCATGGGGAACCTTCAGGTAAGAAGACTGGAGTGGGTTGCCATGCCCTCCTCAAGGATATGTGTAATATGGTATTGCTATTGCTCATTAAAACATAACAAACTCAGTTATAAATATAATCAGATGTCAATAAGTTATTGACATCTGATTATGATTTTTTAAATATATTGTTATTGTTGTTCAGTCACTCAGTCGTGTCTGACTCTTTGTGACCCCATGGACTGCAGCAAGCCAGGTTTTATATATATAGGTAGAGATAGAGAGAGAGTTTTATATATATATATATAATTCTTTATGTTTAACTATATAATTATATAATATATATATATATATATATATATATATATATATATATATCCAGTAGAAAAAAAAATCAGGGGAAAAAACACATGATTTTGTTGTTTTCTCTGGATAGTGAGATTATGGGTGAGATTTGTACTCTTTCTACTTTTCTGTGTTTTCCAACTCCCTATAATAAATATACATTACTTTTAAACATAGAGGAAGAAAAATGACATTTAAAGGGGAAAAAAACATCTGGGCTCTCAAGCCCTCAAGTATCAAATAAACCTTTCCAGAGCACATGCATGCGTGCTAAGTCACTTCAGTCGTGTCCAATTCTTTGCAACCCTATGGGGTGTAGCCCACGAGGCTCCTCTGTCCATGAATTCTCCACGGAAGAATACTGGAGTGGGTTGCCATTTCTTATTCCAGGGGATCTTTACGACCCAGGGATTGAACCCACATCTCTTACATCTCCGGTATTGGCAGGCGGGTTCTTTACCACTAGCGCCACCTGGGAAGCCCTTTCAAAAGCAGAAAGAAAAGCAAAAATGGTTTTTGGTTCCTTGCTACTGTCCTTAAGATCCTGGCCCTCTGTTTTGCAACTGGCAGCTGAATTCGCTTCTCTGGGCAGTGGGAACTGCGGGGGAGTGGAGCACTAAATGTCCTTCTCCCTCAGAAGTCAGGCCTTCAATACACATTTCCATCTCATGCTACCAAGGCAGAAAGAGGAGTGAATGCTTGCAAGAGATGGAAGTTTACAGTTCTATTTCTGAAGAGAACTATGACTGAAAACTGCTACTGCGTTTACATAAAAGAGAACTTGTGGATGACAAACATTTTCTTTGACTGAGTTTTGCATTAGCTCACCTCAAGGTATGAAACCCAGCAAACACTTTCATATGCTAATTTCCAGAATGAAAGAGTAGAAATAAAGCACTGATCTTAAGAAAAGAACTTCAAAGGAACAGGGTCTTAATTCACAACTTCACTACCTCCCCCTGCTTTGGACAGCAGCCAGGGCATCTATCACTTTACCTGAAGTGTGTACATATGTACTGTGCTACAGGATTCATTATGTGCTCTTTACTGAGTAGTTAGGTGACCCTAGATTTTTGGGCTCCAAAATCACTGCAGATGGTAACTGCAGCCATGAAATTAAAAGACGTATGCTCCCTGGAAGAAAAACTATGACCAACCTAAACAGCATACTAAAAAGCAGAGACATTACTTTACCAACAAAGGTCCGTCTAGCCAAAGCTATGGTTTTTCCAGTGGTCATGTATGGTTGTGAGAGTTGAACTATAAAGAAAGCTGAGTGTCAAAGAATCAATGTTTTTGAACTGTGGAATTGAAGACTCTTGAGAGTCCCTTGGACTGCAAGCAAATCCAACCAGTTAATCCTAAAGGAAATCAGTCCTGAATATTCACTGGAAGGACTGATGCTGAAGCTGAAACTCCAATACTTTGGCTACCTGATGCAAAGAACTGACTCATTTGAAAAGACCCTGATGCTGGGAAAGATTGAAGGCAGGAGGAGAAGGGGACCGCAGAGGATGAGATGGTGGGATGGCATCACCAATTCGATGGACATGAGTTTGAGTAAGCTTTGGGAGTTGGTGATGGACAGGGAAGCCCAGCGTGCTGCAGTCCATGGGGTTGCAAAGAGTTGGACACAACTGAGCCACTGAACTGAACTGAACTGAGGCGGTAGTCAACTACTGGACTGTAGGCTTCCTTGAATGCATGGGCAGTGTTTTAAAACTAGGTGGCGCAGGTTATAATCTTGAGGCCAGAGCAGCGCCCCAGCTCAGTTACAGTCAGGTTGTGTGATCCTGGGAAAATCGATTCATTTTTCGGTCAGTTTCCAGAGAGGAGTCCAGAACTGTGATTCCTCCTAACACAAGTACCCACGTACTTCTCTCACCCTCTTCGGGTCTCTGTGCTCAAAGCCACCTCCTTTCTACCAACACTTTTATCCCAACCACCCCAGCCTGGCTTCATCCTTCCTTGCACCGTCACTTCCTGACACCATGTGCTGTGCTTAGTTGCTCAGTTGTGTCCGACTCTTTGCAACCCCATGAACTGTAGCCCGCCAGGCTCCTCTTTCCATGGAATTCTCCAGGCAAGAATACTAGCATGGATAGTCATTCCTTTCTCCAGGGGATGTTCCCAACCCAGGGATCGAGCTCAGGTCTCCCACATTGCAGGCAGATTCTTTACATCTGAGCCAAATCCTGATATTATACTACATGCTTATTTATTTATGTTCTGTCTCTCATGTGGAGTTCAAGTCCAATGGCAGGTCTTTATTGTGTTTTTACCAGCATCTAGCACAGAACTTGGCATACAGTAGGTCCTCAGGAAGTATTTATTGCATGATTTAATGAGTCAAAAATCAGTCAACAAAGCAGTCACTAAAGTAAATTAGCTTCTCTCTCTTTCATGTTCTGAAGACATTTTTGTGAACTTTATATCATTTTCAAATATTGTTCATCTTCATATGCCCCCAGTGTCCAACTCAGTACTTTGCATATAGATGGTGATTAATAAATCTGGTGAATGGATGAATAAAATAAGGCATAATGTACTTATAGTCAGTCAATTTCCAATCATCTGCAAAAACAAATGGGAGGCGGGAGACCAAATAATTTGAACCAGAAGCTAATCTGAAGATGAGTCTGGTTGGCTGTGTGTGTGATATTGTTCACAACTTGGTCTCCCATTCATCCCCTTCAGCCTTTGAGCCAGGGGCTACTCCAATCTCAGCATACCTGATGACTACCCTCCAGACAATTCAAGTCCCCTTTGCCATGAGTTCCAATGAATGTATTCATTTCCTGCTGCCTTTTGAATCCTGGCCTGGCCTGAGTTTCTCCATCCCATCCCTTCAGCTCAGATTTACAGGCCTTTTCTCAAAGCCAGAGGCATCCACAGGTGGCCAGAACTGGGGTAGGCCCTGCAGACAAGCTGCAGCAGCACCTGGGGAAGTCTGGAAGGGGGACTCCAGCACAGTGCATTCCCTTTAGCAGGACTGTGGCTTTTCCCTAGGACCTCAAAGGTCTCCTGCAGAGCAGCAAACTTCTTGGAACCCTTTGCTTTCTTTTTCTCTGACATATTACAAGTGTGGCCAAGAGCTATCATTCATTTCTTGAGCCTGCTTTTGCCTTCTTCATGAATTATCTCATTTAAAGCTCAGAGCAGCTCTTGGGAATCCATAGGGATAATCTGTCTCTTCTGACAGATGAGGATGTGAGCTTCAGAGAGGATGATATTCCCACCCAGAGTCACATAGCTGGACAGTGACCCAGGATTTGCTTCTCTGCCACTCCTTCCCTCATACATCATCTCAATAATCGAACATTACCTTTAAATGGATACTTGACCCAAATGCCCTGGATTCTTTAAGGAGGTTTTATTTGCACTTAGGAACACATTTCCACTGTAGTAGTGATGAGCAATCAGAAAACAGTTTCAGGATATCAAAATCTGGTAGGAAATTAAACCACAGACTTACCGCTTTGATTATATTTTGCTCAGACCAATACTGTTAGCTTGTACATCTATCAGTAAATATTTATTAAGTGCCTACTCTGTGCACAGCACTATTTTAGGCACATGGGGGGTGGGGTACAGCAGTGAAAAAAACCAATAAATATCCATCTACATGAATTTTACATTCTGGTTGAAGGACACAGAGAGTATAGGTAATAGGTAGGGAAAATATAGAATAGGTTAGCTGACAATACAAAATGTATGGTAAGGAAGGCGGTTGGCGAGCACAGGACTGGTGGGGGATATTCAAACAAGAGCCCATGAGAAGGTGGCATTTAAGGAAAAAATATGGAAGAAGTAAATGAGTAAGCCATAAACATATTGGCAAGTAGAGCAGTCCAGATAGAGACAACAGCAGGCTCAAAAGTCCTGGGGTAGAAATGTGCCTGGAGTGTTGACAAAACAGCAATGAGGCCAGCGTGGCAGAGAAGAGTGAGAACAGGGCAAGTAGATGAGGAACAAGTTCTGAGAGGTTAAGAGCAGAGGGTTGATTATAATGGGCAGGGTCCACAGAGAGCTCTCGGTGTGTCCATGAATGGGACTGGGGAAAGAATCACAGCTGCATCTTCACATCTCACAGGACATTCATGTCTTCCTGCCAGAGATCACCCGTGGTTGTAGGTTCTTTATTCAGGTTAGGCCAATAAAACCTTAATCCTAATGTGCCTTTCAAAAATTAACTTTTTGACATTCTTTAAAGTATTTTCATCATGTACTACAGTCATAATGAAGTGTATATATCACTGTCTCCTAGTTTTGTTATTTAATAATTTGATAACTCTTTCCCACTACAATTGGTGTTATATTTTTCTAAAATTCCTATGTTAAAGCCCTAAGCCCCAATATGACAGTATTTGGAAACAGAGCCTCTTGAGAGCTAATTATGTCATGAGGATGGG
This sequence comes from Giraffa tippelskirchi, assembly GCF_054371585.1. Taxonomy (NCBI): domain Eukaryota; kingdom Metazoa; phylum Chordata; class Mammalia; order Artiodactyla; family Giraffidae; genus Giraffa; species Giraffa tippelskirchi. Next base: position 130,409,238 of record NC_137277.1, read on the forward strand.
GCCCTCATGGTAGGTAGAAGAGGAAGGGAGAGAGATTTCAAAGGAAAGGCTATGCGAGGACAAAGAGAGAAGGTAGCTATCAAAAACCCTGGAAGATGCCCTGACCATACTGGCATCCTGAACTCAGACTTCCACCCTCCAGAACTGTGAAAAATACATTTCTGTCATTTAAGCTGCCCATGGTATGTTGTTATAGCTCCACAATAAGACAATGATAGTTTGTTTAGTTTGAAATTCTGTTTATTTTATTTTATGCATTTTAAAACACTCCAAGAATGGATCCATAGGCTTCACCGTGCTTCCAGAGGTTTCCAGGGCATCACAAAGTTTAAGAATCCCTCCCATGAGATCTTTTGAGTTATTAAAAGAACATGGATTTTTATTCCAACTGGGAGAAGCAATCATTGGTAGGGTAAATGGAGATGTTACTTGAGATGACATATGTTTAAAGATCAGAGTGATTTCTGAGTTGAGAATATTTTGTTGCTGTTGTTTAGTTGCTAAGTCATGTCCAACTCTTTGCGACCCTAGGGACTACAGCACCCCAGGTTTACCTGTCCTTTACTATATCCTGGAGTTTGCTCAAATTCATGTCCATTGAGTCGGTGATGCTATCTAACCATCTCATCCTGTGTCACCCTCTTCTTTTGCCTTCAATCTTTCCTAGCATCAGAGTCATTTCCAATGAGTCAGCTCTTCACATCAGGTGGCCAAAGTATTAGAGCTTCAGATTCAGCAACAGTCCTTCCAATGAATATTTAGGGTTGATTTCCTTTAGGATTGACTGGTTTGATCTTGCAGTCCACAGGACTTGCAGTCCACAGGACTCTCAAGAGTCTTCTCCAATACTGCAATTCAAAAGCATCAATTCAATTGTCAATTCAATTTGAATTGCCAAAGTTGTGAGTATACTTGGGGCAAATATATATGATCTCCTACCAAGGAGACCAATTAGCAAGCTACTGCAATAATCCAAGCAAGAGATGATGATGGCGGCTTAGGTTACAGTGGTGATTTTTATTTTTTTTTCCCCAGGTCAAACAATAACTACTTAATGAGAGTCTGACAAGGCCAAGAGTGAGAAATCACCAAGGCGTTAAAGCCTACAGAGATCATTGAGAGGTGACTACAGAGTGTAGCCAGGAAAGAGACAGCAATTATAGCAGAGTAGATGGGTACTTATTTCTATAAACAGCAATCCTTTCATCATTAAAACATTATAAAAAGCCATTTATGTGACAGCCTAATGCAGACAAATGAGACAGTAGTATTAGCAGTAATTAATCCCAGTTAAATCCAGTCAGAGTACCTGGGAACACCCTGCTCCCAACTCCCCACCCCTCTCCTCTTCCTCCCTAAAGCTCCCACCATTTGAGGTCAGCTCTTCCTGATAAGATCAGGCTCTTTCAAAACCAGTTCAACAGGCAAAAAAACATCAGCGCCCTCGGCTAGGGACCCAAAGATGGAGAAGGACTTCAAAAGAACCAGACTCCAAGTGGGAAGTGAGACATACACTCACGACCTGCAAAATAGCTTAAGCAGGAACTATTGTGGGAGTAAACACCAAGCAGACAAGAAGGATTCCATGAGCTTGGGGGAGGGAGAAAGCGCTATTGGGTAGGGGGACCTGGGATGCTTCACTGTCAGAAGGGGCTTTGCCTGATCCTGGAATGATGAACCATTTGGGAGCTTCCTTCAAGCAAGGAAGATGTCTTAGTCATCTTTATAATTCCCATGTCTGGTTTACACCTGTTGCCCAGTGGAAGGCATGGAAGAGAGTAGACCCTCAAGGTAGGGGGTCATGTGTAAGCAAAGACAGTGAAGAAGGGACACAGGGACATTCAGATGACCAAGATACTACAAAGTTTATGTCAGGGTCAGCCAACATCAGACTGTGGACAAAGTCCAACCTGCTGCCTGTTGTACAGCCTGAAAGCTAAGAATGGGTTTACATTTTTCAAGGTTGAAAAAAAAAGAAGATACATCTCAATTGTTTTAGTTTTAATATTGAAATTCAGATCCAGTGTCCATAAAGTTTTGTTGGAACACCACCATGCCCATTCATTTATATATGGTCTGCGGTTGCTTTGGTGTGACAAGGGCAGAAGTGAGTACTTGTGACAGGGACCATCTGGCTCACAAAACCTGAAACACTGACAATCTGGCCTTTGACAGAAAGTTTGCCAAACCCTGGTGTGCATGAATGACTTGCCCTAGAATTATGCAGTGCACAACCTATGACACCAGACAGGTAGCCCTGGCCTGAGATCTTAGTCCCCTCTCTGGGTTGGTTTCCACCTTATGTACCCTTTACTTAGGCCAACACTTACCCACTCTGCTCCACTCATGTGCCTTCTTGAACATCAGGGATTGTGCACATACTGATGAGACTGCCAGGAAGTCTCCTAGCAGATAATCACATGCAAGGATCCCCTCTTATCCTTCAGGACTCTGTTCAGATGACCTCTCCAGAGAGAAGCTTTCCTTCACCATTCACTTAAGGGCCTGATTTCTCTTCTTCCCACCATTAATTGTCCTCTGAAATGGACTGTGTGTGCATTTGTAAACTTGCTTGTATCCATCTTCCCCACTAGAATACAAGCACCACAGAGGGAACCCTGGGTCTTGTCACTATTGTGTCTCCAGCCCTGGAACCGCCCATGTCACGTAACAAGAGCTCAACAAATGTGTCTCAAATGAATTTAAGAATGCTATGCTAATAGGATCAATGGAGATGAGTTTGAGCAAACTCAGGGAGACAGTGAAGGACAGGGAAGCCTGGCATGCTGCAGTTCATGGGGTCACAAAGAGTTGCACACAACATAGTGACTGAACAACAGCAACAATACTAATAGAAATCTTTCAAATACCCAGGGACAGAAGACTCTATGATGTTATTCTATTTTTTTATATGTCCTAAGCTGGAATCCAGAATGGAGAGCTCCAGCTTTAAATTATATTTTATTTGTAAAATAACAGCTACTGAGGAAATTGCCCATTTCATCATTCCATGTCCATTCCATAAAATATTGTGTGAGAAAGACCTTACAAAATTTAATGCCAAGAAAATAAAAATGTTGACACTCCTTACCAGCACCTACTCTTGCTGACTATAAGACTAAGAGAGTCGTCAAGTTTCTCTTTCTGACTTGGCTTCCAGGAAGCCGATATGTTATTCTATTTTTATATACAGCCAACTGACCATTCAGGTGTAAAAGCAAAATGAAAACATTTTAAGCAAAAAGCAAACAAAAGCCATGGGGAGACACCAGGGCAAATTACAAGACTCGTGTCATTCCTGTTTTGCTGTGTCTTCTGCCAAAACTGGGGACTGGGTGTAAGAAATAAAGACCATCTCATAGAAAAACATTACGGTACCCAGGACTCTTTCAGTTGCAAGTGTCAAAATCTAAAGTCAGACTCATTAAAAAAAACAAAACAGAATGTATGGGTCACAAAGCTGAAAAGTCCGAGGGGCATTCTCCCTTCAGGCACAGTGGGATTTAGGGATCAAATGGCTGTTTCTGAACCACAGCCTCTCTCAGAGCTGCTTGGCAGGTCTTACTTCACTCCCAGAAAAGGCTCTCTGCATGGCTGCAGGATCTCAGAATCCTAAAGGGAAGGACCATATAATTCATTCCTGCGAAGACTGTCAGGAAGCTCTGGTGACTCTGATTGGCCCAGCCTGAGTCACATACCCCTGGGGAGCCAATCACTGGGGCCAAGAAACTGGACTCCTCTGGCCAGCCTGGACCACTAGGGCAGCTGCTGCTGCTGCTAAGTCATTTCAGTCGTGTCCAACTCTGTGCGACCCCATAGACGGCAACCCACCAGGCTTCCCCGTCCCTGGGATTCCCCAGGCAAGAACACTGGAGTGGGTTGCCATTTCCTTCTCCAATGCATGAAAGTGAAAAATGAAAGCAAGGACGCTCAGTCGTGTCCAACTCTTAGCAATCCCATGGACTGCAGCCTACCAGGCTCCTCCATCCATGGGAGTTTCCAGGCAAGAGTACTGGAGTGGAGTGCCATTGCCTTCTCCACCACTAGGGCAGAGTAGTGGCCATAGTCTCCTCAACCCAAACCATCAACCAAGCAGGAATACTGTGGAAGAAGAGAAGGAGGATTCCCCCAAAGAAATGGATGTTGGGCGACACACAGGACACATGGAATGGGGCTTGGTGCTTGGACCTGTCTTCCACACTAGACTGTAGAGGGACTGAAGTCAGGAAACTGACTCTGTGGGGTAGAACCTGGCAGGTAGGCACCCAGCCAAAGATCGTGGCACTCAGGAGCTGTCCTTTCTGTTGGTCTTGGACGTTATTATGTGACTTAGGGTAAGAAAAAAGGCCACTGACTGTACCACCCAGAGCCAAGAAAAAAGTTCAGAACTGGGGATGAAATCAGTACCAGGAGTCCTGAATGGGAGGCAAGAGCTTTGATGCAGGGTCAGCCCCAGAGCCCAGGGACTATTCAAATTCAAGGCTGCATCAGCACTGAAGGAAGCAACAGATGGGATGACTGGTATGAGCGCCATCTCACCTGCCTGGGTCCAGGCCCTGGAAGCCAGCCACCAGGCAACCTCAGTCCATTTTGCACCGTGTCCCTGGGGACATCCAAGGTGGCAGGAGTGGGAGCTTTATGTAGATGTGTACAGTCAGGAAGGATATCTGGGAGCCTTCACACAGGAAAGAGAACGAGAGAGATGCAATAAAAAAAGGAATTGGGGCTCACATTACCCCTGTTCTGCCTCCCCTCTCATGTTAGTTTTCCCCTCTTCCATCCAAGAGGCCCACAGTTTTTTCACCTGCAGAAAAGGTAGAGTAGCAGCATGTGCTTCATGGGGTGATTGAGTGGAGTAAAAGACACAGTTGATGCAATGCAGTTAGCATTGCACCTAACACAGAGTCAGCATTATTTTTCAATATTTATAGTCATGGTGATACTAGATATGCACTGGGGGTGAATGAATGAAGGAACAGATGAATTCTTCCAGGTAGCTATGTGGCTCCCTTCAAAATGACATATCCCCCTGACTTATACAAAGACGAGTTCCTCTCATTATTTTTCTAGTTAACTGAAAAAAAAAATCCAATTTGAGCAAACTCTCCATCCACCTCTTGTTGCATCCTGTGCAAACGGCTTCCTTAATTAAAAGATCTTAATCACTGCCTCGCTTTTCCCATAGAGCTTTCCAAGGGGAGGCAGGCTCTGCCAGGGTGGGTCCTGCAAAACATCGGAGGGAGGGAGTCACCTTCCTCTGCAGGCACCTTGGAAACTCCCAGCATTGGGCTCCCTCTCCCCCAGTCTCAATCGGCACTCCTATCTCGCATCACCTGACTCCTCCCTCTTCCTAACAATCTTCATTCTCTTTGAGACTCTCTGTCTTCTTCACTGTTTCTCTATCTAGGCCTATCCTGGTCAGTAGGTCACCCTGACCTCTGTGTTCGCACCTTATCTCCCTCTTTCAGTAGATTCTGCATATTGAGGCTGGTGGCAGGTGCTGCTTTCACAGCCTTTGGACTTGGTTACTATGGAAACTCCTTTAAAAACCAACACATTGCTCACTTGATGATGCATCCTTGGATAATTTCCACCTAGGGGCCTTTCCTCTGGTCCCTCCTTACATTTTGCTCAGACCCAAGCCTTTTCTATTTCCTCCTTCAAGATACAGATACACAGTCTCAAGTTTCCCTTCTCCAAGAAGCTTTGATTGTGGTCATAACAACAACAATGATGATGAAGATGATTTCTAAGTCCTCCCACCTTGCATAGAACTCCTTTCAACCTCCAGCTTCTGAGGCTATCACTGGCATGGTACATTGAGCCCCAGCTGGTCCATGACTGTGCAGCAATCCTTAGGGAGCCCCCACCACCATGAATCTATCCATATCTGTCCTTATCTGCCCTCCCTGCAAGTAGTCAGGTAAACACTAGCCAAAATGGGGTTGGCTTTCCATGGGGTCATATTTGAACAGTCTATGACAGCTTCACTTGACATGCTTTAGGCCAAAGTTGTGGCCTGAACATAGTTTATAAAAAGAGATGGTTTATTCCAGATGTCCAAGAGAATGTGGATTGCGGGTAACCTGAGGCAAGCATTAAAGCTAAAGTCACGGAACTGGTTGTTGAGCTCTGGGCACTGAGCAGGTGGGATAACCCTCGTTTCCAGGAAGGCCAGTGGGGCCTGGAGATCCTCTTCTGGACAGCTATGAATGGTGGATGGGCCACCAGGGAGTGTGAGTCAGGAGGAGTGGGGAAGGAAAAGACGATATTTTCAACTTAAAAAAGACCATAGAGATCTCCTATTCTGGAATTTTTCACATCGTTTTTGAGCCTCAGAAACTTCTTCAAAGAAAATACTTTGCAAAAGCCCCAAACAGATGTTCTCTGATTTACTTCATCCTCAAGTTCAGAAAGGCCTTGACTTGCTTATAGAAATCATTTTATAGGTCAGAGATGGTGGAATAGGGGCAATTCCATGTGATTCAAACTAATACAGATGCTTCAGGATACATTTTTATCCATTTTTACCAGCACTGGCAGCCTCACCACTCACTTTAAATCTAAGGAACCACAAAGTCCGCACTGGATTCACTGTCCTTTTCCTTTTGTGAATGTCAAACAAACTTGCAGCCTTGGTTCAGATGGTGGTTTTGCAGTCATTACCAGAACATAATAGAAGGATAAACACAGGCTACACTGTGGAGCATGAGCAGGTGTGCTGAGAATCCACATTGTCCCAGAGACAAACAGGGAAAATGTGTGTATTCCTGGTGCTGTCATTTCTTTCCCACCTGCAACTATATTTGAGAGAGCTGTTGTAAATAGTTTGATACATTTCCTTCCAATCTTTTTTTCAAAAATAAATAGAAATACAGTGCTAATATAAGCAAACATTTTTAACAAAAGTAGAGTCAAATATACCTATTGATTATAAATTTTTTTCAATCAATACTATATTGTGACTGGTGTGGGTTGTCATGCCCTCCTCCAGGGGATCTTCCTAACCCAGAGATCAAACCTGCATTTCTTGTCTCCTGTATTGGCAGGTGGGTTCTTTACAACTAGCGCCACCTGGAAAGCCCCATATTGTGACTATGTGTTTATATCAGCAAATATACCTCTAACATCAATACTCTCAATTACTGTGCAATGATACATTGTAGAGTATAAGTAATAAACTATTTAGCCATATGCTAACTGATGTACATTAAGACTTTTTCCCCCTTTTTGTTATAAACATCATGTTGATAAAAAGTTCTTATACACATATCTCTGCTTATTTCCTCAAATATTTCTTTATAAAAGTGGAATTGTTGATCCAAAGCAGTATACACTAGTGTAGACATTGTTGGTTAGCTGACCAAACCCCCATGCACAGTCCCAATTCCTAGTCACACTGTATACTCACTATGGCTTTTATTTTCTGTATCTGATGACATCTGGGGTCTTGCTGACTTTGGAAAGACTGCTCTCCCCTTTCAGGGTTCGGTTCAGTTCAGTTCAGTTCAGTTCATTTCAGTCACTCAGTCGTGTCCAACTCTTTGCAACCCCATGAACTGCAGCATACCAGGCTTCCCTGTCTATCACCAACTCCCAGAGCTTACTCAAACTCATGTCCATCAAGTTGGTGATGTCATCCAACCATCTCATCCTGTGTCACCCTCTTCTCCTCTCACCTTCAATCTTTCCCAGCATCAGGGTCTTTTCCAATGAGTCAGTTCTTCACATCAGATGGCCAAAGTATTGGAGTTTCAGCTTCAGCATCAGTCCTTCCAATGAATATTCAGGACTGATTTCCTTTAGGATGGACTGATTGGATCTCCTTGCAGTCCAAGAGACTCCCAAGAGTCTTCTACAAACCATAGTTCAAAAGCATCAATTCTTCAGCGTTCAGCTTTCTTTATAGTCCAACTCTCACATCTGTTAGCTACTTCTTAACAATAGTATTCACTTATTAATGATAGTAAAGGATTCACCTGCAAGGGGGATTTTTAAATAGGAACCAACCCACCCAGAGCTCACACCCCACCACCTCCTTTATTGGACTCTCTCACTTGGAGTCCCTTTCCACCTATCCTAATACCTGAAGGCCAGATACCAGGCAACCTGGGACAAGCCCACTGAGCTTATTCAAATGCTGATCTAAGCCGCTGACCTGGCCTCAGCCTTTCCTTCCCAAGCAGATTACAGTCACACTCACATGTGCCCCTTTGTCACCCTGCCTCCTGACTGACCCTTGTTCTTCCCCATGTAGCCTGTCCCTTCCTCTCAGGGACTATGATTTAGCCTTTTCAATGACAATCATCTCCTGACCCTGTTGACCTTAATTTTCTATTAATATGTGCATGTGTGCTCAGTCATGTCAGCTGAGCCTATGAACTGTGAGCCTATGAACTGTAGCCCACCAAGCTCCTCTGTCCATGGGATTCTCCAGGCAAGAATACTGGAGTAAGTTGCCATGCCCTCCTCCAGGGGATATTCCCAACCCAGGTCGCCTGCATCTCCTGCATTGGCAGACGGGTTCTTTACCACTGAGCCACCTGGGAAGTCCTTCTATTAATACACTACATTTTAAAACACATGGCAGGGGCATGAAGCACAGGCCTGTCCACCTCTGTTTCTTTTGTGGCCAGTGCAGAGCCTGCAGACAGAAAGTTCTTAGGCCTGGCAAGCTGCGTATTTCAGAATGACTCTTCTGTGGTAACAGGGGGATAGCTTGGGCCCAGTATTGACCTCTAACAGAACAGACTCACCAGTAGCCCCACACTCACCACCTTCTCTGGTTACGTCTCCATCTGCCGCTCCCTCGAAGGGAAAGTGGATGATCTGGATGATACCCTCTTCTGCCACATCTTGCCGGCTGGCTTTCCAAACACAGGTATGAACTCCAGGTGGGCAGACTTCTTGAACCTGTACCTTGATATAGTTCCAAATGCATAGCTTAGATATATGGGCATGGACAGAAGTCAGAATGTGAAGGAAGCAAAAAGAATGTATTAGACCAAACAAGTTGGTGCTGTTGGAAACAGGGCAGAAAAAATTTTAAATCACAGATGCTGGAGTTAAACAACCTGAATTTGAATCCAGTTATGTTATTTGTGAGCTTTGGAAAATTTCTTAGGCTCATTGAAGGTCAATTCCTTCATCTCTAAAGTGGAAGAAAAATAACCTATCTTAAAAGATTGTTATTAGACTCAAATGAAATCATACATATAAAGCACTCTATTAGTTAGAATTCTTTCAGTTGCAAATAACATAAATTAAACCCTTCCCCAAAAAAAGCATATTAATTAATCACACAACCTGGAAGTCCAGAGTTGTTTGTTTCAGGCAGCATTGGATCCACAGGCTCTAAGGGCATAACTGGGACTCAGCCTTTCTCTCTGCTGCTCTTGGCTTACAGTCCTTTGCAGAGAGACTTTCTGCATGTAGTGCCTAATTGCCATTGGAGACCAACAAGCCTTCTTCATCCCTATTGCTTATGATCCCAGAAGAGAAAGGATGATTTACCTACCTGGGTTTCAGTAGGAATCCTGGGAAGTTCTCTGATTGGTCCAGTTTGACTCATGTGTCAGCCATCAATCAATCAACTCTGTGGTCAAGACCAGCCATGTGCCTGCCCCAGGTGGGAATCAGGGGAGTAACACCAGAAGTGGTTGCATAAAAGTGGGGATGCTGAAGCCAACAGCCCGTGTCCATTACATGTTTTGGCAGAAATTGAAGCTGAGTTTACAAAGTGACACCCTTTGGGGGAACTCTGGCCTGTAGACATGTTCTGTGTGACTCACACTCACACAGAGTTGTCAGCAACGGATATTAAATGAACACATTAAATATTTCTGTGGGAAGTATAAATTATCACAGCTCTCATGAAGGGCAATGCAACAATAACTATCTAAATTAAAATGTACACGCTTTTGACCCAGCAACTCCACTTCTAGGAATTTACCCTACAATTCATTCACACACGTATAGTTCTGGGAAATGACTACATAGAAAGTTCTGAGTACAGTTTATAAGAGCAAAAGACTGGAAACCACCTAAATGCCCATCAACAGAGGATGAGTTGAAGGAAGCACGATAGACTGGTTCAAAGGAATTTTAAAAACAAGAAAACCTGAAAAAAAATATCCTAATGAACCGATATGGACCAGCTTGCAAAACGTTTTGTTGAGTGAAAAAACAAAGTTCAGCATAGGGCACATAGCATGATACAGCATGGCCCAGTTTTTAAAGAACTGAGGAACCCTGTGTATGGGAGTGCATGTGTTTGTGTGTGTGTCTGCTTTCATGTGCTGGGAAGGATTCAGGAGAAACTGGTAACAGTGGTAATCTGTGGGGGGAGAGAGCTGAAGGGGTAGGTCTGGAGGATAAAGTGAAAGGTCAGCTTTTCACTGAATATTGTAGTATTTTATTAGCTCCTACTTACATTATGTTTTTGAATCATGTGAATATATTACCTATTTTAAAATAAAGCAAAAACATTATTGTCCAAATAAGGTAATGTTAAGTACCTTGTGTGGTCAAGGTTTATATTTAGAGTTCATACACAGCCTGGAATCTCAAAGGAAAAGATCTCAACACATTTATTTCTTCGGCTTTTTCTCCACATCGCTAACCACCTAGGTGTTTAAGAAATACAGGATGGTTTCCGTGGGATGAAGTGAATCAGGGAAGGCTTCCCGACAGAAATTTCCAACAGACTCTGGAAAGATGAGTAAGTGCTGAGGGTGTACAGAAGGAGGTGGGGTTTCCAGGCAAAGGGAACAGCACGTGACTAAAGCCTCCGCATTTGCAGACAACATTATGAGAGGGCCGGGCCAAATTCCAAGAAGCTGGAGGAGGATGTGTGCTAGGAGCAGGCAAGACTAGGGAGGTCAGCTAGGTCAGGTCACCACAAAGCAGGTGATGCGACGTCATCAATGTCCCATGTCACAGTGTCCCCATGTCAGCAGGGATGAAGGAAATCAGGCCTGACCAAACCACAGCCCCGGAAGCTAATGAAAAGGCCCAACACCCAGGGACCAAAAACGCCCCCTCTTTGGTGGCTTCATCTTCACAGACCGCGTTTGCGGCCTTCCAGTTATAGCATTCTGCCTTCAAAAGGAAGAAGCCAATTACCCCTGCCCCGTGAAGCTGGCTGTATTTAACCCTCCTCCTGCCAAGCCCCTGTCTACAGCTGGTGGAGCACGGTGTCTCCCAGGGCAGAGCCACCCCAGCCCATCCCTTCCTGTTTACCACCCACAGCATCTTCTGTTTCTGGAAGGCACCAAATTTTGTAGCAAAGTTGGAAAGAAACCAGCTGTTCTGGAGCTTCACCCTTGGGCCCCAAGGCTCTCCTTGCCCTCCTCCACCTCCCTTCCCAGACCTCTCTTCTCGCAGATTCTGTCTCCTCTTCCCATCATATCTAGTCCCAGACATGAATTACCCTTGACCGCAAGGGAGACTGGGACAGCCAGATGCCCTGTCTGTCCTGCTGTCCCACCAAGGGGCAAGGGACTAAAAACTCTGGTGAGAGGCTCTCTGTCCAGGGAGAATGTGCTGAGAAGGGGTGGCAGCTGGAGGGAGTGGGGATTCAGAAAAGGCCTCAGGACCTCTGCAAGCCCACCTCCCATACTGACTTCTGCTCAGCACTGAGCAAGTCCAGCCTGAAGCTGGGGATTTTGATGTTCTACAAGTTCAATCTGAAAGGCTTAACAAAATACTTTCTCACTTTTAGAAAATTACATATGTAGTTCATAGTTCATATTGATTATTTTTTAAATCAGAATATAGAAGTAAGCAAAAGAGAGAGAGGGAATATAAAACAACTTGTGAACCCATTATCCTAAGACATTGATATTTATTGTTGTCTTTCAGTCACACAGTTGTGTCCAACTTTTTGCAACCCCATGAACTACAGCATGCCAGGCCTCCCTGTCCCTCACCATCTCCTGAAGTTTGTCCAAGTTCATGTCCATTGCATCAGTGATGCCATCTAGCCATCTCATCCTCTGATGCCCTCTGCTCCTTCTGCCTTCAATCTTTCCCAGCATCAGGGACTTTTCCAAGGAGTCAGCTGTTTACATCAGATGACCAAAACACTAGAGTTTTAGCTTCAGCATCAGTTCTTCCAACAAGTATTCAGGGTTGATTTCCCTTAAGATTGACTGATTTTATCTCCTTGCTCTCCAAGGGACTCTCAAGAGTCTTCTCCAGCACCACAATTCAAAGGCATCAATTCTTCAGCGCTCTGCCTTCTTTACGGTCCAGCTCTCGCAACTGTACATGACCACTGGGAAGACCATAACCTTGACTATATGGTCCTTTGTTGGCAGAGGAATGTCTCGGCTTTACAACACACTGTCTAGATTTGTCATAGCTTTCATGCCAAGAAGCAAGCATCTTCTGATTTCATGGCTGCAGCCACTATCCGCAGTGATTTTAGAGCCCAAGAAGAGGAAATTTGTCACTCCTTCCACCTTTTCCCCCTCTATTTGCCATAAGGTAATGGGGCCGGATGCCATGATCTTAGATTTTTTAATATTTAGCTTTAAGCCGGCTCTTTCATTCTCCTCCTTCACCCCCATCAAGAGGCTCTCTAGTTCCTCTTCACTTTCTGCCATTAGAGTGGTATCATTCACATATCTGAAGTTGCTGATGTTTCTCCAGCCTATTTTGATTCCAACTTACAACTCATCCAGTCTGGCATTTCTCATGATGCACTCAGTGTATAGGTTAAATAAACAGGGTGACAGCAGACAGCCCTGACATACTCCCTTTTCAGTCTTGAACCAGTCAGTTTGATATTTATTTTTTTGGTATAAATCCCTAAGTTGCTTTGTTTTGTTTTTCAAAAAATAGAATCATATGGTGTATTCTCCTTTATAACCTGATTTTCCACTTACCAAATCATAACCATCTTTCTACAATAGTAGATACTCTTCTACAACATTATCTTTAATTAGCTTCACAGGACCCCACTGTTTAGATGCACCACAGTGTGACCAGCAGCCCCACATTATGATTTTATCCCAATTTTTTGCACTTAAAATCAGTGCTCCAGTGAATATTTGTATATATGTACCTTTTATGCTTGCTCAGTTACTTCCTCTATGATCAACTTCTGGAAGGAAAATTTCTGAAGGAAGGGCTTGTGCTCTTTTAGGCATTTGAGTTCTCCTACCAAATGATAGAAACAAAGTTTATGAACAGAATTAAATCCCATCCCTGATGCTTGTCAAAGGTATGGGTCCCCTGGATTGACCACACTTACCCTGGGGATGAGAGGTGACCAGGGCCAGCAGAGCAGCCTCAAGGAGGGACAGAGAGCCACAGGGAACACAAAAATTAAAAAAAAAAACAAAAACGTTCTACTGGAATATAATTGTTTAACAACATTGTGTTAGTTTCTGCTGCACAACATCGTGAATGAGCCATGTGCATGTTAAGTCACTCAGTCCTGCCCAACTCTTTGCAGCCCTATGGACTGTTGCCTGCCAGGTTCCTCTGTCCATGGGATTCTCCAGGCAAGAATACTGGAGTGGGTTGCCATATTCTCCTCCAGGGGATCTTCCCGACCTAGGGACTGAACCCATGTCTCTTAAGTCTCCTGCATGGGCAAGTGGGTTCTTTATCGCCTGGGAATCAGCCATATGTATATATATATGTGCCCTCCCTCTTGATCCTCCCCCCCACCCTCCCATTCTACCCCACTAGGTTATCACAGAGCGCTGAACTGAGCTCCCTGGAGCACAAGAATTAAGCCATATAAGGAACCTAGCCCATTAGACCAATAGCTTCATTTTCACCATGGTGATGCTTATGTGCTAAAGCGCTGCTTCAATCCTCATAAGTCCCCAAGGAGGTAGAACCTCTGTTTCCAGTTGAGGAAACTGAGGCTCAGATGAGTTTGAATGTCTGCTCAGTGTCATGAAGCTGGCAAGAGAAATGCCAGCTCCGCAGGAAGCCATCTGGTCCTGCCACATTCTGAAAAGAGGAGGGTGCTGACTGCAGCACAGCCCTCCCCTTATCCCCTACCTACCACTTCCCTGGTCACTGGCATAAACACAGGCCACTCAGAGCCAAGGGCAAGTTCCCAGATGACTTTCTTAGCAGCTCTCTGGGAAAAGCTGGCTTGAAGGGCTGGAATTCAAATCCAAACCATTTTCACGTGCAGTTGGTGGTAAGAGTGCAGACATTTGGGTCCTTAGACTCATAGATCCCTTTCAAGTGCCTGGAACATGCCTCAGTCACCAACTAGAAACAATGGCAGATGTAGAAGAGTTTTCACACTCACATTTCCAATAGTGGCTGGGAGGAATGACTGAAGGTCATGAGCTGTGTGGGCTGCTCCCCTCACCCTTGGACAAGAATCAGTGTCAGTTTTGATATTATGATTGCCATCTGCTGTGCTGTGTCCGACTCTTTTCAACCCCATGGAATGTAGCCCGCCAGGCTCCTCTATCCATGGAATTCTCCAGGCAAGAATACAGGAGCAAGTTGCCATTTTCTCCTCCAGGTGATCTTCCCAACCCAGGGATCGAACTCATGTCTCTTGCATCTCCTGCATTGCAGGTGGATTCTTTAGCACTGAGCCACCAGGGAAGCCCTGATAGTTGGTGATTGGAACCAACTAAATAAACAACAGTATCTGAGAAGCCCACGTCAGTTTTCCCCTGCCCTTCTCATGCTTTTCCCTGTCCTTCTCACCTTAAGAATCTGATCCCCATGTAGAAACATAGCCTCTATTGTTGAAAGGTTGTTCCACTTGAGATGTAGCTTCCAGTTACAGGCAGAAATCCATGGGCAGACTCTGCCTAGGAGAAATATTCTTGTCACATAAGAATCCCTCTATTAATCAAAAATCACATTATGGCTTCGAGAATGAAATTTCCTTTACTACTCTTTAATAATAAGCCCAAGATAAGATAAAATTGGTAATTGCACGTTCTCTTCTGATGGGAGATAATACAAGAGTGGTATAGAAATTTGACTTAAAAGAGTATATTCACTTGGCTAATAGGCTTCCATTATGTGTTCTTTGCTTATTCATTCATTACGATTTTGCCCCGTATGGAAAACTTTAATTGGAAGTTACTTATTACATTGTTCCTAAATGTTAGCAGTAGAGGAAAGTTTTCGATAATCAAAGAAGGTTGAATGCAATAGAAGCCCAGGATTTTCTAGACAGTTAATCCAGTAAAAGTAGATCACTTGTACCAAGCACAGGTGAGGGCTTTCTCAATAGATGACCTTCAAATCAGAGATTAAGGACCAACTTCATGTTAACAAAGCTCAGATATTTTTCAGTGAAAGTACAATAAATGGATTCTAAATCATATATTGACACATGCATTTTATTTCATTTATTACCCATATTTCAGAAGGCAGCTACCCCTCAGCTATAGTCCACAGTCAAGGGAGAACAATCAGATGCAAGGAAATCCTATAGGTTTGTTTTGTGTGATTTTTACCACCCTACAGGTTATGCCTTAATTACCGGCCATTAATGCCTATTAATCAATTAAATCATATTTACATTTCTGACACCAGCATGATGGACTCAAGTAGCTCTATCACAAGGGAATATTCTTGATCGAAAGGCAAAGCCCTATAAACACCTAGCATAACTGGTGTAACTGAAGTAGGAAGTGCAGTTCACCAGGCATTCTGTGATTTCCATCAGTTCCAGCTGGAGTTTTGTCCTTCCCTGGGTCATATCTCACTGGTACAGACTCAGCACCAGGGGTGTCTGTATCCAGAGAGCTTTGTGAATGGTGTTTCCCTAGGCCTCACTTCCATTGCAAAACAGAATAATTGAAGCAGATTTGCTTGTCCAAATCATTCTTTAGCTTTGATTTTTAACCATAAAATAAGGATGTGTTCATTTGCATTTGGAAGTATCTATGAGCCATACTCAATCCAGATCTACAAGGAAGGCTGGCAGAGGTTTACCATCATCATCGTTATCACCATCACCATCTTAGAGATACCAGAGCCAGAGGATTCTGCTCGTGC
Source organism: Giraffa tippelskirchi (assembly GCF_054371585.1). Classification (NCBI taxonomy): domain Eukaryota; kingdom Metazoa; phylum Chordata; class Mammalia; order Artiodactyla; family Giraffidae; genus Giraffa; species Giraffa tippelskirchi. The sequence goes on from NC_137277.1 coordinate 130,425,240, forward strand.
CCAGCACCACTCAGTTGGTAAGTGGTAGATCTTGTCAGGAGCCCAATCTTCTGACCCCTCCTCCCCCATCACAGAGCTGCCAACCGCTTCAGAGGGACCCAGGCGGAAAGCCCTCGCTAAACAAGCAAATGGTCTACTTTGGGCTAAATGGAAATTTGTAAATCAACTCCTCCCTTCAGATCTGGCATGTAACATTTATAGAGCTTGGATCCTTCCTCAGAGAAGAGTCTTGTGAAAAATACTTTCTGTAGTTAAGCTTGTGTCTAAGCTCTCCCTTCCCTTAGAGGTCTCTTTAATGAAACCTCAGGAGATTAATAAAATGAGATGGTAGCCACCTCAGTATACATTTTTATGGTGGCTCCTCCATCTCTCTTCCCCAAATCACCACCCTTAATTAAGAACACATGAGGACAGCACCTGGTCTTAGCACTGACAGGTGAAAAACTACACCAAATTAGAAAAAGCATCCCAGTGCAGGTCAACAGGGAGAAGGCAATGGCAACCCACTCCAGTACTCTTGACTGGAAAATCCCATGGACGGAGGAGCCTGGTGGGCTGCAGTCCATGGGGTCTCGAAGAATCGGACATGACTGAGAGATTTCACTTTCACTTTTCACTTTCATGCATTGGAGAAGGAAATGGCAACCCACTCCAGTGTTCTTGCCTGGAAAATCCCAGGGACGGCAGAGCCTGGTGGGCTGCCATCTATGGGGTCACACAGAGTCGGACACGACTAAAGTGACTTAGCAGCAGCAGCAGCAGCAGGTCAACAAAGCATGATTCCTAGGAGCTTGTGAGGGGGAATCTAACATAAAGTAAACTTAAGGGACTTCCCTGGTGATCCAGAGGTTGGGAATTCTCCTGCCAGTGCAGGGGATGTGGGTTCGATCCCTGTCCTGGGAAGATCCCACATGCCACAGAGAAACTAAGCCCGTGCACCACAATGAAGGCTCAGTGTAGTCTAAAATAAATAATTTTTTTTTTTAAAAAGGCAAACTTAAGGTGCTGTGGAGGTTCTTCCAGCTGCTGGCAGAGGCAGTGGAAATCAACAAGCTTTAGCCAGAGCTCCCAGGATACTCTGGCTTCTGTCACTTACTGACTCAACGAAGCTGAGTATGCTCCTTGCATCAATCAAAGAAACCACTGGCACCTACGTAAAGGAGCTCACAGTCTGGGGTTGTGGGGGGCAGGGGGATGGCAGAAAAGTCATTAGAAGATTATAGAATAATCAGTGTTGGGAGTCACTGTCCAAATGGGATAGGAAGAGACGCCAGAAGGGCAGACCTCACCCAGATTGGAGGGCAGGGAGGTAGGAGAGCCTTATCCATGGGGTAGTGCTTGAGCTGAGTCTTGAATGATGGGTAGAGGCTATTCAGATGGTCAAATAAAGAAAGGCTGTTCTAGCAGGGGCACAGCATGTGCAAATGCACATAAGCTAGAAGAACATGAGGCAGAATATCATGGGAATGGGAAGGAACTGAAAAACCTGCCCAAGATCTTCAGCAACTCCAGGAGCCCATCTTCCCACTGGCAGAGTACTCCAGAACCTCATGAATGTTCACTGAACACGACCAGACATCACCAGAGCTCTGGACACTCAGATGCTGTACAGCTAGAACCTGGATCAGGATTTGACACCAGAGAAAGGTCTCTGTGGAGCCCAGACCTGCCTAGGTCATGCCAGAGGTCTCCAGAGAACTTCCTGAAGTTCTCTGTTACTCAGTTTCCTCATCTTGCAAATTGGATTAATTACACCTTCTCTGAAAAGTTTTCCTGAACATTTAAAATAATGCCTATGGCACACCTAGAACAAAGGTGACAACCTCATGCATGGCCATTTCATTTCTGTTGCTATTATGGGGCATCTTGACTGGACTTGGGATGATCCTGGAGCCAAAGACAATGCCATCCATTCCACACTCGCCTGCTGAGTCTGAGTTAACGGCAGGTCTATGGGCTGACAGTGTTCATACCTCGAGAGACCAACAGGTTACACTCTGCCAATAACAGGGTTTAGCTCTCTTTCAAAGCCCACGGAATCCAGATACCACCATTTTTCTCTCCTCGTGCTTTTAAAGAATGCATCCTCCATTATTAGTTGAAGTCAAAAAAGAATTGCAAAGGTAAGTCTGTTGGAGGGAAGAACAATGTCACATTCTCAAGACAAACAGAAATGTTGTTGGAGTGTCTACCATTTGGATTGGCAGCACCACCTCCCTGCTGCCTGAAGATGTGAATCGGTAGTTTTCTTTCTCCATCATGTGATTCTACTCTTACCAATCAATTTTAGTGAATCTTTTGAGGTAAGAAAATTAACTTTATTACAGGGATGATTGATCATGCCCAGTTTCACTGACTCTCCACTGCTACCCAATAGATTCTGCCATTAACTCAAAATGAGGTCTGAGGGCCCCATATCCCAGTAAAGCCCTCAGCTCCAGGCAACCTGGGACCATTGGGCAGCCTTGACTGGGTACCAAGCAGTCCTTATGAATCCCAACTCCACCATGTAATCTGACCTTGGGCAAATTACTTACCCTCTCTTAGCCTTCACTCCTCATCTGTAAAACAGTGATACTATACCTATTACACAGTTGTGTGTGCTCGTCATACAATAGACAATAACTGAAGGACAGCTATTTTCTATTTTTAGTATCATTATTCTCTCCCTTCTTGACTCTGAAGGGATGTCCTGTGGCTGAGTACCTTCGCCATCCTCATGAAGAGGCCACGCAGAGTCTAAGTGCTAAGCATGTGTAGGCTCCAGTCTCCCTTACAGGAACAGCAGCCTTCTATTCTATGTCGCTGTCAAACTATTGTGCCTCTCCTGCAAAAACCTGCAGAAGAAACACCCTCCTCCAGGAAGTCTTCCTAGGTAGACTCTGTATCCAATCTCATACTTTTCCAGTCTCCCAGCAGGAAAAAGAAAACACACTCAGATGAGATACCAAGGAGAATTTTTATAGGGGGACTATTTATAGGAATATGAATAGGACTTAAAGAACCACCATTGGAAATCAAAGTCCCAGAGAGCAGCAGCAGCAGGAAGTTGTATCCACCCCTTGGCCTGAAGGGAATGGTGTTTTTGGAGCCTGGTGAGAGCTCAGGCCAGGCTGGAATTGGCCAAACCCAGAAGCCAGAGGGCAAGGGAGCCTGGGAGATGCAGTACGTGCATGTCAGCTGTGGCCCCAGAGAGCAGGACAGGGAAGCAAAGGGATCTGGGACAGGGGCAGAAATGAAGACTAAAGCATACCCCTGTTAGTCCAGCTCCTCCATTAGGCTCTGCAAACAGGATAACTGGAGAGGAATCTGCTATCTGTGAGACATACATTTTCTATTTGAGGATCTGTGGTGAAGGCTATAGTGTCATACCCCACGATGTTCCCACAAACATTCAGCCGCGTCTTCTCCCTCTGGATTTTCCTCTGGGGCAGAGAGCTTGTCACTTATTGAGCACCTACCATGAACCAGGCAGTGAGCCCCATTTGACCTGCACAACAATCCTGAAAGGGCTCCTGGTTTGCAGGTGAGGAAACTGAGGCTCGTTGAAGCTGAGCCTTGCCCAGGGTCACTCAGCTAGAACTGTATCCAGCTCTGGCTGTGAAACCGTCAATTATGTCACCAGACTCTGTGGTTTTCATGAAAGATTGCCCAGCCTGCCTCCTTCTACCCTGGCCAGCTGCCCACAGCCCTTATCCAGGCTTTTATCTATCTACTACAGGGTTGTTTGATGGGAGCCACTCAACCCTCACACCTGAACCCAATGTTAGATGCACCCAAACTGACAGGCACTCGGTGTGGCTGTTTGTTCTATTATCACCTCCCCAAATAGTGTCGAAATCAACCCAACTGTACAATGCACGTCCTTCACCTGAAACTTACCTTCCACAGGTGAGATGCCAGAATGAAGCCAAGATAAGCTCTGTCCTGGCCTGCAAAGGGCCCTGATTTCTCAGCCTCAGGAATGAGAGGAGACTTCTGCCACCCGCTGTGATCCACCATTTGCAGAACTCCTACGTAGACAAGAAAGGGGATTAAGAGTCGGGTGATCAAAACAGAACAAAGCGAGATGACAAATGTCCACTACTGGATAATTTAAAGTCTTTTAAAAATAAGCAAGATTCTCATCTCCGTAGAAGCTTTTGGACGTAATTCTGCCTGAATTGGGGAGAGGAGAGAAGATGGGCGAGAGTCCCTCCAGCTTTCATTCAGAGTTCCATAGTGAGTGAGCTCAGTGTTGGTATGAAGAGGCAATGGCTTTCTGTTTTCAACAGGAACACTGGACAACCTTGAAAAGCTGTGCTCTCCATCCCCGTCTGTAAATGCAGCCACTGGGGCTTCCTGGTCCCCGTTCCAAGGCCCTTGCCCATCTCCTATCTAGCCTCCATCTCTCCTGCTGCAGGACCAGCAGCCCATGTCCTCTATTCCCAACCTTGTGGAGATGGAGAACAGCTGGGCCTTGACCCCCCCGGAGAATAACTTTTCAGAGATTTGTTTGAGTGGAAACACCAGGGTCCTGAGGAATTTTCCCCTTTGTTTGAAAACGAATGACTTCCTCCTTGGCTGCTCTGAGGGGTTTCCACCTGAGTTGTGGTAACTTCAAAGGCTCCCCATGTTCCTGCTGAAGAGGCCAGAGGCTCTCTGGGGCCTCCTCCCGCTGCTTCTGCCCAAGGCCCTGCAGCCTCTGCCTCGAACCCACCCCTCAGCAGCCTGAATCAGGGCCCCGTGCACACTTGTGATGGGCTAGGTGTCTGCATCTGCACAGATGTGTACCGAGACTTGTGTTTGGGAGTGTGTGTGTGTATCCAAGATGTGTCACTCTCTTTGCCCATTAAGAATCAGCCTCCGAGAGCAGAGAGACAGGAGGGGAGACAGCTTTCAGCAGAGCTTGCTCAGTTTCAGTTTGTAATAAGTATTTATGACCAAGTTACAACAAGCCCTGAAAAAGAAGCTTTTCATGGAAACACAGATACTTACTGTTGTGTTAATTACAGGCCTCTACTGGCTCTTCCAATATACGCTTTATGTTCTTTTTTAACGCTTTCCAGTGATTCTTTTCTTCCTTTTTTGAAAACAGTGCCCAAGGAGCAGCTGTTTTCTATATGCAGCTGGGCCCTGCAACAGACAACTGTTTCTCTTTTAGCAACTTTGTCAAGCTTATTGTGAGATTAATCTGACTGCAGGTGTCAGGTAAAAGCAGAACTCTGTTTGCAAAGACCAAGAACCATGTGGAAGGTGAGGAGGGAGGCCCAGGAGCCAGAAGGCACGTTGGTCAGAACTCAGGAAGCTCAAGAACCTGCAAGCCAGGCCTGGGATGGCCACATCCACCCTTGCCTGGCTGCAGGGCGACACCACACTTCCATCAGGGATGCCTGGGTGCTGGAGAAAGATTCTTTGCAAGCTGAAGAACAGAGCCTTTTAATTGCCATGTCCCCAGTGACATAAAATCTCACAAACAACCTCCATAAATCACACCCTGACAGCTACCGGGCTTGTCCAACGCTAAACACAAGTGGACTCTTCTTTTAAGTCGAGTCTTAAGTTGTAGGCAGCACCATCACCCTTCAGCAAACATCTGTAGTTCATCTTATCGTTTGAAGAAATATATGAGTTTCACTGTCTTTTTTTTTTTCCTTTAAGCCTTTTGCAGCTTCTGCTCCTTGATTTCTTTGAAGACCATCTGCTCCATATAAAACTGGGGGTGGGAGGCATGCCGTGCAAAGGGAACATTTGGGAGCTGTACAGGCTGTGAGAAAATGCAAACACTGCAAAAAATGTGTCAGCGTTGCTGGACAGACCACTAGTCCTCCTGAACCCCCGACACTCAGTGAGTGTTGAACTTGGGACCTTACTGGTGGCTCTGGCTGCCGTGTGTTCTGGTTCTGCTTCGTGGCCAGAATGAAGTCCCAGGGCTGGTGATTTTGAGAAATCTCAAACCTGGAAAATACATGCTGGGGTTGACCTCCCACACTCCCCTAAAGATACCCTGTGGACAGCAGGATGCAAAGGGGGACCCAGGTGCCTTGGGTGATGTTTCTCACAAGCATGGCAACAAAGGCCCCTGTCTCGGGAGTGTATGTCATGGCATGATGTTACCACAGGGGGGTAGAAGTCATGCACTTGGCCGTCCTCTCTGAAAAGCAGAGGGGAAAAGAAACCAAGCTCTCCGACGCCAAGAATGGCAGCAGGTCTTCCTGTCCCTCTGCCTGTCCCTCCCCCCAACCTCCGCCCCAACAGAGGTGTCAGAACTGAGGCTGGCTTCTCAGAGGCACCAGATGTTGAAACATTTGACCCCTGAAACCATCGCCACCCCCAGCCATGTCCGGCTGGGTTTCCTCGGCTCTAACGTGGCCCAGGCAGCCTGCATTCTCAAGTTCCAGGAGTACTGCTCCACTTGCCAGGAAATGAATTTAAAGGATGCTTTAGAAAACCAGAGCAGTGCCTGTTTTGTCATGGAAGCAAAGCTAAAATAGTGATGATGACGGAGATTATAACACCAGCTCTTCCTTCACCCACAGAAGTTTCTGTTCTTTTTATGTGTTGACCAGAGAGGTCCTTATAAATTCCAAAGCTTCCAACAGCCAGTTTCATTTTCCCATCTGCTCCACAAGCTCCAAAATGCTTTAGTAAAACTGATTAAAGCATTTACAGTTAGCATCCTTGTTATTAGCAGTATTAGTTTTATCACTAGAATTTACAGAAAATTTTGCAAAGTTCAAACTCAGTCCTTTGTGGGGTCCTCCTGTTTTTACCTCTCTCTGGAAACACAACCACACACACACACACAAAGATTTTAAGCGATGAAACAAGCCACAGGTTTTTAAGGCTCATTTGAGCCTTTGCCTCTGAAAAGATGGATTCAAGCATCATTAGTATTTTTGTGGTTTGTCATGGAAGGCCCTTCACTGGCTGAGAGTTCAGCGTCCAGCTGGATACCCTGGCCAGGTCTGGCTTTGCCCATGCTTAGAAGGCAGTGTAGGGCCACCTTCATGTAGCTCTCACTGTCGCTGTCCCTCCTCCCAACAAGTCCGGTGGAGAGCCCAAAGCAAGTAAGCATGAAAACACCTTTAAACAACAGCACAGATTTACCCAACTCTGTCAAGCCTGCAGATTTACGGGACAGAGGAAATTTTACCCGAAGGGGTGGAGGGGGGAACACTTTTTGTGTCAATCACCTCCTACAAGCTCAGAAAATAAACTTGCTTGCAGTTGCTAGCCACTTGGTGGAGATGGCAGAGAAGCCGCTTTCAACAGTTGATTCAGCATTAAAGCAGAGGGAGTAGGAGTTACGGTTAAGTCTTCCTCCCCCGCCCCGGGTCAGAGCCGCTCTTCTCTCTGAAGGCTGCCTCCAAAACCCTCAAGGTGCGCGGTGCCCAGCCCGGCGCGCGGTGCTCTGCGATTAGGGCCATGATTTGTTGGAGCATTTTTATGTAGAAGCGCCTGCATCCGAGGTCTGTTGCGCTACCTCTTTGACAGTTCCAGATGTTGTGAAGATGAAATACCTCCTGCTTGAGGAACTGTGCAACTAGGAGCCCCGAAAGGTGTTCTGAATGCAGTTTAAAAAGGCATCCATCTTAAAATAATTTCAACATCTCACTCATCTATTTATAAGCACTGTCAGGTGGCTTTTTTTTTTTTTTTTTTTTACCCTCTCAGAGTATTTTAAGAGGGTTGCTTTTACATCAGGATATTTTAACCAATGACACTTCAAACCTTTGCCCTGCTTCTTTCTCTGCCTGTGACCACCCATTCAACCTGCCTTCCCACACTGTGGATATCTTTCTACATCAAGCTTGAGGCAGAAGGGCCTTCTCTTCTTTCCATCGGGCCCATCACTATCAACAGGGCCTGACATTGGGAGGAAGGTGGAACCGTCCAGGCCTGGATCAACACAAGATTCATTGGAGAGAAGGCCAAAAAAAGCCCTACTTATTCCTCCAACCTCATAACTCACCACGCTGTCAACCTCTGCAAACAGCAAGGAGACCTGACCTTTACAGGGACTTTGGAGTGGGCTCTGAGCTTAAGTTTCCCTGGGTAAAAACCTGCTCCCAAGACCACCCTTTAGAAGACCTATCTCTCTAGTCCTGGTGCAGAGTAATGTTATTCTTGGGTCATTTAACTTCACTCTTAGGAAGAGTCAAGAACAGAGCTAAATTATAAATCACAGCCCTCTGGAATAGATTTGTGCAGAATGGACCAACCAGAGCATTCCTGCCTTGCCGGATCATGCATGGTAAAGAGATTATGGAAGGTAAAATTCGGCTAAATATGGCTTGTTTTGACTTCCTACATTCTTGGTTGCCTGTCTCTCTACGAAAGGTTAAGACCTAGGAGGGAAATAGCATCCATGCTGTGGAATCGCTCTCACTCCAGGCAACATTTCCCACTCAGATGGTCCATAGGTGTGACTGTGCAAGCTCACACTGAGGAATTTGATCCCACCAGATTGATATTCTTCATCTTGTGGTTTTACTTGGTCCCTCTCACAAAGCCACCAAAACAGAAGGCAGCAAACCCCAAAGCTGAACTTGTAAATCACTGTTCACATGTTTGCCACTTCATGTGGATGAAATTAGCCTTTTCTTCTCCCTGCTGTCATTAGATGAGTCCTAAAGTGGCAGTGACATCATCTCAGCTGATCTTCTTGCCTCTTCCCAAAATCCTTCAACCCATGTGGATAATGGTTTCTCAAGCTACAGTCTCTTGACACATTTCATCTTGCGGCCCCAATATCCAATTAAAAAAAAAAGATTTTCTCACCCCTTCCTGCTCATTTGACCACATATGTCCTCCAGCCTGCTGGAAGAGGGGAATTCTAGAGATGAGAATGATAATACACACTGTCAGCATCTCTGTCCTCTAACCACTGGGAGCCCACTTGCTTTCTGGAATATAGGTTTCTCAGAGCTGCTTCCCTGAAAGAACATAGTGGCTGGTACCCGGACTGTAGAAGTGGGTCAGCATGTGAGAAGGCCAGGATGCCATGACAGAGGGGCCTACACCCTACTCCTGCGTGCACAGAGAGGAGGGGTCTGCCAGCATGGTCAGACAAACATGAGCAAAGACATCTGCAAATTAACAAATCCCAGCCTCTGGGGCCATGTCATGCATTCGTCTTGCTGAACAAGGTAGAACTAGAAAGTAATTTTGATTAGCAGTCATCCAAGCTATTTATCATAGGAAATTACACAACTGCACTGGAGCTGGGGGTTCTCACCCAGTTATTCCTGCCTGCATTGCTGTGATTTCACAGTGGGAGGCAGACATGGCAGGCAGAAAGGTCCCCTTTGCCTAACTTCTGCTCTGTGAGAGTCAATGGATAAGGGACCCTGAAAGAAGATAGTTTTAAATTACAAGCTCAAGAAAACAACCAGAGGAAAAAGACTCCCTCTTTCATTTTGTCCCCCATATTAAACAAGCAAGCAAAAAATGTGTCTCCTCTTGTTGGGAAACCAATCCACCAGCAGTCCTAATGGAGAGAAATTTCCTCTAAGACATGAAAGAAAACTTGAGTTGAAAGGTTTACTAAGGGTGATGGGATCTTTATTAAGAATGATTTTTCCATAAAAGGAAACAACTCTGGATAAGAAGAGCATTCTAGAAGTGGCATTTGTAGGAATTTGTAAATCTGAGCCTAAATATCTTCTTACTCATCCACGCATTTTTTTGCAAACAATTTGTTTTCTTTCTCTATTTGTTCTGTCACCGATACAGCCCTTCCCTAGTGATCTGGAGCAATAATATTTGCTGGTGAATTTTCTGGAACCTGTAGAGGGAAGAAGAAATGCTCAAGAGGGCCATTTAAAGTGTTGAATGCATTTCTCTAGTCAGTAAAGTCAGACCAACAAATCAGCAGCAGCTTCACTTCTTACCCACCAGCCTTTGTTAGAAATAGAGTGCCCACAGGGTCTAGCACCAGAAACACTTGGAGAGATTGTGTTTTTTCTTTCTTAGAGACTTTTCTTCACCTCCTTGCCTCTGTCCATTGGATGAGTCTGCAGCAGGAGGGAGATAGTTGGGCAGGGCTCAGTCCAAGGTCCTCCAGAGGGCTGGGCTCCCAGGAACCTGCGAGGACAGACAGCTTGATGCAGCTAATGAAGGGCAAAGGTGGCACAGTTGGTAAAGAACCCATCTGCCAATGCAGGGGATGCAAGAGATGCAGGTTTGATCCCTGGGTTGGGAAGATCCCCTGGAGAAGCAAATGGCAACCCACTCCAGTATTCTTGCCTGGAAAATTCCATGGACATCGGAGCCTGGCAGGTCACAAAGAGTGACACTGAGTGACTGAGCATGCATACAATAGGAAAAACTCATTTCTTATCATTTCAGCCATCTCAATTGGCTGCCAAAGGAGAAGCTGTCCTTCCAGTTTTCCAGAATGGCTGTGCAGACAGGGCTAAAGCAGAGCTCTCCAAACCCTGCCATCTGGCTAAAACCTGAAAAATTCAGTCTGTGAAATGCGTGATTTCCTAGTACTTCCGAGTCATTCTTCTTCTATTCGAAAATATCCGAATTTCTCACCACTTGCATATAGGTGTTTGATGTCATTCTGAAGAAAGCCTAGATGGATATTTATTGGACATGATACAAACTTCTGAAGGACAAAGATTCCTTTATACACAAGAAACCTAAATATCCTTCTGGCCGTAGCAACTTGGGGATCTTTGGAAACATCTAGAAGAATACAGTCCAGTCTGCTTCTCCCCCAGATCTTTGGTGTAGTAGATGCAGTGACCAGCTGTGCATGCAGCCTTCGGTCTCATCCCGTACCCTATCAGTTTGAGGAGGGCAGAGGGCCATGGTGCCCAGCCCAGTGCTGGCCCATGGTGCGCTCTTAATAAATCCTCAGTGATGCAGTGCTGGTGGAAAATCGGTATTAGCACGCAGACAGCAGCTTCCCAGGGACCGTGCTTGGGGCTTGATGTGCTCTGTTTGGGGGGAGCAGAGCAGCTGCCTCCCTGAGCCCGGGGATTTCTCACTCTGTGGAGGAAATCCTTTAAGTATTTACAACCATTTAACAACTGCCTATATCCTGACAGTTTTACCTCCCAAATTTCTCTTGATGCACGCTTCTCAGCCTCCACACCACCTGCACCTCTGACCCCTGCCTAAGCTGATCTCCCTCCTTCCACCCCCAGCCCCAGGGAGGTCCTTCTCCATGCAGCAGCCAGAAGGATCTCTTTACAATGCAAATCTGCTAGCAAACAAACAAACAACTTCAGTGGCTTCCCACAGCATTTAGAATCAAGATCAAAATCTTACTTTTATCATATGTAAAATAGAGTTTGGTATATGACACAGGGCACCCAGAGCTGCTCTGTGACAACTTGGAGGGATGGGGGGCGTCAGAATGGAGGGAACACATGTATACCTATGGATGATTGATATTGATGTATGGCAAAAACCATCACAATATTGTAAAGTAATTATCCTCCAATTAAAATAACTAAAGAAATTAAAAAAAAAAACTTTACCAAGACTTCTAGCCACTATCTCTGGCTTTCTTGCATTTGCTCAGGGTCTTTGCACTTCTTATTCCCTCTTCTTGGGATATGTCCCCCTCCCAACACTGTCCCTTCAGCTCACAACACCAGTGCCATGTCCTCAGGGAGGCCTGACCAGGTCAGAGCTCTGCTCTCCCCCTCATGCTCACACACGTGCACACACACACACATACACACACACACTCCCTATAACAGCCCCTATGGTGCCCTTCAAAGCATCGCCCCTTTTGTGAGATCATTTGATGATCAAGCGTTTTCCTCTTGCCTGTAAGTCCTGTGAGGAAGGGACAATGACAACTTCACTCAGTCTTGTATTTCCAGTGCCTAATATGGTGCCCAAAGAACTGGGAGTATAGTAGGTACTCAATAAAAATGGACTAAATGAAGGAAAAACTGGCAGACAGGCACACAGGAGGAAAGAAGGAAGGAAGGAAGAAGGGGAGGGAGAGAGGGGGGGAGCAGGGAGGGAAGGTAGCTAGAAACAGTAACAACTAACTCCAATATTTGGTGAATTCCTCAACATTTCTAAATGCCCAAATCCCTGGATCCCATGCGTCTCTTCACACACTTTTAAATGACTCAAGGATTTCTGTTGTTTTTCAGTCACTAAGTTGTATCCAACTCTTTGCAACTCCATGGACTATAGCCCACCAGGCTCGTCTGTGCATGGGATTACCCAAGCAAGAATACTGGAGTGGGTTGCCATTCCCTTCTTCAGGGGATCTTCCCTACCCAGGGATCAAATCTGTGTCTCCTGCATTGGCAGCTGGATTCTTTACTGCTGAGCCACCAGACTGAAGAGTGCAGTGTTACAAAGAGGAGGAGGAAATGAGAGTTCTCATTTCCTGGTTCTCATGATGTTTGGTCCATTCATTTCTTTCCCAACTCTGCCTTGCAAGGGGTCCTGTGCTCATCACTGGAGAGAAGCCATGGCACAGGGGCAGGAGCTGGGGGATCTTGGCTGACTCCACCTCACCCTGAACCAAGTCACCCACCCATTCTGTGTCTCAGTTTCCCACTTTGTAAAGAGAGGGGGTTGGATGATTCCAAATGACCCTTCCAAAGCTAGTGTTCTATTGCTCTAAACTGGATAGTGATGATAATAAAAACACAATTAATTGAGCACTTAGTCCATGCAAGAAACTGGAGTTACCCTCTATTACTGCATTTGTTTCCCAGCTACCTGTGAGAGAAGTACGATTATCTGTGACTATTTTAGAAATACAGGAAACAGGCAAAAACAGCCGACCAACTTGCTGGCAGATAACAAGCTAGGAGATGACAGGGTTGAGATGTTCACAAACATCCCCAACTCTCCTTTGCTACATGACCTCAAATTGCACAACGGCTTCTAACAAGGCTGGAGATGGCCAGTCTCGGGGGCACCATGGAAGACGAGGAGGCACGTTTAGCTCTGTGTTTAAAGCAGGCAACTGTCTCCATGCAGAGTGAACACCTTCCCTTGGAGCTCAGGTAAGAGGTCTCAGGAGCCCTCTTACCCAGGTGAGTTACTGCTTAAATAGACTTGGAGCTCACGGGTGCAGAGCAGTGGCATCAGGCAGCACGCTCTCTCCTGACCAATGTTCACTGTGGACATCATCCAGTAGAATCTGGTTTCCCCTACTACACAGCTTCCTGACCCAAACTTTCCTTTGTTGTCTCCTGCCTTCATCTGAAGTCATGATTTGGGGGGCTCTCAAGCCAGATATGATTGGAAATTAATTTTATTTAGCCCCACAACATCTGAAAGTTGAATGATTTTACATAAAATTCCAGATGTGACCATGCTTTAAAAGCCAAATGGTCTGGCTACAATCCCATGTGGTCACAATCAGCTGGGCCTGAATAGGAACAGCCCCTTTAGATAGACGGGCTCTCTCTGGCTGACCACAGACCCCACCACTCCTTATTGTCTCTCATGTACCCTTGCAGGCATTTGAGTTTGGCAATGCCAGACTTCAGAACCAAATCCAAACAATTTAGCCTGGCATTTAGCCTGGTCCTTTGCTCTCTGGACCCTAACTTCTCTTTCCAGCCAATTTAAAGCCCTGCTCTCCATCCTTATGGAATGAATCTATCCTGCAGGGTTATTTTAATCACACCTCATCCAGTGGGTCTTCCTTCTCTCCCCTTGGCCCTACCCTAGTTACCTTTGCTTCTGTATCATTGGTTTTCTTTCTGTTTTCACATAGCCTAACTGCTCAGCTGGACGAAGCACAAAAGGGGTGGAGACTCCGGCTTTCCCAGGTCTTTGTAAAAAAGAGCTACTGAAGGAGGGCCTGTTGCCTGATTCCCTGCTGCTAACTGAAGTGTGGTCCACAGCCCAGCCACTTTGGTATCTCCTGGGAGCTTGGTAGAAAGGCAGAATATCAGGCCCTACCCTACATGACTAAATCCAATATCTCCCAGGTGGACAGTATCACAATAAAGTTTGAGGGGCCAGGGTCAAGTTGAGGAATTGCAAGTCAAACCCAGGTTTGGCCACAGGTCCGGTCCTCATTCTTAAGCCTGTCCCCTATCTCTTCTTTACGCGGTTCAGCTTCTCCCATGACCCAAAGAAAAGCTCAGCACCTGGCTACTCTCTGAAGAGGTCAGAACAAATGGGCTTGGGGCCCCAGGAGCAAAGGCACAACTCCCCTTCACATGGTGAGTGCTACCCCTGTATGAAGGCCTAGAAGGCAGCCCCAGTCCCCCTACCCGCACTGGGGCTCCTGCCCCTGTGGGATCCCCTTTCCTTCAGTATGGACCACAACTGGAAACTGGCTTCTAACAAATAGGAATATGGCAAAAGTGCTAACATGTCGAATCCATAATTAGATCACAAAATGCTGATTTCTGACTCTCTCGCTCTCTCCCCCTCTCTCTGTGGGAGAAGCAAGCTGTCAGGAGTGCATAGTTCAATAGGCCCATGTGGCAAAGACTTGATGTCTCTGGCCAACAGCCAGAGAGGCCCTGAGGCCACCTACAGCCTTGTGAGTGAACTAGGAAGCAGACCATCTTCAGTGGAGCCCCGAGGTGCCCGCCTCCCCAGCTGCACCTTGACCATATTCTCATGAGAGATTGCGAGGAGGGGCACCCAAAAGCAATGCCCATATTTCTGACCCACAGAAACTGTGACATTAGAAGTATTTGTTATTTTAAGCCACTAAGTTTAGGGTAAATTTTTACACAAAAGACAATATATTATACAGGCAGGTACTTTTATGCTTCCATTATATAGATGACAACACTGAAGCACAGAGATGTAAATTGACTTGCCCCAGGATACAGAGCAAGTAATTGTCAGAGCCAGGGTTTGAACCCCAGCAGTCTGGCTTCCGGAGCCCATTGATTGAGCACACGATTCTCCCATAAATGACCCCGTTTGATTAAAGTGCCTATTTTTACATCTGCTTCTCTCATCAGACCATGCTCTCCATTTCAGTTCTTTGTGCCTGGCCCCTGGTCAGCACCCAGCTCCCACAGGAAGAGCTGGGCAAAAGTTGGCTAAGTTGAGCCAATAGGGTGGCAGCACAGGCTGCCCCAGTGACTGTGGCTTTGCACTAGAAACGGGAGACATGGTAGGGTTGCGGAGAAATGTCCCTTGAGTCCTTATCAGCCCCGGGTCCACTGCATGGAGATGGAAACCCTTGTTTTGCTGAGACATACAACTCCAAGCAAAGCATGTTAGATTTGGCTCAAGTTTAATATCCTTGATATGATCTCCTAATCTCTTTCAGGTGCATCTCACGTTTAGGAATCTTTATTTGGCTTCCAAACAGCAAGTTGTCTCTTGTACCAAAAAATATGTGACTTGTATCTGTTTATCTTAAGTAACCATTGAAAGATATGTTTATAACTTTATGGGAATGTCCTACAAGCCTGTTAAACAACATCTGTTATTGTTGTGTGTACACTTCGTATCTTTTGGATCACATATTTTTTAAGACGAACGGCTAGGGAGAATTTTTTTTTTTTTCACTTTTCTGGTGCTAGGTAAATGTGAACTTGCATCTCCCAAGCCTTTGGCTTTGCCCAAGAGGGTGGGAAAGTTCAGGGAGCTGACACTGGCTGGGGGCAGAGCCAGGAGTGGGGCCAGGTGAAGGTTGAACTGGCCTTGGGGCAGGGCTCCAGGGAGGCCGGAGGTAGATGGAGCAGAGGCAAGAGGTAGATGGAGGGGAGGCAAGAGGTGGGAGGGATGGGGTGGAGGTGGGGTGGGGTTGCTTCTCAACCTGGATGAGCAGATCTGTGTGTTGTTGAGAGCACGCCATTAGCACTAGGTTGAACCCTCCCAACCACTTCTGCTGTGGACTTGGTCTCCAGTCCTCAGTTTACTGATCTACAAAATGGGAGTCATAATAAACCCCTAGACCAGGGGTCCCCAACCTCAGGATCTAATGCCTGATGTTCTAAGGTGGAGCTGATATAATGATAACAGAAATAAAGTGCACAATAAATGTAATGCTCTTGAAAGATCCTCAAACCATCCCCCCTCCCAAGGTCAGTGGAAAACTTGTCTTCCATGAAACCAGTCCCTGGTGCCAAAAAAGTTGGTTGGGGATTTCTGCCCTAGACAAGTTGAATATATTTCTGTAAAAGTGACACTTTTACAACACTGGTTAGGTAATAGATGAAAAGCTGTTAAAGGATCCTGCCTGAGAGTAAAATATGCAGTCCTGAGAAGGGACTAGCCTTTTTTCTGTGTTAGTTCCCCCACCCCCTGGCTTGTCCTCCTTGGATGGGACCTGGCTCCCTCACTGAAGGTAAGTCAGCAAGGTTTTTCTGGAAGCCTTCAGGGTACTTGGCTCTATGAAACGAGTACAAGAAAAGGAAGACTTTGGCACTCCCTAGGGGTGCCAAGTCCATTCCCCAGTGTCTTGCAGTTTCAGGAGTATCTACACAGGCATCTTTTTCTTTTTTTCTAATTAATGGATTTTTTGAGAAGTTTTAGATTTATAGAAAAAAAATTGAGTGAAAATACAAATTCCCATATACCACTTCCCACATCCTGATTTTCCCTATTTTTAACATCTTGCACTAGTGTGGTACATTTGTTACAATTGATGAGCCAATACTGATGCACTGTTACTAACTGAAGTCCATAGTTTACATTAGGGTTTGTGCCTTGTATTATACACCCTGCGGGTTTTGATGAATGTTATAGTATTGTATAGAAAAATAGCTTCATTGCCCTGAAAATCCCCTGTGCTCTAACCTGCTAATCCCACCCTTCCTCCTCAACCCCCAGATTTGGCAACCATTGATCTTTCTCTCGGAGAAGGCAATGGCAGCCCACTCCAATACTCTTGCCTGGAAAATCCCATGGACGGAGGAGCCTGGTAGGCTGCAGTCCACGGGGTCTCTCAGAGTCGGACACGATTGAGTGACTCTATGGGGTCGACAGAGTCGGACACGACTGAAGCGACTTAGCAGCAGCAGCAGCAGCAGCAGCAGCAGCAGATCTTTCTCTAGCTCCATAATTTTGCCTTTTCTTGAACATTACATGGTTGGAATCATATAGTATGTATGTAACCTTTTCAGATTGGCTTCTTTCACTTAGCCATATTCATTTAAGTTTCCTCCATGTCTCTTTGTGGCTTGAAAGCTCATTTCTTTTTATCACTGACTAATATTCCATTGTATGCTGCACCATAGTTTGCTTATTCATTCATCTATTGAAGGACATCTTAATTGCTTCCAAGTCTTGTCAAGTATGAATAAAGCTACTATAAACATGGTATGCTAGATTTTTTATGGACAAAAGTTTTCAACTCATTTGTTTAAACACCAAGGAGCATAATTGCTGGATCAAATGGTAAGAATATGTTCAGTTTTGTAAGAAACTACCAGCTTGTCTTCCGAAGTCACTTTACCATTTTATATTTACCCCAGAAATGAGTAAGAATTCCTATTATCCCATATCCTCGCCAGCATTTGATGTTGCCAGCATTTTGGATTTTGATCATTTTAATAGGTAAGTCATGATATCTTATTTTAATTTGCATTTCCCTAATGACATATGTTAATGAACATCACATCCATTATTTTAAATAATGAAATAAAGGAAATAAGTAAAAATGTAATTTGCCTGCTCTGGGAGTTAGTGATGGACAGGGAAGCCTGGCATGCTGCAGTCCAGGGGTCGCAAAGAGTTGGACACAACTGAGCAACTGAACTGAACTGAAAATGTATACTATGCTGTCACTGTGTATTTAGTGTACAAATAGCACTGAGGATTACAGGACATAATGGTTCAGACCTCCTCGCCAAGAAAGCTGGGCTTCTCCTAATGATCAACCTGCTCATTTTCATAATCAGTCACGTTCTTTGGTTACTTTTTTCTTTGGCTACAGGATTCTCAAGGTGATCTCTAAAAGTGACACCAGATTTATTATAGGCATTTGTACATATCAACTTTTCCTCTTATTTTATCTTACAGTCTACCTGTATTTCTAAAATTTCCTCATTTATTGGAAGCCATGGAATGGAGGAGGAAGTAAAGTAATAAATATGTACACACAGGCTTCTATTGTGCTGGACTGTATATTAAACTGGCTTAAGCTGCCAGCTGCCTCCCTGAGTCCAACCCAGAAGCAAGAAGAAGACTGGTAACCCCAGAATCTATCACAGAAACTGTGGTAACTCCTTGGGAAGACAGAAAGTGGTTGAGTTCCATTCCAAGAAAAATTTTGTTATGACAGCTGTAAGGAATGAATCCGTTTGGTAGGCTAAACAGCTGTAACCAACACACCCAAGAGGTCTAATGGCTGGAACACAACAGAAGTTTACCATGGTGGTCCAGAGACAAGCTTCATATTGGAGGGTAGCTCTGCTACACACAGTCATTCAGTGATCCAGGCCAACAGAGGCTTTGTCAACTTTGACAAGAGGTTCTCAAGGCAGCCCTGGTCCTCACCGTTCCAGCCAATGAGAACAAGAAAGAAAGCACGAGAGATTTGATGGGTCAGGAAGAAATGGCCATATCACTTCTGCTCACATTCCACTGGAGAAAACTTAATCACGTGGCTCGACCCAGTTGTAATGGAGGGACAGGAAATATGATGCAGAGATCCAGCTTCAGTGATCAGAGCTCCTATTTGAAAAATAGTTCACGTGCTTATTCCCAGGAAAGCTAAAACTGAAGGGCTAGGGAAACAGTGTCCAACTCTTCAATCTTGAGGCTAATGAAATTCAAGAGATGGATCAGATCAATGCTTCTAGGAAAAGAATAGGAAACTAGAGAAAATCAAGGAAGTGTCCCATTGAGTGTAACCATTACAAAACTCATGGGAATGCCTGCCCCATGATTTCATCCAAACAGTCTAAGAAAACATGAGAGGAACTCTTCCCCACTCTCCCCATGACTTTGTGTTGGGTCTGGTGACTTATTCCTTTCCTGTCCCTCCTAATCTCCCATGTGAATTCCCCTGTAGTCATCATTTATAACCTGGAGGAGTTCCCATGGACCTCACTGCCTCTAGATAACATTTGAGAATAGGCATGAACCCCGAGCAGAGTCATCCAGCTTCCAGCTACCAAGAACTTGAAAGAGAATAAAGTCACCACGGCATGGTGAGAACTGAACTCCTAGGAAGACTCTTGTAAAGTAGGCACCAGGGGACAAGAGGTTCACCAGAAAAGATTCAGCTTGTTATTTGCTTGTTGGTTTGTTCAAACCTTTGCTTTAGTGGTAAAGTGTCAAAAGTGCACATTTGGGAGTCAGAGCTGGATTTAGATCCTCCTCTGTGACCTTCAGGGTCTTCACTGGTGGCTCAGATGGTAAAGAATCTGCCTGCTATGTGAGAGACCTGGGTTTGATCCCTGGGTCAGGAAGATCCCCTGGAGAAGGAAATGGCAACCCATTCCAGTATTTTTGCCTGGAGAATCTCATTGCAGAGAAGCTTGGCAGGCTACAGTACATGGAGTCACAAAGAGTTGGATACAACTGAAAGACTAACACTTTTGCTTTTCACTGTGACCTTCAGAAAATTATACATCCTCTCTGGGCAACAGTTTCCTCTTCTGCAAAAGGAAGATGGCAATAACCAACTTGCAGGACCACTGTGCAGAGTAAATGAAAAAAGTCCAGCCCAGTAAATAGTTATCTTCCTTTTCTACCTCTCCCTCAGTTTTAGAATCAGTGCAGACCCCACGTTGTCTTCTTATAGCAAAGCGTACTCACGGGGAGACAGCAAAATCTGTAGTGAGGTCATCTGCTGTCATGTCTCACATGTTCATGTGATAGAAATGTACAGAGTTTATTTCAGGCTGCACTCACACCCTGCACGTAAAATGACCTCCTCACCCTTTGTCACCCACCAGAATTCCTTCCATATTCCAAGGCCAAAGTCACAACCAGTTCTTCAGTAAAGCCCACTCAGCCCTCAAGTAAGAAGCAATGTCCCCAACCTGAGTATAAGCATCCTGGGGGCAGGGTTTCTGTCTATCTTATTCAGTGCTATATCCCCAACACTTGGGAGATGCTTAGTATACAGTAGGTGCTCAGTTAATATCAGTTAAACAAACATTAATTAAACATTCCCCTCTGTAACACCTACAGCACTACTCATCCCATCACCTTTCGTTCGTCCTCTCCTCTGTCAACAAACATGGTGAGCCTATTGCGCAAGGCATTGTGGAAAATGCTAAAATGACTGGGGAGACAGACTGACCTTAGCAGACAAGCCTGCCCTCTAGGAGCTCACAGCCAAGGAGAGGATATAGACTAGTACATACACATATACAAATACATATATATGTACATATAAGAAGAATACCAGGTAGGTGTTATACTATTGCACAGGGGTTGTTCAGAGGAGAGGAAAGCTGCCTTCTGCTGGAGCAATGGGATAAGATAGAAGGCTCTGATTTTAACATATCTCCCACCGCACATCTTGTTACTTATTTTCATGTCTTATTCCTCCAAAGGCCCACAACTCACTGGAGGCACAGTCACCCCCTCGTCTTCCAGGACCCTCACCCTACTTTGAGAGCTCACCCTCCTTCCTATTTCTGGAACAGAAAAGTGTGAATTTATGCTGTTTTTGAATACAAGTATTGGGCATGGACGAAAATGGACCCAGGTATGTGGAGTCTTAAGAAAACAAGTTATCTACAACCCCTTGCCCATTACTTTCTTGTCAACGGCAAATCATTTTGCAAAATCTGGCCATATCCTGGGAAGCCACCCCTTGCCCCAAATTCACCTGCACTAATGATCCTCCATGAAGACAGAAGTCATCTGTTATATAACATATCATTATAACATGGACAAGACTTCTCAGCTTAAAAATATCCATCAATTTTCCTGTCTCTAAAAATGTTAGCCTTTGTAAACCCAGCAAGCACCAGCAAGGCAATGAACTTGGGGCAAGGACATCTGAGCCAAGTCTAGGTGCAACTCAAGTCATACCTCTTCCTGTCTCCCCAGTTATATTAACATTTTCCACAGTGCCTTGCACAATAGGCTCACCATATTTGTTGACAGAGGAGAGAACGAATGAAAGGTGATGAGATAAGCAGTGCTGTAAGTGTTACAGAGGGGAAAGTTTAATTAATAAGTTTGTCTAAATGATATTAATTGAGCACCTACTGTATGCCAAGCATCTCCCAAATGTTGGGGATATAGCACTGAATAAGATAGATAGATTGGGTATCCCTCACCAATCTATTTTTTCTTGGAATTTTTATTTTGTTAATTATCTGTTTCAATTGAGTTATATAATGTGCTTAGCACATGCTTACTATATAGTTGGCCCAGCAAATGTTCACTGTCATCACCATCACCGTTACCACACAGGCCAGTCCTGGATATATTCCATCTTAAGTGAGGCTCTCAAAATGTCATATGTAAACATCCTACATAATCAAAAAATCTTAACCTTTGAGAGAAAGAACTTAGATCTGTACTGCCCTGGTATTCACCGAGTGCTTAATACTATTATTTTTGTTTTCAACTTTGAAAGCACAAAGGTATATGCATGCAAGCAATCTGTAAGTACAAAAAGAAAATATGAGAGAATTTTTGTTTTCAACTTTGAAAGCACAAGGGTATATGCATGCAAGCAATCTGTAAGTACAAAAAGAAAATATGAGAGAATCCTCTGTAACATCTAACATCAGTGGGCCATACTGCAGGTATGGCTGTAATCTTCAAAATTCGATTCAACAAGGAAATACGTTAAGCAAGATTCTTTAAAAAAAAAACAAAACCAATCCAGGCTCCGGATAAAGAAATAATAGGTAAGGAAACTATACACCATGGGCACATACAAGAAAAGCAGAAAACCATAGCGGACCACAAGCATATACAGGTATAACACAAGTCATTTGGGTCAGGCTGTTTTTAATGGAGGGGATTGCCTGAGAGTGGAGAGAAAGGTGCAGAGTCCATGGTCTGGGATAAAACAGAACCACTTAATCAGGATTGCTTTGAACTATCACAGTTTAAGAATGATGTGGGAAATATGGAAAAGATTTAGAATAAGTTTACAAACAGGTCCTAGAAAGAAAGGGAAAACCCTCAAGTGAATTGTTACTCTTGAGCCTGGAGAAAAGGCTAAAGAGAGAGGTTGTGGCAGTTTTCATTTGTGAGCAGGTAGAGCAAAGGAAGAATGGTGAGCAGCTGTTCCTCACTCCACTGAGTCCCGGAATGGAGGAAATAGTCAACAAGAAGAATTTAGGTTAAATGTCAGGATTAATTTCCTGACCATGAGCGTTGTTAAATGCTAAAGCTGTTGACCCACAGATGTTAAGGACTCTCCTTCGTTGACACTCTTTAAAAAGGGAGAATGAATGAAAATGACACTTCTGTCTTGAACAACTTAAGTGAAGACTGCCTCCAAGAAGAAGGGAAGAGCAGATGGCTTTGAAGCCTCATGCCCACATATATATATATATGTTATTTTATAGACATCTCTGTGGTGGGAAGCATTCAATAACTGCTTCACACTTAGAAGATTATACTCTGTCCCAGTGCATGCTTCTCTTTGCAATGTTGCTCAAGGATGAAAATAGGTCCAGCATCACCAATTACCACCATTACCAAGTGAAGCATCTTTAGAAACACACTCCAGATCAGTCAAGCTCAACATGTTCTATAGCCATCCCCCAAAATTGTCCTCTTCTGTTAAGCTGAGTAGATGAATTGAGCAAGAACAAGCTAAAGCTGTCCAACCTGGGCTGAGTTTGCCTGTTTGATGACACGGACACTCTTGGGTTATGGGGGTGGGAGGGGTGCACTTGGTCACAGACAGGGGCCTCAGATCCTTGTTCTGTGTCCAACCCCAATCTGCTGTGTGGCACCAGACAGACCTTATAGCTTCCCTGATACAGTCCGTGGTCCCATTTGTTAAATGGATTGCCAACAAGGACTGCTGGATCAGATACCACTACAGAAAACCAGAAAACCACTACAGAAAATCAGAAAACCAGAGCTCCAAGGCGCTATGTTGCTGTTGTTGTTCAATCACCAAGTCGTGTCCGAATTGCTACGACCCCATGGACTGTAGCATGCCAGGCCTCCTTGTCCCTCATCATCTTCCAGAGTTTGCCCAAGTTCGTGTTCATTGAATCAGTGATGTCATCCAACCATCTCATCCTCTGTCATCCCCTTCACCTCTTGCCCTTAATCTTTCCCAGCATCAGGGTCTTTTCCAGGCTCTTCACATCAGATAGCCAAAGTATTGGAGCTTCAGCTTCAGCAGCGATACTTCCAATAAGTGTTAGGATTGATTTCCTTTAGGATTAGCTGAGCCACATGGCTCAGATGATAAAGAATCTGCTTGCAATACAGGAGACCCAGGTTCAAATCCCTGTGTTGGGAAGATCACCTGGAGAAGGGAATGGTAACCCACTCCAATATTTTTGTCTGGAGAATCCCATGGACAGAGGAGCCTGGAGGGCTACAGTCTATAAGATTGCAAAGAGTCAGACATGACCGAGCAACTAATTCATAGTCCTTTAGGACTGACTGGTTTGATCTCCAAGGCACTATATGGAACTATTATTACCAAAGTGAATGTGCTCAAAGGAACCCTCTGCTAAAGATGATGCTGTTGATTGGGGCTGATCTGGACTTAGCTGGTGGGTCCTGAAAGCTATGCTTAGACTTGACTGAAGGAAGCACCAGGCTGAATCCTTAGCTTTCCAAATGCAATTAGCTCCCTGGGGGATCAGTCAATTTTCAGGGAGCTGGGAGTCACAGCACCCTCTTTCAGTTTCTCAAGCTCACATGCTCCAGACAAAAGGACAATTTAAGGATCTTGCCCTGTTCAACTGATCACTCTTCAGAGAAAATTATTTCTAGATGGAACCAGGACAGAGGTAACATAAAGAGAAGCATTAATGACCCAAATTTCCAGTAAGTCAAAAAAAAAAATCACTTCCTCATGAAGATGTGCGACTGTGTTAGAGGTCCTATGATTCTTTTTTACTATTAAGATTGTTTATGAAAAACCCTCAGAGCCATTTCTAGTTTTAGATTTCCAGTCTGTGGAAGTAGTACTAGAAAATGCACTTCCCCTTTTCCAGTCACCTTCGCTAAGAACATTCCAGTCTGCGTGGTCCCCCAGGCTTGGTAGCAGAAAATCATGAGGGTGAATGTGAATTCACCAACACTGGACTTAAAGAAGCCTGGAAAACCATCAGTGAAATCAACTGTGCCTATTAAGGTGGAGCGAGAACCTTCAGGGTGGGGAAGAATGCAAGCTGGGTCTCCTATTCACCATGATATCAGCCATGACATCTCCGCCCCTAACTGTGCCCACCCTAACAGACAGTTGTGGGAACACATGTAACCCTCCCCCATCTAGGCCAGACTCCATCCCTGTCCAGTATATCCCTGTGGGACTGATCCAGGTCCTTCTCCACCCCATCATTGTCCCATCACAGTCCAAACTCAAAAGCTTCAGAGAGATACAAGAGGAGATGCTTTAGGGGGCTGCACCTTTGGGCAGCCCAAAGTCCCCTTCAACACTGCTATCTCAAAGGGTAAATCCTTTGTTTCAAGGCAACAGGGACCATACAGTCCCCCAGGGAAGTATAGACTGGAACTAGCAGATGTTTTATAAAGTGTTTAGAGCAACTCAGAGCACACATGGCTGTAGAGAGAGGTCAAGGCTGGCAGTGCCCCATCCAGCCTACAGCTCCCCATGCACCTAGGTTCGCCTGCCCAGAGCGGCTCCTGATGGGAGAGGAAGAGGTGAGGAGGATTGACAGGCAGGGGCCTACTACATGCCAGGTGCTGGGCTGGAGTTCATGTGTGTCCCATTTCACAGATGATGACAGAGAGGCTCAGAGGTGACATGACTTTCCCAATAACTCTCCTAGAAGACAAAGGCATCCTAGAGTAACTCCCTCTTCATCTCTTTTCAAGTATGGGGAACATTCGGGGTGGGAGTGGGTAATGGTCAAGCAGGCTGGTATGACAAGACTACTGAGCAAAAGTGATCTATCCTTGCAGGCTTCTCTCTCTCCCTCTCCTACCCCTCTCAACTTCAATATGGCTTGGCTGTAGATGTACAGGTAAGTGAGAGGCACGTTTAAGTAAAAGATGCCCCCAACAAACCCTCTGATCCCGGGGCCTTGAAGTGAGAGGAACAAGTGGGCTACAATAGCAACCGTGTTTAGGGCAGGGCAGTGAGCGGCAGGACAGGACTGAGGAGGAGTCCTGAACTTGGATTTCCCGCTCTAGCCAGGAGCTGCTGGATCCGCCCCGGGCTAACTGCCGCGTGCCTGAGTGAAGTTAATAAAGTTGCATCCTAATAGCCTTCAAGGTCTCCTGGGCTGACGTCCCCGAGGGGTCCAAGCATCAGGAGGTGCTTTGTTCATTTGTTTTGGCAAGTTGAGCTCTGTATGCTTCACGCTGCTCTTCCCCGTCTGTTTTGTAAGCTTAATAAAGTCCTCGTAATGAGGCTCGACTTCAGTGAGGCTGTGCAGAAATCTCTGAGAAATGGGGCAAAAGTGGCAGGCTTTTTTTTTCCTTTTTCTTTTTTTTTTAAAAAAGAATTACTGTGTTTGCAACAGAGAGAGGTAAGTACTAACAAACTTCTACTCCACTGAAAGGCTACAGCCCTCATCTCTACAATGTGTCTCCTAGGGATACCCTGTTTCTACTTGAGTATTTTCAGGCTGAGTTTTGCACAGTCACTCTCAGGAAATGGGGCTCGGGAGGTAAAGACACACATCCCCAGTGGCAAGGCAGAAGCTTTACTATCCACTCAGGGTTACACCTCTTTGTGGCTCCTTCAGTATGGTTGTGTGTGTGTGCATGTGCACACTAGTCTTGTGCTAGATGCTGATGAAAGCCACAAAAGAAAGACAGAAGGCAGAAGTGGAGACCGTTGCTTGGCCCTCCCAGGACAGGAGGTGGCGGGTGAGGTCTATATATGTTGGGGAATAGCATGCACAGTGTATGCTCAAGGGGAGCTGTGTTTTACTGCAAGGAAAAGACTTTGAAGCTAATGTTCCTCAGACAGAAAACTTCCTGGAAGAGGGTCCTGACTTTGGTCTTGAAGGAAAGGGATAAAGAATGAGAACTACTCCATCATGTTAGGTATGTATGTTACACTATCCACCCACACTATGAAAGACATGTTGAGATCATCTCTATTTTCACAGATGAGGAAAACAAAGCCCAGAGAATTTAAGCAACTTGCCCAAGTTCCCACAGCAGAGTCAGTGCCTAAACCCGCAGCTATCTGACCCTAAAGCCACATCTTCCTACTCTTTCTCATTGTCATTTTGTTGCTAAGTCATGTCTGACTCTTTTGCGACCTCCTGGACTGTAGCCCACTAGGCTCCTTTGTCCACAGGATTTTCCAGGGAAGAATACTGCAGTGGGTTGCCATTTCCTTCTCCAGGGTTCTTCCATGGTATAGGACTTGGATTAGCAAGAGAAATTTAGGGAGAAGTTCATGGAGAGAAAAAATGCTTTTTTTTAAATAAAAAAAAAATGAAAAAAAGTTGAATGCTTAATCTCAAAAGATGAAGATCAGGGTGCCTGCAAACCGATTATAAATTCTAAAAAGACAACCCAACAAAAGCTCAAAGAAAATTTCCTCCATCAAGGAGAGCTCTACTTTACCTGTTGCATTAATTTCCTCAGGCTGTCATAACAAAATACCACATCTGAGTGGTTATGACTAGACAGAAATTTATTTTCTCATAGTTCCAGGGACCAGAGTCTGAAATCAAGGTGTTGGCAGGGCCATGCTCTCCCCAAAGGCTTTAGGGGATAATACTTCCTTGCTTCTTCCAGCTTCTGGTAGAGGCTCCTGACATTATATAACCTTATTCACCCACCCTGACATTCTGACATTCCTTGACTTGTAGCAGCATCACTCTGATCTGATCTCTGCTTCTGTCTTCACGTGGCCTTCTTCCTATGTTTCTCTGGGTCTCCTCATGTTCTTTTAGAAGGAAGATGCTCATTGGATTTAGGGCTCACTCCAATCCAAGGTGGTCTCATCTCAAGATTATACCTTAATTACATCTGCAAATGCTCTATTTCCAAACACAGTTACATTCACAAACCAGGAGTTGGGATTTGGTCATATCTTTTGGGGAACACAGGGCTTTCCTGATGGCTCAGATGGTAAAGAAGCTGCCTGCAAAGCTAGAGACCAGGGTTCAATCCAGAAAGAAAGATCAATCCAGTCAGTAAGATCCCCTGTAGAAAAGAATGCCAACCCTCTCCAGTATTCTTGCCAGGAGAATCCCACGAACAGACGGGCCTGAAAGGCTAGAGTCCATGGGGTCACAAAGAGTCAGACATGACTGAGCAATGAAATAACAACAATTCTCTCTATGAGATTTCCTTCTGCTCAAAACATGATATGTCTATTCTTGCTTAATACCATACTGTCTTGATTACCATAGCTTTATAGGAAAACTTGAAATCAAGTGCTCTAATTTCACTCTTCTTTCCAAAAGCTGTTTGGCTAGCATATGTGCTTTGCTGTTCCACACATAAATTTTAGAATCAGCTAGTCAATTTCTCCAAAAATAAGTAAATAAATAAAGCCTGCTGCCATTTTGAATGGGAGGGATTATATGGACTCTTGCTTAAAATATCTAGAGTGATTTTATTTCCTGTTCTCTATCCAGGCTAACAAAAACTCTCCCCTGGCCCTTACTTCTGGGCTTCTCCCTCCATTCAGTTCACCTGGGATCCCTATTCAAGCTAATGACAAAGACAAGAACTCTTTTAGCCTCTCCCCAGGTCCTGAGCCACTGGCTTCATGAGTAGCTGTTGAAATGCACCTCTCCAGTTATCCTTGGTGATGCATGCCTCCTTCCCCATCCCCCTCTCCCATAGGCTGACACTCCATTTTTCTTCCCTCACCCAGCATCCTCCTTCTCCCAAGCCCCTTCTGCCTATCACCTATCACCTTAGCTTAGAGTTAAAAGACCTTTAACCTATGCAGATTTATTTTTGCACAAGGAAGTACAGCTCTATCCATTGTCCTCATTTCCCTCTCCCTCCACCCACCCACCATATCGCCAACCCGATTCCCTGCCCCAATGCACAAAGCCACAAACACTAACCCCAGTCCTAGAGAAAGAGATGGCCAAATCCCTCCTCTTCTAGCTTCCAAATTGCAGGCTTCTGCAGATGGGAAAATATAAGGTGTGAGGCCCTAGAAAGTTCATAAACTTTTATGCAGATTGGTTTTAGTCTGGTTTAAATTAGGCAACAAAATAGAATTTCCAGATGTTCTATTTGGAATTAACTTGGCTACAGAGAAAAGGCTACTAGGAGGAGGAGTTGGTAATGGGGTTATTTTTACATTCCAGAAAGGGAGTCACAAACAGCATATGGACTTGATTAGAAGAAAAGAACCTGCTGGTTGGCACATTAAGAAGACTGTTCTCATTTATTCTGGTTGAGGACATGCAAAGGTGCAATGAAACATTCTCAAGTCACTGGGAAGATAAAGGGCCTGAGCAATGGTGCTTTGTCCCAACAGCCAGCTAAAAGCAGAAAGGATTTTGGGCAGACGTAAAGGAATTCTTTGAGTATAAGTCTGATCTTCTCAAACTTTAATGTGTGTTTGATGAATCCAGAATGGATCTTATTAAACACAGACTGCAATGGGTAGACGATGCAATAGCTGCTGGTCCACAGGCCATGTGTTATAGAGAAAGGCATTAGGATGTTAAAATGGAGCTAGGAAAGAAGATTCCACTTACATCAAGTGTTTCTTAAGGACCTTCCACGAATCAGACCCATGTCCATAGGCCTGAGGTTGGGGAGTCCAAGAGGGAACATGTGAAAGTTGGACATCAGCATAATCTACAGTGAAAGTATGGATAAAGTATGGATAAAGAACTAAAGTGAAATTCACTAAATAGGAGTCATAGATCTTCGATTCAAAGTGCTATGGGGGATCCTGAGGAGAGAGTAGCTAATTCCGTGGGAACTAAGGGAGGTTCAAACAAGCCAGGTCATGGAGATGATGGTATGTCAGGGAAGAGAGGGAAAGGCATTCTTTGTGAGAGGATGAGAATGTGCAAAGTCCCAGAAGGTATGAAAAAGCCACAACATGTTTAGGAAACAGTGAACTGAGTGGACCACATGGTGGATGAGAGGACTAAAACAATATAGAAGCCAAGTTGGAAAGTCCTGAGAGTCATGCTAAACAATTTGAAATGACAGCAAAAAGAACCACCAGGCACATTGAGTGAGAACAAGAGTAGCTTGGGTTTATGTCAAGGGTGAAAACTGAAGAGGAGGGAATGAGATGCCTTCATCCTTATTTAAGATGGGATGAGAGGACCATGGGCCTGAGTAGCTTGACAATAGCCAACACAAAGTCACAAAGTTAGACTTGGTGCCCTGCTTCTGCCTTCATCTTCCCCACTGAGTTCAAGGCCAATCAACCTGATACTTTCATGGGTAAACTCAGGCCCCCACAAACATAACAGAAAGGCAGATGTCTGGGACTCAGAAATGCAAGCAGAGAAGGAAAAAAGGGAGGAATCTTTGGGTCAGGTTTAAAGGGCTGAGCATTTTCATTCATTCAAAAAATCCATGTTGTGCCCTTGCACAGGCTTCTCTGTGTCTTCTGAGAAAGGGTCCATGTAAAGGTGAGGTCAGGTATAGCAAAATGTGTACCCAGGTGCTGGGAAGATGTAAGGGGGTGCCTGCTTGGGTGGGCAGAAAGACAATGAAATCAAGAGAGAAGCCTAACAGAGATGGTCCCTTTGTTGGAGGTTGAAGGGCAAGAAGATATAACCAGGCAAAGAGGAGGAATAATTCAGGCAGCTGGAACAGGTAAAAGCACATGGTATAAGGACCTGCCCCTCCATTCAGCATGGAAGGGTAGTGGGGCTAGGAATTGGTTGCGGTGTGGCAGATGAGTCTTGAGTAGAAGCTAGATCTTCAAGGGTTTCTGGGGTCAGAGTATTAATACTGGGGAAAACTAGCCCAGTGGAATCCTATCCAACAGGAACTAGGCATAACAACAGTGATGCCAACAAAAAGACCAAGAAGCTGCATGTGCCAGGGCCACATGGACCAACCTGCACAGCCCAGGCCAAACTATGGTGGCTTCACAAGGCTGGGCCAGGACCCCACCAAGTACTTTCCAGTGAATGCTTTGGGCAGACATGTGGGGTCAGGGTCTGATCATGGGGCCACTAATGTCATGCTTCCCTTCAAGGACCCTCAAGAAGAACTCTCATCTTTTCTGGCATTCCCAGACCAGCCAAGGAATGTGAACAGAGGTGGTGGGCTACTATGAGGAATCCTTGAGTCTCTACCTCTTCCAATCAAACAGATGTCACTACTGGCATCAGTTGATGTCGAAGTTTAAGATTTCTGAAAACTCAACTTGGTTGGAGCATCAGAAGCTGGATGAATCATTCCAACCTGTTACCAGTCTGAAAGGATGAGGAAGAGAGAATAACTGGGAATAACCACAGCAAAATGGAGACAAGGGGCCTGAGATTAGGACCTCAAGGAATATGAGCAACTGGGAAGGAAGCAGGCATCAGGGCTGGGTAGGGTCAGAGCACTTCTGTGTGGGGCAGGAGCCCAGAGAGAGCTTGCCAGGAAACACAGTGAGGAGAGAGGAGAAACAGACAGAGAACTGCATGAGAGGAGGAACTGAGGGAGAGCAGCATTCAGTGGTGCAGGCAAAGGATTGCAGACACTCCAGTCCCAGCTGTTCTGAAAAGAAACCTGGATAGGGAGCCAAGAGGAGAGCTGGAGATGTGCACCCTGTGTCTACACAAGTGTAGGGAAGCTTCTAGAGGTACAGACACTCCTCACACCTGCTGTTGTTAAAGAAAAAGTTCTTATTCTGAAACTTCTTGAGGTGATAGGGAAGGCCGTATTCTGAGCTACTGCAATTGGTGAACCATCACAACAGGCGAGAGGAAGTGGGCTCAACTACAAGGACAACACAGCCTCTGGGAAGGCATAAGTTCCCTTGTGGCCTCACAGCAGAGTGAGGGCATCAGTGGATGGGAAATTCCTAAGAGGAGATATCAAGGGCAAGGGGCTTCTGTTAAACCAACTTAACAGGATTCTTGCTGAAAACAGAGAACCCTCATTTGTAGACTTTGCTAATTTCTGTGATGTAAATATGTCCCCTTGAGGCTTCCCAGGTGGAGCAGTAGAGAATCTGCCTCCCAACACAGGAGATGCAAGAGATATAGGCTCAATCCCTGGGTCAGGAAGATCTCCTGGACCAGAAAGAAGGCTGAGCATCGAAGAAGATGTTTTCTAATTGTGATGCTAGAGAAGACTCTTGAGAGTCCCTTGGATAGCAAGGAGATCAAACCAGTCAATTCTAAAGAAAATCAACCCTGAATATTCATTGGAAGGACTGAAGCTGAAGCTGAAGCTCCAATACTTTGGCTGCCTGATGTGAAGAGCCGACCCACTGGAAAAGACTGATGCTGGGAAAGATTGAAGGCAAGAGGAGAAGCGGCTGACAGGGAATGAGATGGTTGGATAGCATCACCGACTCAATGGACATGAGTTTGAGAAAACTCCAGGAGATAGCGAAGGACAAGGAAGCCTGGCATGCGGCAGTCCATGGGGTTGCAGAGTCGGACATGACAGAGCGACTGAGCACACGCACAAATACGTCCCTTTAGCTGATTTCAAGATACCAAATGACATCATTGCACTGAGTTGGGCAGAAACACTAACAGTAGGCCCATCATGCTGCTCTGGTTTACTCTCTATCTGAGGAGGTGGGTTGTCAGTCTCTGTGGGAAGGAGAGGCCACAAGGGAACCTACACCTTTCCAGAGGCTGCCCGGGGTCCTGCCAGATGGACACTGATCGGCTCCTCTCTCACCTCCAGATCACCTCACTCACCCAACGCCCCAGCCCGTGCCCACCTTCTGACATCCAAGCCCACTTTCCTTAAAGTCTACACCCCATAACTCTGCAATGTATATCATTCTGGATTTGTCTCCAATTCAATCACCTCCAGACTAGGATGTATGAAGAAAGAATAGGAAATTCTACTTGTGTTATTACCTGGCTAGAGAGTAACACAAACTTTACAAATATCCAATTCAGGATTAAGCATTGCTGCCCTCACCCGTTCATTAAGTCAGACCCTCATGTGTCACATGGTATGTGGGGAATTCAGAGGGGACAGTGGCTGGCTGATAATACAGTGGGAATGGTGGTGCCTCCCTCACTTTTCTGATGGTTTCAGCATCTTGTGATATATACAGCATATGTGGAAATTATGGATTACATCATCTTAAATAGTAGAATGTTTACAATATTTTAAAATAAGATATGGGGTGACCTTGAAAATCTTTTGTATCATAAGAGGACTGTAGGTTATCTCTTGGCAAAGTCATTTTTTTTAAGTAAAGGTGAGTTGTATAGTTCTCTTTTGCAAAAAGAAAAAATGTTCTAGATTTGCTGGACTTTTCTGTTATGGAACTGGCTCTTTTAGTTTAACAGCTGGAATATTCTTAATTTTAAAACAAAAAGCAAAAAAAAAAAAAAAAAACTATCTTTTCCCAGTAAAGGTAGTATTTTCACAAGGAGTGATAAATAACCATTTTGCCCAAGCAACATGTGCTACAGTAAAAGTACTTTGAGAACAGATGTTTGTAAATGTTTCCATCATTGTGTGATTTTATTCTCCAAGATAATATATGTAATACTCTTTCTTTAGAAAACTCTAGTATTTGCACTTAAAAAAAAAAACTTGGAAACAATTTTCTAACCTATTTAAAATTTTTCCAAGGAGAGCTTCAGTGGATCTTGAACCCATTTGTTAAAAATATAACTTTTGATTAGTTTACAAGAATTGACATTAAGGAAGATGGAAACTGACTAGCTGACTAGATGAATTTCAATAAAAACCTTTGCACAATTGCTAGATGGGATTTTTTTTTTAATGAGCATCTTGATTTAGTAAGCATAGCCAACATTGCATTTCTTCCATTTGGATTTCAATGTCTCTATAAAGATTCTTTTTTCAGCTCTGACACCATTAAAACTAAGTATTTTTAGAAAACCAAACTTAGAACCAGAGCTTTGAATCCAACGGTCTATCACAAAGGGCTAAACCAACATTAAAACATATTCAAATACATTTTTCTAAAACTAATAATAATTCTGAATGAGAACAAATGTCTTTTGCCATTAACAAATAAAATTAACTTTTTAAATACTAAAAAATGTTAACGAATGCACCTTTATTTCACGCACTTTGTTTCTATAAGTACTTAGGTTCCTTTGTATTTATTTCTTTTTATATCTAGTTTCTTTCATCCTATTGATAAATACAACTATTAAA
Source organism: Giraffa tippelskirchi (assembly GCF_054371585.1). NCBI lineage: Eukaryota > Metazoa > Chordata > Mammalia > Artiodactyla > Giraffidae > Giraffa > Giraffa tippelskirchi. The sequence continues at coordinate 130,458,510 of NC_137277.1, forward strand.
CAGTTTAAAAGTACTACTTATTTTGTTTTTAGCTCACTATCAATTAGTCTCTAATTCTGTGTATGTTTTATCCTGAATAGAACACTAGTGCAGAAAGAGATACATGTAGTTTATAAATAAGTAATCATAACAGGGGATTGATGGGGCTCATGATTAAAAGTATATAGTGGGGGCTTCCTGGTGGTACAGTGCTGGAGAATCTGCCTGCCAATGCAGGGGACATGGGTTCCATCTCTGCCCTGGGGGGAATCCCACATGCCATGTGGAAACTAAGCACGTGGGCCACAACTACTGAGCCCACATACGCCACAACTACAGAAACCTGTGTGCCTAGAGCCTGTGCTCTGCTGCTGTACAGCAGAAACCAACACAACATTGCAAAGCAATTATCTTTCAATTAAAAAAAAAGTTTAAAAAGCACAGCCCAACTCAGCACAACTAGAGAAAGCTTGTGTGCAGCAATGAAGACCCAACACTGCCAAAAATAAAATTGAATCAATAAACCTTTTTTTAAAAAGTGTATGGTGATCACTCTTGCCTCCTGTCAGTGCTTTGCTTCACCAATAGACTGAAGTCTCCTCGGTGACAGGGAGAGTGACATAATTCACCCACAACTTCTCTATCCCACCCGATACCTGGCCACTGCTGCTCAAGAAGCATTTGTTGAATGGAGGGAGACAGAGCAATGCAGTCAGAAAAGGATGAACACAGTTGTTGACAAGGCTGGGATGATGACATTCCCTCCTTGGCACTCCACTCGCCCGGGAGTGGAAGCAAAGACCTGCGCTTAAGTCACAGCTTTGCCACAACTTACTTAGTGACTTTGATTTTCTTTTCTTCAGCTACAAAATTATGTTTCTCAAACTTCAGACATTTATGTGCCAAAAGGATTTTTGCCATTTTCTCATATCCCTATTTTTTAATTAACCTAATACTTCTCTTTTTAAAAACACTTTTTTTTTTACAAGCCTTCCCCTCAATAACAATAGCCTGACATGGTGGGATTAATGAAATAGTTATTTTTGTCGACTACACATTAAAGTAAGTATGTGACTATTAAAATATAAAATTTTCATATTCTTGTTAACCAGAGTCTATGCACAATTCTTTGGAAAACTTGGAGCCAGATGGTTATTTCTAAGGTCCATTCAGCTTGAGCCTTGTGAGTCTGTAATTCTATGAATGGGGTGATCCCCTGACTCGCTGAGGGCTCTCCAAGCCTGGGCACCAGGTCAGGATTGAGGCTCCCGCCTTATTTCTGAAACTCGGGAAACACTTCCATCTTTCCATCTGGATCACAGCTTCAGACAAAGTTTTGGGAATAAAAGTGGGATCACACTCTGTCTTGGTCTCAACCACTACAATTCAGAGTAATACAATACTCTATCCAGGAATCTCTTATGACTTCTTAAATTTCAAGCTTTTAACTCAGACCTCCCTTTCCACTCACAAACACTGAAGCAACAGTCAAAGTGATATTGCCAAGATTGTGGACTTTATGTGCAAAGTAACGTGGGGACTGAGCCCCATGCTTAGAATAAGGGGACTGGTTTCTGGGTCCAAATTACCAGCAACTTTTCAGCAGCATCACAGTGGGCGAGTCACCTGGAGCACCTCAGGCATAAATGGAGCCATGACTGGTCCTATCCCTGGCGTGAACGATGGAGATGTATGACTATTCTAGCACGTGCACACATTGCTGCTCTTATTCTGACAATCAATATTGCTCTGCTCCAAGGCCTGTGCTGAGCATGGAGGACCCAGTGGCAGCCAATACAAAGAGCTCTGCCCTCATGGAACTCACGTTCTACTAGGGGGAGTCAGACAATGAAGATGCTGTTATACATCATCAAACAGTGGGGGATTTTAGGAGGCGGAGAAAAATAAGCAGGGTCAGGAGGATAGGGACTTGACACGAATCAGAGACCCATTCATCCCCAGACTGCAATTCCCCTCCACACCCTTGGTATCAGCTCCCTTCCTTCTCCCTCTGTCCTCTCTACTAATTTCTAATTCCCCTCATAAGTCAGACCCCATTACTCAACTCACAACAACTAATAGCATGAACCATCCACCAGTCCCCAGACCAACATTATGATGTTCCCCATCTGGTTCCTGTCAGACAAGTGATTAGCCTTGCCCTGAACTAAGCCAAGACAGAGCTGGAACCTCAAATCCTAAAGAAGAAGCCCCAGCAGCCTGCCTTAGAACCTGGATAAGTCACTCTGCTTCTCTGGGATGTCGCAAATGCAAAACTTATTGAGAGAAGTAGATTATAGTTCAAATCATAATGATGCCCCTAAGACCCTGTGTATGTGTGTGCATTAAGTCACTTCAGTCATGTCCAACTCTTTGCAACCATATGGACTGTAGCCTACCAGGCTCCTCTGTCCAAGGGATTCTCCAGGCAGGAATACTGGAATGGGTTGCCATGCCCTTCACCAGGTCCTAAGACCCTATAAAGACATTAATCCTGAAATGGGGACAGAAGTTGGAACTGATGTAGCCCCCAAAGTCATCATTGACCTAAGTGATCTTGGGAAAATATCCACTTATAGGACATATAACACCACAACCTTGAATTCCTGTCATCTGCCAGGCACTGTGCTAGACTTTTATTTGTCCCCACAGTCCTACGAGAGCTGACTTAGACCTAGTAGCTTCTGCCAGCTATTGGCTTTTCTGGCTCTCCCCCGCCTCCTTCCTATCCAGAAGAAAGCAGGGTTTATAGGCCAGAGATCTCCCAGTAGAGCCCTGCATCTGGCCCACAGACATGTTTGGTTTGACTTCAATGTGCAGGTGGTCTGTACCATATTTTAAAAGGATACTAAACAGTAACCAACTAATTTCACACTAAATAAAAAAGTCTTTAAAAAAAAATCTGAGACTTTAGCCCATGTTTGTACCTGGCATTGACTGGAGCTGGGCCACAACAGCCCCATAAGACAAAGCATGGGCACACCAGTTTGCCACAGACCCCACTGCTCTCTATTGCCTCCGGGTCAGCCCCATTCACTCATTGAGAATACTTCTCTAGCCTAGTTCCTGACTCCTGTCCTCTGTTTCAGAACTTTGTCACAGTGCTAGAGGATGTCAGGATCCAATGAGTAATGGGACACTGAAATGTTCTTGGTCAAGTGAGCTATAGTGAACATTAGATTTATGTAGGAGCCAGAAATGAAACTAATAATAGCTTATTGGAGTGCCCACTCAATCACAAGCATGTGCAAAGTGTCCTCACTGGTCATTTCATTTTGTCCTCATGGCAACCTGTCAGAAACCTTATTTCCCAAAAAAAGGACAAGGACACAGAAATTCAAGAGAAGTTAAGTGACTTGCTCAAGGTCATACTTTTGATATTGAGCCCAGACCAGCCCTACTCTGCCTTAAGCCAGACTTCTTCCCCTCACCTTGCATTTGTCTAGTCCTTTTGACTTTTCCAAGATGTGAACTCCGGCTCCATTTTTAAAATCAGGATTTTGTTCTAAACAAAATGATGTTTTAAGGAGTCTACTAGATATATTTACTCTCCTGTGTTGCTGGTGAGGATGGCAGGGGTAGGCAGGGCTAGAGGCAGACGGAGCTAGCATGGCAACTGTTAAGCCATGTCAAATTTGAGAGTGTTTGCGAGACCCATCAACAAGCACGCCTGTGTCTTTTGCAAGACTTCAGACATTCCAGGCCACCAGGCTGATCAAACCAATTTAACGGGGCTAGGGATGAGGGTGAGCTCAGATTTGCTCAACGTTAGGCTGTGTCTGGGCGTGCAAAGTCGTGCATTTCTCACTGACTGGTCAATACCACCACAGCAAGAAGAGAATTAAAGAAAAATGCAAAATGAAAACTGCACATGTTGCTGGTGTTAGATTATCCTGCTGTTTGCTGGTTTGTTTTTGTGATAGATGATCCTCTAGAATCTGCTCTCCCAGCCCCAATCACAATGGGAGAGCTATTCTTTGATTTAGTGCATCCTTATTGAGGGTCATTTTGTGCAAGATGTGTGCAGCAAACAACTCAGACATGACCCTTGCCCTAAGATAGACTCCCAGGCCACTGGGGACAGACAGACGTGCAGGCAGAGTGTTCTGGATGTCTCCTCTAAAACTCTGAATGAGGAATTGGTCACTCAGCCATGAGTTTTGTGACTCTGGCAGTCTGAAAACCTCTCTAGGACTCACTTATCCTCTCTCTAAAAGGGTAACGATGTAATACCTACTTCACAAGTTCACTGTGAGAATGACCTCATGGGGTACCAACAAATTTTAATTCTTCTCTTCCCAATCAAAAGGGAAATTGTGGGGCATGTACTTCCCCTGTCCTCTCACCTCACCTCAATGAAGCCTGATACTTTGGTAGACACCCCACACACACACCCCGGGGCGCTCAAAAAATCTTCAGGTGTTGGAATCTAAGGAAGGATGCTGTGACCCAAGATCTCAGCATCATGAAGGTAAAGTCTACCTTCAACAGAACAAAGGAAGAAGGCCTTAAAAATAGCTAAAGGGGAAAAAAGATGTGAGGGGGTTCAGAGGTCTTTTGCAATGACTATCCCAAAGGGCAGGTGTAAATTTTAATTCAGTTGTACATCTGGCTTTTGAGTGTGTGCCTCCTCAGCTGTCAGGGTAGAAGTCACAAAGACAAATCATATCCTGCTCCCTCTCAGAGCAATTCTAGATTAGTGAGCTGTCTGGGCACCAGCTGTTGTCGATCAACTCTGTCCCTTGCTTTTCATGCAGATGCCCAGTAAGGATTTGATAAAGGTGTGACTAGACTCCTGGTGCCCTAACATAGAGCCTAGTCTGTGTTCTTCAAAGCCAACCCACCACTCCATCCCCGCTCCATTATCACTCATATCCCCCTACCTGAAGCCACCCCTGGACCCTCCAAACCCCTCAGCACTCTTGCATGCTAAGTTGCTTCAGTCATGTCTGACTTTTTATGACCCTATGGACTGTAGCCTGCCAGGATGCTCTGTCCATGGGATCCTCCAGGAAAGAATACTAGAATGGGTTGCCATGCCCTCCTCCAGGGAATCTTCCCGACCCAGGGATTAAGCCTGCATCTCCTATGTCTCCTGCATTGGCAGGGGGCTTCTTTACCACTAGCATCACCTGGGAAGCCCCTCAGACCTCTGAGGATCACACTTTGTATCAAACACTTTGAGACCAAAATTGATTCTGCCTATACAGTGCACTAAACTGTTTCATTTGCCAACACATAGTAGGAACACAATGAAAATTGATGAATTAAAATTCCTTGAGGGCAAGGACCATGTCTTTATCTACATTCCAGACCTATTTGGTATGTTAATAAATTCTTGTAGCTGAGTTGTGCAGTTGCCACCAATGGAGAACATAAGCAGCCTGGGAGACGGCAAAGACAATGTCAGTAAGTGGGCATCGAGGCCAGAAGTTGCACTGGCCATCTGTCCCAGGGAGGATCCACATGGTCACACACAATGGCTCAACAGCCAGGGTACCAGTTTAAAAGACCAGCCCTCTAGCTCCTTCCGCAGCTCAGAACCTTGGGCTATGCCTGCCTGCAGTCACAGCCACTACCCTGCCCAGTGAGTGCAGAGTAAACAGTTTCTTGGTGAACAACGCTGAAATCTGAACCTGCTAGGGATGAAGAGCCCCAAAGAGGGAAAATGATTGCTTGCCAAGTCATGATTTTCAAACCACGCTTTTGAAAAGTTTGGAAGAAACGGGTCACAACCATAGCCTTTCCCCTTCTTTGGATCAGGGTGATAGTTACTGAAGGAAAACATTAATATTTCCCCCAAATTCAGAGGTATTAACTGTTTCATTAATTAGGCAGACTACATCGACATCTTCCTGGTTTGTATATTTAGAAAAGAAATGTGAAACTATTTAAATTTTCTGGAGCTTGACACTCATTATTTTCCAGTGAAGTGATAAGATTTGTAGCTCCAAAACCAAATTTAAGCTACTTAAGAAATTTCATGTCAAGCCCCTCAAGGCCAGGTTTGGTCTCAGATAATTTTTCTGCTCCTGCTCAAGTATAGGTGAGGAAATGGAAAACAGAAAACAAGAGGTCACAGATTTCTTAAGGCTGGACAGTCCTCCCTGGAAATTGCCTTCTGAGCTGTAAGTGTCTTCTGAACGAGAATCAAACTATGTTCTTAAATTCCAGTGAAAAAAATATCTCACCCTGGTTGCAATGAATTTGATACTTTTGTTCCCTGTGTAATATGAGTGATATATAATCCATATCAAGATTTCTAATCCTAAATGTAATATGTATCCTGGAAAGAGAGTAATTTTTTGCTAATCTTTTTGAATTTATTGCATTTGCTGTCTGGGAGCACTCAATTCTAACAAATCCACTCCTGGCCTTAAAAGTCACTCATTACATTGTTTGTCTATCTTGTAATGTTATCAATGGAGTCCAGTTATTTATTTGATGAAGAGCAAGGATTGTCCTCTGAGAACCCTTTCTTCAATTCTTTAACAATTACAATAACCGAATCATTATGCAAGAAACTAAACTCCCATTCAAAATGAATTTTAGATTTTGTTCTTATGCTTTCTGCACATTGAACTGAAAGTTCATGAGTTTTATGACCCGGTTGTGAGAGTGCAGACAAGCACTGGGCAGGGGTGGGATTTGAGCTCTCTTGGATTGTCATACAGAGAAATCACTGTATAAAATTTTAATTATCTATCTTGAAGTAATAATAAATGTTTGATGAGATAATAATGAGACATGCAGGGAAATGTTAATGAATGTGTGGAACATAAAGAGTTTAAATAAAGGAGGAAGCAAGATTGTTCGGTACATCGACTGTTACTATTCATATATTTGCTACAGCATCCTAGAAGGATGCCTCATGGTCATCCTGCTGTCAGGATAATATTGTGTTTGTTTACAGTAGAAACAAAGACCTTTGCATATTTTTCCCCTGGCAAAACTGTTACCAAAATAACTCCTAGATTTCCCTGAGATCTGCAGCCCTGTCCTAAAGTTCTACTTCACATTCTTCTCACCATCTCTGGGCTGGTTCCTACTTCCTTGTTGCTATGGTCCAGAGAGCACTTGTACAAGAATGAGGACAGAATCACAGTATCAGAAGCCTCAGGTCACTGACGTCATCAGCAATCATGGTGCTGGGATGGTTCCCAACTTAATTCAGCAAAAATTAGAAGGTGTTTTCTCTGTCGTGTGATGTTGTTTACTTGGAAAAACACCATATAATTAAAACCATTTTATGAGTTGTTGCAAGAGGAGAAATGATGACTCAGGACTCAAGATTTGTTGTTGGGGCGGGGGTTGGGGGGGGACTGGGGGTGTGCGGATTCTACTCAAGCAAGAAATAGAAAGTATTGGCCAGATGGGACATTTGCAAATAGTTTTAGTTTTTCCCTTACGCTTAGCGGGGCCTTACTGCATGACTCCAGGAAGAGGCAGAACTAGAAATAAGTAGGACGTATGAGAGCCTTTATCTGCCTCAGGACCAACCACCTCGGCATCAATTCTGAAGCAAGATTTGAACAACACAAATGCTCTCAAATGTGGTGGGAAAAGAATGGGAGGAGGTGATCACTCAGAACTGGCTCTAGGCAGATTTTACCTTTGACTCTTGCCAAAGTACTTAAATCACAGAAAGGAAATTTTCATCCCATAACACACAGGAAGAGATAACTTTCAGTCTAAGGCCTATATTAAGCACATCACAGGTATCAGTTCATCTGATCTTCAGAATCCCAAGACATAGGTACATCTCCACCCATCTTGCAGATTAAATAACTCAAGGGAGGAGAAATTGAGAATTCACTTCAAATCACAATGGCAGTAAGTGGAAGAGCCAGAATCAAATCGAGTCTCTCTTAAGTTGGAGCCTGTGGGTTCTCTTTGCACGAGGTGGCACAGCCCTCCAAGCCCTTCCTCTGTACTGTCGGGAGTGACACAGCCACTGCATCAACACAGAGCACAATCCAGCTCATACTGTGTTCCTAGCCCAGCCAGACCCATATGTACTTGCTGCAGAGGTTGGAGACAGATGGCCGCCTGGGCTGTCAGAGGCCTCATAGCTGAGTTTAGGGACCACCTTGGACAGACTCCTTTCTTTACAGACCAGGAAATGGAGAGGCCTGGTGGGGGTTGGGTGGGAGGGGGTACAAGAGTGGAGACAGAAAAAAAATCTCTCAGCTCAGTGCCTACTTTTCAGGACCTAATTGTTCATCTGCTTTCTGGTCAACTTCTTAAAACCACTTCTCTCAAAATAAAATGTGTCAGAAGGGCTCTGCCCTATAGAGTATCCAGTAGGGACTTAAGGATACAGGGAGGAAGAAAGAGAACCAAGAGGAACTAAGAGAGCAAAAAGGAAGAAAGTAAGAAAGAGGAAGTTGAGCCTGAATTTAAGCAGCACATATTCTGGTGGGATTGAATTCCTTTTTGTTTGCATGTGTCACCGACTCAGTATTTCAGAGGGCACACCAACGACATTCTCATGAAACTAAGTCAGACTCAAAATACACCATTACGACTTAATATATCCAGTATGTAATTTGTACTTAGCGGAGAGATATTTGGGACCTTTTTACCTCCTCCCCACTCCCACCCTTCGGGCTCCCAGGGGCACGGTGGGAGGTAGGCCTCAATGCAACCTTTGTTTGTAATCTTCTGATACCAGTGGCAGTTGGACGGCTGTAAAATTACATCCGTCTCCTCTAAGGCCCTTGGACCTGGACACTGGTTCTCTGGCAAGAGAGTTGACCCTCCTGGGTCCTGCTTCACTGACATTCTGGAATAAGCCTCCAAGGCCCAGAGCCCAGAGAGAGATGCGTAGCAGAGGACCCCAAGTCATTCCTCCAGTGAGAGTTACCTCATCAGAGGTGGCACCCTCCCCGCTGTAAAGTTAGAGGCTAGTTTGGCAGACGTCAGCTCTGAAAGTGGCCGCAGAGGCTAGTTTCCCTGCCGAGGCCTGCTCTGTTCTGTCTACAACAGATGTGTTGGTCCACACAGCTCCTCACTGGGCCAGACCAGGCGGGCTTTGCACAGGTGCCCCCACCCCAGAGTATGCAGACCAGGCTGGGTGGTGATAGGGACATAGTTTAAACTGTTGCCTAGTGTTCTCCTAAGCCATAGCCTACTTTGGAAAAGAAAAAAAAAAGAACCTTCATCCTTCAGGCAACAGCTGGAAGGCTCGGCTGAATGGTGCGGCTTCAATGTGGAGGATCACACGGTGCTGATCTAAGGACTGTGCAGTCTTGCTCACCCAACTGTTGACACTCAGTAAACGGGGCAGGCGGGGCTGGTGCTGGCCTCTGAGGAAGGAGGCGCCCACCCCACCCCCAGCCGGAGAAAGAATAGGAAGCAACTTCTATTCAGGGTTCACAGGGGTCCCAGCCCCCCTCCACCCCCTGCCAAAGCCACCAGGCCCCAACTCTGCTTCCAAGTTACCTTGTATTATAACAGGATTAAAGTATATTTAGCTCCTCTATTAGCATACTTTAGCCCCATTTTGGCCTACTTAAGGCTTCCGGCTGACTTTGATCACTTTTGCGTTCTCCTCACCAACAGGAGGGCCCCTGGCAGGCCCAAAAAAAGTGAAGGGAGGGGGAATCAGACTGTGAAATTATCTTGATGCTCCTTCTCCTGTTCCCAATATTCTGTGGGCTTTCCTAAGCAGCCCAGTTTACACCCGGAATGGGCAGGAAGAGAAGAGGGAGGTAGGAGGAACCAATAATAATTAGGTCTTAGTTGGAAGAGGAGAGAAAAGGTTTGAGCATCTCCTAAGAAAGAAGGGGGGGGAACCCTATAATTTCTACAGTGTCTGCCTTTTTATTGCTTGCATTTGCATATAAATTAAATCCATATTGTAGCTTTAAGGCAAGCCCGGGCTTAGAATTCCGCACAGCTCGGGGTCCCATTGTCTTACAACCAGTTCTAGGCGGCGGCAAAATGAAAAAGGAGGGGACAGCAGAGGAAGGAGAAAGTCAGCTTTGTAACGTTTTTAATTGCCTGTTTGTTTTCTCCGCCAATTACAGGCAAATTAATATTTAAACTTTGGGAGGCTGTGAGGAAGTGCTTACAAAATAGGTTTCAGCCCTCCTCCTGGTGCGCCTGCTGCTCTTGACCATCCTATGCCTGAAATTTTGTGGTGGTGAAATTAAAAAAAAAAAATCGTCATTAGAACGAAGGACCAACGTGGACCTAGATCCTGTCTCGATTTCTTCTCTCACGGCACCTCGGGTGCCAAGATGCCCCTGTGCTTCTGGAAGGAGCCAGGGTTGCCAGGAAGGGCCCTGGCTGGGTGTCCCTGGCTTTCTTCAGTTTTCCTGTGGACGCAGAAGTCTGGCCCAGCGACTCTCAGCTCTGTGACAAGTGACCTCGGGTTAAATTCTGATTCACTGGAGTGTCGCCAGGGAGCGTGGGTGAAGCCACTTTCCAAAGTCCTAGCAAGCACCTCAGGATGGGAGTGATCACGCAGGTCTGGGAGGAACCCGGTGGGAAAGGGCCTCCCTGCTGTCTTAAAACCATTCTGCAGTGGTGGGGAGGTGCAGGCTTCTCTCTTGAGGTTCAGCCTGGCCCAGCCAGCATATTCTAGGGAACCCCTGAGTCAAAAAGTAATCAATTACATAAAATTCTAATAGAATGCCAAGAGGCAAGAAATCCCACCTAGGCCTGTGCATCCTTTTTGTGAGATGTGTTGTTTATTTATTTAATTAACGTGGGTACTCTGCACTGCCTCCCCCTCCATCCCCTCACCTCCCAAAACATTTCTTCTCCTTATTGCTGCTACAGAGGTGTGTCATTTAATTTGGGGGGAGGGGCCCAGCGAGTTATTGTTGTTACTAGATTCATCTTATAAATCTCCATTCTGACATTACTTCAATAAATGGTTCCTCAGAGTCCTTGGCACCTCTTTGGAATTATCTGTCTTCGCTAAGCGTCCTCAGAGCCAGCTTCTCGAAGCCCTGTAATCGTCTACACTCTTGGAGTTGATCTGTCTAGAGGTTTGACTCCATCTTTTTTCTTTTTTTAATTTCCATGTTTCTTTCCTGGAAAGAGAGCCCAGAGTGCGGCGGCAGCTTATCAAACACAGCCTCCCCTTTCCTTTGTACTCAGAATCCCCCCAAAAATCCATAGTTCCCCCATCCCCCACCCCCGTGATATAGACACTGCTTCTTCCGTGCATTGAGGTCTTCTGAATTTCATTTTCACTTTCTTCAAAGACCACTCCAAAGGCTCCGTGTTCCTCACCGAATTGCACAGGATTTCTTTTATTTCTTTGAAACAAGCCCTTCATGACTCCTCCCTGACCTGGTCCCATGTGGGCACTGCCAGATGGGATGCAGTTTCCTGGGAAACAATGGTGCTTCTAATTGGGTACATTTTGCCCATTTGCCTGATTTGTGTCTCTGGAAAATATAAGCTGTCCACATTGGAGATGCCAATTCAGCACCTTCCACTATGTGTCCAGAAAAAGAAAAGTCCAACTTGGTAACAAATTTTTTAAGATCAGTCATTGACTGGCTTGATATTATCAAGTTATTTCAAAACAATAAGAATGATAAGAATGGAAACAAATATTCTTGATCGTTTACTCCAGGTCAGGCTCAATGCTAAGTGCTTTACAGCAGAACATGTATTTCATTTGTATCCTCAGGACAACCCTAGATGAGCTATGTACTACTTTTAATCCCAGTTTTACAGATTATATAACACAGAGAGGTCATATTATTTACCCTAAATCCCACAGCCTACAGGATGCACAGCCAGGGTTCAAACCTAGGCCACCTGCTTAGAGCCCATTAATTTACGTAACCATCTGCCATAGTCCAAAATGTTACCTCGGTGACACCAGGCAACACGGGCATCTGGAAGGGGCTGAGGTGACCCACCACACCCCCACTTACATCAGGCCTAGTGACAGCCTGTAAGGCGATTCTCCCTTTCGCTGATCAGAAACTAAGGCTTAGAAAAGTTAAGGATCTTTCTCCTATCTATTGTTAAAAGATAAACTGAGGCATATTAGAATGTATAAGAGTTTATTTGAGCAAAAATTGATCGAAATTGGGCAATGCCAAGCCAGAAATAACTAGGAGCCCCCCTCCACAGGTGCTGATCTCAGGGAGCTTTGGCCTGCAGTAGCTTGAAGCAGGGCTTGGGTTCCCCAGCCGTAGATTGAGGCCAGATCACAGCAATGAGAGCACCAAATCCTAGCCGCTATACCAGTGGTGAGTGGCAGGGGCCCCAGCCCCTCAGTTTTGCAGAAAAGAATTCCTATGAAGACAGAAAGTAATGAAACAAGTAAAGTATTTTTTAGGAGAAAAAGAATACAGCAGGTGTGGATAGACACATGGGTGGACTCAAGAGAGTCACTGAGTCGAACCCTTATGGTAGTTTGAATTACTTTTATGGGCATTTCTTCTGTGTTTCCTTTAGCCAATCATTATGATTTGCCTGGTTCACAGTTCATATTTGGTGTATCTCAAGAACCTCCCAAGTGTGCTCACGCATGTCTTAGTCAAGGTGGATTCTACCAAAAAGGCATGTGGGTAGAACATCCCTTGGCATCACTTCCCTTTAACCTCCAAGGAGACTTTCTGCGCATGTGTTGTCAAGGAGGCTTCCTGACTTCGAGACTAAGAAATATGCGGACTGGGCAGGGCCCAGCCTTCTCCCTTAACTGTCCTGTTATTCTCATCTTGGAGTTTCAGTCCACAGGGAATGAATCTCCAATTGCTTTACCCTGGGTGGAGGCCCATCTACCACCTGCCTCAGTGCCAGGAAAGATTTTATATAGAGAAAGTGCAGAGGCAAAGAAAGGAAATTATTTGATTGGCTAAAGCTTAAAGCCTCGGTTCGGTTCAGTTCAGTCGCTCAGCTGTGTCTAACTCTTTGTGACCACATGGACTGCGGCACACCAGTTAGCTGTTTATGACTGGTCATCCTTAGTGTTTTGATTTTGTAACTTTAAGGCATTTATAAGCTTAGATGTAGGTCGCCTTCCTTAGGTCACCACTACGGCATCAGTGACCTGATGAGGCTCATCAGTGTAACAGCTTCCTTGTCTACGTTTAACACTCTGTTCCTCATATGCATAGAGCCCACACTCAAACCCAGGTCAGCATGAATTCAAATGCCACCATCTTCCCACGGTATCACCTGCTCCCAGTGTAGAAAACACCTGCATAAAAAGCCATGTCAGTAATACCCACTGACCCCAACAGCCAGCTGTCTCCATTACCACTCTTGTAAGTGCCCACAGGTGTGTACACAGCACTGCTCAGGCGGGTCACACAGACTCTACAAAAGGCTATGTGACCAGCCCTGTCCTCATAGACTCCCCCTCTGGGGGTGAGGAACAGAAGAAGCCAGACACTTGGAAATGGGCCTGCGATCTGACCCAGCCAGCCAAATGTTTCCAAGATCACAAGCAGTTCGAATGCTCTGTTTTGATTCCTGTGGATTTGGGGGTTCCCAGACCTTAGAGCCAGTCCAGTACCGCCCCCTCAGTCTTCTTCTCTGGCCAGCAGCTGAGCCTGTCCCAGACTCGGCCTCACTGCCAGGCCTGTGCTCATCAAGACCACTGTCACCCGGAGTGAGACTGTCACTAGGGGGTGAGAGTGGCCCAGAGACCCTCCTCTCTGGGTCTCAGCAGGATTAAAAGCCTGTCATTCTTTAATCCAGGAATACATGCAAATGACACAAAAGAGAGCATAGAGTAGAAACTCCCCTCCACTTCTATATCTCAGATGTGCGTCACTCAGTTCTCCTTCCCAGAGGCAACCACTGTTAACATTTTGTGAGTATATCCTTCCAAAGATCATCTGTGCATGTATAAGTAATTTCATATATATACATATATATATATGTATGTACCTATGTAGGTACATAAACATATATATATATATGTATATATGTTTATTGTTGTTTATAGAAATGGTAGCATTTGCTGTGTAATAATTCTTTTCACTTAATACATATGAAATACAAATCCATATCCATACATAAAGCTGTCCAATTCTTTTTAAAGGTTCTGTAATACCTTATTATATGGATATACCATGTGTGTGTACATGCCTAGTCATTCAGTTGGGTCTGACTCTGTGATTTCATGGACTGTAGCCCACCAGGCTCCTCTGTCCATGGGATTTTCTAGGCAAGAATACTGGAGTGGGTTGTCATTTCCTTTTCCAGGGGATCTTCCCAACCCAGGGATTCAATTAATGTCTCCTCCATTGCAAGTGGGTTCTTTACCATCTGAACCACCAGGGAAGCCCTGGACATACCATAATTTATCTAATAAGTCCTCTAAGCAATTTCTTAATTACTTGACTCATTTGTTGTTCCCAATGCTTTAATGAAAATCTTTGTATATAGTCACCTTGCAAGTGTGCTAACATATTTATAGGGAAAATTACTGGACCTAAAAGGGAATGTGTATTTTTTCATTTTGATAGTTGTTACCAAATTATTCTCTGTAGAGATTTTATCAATTTATACTTCCATCAACATTATATAAAAGTGCCTGGAGACTTCCTCAGTAGCCTTCCAGTGCAGTGGGTGCAGGCTCTAACCCTGGTCAGGGAGCTAAGATTCCACGTGCTTTGGGGCCAAAAAAAAAAAACAAAACAGAATAGATATTGCAGTAAATTCAATAAAAACTTTAAAAATTGTGCACATCAAAAAATACTAAAAAAAAAAGTGCCTGTTTCCCCACTGTCTGGGGAAGTGATATAGAACTTTTTGCTCTTCACCAATCAGGTGAAAAGTATTATCTCATATTTTGTGCATATTTATTTCTATTATTATGAGTGAAGTTGAGCAACTCTGCAAATGTTTAAGAATCATTTGAATTTCCTCATCTACGGATGATGTACACCCTTTGTCAAATTTTCTGTTGGGTTGGTGATTCTTTTCTTATTAATTTATAATAGTTCTTCATACATAAGGAAATTCACTGTTTCCTGGTTACGATAAGTTGCAAATACTTTGCCCAACTTTTAATTTCATTTTGTTTATGGTGTTAGTTTTGTTTGTTTCACCTAAGTGGCCTTTTTTACAGCCTGGATTCTAGTTTCACATTCCCAAACTGTGAGTTACTTGATAAACACGATGGCATTTAGAGATGCTGATACTATTTTAAGGAATCAGAGATGTTTAATAGCACTGCTGAGATTCAAACTGCCAGCAGTTCATATCTCAGTACCTCGGCCTGTGGGATGAGGGGGTGAGACTAGATGCTGCGTAATGCAACTTCCAGTCGCCTCTGGCATCCTGCTCTTCCCTAAATCATTCCTACAGCTCCTGGCTCTCCCTGGGTCAAGGGTCTTGCTGGCCACTCTGCTACTGGGCACTGCTGATGGATACAGATGTGGGAGGCTTCCTTGGCACAAGGGCCTTGCCTCTCCTGAGCCATAGATTCTTGTCCCCCTCCTTTTGGGTAAGCCTTTGACGTCACCTCAACTGGACAAGTGTATAGAATTCACACCTAACACTCTCTGGCCTGCAGAACACAAAGTAGACAGGAACCTGGGTCACCTAGTATAGCGTTTAACTTCAGCCTTCCCCACCAAAACCCCCAAAACACCCTGTGGCATGTGGATAGTCATTAAAGCCCCCTGACTCTGCCTTTGGAGTCATTTTGTAGATTTACATTTAGCACCTGCAATCACCTAGGAAGATACCCACTGTTCATTTTCAATACTTGGATAATATAAGCAATATAGCAATATACCTTGGGGTCAGGTAATGGGCTCCAAAGAAACTGAACGATGGCAACTGTGCTGGCCTTTGGTACTGCCATCATGCTTTTCTGGACAAACGCTGATTTCCTTCAGCTGGTCTGTGTTCTCCCCTGGGAAATTTATATTTCTTCCTGGCATCCATCCTACATCTTCTCTGGCTACCACAGAGACAAAGAACTCCTTCCCTGGCTTTGAGAATGGCTTGTTTTAGAATTCCTCTCCAGCCTCTCACAGAAGGCCCTGGTCTGGAATATAAGAAGCCCCTTTTCTCCCTCCTGCCATAACTCACAGCCTCAAATGACATTTGCTGAGATCAAAAACTCCTCTTTGAAGCAAAACAGCAAAACCCCTCCTCTGGTCTCATGACAAAGGCCTGTCACTTAAGCACATAATTTAAGGGGCGTTAGGGTCTTTGCAAAAAGAAATATTCTCTATACCTCTCGAGCTTAGCAGGCCAGACATTTTTACCTTCAGAATCATTCCTTTGAATGAGAAATAAGTAAGATTACTATATCCAAATGTTATACTATATCCACTAGGATTGACTATTTTAAATGCCCTGGGCCAAGGCTGGGTGCTGGGGACAGGAGGTGGTTTGCCCCCAGGCAGGAGAGTACACCAAAGTTCTAGTGGATGAGGCTCCAGTGGATCAGGCTCATGCCTGGGAGAAGAGCTCAGGGTAACTGACTTGCTGATGTTCACCTTGGAAAGTCCAAAGCACGTCTGACCTTGGGAAGATGAGCTGTGGGGCAGGGGAGTTTCATGCTGTTAACAGCTGTTTGTGCATCAAAGGGGAGCAGAGAGACGAGGGACAGCTGAAAGGAAGGAGGTGACCAGAACACCTTGGCTTACCTCCCAATTTCTCCAGAAGTAAAGTCTGGGTCCAGCCTTGACACAGCATGCCTGCCAGAGCCGGTCCCAAACACCCCTCTCAGAGCTGTGCTATAAGCCAGCACAGTGCTGTGTGCACACAGGGTGCCAGAAACTGTGCTAAGAGCTCTACAGGCATTATTTTACTTAAACTGGCACCCCTAAGAGGGAGAAGAAACAGGCTTGGATGAGTAGAATAATTCATCCAAGGTCATCCAGCTAGGAAGAGAAGAGATGAGATTAAAACACAGGTCTGTGCACCTGAAACCGACGTGTTTAAACCAACTGCACTTGCTACATGGGACAAAGGCCAGAGGGACACAGAAACCTTTTTACTTTCACTGTTACCTGAAACAGATCAGAGGTCACTATGAGCCTTGACCCCAAAGAGATGGACCTGGTATGTGTTCAAGTTTCTCTACAGAGCAAGGAATCCATCTGATGGGCAACAGATCACATGCGTTAGGCTAGATGGAGTCTCAAAAAGCATCTTGTCTTGTAAGGGTTCAAATGCGCTCCAAGGAACCCACAGCATCTGGACAAGTCTGGCCACCAGGCTGCCCAATGTCTCTATTCTCAGCCAGGTCAGCATCCTTGTAGTCCTAGTAAGCTTTTCAATAAGACACCATTTAAACAAAGGATGTCAGAGGGTCGAGGCACGTCAGGACCTGTGCTGGGCTGAGTGCAGACCCCAGGTCTCTCTGAGGTCCAGCTCCATCCTTGGCCTGAGAGCACTTGTGAGAAAGCATTAATACCCAGGGAAACCTGCTCCTGGCAGGATGAACATGCCCCTAGGGTGCCACCACAGGGCATCCAGGGGGCCAGGGAATCTGAAAGCCCCCAGGCACAGAGAACCAGCAAAAACACAACTGTACTTAAGTCAAAAGGCGTGGGTTCGGGCAACAGCCTGCAGACAACATGAATGCAGTCAGGGGTCTACATGTTACACACCAAGCCTGTTCATAATCCATGCTCTGGTTAGTGAAGCAAGGACTTCTGTGCGTGTCTGAGTAAGCCTGGTTCCCTTGGCCTCTCTGAGCTTCATTTTCTTCAGCTGCAAAATCAGGCTCATCAGATCTTTCCTACAGTATGTGCACTCACTTTGGGACTGAATGTCTATTATATGGGGCTTCCCAGGTGATGCCAGTGGTAAAGAACCTGCCTGCCAATGCAGGAGATATAAGAGATGCGGGTTCAATCCCTGGGTTGGGAGGATCCCTTGGAGGAGGGCATAGTAACTCACTCTAGTATTCCTGCCTGGAGAATCCCATGGACAGAGGAGGCTGGCGGGCTACAGTCCATAGGGCTACACAGAGTTGGACATGACTGAAGCGACTTAGCACGCACACACGTCTATTATTTGATTTCCTTTTGCCTCTGTTTCCTTGTTAGCAAAAGGAGGTTAGTAATTCCACCTGTCTCACAATCTCCCAGGGGTTCAATGATTTCACACATGACTTGACAAAGCACAAAGCACCTAAAACAGTGTCTTGCACATACTAAGTCCTACAGACATACATATACATACATGCAAATATTAATGCTTTTTCTTCTCCTTGTTGGTCACGTTACGCCACCACGGCTGGGTCTTTGTGCGTTTGTGTGGTTCTTGTTCTCTGGCTGGAGAGACCCCCATCTTCTGTGTTGCTTGGTGCCCTCATGGTACCTAAATTTCTCTTCGGTCCTCAGAGGCTGCCCTGTGACTTCACCCTCTTTCATCTTTTCAATGTTCTCTCGCTGAGGACCTATGTATCTCCAGCCCCCAGAGGGTCCAGCACCAAACCACTACTACTCTGAATTGACTGAATGAAAATAATGATTGTGGCCACACGACCAGGATAATCTGAGACAAATTTAGAAGGCCTTTGACTTTCACAGTGGGTTAAAATGACATTGTCTGGATTACTACCCTGACTCTGCACCTGGGTCCACTGGCAAGAGAGAAACAGGAGGCTGTCTGCCTCTGCTTCTCCCACCTCATAGAGAAAGCTCTGTCCAGGGCCTTCCAACCCGGATGGCCATCCAGGCCTGCTCTGGGCCCACAGCGCTCCCAACTTGGTCAGGCCCAGAGGTGCGGGGTCTCCTAGGGGGCTGGCATCTGTCTTGGGCTTGGAATCTTGCCCATCCGCGCTGGCATTGTTCCTTCCAGCCTTTGTCTCCTGGCTTTCCTTCTCACCATTTAGTGCAGCTTCCAGAATGGACTCTTCCAATAACGGATTGCCATCATATATTGTACACACACACACACACACACCTGCCTCTGTCAGGCTCATTTTCATAGACCCTCCCACCCCCGGAAGACCTCTGCCTCTGCCTGCAGTGCGTGCCCCTCCCACCCTGGCCATGCCCCGGCAGCCTCCAAAGTCCCCTGCACCCTGCCATGGTGGTGCCAGCCCCTGAGCACAAGCCTTTTAGAAGTCCCTTCAAAGGGGCTTTATAGCTGAGTACTTGCGGAAAATGTGCCACTTACAGAGTTTTTTATCTGTCTCTTCTGTCTGCCGCTGTGGCAGATAGACCAGCATCCTCTTCATAACAGCTTGTTGCTTTTCCACCCAGAGTTTTTTCCAGAGCCCCACAAGGCAGCCCATCCTCCTGAAGGGGAGACAGGAAGGCCACCATCCCTGTGCCTGCTGTGGCCAAGCTGAGCAAACTTGGTACTCAGGAAGGTCACAGGGATAATCCACTGCCTCCAGGCAAGTTATCCCAGGATATCAGCCATACTGCCAGAAACTGAGATTCAAAATCCATTCCAGAATTTCAGAGCTGGGTGGTCAGCCTCAGCCTGTCCAGTCTGAGTCCCTGTGTGTAATATGCAGGGAGCCCAGGCTTGGGAGATGACATAACCGCCATCAGTCACAGCAGCGTTTCCACAGCACCTACTGGGTACCCACTGTGTACAGACACTGCTCAGTCGGTGCTCACAACAGCCCTGCCAAGAAGATTCTATCAACCTTGCCTCTTTAAAGAGGAGGAAACTGAGGTTCAGAGAGCCTAAAGAGCTTGGCCCAAATCCCTCGGAAGTATGGGATCCAAGATTCAAGCCCAAGATACAAGTGCAGGACTCATCACTGCACTGTGTGCCTGGGGAGGCTTAGACCCAAGTCCTAGCTCTGCCGCTCTCTTGCTCTGCGACCTTGGGCAAATCACTCCATCTCTCTGAGTTGCTGAAATAATGCCTACTTTGATGTATAGCTAGCAATAATGAGCGGAGAAGGCAATGGCACCCTACTCCAGTACTCTTGCCTGGAAAATCCCATGGACGGAGGAGCCTGGTAGGCTACAGTCCACGGGGTCGCTAAGAGTCAGACATGACTGAGAGACTTCACTTTCACCTTTCCCTTTCATGCACTGGAGAAGGAAACAGCAACCCACTCCAGTATTCTTGCCTGGAGAATCCCAGGGATGGCGGAGCCTGGTGGGCTGCCGTCTATGGGGTCGCACAGAGTCGGACACAACTGAAGCGACTTAGCAGCAGCAGCAATGATGAGGGCTTCCCAGGTGGCGCTAGTGGTAAAGAATCTGCCTGCCAATGGAAGAGATGTAACAGACACAGGTTCAGTCCTTGACTCAGAAAGATCCCCTGGAGGAGGGCATGGCAACCCACTCCAGTATTCTTGCCTGGAGAACCCCATGGACAGAGGATCCTGGCGGGCTACAGTCCATGGTGTCACAAAGTCGAACACAACTGAAGCGACTTAGCACACAGCAACAATGAAGGTATAGGCCTGCGCATAATGAGGGCTTGATAAGTCAACCCATTCATTCTTGCCTGAACCTTGTAAAATCTGAGACGGTTCCACTCTCACCCTAAGATAGCTTAATGTGCATTAATCTAATATTAACCAGAACTGGTTTCCAGCTAACACATCTAGCCTTATAACCAACACCAGTCCAAGTTCTTGTGAAAAGAGAGGGATCTGCGTAGGACTCTCTCAGGGTCATGGATAGATTTGCCTATTCACCTTTAACCTGGACTATGAACTTTATGTATAGACACCTTTAAGGAAACATGACCATTCATGGAAAGCCCTTTGTCTTGGCACATGTTTTCCCCTCTTCCTGCATCCTTCAAAACTCACTGTGGACAGTATCTCCTCCAGGAGGTCTTCCCTGATTGCACCCATGCCAATCCACTCCCGGAGCCTCAGGTCTCCCTGAGGTTTCCTTAGCACTCTGTCCCAGAAATTACTATCCTACTTTTTTCTAGCACTTAAATCACTCCATCTCAGGGGTCTGCTTCTCATCTTCCCATTCAGTGGTCTTCACCTTTTCAAGTGCAAAAAAATCCCCTATTGTTGTTCTTCAGTTGCTAAATCATGTCCAAGTCTTTGTGACCCCATGGACTGCAGTGCACTAGGCTTCCCTGTCCTTCACTATCTCCCAGAGTTTGCTTAAACTCATGTTCATTGAGTCAGTGATGCCATCCAACCATCTCATCCTCTGTCAGCCCCTTCTCTTCCTGCCCTCAATCTTCCCAGCATCAGGATCTTTTCCAATGAGTTGGCTCTTCACATCAGGTGGCCAAAGGATTGGAGCTTCAGCTTCTTCATCAGTCCTCCCAATGAAAATTCAGGGTTGATTTCCTTTAGGATTGACAGGTTTGGTCTCCTTGTAGTCCAAGGGACTCTCAAGAGTCTTCTCCAGCACCACAATTCGAAAGCATCAATCCCCTATAGAGTTTTTTAAACAGACACACACCAGGGAGCTTCAAGGTAAGGAGGTCTAGGATTGGACCCATGGAAACTGAATTTGAAAAGCTTCAGAGGTGGTTCTGCTGTGTACCAGTGGTGAGGAACCCTCAGGGCCAGTCCTGCATCCTGGGCTCCATAGTAACCCTAGCATCCAACAGAGATCTGCACCCAGTTAGTTCCCAACAATTATTCACCAGATTAATGAGTTTCACATCTCTTTTCCTCCTGCCCCCAGGTTTTTACCAACTCTATGCACAATTTTGAGAATACAGTGGAGAAGGTGTTAAGAGATTGAGGGGAAGGAGAAGGAAATTTCATTTCCAGAAAGAAAATGAGGAATTCAGTAATTCCTTGGCTAACTTGGGCTCTTGAAGGTCCTTTTGAATATAATTGTTAACAACTATAACCTTAATACCCTTGCTTTGGTGGTTCTTTATAGTTCTCAAAAGGGATCCTCCTGTGAGCAAACAGGGCAAGAATGATTATCCCCATTTCAAAGATGTCCTCAAGGAATTTCAGATAAGGCAGAGATCTAAGACATTATTCTTAGATTATTTTTAGGAGACTCTTGAGAGTCCCTTGGACTGCAAGGAGATCAAATCAGTCAATGTTAAAGGAAATCAACCCTGAATATTCATTGAAAGGACTGATGTTGAAGTTGAAGCCCCAATCCTTTGGCTACCTGATGTGAAGAGCCGATTCACTAGAAAAGACCATGATGCTGGGAAATATTGAGGGCAGGAGGAGAAGGGACTAACAGAGGACGAGATGGTGGTATGTCATCACCAACCCAATGGACATGAGTTTGAGTAAACTCCAGGAGATAGTGAAGGACAGGGAAGCCTGGTGAGTTGCAGTCCATGGGGTCGCAAAGAGTCAGACACTACTGAGTGACTGGAAAGCTCAAGAGCAACAAGAGATTATTCTAACCATAGGGATACCTCATTTATTTTTAGATCAGGAATGTGGCCCACAGAGAGTAAGGAGCTCCTGATGGCCAAAATGAGAACTCAGGTTTCCAGATGTCCATGGTCCCTCAGCTGCCTTAAGGGGATGACCCTGTGTGGCTGGGGAAAGGGAGACCAGTGTGGAGGAAGGGGGTTCAGCTGCCAGCTTGATAGTTCCACCTCCAAACAGACCCCCTGTCTCACCCTACACCAGCTTCATTCTCTTTTTTTCCAGCTCCTGATGTGGAGGAAAGTTCTCGAAGGTCTCTGAGGTTCATGGGCCCACAGAGTCGGCAGACTAAAGTTCAGCGCCTGCAGCCTTCTAGTTGTTTCAAGTCTTCTCCCCAGTTAGGGCCTCAGCACTGTGCTGCATGCGACAGCAGGTGACCTCTTCCCTGGAGCTTGTGCCCTGGCTTCCAGCACAGCTCTCTCCCTGAGGCCAGGCATCTCACACTCTCCATCACAGCTTCCCGCCTCTGGCCCTCCCTCACACATCAGTCATTCTTGGGGCTCTTTCCTAGGTCCTCTTCTCGTTCTCCTCCCCTCTCCCTCCCTGAACCCATCTTGCTCCCACCCACTCAAAAGACCCCAAATCTGCATCTCTGGCCCATCTCTCTCTCTCAGACTTCATGGACCACCATGGTCACATCAAACTGAAAGTCTCAAGTCTTGCTCATGCTCAGTCATGTCAGACTCTTTGCGACCCCATGGACTGTAGCCCACCAAGCTCCTCTGTCCATGGGATTCTCCAGGCAAGGATACTAGAGTGGGTACCTCCAGGGGATCTTCCTGACCCAGGGATCAAACCCAAGTCTCCTGCATCTGCTGCATTGAAGGTGGATTCTTTTACACTGAGCCAACAGGGAGGCCCAAAAGTCTCACAAACACCCCCAAACTCCGTATGTTTGTGATGAATCTCACCATCAACTCTCACAAAAGACGGATTTGCCCTTCTTCCTGTATTCTCAGCCTCCATTGCCCAAACTCCAAACTTAGAAAGAGCCTCAGCCTCTGCCACCACCACCCCTCCTCCAGTCCCAAGGATTCTGGTTTATAAGCATCTATTGACTCCTTCCTCAGCCACCTCTTGCCCACCAAACAAGGCCTCTGCTACCAGCTTCCCTGCTCCCCACATCATGGGTCAGGGCACTGCCAGTCCACATTACCTTGCTCTGCTTGGGCCCAGGTTCCCTGCCTGCTTCCAGAGGGCAAAGAAAGGGAACAGTCTTCTTGTACTGCCCATCACAGCACTAGACTAAGAAATAAGGTTTTGTGGTGCTTTTCAAACTGTTTTTTTGGCCACAAAATCATAGTTAAAAATAAAATTATACTGACATACAGTACACATGCACATATAAATTTTTAAATTATAAAATTACATCACTCTTACTACACAGGACAGACAGACTCATATTTCCTATCCTATGGCGGTAGTGGTAAAGAACCCTCCTGCCAATACAGGAGACAAAAGAGACGCAGGTTCAGTCCCCAGTTCGGGAAGATTCTCTGGAGAAGGGCATGGCAACCCACTCCAGTATTCTTGCCTGGAGAATCCCCTGGACAGAGGAGTCTGGTGGGCTACAGCCCATAAGAGTCGGACATGACTGAAGTGATTTAGCACACACGCTAAATCACATTGTACTTTCTTTTTGAAAGTTGCTTGCAACCCAGTGAATTGATTTTGTGACCCACTAATATGTCATGGAGTTTCCCAGGTGGCTCAGTGGTAAAGAATTCACCTGCCAAGCAAGAGATGTGAGTTCAATCCCTGGGTCAGGAAGATCCCCTGAAGGAGGAAATGACAACCCACTCCAGGATTCTTGCCTGGGAAATCACATAGACAGAGGAGACAAAAGGGCTACAGCCTATGGGGTTGTAAAGAGTCTGACACAACTTAGCAGCTGAACAACAACAATGGGTCATGAGCCACCATTTCAAAGTCACCTGTCCGTTGTAATGGAATTTAATTATGGAATTTGCATTTTGAGCCTGGTGGATGATGGACTGTAACCAGACCTTGTCTGCAGAGGGAGGGTCCAGAAAACCAGGGCTCTTCTGCTCGTGTGGTCCTTTGTGTTGGCAATTTACATGTGAATCCCACAGAGGAGGTGAGTTCCCCATGGCAGTCAACAAATGTGTGGGGTTGCAGGGTCTGGTGGATCAGGCCTTTGAGCGTGCCGACACATGTAAGAGGTCTGTATACGGGGGCAAGAGGCATCTCAAGTTGTTTGACCAGAGGTGTCTTGTGTGTAAGTGTGAGTCAGTGGGCGTGCGCCAGAGGGCTCTGAGAGAATCACAATGGAATTCCAAGCAGCACCTCTCAGTATTCCTGTGGACTTGACCCCACTTGCCTGCCCTTTCTCAGCAGCCCCCCCATCCCTTCTGGCAGCAGCAAGGAAGGACCCTTGAGAGAAGTCCCAGGTATCCAACCAAGCTCATGAAAGTCTCTTGAGAAAGGCACCATCCCAAGGCCTGGTGGGTCCACAGATACATGATTCATGGTGAGGTGCGGGCACACACGGGAGGAAAAAGGGAGATGTCCAGTGTTCCTCCCCATGTCTCCCTTCCCCCGTGGTCAGAAAAACATCACAGTTGTGATGTCTCTCTTCTGAATCATACCTTCAAGTCTCTCGTTGGAAACAGCATGATAGGCTCCTTCTGTCCGTTCAACATCTCCCATTTCTTCCAGTAAGACTCAGCACATGTAACACTCCCAAGTACACCTACCTTCCAAGTACGCCTACCACAACAAGGTCTGCTGCTCATATTTAGTACTTCCTCTAGCTATTCTAAAATGTGTAAATGTTCAAACCATAAGTCAGACAAGGGCACCCTAGTCCTGCTCAAAGCACCCTAGTCACTTTCTGAACCAGGAATGATAACCTGTGTCCCAGCCCACAGGCCCTGCTCCACCTCCAAATTAACTGTATTGTTTAAATACTGGTTTTAAAAAAGGAAATATTAAGAAGGTGAGAGAGAGAAGGAGGGAAGAAGGGAGGGAGGAAGAGAGGAAAGTAAGTCCTTTGCCAGTTTTTCCTGGAATCTGACTGCTTCCTACAGAGCCCTGCCACCAGTAGGCCAAAGAGAGAGGCAGAGGCAAGGGTATGGGAAAGAGACAGGTGCCCTATACCTGTCCCCAAAGCCGCAACCACAAGGGCATCATTTCCAGCCTGACCCTCCCCAGGACCTCAGCCTTCCTCCATCACCCTGGACCCAGCACCCCATCTCTCCCTTCTCCTTTACACACACCACCTTGAGCTTGGTTCATACTCCATCCTTGTACCCCTTTCTCCTTCAAGAGCCAACTCAAAACTCTTCTCTATGGAAGCATTTCTGGATAACCTTTCACTCTATGAATCTCCAGCTTGGGAATGTTTGCCTTCTTTATACCTTAAGATATTTCATCATATGGAAACAAATCATTAATATTTGGAAAGACCATAGGCTTTAAATTCCAGTTCTGCTACTCTCTAACTGTGTAACCCTGGGCAAGTTACTTAACTACTCTTGAGTGTCAGTGTCTGAAATTATAAAATGGAAATACTGATACATCCTAAAGGGCTGTTATAAGGAGTCAGTGAGATGAGATATATGTAAATAACTCGGGAGAGTACTGGGCAGATAAGAAGCAATCAATAAATGTATGACTTATTTATTATTATGACATGTGGCATGAAATTCTAAGAAAATAATCACGTAGTTGATTTCTTTTTTTTTTTCCGTAGTTGATTTCTTAATTGCATTTACCTCTACATAAACTAAATGTGAAATCACAGAGAAGGAAACTGACCTTCTCAAGTCTTATGTCTCTTCCTAACCCCATCCCTGTTCCCCTCAGATCATGCAACCCACAGTCAGGGAACAGGCAAGTCATCAGAACCCTAGGCTTTTCATGCACACTTCCAAGACGCTGCCCACTAGGGCAGGGTGGCCGGTCCAGCTCAGGGCTAAGAAAGAGCTGAGAGAGGGGTAGATTCCAGGTGGAACAGGAGATAGAAATTCTACTCCCTCAGATTCAATACCTGGCAGTTGCCAGAAACCACCACAGCCACCCTGCCCACCTGCACAAGAGGCCTGCAACCAGCAGAAACTAAGACCATATGATTTCCTGGAAGGGCTTGGAAAAAAGTCCCACAGGGCTCCCAACCATCTCCCCATGAAGAATGCGATGTTCCTGCTACGCTTATATTTTGAAAGCTTTTGCCAACCAAATAAGCTACAATAATATAATTGTACTAATAAAAATAACAACCACCATTTACTAAGAGACAACAATATGCCGTGTATCTTATAACTGTTAATCATTTTTAAATACGTTAAACAATAAGGTGTTTATTTTCCCACTTTTATTCGTCAAAGGGGCATGTACCTGCCAGTCAGAGTACTGGTCCACATGGTCCACATGAAACAGCATCTGTGAGCACAATACTCTGGAAGACCCCCAGGCCTAAGCAAGGAAACATCAGGTCTGCCGGGCCAGGACAGCCTCAGCAGGTGGTGTACGGACTACTTCCGGCGAACATCTGAAACATGGTGATTGCTATAGGCGCCTCCTCCCCTGTTAATCCTGTCAAGGACCTCAAGTAAGGGACAGAGGGGGGCAACTGAACAAGCCCAGTCCCCTCATCTTGCAAATGATAGACCCATACCGGAAATAACAAGAGTCCCACTCCCCCATCATACACCTGGTAGCAGAACAGGTTTCCTGATCCAAGTGAAAAAAGCAGCCTGGACCCCTCGGGGCACTATTCAGAGCTTCCAGAGGGGTTGTCCCCACACACTCCCCACCCCACCCTTCCCCACCCCACCCCATGGCCACCTTTGGGCTCTGGACATGCAGAGAAGTCTCTTTCCATAAAGAGAACCCATCTCTAGTAGGGTGCCATCAAGCACTGGCTCAGTTAGAGTGCCCGCAAACGTAATTCAAAATAAAACAAGGCTAACCAGAAATCTGGCAAGAAGGAGACTTCAGAGAGCTTGATGTTTCCCCTAATGACTGTGTTGATACTATTCAATCAGATGTCAGGTATCAAATTCTCTACCTTTAGATTGTTTTGGAAACCACTGCTTTACTGATGCCACACAGGTGATCAGGGCTATCAGGGTGTATTCTACTCCGCCTCCTAATCACCCTCTTCCAATGTCCTTGTTTCTAAAAGAAAAGGTGGGGCATCCGAGGGCTCTTTAAAATATATATACATATATTACATATAATAAACGAATGGAAACAGGAGATATGCTTGCTACAGATTAGATCTCCTATCAACAGAAATATATTCTCAGAATGTCTCACGGCCAATGAATTTTTATACATCACTATTGTCTACAGATCTATATTATGGGAGAAAAGACATAAAGAAGCAAGTTAGAGAAAGAGTTTGATAAAAGACACCCCATTGCTAGATTCTCTCATTCCAGACATGTGCTCATGCCTTAAAACCAAACCATTTAATTGGCATCAGAGGGGCCTGACCCACCATGTTTGAAACGCAAACAAATATTCACTTGAAATGTTCACTAGTTCCACAGCACCCACTGAAGCAAGGCTTGGGCTGCATCAGTGGGATGAGGTGGGGTGGGGTATGGCAGGTCCGCTGTCCATGTTTCAAGACCAGAATTTTCACCGACCCAGAATTTTCACATCCAAATGTATCTTGTCCCCTTCCAAAGAGACATGCCGGAAACTCATATTTTATTCCAGCTACACTGCTATGCTTAAAAGCCCCACAAACTCTTCTTCTAGAAGTGCATCAGAGCCCATGGCACACTCTTTTGAAAATCCTCAGTGGTGGAGAAGTTTCGTCCTTCAGGGAGGATCTGAGTTTGAGTAAGAGTTGAAAATCGTTCTGAGCCAAGTCTGATGAATAAGACAAGTGATCAGACTGGAAATGCTATTTTAAGCATGAGTGAGGTTCAGATATAAAATAACAAGACTCCTTTTATGTGTCTGTGATGGGGCGTGTGTGTGAATATATGATTTGTAAATCAGCTTCTGAAAGAGAAACTTAAAAGTTTCAAGCAATTGCAGTATTCCTGGAGCAAGGGCATATCCTTTCAAAGTCATTGTTTCAAAGAGGTCAACGGTTATTGGGAAATAGAAATGGGAGGGTACAAACCCAGGCCTGAGGCCGTTACTTTGGAGCCCCACTTGGTCAAAGAAAGCAGCGAGGTTCTATCCACGGCTGGAGTAGAATCCACTCCATGGCCAGGCCCTGGGCTGCACGCACATTAATGGAGACCATCGCACTGGGAAGGCTAGAAGGGGGCTGGGCCCTCCTCCCAGGCCTGCTGGCTGGCTGGCTCTGTTCTGAATGACACAGCTAATTAAGGTAAGTACTATTGCAGCTCTGGGCTGGAGCTGCCGAAACGAGGCTAGCCTTCCTGGTGTCACAGCTTCCAGATGAATCCATATTTCAGGGGTTAACAGCTCATCTGTAAATAAAATAAAATGTCCTCTGGGCTGCAGCCAGGTAGCCCATTCCTGCCTTTGGCCTGAATGTGATTAGCACGTTGGGGTGAAGGCAGAGAGTGGGTGAGAGGGCAGTGGGAGGAGGGAATCATTTGGAGATTTTTTTAAAACCCTCTGAGAAGTGATTTTGGTGACTAATTTCCGAAAGAGGTTCCCCCTGGGACACTACCTCCCTAGCCCCCCAACTTTAAAAATTAAGTTCATTTTGAGGGAAAAAAACATAGTAAATTGGCTTTTTGTGGCTCAAGGCCCCCCAAACAGAATCAGTAAGGCCAGGGCACCAGACAGACCTTGCGGGTGCATAGATCTTCCTTGTACTTGGAGGGTAAGGTGGGGGATAAAGGAGGCTGGCTTCAGGTTGTGTCCCAGTTTTTGTCAGAATCTTGAAGGTGACACCAAAAAAGACACAGCAAGCTAACATGAACTGTATCTGTAGAAGCAAATAGGCTAGGAGGTTTAGAAGGCAGGAAAGGCACAAGGCACCTCCATGAAAACAATCCATGAAAATCTGGTCCTTCCACTAACCCTAGCTTTAAAACAAACAAAAAACACCCTGCTATTTGAATACACTCAACTGTTATTTTATTTTCAAAACCGGGTTTGTGTATGAAGCCCCTGAATCTTCTTCAAGGTAGTCAGGAGCTCTGCTAAAGCTACACAAACTACATTCTCCAGGAAGTCTTCTGCCTCTTGAGAATGTACTCAGGAAGAGGTAAACCTGTACACCCCACCCCAACCTGGCAATTGTAATAATAAAGTGAAGGCAACCATCTTCACAAATTTTTCCATAAATCAGAAACTCTTTGAAGGTAAACATTTTGCTTATAAAATAGCAAAGTGGCATCATTTAGGCGTAACCAGTGACTATGCAGCAAAGACCTAGGGTTAGGTTTTGTTTAATTTTCCAAAATACCCTAAGTGTGAGCCTAGGTGATATTTTTATGTCTCCCTACATGCCTGTCTATTTAGTCTCTTTAATAAGCTTGGAACGATGATGCACATGGGTTCCATTAAGGGCTTGAAATGTTTTCTCACATCCAGCCACGCAAGAAATTCCTCCCAGTATATCTAACTTGTCTGCGTGTCTGCTCTCTTGTTAACTTTCCAGCAACCTTTCCTTTCTTCACCCCACTTTCAGCATGTGGTGAAGGCATTAGCGAGGGTCGCAGCATATTATCTCCCCGTTCCAGTTAGGTGAGGAGAAACAGTTGACTGTACTTTTAAAAGTGCAGTCAGCTTTGGAAAGCATGAGGGTTTATTTCTTTTGGGGGGGTTTTTGTTGTTGTTTTTTTTACAAACAGCCCAGCTGTAAGAAGCCTGTCATTTCTCAGCCTGTTGTAGAACTCCAAAAACCACACTCTAGCAGTTGTCTTCCCACACATCAAAAAACAACAACCACTTCCCCACACACACATACACATACACACAACTCAGCTTCCATATTTCTAATGCCATCCTTCAGAATACTTTTAACAAATCATTCCTACACTGGCCCTTCCACAGGGTGCATAACACAGACTAAGGGTTTTTCTAAAATCCAAATCTGCACAGGAATTTTCTGTTTCCATGAAAAGGTTTCTAAGATGTGCACAGAAAATGAACTTCCAATAATTGTCTCCACCATATTAACGCATATCTTCTCTTGGAAGAAAATCTGTAACCTCATCAAGGAATAGAATTCAAATAAATTTTCATTGTCCCACTGCACAAAGCTAAGCTTAGGCGAGTCCTAATTTGTTATTCATTCTTCTTGTTTAATTCATAATTTGATGCTAAACGTGGTAAAACAGCAGTGCCTCACAAACTCAACTGCATCTGTTCTCAGATACATTTCTTGCAGCTACACAGGCTTATGTTTTGCACTAAAAATGTTTTTAAGTACACAGAAGAGCAACATAAATGGAAGTTGAGTTATTTTTTCTATGCCTAGCAAGCCAATATTGAG
This sequence comes from Giraffa tippelskirchi, assembly GCF_054371585.1. Classification (NCBI taxonomy): domain Eukaryota; kingdom Metazoa; phylum Chordata; class Mammalia; order Artiodactyla; family Giraffidae; genus Giraffa; species Giraffa tippelskirchi. The sequence goes on from NC_137277.1 coordinate 130,489,151, forward strand.
CTCTCTCCAAATTCTGGGTTCCGTTTTTAGTTTTTTACTCTCTTTTACTCTTTTTTCTCCCCATTCTGGCTAACTGTGCTTCTCAGTATTTCCTGAACCCTTATTTAAAGCAAAAATTCCTTCTGACAAATGTTTTTGGTTTAAAACTAATGTTTGCCCCAACTGGGTTAATACCACAGAAGCAAAAAAAGGTTTTCAAAAAATATTCCACAACCTGATTTTTAATTTACTGCATCATCACCTACTTTTATGATAATATTTAATCTACTGAAACAAAACCAGCCTTAGAGGGGAAAAAAACAAACACCAACAACAAAGAGACAGTTTATTTTTAGCAGCTTCATTCTCACTTAAGGTGGCTACCGAAAAGGCAAACAGTCTCACCTAGGAACAGTAGTTTCTCTCCCCTATTTTTCTTTCTTTCTTCCTTCCTTCTTTCCATTAATTTTTTTCTCTCTTTTTTTCTCAGTAGCTGAGTTAATCACATTAAAGGTTAGACTTCACAAAGTGCAATTAACAAGTCTCTGTAAGAAGAAGGCGTTTAGAGAGAAACACTCCCCACCCACCCACAGAAAAAAATTTATAGAGTGGTGATAAGTGTAAATAGTCAACCGTGGTCCAGATGTGCAAAACCCTGAAATGGAAAGAAGTTTAGTGACTCCACCACTTCATGAGGTCAAGTTTGGGAAATTTGGCTCAGATGTCCCAAGTAGAGGGCCACAATGGTGAGAGTGTCATTATTTAGGAGTCAGGAAAGTAGGGAAGGGAGACAATAAAATTGCCTCAAAATTCAGGGAGTTTTTTCATCTCAGGCACTTCAAACTGTTTACTCCAGAGTTCATTGTTTTAGAGACAAGTCAGATGGGAGAGATGGCAAAGCAAACTAAGCATTCTATGGGTTTTTATGGGTCTCTATATCCTATGTCTGTTCAGACAGATTTCTTAAGAACTAAGCATTCTAGTGAGAGACAGTTATGCCTAGCACTGTGCAGATAAAAAAACACCCTTGAAAAACCATGCCCTGAAGATGCAAACTGTAATGGAAACTGAGCCAGGGCAGTGGGCACCTCCCCCTACCCTTAAGGAACTGCTTCCAATCAAAAGGTGAGCCCCTCTGCATGCCTCCACATTTTTAAGCACTGGCCTAGATTAAGGCAGCTCCAAGCCATTAGAATGGGCCTTTCCTGAATGGAAAAGACGTTACTGAAGTTTTGCCTGTGTTTCTGGTAGAAAATGGCCCTACCCCAGGAGCACTGTTCTGGTGGCTCCTCAGCAAAGAAGAAAATGTCACTTGCGCGTGAGCCGTGACAACAGCATGTATAGGCCCGCACGTACGTTTTCCTCTGCCAAGCAGCTGCTGCAGCTGCAAACTGCAGGGCAAGATCAAGTGACTAAAGAGGCCAACGACCCCACATCCACAGCGCTCTGGCCAGGGAGCACTGCAAGAGAAAGTTCAGGTTATGTCAGGATGTTTCCCCTGGAAATGAGGGGGAGGTTGCCTTTAAGCTCCGTAATTAGCTTGTTTGAAAGCTCTCTGATTCACCTCTCCACCCTAATTCTTAAGATCATGAATTTTGCATTATTCTATGCACAATAATGCACATAAAATTAAATAAACAATTTAATTAATTTAATTAAAATTAAATATTAAACATATTGTGTATAAGGAACCTGCGCCTTTGATTTAATTGGGCGGGAGAATCCAAAGCACTTTGGGTAACAGCAGAAAATAATTAAAAACAACAAGTACGTTAGCCTCTGGGTACAAGAAATAGTTGGGAGCCTTCTCTTGAGAAAGGTTTATTTAATTAAAATTAAACTAATCTTTGGAAAACATTTGATAAGCATTTCATAATACAAATCATAATCCAAAAAATGAGGCTCAGCCTGCTTCTTCACAATACAGGAAAATCGTGTTAAATAATTTATCTCTGGCAGTAGCTACTTTCTCCTTTACACACACACATACACACACACACAGAGTAATTCAATAGACAACATGTTTACTAGGTTTGAATTCTAGGTAATATTTGATTCATTTCGAATCTAAGATAAACATTAGCGAAGCGCATTAAGCATAAGACATCCATAGTGAGAATTTAGGAGACAGTGCTTGATTTCGAACTGGGTATTGATTTTTAGAGTCAACAAGCCTCCCTCCAAAAGCATCCTCATGAATTTATTTAAAAGTAAAATGCAACTGTTTTGACAAATCACTATCTTGCTGATATTAGTGATTTTGGCAAATCACTAATATAGCCCCAAACACTGAAAGATCAGGGTCCCACAGTCATCCTCAGATACATTTAACTCACAAAGCATCGTGGTTTGTGCTTCAGACCAGGAGAGGAAAGCCATTTATATTCCCTCTTCCCTCCCACCCCCAGTTGGTGTGACTAGATCTGTTATTCAGTTGCAGAGAATTAGATAATATTAGACACAGACCACAAAAGAAAGTCATCAGATACACACACACTACCCGGCTAACTCTTTCCAGGGCCTGACCTGCCAGAACCCCAGACGTCCATCGTCTTTACTAAACTAGGGCCCAGTTTGACACCTATAGCCTGAGCGGGAATATCACCAAAATCAGCTTGTGGTCCAATTCCAAAATTACTGAATGCATGCATCTCAGCTAGAAAGTATCTACAGGCATAACTCTAAGCCTAAATTGTATAAATGCCAATTGTCCACCTTTTAAAATATCACATACCCCTAAAGAAGACCAAAGTTAGACCATCCACTGACTCAAGTAATTCCCTTCACTTCTATTTCTGAATAACTTAGTTTACCAGAGGATATAAAATATTTTCTTATATTCTAATGATTCATAAAGGATAAAGAAAGTATATTCACCTCAGAGATCTGTTGGGAGCATATAACAATGCATTTTTGTTTTGTCTTTACAGCAAAAGATTTTCAATATATGCTTTGACAACAAATCATATTCTCCAGTGGTCATATGTAACCTAAAAATCATTGTGTGGGCTGTACATACCCACAGGTGTCACGCACATAGAAAAATATGAGTCAAACGTAGTTCTACCTACACCAGGTCATTTTATAGTGTCTTTGCTCTGTAAAGAAAGCCATAACGATATGCAACATGCTATTTTATAAGCAGTAATTCATAATGGCAACTAATAATTATTCCTACAACATCACGCATTCCTCAAAAAATTCAGCTAAGCTTTTAACCATTTTCCCTGTTTGGTTCAACTTTTCTTTGATCAGAAGAACAAAGTACCATTGGAGACTTACAGTTGGACTGAGAGACACGGCGATCCAAAGGGTGGCCTGCCTATTACCAGACTTAAAAGAAAAAATCTGGAGATGGGGCAGAGCTAAGAAGGATTGTAAGCAAAATATCCCAAAGCCACCTCCAGTTCAATTAACTCTTTCACATCATTATTGGAAAAGAATGTTTAACCCTCCAGAAAACACCCTGTGAAGAGCCTAGTGCAGCCCTGGCTTCCTCCAGCCAGGACCACGGCTGCAGAGGGTTTCTCTTCTGCCATCCAGGGCTTGTCAACGGTGCCCTTCATTTGCATGTCAATCCTTTTACATGATTAATATGTATTTATTGACCAGAAGGCCTTCCCAACCTAGGACAAAGGGAGACAGGCAGTCAGTCCCCTTTTATAGGGCTGCTATAACTTTCCTGGCAGGACTGACAATTGTGCACAGAAATAATTCTCTTCCAGATAGAAAGTTCCCACCATTCAGACACATGAAGTGATGGAAAGAAAACAGTCTAAACTGGGCACCATAAGCTCATGTGCACCCTCCACCCCTTCCCTCTAAAGTCATTTGTCTCCATTTCCTGCCACCTCAACTGGAGAGTATGGACAGTTACTTTGAAGACCAGAAAAAGAAAATGACCCAGAGTCTGGAGTTTTTACATCTCGTTGGGCCCACAATGGCCTCTGAGGCTGAGGTCTGCCCATAGGCAAGGCCTGATCAGAACCCTGAGTTACCTGGGGGAGGAGACTTGCCTTCTTCCCAACGAACGTGAATCTAGAAACATGACGAAGCTGCACCCACCACAGCCCACAGTTCAACTCCTCATCAATCTTTTATTCACTCAGATAAGCGTCACATTTCCCAGACTGACATGTAGAGTTTTATTTATTAAACAGCAAATTCCATTTTTATAAAAAGATCAGCCTTGTATCAATCATGAAAGATTCCCAGAAATTCTCTCCTCTTATATCTCCTCACTTGTCCCACATATGAAACTAAATAAATAACAGCCTGGATGGTCAAGCAGTGGCATAAACTTCCACTTTCACTCTGGCATCTGCCTGTCTGAATGTCAGAGATGAGACTCCAGATAAGTTTAGAAAAATTGTGCACGGGATTACGATGACTTGTTTGTCCTGACGCCAAGGATATTGAGTCAGAACATCCAAGAGGGGTTTTTTTTGTCTTTATCCTGGGTGGTTCTGGGACTTACTCAGTTTGATTGTTGGCTTCCTACCTCTGAGGGTATTAAGTTCTCCACCCCACAGGGAGCCTGACAGCTCACTGTCTAGGGTTTCCAAGGAAAAGTGCACGGAACCATTTCTTCTATAAAGTCCTTCACTGCAGAAATTAATAAGAAAAAAGGGACTTTCCCTTTAGGTTGAGGTAGTTCATAGGCAGACTCCATGTAAGCACTGTAACCTCTTGAAGGAAATGCACACACATTTATGAACACCAACAAGAAATTAGTCACCTTTCCACTTCAAGGCCAGATCCAAATTCCTCCCCAGGATTCATCATCCTGGGATTTTATGAAAGGTACTCATTAGAGGTAAACTCACTTAATTTTAAAGGAGAATTCTGGGGTGTTGCCCTCCCAGTCTGTCCCTTACCTACATCCTATCGAACCCTAGGCAGTTGGGAACAAATGGTACACTTTGCAGGAGAACTGGTCACAGGCTTGCTATCAACCCATAGTCTGGTCTGTACAAGGTGAGGGAGGGAAGCAGTTTAAACAACCACATGGCTGTCTGTTTGACTTCAACCCACCCCTGTTTCATTCACGGTGTCATTTTTACTTAAACTGGTTTACATGTATAGACTGTGCCTAAAAGAATCCCAGAAAGAGTCCTAGAATTCCAAGAATGTAAACTTCAAGGGCTAAGCCTGCAATGGTGAACTTACCACAAGCAATTTAACATAAAATGGCTCCAGTAGGATGTTTCAAATTTCTGTCCAAGTTTTGCCCATACAGAAATGTGATGCTTATGTTGAAGAAGATATTTCCCTTAATAATAACCTCAAAGAATATTGCCCCGAAATAGACCCGGAGTCATTTCAGAGATGCTCCTCTAGCTTCATACATTTTATGTGATGCCCAGAATATCAGGACTCACCCTGCATCCAGCCCTGTTCCCAATTCAAGGTTACGCTTTTAAAAGCTACTTGAGACTACTCCATACAACCACATTTCCCAGAAAAAATATCCACCAAAAATTCAGACATGCATGTGGATAGCCCCTGAAAACAAATACAAAGACAAGGAGGGAAAGTATCATGAGAAATAGAATATAATCCCTAAATTCTGTACATCTGTGCTTTATTCCACTAATCTGAACAGATCTATGAGTTTAAAGTAGGGAAATAATTTTTCCTGAAGCTATTGACATAAAAAACTAAGGTAGGTGCACCTAAACCTGCCTTTGTTTTCTCTTTCACAGATCATAAATTCAGCTAAGTTAACCAACCAGAATCAGTCCGAGAGGTATTGCCTCTGACGTTATTAAAGTTAAGGGATGGGTTCCGATGGTGTTCACAATATTCCAAATAACCAGCCTTCAGGAATTCACGTGGCTAACCTGGAAATCTGGACTATACCATACCAACATGGTGCCTGGGACACTAAGAGTGCAGCCCACCGATGCCCACCTCAGGGCATCACAGGCACTTGACTTAGGTCGAGTTGAGTTGATTGAATAATTTATCAGGACACAACAGAGGTTTCCCTCTGATGTTTGTTACCCTTAGAAGCCAATCTCTGTTCGCCAAAGAATACCTTTTAAGTTTTCAATTCACTGACTCCCACTTCATGCATTTGGTGGGGTAAAGGAGTGGAAACCACAACCCCCCCCCCCAAAAAAGCCCTCTATATTTGAAAGAAAGACTGAAGACTCCTGAACACCTCTATTCTCTCTTTGGCCCCCTCCTCATCTAATATTGCAGGCCATTGATCCAAAACGGGCACTAGAGCATTCTGGTATTTGCCTACACATTAAAATAACCGAGCAATTAATGAAAGTTGACCACTGTGCGAGCAACAAGCCCTCTCCCTTCCTTCCCCGACTTAGTGATGCGTCATCATATCTACTCACTGTTGCATCCCCTCCCCATCCAGCTAGCTCTGTCATCCCTTACTGCACCAGTGGAAACTCCCCAGGCTCTGTGAGGTGACTTTGCCCTCAAAGAACCATTAAGACTGCCCCTCTTGACCACTGAGGACCTTTCTGTTAAAAAAGTCATCGTCTATTAAAGGCAGAAAGGACAACTACAGGGGCCTGACGCCATTGCAAGCTATAGACAAGTCACCAGCCACCTAATAAGGGAAATGCATCATTTCCAGGATGGTCTGTGTTGATACCCCAAGGCAAGTCTCACACACACTTCCATAAGGTGTGGAAACCTTCCATAAGGTGGCTTCTTAAGAAAAACAAGCTCCTCTAAAACAAAAACAGAATTAACTTGCACTTGCCCTGCAATCTGTGAGCTGGATAAGGTGAGAGAAAGAAGGACTGGCAGTCCCTCCTGGTTATCTGCCCCCCCACCCCCCCACCCCCCCCCGCAAACAACAGCCTTTGTGTTGGAGGGGCTCCTAGCATGGGATAACTGGAATGTGGGCCTGCCACTATGTTGGAGTTAATAATACAGTGTCACAAAGGAATTTAAGCCTGAACTTGGGAAATTCTCCTTCTAGGAGTTTATACTTCTTCCTCTTCAAACTTCACTGCTCCGTCTCAAAAGAATATGAAATCTTTATCGTTCCCCCCCCCCCAGAGATCATTTCACTTCTTTCCAACTGTCTCTTTGTGAAATGACCAAAGAATCCCTGATTATGGAGAAGGCAAATCGCCTGCAATGTGTGAGACCTGGGTTTGATCCCTGGGTTGGGAAGATCCCTGGAGGAGGGCATGACAACCCACTCCAGTATTCTTGCCTGGAGAATTCCATAGACAGAGGAGCCTGGAGGGTTACAGTCCATGGGGTAGCAAAGAGCTGGACAAGACTAAGCAACTAAACAACAACAACCACCAAGTCACTAGGTGTGTTTTGTACATCAAAGGTAGAAAAGCTCTGGATCCACTTCCAAAAGGACCCATTGAGGCTGCATACATGCATCAAAATAAAACTGTGGACAGAGAGTTGTCACTATGGACACAAGCTTTTGACCGACTGAGCATGGAGAAGATCAGGGAGGGCTAGAGGGTTGGAATGAAAAAGTGAGTGAGGTCAGGACAGGGTACCTGGGTCTCTTGGCTCTCCTGGAACATGCTGCAAATTCCAAGGAACTCCACTGTAAATAGAAAAGGGATATGCAGCATTAATGTTAGCAGTGATTTGCACTGCTTTTGCAACCCGTAGACTACAGCCCATCAGGCTCCTCTGTCCATGGGATTTCTCCAGGCACATACACTCAACATTGCAGGGATCCTCAAGAGTAACCCTCTGGACACCGCCCTTCTCCAATCTCAAATCCCTCAACTCTCAAGTCAGGGGTATGTAGCTAGGTCTTTGCCTCAACCAGCGGGAGCTTGCTGGCTGCAGCCCCAGCAAACAGAGCTCTTCCCTTCCCCAGGTAAGCCCATTGTAGGGGCTTTTCCCGACGACGCTGTCTCACAGCCAAGTGAGCTTGTGAGCCCTGAGACGGCTGAGGATCCAGACAAGGAACTCGCTCGCTCGGTCTTTGCCGGGCAGTGTTTGCCATTTGCGGGAATAAATGAAGCATCGGTAATCTCCATAAAAGAGCTTTCACGCTTCATTCTCTGAAACTAAGTTGGGGCTTAGACAGAAAGAAAAAAAGGAGGACTTTTAATTTAAAGTAATGATCATCAACACTCTGGCTCTAGAGACTCTCTAGGGGAGGGGTCCCCACCCTACCCCCAGGAAGCTGGAGGGAGGGTCGCGGCTCCCGCGCCTCACCAGGCGGGTCTTTTTGCTTAGATTGGTGGGCCAAATCCAAACGCGAGCAGCTCTCCTGGAGTAACCGAGGAAGGAGAGAAGCCCCGAGAGGCAGAAATATCCGATCAGGTTGTCCGAGAGAAAGAAAGCAAGCCCTCTCCACCGAGGCCCGGCCAGGACTGGGGGCAGAGGCTTCTTCTACACACGTCAGCAGTCCGCACTTGAGTTGTGCGGGGCGCTGTGGGGGCGCCGCCTCAAAACCCCGGGCATCTCTGGTTACTTTCACCCTTGTCAGCTTCGGTTTGGGGCCAAAGTTTGCACGTGGGGTGCATGGAACACAGAATCTCGCCCACCTGGAATCCCCTGATCCTGCCTAGTCCGAGAGCCCCAATAGTTCTATCCCAAAAGGGAATTTTGTTCACTTCAGCTGAATGAAAGTGGCGTGGGGAGGCTTTGTCCTTCCAATTCTCTCCTCCCCCATCACCCCGGGTCCCCTCACTCCCTTGCCAGTTCGCAAACCCACAACCCTAGACTTCTCATTCTGCACCTCCAAACAGCTCGACCCTGTTAGAGCATTTTGGAGAACAGACAAGAAACAGGTCCGAGGAACATGGAACTCGGGTTTGGCCGTCCTCCCCCGGGTAGGTACCTAGCGATTCCAGGTGGAGCTCTCTGTTTCTGCCCGCTGAGGATAGCGCACTTGAACCGACCCTGAAGTCGGGAGGCTAGCGTTGAAGGCCAGAGCTCAGTCCGCAAGGGGAGGAGGCGGGGGAGTTGCAGCAAAGGACCGAAGATCCTCGCCCGGCCTCCCTCCTTCTCACGCCCGCCTAGCCGGCCGCGCCTTCCTGGAAGTTCTATAGGGCCTGGGTGGGCGCCGCTCGGAAAAGATGCTGACCAAGGGCGAGTGGACTGCGCTAGTTTTAAAGAAAGTCCATGCAAACAGTTAACCTGAGCGGGAAACCACAGCTGTGCCTAGGAAAGCGAATTGGCCAAATATCTCCAGAAAAGAAGGAAAGGGAAGGTGGAAAAAAGTCTGCCACCCGAAGGTGGGCGCTTTATTGTGGAAAGAAGCGGCAGGGGGCAGGGCTGCTGCTGCAACTTTTTCTCTCACCCTCAAAAAAGGATCCCGCATCGGGGATTTCGGAAGGCGCTCACCTAGTCCAGGAAAATGCAGGTGGCGGCCCTTCGCAGGCCATGTTCGCCCCAGCCAGGCACCGAGCAGGCAGGCGCCCAAGCCCTCGGAAGCCAGGGCCTCCGGGCCAGCCAGGGCCGCGCAGGGCGCCGAGCGGGCGGGCCGAGCCGGGCAGCCGAGCCAGCGAGGGTTTCGGCTCCCGGTGGCAAGTGTGAGCGAGTGCGCGCCTCGTCTAACCCTTCAGGACAAGTTGAAACAAATAAAGTCGGGTCTCCACAGCCTTGAGGTCCACCCCTCCTCCTTCCTGGTTTGACCCCAGGCCCGGCCGCTCCGAAACATGGTTTGCGCAGCTCAGATTGCCAGCCGCTGCGCGATACCGCCGGGGCAAGGGCGTACAGCCAAGGGAAGGGCGCTTCTCCAGTGGCCACGACTTGGTATCCCGGGAGTCAAGGGGGCCAGAGGTGACTGGAGAACATGGTGGGAGGGGGGAGCGTGGCCGCCTCCAAGGTCAGCCCTAGTCCCCGCGCGCCGGCCAAGGGAGGGAAGCGAGAGGTCGGAACTCCCTGGCCTCCCTCATAGCCTCCCAATCCCGGGAGCAAACTTGGGAGCTGGGCCGCGGACCAGAGGAGACGGAGGGCAGGAAGCCAAAGAGACGCCCAGGCACACCCTCCGCAAAGGCCGAGTCCGAGCGGTCGGAGAGTTTGACCGCAGGAGGGCAGTCTTCTAAACGAAAACGGAAACCTTGGAGCAGAGGACCAAGAAGGAACCCAGAGGCCGGGAAGCCCATAGAAAATGACCGAAAGGAGAGCGAACCCGGCCTAGACACAAATCGAAACTGTACAGAGATAGTCGCTTGGGGGAACCTGGGTGGGAGATGCGGGAGCATTGGAGCCTGCTGGTGGAGCGCGGCGGGTCCCTGTCCATCGCCCGGAGCCCGGCGCGAGTAAGTCGCCAGGGCAGCCCTCCCTTTGGCGTCTCCATCGAGCCGGTGGGCAGGACCCCGCGCTGGGCCAGCAGAATTGGGGTTTCGAGGTTCCCCGAGAGAGGACGAGCCCCAGATGCTCTCCTATCTCCAGCCTGACTCGACAGGTCAGCGCGGTCCAGGCCTACGGCCTTCGCTGCGCTGACCGGAAGTGCATCTGCGAAGCGCCCTCCGCAGACCGCGCTGGGCGCGCAGGCAGCTCCAGCCAGGCGGGAGAAGCCAAAGTCCGAGACGCCAGGGGCGGGCTGTGTCAGCCGAGCCAGACCGGGCTCAGGAGGGAGAGGAGATTATGAGGGTAGACATTGCTGATTGTGGTGGGAAGGGGTCATCTTGAAGACCTCCAGGGAACCTAATCTGAGACCAAACTGGGTGGAGTGGGATTTGAGAGCAAGAATTCGAGCGTGAGTTACTAACTTGAGGGAAGAGTGGGAGGTTGGAGGTGACTGGGGAACTCTTAACTCCTACTTAAGAGTCCAGAAGAGAAAGAATAGCCTTTAACCCAAATCCACCCCTATCCCGACCTTATGTAGAAGTTTTCTTACTGCGGAAACATCACAGCACGCCGGGAGAATCGTCCTGGTATTTTATGACATAATTACGGTGTAAGCTTTAATGTGGTTTGGTGTGACCTTGGCAAGAACGTCCCTGGACCTCACTTTTCTTATCTGTAAAATGGGGATGATAATATCCAGCTCAAAGAAGTGTGTGAGGTTGAATAAAGTAAATTGTGTCAAATAGCTAGCAATGTGGGACACTGGCTCTCAGTAAATAGTGAATCTGTTATTATTTTTGAATTTCTGGATGTGTCTTCTTGTAATGATGAATTTCATCTTGGATGAAAGACTTGTAATGGCCGCCTCATTGCAGCTGGATGGGGGTGTGGGGCAGCAGCAGGGCTTTGTCGATGGTTTCCCACTGCATTTACTTCATCAGTTGGCACCACTGTGGGCCTTCCTGCCTGAATCTGCTGGCCTCTGAGTCAGGGCCTTAGCCCACTCTTGCAGTGGTCTGTCCTTGCAGAATGTTAAATTTTAGTAGGTCCCTCTCTTTCTTGGATTCCTTCCATCTCACCTACAGGGGTCTCCCTCCCCTCTGCCATATAATTGCTGTTCCTGGGGTGCCAGGAGTCCAGGTCTTCCACCCCGGGTGGGCGGGGGAGGGGGGAAACGGAGTGGGGGTTCTGAATGCACCCAGGATGCCGCTTCTCACCACCCCTGCACTTGCGCTTGTGTGGCAGCTGGGTCTGGGAGGAATCTTCTGGTAGCTGCTAGTCCCTGAGAGGTTTCTTGCATGTATACCCCATCCCCTGGCAGAGTTGAGGAGCATGCTCACAGCTTCTCCCAGCACAGAGCTCTTCCTACATCCTCCCACCACCACCCCTCACCCCATTCCCACATCCGAAAGGTGAGTCTGGACCATGGATCCAATCCTCTCCTCAGGATAAGCTGGGTGTGTTTAAGCATGCACAGTGCTCCAATCTCTGCTTTTCTGCAGTCCATTATTGCAACCTGAAATCTTCCCAAATGTGCTCACAGCAACCTACCCCATATCTTTAGGAAGAAGTCCAGAGTGGAGGGGCCTGCTCCATCTCCAGAATGGCATCTCTGGGAAAGGCTGCATTTAGAAGCAAACTCAAAGAGCAAATTATTATGGCCCAAGACTTACCCAATTCTCTGAGAAATCAGTTTCAGAAGTCTGCCCTCTCCTTCCCTGGATCTGCTTCACCCCCAGGAGGTACACCTGGGAAGGTGCAGGGTAGATGCGAGGGAGGGATGGAGACAAATGTAGCAGCAGCATATTTGTGTCTGAGCCCAGAGTCTCTGGGGAGAGAGAAGGGGCTGCCTTGACTCCAGTCTTTCCATCCGCACACAATCAATCCACTCACCTCAGTTCCAGTTCTCCCTGGTGGCCTCCATGAAAAGAAGTGGGCAGTCTAGTGTGTCCCCAGCCCTGGAAACAATGCCCTGTCCCTACACTAGATAGGAGCAAAGCCCACTAGCTGGGGCATGCAGGTGTATATTGGACACCAGCAGGTGTACTCCTGGGCCATGTAAAAAAATGTACCAGAAATTTCTACATGGCCCATGGCCATGTGCTTGCTAGGAACCCATCTCTGCATGTCAGTTCTAGATATCTAGATACTTGTTTGTATATGCGCACATATTTTACACAGGTGTACATGTATGATACATGTGAGTACATTTTTTGTGCATTTAGATGTACAAAAGTGTGTGCACATGTGCTGTATGTCTGTGTGTACATTGGTACAACCCACTCAGTGACACTCTTGAGGCCCTTACTGGACTTAAAGGAAATGTGAAGATTTTGCCTCTCACTTCCTGCATGCTTTCACACCCTGCCAGGCACTTTCCCTCCCATCCCCAACCCCCAGTTAAATGAAACTTTTTATTGAAGAATCCCTGTGGAACCCCTCCAACAATTAAATGACTGGCCTAAATCATTTGGGGAGGAGTGGGGGCTGGTGGAGTCCCCAGTCTTACCCCTTTCCACAAGTTGCCACAATCCTTTCACCTGGGTTCAGAGTGAAAGAGAGAAGAGGTCTCTGGTGGGGGTGATGAGGGATGGAGCAGTACTTGGCCACCTCCCTCCAGACGGAGTGAACATGATTTCCAATTTAAGCCACGGTGACATAGAGATTAAATGGGCCCCAGGCTGTGAGGCAAGGTGAGGAGAGTGGTCTTCAGGCTCCCCACCCTCTTCCCAACCTGTGCCTGTTGGAAGATGGGGAATGAAGGTTGCCTGTATTGCCAGAGGAATGGCTTTCAAGAAGAGGAAAAGCAAGGCTGACCTTTGGAGAAACAGATGGCCACTCCCAGAAAAGCTACCCAAAAGACACCTTCATGGGGCAAGGAGTTTGGGGAGGCCAGTCTCCCTGACCTTGGCCTTGGCCTCGGCTTCTTGATGTCAGCCAAGGTCACCCCTACCCCTGCAGTTAGGCTTTTTTACTGAGGGCATTGGGGCATCTGGAAGCCCTGTCACCTGTGACAGGGCTGTGGGGGCCAGGTAGGGGGCAGGTTAGTAGAGACTCTTTCTCTGTGCTCTGGGCAGCCTGGCCTAGAGGGCCAGAGAACTGGACACACATACACACACCCACAAACACCAATCGCTATTGGTGCCCGTACACTCAAAACACACACTTACACCTCCCAAGCCTAAATAAATATATTTATTTATCAATCGATAGCACCTCTATACAAATGCCCACACGCAATACAACCCACAAACATACAAGCTAACACAGACCTACAATGCACCGCCATATACCCAAATACCCCTTCTGTAGTCCACCCCCATCCACACCTCCTCCTCTTGACCCTGCTGAAGGAACGGGAGTTTCTGGCAAGAAAACAGAGACCTTTGCCCTCAGAAAGAGCCAAGGATCAATACTGTTTAGACTTGGCTAGTGTGTATTTCCTCCTGGGCTGAGGAAGATTTAAGTTTATGGTTCAATCCAATCTTATAAAAAAAAATAGGTAGAATATAAGGAAGTTGGGATAGCACACTCGAGTATTTATTTCGATGCAGCCCCAGACTTTAATACACAGACAGCTGGCTAAGCCAGACACATAAATCAGAGAAATCAATGCTTGTTTATGATTATTATTACTTTCTTTTTTTTAGAGGGGGTGCGTGAAAGAAGTCTGACTGGAGTTCTCCTTCCCTAGTCTCTGCCCCAATCAGGAGGAAGGAAAATGGGGATGGGGAAGAGAGAGAGAAGATAGGAATGTCATACTGTACCATTACTTGAGGACCTCAGCCAGATTTCAGAGATAAAGGCAGCTGTAATGAGTAGCTGTGACAAAGAGGAAGACACAGGGGGACAGAGGAGCCATGGGCCAAATGTTTAAGTTCTCCAAGCTTTAGTTTCCTCCTCTGAGTAAAGAAGAAAATTCTATTTACCCATAGTGATTGGAAGATAAAAGGAGATAATGGGCCAGAAATCAAATTACATAATAATGACACATCCATGCAATTTACCAATATACTCCTGGGGAGAGGTGACCACCTCTCTCTCCCCCAGAGGGAAAACTCTTGCTTTGATCTCCTGGTACAGATAAAGAGGAGCCTTAAGGAACAGGGTGCTTCTTGGAGTTACTACTCAAGTTGGCCCCTGACTCTGCATTTGTGATCTTGAGGGGCACTGGTACCCTAAAGGGCCACACTGAGGAAGGGAGGAGGAGGAGTAGCCCAGTTTCCATGCATTTGAAACAGAAAGATTCTCTGTAGAACTGGGCACCCCAACATCCTACCTGCTTGTGGTCAGATTCCGGAAGGGTACCCTCAACCTCAGGTCTCAGCCCCCTAACCCAAAGCCCTGGAGAGCTTGAAGATTCCAGGCTCCTCCCCTGAATCCCCACCCCAAGAAAAGCAAAGGATATACGTCCAGTCACCAGAAAACAACTGGCCCCAGGGAAGGGCCCACCTCACTGCTTTCAACTCTTCACTCAAGGATTGGGTGAGCATCTATTATGTGTAGAGGTTACTCCACACACCCCAAAAATGTGTGAAAGGAATACAATAAAGTTGGGAACCCATGGCAATGTCAAATGTGTTCTGCAACTCCAGGCCCCTGAACCCCAACCCCTCAAGCCCTTCAACAGGGACTTCAACACCCCCTTGGCTTCCAAGACCTGACACCTGGCACTGTCATTTCACACCCAGCACAGGCCCAAACCAAGGCGAATTTTCAAGAAAGGCAGACTGATCGGTCATTCCCACTCTCACAATAATCAATCCTGCAAAAACAACAGGAAAGAAACCCAAGGAAAGAGCACAGAAGCAGGGTTCCCCTACATGCACAAACACACCTGCAAACGCAAATAAGTACATGTGCACACACTGTGAACTCACAAACATCCAAGTATGCATCTAATTACAGAGATATGAATATCCAATCGCATAATGTTCACATAATGCAGAAATACACAAAACCCTGTGGGCACCCAGATGACCAGTATCCATCTACCTATGATCACACATGCACCCAAGTTTTTTGGGACACCTACATATCTGGTCATACGAGTATAGCTGCATACATACATACTACAGAAGAGAAGGAAAAACGGGGAGAACAGAATTTACCATTAAAAAAAAAATCCTGGACCAAGGGGAGATTAGAAGGTACCTCCCCTTTCTCTTCCTAGTCCCTGAATGGTGGGGCCCAGTGGCTACCCAGGAAGGATAAGCCCCAGGGTCTGGGGCAAGTGTCCAGACATTTCCCTCGTGGAAATCTGGGGGTTCTGGGGGTCCACGGGGCTGGTGTTTGTGCCCCCCTCCCACTCTGTCAGAAAGCAAGCCAGGCTTCGTTGGGATTGTGAAAGGAATCTTGCTCATTAGGCTTTGGGCAGGGTCAAGGCAGGCCTGTGTGCATGTCGGAGATCTTGGCCCCAGAGCAATCCCCGTAGCTGACTGAGGGGCTGCGGCTCCACATAGCTTCTCCGCATCCGGGTCTCCTCTCCGGACTTTGCCCACCATGAGTCCTGCCAGGCTCGTGTGCCGCCCTCGACCAGCCGTCTAGACAACCGAATCACCTCTCCATTGGAAGAGCAGTGAAGTCCAGGCAGGCCTAGGTGGCCCTCTCTTAGGATTCCAGGAAGCCCCTCCACCTCTGCCAGGCCCCGGAAAGTCCTTCTGCTTCTAAAGGAGAAAACCTCCAATAAGACTCGCATCAGAAAAAAAGACAGAAAAAGAAAAGCAAGCTGGAGCGAGGAGCAGGTTGAACCAGAGTATGCTGCAGCCCGGCTGGTCCTGGCTCCGCGGGAAGCAGACCAACAGCTCCGCAGTGTTTCCGAAGTCAGGACAGGGGTTTCCGGCCTTTGGTCTCCTTTGAAAGCGATAGGAGACCAGGCGTGTCCCGCCAGACCCTCCAAACCCGGGCCATCCCCGGGTCCCAGCCATCCCTATCACCGCGCCCTCCTTGTGCCCTGTATTCGTTGTGCAGTGATGGATCTTAAGGCCTGACGGAGCCTCGAGGCTCCGCGCCCGTTGTGCACCCGCCTTGCGCAGGGCCTCCCTGCGTCTTCACCCTTCCCCAGACCGCAAAGAGGAGGGCCGTCAGGCGCTCGTGAGCACAGTGTACACTTTATTTCAGACTACAGGTTTCTGAACATAATAAAATCTTTGGCTTGTAGCGGCGGTTCAGTCTCGCAGTCTGTGGGGTCGTATTTCTCAACAAGTCTCCGGAAAACGAAACGGTCGGGGGCAGGACAGACAGACGGACAGAAAGGGCTGGGGAGATGGGGGGAGGGGGAGAGGCGAAGGGCAGACACGCGAGGAAACACACTCTCACGCACACAAAGAAAAGTCCCAGAGAAACGGAGGGCCAGCGATGCGGGACAGGAGGCACCGGAGAAGCAATAACATTCAAAAGAAAACGAAACTGGGCCGGGGGCAGCGAGGCGGAGGCGGGGGATAAAATAATTATAATAATTATAATAATTATAACAATAATAATAAAGGAGATTAATAAAAGTCCAGCAAATAGAGATCGCTACACATAATTCTTTTCCTTACCTGAAATTAAATATATACAAGGTCGTAAGCGGTTTGGCTAGATAGAGCTTTAAGGAGTTCGTAGTTTTCGTCCCTTACACTGTGAAAACAGAACTGATCTTATTTTTCGATAGCACCTGTCTGAGTCTTTCTCCCTTTCGAAAAAAAAGTCTCGTTCCAATGTGACTCTCCATTCTGGGAACCTCTTTCTCTCTCTTTTCCCTGTTGCTCCCTTCCTCCTTTACGCTGATTCTTTCTCCCCGGGGCATGGGGCCCACACGGCGGCGGCCGCGGTGCCAGGAGGGGGCGCGGGCGCGGAGGCCAAACCGCGCGGCCTCTGCCGGCGGCGGCTATTCGCTCTCGTCTTTGTCCTGGACCGTGGTGGTTGAATGGTTGTACAGTCCCTGCGCCATGAGGTGCAGCGCCAGGCCGTTCTTGATGCCCGTGGCTTTCTTGATCTTGGCGCGCTTGTTCTGGAACCAGATCTTGATCTGGGACTCGTTGAGGCTGAGCTCCTGGGCCAGCGTCTGCCGCCGCTGCTCGGTGATGTAGCGGTTCGCCTGGAACTCCGCCTTGAGTCTCTGCAGCTGCTCGGCAGTGAACGCCGTCCTCGGCCGCTTGTCCTCCTTCTCGTTCTTCTTCTTCTTCAGCTTCCTGGTGCGGGGACCTGCAGCGTCGGAGGTGGGGACAAGGGGCAGAGGGGAGGGGAGGGAGGGCAGAGGAAGCCGTGAGAATTGAGGAGCGGAGCTGGGGGATCTCGCCCAGCGCTTCTGGGGCGATAGCGGAGGCCGTGCAGCCCCTCCCGCCCACGATCCCTAGATCAGTCTGCTGGCTACTGGGGTCGCTGGGTTGCCCTCTGGGAATCCTCTGGGATGCCAGAAGGGTCACAGAGGAAAACTGGCCAGCCGAAGTTGTGTATACACCTCACACCCCAATTCAAAACAGACCCAGCGGTGATAGGCTTAAATCATAGGGTCCAAGATGGAAAGATATTTGGAGCCCTATCGGGCCCAACCCAGAGCTGGAGGTCAGGGGCCTGCTTGTCTTCAGTCTTGGCATAAAGAGAGGCTCAACACTGGAGTCATGAACACTTGGATAGGACTGCCCTGAGGGAATTGCAAGCCTGCAAACTATTTTTCTCCCCCTCCCCAAGAAGCGCATCTACACCCACACAGCTTACAATAAGACCACATCTGCTTGTAGCTACTGACTCCAGAAAACAAGGGGATAAGGAGGGCGATGTGAGAGGCTTGCCTAGCTCCAAAACATTCAGCATCTGTTCTCTCTACATGCTCTTCTTTCCCTCTGGCCTAAAACGAAGCCCCTTATAGAGTCCCAGGAAGACACTGTCCACCTGCTTCCCAGAAAGGGGAAAAGAGGCCTTCCCCCAGTTGTATGCCTTACCCACATGCCCAGGCCCCTGGGTTCTCTGCTTTGTCCCTTGGATGGTACCAGTAAGAAAGAGAGGACCCTTCCCATCCTACACCCAGTGGCACAAGCAGGTCTCTCTCCCTAGTCCTTCGGATACAGAAGCTGCAATCTCAGGATTGAAAACTGAACAACAAAAGCAAGTCAGAGCGGTCTTTCCTGCCCACCTATGGTGATCTGCAAGAAAACTGCTTCCCCCTCCCCACATCCAGGAGCAAAACAGGGGCTGAGGGACAGAAAGGGTGGGACAATCCTGACAAAAATCTGTGCTATGCCCTAAGATGATTATAGGAAGAGGCCACAGGAAACCTTCCTAGGAAAATGAAGTGTCCCTCAAAAACTAGTCTGGGAAGAGGGCTGGCTATGAAGCCCAGCCCTGAAGAGAGGAGGAAAAAGAGAGGCCTCCACACGCAAGTCTCTAGCATTTACTTGCTGGGCCCTGTCATGGTTATGGGAGCTTCCTGAGCTGAGTGAAGTCCCTGTCGGGCCTGTTAACCTCTAAAATTGTCTGGAAAGAAGGGTCTGCACTGGCATTTCCAAACCTAGTGACAGAGGGGTAAACCAGGCAGCTGGCCTCTGGGGCAAACCAGTGCCAGGGGTCACCAGCTGTCCTGTGACAAAAGAATCCAAGCCTGGCCGACCACCGCAACTCAAGACTGGGTTGAGTTTCCTCTCCCTGAACTGCCCCTGTAGGATTAGAAACCAGCACCCTGCCTCCCCAGGCTTGTAAGAAGGAAAGCAGCCAAGAACAAAGACAAGGCACACTCCTGAGGCCGATGCAGAAAGCACTGGGAGGCGGGGTGAGGGGCCAGGAAGGCCTTGGTTTAGGTTAGTAATTAGCTGGTGGAGCAGAAGTGGCCCAGGAAATGTATGCATCCTCAGAAAGGCCCCATTGCGACATGGGCATCCCTTACGTTGTTAGAGCGTTGTCGCAGTTGTTTCGTTGTTGTTGTTGTTACTGTGTGTATGGTTGCCCTCGCAGAGGCACGAACACTTGTAATAAAATCGTAGCCTCCTGGCCAGCCTGAGCAGCACAGCCTGACAGCTCAATCACTCTATCCATCAGGCGAGTCAATCAAAGCAGCTTTTCGGAGGTTCAGGGAGCCCGATGTGTCAATAACGGGGCTCGAGATGGCGGGGGCTGATAGCGCTCATCGATCCGCGCCTGGCCAACAGCGTTGGGAAGTCAGACCAGTCGGAGTGGGGCGCCGCACCGCGACGCCAGCCCAGCCTCCTGCCATATCCGGGTGCGAAACCCCAATCGTAGGCCAGAACCCCTGCCGCCCTCCTCGGGGCGCCCATCAGCCTCCCGGGAGCTGCGGTCCCCGGAGGCGGGCAGGCCACAGCCTCCTCTCCAGGGGCCTAGTAGCTGCCCCCGAGCACCTCTCGGCCTGGGGTTCTCCAAGCTCAAAGAGGTATGTGGGGAAAGGGCCAAAGGAAAATTGAGAAAAATGGGCCTATGGCTGGCAGAAATTTGCTAACTGGCAGATGTACGGAAGGAAGGAGTGAAAAAAGGAAGGGGCATGGCCGGGAGGATATGCCAGGCGGGCCACGGAGAAGCTGAGGTGGGGGCTGGCTCTCATGCCCTCGGCCCAGGTCTCTGGCCTGAGCCTAAGGTATCTTCTGTCCTCTCCCCCGTTCTAGAGAATAGGGAGCCAGGGGCTCTCGGCACCCACTGTCTCTGAAACCTCCTTTCCCTGGATTCTACCCAGGCGGGTCAGGCCCTTTTGGCTACCCGGCTTGGGGAAGAAGGACAGCGACCAGACACGTTTCTCTTTCTTCCTGTGTCTCCTTACATCTATCTCTATGCAAACGATCTCTCCGCAGAAAATATCGATACGGTGTTTATGTCTGCAAGGACACAAAGCGAAGATAATTTCTCTAATCAAAGCCTTGCTCGGTTTCGGCCTCCGCGCAAGCTGATGGGATTTCAGACCCAGATTGCCAGGCCCACCTTCCCGCTGATTCTAAAAACCCCTTTCCCTGGAAGAAAAAGCAATGATTGATTGGGTCTTTACTAAGAATATTAAAGGTAAAACACAAAGACGGCCAGAAGGGCTCCGAGTTCAAAATAAGGATCCCACTCCCTGTACCCTGAGCCGTAACCTCCCAGGTGGTAGTCGCAGAACGCAGGAGCGCAAAACTGGGTATAACACTCGGTAGTGACTGGAATCGAAAGTGAAAAGGAGAAAGCAGGCGTGAGAAAAGAGAACCCTCGGGATCCGGCACGCACGCTCTCCCCAGCCCGGCGGCTGAGAGTTTTACCGGCGTCTGCCGGGTTCACCGCGCAGCCTGGGGCTGGGTACTCACCGGAGGACGGGCGATCGGAGTAGCGCGTGCAGTAGACCCAGGCGGGCCACACGAGGGGTTGCTGCGAGTCAGTTTTGACTACCGGCCCGCCGTTGGCTGAGCCCATTAGCAGTATGGCCGGGTTAGTGTGCTCCGGGTACTTAGCACCCTGCGCACCTGGACTCCCCACGCCGCCTCCACTGCCACCGCCGCTGTCCGAAGGCTTGGCCGCTGCTGCCGCCGCCGCCGCCACAGCCGCTGCCGCCGCCGCAGCCGCCGCCGCCGCCGGGTTCCCAGCTTTGGACGCGCCCGCGCCGCCGGCGGTGGCTGGCGGGGAGCCGTCGGGTGGGCCACAGTTCCCGTCCGGTGTGCACAGGAGTGAGGCGGCGCCCGGCGCCCTAGTACCCAGCGGGTGGACGGGGTCTCTACCTGAGCCGGTCTGGCCTCTGTCACGCTCGACCCGGCCTCCGCCTGCGCCTCCTCCGGCCGCTGCCGCCGCCACCAGGAACTGCGGCGGCGGCTGCTCCTTTTTGCAGCCGAAGT
Source organism: Giraffa tippelskirchi (assembly GCF_054371585.1). NCBI lineage: Eukaryota > Metazoa > Chordata > Mammalia > Artiodactyla > Giraffidae > Giraffa > Giraffa tippelskirchi. Next base: position 130,510,174 of record NC_137277.1, read on the forward strand.
CCGGCCTCAGGATGTTGTCGATGAAAAAGTTGGTGGTGCGGTGCAGCTGGGCCGCGGGCTGCGGCTGGTGAGCAGGCGCCGCGAGATGCTGCTGCGGCGGCGGCGGCGGCGGCGGGGGCGGGGGGTGCGGGGGGAGATGCGGGTGGTGGCCCAGGGGCGGCAGGCAGGGCGCCGCGGGCGGCGAGGGGGGCGCGGGCTGCGGGGACACCGGCACGCTGTCTCCATCGCTGCCGCTGCTGCCGCTTGCACCGGGGCTGAGACTCAGGGTGAGGCTGCCGGGGGCCGCCGCCACCGCCGCCGCCGCGCCGAGGCCCGAGTCGCGCTGACTTTTAGGTTCCGGCTGCTGTTCTTCCATGCTCGGCCGCCCCGCCGCCTCGGCCGCCGCGCCGGCCCCCGCCCCCCCCGCCTCGCTCCCCACCCCACTTTGCCAGCGGCCCGTGGGGGTGCGCGGAGGAAGGAGGCCGGCAAAGCCCCAGCGAAGGCACGGGGCGGGTGCAGAAAAAAAAAAGCCCAGGCGCCTGGCCTGGATCGCTCGCTCTTATCGAGCAGATCTCGTTGTCTCTCCCTCTCTCTAATTTGTAGACATCCAGATATGGAGACACTTGGCTATTTCTTTTTTCTTTCTGCAACCAGAATCAATGATTTGTTTTAAATGGGGAGTAAGCCACGGCTAAAAAGAAAGGGAAAAAAAAAACAGGAAAGGAAAAAGAAAGCAAGAAAAAATCTCCAAGAATTTTTTTTCTTAAAGATAAAAAAAAAAATAGTCTTTAAAGTCTAGCCATCTTCCTAGGCAGTAGTGAGGGGTTTGACTTCCCCGAGTGTCACGCTCAGCTGTGCCCAGAGCGCAAGGCTGGCAGCGCCTTTAATCGCCTTTGCTTTTTTTGCAGGGAGAGCGCGTCTCCGCCAGCGCTGGGGCTGCTTTTTTTTTTTTTTTTTTTTTTTAAATCTCTGACAGCTCGGATCTTTGCTCAAACTCTCTCGCTTAAAAAAAAATCACCCAGGCACACTTTTTGCCTTCAAACCGGAAGCACGTGAGTCAGGGCCGCACGTGTGCGGGGCCAATGGCGAGCCAGGACTCGCGCTGACACCCGGGCCTCGGCCCAATAGGCGCGCGCGGGACTTTGCGGATAAATAATCCGGGGGCGGCGGCCGCGGGCGGAGAGGGGGAGCCGCTGCGCGGGCCGCCCTCCCCTACCCGCACCCGAGCCCCTCCCCCTCTTTCAGGCCAGGACAGAGGAAGGGGCAAAGGAGACCAAGAAGGGGTGGAATGCGGGGTGTAGGCAAATAGACAACTCCATAAACAACTTGTTGGAGAAATTCAGGACTATGGGTGCGTCCGTGCAGGCGCAGGATCAGGAGGCAGGGGCATCGGCTCTTTTGGCAACTCCCATGCCTAAGAAACAGCCCTTTATTTTCTCACTCTGGCTTTTTCTTGCTTGTTATTAAGGGTGAAAGAGTGCTATCACTGTCGGAGTCTGTGTGTATATGGTGTGTGTTTAGGGAGGGGGGGATTGGGGTGCGGAGAGGTGAACCGAGGATGGTCGGAGATGTGAAACAGACCTAGATTTGGCTACTTTCAGTGGAGCGGTTTATTTTTCACAAGTAGCAAACGCCAGAGGCCAGCTGCGCCTAGCTAGGTTTGTAGGTTTGTAGTGCATGTTGGCCAGCTGCACTGCGTGCCCTTCCCGGGGTTTCCGTACCCATGCCCTTCCCTGGCGGGACCTTTGACAATCCCTAGGAGCTGTCCCGCCGCCATTAAGCCAGGTCCAGAGGGCGCGAGAGAGTCCTTTCCTGGCCACCGGAGTCGAGCGGTCCAGGCATCTTATAGTTGTCCTGAGCCAAGTAAGTCAGGGTGCGGATACCCGCAAGGCCCTGGCTTTTGGGCTCAGGGCAACCTCCGTTTTAGATTTCCATGCGAAGTGAAATCTAGCGGATAAAAGTACTGCACTCTCGGTATTTGCCCTAGCCAGCTGGACAGCGGATTTCCCCCAGTGGCCCAGATTTTCCTGGGATTGTTCCCCAGTTCTTGAAGGCCTCTCACTGTAGCCCTGCATTTTCTTATCAAGGTTTTTGGGGGAGGGGGGAAACTGCAGGGGCTCCCGCCACTCCCACACTCACGGAGATCTGTCTCCAGTCGCTGGGCTCTTTTTCGCTGTTTCCTTGTCGAGGCACCCCAAAGTTTTCCCACTGCCAGGGATAGGGTAGGGGAAGGTGAGGCGCTGAACATTGGCGGGGTTTGGTTTGTCTACCGTGCCTTTTTAGAGGGCCGGGATCCGACTACGTGGTGAAGCGTAGAAAAGCTCAGGCAACTGAGGCCTCCAGGAGGGTGTTATCACGGAGCTCCAGTGAGCATCTAGCCGGGACCGCCATCCTTAACTGGGGCGACGGAGAAAGGATCTTTTTGAGGATGTTGTCTAACGGAAACATGCAAAATAATCCCCCTGTGCCCAGAAAAGTCACAGAGGGTTAGGAAGAGAATGAAACGAAAATCACAATAACAGGAACCCCCGCACTAAGCGAAGTTTCTCACAAGGGGCTAGTGGAGAGCGGGAGTTGGTATTGCTAGCTGCATCTCCAGGTCAGCCGATGGTCTTCCGATGCTCGGGGCTTTCGGAATTCCTAGCTGGACTTTCCCGGCGTTTCCGGGGCGGCGAGAACCACTTTCCCAAAGCGCTGCGCTAAAGCAGGCCCGACGTGATCTCCTCAAACCTCCCAAGTCGCCCCCCAAACCCACCTGAAGGTCTCCCGGGTCCTCCTCAGTTCTGCACCCAAGGACTCCCCGAAATCTCCCGGTGCCCCCACCCATTCTCCCCGAAATGGGGGTTGGATTTTATTTATATTTAAGTTCGCCAAATTGAAATCTTTATCCCGCAAGCGAGCGTGGGTACTTAATTAAATTCTAATTAGGACACTATCAATATCCTATTTAGCCGCGTAGCTTTTGTGCGCCGCGGTCCCTTTCAGCGCCGTAAATAGGGTCTCGACGCCTTATCTCGCCTGCAGGAGACGCCTCGAGAAGGGCTGCGGAAGATAATTTATAGGTTTTAATTACTCTTCATTCCGCCTGATCAGCTTGGCGTTCATCACAGGCCTGTGAATAAAACCCTGGTCAAAAGCTCTGTCACATCGCGCTGGCAAGACGCTTAATCAAAGTGAGCGGCCCCGCGCGCCGCGCGGCCCGGCTCCTCCACGTAATTTCCAGCCAGCTGATAAAGCCAGCTGAATAATGCGGCGGCCCTTTGGAGACACCATTTACAGAAATGACTTTATTGACGGCTTAACGTCGGTAATTCATTTTACCTTTCATGTAGTGGAGCCCGGATTTGTTACAGTAATGGGATGATAAATGCACCCGCGGCCCACGAGCTCCGGCTGGATTAGGCGGTGCTCCTCGCGCTGGTTCGCCCCCCCTCAACAGCATCCTCCCCCAGGCCAGGCCTCCGCCGACGCTCCGCATCCAGAGCCTCCTGCTCTACGAGACCCCTACCAAGGCCCGCGCCCTCCTCTCTCCTTCCTGAAAATGAACATATTATTGGGAACTAGGTATTAGCGGGTTGGTGTCCTGGCAAGCCTAATAGTAGGGTGTCACAGTGAGCAAATGTTGATCCAGGTGGGTGTGTGAGGGTCCAGAGGACTCGGAGGGCGCCCAAAACTGGACATGTGGGTGAGGAAATACGGGCAGGGTGAGTTGTGTGTAAATGCCTGTAGGTAGAGGGGTTAGGTGTGTGTGGAGCAGTGTGCGTGCAGGTGTGAGTGCACTTTTGTGGCAGTCTTTTAAGGGGTACTGGTTTGTGCCTTTGCGAATTTCTACCAACTTGATAGATGTCCAGTAAGGGGTGGGCTGTCAGGAAGCAGGTTGGGAGAATTTTCGCAAATCCAATGGAATCCTTTTCTTCAAATGCCCTCTGCTCTAGGGCCAAAGATATGGAAGTTTAGTTCTGAGCTGTGCTGCTCTGCTGGGGCCAGAGGGCTCACAGAAGGACACTGACATAGCTATATCTCTGCAGTAAATTGACTGTCCCTGAGTTCTGCCAGCCCACATAGAAGTGGAGATTGGTGAGAAAGAAAAGGATTTTAAATGCCAAAAGGAGCATTTCTTTCCTCACTTCATTGAAGGGCAAAGGGAACCGAAAGAGGCTTTCAATGGTGGAGGGTGGGGTAAGTAAGACAGAGACCCCTCTCAACCCTCCTGCCCCTCTCCTGCGCTCCCAGACTTCCTCCACTGAAGCTAGCTAACCAGGGCCTGCCACTGAGCAAAATGCACCTGGCCAGGGGGAGAGTGTTTGTGTGTTTGGGGGAAGCTAGAGAAGTTTGGGGACCATAAGTAGGAACTGATGAGTAGTAGAGGCTCGGATACCGTACCTTTGTTTTCCAATCTTGCAAAAACCACTTATGGATTTGGAGAGTGGCCCATGGCTATGGGGGAATGAGCCTATATTTGTGTCTATTGCTTGTGTATCTGAGAACCAGAGACAGAAATGAGTCCATAAAAGCTTTGTTTGTATGTCTGTGTATTTGTGTCCGTGGCTGGAGGCTAGCGTATGTACAAATCAGTGTGTACACCTGAGTCTGCCCCACCAGCTGGGTACAGTGGAATGTATTTGGTGAGGGTTTTGGTGTATGCTGTTCAGAAAAGAGAAGTCTCCCACCATCCCGCATTTCCACAGAACTTTAGATTTCGTTTAGGCAGAGACAAATGTCATGGTCCTGCCTGCTTCCACCTGTCTTTCGTGGATGGGTGTGAGGAGGAGAATCGTGAAAGAAAACCTTGCAGCCTGGCCAGGCGTGCATGTATTGGGCCGAGAGTATGAGCGTGTTGCATGCACACGGTGGTAATCGCATTTCGAGTGTAGATCAGATGGCGGTGGGGCCTCGTGGCGCGGGACATGAATGAGTTGTCGCAACACAATAGCGCACAGCCTTCCTACGGGGACTGGGTGACCAGCGGTTTTGTTGGGAGTGAATGCGAGGAGATTTCTGCTACAAGTGCCTCGGTATTATTATGAGCTGGAAGGTCAGACTATACATCGCAGGTCCCCAAAGCCTATAGACCTTGGGAAATGTGGGGCCCCGAGCCACGTCATTGTACCTGACAGTCCTTTCAATGGACTAATTCAATTAGCGCTCGGGGTTTTGGTTTTCATTTGGAAGCGATAACAATGTGGGGGGTGAGTGGGTGCAGGGGGATTCAATGGGTATTGGTTAGGGATCCTAAGTGATTGTACCTGAAGTTTGAAGTGGGACTAGGGGAGGCAGGGGAGGGGATAAAGCTGAGGTGGCGGTATGTGGGAAGCAAACCATAGAAGTAAAATGCTCTGTTGACTCTAAAAATTGGGGCACTGCTTTGTTTATCGAGACCCTAGAAGACTGGAGGTGGGCCGGAGATATTTCTTTATTTCTGTGTGCAAGAAGTATACCCACAAATGTCCAGGTTCCTAAAAAGCCCCCCAAAAGCCCGCTGTTGGAGGTGGTCACCTTTGAGGATTTCAATATTTGAATTTATGCACCCATCATCCTGCCTTCCTTCAGGCTTTCCTCCCTTTTATCAGAGGGAGAGGCAGTTCACAGCACGGACTTTTTTGTTCTAGAAACAGTTTTGGTTTCGGGGTGCTTTTACCCCCTTTAAAACTGGGCAAGCAGAGAAAATGAAGCCCTTTCTCTGCTTGACTATGGGAAATGGGGGAAACATCCCTAGCGATTCCAGAAAATTGCGGACGCGGTCGGCGCCTGATTCCCGGACACCCGGGTGCAGACACCAGACCGTCGCTGCGGGCGGGTTGACTTGTCAAATTAGGGCTGGATCAAGGACTTGGGGAGAGAGATGCAAGGCCCCTTGGCACAAATTACGGAAAGGAGCCTTTACCTTCTCCTCTGTATCCCCAAACCGCCCTAAAGCTGTACCACACGCCCCCGGAACACCACCCCGGAGCCGGGGATTTTAGAGCTCACAGCTTCCGAAAGCAAGGCGATCCTTCTCTCTATATTTTTCTTTACTTTAATCAGACATCCCGCCTTTCTCCTTACAAAGAATTCCACCCAAACCCCAGACCCGAAACCCTAATGTTCATCCTCACAGCCCCCTACACCACCACCCCCGCCTAAAAAGAAAGCCCGAAGTAAATTCAGCGGCTACGCTCGAATTTTCTTCACTCCTTTATTTTGCTTTTCGCCCTCTCTCACTCCCTCCTCATGCCCAGAAGGTTCCCAGAGCCTGGCAACCCCAGGCCGAGGGGGCCTCCTGCCCACCCAGGTCCCCACCTGTCCGAGTGGCGGCTCCCGCCTCCATCCGGCTCGGCGCGGGTCGGGGTCCACACTGACTGGCCTCGAGCGTGTGCACACCAGTGGGTACGGATGTGAGAGTGCGCACGAGGGGGGCCAGGGCGGCTTCCGGGTTCTGCTGCCCCCCCCCCCGGCTCAGTCCATGCTCCCCGGGAGGTCAGACCCAACTCCAAAATTGGGAACAAAAAAAGAATAACTCAAGAAAAAAAATACACATACGACATTCGAGTCCTTTGCATAGAAGTGCTCCTACGGCTCCAAAACCGCGGTCTCTAGCTCGCCCCAGCAGTCATCCTTCTTCCCTTCACTCCTACAGGGCTAAGCACTGGTCCCACGGCTCTTCTGCCGCTGGCCCGGGAAAAGCAAGCAGAAGTCGGCGCACCAGGCTCTCGGCGCTCCGGCTCCCGGCCAGCGCCTTCTCGCTGCCCTCCCCACTGGCCCCCCGGCACGAGCCAGGCCGCGCCCCACTTTCGTCCACTGGGGTGCAACCTCCCAGACCCTCTTCCCCGGGAGGTTGCGGGGAAACGCCGGGTTCCAACCGAGATCCGCGCTGCTGGAAGCTGGCAGGGAGGTGAGAGGGGGGAAAAGTTTGGTCTGCAAGGGGGGCAGGTGGGGAAAGGAAATCCACAGAGCCTGGGAGAAGAGAGGGAAAGAGGGGAGAGAACCCGGGTGCCTCCCCCACCACCGGCACCCAGACCCCACCTCCTTGTTCAGACTGGATCGCCTACCGGTGAGGGGCGGGGGAAGGGTCACTGCCAGGTCTCGGCCTTCCGTGGCCACCTTCCCTCTCCCCCTGCTCCTGCAGAAACCAGAGTTGGGGGGTGACGGTGTGGCCGGGCGGCTGCGTGTTCGTACGTGACTCTGTGTGTGGGAGACTCCAGGTGAGTGCGTGTGTACGTGTGTGCCAAGTGCACGAAAGGATTGTGTGCATTTTCTGTGCCCCTGTAACCCTCGCGTGGTTGCACTGTGTCCGGGTATGCAAATGTAAGTGTTTGCATGGGCTCTGTGCCCTGGCTGTGCTTGTGCCTGTCCATGTGTAGGTGTCCGGGGGTGCGTTTGCCTGCCAGCTGGGAACCTGAGAGCAACTCCCTCCCACCGAGGCTCCAAGTGAGGTGTGTTATAGAGCAAGGGCCAGAGGGCTCTAACCCCAAACCCACTGCTCACCTCCCACCCCATCACCACTCCCCCACCCCCATCATTGAACTAGGCAAAGGCAGAGGAAGCAGTTGATAAATCCTGATTAAAATAGTCACTGGTTTTCTGTTCCCCACCAAAACCCATCTATGCAATCCCCAAACCCTAAGTCCTCACTGGGGGAAAGAGTGGCAACATGTGGCAAGGTCAACATCACAGGGCCTCAGGGAGAGAATAGTCTATAAGCCCACTCCACAGATGAGGCAACTGAGACTCAGAGCAGGAAGGGACTAGATCAGGGTCCCCCAGAGGCTGCCGCTGGTATTGGGAACCTTGGACATCTGAGTTTTGTCCCGAGGCCTAAGGGCCAAATGAGAGCACAGGGGACAGTGGTCTCCTGCCCTGGGTCTGCCAACTCCATTCAATTCACCTTCAAGTAAGGTATATTCTCTCCCTAGTCTGTCTGTGCGGTGGAAGAGGCAGCATCTCTTGGGGTTGGGAAAGCAACGGGAGGCCAGCGGGAGACACAGTCCCTCCTCTCTTCTGTCCCACTGGAAGGCCTTAAGGTTCCTGCTGCCTTTCGGGGAGGGACGAAGGGTGGGGGTTCGCTGCTTCCTCTCCACCCCCACTCGCCTTCAGAACTTTCCAGGCATGAATGATGCTGTTAGGGATGGGAAGTCTGTGAGAGGCAGGCTGGCCTCAATGCCAGGAATGAAGTACGGGGGGAGGGATGGAATACCGACCCCAAAGCCATTCCAGGCACGTCCCTCCCCTCCCGCACCGAGTACGCCCGCCCCAAAATTGTTATGCAAAGGAGTCAAGTCTGTGATCTTCTGGCGATCAAAGCGGCAAAACCAAATATTAGAAGAGAAGTCAATAATGGATGAGCAGACTAAGAAACCCATCTCGAGGACAATTATCGTCGCAATTGAAAAAAGCTCCCGGCTTGCCTTACCCCCCCACCCCACCCCATTCCCAATATTTGGGAGAAAAAAAAAAAAAGGAAAAAAAGTAGGCGGAAGAATGGGGCCTGGGGATGGTGGTAGAGAAAGGCAGCAGCCCAGCTTGCGTGAATGAGCGGGTTCGTGGACGCGCTTGTTGAGGGGAGATAACGCCCTCTAGGGGTGACCCTGGTAAGTCCCGATGTTGTCTCTGGGCCAGTGAGCAGAGCCTGCCCTCTGCGCTCGAAGCCCTTTGGCCTCTTAAAAGAGTGAGGTCACTCTGAGCCGAAGGGCTAGAAGCAAGGTTTCTAGGGTCTTTCTAAACCTCCGTCACGAGCCTGAGCCCCTCTGCTGCACCCCTTTCTATCCGCTTCCTTTCGAGAGGGACCCTAGGCGGGTGGTTAGGGCAGGGAGCAGGGTCCTAGGAGCGCGGGAGGATTCCCGGCTGGTTTTCCTGTGAGGAACGCGCCACCTATCGGTGTTCTCGGAGAACTGCACCTGTGTTGCTCCCAGGTAGAGGAGACTGTAGGGGGGGAGGTTTGATCTGAACTCCCAGGGCCGGGAGATCCAGACCCTTTCCGGACAGTCCACACCTGCCGGGCAGAGACAACAAGATTGCAGGAAGGGGATCCTTCACGGAATCCCCTCGCCTCGTGAGAGCTAAAGCTGTTTGCTCTGCGATTCCTAAACCAGCAACCACCTGAGTCGGAGTAGGATGGGCAGTGCGTTGGGAGTCAGAATTGGAGTCTTTCACTCCTCTGCTATGCGACCTTGAGAGGGTCCCTGGCTTTCTCTGGGCCTGTTTCCTTATTCATAAACTGAGGAAATTGGATTAGACTGATCCCTTCTAGACTCTGACCTTGAATCTAACATTGAATCTAAGAAGTATATGTAGACATCTGTGTCCTGTGTTTCTATTTCCAGCTCTTAATAGATTCTGGACTTTTATATGCCATTTATATCCTAATCTCTTATATGTATTTAATGTGTAGCTGCTTCAGTTAATATTACTGTTTTCTCAGTTGTCTGGGGATTTCATTTGCGTGGGGTCAGAATGCTTCTTGGTGGCCCGAATAACCCTGATAAATGCCCGTTTGAAATGAAGTCCGCTCAGTCATATCTGACTTTTTGCGACCCTATAGACATAGCCTGCCAGGCTCCTCCTTCCATGGAATTTTCCTGGCAAGAATACTGGAATGGGTTGCCATTTACTTCTCTGGGGGATCTTCCTGACTCAGGGATCGAACTTGGGTCTCCTGCATTGCAGGCAGACTCTTTACCATGTGAGCCACCAAGGAATCCCAAATGCCCGTTTACTTAAACTTTTTTAAAAAAGAAACAAACAGGAAAACTTCAGTCAGTTTACAATGTGGACATGGCTGAGGAGGACGGGTGTCACGGAGCCAGGGAGAACATAATGGATGTTCATGTGGGAGCCTTAGGAGAGAAGACCCAGGACCCTGGACTGCAGTCATTGTCAGAGAGGTCAAGGAAAAAGAACAGAAGCTAGACTGGGCTAGAGAAATGGGCGAAGCCATGGACACTCTGAGACTCCTGGGGTGGGGTCGGAGTAGCTCCTGACTGGAGGCTCCTAGATAGATGGAGCAAAAAAGACAGGCATTGAGACCAAAGTAGGATCGCTCAGACCTTAAGCCACTTCCCCTAAAACTCACCATGAAATTAGTAAAGAACGGAAAGAAGGGGGTGGGGGACAGTATTTTCCTCTGGTTATCCTGAGAAAGTGTGACTTCACTTGGAATTTCGGGTTTGTGAAGCTGGAGAGAAGCGAGAGTTCCCCGCTGTGGGTGCTTTTTGAAAGGCCCGGAGCTCAAGCCTGGGGCAGCCTGCCTGCGCCCAAATTAGACGTGCCGATTGGGGCACCCAGGAAAGGTCTGCACCTGACGGAGCAGCAGGCAGGGCCCGCTAACTCGCTCTTCAGCTTCCCAATGGCCAGGGGCAGAGCGAGGCTGGATCGGCTGCCTCCTACGGTGGTTGGGCGGAGGCCACGCTTCCCCTCCCCTGGGAATAGAAACTCCCCATGGGACACGCAGAGGGGCTGCCACTTTGAACCTGGGACCCTTTTCATTCCGGATGCAGGGGACGTTTCTAGTCTTCTAGTCTGCGTGTCCAAGAATCGTTCTGGGCCGCCGGCTCCTCGGAAGTGCAAGTGGTGAATTTCAGCGTCTTGACAACCGGTGTACATTGAGATTCAGAGCCAGTGGTTAAAGTTCTTGGTTGGAGATGGAAAAATCAAGGGTCTGGTCACTTGTCCTTGTGAACGTGAACCGAGCCCTTCATGTACTTGGTGACCTGGCCCTGACGTCCTGGCGGTCTGTACGGCTCAGAATTTTTCTCCCGAGTCCGGGAGATGGAGCTGCACTCGGAGGCCGGCGAAAAGTTCGCAGTCCGGGTTCTCGGCAGCGCGAAACGCATATTGCTTCTGACACGGGCGCTTTCCCAGCCCCTCAGATCTGACCCGTGGAACTTTGTGCCCTCTGGCCTGGATGCTGAGGCCCCGGAGTTGGTGGCCACCCTGTTAAGCTATGTCGACCCAGGAAATGCGAGCTCCAAGCCTGGGCCTACCACGGCAGCGCACTGGGGCCCGCGGAACCGAGGCTGCAGTTATGGGTCGAGCACGGTGGTAGCGTGATCGCTGTCGCCCAGCCGGACCGAGGGGCAGCAGGGACTCAGTGTCCAACCCACCACCTCCTTGGCTCTCCCAGGTGAGCCAAGAAACCCAGATTTCAGGAATCACAAGATGCCAGACTAGAGTGCGCTGCGGGGAGCTGACCGAGACGCGGGAACTTGGGCGGCGCTGGCGCGGAAAACGCTGGCTCCAAAGTACACAGCTCAGATTCGCCTCTGTGGCGGGACCGACATAAGAAAAAGCATGGATTCATTTTGCACATTTCATTCAGATGTTGCGGGTCTACAAAGCCATCGGGAGAGACAGAGAGATAAGAAGAGAGACAAGGAAAGGGGAGAATGCGGGTGAGGGATAGGGATCGTGGAGAGCGGGAAGGAGCGGGGCAAGGGGAGAGAGACAGAGAGACAAACAGATGGAAGGTCCCCTTAAGAGGAGGTAAGGATGCTGAGGAAGGGTATCCAGGATACAGCGGTGTGCTTTGGGAGCAGCTCTAAGCTCTTCATCGGGGTTGGTTCATTTAATGCTTACGATAACCTATTGACAAGTGTGCCACCGCCTCTCCAACTTACAAAGGAGGAAACTGAGGCACGGAGAGTCATAACGTAGCCCTAGGGCATGCTCATAGCAAGCGGCAAACGAAGAGCAGAGTCGATCCCCAGCTCCTCCAAGAGCTGGGGACAGTCCGTTCAGGGCACCCAGGGAGGAAGGGGGGTGTTATTTTCTCCGCGCCGAGGCGGCCTCGGTGCTCTCAGACGCTCCAGCCAGGCGGGGCTAGTGTCGGCTGCGGAGCTCCTTCGGGTGAAAGTTGGCCCGGCCTTCCGAGTCCTCTCTGGGGGGAGGCAGATCTCTCGTCCTTGGTAGGGACTGGAATCCTCTCCAGGAAGATGACCTTCCGTTTCTGTCACTCAGACAGCCCCTCCGGGTGCAGCGCGGTCGGGCAGCCACTCATTGCGAGTGTTGGTGCTCTTCGCGCTTCTGAGCTCAGTGACCTTGGAAGGGGCCCCGCGTGGACTCATTCTTGGTTGGCTGCAGAGGGCGGCGGGGGCAAAAACGCTGGCCCTGGCAGGTCGAAGCTGCTGGGAACCACGTCCCCCCTCCACCAGCCCAACCCGCACCTCCATTTTTAGTGTCTGCGACTGCAAGAGTGATCGCCAAAGCCCAGTCTTTTCCAGACTTGCTTTCCGGCAGCAGGCGGGAACCCTGGCTGGGGCGCGCAGAGAGCTTGAGTCTTGGTGAGAGGACGAGTTCCCAGGCTTCCCCAGACCTGAGCCTCAAGTGTCCCACCGCCACTTTCGGATGTCCCAGGGCCGGTTGAGGACAGTGGTAAAACCCCAGTTACCCAACCTTTCCTAGCCATCATCCCTCATCCCTTGGGATCGCTCCCCTCCCAGGCTCCAGCAGCCCTTCTTACTGACTTGGAGTGCCCCTGACTAGGATGAGGGTGAGGATGGAGAGGGAAGGAGGGGACCTAGGATCTGAATTGATAGGAGATAGGAGTCCACTCCCTTCTACCTTGGCTCCAGGTCACCTGCAGGCCAGTGAGAAACTTTGCCGTCCTTGAGAACCTTCAGCTGGTGCTTCGTGGAAGGGGTTGTGCTGATGGTTGGCTCCAACTCACCCAGGCCCTGGTGAAAGAACTTTCCAGGCAGATAAAAAGGAGATGGCCTCTCAGCTTGCTTCAGAAACGTGCAAGTGGGCTGAGAGGAGGAGGCTGGACCCCAGAGTTCTGTCTCCCTCGGCTAACTGCCAGGAGTTTTAGTCTTTCAGCCTTGGCTCCCTCCTATTTCCCTTTCCCACAGCTTTGTCCTTGAACCGAAGGAGCAGAACTAGAGGCTTTGCTGCAAGGTCTCATCTCTGAGGTGGCACCTATGGTTTCTCCAGACCCCAACAGGACTCTCAGATGAGGAGTAAGCGGAGAAGCCGCCCCTTTCACAGCCCAATTCTGAGGCCCACTGGCCAGTAAGAGACAGTGCCCACTGGCCTGCACCACTTTTCAATTTTGACAAACCTAGGACTTGTCAAATGCTGAAAGTCTTCTTATTGGAGGCTGTCTTAGGTCTGGAAATCACAACTCTGTAAATTTGCAGTGTAGTTGAGATTTGGCAAGAAACTGAAGGTGTCAACAATTCTGAATGAATGTGGACTTGAACTTGACACAGGTCTTTTTTTTTTTTTTGGAAGGTATCTGAACCTTGAGCCAAAATACACCAAAGAAGAGATTCTCCTCACATCCTCTACCTCTTGGAAGTTACAGGTACCTTGACTGTGGGGACCTAGGGGTTGGGAGTGCAGAATTTGCAGGGAGTATGGGAAGTTATTTATCTTCCCTAGGTCATCAGAGAAGGAAAGCCAAGGGACAGTGCTACCATCCCCTTTTCTCCATCAGCCTTTAGCATTTATTCCCTCACCTCTCCTGCCTGCCCGCTGTCAGTCTCCCAGCTATCAAGTGCGGACTTGACAGGAATGTTGCAAGGAAAAACTAATTAAACAGCAGTACAATGCTTTGGAAATACTAAGTGTCATGTAAATGCCTAGTGTTAATAATAATCTTGATGATGGTAATTATGTGCCAGGAAGCACATCCCAGACAGCCCAGCACTGAGCCCCAATGTACATGTCTATGAGAGTCCCAGGGAACACCCATTCTTTCTGCCGCAGAGCTCCAGCTTTGAGCGGCCAGGTAGAAGCTGGGAACTCCTTCCCACTCCAGGTCCTGCCCCCATCACCTGGGAAGCAGACTGGGCTTAATCCTGGCTGAGAGTCCTTAAGTTACTTCACTCTCTGACCCTGAAGACCATCTCCTGTAAAATGGGAAGTTGGTGATTCCCAAGGTATGGCTACCCCCATGTTGGATTGTGCTTCCTCCAGGCTCTGATCGGCTCCACAGTGCACTTACATCAAGGTCTGACCTTTGTGAGCTGGGCATCTTCCATCCTCCAGAGCTTGTTTAAGATAGAACCATTAGGGGGATTACCCTGGTTACCCTTCATGTTTAAATAGAAGGATGTCCTGTTAGGGTAAACACATCTCCCTCTTTCTCTGAACTCTCAATGGGAGGGGCAGGAGGTCTCAGGTCTTAACATTTTTCTAGTTTGATGAAACACCAGGCCTTCCCCAGGACTTAGAATTGCCTTATAAGGTCACTTCACTACCACCCGTCCCTCAGCCCCATCCTCTCCCAATCAGAGCTTCCCCACCAGTGCTGGGCTAGAGATATGGGGTGCTGATGTCTGCCAAAACCAGTGGAGGCTCAGGGGGTAGCAGACTACAGTGACTCATGATTGAGGGTTTTGGGAATTTCCACCAGAAATCGCTGGGCCTCTCAGGGGTTTTGAAGAGTCAAAACCTAGATACTTGACTGATACTTCTCATCCTTGAACTTGCCCTAATTTTATTTCTCCGTGACTTGGAGAATAGGTTACAATTTCAGGCTTTTCCAGCTGCCATTTTTTGTCAGTCCTAATTTGGTTGGATCTTCAGTTTTATTGCTGTGTGATGACATACCCCTCCTTGTTGGAGAAGAAAATAGCTGACTCTTTTTTTGTTGTTGTTATTCAAAGGAAACAAATTCTTGTCTAGTTAAGCTTTAAGAACAAAGTGCTTTGTAGTGTTTAAACTAGGCTTCAGTAACTCAAAAACACCTTACCTTTAAAACTAAAACTTTTTACAGATTAAACAGAAACAGGTGGTTTCCTGGGTATCTTTTTAAGGCTTCCGAATAGGAATGCTATTAACAGGGACAGTGTTAGGCTTTGGCATTTAGGCTATGTGATATTTCGTGGTCAAATTTGAGGAGAATTACATCAGACACTGACAACACATACACACATGCAACACAAATGCACAGTTAAAAGGAATTCTGGACTTTGCCATTTCACTCTTTCTTAGCAAAATATAGGCTTTGCTTTTTATTTCTTCATTATAATGAGAAGCTGGGTGTGTGACCCCATGGACTATACAGTCCATGGAGTTCTCCAGGCCAGAATACTGGAGTGGGTAGCCTTTCCCTTCTCCAGGGGATTTTCCCAACCCAGGGATTGAACCCAGGTCTCCCGCATTGCAGGGGGAATCTTTACCAGATGAACCACAGGGAAGCCCAGAGAAGTAGGTGACAAACGTTAGCTCACACCACCCATTGATGGCAGGCAGAGACTACCTTCCAGGCCAGTCAGTGCCCTTTCTGCCACACCATCCTACCTGCTGCTTCTTTGGATAAGAAGGCAAATCCACAAGCAAAATCCCACACAGTCCCCAAATGTGACCCTGTGTGTGTGTGTGCTCAGTCGTGTCCATCATTTTGCAATACCATGGACTGTAGCCCACCAGGCTCCTCTGTCCATGGGATTTTCCAGGCAAGAATACTGGAGTGGGTTGCCATTTCCTCCTCCAGGGGATCTTCCTGACCCGGGGATCAAACCTGAATCTCCTGCATCTCCTGCATTGGCCCTTTACCCCACGCCACCTGGGAAGCCCCAAATGTGACCCTAGGAGTCACCAAATCCTACACTTCAAAAATACAATTCTCATACTGACCTGCCAACCCCACAGGCAAACTTGAAGGGGTGCAGGCAGTTTCCAGGCTAAATTGTACAGTTATACACGCAGGACAGTGGGACAGTGAACCGTAAGGCCCACTTCTTCACCCCTGGCTTATTTTTTGAGTTCAAGCTGTACCCCAGTAATCACCTCCAGTGAATGAGAGTTGTGGTCTGGGAACCTTTAGGGGCAAATGGGAATGAATACGCCTATGTGTAGCTTTTCAGCAAGTTTGTCTTGTTGTTGTTGTTTTACTCCTTCCCACCCAAGAGAGCTGCATCATGAAGAATCTGTTTCCAAATTAGATAAGTTAGCAAGTAGTTACCAATAAGTAAGACACACTTGATATTTCAGATAAGTTTCTAGCAGTTGCTGCTGAGTCAGCTTTTTTTGTCTTCCTGAAGAATGTTACTCACCAGAAAGCGTTCCCTTCTCCAGGAATTTAATGGCAAAAAAACCCCCAAAAAACTTTGGTTCCCTTTGGTTGGTAGGAGGGGAGTGTGGGGCACAGTCGAGGTGATGTGGTGGGGCTAGGTTCTAGAACACAGGGAGAGAAACAGGATGGGCTCTGGGGGCTGGGCAGAGCAGCAATGTCTGTGGGACACGGGCCTCAGCTCTGTGTGGCTGCCCCAAGCTACCACGCTAGCACACCAGCTTTACTTGATCCTTTTCACTCACTGCCACCATCCTTTTCATCACTCAGAACTCCCAATCTTTTTTCAGCATCTGTATTCCTATACTGGCTGCTGTGTTTGCTGTGGGCTGTGGACACCCAAGCATTTTGTTTAATAACGTTGGTTAATTCTTTTGAAAGCACTCTGATCTGAGCAGTCTGTTCAGGAAATGGGGCTTCTATTCTAATGTGGCAGGCAAGCCCTTCTTCTCCTCCATGTGCTGTCAGCACAATGCCAGGCAATGAAAAACAATCTCTCCATAAATTCAGATATTTCCACACTGTCGGCTGTTTGGCCCTGGGAGCCAAAATGTTCAGCATTTCCTCCAGATAATAGTATGTTACCAGGGCCCACAATAGTCTGGGAAATCGAGTCCCCCTTCCCCCTCTCCACAGGAGTCCTTACAGTAGACTGGGCCAAAAGCCTAAGGAAACACCAGACTGAAATTCTTCCCCAAGGTGGGGGTGGGGATGGGGAGGAAGTGTGAGAACATCATTCCCTTTTCTGTCCAATGGAAACTGCCTAGCATGTGTGGATGAGACAACCCAGTTCAGCGTGGATGGGCTGTGTTGGTCCAGGGTGGTAGAAGGGATGCAGGAACTGGGCTCAGAGAGCCAAGCGGGCTGGCTTTCCTCTAGCACTTCTGGTTTGGAAGCTAGTTTGATGGGAGGGCTGGCAAACTTGACCATCTTGAGCATTTCCTTTGTGGGCTCGGGAAAGCTAACAGGATGGCAGAGTGGCAGGGGGTTACAGGGCCTTGAACTCTTTGCTATGACAAGTCTCTGGTGGGCCAGAGAAGCTGTTCCTCTGTTACCTTTTCCTATGGAGAGAAGACCTCCTGGCCCACATGCTTCCATAAACTCAGATCCCAGGTCTCTAGTCTGTGAGTAGAAAAAGAGAAGAGCGTGTCACATTTAGGGTTTAAAAGATATAAAGCCCCAAAGGGGCAGATAGTAGAATTTCAGGCATTATCCAGCAGGTGGCAAGAAATTTGGGGGAATGCAAGCTGACTTGGTACTATTTGCTAAATTAGCCTTGCACTTGGAATGCTTCTGGGCCCCCATATCTCTCCAATGTATGCAAGCTGCTTCTCAGAGCTGATGCACGTGATCTTGTTTCAGTTCTGTCCAGCACGACAGCCCCTGGCCCCACTGAGCACCTGAAGTGTGGTTGATCTGAATGGAGATGGGCTGTCAGTGTAAATTAAAGTGCAGCATAACCAACAAGACTTACTGTATAGCTCAGGGAACTCTACTCAATATCTTGTAATAACCTATAATGGAAAAAAATCTTGAATAGATATATATGTATATGTATAACTGAATCACTTTGTTGTACACCTTAAATTAATGCAGCATTGTAAATCAACTATATTTCAATAAAAATTAAACACACACAGCAGATTTCAAAAACAGCATGGCAAAAATAAAGTATCTCCTTAATATTATTATATTGATTATATATTGACATGATAAGTTTTTAATTTGTTGGGTTAAATAAAATAAATTGTTAGAGTTATTTTCCTCTGTTTCTTTTTACTTTCTTTTGATGTGGCTATTAGAGCATTTAAATTCACATTTTCAGCTTGTATTCAGGAGTCACATTGTATTTCTATTGGACAGTGCTGGTCTAAATAAATCCTTCCCTTTTGAAGCTATTTTTGAGGACTTGCTTATTAATTTCCTTCTTTCATTAGCCACATGCATGGAGGCCACTCAGAGCTCCAGGGAAATTTCCTTTCTGCTAGATAGGCACTGAAGGATCAGAAGTATCCTGGGAGCCCAGGTTGACTTGTTTCCAAATAATGGCTTCTGGTGACATCGTGTGGTCATTTCTTAGTACTACACCAACCACAGGCTGTGAGCAGTCCCCATTTCCCAGTCCTGGTGTTACCCACTGCTCGCTGTAGTTACCACACTGGCTGGGCTAATAGATCAGAAATCCTACACTTGCAGGAGAGTGTTTCCCCCCTGAATGTGTCCTGTTCTCCTCTCAGTCTCCTTTCAGCTCTGCTACATCTGCAGTATTGGGTCGACCGCTGTGAGGTTTTCTTTAATCAAGAGAGTAACTCTAGAAACTTCCCTCTAGAAGACAGATATTCCAGCCTGGAAACCTTGCAAAAAGTTGAGTGGTCTTAGGGAAGTCTTTCTACTTCTCTGTGCCCCTTTTTCCTCATATTCCAAAAAGGTCATATAGCAGATGACCTCTAACCTCACCTCTGGCTCCCCAAATCCTCTTTGGTGGAGTGGACTCGACCCCCCACAGGTGGTCACCTATAAGAAAGGGCTTAATGTGAAGTTCAGGGAGGTGACTTAATACAGAGCAGAGGTAACTGACCATGATTTCCGAGGGGGTGATAATACAAACACAATAGTCATCAGTGAAGACTAAATACTTTACATATGCTATCTCATTTAATGCTCACAAGCATCCCATAAATTAAGTATGAATACAAAAAGGTAAAGAATCTGCCCACAATGAGGGAGACCTGAGTTCAATCCCTGGATTGGGAAGATCCTCTGGAGAAGGGCATGGCAACCCAGTTCAGTATTCTTGCTTGGAGAATCCCATGGACAGAGAAGCCTGGTGGGCTACAGTCCATAGCGTCACAAGGAGTCGGACATGACTGAATCAGGCAACAAATAGCAAACAGAATTTTAATATACACAAATTTAAAAATTCATCTAGGAGATCAGGGGACCCTATAGAGGAATGCAGACTGTCCCAAGAGAATCTAACCATATTGCAAATGAATGAAACATTTGCATCTGATCTAAGCAACTTTGGAAATAAGTAAGACTAGAGGCATGGAAAAGTGCATATAAGCACTGTGCTCTGGTTAATAAAATTGTTTCCCATGGGAGCATGCAATAATTATTCTGATATTATTAAGCATGTACACAGGAATTGGACAATCAAGTAAATGGTTGACAGATGATAGGAAACCAATTTCTTATAGTTGGAGTGGGAATTTACAAATAGTCAAGGAGAGGAAGCTGGAATGATCCATGTGGTAATGGATTAGAGTGAGAGATATTAGTATAAACCCATGTGTAGCTTATACAGATGATTACATATAGAAGTATTTGTATATGCATATATATACATGTATATATACAGGTTAATATACACATATGTAGTTCCTGTCCTATAGGCTAAGAGGGCTAGAAGCAATGACACCCCAATAACAATAAACATCTTAGCACCCAGATCTTGGTTTCTAATACCATTCTCCAACAAGGAACCAAGAGTCCTTGGAGAAATGGCCAATTCTAGAACCAGAAAAGGAAATACACATGGTGAACCTGGAGCATTTTGTGTTGCTGCTGCTGCTGCTGCTACGGCTAAGTTGCTTCAGTCGTGTCCAACTCTGTGCGACCCCATAGACGGCAGCCCACCAGGCTCCGCCGTCCCTGGGATTCTCCAGGCAAGAACACTGGAGTGGGTTGCCATTTCCTTCTCCAATGCATGAAAGGGAAAAGTGAAAGTGAAGTCTCTCAGTCATGTCCAACTCTTAGCGACCCCATGGTCTGCAGCCTACCAGGCTCCTCTGTCCATGGGATTTTCCAGGCAAGAGTACTGGAGTGGGGTGCCATTGCCTTCTCTGTTTGTGTTGCTAGAATGTAAGAAAGTGCTCAAAACTTTAAAAACCTCCATTGATAGAGGCATACAGGAGTCAACTGAAAGGATTCCGAATGATAAAACTGGAACACCAAACTACAAAATAAAGTAGTATTGTAATATTTGACCCAAAGTTTAAAATAAATATGTATTCATGGGTCCATACTGATACCAATGATTGGATATATAAATGAATGGGAGAGAAGAGGCAGATTTCCCTTGAAAAAAATTTCCAAATAATACATTTCACCCCCAAGGAATAAGACAAGGCATCCCCATCCCATAAGTGTAGCCTGTTGTTGTTGTTTTTTAGTTGCTAAGTCATGTCCAACTGTTTGCGACCTCATGGACTGCAGCCCTCCAGGCTCCTCTGTCCATGGTATTTTCCAGGCAAGAACACTGGAATGGGTTGCCATTTCCTTCTCCATGGGATCTTCCCAACTCAGGAATCAAACCCGTGTCTCCTGCATCTCCTGCCTTGACAGGCAGATTCTGAGCCATTTGGGAAGCCCATAGTGACTGCCTTCCAGAGAATCCAGTATGCAAAGGCAGAAGGTGAGGGGAAGAATCCTTGACAGGCAAAACCTGACAAACACTTCCTTAGGCAGGTGATCAAGGTCATTATCAGTAGAAATAATTCTTGTTAGTTGGTACCCTTGGTAAAACGATCCTTTACCTCTCTGATCTTCCTCCCCAAAGCCCATAATCCCTATCGAGTCATAAGAAATACATCAAATAAATTCCCAGGGACATCCTCCAAAATATTTGAGCAATATTCCTCAGAACTGTCACAGTGATCAAAACCAAGGAGAGTCTGAGAGACTCACAGACTTAGAGAATGAATTTATGGTTGCAGGAGTGGGGGAGAAGATGGGGAGAAGGGATAGTTAGGGAGTTTGGAATGGACAGGTACACACTGCTATATTTGAAATCAGTAACCAACAAGGACCTACTGTCTAGCTCAGGGAACTCTGCTCAATATTATGTGGCAGCCTGGATGGGAGGGGAGTTGGCAGAAAAATGGATACATATGTATGTATGACTGAGTCCCTTTGGTGTCCACCTGAAAGTGTCATAACATTGTTAATTGGCTACACTCCAATACAAAATAAAAAGCTTAAAAAAGAAAAAGGAAAAAAAAAAAACAACAAGAAAAGTCTGAGAAACTATCACAACCAAGAGGAGCCTAAGGAGACATGACAAGTTAATGTAATGAGGCATCTTGAGAGGGACCCTGGAAGAGAAAAAGATAATGAATAAAAGCTAAGGAACTGTGAATAAAGTACACACCTTAGTTCGTTTTGGGGCTTCCCTTGTGGCTCAACTGGTAAAGAATCCTCCTGCAATGTGAGAGACCTGGGTTCAATCCCTGGGTTGGGAAGATCCCCTGGAGAAGGGAAAGGCTACCCACTCCAGTACTCTGGCCTGGAGAATTCCATGGACTGTATAATCCACAGGGTTGAAAGAGTCAGACACAACTGAGCAACTTTCCCTTTTAGTTCATATCAATGTATGAACATGTAGCGGGTTGCACACTAATGTAAGATGCTAATAATAGGGGAAACAAGGTGCAGGAGCATGTGAGAGCTCTCTGTACTATTTCCTCAACTTCTCTGTAAGTTTTAAACTGTTTTGAAAAATAAAGTCCATAAAAAATGTTGAGGCTTCCCTGGTGGCCCAGCAGTTAAGAATCTGTCTTGCATGCAAGAGATATCAGTTCGATCCCTGGTCCGGAAAGATCCCACATGCCTTGGAGCAACTAAGCCCATGTGCCACAATTATTGAGCCTGCACCCTAGAGCCCATGCTCCCCAACAAGAGAAGCCGTTGCAATGAGAAGCTTATGCACCACAACTAGAGAAAGCTCATGTGCAACAACAAAGACCCAGTGCACAAAAAAAAAAATGTGATAGGTGAAAGCAAGATGAGGCTGTAAAAATGTCTCTAGGTAAGGGTTGGCAAACTTTGTAAAAGGCTAGTTAGTACATATTTTAGGTTTTGGGCCTTATGGTCCCTATTATAGCCACTCAGCTCAGTTGTCTTAGGGTAAAAGCAGGCACAGGCCATACAACGAGATGGCTGATTTCCAATAAAATTTTATTTAGCAAAAACAAAACAAATAAACAAAAAGTGGCCTGTGAGCCATGGTTTGCCAACCCTGCTCTAGCATGTGTACTTAGAAGTGGAATTACTGGGCCACAAATATCCAAACGCTCAATTGTGGAAACCATCAAATGGTTTTCCCAAGAGACTGCATCAAGTTAAAAAAAAAAAAAAAAAGAAAGGAATGTATTAACATAGAAGTTCCTTTTGATTTCATGTCTTGCCCAGAACTTAGCATTTTTTTCTAAAATGGTTTTTTGCTGGGTTCTTGTACTGCGTTTCCCTGATTATAATGGGCTTATAATTTCGCCCTCTTCTGAGAAATGTCTATTTGTGGTTTTTTCTCAGTCTCTGCTGTGTTGTCTTTCTTTTATGCATTAGCAGGAGCTCTTTATATATTCTGGGCTTCTCTGGTGGCTTAGATGGTAAAGAATCTGCCTGCAATGCGGGAGACCCAGGTTTGATTCCTGGGTTGGGAAGGCAATGGCTTCCCACTCCAGTATTCTTGCCTGGAAAATCCCATGGACAGAGGAGCCTGGTGGGCTACAGTCCATGGGGTCACAAAGAGTCAGGCATGACTGAGCAGCTAACATATACTTCAGATACTAGTCTTTTATTTGTTATTAATGTTCTAAATATCTCCTCCCAAGATATGGCTTGTCTTTTCACCTTTCATCAATATCTTTTGATGAACAGAGTTCTGAATTTTAATGTAGTCAGGTTTATTAATCTTTCCTTTTTATAGTTAGCACTTTCTCTTCTCTCTAGTTGAAGAAATCCTCTTGCCTTTCACCTGTAAGTCCTCAGTACCTCTGGAATTTACACAAAGTCCAGAATATATGGAGGAAGAGAGAATTCAATTTTATTTTTTTCTGTTTGGATAGCCAGTGGCCCCAGTCCAGCACTTCCTCCCCTGCTGTCTGCAACATCACCATGTCACGTCATGTCCACATAGTACATCTAGTGCTGGTGTCTAGTTTGAGTCATTTGTCATATAATTTCATGATAATTCCTGATAGCAAATTACCCCCAACCTAGTCTTTTTCAGGAATGTCTTGACTATTTTTAGCCCTTTAGACTGTCATATATTCTTTAAAATTATCTTGTCAAGTTTTCTGTGTGTGTGTGTGTGCACGTACTCAGTCGTGTCTGACTCTTTGCAGCCCCAGTTTTATGAAAAACAAAACAAAATGAACAAACTAACAGTATTAGTTCTGGGAGCTTACTGAGATTGCATTGAATCCTAGACTGGTGTGGGGAAAACTGACATGTTCAAAATGCTGCGTCTTCCTATCTCTGAACATACAATATGTCTCCTAACATCTTTGGGATGAGGTTTAAAGACATTGAGTGACCAGGCCCTGGGGCTGTACAGTGAGGCTGAGGTTAGCCTGTGAGCTCTGAGTTTCCCCTCTGCCCAGGTGAAGGGGAGCTCACCTACCTGGGAACCCAGAGTTTCCTGATAGAAGCAGAAAGGGGCCCTGATCCTCTGACAGTTGTAAAATGAAGAGCTGCCACTCCTCCTGCAGTTCAAGCTGTTTGCTTAAAGCACTTTTCAACAGATCCTCAGACAGGCAGATGGCAATTAGGTCTTCTCAAGGCTCCAGGTACCCCAGAGAGAATGGTTGAGAAATCTGATCCGATGAACAGATAAGAAAGTTATAATTAACATAGTCTATGTGAACACATGTGATTGCCTATATAGCAGTTTTCCAAACCATCAAGACAGTTCTCAGACAAATCTTCACTCACAGGGTGGCTCAGAATGCCCATGCTTCATATTACCAAGTTCCTGGTTTTCATAAAGAACAGATAAAAACCCAACCTAGCTGGTCTGTACATCTGGTAAGTCTAAAATCAACGAACTGAAATGAATAGGCACTGAGTATTTTTTTGTTGTTGTTATTGTTCAGTCACTAAGTCGAGTCTGACTCTTTGCAACCCCATGGACTGCAGCACACCAGCCTTCCCTGTCTTTCTCTATCTTTTGGAGTTTGCTCAAACTCATGTCCATTGAGTCAGTGATGCCATCCAACCATCTCATCCTCTGTCACCCCCTTTTCCACCTACCCTCAGTCTTTCTCATCATCAGAGTCTTTTCCAATGAGTCGGCTCTTTGCCTCAGGTAGCCAAAGTATTGGAGCTTCAACTTTGGCACAGTCCTCATTGAAATGAATATTCAGGGTTGATTTCTTTTAGGATTGACTGGTTTGATCTTCTGGTATGTCTTTAAAATAATTGTCTCTCCACTGAGGCATAACTTAAATTCAGTAAGTTTGCAAATCTCGTGTCCAGCTTACTAAATTTTTCCTCAAGTATACACTGTGCAGCCACTACCCAGATCTGGCTATTCAACATTTCCTGACCCCAGAGGTTCCCTGTACACCCCCGCCTCAGTCATGTCTTCCCCCAGGAGGCTGCTACTCTGACTTCAATCACCACGGATTAGTTTTCCCTGTTTCTGAAATCCCTATGGATGGAATTCTATCACATGCATTTTTTGCATATGACTTCTTGAGCTCAACATTACCTCTATGAAATTCATCAGGATATCACATTTCACTGTCATTTGCTTTTTTCAGCTACTGTTAAAAACCCATTGTCTGATTTGTTGCAAGTCATTTTACTATTGGAGGACATTTTGGTTGTTTTCAGTTTGGAGCTATTGCAAATAAAACTGCTGTGAACATCATTGAACTTGCCTTTTAGTACACATGTGTGCACCTGTAAGTGGGTATAAACCCAGGAGTTCAATAGTCCAGTTTCTGAATTATGATAGGTATTGAATTTTCTTTCTTTCTTTCTTCCTTCCTTCTTTTACAGCTGTAGACTTCTGTCTGGCAAAAGAATATAGCCCCAATGGTTATGCTTTTATTGCCATATTTATTGTCATATTGGTATGACATTAACCAGATTTTATCTGGCCTGACAGTATTTTTCTTTTTCTCTCCTATCCTTCCTACTCCTTTGCTTCCTTCCTTCTTTCTTTCCAAAATCATGTTTACAATAAAATTTACAGTGTATAATTTACATTTAGTCAAATCCACCAATTTTAATTGTATAGTATAATGACAAATGTGTATGGTTGTATAACTACCACAATCATCAAGACAGGAAACAGTCCTGTTACCCAACTGTCTTCTGTATCTCTGCAATCACTTTTCCCCATCCCCAGCCCCTGGCAACCACTCATTTGATTTCTGTCATTATAGTTTTACCTTTTCTAGAATTTCATATAAATTAAGCTGTAGTTTCTATAGTCCTTTGTACTTCATCTCTTTCACTCAGCATAATTATTTTGAGTTTTATCTGTGTTACTGCATATGTCACAGTTCAATCCTTTTTATTGCAGAGTGATATATATATTTCATTGTGATATACTGCATTTTATTTTCCCATTTATTTATTAACGGACTTTTGGGATTTTTTTTTTAATTTGGAGGATCTTATTAATAAAGCTGCTATCATTGTTTGCTACAGTTCTTTGCATAGAAGTGTGTTTTCATTTCTTTTGGATAAATACCAAGAATCAAGATTATTCAGTTACATAGTAAGTATATATTTAACTTTACAAAATAGATAGCTAGTGGAAAGTTGCTATATAACACAGGCAGCTCAACCTGGTGCTCTGTGGCAACCTAGAGGGGTGGGATGGAGTGGAAAGTGGGTGGGAAGTTCAAGAGGGAGGAGACATATATATACTGATGGTTGATTGACATTGTTGTATGGCAGAAACCAACACTGTAAAGCAATTGTCCTCCAATTAAAAATTTTAAAAAACATCAAAATAGATAATTCCTTAAAGGAATTGGCAAACTGTTTTCCAAAATGGTTGTACCATTTTGTTTTCCCACCAGCAGTGTATGAGGGTTTAAGTTCCTCATATCTTCACCTATACTTGATATTAATAGTCTTTCTTTTAAAATTTTTATTTTATACTGGAGTATAGTTTATTAACAATGTTGTGTTAGTTTCGGGTATACCACAAAGTGATTCATATACATGAATCTATTCTTGTACATTCTTGTATTCTTCTTATACATATACACGTATCTATTCTTTTTCAAATTCCTTTCTCAGTTAGGTTGCTGCAAAATATTGAGCAGAGTTCCCTGTGCTATACAGTAGATCCATGTTGGTTATCCATTTTAAATATAGCAGTGTGCATATGTCTATCCCAAACTTGCTAACTCTTCCCCTCCACCCTTCCTGGTAACCTTAAGTTCTGTGAGTCTGTTTCATAAATAAGTTCATTTGTATCATTTTTTTAAGATTCCACATATAAGTGATATCATATAATATTTCTGAGTATTGCCAGTACTTTAAATTTAGTCAATTGTAAAAATGTGTAATTGTATCTCATTTGGTTTTATTTACCTTGCTTTGTACTTATTGGCTACTTGAATATATTCTTTGATTAAGGACTGTTCAAATCTTTTACTCTTTTAAAAATTGAGTTGTAGTCTCATTGAGTTGTAAGAATTCTTTATATATTCAAGATATGTGTCTTTTATCAGATTTTTGGAATGTTTTCTCCCAGATTGCTACTTGCCGTTTCATTTTCTTAACAATGTCTTTTGAAGAGTGCAGATTTTTTATTTTGGTCAAGTCCATTTCACTTATCTTTTTCTTTTATAGGTTATGTATTTTGGGGTTTTCCTAAGAAATTCTTACATTATCCAAGACCAAGTTTATCCCTATATTTTCTTCTACAATTTTATAGTTTTAGCTATTACATTTAGGTCTATGATCGATTACGAGTTATATCTGGTGTATAGTATCAGATAAGGGTCAAGGAATATTCTTTGCAGGTGAAATTCCAGTTGGTCCAGCACCTTTGTTGAAAAGTCTGTCTTTTCTTCATTGCAGTACATTAGCACCTTTGTCAAAAACTCACATCTATACAATAGGGTTGTTGTGAGAATTAATTAAGACTTTGAAAGCACTAAGCATTAATAACTAGCACATAATAATTGGGCAACAATTATTTTCAAATTTATAATATTTCTAATTTATCATTATTTCAGTTAGATTTTCTGTAAAATAGATGTAATACTACATATTTTGTAAGGTTTTTTGTGAGGATTTGGTGAGAAATAATGTAAACAGAACTTTTGGCAGTTTCTGCATGTAATAAGTTCTCACAAACAATCTTCTCTATATGACAGTGCCTACAAGTAGACACTGTCTAAATAACAGCTATTATTACTATCTTTTGTATATCTGTAAACCCTCATGTGATGAATAATATATGAAAATATTTTATGCAGCTGTTAATGGTAATATCCCTAATGAAGCAACAAGGAATTATTATTTTCTACCTTTCAAATTGGATAAGATTTTTTAAAAAATGAAACCCAGTGTTGCTAAGACTGAGGGAAAATGAGCACTCTTTTATACTGTTTGTAATAGTGCAAATTAGCCCAGACTTCCTTCAGGGCAACCTGGCAATATAAATCAAAACCTGTTAAAACATGCGTACATTCTGGCCTTCCAATTCAATTTTTAGGAATTTTAGCCCAAGAAAATAATTAAAATTGCATGTTGAGAACTGTATGCAAAGGTGCTCACTGTAATAATATATATAGTCAGAAGAAACTTATAACTACCTAAATGCCTGACAAATAGTTAAATAAATTGCTGTACACTCATGCAATACTATACAAGATGCCCTCCTTTAAAATGAGGCAGTAGAAAAATGTTTTATGATGTATTGAAGGAAAAGACTAGGTTACATACCAGAATTCATTTTTTCATTCAGCAAGTATCTCTTGCAGACACTGGGCTATGATGGAGAACTATTCAGACAGTACAGGGCAGTAAGTGCTGCGACAGGTGATGGCAAGGTGCTAAAGGACCGCATACAAGGATGCTTAGGCCAGATTTGACCTGCATTCTCTGTCTAGGTTGGGTCAGAGCTCCCATAGTGAGCGACATCTTAGTAGAGACATGAAGAATGAGTAGGGCTGAGCAGAGATAGATGTGGGGTTGGTGAGCAGATTGAAGAGGGTTCAAAGCCAAGGAAACCATGTTACTGCAAGTACCAGGAGATTACCAAAAGCTTTTCTGCTAAAGAGTGAAGTGATCAGCCTTCACATCCTTGAAGGACTTCTCTCCATTGTGTGGGGTGGATTGAAAGGCATCATGTTGGAAAGTAAGTAGACCACTTAGAGACTGTTGAAGTAGTTCAGAGATAATAATGGTATGTAGGAAAGAAGTAGATGAATCCAGGAGATATTTAGAAGGGCTATTGGACAGGACTCGATGATTGATTAGGTATGGGGAGTGAGGAGGGGAAGAAGAGGACACCAACCAAGTGTCTGGCGTGGCCACCTGGATCAAGAGTGATCCTCTCAGAAGATGGGGAACTCTAGGGAGGGAAACTGGGAGGAAAGAGGGGAGAGATGTTGTGTTCTGCTTGGGTTACATTCACTTTGAGTTCCTCTTAGCGGAGAAGCTCCATAGACTGTTGGGGATTAGAGTCTGTAGCTCAAAAGAGAGATTAAAACTGAAAACTCAACTCACATGTAAGTGATGACTGGACACAAGAGAGTGGGTAAGAACTCATAGACCAGTATTTTTGAAACTGCACATCTTAATCCCCATTAGTGAACTATGAAATCAATATAGTGGGACATGTCCAGCATTAAAAACAAAGAAAAGATAAAATTCAAAACTTAAGAGTGCATTTATAAATAAGGGTAGGAGTTGTTTCATGAAACTTCTGTTTTAGATCATATATGAATAAAAGACTGCCATAGTGTGTGACATGAGTTTGAGTAGACTCCGGGAGTTGGTGATGGACAGGGAGGCCTGGCGTGCTGCAATTCATGGGGTCGCAAAGAGTCGGACACGACTGAGTGACTGAACTGGACTGAACTGATAGTGTGTAAATGTACCCTGTCCGCCACTGTAGCTTGCCTCCATTTGATGAGTGAGAAGCTGTCTCAATGCATGTATTTAAATCAATATTTATGTTCCTTGATAGTTTGGAGCAGGGAAGTTCAACTGAAAAAAATGGTTAACAATTGAGTCCTCAAATGAACTCATCAGCTAGTAAGCAGATAAAAACATATGGAAAAGCACATGAATTCTGGATTTCTCATAACCTAATGTTTCCCTATTAAGATTCTTTTTAAATTTTAAGATAATGAAGGTGAGGTTGATTCGATGAAGGCACAATTCCTCAGCGAGTGTTTTCTTGTCCCTGGAGTCAGGAAACATTACTGTTGTGCTAGATGATCCCTTTCAAGTCAATTTCCTGACATTAACTCTTAGAGTGCAATTATTTATGACTATAAACCTTTAGGTTCTAGGAACCCAAAGTAGTAAAGCCAGCCTAAACTGGATCAGGAAGACTGGAAATAAAGTTTGGAGTAGAAGGAGGGGAGTTGATGGGGTAGCACACCTATCATAAAAGAAGCTGGTGTTCA
This sequence comes from Giraffa tippelskirchi, assembly GCF_054371585.1. NCBI lineage: Eukaryota > Metazoa > Chordata > Mammalia > Artiodactyla > Giraffidae > Giraffa > Giraffa tippelskirchi. Next base: position 130,539,541 of record NC_137277.1, read on the forward strand.
AGTCCTTGCCATCTGCCTGCTGACTGTGGGAGGCACACTTCTCAGTGAGCCTCCATCCCCAAACTCATCAAATAGAGACATAAAGTCCTCCTCTGCAAGCATTAGCTTTTCATTGAGAGTATTAAGATGAGATGCAATGTGGTGAAGGGTTTTGTTCATTGAAAGCCATCTACAAATGCTTGGCAGCGTTTCTTGGGTTAATAGTCCTTGGATTGACGTTTAAAAACAGGAGATAAGAGCTAAGGGGGGAACAGGTTCCTAGGGTTATCGTATCATAAACTCTGTTCTCTCTGTTACAGAGCAAGCACTGTGGAGACTCTGTGCAAGCACTGTGGAGCGCTCCTGTGGTTACTATATTACAGATGGCCACAGGGACAGCAAGCCTGCAGACTCAGACACCAGCTCCACCCCTGGCTCACTCCACCCTGAGTGTAAATATGTAATAGGAGCAATAGCATCTTATGCAAAAAGTTGTTTGAATGACACAATATAGTAATTGTGTCAGCAAAGTATACATGTTCATTAAGTCTCAGTTCTCACTAAGGAAGCCGCAGTCTTCCAGCTCCATGCTGAGTAGAGGAGGCTGAACCTGCCATTCTCAGCTCCCTGTGTCTCAGAGATGCCCCTTCTCTTTGTCACGAGTTCCTAAACTTTAATGTGCAAATGCTCTCAGGTAACGCAATGAAAAATTCATTCTCTGGGACTCGTTCCCAGGAAATTAAAACACACTTGTAACACTCTCACCTGCCCTAGTGTCTCCCTTGGCAGGTGGCCAGTGCTGAGGCCTCCAGGGCACTGTCTGGTGGCTGCAGCTTGGACTCTGCCTCTCCCCTGGATTCCCTCATTCAAGATTAGGAATAAAGGAAAGGACTTAATGCGGACAGAGCAACATGCAGTTTGCCCATTCAGTCGGCTGCTCTGTGGGTCCCACCCCTGGAGCCAAGAGGCCCCCACTAGGCTCCCCCTCAAGGCTGAGGCCATGTCCCCACCCATCTCATGCACACACACCTTAAGCCAAGGAGGAACAGCCCTCACAGCCCTGGGGGAGGAAGGGAGAGACTTCTTCTTTCTCTATTTTAAGCAGAAATGCTAGGCTGGCCCTCAGCCTCTACAGCATCTCCACTGGGCTGGGGAAGGTCCTTGCCCACCCGAGGGGCAGGAACTCTAAGAAGTCCTTCCAGAGACTTCCCTGGTGGTGCAGTGGATAAGAATCCGCCCACCAGTGCAGAGGATACAGGTTCAATCCCTGGTCAGGGAAGATTCCACATGTCACAGAGCAACTAAACCCATGCACCACAACTACTGAGCCAGCGCTCTAGAGCCCATGAGCCGCAACTACTGAGCCCAAGCTGCCTAGAGCCTGTGCTCCAAAACAAGAGAAGCTACTGCAGTAAGAAGTTCGAGCATCACACCTGGAGTGGCCCCAGCTCGCAGCAACTAGAGAAAGCCTGCACACAGTAACGAAGACCCAGGACAGCCAATAAAAATAAATAAATAAAATTTTTAAAAAAAGGCCTTTCAGGTGCCTTCTCACACAGGCCTTCTCCTGGGCAGTCACTCCTGCAGGGGCAGCTCCAGAATGTCTATACTTGGGGGGAATGGAACTGGGGGGGCTGGGCCTTGACCTAGCACCTCAACTGTTTTTCACCTAAGCTGCCTATTTTATAAATGCAGTTTCCTAGAAGTGTTTTCTTCCCACTTGAGTAAGATCGAGAAAGCAATTGTGGATATGAGAGGATATTATTTTTTTCTTTTTTTTAGAAAAAATTATTTTTAATTGAAGGATAATTGCTTTACAATATTGTGTTTGTTTCTGCCATACATCAACATGAATCAGCCATAGATACTCATATGTCCCCTCCCTCTTTATCCTCCCTTCCACCTTCCACCCCGTCCCTACCCTCTAGGTTGTTACAGAGCCCTGGTTCGAACCTCTTGAGTCATACAGCAAATATGAGAGGATATTATTATTGTTTTAGCTATTATTGTAACTAGCACATTTTGACGAGCCCTTCTTGATCATAAATCCAAAGGGTTCAGTAAACCATAATTTTGCACAACTTGTTTGGTGGTCAACTCCTTCCTAAATGAATGTGAAGCAATTTATAGTCTTTCTGTCTCTGGCTAGGTTTGAATGCTCATCTATTTTATGTGCTTGATTATGGGGTGCTGCCCAAGACTCCTCAGGGCTGTCAGATACCATATAGTCTTTACACCGTATTACTTTCATAAAATACCTCAAATTCTGAATTTCTTAATGCACCTGGATAATGGTTTGTGGACCTTATTACAAGAATAATAGTTGAGGGATTTCCCTGGTGGTCCAGTGGCTAAGACTCCATGCTCCCAATGCTGAGAGGCCCAGGTTCAATCCCTGTCAGGGAACTAGATCCCACATGCCACAACTAAAGATCCTATGAGCTACAACTAAAGAAATAAATCAGTATCATATAAATATATAAATATTAAAAAAAAAAGAATCATAGTTGATATTGTTGCGGAGATTCAGATGGGGTGGAGGAGTGTTGGGACTGGAAGCCTGTACCTTCCCCTATCCCGCTACCAGCCCCCTCCCCACATTGCTCTCCTGGAACAGCTGGTCTTCAGACACCATCCCCAGCAGCTTCTGATGGCCTGTGACCAGCTGCATCGGCTCCATCTCAGGGCAGATCCTTGCCAGCAGATGAGCTCCCCATGCAGGAGCCCGTAGCACAGTGCCTGTTTTCCCAGCCCACAGGCTTATAGGGTGTACTGTGGCTCTAAGCCCCAGGCAGAGCCCCGGGGGATGCCAGGGCAGCTGTGAACACCCCGCTGTCAGAATCACCATGATTATCTCTGGCACTTTCATCGGAGGTGCCCTCAGCCAGAACTCGCAGGTACCTGCAGACACTCATGAGCCACCCTGCTCCGTAGCACATCAAGCAGGCTGAGAAGGGAATGGGGAGGGTCATGGTCTCTCCTAAGGGTCCCAGGAAGGAAGCAGAGGCTGCTTACCCCAACAGACTGCAGGGGCTCCAGAGGTACCTGTGGGCCCCAGAAGGATGGAACCAAGTCCCTTTGATCCTCACTGTGTCTGAGCATAGCACCTGGCCTTCAAGGGCAGTGCAGGCTTACTAGCTGAATGAATTAAACCAAGTGGCACTCACTGAACTCATAGTATAGACAGAGGTCAGTAGCTCCCCACAGGTCAGTTGTAGCTGTGGGAGCTTTAATGCAGTACTTACTGTGTGCAGAGCCCTGCGAAGTATCTGACCCTGTCTAGTCCAGACTTTATGACACCACATGAAGGAGCAACTTGTATCCCTATTTATAGATGATAACTTCAGGCACATGGAATTCAAGAGCCTTTCTGAAGGTTTTCCCAGCCAGCTTGGCTCCAAAGTCTGAGTCATTTCTGTCCTGTGCTGCTGCTCAATGGCAATCCACCTGCCCTCCCCTCACAGTGGGGCTGGGCCACACTCTACTGTCATTCTCTCTTTTCTGTATAGAAACAACTGCCAGGGCCTGGAGGAGAGACTCCAACAGCTTTCTCTGAGGGCAAGGAGCCAGGAGGCAAGGACTGGGGAGAGGCTGAGAGAGGGGAAAGTGGGTGCGGGGGGAGGAAGGAGAGATTCCCCCTTTTCTGGGATGGGGTTCCTGCTGCATGATCCATCCTGCTTTCAAACCCTCTTCTCCCTTCATGATCTGAATCACAGCTTCTCTATTAGCTTGAGGATTTCCCTTACCACCTCCTTGTGTTTCTCCTTTCTTGATAGTTCAGCTGTATCTGGAGATTTTTTTTTGAACTACATATTGTTTTTCAGATTCTTTTCCATTATAGGTTAGTACAAGATATTGAATATGGTTCCCTGTGCTATACAGTAAATCCTTATTGATTATCTATTTTATATATAGTAGTTTGTATCTGCTAATTCCCAAACTCTTAATTTAACTCCCCTTACACTTTCCTCTTTGGTAACCATAAGTTTGTTTTCTGAGTTTGTGAATCTGTTCCTGTTTTGTAAATAAATTCACTGGTATTAGTTTTTTGTTTGTTTGTTTTTTTGCAATTCATTCATATTTATTGATTCAATGAACACTCATTAAACTCATCCTGTGTGCCAGTGACTATGTTCAAGGCACTGGGGACACATGTTTGGTTTTTTTTTTAAGATTCTACATATAAATGATATCATATGGTATTTGTCTTTCTCTGACTTACTTCACTTAGTATGGTCATCTCTAGGTCCATCCATGTTGCTACAAATGGGCATTATTTCATTCTTTTTTATGGTTGAGTAATTATTCCATTGTATTAGGTTGGTGCAAAAGTAATTGTAGTTTTGCATTGTTGACCTTTGCTACTTGTTACTGGCTAAAAAAAATAAAATAAATGTGGTTATGTTATACATCATTTTAATATACATTTCTCACTTTATTTTTTTGCTAATGACATTATTTGCTGTTTATTTTATATTTATTTTAGACTAGGGAAATGTCTTAGATAAAAAGCAAATTTGAGCGATCTTATTTGAGTTCAAAATGGGTTGTAAAGCAGTGGAGACAATTCACAATATCAACAACGCATCTGGCCCAGGAACTGCTAAAGAATGTACAGTTCAGTGGTAGTTCAAAAAAGTTTGAAAGGAGACCAGAACCTTGAAGATGAGGAGCACAGTGTCTGATCATCAGAAGTTGACAACAACCAACTGAGAGTCATCATCAAAGCTAATCCTCTTAAAACTACATGAGAAGTTGCCAAGAAACTCAACATCAACCATTCTGTGATCATTCAGCATTTGAAGCAAATTGGAAAGGTGAAAAACCTCACTAAGTGGATGCTGCATGAGCTGACTAAAAAATCATCTTTCTGAAGTGTCATCTTCTCTTATTCTACACAAGAGCAACAAACCATTTCTCGATGAGATTGTGATATGTGACAAAAAGTGGTTTTATGTGACAACTGGCAGTGACCAGCTCAGTGGTTGGACCAAGAAGAAGCTCCAAAGCACTTCCCAAAGCCAAATTTACACCAAAAAATAGGTCATGGTCACTTTTTGGTGGTCTGCTGCCAATCTGATCCACTACAGCTTTCTGAATCCCAGCAAAAGCATTACATCTGAGAATTATGCTCAGCAAACTGATAAGATGTACCCCAAACTGCCTGCAGTCCATATTGGTCAACAGAAAGAGCCCAATTCTTCTCCACAACAATGCCCAACTGCAAATTGCACAACCAGCACTTCAAAAGTTGAGCAAATTGGGCTACAAAGGTTTGCTTCATCTGCCATATTCACCTGACCTCTCGTCAATCAGCTACCACTTTTTCAAGCATCTAGACAACTTTTTACAGGGAAAATACTTCCACAACCAGCAGGATGCAGAAAGTACTTTCCAAAAGTTCACTGAATCCCTAAGCACAGATTTTTATGCTACATGAATAAACAAACTTATTTCTCCTGGCAAAAATGTGTCAATTGTAATGGTTCCTATCTTGATTAATAAAGATGTGTTTGAGCCTAGTTATAATGATTTAAAAATTCATCATCTGAAACTGCAGTTATGTTTGCACCCACCTAATGTATGTATACCACATCTTCTATAGCCGTTGATGGACATTTAGGTTGCTTCTGTGTCTTGACTACTGTAAATAGTGCTGCTATAACCACTGGGGTACACATGTTTCTTTTCAAATTAGAGTTTTCATCTTTTCTGGATATGTGCCCAGGAATGGGATTACTAGACCATGTGGTAGCTCTAGTTTTAGTTTTTAAAGGAGTCTCCACACTGTGGTGGCTGCACCAATTTACATTCCCAGCAACAATGCAGGAGGGTTCCCTCTCCTGTATCTGGAGCCTTTTGAAGCTCTTTACCATGATTCTCTGTTATTGGAAGAAGTGATTATCTCAACACCAAGCTCCTCCTGTCCTCATCCTGAAACCTCCACTCCTTGAGAACTCTGTTTTACATAATCTCATTGTCTATGGAGAAGTGGGTAGAAGTGTGGTAGAGCAAAATAATTAGACAGAGAAGGTATGAGTGGAGAGGGCCTCGATCACCAGAAAAAGGAGAGGTCTTTCCTCCAGGTCCTCATGACTTCTGCCTCCTGTTTTGGAGTGGATCCAGAGGCTTTCCTCCAGAGATTTTGAATTCACTCTGTTTTCTGTATGGGAAGAACCAGGGATAGCATATCCAGTGCACTGTGGGCCTGGACACTGAAACCAGCAGGACTACACCACCGCTATCCCATCAGTGCCTTTGGGCAAATTAAAAAGGTATCCTTTCTTTGGTTGGAGTAAAATCCACCTGCAATGCAGGAGACTGCCTGCAGTACAGTAGACCCAGGTTCAATCTCTGTGTCAGGAAGATCCCCCAGAGAAGGAAATGGCAACCCACTCCAGTATTCTTACCTGGAGAGTCCCATGGACAGAGGAGACTGGTGGGCTATAGTCCATGGGATCGCAAGAGTCAGACATGGCTGAGTAACTAAACCACCACCAGAGTGTAAGATGGGTCTTGGGGCAACTCATCCCCTGCAGGGGTTCCTCCTGGGGAAGGGCACAACTTTCCCATTGGAACTGGTGGCCCTGGGTAGTACTTGGCCTGATTGACACATGCACTTTTGGTAGCACTCCCAGGACAAAGTCACAAGGATTGTCCACTGACGTGGGTGGTCTGTGCAGACAGCCCCACCAAAGACATAGACTGGGTTGGGAATGTATTTCTCTGACAGCTGTGCATGATCTACCCCAATGTGGCCAGTATGGGCTCAGTTGTTGCAGCTCTTGAGCTCTAGAGTGCAGGCCCAGGAGTTATGGTGCACAGGTTTAGTTGCTTTGAGGCATGTTGGATCTTCCTGGACCAGGGATCAATCCATGTCCTCTACATTGGCAGGAAGGTTCTTATCCATTTTACCACCAGGGAAGTCCAATAAATTTACATTTGCCAAAACCCTTTGTGAACCCTGAGTTCCTGGAAATTCTGATAACTGTAGTGACTCTGGCCTTGTGATTTCATAGCACTGTGGCCCAGATTTGGAAAGAGTGCGTTTGCCAGAAACAGTACCTTCTCCAGTCAGGTGAGCCTCTTGCTGCTCACATGAATGAATGAATGAATGAATGACTCAATGAGCCAGTCGCTCTCCAAATCCAGCACGAGGCCAACATGGAATCTCCTAGTGCATTGTCCTACTTGCTAACACAATGCATGCAGGAAGAGTTCATGCATATGCGTGTGTGCATGCTCAGTCATGTCCAACTCTTTGCAACCATATGTACTATAGCCTGCCAGGCTCCTCTGTCCATAAGATCCTCCAAGCAAGAATACTGGAGTGGGTTGCCATTTCCTCCTCCAGGGGATCTTCCCAACCCAGGGGTTGAACCTGTGTCTCCTGCATCTCTGGCATTGGCCGACAAATTTTTTACCACTGAGCCACCTGGGAGGCTTATAGGAAGAGTCCAGAATCCTGTTTTTGTTTGTTCTACAGTCAAAAACAGAGTAAGAATGTTTCTAATTCAAACATCAGACATATGGGAAGCTATTTCAAAACACTAGTGTAATATGATGAGCACAGACTCTGGAGATGGGCTGGGTTGGTTAAATCCTGGCCCCACCATTTCATAATGGTGTGACTGGCAGGTTCTGTAACTTCTCTGAACCTTGATTTCCTCATTTTTAAATAAGGATGATATCTACTCCTGATAGTTGAAGTAGAGATTAAATAAGATACTGCATGTGAAGCACCCAGCCTGTCATAAGCACTTGACAGATTATTACAAGACATCGCAATGGCCATTTCCTCCATTGACCTGGACAGAACAATTTTCAAAAGTTATAAATGAAGAGAAAGCAACTGAACAAATGGTGAAGGGAAGAAGACTATTGAAAGACAGAAGTTGGGCCAAAGTGCCCCTTTTCTTGCAAAGGCTTCAGGCCAACAGCCATTGAATGGTGCTGAGCTGTTTGTCCCTTCAGTAGTGTGACACTTGGATAATGATGTTGGCCAGCACGGCCCCAATTGAGTTTTAATTACAGCAGTTTCAGGAAGAATGAAGTTAAACCTCTGTTCTCCTTGCATAATTAAATTTAGGTTAGCATATCTGGAGAATTCTTATCCCACACATGTACCGTGCCTCCTTGTCTGAAGAGGGATTTCAAAATTGGACATTGTTGTTTAATGGATGAAGTTTAAGAATGACACATGGGCTTTGTTCCACTTTAATTACTAATAGTTAATTGTAGAAAGAACCTAATTAGATTGCCACCGGAGGGAGATGTAGGTGGAGATGAAATGGATCTCTTCATTAGGTATGGTTCTAAGGAAAGAGGGGCCAGTGAGGTCTGTGGGATTCTGGAGGCTTCCAGGCAGGGCAAACATAATTTTGAGAGACTCTACCCTAATGAAAGGGGGCTGCCTTGGTGAATCTTGGTGCTTTTCAGACCTCTGTGCCAATTCTGTACTGGCTCTGAAAGCAGCACAAGAGAAGCAGGAGGCATGATGCTTTTCCTTGAGGTGTCTCCAGCTTTTTCAAGGAGAACAAAATTAGCATACCCAGGGCAGAGGAAAAGGAGAACTTCATCAGCACCTACGCTAATGACAAATTCTAAAGGGGCATCTAAGAAGTCTGCTCACTGGGAACAGTGGGGACTGGCGGAAGATTGTGTGAAACCCAAGTTCAAAATTTAGTTCTACCAAGTACCAGCTCCAAGGCCTTGGACAGGTTACTTGACCACTGCAACTCCATTTCTCATCTGTAAAATGACACCCACCTTACAGAGCTGAGTGAGGAGGAACAAAGGCAGGAAAAAACAGTAGCATGGGGCTTGGTTCTTATTTCTTGATGAAAAAAAAAAGAAAACCAACCGTAGCTGTTCTTATAATTACAGGCCCTCCTGAATCTGAGGATTCTGAGATGAAATCATAGAGACCTATGTGAAACAGGCTTTGTTTTCCACTGAAATGTAAAAGAGATCAGTCTCAAAAACTCCTACATGTATATGGGCAATGAGAGACTCATGGGTGAAGCTTGTAGAGAACTAGGGCCCAGGGCTGGTTTAATCCCTGCTTCCTGGACCCCACACACTGTGGGTCCCAGGACCTGCTGCTGACCCAACTGGAGTCCTGCTCTCCTCGCCACTTGGCTAAGAATTGAAATGTTTAACTGAACAGCTCATTTGTTGAACCAGGTTTTCAACCAGTAGTTTTCAACCAGGGGCAGCTCCTCCCCAGCACCCCCAGAGGACATTTGGCAACTTTTTAAAGATGTTTATGGTTGTTATAACGGGAAACTGGGAGGCGTTCCTACTGGCATCTAGTGTGTAGAGGCCAAGGATGCTGCTAAACTGCCTACAATGAGCAGGACAGTCTCTCATGATAAAATTATCTGGCTCCAAACATCAAGAATGCTGAGGCTGAAAAACTCTGGAGTAACTTGACCTGGATCCAGGGCAGCAAGCCTGGCAGAGCAGTCTCTGAATACGTGTCTAAGTGTGGCCTGAGGAATGCACCCCCAGACAAGTGCCCCCAAGTAGCCTCTGTCAGCAACATCACTAGGAGTCTTGCATGAGGGGGTCCCAGACTGAGGTTTTTGTCTCATAAACAGCCTCAGAGTAACTGCCCACCTGTTTGGTTATCAAATTGTCCAAGGAGTGTGTTCTACAGTATGGCCACCAGATGGAGATCTTGAGATGATCTTTCCCAAGGAGATAATGAAGATAATGGAGACCTTCTTCAAAAGGTGCCATGCACTCACTGCTGTACTCAGTGCCCCCAAACCTGCAGCAGGTCACCGCTGACCCAAGCCTCTGCCAGAGACTCCAGGACACTCACAGGAAAGTCTGGGCCAGTCTCTTGTGTGGTCACTGCTCCTTGCTCCTGAGTCCTGGTATGCATAAGGTTTTGTTTGTGCCTTCCAAGAGTCTGTTTCCCGAGTCCTGTGTAAGTTCTGACGGCTCTATGGTGGGGTTAATGGTGACCTCCTCCAAGAAGGCTTATGCCATACACAGGTCTACTGCACCCAGAACCCCTGGCCCTGCAGCAGTCCACTGCTGACCCGTACCTCTGCAGGAGACACTCAAACACAGTTCTGTCTCAGTCTCTGTGGGATCTCTGGGTCCTGGTGAGCACAAGGTTTGTTTGAGCCCTCTGGGTGTCTCTGGCGGGTATGGGGTTTGATTCTAAACGCAATTTCACTCCTCCTACCATCTTGCTGGGGCTTTTGCTTTGCCCTTGGACATGGGGTATCTCCTCAAAGATGTTCCAGCACTGTGCAACCATGGAACCATGAGTTGGGTCCCCAAAGACCAGCAGGACACAATGACTATTTTTTGTTTGTTTAATTATTTGTTTATTTGACTTTGCTGGGTCTTAGTTGTGGCACATAGGGTAATGTGGCACACATTATCTTCATTACCTCCACCATAGTTTGGCCTCAGGTCAATCAACAGGGAGGGAACACAGCCCCACCCATCAACAGAAAATTGGATTAAAGATTTACTGACCATGGCCCCACCCATCAGAACAAGACCAAGTTTCCCCTCAGTCAGTCTCTCCCATCAGGAAGCTTCCATAAGCCTTTTATGCTTATCCATCAGAAGGCAGACAGAATGAAAACCACAATCACAGAAAACTAACCAAACTGATCACATGGACCACAGCATTGTCTAAAACTCAATGAAACTCTGAGCCACGCCTTGCAGGGCCACCCAAGATGGACGGGTCATGGTCGAGAGTTCTGACAAAATGTGGTTCACTGGAGAACAGAATGGCAAACCACTTCAGCATTCTTGCCTTGAGAACCCCATGAACAGTATAAAAAGGCAAAAAGGTAGGACACTGAAAGATGAACTCCCCAGATCAGTAGGTGCCCAATATGCTACTGGAGATCAGTGGAGAAATAACTCCAGAAAGAATGAAGAGATGGAGCCAAAGCGAAAACCACACCCAGTTGTGGATGTGACTTGTGATGGAAGAAAACTCCAATGCTGTAAAGAGCAGTATTGCATAGGAACCTGGAATGTTATGTCCATGAATCAAGGCAAATTGGAAGTGGTCAAACAGGAGATAGCAAGAGTGAACATCGATATTTTAGGAATCCATGAACTAAAATGGACTGGAATGGGTGAATTTAACTCAGATGACCATTATCTCTACTACTGTGGGCAAGAATCTCTTAGAATCCCTCATTCCTTAGATGAGTAGCCATCATAGTCAACAAAAGAGTCTGAAATGTAGTACTTGGATGCAATCTCAAAAACAACAGAATGATCTCTGTTCATTTCCAAGGCAAACCATTCAATGTCACAGTAATCCAAGTCTATGCCCCTACCAGTAATGCTGAAGAAGCTGAAGTTGAAGGGTTCTATGAAGATCTACAAGACCTTTGAGAACTAACACCCAAAAAAGATGTCCTTTTCATCATAGGGGACTGGAATGCAAAAGTAGGGAGTCAAGAGATACCTGGAGTAACAGGCAAATTTGGCCTTGGAGTACAGAATGAAGGAGGGCAAAGGCTAACAGAGTTTTGCCAAGAGAATTCACCGGTCATAGCAAACACCCTCTTCTAACAACACAAGAGAAAACTCTACACATGGACATCACCAGATAGTTAATACTGAAGTCAGATTGATTATATTCTCTGCAGCCAAAGATGGAGAAGCTCTATGCAGTCAGCACAAACAAGACCAGGACTGGACTGCGCTCAGATCATGAACTCCTTACTGCTAAATTCAGACTTAAATTGAAGAAAGTAGGGAAAACCACTAGACCATTCAGGTATAACCTAAATAAAATTCCTTACAATTACACAGTGGAAGTGACAAATGGATTCAAAGGATTAGATCTGATAGAGTGCCTGAAGAACTATGGACAGAGATTCGTGTCATTGTACAGGAAGCAGTGATCAAGACCGTCCCCAAGAAAAAGAAATGCAAAAAGGCAAAATAGTTGTCCAAGGAGGTCTTATAAATAGCTGTGAAAAGAAGAGAAGCTAAAGGCAAAGGAGAAAAGGAAAAATATACCCATTTGAATGCAGAGTTCCAAAGAATAGCAAGGAGAGATAAGAAAGCATTCCTCAGTGATCAGTGCAAAGAAATGAGGAAAATAATAGAATGGGAAAGACTAGAGATCTCTTCAAGAAAATAAGAGATACCAAGGGGACATTTCATGCAAAGATGAGCACAATAAAGGACAGAAACAGTATGGACCTAACAGAAGCAGAAGATATTAAGAAGTGGTGGCAAAAATACACAGAAGAAATATACAAAAAAGATCTTCATGACCCAGATAACCACAATGGTGTGATCAGTCATCCTAGAATATGAAGTCAAGTGGGCCTTAGGAAGCATCACTATGAACAAAGCTAGTGGAGGTGATGGAATTCCCGTTCAGCTATTTTAAATCCTAAAAGATGATGCTGTGAAAGTGTTGCACTCAATCTGCCAGCAAATTTAGAAAACTCAGTAATGGCCACAGGAATGGAAAAGTCAGTTTTCATTCCAATCCCAAAGAAAGGCAATGCCAAAGAATGCTCAAACTACTGCACAATTGCACTCATCTCACATGCTAGCAAAGTCATGCTCAAAATTCTCCAAGCTAGGCTTCAACAGTACATGAACTAAGAACTTCTGCATGTTCAAGCTGGATTTAGAAAAGGCAGAGGAACCAGAGATCAAATTGCCAACATCCATTGGATCATCGAAAAAGCAAGCGAGTTCCAGGAAAACATGTATTTCTGCTTTATTGACTATGCCAAAGCCTTTGACTTGTGGATCACAACAAACTGTGGAAAATTCTTCAAGAGATGGGAATACCAGACCACCTGACCTGCCTCCTGAGAAATGTGTATGCAGGTCAATAAGCAACAGTTAGAACTGGACATGAAACAACAAACTGGTTCCAAATCGGGAAAGGAGTGGGTCAAGGCTGTATATTGTCATCCTGCTTATTTAACTTATATACAGAGTAAATCATGAGAAATGCTGGGCAAGATGAAGCATAAGCTGGAATCATGATTGCTGGGAGAAATATCAATAACCTCAGATATGCAGATGACACCACCCTTATGGCAGAAAGCGAAGAAGTACTAAAGAGCCTCTTGATGAAAATGAAAGAAGAGAGTGAAAATGTTGGCTTAAAACTCAACATTCAGAAATCTAAGATCATGGCATCTGGTCCCATCACTTCTTAACAAACAGATGGGGAAACAATGGAAACAGTAAGAGACTTTATTTTGGGGGGCTCCAAAATCACTGTGGATGGTGACTGCAGCCATGAAATTAAAAGACGTTTACTCCTTGGGAGAAAAGTTATGACCAACCTAGATAGCATATTAAAAAGCAGAGACATTACTTTGCCAACAAAGGTCCATCTAGTCAAAGCTGTGGTTTTTCCAGTAGTCATGTATAGATGTGAGAGTTGGACTATAAAGAAAGCTGAGCACCGAAGAATTGATGGCTTTGAACTGGGGTGTTGGAGAAGACTCTTGAGAGTCCCTTGGACTCTCAAGCAAGGAGATCCAATCAGTCCATCCTAAAGGAAATCAGTCCTGAATATTCATTGGAAGGACCGAGGCTGAAACTGAAACTCCAATACTTTGGCCACCTGATGCAAAGAGCTGACTCATTTGAAAAGACCCTGATGCTGGGAAAGATTGAAGGCAGGAGGAGAAGGGGATGACAGAGGATGAGATGGTTGGATGGCATTCCTGACTCAGTGAACAGGAGTTTGAGTAAGCTCCAGGAGCTGGTGATAGACAGGGAATCCTGGTGTGCTGCAGTCCATGGGGTCGCAAAGAGCCAGACACAACTGAGTGAGTGAACCGAACTGAACTTCCCAAGGAGAACTTGTACCTGGGTGGACCAGTCTTCCCAGAGGGTGGCCTTTGTCCCACTGCCTTAAGTGCCTATAGCCTTCAGGAAGCAGGAATTTAGAGGAGGGAGGCAAAAATTGGAGAAAAGTTTCAATATCTACTGTTTGCTTAGAAAGTATGGGATACTTACAGCCCTGGTCCTTCTCAAACAAACTGAGATTAAGCCTCTCTGTTAGCAGTGATTATCCTGAAGGGTTATGGTGCTCCACCATCAGAAAAAATGCATCCTTAAAGACTGAGAACATGTGATGGAAAATGGGGAGGTGGGCAGATGGAGGAGCTACTTGATGGGGCTGCCAGAACTCATGCCTGATACCCAGCACACATTATCTCCTTTTATCATCTCATCTCCCTAAGCTGGGGGCCTTTAGAGAGAGACTCAGTAACCAGCCAATGTCACACTGTAGACCTGAGTCCCATCCTCCCCACCACCCAAGAAGGGTCTCTTGTTGACGATCAACATGAGAGAGTTCCTCACCTGTAACCTAGGGAAGCGGATTGACTGCTGGTCACAAAGAATCGGACATGACTGAGTGATTAACAACCTTCACACTACATTTGGGGGACCATGTAATTCACTGCCTAAAGCAGGATACTCTAGAGAGTAAAAACGGACAGCAGGTGGACAGTAGCTGGGACCACAGATGCTAACCTGACATGAGGTCACTGTAGCTAAATTACTTTCCTCTCTAATGTCCCGAGCTTCTGAGTCCAAGCAGTACTCTTTTTAAAAGCTTTCATGACACTTGTGCGATCATTCAGTGCACAGTGCAGCCCCAGTGGGAGAGCTGAGGGAAGAAAATGGGTCAGAAAACCCAGGCCTTGGAGATCTGCCTGCGGCCAAGGTGGGACAGGTTGCCTTCTTCAGTGAGTGCAGGCAGGTAGGAACTGTGGGCATCCAGGAGAGACTGAGCTAAAGGAAAGGAGTTCTTGTTTTGATAGTTCTTACCTGAACAGCCATGTATATATTGTGTTATTTTGATACGTGTGTGTGGTGTGTGTGTGTATAACAACCATGATCGTGTTGCTGATTGTGAAAGTGTCGCTTATCAAATATCCCTCCTTCGCCAGCAGGCACGATGCTGCGCTTCGCCAGTAGAGGGCGCTGGAGGAGCGCTGCCGGACGAAGGGCTTCCTGGCTGCCGGCGCGGTGCTTGTTTCTTGCTCCTGCGGTGTTGGTGTGCCGGATGCCCATGGAGCCTCCTTCACCCCTGTGCATGACTTTCTGGTGAGTTCTGCAGGCAACTCATCCGACTTCCAGTGAGTGCAAGAGCACTTCGCTGGGGTGGTGGGGTGGCTTCCTGGAAACTTCCTGGCAAGTCCCTCTAGTGCCACAGTCAGTTTTCCAAAATGTTGAACCACTTTCCTTTCAGACCCCTTCTGGAAAGCTTTATTGTCACTCCAGGGGACAGTTTCCTGCTTGACTGTCACCTTGGCAAACCTCACCATCCACCGCGCCAAGCCCCCGCCCTCTCCAACAATATCTGAATATCAAACTAGTGTGTTAGGGGTTAGTTAGTTTTTTCTGCTCTGCCTCAGCCCTGGGGCAGTGCCTGTTCCCTGTCTATATCAGCCATTCTCCGATTCTTCAGAGCTCTCCTCACCCTTAGTAGTCAATGCCCTGTTACTACATCCCCCTGTTACAAGTCAATAATTCTTTACTTAACATATTCCCTGTTTAATATCCTGTGTAGTTTGGGTCTCCTGTCTATGCCAGTGAAGGATTTTTGTCTTTCAACATCTATCTGCTTGTGATATTTTTTGTGTTTTTGTCCTGATTACCAGTGGACTTATTTGTAAAAATACAGGAAATAAATTATTTCACTCCACCAAGGACAGGAGCCATGAGTGAAGTGTGCCAAGTGGTTTCAGATAAGTGACCCTGACAGTGCACAGAACTGAATAAGGTGTAGCACCTCCAAAAAGCGATTCTTCCTATGCTTTCAAGTCCCCTGTATTTAAAACACCATGTTGATTATGCCATTTTTCAGTAAGAGGTGGACAAATTGCCCTCCCCCTCTCTAGGCTTCAGGATTTCCTTGAGAGTGTAGGACAAGGTGTTCTCTATACCATGCAGCTGTGAGGGTCTTACATTCCACAACTGAATGCATGCTACAGAATCTTCTATGCTTTCTTATCTTACATAGATGTAGAATCTGGCATTCAAGGCTAGATGTTTCTTTGCCTAGTGAAAGCATCATTTCCAATAAAGATGTGACCACTTTGTTGTACACTGTTGCCATGTTGCACATTATTGCAACAAATATGCAACCAAAAAAACTTTCTTTGTTAGCTATTTACCCATTAGTGAGAATGAATGCAGAAAAATCGTCGGACCCAATCCTCAGCTTTGCAGAGAAGATGATATAGGTCCAGATGATTAATTGACTTTCTTAGGGCTACACAATTGGTTGTAACAAAGCCAGGACCAGCTCCCAGGTTGCTTGGATTCTAGTCCAGTTCCTTGCATCATATTGCTCCTGTTGTTGTTTCGTTGCTAAGTCACGCCCGACTCTTTTGCGACCCCTCAGACTGAAGCCCACCAGGCTCCTCTGTCCATGGGATTTCCCAGGCAAGAATACTGGATTGGGTTGCCATTTCCTTCTCCAAGGGATCTTCCTGACAGAGGGATCAAACCTACATCTCCCGTGTCTGCTTCACTGGCAGGAGGATTCTTTATCACTGAGCCACCTGGGAAGCCCATTCCCTATAAATTAGTCCAACTAATTTCATCTATCTAATATAGCTTGCTCCTGTACCATCTTTTGAATTCCCTACTAGTTCTTTTCTTGAGATTATGTTTGGATGACAATAGGAAGATGAGCTACTGTATTCTTGTGATTAGAAGTGAGGGGTGGCAGTCATTTATAGGAGAAAAATACAAGGGGATACTGAAGGGGAGGGTAAGGGAATTCTGAAGTCAAACTTTGCCTCTAGCTGTTGGTAAACTGTGAAACAGTTCCTTAAACCAACATATTTTAAGGATGCTTTTATTAAGGTCAGATCTCTCATCAACGTCATGGAGTAAGCAGGCTCTTCATTTATTTGTGTGATTGAATCCAGTGGTTTTCATCTAAGGGCACCTTGGCTTCCCAAAGGACATGTAACAATGTCTGGAGACATTTTTTATTGTCACAACTAGGGATGGGAGATAGTACTGGAATTTAGTGGGTAGAGGACAAGAATGCTTCTAAATATCCCAAAATATATAGAACAGCCCCCATAACAAAGAATTACCTGATCCAAAATGTTAAGAGTGCCAAGGCTGAGAAATCTGGATCTACTCAAACATGTTTCTTAACAACATTGATTCACTGATAGTAGCCAACCTAATGTGTGTGAGATAGTATCTCATTGTGGTTTTCATTTACATTCTCCTAATGATTAGTGATCGGAGAAGGCAATGGCACCCCACTCCAGTACTCTTGCCTGGAAAATCCCATGCACGGAGGAGCCTCGTAGGCTATAGTCCATGGGGTCGCTAAGAGTCGGACACGACTGAGCGACTTCACTTTCACTTTTCCCTTTCATGCACTGGAGAAGGAAATGGCAACCCACTCCAGTATTCTTGCCTGGAGAATCCCAGGGATGGCAGAGCCTGGTGGGCTGCCGTCTATGGGGTCGCACAGAGTCGGACACGACTGAAGCGACTTAGCACAATGATTAGTGATGGCGAACATTTCTTCAGATGCTTGTTGGCCATTTGTATAGCTTCTCTGGAGAAATGTCTGTTCAAGTCCTTTTGCCCATTTTTAAATCAGGCTGTTAGTTTATTTTTGGTTTTGTTCTTTTTTTTTTTTTTAGTTTTTTTTTTTTAATAAATTTATTTATTTTAGTTGTGGGCTAATTACTTTACAATATTGTAATAGTTTTTGCCATACATTGACATGAATCAGCCATGGGTTTACATGTGTTTCCCTTCCTGGACCCCCCACCCACCTCCCTCCCCATCCCATCCCTCTGGGTCATCCCATTGCCCTGGCCCTGAGCCCTTGTCTCATGCATCGAACATGGAATGGTGTTCTGTTTCACATATGATAATATACATGTTTCAATGCTATTCTCCCAGAACGTCCCACCCTCACCTTCTCCCTCAGAGTCCATAAAAATGTTCTATGCATCTGTGTCTCTTATTCTGTCTCGCATATAGGGTTATCGTTACCATCTTTCAAATTCCATATATATGCATTAGTATACTGTATTGGTGTTTTTCTTTCTGGCTTACTTCACTCTGTATAATGGGCTCCAGTTTCATCCATCTCAGTAGAACCGATTCAAATGTATTTTTTTAATGGCTGAGTAATATTCCATTGTGTATATGTACCACAGCTTCCTTATCCATTCGTCTGCTGATGGGCATCTAGGTTGCTTCCATGTCCTGGCTATTGTAAACAGTGCTGCGATGAACATTGGGGTACATGCGTCTCTTTCAATTCTGGTTTCCTCGGTGTATATGCCCAGCAGTGGGATTGCTGGGTCATATGGCAGTTCTATTCCCAGATTTAAAAGGCTTTTAAAAAAGCTTTTAAAATTAAAAGCTTTGGCACAACAAAGGAAACTATAAGCAAGGTGAAAAGACAGCCTTCAGATGGGAGAAAATAATAGCGAACAAAGCAACAGACAAACAATTAATCTCAAAAATATACAAGCAACTTCTGCAGCTGAATTCCAGAAAAATAAATGACCCAATCAAAAAATGGGCCAAAGAACTAAACAGACATTTCTCCAAAGAAGATATACAGATGGCTAACAAACACATGAAAAGATGCTCAACATCACTCATTATTAGAGAAATGCAAATCAAAACCACAATGAGGTATCATTTCACACCAGTCAGAATGGCTGCTATCCAAAAGTCTACAAGCAGTAAATGCTGGAGAGGGTGTGGAGAAAAGGGAACCCTCTTACACTGTTGGTGGGAATGCAAACTAGTACAGCCACTATGGAGAACAGTGTGGAGATTCCTTAAAAAACTGGTTTTGTTCTTTATGTATTCTGGATATTAAATCCTTACCAGATACATGATTTGCAGATATTTTCTTCCAGCTTATACGTTGCCTTTTCACTCGGTTAATTGTGTCCTTTAATGCACAGTTTTATATTGTCATGTTGTTGTTGTTCAGTCGCTCAGTCATGTCCAACTCCTTGCAGTCCCACGGACTGCAGCACACCAGGCTTCCCTGTCCTTCACCATCTCGCAGGGTTTGCTCAGCTCATGTCTCTTGAGTTGGTGATGCCATACAATCATCTCATCCTCTGTCATCCCCTTCTCTTCCTGCCTTCAGTCTTTCCCAGCATCAGGGTCTTTTCCCATGAGTCAACTCTTCGCATCAGGTGGCCAAAGGATTGGAGCTTCAGCTTCAGCATCAGTCCTTCCAATGAATATTCAGTGTTGATTTCCTTTAGAACTGACTGGTTTGATCTCCTTGCTTAGGACTCTCAAGAGTCTTCTCCAGCACCAGTTTGAAAGCATCAGTTCTTCAGTGCTCAACATTCTTTATGGTCTAGTTCTCATATCCATACATGACTACTGGAAAAACCATAGCTTTGACTAGGCAGACCTTTGTTGGCAAAGTGATGTCTCTGCTTTTTAATATACTGTCTAGTTTTGTCATAGCTTTTCTTCCAAGCAGCAAACATCTTTTAATTTCATGGCTGCAGT
This sequence comes from Giraffa tippelskirchi, assembly GCF_054371585.1. Classification (NCBI taxonomy): domain Eukaryota; kingdom Metazoa; phylum Chordata; class Mammalia; order Artiodactyla; family Giraffidae; genus Giraffa; species Giraffa tippelskirchi. The sequence continues at coordinate 130,559,050 of NC_137277.1, forward strand.
CACCATCCAAAGTGATTTTGGAGCCCAAGAAAATAAAGTCTGTCACTGTTTCCATTTTATCCCCATCTATTTGCCTGTACTTTTAGTGTCATATCCAAGAAATCATTGTTAAATTCAATGTCATGAAGTCTTTCCTCTGTTTTTTTTTTTTTCTCAGACTGTTGTAGCTTTAGCTCTTACTTAGGTCTTTGATCCATTTTGAGTTAATTATTGTATTAATATGTAGTATAAGCTAAAAGTTCAGCTTCATTCTTCTGCATGTGAATACAGTATTCCCAGCTCCAATTATTAAAAAGACTCTCCTTTCCCTATTGAATAGTCATGGCACCTTGTTGAAAATCATTTGGACATATATGTGAGGATTTATTTCTGGACTCTCTCATCTATTCTGTTGTCTTTATGCCCTTCTTTCTGCTGGTAAAATACTGTTTTGATTATTGTAGCTTTATAAAGAGTTTTGAAATTAGGGAGTATGACGCCTCCAAATTTATTTTTCTTTTTCAAGCTTGTTTTAGCTACTTGAGGTCCTTTGAGATTCTAGATGAATTTTAGGATGAATTTTTGTATTTTTGCCAAAAATGCCATTAGGATTTTTTTTTTAAGGATTGCATTGATTCAGTGGCTTGTTTTGAGTACTTTGGACATTTTAACAATATTAAGTCTTCAAATCCATGAACACAGAATGTCTTTCTGTTTATTTGTGCCTTCTTCAGTTTCTTTGATGAGTATTTTTTAGTGTTCAGTGTATATATCTTTCACCTCCATGATTAAGTTTACTCCTAAGTATTTTACTCTTTCTTGATGCTATTGTAAATGAAGTTATTTTATTTCCTTTTCAGATTGCTCATTGTTAGTGTACAGAAATGCAACTGATTTCTGCAGGTTAATTTTGTATTCTATAACTTTGCTGAGTCCATTTATTAGTTCTAACAGATTTTTTGTGTGTGGAATTTTAAGTATTTTCTACATATAAAGTCATATCATCTGCACCAGAGATAGTTTTTCTTCTCCTATTTGGATGCATTTTATTTCCCCCCTCCCCCTTGTCTAATTGCTCTGGCTAGAACTTTCATCCTATGTTAAATAGAAGTGACAGACACAGGCATTCTTGTCTTAATGATGATGTTTAGAGGAAAAGTTTTCAATCTTTTGCCGCTGAGTCTAATGTGAGTTGTGGACATTTTGCATATGGTCATTATTATATTGAGATACTTTTTTCTATTCTTAGTTTGTTGAACTTTTTTTCTTATCATGGAAGGGTGTTGAATATTGTGAAATGTTTTTTCTACATCAATTAAGATGAATTTTCTCTCTCTTTTTCTTGTCAATCTAGCTAAAATTTTCTCAATTTTGTTAATCTTTTCAAAGAACAAACTTGGTTTCACTGATTTTTGTTTATTGCTTTTTTAATAGGGGAAACATTACTATTTTATGTTTTTTCCTTTGTCAAATGCAAATTTGTGATTTGCTCTTTTCTTTTTAAAATGTGTTTATTTTTAATTGGAGGATAATTGCTTTACAACGTTGAGCTGAATAAGCTCATAGGTACACACTTGTCCCTTCCCTCTTGAACCTTCCTCCCACCCCCCACCCCATTTCTCCCCTCTAGGTTGTCAGAGCATCAGCTTGAGCTCCCTACATCATATATCAAATTCCCACTGGCTATCTATTTTACATATGGTAATGTATGTATTTCAATGCCACTCTCTCAGTGCATTTATCTAGATTCCATATACATGTGTTAATATATGATATTTGTTTTTCTTTTTCTGACTTACATCACTCTGTATAACATGCTCTAGGTTCATCCACCTCACTAGAACTGACTCAAATTCATTCCTTTTTATGGCTGAGTAATATTCCACTGTATATATGTACCACAACCTCTTTATCCATTCAACTATGAATGTACATCTAGGTTGCTTCCATGTCCTTGCTATTATAAGGACTGCTGCAATGAACTTTGGGGGTACATATGTCTTTTAGAATTGTGATTTTCTCAGGGTATAATCCCAATAGTGGGATTGCTGGGTCGTATGGTAGTTTTATTCCTAGTTTTTAAAGAAATCTCCATACTGTTCTCAACAGTGGCTGTATCAATTTACATGAGTTCATTATCAGTAGGAGCTAAGGCTGAAAGACTGTAATGTAGAAAGAATTCAAAATCTACCACAGGCAATCTGAACTATAATAGAACAAAAATGTGAGACATCAAGAAGAGCATGTGACCCAGGAGGGGAACTATGGGAATCGTCAGTTCCTCAGCAGCCACAGTTGCTAGTAGCACTCCATTAAGCTTCTATTTTCACTTTGTAAATAACTTAGCAATAATATCCCTCTTCCATAGGGTAAATTGAGTGAGTCTCTGATAACTGTAACACAGAGATTTCATGTATACTATGATCTCAATTAAGACACATATTTTTAAAATGTATTTATTTGGCTGTGCTGAGTCTTCATTACTGTGTGGGCTTTTCTCTAGTTGTGGCAAGTAGGGGCTACTCTCCAGTTGCAGTGCATGAGTTTCTCATTGCAGTGGCTTCTCTTGTTGTGGAGCACAGGCTCTAGGGCATGCAGGCTTCAGTAGTTGCAGCACATGCGCTCAGTAGTTGTGGCTCATGGGCTCTAGAGCACAGGCTCAATAGTTGTGGCACACAGGCATAGTAGATCCATGGCATGTGGGATCTTCCTGGACCAAAGATCAAACCTATGTTTCCTGCATTGGCAGGTGAATTCTTTACCACTGAGCCACCAGGGAGAAGCCTCTTCAATTGAAGCACGTATTTTTAAAATTCGGTTGGGTAAAAGACTAGAAGATAAAACACCAGGCTGTTAACAGTGGGTATTTCTATGGTGGTAGTATAACTGGCAATATTAATTTCTTCTTATATGCTATTATGTAGTTTCCAAATTTGGGGAATGTATGTATTACTGTTATAACCTGTTAACAAAACTGTAAACCTATCTACATATGGAACTCTGTGTCCTTGCTCTAGGACACAGATTATCAGTCTCTTTGTCTTCAAGGAATCGACGATCAAAAACCAGCCACAGCATTGATATATATACACTACCGTGGCTCAGCTGGTAAAGAATCCGCCTGCAATGTGGGAGACCTGGTTTCGATCCCTGGGTTGAGAAGATCCACTGGAGAAGGTAAAGGCTACCCACTCCAGTATTCTGGCCTGGAGAATTCCATGGACTATATAGTCCATGGGGTCGCAAAGAGTCGGACACGACTGAGCAACTTTCACTTTCACCTTCATGTGTAAAATAGATAGTCAATGGGAACTGCTATATATAGCACAGGGAGCTCAGCTAGGTGCTCTGTGATGACCTAGAGGGTTGGTGGGATGGAGGAGGTGGGAGGGAGACTCAAGAGGGAGGGTTTATATGTGTTGTTGTTGTTGTTGCTGTTGTTTAGTAGCTAAGTTGTGTCCAAGTCTTTTGTGACCACATGGACTGTAACCCACCAGGCTCCTCTGTTCATGGGATTTCTCAGGCAAGAATCTTGGAGTGGATTGCCATTTCCTCCTCCAAGGGGATCTTCCTGACCAAGGGGTCAAACCCATGTCTCCTGCATTGGCAGGTGGATTCTTTACTAATGAGCCATCAGGAAAGCCTGGATATATGTATACTTATAACTGATTCACGTTGTTGTACAGCAGAAACTAACACAGCGTTGTAAAGCCACTATACTCTAATTAAAAAATAAATTAAAAAAACAGCCACATAACCATGATCAAAATGACTTGGGATGGATTCTGGCAAGATAATTGTAAAAGCATAGTTTTAAAATTTATGTAAGTCCCTCATTATGATATATACGGCCATCAGGATAGCAAAATTAAAAACCTGTGGATATATCTATAACAAAACTGAGTGAAAAGATACATTTAAAAGCTTGGAAATATGAGTGGGAGGGAGATAATCACCGACAGCTATAAGATCTGTCTAATATCAGCATCTATGCAAAATGAAGACAAGAGACCTCTGATGGCCCTAAGGACAGAACTCCAGAATCAACACAGGTGCTCACTGGAAAACACATGGATCAATCTAAGAATAGCAGCTTCAATTGGAAGGGGTTCTGCAGAATCCAATACATGGAAAAGCATAGAGACCTCATTAAGCCTGAAAGTACTGGAGTAGTATGGGTCCTGTGACCTTATGAAAAGTAAATACAAAATGGCTTCCAGGAGAGGCCGCTACCCTGAGAAGAAGCTGCTGAGGGTGGAGTTGAAACTGAGCAAAACAGGGACACTGGAGGCATGGGAAAGAAAAGATCCAAGGGGAAGGAAGTGCAAGAGGCAGATACCACATGGTAGAAACTATGTTTGTGATTACTTCATTAAAAACATCTTACATTCTTAAAGAAGCTAGCATTGTGAAAAGCTGGCCCACTCACACTCCTAAAAACACAAGAAATATTACCTCCCCTAAAAATGAACAACAGAAAATAGGATTGCCAAAGAAAATAAACAAAGTCAATATAAGGAGAGGGGAAAAAAGGAACAGAATAATGTCCCTACACAAATGATGAAAGCAGGCTAAAAAGGCATGCTCATAAACTGTGTGAAATTATACCCTAATGTTCCAAGTGAGCTAAAGTCATTTTTAAAATGATGAAGGAACACATAAAAATGAATTGAGAAAGCTCAGAAATGAGGTCACTAAAGAAAAGGAAGTTTTGAAAAGAGAGGTTAACATCCAGAAAAGAATTAGAACTAAAATGAAAAACATTGTAAATGAAAACTGAACCAAAATGAACACAGACGTGATCAATGACAATGGACAGTGCCATGAGACAAATAGAAGATGGAACTTAGACATTTTAAATATAAAGGAGAAACAAAGAAATATTTTTTAAAGAGTATTCAGAGAAAAAATTATAGCTATAGAAGATATGGAAAGAAGATCCAACCTATGTATAAGAGGCATTCACAAAGAAGACCAAAGCAGTGGAACAGAATAAATATTGTAATCTATTATACAAAATAAAGAACATTCTTGAATTTAAAGGAAAACCAAAAGTTTGAAACATGTTGAAAGGACACAGCACATACCTAGGAAAACTGACCCAAAATGGCACACTGAGACATAGTCTAATAAAATGACTGAACTTTATTGGAAAAAATATCCAATAAATCAATCAATTAAATCCAAAATCAATTAAAAAATAAATAAATTTTAAAAAAGAAAGAGGACTCTTTATTATGTTAAAGTTCATAATTGTTGTTTTTGTTACTCAGTTGCTAAGTCATGTACGACTCTTGTGACTCTTGTGACCATGGACTATAGCCCGCCAGGCTCCCCTGTCCATAGGGTTTCCCAGGCAAGAATACCCGAGTGTGTTGCAGTTTCCTTCTCCAGGGGATTTTCCCAACCCAGGAATCAATCCTGAGACTCCAGCATTGCAGGCAGATTACCACCGAACCACCAGGGAAGGTAAAGTTCATAATGCTGATACCCAATTATACCTCAGCTGTGTTTACAAAGCAGAAGCCCCTGGAGATAAAAGGAAAAGTATATATGCATATTATGTAATACCATAAGGACTTTAATATGTCACTTTCAGTATGAGAAAGATTAAATGTACAAAAGATTGGTAAGGATATAGAAGAGTTATACAACATAACCAATGAGATGAATCTAACGATCAATATCAAACTCTGACACCTGACAATAGAAACTACACATCTAACCTTCACAGTAATTGACCATGTATTGGGAATCAAAGAAAACCTCAATATATTCCAGGAAATAAAAACTATATAAAACCAATCTTCTTTGATCATAATTCAATAAAACTAGAAACTGATAGCACATAAAGGCCTTTACACTTGGAAATCTGAAAAGAAAAACAACTTGCCCTTAAATAATTGTTGAGTCAAAGAAGAAGTGTAAAATTATAGAATTTCTTTAAAATAATGATAATGAAAATGCCATATACATAGCAGATTGTATAGAACCAGGTAAAGCAGTTATCAGAAGGAAATTTACACCATTACATATCTCCATTGATAAAAATGAAACAGTGAAAATAAATTGAAGACCAACTCACAAAACTAGAAAAGTGAAAAAACTAAACCAAAGGAAAGCAGATGAAAAGATTACTGTATTTATCTTAAAAAAGAAATTATAGTCAGCAATTAAACAAAAGTAGCAACAGTAGAATTTTAGAGATACTTACTGAAATATTTTCAGATGAAGTGATGGGATGTCTGGGCCAGGAAATGGGTCAGGAAGTACATAGAAGAAGGTTGGCCATAAAAAAACATGAGTGCTGGTGCAAGGGAATTCATTACACCATTTTGTTCATTTCCAAGCTTGATAATTTATATTGTAAAAGGCATCTGGTCCCATCAATTCATGGGAAATAGATGTGGAAACAGTGGAAACAGTGTCAGACTTTATTTTTGGGGGCTCCAAAATCACTGCAGATGGTGATTGCAGCCATGAAATTAAAAGAAGCTTACTCTTGGAAGGAAAGTTATGACCAACCTAGATAGCATGTTTAAAAGCAGATACATTACTTTGCCAACAAAGGTCCATCTAGTCAAGGCTATGGTTTTTCCAGTAGTCATGTATGGATGTGAGAGTTGGACTGTGAAGAAAGCTGAGAATTGATGCTTTTGAACTGTGGTGTTGGAGAAGACTCTTGAGAGTCCCTTGGACTGCAAGGAGATCCAACCAGTCCATCCTAAAGGAGATCAGCCCTGGGTGTTCATTGGAAGGACTGATGTTGAAGCTGAAACTCCAATACTTTGGCCACCTCATGCAAAGAGTCGACTCATTGGAAAAGATCCTGATGCTGGGAAGGATTAGGGGCAGGAGGAGAAGGGGATGACAGAGGATGAGATGGCTGGATGGCATCACTGACTCAATGGACATGAGTTTGGGTAAACTCTGGAAGTTGGTAATAGACAGGGAGGCCTGGCGTGCTGTGATTCATGGAGTCGCAAAGAGTCGGACATGACTGAGCGACTGAACTAAAATGAACTGAAAAATAATTTCAGTGAACTTGGATTAAAGGGCTCTGTGAATAAAAAATATGTAAACATTAACTAATAATCATAGAGATGAGTGTGTAGAGAGGAGTTGGAGATGAGGAAACATATTTAGACAGGAGAACTAATTTAGACAAGTCACAAGAATGTGACTCTCCTGTAGGGACAGTGATTATCTGGTCCAGTCACCTGTCTCTTTGTTGTGGACTCCAGATGATCACCCATTTCCTTGTGCCTTTTCAAAAAAAAAAAAAAGGACTGGCAAGGAGATTGCACACAGTGGACAGATGCGTGTGCAGTGTCCTACCTGCTATGGGTGAAAAAAGCCTAAGCTCTGGATCAGAACCAGGTCAGTGTTCACCTTGACCACTGCATCGTGACCTTGGGCAAACATCCTCTTGCCTTTCCTAACCTGTAAGCTTATGGCATTGGACTAGATGACTGCTGAATTCCTCTCTAGCTCTCACATTCCAAAAAGGACATCTCACATTCCAAAAAGGACAAGTTAGCAAATGAAGCAACCCACCCTCTTCTGGCTAATACTTCCCGCTTCAGACTTTCTTGGGCTTCCCCAGTGGCCCAAACGGTAAAGAATCTGCCTGCAATACAGGAGACCCAGGTTCGATCCCTGTGTGGGGAAGATTTCCTGGAAGAGGGCACAGCAATCCACTCAGTATTCTTGCCTGGAGAATCCCATGGGCAGAGGAGCCTGGCTGGCTACAGTCAATGGGGTCACAAAGAGTCAGACAAGACTGAGCAACTAATCCTTTCACTTTTCAGACTTTCTTAGAAGCCCAGCCTGTGGAAACTTCAACTTTCCAGAGCAGGACTGTAGCCTGGTGTGTGATTGCAGCATGCTCTATACCAAGGCTTGGCTGACCACTCATCATAATGATGGGTTGAAGCATCAAGAAAGCATGACTTCTGTTTAAGAGTGAAAGTGAAAGTTGCTCAGTCGTGTCTGACTCTTTGCGACCTGGTGGACTATACAGTCCATGGAATTCTCCAGGCCAGAAGACTGGAGTGGGTAGCCTTTCCCTTCTCCAGGGTGTCTTCCCAACCCAGGGATAGACCCCAGGTCTCCCACGTTGCTGGTGGATTCTTTACCTACTGAGCCACAGAGATTGCATTTTAGAAAGCTTGCATTAATAGGCTAAAACAAAAAATTTTGATATCCAGAAGAGGTCTCAGTCATCTGAAGAGCCCCCCAGTATGGAACCTCCCACACCCCTAGTCTCCAATGGTGCAGGATAAATGGAGAATGAGGTAGTCTCCACTCATGCATCATTTGCTTATTTCATTTTACCTTCAGTGACATATGCTGCTGATGCCAATGCAAAATGTGAGAAATATTTCTGAATATCAACATAAAGCAAGAAGTCTCAGCATAGGGGCTCTCTATATTCAAAAAGTAATACCGTGCTAATGAGCAAGACCACAGAGAGTGCAGCAACTTTGATTTCTAGTGGAATCTGGAAGAGGGGCTCATTAGAGATTCAAGGCTTGTAACTCACTTTAATTAAAATTTGAGCTGGGAGAGCTTGGAGAAACCAGCCCAACGAATGAGGTTTAGAAGAGAGGGAGGGGAGAAAGGGGCAGGATATTGACATGAATAAAGGAGACCTTAATTAAAGGATTAATGATGACAATAACAATAAAAATCGCTTCATCCTCACTTTGTGTCTGCAGTTGGACAAAGTACTTTGTGAGTCAATGCCAGGTTGAAGCTGCCCTTTGTGACTCAGAGAGAGTGAAATGCTGGGGCCATGCAGGAAATATTTATGCCTATATCATTTGGATGATTTGCACAATTGAATATTTGAGGCCTGACTTTAACTGAATCATCCCATCCGATTCTTCACGTCACGAGTTATGTATCGACTCACCTGTCTCATTTAGGAGGAGAGCTCTTCTTGGAAGCCTTACTGATGATTCAGCTACCACTGCCCCCAAACTTAATAACTACAAGAAGATTCAATGAACCTCCTTTCTCCTTGATGGCTACTTGAATTACTTGCAGGGGGAAAAGATTGAAAATTAAATGCTTTCAAAAGAATTTTTTTATTTACTTTGTTTTTGCCTAAGCCTGTGCTTTGTCTGCTTATGGGGTCCTTCAGGAGTGGCCTGAGTGCCGTGTGAAATGATGGCCACTCCCACTGCACTGTTCCTTTTCTTTGGCTGCCCACTGTCTTCTCTTTTAGGTCTTGGAACTGAGCCCATAACAGAGACTATAGAGCAAATACTCTCAATATGTCCACGTTTTATATTTGCATGGTTCCTTCCCTATATCCTCTTTCCTTTGCCCAATAGGTCCTGGCTGTTAAGAGTCCAGGTGAAGAGCAGAATTCACCCAGATTTCAGTATGTTAGCCGTGACTCATGTCTTGCTGAGTTCCCTAAATCAGGGTTCTGTTTAAAATGAACTTAATGCAGACACTCCGGTTAAGATGATAAATAAACTTTCATAAGCATTTAAACCTACACAATTAATTATGAATATCTTATACGACTATATCTGTAAGTAAACTCTGTAGCACTGGGCTTCGTTTAGACCACCAATCCCTCTGCACACAGCAAGTTGGCAACAGTTCACTGGCTAAAAGTGGCTTGAGCTGGCTCTCCTTGCTCCTTGCGTTTATTGTCATATGCAGACTTGCTCAGGGGGTAGACGCTCAGAGCTGAGTGATGTCTGCACACTGACCCTCTGCAAACATCTTTGCACCTGCATCCCTCTCTTCCCAGAGCTTTTTCAGCCTTTGCTTGAGGGGTTTTCAAGTTCTCGGTTCCTCTTCTTTTTCCTTTTCTTTCTCTATCTTATGCCTTTGTCTTCTCCTTTCCCTCTTATGTGCGGAGGAAATTAGTATGTGATTCTCCTGTGGTTTTTCCTTTTCACTGGGAAGAAAAGAAAGGCCTCTGTTATGGGCCGAATATTGTCCCCTCAAAATTCACATGTGGAAGCTCTAACTGTGTGACTGCATTTGAAGAAAGAGTCTTTAAAGAGGTAATTAAGTTAAAATGAGACTGGTTGGGTGGGCCCTAAATCCTTGTCCTTAAAAGAAAAGGAAACAATGACACATATGGAGAGACAACCATATGAAGACATGGGGGAGACGCATCTATAAGCCGAGGAGAGAGGCCCCGAGAGAAATCAGCCCTGCTGACACCTTGACCTTGGACTTTCAACCTCCAGAACTGTGAGGAAATTAGTTTCTGCTGTTTATGCCAGTCAGTCTGTGGCATTTTTGTCATGGCATGTGTGTTAAGTCGACTCAGTTGTGTTCGACTCTTTGCGACCCTATGGACCATAGCCCACCAATCTCCTCTGTCCATGGGGCTCTCCAGGCAGGAATACTGAAGTGGGTTGCCATGCCCTCCTCCAGGGGATCTTCCCAACCCAGATATCTATTACTTCTCCTGCATTGGCAGGCAGGTTCTTTACCACTAGCACCACCTAGGAAACCTTTGTTATGGCACCTGAACTTATTATTAATAAGACATTCTCCTAGAAGTGCCATAAGGAAAATTACTCCCATACTCATCCCTTTTCCTCCACCATCCTCCACAGCTCCTTCTAAAACATTGTTTCTCTGTTTTATTCTGAAAACAGTAAACAGTCAATGTCTTCACTACCAGGTGTTCTGGTTGCAGACACATGGAAGAGATAAGAAAGTTACATACATAAAGCAGTTGCAGGAACTAGCTTGTGATCTTTGCTGAGAAAGCATAAATACTCCACAACGACCCACACAAATAGGCTTTGTTATGCTTTTAAAAATACCTTCATCTTTATTACTCATTGTATCCTTTCAATAGAAGGAAAGGGAGAAAACATTCAAAAAAGTAAATTTACAAGTGAGGAAACCAAAGTTTAAAGAAGTTACATTGTTGATCCAAGGTCATACCACTCGCTGTTCCTAGAGTTTGTATCAGTGAATGTGGTGGAACTGAGGTGCTGGGGAAGACTCTTGAGAGTCCCTTGGACTACAAGAAGATCAAACCAGTCAATCCTAAAGGAAATTAACTCTGAATATTCATTGGAAGGGCTGATGCTGAAGTTGAAGCCCCACTACTTTGGCCACCAGATGTGAAGAGCCAACTCATTGGAAAAGACTGTGATGCTGGAAAAGATGGAGGGCAAAAGAAGGGGGAAGCAGAGGATGAGACAGTTTAGGTAGCATCATTCACTCAATGAACATGAATTTGAGCAAACTCCAGGAGATAGTGGAGGACAGAGGAGCCTGGCATGCTGCAGTCCACAGGGTCGCAAATAGGTGAACACAGCTTAGCGACTGAACAACGTTAGTGCTGTCCCCAAATAGTTTCACACTTCCACCTTCTGGGCAGAGGGCAGGATTGTACTTCCCAACAGTTTTTGAAGGAAATCATATTCACATAACCTGCTTTTTAATCTGAGGGGAAGTGATAGACGTCACTTCAGGGCAGAAACTTAGTTTCCCAACCTCCAACAGCCCTGACCCTAAGAGACTATGATGAGCAGATTTCCTTGCCATCCCCAAGGGCCAGATGGCCTGAGTGAGAAGTTAACTTGTATCAAGTTGTGATGTGAGTGTCGTTTGTTATGCATAATTTAACTTATCCTTATAGAGTTAAGATGCTTTCAGCTGCAGGAAAAAGAAAATCCATTGGAAAATGGCTCGTCACAAGTACATGTATTATCTCCTGAAACACAAAGTATGCAAATAGAGTAGTGCAAGTTTAGGCAATTCTGAGATTCGATGATATCCTCAAGAACCCAGGTATTTATCCACCTGCCATCCTCAGCACTGTAACTTCTCCCCTCAGTGGGGCAATATAGTGTCAGCAGCTCTAGATATCAGACTCTCACACAAAAATATACAGAGTCAGAGAGATGTGCTGATAGATTATTGCCTATTCTTCTTAGGAATTGTGTTCTGTTAGGAATGGTGCCTATTCTTTTTAGGAACTGTGGTATTGGAGAAGACTCTTGAGAGTCCCTTGGACTGCAGGAGACGCAACCAGTCCATCCTAACAGAAATCAGTCCTGAGTATTCATTGGAAGGACTGATGCTGAAGCTGAAGTGCCAATACTTTGGCCACCTGATGCGAAGAACTGACTCATTGGAAAAGACCCTGATGCTGGGGAAGATTGAAAGTAGGAGGAGAATGGGACGACAGAGGATGAGATGGTTGGATGGCATCACTGACTTGATGGATATGAGTTTGAGCAAACTCTGGGAGATAGTGAGGGACAGGGAAGCCTGGCGTGCTGCAGTCCATGGGGTTGCAAAGAGTTGGACATGACTGAGCAACTGAATAACAAATAACCTCTCCAGAAACCCTCCTCATTCCCCCAGTGGAATTTGGAGTCTCCTTCAAGCCACCTTGGCCAGAACTGTGTCAGATGTCCACCAAACTCTCAAGGGGGAAAGGAATCAATGTTGATTTGCTGGACCAACTTCTTCCCCAGGGGTAGATGACGAGCCCATTCTCCCCTGAAGCACAAGACCACCCAATTTTGTTTACAGGAAAAGAGGAATATATGGTTGTGAGATCACCCAATTGTGTTTATTATAAAGGGATTCAGGAACCTGTGCTTCCCCGGTGGCTCAGCCATAAAGAATCCACCTGCAATGCAGGAGATGCAGTTTGATCCTTGGGTTGGGAAGATCCCCTAAAGGAGAAAATGGCAACCCACTCCAGTATTCTTGCTGGGAAAATCCCATGGACAGAAGAGCCTGGCAGACTATAGTCCATGGTGTCACAAAGAGTCAGACACGACTGAGTGACTGATCACGCAGGAACCTGAATCTCATGTACCAGTCATTTTAAGAGTTGGAGAGCAGAACAGACCATGCTCAACCCTGATGCTTTATAAATAAGCACAGAAAGATTCAGAACTTTCTCCTACACACCAGCAAATTCCCCGAGGGAAGGAGGTGTGCGTTGATCATGCTCCTCAGAGTCAGACAGAGTGCTAGTCAGACAATTCAGCACCAGAGAAAACCTTGTGTCCATCTTCAGACAGGGAGGTGCTAATATTTCTTGCATGTGCGATATGGACACTAAGACCTCCCGAGGTGGTGACTTCCTGGGTTCTCAGCCAGGTGTGGTGCAAGAGGCCCGACATCCAGGACTTTTGCTTCCTAGTGCAATATTCATTTCTTCACCGCTCCTGTTTGCACAACAGCACTTGCTGATAGATTCATTAAAGTCCTGTTTACTACTCTCACTTTGGGAAATAAACTGACAGCTGAAATTATAACTAGATTTAAGACAAGGATGACAGACCCAGATTGGAAAGTATTAAGGGAAACTGGATGTTTGGGGACATCAGAAACACTCAGAATTTGATATGCGGAAAAACATCCCCCTCATTCCATTAACCATTTCTGCAGAATCTCCAGCTGAGAGATTATGGTGGCCTATGTAAGTGAAGGGGTCAACCCCATGTGATATCCTGACTTCCTTAATGGCCAGGGAACCGGCCAGGGAGTTTCTGATCTCAGAATAACTTTTGCTGAAACATTAAATATTTTTGAAGAAAGGGAAATAAATCTTTTTGCAGAAGTAGTTGTACACTTGTGTGTGTTGGGGGAGTGTATGTATGTACGTGTGTATATTGTGTGTGTATATATGTATGTGTGAATCCATTTCTTTGCTGGGAGTGGATATGAGGAGAAAGGGTACATGTGGCCTTACTAGTTATCTTTCTAACACTGCAAATCTCACCCCTTATATAAAAGGAGGGCTTCCATTCCCTCATCCTTGGAATTCCCCAAACATACTTGATCTGTGGGACCCTTCTCTGACTATGTTCCCATGAATCACATCAGCATAGGAAAGACCCAGAGAGGCTCCTGGAAGGACTGACGCTCCCTGTAGCCCCAGTATCCCACTGGTTAACCCTCAGTCATTGCTGGACTGCCCGGTTGGCTGCAGGAAAGCCAAGCCTTCCCAAACAGTGGCAGGGGAGACTGGGGAAACTTGGCAAGACAGCCCATCTGTGCTCAGAAGTTGAGGATTGTTCAGGGCAGGACCTGGGCTGATGGGTTGAAGCAGTTCCACACTTTGGAGGCCTGGAGCCTTGTGCAGCCCTCTTTTGACTGAGTTGAGGCATCACTATCTTGTGGTGGTTGCAACACTTCTGATTTGTCCAGGGCCATCAGGGATCTTTCGACCAGTGTCCTGTTGTGGCCTTACCATCTGGTGCTGTGGTGGAGGTGAGCAGAGCATTCATCTATCCTTTCATTTATTCACTCAGCATAGTTATTGAACACTGTCATGTGCTGGGCATTGAGCAAGGAGGCCCTGTAGATGCAGTTAAGAAGAGAGGATAGTCCTTGCCCTCTGGACAGTCCAGTTGGGAAGACATTCAGCTAAGACAGTTACAGATGATGATAAGTGCTATGAATGAAGGAGAAGGCAATGGCAACCCACTCCAGTACTCTTGCCTGGAAAATCCCATGGACGGGGGAGCCTGGTGGGCTGCCATCTATGGGGTCGTACAGAGTTGGACACGACCGAAGTGACTTAGCAGCAGCAGCAGCTATGAATGAAATAAACAGTGATGCTGCAGAGGAACTGGGATGCTCCCACATCAAGTAGGGAGGGAGGTCAGAGAATATTTCTCTAAAGAGGAAAATATAGACCTTGGGGTTGAGAATAAGTCAGCCATGCAAAGTGTTGGAAGTCCACCTCAGGGGAGAAAACAATGATTGCCATGACTCAGGGGCAGGAATAGGGAAAGGCTTGTGCCTGGAGTTTGGTGGAATGGGACTGGGGAAGTAGGGGCAGATTCAACAAGGATTTGTAGGATCTGCTAGGAGTTTGGATTTCAGTTTCAGAGCAAGGAAAGTCTATGCAAGGTTCTTGAGCAGGAGAGTGACATGATGTGATTTACCATTGTAAGGGAGCCCCGATCCTCCATGGAAACCAGGTTTAGCCCTATCTTCGTAACCTCTTTTGTGGTTGTCCCAGCATCCCTGCCAGTGGCTGGTTTACTTGTCTAGACAAGTTCAGATGACCAGGTAAATGTCAGCATCCCATTTCCCCATATTGAAGATGGAGGTAGTATGAGAATTCTCAGTCTCTCAGGAATGATGGTGAATTCTGAACTAGTGTAAACAGGGAGAAAGAAGATCAATGGAGAAGGCAAGAGTTTTCAGCATTTGTTTCAGCCCTGTTTCAAGAGCTGTGTGGATAAAGGGGACCCACTACAATGCCACCAACTTCTGTTACTTCATTTACAAAAAGAACATGCTGACAGGCTATTTCTTGAATACCAAGGCCTGAAACTCCTTTGAGGTTTCTAGATCTGGGACCTATAATGAAAATGAGTGTTAGAATGCCCATTGCATTGGTGGAAACACAGAGACCCTGGGTGCACCAGAGGGCAGAGAGAGATCAGGCTGCATGCCTCCTTAACTGATAGCACTCTTGACACTCTAGGGCCTGATTCCTCATCCCTTTTCTGCCCAAATCCTCCCGGGATGGGACAACAAAGTCTTCTTAGACTCTCATCCCAGCAGCTTGAAAGGTGTAACATTTAGGATATCAGCCACAAGCGAAATATTTCCCAATTAGCAGCGACTTAAATTATTAGGATATTATTACCTCAATAACAATACTTCACAGGCAGAGTTGTTGAGTGAGTGGCTCCACGATGTTGAGGCAGTAGGTCTGTTTCTCTGTGAGTTTCTTCAGTCCTCTCATGATCACAAGATAGCTGCTGAAGCTTGTCGTATAGCATCAGTGTGTTCATTCATTCAGCAAATATTTAATAGTGCTACTACGTATTGGGTGTTTTTCTTGGTACTGGGGACACAACAGTGAATAAAACTGACAGAATTCCCTGCTCTAGATTCCATTCTAATGGGGAAAAGGAAGACACTGAGCAAAATAAATTTTAAAGTTACATAGTGTGTTAGTGGTATGTTCTGTGGAGAATAGAAAAAGGGAGACTAAGGATAAAGATAAGAAGGATAGGGATTTTTTTAAGGATGGCAAGGGAAGATCTGAGAAACTGACATCTGAGCAAAACCCCAAAGGATATGAACAAGGAGCCCATGAAGATCTGGAGGAAGAGAACTCTAGAAGGAAACAGAGAGTGTAAAGTCCCTGAGGCAGAAGTGTGATTAGTTTGTTCTAAGAAAGCATGAGGTCAGTGGTTGGAGGAGTGTGATAAAGGGGAATCAGCGCAGCAGATGGGGCCAGAGAGAAAAAAAGAGGCCTCAGGTCTTTGAGAGAACACGATGGCCTGTGTCAACACCAAGGAAAGAAAAGCTTCTCCTAGTGCAACTGTTTTGTGTATCAGAAAGGATAATATTTCCTAGCAGTCTAGCCCTACCCCAAAGACTTTCCCATGCATTTCACTGTGCAGAACTGGGTGACATGGCCACTCCTAAACCAATCACTGGGATGACTCATTCCCAGGGTCTGAGCCTACCTCCTGCAAGGGTGCTGCTGAACACAACGGAGTTCTGCCAGCAAGGACGAAGCCGGGGTGACTGTTGGGTGGGAAACAAGAGTGCCAGCCACACAGAGACTTCCCATTCAGCAGTTAGCCCTTGACATCAGTGGCAGAGTCTGTCCTAGTCACCTGGCTCTTCCAACAGTTTATTAACCCACAGCAGCAAGCAGTGGCATCTGTCAGGGCTTCACGGGGGGTTTTCTAAAGATGAATTTTCAAGGTCCCTCTTTCTGGACTTTTCTCTCAGGTCTCTGGTCCACCAAAAAAAAAAAAAAGTGTTTCTTCCTTTAAAAGAAAAATGAAACTCTTTTAACTCTGGAAATTTCAAGCGTATTCCAAGTAGGGAGAATGGGATGATGACTCCCAGGTACATATCTCACAGCAATTCAGTCCTATATCATTTATAGCACTGGTCACTCCCCCACTCAGTATCCATTCCATTAAAAACACAACCAGCACACAAGTCCCTTTGAATGTGTCCTGAGATCTAGCCGTGAGAGAGCCATAGAGACCCAAGACAGTCACTCCAGCCAAAGCTCTTCTGGGCTCAGAGCAGTCATGCTTTTCACAGTGTCATTTGCCTAAACCAGCTGAAGGACACCAAAGCTACTCCTGAGTCATTCCTGCATCAGCTCTCAGTAGGTATAGATGTTCACAAAATCATCTGTAATTGGGGCACTTGGCCCATTAGGAATTTGGATGGACCAAAGCATAAGTCCTCAGCACTACTCAGAAAAAGCAAACACGAGCAATGAGAGATTTGACTTCGGCGCAGTTAATTTAAACTCCGCTCTGAATATAAATCAGCTGCTTTAGTTCCTATCCACCCAGTCCCATCCAAGCCTTGTGTTGAATGATAAACACTGTCAGTAAGGATAAATCATGACAGGCAAAGTGAACTGTTTCCTTCAGCTCAAGTGAAGTTCCTGAATAAGGGGACACTGTTCAGCCACATGCAGAAGACCTTCCTCTGTCGGTGTCAGGGTCTGCTTAGGGGATCGTGGAAGGCTAACTTGTCCTATGTTTTTGAGGACCTGACAGTGCCTTTAAGTGGAAGGGAAAATTATTAAGAAGCTCCTGTAGAAGTTTCTGGGGAAAAACACCATTAAAAGCCACATCCTTATGAAGGAAGGGGTTCTTGATACAAGGGCTATCGTTAGAGCAGGTAGGAGAGGGACAGGGTGAGTTCCCCTGGCTTCTGCCTGCCTATTGGGAGTTTTACTGGATATCAGAGATGACCAGCTAAGCCGATGGAACACTGGAGAAGGATGAGAGGGTGGAATTACAGACTGACTCTCCCTCTTAACTTCTGGGGCAATGTACAGGGCAATGTAGGGTCTGTATGAAATATCTTAGAGGATTATTCCTATTCCAGCTTCTCCCACTGAGGTAGATGGTGTGTTCCCAGGGGCACCAGGACAGAAGGACTTTGTTTCTTTGTGAAAATGGAGTTAGCTTGTGAAGGAAGATCAGGCAAGGCTCATAAAATCCCAAGCATTTCCCTAACAGATTCTCCTGGTGCCTGAGATTCCTACGTTAGAGCTTTACCTTTAAAGATCCTGATAAAAGCAGATCAATGGTAGCACAGAGTCGGGCACGACTGAAGCGACTTAGCAGCAGCAGCAGCATGGTCTATGATCTTGATGGATAGACCTTAATTCAGCTACTCATTCGGTGGGCATTTACAACTTTTGGTTCTAAGTCAGACACTATGCTAAGTGCTGTCAGTTCAGTTCAGTTCAGTTGCTCAGTCGTGTCTGACTCTTTGTAACCCCATGAACCGTAGCACGCCAGGCCTCCCTGTCCATCACCAACTCCCGGAGTTCACCCAAACCCATGTCCATCGAGTCAGTGATGCCCTCCAACCATCTCATCTTCTGTCGTCCCCTTCTCCTCCTGCCCTCAATCTTTCCCAACAACAGGGTCTTTTCAAATGAGTCAGCTCTTTGCATGAGGTGGCCAAAGTATTGGAGTTTCAGCTTCAACATCAGTCCTTCTAATGAACACCCAGGACTGACCTCCTTTAGGATGGAGATTAGCTAAGTGCTGTAAGATAGCGAATATTTCTCTCAAGTGTCAAAATATAATTTTTAAAAGTTAAAAACATGGCTTTCAATCCAAATATAGAATGTACATGTGTCACAGATTTTATTCAATGTATCAATAAATGAGAAAACTGGTAAGATGGTGAAACTAGTTCCAAGAGGACTTTAAGAACTTAGATGAATATAGTCCATCAAGAGAGGTATTTTTAGCAAGAAAGGAGGGAGGGAGGAAGGAAGCAAGGGGAAAAGAGAAGAAAAGAAAAAGACTGTCAAGTTAGATAAAAACCGGTTAATGTCATACCAATATGACAATAAATATGGCAATAAAAGCATAACCATTGGAGTTATATTCCTTTGCCAGACAGAAATATACAGCTAAACTTGTAATTTCACTGTTGTTGTTGTTTAGTGGCTAAGTCATGTCCAACTCTTTTGCAACCCCATGGAATATCCACACTCTAATCAAACAGCATGAAGCACAAGTACAATTTCCCAGAGAATTAATAACCCTTTAGTGGGCTTGTTAAACAAGGCCCTGGTACAATATTAAAGTACATGCTTTGCTTCCTTTTGATTTTCAAGACGTTGATAAAACTTTCTAACACAAGAGATACAGAATAACATGCCTAGCCTATCACCCTCTGTTGAAACTAGGACTCAGCTGAATGGAAAGAGATGGAGGAGAAAGTTTGGGCCTACATGTCAGATCTGGGTACCAGTCTTATCACCAGTTGTTGTATGACATTGGACAAGTCACATCACCTCCAAGCCACGACTTCTGTCTCTGTTCAATGAGATGTTGAACTGCATAGACTCCAGGGACCCCTTCAGTCCTGATTTTCTGAATCACAACAGATTATGAAGCAATCAGGGAAGTCCTCTTGTCTGTTGTGAGGAAGCACCGTGGTAGATCCTTGGATAACTGAAGAGCAGTGGTGAGTGGGTGAAGGGATGTGAGGAGAGGGTGCACAAGAGCCCTGAAGGGAAAGACAGAGCAAAGAGACAATTTGAAGTATTTCCCTCTAGGCTCTCACCTTCTCCCAGCCTCGGCTCCCCATCAGTACTCTGGGGTGTCAAAGTGTCAGGAGAGGCCAGGTCATGCAGTAATAAACTGATAGTGAAATCTCCATGCCTTAACCCAACCAAAGTTTATTTTTTGCTCATGGAATTCTGGTGGGCAGCTGTCCTCCCTGTGATGACTGAGCAGTTCACACTTGTTCTGTTCTATATCTCTAGGGCTACGGGTATAGCTGTTATACTTTATGGGGTATCCTGAGTCACTGTGGTGGAGCCAAAGGGTGCATGGAACAGTCACATCAACTATTTTTTTTAATTAATTTATTTTTTTATTGAAGGATAATTGCTTTACAGAATTTTGCTATTTTCTGTCAAACCTCAACATGAATCAGCCATGATACAGGTATACATATGTCCCCTCCCTTTTGAAACTCCCTCCTATCTCCCTCCCCATCCCACCCCTCTAGGCTGATACAGAATCCCTGTTTGAGTTTCCTGAGCCATACAGCAAATTCCCATTGGCTATCTATTTTACATATGGTAATGTAAGTTTCCCTGTTACTCTTTCCATACATCTCACCCTCCCTTTCCTTCTCCCCATGTCCATAAGTCTGTTCTCTATGTCTGTTTCTCCACTGTTGCCCTGTAAATAAATTCTTCAGCACCATTTTTCTAGATTCCATATATATGTGTTAGAAGACGGTATTTATCTTTCTCTCTCTGACTCACTTCACTCTGTATAATAGATTCTAGGTTCATCCACCTCATTAGAACTGACTTAAATGAGTTCCTCTTTATGGCTGATATTCCATTGTGTATATATACCACAACTTCTTTATCCATTCATCTGTCGATGGACATCTAGGTTGCTTCCATATTCTAGCTATTGTAAATAGTGCTGCAATGAACAATGGGATACATGTGTCTCTTTCAATTTCGGTTTCCTCAGGGTATATGCCTAGGAGTGAGATTGCTGGGTCATACATATGGTGGTTTTATTCCTAGTTTTTTAAGGAATCTATATACCATTTTCCATAGTGGCTGTATCAATTTACATTCCCACCAGCACGGCAAGAGCATTGCCTTTTCTTCACACCCTCTCCAGCATTTAGTTTGTAGACTTTTTGATGAAGGCCATTCTGACCAGTGTGAGGTGATATCTCACTGTAGTTTTGATTTCCATTTCTCTAATAATGAGTGATGTTGAGCATCTTTTCATGTGTTTGTTAGCCATCTGTATGTATTCTTTGGAGAAATGCCTGTTTAGGTCTTTTTCCCACTTTTTGATTGGGTTATTTGTTTTTCTGGTATTGAATTGTATGAGCTACTTGTATATTTTGGAAATTAATTCTTTGTTGGTTGTTTCATTTGCTATTATTTTCTCCCATTCTGAGGGTTGCCTTTTCACTTTGCTGATAGTTTGCTTTGCTGTGCAAAAGCTTTTAAGTTTAATCAGGTCCCACTTGTTTACTTTTGTTTTTATTTCCATTACTCTAGGAGGTGGGTCATAGAGGATCTTGCTTTGATTTATGTCATGGAGTGTTCTGCCTATGTTTTCCTCTAAGAGTTTTACAGATTCTGGTCTTACATTTAGATTAAAATCAATTTTGAGTTTATCTTTGTGTATGGTGTTAGGAAGTGTTCTTATTTCATCCTTTTATATGTAGCTGTCCAGTTTTCCCAGCACCATTTATTGAAGAGGCTGTCTTTACCCCATTGTATATTCTTGCCTTCTTTGTCAAAAATAAGGTACCCATAGGTGCATGGGTTTTTTTCTGGGCTTTCTATCTTGTTCCATTGGTCTATATTTCTGTTTTTGTGCCAGTGCCATACTGTCTTGATGACAGTAGCTTTGCAGTATAACCTGAAGTCAGGTAGCTTGATTCCTCCAGCTCCATTCTTCTTTCTTAAGACTGCTTTGGCTATTCAGGGGTCTTTTGTGTTTCCATATGAATTGTGAAATTTTTTGTTCTTGTTCTGTGAAAAATGCCATTGGCAATCTGATAGGGATTGCATTAAATCTGTAGATTGCATTTGGTAGTATAGTCATTTTCACAGTATTGATTCTTCCTACCTAGGAACATGGAATATCTCTCCATCTGTTTATGACATGTTTGATTTCTTTCATTAGTGTTTTATAATTTTCTGTGTACAGTTCTTTTGTCTCCTTAGGTAAGTTTATTCCTAGACATTTAATTCTTTTTGTTGCAATGATGAATGGGATTGATTCCTTAATTGTTCTTTCTGATTTTTCATTGTTAATATATAGAAATGCAAGGGATTTCTGTGTATTGACTTTGTGTCCTGCAACTTTGCTAAATTCACTGATTAGCTCTAGTAATTTTCTGATACTGTCTTTAGGGTTTTCTATGTACAGTATCATGTCATCTGCAAACAGTGAGAGCTTTATTTCTTCTTTTCCTATCTGGATTCCTTTTATTTCTTTCTCTTCTCTGATTGCTGTAGCTAGGACTTCTAGAACTATGTTGAATAATAGTTGCAAAAGTGGACAACCTTGTCTTATACCTGATCTTAGGGGAAATGCTTTCAGTTTTTCACCATTGAGAATAATGTTTGCTGTAGGCTTATCATATATGGCCTTTACTATGTTGAGATAGGTTCCTTCTATGCCCATTTTTTGAGGAGTTTTAATCATAAATATGTGCTGAATTTTGTCAAAGGCTTTTTCTGCATCTATTGAGATGATCATATGTTTTTTATCTTTCAATTTGTTAATATGATGTATCACATGGATTGATTTGCATATATTGAAGAATCCTTGCATCCCTGGAATAAAACCAACTTGACCGTGGTGTATGAGCTTTTTGATGTGCTGCTGAATTCTATTTGCTAAAATTTTGTTGATGATTTTTGCATCCATGTTCATCAGGGATATTGACCTGTAGTTTTCTTTTTGTGTGTTATCTTTGTTTGGTTTTGATATCAGGGTGATGGTGGCCTCATAGAATGAGTTGGGAAGTGTTCCTTCCTCTGCAATTTTTTGAAAGAGTTTTAGAAGAATAGGCATTAGCTCTTCCCTAAATGTTCAATAGAATTCTCCTGTGAAGCCATCTGGTCCTGGGCTTTTGTTTTTTGGGAGATTTTTGATCACAGCTTCAATTTCAGTGCTTGTAATTAGGTTGCTCATAATTTCTATTTCCTCCTGGTTCAGTCTTGGAAGATTGAACTTTTCTAAGAATCTGTCCATTTCTTCCAGGTTATCTATTTCATTGCCATATAGTTGTTCATAATAGTCTCATAATCTTTTGTATTTCTGCATTGTCTGTTGTAACCTCTCCTTTTTCATTTCTAATTTTGTTGATTTGATTCTTCTCTCTTTTTTTCTTGATGAGTCTGGCTAAGGGTTTGTCAATTTTTATCTTCTAAAAGAACCAGCTTTTAGTTTTATTAATCTTTACTATTGTTTCTTTCATTTCTTTTTCATTTATTTCTGCTCAGATCTTTATGATTTCTTTCCTTCTACTAATTTTGGGAGTTTTTTCTTCAACTTTTTCCAGTTGCTTTATGTGTAAAGTTAGGTTGTCTATTTGACGTTTTTCTTGTTTCTTGAGGTAGGATTGTATTGCTATAAACTTTCCTCTTAGGACTGCTTTTGGAGCATATAATAGGTTTTGAGTTGTTATGTTTTCATTGTCATTTGTTTCCAGAAATTTTTTTATTTCCCTTTTGATTTCTTCAGTAACTTGTTGGTTATTTAGAAATGTGTTGCTTAATCTCCATGTGTTTGTGTTTCTTACAATTTTTTTTCTTGCAATTGATATCTAGTCTCATAACATTGTGGTTGGAGAAGATGCTTGATACAATTTCAATTTTCTTAAATTTACTGAGGTTTGGTTTGTGACCCAAGATGTGGTCTATCCTAGAGAATGTTCCATGTGCACTTGAGAAAAGGTGTCTTCTTCTGCATTTGGATGGAATGTCCTGAAGATATCAGTGAGATCCATTTTATCTAATGTATCATTTAAGACTTGTGTTTCCTTATTAATTTTCTGTTTTGATGATCTGTCCATTGGTGTGAGTGGGGTGTTAAAGTCTCCTACTATTATTGAGTTACTGTCAAGTTTTCCTTTTATGTCTGTTAGTGTTTGTCTTATGTATTGAGGGGCTTCTATGTTCGGTGCATAGATATTTACAATTGTTATGTTTTCCTATTGGATTGATCCTTTAATCATTATGTAGTGTCCTTCCTTATCTCTTATAATATTATTTATTTTGAGGTCTATTTTGTCTGATATGAGGATTGCTGCTCCAGCTTTCTTTCTTTCTTTTTTTTTTTCAGAGCTGGCTGACTTTAATTTGGAAACAGCATTTGGACATCGACATTCAGGTTTAAGGCACATTCTCAATTACAAGAAGCCCTGTCACTGGCAGGGAGCTGGCTTTGTTTTTGTGGTTTGTGTGGAAGAAAGAACAGGTGACTTTCTGGCCTTTTCTTTTCTAAAAAGAAGTGAGTTTGGCAATAACAAAGCTCATGATACATTTTCACCAGATGCAGAGAGTATACCCTTAAAGGTTTTCCCTTTTACTCCTCAGTGAAGATATGGCACTCCAGCCCCCCACCTCTCTCACCCAAACTTTGTATGCAGCAAAGACGTGTATGCAACTGTCTGCAACTATATATTAAAAACAAAACAAAACAAAACAAAACAAACTTCTAAACATACAAAATTACATGCCTAAAAGGAAGCCAAGAGTTTCAGCCATAAGCAAAGGGGAATGACTGCATGAGTCAGGAAACAAAACATCTACTTTAGCTGCAAGAGGCTGTGAGGGGTGGGGATGGGTAGGAGGCTCCTGAGAGAGTTCGAGATTGACTAGGTTCTTTGGCACAAGCACAATGCATGGATCAAGATGGTGGGGGGAGGAGATGGGGCCAAGGCTCTACACTTGGTCTGAACTGTGACACCTGGGGGCTATTTTGCGATTTGTTAGAAACAGACAAACATTCTTTTGGCCTTTTCCTGGCATTGCTGTTGCCAGCGGATGGACAGAAGTGACCCACCAGCCACTGCTCAGTCGTTGCCACCACAGATCTTCAGCAGAATCTTCCGGTAATCCCCTAAAGTGTCTCCCGTGATATCGTGGTACAGCGACTTGTCATACAGCCGCTTATACTCCTCTCTGATGTCCAGGAGGTCGATCTCGCTGCGAGACACCATGATGCGGATCCGGGTCCGGTCTTTGGTTCCTGCTCCCCTCATGGCCTTGTTGAGCCTTTCAGCAAAGAAGGCTGGGGTATTCTTAAGACATTCCACCACAGCCAGCATGCCCTGCTCCAGGTCCCCGGACATCTCCTGGCAGATGCTCTTCTCAATGTCACGTCCTGTTATTCTCTGATACCCGTTAAAAACTGCCACCAGCTGGGCCCGGCTTGGGGAGCACAGAACTGCATTGCACTTGGGCTCATCTGTTCCCGGGCGGTTCTCCCCGGCTGCATAGAGCTCCTGCACCTCTCTGGACGAGGGTCATGTCCACGTTCGTGCTTTCATCCTGGTTTCCCTGAGACAGAGAGATGAGGAGCTGCTGGAAGTGCCCTGATGTGTCGCTCTGAATGACCTCCTCCAGGGTCTTTTTGAATTCTGTCTTGTAGGCTTTGTTCAGTTCCCGGATGTGCTCGTTGCTGCGGGAGGTGAGGATCTCCATCAGGCAGGCTTCATCAGTGCCTGCCCCCTTGATAGCTTCCTTTATCTCATAAGCATCAAAGAGGACAGGGGTCTTCATCAGGGCCAAGATTGTCTTCTCAAAGTTTCCTGACAGTTCAGCTTTCAGATCTTTGATCAAATCCTTCCCATATGCTGTCCTGAAGGACAGGAGGATCTGCTGCTGTTGCTTATTGGAGCGACTACCCAGGCAGTCAATGATGGCCTGCTCGTCAATCCCAAAGCCCTTCACCGCCTTCTGCAGGACCTCAGCGTCCCGCAGAGGGTCAAAGCCAGATGCATCTGTGATGGTGCCTCGGTTTCCAAACTGGGCTGGGGACATGGCACGGGTGACAGTCCCAGAACCTGAATACCCTGGATAGCTTGGCACTGGCTGCTGCCCAGGAGGTGGCATTGGTGACTGTCCATGGTAGGCCCCTGGGGGCTGCTGCCCAGCGGAGCAACATTGGCTGGCCTGGCACAGGGGCTCCTGGGTATGGCGGATATGAAGGCATCCCAGAGGGTGGGTTTCCTCCAGGGGGCGTGTACATTTCATACAAAGGAGCAGGCTGCTGGGTGGGAGGGGGTGGCCCGAAACTCCCTGGGGGAACTGGAGGGTAACCACCCCCAGGAGCCCCTGGGTACACGTTTGGCACATTGGCTCCTCCAAATGTCCCGGACATGTTGGCTGCCACTCCTGAGAGGTAGTCCTGGTTAACTGCCCTGCGTAGTTGGCCACGTTATCCAGCCCAATGGGAGGCATGGTGGGTGGCAGGTAGCCAGCACCTCCCCAGGCACCGCCTTCTGGTGCAGCTGGTGGGTAGCCTGCAGGCACGGGGTAGCCTAGGTAGCTCATGGCTAGATCTGGGCACCGGGCAGTGGGGAGCCGCGAGGGGAGAAGTGGGACGCGGGCAGCAGCAGCTCTCTCTCCGGGCGTCCCAGGCGCGGCACCTCCGACCGGCCTCGAGTTTTGTCCCACTCCCACAGTCGGAGCACTCGGGGAACTCGCCACCCGCAGGCTCCTCAGCCGTCAGGGCGGAGCTGGAGAAGGAGCCCACTGGACGGAAAACACCAGGCCGGGCCGAGGCCCAACGTGCCCCCTACTCCAGCTTTCTTTTGCTTCCCATTTGCATGGAATATATTTTTCCATCCTCTCACTTTCAGTCTATATGTGTCTTGAGGTCTGAAATGGGTTTCTTCTACACAGCATATATATGGGTCTTATTTTTGTATCCATTCAGCCAGTCTGTGTCTTTTGGTTGAAGCTTTTAAATCCATTTACATTTAAAGTAATTATTGATATATATGTTCCTATTGCCATTTTCTAATTGTTTGGGTTTGTAGATCTTTTTTCTTCTGTTGTATTTCTTGACTATTTAGTCCGTTTAACATTTGTCGTAAAGCAGGTTTGGTGGTACTAAATTCTCTTAACTTTTGCTTGTATGAAAAGCTTTTTATTTCTCCATCAATTTTGGATGAGATCCTTGCTGAGTACAGTAATCTTGATTGTAGATTCTTCCCTTTCAGTACTTTAAATATATCCTGCCTTTCCCTTCTGGCCTGAAGAGTTTCTGATGAAAGATCAGCTGTAAGTATATGGGATTTCCCTGGTATGTTACTTGTTGGTTCTCCCTTGCTTTTAATATTCTTTCTTTGTGTTTAGTCTTTGTTAGTTTAATTAGTATGTGTCTTGGCATGTTTCTCCCTGGGTTTATCCTGTATGGGACTCTTTGTGCCTCTTGGACTTGATTGGCTATTTCCTTTTCCGTGTTGGGGAAATTTTCAACTATAATCTCTTCAAAAATTTTCTCATACCCTCTCTTTTTCTCTTCTTCTTCTGGGACCCCTATAATTTGAATGTTGGTGTGTTTTATATGGTCCCAGAGGTCTCTGAGACTGTCATCAGCTCTTTTCATTCTTTTACTTTATTCTGTGCTTCAGAAGTTATTTCCACCATTTTATCTTCCAGCTCACTGATTCATTCTTTTGCTTCAGATATTCTGCTATTAATTCCTTTTAGAGTATTTTTAATTTCAGTAATTGTGTTGTTTGTCTCTGTATGTTTATTCTTTAATTCTTCTAGGTCTTTGTTAACTGATTCTTGCATTTTCTCCATTTTGTTTTCAAGGTTTTTTTTTATCATCTTTACTATCATTATTCTAAATTCTTTTTCAGGTAATTTTCCTATTTCCTCTTCATTTATTTGGACTTCTGCGTTCCTAGTTTGTTACTTCATTTATTCAGTATTTCTCTGCCTTTTTTTTTTTCTCCCAAATTATTGTGTTTGAGGTCTCCTTTTCCCAGGCTTAAAGGAAAGTTGAATTCTTTCCTTGAAGAAGGTTGAATTCTTTCTTGCTTTTGGTTTCTTCCCTCCTAAGATTGGCCCAGTGGTTTGTGTGAGCTTTGTATAGGGTGAGATTTGTGCTGAGTTTTTGCTTGTTTGTTTTTCCTCTGATGGGCAAGACTGAGTGAGGTGGTACTCCTGTCTGCTGACGATTGGGTTTGTGTTTTTGTTTTGTTTATTGTTTAGATGAGGCATCCTGCACAGAGTACTACTGGTGGTTGGGTGATGCCAGGTCTTGTATTCAAGTGGTTTCCTTTGTGTGAGTTCTTACTATTTGATACTCCCTAGGGTTAGTTCTCTGGTTGTCTAGAGTCTTGGAGTCAGTGCTCCCACTCCAAAGGCTCAGGGTTTGATCTCTGGTCAGGAACAAAGATTCCACAAGTGGTTTGTTATGGCATCAAGGGAGAGTAAAACAAATATCCAAAATGAGAAACCAAAGATGAACCCCAGACAAATGGCAGTTACAAAATCAGAAAAATAATAATTAAAATAATGGAATATATACATATACATATTCATATACATATACACTCATGAGCAAAGTGAATACAGTCCAACAAAAATAAAGTACAGTAGATTGATCTGGCAAATAAAGGAAATCAAAAATTATATTTACCAGTTAAGAACAAAACTAACTTAAGCACAAACTGGAAAACAAAACTAAAGCAAGGTGCCAAGTGGGGAATAAAGCAATGAAAACAAAACTAACAAATATGTTGAGAGGAAAGGAAAGAAAGAAGAGAAAGAAAGAATAGATATGCAAAGTTAAATAGAGGTAGATAAAGAAGGTTTAAATACATTAAAGATTAACTGCAAGGAGAAAAGAACAGTAGGAAAGGCAAATGAAGGAATAACTGTAGGGAAAAAAAGGGTTAAAAAAATTAAAACTTAAATTTATAAAAAAGAGAAAAGAGAAAAAAATGGAAGAAGAAAGAAAAAAGGAGAAAAAAAGGAAAAGCCCACAGAACTGCAAAAGCACAACGTAGAGGCAGAGGTCTATAACAACAATAGAAAGTGTGACTGAATATACACATATACATATACGCCCATAAGCAAAATCAAAACAGTCCAACAAAAAGTAAGCACAATAGATTGACTCGGCGAACAAAGGAAACCAAAAATTATATCTACCAGAACAAAACTAATTAAAGCACAAACTGGAAAATAAAACTAAAGCAAGGTGCCAATTGGGGGATAAAGCAATGAAAATAAAACTAACAAGTATGTTGAGAAGAAAGGAGAGAAAGAAAAGAAAGAATAGACATGCAAAGTTAAATAGAGGTAGATAAAGAATATTTATATATGTTAAAGATTGACTGAAAAGGGAAAAGAATAGTAGGAAAAGCAAACAAAAATATAAATGTAGAAAAAATAATAATAGGTTTAAAAAATTAAAATTTTAAAAAAGAAAAAAGAGGAAAAAAAAAAAAAGGAAAACTCCACAGAACTGCAAAAAATAAAAATAAAAAAGCCCATCGTAGAGGCAGAGGTTTATGACAACAATAAAAAATGTGACTGTGGGGGGAAAAAAAAAAAACAGCTCAAAAGCTTAACTGGATTTCTTAGTGCCGATAAAATCAACATTTACAACAGAGAGGGGGAAAAGGGGAAAAAAAGAAAAAAAAATCCAAAAGAATCTACAGAACAAGTCAAAAAATAAGAATAATAAATGTTTTTCTTGAGTCACTGCTGTCAGAGTCCTTTCCTGCTCTGGGAATCACAGTCCACCTTACCTTCCTGGGATGCCCTCCAACACTGTATTGATCTCTGGACCTGCTGTGGGGGCTGCTCATGTTCTAATCAGGTCCTACTCCTGTGTGTTCTTGCCTCCAATGTCCATAGCTATCAGAGCTAGTGCGTTTTCTTTTGTGGGAGCTCTCAATGGCCTTTTATATATTCCATAGACACAGAGTCTGCTTAGTTGATCATGTGGATTTAATCTGCAGCTTGTACAGCTGGTGGGAAGGTTTTCTTCCTTAGCCACACTGCCCCTGGGTTTCAATTGTGGTTTTATTTCCACCTCTACATGTGAGTTGTCCACTGGGGTTTAGCTCTTGAGGCTGCCCTGGAGGTCTTGGGTTTGCCCTGTGATGGCCAGGTGTGGAGGTGGTGCAGCTGCTTGAGTCGCAGGGGTTCTGGCAGCACCAGGTACTCAGCGGGGTTGGCGGCTCAGGCAGCAGGAAATATAGTGCTCTAGAAGGGTATGGCAACCAGTATTGGCCAATATTCTCCAGTATTCTTGCCTGGAGAACCCCCTCTCTAACAGAGAAGCCTGGCAGGCCAGAGTCTACAGGGTTGCAAAGAGTCGGACAGGACCGAAGCGACCCTGCGCTCATAAACACGCCTTTTTTTTTTGCCTGTGGCAGCTCTGCCCCAGTGAGAGTTGAGCGTGAAGGTGGTGCAGCTGCTTGGCTTGCAGGGACCCTGGCGGCTCCAAGTGTTCAGGGACACAAACTGCCTCCGGAGCAGGAGTTATGGCCCTATCAGAGTCTATTTTCAAGCCTCTTGTAGCTGGCGATCAGAAGGCCTCTTTGGCCAGTCTTTCTCCGCAGCTCCACCCGTTCCTGCACTTAAAGGGATCCCTTGCCTGGGGTTCTTCTCTGTTGTTCAGTGCATCAGGCACATAGAGGCCCCCCCCCGCCCCGACTGCAGTCCTACTCTGCAGTTCAGTGTGTCAGGCATTTGATGGGTCAGCCTCTTTATTGTTCAGCTGCCAATGGTGGTGTGTAGAGAGAGAGAGGCTATGGTGATGGCTCCACCCGCTACGCATGACTCCGCAGTATCACCTTGCTTCCATGGCTGCCTGGCTTTCCACCACAGGCATTTCCCACCGTGATCTCCTCCCTCACATCCCCTCGATCCATCTCTCTGCAGTCAACAGCAGCTCTCTCACTGGGATTCCTCCACAATCCCTAAACTCCAGCTCCCAGCTGCTGCCCCTTCCAGGAGACCCGCGTTCCTGCCTGGCATATGTATGGCTGCGGCAAGGACTGTCTGATTCTCATTCCATTAAGGTTGCCACAGATCAGCTGTTTCACTTTCAGCCTTAAATGTTTCTCCTCTGACTCATACAATTGCCCCACTGGGGGGATCAGATCCCTGCTACCTTCCCGCAGAGGGTAGGTCCAGTCCTACTAATACTCCTATTTTTCCCCCTAGTTCTTTCTTCCTACTGAGTTTTGCATGATTCTATATATTCTTTTCCACTGGTCAGGTCCTCCTGTCCGCTCTCAGTTGCTGTTCTGCATGTGCTTCTGTGTCTGAAGGTATATTTCTGATATATCCATGGAGAGAGATGTACTCCACGTCCACCTACTCTTCCACCATCTTATACCTTCACATCAGCTTTTAACTACATGTAATTTGTACTCATGGGCCATTAGCCAGAACTAGTCTCATGGCTGGAGAAGGCAATAGCATCCCATTCCAGTACTCTTGCCTGGAAAATCCCATGGACGGAGGAGCCTGGTAGGCTGCAGTCCATGGGGTCGCGAAGAGTCAGACACGACTGAGGCGACTTAGCAGCAACAGCAGCAGTCTCATGGCTCCATCTAAATCAACAGGACTAAGTAGTAAATGCCCCATGGGCCTTGAAAAAAGAGAAGACCAGATATTTGTGAGTCCTGACCCAGAAAGGATCCAGCTCCTGTAAAGACTGAGGGCCTTTTGAGTATTCAAAGTACCCCCATCCACTGTCTGACTCTAGAACATCAGCTGGAGTAAGGAAGAGTTCACCCAGACACCAGCACATTCTGTCCAGTCAATACTCAACATCTGAGGGCATCTTCAAGTCTCCAAGCCACTTCTCTGAGTTATTAGATCAATGTGGACTTCGTGTCCCCAGGAAGCCAAAACAGCTCTCCCAGTGAGCTATGGTCTGAGGTTTCTGCCTGGATCATTGCCAAAGCCCACTTCCCTGTGTTCTGGAGGAAAGAAAGTTCTTCTCAAAAGAGAAATGGATTTTATCTGCTCCCTTGTGTCATCTCTTGTTGTCCCTCATAAGTGGTCTTGATTGTTTTGAAACCTAGATTCTTCTCTTTCTGGCATGATGAAAGTTCCTTGGGTAGTGGGAATCGGTGTTAGTTTTTATGTACCTGACACCTGGGCTGAGCAAACACTTGAGGATGGTGCTGTGTGCTGACGCATGCACACTCAGGCTCAGAGCACTATAGGGATATTGACCTACAGGACCACACATCAGGGCTGCTAGTCAAGGATGCTGAGATGTGAGGAGGGGCTTATGTAAATAGGCAGACCCATGAGAGTCTATGACCCTTCCCCAACCACTGTTACCAATTTCTTTTGGTCATTTTCTCTCTCAACTTGTTCCAAATAATATTTGAGTTTTCATAGAGATACACAGGGCTTCCCAGGTGATGCTAGTGGTAAAGAACCCACCTGCCAATGCAGGAGACATAAGAGATACAGGCTTGATCCCTGTGTCAGGAAGGTGCCCTGGAGGAGGACATGGCAACCCACTCTTGCCTGGAGAATCCCATGGATGGAGGAGCCTGATGAGCTACAGTCTATGGGGTCGCTACGAGTCGGACACGACTGAGTGGCTTCACTTTCACTTTTCACTTTCATGCATTGTAGAAGGAAATGGCAACCCACTCCAGCACTCTTGCCTGGAGAATCCCAGGGACGGGAGAGCCTGGTGGGCTGCTGTCTATGGGGTCGCACAGAGTCGGACATGACTGAAGTGACTTAGCAGCAGCAGCAGCAGCACGTATGCAGAGATACCCAGACAACTTAAAATTTGAAAATTAACATAATGAGGGAGTCAGATCATCAACTCGGGTCGCTATATGTTAAAATTGTTAACTTTGTGCTGGTGGCAGAGTCGCTGGGAGGGAGTCCAGTTCCTGGTGCCACAGGCAGCCTAGCCTGTGCTCAGGCTTCAAATAGAAGGTTTGGGAGGTGGTACTTGGTGTCTCTGAGGAAACACTAGCCCATACATACAGGGTCTGTGATGGTTGTGCTTCTGCACTGCACCTGTACATGGAGGCTGCAGCAAGGATTTGGAGCATGAATTCCAGCTATGCCACTAAATTCCTGTGTAGCCTTGGTAAATTATATCACCTCTCTGAACCTCAGCTTTTTCATCTGTAAAATGGGCACAATGACAGTTCCCCTGAAGGGTTTTATGAAGAATTTTTATCCATCTCTTGGTGACACACCCGGCTAGTTTCTCTCATCAGTGTGGGAACTACAAAAGATTATAACTATGCATTCCCAGAAGAATGGTCTCTCCAAGGTCAGAGTCAGGCAGTTCCCCACATTGGTCTGGGAGCTCCCCAAGCAAGGGAGCCCCACATAATGGGTAGTTATGGTTATTATCAGGCTTCCCAGGTGGCGCTATTGGTAAAGAATCTGCCCGCCAATGCAGGAGACATAAGAGACGCTGGTTCAGTCCCTGGGTCAGGAAGATCTCCTGGAGGAAGGCATGGCAACCCATTCCAGAATTCTTGCCTGGAGAACCCCATGGACAGAGGAGCCTGTCAGGCTACAGCCCATGGAGCCACAATAGTCAGACACGACTGAAGGGACTCAGCATGCATGCATTGTTATTATCATAGCTAGTATTATTATCATTGTTGCATTGTTGCTTCCAGGAGGAAGCAAAATAGGAACTCTAGAGCTCTTATGACATGTGTGAAGCCTCAGCAAGCCCCACCTGGCAGTGTTTGTTCCTTATGTGTGTGTCTTCCTGCCTCCTTTAGTGGACTAGAAGTTCCCTAAGGCCAGGGACACAGTCCACCTCTCTCACAGGAGATAGTGAATAGAAGACAGGCTAAAGTATCTGGGAACCACAGGTAGAGGAAGAGTCTTAACTCTCCCTTCCATGAGCTTCAGGAAATATTCTGTTTGCAGATTATTTAGCAGGAAATATTAGCTATACTATTTATCAACAAACTGGGGCAATTTTAAGAGCAAAGGGGGACATTATTAGTACTCACTGAATACTTACCATCATCTTCAGCAGGACTTTGCTGAGTCTTGGAAGTGTAAGACTCAAGGAAGTCTTCACAAAAACAATCAGGAAACCCCCAGACTCAGCATCTGCTGGTGAAGGCATGTTCCATGTCTTTGCAGTTCAGTTCAGTTCAGTCGATCAGTTGTGTCCGCATCCTGGCAACCCTAACCATCTCATCCTCTGTCGTCCCCTTCTCCTCCTGCATTTAATCTTTCTCAGCATCAGGGTCTTTTCCAATGAGTCAGTTCTTTGCATCAGGTGGCCAAAGTATTGGAACTTCAGCTTTAGCATCAGTCCTTCCAATGAATATTCAGGACTGATTTCCTTTAGAATGAACTGGTTGGATCTTGCAGTCCAACACCACAGTTCAAAAGCATCAATTCTTTGGCACTCAGCTTTCTTTATAGTCCAACTGTCACATCCATACAAGACTACTGGAAAAACCACAGCTTTCATCTAGTCATGAACCTTTATCATCAAAGTAATGTCTTTGCTTGTTAATGTGCTGTCTAGGTTGGTCATAGCTTTGCTTCCAAGGAGCAAGCGTCTTTTAATTTCATGGCCGCAGTCACCATCTGCAGTGATTTTGGAGCCCCCCAAAATAAAGTCTCTCACTGTTTCCCCATCTATTTGCCATGGCGTCATGGGACCGGATGCCAAGATTTTAGTTTTAAGTCAACTTTTTCACTCTCCTCTCTCACTTTCATCAAGAGGCTCTTTAATTCTTTGCATTCTGCCATAAGGGTGGTGACATCTGCATATCTGAGGTTATTGATATTTCTCCTAGCAATCTTGATTCCAGCTTGTGCTTTATCCAGCCTGGCATTTCGCATGATATACTCTGCATATATGTTAAATAAGCAGGGTGACAATATACAGCCTTGACGTACTTCTTTCCCTATTTTAACTAGTCCGTTGTTCCATTTCCAGTTCTAACTGTTGTTTATTGACCTGCATACAGATTTCTCAGGACGCAGGTAAGGTGGTCTGGTATGCCCATCACTTGAAGAATTTTCCACAGTTTGTTGTGATCCACACAGTCAAAGGCTTTGCCATAGTCAAAAAAGCAGAAGTAGATGATTTTCCTGGAACTCTCTTGCTTTTTCGACGATCCAACGGATGTTGGCAATTTGATCTCTGGTTCCTCTGCCTTTTCTAAATCCAGCTTGAACATCTGGAAGTTCTCAGTTCACGAACTTTTGAAGCCTGGCTTGGAGAATTTTGAGCATTACTTTGCTAGTGTGTGCAATGAGTGCAATTGTGCAGTAGTTTGAACATTCTTTGGCATTGCCTTTCTTTGGAATTGGAATGAAAACTGAACTTTTCCAGTCCTGTGGCCATTACTGAGTTTTCTAAATTTGCTGGCAGATTGAGTGCAGGACTTTCATATCATTATCTTTTAAGATTTGAAATAGCTGAACTGGAGTTCCATCACCTCCACTAGCTTTGTTTGTAGTGATGCTTCCTAAGGCCCACTTGAGTTCACATTCCAGAATGACTGATCACACTATCATGTTTATCTGGGTCATGAAGATCTTTTTTGCATAGTTCTTCTGTGTATTCTTGCCACCTCTTCTTAATATCTTCTGCATCTCTTAGGTCCATACCGTTTCTGTCCTTTATTGTGCCCATCGTTGCATGAAATGTTCCCTTGGTATCTCTAATTTTCTTAAAGACATCTATAGTCTTTCCCATTCTATTGTTTTCCTGTATTTCTTTGCACTGATCACTGAGGAAGGCTTTCTTATCTCTCCTTGCTATTCTTTGGAACTCTGCAATCAAATGGGTATATCTTTCCTTTTCTCCTTTGCCTTTTGTTTCTCTTCTTTTCACAGCTATTTGTAAGGCCTCCTCAGACAACCATTTTGCCTTTTTTCATTTTATTTTTTGCGGGATGGTCTTGATCACTACCTCCTGTACAATGTCAGGAACCTCTGTCCATAGTTCTTCAGGCACTCTGTCTATCAGATCTAATCCCTTGAATCTATTTGTCACTTCCACTGTATAATAGTAAGGGATTTGATTTAGGTCATACCTGAATGGTCTAGTTGTTTTCCGTACTTTCTCCAATTTAAGTCTGAATTTGGCAATAAGGAGTTCATGATCTGAGCTTCAGTCAGCTCCCAGTCTTCTTCTTGCTGACTTTATAGAGCTTCCATCTTCAGCTGCAAAGAATATAATCAATCTGATTTCGGCATTGACCATCTGGTGATGTCCATATGTAGAGTCTTCTCTTGTGTTTTTGGAAGAGGGTGGTTGCTATGACCAGAGCATTCTCTTGGCAAAACTCTGTTAGCCTTTGCCCTCCTTCATTCTAAGGCAAAATTTGCCTGTTACTCCAGGTGTCTCTTGACTCCTTACTTTTGCATTCCAGTCCCCTATGATGAAAAGGACATCTTTTTGGGGTGTTAGTTCTAGAAGGTCTTGTAGGTCTTCATAGAACCCTTCAACTTCAGCTTCTTCAGCATTACTGGTCGGGGCATAGACTTGGATTGCCGTGATAGTGAATGGTTTGCCTTGGAAACGAACAGAGATCATTCTGTTGTTTTTGAAATTGCATCCAAGTACTGCATTTTGGACTCTTTTGTTGACTATGATGGCTACTCCATTTCTTCTAAGGGATTCTTGCCCACAGTAGTAGAGATAATGGTCATCTGAGTTAAATTCACCCATTCTAGTCCATTTTAGTCCACTGATTCCTAAAATGACGATGTTCACTCTTGCCATTTCCTGTTTGACTACTTCCAATTTACCTTGATTCATGGACTGAACACTCCAGGGTCCTATGCAATATTGTTCTTTTCAGCATCGAAGTTTACTTCCATCCCCAGTCACATACACAACTGGGCATTGTTTTCACTTTTGTTCCATCTCTTCATTCTTTCTGGAGATATTTCTCCACTTTTCTCCAGTAGTATATTGGGCATCTACTGACCTTGGGAGTTCATCTTTCACGGTCATATCTTTTAGCCTTTTCATACTGGTCATGGGGTTCTCAAGGCAAG
Source organism: Giraffa tippelskirchi (assembly GCF_054371585.1). Taxonomy (NCBI): domain Eukaryota; kingdom Metazoa; phylum Chordata; class Mammalia; order Artiodactyla; family Giraffidae; genus Giraffa; species Giraffa tippelskirchi. The sequence goes on from NC_137277.1 coordinate 130,595,558, forward strand.
AATACTGAAGTGGTTTGCCATTCCCTTCTCCAGTGAACCACTTTTTGTCAGAACTCTCCACCATGACCTGTCCATCTTGGGTGGCCCTACATGGCATGGCTCAGATTTTCATTGAGTAAGACAAGGCTGTGGTCCATGTGATTAGTTTGATTAGTTTTCTGCGATTGTGGTTTTCATTCTGTCTGCCCTCTGATGGATAAGCGTAAGAGGCTTTTGGAAGCTTCCTGATGGGAGAGACTCACTGTGTGCCTTTGCAGAGCCCCCTTCTAATAGGGGAGACAGTGACCTTCAGCTTAGTGAGTGACTAGTCTGACTCTGGCCTTGAGGAGCTCACATCTGCTCTGAGCCTGCCTGGACCCTGCCAGCCCCTCAATCCCACAGGCCCCTTCTCCAGGTATAATCACTGGAATCAGTTTATTATGCCTCTTTCTGTAAGCAGGCATTGCACATAGAAGGATACCCAATTTTACACATTTTTGGTGGCATCCCCTGCAGAATGATTAATGGTGGCCCTGAGCACCCCTGTTGGTATCCACTGAGATGGGCTGGCCCCACAGAATGCTGGCACCTCTGTCACTGTGCTCAGAGATTGCCAGTGCCTTCTGAATCAAGTCTTTTGCCTTAAGTCCAAGCATTTCTAGGTGTTCAGTTCTGGTCCACTGGTGTTTTCATAGCTCCTTATGTGGTCCTAGGTACTTTCCCTGTGTCACACTGGGATCTGTGGGCTTTGTGGAGTGCCTTCAGGTGTGGTGCCCCTGTCACTCCCAATGTTATGGAACTCAAGTTCATTCCATGTACCTGACCTAGTGAGACTGAATTGAAATATCAGAGTTTGGAACAGAGAAAGGTTTATTGCATAGGCCAAGCAAGGAGAACGAGCGGCTTATACTCATGACTCAAATTTCGTGATGGCTTTCAGACAATGATTAAAGACAGTGTTGGGGGAGGTTCACAAGATACCCACATGATCAGCTCCTGGACCTTCTTCTGATTGGTTGGTGGTGAGGTAACAGGTGATGTTTTAGGAATTTCAGCCTTCAGGTTCCAAGCAGGTCTACGTGCTTGTAGTCAGCATGTAGTGACCATCTTCCACCTGAGTGGAAGTCTTAGTTTCTACAAAACAACTCAAAGATATGCATCAGATTGTTACCTACATTCTAGTAGGAAGAAACGAGTCACAGAGATTATTGACTGTATTGTCCTGATCCTTAACTAATTGAAACTGCTCTTTGGAACTTGGGGAAGGCCTTGGAGACTAAAGTCCTTTTTCTTCTATTGTAAAATTATTCATATGTTATGGCAAAATAAGAAAAATTTAAACATAAAAATTCTCTTCCCTTTGGCTTCCTCTCTCTCCTCCATTGTGCACTGTGTATATATATTATGCATTGACCTAACCTCTCCCATTGGTAGAAACACTTGCTTAACTATAAAGAGCAACGAGACAACTCCTTAAAAGACAGCATTCCTTCTTGTTCTTGTAAGGGGTCATATGACCTGCTATGACAACACTTAGATCTGGATTGTGCAAACTGTCAATAATACATCACTTGATGTATAGTCCTCTGTCTCAAAATGTTTATAACTGTGCCTAGACTTCTAATAGGCAGAACAGTTCTCAGAGCTTTCTGAGATCTTGTGCCCAGGTGGTAATCCTCAACTTTGCTCAAATAAAATTTTCCATTTCTTTCTTAGATTGACTGATTCATTTTTTGTCAACACTACAAACAAGAAATGGGGGGCACTGAGGGGCTTTTGTATCCAGAAAAGCCCCACAGGGTCCTTCTTGGTTTCACCAAGCCAAGTGGGACATGACGTTACACTAAAGGCTTGTCATCTCCTTAGAAGTGTCCTGGAAATCAACACAAGAGCCCCGAGGTGTTCTGGGTGACCTTGAAAAGGGAGCCAGACTTGCCTCTCTAAACAGTCACCCTCCTTACCTCACCTTACCTCTCTCCACCTAGCACCTCCTTGCTGGCTGACATCTCCAACACTAGGAGGGTGTCATCGCAGTCATTCTTTTGATGCCATTTCATTGTCTTTTATTGGCTTCCCTGATAGCTCAGTTGGTAAAGAATCTGCCTGCAGTGCAGGAGACCCCAGTTCTGTTCCTGGATCAGGAAGATAGGCTGGAGAAAGGATAGGCTACCCATTCCAGTGATTTCCCTTGTGGCTCAGCCAGTAAGGAGTCTGCCTGCAATGCAGAAGACCCGGGTTTGATCCCTTGGTTGGGAAGATCCCCTGGAGAAGGAAATGGCAACCCACTCCAGTGTTCTTGCCTGGGAAATCCCATGGACAGAGGAGCCTGACAGGCTACAGTTCATGGGATTGCAAAGAGTCGGACACGACTGAGCGACTTCACTTCACTTCACTTCACCCATTCCAGTATTCTTGGGCTTCTCTTGTGGCTCAGCTGGTAAAGAATCCACCTGCAATGCAGGAGACCTGGGTTCGATCCCTGGGTTGGGAGGATCCCCTGGAGAAGGGAAAGGCTACCCACTCCAGTATTCTGGCCTGGAGAATTCCATGGACTATATAGTACATGGGGTCGCAAAGAGTTGGACACAACTGTGCGACTTTCACTTTCACTTTAAACTTTGGTTCTTGAAATGTGAAAAATTTAGCTCTGGGAGTTCTGAGAAGTCTGAGAGTTCTGTTTCAAGAAATGTAGAACATTCAAGATTATAGCCCCACTGTGAATCTTATGAAGTCCAGAAACCAAAGCTGAGAAATGATTTCTCTGCTCTGGGCTGTATCAAACTTCTCTACCTGGAGGCAGTGCAAGAACCTCTCACAAGTCTGAGCCTCTGGGCCTCACCTTGAAGGCCCAAGACCAGAGGAGAAAAAAGGAAAGGCAAAGAAATAGCAAGAAGAGTGACACACTGGGTGATATTTCAAAATCACTATTGTGCCATAGCAGGATGTCACTGTATGAATTGATCATAATTTGTTCAACTGGCTCCCCATTGAGAGGGCTTCAGGTTGTTTCCAGTCTTTTCCTTACAAACACAGCCTTTGTGAATATCCTGTACATGTGTATGAGAATACCTGTAAATAAATGCTCAGGAGTGGAATTATCATGTCAAAAGCTGTCTACTTTAGGGGCTTACTTGGTGGTCTGCTGGTTAAGAATCTGGCTAGCAATGCGAGGGACACAATTTCAATCCCTGGTCTGGGAAGATCCCACATGCTGTGGGGCAACCGCTGCTGGGCAGTAGTTGGGGCAACAACGCACCACTACTACTGAGCCTAGAGCCTGTGCTCTGCAATAAGAGAAGTTCCCGCAATGTGAAGCCCGTGGACCACAGCTAGAGTAACCCCCACTCGTCGCAACTAAAGAAAGCCCATGAGCAGCAACAAAGACCCAGTGCAGCCAAAAATAAATAAATAAATATAGCAGTGTAGCCATGTCAATTAGTTTCCCCCAAAATAGCTATCTTAATAGAGGGTGTGAAATTGCTCCTCAAAAAAGATACAGCAATTTGTTCCCCCATCAGTTTTACACTGAAGTGCCTACTCTCCTTATACTTTTGACAATAATGTTTTGTCAAACTTACTAATATTTTCCAATCTGATATTTAAAAAATGGAAATATGGTTTGTATTACTATTCGTTTGTGACTCATTTCCTGCCCTGCAAACTGCTGGTTCACGTGCTTTGTTCCTTTGTGCATGCGTGCTAAGTTGCTTCAGTCATGTCTGACTCTGTGTGACCCTATGGACTGTAGCCTGCCAGGTTCCTCTGTCTATGGGATTCTCCAGGCAAGAATACTGGAGTGGGTTGTCATGCCCTCCTCCAGGGGATCTTCCTGACCCAGGGATCAAACATGCATCTCTTATATCTACCTGCATTGGCAGGTGTGTTCTTTACCACTCGCACCGCCTGGGAAGCCTGTTCTTCTGTTAGTATTTTTAACTTATATACAGATTCTTTACATTTTAAGGAAATTAGCCCTTTGTAAAATGTGTTTTAAATATTTTTTGGCCTATCCTATTAAAATGAAAAAAAAAAATTCTTTACAGGATTTTCTTCCCCTCCTGCTAACTGTAACTTTCATATGTTCAAAACAGCCCCTGTGTTTTGGCTTTGCTTAGAAATTTCTTACTTACTTAAGAATGTAAAAATAAACTAAAATAGATCACATTTCCTTCTGCCACTAACAGCTTTAAACTTTGAACATTTGTATCTCTGATTTAACAGTTTTTAATTTTTCTGCAAGGAGTCACTAATCAGTTGTCTCAACATAATTTATCAAATTGTCCCTCTTTTCTTTTCTGATATAAAATATAGCCTTTTGGTACCTTGAATTTCAAATGTATGTTTTCAATATTTGTAGACTGTCTCTTCTCTTCTGTTACTGTTGCCTTGTCATAGGTAGACAAGGACAAACTCAATTACTGCAACTTCATAATGTTTTGTGCTATTTGGTAAAATTAGTCTTCCTTCAGAACTCTTAATTTTCATCTTCTGGATATTCTTGCATGTTTATTTTCCACATAAACTTTAGAAAAAAGCTTGTCTAACATCCTGCTCTCAGAAAACCCTGTTACTATTTTTATTGAGCTTTCATTATATTTGTACATTCATTTAGGGACAATTGGCATTGTGATAACATTGAATTTTCTTATTTTAGACGTTTATTTAAATCTTTAAAAAAATGTATTTCAGTAGAATTTCAAAGTGTTCTTCACACAAAGCCTTAACACTCTTATGAATAAAATATTTTCTTATATTTATTATGTTTTCTAATGGATGGTTGTTTATACAAAGAAAGCTATGGTTGCATGTTAATTTTGTTACTGGTCCACTTCAATGGATTTTCTTAATGTTTTCATTATTTTATCTGATTGTTTTGAGTTTTCCAGGTATATAATCACAGATCTGAATACCCAAGGGAATGTAAAATGGTACAGCTACTTTGAAAAACAGTTTGGCAGATTTCTTAAAAAGTTAAACATACATCTAACCATATTATCCAGCCATCCCACCTCTAGGTATTTACCCCAGAGAAAAGAAAATATACGTCCATAAAAAGACTTGTATGCAAATGTTTATAACAACTTTATTTGTAATAGTGCAAAACTGAAAACAACCTAAATGTTCATCAATAGGTGAATAAACAAATTTTGATATATACATACAATGGAAAACCACTAACTAATAAAAAGAATAACCCATCCATTGATAAACATGGATGAATTTCAAAATAATTATCTTTTAAATGAAAAAAGTCAGACAAATGGGCTACATACTGCATGATTCATTCCATTTATATAAACTCTAGAAAATACAAGCTAATCTAATATGATAGAAAGTAAATCCTTGATTGCTTGGGGATGAGAGATGTGGAAAGATACAAGATGGAAGCATTACAAGGGACCCAAGAAAACATTTTTGGGGTGATGGGTATTCCAATGGTGGTGATGGTTTTGTAGATGTATACATATGCCAAGCATGTCTAATTGTACACTTTGTGCATTTCCAGTTTATTATATGTCAATTAAACCTCAATAAAACTACCCTAAACCCCTGTTTAGTATTTTAATGTAATATAGCCACATGATTAAAAAAGCCAAGTAGTATTGAAAATTATTTGATTAAGAAGTTGAGGAGAGTTTTCAGAAAAACAGAATTCACAGGGATATATTTGATTATTTGAAAACATATTTATTGTTTTTAAACAAATTTGATGAAACATTTGAAAAACTTAAGGATGGATAAGATACATAGCAAACTAAGCCAATGGGAAAAAAAAAAAACAGCCAAGTACTAACTCAAGAAAAACAAGTAAAATAAAGGGAAGGCAATTATAGTTGACAATTTAGCTCACCCATGAACATATGTATATGGTCATGGAGATTTCACCTTGGACTATTGCTTTAGTTAAATTTTGGCAGAGCATAGTTGGGAGAAGTAAAGGACAATAGAAGAGAGCTAAAACCTGAATTTCCATAACAAGAAGCCAACAGATTATGTTCTAGAGTTGGTAAATCAAATATAACAGCATAAATACATTATCATAAAAACATGAAGGTAATAACCAGAAGAAACAACTAGAAGAGTTTGAAAGTTTTTGCCCCTGGGGAAGAAATGTGGGGGAGCAATCTACACCTTTTTAGCTACCAGCCTTTCATCAATTTTTACTTTTTAATTTATGTGTATATATTACACTATTCTAGGAGGTAGTGTAGGGCAGTGGTTATGAGCCTAAATTCTGGAGCCTGAGTGTCTGAGCTCAAATCCCTGCTCTGTCAGTTAATATCTATGAGGTTTTGAGAAGTTACATAAATTCCTTGAACCAGATTTCCTCATCTGCACAACAGAGCTAAAAGTGATATCAATCTCCTAGGGCTATCATGTGGATTAAATACATTCAAATACACAAAACACTTGTAATAGTGTAAGGATAATATAAACATGACATGAAGCTTAACAATTCTTATTATGTGATGTGATTAAAAATGACTTTAAAGTTATATCACTCCCATCCCCAGTCTCTTATCTCAAAGACAGCTACCGTTAAAATGTCTTTGCATACAATTCTACTTCCAAGGAATTTTAAAAATAACCTATCATATGGTGGGTTATATGATATCATATAGTGGGTTATATGCATATGCTTTTAAATTTGTATTGCTGAGATAGTACTATTCATTTGTTCTATCCCCTTTTTTCCTCCTTAATAATAACTTTTGCAATAATTTCTTAATTAACATGATCAGATCTATCTTGCTCTTAGTAAGAGCTGTGTAATACCACATAAGTTCCTGGAGTGTGAAGTCAATCAGGCCTTAAGAAGCAGTACTACCAACAAAGTTAGTGGAGGTGATGGAATTCCAGCTGAGCTATTTCAGATCCTAAAAGATGATGCTGTTAAAGTGCTGCACTCAACATGTCAGCAAATTTGGAAAACACAGCGGGGGCCACAGGGCTGGAAAATGTCAGTTTTCACTCCAATCCCAAAGAAGGACAGTGCCAAAGAATGTTTCAACTACCAGACAGTTGCTCTCACTTCCCATGCTAGTAAGGTTATGCTCAAAATCCTTCATGCTTGGCTTCAGCAGTACATGTACAAAGAACTTACAGATGACAAGCTGAGTTTAGAAAAGGCAGAGGAACCAGAGACCAAATTGCCAATATTCATTGAATCATAGAGAAAGCAAGTTCAGTTCAGTTCAGTTCAGTCACTCAGTCGTGTCCGACTCTTTGTGACCCCATGAACTGCAGCACGCCAGGCCTCCCTGTCTATCACCAGCTCCCGGAGTTTACCCAAACTCATGTCCATTGAGTCGGTGATGCCATCCAACCATCTCATCCTCTGTTGTCCTCTTCTCCTCCTGCCCTCAATTTTTCCCAGCATCAGAGTCTTTCCAAATGAGCCAGCTCTTCGCATCAGGTGACCAAAGTATTGGAGTTTCAGCTTCAACAAGGGTGCTTCCAATGAATATTCAGAACTGATTTCCTTTAGGATTGATTGGTTTGATCTCCTTGCAATCCAAGGGATTCACAAGAGTCTTCAACACCACAGTTCAAAAGCATCAATTCTTCTGCACTCAGCTTTCTTTATAGTCCAACTCTCACATCCATACGTGACTACTGGGAAAACCGTAGCTTTGACTAGATGGATCTGGTCCCATCACTTCATGGCAAATAGGAGGGGAAAAAGTAGAAGCAGTGACAGATTTTATTTTCTTGGGCTCCAAAATCACTGCAGATGGTGACTGCAGCCATAAAATTAGAAGGTGCTTGCTCCTTGGAAGGAAAGCTATGACAAACATAGACAGTGTATTAAAAAGCAGAGATATCACTTTTCTGACAAAGGTCCATATAGTAAAAGCTATGATTTTTCCAGTAGTTATGTACAGATGTGAGAGTTGGATCATAAAGAAGGCTGAGCACTGAAGAACTGATGGTTTCAAATTGTGGTGCTGGAGAAGATTCTTGAGAGTCCTTTAGACTTCAGGGAGATCAAACCAGTCAATCCTAAAGGAAATCAACCCTAAAAATTATGGAAGGACTGATGCTGAAGTTTCAATACTTTGGCCACATTATGCAAAGAGCCAACTCATTGTAAAAGACCCTGATGCTGAGAAAGACTGAAGGCAAAAGGAGAAGAGGGCAGCAGAGGATGAGATGGTTCAATAGCATCATCAACTCAATGGATATGAACTCAAGCAAACTCCAGGAGATAGTGAAGGACAGGCAAGCATGGTGTGCTGCAGTCCATGGGATCAGAGAGCCCAAAACAACTTAGCGGCTGAACAACAACAATATTTCACAATTTATTGATGTGAGTAAAATTCCCTCAGGCGTGTCTGACTCTTTGTGACCCCAAAGACTGTAGCCCACCAAACTCCTCTGTCCATGAAATTCTCCAGGCAGGAATAGTGGGGTGGGTAGCCATTCCCTTTTCCAGGGGATCTTCCCAACCCAGGGATCAAATCCATGTCTCCCTCATTGCAGGCAGATTCTTTACCATCTGAGCCACCAGGAAGTCCAAGAATACTGGAGTGGGTAGCCTATCCTTCACCATGGGATCTTAACCCAGGAATAGAACTGGGGTCTCCTGCATTGCAGACAGATTCTTTACCAGCTGAGACACCAGGGAAGCCTGATGTATTATCAATGTATCTCCCACTAAAGGCCATTCAACTACTTCCAGGTTTTTGCTGTGATCAAAATAAGTGCTGCAGTGTCTTTGGGTGACAGAGCCTTCTGTGACTATCTCCTTAGAATTAACTCTGGCAGTGGAAATGCTGAGTACACAACCTGTTTCAAAAGAGGATGTCCATAAGGGCAAAGAGAATCAGACATATGTTACATAAATCATTATTTTCCTACGAGCGCATTAGCTTCTAGTTTTTTGTATTTCTTACGATGGGTAGCTTTATTGCTTGGGATAAAAATTCCCTTATAACCACACCATTCAAATAACTGGTCCCCTTTAGGCCCAGTGACATTCTGTGGGCATGTAGTAGACCACATCTGGGCTCTGAAATCAGATGAACCTTGTTGTGTGAACTTTGGCATATATTTTTAATTGCCCAGGACCTTAGTTTCTTCATCTGTGAAAAAGAAACAGTGACATTAACATTTAAAGAGGATTGTTGTGAAAGAACCTGTGTAAATGTCTAACTATGCCAGGCTCAGAGTAGATCCTAAAATGTAAACACTCACTTCCTTTTGCTGGGGAAGTGATTCTATAAAATTGACCACTTTGAAAGTGAGTCTAGGGAAATGCAATTACTTTAGATCCCTCCACCCAGTGTTAAAAAACTCTGCATCAGCACTTCACTTCTCTTCTTATTTGTATATATTTTGCACAATCATTGTTAGTTAACTCCTCTCTGTGATCAGAAATGACATAAGGGAGACAGCAATAGTCTGGAAATTTTGTGACTAATAAGTTCTTACATGTATGTTTTACATGGTTTCACCATACTCAGGACAGATTTTAGAATCATGAGCTCCAAGATTTCGGCCTCATCTAGTGAAAAGCACAGAGTCAGACCAAATTATGGAGGCAAAGTTGTATTGTTTATTGCACCCAAAAAATAGTTTAAATGGAGATAGAGGCAGAGTTTGGCTTCAAATCACTAGAAATGTCCTCATATGTTTACTCAATTCACCCACAAGAGCAGGAAAGTGAGAAAGTACAGCCTCAGCAAAGACCTTCAGCACCCAGTCTCTCACTTCTGCAGAAATGTAGGCAGTTAACAGCGTAAGGTCCCTATTAAGGTGTCCAGTTCTTGGGAAGGTGATTATCCAGCTGTTAATATCCTGGAATTGAGGTTGAGGACTCTGAAGAATGAATCTCAGATGGAATTGACCATAAAATTCTTTAGTTTTTGCAGGATAATATTTTGTGCTGTATACAAACAAACTACAGATCCCCACAAAGCTTTTTTGGATCATCATTCTTTTGAGCCAATCTAACTCTTGAGAGTCCCTTGGACTGCAAGGAGATCCAACCAGTCCATCCTAAAGGAGATCAGTCCTGAATATTCATTGGAAGCACTGATGTTGAAGCTGAAACTCCAATACTTTGGCCACCTGATGCGAAGAGCTGACTTATTTGAAAAGACCCTGATGCTGGGAAAGATTGAGGGCAGGAGGAGAAGGGTATGACAGAGGATGAGATGGTTGGATGGCATCACCGACTCAGTGGACATGGGTTTGAGTGAACTCCGGGAGTTGGTGATGGACAGGGAGGCCTGGCATGCTGCAGTTCATGGGGTCAACAAGAGTCGGACATGACTGAGCTACTGAATTGAACGAGTTAATAAGAAAATAAAAGGACCTTGGACCTGTCCTTTCCTCCTGCCTCCTTCCCCATATCATGGGAGAAAATACACAATTCTGGTGCCGCTGACACTCTGTGTGGTAACTCCTTCTCATCATCTGTGTTTCCCAATCAATCCTTCATTTCTTCACTCTGGGTGAACTGGGGTTAAAGCAACAAGAATGTGTGGTTCCTGCTCTTGGGGAGCTCACAGCTTAGGGAGGAAACCAATAAGCACAAATACCACAATTATTTATACTCTTCACAAGTCTCTGTGCAGAATGTACCTTGAAAAGGTGGGTAGGGAGTGAAGAGGGTCAATTCTACTCATTGGACTTCATAGACTGGGTGCCCTTTGTTGAATAATGGTCATTTCTCAGGGGTTTTCCAAGTGACGTGGTGGTAAAGAACCTGCCTGCCAATATAGGAGATGCAAGAGATGTGGGTTCGATCCCTGGGCTGGGAAGATCCTCTGGAGGAGGGAATGACAACCCACTCCAGTATTCTTGCCATGGACAGAGGAGCCGAGTGGGCTACAGTCTAGAGGGTTGCAAAGAGTCAGACACAACTGAAGTGACTGAGCACACGTGCACGCTTTTGTCAGATGAGATTTAGGAGTGGGGAAGTCTCTTCAGGCTAAACCACCAGCCTTGGTTAAAAAAAAACAAAACAAAAAAAACCCTGCAGTAATTGAGGATGACCAGAGAAACATATATGAATGCAAGAGAGGGCAACAAGAGTCTAGGAGGGAGGCACTGGCACAATTATAGAGGCCCTTATTTGTCATGCAAATAAGGAACTTAGACCCTATTATTCTCCAAAAATCTAACCACTAGGGCCTCCTAAAGTCTGGATTGCTGACTGTATCTCTTGCTCTCTGCAACAGTCCACACTGTCCATTACAAAGAACAGAAATGGAAAGCTGACTGATTTAAGCTGAGAAGGAAATTACTAGAAAACTACTGGGAACCCATAGAATTGCTGATAAGATGGCAGAACCAGATGTGGGAGAAATGTCAGGGTCTAGGTTGTAAGCCAAAATCATGCTACAGAACCCATCCAGTGAGGACCAATTTCCTGTTAGCACTCTCCTCCTGCCTATGCTACCACGGAGGGCTGAGATAAAACCCTTGGCATTGCTGTAGCTGTTGCCCCTTCTCTGTGTGCAGTTATCCTTGCATTCTAGTTATCCATATCCTAACATGGAAGGTGTGCCTGGTTGGTCACATACCCATGCCTGGCTGCCGGCAGGTTGGGAATTCAAGTAACTAGACTCATCAGTCTCTTTTGTTAGAACATGGTTTCTGCTTTGTCTTGACTCTCCAAAGGAGGAAAAGATGTCAACCACCAAAAGGAGATTATAACGAAGCAAACAGAAAAATGCCTCATCCACAGTCTTTGGTGCATTCCTGACTTGATACCAAGTCATGAGTTACAAGAGGGGGAGCCATTTCTGAGTCATTTCCTAGGGGCTATTTGAAAGGGATACCCTACTCACCACCAGCTGATGTTTTTTCTGCATTGTTGTTTTGGTTTAAAAGTGTTTTGTTGCTATTTTACTATTAAAAAGTTATTTCTTTCAGAAATATGTAAAATTGAGAATTGCCAAAAGGTATCAAAAATTATTGAATTTGAATTGGGGTGTGAATTGGGTTACTGAGGAGTAAATCAACCATATCAGTTCTAAACTTTGAGACTGCTCCCTTTCCGTATTAGGCTAAGGCCTTTGAAGGGGATTCTCAAGGCAATAATACTGAAGTGGCTTGCCATTGCTATACAAAAAAAGATGGTGTGATCACTCACCTAGAGCCAGACACCTTGAAGAGGGAAGTCAAGTGGGCCTTAGGAAGCATCACTACTAACAAAGTTAGTGGAAGTTATGGAATTCAAGTTCAGCTATTTCAAATCCTAAAAGATGATGCCATGAAAGTGCTACACTCAATATGCCAGCAAATTTGGAAAACTTAGCAGTGGCCACAGGACTGGAAAAGGTCGGTTTTCATTCCAATTCCAGAGAAAGGCAATGCCAAAGAATGTTCAAACTACTGCACAATTGTACTCATCTTACACGCTAGCAAAGTAATGCTCAAAATTCTCCAAGCCAGGCTTCAACAGTACATGAACTGAGAACTTCCATATGTTCAAGATGAATTTAGAAAAGGCAGAGGAACCAGAGATCAAATTGCCAACATCTGTTGGATCATCGAAAAAGCAAGAGAGTTCCAGAAAAACATCTACTTCTGCTTTATTGACTACGCCAAAGCCTTTGACTGTGTAGATCACAACAAATTGTGAAAAATTCTTAAGAGATGGGAATACCAGACCACCTGACCTGCCTCCTGAGAAATCTGTATGCTGGTCAAGAAGCAACAGTTAGAACTGGACATGGAACAACAGACACGCTCCAAATAGGGAAAGGAGTACGTCAAGGCTGTGTATTGTCACCCTGCTTTATTTAACTTATGTGAAGCATATATCATGAGAAATGCTGGACTGGATAAAGCACAAGCTGGAATCAATATTGCCAGGAGAAATATCAATAACCTCAGATATGCAGATGACACTACCCTTATGGCAGAAAACAAAAAAGAATTAAAGAGGCTCTTGATGAAAAGTGAAAGAGGAGAGTGAAAAAGTTGGCTTAAAACTCAACATTCAGAAAACTAAGATCATGGCATCTGGTCCCATCACTTCATGGCAAATAGATGGGAAACAATGGAAACAGTGACAGGCTTTATTTTCTTGGACTCCAAAATCACTACAGATGGTGACTGCAGCCATGAAATTAAAAGACACTTGCTCCTTGGAAACAAAGCTATGACCAACCTAGACAGCATATTAAAAAAGGAGAGACATTACTTTGCCAACAAAGGTCCATCTAGTCAAAGCTATGGTTTTTCCAGTAGTCTTGTGTGGATGTGACAGTTGGACTATAAAGAAAGCTGAGTGCCGAAGAATTGATGCTTTTGAACTGTGGTGTTGGACTGCAAGAAGATCGAACCAGTGCATCCTAAAGGAAATCAGTCCTGAATATTCATTGGAAGAACTGATGCTGAAGCTGAAGCTCCAATCCTTTGACCACCTAGTGCAAAGAACTGACTCATTGGAAAAGACCCTGATGCTGGTAAAGACTGAAGGCAGGAGAAGGAGACGACAGGAGATGGTTGGATGGCATCACTGACTTGATGGACATGAGTTTGAGCAAGCTTCGGGAGTTGGTGATGGAGAGTGAGGCCTGGTGTCCTGCAGTTCATGGGATCGCAAAAGAGTCAGACATGACTGAGCAACTAAATTGAACTTTACTTTGAAGGGGATACCATACCCAAAGCACTGGAAATCCAGAATCAAGGGACATACAGATCTGAGAAGTGAGCAGAAAGAGGGTAAGAAGAAGACCCTAGGCACCCTTTGTGAAAATCTGGGGGAACTTGGGTATTTTTTAGCTATATGCAGTAGGAACCAAATCTAGACAAATTAGCAAGAAGAAGTTTATTGGAAGACTGTTGGACTTCCAGGTTTGACAGAAAGAAATGAACTTAAAAAAGAGAGAAACTGAGGCGGTTTGAGATGGTAGGTAGCAGAGTAGGGTTAATGTCAGGTAGAAGGAATGACCAGCTCAGGACAACACTTACAGAAAGGAGCGAAACCCCAACTATTTTTAAGCTACTGTCCCTCTGCCTGTGATTTTAATACCAGAAAGGGATCATGCTATTGGCCTCTCTTTGTTTACTTGCCTACTCCTTGGCTGAGTTACAGCAGGTCCCCTGTCCACATTGGCCTGAATGACAAGAGAGAAAAGGTAGTACTGATAAAAGGAATTGGGAGCTCTAGGAAGGGAAAATGAGTGCTGCACAGCCCTCACACCCATTCGTGTCTACTCTAGCAATCCTGAGTAAGTACCTGGCACAGCTTCAGTAGTTCTGAATGACTGGAGGGACCTGAGAGGCCTCCTCCTCTCCAGCTGCATCTGGACTTAGCTCCAGGGGAAGAGTCAAATGAATACTGATTTTACCCTCCCTGACTTCAGCCTGATTACATTACCCTGTTCCTGCGTCAGTCAACATGGGGTAAAAAATGACACAGAATTCTATTTAGACATGTGCAGCTAGTTATTCACCATGAAGCAGCAGTCACATATCATCTGTGTACTCATTTGTTAGTTACCTCAAACTACAACAAGATCACAAATGAATGCTTTTTCACCCTGCGTTTACAGTCCACATTGCCATTCAGCACTCCCAATGCCAGAGCTCACTGCTTGTGGTATCTATAAATTTGAATCAGAAGAAGAGACACCCAAGCAAATAATCTAACCCTCGGTCTTCTTTCACAAACTCCCACTTCCCCATGGCTTTTTAGTTTCAGATCACTTCATTCATTCCTGAGTTTCCCATGAAGTCACATGTCACTGACAAGCTAGTAAATGAACCCTGCTGCTCCCCAAAGGCAATGTCTCTCTGAACCTAGACTTTCTGGGGAGAGAAGGGCAGGACAGAACTTGAAGATGCAAAAAGTGAAGATAAACTCCCAACCTCTAAATGTAGCGTGTGTAGGGCCTGTTACCCAGTAAGATAGAATATTAGGCCATCCCAGTCAATCCAAGTTACTGTTTTATTATGGTAAAATACATATAACAAAATATTTATTTTAATCATTTATAAGTGTGTATAAGTTTTGGTATGTTATGCTTTTGTTTTTGTTCACCTTTATGTATTTTGTGATTTCTTTTATGATTTCTTTTTGCCCCATTGGCCGCTTAAGAACATGTTGTTTTGTTTCCACCTATTTGTGAATTTTCTAATATTCGTTCTGTTATTGATTTCTAACTTCATCTCATTGGGGTTAGAAAAGATATTTTGTATGATGTTTATCTTCTAAAATCTATTGAGACTTGTTTTGTGGCTGAACATTCATTCATCCTAGAACCTGTCCATGTGCATTTGGGAAGAAAGTGCTTTCTACTGCTACTGATAGTTTCTAAATATGTCTTTTTGTCTGATTTGTTAACCATTTGTCCAAGCTCTCTATTTCCTTTCTTATCTTCCTTCTATCTGTTGAAAGTATTGAAGTCTTTCAATTGGGTATTGAAGTGTCCAACTATTGGATATTGAAGTCTTCAACTATTATTGTAAAACTATTTCTCCCTTCAATTCTGTCAACTTTTGCATCAAAATTGCAGAGTCTATTACAAAAATGTTATTAGGTCTTTTAACTATTATATATCTTCTTGCTATATTGAACATGTTGACCTTTTGTTAATATATCCTTCTTTGTCTCTTGTAATCTTTTTTTGGATTTAAAGTCTATTTTGTCTGATATTAGTATATTCACTTCTTTTCTGATTATCATTTATAGGGATAGGGAATATCTTTTGCCATCCTTTCACATTTAATCTGATTTTGTCATTGAACCTAAAATGCCAGAGGTCCCCATCTCAGCACCAAGAGCCAACTCCACCAACTGTTTGCAAGATCCAGTGATGGATGCTTCAGGCCAAACAACCAGCAAGACAGGAACACAACACCACCCATCAGCAAACAGCCTGCTTGAAGTTGTACTAAGCTCATAGACACCCCCAAACACACCTCCTGACATGGCCCTGCCAACCAGAGGAATAAGATTCAGCTCCAACCACCAGAGTGCATGCACCAGGCTCTACCACCAGGAAGCCTAGACAAGCCCCTGGACAACTTCACCTACCAGGGGGCAGACACCCGACCCTGAGCTGGTGAAAAGGAGACCACAAACACAGTAAGTTAGACAAAATGAAATGACAGAGAAATATGTTGCAGACAAAGGAGCAAGGTAAAAGCCAACACGACAAAATAAATGAATAAGAAATGGGCAATCTACCTGAAAAATAATTCAGAATTGTGAGAGTAAAGATGATCCAAGATCTCAGAAGTAGAACAAAGGCACAGACTGAGAAGATACAGAAATCTTTAAAAAGCAACTTGAAGAACTAAAGAGCAAGCAAACAGTGATGAACCATAGAATAACTAGTTGAAAAATACACTAGAAGGAATCAATAGCACAATAACTGAGGCAGAAAAATGTATAAGTGAACTGGAAGATAGACTGGTGGAGATAACTTTCACAGAACAGAATAAAGAAAAAAGAATGAAAAGAAATGAAGACAATCTCAGGGACACTTGGGACAGCATTAAATGCATTAACATTTGATATATAGGGGTTCCAGAGAAAGAAGAGAAAGAGAAAGGGTCTGACAAAATGTTTGAGAAGATTATAGTCAAAAACCTCCTTAATATGAGGAAGGAAATAGTCATCCAAGTCCAGGAAGCACAGAGATCCCTGTACAGGATATACCCAAAGAGAAACATGCTGAAACATGTATTAATCAATCTAACAAAAATTAAATACAATAAAAATATTAAAAACAGCAAGGTTAAAGCAACAAGTAACATACAAGGGACTCTCCATAAGATTATCAGCTGATTTTTCAGCAGAAACTCTGCAGGTCAAAAGGGAGTGGCAGGATATATTTAAAATGATGAAAGGGAAAAACCTACAACCAAGATTACTCTACCCAGCAGGGAGCTCATGCAGATTTGACAGAGGAATCAAAAGCAAAAGCAGAGAATTCGGCACCATCAAGCCAACTTTATGACAAATGTTAAAGGAACTTCTCTAGGTAGGAAACACAAGAGAAGGAAAAAAACCTATGAAAACAACCCAAAACAGTTAAGAAAATGCCAATAGGAACATATGTATCAATAATTACCATAAACGTAAATGTATTAAATACTCCAATCAAAAGACATAGACTGGCTGAATGTATACAAACACAAGATCCATGTATATGCTGTCTACAAGAGACCCACCTCAGACTAGGGACACACACAGACTCAAAGTGACAGGATGGAGAAAAATGCTCCACACAAATGGAAATTGAAAAGAGGCTGGAGTAGTAATACTCATAACAGACAAAATAACTTTAAAATAAAGACCATTATAAGAGACAAGAAGGGACACTACACAACAATGAAGGGACTGATCCAAGAAAAATACATGAGAATTGAAAAATATATGCACACAACATAGGTGCACCTCAATATGTAAGGCAAATGTTAACAGCCCTAAAAGGGGAAATTAATAATAACACAATAATAGTGGGGGACTTTAACACTCCACTTACATTCATGGATAGGTCATTCAGACCGAAAACTAATATGGAAACACAAACCTTAAATGACACATTAGACCAGATAGATTTAATTTGTATTTATAGGATATCCCACCAGAAGCAGCAGATTTTCTTCTTAAGTGTTCAGGATCATTCTCCAAGGTAGAACACATCTTGGATCCCAAACAAACCTCAGTAAAGTTAAGAAAATTGAAATCATATCAAAAATCTTTCCTTTTTTTTAGGCTATGAGATTAGAAATCAATCACAGGAAAATAAATGATAAAAAACTCACAAACACATGGAGGGTAAACACTATGTCACTAAATAATCAATGGATTATTGAAGGAATCAAAGAGGAAATCAAAAAATACCTTGAGGCAAATGACAATGAAAACACAATAATACAAAACTATGGGATGCAGCAAAAACTGTTCTAAGAGGGAAATTTATAGCAATAAAATCTTACCTCAAGAAAAAAGAAAAATCTCAAACAACTTATACTTACATCTGAAACAACTAGAGAGAGACAAACAAACAAAATCCAAAGTTAGTAGAAGAAAAGAAATCATAAAATCAGAGCAGAAATAAATGAAATAGAGACAAATTCAGTTCAGGCGCTCAGTTGTGTCCGACTCTTTGCGACCCCATGAATCACAGCACGCCAGGCCTCCCTGTCCATCACCAACACTTGGAGCTTCCCCAAACCCATGTCCATCGAGTCAGTGATGCCATCCAACCATCTCATCCTCTGTCGTCCCCTTCTCCTCCTGCCCCCAATCCCTCCCAGCATTAGGGTCTTTTCCAATGAGTCAACTCTTCTCATGAGGTGGCTGAAGTATTGGAGTTTCAGCTTCAACATCAGTCCTTCCAATGAACACCCAGGACTGATCTCCTTTAGGATGGACTGGTTGGATCTCCTTGCAGTCCAAGGGACTCTCAAGAGTCTTCTCCAACACCACAGTTCAAAAGCATCAATTCTTCGGCGCTCAGCTTTCTTCATCATCCAACTCTCACATCCATACATGACCACTGGAAAACCATAGCCTTGACTAGACAGACCTTTGCTGGCAAAGTAATGTCTCTGCTTTTAAATATGCTATCTAGGTTGGTCATAACCTTCCTTTCAAGGAGTAAGCATCTTTTAATTTCATGGCTGCAATCACCATCAACAGTGATTTTGGAGTCCAAAAAAATAAAGTCTGACACTGTTTCCACTGTTTCCCCACCTATTTCCCATGAAGTGATGGGACCAGATGCCATGATTTTAGTTTTCTGAATGTTGAGCTTAAAGCCAACTTTTTCACTCTCCTCTTTCACTTTCATCAAGAGGCTCTTTAGCTCTTCTTCACTTTCTGCCATAAGGGTGGTGTCATCTGCATATCTGAGGTTATTGATATTTCTCCCAGCAATCTTGATTCCAACTTGTGCTTCTTCCAGTCCAGAGTTTCTCATGATGTACTCTGCATATAAGTTAAATAATCAGGGTGACAATATACAGCCTTGACGTACTCCTTTTCCTATTTGGAACCAGTCTGTTTTTCCATGTCCAGTTCTAACTGTTGCTTCCTGACCTGCATACAGGTTTCTCAAGAGACAGATCAGATGGTCTGGTATTCCCATCTCTTTCAGAATTTTGCACAGTTTAGAGACAAATTAAACAATAGCAAAAATCAATGAAATTAAAAGCTGATTCTTTGAGAAGAGAAACAACACGGATAAATCTTTAGCCAGACTCATTAAGAAAAAAAGGGAGAGGATTCAAATCAATAAAATTAGAAATGAAAAAGGAGAAGTTACAATGGATACCACAGAAACACAAAGAATCATAAGAGATTACTACAAGCAACTATATGCCAATAAAATGGACAACATGGAAGAAATGGACAAATTCCTAGAAAAGTACAATCTCACAAGACAGAATCAGGAAGATACAGAAAATATAAATGGACCAATCATAAGTACTGAAATTAAAACTGTGATTAAGAATCTTCCAACAAATAAAAGTTCAGGGGTTTCAAGGGGAAAATTCTAACAATCACTTAGAGAAAAGTTAACACCTACCCTTCTGAAACTCTTCCAAGAAAGCACAGAGCTAAAAATACTCTCAACCTCATTCACCATCACCCTAATACCAAAACAAGACAAAGATATCACAAAAAAGAGAAATACAGGGCAGTATCACTGACGAACATAGATACAAAACTCCTCAACAAAATACTAGCAAACCAAATCCAACAACACAGTAAAAGGATCACACATGCTGATCAAGTGGGATTTATCCCGGGGATGCAAGAATTCTTCAACACACACAAACGTGATACACCACATTAACAAACAAGAATAAAATGCATATGATCATCTCAATAGTTGCAGAAAAACCTTTTGACAAAGTTGAACACCCATTTAGAATAAAAACTCTCCAAAAAGTGGGCCTGGAGGGTACCTACCTTGATTATAAAAGCCATATACCACAAACCTACAGCTAACATCATACTGAATGGTGAAAATCTAAAAGCATTCCTCAAAGACAAGGATGTCCACTCTCGTCACTTTTATTCAACATAGTTTTGGAAGTCTTGGTCACAGCTATCAGAGAAGAAAAAGAAATAAAATGAATCCAAATTGGAAAAAAGTAAAACTCTCACTGTTTGGCATGATACTATATTGGACTTCCCTTGTGGCTCAGCTGGTAAAGAATCTTCCTGCAATGCAGGAGACCTGGGTTCGATCCGTGCGTTGGGAAGATCCCCTGGAGAAGGGAAAGGCTACCCACTCCAGTATTCTGGCCTGGAGAATTCCATGGACTGTATAGTGCATGGGGTTGCAAAGAGTCAGACACAACTGAGCGACTTTCACTTCACTTCATGATACTGTGCATAGAAAATCCTAAAGATGCTACCAGAAAACTACTGGAGCTCATCAATGACTTTGGTAAAGTTGTAGGCTACAGTCCATGGGGTCTCGAAGAGTCGGACATGACTGAGGGACTTCACTTTCACTTTTCACTTTCATGCATTGGAGAAGGAAATGGCAACCCACTCCAGTATTCTTGCCTGGAGAATCCCAGGGACAGAGGAGCCTGGTGGGCTGCCATCTATGGGGTCACACAGAGTCAGACATGACTGAAGCGACTTAGCAGCAGCAGCAGCAGCAGGATACAAAATTAATACACAAAAACCTTGCATTCCTATACACTAACAGTGAAAAATCAGAAAAAGAGATTAAGGAAATAATACCATTTGCCATTGCATAAAAAAAGAATAAAATACCTAAGGATAAACCTACCTAAAGAGGCAAAAGACTTATACTCAGAAAACTGTAAGATACTGATGAAAAAAATCAAAGATGACACAAACAGAGAGATATACCATGTTCTTGGGTTGGAAGAATCAATATTGTGAAAATGACTATAATACCCAAAGCAAACTACAGATTCAGTGTAATCCCTATAAATTACCAAAGGCATTTTTTCACAGAGTTAGAACAAATATTTTACATGTTGTATGGAAACACACAAAAAACCCAAATAGAGAAAGCAATCTTGAGGCAGAATGGAGCTGGAGGAATCAGGCTCCCTGGCTTCAGACTATATTACAAAGCTACAATAATCAAAACAGTATGTATAGACCAGTGGAATGGGACAGACATCCAAACATAAACCCATGCACCTATGGCCACCTAATCTATGACAAATGAGGCAAGAATATACAATGGAGAAAAGACAGTTTCTTCAATCAGCAGTGCTGGGAAAACTGGACAGCTACATATAAAAGAATGAAATTAGAATACTCCCTAACACCATACACAAGAATAAATTCAAAATGGACTAAAGACCTAAATGTTAGGCCAGACACTACAAAACTCTTAAAGGAAAATACAGGGAAAGCACACTTTGACAAAAATCACAGCAAAATCTTTTTCAATCCACCACCTAGAGTAATGAAAATAAAAATAAAAACAAACAAATGGGACCTATTTAAACTTAAAAGTATTTTCACAGCAAAAGGTACCATAAAACAAAAAGACAACCCTCAGAATGGGAGAAAATATTTGCAATGAAGTATCTGGCAAGGAATTAATCTCCAAAATATAAAAGCAGCTCATGTAGCTCAATATCAAAAAAACAAGCAGCCCAATCAAAATGTGGGCAAAAGACCTAAATAGACATTTGACCACTGAAGACATACACATGGCAAACAAGCACATGAAAAGATGTTCAACATCACTAATAATTAGAGAAATGCAAATCAAAACTACAATGAAGTATCATTTTACACTGTTCAGAATGGTCATTAAAAAGTCTACAAAGAATAAATGCTGGAGAGGGTGTGGAGAAATGAGAACACTACTACACTGTGGATGGGAATATAAATTGCTACAGCCATTATGGATATTCCTTAAAAAACTGAAAACAGACCTACCATTGTTGTTGTTGTTGTTCAGTCGCCCAGTTGTGCCTGACTCTTTGTGACCCTATGGACTGCAGCACACCACAGTTAACATATCACCCAACAACTCCACTCCTAGACATGTATCTGGATAAAATCATAATTTGAAAAGATGCATGCACCCTGGTTCATTGCATCTCTATTTGCAATATCCAGGACATGTGGAAGCAACCTTAATGTCCACCAACAGAGGAATGGATAAAGATGTTGTACATACATGCAATGGAATATTACTCAGACATAAAAAGGAATGAAATAGTGCCATTTGCAGGGACATGGATGAACCTAGAGATTGTCACAAAGAGTGAAGTAAGTCAGAAAGAGAAAAACAAATCTCGTATAATATCACTTTCATGTGAAGTCTAGAAAAATGGTAGAGATAAACTTACTTGCAAAGAGGAATTAGAATCACAGATGTAGAAAACAAACATGGCTACCAGGAGGGGAAATGGTGGGTGGAATGAATTGCAAGGTTGGGATTGACATATATAACTACAATATAAACCACAGATAACTGATGAGAGTCAACTGTAGAACACAGGAAACTCTACTCAATAATCTGTGGTGACCTAAATGGGAAGGAAATCTAAAAAGAGTGGATATATGTATTAATATAACCAATTCACTTTGCTATACAACAGAAACTAACACAATATTTTAAAGCAACTCCAGTAAAAGAAAATTATTTGAACATAAGGTATAAAAATTCATGAAATAAAACACCACAAGGAGAATAAATAAATAATAAAATGAATCTCGTGTAGACAACATATAGTTGGATTATGTTTTTTAAATCCCACATTCTTCCAAACTCTCTGTTTGGGTTGTAGAGTTTAATTTATTTACACTTAAAATAATTCCTGGAAAAGAGGCACTCACTGCTGCCATTTTGCTATTTGTTTTCTACATGAATTATAGCTTTCCCCCTCATTTCTTCCATTAACGCCTTATTTGTGTTCAGTTGAATTTTTTTAGTGTAACATTTTGATTTCTATTGTCATTTTCTTACATGTGAAATCTATAGATATTTTCTTTTAGGTAACCATTAAATTCAAATCCTAAAGTTTTAACAGTCTAGTTAGAATTTATACCAACTTCAATAGCAAACAAAAACTCTGCTGCTGTAGTGTTCTGTTGCCTCTCACAGAGATCCTCACTGAAGATTCTTTGAAGTCACTGCTGTCTTGCTGCTTTCAAGATTCTCTTTGTCTTTTGACAATGTGACGATAATGTGTATCACTGTGGGTCTCTTTGAATTTATCCCACTTGTTTATTGAATTTTTTGAATTTGCAGATTAATGTACTTCATCACCTTTGGGAAGCTGTCAGCCATTATTTCTGCATATGTTCTTCCTGCCATTTCTCGTTTCTTTATTCCCACAATGTATGTGTTGGTCAGCAGTGCCCCACAGATTCCTTAAACTCTGTTTACTTTTCTTCATTCTTTTTCCTTTTTGTTCAGACTTAGTAATTTCAATGATGGTATCTTCAAGTTTTCTGATTCTTCAGCTTGCTCAAATATGTTTTTTTTTTTTTATAAATTTATTTATTTTAGTTGGGGGCTAATTACTTTACAATATTGTAATAGTTTTTGCCATACATTGACATGAATCAGCCATGGGTTTACATGTGTTCCCCTTCCTGGACCCCCCACCCACCTCGAACCCCTCCAGAATATTTTTCATTTCACTTTTCATACCCTTCAGCTCTAGAATTTCTTTTTGGTTAATCTTTATATTTTCTATCTCTTTGTTGATAGTCTCATTTTGTCCATACATTGTTTTCTGTCTTTGTCCATGCATTCTCTTAGCTCTTTGAGCATCTTTAAGACAATTGTTTTAAAGTCTTTGTATGGTTAAGTCTGACATCTGGGCTTCCTGAAGTATATTTTCTGTCTATTTATCTTGTTCCTTTGAATGGGCCACACTTACCTATTTCTTTGTATGCCTTGTGATTTTTTGGTTGAAAGCTGGGACATTTGAATTTTATAATGTGTTAAATCTGTAAATCAGCATCTTCCTCTGGTTTGCTGGCTTTTAAAATTTTTTTTAAAAAGTGTTGCTATTATTGTTTTTACTTTTTAAAAAATTGTTGGAGTGTGTCTCCTAAAGTGAAAACCTAAGGTTTTTCTCAGCTCTTTTTTAATCTGCCTCTTTAATCTGCCTCTTTGTCAAAGAATGCTATCCAAATTCTGAAATATATAGGGTTGTTTTTTAACATCCAAAACAGCAGGTACTGCTCCTGTAAATCTCTTGGAAGTTAATTCAGCTGGGGAGGGTTGAAATGATAGCATACATCCTCTGTGTCTTCTCCTTAGTAACATGAAGGAGGAATCTAGTCAGAACACAGAACCCCAACATTTGGAGGACAAGGTCCTTACTGCACACTCTGGTTCTAGAAAGTCATGACAGAAATTGGGTTTCTATCCCTACAAATGTCTGCCAGTGAGGGCAGTTAGGAGATGGGTAGCTGCCATCATGCTGAAGGCTGAAATATTATAGATAGAAATTAACTGCAATTCATCAGCCAAGTTGTTTCCTAAAAGCCACAAATGTTCAAATAAACTTCAGAACTACAACTTGGTCACTTCACACTGTTTCTGCCGGTATAATTGCTATTTGGCTGGAGGAATAGATACCTGCTAGTTCTATACTCCATCATCTTCTCTGACATCATGCCTGACTTATGTTTTGAAAGGATCACTCTGGCTGCTATATTGAATGTGGACCATATTGTAGTATGGACACCAGTTAGAAAGTTACTGAAGTATGGATGCAATGTAAAGCATGATACATATAAACACTGCAGACTGTTATATATGAAAGCTGTTAAGAGAGTAAATCCTAAGCATTCTCATCCCAAGGAAAAAATTATTTTTTATTCCTTTAATATTATATCTTTATGAGATGATGGATGTTCCCAAAACTTATTGCAATAATCAGTTCATGATGTGTGTAAGTCAAATCATTATGCTGTATATCTTAGACTATATATCTCAATAAAACTGAAAGGAAAAGAATAGTAAATGCTAGGGTTGAATATTATATTAAAATCCTATTTCTTTACAAAAATAAAGTTAATGAAGTATTTGGGTGAGAGACTGTGGTGACTTATACCAGAGTGGTAGTGGGGAAATGGTGAGAAGTTTCAAATTCTGGATATATTTTGAAGGTAAAGGCAAAGATTTCTTAATGCATTGAGTGTGGTGAGAGAAAGACTGTGAGAGAGAAAGGAGTCAAGGTTGGTATCAGTTTGTTTTTTTTTTTTATCAAAACAATTGGCGTGAACAAGCTGTCATCAACTAAGATGGAGCAAATTCAGGAACATTTAGAACTTGAGATGTCTGTGTGTAGAAGAAATAGGCATCTGTAGTTCAAGAGTGAAGTCTGATCTAGAAATGCAAATTTGTGAATAGTGACACATAGGTGGAACTTAAACCTGTGAGACCAGATAACATCACCAAAGAAGTGAGTATAAATGGGAAAGACAATGAAGGATCAGATCCTGGGGCACCATAACATAAAAAGAGATGAGGAAAGAGAGAACAAATCAGCAAAATAAGCCAAGAGTGACCAGTGAAATAGGAAAACTATCAAGAAAGTGCTATGTCTTAAAAGACAACAGAAGAGATTATTTTAAGGAGGAGAGAGTGAGCAATCCATTGATGATAACATGAGAGTAGTTTTGGTTGAATCATGGGGATGAAAGTTCCACTGGAGTGGATTTAAAGAGCACAGAAGGAGAGGAATTACCAACAGTAGGTATCAACAACGATTTTAAGGAAGTTTTCCACAAAGGAGGGTAAAAAATTGGCTAGTAGGTTGAAGGAAGTGTACCAAGATTAAGTGTTTCAAAATGGAGAGCTAACAATATGTGTGTTCAGCAGTTGGTAATAATCCAATGGAAATTGTATTATTGATGCTGTGAAGGAGAGAGAAGGAAGGACTGCTGCTGGGGAAATACCCAGAAGTAGGAAAGAGGTGATGGAATTCAGTGCACAGGTTGAAAAAGTGGTTCTTGACAGGAGCTTGAACAGTTCATCTAGGTCATAAGAAAACAGGTGGATGGCATCTTGGTAGAGATGGTAGTAATGGTGGGAATCCAGAGTTTCACTTCTGGTTGCTTGAATTTTCATAATAAGGAAGAGGGCAAGATCATCAGCTTAGAGTGAAGACAGGAGATCAAGTGACAATGAATGGGTTGTTTGGCAGAGAGACTTGAATAAAGGCCTATACCCTATTGCCAGATGGGTGGTCACAATGAGACCACCAGCATAATCACATCATTTACTCCAGTTACATTCAGTTGCCCAGAAGGTTGGATCCAACCTGTGCTATGTTTTTTGGCAAGTGAGTACAATGAAGCAAAACAGGAGCAACAGTTGAGGATGTGTGCCAGGGGGTGATTAAAATGACTGATCATAAGTTCAAACACGAGAAAGGACAAGAAGTGGGGAACGGACAGTGGAAGAGTGGCAGAATAACAGATCAGAAGTCCTAGAGGCAAAGAACTGTTGGGACTAGCATACTGAAGGAAGAACTGAAAAGATTGGAGGTGTGCCAGAGAGTAGAATGGAAGAGTGATTATGAAGGATTTACTATCAGTAAAAATGACAAGGTAGGGTATCATGTGACGAATGGGGGGTGAAGAACCAGGCCATCAGAGACTCTGCTTTCTTTTCTTACCAGTGCAGGGCTTGGGTTGGAGTTAGCACTCAATGAACATCTGTTTAATGAATGGGGAATGACTGACAACCAACTCTAGGCAATTCTGATTGATTTTCTATCTTTTCTGTTCCATCCCCATTGTTCTCAGTTCAGAATTGCTCAGGCAAAATTGTTTTAGATCAATGAGAATTAGCACAGGTGACCCTTGGCATAAAGCCTGCACAGTTTCTAATAGTGGCTCTCTCTCTCTCTCTTTTTTAAGTGCACACTTAACACTTTCTTGTGCAGAGGCTTCCAGGATCTAGAGTTGTTCTACTCTCACCTGCCCATGCATATCCTCCAGCTCTCAAAAGTCTCTCTGGGAAAGGAATAATATTGCTTATTTATTCTTCAGTATGAGTAATCTCCAAAAAAACAAATACATTTAAATTAGGGTAATAAAAGGTTTGGGTTTCCCTGATGGCTCAGTGGTGAAGAATCTGCCTGCCAATGCAGGAGACATTGGTTCCATCCCTGGGTTGGAAAGATCTCCTGGAGGAAGGAATGGCAACCCACTCCAGTATTCTTGCCTGGGAAATCCCATGGACAGAGGAACCTGGCAGCTACAGCTCACGGTGTTCACAAAAAGTCAGTCACGACTTAGTGATTAAACAACAACAGAAAAAGTTTTGGCTCCTGTGAAAACGTTGTATGTGTCAGAAAGGCAGAGGGTAGCGTCTGTGGTCAGGAGAACTTAGGAAAAAAAAAAAGACCAGAAACACAGCTGCCTCTCTTGCTTTTGCCCTGGGTGTGCCCTGAGTGGGAGTGCTAGTTCAGTGGGAAAGTTGCACCACAGACCAGTCTGCTTCCCTTTTCTTCCCTCTGTTCTAGAACACAGGCTGCAGTCCTGATGCAGCAATCCCAAAATGTGTGTGAGCATCCCTTCACAGGGAAGAGAAGATGTGGGTGGCTCAGCAAGTTCTCACACACACTTCACCTCATCTACACCCTCCAATGGTTCTCAAAGGACAAACTTCTACAAGTTGGGCCAGGGTCCAACAATAATAATTTTGTCACCTTTTTTTCTTTAACTTCTGTCTTAATTAACTTTATTGAAGTATAATTTACATACTATATATGTAGTTCAAATGTAAAATTTGATGAATTTTGTAACGAATACCCAATCAAGACACAGAACACTGCCATCAATGCAGAAAGTTCCCTGGTGCTCCTGATCAGTCAATTCTCCCCCACCTCCACCTCCAGGAAACCATGGTTCTGTTTTTTTTCTTTATTTTTTTTTTAGTGTTGGTTTTAAATTGTCAACTACAAATTGGCACCTGCCTGTCAACTACAAATTGGCACTTACCAAGCGCATTTGTGAGCAACTGAACAACCACAACAAGGGCATTTGCCATCTGCCTGCTCTGCTGAAGCTGCTGACCTTCAACACTCCCTGAAGGGAATTCAGGGTGGAGAGTGAGGCACTCTGTGCTCCAGGGAAACTGGTGGAACAGGCCTTTAGATAGTGAGATATTTTCAGGAACTGTTTCCATGATCCCAATCCTTGCATCTCTTCATATCTAGGAAAGCTCTAAATCCCCTCATGGTCACGTCATCTCCTCATAACTAAGAGAAAACCTTTGGTAAAGTAAGTGCTTGATTGCATTGAACTCTCCCTTCACCCAAATCTTATATACTGACCTTTCCCCACTGCCTCATTGGAGCAGTGTCTCAGAGTTATCTGTGTGCTGTCTCCCAGGCTGCAGTCCTCACTCTGCCCAAACTTAACTCATCACTCTCAAATGTTGTGCATCTTTTTAGTCAACAGTAATTTTATTCATTTATTTTTGGCTGTGCTGGGTCTTCATTGATATGTGGGCTTTCTCTAGTTGCAGCAAGCAGGGGCTACTGTCTAGCTGCAGTGTGCAGGCTTCTCATTGCAGTAGCTTCTCCTGCTGTGGAAAGTGGACTCTAGGGCATACAGGCTTCAGTAGTTGCAGTGCATGGGCTTAGTTGCTGCATGGTATATGGAATCTTCCCAAACTAGGGATAAAACCTATGTCTCCTGTATTGGCAGAAGGATTCTTCACCAATGAGTCACCAGGGAAGCCCAATGGTTCTGTTATCTGACACTATAGATGAGTGTGACTTGTTCTGGACACTTATATGAATGAAGTCATGCAATGTCCTGTAGGGGTCTAGCTTATTTCACTCAACATAATGGCGTTTAAGATTCATCTATGTTGCTGCCTCTTTTTCTTTATTGCTGTAGCCCATTGAATGGATATATCACAATTTATTTACCTGTTAATCTAATGATGCTCATTTGTGTTGTTGAGCTTTTTTAACTTTTAAAATGAATTCATAATAATTATGCTTCTTTAAGTACCATTAATGAAATTATTAAGTAAGTGCTGAACTAGGCAAGGGGGACACTGACCACCACTGTCATGCATGACTAGCAAGAAAAATAAGGTCAATAGATAGAAATATTTAATATCTGTCTCCTTTCTATTTTCTTTAGACCAGGTCCCTCTTTCTATCTTCTCCACTGGTGAGCTTCAGGAGATGCCAGAACAATGGGCCTATCTGTCAGTGAGGTGTGACAGAGACTCAAAGAGCATCTTGGAGACCTGGCTTGTCTGTTTGCTGAGAAGTTTTGTTTGTATGTTTTGAATAGTTGGTTTGTGCAGGTGAATTTTACATCATGTGTTACTATGGTTGTCCCAGTTTTAAGCTGGAATGGAGCTACTCAGGAGTTCTTGATGATCTGCCAGGTGGCCCAATGACTGTAGTAGTTTGGGAGCCACTAGTTCAGAGGGTCAATCTCTGCAGAGGGTACCATGAGTTGGGGTCATGCTTTCCTGGGACTCCAACACCATAACCCCTGTGTAAGAAAGGCAATTTGGAGAACATCAAACCTTGATAAAACTACGTTAGAACCCCTCTGAAAACAAGTTTACACTCTCCAATGCAATTATATGCACTCTTCATGAAAAGGAAAGCCAAACACTGCATTTCTTAAACAGCTTGGTCCCCAAATGCAAGTCAGCACTTCATCTGGTGCTCAAGGAAAGTAACAGCCAGATTTGTGTTTCAGAGATAAAAGTGTCTGAATGGGACTTAGGAAGAAACTGTACAAGATTCTCCAAATTGTGTCTTTTGCATTTTATGGAAGACTTAAGGGATATTTAAGGGTAACATCCACAATCCAGAAGTTTCGCATTATGTATCAGCTTGGATAAGATGCTATTCCACTGAACGCCCTTTTGTTTACAAACACTTAGACTTCTATTATTTAGTTTGGTCCTCAAACCCACACTATGCAAAAACAGGGAAACTGTTGGTATCCCATTTTGCAAATGAAGATACTGAAGTAGAGTAAGGAGCTGCGGCGGGACCTGGGTGAGTGGGTGACCAGAGTCATCGCACAAAGCAGCATGGGATCCTGCGGTCTATTTAAAATGTTGACTTTGTTTTCATGATGGACATTTTGCATTAATTTTGATTTTTAAGGATTGTGTTAAAATATTACTTACCTTGATTACTGAATCTTTTTCACTCCAAGCTAGTGCCTTGTTTGCTTTATCTGGCCCTGCTAAGTGGACGGACTAGCTTGAATCTTATGAAGTATCCATTTATCAACTATCAAATGGGGTTAATATCAGTAATTTCCTATAGTTCAACCTCATGGGTCCTCCTAGGATGGAGTCCTGAGGCCTCCCATGGGTCTCTGTGCTGCCTGTGACTGCTTTATTATTCTGCTCAGCAGTCCTCAGCCTGACTGTGCATTAGAACCAACCATGAGGCTTCTGATTAAAACCAGGAGCTCAGGCTGGAGTAGGAGAATAGCAGGGGGTATTTTCAAAAGCTCATCTGGTATGAGCTTCTGGATTAGGACCCTTGGATTAAACTAGATTTAAACCAAACTGTAAAGGCAAGATGTCCTGGATTTGAATTCAGGTGTTATCACTTTCTAACCTCAAGATCTGAGGAAAGTTACAAGTTATTGTGAGTGTTGAGTCATGTATATGTGTCCAGCACAGTACCTGACACCTGATACATCTGGGATAACAGTTAACCCTTCTATGAGCTATTACATTGTGCTGAGGTTCAGAGAAGCTAAGCAAATCACCTGAGGTCACACAGCAAGTATGTGAAAGAGTTGCCTTTGTGTCCCAGGTCTGTCTGACCCCAGAGTCAGGGCTAATTGACTATACTTGATATCCACCAAATGTTCCCACTAAAGAGGACTACACTCTGTAATTAACACACACATTTTCCAAAGAATCCCTTCTGGACCTCCATGAGTGAGGACTGCCCTTGGCTAGAGCTGAGATAACCAGGCAGAGAGGGGAGGCACTGCAGCCCAAGTAATGGGTTCCTTTCGCCAGGAGATTTCCTGCCCATGGAGGAAGCCCTTACAGCCCCTGGCCTCTTGGACGGCCCACTACCAAACTTGTGACTGGAGCTGCCAGCTGCCTTCATTTCCTCACTGCCAATTCTCTCTTTTAACCTTTCCTGTCCTGGATTCTGCTCTTAACTCTCAGCCCAAACCAGTGACCTCCTGAATGTTGAAATTGTGGGCAAGGTGGGGACCTCTACCTTGAAGGGCACTGTCAGTAACTCCCTTTCCTGAGTTTGCTTTTTGCCATGCCACTGGTTGAAGAAAGAGACTTAGTTTAGCTGAGCTTTATGTCCTGCCACCTCACAGCTCACTCCCCCAGTAGTCCAGTGGTCCATGATTCCTCTGCCTCCAAGTATCCTGCTGCCGGGATGCTACGCTTGCCATTTTTTCCCACCTGCAAGGCCGTCACCTTATTCTGCTCAATAGGTAACCCCCAGTAACCCCTTCAAACTCAGATCCAATGGAAAATCTCTTTGTGGCATTCCCAGCCCTGCCTTCTCTGCCTCCATGTCACCCCTGTCCTCCTAGGGGCTCCAATCACCAACGTCAATTTTCTAGAATTCAGTTGTATCCACAACCATTCTGCATACTGGACTGATATCTCTTAAGGAAAAGGCTATTATTACCTTCATCTCCCTGAACACAGTGGGTTCACAATGTCTCTAATGATAATAGCAGCAGCACAATGTTAGTGTTCATTGCCCATCAGATGCCACCCTGGCCACCTTACACCATTTAAGTCACTTAATGCACACACAAATTATTACCACCTTCCTTGTTTTATGAACAAGAAAAGTGAGATGTTCAAAGCTGGCATGACTTTCCCATGGTCACACAACCACTTGCAGGAAGTGAAATTGGAACTCAGGCATTTAAGCTTTCAGGGTCCATGTGTTGACTACTGTGCTATATAACTTCCCTGGTAGGGAGTACCTGGTGTAGGGAACAGAGCACAGGGGTTTCTCTTAAGGAGCTCAGATCTTATTGGGACCAGAGCAAGCACTCGCTTTCACACACAGAGAGAACGTAGAAAAGCAATGAGAGGAAACATAATTAAATGCTAAAATGTATGGGGTAGAGCAGTGTTTCTTCAACTTGAATGTGTACATATATCACCTGGGGACCTTGTTAAACTATAGATTTGGATTCAGTCTTTATGGGGTGGGACCTGAGACTCTGACTTTATAAGAGTCCCCAAGTGATGCTGATGCTACTGGTCCATGGCCCACACTTTGAGTAGCAAGGATGAACTCAAAGGATTGAAATAGGTCAGAGGAGGCAGGTTTCACTGTGTGTTGGAGTGGTCCCATGACAATAAGCTGGGTCTGGGATTAAGGCAGGGTCTGGACAGGCAGAGGAGATGGGGGTCATTCGTTCTGCTCTTGGGGGCCTGAGCCAAGCAGTGATTTCAGGGACCTGTGATTTGTGCACAACTCCCCATACCCCTTAACAAACAGTGGCACTAAGCAGGAGATCCACATGTGAATAACCCATTTTTGAGAAATGTGTAATCCTGACCACGTCAGGAAACATTTTGCAAATTCAGAAATCAGAGTCAAAGGAAGTCCTGTGTGCTCTACAAGTTGAAGCGTAGTCAAAGGGGAACAATCTGTCCCCAAGTGGTTCCTCTTGGAGAGAGCATTTCTGCTGGCTCCAGAATTTTGGCCATCTATAAACCTTAGCAATGGAAAATGAGGAAATTCTCAAGGAGAAAGAGCTCCTGGCTAGCACTGAAGACGGAACAGCTCTCGACCAAACCATGTTGTCTAGGATGGAGACATTCGAAGTTAATGGTAACGTACTACTCCCCAATAATGACATTGCCTGTGATGCCTTTCTCTTGGCAACATAGGAATAGACAAGTCCATTGAAAGTCTAGATTTGCACCTTGGAGATTCAATGATGCATTTCTGGAATGCTTCCGTTGGAAATTTGTATAACGCTAGTAATAGAAACTATGTCTTTAGTATACAGTTGGGTTTTCTTTTTTTTAGCTTCACAACTCATTTAAATTGTATTTAAATATTTTTCCCTTTCGTTAATACTAATGCTTTTTATATGTCCCTCCTTTTTACTAATGTCTCACTGACACACAGATTATTATGTCTGTGATGTTTGTAATTAAAGGAAAATGCAAAACAAGAGGGATGAAAAAGTTCAACAAAACTGAGGCCAAGTGTCATGTTTATTTAATGCAATTCTGTTAAAATTCTTTAAGATAGCGTCTGTGAATACTCATGTGTTGCTCAGGGAATGCATTCTCTACTTGTGGGCTTCCTCAGTGGCTCAGTGGTAAAGAATCCGCCTATAATGCAGGAGACTCAGGTTTGATCCCTGGGTCAGGAAGATACCCTGGAGAAGGAAATAGAAACCCACTCCAGTATTCTTGCCTTGGAAATTCCATGGACAGAGGAACCTAGTGAGCTACAGTCACAGAAGGATGTAGCCTAGAGCTACAGCCCTAGTGGGCTACATGGGGTCACAAAAGAGTCAGACACGATTTAGCAACTAAACAACAAAGAATACGTTATAGTGGCATAACTAGTCTGTCTTAAACTCAGATTTTAAAATTCAGTCAACTCTGTTGTTTTATTTTCTCCCTCAATGTTACACAGGTGATGTATTTTTTTAAATCTCCTAGAACTCTTAACATTGACAGTCATCAATGAGTGCTTCCCACAGGGGATCTCTGATTTCCTATTTCAGAATATCCTCTTGGAATTGTCTTCCAGGTCAATCAGTCATTCCCGCTCTCAGTCTTTTCTGGAAGTTGTATGTGTAGGAACAACTGCAGTTCTGTCCCCTGGCTTAACTGTCCCTCTTGTCCAGGGTATGTTTGTGCAAGTCAGTGGCTGGAAAGATAGGGTGACAAAGATGAAGGGTCTGGTGCTCTGCCTTTAGGCATTCAAATGAGGTAACAATAAAGGCAGAATTACAGATGATTTTAATAATTGTTGGCTATTCAGAACTTTGGAGAAGGCAGCGTTATGGACATGTGACTTTTTAAGATACTGAAAATGTTCAAGCAAAGTCAGGTGCTCAAACAGATTCAGTACCTACTACCTGCTGAGCTCTGTACTCAGCACCAAAAAGATAGACATGAATCAATGCAGTCTCTGGCCTCAGGGATCCCACAGTCATGGAGGATGGAGGATGGCAGAGTGAGCCTATTCATAACTCATTACTATACAATTTGTCACTGGCTGTTACTGAGATTTGCACAGGATTTTATGGACAGATCTAATCTGGCGTGGGGCCCTGGAGGGCAAAGCTAAGATCTCTTCTAAAGTTTAATGGATAAAGAGGATCCATTAGAGAAAGGAAATGGAAGCTGGGACAGGGGTAGGGCACCACATGTTTGTGATACTTTCACAAGGAATATTCAGAAAAAAACAAACAGCTCCATATTGTTTGGTTCAAAATTGGGTGGAGAAACTCAGTGGGAATTGAGATTAGGACCAATTAAACCAGACCTTGTCCTGAAAGCGTCTACTGAAAAAAAAAGCACAATGTGAGAGTGGTGAGTTAATTTTTTTTTTTAATTTTTAATTGGAGGATAATTGATTTATAATGTGTTGGTTTCTGCTGTACAACAATGTGAATCAGCCATTGTTGTTGTTTAGTCACTATGTTGTGTCCCACTCTTTCGTAACCCCATGGGCTGCCCATGGGATTTTCCAGGTAAGAATACTGGAGTGGGTTGACAGTTCCTTCTCCAGGGATTTTCCTGACCAGGAATTGAATCCACAACTCCGGCCACATCTCCTTCATTGTAGGTGGGTTCTTTCCTGCTGAGCCATCTTAGTTCATAAGTATATCCCCTCCTTCTAGAGCCTCTCTCCCACATTCATCCCACCCCTCTAGGTTGTCACAGAGCCTAGGTTGAGTTCCCTGTGTTATACAGAAACTTTCCACCAGCTATCTATTTTACACATGGTAATGTATATTTTGGGCTTCCCTGGTGGCTCAAACAGTAAATAATCTACCTGCAATGCAGGAGACCAGGGTTCAGTCCCTGGGTCAGGAAGATCCCCTGGAGAAGGGAATGGTTACCCACTCCAGTATTCTTGCCTGGAGAATTTCATGGACAGAGGATTCTAGTGGGCTATATAGCCTATGGGGTCTCAAAGAGTTGGACACAACCAAGCTACTAACACCACAACAACAGATGTCTATATTTCAATGCTGTTTGGGACAAAATAAGGACAATAGCCCGGGAGATAGCATTTCAAATAGCTCTGAGAAAATGCTCCAAAGAGGCAAAGGGGAAGGTCAGAGCTATATATGATTTTAGTGAAGGGGGTACTTGCAGTCAAGTACACATTTTGGCAGAGGCTTGCTGCAAATCACAAAGAACAGATGTCACTGTTAATGATTTTAGTACTTTTTCAGATGTGAGGAGAAGAAAGAATTGGTCTCATAAAATCTAATCCTAAAAATATCTATCTGAAGACCTATTCTACCATTTTTCCCAGTGTACAAGAATGCCTCATTCTTGGCCTCCACACTGAACTCCTTTCAGAGGGTGTTGAAAACAGCTTCAACGGCTCATGATTTACTCCTTGTAGAGGTAGATGGCAGGTGCCAATTTGTAGGTGGCAAGGGCAGTGGGGAGCTTTGTAGAGACTGAATTTGGCTGAGAGGCAGTGATTTGCACTTCAGTTATTTATACTCACAGATGGGGGATGAGTTGGAAAGGGTAACCCTGGGGATAGAGAGGAGCTTGGCAGCCAGAGATGATGAGAGACAGTGGGTGTGTGGAAGGAAAAGAGAGGATGCTATGGAGAAACAGAAATCAAATCAGTAAGACTATAGTAGAGGAGTCATAGAGTCACAGCAAGTGAGGATGATGCATAAGTCAAAGGTGAATTCTAGATTTCTGACTGGGGTTACAGATACCATGAAGTAAAAATCTAATCACAATCACTCCTGTTTGGAGAGAACATTTTCCTAAACACATCCACAAGTTCCTATCTCCTCATACAAAGAACATGGAACGCATGGAACTTTCTAGATGAATATCATTATGGACAGTGCTCACTGTGAGATTATGTAACACCGGTACCCCTTCAGGGCTTACTGAGACTAAAAAAGCTATTTGCTTCAGCACTAAATGGCTCCAGCCTCATCTATCTGTCTATCCTCATTTATCTGTCTATCCATCTGTCTATCCATCATCTATCTATCCATCTATCTATCTATCCATCATCTATCTATCTACCTATCTCTCTGTCAACTGAAGACTGCTTAAGTTATCTGAAGAGGCTCCACAGACTGCAGGCTCTTGCTGCCCTTAAGACCCAACAAAACTCCAGGTCTTCCTTCAGGACCAGTATCAGTTCCTCTTTCCTTCAACAATGGAGCATTTGAGCCCAAATGACAGAATACACATTTGTCCCCGTGGTCCATATCTTTCTGGAATGTAATTCTTTCATCTTCTTGAAAATATGAGCCTTTCTCTGGCTCACATCTTCCTGTCACTCTCCTTACGGGATGTGTCTGGTATCCGAACTTCTGTTACCAGATCAGCATGCTCTTGCTGGTTTCTGTGGAATGTAATCTGGCCCCCTCATGCAAAGCCCTCAATTACTTTAGGTCTTATATCTTTCATCATGATATTTCTTCCCACCAATTTCTATCTGAATAACATCCTTCTTGACAGAGAAGACCCCAAGAAATACAAATAGAGAAGTTATGGGGGGTGTTGTTTGTTTTAATTAACACAGAGCATTGGCCCCAGCATTGGACCTAGCTGTCCCTCCTTCCTGCCCTGAAGTTAATTTTAAATATTCTGCTAACAGACTTTGACTTTGGAGTCTATGCAGGGTCAGCCTTGCTGAAAGGACTACTTTCATTTCACATTGTTGTTCTGACTTTTGTGTTTTGTCATGTCTCTATTTCTCAACATTTTTTAAAAATCTGACTACCCAGAGGAGTTTTTCCAGTTTTTATTGTGAAATATTTATAATTTCACAGAAAGTTGCAAATAATGTACAAGGAAGTCTTTGTGACCTTCTCCCATTTTCTTCCAGTGATAACATCTTATATAACTCTAGTACAATATGACAACCAGGAAACTGATATTCATACAATCCACAGAGTTTATGTAGGTTTCTTTAGTTTTACACACACTCATTTGTGTGTGTGAATATAGTTCTCTATGATTTTATCAGATGTGTATACTTGTGTAACCACCACCAAAATCAAGATATAGAACAGTTCTATCACCACAAAATCTCCCTCATGGTATTTTTTAGAGACACACATGCCCTCTCTCCCATCCAACAATCACTACCCCCAGCTACCACTAATCAGCTCCTCCACTTTATAATTTTGCTATTTAAATAAAGTTACATAAATAGAATTACAAGTATGTAACTTTTTAAAGATTGGCTTTTTTCCCGCTTGAGATCCATCTAAGTTGTTGTATGTATCAATAGTTGGTTCTATTATTAATGAGTTTTACTGAGTATTGTTCTGTGATATGAATGGACCACAGTTGGTTTAACCGTTCGCCCACTGAAAGACCTTTGGGTTTTTTCCAGTTTTGGGCTATTACAAATAAAGATGCTATGATTATTTATGTAAAAGTTTTTGTGCACGCACAAATTTTATTTTCTCTGGGAAAAATGCCAAAAAGTGCCATTAATTGCTGGATTCTAAGTGTGTTTAGTATTATAAAAAGCAGTCGATCTGTTTTTCAAGTGTGGATGTTCCATTTTACATCCCTATCACTAGTGTACAACTGATTCACTGTCTCTGCATCCTTGCCAGCAATTGATATTATCACTATTTTTACTTTAGCCATTTTGATAAGCATGTGATAGTAATACTTCACTGTAATTTTAATTTGTATTTTCTAGTAGCTAATGATGTCGAATATCTTTTCATGTGTTCATTTGTCACTTGTATACCCTCCTCAGTGAAATGTCTCTTTGTGTCTTTTGACAATATTTTAATAGGATTTTTCTTTTTTACTAAGCTAAACTAAAGCTAAACTTTTTGAGAATTCTTTGTATACTCAAATATATGTCTTTGCTGGATATGCAATTTGCAAATATTCTTTCTCAACATGTAATTTGTCATTTCTTCCACTTAACAAAGTCTTTTGCAAAGTGAAAGTATTTAAATATATTGGGGTCCAATTTATTGACATTTACTTTTATGGACTGTGCTTTTGGTGTCAAGTCTGAGAACTTTTACCTAGTACTGGGTCCTAAAGATTTCTCCTATGTGTAATTCCAAAGCTTTTGTAGTTTTATATTATAATATCATGGTTCATTTTGAGTTGATGTGAAGTTTAGGTCAAAGTTTGTTTATTTTGCCTATGGATGTCCAACTGCTTCAATACCATCTACTGGTATTGAAGCAATCAGTACTATCCTTCCTCAAGTAAATTACTTTTGCACCTTTGTCAAAAATCAGTTGAGCACACTTGAAGGAAATGGCAACCCACTCCAATACCCTTGCCTGGAAAATCTCATGGACAGAGGAGCCTGGTGGGCTGCAGTCCATGGGGTCGCAAAGAGTCAGGCACGACTAGGCAACTAACACTTACACTTACTTACTTGTATGAGTCTATTTCTGTGTTCTTTATTCTGTCTATTAATCTACATGTCTATCCCTGCACAAATACCACACTGTCTTGATACTGTAGATTTATTGTAACTCTAAACATAAGGTAATGTTATTTCTCACATTTTATTCTTCTTTTTCAAGATGATTTTAACTATTCTGGGGCTTGTGTCTTTCCATATAAATTTTAGGGTAAATTTATACCATCAAAAAACTTGCTGGATTTTGTAAGAACTATATTATACCTCTAGATAGTTCAAAAAGTGACATCTTTACATCTTTATGTTGTTTTACAATCCATGAACTTGGTATGTTCCTACATTTCTTTGGGTCTTTGTTGCTTTTTTTTAATGAAAATTTTGTAACTTTTGGGCATACAGATCTTGTGTATATTTTGTTTAATTTATATCAAAGTATTTCATTTTCTTTACAGCAATTATAAATGTGTGCTTTAAATTTTGATTTCCACTTGTTTGTCAGTTGTATATAGAAAAAGGGAGTGAGAACACACATCCTTGCCTTGTTCCCAGTCTAAGGAGGAAAGTTTTCTGTCTCACCATTAATAGTGATATAAGCAGGGGGCCTCCCCTGGCAGTCCAGTGTATAGACTTAGCCTTGCAACGCAGGGGATGTGGGTTCAATCCCTAGTTGGGGAGTGGAGATCCTACATGCTTCTCTGGTGAAAAACCAAAACATAAAACAGAAGCAATATTGTAACAAATTCAATAAAGACTTTTAAAAAAATGGTCCACATCAAAAAAATTAAAGAAGAGTGATATAAGCTTTAGATAGCTGTTGATACTCTTTTTTAAAAAAGAAAATTTGAGAATGTTCTCTTCTAATTTGCTGAGAGTTTTATTATAAATGTGTTATTTATTATGAGAGTGATAATTATGACAGTTTATCATGAATTGGATTTTGTTAAGTACTTTTTTCTGCATTAACTATACAGTTACATGATTTTTCTTCTTTAGTCTGTTGGTATGTAGATTACATTGATTTTCTAATATTGAACCAGTCTTGCATACCTGGAAATCCCATTTAGTATATAAATCTTTTTAATGCATTGTTGGATATGGTTTACTGCTATTTTGTTGAGGATTTTTGTGTCAACATTCATGAGATATGTTGACCTTTAGTTTTCCTTTTGTACTGTCTTTGGTCTTTATATTATGATAATACTTACAAAACAAGTTAAGAAGTGCTCTTTACTCTTCTGTAAACCGTAAGATATTGTCTGAACTTGGTGTTAATTCTTTTCTTAAAGGTTTGTTAGGATATTGGACCTGGTTATTTCTTTTATAAGAGATTTTAAATTACAAATTAAACTTGTTTAATAGGCATAGATATTTACATTATTTCTTTCACCTTGGCTGAGTTTTTGTAGCTTGTGATTTTTCAGGAATTCGTTCATTTCTTCTAAGTTGGTAGCATAACGTTAGTAGTATTTTCTTGTTTTCTTTTTAATGGCTGCAGCATCTGTGGTGATACATCCTGTTTTATTCTTAATATTGGTGATTTGTGTCTTCTTTCTTTTACCTTTGTCAGTCTTGATAGTGCTTCATCAACTTTTATTGATTTTATTCAAACAGCCAGATTTTCGGTTTTTCATTTTCTCCCTTGTATTCTTATTTTAAATCTCATTGATTTCTGCTCTGGTCTTTATTATTTCATTTTTTTCCTGATTGTTTATGATTTACTTTTCTTTTATGTTTTCTTGAGGTAAGAACTTAGTTTATTGATTTGAGAACTTTCCTCATTTGTATTGTAACCTTTTTGTGCTGTGAATTTCCTTTCCAGTGCTGCTTTAGATGCACTCCATAATTTGATATCTTTTATTTCCACTTGCATTCAATTCTTTTTAAGATTTTTTTCTTTGAGACTTTTCCTATGACCCATGCATTATTTAGAAGTTAAAAAAAGATTCCAATTGTTTGAAGATTTTTCTGTTATTATCTTCTATTTTGATTCCATTATTATCAGAGAATATCTGCAAATTTTAATTTTTTTTACAGTTTGTTGAGGTTTGTTTTATGACTCAGGATATGGTCTTAGTAAATACTCCATTTATGCGTGGAGAGAATGTATATTCTGCTGTTGTTGCATGGAGCATTTTATAAATGTTAGTTAGATCCTTTTGGTGTTCAGTTCTTCTATACTTTTGCTGATTTCCTATCAATTGCTGAGAATGGGGTGTTAATATCCCCAGTTATCATTGGGATTTGTCCATTTCTCTTTTCAGTTATATCAATTCTGTTTCATGTGAATAGAAGTTCTACTGTTTGGTTTCTTATAGACATCTTATAAAGGGTCATGGTTTTTCATTCACTTTGCCAATTTCTGCCCTCTACTTGATAGAGTTAGACTATTTATGGAAAGTAATTATAGGTATGTTAGGTTTAAATCTGCCATCCTAGTTTGTATTTTCTCTTTGTTTCTTCTCTTTCCCATTCATCTGTTTCTCTTTTCTTATCTTCCTACAGGTTACTTGAGCAATTTTTAGAGTTCCATTTTTATTTATTTATAGTTTGTTTGGGGTACATCTCTTTTAATAATTTATTTAGTGGTTTCTCTGTGCATTACGATATACATACATAACTTAGCACAGTCTCTGGTATCAACATTTTAACACTTTGAGTCAAGTGTAAAAATCTTATTTACATTTATGTCTTCTTATTGTCTTCACTTTTTAAAATGAATTGTCTGAGGTATTTCCTGTACATACACTGAGAACCACATGAGACGGTATCATATATTTGTTTCAACCATCAATTGTGATCTTTAAAAGCTGTGAGGAGAAGGAAGGTCTAATATATATCCTTGTATTTTACCCATTCTTCTTTCCCTTTTCCCGTTCTTCCCTTTGGAGATGTCAAACCTTTTCCTACATCATTGCCATTCTATTTGAAGATTTCCTTTAGCCATTCTTCAAAGGTAAGTTCACGAGCAATAATTTCTATTAGTTTTCCTTCATCTGAGAACCTCTATTTTCCAATCATTGTTAAAGGATGCACTAGAAATAGTTGACAATTTCTTTCAGCACACAAAAAGTATTGTGCCACTTCTACCTGATCTCTGTGGTTTCAGATGAAAAATTTGCTGACATTCCAAATAGATATTACTTTATAAGTAATTTCTCCTTTCCCTCTGGCTGTTTTCAAGACTTTTGCTTTTTGATTTTTAATTTTCTTTATCTGTAAATTTTTCAGATTTTTGTCTATGTGTCTTGATATGGATTTCTTCAAATTTACCATGTTTGGGATTTGCTCAACTTCTTGGATCTGTAGGGTCTTTCATCAAATTTGAGAAATTTTCAGCTACCGTTATTTCTTTGAGTTTTTTTTGTTTGTTTTTTGTTTTGGCTTCACACTCTTTCTGGGACTTCAATGATGAATATTATGTGTTTTTTTCCTGTGTGTCTTTTTTTGTTGACTCACACATCTCTGAGGCTCTGTTTATTTGTCATTTTATTGTTGTTGTTGATTTTCTGTTTTTCACATTGGCAATTTCTATTGTTCTATCATCTAGTTGAGTGATTCTTTTGTCATATTTATTACACTATTGAGCCAATGTGGTGAGGTTTAAAAAGGATTTTTGGCATTTTGCAATCATATAATTTCCATCTGAGTCTTTTATATATCTTCTATTTTGTGAGATTTTTTTAAAAGTTTTGTTTGTAAGTACTCATTAAAGCATTTTTGTGGTGTCTGCTTTAAAATCTTATTGAATAATTCCAACATTTGTGTAATTTCAATGATTTTAGGTTTAAGTTTCTTGCATAAACTGTTTAGGTTTATTAGATAGATTCTGGCCCATTTTGTGGGCTATCATTCTTGACAGTTTCTTCTAACCACTAAGAGATGAAATGATCGACATCAGTCAGTTCAGTCACTCAGTCGTGTCTGACTTTTTGCAATCCCAGTGGACTGAAGCACACCACACTCCCAGAGCTGGCTCAAACTCATGTCCGTTGAGTTGGTGATGCCATCCAACCAACTCATCCTCTATAGTCCCTTTCTCCTCCTGCTTTCAATCTTTCCCAGCATCAGGGTCTTTTCCAGCGAGTCAGCTCTTTGCATCACGTGGCCAAAGTATTGGAGTTTCAGTTTCAGCATCAGTTCTTCTGATGAATATTCAGGACTGATCTCCTTTAAGAATGGACTGGTTGGATCTCTTTGCCATCCAAGGGACTCTCAAGAGTCTTTTCCAACACCACAGTTCAAAAGCATCAATTCTTTGACACTCAGCTTTCTTTATAGTCCAATTCTCACATCCATACATAACTACTGGAAAAACCATAGCTTTGACTAGATGGACATTTTTTGGCAGAGTAATGTCTCTGCTTTTTAATATTCTGTCTAGGTTGGTCA
Source organism: Giraffa tippelskirchi (assembly GCF_054371585.1). Taxonomy (NCBI): domain Eukaryota; kingdom Metazoa; phylum Chordata; class Mammalia; order Artiodactyla; family Giraffidae; genus Giraffa; species Giraffa tippelskirchi. Next base: position 130,638,437 of record NC_137277.1, read on the forward strand.
TAGCTTTTCTTCCAAGGAGCAAGCATCTTTTAATTTCATGGCTGCAGTCACCATCTGCAGTGATTTTGGAGCCCCCCAAAATAAAGCCTGTCACTGTTTCCATTGTTTCCTCATCTATTTGCCATGAAGTGATGGGACTGGATGCTATGATCTTCACTTTTTGAATGTTGAGTGTTAAGGCAACTTTTTCACTCTCCTCTTTCACTTTCATCAAGAGGCTGTTATGTTTTTCTTCGCTTTCTGCCGTAAGGGTGGTGTCATCTGCATATCTGAGGTTATTGATATTTCTCCCATCAATCTTGATTCCAGCTTGTGCTTCATCCAGTCTGGCATTTTGCACGATGTACTCTGCATATAAGTTAAATAAACAGGGTGATAATATATAGCCTTGATGTACTCCTTTCCCAATTTGGAACCGGTCCATTGTGCCATATTTGGTTCTAACTGTTGTTTCTTGACCTGTATACAGATTTCTCAGGAGGCAAGTAAAGTGTTCTTGTATTCCCATCTCTAAGAATTTTCCACAGTTTGTTGTGATCTACACGATTAAAGGCTTTAGCATGGTCAATGAAGCAGAAGTAGGTCATTTTCTGGAACTCTCTTGCTTTTTTGGTGATCCAACTGCTGCGGCTGCTAAGTCACTTCAGTCGTGTCTGACTCTGTGTGACCCCATAGACGGCAGCCCACAAGGCTCCGCCGTCCCTGGGATTCTCCAGGCAAGAACACTGGAGTTGGTTGCCATTTCCTTCTCCAATGCATGAAAGTGAAAAGTGAAAGTGAAGTCGCTCAGTTGTGTCCGACTCTTAGCGACCCCATGGTCTGCAGCCTACCAGGCTCCTCTGTCCATGGGATTTTCCAGGCAAGAGTACTGGAGTGGGTAACAGATGTTGGTAATTTGATTTCTGGTTCCTCTGCTTTCTAAATCTAGCTTGAACATCTGGAAGTTCTCAGTTCACATACTGTTGAAGCCTAGCTTGGAGAATTTTGAGCATTACTTTGCTAGTATGTGAGATGAGTGCAATTGTGTGGTAATTTGAACATTCTTTGGCATTGCCTTTCTTTGGGATTGGAAACAGACCTTTTCCAGTCCTGTGATCACCAAATTTGCTGGCATATTGAGTGTAGCACTTTAAAAGCATCATCTTTTAGTATTTGTAATAGCTGAACTGGAATTCCATCACCTCCACTAGCTTTGTTCATAACGAGCTTCCTAAGGCCCACTTGACTTGGCTCTATGTGAGTGATCATACCATCATGGTTATCTGGGTCGTTAAGATCTTTTTTGTATAGTTCTATGTATTCTTGCCACCTGTTCTTAATATCTTCTGCTTCTCTTAATGATCAACATAGGGGTAAAGAATTTATCATATCTTTTACTTTGTACAGACCAAGTTAGACAAAACCTACAGATTTAAAGCTTCCAGTTCTAAAATACTTTGCCTTTATGCCAGTTATAGCTCTGAATTAAAAAGCATTCTGGACCTGAACTACTCCCACTTCTCTGTCATGTCTGTTTTTCCTCTTGTTATTCTTTTTCAAATGCCTTACACCATGTTCCTACCATGTAGTTGAAAATATCTGTATCTTCCATGCTGGCCCTCACACCTACCTCTAGCATCTATGATATGTGTGTCTCTGAAACATAGTTTATCTTTCTATTCCTATCACATGTTAAGTTTCATCACGTTTTGTGCTGCCTATGAGACTGTATTTGCCGTCCACCATCTTCTATTAAGCGTGAGGCTTCCCCTCACGCTTATTCATCCTCACTGTCACGACTATATGGTACCTGAGGTTTTAAGTTGCATTCCTGATGCTCTCCCAACACTTTTAAACTGGAAGTGTTCAACTATGCACACATTTGACACCAAGACTACTCATTCACCCATTCAACCAGCCAGTCGCCATTTTCCCAGCATATCATATTGATGCTGGAATGCAGCCTTAGGAACTTCCAGGCCATATAGAGGAGACTGAGACATAGAAATATTTCAAGGTGCTCAGCGCCACAACAGATAAAAGCACAATGATGTGGGGAAGCAGAGCAAGGTCCCACCCAGCCCAGGGGAGCCTGAGGATCTATCTTGGAGCAGGGAAGTCTCTACTCTGCTCCCAAAGGATGAGTAAGAATTAGTTATGCATAAAGAAGGAAGGAATGTTCCTTCTTTGGGTATTCAGAGGAGATACTCTGTCTGAAGTCAGACGGGTGTAACCCCAGTGGTCTGGCCTGACCGTTGGTCAGTGTCAGGGTTGGAGGTGAGGTATAGAGGCATGGCCACAGGAGAGCTGGCCAGAGAACCGGCTACATGTACCCACAGGGGAGTTGTTTGTCCTGAGAGCAGTGAGCCCAAGGGCTGAAAACAAGGGAGAGACTGGGGCAGGATGTGTGTTGGAGAGTTCACTCAGGTTGTAATGTGGGCCTGGACTCCAGGGGTGCCTGCGGGTAGAGAGAACACCCTGTGGTAGACAGAGAATAGCCATATGTCTTTAAAGAATATGAAGCAACTAATAAAGAGAACAGTTAAATCTCTGTCTACTGAGAAAACTAGAAGGAAATCCATGGAAAAATTCTTCATTGCAAATTATATACTACTAAAGCACATGTGATAAGCACAACATGATAAGCACATGTGTTACAGTGGTATGTATTTGTAATATGGTATCATTAGTGTAAAACTAAAAGGAGAAACAGTCCATCTAGGAGGATATGGGTTTGTTAGGAAGGGAGAATGGGAGGAACGCCATATCCCAGAAAGCTAATGAAGTTTACCTCAGCAGGCTAGGACCTCAAGGGATTAATTATGAGATTATTAATCCTTGAAATACTCTCCATATTGTGTGATAAATTATATTATGCATGTTTTACTTTTATAATTTAAAAATTGAAAGAAAAAGAAAGCAAAGGCCTGGACAAAATTTGCAGATCTTATCTTATAACCTAATAGGTTTTTCAACTGTTACAAACCTCACTCACTGCTTATAAAATGGGAACAATCATTTTCCTCCAAATTTTTGAAATTGAAATATGCTAATTCATCAGTTAATCTGATGTACAACTATTGAGCACCCCCCTGTAGCAGGTGGTACACTGGGGCTTCTACAGTGAGCAAGGCTGATGTAATATCTGGTTTAAGGACCATGCTCTTTCAGCAAAGAATATATGCAGAGGTGTTTTTCACCCAGCCACACAAACGAGTGGCTTCTTGCTTTGTGGAAGGAAGATCAAGGGGAGGACTTGGGTGTCATTGGTCTTTGTGTCTTTCCCCTCATGGAACCTCATGGAGAGCCCCTTGCTCACCCAGAGGGGATTTGGGCCCAGGCTAGGGACCTCTGCTCTCCACCCTCTCTAGCAGCTGCTTTCTGCCTGTGTTCTACTTCAGATCCAAAGCCGAAGAGGAGAAGTGGAATGAACTGCATCATGGTCCTAGTGGTCATGTACCTGGTTCTGCTCACTGCGGGCGCTGGGCTATTGGTGTTACAAGGTAAAGCATCTGAGTCCTGTCTGGTCCTTCCTTGGGTAACAATGTGGACCCATCTGACACAGAACTCAGGTTCAGGGGAGAGCCCTTGGGCCACTGCTGCCCATCTGCTGGGAGAGTTCTCAAGACCTGGGTGGCCGGGGTGGTGGGGGGAAGGGAGGGGAAAGCAGAAAGGTGAGTTTGTGTTACGTGTTACATGTGTGTGTGTATGTGTGTGTGTGAGGCGGTGGGGAAGAAGGAGGCAAGGAGAAATAGACCACACATGTGTATGTCTGAAGCAGTGAAAGAGGCCGTGATTTCACACAGGTGTGCCTGGTGCATCTCACATCAAGAATTCCCTGTCTCTGGGTGGGGAAGGAGCTTTGTTTGTTTGTTTGTTTTAATTTATTTATTTTAATTGGAGGTTAATTACTTTACAATATTGTAGTGGTTTTGTCATACATTGACATGAATCAGCCATAGGTGTACATGTGTTCCCCATCCTGAACCCCCCCTCCCTCCCCATCCCATCTTTCTGGGTCATCCCAGTGCACCAGCCCTGAGCATCCTGTCTCATACATCAAACCTGGACTGGCAATCTGTTTCACATATGATAATATACATGTTTCAGTGTTATTCTCTCAAACCATCCCACCCTTGCCTTCTCCCACAAAGTCCAAAAGGCTGTTCTATACATCTGTGTCTCTTTTGCTGTCTCATGTATAGGGTTATCATTACCATCTTCCTAAATTCCATATATATGCATTAGTATACTATATTGGTGTTTTTCTTTCTGGCTTACTTCACTCTGTATAATAGGCTCCAGTTTCATCCACCTCATTAGAACTGATTCAAATGTATTCTTTTTAATGGCTGAGTAATATTCCATTGTGTATATGTACCACAGCTTTCTTATCCATTCGTCTGCTGATGGACATCTAGGTTGCTTCCATGTCCTGGCTATTGTAAACAGTGCTGCGATGAACACTGGGGTACACGTGACTCTTTCAATTCTGGTTTAGGAAGGAGCTTTGTTGATCAGTGTTTTGTTTCAACATGATTTGACTTTCAAAGCACTCCCAGTCCAAATGGCTAGGTCAGGAAGCAATTACATCATACAGACAGTAAAGTTTCTCAAGTGTGTCATGTGCCCAGTTGTCATAAACACATGTCACACACATATTAATGCCACATATGATTAGGCCAGGTCAGCATATTAGTGGCCATGCACTCATGCCCAAGCATGCACAGAGTTCTTAACTGCATGCAGGTTGATCATGGATGCAGTGGGTGCACAGACTGTGCCAGTTCTATGGACATGTAACATCTGTGAGTGTGAAGTGCCCATGTGCAAGATACAGATAAAGCCCTGTGCTCACTCTAGGTCCTCATAGTACACAAAACATGTGTTTACATAGACAGAACTTACAGAGTTATGCACATATGACACAGAATGTCAGGATTATGTTCAAATCCCTTGGGCTTTAATGAAGTCCCTAAAAGAATGCTAAAGGGTTGGGGTGTGGGGTGTCCAGTTCTAAACCTGCAGAAGCGGCTCCAGATCCTGGAGAATCCCTACAACAATGAAACGCAGGCCCAGATCACCCAAGTCCTCACCAAGCAGGAGAGCCTACAACAACGGATGGACAACTTTATTCAGATCCCAGGTTGGTCCCTCCCTGCTGAGCTGGGACTCTCCAGAGAAAATGGGAATGGGGGAGCTGCTTGTGTGTGGACAAGAGGGTCTTTAGACCTGAATTCCTTTCTTTGGCAGAGGGGCTTCCCAGACCCTGGCCTGGCGTGAGACCCTGGAGGCCAAGAGAGGGGGTGAAGGCTGAATGAGGAAGGCGTGAAATTATAGGCACCCTGGGTGGCTGCAGACAGATCTGGAGAGAGTGGGGTCAGGAAGCTAGGAGCCAAGGACCCTGTCCAAATGATTATGACTTCCAAGAGCCAAGGTCTTCAGTAACCAGCCAAAGGTCAGGTCTGAGTCACAAAGCCCTCAGACCAGCCCAGAAAGCTCAGGAGGGCAGGTAAAATGCAGAGCCCAGGGCGATTCCCAGGACCACTTCCAAGTGGCAAACTAATACTGGTCTGTGGCTGGAGTGAGGAACAGTGGGCACCAAGCCAGTCTGGCCACAGCAGGAACCATGGAGGGGAGAGGACATTGGACCTGCCCTTATAGAAGAGACCCCAGAAAGCACCCTGGCTCCTGCCACACGTGGGGACGCAGAGAGAGGTGGCAGACTGCCACACAGAAGGCTTTCCCCTGCACTCGACCCTACAGGCCCCTCGTCTTGGGCTTCCAGCCTCCAAAGCTGTAAGAAGTGAATTTCTTTGGTGAAGCCTCACCTCCCCAGTCCATAATGTGTTGTTATAGTGGCCAGAATGGGCTAAGACAGGACGAGGAGCCCTGTCACGTTCACCCAAGTCTTTGGGAGGCTGTCATCCCCAAAGCAGTCCTGGAAAGGGAGAGATCTGATATGGGTGGCAGCAGCAATAGGTGCCATCTATCAGAGCCTGGGTGTGCTTCCCATGTGAGTTTCCATGTGGCAGCCTCAGAACAGCCCTGCTTAACTGGTATATGAACCTTAGTTCACTGATGAGAAAGCTGATGCTCCAAACGATGAAAGGTCAGGCCCAGGGTCACTCAGCTAAAGGGGCAGTGCTGCTGTTCAAACCCGGGTCTGTCCAGCTCAACCTCCCTCTGGAGTCATCATCTACACAAGTGAGTTTTGCCTGCTGGGCCATGAGCTTCTTGGGGGAAGGCACTCCATCTTTTCTTCCTTCCACACCGTTTGGCTGATCCGTGGTGCCCAATGACACTTGTTGAGTGAATGATGGTGTGAGTGGCACTGTCATCCTCACCTTGTTCATTGGGGCATTTGTGTCTCTGCTCCTTTTCCTTAGGTCTTTCAGGTCCAAAGGGGCCCAGGGTGTACCTCGCCTCCCCCACCTGCCAGGACTGCTTTCAGAGAAGTCATAGAAATCACCTCTGTCTACTGGCCCCATGATCCTTTTTCTCCTCCTTGTCCAGGCTACATTCTGAATTCCTTTTCCTTTCCAGGACCCCCAGGACCCCGAGGCCCACCAGGAATCAAGGGAGAGGCAGGTGAGCAGAGGCTGGGTGTGTGTACCAGCCAGGCAGCAGCCTGTCTCAGAGCAGCTGCAAACACACACCCCACCCCAAGAGTCTGAACTCCGAGTGGGATGTGTGTGTGAGGGAGGTCACCTGGGTGCAGACCCTACGTGTCCTGGGATGCTGGGAAGTACCTGCTTCATGGAGGAGACACCTAGGTGTGGATGGAAGGGTGAGGACACTCCAAGACTTGGTGCTCAGAGTACAAGCCTATGAGCATCCCTGGAGAGAGTCAAGCTCATTGGTCCAGACTCCAGAGTCTGACACAACTGCCTTCACCATAGACTGGTTGCACGACCTGGGGAGCATTCCTTTACCTCTCTGAGTCTCAGTTTCCGTGTCTGTAAAATGGGGATAAGAATGCTTCAGAGGATTACTGGGAAGTTAAAATTACAATTCAAAGCCCATGATTGGCTCCCTGTTTTAGGCTGTGGCCTTAAGATGCCCAGGTGCCTTACCAGTGGCCACGGCAAGGCTGGGTCAGAGAATGTGGGGGCTCGGCTGGCCCCTGGGGGGAGAGGGGCTTCATCACTGTTACAATCCACTCTGCCCTTCGCTTAGACTCTCAAACCTCCAATCCCTAGAGGGGTGGAGGCTGCTGAGTTGTAAAAATGCCAAGAAAGCTGTTACTAAAGAAAGAGCAGAATGAGAGGATTTGCAAGAAAAGCGGAAATAGACTGAGAGCCACTAAGTCTCCAGGACACTGAGACAGAAAGAAAAACACCACTAGTTGCAGAAGGGAAACTTGTTAGGAGGGAAAACTCTTTTTTTCCAGGAACTAATTTTTGGAAGGATTTTAATAGAAGGGGAAATCCCAGAAGGCCTAGTGTTCTAAGGCCCCAGCAGGGTTTTTCTGGGGAAGGTTTTCAGAATGGAGGATGGGCAAACAGTAGGAGGAGAGTTCAGGGACCCACCCAGGCACACAATCATACATGCACGGTCACACTAGGGCACCTGCCCACACGTGCACATACACTCACATGCATACACGCCCACACACGCACTCACATGCACTCACCACCCCTACCACAAACTCATACACACTCATTCACTCAGCCTTCAGGGCCAGGGAGGGGCAAGGTCACCCAGAGGGTGGTGGGTCGCCAGGCATCCCAGGGGCACAACTGTGGTCTCTTCTGTCCAGGCGAGCAAAGGACAGGATGGCAAAGCTGAGAACAGAGTGAGAGGGGGAAGGACTCCTGCCATGTACAATTGGTGGCAAGAGCAGACACAGGCAGTGCTGGGAACTCAGAGGAGAAAAAGGTGGGGGACCCAAGTGGGGCCTAAGGTGGGCCTGGGTCAGAAGGGGAGACCGCTGGTAGTGAGGACAAAGGGGCTGATAAGGCATCTAGAATCTCCCCTTGATAGCCAGCACTTGGTCTAGAGCAGTGCTTCTCAAGCTAATGGCCACAAATAAGAACCATTTGAGATGTTTTAGATGCCATGGAAGATTCAGACCCTGGAGGTGTGGGGGACAGGCTTTGAGAAGCACAGCCCACTGCTCTGGCCACGACTGAGCAGCTCATGCTCCTGGTCTCCTGGCTTCCCAAGAGACCATCCTTGGGGTGGCTCTGGGTGCAGTAGAGGGATGGAGATGTGGAGCCAGCAGACTTGATTGCCACCCCTGCTCTGTGCCTACTCACCTGTGTAACTGGACACATCACTTGGCTTGCTGAGATTTAACTTCATTTCAGCAAAGAATGGCAATTACATTAAAATAATACTAATTAAATTATGTGTGCTTTACAGGACAGCTATAAGGGTTGGAGATCATTGTTTTCAAACTCTGCTACATCGTAGGTAATGTTAGTGACCCATAAGGCAGAAAGGGATTTCAGTTCCTAGGTCAGACAGATCTGGGTTCAAACATGACTCACCAGCTGTGTAACCTCACTGAACCTCAATTAACTCACCTATAAAAGGGGGATAGTAATAGCAACCTTCAGTGAGGATTGATTACAACAGGAATGTAAGACAGAAGATGTGTGATACTGTAGATGGCATGTGGGAATTATCTACATCAGAAGAAACTGAGGGTGCTTGCCTTCACGAAGTGAGCCCTTATAGGGACGTGTCGGCCATCCTCAAATGCTAGAAAGGTTCTTGTGGAAGAGAAAATAGACTTGCTCTCAGTGGTACCCAGGAGAAGGCAATGGCAACCCACTCCAGTACTCTTGCCTGGAAAATCCCATGGACAGAGGAGCCTGGTAGGCTGCAGACCATGGGGTCGCTAAGAGTCGGACACAACTGAGCGACTTCACTTTCACTTTTCACTTTCGTGCATTGGAGAAGGAAATGGCAACCCACTCCAGTGTTCTTGCCTGGAGAATCCAAGGGACGGGGGAGCCTGGTGGGCTGCCGTCTATGGGGTCGCACAGAGTCGGACACGACTGAAGCGACTTAGCAGCAGCAGCAGCAGTGGGACCCAGCAGAAGAATGGAGACCAAGGGGCAAAGGTTTCTGGAGAACCAGTTGTGCTGAGGTAAGGGAGGAACAAAGAGTTAAGACTTGGGGCTGCCCCAAAATGAAACAGGCAAATGTGGGGATGGGGAGGAGGGGCTGCAGAATTCTCCTTGGTGGAACAGAAGAGGGATCCTTGCACCAGGTAGGTGGTCGGACAGTTGACCTGTGAGGATGATTCCAAAGGTGGCCCTCCACAATTCTCTGTGGCCCAGACTTTCTCAAGGTGGTCCCGGCAGCCCCAGAGAGGAGATGGATGAGAGTCAAGCCTTTTCCTGTGGAGTCTGAACCACACTGCTTCCCACCTCACACTCACCCACTGCTGCACCCAGGCTCAGGGCTGGGAACACTGCAGCTGGTGAGGGGAAATGCACCGGTTTCATGTCTTCAGAAATCAGGACTCCTTTTCCCAAATTAACCACTGTTTACCCGATCCACTGCCCGCAGACGGGGCTAGCAGACCAAGTGTGACCTGCCTCTGTGGTATTGAGTATTGAGGTTTTTCCCTCTTTGTCCCAGCAGGTGGGTAATATCACTGTGATGAGGTTCCAGGGGAACATGTCAACCTCCTTCACTCCACCTTTAGCTGTGATGATGGGAAGTTTCTGAAGTCAGATGTAGCTGTGATTCCTCAACTGGTGCCAGATTCTGGTACTTTCACCAGTACTACTTTGCTTCCCAAGGTGGTCCTCTTTGTGGAGACATGGAAGTCATAGCAACACTCACTCAGGCCCACACCAGTTTCAAGAAACCTCATACAGGAACTTCCCTGGCAGTCCAGTGGTGAGGACTCCATTCTCTTGGGGTTCAATCCCTGGTCGGGGAACTAAGATCTTGAAAACTGCATGGGAGAGCAAAAAAAAAGAGAAAAGAAACCTCATACAGTCACACAATTGTCTTAATGTGATGACCCTGACTGGCCCAGAGCAGCAGGGCACCAACAAATGCTTCAGGGAAATAATTCCCTGCATTGTCCTAGCCGTTTGGCCCTTCTGCTCAAGTGGATGCTCTGAAGGACCAAAAACTTGTTTGTTCTTTGCATCTGAGGCAGTTGTAAGGGACTTCAATTGTAATCAAGGTCTCTACGGCTGTTTTGTCTTCCATCAAGGAATAATCATTCTCTAAGTATCCTAAACACCTCAAAGAATCTCACTCTCAAGACCTACACCTAACATCTCTCAAGTCTTAGACCCAGAGAGTTCTGTACGGCAGTCGCTTCTTTGCCTCCACTCAAGACCATTTTGCCTACTTTCCTAACTCATTAGAGAGGAGGCCAGGGCCTTTCTGTGTTGTCTCCAGCTCTGAAATCATGAAAATAATGGAATAGAGTCCTTTAACCAAATTCCATCTTAACAAGCCAGTCCTGCCCCCTGAGGGAGTTGCTAGGAGCGAGACTCTGCTGATGGTGGGACCTCACCAGCCTTCCTAAGCCAGTGGGTACGAATGAGCAGGCCCTTTATGGGTGGCTGGCAAATTAAGGAAGGGGTTGCCGAGCCCTGCCCAGTGAGGAGCCTCTCTCGATTGATACACTCTGAATAGCGGCAGGAAGGAGGAGGGAGTGATGGAGGACAGAGGAGAGGATGGATTGGGGCAAGCCTGGAATACTGATGCCAAGTGGAAAATTTGAAACTTTGGCCACCAGGTGTCTGAACCACTAGGGGGATAAAAGCTGTTGCAATGTTTTTCTCTCCATCAGGACCTCAAAGCTTCTGCTCTCAGCACTTGAAATCTGCTCTCTGGAATATTCAGAATTCTGTTTGGGAAGTTTAAAAAAATAGTTCTCCAAATTCAGACACTGAAATAAGCCAGGCAATGCTGGTTGAGCCTGGACTGTGGTCCCTCCTCAGGGGACCAGGCCACTAACCAGGACCCTGAGAGCTCAGCTTCTGGGACCTTCCACTTCCCATCAGCCAGGCCAGGCCCTCTCATCCATTTTTCGTGAGCTTATGTCTGGTCTCTGGGCAAGGTGGTATGCTCCTTGAGGTCAGTCATTGTATCTTCTACTTCTGGGCACCAAGGAGTTCAAGGAGTCTGAGTTTGGAATTTGAGTGGGACAGGAAGTATCAGACTTGGATGTGGTGGCCGAGCTTGCCCTCCTCCCATGGTGGTGGTGGTTTAGTTGCTAAGTTGTGTCTGACTCTTTGTGACCCCATGGATTATAAACTGACAGACTCCTCTGTCCATGGGATTCTCTAGGTAAGAACACTGGAGTGGGTTGCCATTTCCTTCTCCAGAGATCTTCCTGACCCAGGGATCGAACCTGGGTCTCCTGCACTGCAGGCAGATTCTTTAACTATGGAGCCGCTTGGGAAGCCCAGCTCTCCTCCCATGTCTGACCACAATTTCTTGTTTTTTCAGGAAGAAAAGGAGACACAGGCATGAAAGGAGACATGGGGGTCATGGGACCCCCCGGAGCTCGAGGGGATAAAGGTGATTCAGGGAAGCCCGGTTCCCCAGGTAAGAGTCTGCACTGTCAGGTCTATTGTCCTGTGAGTATTCCCCTTTTGTCTAGCAGGATGAAGCTAGAGGATAAAAATACAATCCCTAAAAATCCTTCTGTATTTTAGGAGTGGCTGGAATTCCTGGAATCAAAGGTGATCAAGGTAAGAATTGTAGGAGTGGGCATCATTCCAGGTATCACTGTCCCTGTCTTGTATTTGACTGTAATATTAACCCAGACCCTCTGAGATTTTGTAAAACCTGGCCTATCCTAAGAGGAGCAGAGCAGTATTCCGAGGGCAGGCCTAATTGATATGCTTTTTGAGAGCTTCTCTTCACTCTGCTGCTCAGGCTTGTGAAGCCAGACGCTCACACCCAGAGTTCTGAGTAAGTCCATAAGCTTCAAACCCTGCAGCAGTGAATGGAAATAAATTAATAAATTGCTGAGACTGTAATTTTCCTCTCACTAATAGGGCTAGTTTAAGACTTCTAAAGAGAGATTTTTAAGCTGCCCAGGGAACATTTAAGGTGTTAAGAGATGCATGTGCCACTGCAGAGAACAGAGGTGTGTTGAAAGCATAGACAGCCAGGCCCTCTACCAACCACCCTCAGCCTTCTATTCATGACTTTACTTTCAGGACCACCTGGAGTAAAGGGTCTTCAAGGCTTTCCAGGAGCTGTGGGATCCCCAGGTGCCAAGGGTGAGACTGGCAGCACCGGCCCCACTGGGCCAATAGGTGAGGTCTTGGGTCTTGTGGTGGGTGTGGGGAGTGATGTCTGAGGACCCACCCAGCCCAGCCCTTACACTCTCTGTGGTATCTGTTGTCCAGGACCACCAGGGATGCCCGGGACACCAGGAGTCGAAGGTGTGAAAGGAAGCAAGGGAGACACAGGTAACACAGGCTATGGGTAGGCGGGCAAGTGGAGTTGCTGGGTGTCAGTGATGGACACGGAGGAGGACTACTTCCCAGCAGGGCCATCAGAAGGAGGCAGAGGGTCTCCTGTGCTCTGGCCCCTGAAGCATCTGGATTAAGAAGGACACTTTTCTCTGCCAGAGTCCTTTGAGTCCAAGGCCCTGTGGCTGTTTTTCTCTGCCCAGAGTCCATGAGAGACCTTGAATGCCACAATCAAATCACTGTCAAACAGGAGGGGGGGCATGCACCTTGCTCGCACTGTCTCCTGGCCTGACTTCCAGCTGTACATGTAGAGCCCACTATCTCCCACTGACCTGAGGTGGGCCCCTAAGGGTCAGGGCTCCGGATTTGGGAAGCAGTTGTCAAAAAAAACCTGGTGGCTCAAGAAGGTAAAGCGTTTGCTTGCAATGCGGGAGACCCGGGTTCAACCCCTGGGTTGGGAAGATCCCCTGGAGAAGGAAATGGCAACCCAGTCCATTACTCTCTCCTGGAAAATCCCATGGATGGAGAAGCCTGGTAGGCTACAGTCTATGGGGTCACAAAGAGTCCGACACGACTGAGCAATTTCACTTTGTCAAAAAACCCTTCTTGCACATTCTCCCAGGGGGGCCCAGGCTGAAAAGAGTGACCCACAGCTACCCAACTCACAGAGACTAGTTCATGAACCATCACACCAACTTAGTCAAGGTCATAAACTGGTAGGCCAATTTAGTTGAAGTTATAAACCATCCTACCAATGTGGTCTGCTTTATAAACAACTGCTAACTTTTGCTAGTCACTAAGTAAGTCCGAGCACCCATGATGATCTAGAAAGTCTGGTCCACTGGATAGTCCAGAAAGTGTTTGGTCTCCAAGACACATAAGACCTGGTTCCTGCCCTCAGACATGCAGGCTGGTGCAGGAGACAGGCAGACAGACTGTTGTCAGATGGTGTCAGGCACATTCTGCTGTGGGTTTTGCGTGGAGGAGTGCCACGTGCCATTTAGGAAGCCAGGTGCAGGCCAGGAGGTGTTGTGGCCAGTGCAGGTTGAGAAAGGGCTGAGCATCTTCCAAGAATGTCTGTGGACAGTCACTGCCAGTGCAGAAGGTCATACTTGAGTTAGACAACCTGAATGCCTTCACCCCAGAGCCGCGCTAGAAACCCACACCAGGAGCAGGACCTCTCATTTTTCATTGATCAAGTGATCAATGGATTGACTGTTTCTTTAAAACAGATGTGACTTGACTCTGTCAAAATCTTCAAGTTCACAGTGGCCCCTGGTGTGGGTAGCAAAATGTAGCATCTTGCAGGAGTGATGGAAGAGCTGGATTTGAGTCACAAAGGATGAATAGGGCTTGGCCAGGTAGAGAGAGGAAGGCAAGTCTAGAGAAAAGGAACAGAGCAGGTGAAGTCTTGGAAGGTGAGGGAGGGCTCTGTAGGTTGGCATCCCTTGAGTTCAGGTCTGGGATGTGGTGGAGGTTCAGGAAACTCTGGCCAGAGATCTGGGCAGGCCACTTTCTGAGCCTAGGACTCTGGGCCTTTGACTTTTGGATTTCCCCTGAAGGTTGTCAGGAGCCCTGGTACAGGTGACTCCTATACACAACTGTCCTTCTAATCCATCCATCTTAGAAGCTGCTTTCCTTTTCACAGATGGTGGGTCAGGACAGGGAGGGGCTCTGATACCCAATGCCATGTGGATGCCACCTGAAGGCTGTCAGCAAAGTCTCACCTTCCAGGCTCCATCTGGGTGTAGTGGTCAAGTGACCCCAATTTATTGGCTGCTTCTTTCTGATCTTATACTTCTCTCTTCCCTGACCCCCAGATCTTAGGAATTCTGACTCTGAGGCCTGAAGCTGTCTTACCCTTGAGTTTTCTGCTTCGCTTCATGAAGATTTTGGCTTTTCTCCCCCAGTTATAAATTTTGGGGGGAGCCCCTGCACCCCATCCCACCTTTGCCAGACTAACGATTCTTGACTAAGCAAGAATATGGGTGATAAAACAAGATTTTACACACAGGCAGCACTGCACCCACCTCCCAGGTCCCCAGCCTGTGTCTCCCACTGTCTGAAGGTGGGGAATCTTCCCTGCACTCTGCATCCTGGGAGGGTTTGAGTACTAAAACTCAAAGAGCATTTTCACGATAGCTCAACAGGATCCACACTCGTTAGAGCTGCTTCACAGTAAGAGATGCAGCTAGGGTTGGAATCCAGGCCTAGCTGACTCAAAACTTGGGGCCACATCCATTATACTTTATCATGCTGCCTTTTCCCTCAAACAACCTGAGAGCACCCCCACCCCATCAGGGCATTCTGATGAGGAGCACCTTCTCTCTCTACCCAAGTCCTGGAAGGATCAGAACAGAAGCTTCAACAGCTTCTTCCACTCTTAGAAGGAAACATAGAGCTGTCTCAGGCCCTGTTATAGTTCTTGGTTATTTACCCAAGATCCCACCCCAAGATCCCACAGACACTTTTGGTTGACTGGGAATCATTTTAACTCCATTATCAAGTCCCTTGGGGGTGCTAGTGGTAAAGAACCTGCCCGCCAATGCGGGACACATAAGAGATGCAGGTTCTATCCCTGGGCTGGGAGGAGCCCCTGGAGAAGGGCATGACAACCCACTCCAGTATTCTTGTCTGGAGAATTCCATGAACAGAGGAGCCTGGCAGGCTACAGTCCATAGGGTCACAAAGAGTCAAACATGACCGAAGCAACTTAGCACGCACACATGTATATTAGGTGGGCACCTTTATGGGAACTTCCATCAGCCAAGCCTAGTGGTGAATACCAAACCTGGAAAATTCCAAGGGTTATTCCTTAACTCCAATTGCTCAAGTAAACACGATGAATTGCATTTTCAATTTGGGGTGTATGATGATCATAACTTATTCCAAATTGCATAGGTTTCCCACTCAAATCCAAACGTTTCCCTTGATCAAGTAGCGGATGGTCCACATAGACAGCTCGGATTCCCATGGGACCATAACCTGGCTAGTTGTAGCCAGGGCTATGTATCATTCCGAAGTCATGGGTTAATGGACTTTTGGAGAGGTCAGATTTCTGAAGTGGGAGAAGGAAGGGAGGGTGGGAGCCAGATCTTCTCATCATGGAAGGCAATTTCTATTTGTCAATGTCAGGATGTTGGTATTCCCCAAACTAGAAGTACTGCAGTATTTGTTCAGTTTTGATTATATCAAGCCATTTTTTCAAACTGATGTATTCCTCATTTTGTAAATAAAATCATCAATCTCACAGGAGAATATCCAGCTGCATGGGATTGAAAAAAGAGAAATTATGGTCCCTTGACTTAACCTAGGTAACAGCTAGATCTCATTTTTGTGCATGTATGCTCAGTTACTCAGTTGTGTCTGACTGTTTGCCATCCCATGGACTTCAGTGACCAGGCTCCTCTGTCCATGGGATTTCCCAGGCAAGAATACTGGAGTGGGTTGCCATTTCCTACTCCAGGGGATCTTCCCAACCCAGGAATCAAACCTGTGTCTCCTGAATTGGCAGGTGAATTCTTTTCCACTGAGCCACCCAGGAAGCCCCATTATTGTGCATTAATTACCAAAAGAAATAGGTCTGTTTATTATTAACAACACCTCTAAGCCAGGTATTCTGTTTGGGCCTTTACTCCCATGATCTTAGTGCATCCACCCACACAGCTGAGTTTCACCATCCCTGCCTTACAGCTGAGGAAGCAAAGGCTCCCAGAAAGTAAAACCTTTCCTTGGGGTCTCATAGTTAATATACACTGAGTCCAAGATTTAATCCCAAAGTCTGATTCCAAAATTGTGCTTTTCTAAATTTTGTTGTATAGAATAACACAGAGTATAGGACACAGAGAAATCAGAATTGCCCATATTTTCCACCTCACAGTAGATGGGTCAATCCTAGTTTAGTCACCAAATCTTCCTACTGTTTTAAACACTCAATAACCACATTCCAATCCATTCTGGTGAAATATTTCCCCATGTTCACACCCCTTGAGAAAGAGGAGCCATCTCAGGTTAAAGATGGCAAAGAGGAGACTCCTTCCATTCTGTTGGGAAGATAAGATTCATAGCTAATATTTAAGGTAGGACGTTATCACCGAGAAGAAATTTTTCTAATGGTAGTTTCTTTCACCATTCACAAACCCCCAAAACTTAGTGTTTTCTAACCTTTGATCTTTCAAATGATTGCAAAATCACTTGACTTCAGGAAAAAAAGTAAAAAAAAAAACAAAAACCCACAACAAAACTAATTTTAGCTCTAAATCCTTTAGCCATTTTGAAAAGTAAACTTTGTTTGAAAATAAGGAAGGGCTCACTTCAGCATGTGATCATGGCATTTCTCTTTCTACCTCCCCATCTCATGAAACGATGTTAGAAGCAGCCAAAACATTTAAGCTCCAAAATACCAATCTGATCAAAATTTCTGCATCTTAACAGTACTCATGTCTAAAATATAACAAGAATCTGAATTTTCTATGTCCTTTTATGTTTCTTTTGAGACTAAGCCAATGTGCCAATAACTTGAAATTCAGTTCCTCATCTGTATTTTAAGATGTGTTTTACTTTTAAAGTAACAAAGAATAATACATAATAGCAATTAAGCCCTTTATCATGAATACAATTTCTCAGCTAATTTCACTCCCCATGTCTAAGTATTGAGTTAGTCTAAGAATTTATTAAATTCTCCCAACTCATATTACTAAATTGCCACAGATTTTTTCCTCATTTTCCTGTAAGTTTCTTAGAGGCATCTGTAGAAGTCTACATGTGTCCCAGTTTTGGGTCCCCTATCTACCATCTGACTTCTTATCATACAACTTTAAGTTGTTAGTTATTAAATTAACCATAAGTTTGCCAGGCTGCACTTAGCCTGTAAGTTGAGATGGTATTTAAGGAAGTTTCCCAATGTACTGGAAATTTTTACATTAAATCAGAGTCAGTAGGCCTGTGTATTATTTTGGACTTGTCAACTAGCTAGGTGATGATAGGTTGATATAGGACCTTGCAAGGCCTTGGTTTGCTTCTCTGTGGAGTACGGGGAAAGGTCCACAATAATACCCAGGTCCCTGACAATTTGCCAACATTCTGGATTTGAAACAGGCAATTTCTCCTGATTGAAGGGAAAGATTTTAGGCAGAGCACCAGCTGAACATGAAACAATAGGAAGGCTTGTGCTTTTCAACTAAACTATTTTCTTGGGAGAAAATTATGTCTCTAAATAACCACCTTGCAAATAAACATTTGGGGCCCTTTCAGCTTGAGCCTGTGACACCCAGGGAATCCCAGTTTGCTTGTGGTTTACAGGACAAACTCAGCATTCCTTCCCTTCCAGTGTAGGCTTACAACATGCACTTCTAAACATGCACTTCTGTTTTTCAGCCATTTCTCCTTCTCCCTGATCTAATCAGGATACCACCTTGATTTATAGTGAAGTAATTACTAGTCCTTGGATCCATGCACGGTCACTCAGTGAGCACCCTCTCAGAGTCGAGGGAGGCCTGGAGAGAAATCACACAAAACTCAATTCCAATGTTCTCCCCTTGAAGAGGGGAGTTTTAAAGATAAAACCTACACCTATTATATATCTATTTATACCTATTGTACAATTCTCAGAGGGCATTTTATCAAGGGCCATGAGAGCTCAGCCAGGGGAGAGGTCATTAGTTCTTTAGAGACAGGAAGTTTTCTTGGAGGAGCTGAGCTGTGAGCTAGTCCCTGAAGACTGAGTAGGATATATTTAGGGAAGTGGTTACTCAAACCTTGATTCCTGGACTAGCAGAATCAGCAATACCTGGAAACTTGTTAAAAACACAGTGTCTCAGATGCCCAAACCAGGTGCACTGAATCAGAAACTCTAAGGTGGAGCTTAGCAAATTGTTTTTTGTTTGTTTGTTTGTTTGTTTTTAGAAATTTAAAGGAGAAGGATTTTTAAATATTTTTATTTGTATTTATTTATTTGGCTGTGTTTGGTCTTAGTTGTAGCATGCAAACTCTCAGTACGGCATGTGGGATCTAGTTCCCTGATCAGGGATCGAACTCAGGGCCCCTGCATTGGGAGATCAGAGTCTTAGTCACCGGACCACCAGAAAAGTCCCAGAAAGATTCTAACAAACCTTGTACTGGTGACTCTGACATTCACTGTAGTTTGACTATTCATTTAGGAGTAAGGGATGTCCCAAGGCTACTGAAAGTCTTTGGAACCAGGTGGAGAGCCCATGTGAAACTCCAGGAGGGAGTGAGCTGGCACGCTGGTGGAACAGGCAGCCACAGTGCCCAGTGGGAGGCTAACCCTGGTTCCCAAACCCAACTTCTCCACTCCCTCTCTGTGTGACCTGGGATAAACCACCTAGCATCTCTGAGTGTAGACTTCCTCCTCTATAAAGAGGGAAATGGCACAACCCAGCAGGGCAGCTGAGAAATGTATGTGAAGCCCCTGACAGGATGTCCAGCATAGCGCATGCAGGAGCAGATGCTCAGGCTCTAAGAGATGAGGGGCTGGGGGGGTGGTGTGTGTGAGAAATGAGGTTGGAGAGTCAGGCCTCGGGGACCACGGACCTAGTGAACCAGGGCTTACCTAGGGCTCCTTGTTTGTACAAGACATTTGTTGTTTGGTGCTTTGGAGGCTTCTTAGGTAGTGGGGAGGCAATCAGGAGAGATAACAGTGTGAGGTGGCTTCAACCTTGCATCTAGGGACATGCTCTTAAGGTAAAGATTTGTGCAATATGGCACCCTTTAGGATGAGATGAGGGGATCAAGAGTCTAGATATGAACCATTTTTCTGTTTAACAACCAAGACAGGTTTCTGAATGCGGTTTCTCCTCCCTAATCTTGAGACTTGCAATTCAGATGCAGGTAAGCACAGAGGATGACTTCCCAGATGGCGTAGTGGTAAGCTTCCCACGTGGCTCAGTACTAAAGAATCTGCCCTCCAATGTAGGAGAGGCAGGTTTGATCCCTGGGTTAGGGATCCTAACACAGTCAGCTCCTCCTCCCTGGAGGAGGAAATGGAAACCTACTCCAGTATTCTTGCCTGGGAAATCCGAGGGACAGAGGAGCCTGATGGGCTACAATCCATGGGGTCACAAAGAGTCAGGTACAACTGAGCGACTGAGCACACACCTAAGTAGAGAGGACACATCTGCCGCCCCTGATGGGCCACTGACAGTCAACAGCAAACATTTTGGGGGGCTTCCTGGGCTGCAATGCTGGAGTTCCTGTGGGGGCTTTAGCCCCAGTGTCCCAAGTGCTCCCCACTGGAGGAGTACATACAAGTACCAAAAGGGTCCCCAGGGTCCGCATGGCACCACTTGCCAGACATGAGGCTTAGGGCTTGACACAGGTGACTTCATTTCAGTCTCATAACCCACCCGGAGGCAACCAGAAGCTCAGAGGAGAAAGGTTAGGCTGAGGGAGAGAGAACTGGACTAAATGTCACAGAGGCAGACGCAAACCCAGGCTATCTGACTCTGGGCCCTGTGCTGCCTTGGGAGGAAATGCATCATCCATGGGCAAGGCCAGAGAAGGTTTTACAGTCGGCAACATCTAGTATTGTAGCAGCTTTCACAGGCTTGATCCAGTTCTCCTGGAGACCAAAGGGGTGAGACTTTCCAAACAGAAGGACCTGAAGAGGCACAGCTGGCCTGGGGTGAGCGGGGGCCTGCCTGCCAGAGTCTGACCTCAAAGGTTCCTCCAGCTTTTAGAAGAAGCTCTCTGAGACTCAAACTGATCCTTATCTCAAGAATGAGGGGCAAAACTAGTTGTTCTCTCAGATCTTTCCAGCCCTTCCAGTCTCCCTTAGTGTCCAGGCCTGCAGCAGTGGCTCCTAGCTCCTCAGCCTTCTGATCCTCCTCCTCAGGCTAGCCATCTGAAAGGCTGCCAGGAGCCAGGACTCCTTGTTCATCATTCCAAGAAGGGATCCAGAAGAGGCCTGCCAGGCCCTGCCTCTGCCCTCCACTGACCAGCACACAGTGGGTGCTCAGGAGAGCCAGGAATTTGAAGTGGGAGGCAGGAACATCCCCCAGGCAATTGGCAGTGAGAGTAACTGAGTTCCTCTTGGTTCCTAGTGACCATCCAATGAGTGGGTTTTTGGTTCAAGCTGAGCTGGCCTGTTGGAAGTCAAGATTGTGGTGGAAGTACAATCCCATTGTTACCCTCAAGAAACTGTTACTTCATGATCAGTAATGAGCTTTACTTTCCTCAAGTTTGCATGACTGTCTTGGAGGGTCCTGTTTCCCTGAAATTGAGAGATCATGGAGTTGCTAAACCAGTAGGCTATTATCCCACAATAAGTAATGACTCATCATGGTGCTGGGAATAGTGGGCCTTCCACATAAGTTAGTGAATAAAGAGATGAATGGAGAAAGGAAGGAAGGGAGGGAGGGAGGAACTTTCACATCAGAACTACAAATAGGATCATCCCAAATAATTGCAGTGGTTATTTTTCCATTTTCTGGACATAAGACCCTTTAGCTGCATAACTGTTTAGCTACACTGGGGGCCACAGTGAAATAAACCAACAGACTTATTGAATATCTACTGAGGGTGAGAGACTCCCAGAGCTTCTAGTGGCCACTGAGTCCCCTCCACAGTCTTTTAGAAATAAAAATAACTTTATTTTCTAAATATCTCTCAATTCTTTTCCAATAGAAAATCTTTTTTCCAATCTTTTTCTTCTTTTTAAACAAGAAGGAATACATATCAAGCCAGGTTATTACTGGACACACAAGGCCAGTTACTGAGTGTGGGGTCTGTTCACCTAACCCAGACCTTCATCCACCACGTTTCTATTTCACCCCAATACACGTCCCCATTTATCTGCAGTCTGTCTACTTTTATGCTCTGCTAAAGAGGCTTTAAACAATAGAGGAGAACCAATGTACCTTTCCATCTGCATTAATCAGACCGAAGGTAGAGGTTGTCTAAGATTAAAAGTGTTTAATATCTAAGTTTTATTATCTTCTTCCCTTTTCTGTATTTTGATCTTAGGACTTCAAGGACAGAAAGGAACAAAAGGAGAATCAGGAGTTCCAGGTAAAGCACTGGCTTCATTTTAATTTTCCACAATAATGACTGGAAGGACTCCCTGAGGCGGGTTTTGTTGACCCTGAAAGCAGGGCTGTAACCTCAGTAACTTTCCGCCAGAGTGCCGAGACCTCCAGGGTTCTGTCTTTCAAGCCTCAGGCTCTTCCAGTGATAAACCAGGGGGAAGGGTATAGAGATGGGGGTGGAGTTGAGGGCAAAAATGGTAAAGAAGCCCTGAGAGCTGCTGCGTGGTGGTGAATTCAGGCTGCGCAGCCGCAGCGGAGCTAAGCAACCTTTCTCTCCAGTTCCCAAGATAGTTGCCTGGCCTGTATCTCTTTGGTCCATCTCCCTGTTCACTTTGGCCCTCAAGGCACCCCCTCCTCCTGCTACTTCTCACAGGACTATCATTACAGTCCTCGTTGGTCCCCACCCTTACTTGTGGTAGGCTGCTGCATCTTGCACACAGCATTTCTAGTCTTCTTGCAGGCCCCACCCTAAGGAGACAAAACAAAACTCCTCACATTTCCTGAGCAGTCTTTATTACTCCTAAGGTGGATTTTCTTTTCCTATTCTAACTTACTAAAGGGGAAATTGAGGCCTGGGATGTTCTAGCAAATTCTCCCAGAATGGCTTCCACATAATGGCCCAATGAGGACCAACAACTTTGGAATCCTATTGGCTAATTTCACCCTCTTTCACCCAACAAGAGTTTACCTGGGAGGTGGGGGGGTTGGGGCAAGGGGCAGCACTGTGCCCCTGCCCCCAGGCTGAACATCCAAATAGCCCATTGATAGGGGTGGGGCGGACCTTCAGGACAATTCATTCATTAAACATCAAGGCTGTTAGTTTGCCTTGGAGAGCAGAGCATCTGATGGCAGTGGTTTCTCTCCCCAGGCCTTGCAGGCATGAAGGGAGAGAAGGGAAGCCCAGGCCTGGGAGGCCTCAAGGGGGCACCTGGACCAAGTGGGCAAAAGGGAGAGCCCGGATCAAGAGGTAAGGTCTCAGCTTCTGACATAAGATTTCAAAGGAGAGGCCTGTTATAATGGGTTGGGAGTGGTTTTCAGAACCAGAAGGCTAGAGGTTTAATGGTTCTGTGGAGAAGTCTTATGATGGGATTGCCCTCGGCCCAGAGCTTACAGAGGTGAATAAGGCACAGCTGGGCACTCGGAGAAGCAGATGACAATGTGCTGGCACCATGCCCAGCCAGCCCCTGGACCATACAGTCTCCATGACTGACCTCAGGAGAGACCTCCCACTCCATGCCTCTTGAATGTCCTTCTCTAATTTAGCTTAAGTCCTTCCTGCTGTAGCTCAGGCCCATTTCTTCTTGCTCAACCATGGAGATCCATGGCATATCCAGTCCCCATGATGCCAGGGGCCGGCAAAGTTGGAGAAGAGAGTCCGACCCCCACCACTCCTCCCCACTGGTGGCAAGGTAGAGCCGGGGGTTCCTGACTTGGTTTCCTTCAAACTGTGCGGTTTTTCTCCTCATGACAGGATATACTGGGCCACAAGGAACCAAGGGAGAAAAAGGTCAAAAAGGTATTTGCTATTTCTGTTCTGTTTAGTGTATGCTTTAGGGGCTACTCTGTACTTGAAAGTTGTATGTGTCCTGGGGGAGAGGCCTTGGCTCTCAGAGAGATTCTTCATTTTGGGGGAAAGCTAAAAGGCTTGTCCTTTGAATAAGCCTGCCCGTGTCACAGAGCCACAGGTAACAGTTTCTCTCTCTCCCTTCTTTCCTCGCTTCTCCCCCACCCCAATTCCCTCCCTCTCTTCCTGCCTTCTTCCTCCTCCCTTTTTTTTTCTCCACAACACAAGCAAAACATGGTGGGCTGGATTTGCAAGGCCAGCTGCAGAGACACCTCCCCCTATGGCCTCACTCCTGCGAGCCTCAGTGCACAGAGGCCGTTGGTAGTGCTGCTGCCATAACATGGTATCTTACCGCTGTGATGACAGCCAAGCAGAAGATTTCTTTTCCCCAACTGTAGGACTTCCAAGGCAAAAAGAGAAGGGGGAGGTTAGATGGTTAGATAGCATCAATGGACATGAGTTTGAGCAAAGTCTGGGAGATAGTGAAGGACAGGGAATCCTGGCATACTGCAGTCCATGGGTCGCAAAAAGTCATACACGACTTAGTGACTGAACAACAACAGGACTTCCAAAAATTAAAAGGCAGAACCTGCATCTACTCAAAGCCCTGTGCTGCTTCCCTCACCTCTCCCACGTGTGTTTTGTCACCCAGGTGACTCCTCGTTAACCGTCCGGATTATGGGCTCTAGGACCCGAGGCCGAGCTGAAGTCTTCTATAATGGTGCATGGGGGACAATCTGCGATGACGGCTGGGACAATTCAGATGCCACTGTCTTCTGCCGCATGCTGGGTTTCTCTTCTGGAACTGCTGTCTACAATGTGGGAGCTGGTGAGTGAATCATTCCTCAACCAGGAGTCTTTTTTTGTTGTTGAGGTATTGACGTGAGCTTTCTCTCCTGGGTAGGGTGTTGGCACCCATCAGTTGCAAGTGACTCATCGTGGTTGGCTTAAAAGAAAGGGATTGCTTCAAGCAACTGAAAAGTTTCGCAACTCAGGGCCCCAGTTTACATCCTTCTAGCTGGCAGCCCCAGGAGAAAGAAGGCTCTTTTCCCCCACAGGGACAGAAGTTGCTGTCCATCCAGCCCTAAAGCCAGAATGCCACATGTTCAACAGTGTTTGTGAGGGATGCTCTCTGAAGGACAGCTGAGGGGTGGAAGCTAGGAGAACAAAGATGCCAGGCAGGCAAGCACAGTGGTCATCTCAGCTCTCTGGAGCATGAAGGCCTGGGCAGCCCAAGCTTGATCATCTTCAAGGAGAAGGGAAGACCCAGCGAATCAGAGCAGGGACTTCCTAAAATCAGTTTTGGGAAGATGTCCTGGAGTGCTGGAGACTCAACTATGTTTTGCAGCAAAAGGTCATTTTCTTTGGCCATAAAAGTGGACCTGTGCTTCCTTGGTGGCTCAGTGGTAAAGAATCTGCCTGCCAATGCAGGAGATGTGGGTTTGATTCCTTGGTCGGAAAGGTCCCCTGGAGTAGGGCTTGGCAACCCACTCCAGTATTCTTGCCTGGAAAATTCCATAGACAGAGGAGCCTGGTGGGCTACAGCTTATTGGTTTGCAAAAGAGTCAGACATGGCTTAGCAACTAAACAGTCACCAAGAGCTGACCTGGCAAGGACACTAGGCTGGTTTCTCCTGCTCCTGCCCCCAAATCTTCTCTGTCCTTACCCCTCCCCTTCCACCCCACCAAAATGCATACCTATTTTTTAATCTGAGTCTAGTTGGATTATAAAACTCCTTAAAAATACACATTTCCTCCTAAAGATTAAGCCTATATAGATTGTCACACTATAGTGTAAATTACTGGAATCAAATAAGCCAGTAATTCCTCTGAGCTCTTTATCTGAAATCGATTATATCAGAAGGAAGGGGGTTTGAAGGAGGTATGAATGCTTTGGAACTGGGAATAACCTGGTTACAAAGGCATTTAAGGAAGAGACAAACCCTGAGAGATCCCTAGGAGATTTCAAATAATGCTTGGATTACATATTAAATACTTGGATGAGACTTTTATCAAAGGGAAGAAAGCAGAACAGAGGCAGAGTCATCATAAGAGAGCAGATCAGTCGTCAGTGCTGTGGGCCTGGGTGGTTGCAGGAGAAATGATCAGTCTAGCTCCCTGTGGAAGACCCCAAGGACAGATGGGCCACACAGCTTGGACCCTAATCCCACACTCCTCTCACTCCTTGCTTTCTCCATGTCCAGGCTCTGGGAACATCTGGCTGGATGATGTTGCATGTCGAGGGTCAGAATGGACCCTGTGGGACTGCACCAAGAGCAGCTGGGGCTCTCACAACTGCAACCACAATGAGGATGCTGGCGTGAACTGCAGCTGACCCCACAGCCCACTCACCACTCTGCCCCCAAGGTGTCCACAGCCAAGACACTCAGCCCACGAAGGGAGGCGGTGCTCTCTGAGGGGCTCCCAGGGGTGGCTGACAGCCTCTGAAGCAGGTTCAATAAAGCTAATAAAGCTCAAAGCGCTACCTGGCACCGCCCTGGGCTGTGGCTGAAATTACTAGCTCATCCCTCCGGTCCCTTAGGGATGCGTCCACTCATTGCACACAGCATTTCTTTGAGTCCTCATGCTCCTTGCACCCCCCACACGATGCACAGAGACAGTGGAATCTTGGCTCAGAACTGGGGTACTTGGGGCTGAAATTCTACGGTGAAGTGGGGCTCACCTGTTGTCAGAATTACTCATGACCAGCCCTTCGGTCAATCAGATGTAGCCTCTTTGTGCAGCAGCGGACGGTCCCCCCAGCACTGGAGCTGCTCGCCAGCA
The DNA here is from genome assembly GCF_054371585.1 of Giraffa tippelskirchi. Taxonomy (NCBI): domain Eukaryota; kingdom Metazoa; phylum Chordata; class Mammalia; order Artiodactyla; family Giraffidae; genus Giraffa; species Giraffa tippelskirchi. Next base: position 130,664,220 of record NC_137277.1, read on the forward strand.
AATGAAGAGACCTTATGTAGTTGGCACTAGGTTGCATGGAAAATAGGAATTGTACCTTTAAGCATGAAAATTTGTTCTCATTAGGATGTGAGCTCCATAAATGCAGGAACTTTCATCCATTTTGTTCACCTGTGGGAGATGTGGGTTTGATCCCTGGGTTGGGAAGATCCCCTGGAGGAGGGCATGGTAACCCACTCCAGTATTCTTGCCTGAAGAATTCCATGAACAGAGGAGCCTGGTGGGCTACATTCCATGGAGTCACAAAGAGTCTGATGCGACTTAGCACACATGCATGCACTTGTAAATGGTAGAGCCCAGGAGAAGCAGTGGAAGAGCTGGGAGATGGAGCGGACATCCTAGGGCTTCCTCCCTCCAGAGCTCAACCAGCCACCCAGGACTCAGTCTGCATTTTCAGAGGCTGCAACTGCTCAGAAATCAGTACCAGGGTCAGAGATGCAGGAGGATGGGAGGGCTCTCTGGACTGGCACAGAGAGAGGAATGGGACCAGGATTTGACAGCTGGTTTTAATTTGGCAGAAACCTCTATAATGATGCAGGTTTTCTTGGCACTTCAGGATGGAAGAATAGAAGGTCAGGGAGAAAGGAAACCTTATCAGGGGTTCTAAGATGTAATATTTTACAAATGTAACTCATGTGTCTTATCAGCATCCTTATCCCTCAAATCTTACTGCCCATTCCTTCTATCCTAACAAGTCCCCCACCCACCCACCCACAAGGAAAGTCAAGAGCAGGTCCAACCTGAAACAGAGAGGGGGGGTCATCTCTCCCATCTGAATCTCAAAGTGACTTCCTGAACCTCTTTAGAAACAGGGGAACCGTGAAAGCAGAGTTGAAAGCAGAAACAGTTTTCTAGTTTTTTCCATTTAGCTTATCAAAAGCCAAGCCTGGCTGACTTGGTCACAGTGTTTTAAAGAAGTCTGCAGGAGGTCTGAGCAGAGCAAGCAGGAAGGGAGGGCACTGTGAAAGCCCCCTGCCCTTCCCTGGGGAAGGTGGGAAAGGAGATGAGGAGACAGAAATAGAGGAGGGTTCTCCCTGGAGTATCAGGCCCAACTCTCCCATCTTCATCTCCTTTCCCAGGATCTGCCTCCTCCAAGAATGATAGACTGTGGGACTGGCTCCTACCTGGGGGACCCCTTGCATCATCCTTAGGGATGTGTGAACACACATGCACTCTTCTCTCTCTCTCACACACATACACATTTTTCCACAGGAACAAATAATACTTTATCGATAGAATAGACAAAATCCTTGCAGAGAATGGACCAACCTCCACCTACCCCTCCCCTCCTCCAGCAAGGAAGCTGAAAGACACGGTTCAACACACTCAAAATTTCCCTTCCATGGCTTTGGTTTTCATCTCTTAGCTGTTGATCCCCCAATCTATACTTCCAGTGAAGACTTCTCTCCTGAGCTCTGGCTACCCATATGTCCACCAGCTGCCTCCACGCAAGCACCTCAAAGTTCAGGCAGCTAAAACCTGCTCCCTCCATCCAGCGTCCAAGACAGAAACTGAGTGTCAGATGCCATGCCTCCACCAGGCACCAAGTATCACTAATTCTACCTCCCAAACATCTCTCCAGTCCACTCAGGTCTCTCCATCTCTATTACCATCATGGTCCAGGCCACTGTTGCGTGGCCTGGATGCTTGGAGCTTCTAATCAGTCTCTTTGTTCCACCGTGTTCCACCAACCACCTATTCATTCTGCAGGCAGCAGCCTGACAGATCTTTAGAAATCATACAGCTCATTATGCCACTCTATGCTTATATCTTTCAAGGGCTCCCCATTCCCTTAGGCAGTGGGTCAAACTTACCGTCATGACTTAGAAGGCTGCGCCCCTGACAACCTCACAAAGTCCTCCTGCGACCTTAATGTTTCATTTCCCCTCTTTTACACCCAGCCCTTTGTTCATCCAGTTTCTCTTACATAATGTCTCTTACACAATAAACTGATGGTAAATCTTTTCTGACTGGCTTTCCGAAGGAATGCTAAACAGAGCATTTGGCTTTTCAATATTGGGATTGCTTCACAGTCTTTCCTCTGACGAGAGACATATCCTTTCTGTGCAGTGGTTCCTCAATACAAAGAAGATTTTCTCCAAATCTAATCCTAGGCCTTTCACGCTTTAGAAGATTAGCTTTTGAAACAAAATCATGGGGTCCAAGTTCTGCAAGGTGAATTGTAAATTTTAAAAGATCCTATCTTCCCACTGTCTCAGCATCGCCACAAACAGGCTGTGAGCACCAGCCCGGGTGATCAGGTGCACCAGTGTGGACCCCTGCACAGATTCCCCTTCCCCTCCCCTGCCACAGTGACTGTGACCTAGTGACCTTCAAATGCACCAATGAAATCCCCTCTCACTGTTTGCTTGTGTACCCCATCCTGACTCCCCCAACGAAGACCCTCATCCATGAGTCTTCACCCTCTCTTGGCTCCCCATCTAAGTGGCTGACCCACTCCCTGGGGCCCCTCTCAACCTGTAGGGACTCTGTCTTGGTGACTGTAATCCCCACACCTCTTTTGGGTCCCCTCTTGAGGCCACACCTGACCAACCATCCCATCGAAGAACACAGCACACCAGAGCAGCACATGATACAAGGGATACCATTCCCATCTAACAAGCATGCAAACCGAGTCTCTGAGAGTCTCAGCACTGTGATATGTTGGCTCCAGTTCACCATCTTTCTATTCACAGCCTTTGCAACGTGACTGCTGCTCTTCTCAACAGGAAGCAGGGCTGTTAGTCTTTCACTATCTCTCTTGGAATTTTCAACATGATATGAAACTAAGCCCAGGCTAAACCTGATGGAGGAGGCATGTGAAGGAGTGTGAAGTGTGTGAAACATGACCCATTTGCCCCAGCTGAGGTCATCCTCCGTGAGTCAGCATACAGCTGGCCACAGTCACGTCAGTGAGCCCAGCCAAGACTGGTCAAGCCTGGCCCACATCAGAAGACCAACCCATCAATTGGTGAGTAATCACAGATGGTTGTGGTTGAAAGCCACTCGGTTTAGGGGTGGTTTCTTATATAGCAATAATGGCCTAAAAAAACTACATGCAGCTAATAAGTAGAGGGGGATTCACACAGGAGGAGAGCTGCTGCCTGCACGTCTGCCAAGTGGGTTCTCTGATAAGCTCTCTGGCCGAGCTAAGCTGAGGAAACCCCTTTGGAACCACAGTGACCACAGAACTTGGCCGCAGCATGTGGCATGCTGGTGCTGTGGCTGACTGGCGGCTAGTTGTGGAGCTGAAGAGGAACTGGGTAAAATTAGCAGGACAGCATCCTCAACCATTGGAGAGCAGGCTAGGGGCCTGGGGCCACCATATGTTGGGCATGACCTCTGTATGACACTGCCGTCCACTTGAAAACACTCTCCTCCCTCCTGCTTCCCCTTCCTGGGGATGCTGGACCCTGGCTGAGGCCAGCAGCACAGACACCAGCACTGAGCACACTCACTGGGCGTGACAGAGGTGGCAGGGCCCTCAAAGGACCCTCTGTGTGCAAGACCCGCCATCACTGGCCTGGCAGGGCAAGCACAGAGAGCTTCCCAGCATCTAGCTCTAGAAATGCAGCTCAGGACTGAGGTTCTGGAGTCAAATGTCCTGGGTTGGAATCCAGTGCTGCCATTTAACAGGCCTTCACCTGCACAATTATATTATTGAAACTCTCTGGGTCCCAGTTTCCTCATCTGTAAAATAAAATCTAGTAACAGTTCCCCCTTCCCAGAGTTCTTGTGAGAATTCATTGAAATGATAAGTTAAGGTCAAGATGATGGAATAGGAGGACCTGGGGTTCACCTCTCCCCACAAGTATATCAGGAGTACATCTACAAGCTGAAAAGTTCACACAGAGCAACTGCTGAGCTCTAGCAAAGGACCTCAGACACCTAAAAGGACAAGAAAATATCCCAGCATGACCAGGTAGGATGAAGGAGAAAAAGGGAAGATAAAGGAAAGAGGGAACAAGATGGGACCCACACCCCTTGGGGAGGGGGGAGCTGAAGGAGAGGAGAGGTTATTGCACTTGGGGAGGTGCCCTTTCTGGCAGCAAAGTACACTGAAATAGAGGGAGACTGGTCATAGCCTGGGAGCCCCAGCTTGAGATGGCTGTCTGCCAATGCAGGCAGGGGCTGGGTGCTGAAGTGTGGGGTTAAGAGAGCATGTCTGGGGAGAAGACTGCTGTTGGCTGCATGGAGACAGCTTGACGAGACAAGAGTGAGGAGCTCCACGTCCCAGAAAGCTCCTGGAGGAAACGTGGTCTGCCTCGGAAGCGAGGCGCCATTGTTGAGTGGTGCACAAGTGGAGGGGTTGCCATCAAGAGTCCTCGACAGGGAGACTCTCTCCCCACCACACCAGCCCCTACCTCCACAGGCACTAGCGGAGAATCCCATCAAAGTGAACCCATGCACCCCATACATGGCTGCCTTATCGCTCTCTCGTCTGAGTGAGCCTGCACCCCAGTCTGTAGCAGCCTCTTGCCCCTCCCACCTAAGCAAGCAAGGGCACCCTAGTCAGCCACTGCCTTTCCTCCTCTCGCCTGGGCAAGGAACAGACACCTGAGGGTCGCCCACATGCAGAGTTGGACCCCAAACCAAAACTGAGCCCAGGGGCTGTGCAGCTAAGGAAAAAGAACTGAAATCTCTCCAAGAAACTGCACAGGTCATGGATTAATCTCCAGCAATCAGCTTGGTAAACCCAGCATCTGCAGACTATATGAATGGACATAAGTACCCTCATAACTGAGACTGGTCTAGCATTAGCAGCCGTGGACTTTGAGGACAAGTACATGTGGGTGTTGGGCCAGGTCAGAGTTTGAGCTGTCTGCAAAGTGCCCACAGCAGGTACAGAGACCTACCTTGAGGTCTTGGAGGGCCTCCTGGGAAGAAAGGGGTTGTCTGTGGGTCACCGTGGGGACAATGACACTGATAGCAGAGGACTCAGGGAATCTTTCCAGACAACAGAAACACAGCCCCACTTATCAGCAGTAAAGTCATACTAAACTCACAGACACCCCAAAACACACTCTCCAATGCAGCCCCACCCATCAGAGGAACAAGACACAGCTTCACCCACCAGAGTGTAAACACAAGTCCCTCCCCCCAGGAACCAACAGAAGCCCCTGAATCAAGCTGACCCACCAGGGAGCAGACACCAGAAGAAAGAGGAACTACAATTCCACAGCCCATGGAAAGGAGACCACAAACAATACGTTAGATAAAATGAGACAGCAGAGGAAGTATGTTGCAGACACAGGAATAAGGTAAAAACCTACAAGACCAAATAAATGAAGAAGATATAGAAAATATATATATATATATACCTGAAAAATAATTCAGAGTAATGATAGTAAAGATGATCCAAGATCTCAGAAAAAGAATGGAGACATGGATTAGGAAGATGCAAGAAATGTTTAACAAGAAACTAGAAGAACTAAAGAATAAATGAACAGTGATGAACAATACAATAACTGAAATGAAAAATACACCAGAAGGAATCAATAGCAGAATAACTGAGGTAGGAGAACAAATAAGTGAGCTGGAAGATAGAATGGTGGAAATAATTGCCACAGAGCAAAGGGAAAAAAAATGAAAAAAAAGTCATGACAGTCTCAGAAACCTCTGGGACAACATTAAATGCACCAACATTTGAATTATGAGTCTCAGAAGAAGAGGAAGAGAAGGATCTGAGAAAATATTTGAAGAGAATATGCTCAAAAACTTCCCTAACATGGGAAAGGAAATAGTCACCCAAGTCCAGGAAGCACAGAGAGTCCCATACAGGATAAACCAAAGGAGAAACATGCCAAGACACATATTAATCAAATTAACAGGAATTAAATACAAAGAAAAATATTAAAAGCAACAAGGAAAAGCAGCAAATAACATACAAGGGAATCCCCATAAAGTTATCAGTTGATTTTTCAGCAGAAACTCTGCAGGCCAGAAGGGAGTGACAAGATATATTTAAAATATTGAAAGAGAAAAACTTACAACCAAGATTACTCCACTCAGCAAGGATCTCATTCAGATTCAACAGAGAAAGCAAAAGCTTTACAGACAAAGAAAAGCTAAGAGAATTCAACACCACCCAACCAGCTTTAGAACAAATGCTAAAGAAACTTCTCTAGGTGAGAAACACAAGAGAAGAAAAAGACATGCAAAAACAAGCCCAAAACAATTAAGAAAATGGCAATAGAAACATATATATCAATAATCACCTTTGGGGAAATTCTCTGGTGGTCCAGTGGCTGAGACTCCATGCTCCCAATGCAGGGGGCCTGTGTTTGAGTCTGGTCAGGGAACTAAATCCCACATGCCTCAGCTAAGACCTGGCACAGTGAAATAAATAAATAAAAATATTAAAAAATAATAATAATCACCTTAAATGTAAATGGATTAAATGCTCAAAAAAGGGGGGGGCATAGATGTTGCTGAATGGATGCAGAAACAAACCCACATATAAACTTTCTACAAGAGACCCACTTCAGACCTAAGGACACATATAGACTGAAAGTGAGGGGATGGAAAAAGATATTCCATTCAAATGGAAATCAAAAGAAAGCTGGAGTAGCTTTAAACAGACTTTAAAATAAAGGCCATTATAAGAAATAAAGAAGGACACTATATAATGATCAAGGGATCAACCCAAGAAGACACAGCAATTAGAAATATATATGCACACAGTATATAATATATATGCACCTCAATATATAAGGCAAATGCTAACAGGCATAAAAGGGGAAAGCAATGGTAACATAATTACAGTAGAGGATTTTAACACCCCACTTACACCAATGTATAGATCATCCAGACAGAAAATTAATAAGAAAACACAGTCTGTAAATTAGACCAACTAGGCTTAATTGATATTTCTAGGACATTCCATCCAAAAGCAACAGAATGCACTTTCTTCTCAAATGAAAATGAAACATCCTCCAGAACAGATCATATTTTGGGCCACAAATCAATCCTTGGTAAATTTAAGAAAATTGAAATCATATCAAGCATCTTTTCTGACCATAGCACTATGATATTAGAAATCAATTGTAGGGGAAAAAAAAAACAGTTAAAAAAAAATGGAGGCTAAACAATATGTTAATAAGTAATCAGTGGATCACTGCAGGAATCAGAGAGGAAATACAAAATGGCAAATGAGACAAATGGCAATGAAAATACAACAATCCAGAACCTATGGGATACACCAAAAACTGTTCTAAGAAGGAAATTTATAACAATACAATCTTACCTCAAGAAACAAGAAAAATCTCAAATAAACAACCTAAAACAACTAGAGAAAGAAGAATAAACAAAACCCAAAGTTAATAGGAGGAAAGAAATCATAAAGGTCAGAGTATAAATAAACGAAATAAAGACAAAACAATAGCAAAGATCAATGAAACTAAACGATCGTTCTTTGAAAAGATATACAAAGTTGATAAACGTTTAGCCAGACTCATCAGGGGAAAAAAAGGAGAGGATTCAAATCAATAAAATTAGAAATGAGAAAGGAGAAGTTACAACAGACAACACAGAAATACAAAGGATCATAAGACATTACTACAAGCAACTATATGCAAACAAAATGGACAATCTAGAAGAAATGAATAAATTCTTAGAAAGGTATAATCTCACAAGACTGAAGCAGGAAGATATAGAAAACATAAACAGACTAATTGAAGTACTGAAATCGAAACTGATTAAAAATCTTCCAACAAATAAACACCCAGGGTTAGATGGCTTCACAGGCAAATTCTAAGAGTTAACACCTACCCATCTGAAGCTCTTCCAAAATATCACAGAGGAAAAAACATTCCCAACCTCATCCTACAAGGCCACCATCACCTTGATATCAAAACCAAAGATCTCACAAAAAAAGAAAATTACAGACAAATGTCACTGATGAACATAGATGCAAAACTCCTCAACAAAATACTAGCAAGCCAAACCTAACAGCACATTAACAGGATCATACACACTGATCAAGTAGGATTTATCCCAGGGATACAAAAATTCTTCAATATATGCAAATCAATCACTGTGATATACTACATCAACAAATTGAACAGTAAAAAACATATGATCATCTCAATAGATGCAGGAAAATCTGTTGACAAGTTAACACCCATTTAGGATAAAAACTCTCCAGAAAGTGGGCCTAGAGGGAAACTACGTCAACGTAATAAAGGCCATATGCAACAAACCTACAGCTAACATCATACTCAATGGCGAAAAGCTGAAAGCATTTCCTCTAAGATCAGGAGCAAGACTTGGCTGTCTGCTCTCACCACTTTCATTCAGCATAGTTTTGGAAGTCTTAGCCATGGATATCAGAGAAAAATATATGTATATGGGATCCAAATTGGAAAATAAGTAAAATTGTCAATGTTTGCAGATGTCATGATATTATCCATAGAAAATCCTAAAATTGCAACTAAAAAAATACTGGAACTCATCAATGAATTTGGTAAAGTTGCAAGATATGAAATTAATACACAGAAATCTCTTGAATCCTTATACACTAACAATGAAAAATCAGTAAGAGAGGTTAAGGAAACAATCCCATTTCCCATCACACTGAAAAGAATAAAATACATAGGAATAAACCTACCAAAGGTGGTAAAAGACATATACTCAGAAAACTATGAGATACTGATGAAAGAAATCAAAGATGATAGAGATGGAGAGCTATACCATGTTCTTGGATTAGATGAATCAATATTGTCATAATGACTATACTACCCAAAGCAATCTATAGTTTGAATCCAATCCCTATCAAATTACAAGGCATTTTTCACAGAATTAGAACAAAAAAATGTATCCTTTGTATGGAAACATAAAATATCCCAAATAGCTAAAGCAACCTAAATAAAGAAGAATGGAGCTAGAAGAATCAGGCACCTTAGCTTCAGACTATACTACAAAGCTACAGTAATCAAAACAGTATGGTACTGCCAAAAACAAAAACCAGAAATATGGATCAATAGGACAGGATAGAATAGAAAATCTAGCAATAAACCCAATCACCTATGGCCACCTAATATATGACCAAGGAGGCAAGAATATACAGTGGAGAAAAGTATCTTCAGTAAACAATGCTGGGAAAACTGGACAACTACATGTAAAAGAATCAAAACAGCACACTCCCAAATGCCGTACACAAAAATAAACTCAAAATGGATTAAAGACCTGAATGTAAAGGCAGATACTATAAACCTCTTAGAGGAAAACACAGACAGAACATCTTTGGCATAAATTACCATAAGATGTTTTTTGATCCAATGGAAATAAAAACAGATTTTAAAAAATGGGACCTAACTAAACGTAAAAGCTTTTGCACAGCAAAGGAAACCATAAGCAGAATGAGAAGAAAACTCTCAGATAGGAGAAAATATTTGCATATGAAACTACTGATAAGGAATTAATCTCCAAAATATATAAGCAGCTTATGTTCAGTTCAGTTCAGTTCAGTCACTCAGTCGTGTCTGACTCTCTGCAACCCCATGAATCGCAGCACGCCAGGCCTCCCTGTCCATCACCAACTCCTGGAGTCACCCAAACCCATGTCCATTGAGTCAGTGATGCCATGCAACCATCTCATCTTCTGTCGTCCCCTTCTCCTCCTGCCCTCAATTTTTCCCAGCATCAGGGTCTTTTCAAATGAGTCAGCTCTTCGTATCAGGTGGTCAAAGTATTGGAGTTTCAGCTTCAACATCAGTCCTTCCAGTGAACACTCAGGACTGATCTCCTTTAGGACTGACTGGTTGGATCTCTTTGCAGTCCAAGAGACTCTCAAGAGTCTTCTCCAACACCACAGTTCAAAAGCATCAATTCTTCAGCACTCAGCTTTGTTTATAGTCCAACTCTCACATCCATACATGACCACTGGAAAAACCATAGCCTTGACTAGACAGAACTTTGTTGACAAAGTAATGTCTCTGCTTTTTAATATGCTGTCTAGGTTGGTCATAACTTTTCTTCCAAGGAGTAAGCATCTTTTAATTTCATGGCTGCAATCACCATCTGCAGTGATTTTGGAGACCCCAAAAATAAAGCCAGCCACTGTTTCCACTGTTTCCCCATCTATTTGCCATGAAATGATGGGACTGGATGCCACGATCTTAGTTTTCTGAACGTTGAGCTTTAAGCCAATTTTTTCACTCTCCTCTTTCAATTTCATCAAGAAGCTCTTTAGTTCGTCTTAACTTTCTGCCATGTTCATGCACTCAATATAAAAAAAAAACACCCTATCAAAAAAATAGGTGGAAGACCTAAATAGACTTTTCTCCAAAGAAGACATACACATGGCCAACAAACTCATGAAAAGATAATAAACATTACTAATTATTAGAGAAATGCAAATCAAAACTACAATGAGGTATCACCTCACACCAGTTAGAATGTCCATCATCAAAAAATCTACCAAGAATAAATTCTGGGGAGGGTGTGGAGAAAAAGGGAACTCTCTTAAACTATTGGTGAGAATGTAAATTAATACAGCCACTGTGCAGAACAGTACAGAGATTTCATAAAAAACTTAAAAATAGAGATATCATATGATTCAGCAAACCCACTCCTATGCATATATCAGGAGAAAATCATTTGAAAAGATGCATGTACCCCAGTGTACATTGCAGCAGTATTTACAATATCATGGAAGCAACCTAAATCCCATCAACTGAGGAATGAATAAAGAAACTGTGGTACATATAGACAATGAAATATTATGTCTGCCATAAAAAAGGAATGAAACAATGCCATTTGCAAAGATGTGGATGGACCTATAGATGTGAAGTAACTCAGAAAGAGAAAAATCTCATATAATATCACTTATATGTAGAATTTAGAAAAATGGTACGGATAACTTATCTGCAAAGCAGAAATAGAGTCACAGAAGTAGAGATTTACAGTTACCAAGGCAGGGCTGGGGTGGGGGGGGATGTGGGAGGGGAAAGAATTGGGAGATTGGGATTGACATATATACACTACTATGTAAAAAACAGATAACTAATGAGAACCTACTGTATAGCACAGCAAACTCTACTCAGTGATCTGTGGTAACCTAAATGGGAAGGACATCTAAAAAAGAGTGAATATAAATATACATGTAACTGGTTCACTTTGTTGTACAGCAGAAACTGATACAACATTGTTGAGCAACTATACTCCAATAAAAATAATAAATAAAAAATGAAGTTTAGAAAAACCAAAAGAAATGATAAGTTAAAAGAAAGCATGTTAAATGTTGCCTGGCATGTGGTAAATGCTCAGTCTGGGTTATTATGATCATTCAAGACCTTTCACAGAAGCTCAGAGAGTAGTACTAACATATATACAGTACCATGTGTAAAATAGATAGCTAGTGGGAAGATGCTGTGTAACACAGGGAGCTCAGATCTGTGCTCTGTGATGACCTAGAACAGAGGAATTTGGGGGTGAGTGGGAGGGAGGTTCAAGAAGGAGGGGGTATTTGTATACTTATAGCTGATTCACTTCGTTTAACAGCAGGAAATAACACAACATTGTAAAGCAATTATCCCCCAATTTAAAAATGTAGAAATAAATTTTTTTAAAAGAAATTATTTAATGTAAACAATAAACAGACTCCACAGAGTCCATCAGAGTCCATCCTCCTCCTGAGCTCAGACTTTTCATCCCAGCCTCCCTGTGTGTCATTGTGTGTCACTGGTGCACAGGCAGTGGGAGGACAGGAGGACAGGGCCCAGCAGACACTTGGGCTGGGTGCCTGTGGAGAGAAATGGGGCTGCAGCTGGAGGGAGACAGGTGGGATGCCAGGGAGGACTTTATTCTTTGTAACAAGATAAAGTCCTGTTTGTATGCTGATGGGAATGACCTAGGAGATAGGCTCAATTAATAATTCAGGAGGAAGGGCACGATTTCAGGATCCAGGTCCTTAGGAGGACTAGAGGGTTCTGAGCAATTGGCAGGGACAGGAATAGTTCTAGGATAGCAGGAAGGAAGGTGGAGATCTGAATAAAGATGCGGAAGCCAGTGGATTTGGTAGTGGCAAGATGAGTGATGAGGGAGTTCTCATCTGATTGTTTCTGTCTTCTCAGAGGGCAGGAGCCAATGTCAGCAGCTGAGTGGGGTCTGGGGAGGAATGTGTGCTGGGCGCAAGGAGAGAGAAAGATCTGAAGCTGGGGTGGGGAGGGCTGTATGGCCACCTCTGCTGGAAACATTAGGAGTATTTGGGCAACTATCTTGAGGGTTCCCTCTGCCAGGCACATATTCTCAAACTTCAGAACAATCTGCAAGGTAGGAATTCCTAGGATCACTGATAAGGAGCTGTGGATTTCAGGTCACACAGTTAGCAAGAGGCAGAGGACAGATTTGGACCTGGTGTTTCTGATGACAGAGACAAGTGGCCTTCCGCATACATGCCTGTTGGACATGCCCTTGATAAGACTGCATAGTCTGACTCCATCCACCCCGCTAGGCACCACCTCAACCCAGTATTCACCTGGTCGAGTCCTGTTTCCTGCAGGATTGGCAAATGTGGGGGCTCTGGAACATGAATGAATGCAGTTTAATGTCCTACCAGGGGAGTTTGGAATGTTTTTAATGGGGGTCCCTCTGTGCTTAATTCTGTACTGTACCTCTCTTTCCCTTCCGCTCGTCACAACCGTGTTCCCAATCCTACCTTCTCACACTTGCCTTTGCCCTTCTAATCTGGCATTTACCTGTGCCTTCTCCATGTGAGGTGCTATGCAGGGAGCCACTGACACAAAGATTAAAAACCCAGTTCGTGACCTCTGAGGTCAGGGTTCAGGGGGGAAACCACAAGTGAACACGTCAGCACAGAGTGATGGGCTGGTCTGGCCCACGAATGCGGAGGCCAGAGGGGTCTCTGCTCTGAACTCCCCTCTTCCAGGCCCAGGATCAGTGGGATTCCTTCCCTACCACTTGCCCAAATCTGTATGATAAAATCTTAAAGAACCAAACAGCTGTATGGTAACTCCTCACTAAATGCGCTCAAAATCGTTGTTGTTTAATCGCTAAGTCATGCCTAACTCTTTGCGATCCTATGGGTTGTAGCTTTCCAGCCCCCTCTGTCTGTGGATTTCTCAGGCAACAGTACTGAAGTGGGTTGCCAGTTCTTCTCCAAGGGATCTTCCCCATCCAAGGATCAAATCTGTGTCTCTTGCGTCTCCTGTATTGGCAGGCAGATTCTTTACCACTGATCTACCTGGGAAGCCCTACTCAAAATCATACAAACCATCCAATGAAATTTTCATGCTTGTTAAAATGCATGTTAGAACGACATTTTTCTGGATTTTCTGATTGGAGTCCTACGATAAGCAGATGGGAGCTCTGCTCTGGCCCTCTGGCCCTCTGGCCCTTTGGTGGGGGCTGGGAAGAATACTGCGTGGAACACAGAAGGTGCTTGGTACCACAGGCTTGGGGGACTCCAAGAACTCGGTAAACACTGGGCCATGACTGACCTTTGCAGACTGTGGCAGGGTTTGCGACCGGGGGACAGTCTGGGGAAGTCTCCTGCCCCACGAACACAACCCGGCTGCCTCCCACTCCGCATGATCAGCCGGACCCTGTTTTCCCCTCAGAGCACAAGGCCTGCAGACCTGTCGCTGGAGAGGCCGCCTTCCCGCTGTGGGCACTAGGCGGCGCTGCAGGCCGCGCTCAGCCCAACAGGCTCCGACCTCAGTCTCTGCCCGGCTCCGCCAGGGACGGAACTAGAGAGGCTGCGGATCCCCGCGAAGGCTCCAGGGCTGGACGCAGCCCACCGCTCAGAAGAAATACACACGCTTCATCTGTGCCCGGTCCGGGCCTCCACGAAACTCTCTCCTCCGTTTCTCCTCCTGATGCCCAGTAGTAACCAAGCTACTGCTGGCCCTGGACAGATGCCATTCAAAAGGGACCATTTAAGGGGTCAGCACCTTTATTTTAGGATGTTGTGGAACTCCCATTCATTAAGTACTCACGGTGAACTGGTACTGTGTGAGGTTCTTTATATACATTAGTTCTTCAGAACAATCTCATGAGATTCTATAGCTCCCATTTTACTAAGAAGCTCAGAGAGGTTTGATTTTTTACCCAGGGGGACCAGCGAGCTAATATGCAGCAGGGCTAGAAATCCAAATCCCAAGGTTGACCCAAAACTCGTGTCCTTCCCCATTCTTGCCACCACTGTCCGGTGCCCACAGCCCAGGGAAAAGAAGCTGGGCAGGAGGAGGGGGCAGCCACAGCAGGTCTGATGGAAGAACTTCTGAAAAGCTTGGAGGAGAGCGAGGTAGAATTCTACAATGAAAAGGCACCAAACTAGTCAGGGACCTGAGTCCCATCCTCTACTCTGTCAAATATTAGCTGGTGACCTCCAGCCAGGTCCTTCCCCTTTGGCACCCATTTCCTTATTTGGACAAGGTGGGATGAGACTAGGTCATTTCCCAAGCACCCCCACCCCCAACATCACCAACAGTTTGTGCATGGAGAACTCCCTAACTAGGGGCTTCCTCCAAGGACTGGCCAGAGAGGTCAGAAAAGAGCCAAGAGGGGGACTTCATGCATATAGTCTCAGGACTATGCCATCTGTGAATTAAAGTCTGGGTACCAGAGGGCCAGAGCCTCTGAAAAGTCACCCCATCCCAGGCCTGCCTGAGGATGGCCAGTAGTCTGGGAAGGTAGGGGAGCAGGGAAGCAGAGATCCACACCACAGGTGCACACCCAGGGTCTCAGTGAGCCCCTCAATAACCAGACAGCTGCTGGTTACTCTTCATGCCCTCTGTCATCAGGCAGTACCCTCAGCACTCGACAGCTCATCTTTTTCTTGGCAGAAGCTGTCTGTCTCCTCTGGCTGTTTCCACTATAAACATGCTGGATTTAACTCTGTTCCAACATACTCTGCCCAGACACACTGTATGTGTCAGGTGTGGGGGTATGGGGATGGAGGCAACCTGCAGCCTGACCCTCCAAAACTCTCCATCCAACTGGGAAACAGAACCATCAACAGACAGCTAGGCCATTAAATACAGGGCCCAGGGATCCAGAGGAGGACGGAACCACTGGGGCGGTGATGGAGATCGGGGCAGCTTCTAGCAAGAGTTCCCCCTAGAACAGGGAGTGGATAAAGTCAGCTCGGGGAGTGAGGGCAGAGGGAAGACGCTCTAGGAAGAGGGAACTGGGTGAGGTTTGGGGCCGGGGGGAGGCTGGAATTTTAGGGGTCAAGAGTGGTGAGGAGACTGGCACAGCAGCCCAGCTAAGAGATGTCAAGGCCTTGAACAGGGGAAAGGGGCACAGGATGGGCCCTCTGCAACCAGATGCCTGGAGAGGAGGGTGGACTCCAGCCTTATTCCTGGGCTCCTGGCTAGGGTGCTTGGGAGTGTAGTTTTGCTAGTCACCGAAGCAGAGGGCATTTTGAGGGAGAGAAAAGCTTGGGTTTGGCCCGTGGGAACCCTCGAAGAGTTGTGCAATTGGTGTGAACAGGAGAGCCCGTGGGGCTGCCTGGGCCTGCCGAGGAGACCCTCCCAGGACATCCGAAGTGTGGAGAGTTCTCAGAGGCAATTAAAGTGATTCTGTGATGCTGACTGTGGCCCCTGCTGTCATTGATGAAAGAGGCTGCAATTAATTAAAAATGAGCCTCCTTCAATGGTGAGTGGCGCTTGCAGATGCTCCCCAGTGCACCTGAAGGCTCTTTATCTCCTGGATGAATGGACTTGCTTCTACCTGAGACTCCTGGCTGGCTGACAGCTGAATCTCCACCAGGCACTGGGCTGAAGGGTCACTGCTTATATCAGTTTGCCCAGAGAGCCCCCCACCCCCCACTGCATACAGGAACCCTCCTAGGTTAGCTCAATCAGAGCTGAAACATGTGGGCCGAGGATAGCTTGAGCCTGAGGCAAAACCACCCCCAAAGCCTGCAGGCCTCCCAAACCTACCTGTGGCAGGTAACCAGGTGGGTACTCTCACTTGACACACACGCAGACACTCACAGTTGTCCAAGTTAGTAATTCATTCTATCTTTGGCTAAGATCCTATATCTAAAGTCTCTCAGTCATGTCTGACTCTTTGCGACCCCATGGACTGTCGCCTGCCAGGCTTCCCTGTCCATGGGAATTCTCCAGGGAAGAATGCTGGAGTGGGTATCCCTTCCCTTCTCCAGGGGATCTTCCTGACCCAGGGATTAAACTCAGGTCTCCCACACTGCAGGCGGATTCTTTACCGTCTGAGCCACCAGGGAAGCCCATAGAAGATAGACACATAGACCTCTATATATCACAATACAAGCACTGTGCCAGGTACTAGGGATCATGATTCAGGATCCCAGGGATTTCACAGCCTAGTGGGTGAGATAGAGACATCAACAGACAATTTCAATAGAACACAACACACACTGGCAGAAGAGTGAGGACCCGAACACCCAGAGGAAGGGTGTTTGATAAGACTTGAAGGAGGTAACAAAGTAGGCATCCTGTGCCCGTCTGCCATTGCTTTCTGATGCTATTATAAAAATTTCCTTTTTTATTGAGCACCTATTAGGCTCATACCGTAAAGAATCTGCCTGCAATGTGGGAGGTCTGGGTTCAGTCACTGAGTTGGGAAGATCCCTTGAAGAAGGGCATGGCAACCCACCCCAGTCTTCTTGCCTGGAGAATTCCATGGACAGAGGAGCCTGGGATGTGACAGTCCATGGGTCGCAGAGTCAGATACGACCGCAGTGGCTCACTTTCATTATGTGCCAGGCCCCTGAGATGGAGGTGGCACTCTCTAATCTGTACCACCACCTTGAGTGTACTTTATGGATGGAGAAATCAAGGCTCAGAGAAGATAACTGGCTGATTCCATAGTTGTTGAGGAGCAGAAATGAAGTTCAAAGCCAAGGTTATCTGCCTCTAAGGCCCAAACTCTCCACCCCAGGAAGCCAGACCTCTGCAGGCTCAGCCCTTCAGGAGGATCTAGGTAAAGTAGAGAAATGGAAGAATATATAACCAAGATTTGAGCTGGGGCCAAGAAAGAAATGTAGAAAAACCAGAATGTCTGATCTGCGAGGATCATTAGAGACCATGACTAAGTTGGATTTCTTCTTTTAAGAGACAAGTGATGAAGGTCAAGAGGCATTGTGATGGCCGCAGGACATAGCTGGTCAGAACTCAAGCTGAGCTGGATTAGAACTCAAGCCCTCTGGTCCCTGATTCAGGGACCAGATCCCTGATCAGTGCACTGATCATACTGTGCTGCTCACCTTTGGATGTACACACACACACACACACACACAGGCACACACAGTTGTCCAAATTAGTGATTTGTTAAATGTCAATGTCAACATGTGTTCTCAGTCATGTCCGACTCTTTACAACCCCGTGGACTATGACCCACCAGGCTGCTCTGTCCATGCAATTTTCCAGGCAAGAGTACTGGAGTGGGTTGCCATTTCCTACCTCAGGGGATCTTCCTGACCCAAGGATGGAACCTGTGTCTCTTGCATCTCCAGCATTGGAAGATGGATTCTTTACCACTAGCTCCACTTGGATGATTCTTTAGATCTTTGGCTAAGACCATACTTTGATGTTTGGGGATTACAAGGAAATGGAAATGATTCAGAACAAAATCCTGTTATGGTTATCTTGAGGCAAGATGGTGGGGTTGGTTGTGGAGGTTGGTGGGGGGGCATCTCAGGAATCTTTCAGGGGTTTTTCCTAAGGACCTCTATGAACAAAAAGTGATGAAAGGATTTCACAAAGTAGAGAAACAACTTGTGGTACAGTGGGGTGATCACAAAGAATTCCCATCCTGGCCCTTGTTGGGGGAAAAGTTGAATGATGTTTCTCACATGTGGCCCTGGGCCAACAGCTCAAGTATTGCCTTAATATGAAATTTATTTAAAATCTATTATAAACTATTTTATATATTATAAAATATAGTACATGCACATAATTTAAAAAGTTCATATAGAACTTGGAAACATAAACTAGATACTCGCAGCCTCCCTTTCTATATTAAACTGCGCTCAGTCCTCCTCCCAAGTGTACTTCAAACTCAAGAGTCAACGGACATGATTTTCACCCAAAGACCTGCACCTGCGTCTGTTATCCCGCTTGATGGAACAATCATTCACATAGTGTCTCAAGACAGAAATGGTTATTAGCGTCACGAATCTTCTTCCAAAACAAAATGTAAATATAATCCATATATAGTGTATATAATTTTTATCAGTGTCATGTCATAATGAGAGATGATACACTGTTCCCTGCTGAGCTGATGGCTTCCTGATGGCTACATGATATTCCACAGTCAGGCACAGCATAACTTATCTCTCCACTCACCAGTTGATGGATGTTAGGTTGTGCGCAGTCTTTGCCACCAGGAGCACCCTTCCTGGTCCACCTTGGTGTCTATCAAGACACCTATAAAGCTCATTCCTAGGGATGGAATTTCTAGGTCAAATGAGATATGTATTTTAAATGTTGACCTGGCCCAAAATTACCTACCATAAAAGCTCTGCAGCAGGTAACTGGTACCAGTATTAAGAGGCTGTCTGTTTCCCCACACTCTGCATGGCACTGGATAGTAATGAGCATTTTCATATTTGCCAGCCTGAGATGTGGTTAATGAAGTTTTGAATTACATTTCTTTAATTATGCGTTAGGTTGAGAATACTTTCATATCAACTTTCATTTTTGAGAACTTCCTGTTCACATCTGCTCATTTGGGGTCTGTCTCAGAATGATTCTTACAATGTAAATGAAGGAAATTAGTCTTTTGTCTGTCACATGCATTACAAATGCCTTTACAGTTTGTCCTGAAGATTTTTTTCACTTGTACTAAAGCTTTTAATTTTTGTGCAGTCAAATTTGTCAGTATTTTCCATTGTGGCTCCAGAGTTAAAATGTTATTTAAATATTTTATAGCTAGTTTCAGTTTTCAACTGACTAGAATATACTGTGCCTTAATAGCATTACCTACAGATTCTAATATAATGTCTTGTTCTTGGCAGGCATGTCTTAAATATTTACTGACTAGGTAGATGGATGGATAGGTAGATGGATACATAGATATTGGAGATATGGAGATATTTGTGTTAATCATTACTTCCTTTCAAAAAAACATTTTTTTTTAAATTCAAAAAGCACATAGAGCTTTTTGAAACATTCTCTCCCCCTGATTTTCTCAATCTTTTTTGGAGTCTCACTCCACTTGTCTCCCTAACGCTCCCTCAGCCTTCCTCCACGGCTTCTTTCCCTTTGCCTGTCACTCAAAAATGGGCATTCACTCTCTCTTCATTGTCCACATGCTCCCTAGTGGGGATTATGCCAAGGGGTGGCTGCGGGTGATTATCCTGCAACTCCACCTGCTTCCTCCCAAAGCACCCTCCAAATCAGAGGAAGAAGAAAAAGGAGAGAAAAAAAAGTGAGTGAAGTGCTTCACATGAAGCACGTGTTTTCTCATTCCCCAGCAGAGCTTGACTGACCACACCTTAGAAGAGCTTGCTATTTCTATTGATGTAACCTAAGCCAGAGCGTTGCGCATGTGCACACAGCCTCTCCCCTCCAGCAGGGCTGCTGCTCTCTCCCTCCTAGGTGTCTCCCCTGCTGCCTGGGCCACCTTGGCTTTCCACCGCTGCAGCCTCACTACCTTCTGAGTGCCCCATGGGTGCCTCCATTGCACAGACCCAAACTACCTTCTCATCAGATCGCTTCTCCTGCTTGAAGATGCTGTCATCTAAGCAGTCTCTCAGAGAGCCAATAGTTCCTGGCAAGAGCGCTCCAGGTCTCCCAGTCCTTTCATTTCTATCACAAGTCATCTTCAGATCTTCTCCCTCTTTCCTGGCAGCCACTGTCTTAATCTGGACCTTTGTCCCCTCTCCCCTGAACCAGCCTCCAGCTTATCTCCTGCCTTAATCCTCAGCCCGTCCAACCTCTGGGCCCCGTGCAGTCCAAAGGGGTCTTTAAAGTTCAAGTCTGACTTCATTATTCCATGGGGCAGAATTCCAGCCCAGGACCAGGCAGAGGGCAGGCATCTAACACATGTTTTTGAGTCTGAAATGAGATGGGGGACCTTATGAGATGGAGCTCAAGCTCATCCCTCTGGGATGTCTCCAAGCTCCCCCTCCCAGGCCCTGACTCAGACGCTACACACAGGGCTTTCCTACATCTCTGTGTTGAATGAATGAATGAAGACTAGTTGCGTTCTCTTTCCTGCCTTTACTTCCCTTCTCCTTTAGATCCCACCTCCACACTCAGCCTGAAGTTTCTGAGCACCCTTGGCCCTCTAGCCAGTCATCCAAGGATGGGGGTATCTGTTGCTTCAAGTTTGAAGGCAACTCCTTCTTGCTTTGGGACATCTAGGGGTAAGTCATGGAGGAAAATGATGAGGTAGAGCTTTGGGGAAGTGATGGAGGTGGTAGGTAAGACACTGAAGGTATCATTTCTATCTTTTCTTTAGCTAGATTACTTTTTAATTGAAAAGTTATTTTCACAAATGGTAAAAAAAAAAAAAAAGGAAATAATCATGACTGGATGTATTATGAAGAGTAAGTTTCCCTCTGACTCAAACTCTAGTTCCCCATCTCAGTCTTTGTTAGCAATTTCCTGCATACAGTTTCATATATAGTTTATACCTGTAGAAGTACAAGTGCTTTTCTTTATACCCAGTTGTCAGCTTACTCTTCATCCTGCTCTGGAGTCACTTCTTCATCCAGCAAACTGTCTGGGAGATGGAGCCCTGGGACTACGTATAGCTCTACCGTTCAGGTCCTAGGCAGCCTGGGAGTCCACTAAATGGGTGTATCATAATCAGTTTAACTAGTCCACTACTACTGATGGTTAGCTAAGTTCTTCGCTGTTACAAGTAATACTGTTATGAATATCTTTGTGTATAAATATCACTAGACTATTAACCCTATAAGGCTGTGTTGCAGGCAGAACACATTTCAATCATATACAACTCTTTACAGTCCTATGGACTGTAGCCCGCCAGTCTCCTCTGTCCATGGAATTATCCAGGCAAGAATACTGGAGTGGGTTGCCATTCCTTCCCCCAGGGGATCTTTCTGACCCATGGATGGAACCAGCATCTCTTATGTCTCTTGCATTGGCAGGCAGATTCTTTACCACTAGTACCACGTGGGAAGATACCCACATCCTAATCCTTAGGACCTTTGGCCATGTTCCTTTCTGGAGCAAAAGGGACTTTGCAGTTGTGATTAAAGATAAGACACTTCCCTGGTGGTACAGTGGATAAGAATCTGTCTGCCAATGCAGGGAATACAGGTTTAATCCCTGGTCCGGGAAGATCCCACATGCCTTGGAGCGACTAAGCACGTGTGCCACAGCTATTCAGCCTGTGATCTAGAGCCCATGAGCCATAACTACTGAAGCCCACTCACCCAGAGCCTGTGCTCCTCAACAGGAGAAGCCACTGCAGTGAGAAGCCCATGTACCATAACTCGAGAGTAGCCTCCACTCACCACAACTAGACATAAAGCTGTATAGCAATGAAGACTCAGCCCAGCCCAAAATAAATATATAAAAATATAAAAATAAAGATCTGGGGTTGGGAAGATCATCCTGGATTATTCCTGTGGGCCCTAAATGTCTCACAGTATATCCTCCTAAGAAGAAGGCAGGAAGATCAGAGTCAGAGAGAGGATAAGGGGCCATGAGCCAAGGAATGAAGGAAGCCTCTAGAATCTGGGAAATCAGGGAAAAGGATCATCCCCTAGAGCCTCCATCAGAGCTCAGCCCTGCTGAAACCTTGATGGTAGGACACCTGACCTCCAGATCGGTGAGGTGATAAATCCATGTTGTTGTAAGTCACTCGGTTTATGGTAATCTGTTCTGGCAACCATAAGAAACTAATCTGGATGTAGCTGTGTTTTGCCCTCCCCTCATTGCCAAGAACAGCATCTACAGTAGGGGTTAACAGCAGATTTGTTGAATGAACAGAGGTGCACATGTAATTACAACTGTAAAATAGCTCCTAGCAGAGGCATTGCCCTCTCAAAGGGGATAAGCTTTTAAAATACTGGTAAATCTGTCAAATCATTGTCCCAAGAGGCTGCACCAGCTCACATCCCCATTAACAGTACCTGACTGGCTTTCTCCCCATCCTCTTGTGTGATCGTACACGGTCATCATTATTTTGCCGACATAATTGTGCAAATGGCATCTCATTGCTCTGATGTACATTTTTGTTAAACATGAATGAGTCTGAGCTGCTTTTCTTATGTTTACTGACCATTTGTTTCCCTTTTGAGAAACTGCCTTATGTGTCCATTCCCTAGTTTTTAATTGAGTGATCATTCTTTTTCACTAATTTGGAAGAGTGCTTTGCATTGTGTGGATATAAATATGTAAATAGATTCCCGTGGTTTGTCCTTTTACTTTGTTCATGGTGTTTTTTTTTTGCCATGGAGAAGATTTTAATTTGACAAAAGCATGAATCAGGTGCTCAGCCTAGTTTGGCAGAGAGAAGAGGGGAGATCACTCCGTTGCACCTGACAGGAGCAAAGGCTGGGAGATAAGAAAGAACAAGGAAGATTAATATGACTGGAGCAGTTAGGGGAGAGAAGGATTGATGAGGTGTGTGTTGTCAGGCCTAGGGGTGGGAGAGGCAGACAGGAAAGCAAAAGTGGAAACAACCAAAAACCGCTGAGGGATCTGGGTCACCCACTCCTTATAGTCAGGTCTACAGCCAGGAGAATCATCCTTTTTAAAAATTCCTAATAATGCACCAAATACTATGTTAGGTATTTAACATACTTTATCCTACTCCATCTCCATAGCCCTAGGAGGTAACATTATAATGCCCATTTAAAAACTGGAGAAATGAAGGTTCAAAGGAGGTTAGATAATCATCCAAGGTCACACAGCTAATAAAGAACAGAGACCGTGCCTGACCTCCAAGTCCAAGGTCTCAATTACTGCATTTGTGACAGTCCTGAGAGGCAGAGTCTTATCCCATCTACAGAGGCGGAAACTGAATCTCAGAGAGGTTAATTAATTTGTTCAAGGTCAAACAGCTTATAGGTAGAAGAACTAAGATTTAAACTCAGGCTTGCTGATCTTCAAGGGGCTTCTCTAGTGATTTAGATGGTAAAGAATCTGCTTGCAGTGCAGGAGGCATGGGTTTGATCCCTGGGTCTGGAAGATCCTCTGGAGAAGGGAATGGCAACCCACTTCAGTTTTTGTGCCTGGAGAATTCCATGGACAGAGGAGCCTGGTGGGGCTATGGTCCATGGGGTCACTAAGAGTTGGACATGACTGAGAAACCAACACTTTCTCTTTCTGCTGACCCCAAAGCCAGTGCTATACACTCTTCTCTCTTCACACATTCTCTGGTCACAGAAGCCCCCAGACATTCAATGTAACTGGTCTGGCATGGGACTGGGACATCACCAGATAACTGCAGTGCCCATCCTGGTTGAGCACCTCTGCCCTGGCACAGAAAGGCAGGGCCAGAAGAGAGGCACTGGCCCAGTGAGTTACTCTCTTCAAATAGTGGCCTCCCTGGAGGACCTGAACCATCACTTCCCAGACCAAGTCTATCTGCCCAACTGAAGCCCACCAGGCCCAGAGAAACTAGGTTGAATGCTGGACAGGGCAGAGAAATTCTTATGCAGTTCAGTCTTTCATGAACCTTAGACTTAAAATCTCATTCAGTGTTTTTTTGGAAGTACCTTCCTTAGGCCTAGGCAAGCTGACCCCTGCCCTGGCCCTGGGCACCTAAAGGGGCTACCTTCCTTGAAATTCTCTGGGCCCCCTTGGGTACCTGGGACCAATCTTGGCTAGGAGTCCAAGCTGGGTACCCGAGGTCCAGACCAGATCCCCAGATCTCGTGTGTTCCCAGGTTCTAGCCACACCCTTCTTGAAATTTTCGTAGATCCTTTCTAGTACCTGAGATCTGCAGGGCTGGAAGAGCGTCTGAGCAGGGCAGCCCTACACCAGATTTAGACTGGTGAGGACTCTAACCCTGTTTTTCCGGTGCTCTCAGACCCTCTACCCAATACAGAGCATCTACAAGACAACTGAAGCCCCCAAGGACTCATTATCTCCCTAAGCCCCCATGAGCAGGCTATGGTTCCAGGAGTGGATCACAGCTGAGTAGATCAGATTGCTGGGTGGTTGTGTATTTCTTTCACTGGCTGGCCTGGACCTTCACCCTTAAAGTGGAGCTGACATGCTGCTTTGGGGTAACTCGCATTCATGCCACACAGAGGGTGAATTTGGGGCTCTGACCTATCACAGTCCACAGTGGAGCTTCAGGCTTGAGCCGCCACTGTGGGTCCACGGGCTGAGTCTTTCTGAGTGTGTTTCCTCCGCAGTGCTTCCTCAGTCCATGGCACCTGAGGGCGGTGGGAGTGGTGGCAGGCCTCCTTCATCCCTTGTGTCTCCCACCACTGGCACACAGGCTGGCACCCACAGTTCTTCCCCAGGATCCAAGTCAAGCAGCCTCTACTGGTGGCCAGGAGGCTTCCCAGATGGTGCAGTGTAAGTAATTTACCCTCTAGTGAAGGGCGACACAAGAGACACGGGTTTCCAGGTTCGACCCCTGGGTTGGGAAGATCCCCGGAGGAGGAAATGGCAACCCGCTCCAGTATCCCTGCCTGGAAAATCCCATGGACAGAGGAGAAACTGAAGACGCACACACTGAGGACGCAGGTGGCCACACCTGTCTCCTCCAAAGGCTTTGGAGAAATGCCAGCGGCTCTTTCCAACTCATGCATTCTCTTATGACCAACGGGTGTGGTGACATCACAGTCCCCCAGCACATCTTAAGCTGTGCCAGAGAGGGCACGAATACCTCTATGCGCATGCACCGGTCTGCAAGCTCCGACCACGCCCCCTTGCCTGTCCTCCATGCTGGGGGTGGTGAGTGAAAGGCTGGCACTTGGGCCACAGTGAGAACGATCACATTCTGGGGACACAGTGATCACAGCCTAATGATTCCTGAGAAGACACGGGTGGAAGATATATGCTGTTTTACGTTTATGCTACAAAATTCCAAGAGGCAAATTTAACATGACCGGAAAATGAATTATTGCTCCCATTTTCTTGCCATCTTTGGGCAAGGCTTGCCCATGTGGTCATCAGTAAATAAAGCACAAAGTTAACTTAAAGTAAGCGAAGTCAGTAGTCACAGGCAGCACAGTGGCACATGGAGCTTTGAGAGTGACAATGCAAACCAGCATGAATTATACAGCGTTAGGGACCTGCAGAGGCAAACAGTTTATGTACTGGTTCCAGAAAACCATGGCACTGAGAATTGAAATAGTGTTACCACTTTTTCCTTGCAGTGGGGAATAAGAAATTAGCCAGGAATGTGCACATGACAATAATGAATACAAAGAGATGGTTCTGGGCCTGAACGGGGAGAGACAGAGCCTGGGGACATTGAAGAGTCTTCATGAGCTCTGATTGGACAATAAACAAACAATTAAGTTTCTCTTCTCTGCCCATTATCCTAAATCTTCATCAATAAATCATTATACTCCACATGGATTTTATAACATATTTTTAATCAAATACTTTCCTCGGGCCTCATACACCCTAAGATTAATCCTGTTCTTTAGGCTTGGTCAAGCCATAAAAATGCACATATTCACTAATTTATACAATTTATTTCATGCTTCCCACGTCCCCAGCACCATGCTGATCACGGCTTTTGCATTATTGCATTTCATCTTCGGGTCTCCCTCTTTGAAGATGGTTCTAACTCCATTTTCATTTTCTACCTGGGGAGTCTAAGGCTAAGAGAGGTAGATTAACTTGTCAGAGGTCACACAGCCGACTAGGTGGCCAAAGCAGAACTGGTCCCCAGTGCCCGTGTGGCCACTATCACGTTTGTTTCACCGGGGTTGGGGCTTCTGCAGCTGGGCAAACCCTCCTCCATCGACCATGACAGATGCACTGAAGAATAGGAACAAGGTGAAGGGCTTGCTAAACTGGTGGTTTTCTCACTGGGGTCCAACTCCCTGGGCCTTCATCCTACCTTTGCACACTCTGGTCTTTCCTCTGCCAGGATTGTGTTTTCTCCTATTAACCAAACATGCAAACCTCTTGTTAGGAAAGCTTCCAGAGACTGGGCCAGCCCCAAAGGCTCACCTGGGCCACAAAGGAGATGGGTGGGGGAGGGGCAGGAGCAGGACAATGAGGGGAGCCAGGCATGGGGGAAGGGAATGGCTGTTTTTAAAGGGCCTCCAAGGTGACAGTCTCTGGGCCCTGTAAGTGTCATAACCTCTCCATGTGGAGACCCCTTTATAACTGACTGACATGAAGGAGGAGCCTGAGGCCCAAGACTTAAAGTAAGTGGCCCAAGTATCACTGGGGGTAACTGGCAGGGCTGAAGGGGAGGAGCCGAGATGCAGGGCAGCAAGGGGAGAGGACCAGCATCTGAACAGAATGGACACACTCATAGAGGAAAGAGGCCCTCGGGCTGGGCTTGGCCAGCAGCTCAGATTAACCCAGTCGGTGTTTCTGGCAAACTGCTGTGTGCTGAGCCTCATTTTGGGCACTGGGAGTCAAGGACAAGTAAGGTAAGATGTGGTCTGTCCTGGGGGAGGGCCCAGCCGAGGGAGAGAGAGGCCATGTGAAGTCCAGGCTGCAAATGGAGGAGGAGGTATAGACCAAGTGATTCACACTCCTGGTCTGTGGGCTTTGGGGAGAAGGCCCCCTTTGCAGGGTTCTGAAGGAATTGCAGGAGGAAAGAAGGATTTGGACAGGAGGGGCAAATGCTTTGGAGCAAGAAGCAGTGCCTGTAGTCCCAGAGGCCATACACGTGATCTGAGCATAAGACATAGGTAGAGGATGACATGCCACCCGCCTACTCCACCCCTACAAATTCCCCTCCTCCAAGCTCCTACACCCTCTCACCTCCCCACGGAATATCCTCTCCCACCAACTCTCACCCAGCCACCCACGAGGTTCTTCCTGACCAGCTGCTCCAGCTCCCAGCTTCCTGGATGTCCAGCCCACCTGCAACCCAAACTGCTCTACGCAGTTCTCCAAGGGGGTGGTTGTGCCTATACTTCGTCTCCCAGAGATTCCTTGAGGGGCAACCTCCATCTTCTCATTCTCTGGAGACTCTGTAGCCCCTGACAAAGGATGGATGGAGCCCAGGTAGACAGGCAACACCTGGCTGATGACAGATGTATGGACTGCACATCAGGCTTCAGAAAGAATAGACAAGATCCCAATGCAACTGGAGCTAGAGAGCATCTTCCAGGCTGCTTGAGAGACTCCGTCCTTCTGTGGGAGGTGACTGGCCCAAGCGAGGTGCCAGGTACTGGGTATTTGTGAGAATCTGCCATCATTGGGGAGAACTTGGGAGACTGGGTTACGAATTCAAAGGCTCAGAAGCAGTAGGAAGCTGGGTACTCTAGAAGAATGTTCCACCCAAGAGAGAAGCCACAGCCTGGGGCTCTTCAACCTTCTCACCCAAGACCCAGTGGCTTCCTGCAGCTTGACAAGGGCCTGGGTGACAAGAGGACAGAGAGGGAAGGAGGACACCCATGGTTGGGACAGGGGTGTCTGTCTCCAGGCTGCAAGGACTGGAGTGGCTGAGCAGGTTGGCTGCCTGTTCAGGGGTCAGCCATCAAGACCACCAGCCACATCACTGATCTTGCATTTCTGGAGCTGGCACATGGGGTGTAGAGCCAAAAGAGAAGACACTGTGTCCCACCCTCCGGGGGCTCACACCCTGCTCTGGAAAAAACAACTGCCCTCTCTGCTCCTCCCCAGCTTGCTCCATTGCATCCCTGCCTTGGACAGTGAGGGTAATGAAATGCTTTGGCTTTATAAGCCCTCTCTCTCTACCTTGTGATGAGCTATAGGCTTCAAGTGAATGAGGGGAAGGGGATGAAATGTCCTGTTCAACAGGTAGTGTGTTTTGTTGATAATATAGCCCAGAGCGCTGCAGTAAAGCTTGTGATGTGTACCTCCTTATCACCCCAGCATCCTTCCCCTGAACCCCCATTCCTGCTGGATCTGCTTTTTAAAAAAGTAATTTTATTCGTTTATTTATTTTTGGCTGTGATAGGTCTTTATTACTGCACTGGCTTTTCTCTAATTGTAGTGAGCAGGGGCTACTCTTTGTTGTGGTGCTCAGGCTTCCCATTGTGATGGCTTCTCTTGTTGTGGAGAGTGGCTCTAGGGCGCCTGGGCTTCATTGGTTGCGGCACCGCCCAGTAGTTGTGGTTCCCGGGCTCTAGACCACAGGGTCAGTAGTTGTGGTGCATGGGCTTAGTAGCCCCATAGCACTTGGGATCTTCCCGGATCAGGGATCTAACCTCTGTCTCCTGCATAAGGAGGCGGATTCTTTACCACTGAGCCAGCCACCAGGGAAGCCCCTGAATCTGCTTTGAGTTGGATTTCTCTCACTGGAACCTGGAAGAATTCTCACCTCACTGATGCTCATTGTTCTTCCTCCTTGGTAAACTGAGAATAATGACATTGACAGGGCTTTCTTCTATGAGGATCACCACTAAAGAGCTCATATAGCATAATAGATACTCAACAGCTATTAATTCCTTCCATTTTATTTTAACATCACCTAGCTCTTTCTTGGTTTCCCAGTGGTAAAGAATCTGCCTGCCAGTGCAGGAGACACAGGAAACATGGGCTTGATCCATGAGTCGGGAAGATCCCCTGGAGAAGGGCATGGCAACCAACTTCAGTATTCCTGCCTGGAGAGTCCTATGGACAGAGGGGCCTGGGGGGATGCAGTCCACATGGGATTGCAAAGAGTCGGACATGACTGAAGTGACTGAGCACGACACACAACTCTTCCTGGGGATCCAGCTGGACACCTAGGACTGGATTAGCTCTCTGCTTCCCATGTTGAGCTGGCAGTTCAGGTGGAGGCCCAGACTTTGTCTCACACCTACCAGATGTTCAGGCTTCCCTGATGGCTCAGTGGTAAAGAATCCACCTGCAATGCAGGAAACACAGGAGACTCAGGTTCATTCCCTGGGTCAGGAAGATCCCCTGGAGATGGGAATGGCTACCCACTCCAGTGTTCTTGCCTGGATAATCCCATGGACAGAGGAACCTGGCAGGCTACAGTCCACGGGGTCACAAAAGAGTCAGACACGACTGCTCACAGCAGCAGCAGCCGCAAATGTTCAGCAAGTGACTGGACTGAGGGAACAGGGGAGACCCAGCTGGCCTCTTCAAGCGATGTGGGCAAGGATGGGGACATTTGCTCTACTTCGTCCTAAGTAGAGAGCAGAAGAGGTTTAAATGTATGGAGCTTTACTTATTTTTTTTTTTTTACTGCTGTCTCAATCTATCTGCCTATAGAAAAAGATTTGCATAGTGGTGTGGGGGAGAACTCAGCAGCTTGTGATTTAAGAATGTAAATTGCTTTTTAATTTGGAAGGGAAAAACCGCTTGGTCTCCAGCAAGGCTTCTCTTTAGACGTACAGCCCAGCTTGGTGAATTACTCTTCCAGCTACAGGGCATTGGTTAAAGACTCTCTAGTGTGCCCTATAACTCTGGGAGGGCTGTAATTGCCGCACTAACTCCTAAATTTCCCCCTGGCCAGAGTGCTGCAATCCATTCTCATTTAGCAAATCTGTTCAGGATTTACTATTTTCTTTTAGACTTACTCCAACTTTAAATTTTTCCCTTTCATAAAATCCTTGATGTTCTCTTGCATTCATACCCTGGGAGCCATCAAGACCTGCCCTTCAAGAACATGAGCTCCTGCTCCTCCTTCTGGAAGAAGAGATGATAATGCACATAGATAAACACCCGTTACCCAAAGATCATTGTTCAGTGTACACAATATTCCACACTTGTGCTGAGCATATATGAGATATATATATATGCACATACATATATATGCACAGGATATAGATATGTATGTGTGTGTGTATGTCCATGGACAAAACGGCCTGGTCAGCTACAGCCCATGGGGTCACAAAAAGTCAGACACAACTTAGTGACAAACACTTTCACACTTTCATGTATATGTAGACAAACATATATATATATATATATGTATATGTATGTGTATGCTGTTATTTAGTCGCTAAGTCATGTCCAACTCTTTTTTTGTGACCTCATGGACTGTAGCCCGCCAGGCTCTTTTATCCATGGGATTCTCCAGGCAAGAATACTGGAGTGGGTTTCCATTTCTTCCTCCAGGGGATCTTCTCAACCCAGGTATGGAACCTGTGTCTCCCACATTAGCAAGAGAATTTTTCACCACTGAGCCACCAGGAAAGCCCATATGTACATGTATATGTATTTAATTTGGTAAGTAGGGGTAGAATTATCTTCCATTTTACAAATGGGGAAACTGAGGCCAAGAAAAATAAGGTAAGTTTTTTTGATCACCCATCTGGTAAGTGACTGAGCCAAAATTTAAGTGTGGATAGCTCATTCAACTCAAATACTGCTTTCAACTACTGTGCTTACCTGTCTCCCTATTAAACAAAGCAGAATCTGGCTGAAAGCAGGTCCTTGCATAGACCACAGGAAACCCTGCCACTCACCAACACTCTTTGGGATGCGTCTTCAACCCCCCACAAACCCTCTTACTGTCATGTGGCCCACATGCTCTTCCCTTGCAGACCAGACTACCCAGAGAGATACAGAATGGTTTGCTGAAGTTCAGACACCCTGATCAACCAGATTCACCCTATTAAAACAGAGTTACCTCTATTTGCATATCTTTTTTCATGAGCCCTCACTGACTGGCCTGCTTTCTTCCTGAAGCACTTACAAACAGGCTGGATTTAGAGGTTTTTCCAGGAATTAACACTAACGTCAATGTCCTTCAGTTTCCTATTTGGAAATGGACTTGTTCTGGTTTTCAGTTTTGAATGTCAACATTGCATTTGTTGTATGAGCATTCTTGCCTCCCTCCCTTGTCATTTCTGAGTCTTGAGAGTCCAGACAGTGGATTCCTTGAGGTCACATCATCGAGCTGTTGTCCTGTTTGAAACAGAGTTTGTGGGAGCCCACACGTGCAGGGCTTTGTGGGGCTAGCCTGCAGCAAGCTCAGTGGTTGCCCTCCTCCACCCCTGGCCACCCTCAGCTGCTATGCCCTCTCCATCTCTTGACCTTTGCTGGGCTTCACCTCCCACATCAAGCCCTCTCCATCCCCCCCAACCATGTGAAAACCCCTCACAAGGAAAACAATGAGAGAGGTTTGGGTTCTTATGCTTTCCCTCTGTGCCCCATTCACAGTGCGGTCGGCTACACACCTGCCTCCCCTGTGGCCAGGGGAACACCTGGTCACCTGCAGCAGAGAACCCTAGTGCCTCCAAGGAGCAGCCAAATCCATCCTTTCCTGGCTCCAAACAAAATGAAAGAAAGAAATAATTTTTTTTGTCGATGATTTTTTTCTTCCAAACCTCAGTTCATTCAAATAGTGAGGCTTCTTGGCCACCACTCTTAACTCCTCAGAGCGTACTTTAGCATTTGTCCTTGGCTATGAGTCTGCTTTTTGTGTGTCTCCTTCCCACACCCGTGCTCAGACGGAGCTCCCTGTGCACCCAGAGCTCTCCCTTCCGTGCGTTCCTCTCCCCGCCTGCCTTTCTTTCTTCCTCTCCAGCTGGGTTGGGATTGCGAAGTCAGAATTGCTAGCGGGGTTTAACCCTCACCCGCTGTGTGCACTGGGGCAGCCCTCCCAGGACTCATCAGCTCCTTGTTCCTCCACGACAGGGACACTTCCATTAACACATCTATTTCCAAACATATATATGGGGTTGAGAGTTCTTTTTTTTTTTTTAGAGAGAGCCTCTTCTGCCTTAATAAAGAGCTTTCCTATTTCAGCCTCATGAATATGTTTGAATTTCAAAGGAGCAGGATCACAGAGAGAGCTGCAACCAGGGATTCAGGCTGAGTAAACATTTCCACCTGCTCACACTCATATATAAGACATAAGGCTTTACTTAAATACATAAACATTGATCTCTGGATGGAAGTACATGCAGAGAATGCTGTCTCCTGGAATTCGCTAATTGTTCTTTTCTGAGTTCCACTCAGGTCCTAACTCAGGGCTTTTGTTGCTGTTGTTGTTCAATTGTTCAGTTGTGTCCAACTCTCTGTGACCCCACGGACTGCAGCTTGCCAGGCTTCCATGGCCTTCACTGTCTCCCGGAGTTTGCTCAAACTCATGTCCATTGAGTCACTGATGTTATCTAACCATTTCATCCTCTGCTGTCCCCTTCTCCTCTTTCCCTCAATCTTTCCTAGCATCAGGGTCTTTTCCAATGAGTCAGCTCATCACATCAGATGGCCAAAGTATTGGAGCTTCAGCTTCAGCATCAGTTCTTCCAATGAATATTCAGCTCACAATTAAGGAGCTGTCTGTGTGTGCCAAGTCACTTCAGTCATGTCTGACTCTTTGCGACAGCATGGACTGAAGCCTGCCAGGTTCCTCTCTCCATAGGATTCTCCAGGCAATTCTCCAGGAGTGGTTGCCAGGCCCTCCTCTAGGGGATCTTCCAGATCCAGGGATTGAACCCGGGTTTCCTATGTTTCCTGTATTGGCAGGTGGGTTCTTTACCACTAGTGCCTCAAGGAGCTGTCTGATGACTGGTTAAACTTCTCCCTTGCCTCCAAATGAAGTGTGTTTGCCTCTTTTCCACCTCCAGCCCAGTTGTCACTGGGTCCACTGGCTGCTGAATTAGCATGTTGATTTCAGCTACTCAACTAGCAAAATATTTTACATGATTCTCATGGACGAGGTGAGAAAGGTAGGGAAAGAGGGGATTGTGAGGAGAAGGCAGCCTGTCAACTCTAATCTGTTTGATTTTCCCAAGTCAAACAGCTGCTGGGGACTGGGCACCAGGGGAGTCATGGTCAAGGAAACTGACATAAGACTTTCTCCTCTGATGATGAGGGCAGCCAGCATGGTAAAGCAGCAGGTCCTGGGAGAAAAGAAATCTGTGCACCTTCAGGGGATATGCCTCCCCTCCCCTGCCTTCCCTCTGTTTCCATGTACCTGGTCAAGAGAGAGCTGGATAAATTATCTGAGTCTTTTCTTTCATGTTCTGATGGCTTAGAGGATAGAAGGGGCCAGGGAGTTGTCCTCTAGACATCTCACAGGGATCAACACTTCATCTGCTACACAGTAAAGCAGCAATGGTCCACGGTGAGGGGACTGCTTCATCATCCAGAAATTTGGGGACAGATACCTGTTGTGATAGTCCAATAACAGACCAGAAACTCGGGGAGCCACAGAGGAAAATAACAACCCTTCTGTAGTGGATGCTGTAATGTGCCACCCAGACTCACCTGTGGAACTGAAGGACTTCCTCTCCCTTCCTCCCTGAGCTTCTGAGAGCCCTGTGCACAGATAGCACACCACTGCCAGTCAGCTCTCTTTGGGGATTACTTTAGTACATTCAAAGTCATGCCCACTTTTGAGGGCAGACAACATCAAACACCTTGGTGGTGTAAGGGTATAAGCCCAGCCCCCTCACATCAGCCCTGACAGCCCTGAAAGGCCATAATTTTAGAACCCTTCATAGAGTCAGGCTCTGTAGAGACTGCCCATGATAACCCAACTTCTCTCTCTTCCCGCTCCTGCTTCCTTCCCTCCCCTGCAGAGATGAGCCCTTCTCCCTGTCAGTCTTCTTCCCAGGGAACCTCACCTGTGACACCATTCTGGGGCCCAGAGAAGGACGACCTACCAGACAAAATGCATACCGAGGCAAAGAAAGCTCCTCTCTTGACCCTAAATGTTAGATAAAACCCAGCTGTAATCCCCACCTCCCAGGTGGTGGTAGATATTTAATGACTTTCTTTTCTCTTCTATGATAGTTAGTCTTTTCAAGTGCTCCACTTCTTCTAGGGTAAATTTTGAAAATCTACTGGCTGGGAAATCATCCATTTCTTCTAGATTTTAAAGTTATGGCCAGTACGTTGTATATATTATTCTCTTTTAAGTATTTTAATTTCTTTTATATCCATGGTTATAACTGCCTCCAAGTTCCTTCTCGCTGAGACAGAACAGAAAAATAGAGCACTTGATAATCAAGAGCAGTAAACACACACACAAAGACATTCTGAAGCTAAAATATAGATTTCCCGCTAAGCAATATGACAGGGGAAGGAAAGGAAAAGATGGCAGTGGTTGAGGCCTGAATTAGTGGCCTCTGTCCATGTAATTTTCCAGGCAAGAATACTGGAGTGGCTTGCCATTTCCTACTCCAGGGGATCTTCCCGAACCTATGTCTCTTGTGTCTCCCACATTGGCAGGCAGATTCATTACCACTGGTGCCACTTGGGAAGCTCATAATGGAAATTATAGATACTAATGCATAGAGCAAAAATATAAAGAGATGAAAATTGCAGAGGAAAAAACCAAAGAGTTCGAGGATGGAACAGCGAAACCTAATATTAGGGTTCTAGTATTAGGATTCTAGAAGAAAAGTAAGAACGTGACAAAAAAGATAATAATTAAGCAAATAACAGGAAAAGCTTTCTGAATGGAGAATAATGAATTTTATGGAAATATGCACTATAAGAATAACCTAGAACTAACGGCACTAAACTATTTGAGCAACACTAGGTTAACATCACTTCATGGGAAATAGATGGGGAAACAGTGGAAACAGTGTCAGACTTTATTTTTTGGGGCTCCAGAATCACTGCTGATGGTGACTGCAACCATGAAATTAAAAGACGCTTACTCCTTGGAGGGAAGGTTATGGCCAACCTAGATAGCACATTTAAAAGCAGAGACATTACTTTGCCAACAAAAGTCCGTCTAGTCAAGGCTATGGTTTTTCCAGTGGTCATGTATGGATGTGAGAGTTGGACGGTGAAGAAAGCTGAGCGCCGCAGAATTGATGCTTTTGAACTGTGGTGTTGGAGAAGACCCTTGAGAGTCCCTTGGACTGCAAGGAGATCCAATCAATCCATCCTAAAAGAGGTCAATCCTGGGTGTTCATTGGAAGGTCTGATGTTGAAGCTGAAACTCCAATACTTTGGCCACCTCATGCGAAGTGTTGACTGATTGGAAAAGACCCTAATGCTGGGTAGGATTGGGGGCGGAAGGAGAAGGGGACGACAGAGGATGAGATGGTTGGATGGCATCACCGACTCGATGGACATGGGTTTGGGTAGACTCTGGGAGTTGGTGATGGACAGAGAGGCCTGGCGTGCTACAATTCATGGGGTCACAAAGAGTCGGACACGACTGAGCGACTGAACTGAACTGAGGTTAACGGGAGCAGTGGTTGGGGAAGGGAGTGAGAGGTATCCCAGATGCCTCTTCCAGGATTGGGAGAAAGGAAAAGGGGGAGAAAAAAGTGATGGAACTCTAATGGTTTTATCTCATAGTAAGAACAGGGAAGTAGCATGAAAATAGACTGCCTTGTTTGGTAAAATAGTTGGTAAAATTATTGCTTCAAATAATAATAGAGAAAACAGTGTTTGACTTGGAATACAAGGACAGTGAAGGAAAACATTAATCTAACAGTTGTGTTAAGACCTATAAATTAACAAAGGGAAAAATAAGATGAGTAACAATTTAATTAAACCGATGAAGATAAAGACAAAGAAAAGTAATATAAAATAAATTATAACTATAAAGCAATATGATAGGGAAGAAGAAGTAGGAATGTAAGTTATTGAACCATATGTGAACAAGCAGAATTGTCTCACTGAATGTCACAGAGAGTTAAAAACCAAAAACATTTATACACTGTTTAAATAAATACACTTAGAGGAAATAGTTAATGAAAGGTTCAAATTAAAGGAATGGGAAGAGGAATACCAGGCAAATGCAAACAAATAAAAAGCAAGAATGGCAATGTTTAATAATAGACAAAGTAGAATTCAAGGTTAAACACGAATCAGGACAAAAAAAGGGATGGTGCATAACACAAGTGGTACAATTGATGAAGAAGTTATTTCATAAAAGGTATGCACAAAGCAATGTATCAGCTAAATTTATAAAGCTAAAGCTTTTAGGAATGTAAGAAGAACTTGATTTTTTTAATTATACAGAAAGATTTCAATATAATTCCATCTGAATATTTCATATCCAATAAATTAAATATGGGCATAGACAAATTTTTTAAAATCAATAATCTTGACTATATATAAAATCTATAATTGCTTTGAATCAGAATATACTTATTCTGTGTTAACAAACCATATAAAATATTGATCATGTTCTTTCCCCAAAAGAAATGTTTTGAATATTCTAAGAAGTAGACATTATATAGATTAAAATAGAGGCCACATTCTCTGATGCTATTCCAATAAGATAGAAATATGTAACAAAAAATGACCAGAATCTTAACTACTCAGAAGTTAAAATATACAATCTTAAAAAATCATTGAACTGAGAGAAAAATCAAAAGAGATATTACAAATTCTATACAAGTCAGTGAAAAGAACATTTTATACATAACCTATGAGTCAGAAAAGCCATGCTAATAAGAATGAACATGCTTAAAATGCCTTTTTTATTTAAAATTAAAGTTAAAACATTTCAGAATTCAAGAAATTAATAAGATAAAGAAATTTTTTTTTTAATCTAGGAATAGGAAACTCATAAAGACAAAAGCTGAAATTGAGCTAGGAAGAGATTTCAAATAAGAGAAAGGGACAATAAATCTAAAACCAGTATTTTGGAAAGAACAATAAGGTGAAATATCTCCTCACAAACTTGATTAGGAGAAATGAAAGAAATTAGTAATATGAAAGTAAACAAAAACACAAAGACATGAGAGATTAAAATACAAGAAGTTAATATAGCAGGTATGCAAAAATTAAAAGACCTACTCTGGGGAACTATCAGTGGGAACACCCACTCTGGGCTTGGATATGGAAATCTGAATTATTATGGCCATTTTGGGAAATGATCCACCAACATCTATTAAAATTAGATATTAACATTAAGAGCCATCTCATTTCTTATAATTTATCCCCTAGAAATAAAAGCACCAGTTCATGAGGACATATACGCAAGAATAGTTGTTGCTTATATAGAAAAAGGGTAAATGCCTATCCAATTAGGAAGAGTTGAATAAATAATGACCCATTTTTCACTGGATAGTCTGTTATATAACCCTTTAACAAAGTGTATTAGAGCTCTGATGGTTGACTAGGAATAATTTTTACAAGTTATTGATGATAAGAAAATAAAGATAAAGAAAAGTGTGTAAGATAGTACCCAATTAATGTAAAACACGGAAAAAATAACCCCAATGTTTGGACTTCCCTGGTGGTCTAACAGTTAGGAATCCACTTGCTAATGTGGGAGAAACAAGTTCAATACCTCATCCAAGAAAATCCCTTATGCCATGGAGCAACTAAGCCCTTATGTCACAACTACTGAGCCTATGCTCTGCAATAGGAGAGGCCACCACAGTCAGCGGCCCGTGCACTGCAACTAGAGAGGAGCCCTCATTCACTACAACTAGAGAAAGCCCACATACAGCAACGAAGACCCAGTGCAGCCAAAAATAAGTAAGTAAATATTAAAAAAAACAACATTCATATGGTGTGCCTGTGTATGTACATGTGTGTGTATGGTGTGTGTGTATATATGTATATGTATATGGAAAAATATAGAAGGACACACAACCCACACTGTTTGTTAACCTAGGTTACCCAGAGAAGGCCTAGGGCTGGTAGTGGAAAGTGTTGTGAACAGAAGATTGGAGAGGGAAGAGAAGCCAAACAAAATGGGACTGTTCTGAAAATGTGTATGAAACAGTTATATTTATGCACACATGTAAAATTATTATTGTGTATATCAAAAATTTATTTTACAGCATTATAAAATGTTTCATTTTATAGGTATAGGAGTGAGCATAGGAGAGAGAGAGAAACTTTTGAACTGGCTGAACTGCCACGGGGTTGATGAAAATATTAGAACCAGTTTGGTGGGAAGATCTGCACCATTGCTCATGGCCTAGTGCTTTTCACCATCTCAGTCATGATAACAGGAAGATATGGGAACTATTTTGGTTACACTTCACGGCAAATAGATGGGAAAACAATGGAAACCGTGAGAGACTTTATTTTTAGGGGCTCCAAAATCACTGCAGATGGTGACTGCAGCCATGAAATTAAAAGACGCTTGCTCCTTGGAAGCAAAGCTATGACCAACTTAGCACATTAAAAAGCAGAGACATTACTTTGCCAACAAAGGTCCGTCTAGTCAAAGCTATGGTTTTTCCAGTAGTCATGTAGAGATGTGAGAGTTGGACCATAAAGAAAGTTGAGTGCCAAAAAATTGATGCTTTTGAACTGTGGTGTTGGAGAAGACTGTTGAGAGTCCCTTGGACTGCAAGGAGATCCAACCAGTCCATCCAAAAGGAAATCAGTCCTGAATATTCATTGGAAGGACTGACGCTGAAGCTGAAGCTCCAATACTTTGGCTACCTGATGTGAAGAACTGACTCATTGGAAAAGACCCTGATGCTGGGAAAGATTGAAGGCGGGAGGAGAAGGGACGACAGAAGATGAGATGGTTGGATGGCATTACTGACTCAATGGACATGAATCTGAGCAAGCTCCAGGAGTTGGTGATGGACAAGGAAGCCTGGCGTGCTGGAGTCCATAGTGTCACAAACAGTCATACACGACTGAGCAACTGAACTGAACTTTATTACACTTGTAGATAAAGAAAGATAAGATAACTATTAAGTTTCAAGACGGAAAAAAATTCAAACCAAGCCAGGAGACATACCCAAAGCTATAAAGTGAACATCAGTCAAGATAAATAAGAAGTTCTGCATCTAGGTTTAAACATATTCATTTGCTTAAACAAATTGTATAGGAATTTTCATGAATTCCATGAAGTGATTGGTCTTGCCTTATTTATTTTTAAAAACCCACTACCGACTACCCAACACAGTGCCTGGCCCACAATCTACCCAGAACAGAGCCTGCAGGAGATATGGGATGCAAAACCAGCCTATGCAAATGGAAGACAGGATAAACGTGATGGATGCCAGATTCTCTGCCAGGGCACTTTAATCTCCTAAGAACCCTGGAGAGTAAGTAGTATAGGATACACTTTACAGATGAAGAAACAGAGTGTAAACTAGGTATTTTACTCACTGCAAATTACAACGGACTGAAAGAAAACACAGCAATTTAAACCTGGGATTTGCACAAGTCCAAAATTTCCCCGAAAAAGCTAGTGGGAATATGATTTTAAAATCATAGATACTTAGAAATGAGAAATCAGAAGTAAGAAGTCAAGGAGGAGCTGGAGCCCAGTGATTGGGTCCTTGGCTACTACCACCACCACCATCATCTTTAACCAAGGCAGCTTTGCTTTATTCTTTTTTGCTTTATTATTTGTAAGATTTTCTGCTTTATTCTTCATAAGACTTCATTCGAATAAAGAATTTCTTGACCAAAGAAAGAAAGCTGAAAACCAGTGATCTCAGTCGTCTCTGGCTTGGTCTCTCTTATATAAATGAGAAAAATGTGATGCTGAGGAGGGAGTGAATTGATTGGGTTCACGAAGCCCAGATCTGGCTTTCTCCTGTGGCCTGTGACCCCAGGCCTGGAGCCTTCCTGGGGTGCTTTCTTTCACATAGAAGGGCCCATGGGGCCTCGGTCTCTGTCCTGGGCACAGACTTGACCAATCCCTCACTCCCATATATCCACAAGACCACTTTTCCTGTCCGTCCTCTGATGAGAGCCAAGGGCTTGACAAACCTCCTGGGGTCTGTCGATCTCTCCTGAGTGCACCTGCTTTTTTAGAAGGCAGTGCTACCCTCCAAATGCCTAAAAGCCCATTTGGGGCCCCCTATGGGGTGCCTGAGACTGCCCCCACACTAGGAAGCTGCCAAGTTGCTTCTTGGTTGGTTTCCCACTAGCGTTTGCTTGACTAAGCAGTGCTGGTTCAGCATGCCTCCTCCACTTCTGCTCCTGACAGGAGGCCGGCCCGGTGACCCAGCCAATCTCCCTCCTTCAGGCCACAGGGAAGCGTCACCTGCTCTGTCTCTCCCGCTACACTGCCTCCCTGCTCTTATGGAACTGGCAGCCTCAGACGCCGGTCTGGGGTGGCATGTTCATTTGACAGATCTGCTCACTGATATTTCCATTGAGGAAAAGAGTTGTTAGAGTAAAATCTTCTGTAAACAAATGAGACAGGCAGAGGGTGCTCTGCGGTCCAGCGGTAGATGCCTCTGTTCGATGAGCCAGCCAGCAAATGGGGACCAAGGGGGACAGGAATAGGACTTCACAGCCCAAGGGACAGGAAGCCTGCGGTCCAGAGTAGGGTGTCCTTGAGCAAGGCGCTCGCCAATTTGGAGCCTCAGTATCTTTCTTCTTTTTCAAAATTTTATTTGCTTATTTGGCTGCATCGGGTCTTAGTTGGGGCACACAAGATCTTTCACTGTGGCACATGGGCTCTAGAGCACGCAAACTCAGTAGTTACGGTGTGAGAGTTTAGTTTCCCTGTGGCATGCAGACTCTTAGTTCCCTGACCAGGGATTGAACTCGTGTCCCCTGCATTAGAAAGCGGATTCTTAACCACTGGACCACCAGTGAGGTCCCTTCAGTATCTTTCTTGATCATAAAATTTAAGACCCTTAGTAGCAAGTGCATGCAGTTTGTGAACTTGAAAAGACCTCTAGTTGTATCAAGGTAGGTTTTGTTTTTATTTAGTTGGGTTTTTTAAGTTACTTAACATAATCATTTCATTTGCTATTTTGTGGGTTAGGATTTCAGAAAGGGCTCCACTGGGCAGTTCAGACTTGGAGACTTACGTGGGGTTGCAAAGGCCACAGACTGGCTGGGCTGCAGTCCTCTGAAAGCTTGACTGTGCTGGACCTTCAAGCTGGCCCATTCAGAAGGCTGGCAGCTGATGCTGGTGATCTGCTGAGAGTTCAAGCAAGACTATCAACCAGAACGTCTGCACACAGCCTTCCAATGTGGTCTGGGCTTCCTCATAGCGTGGAAGTCTAGGGTAGATAGATTTCTTCCATCACTGTCCACAGATCCAAACGTGACTTTCCTAGTCTGGAAAGATTTTCTGACTTAAAAATCTTTAAAAATCTCTACCTGGCAAGATGTGAAACAAAGCCTTTTGAAAACATCATGTTTGTCATTACTGAAAAAAGAAATCTGTGGATGAAAACAAAATAAAAGCTCTGTGTTGCATGGATATTGCTAGCTATTTTGTCAACAGGCAGTTTTGTACTCAGTGCCAACCTGTTATTCACATCCTATGGCTGGAGTCTCACGTTTATTATCACTTACCAGCTGCCCACAGTGGCTGATGGTTGGAATAGCTAGCATTGCCTCAGCCCTGCTCTAATCAGTTTTGGGAGGGCACTTATTCTCAGATAGTGGGGCTTTTGTCTTTTTTTGCTCTTATGGGGTTTGGGGACGTGTACAGGATGACTATGCTAGTGATGGTGAGCAGACGGCTTGCTGGGGACTTGTATCTCCTTATCCAAATCACTCCTGCCTGGCTGGGCAGCCTTTGGGAGGGAGCCTGTGGAATGGTAGCCCACGGCCTGGACACATGCCCGTCATGTGTCCCCTGATTATCTGCCTGGTTCTGCTGCAAACTGGTCACCTCGGGAGGACGAGGATCCTGGGGTCAGTACCCACTGGGCATCCACATTTGGGAGGCAGGACTGCTGCCTGGGTCCAGGTGGGAAGGTGCCGCTGAGCCTGGCTGTCGGGGACCTAACCCCATTCCCTCTTACTCTGCTCGCTCTCATTCCTCCAGTAGTTCTGTTAGTGGGAAGTAGAGAATCCTCTTAACATAGTAATGGCCATTTTACCTGCTGGTACCCAAAAACTAACCCCTGGACCTATCCCCTACTCCTTCGCCACATGGCAAAAGCCCACCTTGGGTCCCTGTCATGTTAGCCAGGTGTATAAACGAGTCTTGAGCCATGTTCTGGCTTCTATTAGTATCTTTCCTTATGATGACCTTCTTGGTCCCTGCCGGCTGTGCTGGTAACATGAGTCTCTTGCAACCACTTTCTGGAGGCTGGCTGAGCCTGATACCCATGGCTTTTCAGGGCAGGGAGAGTGGGGGTAGCCTTGTGGACCTCAGCCTGTAATACTGATGGGGACCGCTTGTGACAGCAGCAACTCCAAGGTGTGACGTGATTGCACCACTAGGCAGCAGTGGAGCTGCTCAAGGCTTCCTGGGGCTCAGTCTCTTCATCTATCAAATAGGGGAACTGGACTAGATGACCTGCTAGTTTATGCCTTACTGGCTCAATCAAGTGAGCTCATCAGAGTGGCCGCCTTCTGCCCAGGCAGGATTGGCCAAAGAGCCCATAGACCAGCTAGCTCCTCCTTATTCTCAGCTCTTGGTCTGCAACACATGAGCATCCTTAATTAACTTTTAGACACTGTCTTCTCAGGTGTGACCCTTGGTTGTTTCAAGAGTTTCATGGTCCACAGCACAAACTGAACCCTAGCCATTCTGGCACTGAGTATCAAGTTGTTGTTGTTCAGTCACTAAGTTGTGTCCAACTCTTTGCAACCCCATGGACTGCAGGATGTCAGTTTCCCCCGTCCTTCATTATCTACCGGAGTTTGCTCAAACTTATGTCTGTTGAGTCAGTGATGCTACCTAACCATCTCATCCTCTGCTTCCCCCTTTTCCTTTTGCCTTCACTGTTTCCCAGCATGAAGGTCAGCATCAGGTATAGAGGCTAAGACCCGGGAGCCCACCCCCAGCCTTCCTTGTCCTCACTGGACAGTGACATTCTTCTAGAGGCCACTGTTGACAGAGGGCTCCTCTGTGGATCTGAGAAAGCAATGGGTAGGTATCCACGAGGGCTGCCAGGAGAGTAGAGGGACACCAGGGACCCTGCTTGGTAACTGCAGCTGACATCAACGTGTATACGGAATGCTCTATTGGAGATGGTTTGACTTGGATGGGCCAATGCAGGAAGGGGCAAAAACAAGACCTTATAACAATTGAGTCTGATGTGACAGCATTAACTTCCCCAGACTAGGATGTCTGCCCACGTTGGGTTACATTGGCAATGCCAAGGCCTATCAGGGTTGAGAGGTTTGCTGCTAAAGGGCCAGGTTGTAGGTGCGAAGTGGCTACAATGCTGAGTGCTGGAATGTGTCCATCAGTGTATACAAGTTAGGGGACAAAACAAGATCTCCAGCTTCTACTGTCTTGGAAAGAAGAGAGAAAAAAAGGCAAGTAGAAAAAATATCCCTCCCTCCTCCAGAAAGGACAATGTCAGGGAAATAGCCTTGCTCTCAGAAGGTAACCCAAGGAAAGGGAGAGATTAGGGAGGTTCGAATTATTGAAACTGGAGTTGAAACACCTGTTGAAGGACTGGCAGGATTTCCATTAGTAGTACATTTTAGATAAGAGTTTACCAACCAAACTTTCTTGGATGATGGAAATGTTCTATATCTGCACTGCCATTCAATATGGTAGCTGCTAGCCACATGTGGTTATTAAGCACTTGGAATATAATCATTGCAACTGGGGACATGAAGTTTTTATTTTAATTATCAGAATACTGATGTGGGTTGCCATTTCTTCCTCCAGGGGATCTTCTCTACCCAGGGATCAAACCCACATCTCCTGTGTCTCCTGCATTGGAGGTGGATTCTTTACCCACTGAGCCATCTGGAAACCCTTATTTTAATTAATTTAAATTTAAATACCCATATGTGGCTAGTGGCCACTATATTGGAATAGCAGAAGACTGAATGCATTTGTCTCAAACATGTAAAACAATGTTGTCTCTTTTCTTGAAAACTGAAGTTCTAATAAAAACTCATACGTGAGTTGTTCACAGCAGCATTATTCATAACGTCCATAGGTAGAAATAACCCAATGTCCATCAACAGCTGAATGGATAAATAAAATTTACTTTTTCTACATGATGGAATAATATTCAGTCATAAAAAAGAAATAAAGTACTGACACATGCTACCTGTAAGAACCTTGAAAATATTGAAAGTGAAAGTGAAAGTCACTCAGTCGTGTCTGACTCTTTGCAACCCCATGGACTATACAGTATACAGAATTCTCCAGGCTAGAATACTTGAGTCGGTAGCCTTTCCCTTCTCCAGGGAATCTTCCCAACCCAAGTCTCCCACATTGCAGGCAGATTCTTTACCAGCTGAGCCACTAGGGGAGCCCCCTGAAAACATTAAGCTAAGTCAAAGAAACCAGACACAAAAGCTCACATATATTGTGATTCTGTTTGTAGGAAATATCTAGAATAGGCAAATCCAGAGACAGAAAGCAGATTGGTGGTTGCCAGGGTTTGGGGGAGGAGGAAATGGATAGCAACAGCATACTGTGTATGATATTTCCTTTTGGGGATGATGAAAATATCCTGGAACTACTGGTCATGACTGCACAATGCTGTGAATGTGCTGCTATATGTCACTAATGGTAAATTTTCTTTGTTTGTTTTTTTAATTTTTTAAATTTATTTTTAACTGGAGGATAATTGCTTTGCAATATTGTTTTGTTTTCTGCCATACATCAA
Source organism: Giraffa tippelskirchi (assembly GCF_054371585.1). Lineage (NCBI taxonomy): Eukaryota > Metazoa > Chordata > Mammalia > Artiodactyla > Giraffidae > Giraffa > Giraffa tippelskirchi. The sequence continues at coordinate 130,708,645 of NC_137277.1, forward strand.
CATGAATCAGTCATGGGTATACATATGTCCTCTCCCTCTTGCACCAATAAACTTTTTTCTTAATTTATTTATTTTTAATTGAAGGATAATTACAATATTGTGCTGGCTTCTGCCATACATCAATATGGATCAGCCATAGGTATACACATGTCCTCTCCCACTTGAACCAGTAAATTTTTTTATGTATGTATCTTACCACAGTAAGGCAAAACAACATGAAAACAAACAAAAGACAAGGTTATCTCTTTTTATTCCTTTGGAAAAGGGAGTGAAGTCTTCTGGCCTCAGTGGAATGCCCACCTCCCCTGACCGCAGGCATGTTTAGCTTCTTGCTACTTCTCACCCAACCCCAAGGGCAGAGGACACCACCCAGGGGTCGTCCCTGAGCTCTCTCTCAGGAGAGGTGGGGAAGTACTTAGTGACCATACAGTGAGGGAGGCAGGGGACACGCCATTGGGTCAGGCCCTCCGAGTCCTCACAGTGCCACGGGGGAGCAACAGCGTGGACTGGAGCCTGGTGGTTTGGCATCTCCAAGGGTTTGAGCCATGGCAGCCGCCCCCCCCGCAGCCACCCCTCCGGAACTCAAGCTCCTGTGTAGGCGTGAGGTGAGATGATTAACAGCCGCTTGGGCCCAGCCCCCATCAAGGCTGAGTGTGAAGTGTGTACCTATTAATCAGGCAGGAGTGCTCTTTGCTGAGACGTTGGTTTGTGTGGGGCAAGCCCCAGTGAGCATCCAGGATGCTGCATGGGCTCCTAACCTTTCCTTGCCGTCTACTGGGAGCCCCACCTCCCTTCACACACAGCCAGCCGGCCGAAAGGACAAGGCATCATAATTTAGCCGGGGACGCCGCTCAAGAAGTCATTTGCTTTCAGAAATTGAGACCACACTTCTGACTCCTCAAATCAATACTCACTGTCCAGGCAGCTACGGAGACCACAGCAGGACACACCCCTCCTCACCTGCCAAATAAAACAAATTGTGAAGTCACCCAGTTCAAAAAACACTCCAGACCAGTACATATGAGAAAGCAGAAATAGGGGCTCTGGAGGAAGCACAGAACTCAAATGGAGGAGTCCTGGGTTCCCACATCTATGTCATTCCCCAGCACTATGTCCCCAGACCGTCACACAACCTTTCCATTTTCTAGTCTGTCAAATGGAGCTAGTGAGCCTGTCCTGCTACACTCCCAAGGTGCACAAGGGCATGGGCTATGAAGTCACACACACCCGAGCTCAAATTTCAACTCTGAGCCCCCACTTGCTGTGCATCCTGGAATCAGCTGCTTGGTCTTCCTAAGCCTATTTCCTGTAAATTTGTTGTTCATTAGCTCAGTTGTGCCTGACTCTTTGCGACCCCACAGACTGCAGCATGCCAGTCTCCCCTGTCCTTCACCATCTCCTAGAGCTTGCTCAAACTCATGTCCATTGAGTCAGTGATGCCATCCAACCATCTCGCCCTCTGTCTTTCCCTTCTCCTCCTGCCTTCATCTTTCCCAGCATCAGAGTCTTTTCCGGTGAGTCGGCTCTTCATATCAGGTGACCAAAGTATAGGATCCTAATGCTGGGAAAGATTGAGAGCAGAAGGTGAAGGGCAAGACAGAGGATGAGATGGTTGGATGGCATCACCAACTCAATGGACATGAGTTTGAGCAAACTCTGGGAGCTTGTGAAGGACAGAGGAGCCTGACATTTTGCAGCCCATGGCTTCGCAGAGTCAGACACAACTTAGTGACTGAACAACAACAGTGATGTGTGTCCCACAAAATTCATCTGTAGAAATCCAATTCCCCAATGCAATGGTATTGGTATAATTAGGGATATAATTATTTTGGGATAATTAGGTCGTGAACATGGAGCCCACAGGTGTGGGACTAGTGCTTGATAAAAGCGACTTTGCAGAGCTCTCTCATCCCTTCTTCCATGTGAGGACACAGCAGGAATAAGGATGTGGGTTCTCACCAGACATCAAATCTGCTGGTGCCTGATCATGGACTTCCCAGTCTCTGGAACTATGAGAAATAAACAGTTGTTCATTGCTCAAGCATTCAGTCCATGATATTCTTGTTATGGCAGCCAGAACAGACCAGGACAGCCCTTGAGATGCTCTGCTATTTGTCCAGAATGTGGGTCCATATCTCTGGCTGACCTCAGCATTCCCAGCCCTCTGATTCCCTGAGCCTCCCACCTCTGCTTCCCATACGTTGCTCAGAGGATGCCCTTTGGACACACTTCTCTGGCTCAGTCTCTTGGGATCCTGTGGGCTCTCCCTCTAGCTCCATCAGCTCAATCGCAGAAAGGAAATGGCCTCCTTTTCCACACCTCCTCCTATAGGACTGGAGTCAGCTTTTCAGGTTGCCCATCCCAGCTAAACCTCGGTCACCCCATCCACAAAATAAGGATGCCGACTCAGCTGCTCTTAAAGGTTCCCTCCAGCTTTGACATTCAGTGGTTCTAGGTATTAGTATTTGTGTACACAGAATTGTTGTTCTTTTGTATTAATAAAATGCAACCTACGAAACCAGCCAGTAGACAGGTATCTCTGGAGGGATGAGTCACACTAAGGGATCAGAAACCCCAGATTAATTAATTTTTCTCCGAGTGTTTCCCGTTTATCTCACCTCCATTAACCTTTGGGTCTGTTTACTGTGAGAAGCCTGAGTGTAGGATTGAAGCAGGATGACTCCTACCCAAGGCGTCTGTCGGCTGCCAGGGGTTATTGCTGGGGAGTAAGGAGAACAGGGTGGGAGGGGTGGAGCAGGAGCCAGGGCTCAGGGATGGTCAGGGTGGGGCCTTTGGGGGGCTGCCTCCTAGGATGGAAAGTGAGCTGCTCTGTCCTTCTCCAAAGGCTCCATCCCGCCACTCTCACTCCAGGTGTCAGCATCTCTTAGGTGGTTCCATCGAAAACTCTAGCAGTGGGACTGCCCTGGTGGTCCAGGGGTTAAAAATCCACTTGCAGTGCAGGGGACAGGGGTTCGATCCCTGGTTGGGGAACTAAGATCCCACATGCCTCAGGGAAGCTGGGCTCATGCACTGCAACTACTGAGCCCAAGCACCACAACTAGAGAGTCCACATGCTGCAACAAAGACCCAACGCAGCCAAATAAATTCATTAAAAAAACAAAATAAAACTCTAGCTGCACTATCTATTTGATAGTCACTGGCCACAAACAGCTATTTAAATTTAAATGATTAAAAATTAAAGATAAGCTTAGCTTCTCAGTAAAACTAGCCATTTGTCAGGTGCTCAGTAGCCCCATAGGGACTACTGGCTGCCACCCTGGACCTCACAGATGGAGAACTTTTCCACCATCACACTGGAGGGCATACAGCCTAGAAAATGAGATCCAGAGCTTCCCTGGCATCAGAAATACTGAAGATGGTGGTGACAAGATGTCCTGAGGCTTCATATCTTTCCACTCTCAAGATGACCAAACACGACTTACCAAACACCATACCTCTCCTTGGGCTCTAGTGGGCAGGCTGGCTGTGCTTCTGGAGGTAGAGGTGTCCCTGATGTCAATGTTAGAGACTTAGGACAGCCTCTGAAACCTCAAGCATCCCCCTCTCTCATGGAGTCCTCTGTCAGGAGGGAATTGAGAGTTGGCTGGGAGAAGGTTAACATATGTATTGAGTATTTTCTGCATGCCAGAGTTCTCCTGGATGTTTCACACATGCTGTTCATTTAATCCTTACAACTAAGCTGTGAGGTCAGGTACGTCGTCGCCCTCGCTAACGACTCCTTGAGATCAGGGATTGCTGAGTTAATGTTTGTCAAGTTCTTACAACAGGGCCTGGAACATCATAAGTGCCACTCAAGTGTTTGTTAAAGGAGAAGAAATCCACCTTGAATTCGATATTCTAAGCAAGTTGGTAGCAGAGCAGGGGGCTAGAATCTGGCTTCTTGTCTGCACTCCAAGCTTCTTTCTGTTACATCCATTGCCCTAGAAGCCTGACATAGAGGATGCTGACTTTTTTTTTTTTTTTTTGGTTATCCCTCCTATTGCTTCCTGACTTCCTTTTGGGAAACTACTCTTCCTTATTGTGGGTAATCTTGGCAAGAAATAAGCTGTGATGCCCTGCCCTACCCAAACCAAGAGGTGGGAATTAGGCCAATGGGACCCTCTCTGCCAAGACTTTGAATTCTGAGAACAAAGACATGGTGATGGAAAGGCCCATTGGAGTGCCCTCCCCACCCCACCATCAGTGCCTGGATCCCCAAAGCTATCCTATAATCTGTTCTGTTTCCAGCCTCGTTCTCTAGCCACCTGCCAGTTTTGTGAGCTGCCTAATAGCCCTTCATCCAATTCCCTTTTTTATGAAGTCTACCAGAGGTTTTTGTGGCCTGCAAGCAAAGAAGGCTGACTGATGCTTCTTCAAAGGAACACAAAGTCACAGCCCTGAAAAAGCACAACTGAGCAGAAGAAAGCGATAGAAGAAACTAGAGTGGAAAAGAGACTCGGGTCCCATTAGGCACTTTCCTATCCCTTGATGATCCCAAATGATTCTTCATAGAAAAGTAGGAGGCAATGAAGAGTGATATGACTGAATAATTGGCCCTAATTCTTCACCTTCCCTACATTCATACCCTTCATTTTGTTTTGCTCCCACTAGATGGTTGATTTCTCTGCTCCTGGAATTTGGGCTTGGCCATGTGACTTGCTTCTACAAAGAGACATCAGTGAGCATGATGCATGCAAAAACTTGAAATATGCTTGTACAATTGGGCTTTGTCCTCATCTGAATTTACCCTGCTTCTGCAGCTGTATGAGAATAACAAGTCCAAGAATCTGGAGCCAAGGGCTTCCTAGAGCCACTCTGTCGAATCCATCCTACATCCACAAAATCTCAGCAGCAAGAGCAAGAGTAAGAGTAAATGATTGTTGTTTTAGCCACTGAATTTCAGAGTAGTTTGTTGTGTAGCATTATTATCACAGTAGCTAACTGACATAAGTAGGCTGTAAGTCAAGGTGCTACAGTACTCCAATAAATAACAGCATACTGATGAATAATAACAACAGTTAACATTTCTTTCCTTCCTTTCATCCTCCTTCCCTCCTCCCTTCCTCCTTCCTGCATTTTTTTATTTCTTTCCTCTCTCCCTCTCTCCCTCCGTCCCTCCCACCCTCAACAATCTGAGCCCTTCCACCTCCCCACTGTCCAGGCTGGTCCAAGTTACCATCATCTTTCACTTGGCTCATTGGAGTAGTAGTAGTAGTTGTTGTTGTTGTTCAGTCACCCAGTCATGTCTGACTCTTTGCAACCCCATGGATTGCAGCACGCCAGGCCTCCCTTTCCCTCACCATCTCCCAAAGTTTGCCTAAGTTCATGTCCATTGCATCGGTGATGCCATCCAGCTATCTCATCCTCTGATGCCCTCTTCTCCTTCTGCCTTTAATCTTTCCCAGCATCAGGGATTTTTCCAATGAGTCAGCTATTCACATCTGATGACCAAAATACTGGAGCTTTAGCATCAGTCCTTCCAATGAGTATTCAGGGGTGATTTCCTTTAGGATTGTCTAGTTTGATCTCCTTGCTGTCCAAGGGACTCTCAGGAGTCTTCTCCAGCACCACAGTTCGAAGGCATCAATTCTTTGGCACTCTGCCTTCTTTGCGGTCCAGCTCTCACAACCATACATGACCGCTGGGAAGACGATAGACTTGACTATACAGATCTTTGTCAGCCCTTCACAGATCACTGCCTTGTCATGGCAAAGGGGCTGGCATAACTCGATGAAGCTATGAGCCACACCATGCAGGGACACCCAAGATGGATGGGTCATACATAGTCTTTTGCCAGAGTTCTGACAAAATGTGATCCACTGGAGGAGGGAATGCAAATCACCCCAGTGTATTTGCCATCAGAACCTCATAAATTGTGTAAAAGGACATTGGAGTAGCCTCCTAACCATTTTACCCTTCTGCCATCTCTCCTCAACATAGCATCTAAGTGACCCAGTTAACACACTAGTCAGACCAAGTCTCTCTCCGCTCAGAATCCTCCCATAGCTCCCATCTCAGAGTTAAAACCAAGTCCCTGTCTGGCATCCTTGCCATCCAGCCCCTGACCTCACCCATTGCTCTCCATCTCTCTCTCTTCTGTGCTGGCTGATGGCCTCCTCTCTGTTCTACACACATTCCACAGGACCTCTGCACTTGCTGTGGCATCTTCCTGGGATCTTCCCCCAGATAGCTGTTCCACAGCCTTCCTTGCTTATTTCAGAACTTTGCTCAAAAATTCACCTTCTCAGCAAGGCCTTTCTTGGCAATCAGGTTTAAAACTCGACTCCATCTCAACACTTTATCCTCCTTCCTATTTTCTTCTTCTTAACACTTATCACCTTCTAAAGAATCATATTTTAACTTGTTTATCTTATTTAGGTGGCTTCCATATCTTGGCTGTTGTGAATAATGCTACAATGCACATAGGAGTGCATTTATCTTTTCAAATTGGTGAGGGTTTTTTCCTCTGGATAAATACATAGAAATGGAATTGCTGGTCACAAGGCAGTTCTATTTTTAATTTTTGGTGTAACTTCCATACTGTTTCACACAGTGGCCTCACCAATTTGCATTTCCACCAACAAACCATGAGGTCTCTCTTTGCATCCTCACTGACACTTGTTATTCCTTGTGTTTCCTTGTCTTGCTTGCCTGGCCATGACCCTGGGTCATTAGCTCTGACCTAGACTGTCTGCCCCTTATTTTGTCTCCTTTGGCTCAGTGATCAGCATGGCCACAGTGAGCCTATCCTCATTCAATATTCCATGGTTTAGAATCCCCAGACTCAAAGCCCAAATTCCTCCCTGACTTCCCAGGCAGGTGAAGCCCACAAGTGCTGTCTTCCCCACTAGAATACAAGCTCCACAAGGCAGGGATTTTGTGTGCCTGTCCTCTGCTTTATTCTCCAAGCCAGCACAAAGTTGGTTCTCAACAAATATCTGTTAAATGGACAAACAAATGCCATACCTCTGCCAACCTTGCAAATCAGACAGCTGATGCTAAACACTGAAGAGTCCTGCCTCCCAGTCTGCCTGCTGATTCTCAGGAGGAGCAAGCTTTCACTTAGCAGTTTAGAGCTTTTTATCTCACTCCTGCTTGAGGCCCACCCAACTAGAAGGTGATCGACCACATCACCACCAGCTCCCTCCCACTCCCTGGGACTTGATGTTCATTTTGCATCCGGGGACCAGATTTAGAGTCAATACCTGGGACAGGTGCCACTGGTTCATGTAACGGTGTAAATGAGTGAAAACCAAACCTCTCTGGAGAGCAAGTTTGGTGGGTGTGGATGCAAGGGAGCAATTAGGTTAATTGGGGAAAAGTCAGCAGAGTAGGGAGGTTGCGGGGGTGGGGGGGCTGCTCCAGGCAGAGGAGGGAGTAGCTGATGCAAGGAAGAAGCCCACCTCTGAGGTCAGATCTTTGCTGAAGTCTCAAGGTATGAAATCTCAGTCCAAGGTATCAAGCACTCATCCTGCAAAATCAGGAAAACTCAGATTATAAAACACATCCTGAGGAATAGTGACTAGGTACATGAAGACTGAAATTAAAGGGTGAGGCCAGGTCAGAGAGAGCATGTGCTGCAAGCTGAGAGTTCCCAGTAGGTCCACTCCAGGATTCTTGCCAGGATAACCCTATGGACAGAGGAGCCTGGAGGGCTGCAGTCCATGGGGTCTCAAAGAATTGGACATGACTGAGTGAGTGAGGCACACCCGCACCAAGCAGGAGGGAGAGGTTGGCAGGCTGAGGGTGGGGAAGATATTTTGGGGTGGATGCCAGCAGGCCCGTGTCATGGAAGAGGGGAGAGAGGCGGTTCAGAGCTCACCCCTGCAGCGTGCTCGACCTGCAGGTCAAGCCCAAGCCTCTCAGTTTCCATGACTGAGCTCACGGGGCCAGGTGACAAAAAGGGCTCAGGGGACCAGAACCCCTGCCTCCATGTCCCTGGGTCGGCCCGGTGACAGCTTACCTGGTGGCTCAAGAGGTCAAGAGTGGGGCATATGGGGTTTCGATCTTTCTCTGCTCTGATTCAGGGGACCCCTTCTCCCCCTCTGATTCTTGGAACCCAAACCACACCAGGCGATTGTCTCCTGCCCTCTGACATCCAAGGATGCAGTCTCCTGACTGAAATAATAGAAACCAAAGTCCATTTCTCAGAGGCATCTCCACCTGTCCTTTTGGCAGGGTGATGGAGGAAGCGCTGTAGGTGGGTTGAGGTGTGGGGAGGTAATCTAAGGGCAAATAGGGTACAGAAAGGTGCTGAGTCTCAGGTCTGTAAAGCCTCTTCTTGCTCCCATGGGAGCCAGAGCTAAAGAATCCTTTCATGATGACTCTGGATTCATAGGAAGCCCCACCAAAACTTTCTCATCAGAGCCGGTTAGAACTGTGATGGGCGTGCTGTGGGCTGACAGCCAGAAACCCCTTCTCCTGTGTCCTTCCGGCGGAGAATGTAGCAGGGCTGATCAGGAGTGTCTGTTCACAAGAGGCTCAGGCTCCCAGGTCCCTGCCTGCTGGGGAGAGAGAATGGAGTCCCTGCAGCCAGGTACTAAGTCAGGTTTCTGGGACAAAGACTGGGTTCCTGGGATTGCTGTGTATCCAGCACAGGCTGGACAGTCTGGGGTGAATCACTTCCCACCCTGGGCCTCATCCTCCTTATCCTTAGGAGTGGCAGATTGGTAGCTCATGGCCCTTTTTGGCTGATGTATTTTGTTTGGCCTGCAAAACACATTTTTTTTTAATTTTTTATTTTGTACTGCATTGCATGCAAGCTCGGTTGTGTCTGACTCTGTAACCCCAATGGACTGTAGCTCACAAGGCTCCTCTGTCCATGGGATTTTCAGGCAAGAATACAGGAATGGGGTTGCCATCTCCTCCTCCAGGGAATCTTCCTGACCCAGGGATCGAACCTGTGTTTCCTGCATCTCCTCTGGCAGGCAGATTCTTTCCACTGAGTCACTGGAGGAGTCATGTGAGTCGGTAAAATCATCTTTTCCAGGTGAGTTTAACCCTCAGGCAGAGGAAAGAAACCATTGTTGGTCATTGACTGACCAAAATTACCAGTTAGCCAGCACCAATTTTCAGCATTTGGCTTTCATAGGACAGTGACATATGGCAGTGAACAATTTGATATTGGTCAAAAGGTAATTTTCAAAGACCATCAGCCAAGTTGAATTCAGTTGACAAGTTAAATCTTCATTCAGGAATTCCCATGCCTTGGCCTTAGGCTAGGTTTTCTGGAACTAGTCTCTCCTGGTAACTAACATGAGCTTTGTGCTTTGAGGAGCTGAACTGTGGGGTTGTGAGGTAGAGGAGACAGATAGTGCAAAGGTGTGGCAGGAGAAATCTTGAGGAGGTAGGGGTGAGGATAGACCACCAGAAACCCAGAAACCTTGCAGCAGACAAGCCAGGAACCAGGCAAACAGGAAGGTCTGGGAGGATGACCCAGCCCAGGACACCAGAGCATCTCAAAGCCACACTGTTGAGGCCCAAATATAGCCAGAGGGTGTGTGTTTGTCCAGGAGAGGATTTGAGCTTCAGTTTAGTTTGCTGCTGCTGCTGCTGCTGCTGCTAAGTCGCTTCAGTCGAGTCCGACTCTGTGCGACCCCATAGACGGCAGCCCACCAGGCTCCGCCATCCCTGGGATCCTCCAAGCAAGAATACTGGAGTGGGTTGCCATTTCCTTCTCCAGTCCATTAAAGGGAAGAGTGAAAGTGAAGTTGCTCAGTCGTATCCGACTCTTAGCGACCCCATGGACTGTAGCCTACCAGGCTCCTCTGTCCATGGGATTTTCCAGGCAAGAGCACTGGAGTGGGGTGCCATTGCCTTCTCCTCAGTTTAGTTTAGACGCCTTATAATTAGGGTGTGCCAGTTTGCATGTTTTACTTGTGAAAACACGGTTACCCTTGGCACAGGAGGGGAGCGCATCCTCCCATACTTTCTCCAAACCTCTACGACCAAGGACTCAGAGCCCCGGGTGCAGAGGAATAACAGTGACTGTTCAGTGCTCTCTCATCTAAATAATCTTTATGCATTTGGATTTCACATTTCCTTTCAAATTGGAGATGCAAGTTCGTCTGCCTGCTAACAAAACACTTTCTTCATCCCTACACTGAATCCCTCAGCAAATCCTCAAATATCTTTGCAAATCTCAGAGATATTAAGGCATTTAACTTTTTTTTTCATTTAGACCTTTGAAGTATGTTGTGACTAGAATAATTTCAGAGTTAAAACCTGTCGACTGCATAAGAAATTAAGGAAACCGCCCATCAGCCTGGTAGCTGGGCTGATAACTAATTACTTATAGATTTTAAGTCAAATTTGAGAAAGATAAATATTTAAATAAAATGTATAATCATTTGGAAATACCGCTAAGTGTTTTGTAATTATTGTCTTGAAAGGAGTCATTGCTCAGATAGCGCACTCTGTCATTTCAGACGGCCTGGGGCAGGAAGAGGGGGCTGCAGGTGTATTTTGGATTGCTGTACATTTCTATGAGCATGTGTGTGTGCATGTGCACATGCACATGTACGTGTAGCATATGTGTTTTAATAAAGATATTAAAGGACAATGTGATGCTTCGAAATATTAAGCTCTGATTAGAAGGACCAAATGTGTCACAGACGCTTTTAGCTTCTATATCACTTGTTCACTTCTGCTCCAGGCAGGGGTATCTTACAGTGTGGAGGTTTGGCCGGGATTGGGTGGGAGGAATGTTCTGGAAGGAGATGAAAAGGGGAGGGAGGATCTTGGACAACTTCATTCCATAGCCTGTTTGGCAGTCCACAAATGTTCTGCCCTTTCTCTGTTTGTCACAGCCTTTCTCCAATTTCTGAATCTTTTCTCCTCTGAATACCCTCGTGTTATTTTTTTTTTTTTGGTGTTTTTTTATTTTTAATGTTTTAAAACCCTTCACCTAGATTCATTTTTTCTCTCTGAACCATTTGAAATTAAGTTGCCAACATCACCACACTTCAACCCTAATCCTTAAGCAGGTGTTTCCTGGATTTAGAATATTCTTCTACTGAACTACCCAATAGCATTCACATGTAGGAAAATTAACAGCAATTCAACACCATTTGAATTTTCTCAATTGTTCCCCAAATGTCCTCTCCATCAATCCAGGACTCAATCAATGTTTACCCATGACTTTTTGTTGCTGTGTCCCTTTAGTGTCTTTTAGCCTAGAACAACTCTCTCACTGTTCTTTGTCTTTTTTTAAAGGAATTAACATGTCACATTCACCAACATTATTCAGATTTCACCCGTTTTACATGTACCAAATGTATCTGTGGGGTGTGTACATATGTGTAGTTCTTTGCATTTTTTTAATATGGCTGGCTACACTAGGTCTTTGTTGCTGCACACTGGTTTTCTCTAGTTGCAGGGAGTAGGGGCTCCTCTTCATTGGGGTGTACACGCTTCTCACTGTAGTGATTTCTCTTGTTTCAGAGCACAGGCTCTAGGTATATGGGCTCAGTAGTTGCAACTTGTGAGCTTGAGAGCACAGGCTCAGTAGTCGTGGTGCACAGGCTTAGTTGCCCTGTGGCACGTGGGATCTTCCTGGACAAGGCATTGAACCCATGTCCCCTGCATTGGCAGATGGATTCTTAACCCCTGGCCCACCAGGAAAGCCCTATTCTTTGCCTTTTATGACACTGATGTTTACAAAGATTTCAAGACAGTTGTTCTTTAAAATTTTTCACTTTCTGGATTTCACTATTTCCTCATGTAGATTCTGGTTAATCATTTCAGCCAAGAATATTATACAAGTATTGTTGGTACTTCTTATTGATTCACATTAGAAGACACATGATACCAGGATCCTCGTGGGTGACGTTTGATTGCATGGTTAGGCCAGAGCTATTGAATGTTGCTGTGGTCACGTTCACTTCCCCCTTGATAATTATAAATAATCTGTGGGGGGATAATTAAAGTCCATGGGAATATCCTGTTCTCTTATCAAATTTTTTGTCAGCCTTGATTATATTCACCTGAATCAGCTATTATATTGCTAGTTACAAAATGGTGATTTTCTAACTCTATTGTTCCTTCCATATTTATTAGCTAACATTCTCCTGGAAACAAGGATCTTTCTACATTTTTATTCTCTGTCTCTCATTTTCTCACTCTTTCTCTCTCTTCCCTTCTCTCTCCCCCATATCCACATATCTCTCTCTCATCACTATGAATGCATTAGTTTTTCAATGTGTTAATATTCATTACAGACATTATACTTTTTGATGCTCAAATTACCAAAAATTGATGCATTGAAACCTCTTCTAGTGGGTCCTATGCCTGTTATGGTGGTGGTGGTTTAATTGCTAAGTCGTGTCTGACTCTTGTGACCCTGTGGACTGTAGCACACCGGGCTCCTCTGTCCATGGAATTCTCCAGGCAAGAATACTAGAGCGGATTTCCATTTCCTCCTTCAGAGGATCTTCCCCACTCAGGGATGGAACCCAAGTCTCCTGCATAGCAGGTAGGATTCTTTATCACTGAGCCACCAGGGAAGCCCATGCCTTTTATACTCAACCCAATTAATCTTTAAGTTCACCCTTGTTTTTCTGACAAAGGGAGAGGTTCGAGGTAGCCCTTGAGATTTCCAGACATTTCTCCATGTAACTTTTAGAGAGAAATGACATTCAGAAACCAAGATATGGGTACTAAGTGTGTTCATGCTGCTAAGGAGTCCTTCTTATTGCTTTCAGACTCAATAAGTGGACAGAGCTGAAAATACACGCATACATGCTATTAATGGAGTCAGAGTTCCCCTTAAAAAATCAAATTATTAAACAGATAAAAGATAAGTCCTCACACCTCTCTGTTCTAGAGGGTGCAGGGAGAGAATCGTTCTAACTGCCACTTCATTTCTTCATTCAGATGTTCATTCAAAAGGTAATTCTCAAATATCTCCACCATGACAACACCTGAGCCAGGCCCTAGAGGTGCAAGAAGATTGCCAGTTAAAATATAGAATCCCAATTAAATATGAATTTCACACAAACAACAAATATTAATAATTTTATATTATAAATGTGTCCCAAATACTTCCCAGGAGACATACTTACACTAAAAATTTATTAATTAGGCACCCTGTATTTTTATTTGCTGATTCTGGCAACCCTGAGATCCAAAGACCAGTAAATCACCACCCCTGTCCCAAGGCACTCACAACCAGAGGAGATGGACAAGCTGGGGATAAATAGGAGCAATGAAGTATTTCAGATGCTGGGCTGGGAATCTGTCCTGAACATGACGGTAGCGGGGGTGGGAGGGGGGAGAGGGAGATGATTCAGGGAAGGCTGAGGTCTGAAAGTCTATTAACAATTTCCCAACAATCTCCATACTCCCCACCCCCACAGTGAAGGCTCTTATGTGACACAGAGGATATAGGGAAGGGAGGGAAGCAGGAAGCCATGGTGAGGCAATTGTAAGCCATGTCGTGGAGTTTGGGATTTTTACTCTGTGGGTCAATGAACTCCAAATGTATTTTTGTTGCCCATTCCATTTCCCAATATTTTAACAACACCTCCCAGCATACATATTTGTAAATTTAGTACACGAATGGTCTTACTAATGTACTTTGCACATACGCATAAAGTGAATCAGAATTCCCAGGTGGCTCAGTGGCAAAGAACCTGCCTGACAATGCAGGAGATGCAAGAAATGCAGATTCCATCCCTAGGTGGGGAAAATCCCCTGGAGGAGGAAATAGCAGCCCACTTCAGTATTCTTGCTGGGATAATCCCATAAACAGAGGAGCCTGGTGGGCTACAGTCCACAGGGTCACAAAAAGTCAGACACAACTAAACGACTGAGCTCACACACATAGATTGAATCACCTAGAGATCTATGCGATAAGAACTAACTACAATTACATGTTTCTGCACTTTCATCTCTTGTCCCCAGAGACTCTCTTGCACGGCTTTGGGGCTGATGCATCCCATTTTGGGGACCACTGTTGTAAACCTTGGGAAATCCCGTTCCCTCAAGGGAAACAAAAGGATAAAAGGAGAATTGAAAAAGGAAAAAATTTGTGTTGAACTCACTGCTTGTCAATGTCCTGTTTCCAAACTGTCATTTTACCAGTGAGGCCCTTAGGCAGGGGTCTAGAGGCCTATCTCAGGCCCATACACAGCATTTTAGGGATGTCAACTGAGAAATACAGTCACAACCTGAAAGTTGAGATTTATGTATTTTCAGTGGGAATTCTTAGAACTTCAAGCCCAGGAGGCTGCATCTCAAGTAGCCCTGAGAAAATGCTCTGAGGAGGAAGGGAAGGAGTCAGGTTATAGAGGAGTTTGCAACAAAGGAGACAGATAGTCTGAATATCAAAGATTATTGTTAATTAAGGAAAACCAGATATCTCAAGTTAAGAAATTTACGGCTGGGTGATGAGATGCCCGTGTGCGAGTGTGAGGCCCTGGCCAGCCCTGGCCTGCCTGCTCCTGGTGTGGAAGCAGAAGGCTGTGTGGACATCCGCCACCTGCAGTGGCTGATGGGGAAGCTGTGGCTCCGGTGGCGAAACCTGATGGCCGGTCAGCAGGAGCAGTGCGCCCTCCTGGGCAAGATCCACTCTTACACCCGTGGCTGCCACAGTGACCGCAGCCTTGGCCACCTGTCTGTCACTGAAACAGAGCTGCTCAGAGACCCCGAGGGCGGCCGGCAGCTGCTGCAGCGGCTGGAGACGGAGAACATGCGGCTGGAGGCGGCCCTGGAGTGGCGGCGCCGGGAGTTGGTCTTCTGGCAGTGGATGGACACAGTCCTGGACGCCTGCCCCCTGGAGGCCTCACCGCCCACGTTTCTGCCTAAGATCCCCGAGCCGGGGGCTGGAGCGGTGGGGCTGCTGGCGCGGGAGCTGCAGGCCTTGCAGGGGGAGCTGCAAGCCTTGCAGGAGGAGCTGCGGGAGGCGGCAGAGGCCCGACGGGCTGCCTGGCAGGCTGTGGTTGGCGGCCACGGGCCTGAGTGGAGAGCCACGAGGCGGGCCTTGCAGGCGGCCGTGGCGCAGGATCTGGCAGCTCTGCAGCGGGCCTGGGAGCAAGTGAGAAGACCATAGCACAATGGAAAAATGGGTAGTGGATTTGAACAGATGTTTCTCCAAAGAAGATATGCACTTGACCAGTAAGCACGTGGCCTGCCCAGCATCATCGGCCAAATGGAGAAGGCAACTCCAGCTGCAAGGGAGTAGACGCTGCTTCACCCACAGGGCGGCTGTGACCAAAAGTACTGACGAGTAACAATCGTGGGGAAAATGTGAAGAAATTGGAACCATTATATATTGCTGGTGAGAATGTAAAACAGTCTGAAAAACAGCAATTCCTCAAATTGTCAAACATGGAGTTACCTCATGATCCACAAATTCCACTCCTAGGTATACACTCAAGAGAAATGAAGACATATGTCCACATAAAATCTTGTTCAGAAAAAATCTTGTACAAAGTGTCCATTGCAACATTATTTATAGCCAAAAAGTGGGAACAACATAAACATCCAACTGATAAATAGATAATAAAATCAATCTGGAGTAAATAATGGAAGGTTACTTGGCAATAACAAAAAATAAAGTAATGACAAACACATTTGCTTTGTAAAATAAGTTACAAAAGATCACACTGTATGATTCTATTAGCATGAAATGTCCAGAATAGGCAAATCTAAGGAACAGATTAGTGGTTGCCTAGAGTTTGGGAAATTGGGGAAGAACTGGGGAGTGATTGCTGATAAGTCTGGGGCTTCTTTTTGGAGGTGATGAAAATGTTCCAAAATTATGACTTGTGTGAATATACTAAAAAACTTTGAATTGTAAACTTCAAATGTGTGAATTACATAGTATGTGAATTATAATAAGTCTGATAAAAAATTGACCATAAAAAAAAAAAAAGAAATTTAGTACTTTTCTATGTTTGGGAAGATGCAAGCATCTGGGCTCACTGAAACTCTTGAAACTTGAATACTGTAGCCACCTGATGTGAAGAACTGACTCATTTGAAAAGACCCTGATGCTGGGAAAGATTGAAACTGGGAGAAAGGGATGACAGAGGATGAGATGGTTGGATGGCATCACCGACTCAATGGACATGAGTTTGAGTAAACTCCGGGTGTTGGTGATGGACAGGGAGGCCTGGCGTGCTGCAGTCCATGGGGTCGCAAAACGTCAGGCATGACTGAGCAACAAACACTCACTTTCACTCCATTTCAAAGGCGCACTTTGTAACTCCTCAGGAGATGGCAGCCTGGATGACAGGCCTAGGAGGGTGCCCTGTCTCTAGGCTTGACTCTGCAGGAGACTCCTCCTGACCGCCTTGCCTCCATCCTGCCTGGATCAGAAATTCAGATTGAGCCTCACCCCTATTCAGAAATGTACAAAAGGTCCCATTATATTCAGCATAGAAAAGAAACTCCCTCCCATTGGTGCCTGCCTGTTCTGATTTCAATCACTGCTCTCTTTCCCTCACTCAACCGAAAGGGCCTTCTACTGTTCCTCAAACACTAGGGCTTCCTTCCCACCTCAGGACCGTTGCATCTGTTGGGCTCCTGCCTTCTCCCCGGGCAGTGGCTTTTCCCCTGCTGACTGCCACCAACTGCAGTGTCTGCGCTGTGACCTCTGACCCCGGCCTCTCCCAGTCCTGTCATTTTCCCAAACTTCCAAATGTCAGTGGGCACTGGAGGAATAGCGTTCATAGCTTGGAGATGACCAACCATGGTCCAGTCCTGGGACTGATTTCAGGATACAATCTTTGACTCTTCAGAATTCTCCCACTATTTTCCAGTTCACAGTTGAAGGAATTTGTAACACGAGTTTGCTGAATGAGTTTATTACCTTCTATGAGCCTTTGTTTCCCCACCTGGCAAACGAAGCTGGGAACACCTGCCTTGAAGAGTGCTTTGTATGTGTGTGTGTGTGCACACTCAATTGTGTCCGACTTTTTGCAACCCCATGAACTGTAGCCTGCCAGGCTCCTCTCTCCATGGAACTTTCCAGGCAAAAATACTGGAGCAGGTTGCCATTTTCTCCTCCAGGGAATCTTGCCAACCCAGGGATCAAACCAATGTCTCCTGTGTCTCCTGCAACGGCAGGTGGGTTCTTTACCAGCTGAGCCACCAGGGCAGGAGTCAAATAGAACTCATGGGAAGTAGCAGCACAGTGCCGGGCACATGGGGCATAGGAGAGGCTCCACAAACATCCACCCTTGTATTATTACTTTTGTCATTGTTGTTACTTTTTTAATTGAGGTATTATATACATATAATGAAGTGTACAATTTGGTGGTTTCTTACCACTGCACACACCACCCACACATCAAATTGCAGACCATTCCCTCTACTCACACACTGAGAAGTAAGTCACTTCCTGACCTCCAGGGCTTAGATTAATTTTGCCTCTTCTTGAACTTCACGTCGATGGGATTGCACAGTATGTATTTCGTGTCTGGCTTCCTTTGCTCACACTGGGTCTGTGTGACCCCGTGATCACCTATGAGGGTTGTGATTTTATTTTGATGACTTTCCCTGCTATGCTATCTGCACCGTGGCCCCCACCTGGAGTGTCCGCGTTAGTGCCTGTCCCCGCCGCCTTTGAAGAAAGAAGCCAAGATTCACCACTTTGGCTTCAGGTTTTGAATTTACCTTGTTAATGTTCCTTTGGCAATTTCAAACTCACATCGTCTTACAGTTACTTAAAACATGCCTTTTACATCAAAAGGCAGTATTTCTCAGGGAGCCAAGAGAGTCCTAGAAGTGACAATTAACAAGTAACACGAGAAGGACATAATTAAGCCCCGATTGCCAGGTCCCAGGAGCCTTGGTTGGGAGGGAAGGGAGCTCAGTGGAGCAGGGAGGAAGAGCCTGGAGCAGGTGAATCTGACAACTTGATGTGACTCGGATGGGCCAGGGAGGGTGTGAGGGGGTGGGTGGCATGAGCAAAAGGAAGACAAGAATTAATGAGAAATAGAAAATAATTTAGCAGGACAGCAAGTCCCTGGAGACGAATTCCTTCTCCAAATGTCTCATTTGTCCAAGGGAGATGGGGAAAGTCTATGGCAGAATGGTTGGCCACAAGAATTTCATTTCCCTGATGCTATTCAGATTCCGAATGTGATCGATAAAAGTACAATTAGTTCCCCAGATGGCATCAGATGTTTTTAACCTTTAGGTGGTAGCAACATGCATATTAAGGTCCTACCTCCTCCATGCCCCGTGTCACATGGGCAGGATAAGTCATCGCCACATTTGACATTTGATGTTATAATTTTAACATACATTTTAAAATTCAGATAAAGATTATTTCAATTTTTTAAAGCTGGGAGCCAGATGTAATTGCCTTGCTCTGGACTTTAGATCTAAATCATTCTGCCAACTCATCCTGTAGTTATTAAGAACTTTATCATTGAAATGTGTACTGCATACACCGCAGGTTAGAATGCCCCAGAGGCCTGGGAGTAAACTTTTTTTCCTACCATAAGGAATGACTTTTAATATAGAAACCATGAAAGCTTAGTTTAGTAAATTGTTCAATCAATTAATTAATCCATCAACAAATTTGGGTGCCTACAGTATGTCCAAAATATTGTGTTCCCTGCACCAAACAGCTTCCCATTGAAATGGTAGATGATAAGAAACGGACTTAGAACTCTCTGTATCTTGGGGCCTAAAATTGGGTGTACAGTGGTGCTCAAAAAGTGTTTGCTGAAATAAACACAGAGTGGGACAGTAGTGGAAATCACAAGGTGGCACTGGGCCAGCTAGACCTACTGCAGTCGACGGTTCAGCATCCCCCTGTCCCCCTCTGATTTCTGCTGCAACCAGGGCAGGGTGTAGTCACAGGTGGGGAGTGGGGGACGAGGGTGACAGGGATCACAGACTTGAAGGACAAGCAGCTCTGTTCTCCCCTTCCTACCTTGGGACCTGCTCTGCAGGGGGTCCACTCAGCCTTCAAACTTCTGCATACCAGAAATGCAAGGAGTTAGAACTCTGATGGGCAACCTGACCCGTGGGGCTGGGAACAAGTCAATAAGTGCCCCCAGTGTCCGTCCAGACAGACAGATCCTTGAGGTGTTCTGTACACTTCACAGAGGACCTGCAAACCAAGCCCCTGGAGCCTCAATAACTCACCTTTCTGTTGACTTTTCCTCCATCCTCATTTCCCATCTGCCTTAATCCTATTTCCTATGGTGGTGGCTTAGTTGCTTAAGTCGTGTCCAACTCTTGCGACCCCATAAATTGTAGCCTGCCAGGCTCCTCTGCCCATGGGATTCTCCAGGCAAGAATAGTGGAGTGGGTTGCCATTTCCTTCTCCAGGGAATCTTCCTGACCCAGAAATTAAACCCAGGTCTCCTGCATTGCCAGCAGATTCTTTACTGACTGAGCTATGAGGTAAGCCCTGTGGAAACCTCCCAAATGAATTTCCTACACCCAAGTCTTAGGCTGTAGTTTGGGGACAACAAACCTAGACACCTGAACAAGCTAATTTCCATCAAGCATTCTAGAAGTCTATCCTCATTCCTTTAGAGTTGCAGCTCATAGTTAAGTGGTGGGTCTCTGATCAGGTCTGGGATGGTCCCCACACCCATGAAGGGGGAGGCACTGGCCTGGACCTAGCTGTGTAGGGAGGACCAGACAGGAGAGAAGAGAGAGGATCTACAGTGCAGTTGCAGAGGCAGGAATGAGTGTGACCTGTGCTCAGATCCATGAGGAGCCCACACGGGCAGAGTGGAAGCCAGTGAACCAGCGTATAGGTTGAGGTTAGGTGGAGAGACCTGGGGAGGGCAAGCTCTGTTCCCACATGAACAGTTGACTGAGTCACCATGAGGAAGACACACACACACACACACACACAATGCACACGAATGGCACACAGAGTGTGTGTGGAAGCACAGACGTGTGCCGAAGAGGTTTTCCCAGGGACAAAAAGGAGAATTTCAGAGTCTTCAAGCAATAAGGAATCTTGGCCAATAAATAGCACAAGCACCGTCACTTCCCACCCCTGTACCCAGCCATCATTTACCACCTTGCAGAACCACAGGTGCCCACTGAAGCTTTCTCGTCCCTGCTTTCTAGCCAGCCGGTCTACTACAGCTGCCTTCCCAGATCAACTGCAACTTCAACTCAAGGCAGAGGTGACTGCCTGCCGAGTTACCCACCCCGACAGGTAATCAGGAAGTCTTTCCTCAAACATCTCCCTGGATGGGAACCCCGCTTCTCCATGAGTCAGCCCATGCTGTTGGTGAGCAACACATTGCCAGGAAATTCCTAGAACCACCAACTGGTCTAGTCGAAGCTCAGTAGATACTTGATGGCCGTTATCAGGCCCATCCTTTTCCCTAGGTAAGTCATCTCTCCTCTAGGGTAAAGAGGCTGGGTTCTTTACAACTCCCCTCACATTATATGAATCCATAAGTCTTGGACCTCTTAACTTCCCTTCTCTAGATATAATCTCATTCCTCAACCTATTGCCACATGCAGCTTCTAGACCTAAGGACAATTGCTCAGTGCCTGGGGGCTATGCTCCCCATAAGGTAATGCAGAACTCTCTAACTTCCCAGATATCCTGAGGTCCCTTGAGCTGTGGGGCACTCCTGTCAACAAGATTTCCCTAATTTGTACTTGGGCAATTGACTCATAATAACCTTAATACATTCTGTTGCTGTTTGTTATTGTTTAGTCACTAAGTCATATCTAACTCTTTTGCGACCCCATGGACTGTAGCCTGCCAGGTTCCTCTGTCCCAGGCAAGAATACTAGAGTGGTTTGTCATTTCCTTCTCTAGGGGATCTTCCCAAGCCAAGGATCAAACCCACATCTTCCACACTGGCAGGCGGATTCTTTACCACTGAGCCACCAGGGAAGCCCATGTTCTATTGCACATGTGTTATAATATTCACTTTGTTTTAATTTCCTGTCATTTAATCTGCTGACATCTTTTTTTAATATTGATCTCTTTATACAACATACTAGCTTTCCCTATAAATAGTGTGTCAGTTTTGAGTTGTCTTATATTAAATCACTGATTTAAACATATGTCACATAGAACAGGGCCAAGAGCAGAACCTCGGGTGGCCCACTTAGACTTCTCTCCAGAAGAACCACCATTTATTAAAATAAATATCTTTGATATTCTTTTTTCCACCAGCTCTGCAGTCATCCAGGTCCTGCTTTCAAAAATGAAATTAAAGGCTATATAGCATAACCAGATGAAATCCAACTTTACCTGTGGAAAGGGTGCTTAACTTTGGGTGCATGTACCTGGGCTTTAGGGAGTCTGTGATCTTTGACTATGCCAAAGCCTTTCACTGTGTGGATCACAATAAACTGTGGAAAATTCTGAAAGAGATGGGAATACCAGACCATCCGACCTGTCTCTTGAGAAACCTGTATGCAGGGCAGGAAGCAACAGTTAGAACTGGACATGGAACAACAGACTGGTTCCAAATAGGAAAAGGAGTACGTCAAGGCTGTATATTGTCACCCTGCTTATTTAACTTATATGCAGAGTACATCATGAGAAACGCAGGGCTGGAAGAAACACAAGCTGGAATCAAGATTGCCGGGAGAAATATCAATAACCTCAGATATGCGGATGACACCCCCCTTGTGGCAGAAAGTGAAGAAGAACTAAAGAGCCTCTTGATGAAGGTGAAGGAGGAGAGTGAAAAAGTTGGCTTAAAGCTCAACGTTCAGAAAACTAAGATCACGGCATCTGGTCCCATCACTCCATGGGAAATAGATGGGGAAACAGTGGAAACAGTGTCAGACTTTACTTTTTTGGGCTCCAGAATCACTGCTGATGGTGACTGCAGCCATGAAATTAAAAGATGCTTACTCCTTGGAAGGAAGGTTATGGCCAACCTAGATAGCATATTTAAAAGCAGAGACATTACTTTGCTAACAAAAGTCCGTCTAGTCAAGGCTATGGTTTTTCCAGTGGTCATGTATGGATGTGAGAGTTGGACGGTGAAGAAAGCTGAGTGCCGAAGAATTGATGCTTTTGAACTGTGGTGTTGGAGAAGACTCTTGAGAGTCCCTTGCACTGCAAGGAGATCCAACCAGTCCATCCTAAAAGAGATCAATCCTGGGTGTTCATTGGATGGTCTGATGTTGAAGCTGAAACTCCAATACTTTGGCCACCTCATGCGAAGGGTTGACTCATTGGAAAAGACCCTAATGCTGGGTAGGATTGGGGGTGGGAGGAGAAGGGGACGACAGAGGATGAGATGGTTGGATGGCATCACCGACTCGATGAACATGGGTTTGGGTAGACTCCGGGAGTTGGTGATGGACAGAGAGGCCTGGTGTGCTGCAATTCATGGGGTCGCAAAGAGTCGGACACGACTGAGCAACTGAACTGAACTGAACTGATCTTCCCGCACATGCTCACTCACTGGTTTTTTTTCAGGATAGGATCCATAGATTTCTTCAGGTTCTTAAAAGGATGGATGACCCACAAAATTTTAAAAACCATTGGTCAACAGCATTCCCTTGCTGCATGCAGGATGTAATCTCCAAAATGGATCAAGATTCATTTTGTACCAAGGTTTACAATGCTGGTTGTACCAGGGTGTGTAACTCAAGAACCACTGCTGGCCTGCTATGACCAAAACTCTGCTTCCCAGTTGTTAATGAACCGGTAGAGAACGACAGCAGTTGTTGGATGTACCAGGTGTTGGATGGTTTCCAGGGAGACAGAGAATAACATCCATCATCGAAGAGTAGGGGACTGAATGAGGTGTTCTATCTGCTTCCTCGGGAATAAACTCACAGCTTTGTTTATCTTGAGGATGAGAGGATTCTGTGCCCAGGATGGTTCTGGAAGACACTGTAGCCTCTTGGTCCTGAAGAAAGATAATAACCACTTTGCAAAACCTCAAGGATTTAATGCATCCACAGACACTGATGTGCTTAGCCAAGCAGAGGACCTTGCATTTAAACTTGCCTCCAATGTGGTCCAGGATAAGGTAGGGATGGGGAGATAATGTAAAGAAAATTCCATTTGAAAAAGATATGTTGAACACCAAAGACAGAATCCACTGGGAGAGAGCACTGAAGTTGAGAGACCGGGCTGGTGGAAGACTAGGGTGGTTGCAGTGAGGGGTGGGGGATTTCAAGAAACACTCTAAGACCTACTGAGGGAGATTTATAACCAACCGTGTAACTTTAGGAAAGTTCTGACTCTTTGATGGACCTTAGTGTCCTCTTCTGTAAAATCAAGTGCTCATCTGTTAGTAATAAAATATTTGATGAGCAGTGGCTTAAGCTTATAAGATAGCTTCCTGTGTGGCTCAGCTGGTAAAAAATCCACCTTCAATGTGTGTAGAACTGGGTTCAATCCCTGAGTTGGGAAGATCCCCTGCAGAAGGGAAAGGCTACCCACTCCAGTATTCTGGTCTGGAGAATTCCATGGACTGTATAGTCCATGGGGTTGCAAAGAGTCGGATGTGACTGAGCGACTTTTACTTTCACTTATCTCACACAAGGAGAAATCCAGAGGAAAGCTACTTTGGGTAGGGAAATGGTGCAGCAGCCTAATGATATCATCAAAAGTTCCAAACCCTACTATTGCTGTGCCATCATGGATGTGTTGTCTTGCCACCTTGGGGGCACCTAATGTCCTTCTAGGAACCACAGCTGTGCTTAAGGCAAGAAACAGGCAGAAGCTTGAAAGATAGCACCAGCTTCATCTGAACGTTTTACAAGGAAATTATAGCTCCTTCAGAGTCTTATGAAAAAATCTTAGATTTCATTAGCTGTGTCCCCCACCCAGCCAGAGGAACATCTGGGGAAGCAGCAAACACAATCGTCATGACTGACTTCGACAATTATGCTCCATTGCTAAGCAAGTTACTGCCCAGAATTAAATTAGAATTCTGTTAGTTAGGAAGAGGCAGCAACAGCCACTAGGAAGACAATTAGCAGTGTCTGACCCAGGGAGTGTGGCATGGCCCCTCCAAATAGTCACAGACCATGGGATTCTCTAATCCCTCCTGTCCTGCTCCCTCTTGCCTCTTCCAGCTCTTCTGCCCAAATGCTCCTCTCACTGACTTGTGGGAACTACCTCAGCCTTGCCCTTGGCCTGTGCAGAAAATAACTGCTTTATCAACATCAAACTGATTTTCCTAGTATGACTAGTATTTTGATTGATCAAAAACTGACAGGTTGTTATAGCCCCACATGTCGATAAACACAGCCTCTGTGTGTCTCTCTGTTTTTATCCTGCCTGGCCCTGCTTCAAATGCTGACATTTATTTACTTTTCCTCCTTAAAAATTCTCCTTTCAGTCCATCAGCCAAATGTGTGAGTCCTTCAAATGTGAGATACAGGAAGACAGCCTGGCCTTGTCTTCCTTCTCCCCACGGGCCTGTCCCCTGTGTGACAGTCATCACAGTCTCCATACCAGTCCAGCCAAGAAAGATAACTGGACAGAGATTGCCGAGGCTTCCTAGAGTCCACAGAATTCCTACTCAGGGCCCCAACGGAAACCACCAGTTAAGGGGCCGAGGTGGATGACCTCGTCATGAGGAGTAGCTGTCCACGAGGCCAGGAGCCTTCCTGCTCCTGGTTCCAGAGTTCAGAGGTGCTTCATACATTAAAGTTTCCCACATATGTGCCCAGGGCTGGGCTGGAACCACGTGGCAGTCAGCCAGGAGAGAGAGGCAGTCAGCCAGCTCCTGGAGAGAGAATGTATTACCAAGATAACTCCCTACAACTCACTGCTCATTTGATCCAAGCACGCCCAAAGAGTCCCCTGCCCCATCGCCTCTACCTTAGTTCTGTAACTGTGCAGCATTTTGTTTCAGATTGATTCTGCTATCTTCAATTTTACTCCTCAGAATTACACAGGTCACTGACTTCACCTTCAGTCATTTCTACACCTGCACTACTATTTTTATTCCCTCCTAACATCTGTATTAGAATATTGCATTATATTTTTGAATGGACTGTCCTTTCTCGCTTAAATATACCAAAAAGCATAAAATGTCAGATCACTGTCCTTCATGGAAAACAAACATCATCTTCCCTAAATAGAAAGTAACTATGAAAATAAACACAATGAAAATAAAACAATGGTAATCGGATGCTGCATGATACACAGTATTTGGGTAGAATCAGTGGGAAAGCAGCAGAGTATTAGGACAATTAGAAGTTATCAGCCTCTCACAGGGCAATGAGCAGTGGCACCTGTGAGGAGGGGCAAGACTGAGATTCGATTATGCAGCTCAGTTAGAGGTGCCTGGTCTGTGTTTGGCTCAAATAAAAGGTAGCCAGAGAGGGATCAAAGCTCACAATCCAGCATTTTCTGTTTCCCCTCCCCGCCCAGCTGGTGTTCTGCTCTAAAGTTTTAGACTCCTTGGGAGGCCTGGTACTTCAGTCTTTGAATCTCCTGGTGTTCTGGGAAGGTGGAGATGAGAACAGGGGACCTTCTGAATCCAGGCAGGAAGACCTACTTTTCCACGTTCAACTTGGAGTCAGGATTCTTGGGCCAAAAGTATGGCCACAACATTCTCCTTTTCCCAGGGGCTGCACCCATGTATTGGGCTACAACTACAAGCCCCATGGTTTTCCCAAGGCCAACGGGGAGCCAGGGATGACTGGGGGAGAGAGGGTAGTTGATGAGTTTTCCACAAAGGTGATGAAAGGGAGTAAAGGAAGCTTCTAAGTAGGTGAAAATATGTCAGCAATAGTTTCAATACTAAGAATGATGCAGAAGCCTTTAACTGAAACAAATGATAAATGAAATCAAATGAAGCTTCATAAACATCACCTTTTGCTCCCTTGAGTCCTTCAAAGCAGGGTGCTTTTAATGCCAAGGAATATGGGCTAAGGAGAGATTTTATATGGTGCAAACAATGCACCCAACAAGGGATTAACCTCCAAAATATTCGAGCAGCTCATATAGCTCAATGCAAAAAATAACCCAATCAAAAAATGGGTAGAAGATCTAAGTAGACATTTCTCCAAATAAGACAGGCACATGAAATGATGCTAAGCACTGCTAATTATTGAATGAATGAATGCTTAGTTGCTCAGTCTTGTCTGACTCTTTGTGACTCCATAAAGTATAGCCTGCCAGGCTCCTCTGTCCATGGAATTCTCCAGGCAAGAATACTGGAGTGGGTAGCCATTCCCTTCTCCAGGGGATCTTCTCCACTCAGGGATTGAACCCAGGTCTCCTACATTGCATGCAAAGTCTTTACCAACTGAGCTACCAGGGAAGCCTAATTATTGAAAGTGAAGTTGCTCAGTCATGTCCGACTCTTTGCGACACCATGGACTGCAGCCTGCCAGGCTCCTCAGTCAATGGGATTTTCCAGGCAAGAATACTGGAGTGCATTGCCATTTCCTTCTCCAGGTGATTTCCCGACCCAGGGATTGAACTCGGGTCTCCTGCACTGCAAGTAGACCCTTTACCGTCTGAGCCATCAGGGAAGCCCAATTATTAGACAAATCCAAATCAAAACTACAATGAGGTATCACCTCACATCAATCAGAATGGCCATCATCAAAAAGTGTACAAGTAATAAATGCTGGAGAGAATGTGGAGAAAAAACAACTCTCCTTCACTGTTGGTGGGAATGTAAATTGGTACAGCCCTAGGGAGAACAGTATGGAAGTTCCTTAGAAACTGAAAAATGGGGCTACCATATGATCCTGCAATCCCACTCCTGAGAAAACCACAATTTGAAAAAATACACGCACCCCAATGTTTATAGCTGCACTATTTACAATAGCCAAGACCTTGGAGCTACCTAAGTGTCCATCAACAGATGAATGGATAAGGAAGATGTGGTACATATATATAATGGAATATGCTTCAGCCATAAAAAAAGAATGAAATAACGCCATTTTCAGCAACATGGATAGACCTAGAGATTATCATACTAAGTGAAATAAGCCAAAGACAAATATCACATGATACATCTTATATACAAAAGAAACCTTAAAAAGTGATACAAATGAATTTATATTCAAAAGAGAAAAAGACCCACAGACATAGAAAACAAACTTATGGTTTCCAAAGAGGAAAGAGAAGGGAGGGATAAATTAGGAGTTTGGAATTAGTATATACATGCTGTGTGCGTGCGTGCTAAGTCGCTTCAGTCATGTCTGACTCTGTGCAGCCCCATAGACTGTAGTCTGCCATGCTCCTCTGTCCATGGGTTTCTCTAGGCAAGAAAACTGGAGTGGGTTGCCTTGTCCTCCTCCAGGGGATCTTCCTGACCCAGGGATTGAACCTGGCATCTCCTGCGGTTCCTGTGATTCAGGCAGATTCTTTACCACTGAGCCACTGGGGAAGCCCTATATACAATCTACTATATGTAAAATAGGACCAACAAGGACCTACTTACTGTATAGCACAGGGAACTATATTCAATATCTTGTAATAACCTATAAAGGAAAAGAATCCAAAAAAGAATAGATAAATATAACTGAATCATTTTGCTGTACACCAGAAACTAACACAACATTGTAAATCAATTACACTTCAATAAAAAGAAAGAAAAAGAGTCTATATGAGAAAATGTACAATGAGAAGTTCTCACAATTGAGGCTTAAGGAATGGAAACAGGAAGAAATATCTGTAAAGTACTGGGGCCCCAGGAGTTGTGCTCAGGATTCAGCCAGGCACGGGTTTGACCTTCAGCTTTGGCATTTACTAGCTGTGTGACCTTGGGAAATTTCCATAACCTCTCTGAGCCTCATCAACACAGTGAGGTGGCAATACCTACCTCATGGATTGTTGCAAGAATTAATCAAAAAAGCACATGTGAAACACCATATGTAGTGCTTGGCACTGAACAGATAATCATTAACAGTATTACTACTACTATCGTTATTATTAATACTATTATTCTCATGTGCCTTGGATTTATTTGACAAGGTGGGACTAAACTGATCCAATTCTCTAAATAAACCAACAAAGAATCAAAAGAAACCATGAGCAGTTTGTTCTATGACAAAACAAAAAACAAAAACCAGAAAAAAAATCCACCTCCGAGAAAGCTAAGAGAAAAAAAGCACATGTTCTGGGGGGCTTCACTCGGCACCAGAGATGTCTTCATGGGTGAAAAAAATGGAGCCTTTCAGGAGTGATAAAGATTAGAGTGAGGATTGCATTTTAAAAATATCATTCTTGGTTAAAAGGGGAGAAAAAAGACAAGAAATTAAAGTGTTTGTGTTTGGGAGGAAAAAATAGCTAGTTTTGTAATCTGCCATTTGGAAAATCAAATCTATATAAAGAAAGAAAGCTGTGAGCTGAGGCAAGAGTGAGGTTTCTCGGCGACAGCTTCATTTGTAAGTTTTGTGCTTCTCTTGAAGGTCACTCATTCCAGGGACTTCATCCCACTTCGCAAACAGAAGACAAATCTGCAGTCCCTTCGATGGAGCAGGTTATACAAGGAAACAATAAATGTGAGAAGCAGCAGCACTCCTTAAGAGGTCTAAATTGAATTGCATTGACTTTTTACAAAGCCACAAATTGCTTATCTTATTCAAGTGCCTGAGTGTTTGCTTTTTGATGAGCTCAGTACAAAGATACCTTGAAGTTTGGCAGCAGTATGAGTCGCCCAATTTGAACTGTCAGTAGTGGGGCTGGGGGCAAGGCGGAGGGGCAGAGCCTCCTGGGTTTCCCCAGCATTCACCAGGGCCAAGGGGAGTCAAGAGGGGAAGATTCTAAAAGATGATCCTGAAAGAGCAACGTCCTTTGAGGATGGGCCCACCCCACCATGAAAATGCATCTACATCCTAGCTCACTTGCGGGGACCAAATAAAACAACAGATATAAAAATCAAGCACTTCCCAGATTTAGGGAGTCAACAGAGAGAAACAGAAATTCCAGCCAAACACCGTGTGTGTCTGAAGCTTTGATTGTAAGCAGCAGAATGTGTGTGTGTGTGTTGTGTGTTTGTGCTCAGTCATGTCCAGATCTTTGTAACCCCATGGACTGTAGCCCACCAGGCTCCTCTGTCCCTGGAATTTTCCAGGCAAGAATACTGGAGTAGATTGCCAATTCCTACTCCAGGGGATCTTTCCAACTCAGGGATTGAACCTGAGTCTCCTGTATTACAAGCAGATTCTTTACCACTGCACCACCTGAGAAGTGTGTGTATTGGGGAGGGGATATCACGTATAACACATACACACTTCCAGGTGTTAGTATAAAAACCCAAGATACAGCCCTCCAAGATGGACACTTGTATCAGACTAACAAAATGTCTTGTAAGGGTCTTGCCTAGAAATTTGAATCTTTAACGATGAAATTCTAGTCACGGCATTGGAAATGTTTTGCACTGAGGGTTATAAAAGAATTCCTCTTTAAATAAATGACATAGAACTTTCCAGTATGATAAGAGGACAACTCTGAAAAGAGGTAGACCACAAATCTAGAAGTGTCTGATATTTTCTGTAATTTTTCCTCCTCCTTGGGAGAAGCAAAAGGTCTTCTGATGAGTCTTGCCTTCTATTCACAAGCAAAGCAGACTAACAATCGCTATTGTGTAGAATGTTTTGTAGTTCTGGAAAAATCACAATATCATTTGATCCCACAAATACAAACTATTGGTCTCGTTTTACAACTGAAAAAACTGAACTCCCAAGAGAGTATGTATCCTATTCAAATTGCACAGCTGGTAAGTGGCTAAATTGTCACTCAAGGCCAGACATTTATGAACCCAAACCTATGAGGTCTGGACCCTACATGGTTTCTAAGGCCAGCACCGGTATGCCAGAGTGGTAGCAGCTTTGGCAGGGGGTACACAATAGCTTGCACAAGGGTTCCTTTGTCATTCATTCAGATTATTCATTGAGTCTGTACTATGTACCATCACTGTAATAATTGGACAGATAGAATCCCCTCCTCTTGCCTCCATGGAGCTTATAGTCAGGGGAAGGCTGGTCCCGGGGACAGGATCATATCAACAGCAAATCCTCAATAGTGGCCCTAGCCCTCTGTGCTTGGGCCTCCCTGCACCCGCTAGCTTATTCTATACTTATCTGCAGGTCCCAGGACCTGATCATGAAACAGACGTGTGATTTAATCAACATCACACAGGGGGCAGTGTCTGTGATTTCTGTTGCCTCTCCTTGGGTCATGTACTTGTTAAAAGTGCTGAGAGACATTAGTACTTAAGGTAGAAATTCATCCCTAACAGTGAAGTGTCAGGCACTGTGTCAGTTGAGAGAGTTCTCTGAAGACAGATCTGCTTTGGAACATGACATGAAGAGATGGATGGATGCATGCATGCATGAATGAATGGATGAAAGATAGACAAATAACAGCTAACTGGAAGGATGGCAATGAAAGTGTAGGTAGATCCATAAAGAGAGAACAAGCGGGTGCTCTGTGACAACCTAGAGGGGTGGGATGGTGTGGGTGATAGGAGGGAGACCTAAGAGCGAGGGGACACATATATACCTATGGCTGATTCATGTTGATGTATGGCAGAAACCAACACAGCATTGTAAAGCCATTGCCCTCTAATTAAAAATATACAAGTTTTTTTAAAAAAAAGAGAACAGGAGACAAGATAGGGATGGATTGTTGACACCTAAATAATAGATACATGACAGTTTAATAATACTCCAGCTAGGCCTATCCACCTGAGATTCCCCCAGCTCAATCCAATCTTTCCAATCCCTGGGCCTTTGCAAAGGCTGCTTCCATAGCTCATGTCCCTTTGGCAGCCTCAGTGCCCCACTGCCTATCCTTCGATGGCCTAGATTTCTCCCACACATCCCAGTCCCGGAGGCCTTTTCTGCCCTTGCCTGGCAGAGTGAGAGGAGATCTCCACTGTAACAGGACTGAGTACCCACTTCTGTTCTAACACTGACTGCATCGCTGGAAAGCATCTGTGGACAGGTCTGCCTCGTCTGCCAGGCTGTGGGCTCTGAGGGGAGAGTGGTGGGGGCCCAGCCTTTAGCGCAGCCAGTGTTTACTAAGTAAACTCGCCACACTACACGTGTGCCCATGAGTCTGCACATGAGGAGACAGATAGCAGGGTGGGTTTCTGCCTGGGGCCCCTCCCCAGAGATCCCCTGGCACGCTGGCCATGCCCCCTGGGCCCTGTGGCGCTGACTTAGCAGCCAGGTGAGCCTCTCCTAAGTGCCCTGCCGGTGATTGTGGAGGCTGAGTAATTGCACAGCGGGCCCAGGTGCAGCGTGGCGGGGAGGTGGCCCAGAGATGCCCACACCTATCCCCTGTGAGCACTAACAAAGACAAATGGGAGGCAGCCGCTGAAGTGCTTTGCCTAGTTAAGTGTTAAGTAGCAGACTGATTGCTCCAAAGCTGATGAGTGACAGGGAGTGAGGTAGCAGGTGCTTCCAACAGTGCTCCTGGTGGTGGGATGGAGGGGGTGCCTCTGACTCTGGGGTCCTCACCGCCCAGAGCAGGGAGACTGTGGTCTTGATAAAAGCTGACCCTTGGCCCAGGCCCTGTTATCTTGGTTCCCTTCTTGAAGATCAGGTGAGATCCCCCTCAGTGGTTCTGTGAACATCTCCAGGCTTCCCCCTAAGCATTGGCTCCAGCCCCCAGGACCACCACAGTGGAAGCCCCCTGTGGGCTTGCATGCTAAGTCATTTCAGTCGTGTCCAACTCTTTGCAACCCCATGGACTGTAGCCTGCCAGGCTCCTCTGTCCATGGGATTCTCCAGAAAAGAATACTGGAGTGGGATGCCTTGCCCTCCCAGAGGATCTTCCCAACCCAGGGATTAAACCTGTGTCTCTTACGTCTACCTGCATTGGCAGGTGGGTTCTTTACCACTAGCACCACCTGGGAAGCCTGTGGAAGCCCCTACCTGGGAAAATTAAGAGGTGTTTTGTTTTTTTTTTTATTAAGAGTTTGAGCATGTTGCATGCTTGTGGGAAATGGAATTCCTTGTGCTGGGCATGGGGAGGTTGAGGGCTCACTTTGCTCAAGCCCCCCACTTGAGGACACCTGAACTGACACCTCCCCACTCCCCAGTTCCATGTGCGCAGTCTCCCAATTCCTTCAGGATCTTCAGGAGCCCTGCAACCAATTGCATCAACCCAGCACCTCTAAGGGACTCCACTAGCAATGTTTTCTCAAAAAGAACAGGTTTGAATGAACTCTTGCCTGAAGTCCAGGATGCATGAAACAAATCAGGGGGAAGCAGGGAAGGGGACTATCCCACTACATCCCCCTAGGCTCCCAGCACACAGCCTGGGAACACAAGGCCCTTGCCCTGAGTTCAGCATAACATCACATCTCCAATATTCTACTGTGATCCAGGTCAGCTGTTCAATCAGTTCATTTGTGTGAGTGGTCGCCGTTGCTTTCAAGTGCAGTGCCGAGCCCCAGCTGACAATGGGTGAGAGTGGGTCATCTAACTGATGGAGAGTTCTAAGCTAGACATGTGTGGCCCTCCACAGGCTACCGCCAGAGAGGTGA
Organism: Giraffa tippelskirchi; assembly: GCF_054371585.1. NCBI lineage: Eukaryota > Metazoa > Chordata > Mammalia > Artiodactyla > Giraffidae > Giraffa > Giraffa tippelskirchi. The sequence goes on from NC_137277.1 coordinate 130,741,035, forward strand.
CAGTCATTGTCCCCCAGCTTGCCCACCCTGCACCCTTTTCCTCTGAAAGTTCAAACAGTTATATGCTGCCCAAAGGCCAATGTGCTTATACCAATTTATATCAATGAACGAGACCAGTGCTAAGGAAATGTGTGAGACTCGGCTCCTGAGCTCTGCCCCTGAGCATCTCAGTCTGGATTCTGTGTGCCTACCTGAATGTGTGCCTGCAAGGGGTGCGGGCATGCTGGGGACTGCCCTGGGATACAACAGAGAGGATAGTGTCTTTGCTCATCTTGATTCCACTGCCCCTCTTGAAATGAAAATATGTATTCATAGAAAGCGCTTCCTGCTGCTGCTGCTAAGTCGCTTCAGTCATGTCCGACTCTGTGCAACCACATAGACGACAGCCCACCAGGGTCCTCTGTTCCTGGGATTCTCCTGGCAAGAATATTGGAGTGGGTTGCCATTTCCTTCTCCAATGCATGCATGCATGTTAAGGTGCTTCAGTTGTGTCCGACTCTGTGCGACCCCAAGGACAGCAGCCCACCAGGCTCCTCTGTCCACGGAATTCTCCAGGCAAGAGTACTAGAGTGGGTTGCCATTTCCTTCTCCAATAAAGTGCTTACCTTTGTCAAAGACTCGGGGGGGGGGCGGGAAGGAACATAAATACTCCATAGACAGGAATAATAATTCGTTATTAGTAATTAAATGTAATACGTCGTTACATAATTAGTACTACCCACAATGCCCCCCGGACTTCCCAGGTGGCTCATTGGTAAAGAATCTGCCTGCCAGTGAAGGAGACACAAGAGACACAGTTTCAATCCCTGGGTCGGGAAGATCCCCTGGAGAAGGAAATGGCAACCCGCTTAGGTATTCTTGCTGGGAGAACGCCATGGACAGAGAAGCCTGGCAGACTACAGTCCATGGGGTCTCAAAGAGTCAGACAAGATTTAGCAACTGAGCACGAATGTGCAATGCCCCCCATGACCCTCCTCCCATCCAAATCCTTCCCATTCTCAAAGCTGTTGTATAGGACAGGGAGCCCAGCCTGGTGCTCTGTGTAGACCTAGAGGGGTGGGATGTGCCGGTTGGGGTGGGGGGAGTTTCAAGGGGGTGGAGATTTATGTATACTAGTGGCTGATTCACATTGTTGTATGGCAGAAACCAACACAACATTGTAAAGCAATTATCCTCCAATTAAAATTCAATTTAAAAAAAAATACTTCCCACTCTTGATTCAACATGTTTTACTACAATGAGATTGTAAGAATTTGTCTTTTTTTAAATGTTATTTACTGCAAGTAAATGTTTGTGTTCTCTACAATTATGTCTACATTTACACAATAAATAATAATAAAGGGGGCTTCCCGGGTGGTCCAGTGGTTAAGAATCTGCCTTGTAATGCAGAGTAACACTAGTTTGATATCTGGTCCAGGAAGATTCTGCATGTCACAGATCAACTAGGTCCATGTGCCGCAACTACTGAGCCCGTGCCCTAGAGCCCATGCTCTGCAACAAGAGAAGCCACCGAGATAAGAAGCCTGTGCACCACAACTAAAGAGTAGCCCTTGCTCACCAAGACTAGAGAAAGCCCGCATGCAGCACCAAAGACCCAACTAGGAAAAAAAAAAATCAGGAGAAAATCCAAAAAAAAAAAAAAAATCCTCCCTACTCTACTTTACAAGCCCTACCTCCTCCAGGAAGCCCTCCAATCTGCATCTGCCTTCCTCGACCTTCCTTCCTCCATGTTTGCTTTCATTGATTCTCATCCAACATTGCTCCTCCTGGGGCATATGCCTTAGCTCCTGTGCTGGCGCAGAGGATGTCTGAGGGTAGGTCCCAGTCCTCCATCCTTCCCACACAGCCTACCTGACACAGAGTCGTGAAGAGAGATAAAGGAGAAGATGGATTTTTTTCCTAGGGTATATCAAGATTGTGGGAGAAGTATCAATAACCTCAGATACGCAGATGACACCACCCTTATGGCAGAAAGTGAAGAGGAACTAAAGAGCCTCTGGATGAAGATGAAAGGGGAGAGTGAAAAAGTTGGCTTAAAACAACATTCAAAAACAAAGATCATAGCATCCGGTCCCATCATTTCATGGCAAGTAGATGGGGAAACGATGGAAACAGTGACAGACTTTATTTTCTTGGGCTCCAAATCACTGCGGATGGTGACTGCAGCCATGAAATTAAAAGACACTTACTCCTTGGAAGAAAAGCAATGACAAACCTAGACAGCATATTAAAAAGCAGAGACATTACTTTGCCAAGAAAGGTCCATCTAGTCAAAGCTATGGTTTTTCCAGTAATCATGTACGGATGTGAGAGCTGGACAATAAAAAAGGCTGAGCACTGAAGAATTGATGCTTTCAAGCTGTGATGCTGGAGAAGACTCTTGAGAGTCCCTTGGACAGCAAGAAGATCAAACCAGTCAGTTCTAAAGGAAATCAACCCTGAATATTCATTGCAAGGACTGATGCTGAAGCTGAAGCTCCAATACTTTGGCCACCTGATGCCACTTGAAGAACTGACTCATTGTAAAATACCCTGGAAAAATCCTTTCCACTTGATGTTGGGAAAGATTGAAGGCAGGAAGAGAAGGGGGTGACAGAAGATGAGATGATTGGATGGCATCACTGACTCAATGGACATGAGTTTGGGCAAACCCCGGTAGATAGTGAGGGACAGGGAGGCCTGGCGTCTGCAGTCCATGGGGTTGCAAAGAGTTGGACAAGACTGAGCAACTGAACAACAGCAAATCTATCTGACGTTGTTTTTCTCAGTTCTTCTCCTCATAGTTCAGTGGAAGGAAAGGGCAATGTCCTCTTATGGATGCACATTGACTAGTCCAGGATAAGGGAATGGGAGATTGAAGGAAAAGGAGAAGGGTAGCAGCCAAGATTTTGTCCTGCCTTGTCCATCTTACCAGTCAGGAATTGTTTAACAGTTCCCTGCCCTAGGGAGATTGTTGTACACCACCCTGAAGTGATGTGGACCCAAGGTGCACAAGAATGGAGGGGGGTAATCTCAATCTTCTCAAGAAAGAGTATGCCATTCTTCCTTCTTCTGAGAGCCTCTCTGGAATGGCTCACTAGGTTGGGGCCCCTCCTCTTGGCACTCAGAGCCCCTGGGCCTTCCTTTATGCTGCAGCATAACGTGAGGTTCTACCAGCTTATCCCTCCACTCCTGCTTCCGACTGTGAGCTACCTGTTGATTGAGTATGATATGGGTAGGAGAATGCCTGGGTGGGATAATGGGTACCAGACTTTGTTCAAACCTCAGCTCAGTCCCCAAAATAGAATGAAATGTTTAAGAACATGCACTTTGGGGTAAGGAAAAAAAAAAGACCTGTGCATCCTACAATTTTTAAAGTGTTTATCCAAATATTTCTCCATTTGTATTGAAATGCTTATGTTCTTATTCTGGATGTGCAAACATTCTTTACATATTCTGGATATATTTGTCTTATATATACATATATATTGTTTTTATTCTTCTCCCAACCTATAGTTTGCTCTACATTTTCTTAACAGTATTTTTGATCAGCAGAAGTTATTAATTTTGATGAAATTTATCTCATCAAATTTTTTCTTTTATAAATCAGTCCTTCTTATGTCCTAAGAAATCACTGCCTACTCTTAGGTGTCAAAGTTTCTTTGGTCTAAGTTTTTTATTTTTTTCTAGAAATTTTTAATGTTGGCTTTGATGCTTTATTCTATGATCCACCTCACGAGAGATGCTGATCTGCAGGGTTGTTTTTTCTTTTTTTTTATTCTAAGATTCTTGACTTGCTTTGGTACTGCAGAGTAATGTTGGTCTCATAAAGTGAATTGGCACGTGAAGTCTATTCCTCTATATTCTGAAAGAGTTTGTGTAAGATTGGTACTATTTCTTAACCTTTGATTGAACTGACTTATGAATTTGCCAGGGCCTGAAGTTTTATCTTGAGGTTTTTGAAAACAAACTCCTCTTATTTCATACGTGGAGAGCTATTCAGATATGCTGTTTCATCTTGTGTCAATTTTTTAGTTGTCTATTTTATATATGTTGAATATATTGGCAGAAAGTTGCTAATAATAGTCTTTTAATGTCTCTAAGGTCTATAGTGGTATCTCCATTTGCAGTCCTGATGTTGATAACTTGTATTGTCTCCTTTTTCTTATTTATTGAAATATAGTTGATATACAATATTATGTAAGGTTCAGGTGTATGATAGAATGATTCACAATTTTAAAGCTTATATTATACTCATAGATATAATAAAATATTGGCTCTATTCCCCATGTAGTACAATATATCCTTGTAGCTAATTTTATACGTAATATTAGCAGTTTGTACCTGTTATTACCCCTACCCCTATATTGACCCTCCCGCTTCCCTCCTCCCACTGCTAACCACTGGTTTGTTCTCTATATCTATGAATCTGCTTCTTTTCTATTGTATTCAATGGTTTTTCTCTTTTTTCTTGATCAGCATCTCTGAGGGATTATCAATTTTATTAATCTTTTCAAAGAACTAATATTGGTTTTGGTTTTATTAGTATTCTCTGTTGTTTGTTGCATATTTCATTGTTTTTCACGTCTATATTTATCCACTTTCCTTTATGACTTCTTTTCTTAAGGTAGAAATTTTATTCTTAACCTAAAATCTTTCTTCATTTCTAGAATAAGTACTTAAAGGTATACATTTCTCTCCAAGAACCTCTTTAGCTATATCCTACACATTTTGGAATTCCGTGTTCTTTGTTATCATTCCATTTGAAATATTTTCTAATTTTTCTTATAACTTCCTCTTTCACACATAGATTATTTAGAAATATGTTGTATAATTTCCAAATATTTGGAATATTTCAAGGTGTTTTGTTTTTCGTGAATTCAAATTTATCCCTTTTTAGTATAAGAAAACATATATAAACTTCACTGTTCTAAAATTTACTGATACTTATTTTACAGCCAATGTGAGTTCTAGGTCAGTATTCTCTATGCGCATGAAAAGAATGTGTATGCTTCAGTTGTTTAGGTCAAGTTGGTAGTTAGTGTTGTTCGAATCTCCCATATCCCTGTTGATTTGTCTGTATTTTCTATCAATTACTGAGAGGAGAGTGTTAAAATATAATACTATTGTTGGCTTAAAGAGCACTTTTATTTATATCGGTTTTTGTTTCATATGTATTATAGCCCCATTATTCAGTGAAGACACAACGTTTATCTGCTGAACTAGCCTTTTTGTTTTCATCATTAGGAAAGTCTTCATCTCTAGCTAACAATTCTTATCTTGTAATTTACTTTGTCTGATATTGAAATAGCCACACAGCAGCTTTCTTATGCTTACCATTTCCATTGTGTAGTTTTACATCCTTTTGCTTTCAGTGTATCTGTGTCTTTGACTCTTTGTAGAGGTTTTTGTAGGTATCGCATAGTTGGGTCTCTTTTAAATTGGTCTAAAAATCTCTACAAGGACTTCTTTGGAGGTCCAGTGGCTTAGAATCCTCATGTCAATGCAGGGGGCCCAGGTTCAATCCCTGATCAGGGAACTAGATCCTACATGCCACAACTAAGATTTCTCATGACACAACTAAGGCCTGGCACAACCAAGTAAATAAATAATAAACATTTTTTTAAAATAAAAATCTGCATTTCTATTGGAGGTAAAACTATATTTAATGTAATTACTTATATACTTGAATTTAAGTCTACTGTCTCACTATTGTTTTCTTCATTTTATCATTTTTTTATTCCTCTGCTACTTTTTCTTGCCGCCTTTTATGCTAATGAAATATTTTCAAAATATTTTATTTTATACAGTTACCATATGACCTAGCAATCTTACTCCTGTATATACGTCTAGAAAAGACATAAACTCTAATTCAAAAACATACACACACCCCCAATGGTCACAGCAGCACTGTTCATAATAGCCAAGACATGGGAGCAACCTAAATGTCCGTCAATAAATAAATGGATAAAGAAGATGTTCTATGGTTAGATAGATAGACTATTGGACTATCACTCAGTCACAAAAAAAGAATGAAACAGTGCCATTTGCAGTAGCATGGATAGACCTAGAGATTATCATAGTAAGTAAAGTAAGTCAGACAGAGAAATACAAATATCATATAATTTCACTTATTTGTGGAATCTAAAAAAAAAAAAAGATACAGATGGACTTATTTATAAAACAGAAACAAACTCACATACACAGAAAGCAAAATTATGGTTACCAAAGGGAAAAGTTGGGGAGGGATAAATTAGAAGTTTAGGACTTATAGATACACACTACTTGGTATAAAATAGATCAACAACAAGGACCTGCTACTGTAAAGCACAGGGAACTATATTCAATATCATGTAATAAACTATAGTGTGTATATATAACTGAATCACTTTGCTCTACACACATTGTAAATCTACTATATTTCAATTAAAATTAAAAAAAAAAAAACTAAGGGAAACTCCCATATAGACTCTTGCCCAGGTATTCTCCCATGCAGCTTCCTCCCCACTGGTACATTTCCTTGCAAATTTCAGATGCTTCAATCTCTGCCTCCTCAACTCAATGAGAACACCACTTTCACTTTCATTATGGGCTCCACCCACCACCCTCCCGCCCCCTGCCCTCCCCCTCCCACCCCCACCCCGAACTAAAATCAGAAACATGATCTGAGACAGAAAATCAAGGCAGACCTTGGCACACATCCATGTGTTTTCTTTCTCTCAAGAATCAAAATCCTATGCTTCCTCTTGTCCAATGTCTGAAAACAGTTTCTTTATATATTTTGTTCTGTTTTATAATTTCTTGCTTTTGTGGGTAGGTAAATCTAAAGCCAGTTACTTCAACATAACTAGAACAATTTCTGGAAGCAAAATCTGGGGAATGAATTTTTTAAATGAAGAGGAAGAATAGGGCTGCAGTTCTTGCACCTCTGTAAAAATTAGAATGTTCTTCTCTGCCTAGTAAAATATGAAAGGGATCCTCCTCTGGGCAGAGCAATTAGCAATAGGTTCCTCATTTTTCTGGACTGACACCTCATGCCAGAACACATAGATTGGTAAAGGGAGTCCAGGATAGTTTTCAGCACTCATTCAGTCCTTCTGACTTTAGCACATTTCTGTAGTTCACAACCTATACAAGAGCAGTCAACAGCCCTGCTGCTGCTGCTGCTAAGTCACTTCAGTCGTGTCTGACTCTGTGCGATCCCATAGATGGAAGCCCACCAGGCTCCCCCGTCCCTGGGATTCTCCAGGCAAGAACACTGGAGTGGGTTGCCATTTCCTTCTCCAAGGCATGAAAGTGAAGTCGCTCAGCTGTGTCCGACTCAGGGACCCCACAGAGTGCAGCCTACCAGGCTCCTCCATCCATGGGATTCTCCAAGCAAGAGGACTGGAGTGGGGTGCCATTGCCTTCTCCGAGATGGGGCAATATCTCAGCTCAAATTTGGGAGAGGAATGTCATCTGTCACTTTTTCATATAACTTGGGCCTTCTTTGATACTTTCCTGCTCATTTCTCCAATTTACCTTCCTCTCTCTCCCCCTCACCCATCACAGCACGTTCCTTCCCAAATTTTCACATTCTCTTCTCGTACCCATATATTTTTTCACTCCTTTCCACTGGTTCCTCCCTTTTTATCTCTCCCACTTCCTGTATTTGCTTCCTTCCAACTCATTTCTCCCTCCTCTCTCCCACTCACTCCTAGTATATTGTTTTTCCCCATCTCCTGAACCCTCACCATCTCGCTCAGATTCTTCTCTCACTCTCTTTCTCTCCTGCACCTCTCTTCTATAACTCTCTTCTACCCTTTCTAAACTTAACCTTCCTTTCTCCTCTACTCACCTCTCTTTTCTTTCTTTTCTCCCATCACCTTCAACTATGCAGGAGAGGTGGGAGACTGGGTGAGAGAAGGGAGATATGTGAGAGAAAAGAGAACTATGTACAAGTACGCTGGGATGGTGATGATAGAAACAAGGTTTGCTGGATGAGATCCTGCCTCCAGGACCAAACCAAAATAAAGGGGAGTCCTGGATAATGAACTGTAAGGTGATGAAAGAACAGTCCTGCCAGTTCCCCAGTCACACTGCTCCAACTCAGAAAACACAGGCATCCTGAAGTCCTGACACGGTGTATGTAGCCTGTAGCCTACTGTCAAAGAGCATGAGCTATGGGCCAATCTCTCTGGGGTCCAGTCTTGGCTCTACCACCTACTATCTGAGTGATTTTGCCTTAGTTTTTTTCATGTGTTAAAATAGAGGCTAAAGCAGTATTTTTGTCCTAGATTTCTTGTGACAATTAATGGATTAATATATGTAAAGTTTGGGGGATAGGAATTCTATATAACCTTTAGCTACTATTATTTTTCAGACCCAGAAGCTAAAAGCCCAAATTCACCAACAGCCTACTTTTCCCTCTATGGAGCTGTCCGTGGTGCTGAAGGTCTGCCCATGGGGTTTCTGGCCCAGTAGTCAGCATCCAAAAATGGAGATTCAAATCCACGAGCTCCCCCTGTATGTCAAGGACTGTGCTAAGTACATTTCTTACATTTTCTCACCTTTCCTTACTAAATAGAAGATAAATATTGTTATCTTCATTGTACATATAAGGAAAACGACACGCTGTGTTGGAGCTGAACTTTAAACCCAAGTTCTGCTGACTTTCATGCTCTTTCTATGACACTGTGCTGTTTCTTACAATGTCATGCTGTTTTCTGTGTTCTCATCCCACTTCTGAGTTCTTAATTTCTGATCAGTCACCTATTCCTGCTAATTACCTGTCAGATCCAATCAACAACAAAAGCCAACCAGGTACAGATCATTACTATGTGCCTATTGTTTGCTGTTCCTATAGCCTAGGTCATATTATCAGGGTATCACAGTGTGTTTTAGTTGGCTGCATGTGGGCTTCTCTCTTGAATTAACCCTTGAATGCCTTTGGGTTGTGGGATAGCTCTAATTTATGCTGACAATATAATAGGTGCTCATTAAATGCTTGTTAAATAGAGTAATTTCTCTCCTTCTTTTAATAATATTCTAGGGACTTCTCTCATTCTGCTATTGCCTGACTTCCATAAATGTTCTCATTCCCTCATCTGCGCCTCTTGTCATTTTGCATGCCACTTGGAGTACTGGCCCCTCTGACCGATTCCATTTGTCTTTTAATAGGGATTTACTAATCAATTAATTCATTGAGCCTCCTGTATGCCCAGGTCAATGCTAATGGATGAAGACTCAAATATGACTAGCATGGCTCCTGCATTCAAGGCTTGTGCTATCTGCTGGGAAAACACAATTAACACACATGACATGGATAGTGAGCAAGTGATGCCATACTGTGTAAGGACAGTTCAAGCAGTAAATGTGTGTTATGGGGAAGGGAAGGTGAGCCTTAAAGAATGAACAAGATTTATACAAGGAGATGGGAATATAAAATGCTCCAAGTAAGGTAAAATATCCTCCACCTCCAAGTGTGTGTTTGTTGTGTGTGAGATTGTGTGTGTTTATGAAGTGGAAAGAGTAAAGAAAAGAAATGAAGGTACTGGCAGTCTGAAATGGTGTTACATTTTGTTAGATATTTCGAGTTAAGGATTTAACTTAAACCTCCAGATGGTGGAGGCCTTGGAAGTAGAGCAGTTTGGACTTGACATGATGGGAAATAGAGAACTACAAAATGCTTGGAGTTAGAGTGTCAGGATCAGAGTGTCATCAGCAGCCTGTCAGCATCTTATAGGGTTAATGGGAGGGCCAATCCTTGGAGCAGGTATACAAGTCAGAAGGTGACTGTAGGAGTCAGTGTTGAGGAGGTAGGGTCTGAGTTTCAGAAGGTGGCAGCAGAGAAGAAATAAGAAGCATCCACAGTGGGCAGCTAGATGCCATAGTCCAGTTCAATAGGAGTGAATCAGAAATAACAAAAAACAAGCAGCCACAAGTCCCCCAGGAGGGCTGCATTCTCCTCGCCCCATTTCCCATAGCACTCTCTGGTTTCCGGTGGGGCATTCCAGCTGTGAGCGATGAAAGATGAAGTGAATTGGAAGTGCTTACCCTTTCACCTGCACATTAATGCAGTCATCTGCATGTCATCTCACACAGGCAGCTTGGGTCCAGGACCACCTGTGATTTCAGCTGTAAATCCCGGGCCCTGCAGTGCCAGCTGCCTCAGAGATAGTGCTGAAGGAGGTTGGAGAGTCCCGAGCAGCTAGAAGGTGGGTGAGCCACCCTTCTCTTTGCTACTCTGCCAGGGCCACTCTACACATCCCTTCTTGAAGAACTGTGTCATCTCCATGGCTGTGATCAATGGAGATTCTATATAAAATCAACCCCATTGAAAATCACACACTACTAAGTGCCTGTGTCGGTGTTGGTGGTACAGAAAGCTGCTGCTGCTGCTAAGTCTCTTCAGTCGTGTCCGACTGTGTGCGACCCCATAGATGGAAGCCCACCAGGCTCCCCTGTCCCTGGGATTCTCCAGGCAGGAATACTGGAGTGGGTTGCCATTTCCTTCTCCAATGCATGAAAGTGAAAAGTGAAAGTGAAGTTGCTCAGTCGTGTCCGACTCTTTCAAGACCTCATGGGCTGCAGCCTACCAGGCTCCTCCGTCCATGGGATTTTCCAGGCAAGAGTACTGGAGTGGGGTGTCATTGCCTTCTCCGGGTACAGAAAGCACTGGAGTTAAATTCAAGTCTTCCGAAAAAACTCCAAAGCCATCCAGAAAAACATGCGCTGGTGGCTGGGGCCTTGTAGGTTTCTCTGACTGTCAATTAGATCTTTTCTGTCCCATTAGACATATATTCTGAGTGTCCATGTGTCACATGCTTTCAGACCTTATACAAAGTTGCACAGCTTTCTCAAACCCATTGTCCCATGTGACATTCATCACACCTTGTGATGTAGAAAGGAAAGGCCTCATTATATTCTTCTAAGAACCTGGAACTTTATTCTATGCTTTCCCTATCATAACATCGATTATATTCCATGATAATTCCTAGGTTAACTGTCTGAATTCACTGCTCTCCAATGAGCTCCACAAGAGTAGGGATCGGACCTTCAGACCTGTCTTGTTCATTGCTATTAATATTTCCTCAGAACCTAATACAATACCTGTCATTCAACAAATATGTGTATGAGTGAATTAATGAATGAATGAATTGCCTAAGGGCATACAGACAAAGATCCCAGGTCTCCTATCCTCCAATCTAACCAGGGTTATCACAGAATATTAAAACTAGGAGACCAATTAGAGGTCATTTAAGCAGGTTCCCTCCCATAAAATTTTCTCCTCACCATTTAACAGTGTCATCTCTTCCAGGAAAAGTGGACTCCTTCCACATAGCTAGAAAGAACTGCTACATCCACATTGGAATAACTTGGAAACTTTAAAAAATATTAATACCTAGGTTCCCAACCCAGAGATTCTGAATGTTTGTATGCCCCCAAAGTTCATATATTGAAGCCCTAACTACTGATATGATGGCATTTGAGGATGGGGCCTTGGGGAGGTAACTAGGTTTAAATGAGGTTGTAAGGGTGGGGCCTTGAAGATGGGATTAGTGTCTTTATAAGAAGAGATACCAGAACCCTCTCTCTCTCTCCCTCTCTCTTTATTTCTGCACGCATCAAGGAATACCATCTGAGGACATTACCAGGAAGAGGGCCCTCACCAAGAACCTGACCATGCTGGCACCTTAATCCCCAATTCCAGCCTCTAGAACTGTCAAAAATAAGCATTTGTTGAAGCTACACGGTCCCTGCTATGCTGTGACAGTATCCAGAACTGACTGAGACCTTGACTTAGTCTGGAGATCAGCTTGGGAGTGGGATGCTGATGAAAGCCAGGGTTGACAACTGCTCTAGAAAAGCACTGCTACTTTAAGTACAGTCCTGGGACCACCAGCATGGACAACATTTAGGCTCTTGATAGAAATGTAGAGCCTCAGGCCCCAACCACATCTGCTGAATCAAAATTTGTATCTTAACAAGATCCCCACAGATTCACTGCCTAGAGCAGCATGGCAGTGGTTCTCTACTCCAGCAGCCAATTGAATCCTTTGGAAAAATTTCTAAGTAACTAATGGCTGGGCTCCACACGAGACCAGATAAACCAGACTCTCTGAGGATCAGGCCCAGGCATAGTAGTACTTTTAGAAAGCTCCCAGGTGGCTCTCATTGTAGTCATGGCTGAAAACCAATGAATAGAATAATTAATCTGTATCTTTGGTGGCATTTAATGCTTTCTGCTTGCATTATCATTATCTTTGTGCATATCTTTACCTGCTCCATTGGACTATGAATTTCCTGAATGCATAAAGTTTATTTACTTATTCATTTATGCAACAAAAAGTTATTAAGCTCCTACTATGTGAAAAGTACCAGGCCGAGCACTGGAGATACATGTTTGCAGCTTCTGCTGTTACAGAGGTACAGTTCTTATCATCAAGAAGTTCACATTTTAGAAGGAAAAACAGACATACAAATAAATGAAATCTGAGAAGAGGAATCTATTAGGGATATAAATAGAGGACAGGCACTAGAAGAGGACAATGGGACTCTCTGGAAAAGTTAGGAAGGACTTCGTAGGCACACAGCATTGAAGATGCACCTAAAGAACAAACAGGATGCCCTCACCAGCTGATAGAACAAGGAGAGAAAATTCCTAAGAAAAGGGACAGCCTATTCATAACCACAAAGGCATATGTACAAAATAATGAATATACAAAGCTGTTATCCTAGCAGTATTTATAATAGCAAAATACTGTAAACAACCTAAATGTCCATCAGAAAAGGACTGCTAAATAAATTATGGTCCATTTGTACAAAGGAACACCAGGCAAACATAAAAATATTGATGAGGTTCTTTATGTACTAATATAGAATAGTTCAAGATATAGTATTAAGGTGGGAAAAAACAAGGTGCAGAACAATTGCCAATTGTAGAGCAATCATTTAAAATCTATCTTTATGTATACAAATATCAAATACTTAAGTTGTACACCTGAAGCTAATATGGTGTTATGGCAATTGTACCTTAATAAAAGGAAAAGTAAGGAAAAATTAATTAAATATATTTCTATATACACTTAATTTGCCTAAATACCATGTAAAGCATCATTATCCCATTTTGCAGGTGAAGAAACATCTCAGAAAGATGAAGGAAACTTTCCAATTTCACAATGTAAACTGGAGTACCGGATTCAACCCCACACAAATCTGATGGCAAAGCCTGCAATGGTTCTGCAGCCCAGGCTGGCCTCGAAGACTGGGGGTTGTGGGCATTGGGGTATGAGGCGAGGAGGTCAGAGGTCAGCTTGAAGGCCAGAGCCAGGATCCTGAGGAAAAGGCAGGGGACCTGATGCCAGACAGAGAGAAGGAACAGACTTCACAGGACCACTGCCCACTGACCCTATGGTTGTCACTTCCTTGAGGTAGAGGGGGGAGAAGCTGCGTGTGGGCTTGTACCTGAGGGGCAGTCCTGCCAGCAGGCGAATCTTGATGTGGCCACAGCTACTATTGTGATGTACCAGCAAGCTGGACATTTGTAAAGGGGTCCTGTCACCTCAGAAGACAGAAACAGGCACAGATAACCTCGAATTTCTCTTTCAAGCCCCTCACCAGGAAGGACCCAAGGAGCACATTGAATGGCCCCACTTCCCAGAAATCCTGCAGCACACAGCCCTGGGCTGCGAATTCCCTACTGAGGGTGAAGAAAAATCGAGGCCCCATCTTCGCCTTCTCTGTCCCTTGGAGAGCTTATATCTGGTCATGCCACACATCCCAGGGTACTTCCTATACTGCAGCCTCCCCTGAAGGGCCTTACAGCCCAATTTTTAAAAATCAAGGCTCAATTTGAGCCTTGAGCCACCTCTTTAAGAGCCCTCACATTGGAACCAATGGAGGCCCAGCCAGCCATCCCCACAGCCTGCTTAGGGAAGCACAGAGTTAGCTGGAAACAGAGACCAGCCAGTGCCTAGTCCTCCCCCGCAGCCTCCCCTGAGAGTCTCTGCCAGGCTGGCCTTCCTCCCAGGCAGAAGAAGCAAGCAGCTGTGGGGTGCTCTGTGGCACACTGGGAAAGACCCCTCTAAGACCTCTCCCCGACAGAACCTGAAATGCCAGCATTAAATATTCATTCCTTTGGGTTAAGTGTTTCCTCTCCAGGGTCCTCTTTTAAAATTCAAATGCTTCTTTGGAGAGGAACAAGCCACTTGTGGCTCAGAATCAAATGTACTGGAATTGAGTGATGGGAAGGCAGTTGTGCCCAGCTGAAGAGAAAGGGCCTGTCCACCCATCACTGCCCATTGCTGCTCCAGGTCCCCTGCCCTTCTCCCCAACTCCCCCATCTCCCAGCCAGGCCATGGATGGACAAGGTGCGTGGGAAGGGGAGGCTGGTCTAGGATGGCTCTAATTTTTCATTCTGGGAGACTGAACAAGAGACTTACTCAAAAGAGCCCTCAGACACTGCAGGAGACTTAGTATCCCCTTGAGACCCAAGCATTCTTGCTAGGAGCCCACAGCCACGCCTTCCCAGTGCAAAGAAAGCCAGGGGCCACTCGAGGGAGCCACCCATGCCCCGGATATGGGCGGAAGCAGGCAGACCACTTCCCTAAGGGGCCCAGAGCCACCACCACCTGCATCGCCTCCTCGAAACAGAGATTCTCATTCCACACAGGTTTCCATCTGACTGGGACGCAGAGAACAGTCAGCAAGTGCATCCCAGCTAAGGAGATGACCCTGATTAATGTCTTAACTAGGAAGTGATATTGGGGACATCCTGTGTGCCCAGCATCACGCTAGGCACAGGCTTTGTGATAAGGCTTTTCTTGGACTGATTTTACCCACTACTCCAGGACCTTACAGGATTCCAGGTGGCTCAGTGGTAAAGAATCTGCCTACCAATACAGGAGGCGCGGGAGACACGGGTCCGATTCCTGGGTCAGGAAGATCCCCTGGAGAAGGAAATGGCAACCCACAAGCACGCAAACCAGGACCTTACGTCTTGCTGATTATTTCTGAAAATCATGAAAGGATTTGCAAGATTTTCCTCATGAGTCCTCTTAGTGGCCCTGTGACCCATCACTGGTCCCAGAGACCACTCCAAGTTCAGCTTCCTTTGGACAAGAAAACTAAAAAGAAGGGCAAATATAGCTCTGCCCTATCACTTCTGCTGCCCCCTGGGGCACCATGCTATGCTCCCCAGGAGGAAGTGGCCTTTCCGAGTTAATAAGAACACTGCCACTTTTGGACAAATATCACCCCTCCTTGAGGACTTGAGTGTGGAGACCAGCCTACATTGTTCTGCCCATAGGAGTCAAACAAGGGCCCAGGGATGAGATGAAGGACTACTGTCCCCAGCCTCCCCACCCCCCAACAACAGGACCTCTGCCATCCACATCAACATCCTACCAGTGCCAGCCCCAGATATCAGGCTCAAGCCTTGAGTTTCTGGATGAATAACACCCACAAACTCACAACTAACTAAGCCCATGTGGAGGTTGCTGGGCTGAGTACCTTATTGGAAGGGGCTTCCCTGGTGGCTCAGATGGTAAAGAATCCTCCTGCATCACGGGAGACCTGGGTTCAATCCCTGGGTTGGGAAGATCCCTTGGAGGAAGTCATGGCAACCCACTCCAGTATTCTTGCCTGGAGAATCCCAGGGACAGAGGAGCCTGGTGGGCTACAGTCCATGGGGTCACAAAGAGTTGGACACAACTGAACAACTAAGCACAACACAATAAGGTATATTCTCCACCACCAGGACACCGACCTCAACAGGCACCCTCTTGGCTCCGAGACCAACTACTGAGGCCAGAGATCCCTGACTGGAGAGAGAAGTGTAGGGAGTTCTGGCCCAACAGTCCTCTTCTGCTCGTGAGAAGCCAAGGGGCCCCAGGAAGTCATGTGATTTCCCCGAGCCCCAGTTTCATCCACTTGTAGTTGAAAGTTCCCCCTCTTCCCTCCACATGGGGTCGTTGTAATGATTAGCCACAACATCTCCCATCTGCTGAGCACTGCTGAATGCCAAACAGTTCCTATACCTTCTTGCTAATCTCCCACAACAATCAAGCTCTTAGAATCACTCTCTTTTTTTTTTTTTTTAACATGGGATCAGACTCAAAAGCATTTATTATGCTGAATAATCTTTGAAAAGCAGAGGCTCTTAATTGTGCCATGGATCTTTTGGCAGTCTAATAAAGTGAAATTAATTTTTTTAATGCATAAATTAAATGTGTAGAATTATAAAAGATACCAGTTACATACTTTAAAAACTCAAGATTGTAAACATAGTAATATATCCTTTATTAAAGAAATAATCATCATCAGTGTAAACATTTACCATACTATACTAAGGTAAATGCTCAGATATTTACAGGGATGGCGAGAAGCAGTCTCATTTTACAGACAAGAAAACTTGGGCTTGGAAGCAAATACCAGGCACAGTGTTTGGCAGATGAAAGGAACTCATTGAATGTGAGTGAAGTTTCATACAGAATTTTTTCAAGTTTATCAATTTCTTATTAAGAAGTTTTTATACTCATAAGGGAGAAGAAATCGGTGACATACGTAATGACTGCCACCCTCCCCAGTTTTGGAGGCTCAGAGTAAGGCCCACTTTCCTCAGGAAATTTCTACCTGGCTACTGAGGCCAAGGCTATTGTAGCTGCCCACCTGAGCCCCTGTAACTTGGATGACCTTCACTGTTTACCTGACCTTGGGTCCCAGCCCCAGCTCAAGGGCTCTCCGATTCAAAGTCACTGTCTTTCCTTCCACAGGCTCCTGTTTGTTCTCTTCAACCTGGATTACCTTGAAGGCCTTTCCTTTTTCCCTTCTGCACTGAGGTCAGGGACTGAATCATTATTTTGCTCCTGAAAAAATAGCCCAATGATTTGCACACAGTAGACACTCACTGATGTGGCTAAATGGACTGTGGTAACCATTTTCTTGTTGAGAAGAGTATCCTGGGTCCCACTGTGAATGTTGCCCCTTTCAGACTGAGGACCATGCCTCATGGACAGAACCACCTAGGAACCCCTGAGGAGCTGATTCTACACTCCAGAGCTCTGTGACCTTGGTGAAATCACTTAAAGTCCAAGAACCTCAGTTCCCACAGTCATCAAATGACAGTATTAGTCTCCTTTTTGTGATGTGTATGAATTAAGGAGGTGTACATAAAGCACTCAGCTTGGAGGTACCAGGCACACAGGACCCATGAGACACCCACCCCTTCACTTAAAACTTGTCAAACTCCCACATCCATAATATTTTCCTGAATGTTGAGAAGGAGATGAATGAACACGCTTACATTGCATAAACTTTAGGGCTGCAGAGATGTCCCTACAGTCCCCTGAAATAACCTGCAAGCTGGCTATGAGCTGAGTGAAGAGGGAGTGCCTTCCAGCAGGGGGTGCTGAGAGGAGGGTATGAATGAGAGGTGGGGGGTAGCTGTGGGGGAGCAGGGGGAGATAGTGAAGAGATGATGAAGCATGTGGAAACAGGTAAGGACTCAGAGGGGGTAGTTAGGAAGACAGCAGCCTTTGTAAGACTCTTGAACCTGGCGCCATGGGAGTCTCTGGAGATACCTGAGCAAAGACATGATATGATATAATTAAGACTGCAATATTATTCAGGTTTCATTTGATTACACATTTCAAAAATACACCTTACTCTACCACATAAGAAAGTGAAGGGACTTATCAGCTCACATAGCTGGGAAGGATGGTGGGACATCTGGGGTCAAACACAGTTGCGTCCAGAGGCCAAATGCTGCCATCAGGGTGCCTCTTTGTCACTTTCTGTGTTGCTCAAGGTTCTAAGTTGTGGTGAGAAGACTCCCCTTTGCTGAATTAGGTATAAAGGGGTTCACTGAAACTCATTGGGTATCTCTCAGTATCTTCGAGAGAATCTCAGAATGGAACTTGGACATTGCTCAGGCGAGAACAGAGGGGTCAGGCAAACCCCCAGCCACACCACTGTTCTGGGGACATACCCCTGTGGCTGTTTGTCACGCAGCACCTGTGACACTGGGACTCGAGGCCGGAAGTACTGCCATAGCCACGCAAAAGAGCAGATGCCTTTGCTGGTCTGCTTCTTAGAAGATTCTCCCTGCACATGGCTGCAATACCACAGGAAGGCTCTCACCAGTTACCCCTTGGGTCCAGCACCAGGGCTAGAAGATGTGGGTGCTATGACTGGGTGGGTCCTAGTGCCTACCCTGAAGGGAGGCATTGGTCATTAACAGCTCTGTCAGGAGTAAAAGGTGCCTGGCAGAGGCCCACAGCCTTCATAGCACTGAGCATCGTCGGAAAGATCACTCCATGGGGCACACAGAAAGGCACCACGGAAGTGGAGGGGGGAAGGGAAATCCTGTTACAAGGCCACTGTGGAAGTCCAGAGGGAAGATGAATGAACAGCCAAGGTCGCTGTCCTGGGGCTGCAAAGCAAGGGATGAATATAACAGCAACGTTGGGCAGAAAATAAACCTGTGATGGTGAGCCTGGTATTGCTGGGGAGGAATAAATGCACTCATCAAAGGATGCCTCCTCCAGCAGGAAGAAATTGACTAAGTAAGGGTTAATTGTCCCTACTTGGTCTGACAGCCCAAAACGGCATTTTCTCAATGTTATCCTCCTCTGTATGTGCCCTTGCTGTGATGGAGGGGAAGAAAACATTTGTCGATTTTAGCAGAGGAGAGCATTGTTATGATTTGAAATCTTTTTAAAGTTCCTTCCCCAGGGAGCCTCATTGAACTAAAAAGCAGGTGGCCCTACCGGCAGTTTGACTAAAAAACCGCTGGGGCAGGCAAGTTCCTATAACAGAGAGTTGGCAGGGCCTCCCTCAGGCCCCCGCAGGCTGGTCTTTCATGTCTGCCAGTTGCGGGGATCGGGGGAGGGGGGTTCTCCTTGGAGGGGCAATTCATGGGACCCCACAGGGAAAACACTCCCTCTACCCAGAGCCCACTTCCATGAGCCCCCTTCCCTGCACCTCCAGGAGTCCCCTGTTTAAGTGCAGGCCTGGAAGCCAGGGCTGGGCCTAGGAAGTGCCCTTGAGTTCACCTGGCCAGGTGGGAGCAGGCTGGCCTCCACCACCTGCATGAGAGCCGTATCCAGGATCCCGGAGCCATGTCAGGCTATGGCCATCTCCTGCCTCCCTACCTGGCCTTGACCCAATCTTCTGCCTCAGTTTCCTCATCCTCTCTCTTCCTGTTGACCTGGAGCCATGCAGTGAGCACTGGGGAGACTGTGAGGAGCCAGGCAAAGAGCACGGGATTTGAGAGCGTGACCGGACAGTTTAGAGTCCTGGATCCCCGTTCTAGATAAGTGATCTTACACCTCCAGATCACTCATCTACATGTATCAGCACCAGCCTCCAAGAGCCATGGTGGGATCTAAGGAGTTAACATGTGCAAATCCTTAGAACACTGTTTGGCACATCGTAGGTATCCAGTAAGTGGAGAGGGAGTCAGCCAGCTCCTGCCGGGACCAGCCTTGACCCTACCTCTTTTGCTGCTGAGCATCCAGGTCATGAACAGACCTCCCACTTGACTTCACCTTCCACCTCTGGCAATCCAGACCAGACCCCTACAGAGGGAGATTAGCACCCAGGCCAGAGAAGCCAGGCCACACTCTCCTGTTTCAGTAGATATGTGAATCTTGGTTTATGTCACATTTATCCATCAGCCAACCCATAGCCATTTCCTAATTCCCAGCATCTCACCCTCCTGACACCTGCGTGTCTCAGAGTTGAGGATGCAGAATTAGGGTCAAAGTTGCTTTATGACTTTGGCGACCCACTTCCCAACCAGAGAGTCTCATATGGAAGGTTCAGCTGGAAAATGGGATGCAGTAGCCTCTAGGAAGGTGCCTTCCAGCTCTAACAGAATGCACTACTAACTACTCCAAAAACTGATGAAAGATTGTCATAACGGTCCTAGACAAAATCAGGTCGCATGCCACCAGGACAGAGGATGGGTAGGAGTTAAGAGAGGGCGTGCATGCCTGCTCAGTCACGTCTGACTCTTTGCGACCCTGTGGACTGTAGCCCACCAGGCTCCTCTGTCCATGGGATTTTCCAGACAAGAATACTGGAGTGGGTTGCCATGCCCTCCTCCAGGGGATCTTCCTGACACAGGGATCATACTCGTGTCTCCTGTATCCTGCATTGGTAAACAGATTTCTTTCTTTACCACTAGAGCCACGTGGGAAGCCCTAAGGGAGGACGCTGCCAAGGAGTAACAGACTAGAACAGAACCTCTTAGTGAAACTGAGAAGCAGTTTGCAAACCCTTGAAACAGTGGATGCCAAAAGGAGGGGAGGTTCCCCTAAAGGAGAGTCTTTGGGTGCAAGCCTCCTAATTGCATAGAGGGGCAGCCAGGTTGCTTCTCCTACCCCAGGAGCCAGAGAGCAGACTGCAGTCTCCCCAGTGGCACTTTCTTTGGAAGTCACACTGGTGTAACTTTCACTGTGACCTCCAGCATAGACTCCATCTATTTAAGAAAGAAAAGATGAGGCGATTTAGAATGTGGAGACATCATTCCTAAACTTTACCTGGATGTGAACACTGGGATTCTGCTCATAGCATCAATTATTTACAGTGTAAGTTATTGTTGTTCAGCAGAAACTAACTTAAGAGCATCTTTTCTTTTTTAAATGAAGCACCTCGGTGACATTGGCCGCTCAGTGTTTCCAGGTGAGAACTCATTTATCCATGATGATAACAAGACCCACCATTTGCTGCATACCCACTAGGGCCCACAGAAGCACAGTTTATCTTTAGCCCTCATATCAAACTCTACAAAGAAGGTGTTACTCACCCCCATTTCTAGATGAAAAGAACAAGGCTCAGAGAGGTTAAGTGACTTGCCCAAGAAGACACAGCTAGGAGGATCCACACTGAGCCTGTCTCCCCTTGGTCTGCCATGATTCTGCTGTGCTGAGTCTCCCAAATATGGCTCAGGCCCATCCTCAGGGGGCTTAGCTCTACAATAAGCAGGAATTGCTTAGAACCAAAGTCTCTCATGAAAAGGCCTTGGGAAAGAGATAGCATAGATCCAAGGTACTTGCCTGGAAGTCCCACTCTGTCCATTGCTCCCCCAGCACGCCTCTGAGCACCAGGTCAGTCATTGGTGTGTCTTTAAGGGTTCACTGTGCAAAAAAGACTTGTCTCTAAATACAAAACTCAGCATCAGCAAAGAGAGACGTTCCTACTTGCAGAAGTGTGCAGGGACCAGGACATGGTTAGGGAGCAGCGTGCACATACCTCCCATCTCACCCTCACTCTGAGCTCATATGCAGGGGGGCCATAGGCAGACTCACCATACTGTGAATGCCTAGCTTAATCTCCCCTGCACCTACTGACTGATTGCTGAATGCATATAGATGTTTCACATTAAATGCACCTGATTATAATGCTTCTTCACAGCACACACCTGCTCCAGCTCACTGTGCCACCCCAATATCCCCTACACACACACCAGTCCATCAAACATCCATGCCAGAAGTATACTAGGAGGACTCTGATTATAGGAGATAAATTAATTAGAGTTGTGATAGTACCAGAATAAAATGGACAGCTTATTTTTCCTCTATTTCTTCCCTTTGGACTGTGCATCCCTCACCTGTGCCTGGGAGTTTAACAAAGGAACGGGGCTCACACTGAAGTTCACAGCAGGAGATGTGTCAGGGGAGAGCAGAAGGCAGGAAAAGACCAACCCTGAAGGAGAGGTTTTAAAACACATAATGATTTCATGTCAAAACACAATTTCCGAGTGTCACTGCATTGTTCTGCAAGCATGAGGGAAAAGGGAAGTGATTGAAAACTCCTGGAATGAGAACGCAGCTGTGGGCTCTGGAACACTGACTGATGGTCTTGAAAGGGGAGATTGATGGATTATGATTTTCTGGGAGGGATCATTACACGCCGAGTCCATGAACAGAGCTGCCTGACATTTGGACACTTCAGTGCAAGAGAAAGCCATTTGGATGATCCTGATTCATTATCCATTATCCAAAACCAATTCGTGCAGGCATGGCCAGTCGGATCAGAGGCCCTGGGGTGGGACAGGGTGTGGATTTGGTACTCAGCAAGCGTTTGTCAGATGGATAAGAAAGAACAGCTTGGCCCAGGCCAGCAGTCTCTGGATTTGAATAACTGTCGTATGCCTGCAATATATCACTTCCTATGCCAGTATTACTCTGGCTAAAGTAATTAGGGAGGAGACCTGGAGTCAGGTCTCCATGTCCCACCAGTGGAGTCTGGGAGGACCTGGAGGGGCTGACACCATGTGGGCTGAACCAAGATCTGCACCAGGAGTGGGGATGCTTAGAAAGAGAGAGAACTGAGTTTAAGTCACAAAGGAAGAAAAGGCTAAAAACCAAAGAGATATCAGGCTATACCTCCCCATGGGTCCCCAGGTGTGGAGAGAATTTAGAAATGAGTTCCACAGACCCTGAAACAATCAGGGGCAGATTGGGGAGAGTAGTTGGGAGAGTAAGTCAGAATAAATGTAGAGAAAAGTGTGAGAGTATCAGGGCATCTCTAATATGTAGTGTCAGCTGTATACCTAAGGGGGTGATGTTATGGCATACAGGAGCCCAGCAGTAGTAGATGTCCCCAAAAGCCCACCAGCCCCAAGGCCAAGAGCTAAATTCTAAATCCCTGAAGGCTCCACTGTCAGCTGGGCTTCTAAAGGAAGCAGTGGGATCAAATCTAAAAAGACTGGGTAGGATTCTTCCCCAAGCCTCTGATGTCACATATATTTATCCCCCACCAACACCAGCCACCAGGGCCCCATGTGCCTCAGCAAAGGCAGGTCTCATCTTTCCATGGATAAGGCTTTCTGCCCTCACTCTTCTCGCACTCTGCCAGGTCTCTCGTCTCTTCCCAATCCTTGGCCCCATATCTTCTCATCGCCCCTGACTTCCTTGCCTGCCCCACCATTGACTCCTTCTCTCATCCTAGGAAGAGCTCTGTACTTTGGTTTTTCATTCCATATTCTTTTGTCACAGCATCCCATTTGTGCCTGGCCACCCTCTACTATGAAGCAATACAGCTAATCAATGTATGTTAGTAGGTGGCGGCATGAACTCTCCCTGGTGACACATTTACCATCTATGGACCACAGTACCATAGATGCAGCAATAAATGGTGAATGGTGGTGGGGACTACCAGTTCCATGTCCCCTAGTAGAGAGACCTTCCAGCACTACTCAGGTTACTCCAGTAACGTTTTCCTCAACGACCCATGGGCTGGTGGAGGAAACACCAGTGGCAGAATGAGGAAAAGAATAGAGGAAAGGCTCTCCGTTTCCAAGGGATGACCAGCCTATTTGGCCAACACAAATGGCACTTGGCCAGAACTGGACACTCAGTAATTCGGGGACAGCCACAGTCCACAGGATGTTCACCTGCTTTCTAGTGTTGTCTCCTTGCTGTACCAGCTCTGTGTTCCGGGCAGCACTTCGAACCAGCCTGAAGATTACAGTACTTGGGCAAGAGGCCCTTGGGGGCAGCAGAAGATGTGTATACCAAAGCACTTCATGTGTCCTAAAGCTCTAAAGCAATGTCATTCTGTCAAGAAGAGGATGTTTACCGGAAATGGCTTCCCACGTCACCAGGCACCTGCTTGTAACTACACTGTGCAGAGCACATTGTGCCAAGTCATTGACAGTTGCCTGTCCGAACTGAGAAGTACTGAAAGTGTAAAAATGCATGCTTTGAAGACTGAAGACACAAAGGATGCAAGATAGTGCATTACCTTCTCTAAAATGGATCACATGCTCTAATATCATCTTTTGGATGCATGGTGGTGGCCAGTCACTCAGTCATGTCTGACTCGTTGTGACCCCATGGACTGTAGCCCACCAGACTCCTCTGACCATGGGATTCTCCAGGCAGGAATACTGGAGTGGGTTGCCATTTCCTCCTCCCAGGGGTCTTCCTGACCCAGGGGTTGAACTCATATCTCCTGCATTGCAGGCGGATTCTTTACCGCTGAGCCACCTGGGAATTCCCACATTTTGTATGGGTAGGAGTAAATAAAATACATTATTCAAGTTAATTTTACCTGATTTTTAGTTAATGTGACTCCTAGAAAAATTCTAATTACATGAATTACATACATGGCCTGCATCGTATTTCCAGTGGACAACTCTGGTCTTGAAGTGCACTCCAAAAGAGCTTTCTGAACTATTGGAAATGCTTGAGAGCTGCGCTGTCCAATACTGCAGCCACCAGCCACACGTGGCTACTGAGCACTTGAAAAGTTGTATTGTGATCACAAAAATGAAGTTTCAATTTATTTTATTTAAAATGAATGTAGAGGACTTCTCTGGTGATCCAATGGTTAAGAATCCACCTTGCAATGCAGGGGACAGAGGTTCTATCCCTGGTCGGGCACTAAGATCCCACCAGCCGGCCTCAGAGCAACTAAGCCCAAGAGCCGCTACTAGAGTCCATGCCCTGCGATGAAAAATCCCATGTGATGCAACGCAAATCCTGCAAGCTGCAGCTAAGACCCAATGCAGCTAAATAAATACATAAATATTTTAAGTGAATTTAATCTTAAATAGTTACTGTGGTTAGTGACGTCCATTTTGGACAGCACAAGTCGTGAGGCGTGGGACCCAGTTAAAGCGGGATCAGGAGTTCTGTCCCTCAGCCGCACCTTAGCATCATCTGGGGAGCTTTAAAATAGCACAGAAGTAAACCTCACCCTCCGAGCTCCTCTGTCATCAGTCTGGCTGAAGTCTGGGCATTGGTACACTATAAATGCCCCTTAGGGGATTTTAATGAACAGGCCTGATTGAGGACTATTAAGTTATAAAGAAGAAGGCAAAGAAAGGGGATGGGAGCTGGTACTATTGAAAGTTGGTCTATGCCAGGGACTCTCCTGGGTGTGTGTGTGCCAGCCCATCTTCTAGGGTGGGTATTATCATTATCATCTCTATTTAACAGATGAGGAAACTGACACTTGCCCAAAGACTGGGATTAGAACCAGAGTATGTAAAGGTCCTGGATGCAAAAGCCCCACCCCCTTGGTGTCCAGAGTAGCCTGGGTAGGGGAGAGGACTCAGGCGGGTGACAAAACAGGGCTCCCGCTTCCTGGGGCAGATCCAGGCCCTGTCTTGCCACAGGTACTAGGCTGGCCCAGCAGCTCCATACTTCCTCAAGGAAACCCAGGAGAAGCCACACAGGGGGGGCTCTGACAACAAAGACTCCCACATAGAGCTGAAACAAAACATTTCAGATGGCCAGAAGTGCTGACAGCCAGGCAGCTGCCCCTCCCAGCATGTCTGCAGGGAGCTATCTCCACTCAGTCTCCGTGATGCCCGGCTTTGTCATTTAGGACATCAAAGTGTTCCTTTGAGCTAAACACCGGAGGGTCTTTGGAGGATTCGAAAGAGCTGGAGGAGCTCCACATGTCTGGAACAGAGATGGCTGCAACTGGCAAAGAAACACACAGGTCCCCGAGGCCTCCTTCCCCCAGGGGACAAATGGAGAATGCCCAGGGTCTCAATATCCTCTGTCCAAAGAATTCTCCAGGCAAGAATACTGCAGTGGTTAGCCATTCTTTTCTCCAGAGGATCTTCCCAACCCAGGGATCGAACCTGGGTCTCCCACATTGCAGACATTCTTTACTGTCTGGCCACCAGGGAAGCCCCTTTCACATATAGGGTGTGCGTGGGGGAGGGGAAGGAGGGAGGGTGGATGGGTGGTGAGCAGTGGGAGGATCAGAGATCATCTCTCCACCTTGACTTACTCCTCAAACAGGAATCTCTACTTTCAAGAGTTATATCTGGAGGCCAGTGGACCCCCAGCCCCTCTCCACCTGTTAACAAGTAATACAAAAGATAAAGAGGCAAGAAGACCCTGGGACAGAGACTGCGCTCCACTGAGCCCACATAGAAACCTCACTGACATATTTTTGAGACCGGCAGCCTTAGAAAGAGAAAAGGCAGCTCCAGACTCACTGTCTGCCTGCCCTGGTGCCATAGGTATTAAAATGGCCCTGCAAGAAGCCACTTCCAGGGCTTCCCTGGTGGCTCAGTGGTAAAGATTCCACCTGCCAGTGCAGGAGACATGGGTTCAATCCATGATCTGGGAAGATCTCACATGCTGAGAAGTAGCTAAGCCCATGCGCCACAACTACTGAAGACTGTACACCCTAGAGCCCATGCTCTGCAACAAGAGAAGCTATTGCAATAAGGAACCTGCACACAACTAGGGAGTAGCCCCCGCTTGTCACAACTAGAGAAACGCCTGCGCAGCAACGAAGAGCCAGCACACTAAGAATAAGGGAAGTCGCTCAGTCGTGTCCGACTCTTTGCGACCCCGTGGACTGTAGCCTACAAGGCTCCTCCATCCATGGGATTCTCCAGGCAAGAATACTGGAGTGGTTTGCCATTTCCTTCTCCAGGGGATCTTCCCTGACCCAAGGATCGAACCCAGGTCTCCCGCATTGGAGGCAGACGCTTTAACCTCTGAGCCACCAGGGAAGTCCACACTAAGAATAAATGAATACAATTATTTTTGAGAAAAGAAACCATTTCCCTTCTCTCCAAGTAGGTGAGGAGGGGGCATGCCCTAGGCTCCAAGCCCTATCCCTGCACATGGGGGCAGCTTTGGGACAAGATTTCTGTGGAAGAGAAATAGGTAAGTGCTGCTGTGGGCTCCCATTTCCCAGATGAGCAAACTGAGGTTAGGAGACAGACAACGGTTTATCTTTCTAAGGGACCAGAACTCAGCTTGAGCCCAACGCCTGACAGAGAGCTATGGGAACTAAAGACAAAGAAGCTGCTGGTGGCCTGGTCCTGGGGACCCTAAGATGAGCCCAAACAGTGCTCCTTTAGGTGCTGGAGGATAAGGAGGAGCAGGAAGGGAAGACTCCAATCTAATGAAACACAGGCAAGAGAGTGCTGTAGAGTATGGGAGCAGAGACCCAGGAGGGTCCATCCTGGCACAGCTTCCCTGCCCAGCCCTGTGCCCTGGAGGAAGCTGGGGTGGGGGGTGGGAGGAGCCCAGCTCCTCACTCACCTGCTCCCAGCTCTGGCAAAGCCCATGGAGGCTGGGAGGTTGGAGGGAGGAGGGAGGAGGCTGCGACTCAGTGAAGTGGTGACTCAGCAGCCTTGCGTAGGGTGCAGGGTTGGAGGTGAGGCTGCTTCTAACACCGAGGTTTGCTCAGACAGCTAAGAAGATGCGCTGCCCGCTAGGCTTGTGGGCTACAGCCTCTCAGCTGGAGGGAGGACAAACAAGAATTGCCCACCCTGCACCAGCTCCGCCAGCCCCCCAGGTGGGACCTGGGCTGGGCTCCTACCCTTACTTTCTCTACTGACACAAGGAGGAGGGTTGGCTGCATGGCCTCTGCCCTCCCAACTCTGCCACAATGCCCCTTCTAGAAAGGAATATTCTAGAGTGCCTGCCTGTGATACACAAGAGGCTTCACAAATGTTTAGTCATCCCATTCAGACCTCACCTGGAGCCTGTGAGGTGAACATTGCCTTCCCTACATTTCAGGAAAACTTGGTTCAGAGAGGGTGAGAGACTTGCCCGGGGTCACACAGCTAGAATGCAGCAGAGCCATGATTCTAACATCTGTCTGAATCTACAATTGATGCCCTTACTTCCAAGAAATCCTGTAACTAGTTTGGGGAAGGCTGGACCCCAGAGCTCCCAGATCAAAACCCTGAGGGTAGGGCTCAAGAATCTGTGTTTTGGCAAGTCACTGGTAATGCTGATGCTCACTGAAGCTGGAGGAGTGCTGGGCTGGACCACGTTGTGTTTGAGGAAAAGACTAGAAATATGAGCGATATAGAAAAGACCAGATTAGACTATTTCAGCTCCTGTGGGGAGAAGGAATGAAATTCAGTTCCCAATTCTGTATCTCAGACTGAAACAACTCAGAGAATAATCTCCAAAGTCACCCAGCTGTGCTCTGCGGGACCTGGGAGCCTGATGGTTTAATGGTAATCCAACACCTCAGTCTATGGGAGCAATTGGGGCAGCAGCTGGAAATCGTCAGAGGCACACTCAGCCAGCGGGCCACCTGGGCTTGGACTCTGACCCTGCCTCTACCCCAACCCCGCCCCCAACCCCACACCCAGCCTCCAATCTCTGCTTCCCATCCTTACCTTGTGCCTTGGGATGCAGGGTCTCGCACGCCCCCTGCTGGCCAGGGCAGGCATGAGCAGCCCCAAGAAGTCTCCCCAGGGATTCCTGCCACAATTTGCCTTTGATATTTAGCTAAAACCAATCTCCCTCAGATACTCCATGGGTCGCCCGGCCTGGCTGACAAGGGCAGCAGATTGACAGGACAAAGTGGGCCTGGGGGTGTGGCCCGGGCCACTGCCCCTAAGGAAGAGTAGGCAGCAGACAAGCTAAAGGCCCAGAGGTACTCAGATGGAGGCAGGGAATGAATCAGTTAGGTCCTGCCCAGAGAGAGACAAAGTGAGAAGGGTCATTTCAAAGTAGATGCTTGACACCTAAGAGAAACTAGTTTTCTCCTCAGACTGGGGGTTTGAGGGGGTCCCCACGACCGTGGACTGTGTTCTCTGTTTTTCAGTTGCCAGCTGTCTTGGACAGGGATCCAGAGGCCCTGGGTTCTGTTTCTGGCTCTCCCTCCTTCTGGCTGAATGATGCTGATAAAGTCAGATCATCCCTGAGCCTCAGTTATTCCATCTATAAAATGGAAGGAGTAGTGGCCATTCTGTCTACCCCTCAGAGCCACAGAACCCACTGCCATCAGTTTGTAGAGCCCTGACTCACTCTTTTCAGGTGAGGAAATAGGGGTCCAGAATAGGAAAGGGGACTTGGTGGGGATACAGAGCAGGGGTGATGGCCTGTTTAGTTGTGAGATGTGAGTCTGAATGAACTAACAGGAGCATCTAACGCTTTACTTCTCCAGGAAGGTGGGAGAAGTGGTCTGGACCCTCAGAAAATGAGCTCTCCAGCTGGAGAGAGGGGATATGTGCATAGTCTCACCTCCCAGGACTGAGCACTCAGCTCAGTGGGTACTAGGACCTGAGAGCTGGGGCAATCCTGAGCAGCCCAGGAGAGGAGGGGTCACTTGGAGAGAAAGCAGCAGAGCCAGGGCAAACACCTGACTGTAGGAACATCTCAGCGCCCTCGGCCTCTGCCCTGGGCCATCAAGAGAGAGAAAGACTCCTTCTAAGAACACGCAGGACTGAGGCACAAAAAATGATTTCTTCCCAGAGCCTCAACCAAGCCTCTCTATGAAGAAATCTTTTCCTTTGCAAAGAGCATGGAAGGTTTCCTTCCTGAAGACCCTGGACCCTTTCTGGAACAGTACCCGGTGAGCTCCAAGCTGTGGAATTTGCCCAGTTCTCCACAGTCGCTGGATATCTGAATCAGTTTCCATAACACTCGACCTCTCCTTCTTGCTCCAGAGATGGGGACTTTTGCACCTGGCCAGAGCAAGCTGGCCCAGACCTGTGCCAGCCTTACCCACACCGCCCACCCCTCCTGAGGTCACAAAGTCACACAGCTAGACTGCAGCAGAGCCAAGATTGTAAGTCTATCTGAACCTGCACTTGATGCCCTTCCTTCCAGAAACCCCTGCAGCTAGTCTGGGAACTCTTACCCTCCAGAGGTAAGAGTTTTTGTCCCTGGCTGCACATCAGAAACACTCCTGGGGAGACCCCAGGAGTACAGATGCCCACACTCTGATCTGGATCAGTTGTATCAGAATCTCTGGGGCTTGGGCCTCAGCATCAGTAATTTTTAAAGGTCCCCAGGAGATTCTAGAGTGAAGCCAGGGAGAAAAACAGCTGATTTTGAAGCACAGGGTGTCAGTATGGGAGGGCCCTTAAAAATCACTGCACGCACACACACACACACACACACATATATAGGCACGTGTGTGTTTTTCAGATAGAAAAACTGAGGCTCAGTGTTTTGTTCAAGTGTACATAGTCAGGAATCTGCAGACTTTGACTCCTTATTCAGGGCTATGTCCTTCATTTAAAAAAATATCATTGTGCTTTACTATATACCAGATTCTTCTACATTTTAGCTATTTTAATACCCGCTGAAATCTCACCACCTCACCTCCCAAGTATACCCGCAGCCCACAGTCTCTCTCCCCCATCACATTCTTTTTCTTTAACATTTATTTATTTTATTTATTTGGCTAAGTTGAGTCTTTGTTGCTGTGCACGGGCTTTCTCTAGTCATGGCAAGTGGGAGCTACTCTCTAGTTGCAGTGCACAGCCTTCTCATTTCGGTGGTTTCTCTTGTTGTGGAGCACAAGCTCAGTAGTTGCTGCACTTGGCCTCAGTAGTTGTGGCACCTAGGCTCTGTTGTCCCGAGGCATATGGGGCCTTCCCAGACCAGGGATTGAACCCATGTCCCCTGCATTGCAAGGTGGATTCTCAACCACTGGACCACCAGGAAAGCCTTGCCCTACCAACACATTCTGAAATGCCTCTCTGTCTACCAAAACCAAAGTCTTTCCCGCACATCCTCAATCTAACAACACACCCCTTAGTGAGAGGTAAAGATGGAGGGTCCTGAATTCTTTCCTAGGAGGAGAGGAGAAAGAGATTATCTTTGGGGGAGGGGAGTAGGGCAGAAAAAAGGAAAGAAACACTGGTAGGGGTTCCTGGAACAGGCTCTTTTCAGGACCAGACCTGCCTTCATGGCCTTGGGCAATGCCATTTGAAAGTGAGTCTGGGTGGGGCATGGGGTTCAACAATTGCTTTCTCCCTGGGCAAGGTCAGGGGTTGGCACAGCCTCTGAGGCTGTTGCAAAGGCTCTGCTACCACTGCCCCCCCACCCAGTCAGTCTTATATAACACCATCCATGCCACACACTGCCACCTCGTCCTGCTGCATCAGTGCTCCTGTGCTGCACCCCAGGTCCTGTGTGGCAAGAATCCCCTGAAGCCCAATGGCCCCCTGGGAAGGTGCGCAGAGCAGGCTCCGGGTTACAGATGCAACTCCCCTCCCAGAAATGTTCCCTACTCTAATCACTTTTTTAAACTTCACAAACACAATCTCTGCACCGTGATCAATTATTTAGCAGAAAATGATGCATCGTGTTAGCAACTAGATGGCATTTAATATCCCCCCAGAATTCTAATGACGTGCCGTCTTCAGAGGCCTAATGCAAAGTTTCCCCTGCCCATGTTTTTGAAGACTTCCCAGAGTGGAAAAGAGCCAAGATCTATATGCTCTCAGTTGATGTCGGATGTAGGTGGCCCCCAGAATGTAATCAGCCTGGCCGAGGCTGTGCTATGTCCTTGCGACTTGTTTTCTTTCTGACTCGCAAATTACTTCTTTTGCAAGGTTGTTTGTTTAGTGTCAGGAGGTTATTAAACAAACTTAAGGCTTGGAACCTTTAGTCAAATCAGCAGGAATGGGGGCAGGGAGGGGTGATTCAATATTTAAGAGGCCACACCTGCCACCATGCCCCAAAAGCCAGGCAACCTGCTGCTCAGAAGAGGGAATGTGTTAGCCGCTAGCCTGCTCAGGGGGTACAGTCAGTTGTGATCAGAAAGCCCTGGAAGCCTCATATTCCAACATCAGAGCCCTGGGACACTGCCTGGCAATAGTCAAGGGATGAGGAAG
The DNA here is from genome assembly GCF_054371585.1 of Giraffa tippelskirchi. NCBI lineage: Eukaryota > Metazoa > Chordata > Mammalia > Artiodactyla > Giraffidae > Giraffa > Giraffa tippelskirchi. The sequence continues at coordinate 130,772,575 of NC_137277.1, forward strand.
ACAGATACCAAGGTCTCTGCATCCGAGTCCCTTGGTTCCAGCTGTCCTAGGTCTTGACCTTAATCTGTGTTTGAGTTCACCAGATAAGGAGGGCCAAATTCAGGGCCCTCTGGGAAACACAGGTCAGGGTTCTTCCCCCAGCATCCCTGGGTCTCAGGCTCCAGCGGCAACTCCAGCTACCTCCACTCTCTTCAATGTTGTTACCATTTCCTGAGATTTTGCTGTACACCAAGCACTCTGCTCAGATTTCACAATGATGTACACCATAGCTAAGTCACTACTGTGTGCCAGGTGCTATGCTAAGCACTTGGCATGCAGTGTGTCTAAACTTACCACATAACGCCATGTCCATTGTCCAAAAAAACCCAGGGTCTCGAAGGGATCAGACATTTTCCCTTGTCCTTCAACTTCTATGTGCCAAAGACAGAGTTCAAGTCAAGATCTGTATGGCCCCAAAGCATGGGCTCTGGCCCCCACAGCAGGATGACTCAGCATTTGAGACTCAGGGCTGCCGCAAAAAATGAGGTGAGGGCTATGGGTGGTGTTAACTCTCCCGATGAGAGGAAGCTGAGACCTACAGACACTATGAATTGTTCAGGGTCAGGGTGAGACTGAAACTCATGCCTCCTGACAGCCCAGGCAAGTGTTTTGCCCCCCTACCCCAATACACACACCCTGAACTTGTCCTTCTGAGGCTCTTCTGTATGATGACATCAGGGGTTCCAAGGAAGATTCCACCTTCTGTAGAGGGTACACCCAAGACATGCCTCCCACCCCAGGCTACAAACCATCATGTGCCTTTGGGTAGATGACCACCTCCAGCCTGTTAGCAGGAAGTTACACTCCTTTGATGGATGAAAAAACTGAGGCAAAGAGAGGTTGAAACTTGCCCAAGGTCACACAACTAGTAAGGGTCAAATTTGGCTTCCAACTCAGGTCCTGGCTTCACAGCATCCACCACCTCCTACTACCTGCCTGGAGCAGGAAGGGGAGCCACCATTAGCATCCACAGCTCTCATTTCCTAACTCATACATAGAAAGTGAACAAACCAGAGAGATAAGGACAAAGGACTTCTGCAAGCAGGTCAGTGACTCATGTCCAGAGGAGAGGTGTAGGGATGGAAGCTCTAAACTGTGGAACACTGAAAGGACACTGGGGCTGTTGGCTTGGGGATGAGAAAGTTAAGGGAGCAAGGGGAAGATGCAATAGCTCTTCTAAACTGTATCAAGAGTTGTGAAAAGGAAGGGGGAGTGCAGGAAACCTAGAAGCTCTGTTGGCTCCTGGGGACAAACCAGAGACCAACAGAAGAAGTCAGAAGAGATAATTCTCAGCTCAAGAAAAATAAATAAATTCTAAAAATTAAGTCACCTGGGGATGTACTATACTGAGTTCCTCACGACCTAAACCAGATAGATAATGCTCACAGAAGAAGTTGAAGAGCAATTGTCTGAATCAGGATGGAGAATGATCCCTGAAAGCTCATTCAAGTTGAGGAATCTATCAATCTGTGCTGACAATTATGCTTAATATTTAAATAAAGAAGATCTGAGTGGTTTAAGTTCTACGTGTGTGTGTGTGTTAATCGCTCAGTCATGTCCAACTCTTTGTGACCCCATGGACTCTAGCCCGCCAGGCTCCTCTGTCTATGGAGTTCTCCAGGAAAGAATACTGGAATGGGTTGCCATTCCCTTCTCCAGGGGATCTTCCCAACCCAAAGATCAAACCAGGGTCTCCTGCACTAAAGGCAGATTCTTTACCATCTGAGCCACTAGGGAAGCCCAAGCCTTTGTCTAAGTGACATCAGATTGGACATATGGAAACAGTCATGGAGTCAAGTAGCTGGATGTTGGTCAACCCATTTCCAAACATCAAACAACTGAAAATATTTCTGTTTTTATCTTATTTTTATTTGTTTTCTTATTGATGAGAAAGTAAGAAGAGAACAGGAATGAGAACTGACTATCAGAAGACTCTCTCAGTTCATGGTATCTTCATGTTGGCCAAACCTCAGTTCCTGCTCTGTACAAGAAGGACCAGCCCAGGGCTGGAGATTAACAGCACCTCAGTTCCTTATTCCCGCAGAGTGCTGGGCTCAGCCTTAATTAATAACAGCAGATTAAAAGTACATATTGATTAACCAAAGAATTTATCCCAAACAAATGAAAATCTATGCTCCACACAGAGATCTGCACATGAATGTTCATAGTAGCTTTATTTTTAACCACCAACAACTGGAAACGACCCAAATGTCTGTCAACTGATGATTGGATAAATAAAATGTGGTCTATCCACATAATGAAATACTGTTCAACAATAAAAACTGATACAACAACTTAGATGGCTCTCAAAGGCATTATGCTAAGTGAAAGAAACCAGTTTCAATAGATTGCAAACTGTATGAGTCTATTTATGTAACATCTTTGAAAAGACAAAAGTGTGTGATGGAGAAACAGATCAGTGATTTCCAGAGGTTAGGGATGAGGGTAGGGGTTGATTATGAAAGAACAGCACCAAGGAAATTTAAGGGGTCATGGAGCTGTTTTGCATTCTGGTTGTGATGGTGATGGTTACACAAATCTGTGGATATGTTAAAATTCACAGACTGTATACCCAAAAGTCAATTTTACTGTATTATAATTTAAAGAATATGGCTAATTTTCAAAAGAGCAGTATGCTTGACACAAAAAAGTAAAAAAAAATAAAATAAGTCTCAGAAATGACCCATTTATGTTTTTAGAAAGCTTTTATGTTGCATAAGTTCACATATGTTATGCAGATAGTTTGTAATATAGAAAGAAAAGGTCAGGTGAAATTAAAGCCCTTTTCATTGACTATGGCTACCTCTGGGGCTAGAAAAGGACTGGGAGGGGTAAAGAAGGACTTTCATATTTTATTCGATATACAACTCAATCTGAACTATTTATATTAGCCTGGCATTATTCTCATTAAGTAAACAAACAATGAACAAAAAGTACAAGAAGGTATTCATTGTTTAATTTTTTAAGATGAGTCTTAGAACTCAGGATATATAGTATTCATCAGTACAAAGGTGGCTGCTGAGAAGGGGTCCCATGAACCAGGAATGAAGGAAATGATGGCTCACAGGTAGGCAGGTATGCCAAAAGGGTCCCCTTGTGCCATTTTATAGGCAAAGATCCAGTAAACATTACCTGCAAGTTGTGCTGGGCTCTGGGAGGCTACAAGAAGTCCACGTGCCATGCCTAGAACTGAGAATCTATTTGGGAGGACAAGACAAAGAAAGGTGAATTACTAATAGAAGACTGAGAATGACAAGAGTGACAAGTGAACAAGGACTCACTATACAGCACAGGGAACTCTGCTCAATGCTATATGGCAGCCTGGATGGGAGCGGGGTTTAAGGGAGAATGGACCCAGGTATATGTATGGCTGAGTCCATTTGCTGTTCAACTGAAATGATCACGTTGTTAATCCGCTATATCCCAAAGCAAAACAAAAAGTTCAAAAGCAAAAAAAAACAAACCAGCCCAACACAACATTGTAAAACAATTTTTTTAAAAAGTGACAGGTGCACTTCAGTACTCTGGTCACCTCTTACCTAGGTCCCCTCTCAGACAGGTGCTTCTCTTGTGGTATGTCATTTACTCCTCTAACAATCCCACGAGGTAACTGCTATTGGTTCTATTTTATACACAAGGAATTTGGGGCTTGGTAAATTTGAACACCTGCCCATGGTCACACAGAGCAACCCGAATTCAGAACAGCTCTGTGTGAATCCAAAACCCATTCTCTTTACAGAGATTGTTTTGTGACCCTTAACTAGTAGCAGGTCAATACACACAACCTAGAAGGCAAGGGCTGTCTCCACCCGCTAGATGGATCACAGTTGTCAGTGGAAAATTAAAAGAACAGGAACAAAGTCCCAAATCTTTCCCAAAGACCAGCGAATAATTGGTCACGAGCGTGTGTGGAAAGCAGAGATATGTACTTCAAAAAACATGATTTAAGAAGACGCATGCAAGAAATCTCCATACAGAATAATCATGTTAAATATTATTCAGAGAAGCACAAACCTTGAAGACACCTTAGAGACATCCACCCCTTTGTAGGTGAGGAGATTGGGCTCAGAGAGGGCAACTGTTTAACTCAAACCACACAGCAAATCAGTAGCAGACCTAGCACCAGAACCCAGCCTCCAGACCTCTGAGGGATGCAGCACACCGCCAGACTGCCTGGAAGCAGTAGGGGACCCCCTCTCTTCACATGCCCCAATTTCCCCTCGTTAGCCCAAGTTCGGAGTCCCTGCTGGCCTAATAACATCATTTCAGTGCTTGACATTTTGCTTAATCATCCTCATGGTGTTGAGTGGGTGCCCAGCTGAGGCTTCTGATCTCAAAGGTGGCTCCCAGAAAGTATGACATGTTGCATTAACGTAAACTTTTTCAGGTGATGTCTTTCAAAAAAAAAAATCAACCTAGCATTGCACTATTTATTTCCTGGCAGGAACCCGAGGACCTTGTGGACATATTTCTGTTCACCTTGGCTTCCTCCAACCTGCCTCCCATAGCCAGGGTGAAATGCCCATGTCTGGCATCTCACCGGGTAGTCACAGCTGGTATCTGTACAATAATGGAAGGGTCTGTGTGGATGCTCTCTCTGTCCACAAGAAAACCAGCCAGCCTGGGAGAAGATGGCCCATGTGGTGTGGGTGTTTTGTGTACTGGGAGAACAAAGTATCCACAGGACAGCTTAGGTCATCAACTGAAGCAGAGTCCAGAATAGGTAGTGTCCTGGGGTCCCCACTTCGCGTTTTTTGTTTGGTTCATTTTTTGGAGGTTTTTAAATATTTACTTTATTTTTGGCTGTGCTGGGTCTTCACTGCTGCATCAGCTTTTCTCTAGTTGCAGCGAGTGGGGGCTACTCTCTAGTTGCGGTGCATGGCTTCTCATTGCAGTGGCTTCTCTTGTTGTGGACCACTGGCTGTAGGGCACGTGGGCTTCAGTAATTACGGCTCCAGAGCTCTAGAGCATGGGCTCTCGAGCACAGGTTCAGCAGCTGTTGCACACGGGCTTAGTTGCTCTGCGGCATGTGGGATCTTCCCGGATCAGGGATTGAAGCTGTGACTCCTGCATTGGCAGGTGGACTCTTTACCACTGAGCCACCAGGAAAGCCCTGTCTGTTTGTTTTTAAATATTTATTTATTTGGCTGCGCTGGGGCTTAGTTGAGGCACTTTGAGTTTGGATCCTCTTCCTCCAGGATCCAAACACAAACACTAATTCTAAACCCCCTGGACGCAGGCCTTAAAGAGAGCATAAGAAGGGGAGTGGGTCCCCAGGTAAGTCCTGGTTGTAAAGGCTGGACTAGTTCCCTGGAACCTCTGAGACGCTGCCATCCTCAAACACCTCTGAACCCTTTTGAGCCTGTTTTGGTTTCAACCCTTGGTCACCTCCTTATTCGATAGCTAGCTCTATTTCTTTGTTCTATTATGTTCCACGTCAATTCTGCTGCCATCATCACTATCATCAGCATCTTCAGCAGCAGCCCAGTCATTAAAGCCACTGGTCTTAGAAGCTGCAAGTTCTGGTCTGGCCCTGACCACCACTGCCCGACTGCACCCTTGACCCTTTCACTTTATTGCTCAGCCTCTTCCCAGGGCTGTTGGAAGCTAGAGTACTATACAAAATGTCAGTGATTGTATTAGTCATCTCAGCCTACCAGAAAAAAATACCACAGACCAGGTAACTTAAGCAACAGAAATTCACTTCTCACTGTTATGAAGGCTAGAAGTCCAAGAAGAAGGGGTCAGCAAACTGAGTTTCTGGTGACAATTCTCCTCCTGGCTTGTGGACGGCCACCATGTGCTCACATGGCAGGGAGAAAGACAGTGAGTTTCCTTGTGTCTCTTTTTGTAAGGATATTAATCTTACAGGATCAGAGCCCCACCCTTATGACTTCATTTAATCTCAGTTATCTCTATATAGGTGCTTCCCAGGTAAAGAACCTGCCTGCCAATGCAGAAGACATAAGAGACTCAGGTTCAACCCCTGGATGGGAAAATCCCCTGGAGGAGGGCATGGCAACCCACTTCAGTATTCTTGCCTGGAGAATTCCATGGACAAAGGAGACTGGCAGGCTACAGTCCATAGCGTCACAAAAGAATCAGACATAACTCATCTACACACACACCTCTGTATAATTCCTGCTCCAAACACAGTCCTTTTGGGGTTAGGGCTTCAAGTTATGCATTTTGAGGGGTCAGAGTTCAGTCTGTAGCACTGATGATAGAACCATGAGGACTCCTCTCACACCTCAGTCTCCAGAAGAACAACATCTTTTTCCAGAGGTAGCCAGTGACCTGAGTTATCCTTTATGGAGCCAGATAGGGCTGTTGGTTCTCTGGCTATGATTTGCCCTGAAGTGGTTACTTCCTGGCTATAGAGCACCCGCTGTGGCCCAGACTAGCATCTCTAGCTCCCCTCTCCCCCCTTCACCCCCCATCCCAGCTTAGTCCCTGGGAAGACCAACACGGGCAAACCAGAGTCACCCCAGAGCACTCTTGCCTGAGTCAGAACCTAGACCACAGCCCTTACCCCAGGTCCCGAGTCCCGGGGTGCCCTTCTCTACTCACATTCCAATGTAACAAGTGCTACTTGAGCACCTGCTGTATGCACAGGCCTGCCATGGATGCCATCGTTTTTGGTCCCCGGATGTGGTCTGAGCTGACAACCCTGCCTACCTGAGCCTGGAGTGACTCTACTGCTGGAGAAGTAAAATGCTTCGGGGCTCACCCACCCTACTCCCAGAGGCCCCCAGCTCCTGTCCTATTGCTAAGGCCCAGAGCACAAACTCAGCCCACGGGTGGAGGTGATAGACCAGGTGCCACTCACCCCCACCACCCTCCCTCCTTGGGCAGCTTCAGTTCAGCATTTTGAGGAGGTTCCACTGTGCTGCTAATTTCTAACAAGGGCACTAACTTTTGGATGTTTACTTGATGACTTTAATTGAAATGTAAAACCACTCAAAGGTAAGTAATTAAAACCTCCCTGCCTGAGTTTACAGGATTAAGACTTAGGGGGGAAACAGTGCCTCCTCCCTTTCTTTGGTCCTCTGGGCAGGAACACCAAGGTCCCACGTGTGACCCACAGCTTTTCTCACCTCTCCCTCCTCCTACCCAGAGCTGGAGCCTCCAACCTGTGGGGTGTTCCTTGCTATCCTCTCTGTGAGCCCTGACTGTGAGGCGCCGGGCCTTGAGAAGGCAATGGTGAGCAAGACAGACGTGGCCCTGCCATTTAGGAGCTCTGTTCTGTGACCACGCTGGTTCAGCGTCCCAGGGCCTTGGCTGCCAGAGCTGGGTGAGACCTTCCACTGACCCAGCTCAACCTTCACTTTACAGAGGTTACGGAGCAGGGCTGCTCCCCAACCCCACTCCCAGCTGTTGTCCCATAACTAGAGATCACTCACCCACAGCCTAGGCCAGAACCCCTTCCCCTATCCTCGCAGGGAGGGAGACAACAATGACCTGGGAACCTGTCCTTATCCCCTGGGGACACCCACTCCCCACCCCCATGATCGTTCACCCTCCCATCCACCCAAAGTAGTTTCTCAGTGGTCCTGGCTGACACTGCCATCATCTTCCACACATCCAGGTGTAGGCTCCTCACAGTCAGTGCTTCTCCCTGCTCAGGCAGCCTTTGCTGGTGACTCCAGGGTGACAGCTACTACCCAGGTGGGATTCATGACAGGAGCACCCAGGGCCTGCCTCCTTGGTCGGCCATCATCTCCAACAGTCCCTGGGACTTAGGCCTTTCTGTGGGGGAAGAGAAAGAAAGACGTGCATTTGAACCCCTGCTCTGCCCTTATTTTCTTTGTGCCCTGGACAATGAGATAGTAGCTACTCCCTTCATAGGGCCGTTGTTGGCATTAGATGACACAATCCATGTAAAACCCTCAGCACCAGGCCTGGTATCACGTGAGTTCTTTTCTCAGCCTCCTGTAGGTGGCCCGCAGGCCCTCCACAGGCTCTGCATAAGGCAGGTGTGACTGAGCGGCCCACCAGGCTGGGACGGGCTGGCTGGGGGAGGAGCCTTTGGCAGGCTTCAAGCAGATGCTTCCAGGACACCTCCAGCCCTTCAGAGCCCCTGGGATGGTCTGTGAGGGCATCACCTCTTCCTTGGGCCTCTGGCAGCCTGGCAGGGCCTGCACTCTCCTCACGGGTCAACTTTTGGCCCTCCGGACTCAGCTCCTCCCTGCTCCTTCTCTGTCATTGTGTGTGTGGTCCTCAAAAACCACCAGGAGGTGGGGGAGAGACTTCACTCTTCTCCACTGCAGGCCCTCCTTCCTCGTCAACTTCTCAACCCCCTGCCCCGCCCTTCCCTAAGGCTTTGACCCCATTCCTCCCCTGCTTCCCAATTACAGAATGGCTTCCCCCCTTCTAGAAGTGGGGTGGACATTGTTGTTCAGTCGTTAAATCATGTCTGACTCTTTGTGACCCCATGGACTGTAGCACGCCAGGCTTCCCTGTCCTTCACTCTCTCCCAGAGTTTGCTCAAATTCATGTCCATGTCCATTGAGTTGATGATGCCATCCAACCATCTCATCCTCTGTCACTCCCCTCTCCTTTCGCCTTCAATCTTTCAGGGGCCTTTTCCAGTGAGTCGGTTCTTCACACCAGGTGGCCAAAGTATTGGAGTTTCAGGTTCAGCATCAGTCCTTCCAATGAATATTCAGGTTTGATTTCTTTTAAGATTGACTGGTTTGATCTCCCTGCTGGGGTGAATATTGTTTCTTAAATCCAAAAGGCATCCATGGAAGTAGAGCCTAGGTGCAGCCGAGCCCAAGTGGGCCAATGGCAGCCACCAGGGAAGCCAGCGCGGTTAGAGAAGGTGGTGGTCAGATAGCTAGGCCAGTGGGGGTGGGAGCTAGTGTGAGATGGGCCCAGGGTGCACTGTGTCTATATGAGGTAGTGGTGGGAGGCCGCAGGAGGGGAGAGGGAGAGACCAGAGGGGAAGGAAAGTGGGAGCCACCACAGATGTCTGAGTGAGAGATGATGGGGCCTGATAGGCAGGAGTGGCTGTGGGGATGGAGCTGTGTGGGGTCTGCGAGCAGACCCAGTACTGAAGACCCTGGAGGGGAAGGCTCAATGCTGCAATGGCTGGGCACTTGGGGGCATGGGGATGAGGAGTGGGAGCCCCAGGGCAGATGGAGGAAGTAAGCACTGCTGGGCTCCCTAACCTCCTCCAAAGCAGTATCAGTCCCATAGTATCCAGATTTTCTCTAGTGAACATGTAGGACTTTTATGAGCAGAAAAAAAGAAAATCAACAAAGTCATTTCTAGTAAAGAAAAATAAAAGCATCCTCACCCTTTGTTTACTTATATATTATCTACAGGACATCTGTTTCTTACCAAAAAAAAAAAAAAATCCCCATAGGATTACGGAAGAAAAGGCAAGATGAAAATGTCTTCTATCTAATTTGTAACTAAAGTGTAAACACCTGAAAAAGATGGAAAGCAGAATTGGGGGTCCAGGCCTCCCCTTTCCCCATGGTGGGCCCCCCAGCTGGGTCAGATGGGCCTCAGGTGGCCACACCTGCTCTGCTGCCCTGGACAAAGCCACCAAGCTGTGCTTCATAGAACGTGAGTCACGAGTCCCAGCCATGGCCGGCTGTGCTGAGCCCAGCAAAGGTGGCCAGACTTAGTGGGTGGAAGCAGTACAGCCTCTCTCTGCCCCTCCATCAGGGGCTCCCCTCCCCGGGGGAAGGAGAAGCAGACCGTAAGGGGCAGTGCAAGCAGCACTGAGGCCGGGGCAACACCAGGGGCGGTGGGAGCAGGAAGGCAACCAGCCCCAAGGCTGGCAGAGGAGGCTTTCTGAAAGAGGAGACGCCTGGGCTGACTTGAATGACGAGTAGACGGTGACCAAGTGAAGGTTTGGTGACTGGAGTGGCACAAAGGTACTGAGGCGTGAGAGTGTGTGACATGAGACTAAAGGGAATGAAAACGTCGGTGGTTTGGTTTGACTGGAACATAGTGTGTGTGAAGAGAATGACTAAAGGTGTCAGTAGGGGCCATCATAAGAACGTGTGTGCTGGCAAGAGACTTTGGGCTACCAGGGTAATAGGGAGCCCTTGATTGATGGGCAGTGAGGGAGTGGGACTAACATGGTTCATTTTCCATTTCCGAGAGGCCACAGTCCTGAGAAGTTTTCTTTCCTTTTTTTTAAAAAATTTTATGTATTTATTTTGATCTGTGCTGGGTCTTTGTTGCTGCATGGGCTTTTCTCTAGTTGAGGCAAGCGGGGTCTACTCTCTAGTTAAAGTGCACGAGCTTCTCATTGTGGTGACTTCTGTTGCAGAGCATGGGCTCTAGAGCACGGGCTCAATAGTTGAGGCACAGAGGCTTAGTTGCTCCGCAGAATGTGGGATCTTCCACAATCAGGGATCAAACCCATGTCTCCTGCATTGGCAGGTGGACTCTTCACCACTGAGCTGCCAGGGAAGCCCTGAGCAGTACTCTAGGCCACATGTCACGACCTGCCAGGACTTATTAGGAGGTTGAAGATGAGTTTGGTGTGTGGACTAGCTTTCTACTGCTGCTGCAACAACTTACCACAAAGTCAGTGGCTGTTGTTTTAACAACAGAAACTCATTTTCTTATAGTTCTGGAGGCCAGATATCTGAACTGAGTTCTGACAGGAGTGGGACTGAAATCAGGGTTTCCACAGGGCTGACTCTTTTAAAAGTTCCAGGGGAGTATCTGTTCTTTGCCTGCCCAGTTTCCAGCAGCTGCCTGCATTCCTCGGCTTACGGGCGCATCACTCTCATCTCTGTTTGCATGGTCACATGGACTCCTCCTCTTCTGTGACACATCTCCTCTGCCTCTCTTTTAAGGACACTTATGATTACAGGGGGGCCAACACAGATAATCCAAGATAATCCCCCCCCAAAGTCCTTAACTTAATCTCATCAGCCTAGTCCCCTTTTCAGTATAAAGTAACATTCACAGGTTCTCTTACTTACCAAACAAAAACACACTCACAAACTCAAGCGAATGAACTTATGGTTGCCAGGGGGAAGAATGGGCGGAAGGGATAGTTAGGGAGTTTGGGGTGGACATGTATACATGGCTATATTTAAGATGGATAACCAAAAATTGCCTACTGTATAACACAGGAAACTCTCCTCAATGTTTGGGAGAGAATGGATATATGTATATGTATGACTGAGTCCCTTCTCTGTTCACCTGAAACTATCACAACACTGTTAATCAGCTATAAAAAAAAAAAAGTGTAAAGTGTTAGTCACTCAGTTGTGTCCAACTCTTTTCGACATCGTGGACTATAGCCCATCAAGCTCCTCTGCCTATGGAATTCTCCAGGCAAGAATACTGGAACAGGTTGCCATTTCTTCTCCAAGGGAGTCTTCCTGACTCAGGGATCAAACCCACATCTCCTACATTGCAGGCAGGTTCTTTACCATCTGAGCTACCGGGGAAGCCACCCAATACAGAAAAAGTTTTTTAAAAAATTCACAGGCTGTGCATATCCAGAGACTAGGACACAGACATCTTTGATGCATTATTCCTTCAATCACAGTGTGCCATTTATCAAGCACCAACTGAGTGCCAGGCTACAGGCTGGGGACTAAGTGGTAGACAGGCAAATACAGTACCTGCCCTCGTGGAATCTTGGCACTGATGCAGAGCCCTGAGTCTGCCTTGTGTGTGGAGCTGGGCGATGTCCATGACCATCTCTAGATGTTTCTCTGGTCACCTGGGTTGACTGTCAAGGTGTTCACATAGAGAGTAAGAGCAAGTATTAGTGATGGGCTGGATATAGAGGGGCTATTCAACATATTTTGAAATGTTGAACTGACATACTCTGAAATCTGTGGCATTGACACTGATCAGTCAGAAGAAACTAGGGGCTGGAGCAGAGTCCTCACAGACTCCAGCTGTGCCAGTGGTTAACCCTTCAGTTGCTGCAGCATGGGGAGGTCCAGAGGTCCTATCAGAGAGGTCAGGGCAGCTGGGGTGGCTTAGGCCAGTGGCTATTCATTAACTAATAGGGAAATATTTAGATGTTGTTCACTCAGTCATGTCCAACTCTTTGCAACCCCATGGACTACAGCACATGACACTTCCCTGTCCTTCACTATCTCCTGGAGTTTGCTCAGACTCATGTTCATTGTGTCGATGCCATCTCATCCTCTGCTGCTCCCCTCCACCCTTTGCCTTCAATCTTTCCCAGCATCAGGGTCTTTTCCAATGAGTCAGCTCTTCACATCAGGTGGCCAAAGTATTGAAGCTTATATACAAGTATCTTAACCCACTAATATGGCTTTACTGGTATCTAATATCTACCACCCGGCTCTCTGCTCTGGGTGAGGACATACGGGAGTTTGTTTCAAACTTGTTGAAATTGATGTGGCTGTTGGGCAGGGGCCTGGGAAAGAGGTTTCTAGAACTGGGGAGGGTTGTGTGTGTGTGCACAGTGGAGGGGCTGGCATCCCAACTACCCCATCCTAATACCTGGAAGAAAGCATCATTGAAACTGGCTCTTCTTGGCATTGAAGGAGTGTGAACAATTCCATCACCTTCTTTTTTCTCCTTAACTTTCCCCTAAGCATTTCTGTATTTTTCTTAAAAGCCCTCTTATTACAGAATAAAATGTACCCTTCATCTAACTATGTTTGCCGGAGCCAGCTCACAAGGCTGCAGATCTGTTCCTGGGCTGACTCCTTTGTTCTCTCCCTGAGACTCTCTAGGGCCGGAGGGGACCTCAGAGCCTCAGGCGTCAGTTACTCTGGGGGTAAGGGGAGAGAGAGGTTTCCACCATTTCCCATTCCAGCACTTAGCTGAATGTTCAGCAGACAGACAAAAGAAAGGAAATGGAATTCCAGCTGAATTCCCTTGGAAGGAGTGACAGAAATGGCAAGCTTGGTGAGCCAAGTAAAAGCAGGGAGTTTCCACCCACTGTGTTGCTAGGTAAACTGAGATCCTGGGCTTTCCTGGTGACTCAGTGGTAAAGAATCCGCCTGCAATGCAGTAGATGCAGGAGATTTGGGTTCAAGCCCTGGGTGGGGAATATCCCCTGGAGGTGGAAATGGCAACCCACTCCAGTATTCTTGCCTGGAAAACCTCATGAACAGAGAAGCCTGATGGGCTACAGTACATAGGGTCATGAAGAATCGGACATGACTAAGCATATACACATGACACTGAGACATTGAGATGTGGACATGACTAAATACCAAAATGTTGAAAATGAACATTCATTTTCTGAGCCATTTTAGGTGTAGCCTGATGTCTTCTCTACATTTCTCTATGCTCTGCATTCATCCTAAAATAGTCCTCAGTGTGCACAAGTCAGCCTGCTACAGCCCAGTTTCTCCACACACTTCCCTTCCGTAGTCATGAACAGATGTGAGAGGTGGACCCTAAAGAAGGCTGAGCAGGGAAGAATTGATGCTCTCAAGTTGTGCTTCTGTAGAAGACCCTTGAGAGTCCCTTGGACAGCAAGGAGATCAAACCAGTCAATCTTAAAGGAAATCAAACCTGAATATTCATTGGAAGGACTGATGCTGAAACTGAAGCTCCAGTACTTTGGTCATCTGATGCGAAGAACTGATCCATTGGAAAAGACCATGGTGCTGGGAAAGATTGAAGGCAGGAGGAGAAGGGGACAACAGAACATGAGATAGCTGGATGGCATCACTGACTCAATGGACATGACTTTAAGCAAACTCTAGGAGATCACGAAGGACAGGGAAGTATGGTGTGCTGCCATCCATGGGGTCACAAAGAGTCAAATATGACTTAATGTCTGAACAACAACTCCAACTATTGTTCAGAGAGAAAAGCCCAGACAGTTCATGATCTATGAGAAAAGCTCTTATGTTTGTCGACACGGCCTTTGTCACGCTGCTACATGGTGAGGCCTGCAAACCTATCTCCTGGCACATTGTGCACTAGTTCCTATGGGCACGGCTCACCTTGGATCCAAGGACAGTGCCTTGCATTGGTAGCACTCAACACGCATTCACTCAACAAACATTTATCAAGTGACTCCTGGCAACAAGAGAGCAAATAAAAAGCAGAAGCAAACAAAATCGCTGCCCTCCTGGAACTTATTTTTTACAGAGGGAGGCGGCCATAAACAAGTGAAGAAATGGCAGTGAAGGGGCAAGTGCTATCAAGAAAACTCAAGCTGGAGAGGGAGTGGAGCCATGGGCTGTGCTGTGGTAGATGGGGAGGTCAGGAAGTTCTTTCTAAAGAGGTGACATTTCAGTGGAGACCTCAACAAAGTCAGGAAGGAAGCTGTGATAATACCCAGGGGAAATGTAGTCCAGACAGAGAAGCAGCAAGGGCAAAGGTCACGAACAGGAGAGTGCTTGCAAACTACAACATGTCAGTGATCCCAGGAACAGTGAATGAGAACAGGGGACCACAGAGGGGCAGTGGGATGACAATGATAACAGCATAAATGAAGGAATGAATGAGCCCAGGGGAACAGAATCTAAATGTGGGCCTTGGGTCATCTACATGATCTTGAGCCAGCCACTCTAGCCCTCTGACTCCCACCCACCACATTAGAAAGAGAATCATCATAGGTGTCCAACTCATTGAAATGAGAATTATGTCCCCCAGAAAGCCCAGACTAGGAATTAAGAGGACTTGATCAGGAGTCCCATTTCTGCTTTGTAAGTGAAAGGGTCATTTCACCTCTTTGAGCCTCAACTTTTCTCTTCTGTAAAATGAGAATCATGACCCTGCCAAACTCAGACTGTTATGGTCTGGATCAGATTACATGGTCCATGTGAGAGGGTCTTGTAAATCTCATATGTCAGACAAGTGTGTGTTAATCACTCAGTCATGCCCCACTCTGGGACCCCATGGACTGTAGCCCACCAGGCTCCTCTGTCCATGGGATTCTCCAGGCAAGAATACTGGAGTGAGTTGCCATTCCATTCCCCAGAGGATCGTCCCAACCCAGGAATTGAATCCAGGTCTCCTGTATTGCAGGCAGATTCTTTACCACCTGAGCCATCAGGGAGGCCCTGTCAGATAAGTAGAGGTTTTTATTTAATACTCAATGGCAGAGGAGCCCTGAGATTCCCAGGGCAGAAGTTCTCACTGCCCCTCCTCCTAGGGCAGCTCATCCTCTTCTGTTCTTGCCCTCAGCGTTCTCCAGTTCCTGTTTGTTCCTTGACCCCTGTGTCCTGCATCATTCAGAGTCTCCCATTTGTCCTATAGAAAAATACAGTGCTCAGTCCTTAGGGGGAGAGAAAACCATCCTCCTCTCCTCCATCAACCCTTCCTCTGCACTGTGTCTCTCAACATGGACACCTGACCCCACCTCTCCCTGCTGCCAACCCTCCCCTGGCTCCCCAGCCCAGTGGGCAAACATCTCAGCTCTCCCTCATGTCACACAAGGCCATTTGGCCCCCACGAAACTCTTGGACCTCCCTCTTGCCAATCTTTGGCTGAAATGAACTGATTTTAATTGCTCTAGACAGTACCCAGTTTCAGGCATCTGCACATTCGTATATACCATTTCCTTTGCCTGGAACATCCTCTCAAGTGCCGCCAATTCCTACCCAACTGCCTGGAGAACTCCTATTCATCCTGCAAACCCCATGCAGAAGTCTCTTGAGAAGGTAAGCCTTCCTTAATCATGTGCTCTCTCCTTCACAGATGATGTCAGTCCTTTCTTCTGCTGTGCGCCCCTAGACCACATTGTCCTTATACCATGATGCCCTTGATGTGTCCATTCTGTCTGCATGCACTTCTAGGAGAGAGCACCTAGGTCATCTCTGTCAACCCAGCACCTGCCATAGGAGCTGGTACACGGCTGCTGCTGCTGCTGCTAAGTCTCTTCAGTCGTGTCCGACTCTGTGCGACCCCATAGACGGCAGCCCACCAGGCTCCGCAGTCCCTGGGATTCTCCAGGCAAGAATACTGGAGTGGGTTGCTGTTTCCTTCTCCAGTGCATGAAAGGGAAAAGTGAAAGTGAAGTCGCTCAGTCGTCCGACTCTTAGCGACCCCATGGACTGTAGCCCACCAGGCTCCTCCGTCCATGGGAATTTCCCAGGCAAGAATACTGGAGTGGGGTGCCATTGCCTTCTCCTGGTACACGGCAGGTGGCCACAAAACTTTTACCGAGAGGAGATGAAATGTACTTTAGGGGACACAGTCCCTCTGCCCTGAAACTCAATGCAATTTGTAGTGATCTGCCCATATTGGACAAGTGTGTGCCTGGCCGTCTTTTCCATCCTGATGTAGGTGGCAGCTCTGAAGTGAAAGGAAGGCCAGCCATCTACATTCTGAACTTAGTGAATATTACAAATGACCACATTAGTGAGACAGGCATTTTCGGAGGCACTCATATTGACCCATGTAAGAAAGGCTCTAAATTTAGTGCCCCCAAAACGGACGCTGGTGAATTTGTAGCCTCACAAACGGCCCACATTGGGTAGGAAGCTGAATTCGATTTGCATGTCAGAGGAGCGATATCTGGTACCTGCTGTAAGACTAATTTTATTATTAAATTATCAACACTGATTTACTGAGAAATACGGTACTGCCGGGAGCTATTTTTAACCTCCCGCCTCAGCCCCGCTCAGCAAACAAATCATCCTTTGAAGGACACTGCATTTGCAAAAGTGAATTAGGTGAATAAATATCCATCTATTCATGAAGTTTCTTTATTGAGAAATAAATAAATAACAGCTCCTGAATGCCTTCATTGTCCCCCTGGCAGGTTTCCACGAGGATGACGGCTTCTGCTGAGGGTGGCAGCAAACCATGGAAGGGGCCACCGCATGAGGCACCAGTCTGAGAATGGATGGGAAAGGCATCAGCCTGGGTACCCGCCTGGGAACTCTTGGGGTCCTGGCCTGGGCCAGGCCTGGGGGGATTGACGACATCTTTCCCACCTCTGGCATATGGTCTGGCTCAGCTCACCTGGAGCATCCCAACCATCCTTGAGATGGCAAGTTCACACCCTGGTACCAGCCTGTGGTGGTTCTGCCACTTACAATCTCTGGGATATTGGATGAGTTACTTACCCTTTCTGTGCCTCAGTTTCCTCATATATAAAATGTGGATAATTCTATCTCTTTAGGGGTAGAGACCCCTCATGGGGTTGTTGGGAAGATTTAATGAGATAACAATGTTTAAAATCCTTTGAAAAGTGCTTGGCACATAGACAGAGCCTAGGAAATTTTACTTATTGTATAGTCATCATTGTTGGGACAGGGAGAAAGGCAAGACAGGAGCCATCAATAGCTTGGAGGAGGACAGGCCTTGAAGTCAGACCTGAATTTCAACACCAGCTTCCCCCTCTCACCCCCATTCAGTTGTGTGACTCTTGGCAAGCTACTCAATCTTTTTGTTCCTCAGATTCCAAGTCCATGAACTGAGTGTAATCACACATACTTCTGCGGGAAAAAGATGAGATCGTGAGTGTAAAGTGGACTGCATGGTAGTGGCACTAAGTGCTCAATAAACAATGGATGGTTAGTAACAAGAGAGTTACTCTGGCTGAAATTAATACGGTTCCTCATTCCTTCCCTAAATTCTCAGCACTCCTTTCTCCTTCATCTTTTCCTCCCCTCCTACAACCTGGTGCTTATCTGGGATAAAATGAGAATCAGGAGCCCACCCTGTAGAAGAAAGATATGCTCAACTCACTGAACTGATAGCATCTTTATTTAAAAATTTGATGTTTTGTTTATCATGGATTGCATTGATTTTGAGGTGTTAAATGTAGCATTAAGATTATTCATCTTGATTACTGAGAAGTTTTGGCACTCCCTTCAATTTTGTGCCTCATCCTAGTCCCAGCCCTGCTTAAAACCTCCATGTAGGGAAGCAAGAAGTTACATTTGGCTAGGGAGTGAGCCAGAGAGAGAGAGGTGGGCTGGGAAGCAGTGGGACCTGTTCACAGCCTCCCAGACCACTAGCTTTGTTTGGAACTTAAAGGGCACCCTGTAAGTGCCGGGAGTCATGAGAGGTTTGTGAGAGAGCAGGAGCTGAGAGTGATGTCTGCCATTTGATGGTGCCCAGACTTCCTTTGCCCTGTCCTCCTGGGATGGGAATAATGGAGAGTTAATTAGGAAATCTCTGGCTGAGCCCCTGGCCCCTAGCAGCTGCCCACAAACACCCATGGATCATTGTCAGCTCACACGGTGGAAACAATTACTTGGTGTCTGAAAGCTGGGGCCACGGGACCCCTAACTTGGCAGCGCCATTCATCCAGCAGTATGAAAGGGGGCAGCTGGCAGTGGGCGGCGAGGGCTAGTTAGCCAGCTCCCCAGAACACACTTTTTTTTTTTTTGGTTGCAAATGGTCTTCATTGCTACATGAGGGCTTTCTCCAGTTGGGGTGAGCAGGGGCTTCTCATTGCAGTGGCTTCTCTTGTTGCGGAGCATGGGTCCTAGGCATGCAGGTTCAACAGTTGTGGCACACAGGTTTCGTTGCTTCACGAAATGTGGAATCTTCCCAGACCAGGGATCAAACCCATGTCCCTTGCATTGCTAGGCAGATTCTTATCCACTGCACCACCAGGGAAGTTCCAGAACACACGTCTCAGAGCCAAGCTCTCACGGTCCTCGACTCCTGGAGCTCAGCAGTGGAAGTGCCTCCTCTTGTCCCTCAGCCACGTGTGTACCAGACTAGGTGGTGGGCTTTCTCCTTTATTTCCACAAGAAGTCTTCCTCTCCAATCACTAGCTTAGCGGCAGAAGTAAGACACAAGCCTAAGTTTTACCCTGTGCAGCCAGACACAACACAATACTGATGACAGCGTAGGAGCTGGAAAGGATCCTCCAGGTATGGGGACACAAGTCTTCAAGGTACCATGTGCACACCCCCAGAAGGGTTAGGGTTGTGTTAGGGTTAGGGTTGTGCTAGGGTTAGGGTTAGGGTTGGGTTAGGGTTAGGGTTGGGTTAGGGTTAGGGTTAGGGTTGGGTTAGGGTTAGGGTTGGGTTAGGGTTAGGGTTAGGGTCGCCAATGGAATGGATGGTGGAGCCTGTGGCCAAGGTCCAAGCAAGGGCTCAGACAAACCCCACAGCAGGCACATGGTACAAACTCGAGGCAAGAAGCCTGCAGCGCCCCAGACTCCCATTTTCCGGCTCAGTGTAAGGGAGAACGTCGGGCCTTGTCTTAGGAGAGGCACCAGATCCCCAACCACCTCACATATTTATCGGACACATCCTGAGCTTGGCCTCATGATTTCTGCCTTTTCCGTGGGGAATTCCATGTTCTCTGATGCCAGTCACTTAGGAGTGGGCTTGTTAGAAGCTGTTCTGCTCCTTGCTGGATGAGCTCACTGATAGGTGAGCTGCTTACTTCTATTTCTCTCAGTATGGAGCTATTTGAAGAAAGTGAGAAAGTCATGGATGGAGGCTTCCAGAAGCTTTGTCACCAGACTGAGAATTTTTTGTGTGAAGACTATTTTCCTAGCACCTACACAGGGCCTGGTGCACAGGTATGCATTGAATTCATGAATGATGGATACATAATGGATGGATGGATGGATGGATGGATTATAGACAGACAGATGCTTTAGCTGATATTTACAGGGGTCTATTAGAGGGCTGGGGTAGATGCAGGAAAGTAGCTGCTCCAAATAGCCTAGAATAGGGGTGGGAATCTATCTGCTCACTCCCACCCCTCCTCATGTTTACACATCCAGACCCCACTTTGAGCAAACAAATGCCCTTAAAATCTGACTAGGAGGCCATTCCCAACATGACTGGTAACCAGCTGTGTGGCCTCAAACCAATCACTTCACTTATCTTAGCCTAGGTCTCCTCTACGGGTAAACATATAAGTAATCACTAACTTACCCAGTGATCGAGGTCATCCAGAAATCAAATGGGAAGGAGCTCTCTGTAATCTCAACTTGCTGGAGACCATAGATGCTGAAGTGTCAGTACAAGTGAGACAGCGAACAGCTGCCAGTACACTTTAGAAAGTATCTATCAAATCCAATCCAATCAATAAAAGTGTTAAGTTGCTGCTGCTACATGTCAGGCATCCGCATCTGCGTTCCCAAGGCATCTTGATTTGGGTACTTTAGGCAATTCAGGGACCCTCCTAACCTCTAGCCACTCACTGCCCCACTATCCAGCCTCAGCCCAGGACCATAGCCCACCCTCCAACCCACCCAAATACAAAACTCCAAACAGTTTCAAGGAGAGTCAGCCACGAATGTGTTGAAGGCAAAGGGAGTGAACTTAGAGCATAAAATCATTCCATCTTTCCAGGATGGGGTAAGAAGGGCTTAAACATAAGATATGGCACCATTAAAACTGATACAGTCACCCCCCTTAATATATACCAGCACTCACATACAGACACATCCATCATACACACAAATGTCCTAGTCATGATAAATCTTCACACACACACACACATATGCACACACACAGGTAGACAGGTTCTAGGAGACCCCTCTCCCAGAGGCAAGCCCCACCCCGCATCTTTACCTATGCTGGTGCCTCCCCACAAGAATGGCACCTTACCCTCCTGCTGTTTACCACCCAGGTTTCTAGGAGATAGAACTTTCATGTCTCTTTTCTGCTCGTGTCCTGGCCCCAACCTAGGCTTAGCAAGTCCCTTCTTGGTGCGGCCTCTTCCCTGCTGCAGGTGATACATGCCCTGCCCTGGGCCCTGGTGTGGCTCCTCCCATCCACTGAAAGTTCCTGCAGGACTGGGACACATCTCAGGACATCTTATACCCCAGGCCCAGCTCCATATATACATAGGGTGCATTCATGTGTTCTCAGTCACTCTGTCATGTGCAACTCTTTGCGACCCCACAGACTACAGCCTGCCAGTCTCCTCTGTCCATGGAATCTTCCTAGCAAGAATACTGGAGTGGGTTTCCATTTCCTCCTCCAGGTGACCTTCCCAACCCAGGGGTTGAACCCGGGTCTCCAGCATTGCAGGCAAATTCTTCACTGTCTGAGCCACCAGAGAAGTCGGGTAGCACTCAATAAATCTTGGGGAAATGAACAAATAACCAGCAAATCTTCAGTGTGTTAGTCTTTCCTGCTCAGCCTCATTGCAAGCTCCATCAGGATGAGGACTAAACCTTATAGGGCAAACTCTGATTTAAGAGGTCACCAATTCCGGGAAGCCCTCCTGATCATTCCAGCCCTTCCCAGGCCCTCTCACTTCCAGATGGAGATCCCTATGCCCAGAACAGCCACCTGGGCAGCCTTCCCACACCCTGTAGCACTTCTGTTGTGCAGGGCAGTGTTGGGGGTTGGCGGCAGACAGATCTGGGCTTGACTTGGAAATCCACCACTTCTCATATGCAGGGTTGTAGCACAGTTCAGTTAATTTCTCAAGTCTCAGCACCCTCAGCTGTGAGATGGAAAGAATAATGCCCATCTTGCAGGGCCGCAGAGAGTTTCAAATGAGGCCACGCCTGCCTCCCAGCAGGTACTCAGCAACGGAAAGAAAAGCCATTGTTGTTATTACTGATAATTATTTTTCCTGTCACCAGTATATTAATGCATATATATGGAATTTAGAAAGATGGAAATGATGACCCTATATGCGAGATGGCAAAAGAGACACAGATACAAAGAACAGACTTTTGGACTCTGTGGCAGAAGGCGAGGGTGGGATGATTGGGGAGAATGGCATTGAAACATGTATATTATCATATATGAAACAGATCGCCAGTCCAGGTTTGATGCATGAGACAGGGTGCTCAGTGCTGGTTCACTGGGATGACCCAGAGGGATGGGATGGGGAAGGAGGAGGGAGCGGGGTTCAGAATGGGGGACACGTGTACACCCATGGCTGATTCATGTCAATGTATGGCAAAAACCACCACAATATTGTAAAGTAATTAGCTTCCAATTAAAATAAATTAATTAATTAAAACAATTTTTTAAGTTTTTTAAAAAAGAGGATAGCGATCAGTTCCCCTGCCACAGTGCTATTTGCATGGTGGACACTCAGTAAGCAGATTTGGAATGCAACACATGGTAAAGCTGGTTTTCAGAGTCCAGAGACCAGCACGCTTCTCCCATCAGACTCTGTGCCCTCAAGCAGGGCCTGGGTCTCCCTAGTGTGCACCTGGAGCCGAGGAATGAAAGAAGAAACCAGCCTACTATAGATTCGTGAGGTCCATGTGGATCTCACAGAGGCAGAGCAGGCTTTGAAGGAGGCCATGTCCTGAACCACATGCCCTCAATGTGCCCTCTCACGTGGGCTGAACCCACACTCCCCCCACCCAGCTGCAGGAGCTTTGACAGGGATTAGTCAGTGTTCTTACTATGCATGGGGAGAGGTCTCAAGCCACTGGGTTGTGCCTGTCAGTTTGAAATCAGGCTGTGATAAAGCTGGGCCGTCAAAGGGAGTTTGCATATTCATGCAACAGAGCCCTGAGATTTAGTCACAGCTCCAGGCCCAGTTATGTAGGGCTTATTAGCCTGGAGTCACCAAGGGAGTCCCCTCCCCGGATGTGCACAGGACTATTGCATGCACATCAGCAAACAGGGACCAGGCGGGGCCATGCTCACTATGTGGGCTCTGGCTCTCTGGGAAGCCAAGGATTTAACAGTGAAAAAAATACTGGTTTGAATTCTGGCTCTGAGGCACAGGCTTTGAAAATAGCCATTTCACCTCCTCATCTGTGAAATGGGTGCAATTATGTTTACCTCACAAACTCACTGAATGAATTGTAGATATGTTGGGAAATGCTCTTGGTGCCTCCTATACCACTGGCATGCTCGTAAATGCCAGCTATTGTCACTGAAATCCTGCTGTTTCTTATTCTAGGCAACCTTGGTTTAATGTTTCCTGAGATGTGTCAGCTCAGGAGAAAACAGAGCAGTCCCTAATAATTATTTCAACAATACTACCTACCATCCCCGGGTTTCAAGCACTCACTCTGTGCCCCAAACTGTGTTATTTCATTTAATCCTCCCAACCACCCATGTGGTAGGAGCACTGGCCCCATTTTACAGATGGAGAATGTGAGGCTCAGCAAGTTAAATATCTGTCAAAGTATTGCAGAGGCAGTTTATAGTAAAGGTGGATTTGAATCCAACTGCAAAGACCATTACTGAGTTCCATTGAGTATCAGTAACTTAGAAAAATTGCCAGGTGTTATCAGTGAAAAAGTAACATTTTCAAACCAAATATTTAAATGATGATAATAACCAACTTTTATCAAGAACTTCTACCATCCATGAGGTCGCAAAGAGTCGGACAAGACTTGAGTGACTTCAGTTTCTTTCTTTCACTTTCCCTTTAACATGGCTGACATCCATTAACTCATTCACTCCGCCCAGAAGTCTTATAGAACGGGTGGCATTTTATGGAAAAGGAAACCACAGATCAAAGAGGTTATATGATGAGCACCAGAATGAGAGGTGGGGCATTAGATTGCAAGAAGTAATCTGGCCTTTGAGTCAGAGAAACAGACCAGAGCTTCAAACTTGGTCATTTTCTTCCTGTGTGATCTTGGGCAACTCATTAAATCTCTCTGTGCTTCAATTTTGACCCTCTCCCAGAGTTAATCGAATTTTTGAGCTATTTAACTTGCCAACCCTCATTTTCCTTCCTTGTTGATATCAAACAAGATAATACAGATAAAGGCTCAGCCCAATTAAAAATAAACAAAGGTTAAAACCACTTTTTTTTCTTTTTTCTTTTCTCTCTCCATTCTGTGTTGTGACCTGGTTACTTTTAAAGGGCTGAGCTATTTTGGTACGCTTGGCTGCTGCCCACTGCTCAGCCTGGTTCCAGGGCACACGTCAGATGCCCAGTGTGGCCTGGCATCCCTGTGCCTGTGTCAGTCTTTTCAGCTGCCCTGGAGTCACCAGGCATCAGAGCAGAATGCCCCGCCCTCCCGCTCTCCCCTGCTTCCTTCCAAGCGCAGTCCTTCGGGGAGAGGCAGCAGCACCCAGCCCTGGACGTGGGAAGTCCAAGAAAGAAAGGGAGAAGAGAAGGGGGGAGGGTCATTCTCCAAACCTCAGGCTGGGGCCTAGGGACACAACTGAGTAGCCAAGTGGATGGAATTCCCTTCTTCTTTTCTGGGCCGACAGGGGCAAAACTGGGCTGATGGGAGTTGATCTCGTTCCCTCATTCACTAAGTCCCAGGGGAAGAGCTGCTGGGTGTAAGTAACATACCAAGAGGTAGACAGTGAGAACAGAAGCAGGGGACCCACTTGAAACATCTGAAAATTAGAGACATTGCTCACATTGCTTTCAAAATAAGGCAGGATTTTCCCACACAAGGGCAGAAACCTGTATCTAAATGGAAGAGCAATCCTGTCAGCAAAGGCTGTTCCTCTGTTAGAGCAGGGATGTCAGAAACAGCTTCCAGATCCAGTGACGGAAGGTCTGTTTAACCAATCTAAATCCAACGGCTATGGTCAATGGTACGCACCTCAGGGGAAAGGGAAAAGGATTTGGCACAAACTGCCCCTTAGCATTGTTCAAGGGCAATCATCAGAGGAAAGAGCAGGTGCAGAACCTGCCAGTGTTTAGAGTTTTGTATTCTTCACGTACAAATCCACGCATATGTACATTTGAAAAGTCGGGAAGAATACAAACCAAGCTGTTAACAGAAATTACCTCTGGGAAGGAGATTGCATAACAAAAGAGGGAAATTTTATTTTCTGTCTTATATTTCTGTATATTGTTTACATTTTTTGCAAGTGCAGATTGCATCTATAATTTTTCAAAAGATGTTTTCCATTCGGAGAAAATAAAAGCATCCTGACTGCAGAAGCATCAAGTGAGGGACCCCGCTGGAAGTGGGGCTACTGTTCAAGCAGCCACAGAAAGCTGAGGGACATCCTGGAGGCCCTGGGGGGAGGGGACCTAAATCAGCCCACCAGGGGACTTCCCTGGTAGTCCAGTGGTTAAGAATCTGCCTTACAATGCAGGGGACATGGGTTCAATCCCTGGTCGGGAAACTAAGATTCCACATGCCACAGAGCAATAACACCACCTGCCACAACTAGAGAATCCACGCATCACAATGCAAGATCCCCTGTGCCACAACTAAGACCTGACACAGCCAAATTAATTAATTAAAAAATTAAATCAGCCCAGAAACCCCAGTGGGCAGTAGTCATCATTTCATGTCAACTGGATGATTCTCCTGATCTCTAGACATGTAACCGGGACCTTGAAGGTTGCAATAAATGCTCCTTTGTAGTCCTCACCACTCACCCAATCCTTAAGAACTCAGGGCCAGAGGTGGATGTGGATGGGGACCCACTGGTTAAAAGAGATCCCCTCTGATTCTGCTGTAAAGTCAGACACTCGAGATCTTTCCAAAATCTACCCTGTCAGGATCCCCTAGGATTCCTGCATCCATCCATCCACTTTACAAACATTTATTGAGCACCTACTGGTTACCAGGCACATTCTAAATCCTGGAGCTGGGGTGTGGGTTTCGGTGGTGACTCACACTGATGCTAGGTCTGCCTTGTGAAGCCCAAAGTCCATGGGAAAGACAGACAACCTGAATGTGTGATTACCACCTTGTGGCAAGCACCAGGGGAAGGAAGATCAGTCCTTAGGGGAAGGGGCATCAGGTTGAGGCGAGGAGGCTACTGGAAGCCATGTGTCAGCTGAGCCCTGAAGGAGGGGTGGGAGCTAACCCAGAGGAGAGGATTCCAAGTACAGGGAACAGAATGACTGGTATATGAAATAGTAAGGAGGAAGAGAGTGAGAAGCCTGGAAACAAACTGATAACACTATGAGGAGAGAGCAGATACTTAGGTGGCTCCACAAAACGTGGCTTTACCTCTGGAGTGCCTGATGGGGACTCTTGCTTGTCTCAGTGTGCCTTCCTTGTAGTCTGTCTTTGAGGTCTCACCACCCTGCCCCACCTATATTCCCAAAGACTTTGGTCTCCAGGCTCCAACAGGCTTCAGTGCCAGTCCTGGCCCCCACCTTGAGCAAGTCATTGCATCTCTTTGCACCTCAGTTTCCTCATCTGTAAAGTGGGACAACAGCAATACCTACCTCAGAGGGGTATGGTTAGGAAACAACAGTCTGAGCACCAATTTTTGGCACATCATGAGGGTTCCATCCATAAAAACTATAGTTCTGCCTGGTTGGTCACGGCCACAGTGCATAAGTGTCAAAGTTAAGACAGGTACGTAGAGATCATTGCACTTTTCTGTTTATTTTTGGGTATTTTTCAAATTCTTGTGACAGAATTTAGTTTTTAAAATGACTGCTCCTATCATTTACTTAGACTACTGCTGGGACCCATGCTCCTTTGTGGAACACCCTTGTTGGTTGAAAAGTATAGCAATAACAAGACCAAAACATGCCTCTAGAATTCCACATTTCCACCTGTCAACTTCATCCTCCCCAACATCCAGCAGGTCCCTGGAAGAGACCTTGCCCCCACCCCAACCCATCCTGATTCCATGATTTGGTTCCAATGCCAACATTAGTCTTCAAAATCAGATGAAAGAAGGAAAGATTGAAATGTTACTTCTGTTTATGTTTAGTCTAAAAAAAGAGGGGGAAAATAAAGCATTACTAATACTTAAAAGTGGCTTCCCTAGTGTCTCAGTGGTAAAGAATCTGCCTGCCAATGCAAGAGATGCAGATTTGGTTCCTGGGTCAGGAAGATCCCCGGGAGAAAGAAATGGCAACCCACTCCAGTACTCTTGCCTGGGAAATCTCATGAATGGAGGAACCCAGCGGGCTGTAGTCCATGAAGAGTCAGACACAACTTAGCAACTAAACAACAATACTTAAAATATAGATTGAAACTGTGCACTCAAAGAATTAGAGTGCCCAGACTCCCTTGGGACTCATCAAAGAACATATTTTTGCCCAAGATTTTGAAAAAATGGCAAGTTGAAGTGAAACACATGGATGAACCCTTGGTTTTTTCAGTTGCAGTGAGAGGAGACTTATCTCCAAACTTGGTTAGCCAGCCAGAACATACATACACTTGAATGTGGAGAGCCTTTAACAAACATAAACACAAAAAGAATTTTTAAAGTATGGCTTGACAGTGGTATACATAAATTATTCATAAGTCAAATACACATATTGGGAATGAATGTTCAAAAAATGTTTGTCCGATAGGAATGCTTGGTCAGTGAAGTTTAAAGCAACAATATGACCTCTCCACGGTGTCATCATAACTCCATGCAGAGGAAGGCCTAGATGTTTCTTCTTGGATGCCCAAGAGAGCCATCTGCTTACACAGATAGGAGGAAGATGTAGCAGACAGAATAACTTCTGAGTTTCCAGGGCCAGGTGTGTATCTCACACTCTCAGAATAATTAGCCACCTAGATGTGGACTTTGGGAATGAGAAAAGGACCTCTCAGCAATCAGGGACAGCCATGCTCACTTCAGCTAAATCTTCTCCACCAGCAAGAGGAAGGAGGGAGAGCTATTAGAGGAGAAGGTGGTCAGTGGCCCCTAAGGAGAAGGATGCTGGTGGGGTTGCTGGTGGAGACACACAGGTAAACATGAGTACTTGGACTTGGTGACCAAATGGTCCTGCCACCAACACTGACCCCAAGACAGGAAGTTCAGCCAAATTGTTCAGGAGCCTGGGGTGCTCTCTGGGGGCAGCCAGAGTCAAAGTTCATCTCATCTGACTCTTTGAAGGATGCTGAGACTCCCCAAATCAGGGAAAGGAATGAGAAATGTGTCCCACCCCTCTGCTCTCCTCTCAAACACCTGGGAGCTCTGAGAGGTGAACAGGCTCCATCTATGCAGTCAGGGAGTGGCACAGCTTGAAGGTCTGAGTTCAAGTGCAGACTCAGCGGCACAGCCTGGAGTTCTGAGTTCAAGTGCAGACTCAGTCTCTTACAAACTTCATGAACACAGGCAAGCCACTAGGTCTCCCTGAATCCTAATTTCTCCACCTCCCATATGGACAGAATAAAACCTTTTCTACTTCCACGGAGATGCCAAGGTGACAATCCCAACCTAAAAACATAAAACGGACTCAAAAGCAATTAGGGACTTAAAATGATACTTTACAACTGATTGACAATAATTCTCAAACCAACTAGACAAAAAGGAAGTGTATGGGGCAGGTAATTTCTTTCATTTCACATGTACCCCCAAGACTGATGGCACACAGTGGCAGAGGTCTCTCTCCCCATCCTTCCCTCCAGGGAGAGGGAGACCTCCATGAAGATCATGGGATTGTAGACCCTGGCTCATGAGGGGCCTGCCTGGAACCTCGAGAGCGTATAGATACAGGGAGAGATTCCTCCTGAGCTGGCAAGCTCTTGCCATCGGCCGCGTCTCCCTCCCGTTGCCTCATCAATCTATCATCCTTTTAGCAGCTGACACCTCTGGCAGCACCTCCCTGCAGCCTGGGCATTAGAATTGCAAGAAGCCCCGGCTGCACCGGGGAATACAGATGGAGGAATCTCAGATTCAAATTTGTCTAAGTATTGTGAACAACCAGACCCAGGCAAGGCGTTTCAACTGCCCTTCCACCAAAGGGAAGTGGTGGGGGTTTTGTTAGAAGTACAAATTGCTTCTTAATGCAGAGGATAAAGCTGGGCTCCGGCACCTCCTTAGAAATTCCTCCTGCTCCCAGGAAAGCCACCGCTGCATGTCAATTTTAATTTTTGAAATTTAAACCGAGGGCTTTGTGTCTAAGCTCCATCTCATCGGAGGAAGGGGAAGAATAAGTCAAAAAGGATTAGGGGTCCGCTGGGGATTGCAGATCCATAGCAATTAGACTTCATTTGGGTCTCATATATTTGGTTTTAATCGCATTTCTGGATGATACCATCGACAAGGCATCAGAAATTGATACGTACATGACTGTAGACGGGATTGACTCTTCTCTCCCCAGTTCCTGGGCTCAGCTGGCTTTGGGTTCCACAATCACTGGGGTGGGGTGGGTGGGGAATTGTGGTTCATTTGGGCTGGAACAGGGAGGGTGATGGTTTGCATATGGATATTGTTTTCTTTCTCAATATCTTTGAGCACTTTATGCCTAGACTTGAAGCAGATGCAATCATTGCTAATATTCAAGTGAATGACAATAAAACATTATTCAAATAAAATAAGAGTATAAAGAGGAATAGCAACAGAGACAAGACTCAAGGCAGGGGGTAAAATTGTCTTTTAAATCAGAATCACAAATTTCAGCATCTTCCAGGAACTAAAGTTGAGCACATTGCAATTTGGGAGCAGACATATAGCCACGAATATGTCACACACCACACTGACATGAGTCTATGAATACGTGTGTGTGTGCACCTGTGTAACATGGATTAGCAATGACAACCACATTATATCCACATGGGGTATGTGTGTGCATATCCAGTTCAACCTAGGTAGCACACTCCAGTGTTGCCTCTGTGTACATATTCACATTTCTCTGCAAACAACTGGTCAAAATGAGCTCTGTGAATACTAACAGGTGGCTAACTAGTTATTTTGTAGATAACATACTATTTATTGGAACTCAATAATCTAAAAACGGAACAAAAAAGTGAAAAAACAAAAACACCATGTGGAGTGTTTTCTTAACCTGTGTGTGTATGTGTGTGTGTGAGTGTGTGTGTCTGTGTGTCTGTGTGTGTGTGTGTGGAACAGTGAAGGGAAGGAAAGGGAAGGACCAAACAAATGCAATCAGGTTCAGAGCATGTGCCCCACACCACCATGCACACAGGAAGACCCCCAAAGGTGGGTATTCCACCACGAAGGGGAAAGTCTATCTGATTTATCACACAGCTCTGGATGAATTCAGGAGTTGGATGGTCCATACAATTGCCTCAGTGTACCAGGCAATTGACTTGGAGACTATGGACCCAGCTAGTGAAAGCTGATAGACATGTGCTGAGTGCACTACATGCCCCAGTGGGTGTGTTTCCTCAGGGATTTCTCTACTGCCTTTTAGGAGATCTTGGAGATCATCTGACGGCAAACACCTCCTTCATCCCTCTCATTTTGCAGAAATGCCTTCTCTTCCCTTTCCTTCTCCAGAAACTCCTGGCATCTGACTTCCTCCCATAAGTCTAGGATCCTGAAAATCCAATCTCCGTCTCCTGTCACCCTCTAATTCTTCCTCCCGCCCTCCTCTGGTCCCCTCCAATTCAAGGCTGCAGCCCAGCCCAGCAGAGACTCACCCTAAAGGGTGAGAGGCTACCCTCCCATCTCCCCACATCTTTTCACCCACCCAGGAAGCACAGACAAGGCAGTGGCTGGCAACCTGGGTAGAGATGGAGCTATTCAGGGCCCAGTTCCGGTCTTTATGTCAAGGTGAACATCTGGAGGCCCGATCCTGGGACCAGGCTGACAGAGACATCAAGAGTCCATAGTCTAGAAACATAATTTAATGCATCGCGGTAGGTCTGAGGCGGGAGTGCGGTGTAGAGATGGATTTTCTGATTGCTGGGATTCTGCTGAGGGTGGGATTTCAGCTGATGGACAGGGACATTTGCACAAGTATTTCAGGTCACACAGAAGGACACCCCAGGGAGCTCGTGCGCTCGCTTTGGCCTACCTCGGTGGCCAGAGCTGGGAGCCCTCAGTCTCAGGGATCTCGGAGGAGGAGGGGGACTGGAAGCGCTCAGGCATCCCGCCGGGGCCTGTCCAGTCCAATCAGCTCTGCAAAGTCTACGCTGCTGCCTCCCTGGCTGGGGTTTCAGGTTCACGCTCATTTCTCCACTTGGGCGTCCCGCTCTCCCGCCCCGGGTTGGGGCCAGGGACCAGAAGCACAGCCAGGAGCGTGGCGAGTCACAGACACACGGAGGTCGGAAGCGGGGCAGGAAGGACAGCGGGGGTGTGTCTTTTCCAACGATGTCAGGAAGTGTCACGAAGCGAGAGTGGTCCTCGCCAGGGAACAGAGCGCCCCCATGGGCATAGGGCGGCCTGAAGCCACCCCACCTCGCGCTCCCTGCTCCTCTAATCCGGGTACAAAAGAAAGCCCGAGAAGGTGCTGTACTTGTTGTTATTGCCTCCGTGCGCCTTTCCGCCGTCCAGCTTCACATACACCTCGTCCCCCGAATCAAGGTGTAGCACCACGCTGTTACTGGCATAGTCGTAGTTCTGGTCGGCATCCTGCGCGATGGCGCTGGCCCGGACCTGGGGGCGAGCCGTCAGAGCGAGCGGGATACCACTGCCTGGGCCCTTGCCCGACCCCCCACGTGGCGTGCCCCCAGGCCGGCCTTCCGCCTGCCCCTTCAGGGTCCACGCTCCCACCCAGGCTCCATGCTCTCTCTCCAACTTAGCCAACTCCTTCTCGATACCCTAGTCTCCACAGTCGCCAAATCCGGGAAGAAGGGAGGCAGAGGGCTTCGGGGACACTGACCCAGTGGGGAAGAGGGGGAACCAGGGGCCAGGGCCAAGAAGAAGGGAGACAGGAGGGCACAGGGGAGAATGGGGCGCACAGGGAGATAAACAAGAATGAGGTTTCTGAGAACCCCACGGGGCTTCAGGCGGCTATGCAAATAGCAGGAGAGTGCAATTTGGGTAGTGGGGAACCCAGCCTCCGGAGCTACCGGATAAAATGCGACCAGGACGCACTGGGAGACGCGATGCTGCGGTGCACTCCCTCCCAGTGGGGAGAAAGAGGCTGAGTTCCCAGGAGGTTTGGGGCGCTGGGTGGGAACGAGGGTCCGCGGGGACTTGCGCGGGTGGAGGGGAAGAGGGGGTGTCACTGACCTGCCCGTTCTTGCAGAGGTCCGCCCACATGCTGGTGCCGTCGCCGCCGCGCATGAGGATGTGGTAGGTGAAGAAGTAGATGCCACGCACCTGACAGCTGAACTTGCCCGTAGTAGGGTCGTAGTGATTGCCGAGATTGGTGACCACGTCGTCGAATTTGAGCACCTCGTAGCCTTCGTGGGGGCTCTTAAGACCCACATAGAAGGCGATCTTGGGACCGCTGAAGGCGGCGCTCAGCGCGCCAGTCACTTCGCCCTCAGAGTCACCGCCGCCCCCGGTTCCGCCACCCACCACCCCGACACCTCCTGCCGCGCCCGCCGTCAGCTGCAGGCCAGGCAGCCCGGGCCGCCCCGAGTCGCCCTTCTCCCCCGGGGGACCCCGGGGTCCAGGTGGGCCTGGCTCTCCCGGGGGGCCCCGCGGTCCCGGCTTGCCAGGTCGCCCCGGGTCGCCCTTGGGTCCCTGGATGAAAGGGGGCGGAGGGTTGACGCTCAGGTCCTGCATGACTTCCAGAGCGGCAGTGCTGGGTCCCGGCGGCGGGGCCTTGGCGCCCGCGGGCCCCCCGCCAGGTGCGGCGGTGTAGGGGTCGCAGATCATGCGGCAGGTGCCCATCATTTCGTAGTGCGCCGCGCCGGGAGGCGCCGCCTGCAGCAGCAACGGCACGGCGATAAGCAGCCCCAGCGCCATGGCCAGGAGCACGCCGACGGCCGCCAGGCAGGCGCGGCGCCGCCGCTGCCACAGCCGGGAGGCAACCGCCACCAGCTCCTCCTTGCCGCCCGGGGAGGTAATGGTCGGGCGGCGCAGGCGGCCCCGCTCCCCGCGCTCGGGGGCGGACTCCGCGGGTCCCGGTCGCGCCCCCGACGTGGCGACCCCCTCCTCTGGGCGCAAAACTACTTCAGCGAGAGGCACCCTGGCCCAGGCGCCGGTGCCCACCGCGCTGGGACTGCTCAGGAGAGCCGCGAAGCCCAGCGCGCATGGCGGGGGGCGCACAGGACAAGCCCGGCCCCCCGCGGGTCCCGGCGGCTGCGACCGAGGAGCACCGGGTGGGAAGGCGGCGTCCCGCGAGGGCTCAGCCGCGCTGCCTCCTGCCCGGCTCGGCTGGACTCAGCAGGGATCAGCGCGCAGGGAGGGCGCTCGGGCTCCGCGGCGCGCTCTGCTCTGCTCTCCCGCTGCTCGCTGGCTGCCGCGCGGAGGGGGGACCCAGCTACCCTGACGTAAGGAGTCCGGGGCTGAGCGGCGGAGGCGGCGAGGAAGCAGAGCGCGCTGCCATCACTTGGGAGACGGCGCCCTCATGTCATCAGCCTTCGGTCCTCCTCCTATCGGGCGGCGTCCCCGGCAGAGGTGGCAAAGGCGCGGTTCCTCCTGGCGGCGCCTGGGAGCCACAAGTGGGCGCCGCGGGCGCAGCCCGGGCCCAGCTCCTCAGGCACACCCACCAGCGGCCACACTCACGCGCCTCCCACCCGCCACACACTTACGGGCGCACACAGGCACGTCCACAGGGCCACGAAGGCGCCCGGAATCCGGATGCCAGCAAGGTCCTTCGGGGACCACCTAATCCACCCCCTGCCTGCAAGCAAGACTAAACTTAAACTTCCCTAGTCAAGGAGAACCTCACTCCCTTAAGCCCAGGAGAGAACTTTCTGAAAGCTCTTCGGAGTTACCTCTTCAGAATGGAATAAATCTCACTTCAGGGTCTTCGCACACCTAACCGGAGGACTCCAAGCTGCCAAAGAGGTTCCGGAAAACCAGCCTACCAGCTCTTTGAAGACTCTTTGAAAAGCCAAAAGCCCCCAATACAAGAGTCTACTAGCGAAACTTCCCTGGGAGTCCAGTCGTTAGGTGCTTCCACTGCAGGGGGCGTGGTTTCAATCTCGGACCTGAGAACTAAGATCCTGCCTGCTGCCTGCCAAGTGGCCGAAAGAAAAAAGAATAGACTACTCAACTCTTTTCTTCCACCCAAAGAATGGCCTGCCCTTGTACTCTGTATAAAGTTCATTTAAATACAGATCCCTGGCACCCAGCCCTTGGTGGTAACCTTGGTGCACTCAGCTTCATTCCTATCCCACCACTGCCAGGCAGATTCACAGACAGATTCCTTTGGACAGTCCCAGTTTTTGGTCCTACTGACCTGGGTCGAGTTATTTAAAAAAAAAAAAAAGTCCAAAGCCATTCTGAGCCAAAGCTGTGACACCTAATTTAGAGAAGTATTAGGAAGGCCTCCAGTTCAGAAATCAAAAGCTCTGTTTTCTGGTTCTGCTCTTGCCCTGCATGTGACTTCGGGCAGATTGTTTCCTGCTCCAGACCTCCGTTTTCCTAAAAGGCAGTCTTCCTGACAGGGGAATTCACCAGGAGGGAATGCCTGGGAGGAGAGTCAGTGGCTGATGTCAGTGTTTGGCAGAGCCTCAGTGTCTCTGAAACAACCATACACCTTCCTGAGGCTATTGCTTTTGAGGAGAACATTCTTTTATTAGGTATTGCGTTGTCGTGGGTTACTTAAAAATTCATTTTGTTTCTTTCTGGTTACTCTGGGTCATTCCCCCTCTCCACTTCACATGGGTCCAGCCTCTTCCTTCATTGGTGTCTCTCCCAGGGCATAGCAGAAAATCTGGCACCTGGTAGACCCTCACTACAGATCTGTGGAAAAGGTGACTGAATCTAGCTTGAAGCAAACTTGACCCAGGTGAGAAGAGGGAGAAGGGGCTAATTTATTGAGCACCTATCGTGATGCATCAGGCACTTGCATGTGCTGCTTCACTTACTCCTCCCAACAGTCCTGCAGATCAGCAGTCATTCTCCCATTGTTCAGATGAAAAGACAGAGGGTTTAAAAGTGTGAAGTGCTTGCCCAGTCCTCCACTCATATAACAGAGCTGGACTCCTCCTCCCACCTGGATCAGGGGCTCTAAGAACCTGGCAGTGAATATAACACTGGCCATTGGCTCCTGGCCACGTTCTTTACTGGTTGGCTGGGTCCTAGGAGTCCTCCCTTCACTTCCCTTCCCTAAGGCCACGTCTAGAACTGAGGAGCCACAGTAATTCTAGGAGCTACTCTGCCTGGTTCCAGTCTTGGCTGCACAAATTCTTGTCTTGTGTGACCTTGGGCAAATTGCTTCACCTCCCTGAGCCTCAGTCTCCATGTGTGTAGAATGGGAATGACAGGTGTCCCTTTCAAGTTATTGAGAGATTTGTTTTTTGTTAGTAGCTAAGTCATGTCTGACTTTTGCCACCTCATGGACTTCAAGGTCAATGTGGGAAGCAACTATGTTCAAAAGTTACCTGTGATTAGCAGAGTGCTCATTACCTGTTCAGCCTCTGTGTTTCCTGTTGTTGTTGTTGTTGTTTAGCTGTTAAGTCATGTCCTACTCTTTTGCGACCCCATGGACTGTAGCCCATCAGGCTCCTCTGTCCATGGGATTTCCCAGGCAAGAGTACTGGAGTGGTTTGCCATTTCCTTCTTCAGGGAATCTTCCCAACTTAGGAATCAAACCCACATCTCCTGCACTGCAGGTAGCTACTTTACCACTGAGTCACTGAGGAGCCCCACTGAGAGATTAAATGAGTTCATTAACACAAAGGCCTTAGAACAATAGCTGGATCAGTAAACGTTCACAATTATTATTAACTTTGGTCCTCCACCATCACACTTAAGACTACCTCTCAAGTGAAATATGTGGACAGGAAGCCCATGTACGGTGGGGAAAGTGGATTTATTTCAAAAACAGGGAGACCCTGAGATCATCCACACATCCTATCCTTCTGGGAAGCAGAGGAGGACCACACAATCTGTTCCACATTCCCCTGAGACTTCCCTGCCCTGGCTTCCTGCCCTCGATCAAGAGTGCCCAGTGTTTTCAGTCACTGGTTCCACCTGGACAAACATTTTTGAGGTATACATTCAGTTTGAGTTCCTCAGCCCTGCAGGCCACCATCTCCCAGTTCTAGCGCTTTTGCCCCTGCGGGATCTGGGCAGGGAAGAAGGAAGGAGGAGCAAATGTTTGCTACTCAGACTTTTGCTTTCACAGACCTTAGACAAAGCAACCTTTCCAGGGGATCAGCAATCCTGGGAGCAACTATAGACTTGCAGGGAGGAGGGCCATTTCCCAAGGCCAGTCCTCTACCAAGGGCAGGGAAAGCAGCAGCTAGAGCAGGCGGAGAGCTGGCAGCCTCCTCCCCGCCAGCTACATGAGTCATGGTGAGGTCCTTCCACTGTCCTCCCTCCCTCCCTTCTACATGGCAGAGTTAGACAGAGTAGCCTGCTAGAGTGCTAGACATACCTTCTCATCTCCCCCTGGAGGGACCAACGTCATCATCAGTGACCGTCTTCTCATTAATATTAATTATGACCTTTATTAGCATAATGCCTTCCATTTAGACTG
Organism: Giraffa tippelskirchi; assembly: GCF_054371585.1. NCBI lineage: Eukaryota > Metazoa > Chordata > Mammalia > Artiodactyla > Giraffidae > Giraffa > Giraffa tippelskirchi. The sequence continues at coordinate 130,808,581 of NC_137277.1, forward strand.
TAGTTTTACATTTCAAGGCTCAGTAATGACTCGAATCTGCCCCAAATTGCCCTTAATAATCCAGCCTGCTTTCCTTTCACCAATATACGCTGACAGTCTACTATGTGCCAACTAACCACCTCCACCTTCTCACATCCCAAAGCCCTGGTGGTCACACATACAGTTTGACACTTGATCACACACTGTCCTATCTGCTACTTCAATGACTCTCCACCAGCAGTGAACCCCACTCTTCATTCATCAGCACTGCTGTGTCTTCAACTTGGGATGACTGTCCCCCCTCATCTGCCCTCCCTAATTATCCTTCAACTCCCAGTGAAGTCCTTTGTCCAAAGTCTTCCCTAAACTCTTCCCAAGCAAAATTGATAATTCTTGCCTGTATACCCATAAATTATCTTGAATGTACATACCCTGGCCATCATGTTTCATACAAATATTTGTTTACTTGTTAGCTTCCCCACCAGGGTGTGAGCTCCAGTAGGGCAGAAAATCACTCCATTTATTCATTAATGCATGTGTCATTCATTTGTCCCACAAATATTTATTGACTCCTATTGTATGCCAGGCACTGTGTTATATGCTGAGTGTGCAGAGGAGAACAACACAAGTGTGGTCCTTTCCATTCTTGCTCTCCTGCAAGTTTTCCTTAACTCCCCCCACCTCTTTCTATTTGTGTTATATTAGTTTGTATCTAAACAGCCGCTATTTGGCATGGCTATGTGTTGGCATGCTTTCTTTAAATTAGACTTGTGAGCCAATTGGACCACAAGCTCTTTAGAGATATCATCTTGAATACACTGGCCAAACTTTTACCTCTATCCCCAATGGGAAGGGCATCATGATCTGAATTCAGAGAGGTAGGCTGTGGTCACATCACACAAAATCTTAAAGATGGGAGATGCTTGAGCATGTTTATTTGCTTGTGAAAATGGTACAGTATGAAGGGAGAAACCAACAATCAAGAGAAAGCTGAGATAATCCAACACCTGAAGTTCTTAGTAACTGACCCATGACAGATGCTCAGTAAAAATTTTATATCTTTAGCAGTAATAATATGGGTAATATTTATTGAGCACTAACCATACTCAGGTACTCTGCCAAGAATCTTAGGTATATTAACTCTTGTAATGTTCTATGAGATGTGTGTCCCTGTTTTATAGCTGAGGAAACGCAGGGTGGTGGTAAATGTATATGTTGACACGATATCATTTTTGTATGCAATTTTTCTAGTAGTTGATTCAGGTCATGTTGGGATTCCAGATGTGTATCTCCAGATCTGAAGTGCCAACCACTAGGTCACTGGCTGAAGAATTCATGTGCATTTACTTTTACCTCCCAACTAAACTGTAAGCCTCTCAAGAGCAGGGACTATTGTGAGGACATAGTAAACGTTCAGTAAACGTTTATAATACTTTCACTATTTTGTATTGTTTGAAAATTTTACTTACATTAGCTCAAGTCATTATTTGCTCAAGGAGTAAAAATTTTGAAAAGATAGTCTTTATGGTGGAAGAGTAAGAAATGAGGGCAAAGAAGGAGCACCAACTTTGTCAGCCATTTAAGTTCCAGTTAGTCATTGCAAAAACTAGAATGATTTTCCTTCTTTCCTCCCACCCTCCCTCCCTTCCTTCCTTTTCCTTTCTTTCGTCCTTCTTCCCTCCCCCCTCCCTCTCTTCTTTCCTACTTTCCTTATTCCTTCACTTATTTGCTCATTCAGTCTCTCAGTAAGAATTTTATTGAGCACCTACTACATGCAGAATGCCCTGCTGTGCCAGAGTAGGATTAGTGAGAGCATGGAATGGAGGATTCAAGATGAGATCCTTACTTAAAGAGCTTACAGACTTAATTGGAGGAACTAACAAATAGAAAGCACCCAAGTAGCCACATAATACATCATTTAGGTGGTATAGACAAGGGTATAGACAGGAAGAGGTTGCTAAAATCAAGGCATTGTGGCCATGGCCCTTCAGGAAGTCTGTCCCAGGATGAAAAGACAGAGAATAACCTTAAAGGACAGGTAATATTTGAACTGATCCGGTATCTGGGTGGATAATGGAGGTCGAGTCTTTTAAGGAGTAAAGAAGAGGCTTGTCTATACAGAGCAGAGGGGACTGTGCAAGGCTGGTGTAGACAATAAGCTGCACATGTTACCTTTCCCAGCAAGTCGCCCCACCACCATCTCCCTGCAAATGTTGATTACTCTGCCCCCTGGCTCCATATTTTTTATGGACTTTCTAGAGATATTATTGTAGGCATTACCCTGTGCCTCTCTTTGTATATCCAGTCGCCAGCCTCCCAGTCTTCCACTGTGTTTATTGAGTGATGGCTTTGAAAGAAAGATAAGAGCAATAACATTTTCTACTCTGGGCAGGGCACTGGGCTAAGTGTTCTATGGGGTGTGGGTCCCACAGCTTCTCCCCGTCCTTTCAGGCAGGAACAGATGCGCCACAGCTGTGGACCAGAGAGTGGCGAAGGCTGAGTACACAGGCTCCCGCTCTTCTGAGAGTCAGGGCCACCATGACCTGAGGACTCTGTTTCCATTTCAGCTCCTGAGATGCTGAAGGGGGAGGAGGAAGAGCACTCCAGCCTCAGGCCCTGAAGATATTCAGACAACCCTACTCAAGGGCTGATGAGGAAGTGCCTGCTGGGCCCATTAGCCCAGAAGCAGCAGCAACACATTTGAGTCAAGAGGGTCAGCCAGCTCTTGAAAGTGCACGCCTGACTCTCCTAGGCGAGGAGCCCAGATTATCTCTGCTTTGATGAGCTGGCCTTGGCTGGGTCTTCACAGAACTATGGGTCTGTAGCTATCCCTCATATGTTTTCTCTAGGACTCAAGTCCCCTGAAACAGCCCCAACTGCCAAAAACAGCTCTCTCCAAAACCCCAGGGAATAGTGATTTAAGCTGGGACTCCCCCACTAAGCCATTGTGTGCCAGCCATTCAGGTCACACTACCCTGCATCTCTTGATGCTCTAGCAGGCACTGCAATTACTCATCAACGCAAGCAAGTATTCATTGAGTGCCTACTATGTGCAAGATATGGGGGATACAGCTGAAAGCAGAGACATCCTGTCCTTGCTGATTGAGTAAGCTTGCAATTTTGGTGGATTACTTTTCCAACCTCTTCTCTTGTCTTCCCGATAACATCCACCAACATGGACTTCACCTCATCCAAGCCATCTATGCATGGGGCTGAGGCAATACATGTGACAATCTCAGATGGCCTTTGTGGTATCCTGCTTCTCTGAGTGTGTTTCCCCTCTGGGAGGCTATATGTTCCTCAGGCAAAGACACTTCCATTTGGTCTCCTAATCCCCACAGGACTGATCCTGGGACTGGCCACTCAATACGCATTTGTGGGATGGAGCAGAATGAAACAGGAAACCCAATGCTGGGTGGTTTTTCTCTGGCAGCACAGCAAGCCACCAACAGCCCCAGAAGCCACCAGAGAAGTAAGTGTAGCTTCTTGCTTTTGTTTTCTTTGCAAGTTTGCTATTAATAAAGCAAGTTTCCACGTCCTGAAAATGTGCCTATAGGTTGCTGATGGAAGCAGGCTTTTGATTCAAAAATTCATCTGAGACCATAAGGATTTCCCCTAGAGGGAGACTCAGTTCTTTGTTTATGCACATGTAGAACTTGGCCATAGAGCAGGGCCCTCCTCTTACTGCACCAACACTAATGGGACAGCTACCCCAGGCTAGGCACTGAAGGTATTCCTTGGCTTTGAAGCCACAGACAAGGCAAGGCAAGGCAAGGCAACAAAAAAATACACTGCCACAGTGTTCCTGGGACCTTAGCCATCTCTGTGAACTCCTGAGCACATGGATGTATCTTCCACTACCATCTTGTAGTGACTTCCCTTATCACCATTCTCTGAGTCCCTGGCAAGCATTTCTTTTGCATGTGTATGTTTGTTGAGCTGATGCACTTTTCAGAACTTTCACTAGGCCAATATTCATTATGATATTTTCCCCTGACCAGCTTTGATGCACTCACTGGAGCATAGATTCTAGAACATTCTTGCTTAGGTTCCAATCTTGGCTCTGCCATTGAATAGCTGTGTTGTCTTGAGCACGTTCCTTAACTTCTCTGTGCCACTGTCTCCTCAGCTGTGAAATTGATGTAATAATACCTACCTCAGAGGATTGTTGAGAAAATTAAATGAGCTAATATATGGAGAGTCCTTAGGAGAGTACTTGGCATGTAGTAAGCCTTAGAAAACTGTTGCCTACCCCGATTATTATCAGGGCACTGATATTTGTGAAACTTATCTGGGAAATGCTAGGTAAAGGCATTGTCTATGGAAGGTTCCCACAGAAGTGGCACACAGTCTTTTGCAAAAGCTGTTTCATTTTCTCTAGCTGGAGTGTCCTAGCTCAAACTTATGATGAATTCCTTTGAGCCTTTGAAACAATTCAAGAGTTTCTTCCTCAGATAAGCCTTCTGTGAACCTATACAGAAAACTAGTCACTCTCTAAAATCTTAAAGCAATATTGTGGGCTGGAGTTGCCTTTGATCAGAGAATTTGCCACAGTAAATTGCAATGATTATGTGTCTTTCTCCCACAATGACTATGACTCTTCAAGGGCAAGAACTACATTCCATTTATCTCTATGGCCCCAGCACATAGCACAATGTCTGGGACACACTCAGTGCTCATCATGGCTTAATTAATTAACCAGGAATGCTTGCATGTTGCCTGGAAAGGATGACACATGAAGTCTTCCACTGCTTACTAGCACAATGACGTGAAAAGCATGACTGTCTCATGCCTCCTCCACTTATCAGCTGTGTGATCTTGAGCAAGTCATTTCCTTTCCCTAAACCCGTCCCTTATCTTAAAAAATTAGCAATACTCCTTACCTCTTAGGGTTTGAGGATTAGAGGTAAATGTCAACCCTGTCCATTCCCTCACATACACCCACGTGCACACACGTATCTCCAAGCTCTTGGCTCCACCCCACTCCAACCCTCCAGGCTTTACACACCTTTCTTCATCCCCTTAACCTCCAAATCCTACTTAGCCCTTATGCTACAATGAGTCCTTCTCTGAGAATTGAGCACAGCTACACCTCCCTGAAGTCCTCTTAAAATGCATATACCCTAGGGGAGGGTAATCTACTTCTCTAACACTTTAGTCTGAACTATTTCGGTAGAGGCTTTCTGAGGCATAGAAGACAACTGTGCAGTCTGGGAGCTGGGTACCAGGGATTGGTAAAGGCTGACCAGGGAAAGGCAGCCTGTGAAGTGGAAAGAGAGTGGATCTTGGTGGAACTCAGCCAGAGCTGAGTTCAGATCCTAGCCTCTTACGGCTGGGCAACACCCCTCTGAACCTGGGCTGCCTCACCTACCAAATTGGTGTCTTAACACCTCACAGAGTGCTGGAGAGAGCAAATAAGATTGTGTATTCAAAATGCCTGGCACTTCTTGAACACTCAGGCATTTTAGGTCCCTCTCTCCTGCCTTCTCACAGTGAGAGAAATGACATGAAGAGGGAAAGGGGTAGAGGTGGGAATAAGGCTTGGGCTGAAAATGGCTGTCATGCTGGGAGCTTAAATTTTTTATTTTTTATTGGAATGTAGCCAATTAATAATGTTGTGATTTTTTTCAGGTGAACAGCAAAGGGACTCAGCCATGCATGTACATGTATCCATTGGGAGATTAATTTTCATCAGGGCTGGCCTGGTGGTCTGGGGCAGGGGTTGGGGTGTAGGTATAGGGTGAAGGCCTCTCTCAGTTGTTGTTCATCAGCCTCCCCTCTCCAGAGAAGGGAGAGAAGGTGGGTAGCCTGCCTGTCGCCCTTACTCCTCTTTTGGTTCCCCACCTGGACACACTCTGCTTTGGCCTTTCCAGCCACATGTTGGCAAAGCTACTGTACATGCAAAAGGGTGAGCCAGCTGGTCAAGCGCAGCCCACGTTGATACAAAAACGAGAAGTGTCTGCAGGAAACACAGGTGGCCACAGCCTCTGTCTCCAAGAGGAATAGTGAGGGAGCTTCAGGGCTGGGTGTTGCCATGACTCCACAGACGTGTGGGGATTGTGAGTAGGCCTGGGCCTGGGGGCTACCAGCATCAGAGCAAGGGCATGCCAGCACTCAGAGTTTGTAGGGACTGAGTTTGGCACAGAAGCCATTCCCTCTAACTGTGTCCTACCCTGAGACCCCTGGCTCCGCTTTTCCACCTGAGTCCTGGAGGGGAGAGAAGGAAGGCACTGCTGTGTGCCTGTGCCTTCCCTGTGTAATAGGTCTACCCTAGTGTCCATGAACCTGTTCCACCATCATCTCTGCAGAGCAGGCATCTAGTAAGGTGGTGAAGTCTGCCCTGCAATCAGGGAGCCTTTGGGGAGCTCTGAACTTGGAGGGAGGAAAAACACATCTTTATCATCACTTTAATTGAAATTTAACATTTCTTTCCATGAGGAAAGCAAGCTAGGAATCACAAGTAGTGTTAGCCATACTTGTCATCAAGAAGAGTCACATGTATTCTCATGGCATAGGACAGTGATCACAGATGTATGATACAATCAAATGATGTGTAGACCCTCCTTAGTCTAGTTAATGGAATGCATTTATAGGAAAGCACATGTAATACCACATCATAAATTTGTGCTGTAAAATATTTTGATAATTATTTTAATGACTTCCTTTGTAATCTTGTGTATTTTATTTTATGCATACAAAAGAATATTTCTGAGGAGACGTTCATGACCTCATCAGGCTGCAACAGGGGTTGTTGGTACAAAAAGGTCAGGAACTTGTGCTCTAGAGTCAGGAGTTTCTGATCCTGGCCTTCATTATGGCAGAAAGTGAAGAGCAACTAAAGAGCCTCTTGATGAAAGTGAAAGAGGAGAGTGAAAAAGTTGGCTTAAAACTCAGCATTCAAAAAAGGAAGGGCATGGCATCCATTCCCATCACTTCATGGTAAATAGATAAGGAAACAATGGAAACAGGGACAGACTTTATTTTCTTGGGCTCCAAAATCACTGCACATGGTGGCTGCTGCCATGAAATTAAAAGACACTTGCTCCTTGGAAGGAAAGTTTTGACAAATCTAGACAACATATTAAAAAGCAGAGACATTACTTTACCTACAAAGGTCCATATAATCAAAGCTATGGTTTTTCCAGTAGTCGTGTATGGATATGAGAGTTGGACCATAAAGAAGGCTGAGCTCAAAGAACTGATGCTTTTGAACTGTGGTGTTGGAGAAGACTCTTGAGAGTCTCTTGGACTGCAAGGAGATCCAACCAGTCCATCCTAAAGAAGATCAGTCCTGGGTGTTCATTGGCAGGACTGATGCTAAAGCTGAAGCTCCAATGCTTTGGCCACCTGATGCAAAGAGCTGACTCACTAGAAAAAAGACCCTGATGCTGGGAAAGATTGAAAGCAGGAGAAGGGGACAACAGTGGATGAGATGGTTGGATGGCATCACCGACTCAATGGACATGAGTTAGAACAAGCTCCAGGATATGGTGAAGGACAGGGAAGCCTGGCATGCTGCAGTCCATAGGGCCACAAAGAGTTGGACATGACTGAGCAACTGAACAATAAAAACAATGACATACGATGCTTAGAGGGCTAAATATGATCAAAGTCTTAGCGCACTGACAGCTATACCGTGAGAGCCCTGATACCAAAATGATTCTATCACCCTGATTCATCTTCCCCTCTCTGGGCACAGGGAACTTACCCAGCCCACCTGTACCATGTAGAATTCCACCAGAGAAACAGAACCAACAAGAGATATAAATTAAGGAAATTGTTGCAAGGAACTGGCTTATATAACTGTGGGCAGTTATATCAGTTTTAAATCTGAAATCTACAAGGCAGGCAATCTGGAAGGGCAGGCTTGAACCCTCTAGCACAAGCTGAACTTGCTGTCTATCCACAGGTGAAACTTCTCCTCAGAGAAGCCTTGGCTCTGTTCTTAAGGTCTTTCGATTGATTGAATCAGGCTTACCCAGAGATGATCTCCTCTATTTAAAATCGACTGATTATAGACATTAATCACATCTTCAAAAAGAAAAAATAAGAACAAACTAACAAAAACGTCTTCACAGCAACACCTAGATTAGTGTTTGATGACATAACTGGGGAGTACAGCCAAGCCAAGTTGTTACATAAGACTGACCACACGCCACCCAAGGAGAGCACAGGGAGGCGCCAGCGAGTTTCACCTGGAGGGAGCCGGTAAATGTGGACCAGGGCTCCATGAGCCGGCTACATCTCTCCTTCAGAGCCTGACCCAGGTGCCGCCCCTCACCTCTCTGTGTGGGACATCCAGGCCCCTCCATGTTCCCACGGAAAAGGCAGTGAGGTCTGAACAGCTCAATACAGTATTTATAGGATGCAAAGTTGGTACAGGCCTCACCTGGGACACCGAGAGGAATAAGTCATCGATGGAGGACCCCCTCCTGGTGGGGGGACAGATAACTCAGGGACAAGAGTCCCTCAGAAGTACACAGCAGATGCACGTCTTCACTCAGAGAGACAAAAGCCTCTTTAGGATGGAGTTTGGGGAGGAGTCTGCTGGGTTGGTTTAGCTCACTCAAGATCAGAATCTTGACTCTTAACTGCCAGGCAGACCTTCCCCTCAGCCCCTTAGCTAGGGACTTTATGAAGAAGCTAAGCGTGTTTTAAGCATCACTGCTGAGAGTCCTGCACTAGCTCCTCACTGGGCCCATTTCTGCTTCAGCCTCTCTTCAGGGAAGGGAAGCAGGAAGCCCTCTCTTTTCCTGATTCTCTGTGAACTGCGGCAGATGCTGGCGGGCCACAGCCCCTGCCTCTCTACCTGAGGACTGTGCCTACCAACATTCTGACTGCTGTCCCCATGGTCCTGTGTTCTATGCAAGGGTCACTTCCTGCTTAAGGTGGGAAGGTGCACAGGCCTGGGACTCTTTCTGCATGGCTGCCCCCTGGTGGCAGAGGGTGGTTATATATCCCTTCTTGCCCAAGTTTGTATAGGTTAAGCTTCAGCAGCAGTAAGGGGTGCTTCTGTCTGGGGATACCAAGGAAGATTTATGGAAGAAAAGGGGACATCTAATCTGGGCCTCAGAAAACCACAAGCAAAGTCATGGGGGCATTAAGGAGCGGAGCTCTTGAACCCCGCAGCCTGGTAAAAAATAAAGTGGGAATGAGGAGCATGAGAGACTGTAGACAGTGCTGGAAGTGGGAGCCAGCTTTTGCCAAATCCTGGTTCAATCTGGGCCCTCATTAACATGGAAACTGGAGAGTCAGGTCCTTTAAAGGCAGTGAAAACCTTTGTTCTAAAGAATCCCTACTGGGTCCTTGTTTGTATGACTCATAAAGTAGCCTGGGGCAGGAAGAAACCCAGCTCACCAGTAACAGAAGGGCTCCTGGGGCCACAAGGGAACTGGGCAGGGAAGCATGAGCCACATAAAGCACAGGTCTATTCCCAGTAATGAGACCTCCACCCCAGGAACATTACCACCCAGAGGGTAATCAGAGGGTTTAAACTCCACATCTTTCTGCAAAATCATAACAAAGTTTAAGTGTGCAAAGGGGAGCAGGTAAGGAGGGTAAAATGCATGTACATAGCCCTTTGGGGACACCAGTCACGTCACCTATTTTCTCACGTAATCCTTGTAACAACTCCTCCAGAAATATACTATCAGCCCCATTTTACAGCTGGGGAACCTAAAGCTCAGAAGTTAAGCTACTTCCTCAAGATCACACTGCAGTGATGTAGCCCAAGTGGTATCTGAATCCAGCCTTCACATCGTTTTGCTGCCTTCCACCAGGGTTTGGACATTCAGAAGCAAGTTTGTAATGACCATCACAGTCTATCCTCACAAGCCCCCTGGAAGAGGGGGAGCCTTGTCATCAAGACTATGATCGTAGGTATCGTGATCCCCATTTGACAAGTAAGACTGGGGCCTGGAAAAGAGTCAGATCCCAGCACACCCATCACCAGCTGGAAGAGACCCTGTGAGACTTGGTTTCATCATCTGGACACTGGACTGACAGCACTGGAGCAGACACCCCGAGCCCACACCATCTCAGCGCACACAAGCCACCCTCTCAACCACCAACACGTGCATTTCTGTGCCCGAGATTCAGAATGGGCTGACCGGGGGCCAGAGATCTGCATTCTGACTCTTTGCCCAGGAGGCAGGATGAACCCTGCCACTAGACTCACTGGAGCAGCCTATCCAGTGGTCGGTGGGAGTTGTATGTAAGCACTCCTTTGACAAGGGCAACTCCAAGATGCCTGTTGCTTGCTTCTCCCACCCCCATCCTACCCCCTCGCACTCCTTCTGGTGTCTCCTGGACTCACCTCCCCAAAATGAACCCTTGTTCATTCGTTTCTGTCTCTGGCTCTGCTTCCTGGCAGTGGAGAGGAACTACATGAGCTCATGCATGTACATCCACAGCTTGCTGTTTTGTGGGTGGTTGTGAGTCTGTGTGTGTGTGTGTGTGTGTGTGTGTGTGCTAAGTTGCTTCAGTCTTGTCTGACTCTTTTGCAACCCCATAGACTATAGCCTGCCTGGCTCCTCTGTCCATGGGGTTCTCCAGGCAAGAATACTGGAGTGGATTGTCATGCCCTTCTCCAGGGGATCCTCCTGACCCAGGGATTGAACCCTTTTAAATTTATAATACTTCTGGGTTGGGAATTTGCATCTCCTCTGTTCTCTGATCCCCCAAGAGTGTTGCAGGTCCCTAGCTTCCACATGCCTCTCTTTGAACTCCCAGAACACCTCAGACTCTCAGCTTCTTTTCTTCTGATGTTCAGAAGTGGAACTCTGCGACCTCACTCAGCCCCCTAGACTGTCATTTGGCCCCTGTGCCAAAGAGGGGTTGAGGGCAGGAGAAATCGCTGACCATGGCTTCTGGCTGGGACTCTATTTGCCTCTCAGTCCCCTGCCCCTTCCCTCTGACACCTGGAAAAACCAGAGGTGAGTCCTTCCAAGGCCCCATATCCCTCTTTCCACAGTCTAAAAGCCAGACAGACTGATGATGCAGGCCACACGGCTGCCTTCCTTTCCTGAACTGCCTACTTCCCTTTAACATCCCTACTTCCACCCCAGACACCAATCACTACCCCACCCCCAAGGAACATCCACAGTCTGGGGTCCCTGCCTCTGCCCTTCCAAGAAAAGATAAGCTTTCACAAATAAAATAAATTTGCAATTTCTTAAAGAGGCTGGAGACAGCAGGGTGTGGGCCACAAATGTGGGCTTTAAGGCATTGGCAGCAGGACAAACAGGGTGTCATTCAAGCGCAGAAGGGCTAGTTTTCTGCCCAAGGTCAGGCCTCTTTGGGGTGGGCAGGTCTGACTCACAGTGGAAAGGCCACACCTGTGCTCTCAAAGGGGCCCAGACCACCCCTCTCCTCCATCCTTTACCCCAAGATTCAAATCCAGGCTAGCCTGACCCCCCCCCCCAAAATCCGATTTTCATAAGAGTTAGGAATAGAGGCAGGATGGAAGAAAAAAAGCAGGCTTCTCTGCCTGTCCCCCTCCCTACTTTAGCCTTGGGGTTAGGGGAGAAGCCACAGAGGCAGGGACCCCTCTCTGCCTCTCCCGGCTTTTGTTCCATGAACTGGGCTGGAGCCTGTCCACTGGGCCCATCAGGGCTCCCCATGTGTCCTCCCTTGGCCAGCAGGCCCCTTGGAGCTCTGGTCAGAGAGCCCAGCTGGCCGCAGCCAGCCCCCTGCCCACCCTGGGCCCTGCTCAGAGGACAAGCCTGAACTGATTCTGTCAGGAAAGGTTAGACTTGTCTCCCAGGCTGGCTGGATTCGGGGAGACGAGACAAATGCGTTCAGACAGCCCGGATCCAGAGCGCTATCTGTCAAACATGCTGGCCACCTCTCTGGCAGTGCTCTCCCTGGAAAGATCATGGGGGCTCCATCCATCCTGTCTTGAGAAGGCTGGCATCCTGGCCTGAGGCTTCAGAAAGGAGACGGAGGAAGCAGGTGCCTACAAGCGGAGGGCCCTTGGGGGAGAGGTGCTACATCCAGATCCTTTTGGAGAGGCCCAGACAGCACCTTCTGCCCCAGGTAGAGACTGATCAGGCACCTGATTCTGAGATGATTACAGCACAAGCCGCAGCCTGGCTTTGGGAGGAGGGCTGAACACTATGAGAACACACACCCTGCACCGTGAGGGCTCTCACTTGCTTCCTGCAGAGGCTCCCAACCTCCACACTTCCTGCACAGACTAGCTGGTATGGCAGTGGATAGCAGGCACACTAGGTGGAGTAAGGAGGAGTGAAACCCACAAGCCTGTGAGCCCCTCCCCAGGGTGAGCTTGCAGAGGCCATTCCACAAAGCTGAGCCCCTCCCCAGCTCTCAACCTGTCAGCTTCCCTGTGAGTGGTCATTATTTCACCCCAGTCTTCCCCCGCCTGGCAAATAGATGGGGAAACAATGGAAACAGTGACAGACTTTATTTTCTTGGGCTCTAAAATCATTGCAGATGGCGACTGTAGCCATGAAATTAAAAGACACTTGCTCCTTGGAAGCCAAGCTATGACCAACCTAGACAGCATATTAAAAAGCAGAGACATTACTTTACCAATAAAGGTCCATCTAGTCAAAGCTATGGTTTTTCCAGTAGTCATATATGGATGTGAGAGTTGGACCATAAAGAAGGCTGAGCTCAAAGAAATGATGCTTTTGAACTGTGGTATTGGAGAAGACTCTTGAGAGTCCCTTGGACTGCAAGGAGATCCAACCAGTCCATCCTAAAGGAAATCAGTCCTGAATATTCATTGGAAAGACTGATCTTGAAGCGAAAGCTCCAATAGTTTGGCCACCTGATGCAAAGAACTGACTCACTGGAAGAGACGCTGATGCTGGGAAAGATTGAAGGCAGGAGAAGGGGATGACAGAGGACAAGATAGTTGGATGGCATCACCGACTCAGTGGACATGAGTTTGAGGAAGTTCTGGGAGTTGGTGATGAATAGGGAAGCCTGGTGTGCTGCAGTCCATGGGATCGCAAAGAGTCGGACTCAACTGGGTGACTGAACAATGACTAGTCAGCTAAGCTAATAAGAAATCTGCTTTGCCTGATGCGTAGGTGATGGTTAGACTTTTTGTGCCCCCAAGATGGCTCGATGCATGGAAATTCTTCTAGTGGGATTTCATCACCACGGTGAAGTTTCTGGTTCTTGCAGAACTGAATGTTTGTGCCCTCCTCCCACCCAAAATTCATGTGTTGGAATTCTACACCACAATGTGATGGTGTGAGGATGTGGGGACTTGGGAAAGTGATTGGGGTGAGGTAAGGTCATGAGGGTGGAGCCTTAGTGCCCTTATAAGAGTCATGGGAGAGCTTGCTTCCTGTCTCCACTCTGCCATGTGAGGATACAAGAAGTTAGCCATCTGCAACCCAGAAGAGCTTTCACCAAACATTGGATACTCCAGTTCCATGATCTTGGATTTTCCAGCCTCTAGAAATGTAAAAATACCTTCTGTTGTTTATAACCACTCAGTTTATGCTATTTTGTTATTGCAGCCCAAGCTAAGACAACAGATTAGAGAATGAATATTAGGCTATTATTAGAATCACTCCTATCCATGATTCCTGGCCTGGTCTGCCCTCTGATTAGATATGTGACTTTAGGAAGGTGCTAGAGCGTATCTGAGACTTATCAATGTCCCGTTCATCTCCATTGCCCAAAAGATGATTTGAGAGCAGCTGTAGCCAACTTTCCTAACACCACTTCCTAGCTGCTCTTTTAATGACCACCTGCTCTGTGCCTGATACTTTTCTACATTCTTGGAATACAGTGAACAAAGCAAGCAACAATTCCTGCCCTCAGAGGGCTCACACTGGGGTGGGTGGATGTGCCCCAAACTACTCCTTCCTCTTTATAAGGCATTCACAAAGACCAAAACTCCTCCAAACTTACCACTGAAGGTCACCTCTTAGTGTGACAAGCCTCCATGTCCTGCATGGAGTAGGCCTGCCCTCTGCTGACTCACGAAAGAGCCAGAGCAACAGGAAAGGGGCACAAGATGGGTGCAGATGGCTGGCCCACCACCAGGTCAGTGGCTGCTGCTGCTAAGTCGCTTCAGTCGTGTCCGACTCTGTGCGACCCCATAGACGGCAGCCCACCAGGCTCCGCTGTCCCTGGGATTCTCCAGGCAAGAACACTGGAGTGGGGAGCCATTGCCTTCTCTGCAGGTCAGTGGCAGGGCACACCAGTTAGACCACTTAACTCAGTGTTCAGGGCCCACACCTGCCCATCATCCCGTAGGCACTAGAGAGCCTTGGGACCTTCTTTGAGTTCTTTTAAAAAGTGCTTTCTTCAGATATACAATCTCCAAGGTTGACCCTGCCAGTGACTCTGAGCTAGGAAAGAATTTACTTCTATTGCTTCCCTTGATGATCACTTTGATATCAGCAAACCCCCACCTTGAGGCCTTAGTGCTGCTTCCCCCGTGAAAACTGGCCAAAGAGTACACTCAGGCCCTTCTCTAAACCCTGCCCCCATAACACAGGACAGTAATGCTAGGAGCTTCCAGCAAGAACTGGGAAAGAACTGGAAGACAATGAAGGGAGATTAAGGAGCCCAGAGCCCTGATGGTCCTGCTACAGAAACATGGCTTTCTTCCTGCTAACTTCTTTTTTTTTTAAACAAAATATTAGCTATATTCCCAGTGCTGTACATTATATCCTTGTAGCCTATCTTACACCCAACCTTATATCTCTTAATTCCCTACCCCTATATCACCATCCCACTACCTGCTAGTAACCACTAATTTGTTCTCTGTATCTGTGAGTCTGCTTCTTTTTTGTTACATTCACTAGTTTATATTTTTTTTAGGTTTCACATGTAAGTGATATCATATAGTTTTTGTCTTAATCTGTCTGACATTTCACTTAGCATAATGCCCTTCAAATCCACCAATGTTGCTGCAAATGGCAATATTTCGTTCTTTTTTATGGCTGAGTAATATTCCATTGTACACATGTACCACATTTTCTTTACCCATTCATCTCTTGATGGACACTTAGGTTGACTTCCATATATTTCCTGCCAACTTCTTGGCCATTGCCATGGTCCTGCCTCCTGGGCAATGGCTGAGCCACCACACCAAGACTATCAGACTCTCCTCAAGTCCAGATTCAAGATAAGAAAGCCAGCCCCTCTCTCATTCTGCCTAATCAAGCCCAACTTCACATATATGGCTCACTGGTGGGGACCCTGTGGCGGTAACTCCCTTACAGAAGCCCCAGCCTCTAGCAACAGGTTGATGGCCTCCCTGCTGGACCACAACAGGGAGACAGCAGCTTAGTGCAACACAACAACCCCACACCCAATCAGGAGGAACCCACGCAGCAGCCGCAGGAGCCAGGGCTGTGGGGGTGCAGCGAGGGGACTGTCTCCCTGCAGTGGAGGAGGGGCAGCAGAGAAGGTGAGCAAGATTAATCACATGATTCAAAGTCGGCCACAGACTGGAATAGAAGACTGGCCTAAAACTGCTCCACTGAGTTCCCCACCTACATTGCCCGGAGAGTTCTGCTCTCCCTAAGCCCCCACACTCCCCCAAAGGATGCTTTAGTAGCTGTTTCCCTATGAAGCCAAATGTGTATGCAGTGTTTCCTAATAAAATGCAAAGGCTGTCTGAGGCACTCCAGCCCCTCATTTGGCTCTGAGGTGTAATTAATACATAAATTAAGCTCCTACAGACTCACAAATGCCCAGAAAAAAAAAAAAGAAAAATATAATTAGCTTGCCCGTATGACTCAATCTGTCAGCTCTGAGCTAACGCCACATAACAAATCCTGAGGGCTTCGATCCAGCGCTGCTCTTGCCCTGCTCTGGGGAGGTGGGGTTTTTATGGCACCTGTAGGGAGCCAGGGGCTCTGGACATGGGCATCCCAGCCAGCAGAGGGCTATGGGTGCAGGCGCTGCAGGCTGGGAGCCAGGGCAATCAGGTAGCATCCAGGAACATGCAGAGGTGGCCCCAGGAGATGGCGAGGGGTGGAGAGGGCAGCCCCAGGGAACCAGTCTATGCATTGTCCAACTGTGTCCTTCTCTGGGCAGAACTTGCAGCAGGGGTGAGGGGAACAGAGAATTGTACTGAATCTAAGATTCATCTGTCTCTTCTACCCTGTCATCTCTGTCACATACCATCTACAAGAAGAGAAAGACTGGAGAGGGAAACAGAAACTGGAGAAGAGAAAGGAGCCATGACCGTAGTGGAGTTGGTAACCACACACATGACTGTGTGGTATCGAGGGCTTTCTCATAAAGCGTGTCACTGGAGAGTCAGCACTCTGGAAAAAGGACAAACAAATCGGTTTTTTTCCTTCCACACATTATTTATATTACAAAATCAATATGTGTTTGTTTAAAAAACATTTCAAGAAGAGAATGAAGTAAAAAGTACCCCTAAACATTTCTTCCCTGACTCTCAATCCCCGGGGGATTATATCATTAATAATTTATCCTGTTATTGTGTATTCTTTCTCAGTGCATTAATATTTGGAGCAATAATTACTAAAAGGGAGATGTGGCCGTGCATGTGGTTTGGCAACTTGCGGGCTGTTCACAGCTGTGCGTGTGCTCAGTCGCTGAGTTGTGTCTGACTCTTTGCGGCCCCATGGACTGCAGACTGCCAGGCTTCTCTGCCCATGGAATTTTCTGGGCACAAATACTGGAGTGTGTTGCCACTTCCTCCTCTAGGGGATCTTCCCAACCCAAGGATGGAATCCTCATCTCTTGCATCTCCTGCATTGGCAGGTGAATTCTTTACCACTAGTGCCATCTGGAAAGCCCTAATTCACAATCACCCGCACCATATTGTGTACACACAGCTCCATCTTACTGTTTTTAGTGAATGTACAGCTGCAAGCATATGAAACAATTTATATATTTTTTATTTATGTGTACCACTTCATTTATGTAGTCTTCTATTAATGGGTTTTTGGCTTATTTCTAAAAGTAAACTTTTTGATTTGTAGAAATAATGCTGTGGAGATATTTGGGGATGGTATTATTTTTCTTAAATATTTTTTTTCATAAACACATTTTTTGTTTGAGGCAAAGAAAAGTCTAGCTGAAAGGATCTAGACTTCCAAGCAATCTAGGCCCAGCTGTTAGAGGCACTATTCTGATTTTGTAAATTCAATTTCAGTTCAGTTCAGTCACTCAGTCGTTCCCGACTCTTTGCGATCCCATGAATTGCAGCACGCAAGGCCTCCCTGTCCATTATCAACTCCCGGAATTTACTCAAACTCATGTCCATTGAGTTGGTGATGCTATCCAACCATCTCATCCTCTGTCATCCCCTTCTCCTCCTGCCTTCAATCTTTCCCAGCATCAGGGTCTTTTCAAATGAGTCAGCTCTTCATATCAGGTGGGCAAAGATTGGCGTTTCAGCTTCATCATCAGTCCTTCCAATGAACACTCCGGACTAATCTCCTTTAGGATGGACTGGTTGGATCTCCTTGCAGTCCAAGGGACTCTCAAGAGTCTTCTCCAACACCACAGTTCAAAAGCATCAATTCTTCTGTGCTCAGCTTTCTTTATAGTCCAACTCTCACATCCATACATAACCACTGGAAAAGCCATAGCCTTGACAAGACGGAGCTTTGTTGGCAAAGTAATGTCTCTGCTTTTTAATGTGCTATCTAGGTTGGTCATAACTTTCCTTCCAAGGAGTAAGCGTCTTTTAATTTCATGACGGCAGTCACCATCTGAAGTGATTTTGGAGCTCCAAAAAATAAATTTAGCCACTGTTTCCACTGTTTATCCATCTATTTCCCATGAAGTGATGGGACCAGATGCCATGATCTTAGTTTTCTGAATGTTGAGCTTTAAGCCAACTTTTTCACTCTCCTCTTTCACTTTTATCAAGAGGCTCTTTGGTTCCTCTTCACTTTCCGCCATAAGGGTTGTGTCATCTGCATATCTGAGGTTATTGATATTTCTCCCGGCAATCTTGATTCCAACATGTGCTTCATCCAGCCCAGCATTTCTCACGATGTACTCTGCACATAAGTTAAATAAGCAGGGTGACAATATACAGCCTTGACGTACTCCTTTTCCTATTCGGAACCAGTCTGTTGTTTCATGTCCAGTTCTAACTGTTGCTTCCTGACCTGCATACAGGTTTCTCAAGAGGCAGGTCATGTGGTCTGGTAGTCCCATCTCTTTCAGAATTTTCCACAGTTTATTGTGATTCACATAGTCAAAGGCTTTGGCATAGTCAATAAAGTAGAAATAGATGTTTTTCTGGAACTCTTTTGCTTTTTCGATGATCCAGAGGATGTTGGCAATTTGATCTCTGGTTCCTCTGCCTTTTCAAAAACCAGCTTGAACATTTGGAAGTTCACAGTTCATGAATTGCTGAAGCCTGGCTTGGAGAATTTTGATAATTAGCTAGCGTGTGAGATGAGTGCAATTGTGCGATAATTTGAGCATTGTTTGGCATTGCCTTTCTTTGGGATTGGAATGAAAACTGACCTTTTCCAGTCCTGTGGCTACTGCTGAGTTTTCCAAATTTGCTGGCATATTGAGTGCAACACTTTCACAGCACACGCAACCCAAATACTCTTTTCTAAATTAGTATTTGGGTTGCATGTTCCCCAACTGGACAAGAAGGGCAAAGGAAAACTGAAGAGAATTCTAAACTACTGATTCTGCCCTTTGGACCCAACACCAAGCTGGCTGAGCCCTCGCTGGTTTGTCTGGAAGTCGCTGACCCACCACTGAGGGACACAGGCCAAATTACGCTACACACAAGAAGAGTGAGGTGGGAAACAACAGGTCACCTGCGGGGCAGGTGCCGACAGCTTCACAACTCTTCAAAACTTCTCATGAAGGGGTAATCCCTGTGGGAGGCACAGCCCACCAAGGCACAGGCCCTCCAGTCCCTGTTGTAGCTGAGCAAAGTGGTCATATCCTCCTTGTTCAGTTCAAAGTCAAAGATCTGGAAGTTCTCAGCAATTCATTCAAGGGTCGCCAACTTGGGGATCACGATCAGGTTCCTCTGCATGGGGAATCAGATCAGCACCTGGGCAGTGGCTTTGATCCTGGGATCCTCCAGTATGGAAGGGTCTTCGGGCTTGGCCCAAGGGCCTGTCGGGAGAGCCGAAGGGACTGTAGGCAATCACCACAATGCTTTTGGATTTCCAATACTGGATTAACTTCTCCTGAGTGAGGAATGGGTGGCAATTGATCTGGTTAACCACTGGCTTGTATTTTAAGCCAGGTTTGTTTAAGATCTTCTCCATTTGGAGATGGTTAAAGTTCGAGACTCCAATAGCTTTCACCAGCCCTTCGTCCACCAGCTCTTCCATGGCTGTTCCAGTATCCATGAAATCTTTCTCACTGGGAATCACATTGCAGTCCTCATCCAATGGGAAGAGTCGTTCCCAGGCTTAAAGCCTGTGGGCCAGTAGATGAGGTAGAGGTCCAGGTAGTCCCGCTTCAGCTTCTGGCAGGCACCTTTCACCAGGTCCTTGTCGTGAAATATGCACCACAGCTTGCTGATGATGAAAAAGTCCTCACACTTCATGACCTTCTTCTGGAGCTTCACCTGGAGGGACAACCCCACCTTGTTCTCGTTCTGGTACACGTGGGCACAGTCAATGTGATGGTACCCAAGGTCAATCATCACATTCACAGCCCCCATCACTTTGCCTGGAGGGGAATTCCAGGTGCCCAGCCCCAAGATTGGCATCTTTGTGCCAGTGTAGAGCACGATGTGGTTGGCCATGAGCGCTGAGCTCCACTGACTGGGATCAGAGGACCATCGTACATATTTTTTAATAATTTTATTTATTTTGTTGTTGTTGTTTAGGTGCTCAGTCATGTCTGATTCTTTGCAATCCCATGGACTGCAGCACACCAAGCTTCCATGTCCTTCACCATCTCCAGAGCTTGCTCAAACTCATGTCCATTGAATTGGTGATGCCATCCAACCATCTTGTCCTCTGTCATCCCCTTCTCCTTCTGTCTTCAATCTTCCCTAGCATCACGGTCTTTTCTAATGAGTCAGTTCTTCAAATCAGGTGGGCAAAGTATTGGAGCTTCAGCTTCAGCATCAGTTCTTCCAATGAATATTCAGGGTTGATTTCCTTTAGGATTGACTAGTTTGATCTCCTTGCTCATTTTGGCTGCTCTGGATCTTGGAAGCTGTGCCGGCTTTTCTCTAGTTGGAGTGAGTGGGGGCTACTCTCTAGTTGCAGTGCTCAGGCTTCTCACTGTGGTGGCTTCTCTTGTTGCAGAGCACAGGCTCTAGAATGCAGGCCCAATAGTTGTGGGGCAGGGGCTTAGTTGCTCTGTAGCATGTGAGATCTTCCTACTAAAGGGATCAAACCCATGTTCCGGCACTGGCAGGTGGATTCTTTACTACTGAGCCACCAGGGAAGCCCCTTTCTTACATATTGTTAAAGACTTTAATTTTTAGAGCAGTTTTATGTTCCCATTAAAATTGAGAGAAAGGTATAGAGGTTTCTCATGTGCCCCTGCCCCACATGTACATAGCTTCCCCCATTAGCAACATCCTCCACCGGAGTTTTGTGCTTCTTTCCAACAATGAACCTACACTGACACATCATTATCATCCAAAGTCCATGGTTAACATGAAGATGCAGTCTTGGTATTGCACATCTTATGAGTTTGGACAAACAGATAATGCCTGTTATCCACCATCAGAGTAAAGACAGAGTATTTTCATTGCCCTAGAATTTCTCTGTGCTCAGCCTCTGTTTTTCTTATGTTTAAAGATAGAAATAAAACAAGAGCTAGGAAGATCAAGTGACTTGCCTGGGGGTTACACAACTGGAAAGTGACAAATCCTACCTTGAATTCATCTCTTCTGACTCCATATCCGGTTTTGTTTTTTTTTCATTGAGCCATGTGGATAGGGGAGCAGGAGACAGGACAGGCAGGAAGAAGAGAGAAGGCTGTCGGGGAGGGGAAAAGGGGAGGAAATTTCTAGAAAAGAGGCAAGGAAAATCAAGAGGGGCAGCAAATAATTATCCTAAAAAATGGTTAAAAATATTTTAAAAGTGACATTTGTTAAAGCAGTTCCTTGCAATCTTTTATATAATTATGAAACATTGGAGCCATCTTAGTGTTGTCATCCTAGGAGATTTAGTCCATGATTGAAGACCCACCGGAGGGAGCCCTGTACAAGATCACAATGGTCATCACAAAAATGACAGCAGCATGGTGAAGGGCTGGGGTGAGGTCTGCTCTGGGGCCTCCCAGGTGGCACTAGTGGTAAAGAACCTGCTTGCCAATGCAGGAGACGATGATAGACACAGATTCAATCTTAGAACTGGGAAGATCCCCTGGAGGAGGGCAGACCAACTCACTCCAGTATTCCTGCCTGGAGAATCCCATGGACAAAGGAGCCTGGAGGGCTACAGTCCATGGGGTTACAAAGAGTCAGACACAACTGAAGTGACTTAGCACACACGCATATGGTCGGCTTGGGGCCGGGGGTGGTGAACAGAATACAAAATGTTATGTAATGAATTAAAACTCTTTAAAGACGTGCATGTGAACAAGAGCAGATAAGATGGGGGAAATAAAAGAAGTTGTTTTTAGAGTGATGATCTTAGATAGGTGTGGTCTTTGCTCCACCAGTTTCCTTCCCTGCTGTGATAAGGCATCTTTACATACCCTCAGCCCTGTGAGGTCTGGCCCAGGAACTGTAACCACCTCCCCAAGCCCAGGATCATCTCTCTGCAATGTTTTCTGAGCCCAGGCCAAGGATTGGGATGAGGGGCAGGGGGAAACCCTCCCATCTCTGAGGTCATCTTTGTCCTGGGGGAAGCGGACATCTGACCTAGCTGGGCTGTCAGAGAACAGATCTGGGTAGCTAGGAGATGTCCTCCATGAATGGACCACCTCCCTCCCAACTCCCAGGTGATGATGGCTCCCTTTACTGAGAGAGGAACAAGGAAATCCAGTGATGAAGATAAATCCTGAAATGATGGGGCCAGGCTAACCCCAGGCCAATTGTCCTGGGAAGGAAAGGTGACAGGAGAGCAGGGCAAGATTCTTCTAGAAGTATCCTGATATTTGCATGCCCTTATAGCACTTGTACTAATGTTCACTTAATGTTTATATCAACTCCCTTTTAAAAATGTTTTGGTTGTACTGGGTATTCATTGCTATGCACAGGATTTCTCTAGTTGCGATAAGTGAGGGCTCCTCTCTTGATGCAGTGCCCAGGCTTTTCATTGTGGTGGCTTCTCTTCTTGCAGAGCACAGGCTCTAGGACACATGGGCTTTTGTAGCTGTGGCACATGGGGTCTAGAGCATGGGCTCAGTAGTTGAGGCACATAGGCTTAGTTGCCCCACAACATGAGAAATCTTCCCAGACCAGGGAAGATTCTTAACCACTGGACCTCCAGGGAAGTCCTCAACTCCCTTTTAATTAAATACTTTCACCTGTTCAAAAATACCTACCCTAAATGGAAAACCATAAAACTATTACTAATAAATGAAAAAAAACATTCTCCCATAATCTTCTCACTTACCTCCCATGGCTTGGGCACCATGCTTTGGGAATGCTCATGAACTGAGTACAGGGAGGAGTTTTAGAATTCAGCAGACTGGGGTTCACCATCAAGGAGCAGATGTTGACTTCTCCAACCTCAGTTTCCACACCAGTAACAGAACACCTTCTTCTAAAGAGTCAATGAAGCCACAAGAAAATTCATGGCTCAAAATGGTAGCCATACTGGACCTTCTCAGCAAGAAGTCAAAATAAGACAAAGTTCCTTTCCATTCCTGAACCCAGAGCTCTTTGTATACAGAGAAAAGAAGACAAGGTGAGTTTGTGGGGGTGGTAGCTCATGATTCTCAGTCCAGGTCTAATGGGCCATCAGCATTTCTCTTGGACACTGATAAAGGAGGAAAACTCAAAGCTCAATACAAGGCATGACATCTCAGCCATTACCAGCCTCCCCACAGGGAACAAACTTTATGTGCTTCAGTCGCCATCCATCTGTCACTTCCCCTCAAGCCTTCTTCAAGCCCACTTGAAGCTTCTTAGCTTCATGATCTAATCCTCTGGTTACCTCTGCTTTTTCTGATGTAATTTCCAAAACATGCCCAGTTTTTCTGCTGTCTGCTCACTTTCCATCCTGGGCAAGAATGCTCTGGGAGGCTTCTACCTGGCTGTCCTCTGTCGCCCCCAGATCAGTCCATATCTACTGCCCCCCTCCAGAGTGGTGAAGATTCTGCCTCACTCACCCAGTGCTATGGAGGGTCTCCTCACCTCCACTCTTGACGCGTGGAAATGGTTCCTATCAAGGTCCCAGGACTTCTAAGTAAACCCAACCCACGCACACATCTGGACCCTCAAGTCTCTGGACCTTTCACATCTCAAGGCACATGGAGGTCAAAGGGCGATCTGTTTTCACCTGGAGGTGACCTGCCCCCTCCTCCAAGGTTAGAGGAAGCCGACATTCCTGACGCCAGAGCCTCCCAGCACCTGGGGCTCAGGTGGGAAGCTCTACTCTGCAGCATCCCAGATGCTTACCTGTACCTCCTTGGAAAGTGCTTCTCTCCCAGAAGGCGGGGCCCTGTACTCCCTACCTTTCTCCAGGAGGCAAAGCCAAGCTTACATGATTAGGGACAGTCCTCAACATACTACTTACTTTTTTGTATATGGACAAGAGGATTAATAAATTATAGACATTATAAAGCACATGCAAAAATTATACGTTAAAGAGGAAGATGTGCTCAATCATGTCCAGATCTTTGCACGCCTGGGAACTGTAACCTAACAGGTTCATCTGTCCATGGAATTCTCCAGGCAAAAATACTAGAGTGGGTAGCCATTCCCTTCTCCAGGGGATCTTCCTGACCCAGAGATTGAACCTAGGTCTCCCACATCGCAGGCAGATTCTTTACCATCTGATCCACCAGTGAAGCCCTGGTAAAGCATAAAAAGGCTTTATTTTCTCCATCCTTGTCTTCAGTCGGACTCTGTCCCTGCAGGACATCTCAAGCAGATGTCCAGTCCTATTAAAAGCTTTAGTCTCATGTCCACTTAGTGACTATTTCCTCTGCCCTTGGCCAGCCCAGGCTAGGCCTCTGGGTTCTGCAGAAAAATGAGCACAGGGGCTTTGAATTTCACGCCCCTGCCTCTCTCCAGTAAGACCTTCTCTTCCTCAGAGGTTGGCCTCCAGAGAAGGGTGAGGGAGAGGAGTGACCATCACTTGCTGACAGGGTGCTATGCTACCCTCTCTCAGATCGTCTGTGTAACCAGGCACCTACCACGTCTCAGGCACTCTGCTCTGTGCCGGGGACACCACTGGGCAGTAGGAGGAGGAAGTGACCCAGAGAGATAGCAGCACATCTTTGCTCTTCACCAGCTCCTGGAATGTAGGAATATCTTCAAGCAGGGAGGCTAAGCCATGTTGTAGGGAGGCAGGCATCCACTATCAGGGTCATTTCCTGCCACTCCACATACTGTCCCCACACTCACCCTCTGCCCCATTCTTGGACCATCTGGAGGCTGCAGGCCGCTGTGTGAATATAGACTCATTGCATACTGCCTCCCAAGATTCATTTTGAGCAAAAACACATCATCACAGGCACCCATGTTACAGAACCAGTGACCCACCACACCACCCATCAAGCCACATATGAAAGATTAGACTAAAAAGCTCAATGCTCTCTCCTGGATTAGAAGACTCAATATTGTTACAATGCCCGTACCAAAAATCCCAATGACACTTTTAACAGGGAAAAAAGTACCCTAAAATTCATATGGAATCTCAGGGGATACCCAAAAGTCAAAACAATCCAGAAAAAGAACAAAGTTGGAGACCTCACGCTTCCTATACTAAAAAGCAACAGTAATCAAAATGGTACGGTACTGTCATAAGGAGAGACATGTAGACCAATGGAACAAAATAAAGAGCCCAGAGATAAACTCTTGCATATATGGACAAATCATCTTCAATAAGCGTGTCAAAACCACACAATGGGGAAACGAGAGTCTCTTCAATAAATGGTGTTGAGAAAACTGAATATCCTCATGAAAAAGAATGAAGTTAAACCCTTACCTTGTGCCATATATTGATAGAAAAATTAATTCAAAATGGATTAAACATGTAACTGTAAGACCTAAAACTGCAAAATTCTTAAAAGAAAAACACAGGGAAAAATTCTAGATTAGGTTTGGCAGTGATTTCTTGGATTTGGCAACAAAAGCACAGGCAAAAAAAATATATATATATATATATACAAGTGAGATCACATCAAAGTTAAAAATTTCTAACAGTAAAAGAAATGGTTGGCAAAAAGAAAAAGCAACCAGATTGGGATAAAATATTTGCAAACCATGTATCTGATAAGAGGCTAATATGAAAATTATATAACGAACTCATAAAATTTAATAGCAAAATCACCCCAAACAACCTGATTTTAAAATGGGCAGGACTTCCCTGGTGGTATAGGGGATAAGAATCTACCTGTCTGTGCAGGCGACACAGGTTTGATCTCTGGTCCTGGAAGATTCCACAACTAACCCTCTGCGCCACAACTCCCAATCCTGCCCTCTATTGCCTACAAGTCACAATTACTGAAGCCCATGCACCTATAGCCCATGCTCCACAACAAGAGAAAGCACCACAGTGAGAAGCCCACACACCACAACAGAGGAGCCCCTACTTGCCACAACTAGAGAAAGCCCGGGCACAGCAACAAAGACCCATTGGAGTACCCATTTTATTGAAGTACAGTTGATTTACAGTGTTGTGTTAGTTTCACCCAAAGTGATTCAGTTATACACACATGTATAATTCATTCTTTTTAAGATTCTTTTCTCATATAGGTTACCCCAGAATACTGGGTAGAGATCCTTGTGCTATGCAGGAGGTCCTTGTTGGCTATCTATCTTTTATATGGTAGTGTGCACGTGTGTTCATCCCAAGCTCCTGATTTATCCCTTCCCTCCCACATTTTGTTTGACTTTATTTAAAATGGAAGAATAGTGGAGGGAGGCAGGAGGCCATGCAGATCTATAGAGGAGGAAACTGAGGCTCTGAATGAAGCAGCTCCATACTCAGGGCTCTCACCATTGCCACCAGCCCCAACCCCACCTCTGCAGACCCTCTGGATATCTCAGATTAGGGTGGAGGCAGACACAAGAGGATGTTGCTTCCAGGCTGCCTTGCCCTCCCAGCAACAGCATTGGCAATTTCCCCTCTTCCAAGAAACTTTATTTTCTTAAAAGATCTGAACTTTCTTTCTTTTTTTGGCTGTGCTGGCTCTTTGTTTCTATGCACACTTTTTCTCTAGTTGCGGCAAACTGGGGCTACTCTCTAGTTGCAGTATGTGAGCTTCTTATTGCGAAGGCGTCTCTTGTTGCAGGGCACAGGCTCTAGGATGTGTGGGCTTCAGTAGATGTGGTGCATGGGCTCAATAGTTTTGGCTCCTGGGCTCTAGAGCCCTGGCTCAGTAGTTGTTACACAGGCTTAGCTGCCCAGCAGCATGTGGGATCTTCCTGAATCGGGGATTGAACCCATGTGTCCTTCACTGGCAGGCAGATTCTTTACCACTGAGCCACCAGGGAAGCCCCTGAACTTTATTTCTATAAAGGGCATTACACACTGAAATTTTGAAAGTAAAATGACAGCATAAGAAAATAAAAGTCAAAATGGGCTGAAAAAAATTATTTACAAAGTTTTCCACTTAACTATGCCAAGAAGATGACTTCTCTAATTAGCCTCTAAGTAGGGAAATATCAAAGATAATTGCTGTCCTAATTCTATAATCACATGGCAGGGGAAAAAGGGGAAAGGGAAGAATTTACAACATATGATGATGCATTTGAAAAGGAAGTGGGTGTGTGAGCATATATACTCGTATATGCATAGAATGTTTCTAGAAGAATGTACAAGAAACTGACGACATTCATTGCCTCTGGGAAAGTGGGGGAACAGGCTGGTGGGAGGAGCAGGAAGACTGGTCAAAAAGGGCTGACTTTTCATTATAAACATTTTGTAGTGTTTGGTTTTTCTGTCATATGTATTATTACTTTTTTCCTTCGAAGGAGATTTTGGTTTAGTTTGTTCTATTTTGTCTGGGAAGGCAAATATTATCAACAAAAGAAATGGCAATGACAGTCATAGTCTCACATCATATCAGCAGATTTACTGGGAGATTAAATGCAAATGAGGGGTGGCCCTAGACTTGGCTACTTAATGGCACAACTGTATGACCAAAGACCAGGTCCTTTCTATCCTACTCTACTCTCTAAGTGTGTAGACTTAGTTCTCAGACTTCCTGTTTTAAAGAGCCAGGTATGTGATAAAAGAAGACAAGTCCCCAAGGTAGAAAAGATGCCCTCTCTTCCTTTCACTAAAGTCCCTCAGCAGATGTACCCATATATCTCACTGGCCAAATTACGTCACATGTCCACACCCAAACTAGCCACTAGTTTGGCTTGGTTTTTGATATATTGAATACCTTTTGTATATAGGTGATACAAATTCTTCATGTGAAACTATCTAAGCTCCTACACCCAGAGTCCTAGTGGTCATACAAAATTCAGAGCATTCAAGGGTTTGAGGGCTCTACAACAGGAACTCACTTTGATCAAAGGATATTCATAAGATGTCTCATTTCATTAAATGTACTGTTGACCATGAAGTTTCATTTCATCAAATGTACTGCTGACCAGCTTGTTTGTGTCCTCCACCAACTTCTTTACATACGAATTCTTCATCAGCTCCTCTCCACTCTTTGATTGAAGGCCTTTCCTTCAACTTGTATAGCTTTTGGCCAAAGCGCTGGGGGCCCATGTTAACAAAGTATTCCATGTCACTAGTAAGGAAAAGGGACCACCTCAAACATCTTAGACTTGGGCTTCCCTCATGGCTCAGTGAAAAAGAATCCGCCTGCCAATGCAGGAAACACGGGCTCAATCTCTAGTCTGGGAAGATTTCCACATGCCTCGGAGCAACTAAGCTCATGTACCACAACTGCTAAGCCTGTGTTCTAGAGTCCAGGAGCTGAAGCTACTGAGCCCACATGCCACAACTACTGAAGCCTTTGCACCCTAGAGCCCATGCTCTGCAACCAGAGAAGCCTCGGCAATGAGAAGCCTGCACACTGCAACTAGAGAGTAGCCCCCGCTCACTGCAACTAAAGTCCAAGCAACAATGAAGACCCAGCACAGCCAAAAATAAATAAGTAAAACACCTTAGACTCAACTAGCCCTTGTGAAAACAATCATTCTTATAACAAATGTTCTTCAATCCAGAAACAAAAGTCGTAGATAACAATTTTTATATGTACATATATGTATGTATATATTACATATATAATATATAGATATATTTTGCTGCACCACCCTACTTGTAGGATCTCAACTCCTCAACCAAGGACTGAACCCAGAACAGCAGTAAAAGCCCAGAAACCTAACCACTAGACCACCAAGGAACTCCCCCTAAATATGAATTTTTAAAGGGATTCAAAGTGATCCTTGTAAAGAAGACATTAATAATTTACAACAAATTAATATGTCTCTTTATAAGCAAAGACACAGGCAGAAGTTTTATCAAGTAGGTTGTGATAAAGCAGTGAGATGCTGGCAGCTACACGTGGAAATGCCAAGGCTGCAGACAGATGCAGGAGATGACTCAACTAGCACAAGGCCACTGTCGTTGACAGCATGATTTTCTAACATGGTGAACAACTCTTGATAATCTTTCATCAAAACACATTTCTTGATTTATACAGTAGCTACATTCCTAGGAAAGTCAGGTTATGCTAAAAACATGCACAAACCAGGGAGGGGGGATGAAGTGGGAGATCGGGATTGACATGTATGTATACACTACTATGTATAAAACAGATAACTAATGAGAACCTACTCTATAGCACAGGGAACCCTACTCAGTGCTCTGTGGTGACCTAAACGGGGAAGGAAATCCAAAAAGAGGGGATACATGTATATGTATCACTGATTCACTTTGCCATACAGCAGAAACTAACCTAACATTGTAAAGTAACCATACTCCAACAAAAATTAATTTTAAAAACATGCAAAGAGATATCTAGAGTATGTATATGTCAAATGGATGAAACTTCAGTCTTAGAAATGGGTTTTTCACCTGCATCAATGTCTCATGGGACATCAAAACATCACATGGAATGCGGGGCCCTTCTCTCAAGGACTGTCCCAAACACTGTAAGATATTTGGCATTCCTAGACCCCTCTCATTCAATACCTACAGCAGGGCCCTCCTCCCCAACATAAAAGTCCCAACTAATTTCCAGAACATACTTAGGGACCGGTATTGCCTCCTTGGCTTAGACCAACCAGCTCTCCCGGTCCATGTGACTTCAGAGCTGGGTGATACCAGAGCAAAATTAGGGTTCTGTAAGAAACACAGGAACGCCAGGGCTTCCCAGTGGTAAAGAATCTGCCTGCTAAGGCAGGAGATGCAGGTTCAATCCCTGGGTCCGAAAGACTCCCTGGAGAAGGAAATGGCAACCCACTCCAGTATTCTTACCTGAGAAATCCTATGGACAGAGGAGCCTGGCGGGGTACAGTCCATGGGGTTGCAAAAGAATGGGACACAACTTAGCAACTAAACAACAACAGGAAACGGAGAGGTTGAACAGGTAACGTGCAGTCTGCTAATCACAGGTAACATTTGGACATAGTTGCTTCAGCACTGACCATATATATGTACTTTTTTAGTACAAATAAGAATATCTGATTTACTGAATGGGCGGAACTCAATGGGCACAGAGAAAAACAGCTCTATTTTTTCTCCCATTGCTATATTTTCAGCTCTGCTCTGTCAGCGCACTTTTCCTAGTCCCACAGCTTTTCCGTCACATTGAGCTCTCAGAACTGGAGTAGTATTTTTAAGAATGAAAATGCAGCCTTGTCTGCATCAGGACTCAGTCTGGTGTCAGCTTCTTCCCTCCCCCAGCTCAAACCACCCCTGTGGTGCAGAAGGAGGGATAGGCCTGCTCTCTCACATCTTCTCTACATCCCTCCCTTCCCTAGCCTGACTCTTCCAGGTTCAAGGTCAGGAAGAAGGAGGTGAGAGAGAGGGGCTAGGCTTAGAGGGGTGTTGGTGGGTGATTTGTCCCCCAAATCAATTGGGCTACCCTGGTGGCTCAGAGGGTAAAGAATGTGCCTGCAATGCAGGAGACCCATGTTCAATCCGTGGGTCAGGAAGATCCCTTAGAGAAGGAAAAGGCTACCCACTCTAGTATTCTTGCCTGGAGAATTCCATGGACAAAGGAGCCTGGTGGGCTATAGTCCATGGGGGTCACAAAGAGTCAGACATGACCGAGTGACTAACACTGTCACTTTCCAAGTGGGTTTGGAGGAATCGTTCCTCAAAACACTCAGGAGATGTTTGTCCTCCATAAAAAGTTCATCAAACTGAATGATGTGCTCACTGGCTGATCATTGGTTCACCCTCACAGCCTTTTCCTGGGGAACCCCTCCCCCTAGCAGGCCATACTCACAAGTGGGCTTTTTTGAGGGCAGCTTAGCTCAGCTTCTGGGAGCCCCATTTAGCTCCTGGGGAACAGCAAATCTTTACCTTGCCCAAGACTGAAAGCGCAGTTTCCCAGCACTGGCCCTCCCTGCTCACCATCACGGCTGCTGCAAGGCAGATCTCTACCTTCGGAATTCTCCACAAAGGAAGCAAGAGTCGTCTACTCAGGTTTCATCCCAAACTCTCAGGCACACTTGCCATGCCTTTCCTCAAATTTCTCATTGGTCAGTCACTCTGGTTCTCCGTGGGGATGATCATGCAGCTAAAAGGGACATATGCCATTCTCTTGTTGTACACAGACTCCACAAGCTATTCTTTCAGAGCCCCTTGGCTTGGCTTGCTCCCTTTGCTTCCTTGTGCCACAGGAAGAGAGGGGGCAAACAAACAAATTCTGTCCATTAACTTCAGCAAATTTCTTTTTAATCCTCTCTTTTTAAAGCTTAGGGGATAAAGAAAGGTTAGAAAATTACAGAAAAAACTCTGAGACAACCCCATCTTCAGTCTAGATCTCTTTCCTCTGAAGTAGGTATATAAAAATCCAATACTTTTTTAGTAGTAATCTTGTATGCATGTACATAACACAGGCTTCTATACACATGCACATACACACATATTTGTGTAAATCCATTTAAAAGAATTTATTTTATGCCCAGAAAATATATACTATTGTTTTGGTAGGTTTGTTATTTCCATAAATGGTGTCTTGCTGTATGTATTATTCTGCAACCTGGTTTTCCCATACAATGTGTTGAATGTTTTTGAGTTTTTGAGGCCTCATCTCACATTGTCTTGGCCAGCCTTCTGCATAATAATTGCTGTGGCAATCAGGGGTTCCCATGTGTAGCCAGACAACTTTGCCTCAGGGGCACCTCACATGGCTTCCTTTCTGCCCTAGGTGTTCTGGTGCTCTGGTTAACCCTCCTTTGGGCAATCCTTGACCAATGGGAGATGGGAACCAATGGATCAATAATCCATACTTTCAGATCTCCTGCACATGATGATTTTATAGTATATCCTACTTGGTTTCTCAGGGGATCCCCAATTAACCTGAGCCTCAGTTGCCCACAGAAGTCATCAACTTAATAACACACCCCTGTATTAACTTTCCTGCTTCCCCATTTCGTTCTCCTCAGTCTCCCAACTCCTAATCCCAGAAATCATTTCCCAAAGTAAAGTACCTAAATGTAATCATTTGCTTCAGCTGTCTGATGGAAACCAAGCTAAAACACTAAATTAAAAATACTGTTAAAAATAAGTCTATATTGATCTGCTTGACTGGTTCTCAAAATGTGGTTTGGGGACAAAGTTCCTAAGACCATTTCTGGAGGTCCCTAAGGTCAAACTCTTTCATAATCACACTAAGAATTTATTTGCCTTTTTCCACACTTACTTTCTCACAAGTCTACAGTGGAGTTTTCAAGAAACTATATTATATATGAAAGTGCAATAGTCTGAATGCAGAAACAGGTATAAGAATCCAGCTGTCTTCTAGTAAGAGATTTGGGGAAAAAAATAGTAATATAAAGCAGTACCACTCTTCTCACTACATTTTTTTTTGTTTTGGAAAAGATATTGATTTTTCATTTAAATGTTGCTTATATCATTATAAATACTATGTTAACATTAAATGGGTTTATTTTTAATGAATTGATAAGTATTTTAAAACTTTCTCAGCCTTATCATTTCCAGTGCTGTAAATATTAGTAGATATAACCCACATAAAATCTTTTTGGGGTTCTCAGTAATTTTTAAAATGGCAAAGGGGTCTGGAGCCCAAAAGTGTAAGAGCCACTGATCTAGTTCACTGCTTTTAACTTCTAAGTCCAATGAATGCATTCTACTAGTGTACGTGCCCTATTGACTTTATCCATTCACTTCCTGATGAACAGTTAGGTTACTTCGGTTTTCTTCTGTCACCAAGTGAAGTGAAAGTCACTCAGTCATGACTCTTTGCGATCCCATGGACTATACAGTCAATGGAATTCTCCAGGCCAGAATACTGGAGTGGGCAGCCTTTCCCTTCTCCAGGGGATCTTCCCAACCCAGGGATTGAACCCAGGTCTCCCACATTGTAGGCGGGTTCTTTATCAGCTGAGCTACAAGGGAAGCCCAAGAATACTGGAATGAGTAGCCTATCCCTTCTCCAGCGGATCTTCCCAACCCAGGAGTTGAAGCAGGGTCTCCTATCACCAAGGATGCTGTATAAACACCTCTGGAGCTGCTCCTTATGTATGTGTACACCTTGTGTGTGTTCCTCTATGCTACAGTCTTAAAATGGAATGCAGAGTCACAGGTATGAGAATGTTTAGTTATTAAAGTGAAATTGTCTTATGTGTTTGTACAATTTATGTTTACTATATGCTTAGTCGCTCAGTCGTGTCGGACCCTTTGCAACCTCATGGACTGTAGCCCACCAGGTTCCTCTGTTCATGGGGATTCTCCAGGCAAGAACACTGGAGTGGGTTGCCATTCCCTTCTCCAGGGGATCTTCCCAACCCAGGGATTGAACCCAGGTCTTCCATATTTCAGGCGGATTCTTTACCATCTGAGTCACCAGTGAAGCATCCTATATCAGATATGTTTCCTATATCAGTACACAAAGAACCCATTTCTTTACACCTGCTCTCATCAACAGTTTATACTGTCCAACTTTTATTTTAACCGATACAACGGTTGAAAATTTCTCTCACCATCATTTTTCTTTGCATTTCTCTGATTACCAGTGAGGTTGGTCCTCTTTATGTAATTACTGGCCTTTTGTACTTTCTATTTTATGATTGCTTGTTTGTATCCGATGCTCATTTTTCTATCAAATGGTGCTCTTTTTCTTCTTGGTTTGTGGTAGTCAGTCCTTCATATATTTTCTATGTTAAATCTTTATTATGTCTGTTGCCAATATGCTCGTTCATTTTATTACTTATCTTTTAGCTTTGTGTTTTCTTTTGACATGGCAAAGTTGTTTGTTTTAATTTCAAATTTACTAGTTTATTCCTGTAAATTTTTTCGTCAAGTTTGAGTTTTGTTTAAAAGTCTTTCCTATCCCTAAACCATTAAAGTGTTTTCCCATATTATTTTCTAATACTTTTTGTTGAGGTATCATTGACATATAACATTATGTTAGTTTCAGGTGTATGATATAATGATCCAGTATTTGTATATATTCCAAATGATTATTGTAATAATTCTAGTTAACATCTGTCACGATACATAGTTACAGAATTTTTTTTATTGTGATGAAAACTTTTGAGATTTACTCTCTTTTTTTTAATTGGAGTATAGTTGCTTTACAATATTGTGTTAGTTTCTGCTGTACAACAAAAATGAATCAGCTATATGTATAAGTATATCCCCTCCCTTAAAAAAAATCTACATTCTTTAGCAACTATCAAATATGCAGTACAGTATTATTATGTATTTGTCATGCTGTACATTACATCCCCAGGACTTGCTTGTTTTGTAACTGGGAATTTGTACCTTTTGACTCCCATATCCTATTTTACCATTTATAATATTTTTAAATATTATTATTTAACAATTAAGTTTTTAATGTGCTTGGAATGTTTTGTTTACAGTATGAGGTTAAAATCTAATTTAATTTTTTTCCATGTGGCTATTCAGTTATCCCAACATCATTTATTAAGTGTCTGTCTTCACCTCATTGATTTATGATGCCAAGCTCTAACATATAACAAATTCCCATGTATACATACCTTCTTTATCCTATTCCATTTATCCATTTGCCTAAAGCTGCTCAATATTATACTATTAGGGTTAAATAACTTTGTAACAGTTCTTTTTATTGTTTTTAATTGGAGGATAATTGTTTTATAATGTGTTGGTTTCTGCCATATATCAACATGAATCAGCCATAGGAATACAATGTCCCCTCCCTCTTGAGCCTCCCTCCCACCTCCCACCCCTTCCCACCCCATCACACCTCTCTAGGTTGACACAGAGCCCCAGGCACATGACACAGCAGGGGAAGGAAAGGGTGTAACAGGTCTTCTTATCTGATACATTCACTTTTCCTCATTATTCTTATTTTTCAGAATTATCTTACTAGTTTTTGCCCACTCAACCTTTTAGATTAATTTTAATGTCAATTTGCCAAGTGGTGTTAAAAATTTTGTTGGCAGTATCATTTACGATCATATTAAATTTATAGATTAATTTGGGAATAATAATTTTTTACAATATTGAAACTCCTAAATCATTTATTTGAATCTTCTTTCAGTTTCTTCAATAAACTTCAAAAAATTTTTACCTAAAGTTGTTATACATTTTTGGCTAGGTTAATTCCAAGATCAGTTCAGTTCAGTTCAATCACTCAGTCGTGTCCGACTCTTTGTGACCCCATCGACAGCAGCACGCCAGGCTTCCCTGTCCATCACCAACTCCCAGAGCCTGCTCAAACCCATGTCCATTGAGTCGGTATTGCCATCCAACCATCTCATCCTCTGTCGTCTCCTTCTCCTCCTGCCTCCAATCTTTCCCAGCATCAGGGTCTTTTCAAATGAGTCAGCTCTTCGAATCAGGTGGCTTAAGTATTGGAGCTTCAGCTTTAGCATCAGTCCTTCCAATGGATATTCAGGACTGATCTCCTTTAGGATTGACTGGTTTGATCCCCTTGCAGTCCAAGGGACTCTCAAGAGTCTTCTCCAACATCACAGTTCAAAAGCATCAGTTCTTCGGCGCTCAGCTTTCTTTATGGTTTAACTCTCACATCCATACATGACTACTGGGAAAACCGTAGCTTTTACTAGACAGACCTTTGTTGGCAAAGTAATGTCTCTGCTTTTTGATATGCTGCCTAAGTTTGTCATAGCTTTTCTTCCAAGGAAAACAATAATGTAACTCCAAGATACATTATAGTTTTTGTTTTTTTCCTGCCTGCTTTTTTTTTAACTATAGTTTTGATTGTGTTTTTTCCTATTGTCTTATTAATTGATTGTAGCTTGTATATAGAAATGCTATTGGTTTCTCTATGTTGGTTTTATATCTAGTCATTGTTTTAATTTTAAACTTTCCTTATATTTGTTGTGAATTCTTTGAAGATGATAAGATCACCTATAGATTATAATACTTTGTCTTTCCATTTCTTTATACCTGTATTCCTTTATTCTGTCTTATTGCATTATTTAAATAACATTCATTAGTAGTGATTGAGGATGTTATTCTCCTGATGGGAAGCAATGGTGGTCCAGGCAGTGGAGAACTGAGTGCCTTCAACTTGCTCACTAGAGTTCCTAGTGCCAACAGGGCTCCTCTATCAAGAGTAGACTGAAGGCCTTCCCTGGTGGCCCAGTGACAAAGACTCCGAGCTCCCGATGCAGGGGGCCTAGGTTTGATCCCTGGTCAGGGAACTAGAACCCACATGCCGCAACTAAGACCCAGCACAGCCAAATAAATATATAAATTTTTTTTTTTAGAGTAGACCAAAAAAAAAAGAGTAGACGGAGAAGCAGAAATTTATTCTGAACAACACTGGGACCATTGCCTGGAACTATAGAGGAAGGAAGTAATGGGCATTTAGGGAGCTGTCACAGACACAGCCTAGCTCTTGGAGACTTCTACTGTAGAGAAGCCTGAGAGGACCAGTGTGAGATTTGTTCTTACTTCATGAGCCAGGTCTCAGGAACAACAACTACAGGTGTTTATGGACTAAATCAGTGAATGTTTATCGGACTTTGTAAAGAAGATAGCTCACTGCCTTTGAAGACTAGGATAGATTTCAAACTATCTAGAGAGAATGAGGGCTTGGGGGTAGTTCTTGTCCTTCTCTGCATCACCTAAGGCCTGTCTTCTTTCTCTGAGCCTTCTCCTGCTGAGCTGGCTGCTCTCTGCTCAGCTCTTCTCCCTACCCCTGCTTCAGGATTCACCGACATGTTCCTCCACACCCCCTTGACGTTTTATTTTCCTGTGTCAGTCTCTCCTCAATGTCTCTTTTCCTGATTCTGAGGAAGCTGGATGAGAGGTTCTATTTCCCCCTCTCCTTTTCCCCCTCTTCTTCCTCCTTCATCTTCTCCTTACTTCTATCTTGTCACATCTTTCCTCTCGTTTTTACTATCTTGCTGCTCAAGGGTGTCCCCAGACTAGGACTAAGCTGGTACAGGGTCAAATATAATGTGCAGGGATTAAAAGCAGGCTAGCGCTAGTGGAAAGCCAGTTTGATCTAAAGGCAGCAAGGGGTTTGGAATCACAGAGAACTAAGTTCAAACTCCAACTCTGCCAGGTACTAGCTGGGGGACCTTATGCAAGCCACTTACCTTCACATTTAACATCTGTAAAATGGGGATAATAAGAATAGCCTTGGACTTCCCTGGTGATCCAGTGGTTAAGAACCCATCTGCCAATGCAGAGGACACAGTCGATCCCTGAACTGGGAAGAATCCATATGCCTCAGAGCAACTAAATCCATGCACTGTAACTACTGAGTCTGCACTCTAGGGCCCACGCACCACGACTATTGAGCCCGAGTGCAGCAACTACTGAAGCCCACACACCCTACAGCCCATGCTCTGCAACAAGAGAAGCCATTGCAATGAGAAGCCCGTGCACCACAATGAGGAGAGGCCCCTGCTTGCTGCAGGTAGAGGAAGCCCACTCACAGCATCGAAGACCCAGTGCAACCAAAACAGAATAAGTTTTAAAATTAAAAAAAGAATAGTTTCATTCTAGGATTTAGTTAATCATGTGAAATGCTCAGAACAGTGCCTAGTATAATTGTAAGTGATCAATAAATGTTAGCCATTGTTATTTCACTCTGCATGGGGCAGACTAGAACACTTTTCAGAAAAAGGAAGTCATCCCTCTATTAGTTTCCTAGGGCTGTCACAACAAAGAACCACAAACTGGATGGCTTAAACCAACAGAATTTATTATCTTACAGTTCTGGAGGGTAGAAGTCCAAAATAAAAATGTTGGCAAAATCCTTCTTTGTTTCTTCCTAGTTTCCAGTTGTAGCCATCAATCCTTGGCATTACTGACTTTCAGCCCCATCACTCCAATCTCTGCCTCCACTATTATATGGCATTTTCCCTGTGCATCTGTGTCCAAATTTCCCTCTTGTTATAAGGACACCAGTTATGTTGGATTGTTGTTGTTTAGTCATTTAGTCGTGTCTGACTCTTTTTATGACCCCTGGACTCTAGTCTGCCAGGTTCCTCTGTCCATGGGATTTCCCAGCCAAGGATATTGGAGTAGCCATTCCCTTCTCCAGGGGATCTTCCTGACCCAGGGATGGAACCTGTGTCTCCTGCATTGGCAGGCTGATTCTTCACCACTGAGCCACTAGGTAAGCCCTATGTTGGATTAGGACCCATTCTAATGACCTCATCTGAACTACAGAAGACCCTATTTTTAAATAAGGTCACATTAACAGGTACCAGAGTTTACAGATTTAATATCTTTTAAGGAAATACAATTCAACTCATAACACTTTCCAAATGTTTTCATATTCATCTTCTTGGCACCCAGGTTGCTATCACTAGGTGAATTGGGATGGAGGCCTGGACTGAGAAAGCAAACAACTCTTTCATTTTCAACTTTGGCATTCCCACCCACCCACCATCAATTTCTAGAAGGCTTCCGAAAATGCCCTGGGGAGTTCACCCATTTTTAAGGTCACCACCTGCTTGCAGTGGCTCCAGTAATATCTATTTCCAGGACTGATATTATCTTGCAAATGTAGTCACTCAGATTTTTGATAAGATCAGACCCGTTCAGGGCGGTATGGCTGTAAACGAGATATTAGAAGATAAAAGTCTTTCCCAATTGCTTTCTATAGGCTTCCTTCTGAAGATTCCTCCTTCATCTCTACTTTTCTATGTCTAAAGCTAAACTCAGCATTCCCCCAGTCCTGCTTGTGCCCTATACCAGCCTCTCAGGACACAATTCTTCCAGACCAGGCATCTTAGAGTCATCCCTGACTCCTCCCTTATTATAATAGTTCCCAGTACTTACAGCTCCAAACCGCAGTGAGGGAATGTCCACAAGTTTTATCTTCAACCTTTCAAGAAGCTAAATGGAGACCATGTCCATCATAAGTTCTCTAAATTAACCAGAGTTCAAGTTCTTTATTGTTGTCTGATAAAGTGTCAATTCTGGGAAATAACACAGCTATGAAATGATGATCAGAACCCCTGATTGGCTGTATTTGA
The DNA here is from genome assembly GCF_054371585.1 of Giraffa tippelskirchi. NCBI lineage: Eukaryota > Metazoa > Chordata > Mammalia > Artiodactyla > Giraffidae > Giraffa > Giraffa tippelskirchi. The sequence goes on from NC_137277.1 coordinate 130,847,219, forward strand.
ATCAGAGTTCAAGCAGAGTTCCCTGCTGTCTGTGTAGGCGGCAATGCTCCTGGTGGACAAAGGGTGTCACAGATGCAGAACAAGACAAGAAAGCCAACTTCCACTCAATTACTTCAGCAAGCTGCTCAACTTCCAGCAGAGGAACTCTGGGACTCCAGGACCCAGGACTTTCTCCTCCCTGACTCCGCCCCCCCCCCAGTTCCCCCAACACACACATTCCTGCTCTGTGAAATCTGCCCTTCAGTTCTCTATGCTCAGATCTGATGATTCTCCCAGTTCCTTGTGAGTTTGAATCTTTCAAGCTGTCTTCGGTCTGCCCAGGTTTCTCCAAGACAGCATCCAGGAATGGCCTAAGCCACTGAGACTCCCCAGCAGGCCTTGGACTCCAGGTTCCATCTGATTTTACCTTAACCTGCTCTCTGAGCCTCTAGGCTGGACTATCCACACAGACAGAGATGGTCCCAGTGGGGACTGGCCAAGTGATTGTAAGCTGTTCCCACCTGTTTCCTTCCCTGTCTTCCTTCTCACTATCCCTCCCCACTCCCATTCATTCTCCTTGCCTAGACTCTCAACACCCTGATTATGCAAAAGGACTTGGATCCAGAGGCTCCAGGCTGTCCTCACTTAAAGGGGTGAGTTCAAGATAAGATAAATTAGGTTCCTCTACGCAACTGAAATGAATTGCGGTGAGGCCAGGACTAACTGCCTTTCCTTCTCTGGATGTTTGGACCAGTAGAGTTAGGTCTCTCCTAACTGACAGGCCATGGGGAACAGATCTGGGACTCAGAGGTAGGAAGTACATGGAGTGTCGAAGTCCTGATTTGTCCCTAGACTCAGGCTATAGGCAGGGCCCAGAGGGAACCTGCATTGAACGTACCTCCACTGTGCAGTAGTTCATGTGCAGAGACCACAGGATGCCACTATGAGAGGGAGCCCTTCCAGCTGACACACTTTGTCCTGATGCCTCTGCCCCAGCCCCCAGCCTCTCCTAGTTCTGTCTTCTCCTTTCCTCTTCAGTCCTTGAGCAATGGTGGTTCACATGAAGGGCTTGTTAAAACACAGCTTGCTGGGCTCCACCCCCTGACCTCCTTATTCCTAGGTCTGACAGGTATCCAGGTGATTCCGATACGGCTGGTCATGGGAGCACACTCTGAGGACCACTGCTCCCGACAGAAAGCTGGAAGCAGAGAACCACCTGAGGGCCATCACCGAAGTGAATCAGGATGTGTGCTCCCTGAGGGCAGGGACCAAGACTGATGGCCCTCTGCACAAAGCACCTGGTCCTGAAGCTGCCATGTGACTATGGGACTGAAATGGCACAGGAAGTAAGCAGCAGATGGGCGGTGAAAAGATTGGGAGTGGACTGCCAGGAGGGAGAGAGTCCCAGGTGGGTGGGCTCACCACAGAGCTCACCACAAAGCATTGTTCTGAGTCCCCAAAAAATCTCTGATAAATATCTCAAGTTTCACAAAAGGCAGCAGTCAAGGAAGAAGCCCCCTGCTGCCTTCCTGCCTTATCCTTGAAAACAGAGGATAATCAGGAGCCTAAAGTTAAGGGCCCCGAGGACATCAGAGAGTCAGGGCGTTGTGGACATGTCCACATGACTCACTCAGCTTTCCTCATGGATGTGTCAGCATAGGGCTCTCTGCTCACAAGAGTGAAGTTACCACTGAAGATGGGGGTGAACAGATTTCCCGGAGCCAAGCCCACCAGACCTAGATCCCTCTCTCACTGGGCTCCTTAACAGCCCCCTTCCTCTCTGCTGGGCTCTCAGAGGCACAGAGGAAGGAAGGTTCACAGTCTCCTTGGCTGCTGAGATATAGTCTAAGCAAGCCAGGACAGAGTTCCAGAGAAGGCAGAGAGCAAGATTTCCTGGTTTCACAGAGAAAGGATTTGTGATGGGGACTGTAGTCTCTCTGCAAGTTAAAATGTGAGGCCAGGGTGGGATGGGAGGTGGAGGGGGGAATGGGGTGGGTTGGGGAAAGGGATAGTTAGTGAGTTTGGGATGGACATGTACACACTGCTCTATTTAAATGGATAAACAACAAGGACCTACTGTATAGCACAGGGAACTCTGCTCAATGTTATGTGGCAGCCTGGATGGGAGGGGAGTTGGGGGGAGAATGGATTCAAGTATATGTATGACCGAGTTTCTTTGCTGTCCGCCTGAAACTGTCACAACTTTGTCAATCAGCTATACTCCAACACAAAATAAAAAGTTTAAAAAAAAAAATGAGGCAGCAGCCTTCCTGATTGCTCTTTGTTCTCCTGGAGAGATGGCTGCTGAACTTCTGAGACAAACAGAAGCTGCCAGCAAGAAGGTTGAGGACAAGCTGGAGACTGGCTGAAATGGGACCTGAACTCAGGGGGCTGGGCTCTCAGAAAGCAAAGGGGTGATAGGCAAGGGCTGGACTGGGTATAGCTGCCTGAGTTCTTCCAGTCCAGGTCTGCCAGGAGAATTCACTAATATGCCCCAATTCCAGGCAGGACAGTTTGCAACCCATTCGGTGGCCATCTTGATGAGACTCTCTCAGACCTTGAAGAAGGCCCGAATGTTGAGACGTTGAAACAGGAACTTCAGAACAAGAACAGAGCCTTCATGGACAATGAGATTTACCAGATGATGACTGTTAGTGGCATTGTAAGTTCTCGTGTTTTGAATCTGCTCTGTGGGAAGCTGTCGATAGGGCCTCTCTGACTCGGGCTGGGTCTTGAGCTGCTAAAACCTTTTTTAAAGGCTAAAAACATCTGAAATTGGGAATGGTGAGGATAATGAGGTGAGTTCTGTGGCACCCTAGATGGAGTGAGGCAATAGATGATGGACTTCCCTGGTGGCTCAGATGGTAAAGAACCTGCCTGCCAATGCAGGAGAAGTAAGAGACACAGGTTCAATCCCTGGGTCAGGAAGATGCCCTGGAGGAGAAAATGGCAACCCACTCCAGTATCCTTGCCTGGGAGATCCCACGGACAGAGGAGCCCGGTGGGCTACAGTCCATGGGGCCACAAAAGAGTCAGCGACTAAACGAGTTAGGACTAAACCATCAATAGAAAATGCACATATTGTAATTATCAGACAGAGATTTTAAAGCAAGTGTAATAACAACATTGAGTGGTAAACTCACTTAAATTAATGGAAAAATGCTCATCAGAGAAATAGAGACTGTAAAAAAATTGAAACATGATATCAGGCATAAAACACTCACTGGACAAATTTCAATAAGCAAGATGGAAGTGACAAAGGAAGAAGTTAATGAACTTGAAAATAAGTCAGTAAAAATTATACTATCTGAAGAACTGAAATGGGGGAAAAATGATTGAAAAGATAAACAGAACCTTAGAAACCTGTGGGACAATATTGAAGATCTAATGTTTGTGTCATTGAAGTCCTAGAAAAAGAGGAAAAACAGCAGTGCACCACAAATTTAAAGAAATAATGGTCAAAATGTCTCAAATTGGGAAAAGACATAAACGAAAAGAAGAACATAAACTGGATGAACTCAAAGAAAACCAGCCGTACACATCAAACTGAAACTACTGACAAAGATTAAACAAAAAATCTTGAAAACAGTCAGAAAAAAATGACACATCACTTATAGGAGAACATTTGAATGATCACCGAGGTCAAAGGATGGTAAGACAGCTTCTGTAAAGTGCAAAGACCTTCCAACTCAAAATTCTATATTTGGTGAAACTATCCTTAAGGAATGAAGGCAAAATAAAAATATTCTCAGATAGTGGAAAACTAAGAATTTATCACCAGCAGCCGTGCTCTGAAGGAAATTATTTGGGCTGAAGGGAAACGATGCCAAAGAGAAACTGGGGACTTCCAGAATGAAGGAAGAACAAAACAAACATGAATATCTGTATAAATATAAAGTATTTTCCCCCTCTTAAGTTCTTTAAAATATACGTGAGTGCTCAATGCAAAAATTATAATGGTTTCTGGAGCAGTTTTCACGTAAGACATGTAACATACACAATAACTATACAATGGTGGAGGGTTAAGGACTTGTATAGTTACTTTATCTTTTCTTTGAAATGGTAAAATATTTAACTCGAAATAGATGACAAAAGGTTATTTATTGCTATGGGTTGAACTGTGTCCCCCAAAATTTGTATGTTGAAATCCTCAGATGCGACATTATTAAGAGATAAGCTCTTTATAGAAGTAATCAAGTTAAAATGAGGTCATTAGGGTGGGCCCTAATCTGATATGACTGTGAATTTAGAAAAAAGAAGACATTTGGACACAAAGATAGAGACACAAGGAGAATGCCATGTAAAGGTTAGAGTGATGCTGCCTCAAGCCGGGGAACTACCAAGCTAAGAGAGAGGCTGCAACAGACCCTTCTGTGCTGCTTTCACGGTGAGCATAGCCCTGCCCACACCTTGATCTCGGACTTCAAGCCTTCAAAACTGTGGGAAAATAAATCTCTGTCCTTAAAGCTACCGAGATTGTGGTAATTTGTTACAGAAGTCCCAGGAAACTGACACAGTTATATACTTTATATCCTCTAGAGCAATCACCAAAAAGGAAAAAAAAAACAGACATAAAAAGTCAATATGATAAAATCAAATACTAAGGAGGTTTAAGAGGGAGGGGACATATGTATGGCTGATTCATATTGATGTATGGCAGAAACCAACACAATATGGTAAAGCAATTATCCTCCCATTAAAATTAAATAAATGTTTAAAATAAAATAAAAACAGGAGTTTCTCTCTCAGAAAAAAATCAAATATTAAAAAATATTCACATAATCAAAAGAATGCAAAAAACAAAAGACAGAGTTGGAAGGGGAAAAAAATAGAAAACAATAAAATGGTAGAACTAAATCTAACCTTTATCAATAGTGATAATAAATATGAATGATATAAATCCCAGTTAAATAGCAGAGATTATCAGATAGAATTTTTTGAAAGACCTGACCATATACTGTTCTCAAGAAAAAAAAATACTTTAGGTACAAAGACATAAGTATGTTGAAAGTAAAAGGATAGAAAATGATATGGCAATCAAAAGAAAACTGGAATGATTACATTAATATCAAAGTAGTCTTCAGAACAAGGAATATTATGCATAAAGCATAACATGATAAAATGATAAAAGGATCAATTAAACCTTAAATATGTATGTACATAACTACAAAGTTTCAAACTACATGCAAGGAAAATTGGTTGGACTGAACAGAAAAATACAAAATTACACTTGGAAACTTTACACTGCTCTCACATTAATTACTAGAAAAGATGGGCAGCTAATTTGTAAGGACATAATTTGGCCACCTGATGAGAAGAACTGAGTCACTGGTAAAGACCCTGATGCTGGGAAAGATTGAAGGCAGGAGGAGAAGGGGACGACAGAGTATGAGATGGTTGGATGCCATCACTGACTCAATGGACATGAGTTTGAGTAAGCTCTGGGAGTTGGTGAAGGACAGGGAGGCCTGGCATGCTGCAGTCCTTGGGGTCTCAAAGAGTCAGACATGACTGAGCGACTGAACTGTAGGACATGGAAGACCTGAATAGCACTATTAACAAGTTTGATTTAATTGACCCAACAACACCAGAATTCTTTTTGTTTGCACATGGAACACCTACCACAATAAAACATACTCTAGACTGTTTAGGGAGGGAGGGAAGCTTTTTTAAAGAACTGAGATTATATAACGTATCTTCTCTGAGCCAACTAATAAAATTAATTAGAAAAATATCTGGGAGATTTCCAAATATTTGGAAAATAAACTATGCACTTTTAAAGCAATTCATAGGTCATACATGAGAAGGAAATGGCAACCCACTCCAGTGTTCTTGCCTGGAGAATCCCAGGGACAGGGGAGCCTGGTGGGCTGCTGTCTATGGGGTCGCATAGAGTCGGACACGACTGAAGCAACTTAGCAGCAGCAGCAGCACATGATATCAATAGGCAAATTTGAAAATATTTTTAATTGCATGAAAACATAATAAATCAAAAGTTATGAGATGCAGCTAAAGTAATGCTTCTGGTGAAATTTATAGCATTAAATGATTATATTAGAAAAAAAAATGAGGTCTCAAATCAATACTCTAAGATTCCACCTTAAGAAACTATAAAAATTAAAGCAAATTAAACTCATAGCCAATAGAGGGAAAAAAATAATACAGATAAAATTAAAAACAATCAAATTGTTTCACTGAAACAACAAATTCAAAATAATAGAATTGATTAAACCAAAAACTGTTTCAAGAGGACCAATAAAATTAATAAATTTCTAGCCAAACTGATCAAGAGAATAAGACAGAAATTTCCAAAATCAGGAATGAAAAAATGAGCATAGATGCAAAAATCCTCCATGAAGTATTAACAGATGAAATTAAACACGATATTGAAAGGATACCATGTCATAATCACTTAAGATTTATCCCAGGAATACAAGGTTTTCTCAGCTTTCAAAAATAAATCAAAGTAATTAACTAAATCAAAAGACTAAAACAGAAAACATAGATGATAATCAAAACAGATGCAGGACAAGCATGTAACAAATTTCCATATCCATTCATAATAAAGAGAAAACTCTCAACAAACTAAGAACAGAAAGGGACATCCTTAACCTGATCAAGTGCACCTAGGAAAAAAGTAAACATATTGCTTAATAATGAAAAACAGAAGACTTTTCTCTGAGATTAAGAACAAGGAAAAGATGTCCACTTTCACCACTCTTATTTAATATCACTTGGAGTTCCTAGCCAGCGCAATAGGTGAGATAAAGAAACAGAAGGCCCAGAGATTGGAAAAGTTGAAATAGAGCTTGAATTCTTATTGTCAGATGACATGATTTTCTACAGAGAAAATTTCAAGGAAAATGGAACAGAGGCCTAAAAATATCTAAAACTATAAAATTTCCATTAATAGAAGAAAACACTCGAGAAATATTCATGATCCTGGGTTAGCAAAGATTTCTTAACATGACGACCAAACCATGATTCACCAAAAACAATTGATATATCAGACTTTATTAAAAATTAATAACTTCTTCTCAGTGAAAGACACTGTTCAGAGAATAAAAAAACAAATCCAGAATATGAGAAAATGTTTGCAAAACACATTTCATAAAAATAATTTGTTTCAGAATGTAGAAAAAACTCAAGACTCAGAGCAATTCAATTTTATTTATTTATTGTACATACTTATTTCTTTATGTATGTGTTTATTTTTGGCTGTGTCAAGGCTTCACTGTGGCAAGTGGGATCTCTTGTTGCAGCTTGTAGGCTGCCCTCTAGCTGTGGCTCACAGGTTCCAGAGTGTGTGGGCTCAGTAGTTGTATCGCTGAGGTTTGGTTGCCCTGTGGCATGCGGGATCTTAGTTCCCAGACCAGGAACTGAACTTGTGTCCCCTGCATTAGAAGGTGGATTCTTAACCACTGAACCACCAGGGAACTCCCCCAATTTTAAACAGGCAAAAGATTTAGACACTTCATCAAATAAAATACATGGATGGCATATAAAAATATGCTTAACATCATTAATCCTTGCATACTTAGTCACTCAGTCATGTCCAACTCTTTGAAACCCTATGGACCGTATCCCACCAGGCTCCTGTATCCATGGGATTCTCCGAGCAAGAACACTGGAGTGGGTTGCCATGCCCTCATCTATGGGATCTTCCCAATCCAGGGATCTCTTATGTTTCCTACATTGGCAGGCATGTTTTTACCACTAGTGCCATCTGGGAAGCCTTAGGGAAATGCAAAACTAAGACCACAATGAAAGATGACTCTGCCCTAATAGAATGACTTAAAAAAAAAAAAATAGAGCTGCTGAGGAGGAACTGGAGCTCTGGCACATTGCTTGTGAATATAAACACACAAATACAAATAAATGTATTACATACATACATACTTGTGTATACACACTCACGTGCAAACGAATGATTCTCTCATTGCTTTTTGTGTGTGTATATACAAATAAAAACATATCTGTATATGTATATATTGTTCAGTCACTAAGTCATGTCTGACTCTTTGCAACCCCATGGAGTGCAGCATGCCAGGCTTCTGTGTCCTTCACCATCTCCCAAAGTGTGCTCAAACTCGTATTTATTGAGTCAATGATGCCATCCAACTATCTCATCCTGTGTCGCCCCATTCTCCTCCTGCCCTCAATCTTTCCCAGCATCAGGGTCTTTTCCAATGAGTTGGCATCAGGTGACCAGAGTACTGGAGCTTCAGCTTCAGCATCAGTCCTTCCAAAGGATATTCAGGGTTGATTTCCTTTAGGATTGACTGGTTTGATCTCCTTGCTATACATACGTACAAACTTATATGTTGCTTATATATACATACATACAAAATGGTATGGCCACTTTGGAAAAGAAATTGGCAGTTTCTTATAAAATTAAACACAAAATTTATCACATGACACAGCAATCTCACTCCTAGGTAACATATGAAATGGAACATATGTTCACACAAAAACTTGCACACAAGTGTTTACAATGACTTTATTTATAATTACCCAAAACTGGAAACAACCCAATACTTCTTTCAACTGACGAATGAATGAGCACATCGTGTTCCATTCACACAACGAAATACTACTCAGCAATAAAGAGAAATGAACAACCGATAGATTCAACAACATGATGAAATTCAATGAATTATGCTGAGTGAAAGAAGCAAGATTCAAAGGAGTGCACATTGTAGGCTGCTATGATGGTTTGGAAAATATCGTGGACATTTAGGACATTCTGGAAAGCCCAAATTACAGGAACAAATTATAGGTACCTCTTTTGGGAGGGCAGTTGAGAAGGTCCCTGCACTGGCCATGTGCCCTGAGAAACCAAAGGATGGGGTCAGGACTGAGAACAACTTTCACACTAATGTGACAAGGGAAGGGTAGGATGCTTCTGTGGTGAGGTTTTCAAAGAAGAGGCATGCGTTACTCAGTAAAACCTTTCATGAGTACAGATGCAAACTCAAAGGGTGATGCCAGACACAGCTCACACAGTTGTCAAGGGAGGGTGGATATAGAGTTACTTGTGTGTTTCAGCAGCAGGCAGGAGGGATCTACCACATCCTGATGACTCTACTCCAGTTTTTTCTCTCCTTCCGTTTCCTTTATTGCACATAAAGCCACTAATGCATGTGCACAAGTGTATCACATTTTTATTTATTTGCTACATGGTCAATGATTCATTTTGATGGACATCAAATGGAGATGAATAAAAATGGATTTTGTAGAAATACTCCCTTTCTTCATTACCGATTTGCTCATTCCAATTTTATCTTCTAGTAAATTAATTGTTATGCTATCAGTGTTTAGCAACAACAAATTCTTGTATATCTTATTTGGAGAATTTTCATATTTTCCATTTTTGGTAAAGCCGAGAAGTGTTTTGTAACTTCCTGGCATTTGACCATTTCTTGTAAGGCAATCTGCCTTTAGCTGGGGATACAACACTCTAAGTAAAGACTTCTCCCTTCAAGTCAAGTATGCATGTGTGCTAAGACGCTTCAGTTATGTCTGACTCTTTGTGACCCCATGTACTGTAGACCACCAGCCTCCTCTGTCCATGGGATTCTCCAGGCAAGGATACTGGAGTGAGTTGTCATGCCCTCCTCCAGGGATCTGCCCAACCGAGGGATCAAACCTGAATCTCTTATGTCTCCTGCCTTGGCAGGCAGGTTCTTTACCCCTAGCACCACTTGGGAAACCCCAAATCAAGTATCCGGGTTTCCAAATACAATTCTGATTCAGGGGTTCTGAGGCAAGGCCCAGGAATCTCTATTTTGAACAAATGTCAGAAGTGAGGCTGATACTATGGAAGTCCACCAGCCTGTGAGAGATGCTCTTCTCATCCAGAGATGGGAAAACTGGGGTCCTGTCCTGTGTGCTTGACTGGAGTTAGGAAGCTCCTTGTGGGGCTGCTCCTGACTTGTTTTCAGAGGCAGAAAGAGAAAACGTTTACCTAAAACAGTGCTTTCTGCCCAGAAGGTACAACAGAAGGAGGAAGTATGGTTCTACAATACTTTAGTGCCTTGGACAATGGACCGTGGGAGGGGTGAGTGGAATTCGCGGCCATAAGCACCCAGAGGCGATGGGATGAGGGATGACCAGGTCTGAAGCCACAGAGAGGCGCATCAGAGTGGCATTTCCATACGATACTGTGGGTTCTTTGTAAAAGATTTGGGGGTATGGAAAAGGAGGGCTCCCTTCTATTCTCTTCACACTCTATCCACTGGAAAACCAGTTCTTCCTCCCAGGGCTGTCCTAGATATCAGTAACCCCACTTTTCTTCCCCCCGAGAGTCCAAGCAAGAGCTCTGGTTTGTGGAGTGTGCCAAGGGTCGGGTGTAAGGACATGAATTGCAGGGGCCAAGAGATGGATGAATTGACTTGCAGGCAAAAGCATGTGTTTCTCCTATGCAGCCACCTTCTCTGCCAAGCCTAGTGTACCCCCATCCCAGCACATGGACCCCTCCCCAGGTGGGACCATGAATCTTGCCCATCCAGGGAAGACACCATGGTACCCCTTTAACATTTAACATCCTTCCCTCCCCACACACCCCCAGGGAACACTCAAGGTTTTTCTTCTTCCTTCTGTTCAGGAGACAAAGGCTCTTCCACTGTCATGGGTAATTTCAGGCTCTTTTTAAGGTAAAGTTTCTCATCACACCTAAGCCTGACATACTTACTTGCCTGGCTCTGCAGATTACTCAAAGAGCAGGGCACAGACAGCAGTAGCCCAGGGAAAAATTCCACTCCTTCCAGATCCATTTTCCAATTATTTCTTTATACCATTTACTTGATGGCCAAATCTAGTGTCATCCCATATTTTATGGCCATAAGCAGACCCATGATAAGGGGAAATGGCTTCGTGTCACTGCCAGTGAGGGCCCTGCCTCCTCTGAGCCTGGAGGGACATAAGGATGCTTCCACACTCCCCCTTCTCTGCCTCTGTGCACCTGCCACACTGCCAGGATCAGCTACCCTTGCCCACATTAGAAACTTCAGCTCTGTTCATTCCTTCCCCATCCACACAGCAGCAAACCCCACCTCCAGCCTTACAAAGCCTTTCTCACCTTGACCCCCTCTCAAGCATACTCACCTCTCTGCCCTCACCTTCCACAGAAGTTGTTAGTGACTGAAAATTTCCACGGCGAAGCACTGTGCCAAGTGCTTTTCTAAATATTGTGTCCTTTAGTCTTTGTAACAACCACACTTTACAGATCTAGACATAGGAACCAGAGAGGTTAAGTGATTTGCTCAAGATCACACAGGCAAAAAGTAAAGGAACTACAACCTGAACCCAGCTCTGATTCTAAAACCTGTGCTCTCGATCAGTGCCCTGACCAGCCTCTCATAGGCCACCAGGGGTCTCCCCAAACCAACCCGTGGCTTCCCTTGGCCTCAACCTCCTTCATATCCAAGTAACAATTGACCCCCTCTGACTTCTGAGATCTCTTTGCCTCTCTTCTGTGTCTCTTCCCCTCGACCCTCCCCTCTTGACCATCAAGGCCCCATCACTTTCTCCACTCCAGGTCAGATCTTTAGCCTTCTTCTCTTCTCCTTCTACTTTCACTAGTTGGCTTCAAGTTCCAACTCTTATTTCTACCCCATGTCTGTCCACCCTGTTTGAACAGCTCTCCCCAAACTTCTCCTCAGCTCTAGATGTGTGTTTGCAAATGCTTCACCTTTCCTTCCCACACTGTCTTTGCAACCAGTGGGGCTGGAGATACCTGGGCCCCCCTCTTCCTGCCCACACGGGCTGGAGAGTCCAGGATCAGCTTGGCTTCCATCCCTCTTGCCATACTCTGCACTGATGGAATTGGTTGTTCACACTTCCCTCCCTGTGAATTCTCAGCCTTCATCCTGATGCTTAGGTGTCACCTGGAGGCTGTTGGGAGCTTGTAATCACCACCCTCTTCAGAAACCTGCAGCCTGGGGATGGGTACTAGTCCTGGAACCCCTCATCTGAGCCAAGACCTCTGTGCTTTGCTGGCCAATAGAGCTGGCTCACAAAGACCTAGTACTGGACTTGGCTCAGACTCCACCTCTGCCTGGAAGCCACCCATCTTAACTGGGCATTTTCTGCTCTGGACTCTGATAGCACCTGCACTAATCTTAATACATCATTGTTCTGTGCTACGTGCTGGGGACCCTGGTGTGGAGAACACATAGCCCCAGTTTTATTGGAGGAAACAAACAGACATAGAGAAAATGCACGAGGTGTGTCTTAGGTTTGCATGCAGAATGTTGACACCTGTGAGGGAATGACAGGAGCAAGACTGGACAGAGGGCAGACTTATACTGAGCTGCAGTCACAATGGAGTCCTCAGCTGATTCTATAAGGAACTCTGAGCTGGATGGCCCTTCAGAGCTGTCTCAAATAAGACAAGAAGATTGGCCTTTACCCTGCTCCCCAGCCCTAGAGTGTGGGCCGCTCCCAGCAAGGGTGTGGGCCTTAGGCAGGGTGACTGGCTCTAGCTAAGGCAATTGCCAGAAAGGACTGCACTAGTCCTGCCATTGCAGCCAATACTTACTCCAGGCAGCTGGAAAAGCAAGTGCCTCTGTCTAAAATGGGGGTCTGGGTAACACTGCACAGCATCCAGTCCAGGGCACACACTAGGGTGCCTAAAGAGGAGATGGCCAATTCTATTTTGAAGGGAGAAGAAATAAGAGGACAGTAGGAGATCCTTTTTGGTCTGGGTCTTGATATACACATATAGGTCTTTGTCGAGTAGACCATCCAAACATCTTCAGTTCCATCGTCTCTTCCGCATATAAACATGGCAATAATAACTCATGTTATGGTTATCTCTGCAATTGCTATTGGCAATAATAGCTCATGTTATCTCTGCATTTGCTATGGGTCAGGCCCTGTGCTAAGCTCTTCACCTGCTTAGTTCATCTTTACAACACCCTAGGAATTAAGTACTGTTGCTGCCCTCATCCTACACAAAAGGAAAGCCAGGCTTAGAGAGGACAAACGACTTGGGCAAGGTCACGCAGTAAGTAAGAAGGGGCTCCCTCTGCCTCAAATGCCTTCCCTTTTTCACTAGTGACCTCCCTTCATCTTTCAAAGCTCAATCTCCACTCATTCTATCAAGCCTTCTTCATTCCTTTAGGAACATCAGGGGTTTCCCAGATGGCACTAGTGGTAAAGAATCTGCCTGCCAATGTAGGAGACATAAGAGACATTGGTTTGATCTCTGGGTCAGGAAGATCCCCTGGAGGAGGAAGTAGCAACTCATCCCAGTATAGTCAGAGAGGACTGAGAGACTGAGCACTCAGGAACATCAGGTCCCTGCACCTAGCCTGCAGACAGTAAGCTGCCCCAGGGCCACACACCTTGGTTTGTAGCCCCTTCGCCATACAAGACAAAGTCACCTAGGAGACTCCATCCAGGTCTGTGGCTTTACTGGTTTAAGTGGCATTTCACTTCTCTTATTCTGGACTCTGGCTTTGCTCACACCGGGCAAAGGGGCTAGAAACCAAGGTGGTTAGGGTTATTCATCCAGGGCAGCTGAGCTGCACTGGGGCCTGAGCTTGTAGTCTGCAGTCGAACATTATGCTATTCTCACCTGCACCCTGGGAAGCCACCTCGCCTTGGCCTTTGCTGGTCATCTGGTCTACTCAACTGAGCCAAGTGAGACTGGGTAGGTTCAGGAGTCCCTTCTGTTGTGAAACTCTGCTATGAAAGAACACATTCACTGCATTCCCAAGGGGAGCACCAGGAACAGTCCATATCTGTGTTTTGTCCCCACTGGTTGTCATGGGTCCATTCCTCAGAAGCAGGTCCTGAGACAGGATTTCATGAGACTGGCTAAGAGACTGCTCCCAGGAGAAACCAGTAAGGGAGTGGCAGGAGCAGAACAGAAAAAAACAGAAGATTGTGCTTTGGGCAAAATTCTAGACTCAGATCAATGTCAATTACACCACTTGAGGTAGGGTAGCTAGGCTTCCACAGACCAGCACTAGTCTGGCACTCAGCCATCTGTGCATGTGTGCAGGCAGTGTGGCTTAAAAGCCTGAAGGCTTCAGAGTCGCAGGTGCAGAGCCTTAGACGACGTGCCCCTGTACTCTGGGGGATGGGTGCACAGGCACAGATAAACACATCTGAGGGGATCAGAGCCATATCCTCTGCGCTGCGGTAGGGATGTTCGCTGCTCCATACAGAACAGGGACCAGGCCTCTGATGCCCTGTTGTGTGTTGCTCAGCCAGCTGAGATCAGAAGCTGCCCAGGCACCCAGGGAGATGATGCCCAGAAGGCTCTTGATTTCATAGTCTGTGCTCATCAAGTTGATCGAACTGATTTCGCTGGAAGGAAGGGACACTTAAGTTCAGCAAGATTGGAATCCAGGGAGAAGGGAAGATTTCATTTTCCCCAAGACCTAGGAATTGAAGTTTAGAAACTCTGAAAGTGCGGTCTCTGAGATGGCAGGAACTCATGCTTTCATCTGAACGCCTCCCCCAACAGATAACAGATCTCATAGCAGAGGTCCCTAGGGAGACTGACCTTACATCCTGAGGCTTCCCACCTTAGTAAAGGCCTCCAGCTTCAGTCTGCACAGAAGCAGAGGAACCACTCCTGCTAGGATGGGAACTTAGAGGAACCAGTGATGCAGAAGACCAAAGTGCTGACCCCTGAATGCTCACCCTGGGGGTGGCAGGCCCAGAACATGGCAGCTATGGATTTCTCCTCTATCCTGACAAATGGGGGCTTGCAGCCAGTTTAACTGGCTTCCCAGGTGGCACTAGTGGTCAAGAACCCACCTGCCAATGCAGGAGACATAATGAGACGCTGGTTCAATCCCTAGATTGGGAAGATCCCCTGGAGAAGGGCAAGGCAATCCACTCCAGTGTTCTTGTCTAGAGACAGAAGAGCCTGGCGGGCTGCAATCTATAGGATGGCAAAGAGTCAGACACCACTAAAGTGACTTACCATGCAAAGCAAATAAAATAATGTGACATTCTTTCACCCCCAGCAAGAACAAATCCCTTCCTCAGTGCTCCTACATGTGGACGGCATTTCTTTGATACTAGGAAACAGTGACTGCTCTTCCTCCCTGGGAGACCCTGATCTCCTTAGGGGAAGGAGGATGGTTCCCTCCAGCATTTCTGCATCCTGGGTACAGGAGCCCAGCACAGTGCAGCTCTGTAATAAGTGGATCTACCATAACCAGCCTTCCTCTGCATCACAGTATTGTTGGTTGTTTGCATTTCTACATCCCTTCCCATCACCCTGTAGCTCTCCGAGCACATACACCAGTGCCTAACTCGGAGCAGCTACTCATAAATGTTTTATGAAAGAAGAGAGGGATAGATGGATAGATGGATGAATAGATAGCTGGATGCACAGAAGGACTGACAGATGCAGGCTAGTGAGCAAATGAAGGAATGGTTGCTCCAGAGTGATGTATTTGGGCCGCTGCCATTTCCTATTGGCTGAGCAATGAACTTGCCACAGGGCCAATCAGTTTGAAGTGCAGGGGAGTGCATGGCCAGGGGAAAGTTCTGCTGTCTCTCCTTTACCCTGAAAGCCACCACCCCGAGGGCTAAGGGAGGCCCTTGAGACCAATTCCACCATCAAAAGGGAAAAACCCTGACAAAATGCTTTGCATTCAGAAAACTAACATTTATAAGACAGCCAGAGAACTATGAAAATATCTTCCCAGCCAAGTACCAGGCAATGTTATCTTGGTGGTTTCTGATGAGCAAACATGTCACCTCTCCTACCTCCCCACATTCCAGATACCCTGAGGTGCGGAACCAGAACCCATTTTCATACATTGCACTTCAGAGTGCACATTGATATACCCTCTACTCAAGCGCAATTTGGCAATATCTGATAACATTTTTAATGTGCATACTAGTTAATTCAGGCATTCTACTCCTAGGAATTTCTCCTCCAAATACAATCACGTGCATGTGTGCCTGCTCAGCCTCTCAGTCATCTCCAACTCTGCAATCCCATGGACTGTAGACCGCCAGCTTTCTCTGTCCCTGGAATTTTCCAGACAAGAATATTAAAATGAGTTGCCATTTCCTACTCCAGGGGATCTTCCTGACCCAGGGATCGAACCTGGATCTCCTGCATTGGCAGGCGGATTCTTTACCACTGAGCCACCTGGGAAGCCCAAATACAGTCACATACACATACCAAAAAAAACCCCAAAAAACTGTAAGAGCAAAGCATGGAAACCATCAAACTCTCCATTCAAAGGGGACTAGGTAAATAAGTAAGGCATATATTCTGCAGCCATCACAAAGAATGAGACTTCTAGATGCCCTGACATGGAGGGCCAGTGTATCACCAAGATACACTGCTGCTGCTGCTAAGTCGCTTCAGTCGTGTCCAACTCTGTGCGACCCCATAGACGGCAGCCCACTAGGCTCCCCCGTCCCTGGGATTCTCCAGGCAAGAACACTGGAGTGGGTTGCCATTTTCCTTCTCCAATGCATGAAAGTGAAAAGTGAAAGTGAAGTCGCTCAGTTGTGTCCGACTCTTCGCGGCCCCATGGACTGCAGCCTACCAGGCTCCTCTGTCCATGGAATTTTCCAGGCAAGAGTACTGGAGTGGGGTGCCATTGCCTTCTCCACTACTAAGGAAGAAAAAACAAGGTGCAGATCCATGTGCATCACCTTTTGTGTGTGACGATCTCATCTAGCATAGACAGGAGGGAGGTGACACCTCGTGTTGTCACTTCTTGAGAGCAGCTTGTGGAGGGAGAGGAGAGGGAGAAGACTGCACTAATTCAGGTCCTCTTGTGGCCTTGGGATCCTCAGCTGCTCACTTCAGAGTCTGGGGGTGGAGTGAGCACTCGCCACTTTGTAGAAGTGTCCTCTTCTGATCAAGTTCTCTTTGGTCCTGACATCTGTAGGATGCGTCATAACACAGAGGTCAGAATGCTCACTAAGATGCTCTCTGGAGATGCAGGGAACTACTGGGCCAGACTCACCTCTCAGATATTCCTGGAATGCAAGAGATCAGCCCTGGGCCCAGCCTGGGGTGTTGTGAGGACTCAGTCTCAAGCTGCCCTCTCATGGGCTATGAGCTCTTTGCAGTTTGGACCACATCTGGTGTAGGGTGAGTACGGGGAGGCCAGGAGAGGACAGAATACAGAGGAGTGGCCCAGTATCTGGACCACTTCCCCATGTTTCAGGGATGGGCCACTGTGTGAGTCTTGGAGA
Organism: Giraffa tippelskirchi; assembly: GCF_054371585.1. Lineage (NCBI taxonomy): Eukaryota > Metazoa > Chordata > Mammalia > Artiodactyla > Giraffidae > Giraffa > Giraffa tippelskirchi. The sequence continues at coordinate 130,864,391 of NC_137277.1, forward strand.
AGATTAGCCCTGCCTCCTCCAGGAGAGCTGAAAGGCCCTGACTTGTTCCCTTTAATCTGGCAGTCGATGGCTAGATGATGCCCAAAGTTCAGATGAAGGGATCTCCTACCAGGGATTTAGACTAGAGTGAGTGACACTTGGAAGCAGGGCCGGTCAGATGGCTGGGGTGCAGCAGAAGCAACAGGGCCAGTAGTGGCATCTGGTGTCCATGCTGATGGCCACAGAGTCCTGTCACATGACCTCAGCTGTCTTCCAGGTGGCCTGTGGTTCCAGCTCATTTCCCCGGTGCTTCTCTTGATTCTGTAAGGACCCATATCTTGCTCCAGACAGTCAGAACACAAGTCTATTGTGGGCAACCTAGAACCTTTATGATCATAGAAGGGAAAGGAGGGACAGAGGCGGAGAGGGAGGGAAGAAAAAATATGAGGCTGCTAATGAGAAGTTGCTGTATAACACAGGGAGCTCAGCCTGGTGCTCTGTGATGATCTAGAGAGGTAGGATTGGGGGTAGATGTGGGAGGAAGTTTCGAGAAGGGAATATAAGTATGCTTATGGCTGATTCATGTTATTGCACAGCAGAAACCAATACAACATTGTAAAGCAATTAACCTCCAATTAAAAATAAGTTTAAAAAAATTAAAAATTAAAGAATATAATACTAACAGACACTTCTGTGGCACCTGGGGGAATTTAAGGCTTTTTCCAGCCCATTCCCCACCACCCACAGAAGCCTGGACAGATTTCATCGCCCCTCTCACTATGCTTTTGTTTCTGGCACACATTTCTGCTCTAATACTTGTCACCTTGTATTAGTTACATGTCTGCCTCCTTCACCTGCTTATAGGTGTTTGGAGGGCAATTCATGATTTCTCTCCCTGGGATTCAATTTCCCCATCTTTAAACAAGGTAAGATTATCTCCAAGGCTACTTTCTTTTTTTCTTCATTTGTGCTTTTTTTAAAATTAATTTATTTATTTTAATTGGAGGCTAATTACTTTACAATATTGTAGTGGTTTTTGCCATACATTGACATGAATCAGCCATGGGTGTCCATGTGTTCCCCATCCTGAACCCCCCTCCCACCTCCCTCCCCATCCCATCCCTCAGGGTCATCCCAGTGCACCAGCCCTGAGCACTCTGTCTCATGCATCGAACCTGGACTGGAGATCTATTTCACATATGATAATATACATGTTTCAATGCTATTCTCTCAAATCATCCCACCCTCGCCTTCTCCCACAGAGTCCAGAAGTCTGTTCTTTACATCTGTGTCTCTTTTGCTGTCTCGCATATAGGGTCATCATTACCATCTTTCTAAATTTGACTGTTATGTGGGTTGGTTCATGCATTCAACAAAGCTTGCCTTTCTGGAAGACTCTAGCTGGGTTAAAAACATGGGGAAATTTAGGCTCAGAGAGAGGAAAGACGAACCACTCAAGGTTAAACAGAACCAAAAGTACGGACACAGTATCCATATTACTGCAGGACTCCAAATTCTACATGAACAGATGCTTGTTCTTTAAAGAGTCCTCATCTCTTGTACTCGAGAATTTGTTTGTAGATCAATACCCATTAACAATTGAGGGAGGACGGCCAAGACTCCAGCAAAGGTCAGGTCTTCCTTGATGTGTCCAAAATAACTGGGAATCACCCTCCAAGTGGTGCGGTTAAGTCAGCAGAGGTGATCCAAGCTGGCCCTGCCCACCCCCCACCCCATCCAGTCCTCTAGGACTTCCTGGTGAATCACCCAACACATTGGCTGCCTCTAAAGACAAGTACCTTCTCTCTCATTTTACGATAATAAAATGGGCATAGTTGTTGAACAAATGAATACATGAACCTCAATTTTCTCTGTAAGTGAGAAGGTTGGACTGGAATTAACAAGAGGCTCCTTGAAGCTTCTTCTAGCTCTGACATTGTCATCTGTTGCTCAGTGGGTGTGCAGCTGGGTTATGTAAGGTCCTGGCCTCACCAACTGTTTGGAAGAATCCTGTCTTTTTTCCCCAGCCAGACAATGATGGCCTGAAGGCAGGGGTTTTGCCAATCTTCACCGGGTATGTGTCAGTGTCTGTTGATGGTGTGGTGGGGGTCTCAGCACTGGCCCACTGGGTCTGTCCTTTGCTCTAGTACCCCATCTCATACTCCCTCACCTCCCCTCTGACTACAGCAGGGCCTAGTCTGCTCCCAGCTCAAAAGCACAGGACCACTAAGGAGCCTTGGAGTGGTCCTCCATGGCCATAAGGCTGGAGGGTCTGCAGAAACACATAAACTCCCCAGAAGCTTCTAGCAGTATGGAGATCATGTCAAGCAATGTACCCTTGATTTGGCTCCTCCTTCTCCATTTCACTCCCCCAGCCCCGCACTCAGCTCCCTGAGCTCTCCCTGCAAATACACCACATGCACACTGGCCTGAGGCTCTGCCCAAAGATATCTGCAGATGTTGTTGTATCCCCTCCTGGGGTGGGGGTGGGGGGCAGGTAAAATTGGCACAGATGAGAACCACTCTGGGTTAATCAGAAATCATTCAAGAAACATACTGCAGTTTGAGAGCTATTCACAGGAGAGAGAGTTATGCCTATGGAAGCTCTGAGTGCCTCAGTTCCCTCATCTATAAAATGAGGGTGATAGTCACAGAGCCTACCTCATGGGTTGACCATAAGACAAGAAATCATAAATGCCAGACCATATATAGGACAGAGCCTGGCACTGTGAGAGCCGTGTGAGTGTGACGTCTCATTACTTGTCTCTTAAGATGAAAGGACACTAGAGCAAAATAGGACAGTAAGTGATTCTTTTAGGGGATCTTGGTTTTTCCTTACTGATTTCCTAGCCTAAAGGAAAGTAATGTAGGCAGAAGTTAATAAACATTCAACAAAGGACAAGAGGGGTTTGGCAAAAGGCATGACCACTCTGCAGAGCTGGCTGGAGAGATGGCCTTGAAACCCAATGGTGGGCCACCGGAACATTCTGGAATCCAAGCTTCTTGAATGTTCAGGGGCTCGTGTTTTCCTAGCCAGTCCACACAGTGGTCACTCCAGCCAACTGTGGAGCAAACACAGCTCCAGTTCCATGTCCTGGGTGTCTGACAGGGACTCAGCCTGCTGCCCTTCCCTCAGGCCCAGAGCATGCTAACCACACAGCAGGTGTTCAAGACAGTCGCTCACGAAAGTCTGAGAACCTGGGGCACATAACTGACGTGGGGCTGGAAAACTTCCAGCAGAATGTCCCACAGCACAGTTTCTAACAAGAAGCTCCTAGATTCCACTCTGTTTCAGGAACCCTTTTCTCTTTAGATCTTCCTTTTGCCTGACTTTGAGCTCTGGCTCCTCACCCTCTCTCCCAAGTGGCAAGTGGCCTGAAATGCAAAATTCCTGTTATTTAAAATACAAGAAAATTTGGACTTCCCTGGTGGTGCAGTGGTTAAGAATCTGCCTGCCAGTGCAGGGGATATGGGTTCAATCCCTGATCAGGAAGATTCCATGTGCTGCAAGGCAACTAAGCCCATGCTTCACAACTACTGAGCCCATGTGCTGTAGAGCCCATGCTCCGCAACAAGAGAAGCCACAGCAATCAGAAACCCAAGCACCACAGCAAAGAGTAACCCCTGCTCACCACAGCTAGAGAAAGCCAGCATGCAGCAACAAAGACCCAGGTCCAGCGCAGCCAAATAAATAAAAATACTTAAAAAAAAAAAAAAGGAAAAAGAAAATTTATCTCCTGTTAGTCTGATGCCTCTGCTCCTAGGTGTGAGGTGAAGGATTAAACAGGAGTTTAACTTTCATGGCCAAGGTGAAGTCCCAAAGGGGCAGACCTCTCTCTCTTTCCCTCTCTGAGATGAATTCTGCTTTCCTCCTGGCCCAGGGCACTCAGATTGTAGCCTGTGTTTAAGAATAATATAATTCTTCATACTAAAGAACCATCCAACACAAAAGAGATGAAGTTGCCCATTAAGTGGTGAAGAACTCTGAGAACAGGGCGAGCTGGTATGAAGCTTGGCTAGGGTGTCTGGGTGTGTAATTACGACTACATTCTTGCATTCCAAATGCTAGAAGGTATGCAGAAGCCCACTAAAGAGGGGAATGACAGGTCCATGGTTCCCCACCTGCGATGCTTCCTGAGTGCCCAGAGCAATAACAGAAGGCCTCAGGTCTTGCTGCTTGCCACCCCTACCCCACTCCCTGCTCCTGCAGTGCTGCCAGCCCCACTCAGCCTCTGGTGGCTTGCCCCTCAGTGGGCATGGTTTTACAGCCTAGAAAGTCAAGTTCAAGTTGGAGCCATCCCAGAAAGGTCAAGCTAGAACAGCCCATAAGCATTATCAGCTACCTCCATTTCAGTGCTCTGATAAGAAACTGAGACCAGAGAGAGTGACTAAGTTCAACGGCACCCAGCTAGGTTAGGGGATCTGGGTCCCTCTGAGATGCAGGGTGGATGCCTCAGACCCCAGGCACTCCCTGGGGTACAGGCTTGAGACACATGTGGCTGGACAGTCTCCCATCTGTTTCTCACACAGGCCCCAGTGTACAGACCCCAAAAGGCCACAACCCACCACCACACCATAGCAACCACTGCACGCTGGCAGCACCCCTTCCTGACCAGGTACACGTGGCCACCAGCCAGTGTTGGCAAATTTCAGTTTACATCTTTATTAGAGGGTTAGGTCAACAAGATTTTCTTTAATGAAGTGGAAGAGAATAAAAGTTTAAATATCAGATCTTACCACACGTGATGAGGATATGTTTTGTCTCCTCACACTTTTGTTTCAGGTATGGATCTATAACCTATATATAAGTAGATATGTATTGGGCCAGATTGTATGACTCCGAGAAAAAGCCTGAAAGCCCTGGATTTATACTCATTTGACAAACCAACCATCCATCTGCTACTGCTAAGTCACTTCAGTCGTGTCCGACTCTGGGCGACCCCATAGACAGCAGCCCGCCAGGCTCTGCCATCCCTGGGATTCTCCAGGCAAGAATACTGGAGTGGATTGCCATTTCCTTCTCCAGGGCATGAAAGGGAAAAGTGAAAGTGAAGTCGCTCAGTCGTGTCCAACTCTTAGCGACCCCATGGACTGCAGCCTACCAGGCTCCTCCATCCATGGGATTTTCCAGGCAAGAGTACTGGAGTGGGGTGCCATTGCCTTCTCCCAGCCATCCATCAAAAGCTTTCAAATATGATGTGGTGATGGGTTAGTCACTAAGTCGTGTACGACCCTTGTGACCCCACGGACTGTAGCCTGCCAGGCTCCACCATCCAAGGGATTTTCCAAGCAAGGATACTGGAGTGGGTTGCCATTTCCTTCTCCAGGGGATCTTCTTGAGCCAAGGATCATATCTATTGCATTGTAGGTGGTCTGGACATTTGCCAATTGAACTTGAGTCTGGAAGAAACCTACGGCTCAGGTGCTACCTCCCTCAGCAAGGGGAGGGGGTTGAAGACACATTCAAGATCCATGCTGCACTGAGCTGGCCAGCTTGAAGCACTGCCTGCCACATGGCTTTCTCAGCTCTCACTGCTGGGGGATCAGTGTTCTCGTCTGAGAAATGGGCAGATGGTAAGGACCATCTTGGAAGGGTGCTGAAGACATTAGAAATAATGGAAGTAGGGCAGCTGGCACATGCACAAGAGAGCCAGCTGGCAGGCAAGGGGACCCCATGCCAAGCAGAGGGAGCATCAGCTGCTCTCCTGCCCCAGCTCAGGTGAGATCTCAGCCCAGGAGTGTTTACAACCAACTGGACTTCTGCCTCAAGGAAACACTTTTGGGGGCTAACTGGAGAAAGTGGGCCTGCTTCAGAGCATGTGCCACAGTGTGGGGGACACCCTCGAGGTGAGAGAGTAGAGCCTTGAAAGAGGTCAAGGAAGACTTCCCAGATCTGAGGCTTAGTGGGGCCATGAAAGAGAAGCCCCAGCCCTTGGGGTCACTCCCTCAACCACACTACCGAGGAAGGCTACTATGGAGGCAAACTCCATATCTTTCCACTCTCTTTTCTTTTCCAAAAGCTCCGCCCACCTCTCGGGCCAGCCTCTCGGGCCCATGTCCTGCATTTGAGCCTCTGAGATTTTTCCTCTTCAAAGCACATTACCCCTGCCTGTGGTTAATTTTTCAACAGTCACTCACCTTGCTAATGGTCTAGGAAATGGACTGGGCCTCCAATCCTGCCTAAGTGCTCAGGCACCCCTACCTCTGCCCTGCTTGGGCAAGAATCCCACGCTGCCCCTGCAGCCAGGCTCACCACACTGCCAGTCACTTGCCCTCTGCCAAGAACTTGAGCCTCTGCTTTGGGGTTTGGCATGTTATTTTACCAGTAATTGTACCTGGTCCCTACATGAAATGGGGTTTCTCTGGTGGCTCAAATGGTAAAGAATTTGCCTGCAATGAAGGAGACTGGGGTTCAATCCCTGGGTTGGGAAGATGCCCTGGAGAAAGAAATGGCAACCCACTTCAGAATTCTTGCCTGGAGAATCCTATGGACAGAAGAACCTGGCGGGCAACAGTCCATGGGGTTGCAAAGAGTCAGACACAACTTAGCGACTAACACACTTTTCACCACATGAAAAGCCTGAAGTGAAAAGTTGTGTCTTAGTTAGGGAACCAGTAAAATTCTTTTTTTAATTGCTTCATTGCTGCGTGCGCTTTTCTCTAGTTGCTTCAAGAAGGGGCCACTCTCTAGTTACAGTGCACAGGTTTCTCATTGTTTTGGAGCACCGGCTCTAGAGTGCAGGCTGAGTAGTTGTGGTGCAGGGGCTTAGCTGTCCCGTGGCATGTGGGATCTTCAAGGATCAGGGATCAAACTCATGTCTCCTGCTTTGGCAGGAGGATTCTTTACCACTGAGCCAGCAGGGAAGTCCCAGTCAAATTCTGAAGTAAATGCTGCTTGGGAGGAAATCTCAGTGCTCTGAGGTTAGCAGTAAAAGGAGACTGGATGCTGGGCCCAGGGACCCCATACTTACCATCAGTTTTGCCTGGATTCCCCAGCCCCTGCCAGTTCTGCCCATTTCTTTCTGTCACCACCATACCAGCCTTTGGGTATTCTTCCACCCCATGCTTGACTAGTCTGCAGGCCAGAGACCAGGGTGGGATATATGGGTCTCTGAGCCCATCAGCCTGTGGTTTTGAAAGAAAGTGCCCTTGCTTTTTAGGCTGAAGTCTTTGTAATACAAGTTCCTACCACCATCTACCTAGAAGTTTAGCTCCTTTCAAAGTACACCTACCACTGCCCCCCATTATTTCTATTTCCCAGCAATAAAGAAAAGTAAGTGCCAAAAAACTGATACTTTTGAATTGTGGTGCTCTAGAAGACTCGTGAGGGTCCCTTGGACAGCAAGGAGATCAAACCAGTCAATCCTAAAGGAAATCAACCCTGGATATTCATTGGAAGGACTGATGCTGAAGTTGAAGCTCCGATACTTTGGTCGCCTGATGAGAAGAGCCAACTGATTGGAAAACACCCTGGTGCTGGTGTCAACTACAAATTGGCACTTTCCCAGTGCATTGTCAACAACTGAAAAACAAGGGCATTTGCCATCTGCCTCTGTGGAGATTGAACTCTGAGCTACTGCAGTTGTTGACCTTCAACAATCACTCAGGGAGTTCAGGGTGGAGTGAGGCACCCTGTGCTCCAGGGAACCTGGTGGGACAGGTCTTTAGATAGTTAGACATTTTCAGAAACAGGTTTTATGATCCCAATCCTTTTCATTGTTCAGCAACTCAATTGTGTCCAACTCTTTGCAACCCCATGGACTGCAGCATGCCAGGCTTCCCTGTCCTTCACCATCTTCCACAGTTTGTTCAAACTCATGTCCGTCGAGTCGGTGATGCCATCCAACCATCTCATCCTCTGTCATCCCCTTCTCTTCCTGCCTTCAATATTTCACACCATCAGGGTCTTTTCCAGTGAGTCAGCTCTTCGCATCAGGTGGCTAAAGTATTGGAGCTTCAGCTTCAACATCAATCCTTCCAATGAATATTCAGGACTGATTTCCTTTAGAATTGAGTGGTTTGATCTTCTTTTAGTCCAAGGGACTCTCAAGAGTCTTCTCCAACACCACAGTTCAAAAGCATCTAATTCTTCAGCGCTCAGCCTTCTTTAAGGTCAAATTCTCACATCCATACATGATTACTGGAAAACCCATAGCTTTGGCTATACAGACCTTTGTCAGCAAAATAATACCTCTGCTTTTTAACATGCTGTTTAGGTTTGTCATAGCTTTTCTTCCAAGGAGCAAGTGTCTTTTAGTTTCGTGGCTGCAGTCACCATCTGCAGTGATTTTGGAGCCCCCTAAAATAAAGTCTGTCATTGTTTCCATTGTTTCCCCATCTATATGCCATGAAGTGATGGGACCAGATGCCATGATCTTAGTTTTCTTAATGTTGAGTTTTAAGCCAGCTTTTTCACTCTTCTCTTTCACTTTCATCAAGAGGCTCTTTAGTTCTTCTTTGCTTTCTGCCATAAGGGTGGTGTCACCTGTTTATCTGAGGTTATTGATATTTCTCACAGCAATCTTGATTCCAGTTTGTGCTTCATTCAGTTCAGCATTTCTCATGATGTACTCTCCATATAAGTTAAATAAGCAGAGTGACAATATACAGCCTCGATGTACTTCTTTCCCAGTTTGGAACCAGTCTGTTTTTCCATGTCTAGTTCTAACTGTTGCTTCTTGACCTGCGCACAGGTTTCTCAGGAGGTAGGTCAGGTGGTCTGGTATTCCCATCAATTCATGTTTTCCCATCACTTCATGGCATATAGATGGGGAAACAATGGAAACAGTGACAGACTTTATTTATTTTTGGGGACTCCAAAATCACTGCAGATGGTGACTGCAGCCATGAAATTAAAAGACGCTTGCTCCTTGGAAGAAAAGCTATGACCAACATAGACAGCATATTAAAAAACAGAGACATTACCTTGCCAACAAAAGTCCGTCTAGTCAAAGCTATGGTTTTTCCAGTAGTCTTGTATGGATGTGAGAGTTGGACCATAAAGAAAGCTGAGCACTGAAGAATTGATACTTTTGAACTGTGGTGTTGGAGAAGACTCTTGAGAGTCCCTTGAACTGCAAGGAGATCCAACCAGTCCATCCTAAAGGAAATCAGTCCTGAATATTCATTGGAAGTACTGATGCTGAAGCTGAAACTCCAATACTTTGGCCACCTGATGCGAAGAGCTGACTCATTTGAAAAGACCCTGATTCTGGAAAAGATTGAAGGCAGGAGGAGAAGGGGATGACAGAGGATGAGATGGTTGGATGGCATCACTGACTCAATGGACATGAGTTTGAGCAAGCTCTGGGAGCTGGTGATGGACAGGAAAGCCTGGCATGCTGCAGTCCATGGGGTTGCAAAAAGTCGGACACGACTGAGCAACTGAACTGAACTGAACTCTGCAGGAGCTACAATTCACACCTATTTTCTTTTGACTCTGTGCTAAATACATCCTGTGTCTGGTGTTTACCCTTCCCCTTGTAGTTACATATCAGAAAGAAGGCCACAGAGCCACCAAACTGCCAGATTCAGTTACTGAGTTCCTGATGCCAGCCTATGACTGTCTTTGAAACAATGCAAGAGGAAGAAATCAAGATCCTAACGTCTTTGTTCCTCACCTTGTATAAGCCCCTAGACTCCTCTGAGAGGGGGAGCACAGTTATTGAGGCATGAGTCTAATGTGCTCCCCTCTCCACCAGCTGGAAATTAAAACCACCTTTCTATTTCCTCCAAATTCTGTCTCTGAATTTTTTATTCAGCTTCAGTGGGCAGAGAAAGCCAAGATTTTGACCAGCAACATAGTGTCACTCTAGACCAGGCTGACTTAAGAGCAACAAATACCTTGAGTAGCTGAAATAGACTTTAAGTACTTACAATAAAGATGAACTTCCATGCATTCATGAAAACACTCATCAAGCACCTACCGAGCTCTAGTCTAGGAATGGAAAGGTGGCCCAGAGCTACCATGTTAGGCAGCCTGGGTCCCCCTGCCAGGCTCTGGAGGCTCATTCTCACATATATGCAAACACACAATAGTATTTAGTTGTCAGGTAGCACAACACTGTAGACAGCAGTCATGGTGAAGGGGCATGGAGTCAGAATCAGGCAGCCTTGGACTGAATTCCAGTTCTGTCACTTCTAGCTGGGTGATGGGGAAATTCACCTCACCTCTCTAAGCTTCACTGTCCTTTTCTATGGAATGAGGACATTGTCCCAAGTCAGACTGCCTGGAATCTTCCTCTCTGTTGTCCATTTGGTGGCCCTGGCATCTTCCTATGCAGTAGGACCTCCCCACAGTAGGTACTCCATAGTTGTTTTGTGTGTGTGTGTGTTGTGTCTGTTCTTAAGCCCACTGAGAAGAGGGTTTGTCAAAGGGAAGGCTATGGACCTCTGTCTGTGAAATTCTCAGAGGCCTAAGGCAAAGTCAGAAGTGAAGGAGAAGGCACCCCAACCCCAACCAGCTGCCATCCCAGGGAACCCAGCCTAAGGCCAGGTTCATTTGCATTGTGTTTACATAAATTTGCATAAGCACTGTATCCCCGTGTCTTGTAGCCAATTATTTCATTCCTGCATCTCTGCTTCCCAGAAAAGGGTGCCACCCAGAGGTGTGTACCCCTGGGTTTCCTGTCAAGAGAGCACCCAGACCCTCTGTCCCACTCCCAGCAGAAAATGTCTCCTACAGGCCTGCACTTCCACTCCTTCCCTTCCCCACCTGCTGCCCCTGAACCCCCATCAGGACCACCAGAAGTTCCCAGTATCTGGGAAAGGCAGGTCTTGGCAGTTCCAATCCTTCTCTACTCCTCAGCTGCCTTAATTTAACCATATTAGAATCTTAAACATAGAGAGGACTTTTAGGATGTCTAATCCAAGGCCATTCAACCTGATGCCACCCTCAGACAGGTAAGGGCAGCTCTGTTCTAGTTGAGGGGAGGACACAGCCTGGAGTCCTACCCTTAGACTAGTCCCTCACTCCACAGAGGCATCTGCAGGGACCTCAGGCTTCTCAGAGCATTTGAGCCCCCTCCCCCGTTTTATATCTGGGCAAACAGAGGCCCAAGGAAGAGAAAAGTTCTCAGCTGAGATCACAGAGTCTGCAGCAGAGCTGGAACAGAACCAGAGGAGCTGGTGTGCCTGTGAACCCATTGAAATTGAGTCCCCACAAAGCCCAGTTCCTCTGCCAGCTTCATACCTCTCAATCCAAAACCTTATTCTTTCTCATGTTCTCCTCAAGACAGAGGAGTATCAAAGAACAGGGAAGACTGAAACTGAGCATGATTCTGCAAGTCTCTCCCACATACAAAAGCCTTTCCCCTATTTTTTATTTGTAGAGAAAGGTTTCCACCTCTTAGACCTTCTGGAGTTCCAAAGGGCAGATTCAAACAGTTACTAATTAGGGAAGTGAGGAAATGCAGAATCAGAGAAAAAGCAGTCAAGAAACATTAGTGCAGTGATAAGGCAGAGTCCTAGTTCCTCCTCAAGGGATAACAATCTGATACATATCTTTGCAAAAGGCAAAGGAGAAAAGAAAAGATATACCCATCTGTATGCAGAGTTCCAAAAAATACCAAGGAGAGTTAAAAAAGCCTTCCTCAGTGATCAAAGAAATAGAGGAAAACAATAGAATGGGAAAGACTAGACATCTCTTTCATCCTTTCATCCTCTGCCATCCCCTTCTCCTACTGTCTTTGATCCTTCCCAGCATCAGGGTCTTTTCCAATGAGTCAGTGCTTTGCAGAGGATGAGATGGTTGGATGGCATCACCGACTCTATGGACATAAATTTGAGCAAGCTCCGGGAGTTGGTGATGGACAGGGAAGCCTGGCATTTTGCAGTCCATGGGGTCACAAAGAGTCGGACACAACTGAGTGACTGAACTGAGATATCTCTTCAAGAAAATTAGAGATACCAAGGGAACATTTCATGCAAAGATGGGCACATTAAAGGACAGAAACAGTATGGACCTAAGAGAAACAGAAGATACTAAGAAGAGGTGGCAAGAATACACAGAAAAACTATACCAGAAACATCTTAATGACCCAGATAACCATGATTGTGTGATCACTCACCTAGAGCCAGACATCTTGGAGTGTGAAGTCAAGTAAGCCTTAGGAAACATCACCAAGAACAAAGCTAGTGGAGGTGATGGAATTCCAGCTGAGCTATTTCAAATCCTAAAAGATGATTCTGTGAAAGTGCTGCACTCATTGGGCCAGCAAATTTGGAAAACTCAGCTGTGGCCACAGGACTGGAAAAGATCAGTTTTCATTTCAATCCCAAAGAAGGGCAATGCCAAAGGATGTTCAAACTACTGCACAATTACACTCATTCAACATGTTAGCAAGGTCATGCTCAAAATCCGCCAAGCTAGGCTTTAATAGTACATGAACCAAGAACTTCCAGATATACAATCTGGGTTTAGAAAAGGCAGAGGAACCAGAGATCAAATTGCCAACATCCGTTGCATCATAGAGAATTCCAAAAAAAATCTGCTTCTGCTTTTTTGACTACGCTAAAGCCTTTGACTGTGTGGATCACAACAAACTGTGGAAAATTCTTCAGGAGATGGGAATACCAGACCACCTAACCTGCCTCTTGAGAAACCTGTATACAGGTCAAGAAGCAACAATTAGAACTGGACATAGAATAACCGACTGGTTCAAAATTGGGAAAGGAGTACATGAAGGCTGTATATTGTCACCCTGCTTGTTTAACATATGCAGAATACATCATGCGGAATGCTGGGCCAGACGAGTCACAGGCTGGAATCAAGATTGCTAGGAGAAATATCAATAACCTCAGATAAGCAGATGACACCACCATTATCACAGAAAGCGAAAAGTAACTAAAGAGCCTCTTGAAGGTGAGAGAAGAGGGTGAAAAAGCTGGCTTAAAACTCAACATTCAAAAACTAAGATCATGGCATCGGTCCTATCACTTCATGGCAAATAGGTAGAGAAACAATGGAAATAGTGACAGACTATTTTCTTGGGCTCCAGAATCACTGTGGTGACTGCAATCATGAAATTAAAAGACACTTGATTCTTGGAAGAAAAGCTATGACCAACCTAGAGAGCATATTAAAAAGCAGAGACATTACTTTACTGACTAAGGTCCATCTAGTCAAAGCTATGGTTTTTCCAGTAGTCATGTATGGATGTTAGTGTTGGACTATATTATAAAGAAGACTGAGCACCAAAGAACTGATGCTTTTGAACTATGGAGTTGGAGAAGACTCTTGAGAGTCCCTTGAACTGCAAGGAGATCAAACCAGTCAATCCTAAAGGAAAATCAGTCCTGAATATTCATTGGAAGGACTGATGCTGAAGCTGAAGCTCCAATACTTTGGCCACATAATGTGAGGAGCCAACTCATTGGAAAAAGACCCTGATGCTGGGAAAGATTGAAGGCAGGAGTAGAAGGGGATGACAGAGGATGAGATGGTTGGATTGCATCACCGACTCATTGAACATGAGTTAGAGCAAGCTCCAGGAGATGGTGAAGGACAGGGAAGCCTGGTGTGCTGCAGTCCACAGAGTCACAGAGAGTCAGACATGACTGAGAGACTGAACAACAACACATCTTTGAGTTAGTAGTTCCACAGGAAGTAAGCCCCCCACTCCCTCTGTGCGAAGCTCAAGATTCCTGGAACACCACCCAGTTACATCACCACTAATTAATCTGAAAAAAGTCATGCACCCTGCAGCCCTCATCCCAAATGTTTCCTATGAAAACTCTTCCCTGGGTTCTCCTAGGGTTAGTGGTCCAGTGGCTAAGACTCCAAGATCCCAGTGCAGGAGCCCTGGGTTTGATGCCTTCTCAGGGAACTGGATCCCACATGCTACATCTAAGACCTGCTGCAGGCAAATAATAAACTATTAAGAAAAAAAAAAAACTCTTCCCTGAAAACAGTCAGGGAGTTCAGGTCTTTTGAGCATGAGATGTCTGCTCTCCTTGCTTGGCCCTGCAATAAAACTTTCTCTGCTCCAAACTCCGTTTTGGTTTGCTTGGCCTCACTGTCCATCGGGCACATGAACAACACCACCAGAAGAGCTGGAGAACATGCCCAGGAGGCTCCAGGCTTCACAGAGCAGTTCCAGAATCAGAGTAGCCAGATGAGTCTGGAGCAGAAACAGGAAAAGTCCTCTCTTGTCCCTTGCTCTCCTTGCTGCAACGAGATCAAACCAGTCAATCCTAAAGGAAATCAATCCTGAGTGATGCTGAAACTGAAGTTCCAATATTTTGGCCACTTGATGGGAACAGCCAACTCATTGGGAAAGACCCTGATGCTGGGAAAGATTGAGGGCAGGAGGAGAAGGTGGTGACAGAGGATGAGATGGTAGGATGGCATCACCGACTCAATGGACGTGAGTTTGGGCAAACTCTGGGAGATAGTGAAAGACACGGAAGCCTGATGTGTTGCAGTCCATGGGGTCGCAAAGAGTTGAACACGACTGAGCAACTGAACAACAACAACCCTGCCTTCCCATCTTTGATGAACGAGGGTTTCTGGAATGTGAGGAAAGATTTGTGAGGGGAGAGCTGAGGGAAGACTGGGCCTCACAGCCGCAAAGTTCAGGTCTTCCAGCCAGGGCTGGGCCAGGTCCAATGGGCAGCAGGTACCCAGGGTCCTAGCATCCTCCTTCCATCCCTCCAGGCTCTGTAATCCAGGGGCTTGATTGGGGCAGAGAAGGACAAGGAATATAGGTGAGGGCAGATTGGGAAATTAATGTGTGTTCAAGGCCTAATTTTACCATCTGCATGTAGTTTACTCCCCTGCTGTCATCAGTTCCATTTTACAGATAAGAAAACTGAGGCTCAGGAGTAAACTTCAAAAGCCTTGTCACATCTAAAGCCTTGTTCTCTCCAGGTATCAAAGTCAGTGGGTGGGCCATAGGTCCTCAGTCACTTCCCTTCCTGGATTTCAGAAAGCAAGAGATTTGATTTTGGCTAAATGACCTTTTTGAATGTCCTTTTTAGCCCTGGCCAGAGGACCACTTGGGCAGTTGCTTTGAACTCTGATTAAACATGCAGCCCTTAGCCCTGGGTGAGGAGCTCTGAATGCACAAGATTTACCAGACTTATTTTGTCCCCTAAGTACATTTCACCCCCTCCCAGCCTCTCATATGCCTTTTATGATCCACCCCCAACTGCTTCCAAGAGACAGGAAGGAAGTGGTAGGGGGTGGGCACCAAAATACACCCATCGGCTTTCAATCCCAGCTTCACCACTTTCTGAGCTATTTCACATCAAGTAAGTGATGTAGGGGCGTCCCTATAGCTCAGATGGTAAAAAATCTGCTTGCAATGCAGGAGATCCGGGTTTGATCTCTGGGTCAGGAAGATCCCCTGGAGAAGGGAACGGCAACCCACTCCAGTATTCTTGCCTGGAGAGTCCCATGGACGGAGGAGCCTGGTAGGCTACAGTCTGTGGGGTCACAAAGAGTTGGACACGACTGAGAGACTAACAATACAATACAATAGGTGACGTAACCTCCTCATACCTGTCTCCTATTTGAAAATGGGGAGAATGTTCTATAAAGATTGTTGGGCTGTACCCTGTGGATCTGCAAGCCTTGTAGTTGCCCAGCCTCAAGATCAAAGAAAGAGCCCGGAGACAGTGACAGAGACAGCAATGGTTTATTGGACAGGGGATCTTGCAGAGGGTCCTGGAGAGACCCCCCTACTGTGTGTGACAGATGGTGAGTGAGACACGACAGCAGGGAAAGGAGGCTACTGTTTATTGATGTCAGGTGGGCTCATCAGTTACCAGGGGCTAATTAAGCTCAGTAGTTAAAAGGATTAGGTAGTTATGTGAATGAAGCAAGGTCTGGTTGAAGAGGGGATATACAGAGAGTAAGAGAACAGCCATTTTGAATGACCTGCTGTTGACTAAAAAAGATGCACAACTTGAGAGTTGTGAGTTAAGCTTTATTTGGGGCAAAACGAGGACTGCAGCCCAGGAGACAGCGTCTCAGATAGCTCTGAGAGACTGCTCCAAAGAGGTAGTGGGAGAAGGTCAATCCATAAAATTATGGTGAAGGGAAAGTTCAATGCCATCAATGCTTACAAGAGGTTTTCTGCTAGGTGCCAGGATCTGATGTCATCATGGAGGGATTTAGCGCTTTTCTGGATATGAGGAGATGCAAGGATTGGGATCATAAAATCTGTTCCTTAAAATATCCACCTATCTAAAGACCTGTCCCACCAGGTTCCCTGGAGCACAGGGTGCCTCACTCCACCCTAAATTCCCCTCGGGGAGTGTTGAAGGTGAACACCTGCAGCAGCACAGGGTACAGTCTCCACAGAGGCAGATGGCAAATGCCCTTGTTCAGTCACTGGCAATACTCTGGGCAAGTGCCCATTTGCAGTTGACACTGCCCATACAAGGATTATATGAGTTAACACAGTTAACATGCTAGGAACAGGGCCTGGTATATAGCATGCCTCAAAAACTTAGCTATTATTATCACACACACTCATGCCTCTTCAGATTTTCTTGGGTCCCCACAGCCAGCAGGACAAAGCCTCGATTTTCACCCGAAGGCAAACCAGACCTCTCTTCATCTGTCCCCTTTGTCCCCAGCCCCATCTGCTGCAGCATCTTTCAGGGACCCCCAGATCATGCACAGGGCAAGGTCTGTTCACAGGACTCACAAGGCATTGGGGGAAGTTTCAGACACTAAGTTTTCAGACACCTTGAGCTGGCAGGAGCAGGGAACTGGGCAAGGAGTTTCTACAGCCAGCCTGGAAGCTGACAAGAGGGCCCACAGTGCCCACTGACCACTATGACAGGAGGGTGGAGTGGGGAAACTGGTATTCACTGGGGGTCTTTGACATGAGTTCAGAGGAGAGCTAGTTCCCTGAGGGTTTCTCAGAGACAGGGAGAGTTTAGATCAGGATACAGAAGGAAGAAGACTTTTCTAAGGGGGAGAAGAGGGGTCTGCCAGGAAGTGCATTTCTTACTGAAATGACTTTTTCGTGGCCTGCCTACTTCACTCTTCCTTTTCCTCTTAATTGATTGACTACCTTTTAATGAACCCCTGCAACATGCCAGGCATTTTCCTGGCAATTTATCACTTCATTCTTACAATCACCTGAAGCAGGTATACGCTCTCATTTTGCAGCTGAGGAAACCAAGTTTGAATCCTGGGTTCAGTCTGAAGCCAGGTCAGTATGTTCAGAAGACTAATCCCTGGTCCCTCTCCTCCCTGGAGTCCCCAGGATCTAGCTGACTGTGGCCTCAGCTCTTGGAAAATATATACCAGGACTTGGGCCACTATCTCCCTTATTTGTCCTGCAGGGACCTAGCTTCTTACATGCTGCCAGGGACTAGCAAGTGTTTACACAACTCTGAGGATGACAGCCCACTTGTGCACATCAGTGAAATCAGGCAGTACACTGGAAAAAACCAGACTCTTGAAAACCTACCTGACATTTTACAGACCTGCTTCCAGGCTATGCAAATCTCATCAGGGGAGCCTCACCTCTGAGAGGCTGGGGTGGCTCATAGGACTCCACCTAGGAGGGGTAGGGCTGCAACTGTTTCCCCATCCAGATTCATCTTGCCTCTGACCACACTACATGGACTACTCCTGTTTTGCCCCTGACTAGGCTGACCCCAGCCCTTAGCACAAAGGTGTGCTGGCCACCTGCCCACAGGAGCCATGCAGCTGGTGAGGCAGAGGCAGCAGAAAGACCTGTGGTTGAGGCAGAGCTGGTTCAAATCCCAGCTCTATTTCCTCACTGCATGATGCTTTCTTCACCTGAAAATGTGGCTCATTCTATTCACCTCACAAGGTCTTGATGGGACTTAAAGCACGTGATTTAAATGTGGCACAGTCCTTGCCTCAAGGTTATTGTTGTTGTTGTTCAGTTGCTCAGTCTTGTCAGAGCTTTGTGACCTCATGGACTGCAGCATACCAGGCTTCCCTGTCTGTCACCATCTCCCAGAGCTTGCTCAAACTCACATCCACTGAGATGGGAATCCGAGTTCTTGTCTGCAGAGCTGAAGAATGGAATCCACAAACACGCAAGCACTCATGGTAGCAAGTGAATAGGATTTATTAAAGAGGAGCAAAGTACAAAGCTCTCAGCATAGCCACTGAGAGGGGGTAAAGACTACCCCCAAGGTGGGACTTAAAGCAATTTTTATATCCTTCCTCAAATTATTTCTAACCAATTATTATTCTAAGCATTAATAACGATTATTTCTAACTGATCAATTTAAAGTCAATTTAAACCAATCAATTTAAGTCAAGATACTTAAAATCTTTATGGTTTCTCTTGATCCTTGGATTAAGTTACCACCCTTTTTCATGCCCTCTGGCCATTTTACCGGCATCAGATGTATGGGCTTAAGATTAATTATCTTTAAGAATTTTCCACAGTTTGTTGTGATCTGCACAGTCAAAGGCTACCAGACCACCTGCCTCCTGAGAAATCTGTATGCAGGTCAAGAAGGAACAGTTAGAACTGGACATGGAACAACAGACTGGTTTCAAATCAGGAAAGGAGTACATCAAGGCTGTACATTGTCACTCTGCTTATTTAACTTATATGCAGAGTACATCATGAGAAATGCTGAACTGGATGAAGCACAAGCTGGAATCAAGATTGCCAGGAGAAATATCAGTAACCTCAGATATGAAGATGACACCACACTTATGGCAGAAAGTGAAGAAGAACTAAAGAGCCTCTTGATGAAAGTGCAGAATGTGAAAGAAGAGTGAAAAAGTAGGCTTAAAACTCAACATTCAGAAAACTAAGATCATGGCATCTGGTCCTATCACTTCGTAGCAAATAGATGGGGAAACAATGGAAACGGTGACAAACTTTTTTGGGGGGTTCCAAAATCACTGCAGATGGTGACTGCAGCCATGAAATTAAATGACTCTTGCTCCTTGGAAGAAAAGTTATGACCAACCTAGACAGCATATTTAAAAATCAGAGATATTACTTTGCAAACAAAGGTCCATCTAGTTAAAGCTATGGTTTTTCCATGTATGGATGTGAGAGTTGGACTATAAAGAGAGCTGAGCACTGAAGAATTGATACTTCTGAACTGTGGTGTTGGAGAAGACTCTTGAGAGTCTCTTGGACTGAAAGGAGATCCAACCAGTCTATCCTAAAGGAAATCAGTCCTGAATATTCATTGGAAGGACTGATGCAGAAGCTGAAACTCCAATACTTTGGCCACTTGATGCAAAGAACTGACTCATTTGAAAAGACCCTGATCCTGGGAAAGATTGAAGGTGGGAAGACAAGAGGACGACAGAGGATGAGATGGTTGGATGGCATCACTGACTCAATGGACATGAGTTTGAGTAAACTCTGGGAGCTGGTGATGGACAGGGAAGCCTGGCGTGCGGCAGTCCATGGGGTCACAGAGAGTTGGACACTGAGTGACTGAACTGAACTGAAGATTAATAATCACCAGTTGCTTTTCCCCCAAGCATATGGAACACAATCCAATTACTGCCATTCCCTGGATCTCAGTGCTGATAATTTATCAGACTACACAGACATTCCAGGAATTCAGGACAATGGAGTGGATGTTTACTGAAAACAAGACCAAGGTCTCAGAGTTCTACACTGACTAGTAATTTCTACTTCAGTGCTAATCCAATCATCTCGTCCTCCATCATCCCCTTCTCTTCCTGCCTTCAATCTTTCCCAGCATCAAGGTCTTTTCCAAAGATTCGGCGTTTCACATCAGGTGGCCAAAGTATTGGAGCTTCAGCTTCAGCATCAGTCCTTCCAATGAATATTCAGGACTGATTTCCTTTAGGATTGACTGATTTGATCTCCTTGCTGTCCAAAGGACTCTCAAGAGTCTTCTCCAACACCACAGTTTAACAGCATCAGTTCTTTGGTGCTCAGCCTTCTTTATGGTCCAAATCTTTTATCCATACATGACTACTAGAAAAACTATAGCTTTGATTATACAGACATTTGTTTGCAAAGTAATGTCTCTGCTTTTTAACATGCTAGGTTTGTCAGAGCTTTTCTTCCAAGGAGCAAATGTCTTTTAATTTCATGGCTGCAGTCACCATTTGCAGTGATTTTGGAGTCCAAGAAAACAAAGTCTGTCACTGTTTCCATTGTTTCCCCGTCTATTTGCCATGAAGTGATGGGACCGGATGCCATAATCTTTGTTTTTTGAATGTTGAGTTTTAAGCCAGCTTTTTCACTCTTCTCTTTCACTTTCATCAAGAGGCTCTTTAGTTCTTCTTCACTTTCTGCCATAAGGGTGGTGTTATCTTCATATCTGAAGTTATTGATATTTCTCCTGGCAATCTTGATTCCAGCTTGTGCTTTATCCAGTCTGGCATTTCATATGCTGTACTCTGCATGTAAGTTAAATAGGCGGTGGGACTTCAAAAATGTCACTTGTTACCCTCCTCCCTTTGGAAGCCAATACCCAGGAAGCAGAGAATTAGGCAGGATGAAAACATCCCCAGGCCTGGAAGGAAGCCTTATCTGGCTGCTGACCACAGTGCATGTATAGATAACCCTGAGGTCAGTGACCCCACCTGGGCCAGCAGGGGCTCTGATACTCCTGCGCTTGAGCAGTCTGGGCTGACTCTACACTCCACCCACACTGAGCTGAGTGAGCTGGTTTGAGCCCTGGCCACCAGGCTCGGACCCAGGGGCAGAAGAAGCAGCACATGGAGAGTGGGCAGCTGGGGAGCAGAGCCCCTGCTCTAGGCTGCGGTAAGTCCCTTGCCATGGAGGACAGCCTCTTGCACCCCCAATCAGGTGAGTTGGGCACGGACAGGCAGGGAGAAAGCAGGGAGGAGCATAGTGTGGGTGTCACCGTACCCCACCACTGACGCCCCAGTGCTGCCTAGCTGGTCGAGCTTTTTTTTCTTAGTAACTTTAGGTGGACCCATCTGTCTCCCAATCCTTCCACCTTCTCAAAAATCCAGCAGAGGATGGGAATGGAAGAGTAATGGTCACCCAGGGAGAAATGAATTTGCTGTTGTAACACACAGATGTTACCTATTTATTTTTCTTAAACAATCAGCTTTTTCCAAAAGCAATTTAGAACAGCTTAAAAAGAAGAGCTTCACAATAAGGTTAATAGTAAATAAGACATGGGAAATCATGGGCTGGGGTAAAAATAAAGTAGAACTTAAAGTAGCTCAGCTGGTAAAGAACCCGCCTGCAGTGCAGGAGACCCTGTTTTAATTCCTGGGTTGGGAAGATCTGATGGAGAAGGAATAGGCTACCCACTCCAGTATTCTGGCCTGGAGAATTCCACGGACTGTATAGTCCATGGGGTTGCAAAGAGTCAGACACAACTGAGTGACTTTCATTAAATATATTTAGGAAAGATAAGATAATCATGAATATGGGTCTGAGTATCCTAGTCACCATGGTAAAAAGGGAAATAGGATCAGCAACTGGAAAGGAAGATGCATACTAGTCTTATATTTTTTTCTTAGAGCTTTATATAATAGGCATTGAACACTGTGAGAAACAGGTCATTTACTTCATATTTCTAAAAATTCAGAAGCAGATGAAATCAGGCTATTTGGCTCACAAGAGCCTTTGACAAAGCAAAGGGAATGGTATTAAAGTACCACCCCATTAGGGTGAATGCATTCCAATACAGGTTTCCGATGGTCAGATTGGCCTGGGTGTTCAGCGAGTTGTCCCTTTCCTCATCTGTGTTGTAGACCCACATTTCTCAAACTTCAATATGCGTGAAATCTCCGGCAAGTCTTTTGAAAATGCCTTTCTGATTTAGATCTGGGGTGGGCAGTTCTAAAAAACTCCCGGGGTACCACGTGTACCATACTTGGAGCAAGGAGCCAAAAGCCCAGACTTCTCTAGTTGTCCACCTATGCGGTTTCCCCCAACTGGAGGTAATGCAGTGCTGCCATAGTTTCCCCTGACCACTGATGTCCAGTCCCAAGCCATGACTCCCGACTCACACAGAGATTAAGTACCTACCATGTATCAGAGCGCCCTTAGCAAAATGGCTGTTCCTGCCCACCCTTCCCCTAGTCTTTGATGTGCCCACCCCTCCCCCTAATAGCACCGGCCTCTAGAACCTTCTTCATGCTCTTGTGCTGCCACAGTTAAATCTCTTGTGGGTACAGTCTCTCATTCCACTGAACTCAGAGAGCTTTTCCTTTGGAGAGAGCTCATGTTGCAACAGAGGACTAGAAGGAGGGTGAGACTTACACCAGAGTGCCAAGCCCTGGGTGCAGGGGCAGAGAGTTGAGGGCCCTGTTAGCCACACCTTATAATGCCTTACAATATTGGCTTGAAATAATCCACTACATGAAAGAGACTGTAAGCTTAAACCCTGAGCCCTGAGCACACTTCTACAGCTTGCCTCCCCTTCCAGTGCCTGTCCCCCATAGCCCACCCCAGGCCTGCGATCGCTGCCTCACTTCTGGGTGGTTCTGACAAGGCTTTGTCCACAGGGTCATCATGGAAGAAGACACAACCCCTCCATTTTCCCTTGAAATCGCTTCCCCAAGTTGCAATCCCACTCCCTCCCTCACAGAAGGAAGCAGTTCCTTGTGCCCAGAAGCTTGGTTTGGGGAGTCTCACCTTGCCTGGGCTGGGCAGTGGAGGGCAGGGCACCTTTCCTGGGGCCACAGCCCAGCCTGAGGACATCTAGGTCCAGGTGGCCTGGCTCCCAGCCAGGCTGTCAGAATACATCTGGCACATGGCTTCTAGTGACCATCTTGATTTAGTAGTCAATTAGAGTATTTATTTTGTGAAATGGATATGTTCTGTCCAAGCTTATAAGTGCTGGATCAATCCAAGAAGCTGAGTCTGAACTATGTCCTTCTCCTCTCTGGGCCAAGTAGGAGATAAACCTAGATTCTCTTCCCGGATACTCTCATCTTCTAAGCCAAAGGAGTAGCCTTGTCTGCAGGAAAAAAGCAATCTCAGGAGACTGACACGCAGGGGCTCCATATCCAGATATCCACCAGTGCATGTACTGAGCACCTCCTGTGTGCCTGCAGTGCTAGCTCTGGGGCAAGCAAAGGAGGAGACCAGAGGTGGGTGGGAGCCCTGGGCGAAGCTTCCCAGAGATGCTGGGAGGTGCAGAAGGTTGAGAATGGCCAAGCATTCATTCAACAACTGTTTACAGAGCACCGACTATGTGCCAGGCTCTCATCCAGACACTGGGATACAGAAGTGAAAGAGGCAGATAAAACTCCCTGCCCTGAAGGAGCTTACATTTCTGTGGGAGCAGAACATTAATGAACAGCAAACAGAGGTGTGTCTTATAGTGTGTTAGAAGGAGAAAAAAGGGCTTTCCTGGTGGCTCAGTGGTAAAGAATCTGCCTGCCAATTCAGGAGACATGGGTTCAATCCCTGGGTTGGGAAGATCCCCTGGAGGAGAAAATGGCATGGGATTATTCTTGCCTGAATAATCCCATGAACAGAGGAGCCTGGCAGGCTACAATCCATGGGGTCGCAAAAAGTCGGACACGACTGAGTGACTATCACACACTGCTGCTGCTGCTAAGTCGCTTCAGTCGTGTCCGACTCTGTGCAACCCCATAGACGGCAGCCCACCAGGCTCCGCCATCCCTGGGATTCTCCAGGCAAGAATACTGGAGTGGGCTGCCATTTCCTTCTCCAGTGCATGAAAGGGAAAAGTGAAAGTGAAGTCACTCAGTCGTGTCCGACTCTCAGCGACCCCATGGACTGTAGCCTACCAGGCTCCTCCGTCCATGGGATTTTCCAGGCAAGAGTACTGGAGTGGGGTGCCATTGTCTTCTCCGATCACACACTAGAAGGAGAAAAAGGCTAAGTGAAAAGAAATAGGGCAGGGTACCCAGATGAGTGATGCAGATAATTGGGTGAGTCTCACAGAGGTGACGTTATTTCTCAAGGATCCAAAGGAGGGAGGGAGAAGGCCAGTGTGGCAGGGCTGAGTGAGAGCAAAGAGAAGGGAGCCAGAGACAAGGTCCTGCTGGGCCTGGTCACCATAGCAAGGACTTTGCTTTGACTCTCAGAGACCAGGGAGCCAGGGGCAAGTTTTGAGCCAAGGAGTAACACAATCTGACAAATGTCTCCAAAGGATGGCTCCAGCCGCTCTGCCCTTGGCCTTGCCGTGGATGAGTCTGGCACAGAGGAGGTGCTCAACCAATGTCAGTGCACCATTGTCCCTCCCAGCTCAGGAGATGGCTGGTCTGCTTCCGGGAATTGGGCTCCAGGAAACACTGGTTCGGCCCTCACCCACACTAGGCCCCATGTCAGGTGAGACAGACAGGCCAAGTATCAAAGGCTGATGTTGTGGATGGTGCTCTGTCCACCAAGGTGCTTGGCCTCAGCAAGGTGTTCACCTCTCTCCTGTGCCTTTCAGGCTCCTCATTGTTCTCTTGCACAAGCTCATGCTCCACTAGGACATTCCTCTGTGCATCTCTGCTGCTCCAGCCTTTGCTCTCTCTCCAACTCATGGGGAGCCCCTCAGAAGCCTACCAGGTCTCTTTGGAAGGATGCTAGACAGATCCTCCAAGAATATTGGAAGACCTCTCGGCGTCTCTATTTCCCAAGCTGCATCTCCTTGTACTCCAACTCCTCTGGAGTAACAGGAAGGGTGCTCAGAGACCCTCATCAGACAGAGCAGATATTTAAAGAGCACCTACTTGTTCAGGGCATCATGCGAGGGACACCAAAGAAGGCTACATGCTCATTTCTGTTTCCCCAAAGTCACTGCAGAGGCAACTTGCCATCCTAGGACCAGAACCAGGCATGGAGCAACTGTGTCCCTAGTACTTGGAACACTATGATATGGTGCGGTTCCCTGAGTGTAGAGTGCACAGAGGACCTATTAGAACTGCCTCCAGAGCTCAGAGAGGATGTTTTCCTGGGGCAGGGTGGGACAGGAGGTGGGAGAGAAGCTGGGCCTTAGGGTCTGGCAGAGCGGAGAGCTGGGGCAGGTGGGTATTTAATGCAAGAGGAAACCTATGGAAGTGAGGAAGCGCAAGATGCTGGTGAAATGAGAGGATGGAGGAAAGGACTCTCACCCCACCACCCGGCCAGAGTTCTGCCTCTCCCCCTCATTGTGCTCCCTGAGGTCTAGTTGTGGGGCCATTCTTGAGGCCCAGGCCCCTGCCTTTCTGGTCTCTGGGTTCAGATAGCCCCTCCCTAGGACTTATCTCCCCATAACAGCTTGGGATCCTGGAGTAATTTGAAGCTCTTTATCAAGGGCTGGCAGAATGTGTCCTAGAGGACTAATCCAGAGAGAGTCCCAGGGGTCAGGTAACCCCCAGTCAGCCTCCCAGAACATGCGTGACATTGGTGCCTCACAACCATCAGAGCCCCCGCGTCCTCACCTGCAGAAGGAGAGGAATGGTGGTCAGCAGCACATGATGTGAGACTGCAGGTGAGAAAGGGCTTCAGATGAAGGCTCACCCCTCTAGAAAGGCACCTGAAAGATACCCTCACCTTATACCTGACTCAGGGCTGTGCTGGGAGGCCACCATCATGGGGGAGTGGAGGACAGCATCCAGGGCTGGAGGTCATCTGTCTCAGGGCAGGGTGGTAGTTTCAAGCCCAGGAAGTCTAGATGGGGAGACTAACTACCTCCCAAGGTCCCTCCCCCCAGCTCCCAGGCCCTGGAAGTGAGGACTCTGAAGAAGGGTCAGAGGTCGGTGCTAAGGGTAGACCAGGGACAGAGGAGCAACGGAAGCACGGAGGCCTGGATGCAGCCTAGTGGAGGAGGGGGCCTCTGCTGCTGCGCCCCTTGCAGGATGGAAGGAAGCCAGGTTGAACTGGTGCCTTGGCGTCTTCTCACCTGTGTTAACGTGGCCTGCCACTTAACCTGGCATTATGAAATGGACGTGGATTTGAGGTGTCCCTCGGATGAAGGGAACCAGCCGGTCCCAGAAGTTACTCTGGACTCCAGACGCCCTGCTTGTCCGGGTTAAGAGTTGCCCACTTTAATGGGGGAGATAGAGGAGCAGTTCCGGAAGTTTAGGAATATTAGGCCGGGGAAGGGGAGGGTCGTTCGTCCCTGCCGCCCACCACCACTGCTGGAGCTGCAGGACCAGGGGGGGATCGAGGACCCTGCAGCTCCCCGATTGCGGCCCCGGGGGAGGTGGCCAAGCCGTATAAGCAGCAGCAGCAGCAGGCAGGCGGGCGGCCTCCTCCCCCGCAGGTCCGGCCCCGCTGGCGGGCGGGGCCCCGGGAGAGGAGGAGCCTCCGGGACGGGCCACCGCCTCCGCCGCCGCGGACCTTCTGCTGCCGCCGCTCGGAGCAGCGGCGGGCCCGAGAGGTGAGTGACCCTTCGCCCAGGTCGCCGCGGGGCTGCGCCCTGCCAGGGACCCCGGCCCCGGAGGCTGCCCCGTAGCCTCCTGAGCCTGGACCACCCCACGCATGCAGGAAACCTGGGCGACTGGGACCCAGCCACGTGTGCCCGGCGGCAGCGAACCCGGGTCCTGGGTCCTCCACTCCCTGTGTGCCTTCCTTCCCAACCTCGTGCGCCACCCGAGGTGGGCAGGGCCGGGTGCGCGCAGCGCCGGGGTCGGGACTGAAGGGACCGAGCTAAT
Source organism: Giraffa tippelskirchi (assembly GCF_054371585.1). Classification (NCBI taxonomy): domain Eukaryota; kingdom Metazoa; phylum Chordata; class Mammalia; order Artiodactyla; family Giraffidae; genus Giraffa; species Giraffa tippelskirchi. The sequence continues at coordinate 130,890,900 of NC_137277.1, forward strand.
TCCCCGGGATGCTGCGTCCCGCGCCCCACCCCGCGGACCCGCCGAGTCCACAGGTCCCCTGTTCCCAGCTGCTCCCACCCACGGTCTCAGGGGAGCGCCGGAGCGGTGGGTGGGATCTTCTCGCCAGGCCTCGCAACCCTGTGGCTGCCCCGGGCGGGGCAGGCGGCAGGGGCGGGAGCTCCCGACCTTGACCAGGAAGAGGCTGGGCTGACCGGTGTCCTCTGCCCGCGGAGTTCTTGCCTGGCAAACTTACTGGTTTCCCCGAAATTGGGGGCAGGCTGCCCAGAGAGGCGTGGTTGGAACTTTGCTCACTCTGGGTTAGATGAAGGGGAGGGTACGACGAGTTAGTATGTCCTTTGAGGACCAGGAAGCTGGGTCCTCAGGGAAAATGCAGACAGGTCTTGTTGGAGCCCTGGCAGAGGACTCTGGGGAGAGGCCTCAGAGGTTTCCAAGGCCACCTCTGAGACACAGGCTGCAGATAGGGATCCTGGAAATACAGGGAAGTATGTCCATCAGAGTCCAGTGATGATATGATTAATAGCAGACATTTATTGTGCATTATCTATACCAGAATTCTTGCTTTGCACACAGTATTCCAGTTAATCCTCCATATGGGAAGGCACCATTATTATCTCATTTAAGATGGGGAAACTTAGCCTCAGGCAGCATGGGTATTTTATAAGGATACAGGAGTACCAAGTTGCAAAAGTAGGATTTGTACACAGATTTATCTGACCTGAGAGCCGAGAGGAGGCTGCTATTGGGAGAGATAGGCCATGCTCTCAGAGGATTGTGGCAGCCTGAAGAATCCCAGGCTAGGGGCCAGAAAATCCACAAGACCAAAGAGTCTTACCTGGGTGTGACCCTTGGTCACCTGCATGGTTTCTTAAAAATACAGATACCTAGGTCTTCCTTCTTGGCTCAGCGGTAAAGAATCCACCTGCCAGTGCAGGAGACATGGGTTAAATCCCTGGGTTGGAAAGATCCACTGGAGAAGGAAATGGCAACCCACTCCAGTATTCTTGTCTGGGAAATCCCATGGACAGAGAAGCCTGGCAGGCTACAGTCCATGGGGTCACAAAAGAGTCAGACACAAGTAAGTGACTAAACAACAAGGTCCTACCCACAGCTGGCCGAGTCCAATTCTGCAGAGTGAACCCCCCTAGCATCTTGTCAGGAGCACCTGGAGGGCTGAGACCGTATCTAAGTCATCTCTACCCTCATCTGTATCCCCAGTGGCCTCCAGAGGGGCCAGCTTGGAGCAGGTGCTTCTGTTACCAAGAACAAGTTCACTCTGCTCTCCACACAACATGCCAATTAACCGAGAGACAAGGTGTTGAGGCAAGGAATGCTTTATTTGGAAAGCTGGCTGACTGAGAAGATGGCAGACTAATATCTCCAACAAACCATCTTGTGGGGTCTGGATGCTAGGTTCTTTTATAGAACCAGAGAGAGAAGCAGTTAGGAACTAAGGCAAAAAAGCAGAATAGAGGCAATGAGGAAGTAAAGTAAAAAAGGCCATCAGTCTTGCAAAACATCTCTGGGAATGGCCAGCCTTGGGAAAGGGATATGCTATTCTCATCTTTCTTACAGCCATTCACTGGTGGACAGGGTCAGATCATCTCCCTCGGAGCTGAATAAGGACACTCTAGAGTAACAGTCAGGCAGAGGGACAGGGTTCTCTGAGGCAGGCCCTAACGTATGATTATAATAACAAAAGCGATGAAAAGCAAGTCAAAGAAATAGATCCAACATGGAGTCAATTGACTCTCCCCTACAACACTTAAGCAATGTCTGATGGATGAATGGACTCCGTGGGGGCAGGGGCTATCACTGGGATAGAAAAGTTTTCCGGAAGGAGGCCTTGAATGATGGACAAGTGGCCTCAGCCAGGCTTGGGAGAGGAAGGCCTGGAGTTGGTATGTGGTGACCCTGGCCTCAGAGTTTGCAGGGAGCTCAGGCCAGGCCGTTTGTTCATTGGAGGATTGGACAGACAGCCTCAAGCTTGTTGAGCTCCCCAGGATCAGGCCTGGTCACACGGGGACCATAGGTATGCCCTCTTTGGCCTAGACACGCCAAACAGATGAACTCCTCTCCCCTCCATGTTTTCTGTCCTTAACTTAGGGCCCTTCCCTTGTAGGATATATCAGAGTGTTGGGCAGGGCTTCAGATAGTTAAAAGGGGAAATGTAAGGACTAAAGTCCATAGCTGTAAACCTGAGCAGTGGAGTGGCTGACTGCAGAGGAGGGTGCCTGGCTTTGCAGTCATCACAGCCCTTTACCATGTGGCCTAAAGCACGGCCTCCGTTCTCTGAACCTGTTTCATCTATAAGACCTTGCTAAGGGCTTGGGACCTGATATTCCTATAAAACAGGAACAATAGTGCCTGCTGGGGGAGGATGCACTGTGTGATATTGCTGAGGTTTAGGAGTACAATAAATATCAGACCCCTTCCCATTCTCCCAGAGTTTAAGTGTGAAAAGCAGCTGGGAACCTTACATGCTCATTGCTCCTCTTGTCTGAACCCCTCAGTTCACTAGAGCGTGGTCTCCATGGTCCGCTTCTCTGTTGCAGACCTGGTCTTGAGCCCAGGCCTCAATTTAGTTTGGGTTACAGAACTTGGAGGTGGGAAGGCAAGGGGTGGGGACAAGGCACGCTAGGTGATTTTCAAACATTTGGGTACAGAAGTCTCAATTCCTCCTATCTGTGCCCCACAGCTGGGCCCACCTACCTGTCCAACCTGATCTGCCATTCCCAGTCCTCTGCATGTCAGCCCTTCATGCCCTTGGCATGCAGTGAGCACCACTTCATAACTGAAATGCAATCATCATCATAAGTGAATAGTCAGCTTCCCACGTGCCAAGCATGTTATAGGTGTGAGCACACTTGAACCTTCCAACTTTCCTATGAAATAGACAGTGCTATTCTCCCAGCCTTGTGACTGTCCCAAGAACACATGAGACTCCATTCTTTTAACACCAGATTTGTTCTCCTAACCACTGACTATAACTCCTTGTCCATATTTTGCCTAATTGTTTCTTCATTCAACATTTACTGAGCACTAACTTGATGTCAGGCACTCAGGACCTGCCTGGTTTGAGTCCCACTTCTAGCAGGATGAGTGTAGGTTGTCGTTAATAATCACACAAAAACCAACACACTCCACTTATTTCTGAATATGAGTGGGGGAACTGAGGCCCAGGTTCCACAGCTAATGCAAGCGAGCCAGGATTCAAAACCAGAGATGGCTCCTCCCTGAGCTGGAGGTATTGACCACTGCCCTGGCGGGATCAGTGGCTGCAAATTTATGCAGAATCACAAACCCCTGCATTGTCTCTTCAACCCAGAGCAAAAGATTTCGCCCGTCCTCAGGTATGGAACACTGTCACTGGAGAATTACCTGATGCTCAACTCTTTCCAGTCTGTCCTCATCAGTCACCATTGTCATCTAGCAAAACGTGCAACAGGTGAGCCCTAATTGGTCTGTAATCAGGCAGTAACTTCTCTCTCCCTCTTCTGCTTAATGAGATCCAGGTGAGGTCAAAGCACATAGCACATTTTTAAGCCTTTTAGAGCTATCCAATTAGGAGATTAAACTGTGAAAAATGCAGCCCCAAGACTATCAAATCAGTCAAGGTAAATGTAAAGGAGTTTATGGACTGGTGAATGGGCCTCCTAAGTCTTCCGTGGGGAGCAGGCTGTCTTGGCTCAAGTGCAGACAGCATGTTTCCCAGAGCCTGTGTGCCATCTGTGATGGGAGGACCCATGACTGTAGCAACCAGCGCTTCTGGTGGCTGTCAGGCTGTGGAAAGGGGAGGCCTGTGATTTGACTGGTGGGCTTGGGGAGGTGACAGCATGCCCTGCTGTTGGGGTGAAGGTCTCTCTGAAGGTGAATCACTCAGGGCTCACAGCTGAGGATGTTAAGGGGCTTCAGGTGGCCCTGTTAGATGTGCCCTCCAGGTAGATTTTGTGAAAGACAGGCTGGCCAAATACAGTGCCTGTGGAGTCACCCCAACAGGCCTTTTGAATCAAAGGGGTCTGTGCCAAGTCCAGGTGCCCAGCCAGACGTGTACATGGGTCAGTATTGCACAGATACAGTGGGGTGGGGGTCTGGCAAATGAGCCATGACCTGGTGTGGGGCTGAGCCTCTCCTAGAAGTCAGAGCAGGCCCTTTGTGGATGTCTGTAGAGATGGCTCCACACTGGCTGCAAATCAGGTGGCACCTGGAATTTTTAGGGAAGAAACAAGATGTGCTGAGCCAGGTGGCCAAGGGTTGTGATGAGAGTTCAGGGGGTTCGATCTGGGAAAGCCCTGCCCTCCTGGTGTTCCTAGATTGGAAGGCTGGAGGCTGGAGATCTGACTGCTCTGTGAGTTCTGGCTTGGCAGCATTTGTCCTCTCATAATTTTGCTGTGGACTTCCCTTGTGGCTCAAACGGTAAAGAATCTGCCTGCAATGCAGGAGATGAGGGTTTCATTCCTGGGTCAGGAAGATCCCCTGGAGAAGGAAATGATAACCTGCTCCAGTATTCTTGCCTGGGAAATCTCATAGACAGAGGAACCTGGCGGGCTACAGTCCATGGAGTCACAAAGAGTCAGACATGACAGAGCAACTAATCAACAACAAAGTTTTGCTACAGTTCTTCTAGAACATTCTGATCTAGCAGCATGTGAAGGGAGGGGGAATCACAACATTGGGGGAGCTCAGGACACAACTAGGGGCTTGGGGAGAACCCCAGGGGATAGGGCATCAAAGCTGGAACCATGGGGGTGCTGCTCATGCCTAGAGCTCACGCCTGGAGGGTTTGCTTTCAGAAGGAAGTGTGGTTTCCTGACAGGGCAGCTTCTCCAAGGGGCTGTGTAGGTACACAGGAGTGAAGAGCCCTCAGGGAACTTACAGTCAACTGGGAAGCCAAATGAGGATACAAAATGCTCCTAGGCAGCAGAAGGGAAAGAGTCCAGGGCTGCATGTGGCCGGTGGCCCACAGTGGAACACAGGCCATGCGTACAAAATAGCAGTTCTAAGGTGTAGGTTTGAGAGCTTTCATTCTTACTGTTTTATTTAACCGTCAGAACAGAGAAGGAAAGTAGCCTGCCCAGGATCACATAGCTGATACATGGTCAAACCTGAATTCACACGTAGATCTGTCTAACTAGATCCCCCATGAGGACCGCTGCTTCTGTATTCAAAATGAGGGAGATGGGTGGGGGGCTGTGGGGAAGCCTGGAGGTGTCTTGCATGCCCAAGGGTTCAGGCTAGATCTTCAGGGAAGAGGAGTGTGAATGGACAGGAGGATGTGAAGACTTCAGGTGGAGGTGACAGCACTGGCAGAAGAGGGGAGCAGTGAGGACTGGAAGGAGGGGTGGCAGATGAGTTGAGCAGAGGAAAGTCAGTCTGTACATTGCTGGGTCTAGGCTGGACTCTGAAGACATTCCACAATGCCCCTCCCTGCCCACAGGGTGAGACAGAGGAGCCTTAGCAGAGAACCATGCAGGCCCTGACCTGTTGCTGGTAATAAGAGTAAACCTGTCTGGAGACCAGGGTGTGTATTCTGGTCATCAAAGGCCCAGATGCCCATGGTTCCTCAGAGCTAGTTTCCAAAAATCACCAGTTTTCCAAGTTGAAAACAATTAAAAGTACTTGTCATAAGACTAAACTTGGCATAATTTACTTCAATGATACAAAAGCTTCCACACCTCTGGCCTCCGCCTGTGCTGTTGGTGTGGCATGGCCTCCAGGGTCACTGCACAGGCAGGCCTTCCCTGTCCAGGCTTTGTCCTCTGGACAGTATTGTCTTTCTGTTCATCCTTCTGTCTGTCTCTCTGTCTGGCTCCCCACCGGAGAGAGGCACCAACTAGCTAGTAAAGACGACTGTGAAGCCTTGTTGGCACCGAATGTAGAGAGAATTATCACTAAGCCAATGACAACCACAGCGATTGCGATAAATTACCCCCTGCAGCAATTGGTAAATTGCCATTTTCTGCAGCCATTACGTTTGGCTTTGTATCTGAGAAGTAAAGGCATCTCTCTCTCTCTCACACACACACACTCCTGTGGTGAGGCAGTCTGCCCTGCGATGGATGACATTTATTCATTTTATGTATCCTGGGTTCTGCTGGCTGTCCTGCCTCAGTTCCTGTAGCAAAGAGACTTGAGTCTGAGCCACTAATTATCACCAGTGAGGTTTCCTCCCTAAACAGGAAGTATCAAGCCAGAGCCACTCGCTCGCAGTGCACTCTGAAACCAAGCATCAGTCACTACCCCATCCACTCCCTGTAGCCGGGAACCAGAGTGCAGGCTGAGGCGGTGGCAGCCCGGCTGTCCAAGCCCCTGGCAGTCCCACGCCTTCTGAGCATCCGCCTGAGTTCTGTCTTCCAGGCCAAAGTCAGGCAGCTTAGAGGTCAGGGGGAGACCCCAGGGAGAACAGGTGGCCAGATCACAGTAGGGCTGTCAAGGGACGCGTGCATCAGACCCTCGCATCGGCTTGTCGTGGGTGAGTCTGGTTATAGGGTGCAGAGCCACATGACCTGGGAAGCATGTGGGGCTCTCTCTCCAGCACTTCCAGTCCTGGTCTGCTTACGTGTACCCCAGTATCTCGGGGATCCCCTGTTTTAGAGCTGCCACCAAAGAGCACCATCTGGTGATGTTCTTCCCAAAATGGGAAATCTTATCATCTGCACATTAAGTCAGAAACCTTTTCAAGTAAAGGGTTCAAGGATTTATCATATACAATGCCTTCAGTTAATGTGAGCACTGGCTTTGTGGGTTCTGGTGTGTTAAAAAAAAAATGGTTAATGTTTATGACATATTTCTGTGGAAGGCAGGTTCATTTGGGAATTGTAAATTTTACTTATTAGTAACCACTTCTGGGTCGGTTTATCAGAGAACTGCTGCTGTAAGTAGTCAAACAGGATTTTTTTAGAATGTTTCAAAAATCTAAATGTTTGTAAAAAGCCCTATGTATTATTCATTCACTTCTATTTTGCAAGCGGTGTGGTGATAAACCTTTCTGTCCAACCAAACTTGCATATATGTGTCTTTGTGTGTGTACAGGGTTGTGTGTGTATGCATGTGCATGCACCCCTGCTTTCTGTTATTCTCTTCTGTAGGAACTTCTCAGCCTTCCTTTTAAAAATATAATGATTTTTTAATGATGTCTAAATAATGATTCCAGGCAGTATTACAAGAAATATAATAGTAAAATGTTTGTTAGAGTCCATCAGAAAGGGAAAATGCTCGCAGAAAAAAAATAGAAATGCACCAATTAGATGTGTGTCTGTGACCCAGCTTTTAAACCTGTATTTGAGATGGCATCTTCTATGCTGTCTCCTGTCAGGTCAGCTGTGGGGGCTTGGGGGGGGGGGCAACTGGACACAGGTAGCACCTCCTTCTTGCCCCCTGGACCCCTCAGCCTGAGATCAGGGAGGGAGGGCCGGTGCTGCTGTGGTTTAGAATCTAGGACAGAGGGCAGCCCTGGATTTGCAGAAACAACTTGAGAATGAGAGGTTGGAAAGTGTGAGTTTGGGCAGCTCAGCTGGGCGGAGGGAGAGCAGAGAGGAAGCCAAGACCACCTCAAAGCCCCTTGTAGACCAGATGACTGGCTCACGCCCATGTCCATGAGCAGCACTGGATGGGGCTAGGGCAAGAGCTATCTAGGAGCCTTCAGAAAGTCCTAACTTGACCTCAGTTTTCTCATCTGTGAAATGGAAGCAGTGATACCCTTAGTGTACAAGTCCACAGTTAAAGTCTGTCCACCATGTGAGTCAGACCCCACATCATCCTCTCTTCTTTGACTCCGATTGTTGCTGATGTGACATGTGCCAGACACTTGCAGGTACTGGGCTGTGACCTCCCAGCTGCATCTCAGTAGGGAAGGGCTGGCGGACCTCATAGCTCCGGGGAGACCAGGATTTCTACATGACGTGGCTTTAGGGGCAGTCATGTGGAGGGAAGGAGGAACTAGGCGACTTCCCAGAAAACCGTATCTATTTGCATAACAAGTAGCTGGCTTGGTACTTAGATTGTCTCTCAGATTTATAAAATGGGAAAGATTTTGTAGGAGCTGTTATTCACTTTACCAGACTGGGAAATGAGAATTATTCATATCAAAGTGTATTCATTTTAATATTAACATTAGCACATGGGGAAGGGCAATGGAGATTTAAGGAGGCTGGACACTCCACCACCATCCACCCTTTGGGCCCCTCAGAGAAAGTTCCTACCATTATATGCTGGTTCCATCCTGTCAACATGCTGCAGGGGGCCAAGGGGACCAGGGGAGGGAGGTTAATCCTAACTCGAAGAAGAGGTAGGGTGAGGGCTTCGTAGAGGACTGGCCTTTCTGCTGGACCTTGAATTTTGTCATTTGGAAGGAAAAGACTTTTAGGCACAGAGATTAAGTCTATGACTTGATCAGGAAAAAGCATAAGGAAGGATGACCAGAGTCAAGACCATAGGCCAGGTGGGTCTAGATTGGGAAAAGCCAAGGAATTCATCTGCAAGAAGCCACAGCTGGGCCTCACCTGCTCCAGGAACTCTTCCCTGATGGAGACTGGGCAGATCGCTCTTAATGGTTGCTACCTCCTGGCTCAGAGATTCATGGACCCTGGAGCCATTGGCCCAGCATCCCTGAAGCCTCCTTCCCTGGGTTTGTCCTTACCAGGCTGCACCCTGATGTCCCTCAGATGTGGTGCTTGATTTGCTACTTTGGCCAGAGTTGCATGAGCCGAACTGCCTCATTCTGTTTCTTTGCAGTGTGTGAATGCATTTGTCTTCGGAAATGACAAAGACATTCCCCTTTCCTGCTTCCTGGAAAAGGTGGCCCATCAGCTGGGCAAAGCCAGGAAACATACACCCCAAACCCAAGAATCTGGCCACGTGAGACAGGCTGAGCTGCTTGGCAGAAGTCTGGGGACCTGCCCCTTTCCCTTCCTCTATCCTCCCCAGGGGCAGGGGAGCCCCCAGAGCTAGGTGGGCCCATTTCTGGATATGCATTTGTCTTCTGTGTTACTAAGTTCATCAAACAGTAAAATGTCTGGCCAGTTCTAACAGTATGACCAAGCTACAGTAGGAATTCGAAACTCATCATATGATTTAATCCCCTCTGGGTTGAGGAGGACCCCAGCTAGGTTCTGGGGTGAACAGCCAGGGCTCACTCCCAAGCACATTCTGCCCTCAGGCACAGAATCTAGCAGTTAAGTCATCCAGACCACAAACATTGATTGAGCACCTACATGGTGCTAGGCCCCCAGACCAGGTGCTAGAGACACAGAAATGAGTCCAAAGTGGCCCCTAGTCTGGTGCGGTGATAGACAAGCAAACCGGTATATGTAGTCAATGGTAATGTGACGAGTGCAGACTGCGTCACAGAGCACAAGGTCCCCTCTATCCTTCAGGGCCCAGGAGGAAGCCAGGAGGTGCTCCCAGTACTGCCTAGGCCAGTTTTTTGAGTTCTCAGAGACTTCTAACAAAAGTCAGAGTTCTGTGTGGATCTGGCCTGTGGCAGGTGGTTGGGATGGGGTGGCGTGACAACCATCCCTACACAGAGCAGCTGGAGAGTGGAGGCTGAGTCCCACTATCCCTAAAGTCCCACTGTCCCTAAGAGTTCAGAGGCAGAGGCCCCTGAGGGTCAGGGTCAGGCACCCCAGAGGCTTCCTGGAAAAGGTGGCCCATCAGCTGGGCAAAGCCAGGAAACATACACCCCAAACCCAAGAATCTGGCCATGTGAGACAGGCTGAGCTGCTTGGCAGAAGTCTGGGGACCTGCCCCTTTCCCTTTCTCTATCCTCCCCAGGGGCAGGGGAGCCCCCAGAGCTAGGTGGGCCCATTTCTGGATGTGCAAATGTGCATCCCGGCAAGGGGAAAGGGCAGAGGGAGCAACCAGCCACAAGACCCATCTGGCCCCAGGAGTTGCAGCACCGTGTCCCTGGAAAGTGAGAAGCCATTCAACCCCCATCGCTGAGGCGGCAGATTCAGTTGCCACTGCCTGACAGCCTCCAACCTGGCTGGCTTAACCGGTCCATAGGGAGCTGGCTGCCTCCACATGCCAGCACCCTGACCTCACTGGGCAGAGGCCAGTGTTCCTCTCTGGCTCCCACAGTGCTGGGCACGCCCTCATTCAAGCACTTTTCTCCTGGCTGCAGGGTGTAGCCAGCCTTTCCCCTAAGAGCCTCAAGTGGACAAACCATCTTTTTAGCCACCTGCCAGGACACCTGGAGAAGGAAATGGGAACCCACTCCAGTATTCTTGCCTGGAGAATCCTGCTGTCTATGCACAGAGTCGGACTCGACTGAGGCAACTTAGCGTGCATGCATGCATTGGAGAAGGAAATGGCAACCCACTCCAGTATTCTTGCCTGGAGAATCCTGCCGTCTATGGGGTCACACAGAGTCGGACACGACTGAAGCAATATAGCAGCAGCAGCAGCCAGAACACCTGCTGGGTAAGCAGTGGGTATTCAGGGAATAACGAATGAAATTTTTCAGACCAGGGTTGGCAGGACCAATCTTTACGTAAAACTACACAGGATGTGCACTGCACAACTCCAGAGGGAACTGTTCACATGGATCACAATGTAAATGGTGCCCCTGGGGTTGTGTAGCACAGGGCCCCTAGCTAGCATCTTCCCTGCTTTGCGCCACTGGCCTTGGTGGTGACCACCGGGACGTCCTCCCTCCTCCTTGCAAGCAGCACTGACCACCCTCCTGCCTCTGTGCTGACGGTGGGTAGTGATGAACTGTGCCAGTGAGCATTTCCTCCAGGCCTGGCTGTCAAATCCTAGAGAAAGAATACATGGATATGGATATGACTTCAGACCATCTGAATTCTTGGTCCTTCAGGAAACTAAGTCTTCTGGGGAGATCACCCCAGTTGATGTGTTGGGGGCTCCTGAGTCCACAGGATCTGTGTGGTCTCCTGGTTTTACTACTCTTTTCTCCCTCAGCCTGCAGTGGGCCTGGTGACCTACACACAGGATGGGGAGGGGGCCATGGGAGAAGTTTGCCTGGAGGGTTTGCCTCATTGGCTGAGTGGGCAATGCCACCATAGCCTTGACCGCCTTCTCCTTACCAGAAAGAGCCAGCTTTGGGAGGCCATAGTGTGTGTAGGGATGGGGCGCACCTGGCCCTCAAGACTGAGAGGAGTATAAGCAGAGTTACTGATACCAGGGGCCCCAGGGGTCAGGGAGGCTTTATGAAGGAGGTGGCCTAAAGGCTGTGCCTGACTATAAGAATTCAAGGAAGAAGTCATATCTGGAGTGGTTCTTACATGCAAGTGATTCATTAATTCACTCGCCCCTCACACAGATCTTTTGTGAGCATCTGCTGCAGTGTTTTCAGCCTGTGGTCCTAGGACCAGCAGCATCAAAAATCCTGGGGATGCAGCCCAGCAGTAGGGTTTTTTTTTTCTTTCTTTCTTTATTTGGCTGTGTGCCACTTGGGATCATTTGTTGCAGAGCACAGACTCTCTAGTTGTAGTGTGCAGGCTCAGTAGTTGCAGCTCCTGGGTTTAGTTCCTCCGTGGCATGTGGGATCTTAGTTCCCCTGACCAGGGATTGAACTCGCGTCCTCTGCTTGAAAGACTGATTTTTAACCACTGGGCCACCAGGGAAGTCCTGCCCAGCAGTATGTTTTTATTTTTTTTAATATATATATAATTTAATTAATTTATTTATTTTTGACCATGCTAGGCCTTCGTTGTTTCACTGCCTTTTCCGTAGTTGTGGTGCATGGGCTGCTCATTGCAGCGGTTTCTCACTGAGGAGCACAGGCTCTAGGGCTCAGGCTTCAGTAATTGCAGCACGTGGGCTCAGTAGTTGCAGAATATGGGCTTAGTTGCTCCACGGCATATGGGATCTTCCTGGATCAGGGGTTGAAACCCATGTTCCCTGCATTGGCAGGCAGACTCTTCACCATGGAGCCACCAGGGAAATCCCACCCAGCAGTATGTTTTACCAAGCCCTCCAGAAGACTCCAGGCTTGACCTAATACATGCTAGGCACTGGGCTAAGTGCTGCGATTACAGAAGTGAATTTGACTGTTCTTGCCCTTGGAGTCTGGGAAGGACAAAGGCAGGAAGGAGAGATCCTGTCAGTGCAAAAGGGCTGGTCTCAAAGAGCATGAAGGCAGAGTGGCTGCTGGTGGGGTTTGATCTAGGAGCTGGGGTTGCTGGTAAGGAAGGGTGGCCTGTCAACACCAGTGGCATGAGGACCATCCCTGGCAGGGAGCCTGGTGCTGGGACTAGCAAAGCCCGGTCCCAGACCACCCTTGGTGCCCTGCCCCTGACCGCCAGCCTCTCTCCACTGTACCCCTTCCTGTTCGACCACCCCTTGTTACCTCTTCCTGAGCCCCAAAGAGCAGCATGACTTTTCCTCCAATTGTCTTAGTGAGAAGTGTGTGCAGATATCCAGACCATTATCTCAGAGCGTATTTTTAGAAAATTTTAGAGTAAAATTTTCCATTCAGCAGAGAACATCATTTATTGATTTAGGTGCATTTATTTCTGCTTTACACAGATCAAAGGTTTTTAAAAATCCTAGGCAGAGAGGAACAACATGAAACTCGTGTGAGTTTTAACAGGCTCGGATCGTGGCACTTTGCTACCTCCTATAATCCTTACTATGTTTCATTAAAGTAAGTGACATTACTCCATTGTACAGATGAAGAAACTGAGGCTTAGAGAGGTAAAGTGACTTGCCAGGGCCACCCAGCTCGTAAGTGCTGCAGCTGAAATATGACTCCATAACTGCCTGTGTTCTTGCTGGCCCACTTTTCATCTTCCTAAGGCGACTGATCCTGAGTAAATCCAGATGTTTTAGGAGACCACATTCTGCTAGGCAACCTCCCAATGACCACTGATGGCTCTCAGGGGCCGATCTTCTGCCTAATTAAGGAAGGGATGAGTTTGGTGGGGAAAGATGAATGTATTGGACCTAATGCAGGCAGATTGGCAGCTGTGTGCTAGTTTCCAGCCGTAGGTCCTTATATAAATCCTCAGCCACTTGGATGAGGAGCAGATGATGCCTGCCTGTCCCCTCTCACTGGAACACACGTGCCCTATTTGCTGACCCATCCCGGGAGCTGGTAAGTGAGCCTCAGGCCTCAGCACCCTTCCTTGAAGGTCATCTACTGTGGCTCTGGAACAGCTGTGAGGACATGAGTTAGAATGCAGAGAAGTAGCTGTGTGGGCAAAAGCTGCAAGGCCCACTCAAAAGCCAAGAGGGCTGTTTAGCCCATGGTACCATCTGCCTTTGGGACTTCCGAGGTGGCTGAGTGGTAAAGAATCCTCCTGCAATGTGGGAGACATGGGTTCGATCCCTGGGTCAGGAAGATCCCCTGGAGAAGGAAATGGCAACTCACTTCAGTATTCTTGCCTAGGAAATTCCATGGACAGAGGAGTCTGGTGGGCTACAGCCCATGGGGACGCAGAGAATCAGACACAACTGAGCAACTAAACAAGAGCAACAACCATCTCCCCTACAGCAATAGTTAATAGTGTTGATTACATAAGCGTCACTTTTCTAGAGGTCCTGGGGTTAAGAAACCTCAAATTTTGGAAAAAACTAGGAGATAACTTGGGAAGGTTGCAGAATCACCAACACTGATGTCACAAAATCCATGCATTAACTCATGAGGAGTCCTTAAACTCTCACCAAAGCATGTTTGCTCTTAGTTTATACATAGTAAAAATGTGTAGTGTCTCAGGTTTTTTTGTAATAACTTTATTTTTTGTAATATTTTTATTCATGTACTGTATAATTCATCCATTTAAAGTAAGCCACCCAGAGGTTTTTAGTATATGCACAGAGCTGTACACCCATCACCACAATCAATTTTAGAACATTTTCATCACTCCAAAAAGAAACCCTGTACCAGTGAGCAGTCACTCTTCATTTTTCCCAACTCCTCCCCCCATCCTTAGTTCCTGGCAGCCTCTCATTTACTTTCTGTCTCTGTAGACTTGCCTGTTTCTAGGCATTTCATATAAATGGAATCATACAATATGTGGCCTTTTGAGACTGGTTCCTTTCATTTAACATAATATTCTCAAAGTTCATAATGTTGTAGTTTGTATTAGTACTTTATTCCTTTTTATTATGAATGTTATTCCATTGTGTGCATGAACCACATTTTGTTTATGCATTCATGACTGGTGGTCATTGGGTTGTTTCCACTTTGGGGTTATTGTGAATATGCTACTGGGAACCCTGGTGCACACATGTTTGTGTGTATGTATGCTTTCATTTTTCTAGAGTATCTGTGTTCCTAGAAGTGGGATTGCTGGAGTATATAGAAACTCTATGTTTAAATTTTTGAGGAACTTCCAGACTTTCTTCTCCAGTGGCTGTACCACTTAACTTTCACAATAGCAGTGGATGTAGGTTTTGATTTCTCTATATCCCCACCAACACTTTTTATCTTTGTCTCTCTTTTTTTGGTTAAGCCATCCTAGTGGGTATAAACTGATATCTCATGGTTTTCTTGATAATTTGCATTTTCTTGGGGGCTGATCATGTTGAGCATCTTTTTGTGTGCTTCTTGAAAACCAGTTAATCTTCTTTGGAGAAATGTCTACTCAAATCCTTTGCCCAATTTTATATAGGTTGTCTTTTTAATATTGAGTTGTAAGAGTTCTTTACATATTTAGAAACAAGTCCCTCATCAGATATATGGCTTCCAAAATTGCTCTCTCATTCTGTGGGTTGTCCTTTCACTTTCTTGATAGTGTGTCGTCTGTATTTCTTGTCCACAGCCAACTAGCAGGATCTGGGAGGGCTTTAATTAAGAGGCAAGCGGGCTGACAGCTCTGATAAATGTCCTGCCAGTGAGTGAGGAGAGAAGCCTATAACACAGTTCTATAAAAGCAAGATGAGACTCAAGAACATCCCTTCTTGCAGCTCTGGTTGATCTCTGGGTTCTGGGTGAGGGTGTGCTTGCCTTCTCTTGAAACAGGCACCACATTTTGGAAGGATTTCTGCCCTCAAAGGACAAATAGAGTAAGTTTTGAGGCTGAAAGCTCCTGTGACATGTATCTCTAGTCACAACTATGCATAGAACATCTGCAATGTGTCAGGCACAAGGCTGGGTTTTAAAAGTTGGGCCATGGAACAAGCATGGTGATCTCTACCTTCCCATAGTTGACTGGGGCAAGGCATGGGGACACCAACAGACAAGGACCTAGAGAAGCCCCCTAGGTCCCTAACCACAGGCAAAGTCCCAGGTGTGTACCATGCTCAACTACCCCATGCCCACTGAGGGAAGCCAGGCAGACCTCCATCATTTCACAGATGAGGCAACTGAAGGAACTTATCCAGTGTCTACTGGTGAGGAAATTGTCAGGATGGAACCTAGAGTTCCAGCCTCTGAGAGCCATGCTCTTCATCTCTATGGCTTTTTAGGTGTTTTTTTTTTTTTTTTTAAAGTTCTGGGCAAGAATTTGCATTTTCATTTATGTCTTGCCAACTCCCGGGTGCTGGCTGTGGGCACATACTCCCTTTGCCCCAGGGCCACGAGCTATCTGTGGATCCCTGCTCTTCAGCTCCTGGGCCTTTTCTTACACAGGCTCATCTTTCTAGAAGGCTTTTGTGAGCTCACTTGCATATCTTTCAAGGCTCAGCTCAGGCCCACCTCCTGCAGGAAGCTGCCCAGCTGCCCTGTCTGTAGGCAGGGTCCTTTCCCAGGAGACCGTGTTCAGTTGCATCTTGTGCCTGTCACTCCGTGGGGACCCCAGTGTCTGGAGGGTGTGAACTTCCCCAGGGGTTGTCAGAGATCATCCTTGGGAGTGGGAAGAAAACTTAGAGCTTCTGTTTGTATTTAAATTTTTAGCCTTATCTCTTTACATTTATGTGTGTTTATATATGATTTATTCTGTATATAACATTAGAGTGCACAAATCATACTAAAATATACTTAATTTATAAATAAATAGAGCAGTTCTGGTTTGATCCCTGGGTCGGGAGATCACCTGGAGGAGGGCATGGCAACCCACTCCAGTATTCTTGCCTGGAGAAGCCCATGGACAGAGGAGCCTGGCAGGCTACAGTCCATGGGGTCACAAAGAGTCAGACATGACTGAAGTGATTTAGCACAGCACATACATAGAATTACAGGAATGTGTGCCCCCCAGATTTAATGTTAAAATTTAAAAATAAAGCTTGAACACAACTGTGGGCCACTTGAGGGCAAGAATTGTACCATATTCCTCTTTCAGTCCATGAGGCCAGAAATGTTAGCTAAGTTAGCCTCTGCCCTGGAGGTGGAGGGGGTGGCATCCCAGGTGGCCTGCAGACCCTCCAGCTAGAGGGTGCCAAGCTGGCACCCCCGCCACCACCCACATCCAACCCCAAAGCAACGCCTTCGTGGCTGCAGCCTGCTCCAACCCCTGGGGTCTGATGGGTATGTGCCGCCCTTGTAGAAGGGGCTGCAGCGCTGTCCATGCCCTGACTGCCCACCTCTGAAGGCCTGTCCGAGAGCAGACAGAAGCTGGCAGGCAGGCCTGTGGGCCAGGCCTGGCTCCCAGCCACAAATAACCCATGTTATGGCCCTGCCGGGAAGGAAGAGAGGCCCAGCAAGCAGGGCAGAGACCCAGAAGGAACTGGGAACTGTGGTTTGTGCCATTTCCTGCACAACCGGGCCTACATGTCATTTTGTCCACAGTTTGAGAGGGGGAGGCGGGCAGGTATATGTATGCAGGCAGCAGGCCCCAGCTGCCCCGACCCAGCTGCAAATTGATCCCCTCCCTTCCACCTCCCCCAGATCTGTAAATAGAATAGCAGGGAAGCCAGGGCCCAGGCAGTGTTAGGCCCTCTCACCTTTGGGTCACATGCACAGGCAACAGGGGCTCTGCTAGACTTTTGAGGCCTCCAGGATCCTACCACATGTCCTGCCCTTGCCAGCATCATGCCAGCTGCAGGCCTCAAGCTGGGCACTGGGAGGGCCGAAGAATTTTGAAAGGCCCATGAAGCACTTCAGAGGATAGTACACATGGATACACACACACACACACACACACACACACACACACACACACACACACACACACACACACACACACACACACACACACACACACACACACACACACACACACACACACACACACACACACACACACACACACACACACACACACACACACACACACACACACACACACACACACACACACACACACACACACACACACACGTACACATAGCACCAGTCAGAGAAGGTGGCTCTGAGCTCTTGTTAACTAATTTCACTCTCACAACAGTCCTTGGAGAAAAATAGAATTTGTGTCCCCATTTTAAAGGTGAGAGGACTAAAGTGCAGAAGCACCTGGGTAGTGAGCAATGGGTGTGGCTATGATCAGAACCTAGCACCTCTGCCCAGGTGGCTGGCGTTTTCCTGTCCCAAGGACCAAATTTTGGTAGCAAGAAGCACTTTGGAGGTGTTTCATGTTTAATAGATCCCTAGATGTTCCAATGTCTCAGGGTCAGTTCAGGCAAAAACTGGGACCAGCCCCAGGTCCCCCAGTCTGGGGCTGTGGCTTCCCTCAGCTTCAGCTGCGTCACCTCAGATCCCTGACGGGAAGCAAATACAAATGAGGTTCTGAGCAGTGAAGTTTGAGTGCCAGCCCTGAACACTTCCTCCCACCTCGTGATGCTAAGTCTGGGGATAAACACAGACAGGACTCCAAGTCCAGGTCTCACTGACTTCTCTTTGGGCTGGTTCATGTTTACTGTGAGGCTGTAGATCACTCGGGGCTCTTCAAGGGCCAGCAGAGGCTGTGTGTGCCATGAAGTTGTCATTGGCTGCCCCTTTGGAAGCCCTATCCCTTCTTTCCCTGCATCACCCAACACACACACACAGACACTCACAGTTATAAACCATTGGAGAGTGGGGAGCATCTCTTACTCATCTTTATGCTCCTAAGAGTGTTCAGCACGTGGTAGTTGCTCAGGAGATGGGAAGAAGAGGAGAGCAAAGCCAGAGGAGAGGCTTCTGTTCACGAGGGGACCTGCTTGGGATCCTCCAAATCATTGGTAAACATGAAGGTGACCTGGAGGCCTCAGCGTGGTGACTCTCCCTCCCGTAGGAACAAAGCCTTCTCTGGCACCGGTGTCTCCAGGTGGCTGGGGCAGGGACTGGGGAGACCCCAGGGTACCTGTCCCAGCCCCGACTGGCCATAGGGAAGGCTGGAGTCCCTAGGGAGGGATGTACAGTTATCTTGGCCCAAATCCCTGATGCTAGCCTGGAAATCTAAGGCTGACTGCAAAGCCCCTGTCACCACCCACCCCTCTTCCCCAGGTGCAGAGGCACTGGCGGGGTCACTGCTTCCTTCCAGCACCTCATCCCTGCTGCTGGCACCCAGGGTCTGCTTCATCACCAGAGCCGCCGTCCACCCAGTGCTGGCTTGAGTGCTGAGAGAGCACTGCTCTGGATGCTTGACACATACTGGTTTCTTCATTCCTACAACCCCCCTATAATGTGTGCCATTATCAATTGTAATGATATCAAGTCACCATAATGTTCATTAGATCTCCCAAACATACTCATAAACTGAAAGTTTCTACCCTTTGACCAGTATCTCCCCATCTCTCCTGGTCACCAGTCTACTCTGTACTTCTAAGTTGGGGTTTTTCAGAACCACATATAAGTGGGGTCATGCAGTATTTGTCTTCTGTATTTGGTTTATTCCACTTAGCATAATATCCTCCAGGTTCATTATGTTGATGCAAATATCAAGATTTCCTTCTTTTTTTTTAAGATGGAATAATATTCCATTGTACTCATACACCATATTTTCATTATCCATTCATCCACGGACAGACACTGAGGTTGTTTCCATATCTTGTCTACTATGAATTATGCTGCAATAAACATGGGGTACAGATCTCTCCAAGATAGTGATTTTATTTCCTTTGGTAAATATTCAGTAGTAGTTTGCTGGATCATATGGCAGTTCTATTTTTAATATTTTGAGGAGTCACTGCACTGTTTTCCACAATGGCTATACGAATTTACATTCCCACTAGCAGTGCACAAGGGTTCTCTTTTCTCTACATGTGTGCCAACACTTACTAGCTTTTGACTTTTTGACACTAGTCATCCTAACAGGTGTGAGGTTTTGATTTACATTTTCCTGATTAGTGATGTTAAGTATCTTTTTATATATTTGCTGACCATTTGTATGTCTTCCTTAGCAAAATGTCTGTTAATTCCTTTGCATTTTTAATTGGATTACTTGGGTTTTTACTATTGAGTTGTATGATTTCTTTAAATATTTTAGAAACTAACCCCTTATTGGATACATGATTTACAAATGTTTTCTTCCATTCCATAGATTACCTTTTCATATTGTTGACTGTTTATTTTTCCTTTGCTGTGCAAAAGCTTTTTAGTTTGATGTAGTCAAACTAAACTTGTTTGTTTTTACTTTTGATCTTCGTACTTTTGGTGTCAAACCTAAAGGAAGTCATTGACAAGACCAATGTCAAGGAGCTTTTTCCCAAGTTTTTTTCTAGGACAGTAATATAGTTTCACATCTTTTTTTTTTTTTTTTTTTTTTAGTGTAAGTCTTTAATCCATTTTGAGTTGATTTTTGTGTATGATATGCGATATGGGTCCACTTTCATTCTTTTCCATGAGGATGTCCAGTTTTTCCAATGCCATTTATTGAAGAGATTGTCATTTCCCTATTGCGTATTCTTGACCATATATGCATGGGTTTATTTCTGGGTTGGCTATTCTGTTTTGGTTTATGTCTGTTTTATGTCAGTAATATATTGTTTTGATTACTAAAGCTTTGTAATATAATTTGAAATCAGGAAGTATGCTTCCAGCTTTGTTCTTCTTGCTCAAGATTACTTTAGTTATTTGGGATCTTTTGTGGTTCTGTATGAATCTTAGTATTTTTTTTTCTATATCTGAAAAATGTCATTGAAATTTTTATATAGATAGCTATGAATCCGAATGTCTTTTCATTTATTCCCATCTTCTTCAATTTCTTTCATCAGTGTCTCATAGTTTTAAGTGTACAGATCTTTCCCCTCCTTGGTTAGATTTATTCCAAAGTATTTTATTCTTTTAAAAAAATATTTATTTATTTGTTTTATTTGGCTGCATTGGGCCTTAGTTGCAGCACACATGGGATCTTTTGTTGTGGCAAACCGGCTTAGCTGCCCCAAGGCATGTGGGATCCTAGTTCTCTGACCAGGGATCAAACTAGCACCCCCTGCATTGAAAGGCAGATTCTTACCCACTGAACCACCAGGTAAGTCCTTTTTAATGGTACTGTATGGGATTGCTTAGTGAATTTCTTTTTCAGATAGTTCATTGTTGGTATATATACAGCTTATTTTTGCATGTTGATTTTGTATCCTGCAGCTTCACTGGATTAATTTCTTAGTTTTAATAGTTTTTTGCTGGTGTCTTTAGAGTTTTCTATATATAAGATCATGTCAACTGCAAAGAAAGACAATTTTATTTCTTCCTTACCAATCTGGATGTCTTTTGTTCTTTTTCTTGTCTGATTGCTCTAACTAGGACTTCCACTACTATGTTGAATAGAAGTGGCCAGGAGTGGGCATCCTTGTATTGTCCCTGATCTTAGAGGAAAAGCTTTCAGCTTCTCACCATTGAGTATGATGTTACATGTGAGCTTGTCATATATGGCATTTATTATACTGAAGTACATTCCTAATTCTGTATCTAACTTGAGAGTTTTTATCATGAAAGAATGTTCATTTTTATTAAAGTTTTTTTCTGCATCTATTGAGATGATCATATTAATTTCATCCCTCATTCTTTCATTATGGCATATCACATTTAATGGTTTGCCTATGTTGAACCATCCTGGCATCCCAAGGATAAATCCCACTTTGATCATGGTGTAGGATCCTTTTAATGTGCTGCTGAATTCAGTTTCATAGTGTTTCATTGAGGATTTTTGCATCTATGTTCATCAGGGATATTGGCCTGTAATTTCCTTTTCTTGTAGTGTCCTTATCTGGCTTTGGTATCAGAGTAATGATAGCATCATAAAATGAGCTTGGAAGTGTTTCTTTCTCTTCAGTTTTTTTGAAGAGTGAGGAAAGTTAGCATTAACTTTGTCAGGAAATCTCTGGAAGAATTCACCAGTGAAGCCATCCAGTCCTAGGCCTTTCTTTGTTGGGAGAGGCTTTGGGGTTTTTTTGGTTTTTTGCTTATTAATTTATTTTAAAATAGTCACAATAAATCCATTTTATTTTAAAATAGTGAGATATTTTCATGAAAATGATATTTTCCAAAACAAAAAGTAATGCAAACAGAGGCATTGTTTTATATTTTTTAATATCTCCTTAAGGGCGGGCTTAATATGAAAGAGCTGGCTTCTCATGTTTCTGCATTCAGTGTGGGGCAATATTTGGTTGAAATGTATGAAGAAAATCCAGCCTCACAGAGACATGTAGTTAGGAAAGGGAGGAGTGTCTTAGTAACTTCTTTAGATCATTATAGATATTCTTCTTTGATTCAACATCTATCTAGTCAGCTAAGTCAGAGAGTTTTTTAAATCACTGATTCAATCCCTTACTCATTACTGGCCTGTTCAGATTTTTTATTTCATCATGAGTCAGTCTTGGTAGATAGTACGTTTTTAGGAATTTATCCATTTCTTTGGTGTTCTCCAATTTGTTGTCATATAATTGCCCTTAATAGTCTCTTATGATCTTTTGTATTTCTGTGGTATCAGTTATAATATCTCTTTCTTTTTTATCTTTTTTTTTTTCTTTAGTGAATCTAGCTAAAGGTTTGTCAATTTTATCTTTTCAGAACACCAGGTCTTCACTGATTTTTTCTATTGCTTTTCTAGCTTTTATTTCAATTATTTCCACTCTGATCTTTATTATTTCCTTCCTTCTGTTAACTTCAGACTTTGTTGTTCTTTTTCTAGTTCCCTGAGATGTAAATTAAGTTGTTTGAGATCTTTCTTTTTTCTTCATTTTGGCATTACGCTATACTTTCCTCTTAGAGCTGCTTTTGCTTCACTTCATACTTTTTGGTATGTTATACTTCCATTTTTGCTTGCTTCAGATAGTTTTTTTGTTTTAATTTCTCTTTTGATTTCTTCTTTGGCTCATTGGTCATTCAGGAGTATGTTAATTTCCACATATTTGTGAATTTTCTAATTTTTCTCCTGCTACTGATTTCTAGTTTCATACCATTGTGAAAATACTTGATGAGATTTCAGCTTTTTAAAATTGTTAAGATGTGTTTTATGACCTAACATATGCTCTGTCCTGGAGGATGTTCTGTGACATGTGAGGAGAATGTCTATTGTGCTGCTGTTGGATAGAATGTTCTCTATATATTTGTTGGGTTTATTTGGTCTAAAGTATAGTTCAAGTTCAATGTTTCTATGCTGACTTTTTTTTTGTCTGATCCATCCATTATTGAAAGTGGGATAGTGAAGGCCCCTACTGTTATTGTTGCTATTTTCCCTTTGGGTATATTAATATTTGCTTTATGTATTTAGGTGTTCTCTCTACCATAATTTTAAATTAATGATGAGTTTAAATCATATTTGGAGAGCTCTTTCACGATTAAACTTGCGATGTGACATTGGTCATTACTGGTGACAAAGCTGCAGATAGGCCAGTACTACTGTGTTGCTGCTTTACATTCATACCGAAGAAAATAGCAACTTACAGCTAGAAATTGGTGACAATTAAAACAAATAACTTTCCCACCCAAGTTTACTGTAAATTTGTAGCCCAAATTCATGGGCCCAATCTTAGGTCCCATTCACTGTCAAGTCCCACTCCACTCCTACCCTCAGAGAGTAGAATTCTGGTATTCATTCATTCGTTCAGTAAGCACTGAACACCAGCGCTGTGCCAGGCCTTGTGATAAATGGTGAGATCCACAGTCAAATAAGATGAGGTCACTACCTTTAAGCTTCTCACTGTCTACTTGAAGAAGAGCATCAGAGATACCATTCCAAAATGCAGAATGTAAACAAGCACAGGAACATGTTGTCTACCCTTCCTGGTAATCCGATAAACCCAATGATGCTGAGGTTGGGGTCACTCCTGGATAGTAACAATGGCTATTACATAATGCTTTTGAAAAGACATGCATAGCATTGATCATAGAAATTCCATACCCTTCTTTCTGAGCACTCTCACTCTCACAAATTTGTACCAAGGAAATAATTCAGGACAAAGGACAGAGTGGAACGCAGAGGTCCTTCCCTCTCCCTTTCTGGAATCTGTGAGCTCCTGAGGAAGGGGCTGGGACTTATTCAGCTTGTGCCCCCATGCTGGCACATGTTAACACTGAAATGCCTGTTGGGTGAATGTTGGACCATCATGCAGTTCTGATGGACAAGAGAGGGAGCTGGTAGGAGGGGCAGTCCACAAGCCCTCTGGCTGACCAACTTCCTGTTTTCTCTTCTAGCCACCAGAACATCAGGAAAGATGGACAAGCCGCTCATCAGCCACCACCTGGTGGACAGTGATGGCAGCCTTGCTGAGGCCCCCAGTGAGGTTCCCAACGTGGGCATCCTGGGCAGCGGGGACTTTGCCCGCTCCCTGGCCACCCGCCTGGTGGGCTCCGGCTTCAGTGTGGTGGTGGGGAGCCGCAACCCCAAACGCATGGCTGGGCTGTTTCCCTCAGCAGCGCGAGTGACTTTCCAGGAGGAGGCAGTGGGCTCCCCGGAGGTCATCTTCGTGGCTATGTTCCGGGAACACTACTCCACACTGTGTGGCCTCAGTGACCAGCTGGCTGGCAAGATCCTGGTGGACGTGAGCAACCCCACAGAGCAGGAGCACCTTCAGCACCATGAGTCCAATGCTGAGTACCTGGCCTCCCTTTTCCCCACCTGCACAGTGGTCAAGGCCTTCAATGTCATCTCTGCCTGGACCCTGCAGTCTGGTCCAAGGGATGGAAATAGGCAGGTAAGTGCTGGAGGAATGCCAGTCATCATAGTAAATGTAAATGGCTACCTTTCACTGAAGACCCTTGGTGTACCAGGCACTTCGTGTACGGTATCTCAGCTCATCTCACATGACTGCAAAGTTCCATGTCACAGAGTAGGGAAGTGTGGTGCAGAGTTGTTAATGAGTTTACTTAGACCAAGTCCCATGGCTTGGTGAGCTGGGGTTTGAACTGGAAACCCACGTTCTTCTATGGTAATTTGATTTCCAAGAAAATAAGGAGGAAAAGGTTGATGGCTTTCTTTTTACTGTCTGGAGTCAAGAAGAAGAGAGATTTTGCTTTTAGGAATGGACTTAGAAAGAAGAACCTGTGCCAGGTCCTGAGGAAGTAGGCAAGTCCCAAACTTTATCTCATTTATTCCAAGAACTGAGTAGATTTCTCAGAGTAGTTAAGAGCAGGTTTTTCTGGAAGTGGAAGATGGCTCCAGAAAATAGCCATTGCTGCATACAGTTGTTGGCAAGAGGGGCTCTAACCAAAACAAGATGGTTTTTCATGTCAAGAGGCCACCTGCACTTTCCTGGAGGAAGGATGCCAGGCTCCACATGTGTATGAGACCTCTTCCAATGAGTCCAGATGGCTCAGTCCTGTTCCAGATGGCTCCTCTGCCAACTCAATGCCAGGCTGTGGGAGAGCCCACAGGTACCCAGCGCCTCTAACTGGAGGGTCCTCTTTACAGCCTGCATCTTGGGACTCTCATATATGGACAGGCAAGGGACAGTGGCTGAATGTAGAATAGCAGGGCCTGGAGGGAGCAGAACCA
This sequence comes from Giraffa tippelskirchi, assembly GCF_054371585.1. Lineage (NCBI taxonomy): Eukaryota > Metazoa > Chordata > Mammalia > Artiodactyla > Giraffidae > Giraffa > Giraffa tippelskirchi. The sequence goes on from NC_137277.1 coordinate 130,915,613, forward strand.
GCAGCTGGCTGGAGAAGCCTTTGAGGTCAGCCTTGGCCTTGGCCCTACCTCATGTCGTCAGGCACAGAAAGGGCATTCCTTCTGAGGCACAGAAGTGAGAATTGATGTTCCCAAACTTCAGTTTCCTCACCTGAAAAATGTGGACAATAGTACCTACTTTCAGGCTTGTGGCAACACTGAGGGATCACCCATGTTAAGCCTGGCACATAGTAGTTCCTGAGTCAGTGTTGGTAGAGCAGCTGACCACAGCAGTGTCAGCAAGACACACGGAGTGTTTGGGATCAGAGGACACCAGTGGACCTGGGGGCTCACAGAGCAATGGGCTACAAGGCCGGGGCTGGCTTGTGGAATGCCTTGTGTGTTGGCTGAGAGCTGTAAGGGGCAAGAGGACTTGGTCAAAGAGGACACTTGTGGACTGAGGATGGAGCTGCAGCCACAGCAGCGCGTTCTAGGCCATATGCAGAGCCCAATTGCTGAGCGACCCTTAGGGCAGGCCAGAGTCCTCGAGGCACCTATTCCAAGGGCTCCTGGGGGCTGCCTAGATGGGTGTTTTGCTTGTGGATGCTGATGGCTATGAGCTGGGTGAGACGCTCACTGTTGAATGAGTGTTGGCCATTATCCTTGAGTAGTGGGCATTGCTGAGTCAGAGACTGGGAGACCACAGGGAGCCAAGGAAAGGCCTCTGGCCTGGGAGTCAGGGCCACCTTCTGCTCCAGCTGTACCTTACCAGGCAGCTTGCTGGGCCTCAGTTTCCTCAGCTACTTAGTGAGGAGTTTGGCCAGGAGGCTCTCTGAGGCCCTACCCAGGGACCCCATCTGACGCCTCCCACCTCCCTCTCCCCACAGGTGCCCATCTGCAGTGACCAGCCAGAAGCCAAGCGCACTGTCTTGGAGATGGTGCAGGCCATGGGCTTCACCCCTGTGGACATGGGGTCCCTGGCCTCAGCCCGGGAGGTGGAGGCCATGCCCCTGCGCCTCTTCCCAGGCTGGAAAGTGCCCGCTCTCCTGGCCCTGGGGCTCTTCATCTTCTTCTATGCCTACAACTTTGTCCGGGACGTGCTGGAGCCCTATGTGCAGGAGGGCAAGGACAAGTTCTACAGGCTCCCCGTGCTGGTGGTCAACACAACACTCCCCTGCGTAGCCTACGTGCTGCTGTCGCTGGTGTATCTGCCCGGCGTGCTGGCAGCTGCCCTGCAGTTGCGCCGCGGCACCAAGTACCAACGCTTCCCCGACTGGCTGGACCACTGGCTGCAGCACCGCAAGCAGATCGGCCTGCTCAGTTTCTTCTGCGCTGCCCTGCACGCACTCTACAGTCTCTGCTTGCCGCTGCGCCGCTCCCACCGCTACGACTTGGTCAACCTGGCCGTCAAGCAGGTACGGCCCTCAGGAGCTGTCTCCTGCCAATCACGGTGCTGGGTGTGCCCATAGGTACAATCCACCACTTGTAATCTGCCAATTCTTCCCACTGGCACAGCAGTAAAGAATCTGCCTGCCAATGCAGGAGAGATGCGGGTTTGATCCCTGGGTTGGGAAGATCCCCTGGAGGAGGGAATGGCAGCCCACTCCAGTAGTCTTGCCTGAAGAATCCCTTGGACAGAGGAGCCTGGTGGGCTACACTGATGGCAACTCCATCCCTCTAGGTTCTCAGGCTGAAAACCCAGTGTCGTCCTCGACCACCTTATGTATCACATGTCTATAACAGTAATTCTTTGTACTCCAGCTTCAAAATAGGCCTTCAGTACCTTTGCAGGGGTTGCAAAGTGTCAGACATGACTGAGCACACTCAGCACACTTCTGCCAGATGGGGCCATGTCCACATCCTGCTGTCCAAGATTTTGAGTATCAGTGAACAAAGCATCCAAGTCTCTATGCTCCCAAGCCAGGGAGACTTAAAGTGTAGCTATAAGTTACAGAGGGTATTTAGAAGGTAGTTATCACTAATGAGGGCTTCCAAGGTGGCACAGTTGTAAAGAATCTGCCTGACAATGCAGGAGATGTGGGTTCGATCCCTGGGTTGGGAAGATCTCCTGGAGGAGGGAATGGCACCCCACTCCAGTATTCTTGCCTGGAGAATCCCATGGACAGAGGAGCATGGCGGGCTACGTACATGGGGTCGCAAAGAGTCAGATATAACTGAGCACATATGCCTATCACTAAGGAGGAAAAGAAAACTGGGGAGAAGGGTGGGGTGCAATTTTAAAGGGTGGTATAGGAGGCCTTGCTGAGTAGGTGATATGTGAGCACAGGTCAGAAGGAGAGGAGCTGCCTGGCACCTTTGAGGAATAGCAAGGAGGACCTCTTGGTGGAGCCCAGGGAGGCAGTGGTGGGTGAGGCCTGGGAGGCTGAAGCCACACTAGAGAGGCCTTGAAGGCCAAGGAAGGGCTTTGGCCTTAGACTCTGAGCCAACAAAAGGTTTTGAGTAGAGGATTGATGATCCATCCGGGGTTTTAATTGGCTCACTCTGCTGCCAGGTGGAGAACATAGAAGATCTTCTAACTTGATCAGATGAAGATGCTGAGAGACCAGTTAGGAGGCTGTTGCAGGAACCCTGACGAGAGGCGATGGAGGCTTGGAATGGGGTAGGGGCAGCAGAGGGGCAAGAAGGTACTGAAGGCATATTTTGAAGGCCAAGTACACAGGATTGCTGTAATAGATTTGGGATAGATGAGGTGCTCAGGTTCTCAGCCTGAGTACCTAGGGGGATGGAGTTACCATCATCTGAGATGGGGAAGGCTGCAGAAATATGTTTGGGGGGCGGGGAGGCACAGGAATTATGCATTTAGGAAAGCCAGATGGTGCTCTTTTGCCATCAGGATTCCTGGGAATGCAGAGCCTTCGGGCCAAACCAGATAGCACCACAGGCAGCCTCCCTTGGCACCTGTACCCACAGAAATAGGCCCCCTAGATGCTTCCTCCTGGTTTACAAACTCACAGGGCCTGATTCTGACTCCAGAGTTCAGGTCTGCAAACAACACCGCTTTTCTTTATTTTCCCTATCCTGCTTGATTCTACCTCTAGCCCTCAGCCTCTGGCCTGGTGTGTGGATCCTACACACTCCAAGATACTTAAGTCATCCAGTGAGACCCTTCTCATCTACCCCTGGTTCCAGCTGCAGTTTTGTTCTTGCTTGGGAAGCAGGGATCCTACTGAGGTTGTGCCTTCCCCAGGTACATCTGCCTGCAGCTATCCCCTCAGAGGCCTGGCCACTTCACAGAACAGGACTGTGGAGGCAAGGTGGGGCCACTTCCTGGGAACCACAGACCTCAGCCCCTACTCACTTGGGTTCCTGCTTCCCTGCTTGCAGCTTCTCAAATGCCCTTGTCCTTCCCCACCCATGGATACCTGGCATTATTGCATCTGTAGGCTTGGGCTTTCATAAGAGAAAGTTGGAACCTAGACTTCAGGTGAAAAAGCAAGACACCTGCTGGCAACAAGAGAGAAAGGGAAAGATAATGGTCACACACTCTTTAAAAAGAGCTTACTGTGTTCAAAGTAGCATTCTAAGAGCTTTACATACCCAGCGTGAATTCATTTAGCCCTTATCTCTATACAGCAGATGCTGTACTACCCTTATTTTACAGGTGATAAAACTGAGGCAGAGAGAGTTTAAGTTACTTGGCCAAAGTCACACAGCCAGTAAGGGGCTGAGGTGGGATGCAGATCCAGCCATTCTCTTCCAGATCCTGTTCATGCCCATGAAATTTTTACAGGGAAAACAAGTCCAAATTACCAGTTGAGTAAGTGATCCCAGAGCTCATTCATTCACTGAGTTCTACTCTACCAGGCCCTAAAGCCACAGGATGAAATAAGACAGTCTCGTCCTCCCCTTAGCTGGCATGGGGTGGCGTGTGGCCTGCAAGCCAGAACCCTGGACTCTTGTGTTCTAGCATCGCTGATGGGAACAAAGAGCTTGACCTTGAGCAAGTCATAGCCCCTCCTTGGTTCTCAGTGCCCTGATGTAGATGGAGGGCTTACCCAGTGCTAGTGGTTTTGATGCTCTCTGATATTCTCCCACTGGGCAGGAGGTCCTGCATAGCTCCTCGGGGTATGGCACAGTGCTTGCTGCCCAGGAGGTGGCAGGTCTGGGTGGCAGGTACTTCAGGCAGCGGGTAGGGAAGAAGGTGATGTCCCCTTCCCACCAGAGCATAAGGCAAACCCCTGGCTGCCCCTTCCCCTGCTTACCCTTTGACTGCCACTCTCCAGATTCGCCACCCTGCAAAGGCTCTTTGTTTTTGTTTTTAATTCATTCATTTATTTATTTTTGGCTGTGCTGGGTCTTTGTTGTTGCGTGAGCTTTCTCTAGGTGAGGCAAGCAGGGGCTACTCTTTGTTGCCATGTCCAGACTTCTCATTGCAGTGGCTTCTCTGGTTGCTGAGCACATGCTTTAGGCGCACGGGTTCAGCAGTGGGTGATGTGTGGGCTCTAGGGAGCTCCGTTTTCAGTAGTTGTCACTTATGGGCCCTAGAGCTCATGGGCTTCAGTAGTGGCTTGCAGGCTCTAGAGTGTGGGCTCAGTAGCTATGGCACATGGGCTTCTTTGCTCTGCAGCATGTGTAATCTACCGGACCAGGGATCAAACCCGTCTCCCCTGTCTCACAGGCAGATTCTTATCCACTGTGCCACCAGGGAAGTCCCCAAGGCTCTTCTTGATATTATGTTAATATAGTTTTGCCATGATGCAAACACCAAGGCACAGAGGGGCAAGTACAAGGTCATTTTCCCTGAGTTTCAAAGCCCTGTAAGGCTGCAGGCCCCAGTGGAGGTTGCCAGGCAACCATCACTCCCACAGGATGGAATCAGAGACAGATAGCAAAGTCAAGCGAGGGGGCCGAACCTTGTTCTGCAGTGTTCTGTAGGGCAGAGCCAGAGCTGCTGTGGGTATGTCGGTGGGGTGGTGGGGGGTGGGGAGGGTGCGGGCAGTTAACAGCAGAGCAGCCCAGAAGTAGGATGCACACCCAAGAAGTGATGAGTTGCTTGAACCTGGAGGTTCAGATACTGGATAGTCTTGTGGGTCAACCATGCCCTCAGGCTCCAAGACTGGGCATCTGAGGTTGTTCTGCATTCAGCCCCTAACAGCAGGGCTCTGGGGGCAGTTTGTGACCTGTGACTTTCCCAGTCTGCCCTTGGGCTGCCCTCTCAGGGCCTGCAGGAGGCAGGCACTCACCACCTTGGCTGCCCCACTGGAGGGAAGGGAGCACGCTAGCCTGGGCACAGGACACACAGGTTTCCTTTAACCCCAAGTCCATAGAATTGGAGATGCAGCTGTACACCAGCTGCAGAGAAGACCTCTGAGACCATGTTTATCGATAGTATTAATAGTATTACCAACAGTAGCTAGTACTTTCTGGTTTACCTCTATGGTAAATCATATTTTATTTACTAGTGCTTTCTGATTTACTTCTATGGCGCCTTAAAAATATTTTAAGATCAAAATTAATATCAAAGAAAATGTTTTATGCACACACTGTCTTCTTCCTCTCACCCCAAATCTAGTCTAAGCTGTCAGAGAGAACTGTCTAGATCTCACATCTGACCATGTCACTGCTCAAAAGCATTCAGTGACTCAGGATAAGGACAGACCCTTCACAATGCATCTGGGCTCTGTCCTCAGCTTCATCTCCCCAATGCTTCTTTGACATGTCACACTCAGGTCCCATACTGTCCTCTGAATGGGCAGAGCTTATTCCTCCAGCTTGGACACCCCAACCTGGGACATCTTGGCAGTCTGACAAACTCTTATTCCTCCTTCAAAACCCAACCTCTATTAAGCCTCTGCAGCCACTCTCCCATTCCCCATTCCCACCTCTGTAATCTGTTGTGTTTTGTCCACCATTGCTATGATATTTCTTTTGCCTCACTGTGTAATCACTCATTTACATGTCTGCCCAACCTAGATTTCCATGACTGGGTGGGTCTTCCACCCCTTGAGGTCCATGGTTCCTAACACAAAGTCCTAGTGCATGTTCACTGAGTGACTGTTAACTTGGTCACCATGAAGCTAACACCAGGCATCTCTTAAGAGAAGTCTGGGTAGAGCTTGGGGAAAGAACTAGTCTAACTTCCCAGCTGCCATTAAGACCAACAGCACCAGCCATTTATTATATTAATCATCTACTATGTGCCAGTCACATGCTTCTCACTTCACAAACATCATCCATTTAGTCATTGCAATAACAGAGAGAGGTGCTGGTACTCCAGAAAGTGACTGCCTGGATCTCATGACTGCCCCCCAGCAGCAGAGCCAGTATTGGAACCCAGGCCTTGGGACAGCGAAGCCATTCTCACCAGCACCCTAGACTGACCCTTGTCCTGTCTTACCATATTCTCCGGGTTTGACTGGAGGTCAGCATCACCCTCTTGCCAACCACCACACACTCTTGGGACATGGTGAGCCTTCTGGGTCTCCTGTCCCTGAGCCCTTCTGCCTCTAACCTGAAACCCACAGGGAAAGGAAACGTCATGCGTGGATGCCAACATTCCATCTCTTGTTGATGAGCACTGTCCTTATCGTCTCAAGATGGCCAGCTTGATTAGCTCTGAACATGGGAGAATCCCTAGGGGAGTGGAGAGCTATTGAATCTATGTCCCGGTTAGCCGTGTGTGACCCTGGTCACTGGGAGCCCTGAGAACAGCACTATGGTTGGATGAGACCCCCACGGCCTACTATCCAGATGCTCACACAGGTTCCTTACCACCCATTACTTCCCTGCCCGCTTCACCCAACCCCTTCCCAGCATCACTGCTGAGTGGAAATATTAGGAAAAAACCAAGGCATTTTGCAAGCAAATGTGGTGTGAGTCATCATCCAGACTCTTGACTTGTGACATTAACTGCCTAATCTTACCAAAATGCAGAAGGGAGTGACTAATGAAGTACATCTGAAGAACAAACAACTCAGAACACGGGGATGACTTACAAGCGGCAGTCGCTAGTCCTGGGAAGGTGTGAGTAAGCCTCCACCAGGCTCAGGTAGGAGGGAGACCTCCCAGCCCCCTTCAGGGTAATATCCGGCCCCGCCTTCCCTAGCTAGTGATGACATTTGTTTGGTAAGGGAGCAAAATTCTAGGATTTTAGACATGAGCTCTTCCTGCTCTGTCAGTGGAGAAACGGAGGCCCAGAGCTGGAGTTGCCCTGAGTCTCACAGGACTCGTGGTCAGGATGAGAACCTGGGTCTCCAGACTCCTGGTCCTGTCGTGGCTTAATGACACCAGCGAGAGCCAGCCTTCCCTGAAATAGAATAGAGTCCATCGTTTTTCACAAATTGCAGGAAAAGTACTCAATGGATGACATTTGCTCAGTTTCTTTCAACTTTTTCTCATAAGCTTTTCAACCATTTTTGCTCAGCCCACTAGATTCATTTTTATTATTACATCTTCTAGCTGCACTTGGGTTATTTTTTTTCCCTCTGCTGAAATGCTGCTGCTGCTAAGTCACTTCAGTCGTGTCCGACTCTGTGCGACTCCATAGACGGCAGCCCACCAGGCTCCGCCATCCCTGGGATTCTCCAGGCAAGACTACTGGAGTGGGTTGCCATTTCCTTCTCCAATGCATGAAAGTGAAAAGTGAAAGTGAAGTTGCTCAGTCGTGTCCAACTCTTAGTGACCCCATGGACTGCAGCCTACCAGGCTCCTCCGTCCGTGGGATTTTCCAGGCAAGAGTACTAGAGTGGGGTGCCATTGCCTTCTCCATCTGCTGAAATAGTTTCTCAAAAACCTGACTGACTCTGTTTTGCAAAGCAGAGATGTGCCTGCTAAAGCCCGGTCATATTTCCTAAGGGAAATGCTGTTCCTTGTCCTGTGGGTAGAACTGAAGCACCAGCATTTCCCAGTGTTCTGAGAGAACACCTTGACTTCCGGGAACTCTGCTACCTGGTCTAGTTGGGAAATGACAGTTTTAATGGAAGGATCTGTCAGTCCAGCTTGGAGGGGGCTCAGGTGCATGGGTACTCCCTGTGGGGAGGAAGGGAGTAGACACCTCTGGTCCTGCAGTGGCTCGTCAATGGGTGCATCCCTGGAGTTCAGTAGGGGATCTGGAACTCTGTGAGGGCAGGTGTCTTTGCTCTCTGTGGCCCAGGGCCTAGCACACAGTTCAGTTCAGTTCAGTTCAGTTCAATTGCTCAGTCATGTTCAACTCTTTGTGACCCCATGGACTGCAGCACACCAGGCTTCCCTGTCCATCACCAACTCCCAGAGCTTACTCAAACTCATGTCCATCAAGTCAGTGATGCCATCCAATCATCTCATCCCCTGTCATCCCCTTCTCTTCCCACCTTTGATCTTTCCCAGCATCAGGGTCTTTTCAAATGAGTCAGTTCTTCACATCAGGTGGCCAAAGTATTGGAGTTTCAGCTTCAGCATCAGTCCTTCCAGTGAATACTCTGGACTGATTTCCTTTAGAATTGACTGATTGGATCTCCTTGCTGTCCAAGGGACTCTCAAGAGTCTTCTCCAACACCACAGTACAAAAGCATCAATTCTTCGGTGCTCAGCCTTCTTTATGGACCAACTCTCACATCCATACATGACTACTGGAAAAGCCATAGCTTTGACTAGATGGACGTTTGTTGGCAATGTAATGTCTCCACTTTTTAATATGCTGTCTAGGTTGGTCATAGCCTTTCTTCCAAGGAGCAAGCATCTTTTAATTTCATGGCTGCAATCGCCATCTACAGTGATTTTGGAGTCCAAGAAAATAAAGCCTGTCATTGTTTCCATTGTTTCCCCATCTATTTGCCATGAAGTGATAGGACCAGATGCCATGATCTTAGTTTTCTGAATGTTGAGCTTTAAGCCATCTGTTTTACTCTCCTCTTTCACTTTCATCAAGAAGCTCTTTAGTTCTTCTCTTTCTGCCATAAGGGTGGTGCCATCTGCATATCTGAGGTTATTGATATTTCTCCCGGCAATCTTGATTCCAGCTTGTGCTTCATCCAGCCTGGCATTTCACATGATGTACTCTGCATATAAGTTAAATAAGCAGGGTGACAATATACAGCCTTGACGTACTCCTTTCCTGATTTGGAACCAGTCTGTTGTTCCATGTACAGTTCTAACTCTTGCTGCTTGACATGCATACAGATTTCTCAGGAGGCAGGTCAGGTGGTCTGTTATTCCCATCTCTTGAAGAATTTTCCACAGTTTGTTGTGGAAAAGGCTGTCAAAGGCTGCCTTTGACAGGCTGACTGTCAAAGGCTTTGGCGTAGTCAAAGCAGAAGTAGATGTTTTTCTGGCACTTTCTTGCTTTTTTGATGATCCAATCGATGTTGGCACAGTAGGTGCTTCTTAAGTGCTCATGGGTCTGCTTGGTGAGTGGATCTCGGCCTCTGCTGTGTAGCAGTGGTTGATGTCATGGCAGTCTGAGTGTGGGTTGGAAAAGAACTTCCAGACACAGAGCATTTCAGATGGGAATGAGTTTATTAAGAACAAAGAGTTGAGGTAATGTGGGGGCTGTGAGCACAGTGGGCCAACCTCCTGACAGACCAGGGAGAGCTGACGGACGCTGTTAGAACAGCTGGTCGGCTCAAGGGAGAGCTGATACTTTACATGGGTTGGTAGCCAATTTTTATGGCCTCAAGACAAAGAAAATTCCTGCTGGAAGGGTGGCATTAGGTGATTGGTTTGGGTGCAATAAGGTGAGTACCAGGGGGAAGGGGTTGGGAGGAGGGGCATTTTTGCCTAATTTGGAGTCAGGAATCTGGCCAGTAAGGATCAGGGTGGGTTTTGGCAATGATTACAATGAGGCTCAGTCAGTTCCAGAGGTGAACTTGGATCTGGGCTCTGCATCAAATGCCTCACACCTGTGACCTTGGTATGGGACTCCACAGTTGAGTCAAAGCTATATTCCTCAGACAGAAATGAGGAGCTGGATGGGAAGATGGGAGCTGGAGGCTAGTTAGGAAATGTTGAGGGGTTTGGTGTCTGTGTGTGTCTGGAGTATGAACCAGTGATGGGGGCAGCTTGGGGGACCAAGGGTCCAGGGTGAGACATGCTGGGAGGGGAGGTGGGCAGCAGGGGCAGCAGCCCGCCTAGCTGATGGGATTCTGAGCTCGGAGAGCTCCTCGCTCCTCTGGGGGACTTGGGCACCCGAAAACCTTGAGAGATGGTCATGTTTGGAGGTTCTTTGTGTCTTATCAAATTCTCTGGCTCCTTACTCTTGGCTCATGCAACTGTTCTGGTTGACTGGCCCCAGGCAAATTTGTGAAAGCTGTGGGGAGGGAGCCATGTCTTCGGAGCCCGCTGCCTGGCTCCTAATCTCAGCTCTGCCATCTCCTGAGGTGTGTGTGACCACGGCAAGGTAACTTAATCTCTGTGCCTCGTTTCCCTCATCTGAAAAACGGGGATGGTAATGAACTCTCCCTCACAGGGTCGTTCTAAGAATCAGGTGAGCTGATACTTGAAAAGCACTTCAAACAGAGCTAGACACACATTACATGAGGTGGAAAGTAGAAATGTTAGTTGTTACTGTGTTTCTCTTATCCCAAATTCCTCACTGGCCCAAATCCCAGGGCATCGACCTTGGCCACAGTGTTCATGGTTTTCCTTCCATCTATACCAGGTCTTGACCAATAAGAGTCACCTCTGGAATGAGGAGGAAGTGTGGCGGATGGAGATCTACCTGTCCCTGGGAGTGCTGGCCCTTGGCATGCTGTCCCTGCTGGCTGTCACCTCACTGCCATCCATCGCAAACTCACTCAACTGGAGGGAGTTCAGCTTTGTCCAGGTAAAGTAGCCTGGGCCCTGCCTCTCCCATGCAGGCACCTTCCCATCCACATGCTGCCTGGACTTTCATAATCTGTGCAACAGAACCACTCACTCCGGTGTCCCGGGAGCCTGGCGGGCTCACCCAGGTCTCCTGAGAAAGGGGCTGCCTGGGACCAGCTCATCCTCACAACATCTGGGGAAGCCAGATTTAGGGACATGAAAAAATCAGATGACAGAACTCTGAACCCTGGACTACACATTCTCAGTTTCTTCAATTCTTGGGCTTCTGAAACAAAATCCCATAACGTGGAGTCACTGGACGTGTCGCTAATCTGGCTAGGGAGTCAACGAGCCCTTGAGTGAATCTAGCTGCCCACCCAGCACCCTCAGCTCAACCGGGCCCTGTTATTCCCTTTGACCTCTTGATTCATGCAGAGTGGATAGGAAATAAACCACAGCATTTCCCAAAGAACACCACTCCTATGAAAAAGGACATGTGGGGTCAAATACATTTGGGAAAAGATCCGCTGCCCCCTGAGTTAGTCACAATGCACTTTGGCACATCAAATTAGTGTATACCACAAGCAAACCTTGTTCAGCCGACTTATTTGAGTCGTAGCACCTTCCCTACCACACTTCCCCCCCCCCCACCCACATAACAGCTATCTACACTCTACAGAACACACTTAGGAAGCTGCTACTAGTGGCAAAGGTTCTTCATGCATTTATTTATTCACTCAGTGTTTATTGAACACATACTCTGCACCCAGCTTTGTGCTAGACCTGTGAACAAGCCAGGCATGCACGCGTGCATGCCCAGTTGCTCAGTCATGTCTGACTCTTTGTGACCCCATGGACTGTAGCCCCCCAGGCTCCTGTGTCCATGGGATTTCCCAGGCAAGAATGCTGGAGTGGATTGCTGTTTCATCCTCCAAAGCCAGGCATAGCCGTGTTTTAATTTTAAGGACAACTGGGAAGGGACATTTGCATTCCTCTGGCATCGCCCACTGTTCTCTATACAGAGCACGTGGTCAACCCCCGGTACTGACACACTAACTCACCCACTCCAGTGATGAGTGCTGACTAATACTGGGTTCTACCATCGACATGGTATCAGGGCAGGGAACAGCTATCACTTCCACCCCCACTGCCAACAAACATCTGTTGCATATCTTCTCTGTGCAGCAAGGACACAGCATGAGATTCCAACAGGGACACCAATGGTGCGGTACTCTTATGTAATCCAAATTAATTGTTCCTAACTGGGGACACATGCACACTCTAGAACAAAGCAGAGTTGTGGTGTTTTATAAGTTTGTCAGTTTCTGACTCTCACTGGCTCTGCTCATCTTGGAAGGTCCCTGGAGGAATGCTCAGGCCTGACTACATGCTGGCAAAAGAGGGAAAGAAAGAATTTTATTTATCTGCCACTAATCCTCATGTGTCAAACACCCAAATCTGGGATTTTCCAGTTCCTGCCTGGAGTCTGCCGGGGTGCATGGTTTATCCACAATTAAAACAGACTGCAGTTTGCTCCCCTCACCAGAAAGTTGCTTCCTTAAGCAGCCGTAGATTACAAGCCCCGGCTCCTGCTGCCAGAGAAAGCCGGGGGATTTGGTTTTGTTAGCAAAAGCTGACAGGGACCTCAGCAGCCGCTCTGCTTTACATACTGAAGAGTTGAAATACAAATAGGAAAGTCCTGCTGATGCTGCAGGAAGAGGGGGGTGGAAAGGCAGGGTTTTACTTATGGAAATCCAGTGCCCATGTTCTGTCCTCAAATGCTTTATCTCCCAAGACTGCTGACATGGAGGAGGAACAGACTTGTTCCAGCTCTGGAACCATGGGCAGATCATGTGCACTCCCCAAGCCTTACCTTACACTCTTGTGGAGTGGAGTGAATTCCCTCCAGAGGTGCTGCGACTCACTGTACAAGATTATGTGTAAAACACAAATACAAAGTGATTTGCCATTATTCTCAGGGCATGTGGCCACATTTCCATGATCACTGAGCCACCAACTGCCCATTTCTGAGCCCAGTAGGAAGCAGCAAGAGACTGAACAGTTGAGTCACTCAGCACTCAGGGGAGGCCAAGAGACTCCCCTGAGGGCCTTAGAACGGTCCAGCGCAGGGTTTGCAAACTGCAGTGGACACTCATTGATGGGTCATGAAATCAATTTTGGGGATACAACAAGCTTTTTAAATATGAAATAGAGTAGAATGTCTCCCAAAATGTCAGGGCACTCTACATGTTCTATGCACAGACATCTTTTTTCAGTTGAATCAGTTCAGTAGTTATACATACATATGTGGATAGATGTCATTGTGTACTGGGCGGTAATGAAAATGCGATTCTTATGGTGAGCTGACATCAAAAAGTTAGAAGTCACAGAGCTCTTGGAGAAATGCAGATACCCAGGACTACCCCAACCTATGGGTTGGCTCTAGAATCTGTCTTTATAAGCTTTTTGAGTGACTTAAGTGCATGCCATGCGGTATGTGACAATCTCTGAGATGGTGGAGCCAGCAGACCTGGGTTTCAGTCCCAAGACCACTACTTACCAGCCCTGCACCACTAGACAGTTTCTTAGCCTCTCCAAGCATCCTGACTTGTCTGTGTCCGTCTCCTGTAGTCATTGGGAGAATTTGTGTTGAGTACGTGTATAGTAGTGCGTGACACGTACACCCAATGGTGGCTGTATAATTTTTGGGGTGAGCTCCATAAGGTAAGCACTGCTTTATAATGAGGAGTACTCCGACCACATTTCCTTCCCCAGACAAGAATGACCGCAGCAGGTCACCAGGGCCTAGAAACTGACTGTGGAGACAATGTGGTTCCCAGTGGGCCTGGCCTGACCCTTTGGTCTGTAATGATTTACTGAGCTACAAGCCATCAAAACAGTGTGTTGATTCAACAAGTTGACCTGTGCTTACGTTCCTGAGGCTGTTTTCAAAGTTTTTAATTTGGGGTTTTGTTTGTCTGGGTGTTTTTGTTGCTATTGTCTTGGGCTGTGCCAACTGCTCCTACTTAAGCCAGTTAAACATTGTCAGAGTGCAGAATACCCAGGTCAGTGCAGCTCAACTAGAAGAGACATTAGGTTTCAGCTCTTAGCACCTCAGTTCTGCCCCATAGTTAGAGGAGCTTCCTGTGGCCTTGCCCACTCTAGCCACTTGCCTGAAATAATAGCAGAGGCCTGCTTTGATCCCATGGAGAAGGCAATGGTACCCCACTCCAGTACTCTTGCCTGGAAAATCCCATGGATGGAGGAGCCTGGTAGGCTACAGTCCATGGGGTCGCTAAGAATCGGACGACTGAGCGACTTCACTTTCACTTTTCCCTTTCATGCACTGGAGAAGGAAATGGCAACCCACTCCAGTATCCCAGGGACGGCGGAGCCTGGTGGGCTGCCGTCTATAGGGTCGCACAGAGTTGGACACGACTGAAGCGACTTAGCAGCAGCAGCAGCAGCTTTGATCCCAGCCTTGTGAGCAATGGTCCAAAGCCCCTTCCCACCACAGTAACTGAGCATTGGCAGGAAGCAGCAGCAACAACCTGGTGGTTTCTTTCTAACAAGCTTACATATAATAGAAATGGCCCTAGCTTGTTGTGGGGGTCATTAATTGCCCCAAGACCATGCCTCCCTTTGGCTGGTCTGGGATTTTTAAATTGTTCCCAAGGAGAGTGAGTTTTAGGGAAACAAATTTGCTGGAGTCATCCAGGCTTCTTGTTGGGATTGGAAAGTCAAAAGGCCCTTTGTCATTGGCCGGCCTTTGGCTGTCAGCCCTCTCGGTGAGCGATCAGCCTGAAGCTGGGGCCTCCTGCCATCCGTCACCATGGGATTCTGGATGGTGAAGGGAAGAGAGGATGTCTTAATGGGAGCAGGTCTTTATTGTCTCCCAGGGCATGTCTTGTTTGCCCAGCACAGTCCATCACTCTCCAAATCAGGGCCGGGGACAGTGGAGAGTGTGGGCAAAACACTGGAGCCCCAGGACATGTCACCAAGGGAGGTACTTAGGTCTCTCTGGGGCTGCCAGGACTCGTCCCTGGGCCAGGGTGGGTTCTCACTGCTGCAGCATCTGGGAAGGTATCACAGTGCAGAGTGTGAGCCCATTCAGGCCCTGGGTGGGTCTTTGTCGAAGGAAGAGAAAGGACCAGGTCCACCCCCATCAAATAGCCTGAGCAGAGGGGCCATGAAGATGTCTCAGCCTGAAGCTAGAAGGTCTCAGGTGAGGAGAGTCTCCCAAATTGGTGATTCTTAGTCCTGTCTGCAAACAGTATCATTGCTGAGCTTGTAAAAGCTACCAATGTCTGAGCCCCATCCCAAACTAATTTAATCTGAATTCCTAGGACTGGTGCTTGGGCATTAATATGTTCCCCAAGCTCCCCAAGTGATGTTACTATGCAGCCAGATTTGAAAACACAGTCTCCGGCTGTGAAAAGGCACATCCCAGCCATCTCAGCAAAACCCAATGAATTCACCTGAGTAAGGAGAGAAGTAGTTTGGGACTTGGAAGTTGTTTGGGAAGTATCAGGGTGGTTGGAAGGCTAGTTGAAGATTTATTCCTGATGGAGAATTACTCTGTGGTCCAGTGGTGAGGACTCTGTGCTTATAGCTAGCACTGTTGAAGACCCTACTTTCAGTTATTTGGGATATATAACAGAAGTGTTGCCAAAGCACATGGTGACTGTTCTTTAATTCACTGAGGAATCACCATACCATCTTCTGTTGTAGCTGCACTCTTTCCACTCCCACTAGCAGCAAGTGTTCCAATTTCTCCACATCCTCACCAATACTTTTCTTGTTTTGTTTTGTTTTTAATAGTAGCCTTCCTAATGGATGTGGAGTGGTTTTGATTTACATTTTCCTGATGTTGGGCATCTCTTCATGTGTTTACTGACCATTCATGTATCTTCTTTGGAGAAATTTCTATTCAAGTCCTTTAGCTATTTTTGAATTAGGTTGTTTGTTTTTGTTGTTGTTAAGTTTAAGAGTTCTCTATATATTCTGGATATTAATCCCAAATATTTTCTCAATGCTGGGAACTTCTTTAACCCAAGTCTTCATTATCAATAGATCAGAACTTAGAAAAAGTTAGTGTGGTTCAGAAGTTGCTAGGAGATCTGGAATTCTTGACAGGTCTGGAATGACTCTGATTACACGTGACTCATAGTCAAGAAGCCTCCCATTTGGGGGCCAACTATTTTCATATGACACCTGAAGTAGCTGTGGGTAGCACAGAGCTAACCATGGCCTTTCCCAACAGGCTGTACTGAGCCAAGTTGTTAAGGATGTGACAAAAAAATCCTTGACGTGGTTACAAAGCCAAGAAGAACCAGAGATATCTAAGGAAGGATAGAGACAGGATCTTTTCGCAGCTAGTATTTTTTTTCTTGTTCAGTCACTAAGTCATGTCCAGCTCTTTGTGACCCCATGGACTATAGCCTGCCAGCCTCCTCTGTCCACGGGATTTTCCCAGGCAAGAATCCTGGAGTGCGTTGCCATTTCCTTCTCCAGGGGAATCTTCCCAACCCAGGAATCAAGGTCAGTAGTTGCGGCTCCTAGGCTCTAGAACACAGGCTCAGTAATTGTTGTGCACGAACATAGTTGCTCTGAGGCATGTGGGATCTTCCCCAATCAGGATCAAACCCACATCTCCTGCATTGGCAAGTGGGTTCTTTACCATTGGGCCACAAGGGGAGCCCAGCTAGTATTTTACTTAGGGTTAAAACGTTATACTTGTGAACCTATCTATGAACTTGTATGGATAGCCATTAGAAAATATTTATTATTACTATTTTTAGTAAAAGCATTACAAGCAATTCTTCTGAACCAGTTACTAAGGGTTCACCGTCTTGAGTTTACACTGGAGGGGGTATAAGCAAAGTACTGCCCACGCTAGGGAGGAGCAAGAATGAGGCAGTAAAATCAGCCCCACTTAGAGCTGTGTCTGAGGGGAGTGCAAACAAGACAGGATCTCTTAGCCAAGCCCCTGGATTGATGCTGACAAGCTGGGCCGGAAGGAAATCCAGGAGGCCAATTACAGCTTCTCCATGGAAAGCTCAAAACCAACCTGTAAAAAGCACCCTCGGGTTCCATCGAGCTGCCACAATTCAATTAGACCCTTGCAGTGTCTCCTTGGAGAAAATGCATGTGTGTTCATTGCTTGATGGGTCATTACATATTCCTTATGCAGTGAACATAGGTCTCTCCCACCAGGACTCTCTCAGTGCCCTGTGCCCTCCTCCCCAACCTCTACAAAGCCCTAACTCTAGGTGCCCTCTCCTCTGCACTGTTGCCTGCCAGGTCTGGGGGCTGTAGAAAGCTGCATCGATACAGTGCTTTCCCCACAATTCTGACTTCAGCTTTTGTAATCGCTTTCGTTTCTCTGAGGCTAATGAAGCAACTTGCCGAGGGTCACATTGTCAGTTGAGACTAGCACCAACAGTAAATCTGGAAGGCATCATTTGTAGTTTGCAAGAAACCCTACCTGCAATAAGATTCCCAGAGGCTGGAGTTACAGATCAGCACTTCTTGGCTATTTTCACACTGTGGTCCCCATAGAAAGTCGTATTTGTATAGCACTTGGGGTGATGAGCTGCTCATGGCTGGAAGTGACCCACAAAAGCCCACACCCGACTCAAGGGTGGGATGCTCTGCTGTAAGAAGGCCTGGACCGTGTCCATTCGGATTTGTGATGGTCTTGATCTCCTTAGCATCACTAATCTCCTTCCAGGCAGGAGAGTAATCCTGGTAGGGTTTGTATCTGGGGTGTCTGTAGCTCAGAGCATGGGCAGGAAGTAAGGGACCAGTATGCACAGGCAGCATCTATGTGGTGCTATGGGCTTTTGTATACAGCGTGAAGACACCTAGCCTTGAGGCCCCTGAGAGCCATCTTCACTGTTGGTGCCAAGGGAACTTTTTCCATTGTGTTTTATTTTATCTTTTCTTTTTTTTGGCCATACCCCACCCAACAGCATGTGGGATTTCTCCCCAGCCAGGGATGGAACCAGTGTCCCCTGCATTGCAAGGCAGATTCTTAACCACTGGACCACCAGGGAGGTCCCTGTGTTTATCTTTAAATCAACTTAAAACCCACTTGTTTTTTTCCTAGCCTTATCTTATGCCAAATATTATCTGAAATTATGATTTTGATATGCTAGCAGACACTTATTACTCTATATGCATGAATATATACACAAAACTACTAACTTGTTTTTAAACTTCTTTGAATTTAATTCTATCTTAAGTCCTTTGGCAGTCACTAGAGGTATGAATAATATAGTTTGGGGAAAAGCATTGTTGTTTTATTGAATCCTTATGAATCAATCAATTCTTACACACATTGGCATACGAGCATTGTTCCCATTTTTTCTGTTGGGAAAATTGAGGTTCAGAGAGTTTGGGTAGTAATAAGATCATGCAGAGAGTGAGTGATGGTGCTGGGATTTGAACCCAGAGCCTCACTAAAGCCACTATGCTTCTTTCCCCTCTGTCATTGGTGGGATCACTATGTCCATCCTCACCCTTACTGCAGCCTTCTTTTCCCCCACAGTCCACTCTGGGCTTTGTGGCTCTGGTGCTGAGCACCCTGCACACGCTCACCTACGGCTGGACCCGCGCCTTCGAGGAGAGCCGCTACAAGTTCTTCCTGCCCCCCACCTTCACCCTCACCCTGCTGGTGCCCTGTGTTGTCATCCTGGCCAAAGGCCTGTTTCTCCTGCCGTGTGTCAACCGCAGACTCACCAGGATCCGGAGGGGCTGGGAGAAGGATGGCTCTGTCAGGTTCACACTGCCAGTGGACCACGCCCTGGCCCAGAAGACAAGCCACGTGTGACGGGCCTGCACCCAGCTCCGGGGAACCAGACGCAGGCAGGACAGTGCCCAGAGTCTGCCAGGACTTCTCGATCATGCAGGACAGCAGAATTACACACAAGTTGGTGGGCCGAGGTCTGGATTCCTGGGATGTGTGCAGTAATATTCAGAATGACACGCCTGTGTGTGATATATATATGTCCACATGTATTTCATATAGATAACAGGATTTAAAATTACACTTACTTAGTTCAAAAGTTGAGTCCCTGAGATTTCAACCTGTAGATTTCAAAGCCAGTGCCAGATGTTAGGAGAAGAGCAGCTCACACTTGTGATATCTGCAGAGAGCTGAGCAGACTCAGCACAGAAAAGGCAATGAGAGGCTTGTACTTTGATGATTCCATCCATGTGTGCGCCCCCCTGCTCCCTGCCCATTTTGCTACTTTCCCTAGGCATTTGCAGAGCTGAGGCTCTCAGGTGGCAGGACAGACAGGAGCTCTGCCTGGAGCCCAATCCGGGTGCACAGGGCTGACCAGTCACCAGGGAGCAGGGTGCCGCCCTTCCTTTGGCTGCCGCAGGAGGCCAGGCGGGGTTGAGGGCACTGGGGGTGAGCCCAGGTCTGTGCCTAGGGAGCCACCTGAAGGTTCATCCTTTGCCAGGTTAGGAGGTGCAAAGGGGGAGCAATTGGGGCTGAGGCTGCTACCCCTAATCCTCCCTGAGCTGGGGAGATTTTTTTTCCTAAAAGTCAGAAATCACCCCACCAGCTGCAAATGGATCCTCTTGTGGGAGTGTGAAGTCACCTCCTTACCGGAGCCACTAATGAACCCTGTCTTGAGAACAAGTGTACTTTTTTTCTTTCTTTAAGTTGGTGATGACTGTTCTTTAAACCACTGTGCCTTCTCACCTTGTAAATCATTAGTTTGAACGTCTTCCCAAGAGCAGACCCTCTAAAAGTTGGTTCAAGCGGGAGGGGAAAACAAGGCCTGCCTTTCTCGGGGCCCCAGCCAGAGGGCTGAAGGATGGATAGTCCTCACTGAATTGTCCTGTGGAAGGACACCGGGGTGTTTTTAAATTTCCTGCTGCCGCCAGGCAGAGAACCTGCCTGGTTCTTCTGAACACCCCAAAGCTACACTGGCTCCAAGTTCCTCCTAATGCAGGGTTATGTTTCAAAATAGCTGTGGGGGGTAAGGTGGGAAGTCTTTTCCACCAAAGCTACAAACTGGAAACACTGCTGCCCCAAAGCACAAGAAAGGCCACAGGACATGTGTCCTTGGATTATATGCTGTCCCTCACTGAAACTTTTTATTTCCCCTGTGAAGAGAAATAGCTTTTCTCGGCTAAGCCCCCAACCACTGGCAGCATTGGGATGATGTGTCATCTCTGAACACAAAGGGGTGTGGTCCTGATGGAAGACATCAGTGAGATGTACCCTGAAAGGGGGTGTTGGTCTGCTTATATTCTTAGGTCTCCCATGCCGGGGGGCATCCTGTTGTTCTATCGCAAAGTCGTGTCTGACTGTTTGCAACCTGTGGACTGCAGCTCGCCAGGCTCCCCTGTCCTTCACTATCTCCCAGAGTTTGTTCAGATTCACATCCATTGAGTTGGTAATGTTATCTAACCATCTCATGACATAAAGAGAGTCAGTTGGCAAAAGCTGACCCAGGAGTGCCACAGAACGAATGCTCCTGCCTCCCCATGGAGACTGCATGAGCTCATGTCTGTGGAGCGCATTAGGGTCCTTGAGTAAAAAGGAAAAAAAAGAAAAGGAGCCAAGTGCAAGCATATCTCATTAGGCCAGTGACTGATGGAGGGAAAGCAGTGCAGACAAAACTGCCTGCTTTCTGAGGATGTTTTCCGTCTGCTGCTCAAGAGCCAAGCGGCATGAGCTTGCCTCCCAGATGGGCCCTGATGGAGCGGCAGGCTTGGCCTCAGCAGAGCTCGCTGGAAAGGTGGTGGGCGAAGCAGAGATTTCAGCATTTGTTTGACAAAAATGCCCATCAATTTCCTGCTGATAGGAAGCAGGGAGAACATGGGCAGCTGGGACTCACCAAGGATTGTCAACCCCACTCAGTATTAGCTGCCCTTTTTCTCCGGCCCTCCCTAGGCCTGAGATGTTTCCTTACACCAAAGATGCTGACACAGAGCCAAGTCTAATATGCTGCCTCCCCTTCCCTGCCCACCTTCTGCTGCAGGTGGTCCTCAGGGGGGCAGGTGCAGCAGAGGACCTGACCACACCCCACTGGACAATCAGCTCATGAAAGGCAGGGTGGGCTGTGTGTTTGGCCTTGACCTGGTATCATCTGCTGCTCTTCCATACCTCATCAGGCAGCTGACAACAGCACCCCCATGAGAGTAAGTCACTCCCTTCCAGCCTGGGAAATTCTCTGTGCCTCTGGGTACAAAAGTGCCTGAACCAAAGTGCTCTGGAAACCTAAAATGCTATGGTATGAGGCTGAACATTTAAAATCTATGCTATTGAAACTGTTTTGTTTTTACCTTGAGGAGCTTGTCTGAGAAGCAGCAAAAATAAACACCTAGCCTTCCATGAATTTCAGCCTGTTATTTCTGTCTCATTGATCACCTGCCCATTCATTGGTTCATTGGCCCAGTGGGCCTTCTGATTGGAATATGCTCTGAGTCAGGTCGTGTGCAAGGTGAGCACAGGATGATCTGGGTTAGCACTCACCTCTGAGGAAGGGACATTCAGACCTGCAGCAACAAGGCCAGTGAGGACACAGATGAGATCCAGGTGACAGAGTGCCAGGGTATTGAAAGGAGTACGAGGAAGACTTCCTGGAGGGAGCAGTGTCTGTGCTGTGGTCTGATTAGAGCAGCAGTGTTCCTCAAACTATAATGTGCACAGGAGTTGCGTCAGGATCTTGTCCACACCTCGGTTTGGACCCATGGGTCAGGAATGAGGATTGTGCATCTTAATAAGTTCCCAAGTGCCACACACGGTGTTGATCCTTGGACAGAGTAACAAGGGCTTCAATGGCTTTCTTGGTCTCTTCTGTGCTACAGTCTACAGCCCACAACCAGTGCATGTCTGCTCCATTAAGCTTCCCCTGGACTCTGGTTCCCTGGCTGTCCTAGTGAGATACTGCTGATGCTGCTGCAAACCCTTGTTCTCTTAAAAGCAGAGGGAGAAAACACCCCACCAGCCACAGTCTTGCCCTCTGTGTGCCCCATGTAGGATGCTCCCATGTGGTCCGACACATTGGCTCTGGGTCCATCAAGAAAACAGGAACTCTTCACAGAACACCCGCCTGTCATGCAGTCAAGCTTTTCTCCTGAAGCAACCAGAATTGTCTTGTACCAGGAAATAAAAAAGAAACCCATGTGCAGAAGGCAATCTAGTGGTTGAAAACCATTTCTTGGGAACAATAACCAAAAGATGGCCTTGCCATTTTGAGCCTGTGAAAAGAGTTTTCCAAAATAAGAACCACGTCCAGAAAAAAACTTCACTACAAATAATTTTCAATAGAAAAACAAAATCCTGTACTTGGAGGTTTGCAAGCACGCATCCTCCCACGCATAAGGCTGGGAGAGGTAAGTTTAAAAAGAAGGGATAAAGTAGATGAAAAAATATCCATTATTTGGGTAGTTCACATAAGAACTAAGGAGCAACCAAAATAACTCATATTAGTTAAAGAGAATTATCATTCAGCTACTTGAAAAGCTGAATGTGTTTCAAAGGGAATGAAGGGGGACTCTGGGAAATGCAGAAGCTCACTTGCACTGGACCGCTTTAGAGGAAATCGGCACTGCTACAGCAGAAACTCAATCTCTCCAGACTAGCACCAGCTTTTTCTAACAAATATGTTGAAAATTCCTTTCTATGAATGAAATTCAGAAATAATATAAACTGCTACATGTGGTTTTTTCCCGACCCAGGGATCATACCCAGGTTTCCAGCATTGCAGGCAGATTCTTTACCATCTGAGTCACCAGGGAAGTCCTTTAAATCAACATAAAGTCTTAATTGAAATATAAAGTAGAAACAAATCCAAAGTAATTTACACTAACATATCGAACCAGTCAATCCTAAAGGAAATCAGTCCTGAATATTCATTGGAAGGACTGATGCTGAAGCTGAAGTTCCAATACTTTGACCACCTGATGCAAAGACCCTGACGCTGAGAAAGATTGAAGGCAGGAGGAGAAGGGAACGACAGAGGATGAGGTGGTTGGATGGCATCACCAACTCAATGGACATGAGTTTGAGCAAGCTTCGGGAGTTGGTGATGGACAGGAAAGCCTGGTGTGCTGCAGTCCATGGCTCGCAAAGAGTCAGACAGGACTGAGCAACTGAACTGAACTGAAGATAGAGATGCAGACATAGAGAACGGTTTGTGGACACAGTGAGGGAAGGAGAAGGAGGGATGAATTGAAAAAGTCACACTGAAATATATACACTACCATATATAAAATAGACAACCAGTGGGAATTTGCTGTATGAAGCAGGGAGCTCAAAATCAGTGCTCTGTGACAACCTAGAGGGGTGGGATGGAGTGGGAGGTGGGAGGGAGGTTCAAGAGGGAGGGGATACATGTATACCTATGACTGATTCATGTTGATGTATGGCAGAAACTAACACAATATTGTAAAACAATTATTCTCCTATTAAAAATAAAAAAACACAA
The DNA here is from genome assembly GCF_054371585.1 of Giraffa tippelskirchi. Taxonomy (NCBI): domain Eukaryota; kingdom Metazoa; phylum Chordata; class Mammalia; order Artiodactyla; family Giraffidae; genus Giraffa; species Giraffa tippelskirchi. The sequence continues at coordinate 130,938,766 of NC_137277.1, forward strand.
CTGATTAAGAATAGAAGGGAACTTCCTCACCCTGATAGAGGGTATCTATGAAAAATCCATAGCTAACATAGTGGTCAAAGACTGCTTGATTTTCTCCTGAGATCAGGAAGAAAACAAGTATATCCACTCTTCCCAACACTGTACTAGAGTTCTGTCCAGGGCAATTAGGCAGGAAAAAAAATTAGAAGGCATTCATATTAGAAAGGAAGAAGTAAAACTAACTCAGTTTAGAGATGACATTATCTTATATATACAAAATCCTAAGGAATCCACTAAAAAATTGGAACTAATAAACCAATCCAGCAATTTTACAGGATACAAGATCAATATGTAAAAATAATTTGTGCTCTATGTCCTAGCAATAAACAATACAAAAATTAAATAATTCCATTAATAATACCACCAAAAAGACTAACCTACTTAAGAATAAACTTAACAAAAAGGTGTGTGTACACTTAAGTACACAGAAAACTATAAAACATTACTGAAAGAAATTAAATAAGCCCTAAATAAACAGAAAGACACCCCATCTTCATGGATTAAAAGACTTAATGTTAAGATGACAGTATTCCCCAAATTGATCTACAGATTCAGTCAATCTCTGTCAAAATTCCATCTGGCTTTTTAAATTTTTTTTCCAATAATTAATAAGCAGATCCTAAAACTCATATGGAATATCAAAAGGCACAGAACAACCAAAACAATTTTGAAAAGAACAAAAGTTGGATGACTTACACTCCCCAATTTCAAAACTTACTACAAAGCTACAGGAAATAAGACCTATCAACATATAGGTCAATGAAATAGAATTTGGAGTCAAGAAATAAACCCATATACCTATGGTCAATTGATTTTAAACAAGGTGCCAACTGATGGTGAAAGAATATCTTTTCAACAAATGGTGTGACAACTGGACAGTCACACACTAAAGAAAGAAATTAGATCTCTCCCTCACACCACATATAAAAATTAACACAAATGGATCAAAGACCTAAACATAAGAGCTAAAATGATAAAACTCTTGGAATAAAACATAGGTATGAATCTTCATGACCATGGATTAGGCAATGGTTTCTTCAGTATGACATGTAGAGCATAGAAACACAAGACAAAATAGATGAATTGGAATTAAAAACTTCTATACTTCAAACATCACCAAGAAGTGAAAAAACAACCCACAGCATGGGCAATAATATTTGCAAAATTATAATATTGAGTCCGTGCTCTGCAACAAGAGACGCCACTGCAATGAGAAGCCAGAACACCGCAGCTAGAAAGTAGCCCCCACTCACCGCAACTAGAGAAAAGCCTGCACAGCAATGAAGACGCTGAACAGCCAAAAACATAAAAATAAATTATTTTTAAAAATCACAACTGAGGAGGAACTGCCAGAAATAGAATCCGCAGGGAGCAGATCAGGGAAATAGAGTAAAGGGAGTGGGAAGAAGAGCCTGGTAAAAGAAATCTGGAGATCGCAGGAAGTGAGGTGTCAGAGTTCAATACTTAACAAAAACTACAGAAGAGGATACTCTAAAGTTGTAAAAGTAGAACAACTCTTAAATTATATCTCCTTCCTATAAGTTCGGGAAACCTAATATCATGTATGCATAAGTAAGGGAAAAGGATTGAAGTCAAATCCTGTACAGTTATTCAAAGAAAAATGAGGAGCAGAATAACATCCCTGTAGATAATAAAAGCATGCCAGAGAAATGCACCGATAAAAACAAAAGCCTAATAATTCAAAATGGCAAGAGGAGGGAGAGGAAATGGAATGGAGGCTTACAGATGAAAGGAGATCTAGAAAAGACATTTTAAGAAAGAAAAAGATAGGCAAAGCTAAACTGTAGTGCTTAGGAATGGAGACAGTGCAACAAAGAAAAGTGAAGAGGTGATTAGCACAAAGTCCAACTGGAGGGAGGCATGGTGACTATTGTGGGCTTTGAGGTCAGAGTAAGACGTCTTACCATGGGGGTATTTAAAGGTGTTCAGTTTTTAATTCATGATCTTTTCATTTTGTATGCTAGGTATATATGTATATACTGTTATTTTAACAACCAAAACAATTTTTTTAAAGAATGTTCATAGCCATACTGTTCACAATTGCCCCAAACTAGAAATAGCCCAAATTCCATTGACAGGTGAATTCATGAATAAATTGTACTATTCAGATGATGGCCTGTTTATTATTCAGCAATGAAAATAAATCACGTATTGCTCCAATGAAGCTTAGAAACATAATATGGAGTGAAAAAAAATAGTAAAAAACCATAAGCTATATGATAGCATTTTTTATAAACTTCAGAAACCAAACAAAAACTAAACAACACTCTGATTAGGGTTACATACATATGTGATTTTTAAAACTATCTTAAGGAAGCAAGGATGATAAACATAAGATTTAGGATGGAATACACATATGGGATTTTTTAAACTATTCTTTTAAAAAGCAATAGAATGAGAAACCCAAAATTCAGGGTGGTTTTTATTTAGAAGGAAGCAAGAAGGATGGGATAGGAAAGGTACCCACAAGCTTTTTTCTTAAGCTCAGTAGTGGGTTAATAGTGTACTTTCCCATTATTGTTTAATAATTTACAAATATGCTTATATTAAGAGCTTATCAGCCCTGGACACAAAGAATAAGAAATTTTAAATGTAATTATCTCTTTCATCCACCATTCATTCATTCATTCAGTTACTTAACTCATGGTTACTGTGCACCCACTCTATGCCAAGCACTATGCTAAGTTCTAGGATGGAGCAGTGAAAAAACAGACACTGCTATTCCCCTCTCATAGCTCACAACTTTCTAGGATTTATCATGTCACTGGAGATGGTGATGATTGTGAAGCAGCTTTTTAAAAACCTACAGAACTAAGAGCCAGTACAATCCATAATCAGAGCAATTAATTTCAGGATAAGTGGGAGATACCTTCTTAGCATCACTTGATGTAGGTCATTTTAAAAGTAACCAGCCAATACACCCAGAAAAGATGAAAACTCCAATTTGAAAAGATATGTATATACCAATGTTCATAGCAGCACATTTACAATAGCCAGGACATAGAAGCCACCTAACTGTTCATTGACAGACAAATGGGTTTTAAAAAATGTGGTGCATACATAGAATGGAATATTACTAGCCATTACAAAGAATGAAATAATATCATTTGCAGTAACATGGATGGACCTAGAGATTATCATGGGCTTTCCAGGTGGCGCTAGTGGTGAAGAATCTACTTGTCAATGCAGGAGATATGAGACACAAGTCCCATCCCTGGGTCAGGAAGATCCCCTGGAGAAGGAAACAGCAACCCAGTCCAGTATTCCTGCCTGGAGAATCCCATGGACAGAGGAGCCTGGTGAGCTACAGTCCATAGGGTCACACAGAGATGGACATGACTGAAGCAACTAAGCTACTAACTGAAGTAAGTCAGACAATGACAAATCTCATGATATCACTTTTTTGTGGAATTAAAAAAAAATGATACAAATGAACTTATTTATAAGACAGAAACACAGACACAGAAAACAAACGTACTGGACTTACCTGGTGGTGCAGTAGGTAAGAATCCACCTGCCTGTGTAGGGGACATGAGTTCCATCCCTGGTCTAGGAAGATTCCACATGCTGGAAAGCAACTAAGCCCATGCTCTAGAGCCTGGTAGTGAGCCCATGCACCACAACTACTGAAGCCCACATGCCCTAGAGCCCACAGGCTGCAACTACTGAGCCTGCATGCTTCAACTACTGAAGCCCGTGCACCTAGAGTCTGTGCTCCGCAACAAGAGAAGTCACCGCAATGAGAAGCCTGCACACCACAGCTAGAGAGTAGCCTCCACTCTCTGCAGCTAGAGAAAGCCCGTGTGCAGCAATGAAGACCCAGTGCATCCAAAATAAATAAATAAAAGAGAAAACAAACTTATGGTTACCAAAGGAGAAAGGATTGGGAAGGGATAAATTGGTAGTTTGGGATCAATATATACACATTCAGTTCAGTTCAGTTCAGTTCAGTTGCTCAGTCGTGTCCGACTCTTTGAGATCCCATGAATCGCAGCACGCCAGGCCTCCCTGTCCATCACCAACTCCCGGAGTTTACCCAAACTCATGTCCATCGAGTCGGTGATGCCATCTAGCCATCTCATCCTCTGTCATCCCCTTCTCCTCCTGCCCCCAATCCTTCCCAGCATTAGGGTCTTTTCCAATGAGTCAACTCTTCGTATGAGATGCCCAAAGTATTAGAGTTTCAGCTTCAACATCAGTCCTTCCAATGAACACCCAGGACTGATCTCCTTGCAGTCCAAGGGACTCTCAAGAGTCTTCTCCAACACCACAGTTCAAAAGCATCAATTCTTTGACGCTCAGCTTTCTTCACAGTCCAACTCTCACATCCATACATGACTACTGGAAAAACCATAGCCTTGACTAGATGGGCCTTTGTTTGCAAAGTAATGTCTCTGCTTCTTAATATGCTATCTAGGTTGGTCATAACTTTCCTTCCAAGGAGCAAGCATCTTTTAATTTCATGGCTGCAATCACCATCTGCAGTGATTTTGGAGCCCCCAAAAATAAAGTCTGACACTGTTTCCACTGTTTCCCCATCCATTTCCCACAAAGTAATGGGACCAGATGCCATGATCTTAGTTTCCTGAATGTTGAGCTTTAAGCCAACTTTTTCACTCTCCTCTCTCACTTTCATCAAGAGGCTTTTTAGTTCCTCTTCACTTTCTGCCATAAAGGGTGGTGTCATCTGCATATCTGAGGTTACTGATATTTCTCCCAGCAATCTTGATTCTCGCTTGTGATTCTTCCAGCCCAGCGTTTCTCATGATGTACTCTGCATGTAAGTTAAATAAGCAGGGTGACAACATACAGCCTTGATGTACTCCTTTTCCTATTTGGAACTAGTCTGTTGTTCCATGTCCAGTTCTAACTGTTGCTTCCTGACCTGCATACAGGTTTCTCAAGAGGCAGGTCAGGTGGTCTGGTATTTCCATCTCTTTCAGAATTTTGCACAGTTTATTGTGATCCACATAGTCAAAGGCTTTGGCATAGTCATTAAAGCAGAAATAGATGTTTTTCTGGAACTCTCTTGCTTTTTCAATGATCCAGTGGATGTTGGCAATTTGATCTCTGGTTCCTCTGCCTTTTCTAAACACTACTTACATAAAATAGATTAAAAAAACCCAAGGTCCTACTGTATAGTACAACTATATTCAATATCATATAATAACCTATCATGGAAAAGGATCCGAAAAAGATACACACACACACACACACACATACACATATGTATAACAAATCACTTTGCTGTATACCTGATACTAACATATTATAAATCAACTATATTTCAATTTAAAAAATGATCTAAATACCATCCAATAGAAGACAGCAGAAACACTAGGCAGGAACTCTTAAGACAGTGGTTCCCCAAAACTACCAACTTGGCTTCATGAAGAAGGTTTCATCTGTCTTAAAAATATACTATACACATGTACACATGTTTGCGCACATGCACATACACACACACAGATTATTCTAAGCTTACGTCCTCCCTGTTTCTTTGTCATGATCTCCTTTCATTTGTGTATTGACATGTTAAAGAAGCATTGTTGAACTTTGCTACTACTTAGGGAAGTAATGTGTTTACCTGATGAAATAAAGAGCTGACAAATTTAATCAATCTCTAAGATTTAAGTTATTTATTATTTAAATGCCAGAGTCTGAGACTTATGGTCAAGAGTTACGTTTAGACCCAACATTTTTTTTCTGAAAGAGAATGTAGGAAGACTGAGTTCACCTTTAAGGAATAAGTAACTGAGAGTGTAACGAAATGGCTGAGACCTTGCTGGGTTTTAGGAGCAGCCTGGCCTGGTGTCCCAGCCCAGGTCCACCCCTGTCAGCAGGGTGGTCTGGACAAGTTCCATAGCATATCCCAGACTCAGCTTCCTCATCCTGGGATGGGGATGAAACCCACCACAGAGGCTGCTGTGAAAATTTAAAGAGATAATACAAGTTAAAGAAAATAAGATGAATGAATACAGATGTGGTACCTATATACATGGAATATTGTGAAAATGAAAGTGTTAGTCACTCAGTCTTGTCACTCTTTGTGACTCTTATGGACTGTAGCCCACCAGGCTCCTCTGTCCATAGAATTCTCCAGGCAAGAACACTGAAGTAGGTTGCCATTCCCTTCTCCACGGGATATTACTCAGCCATAGAAAAGAATGCAACATTACCATCTGCAGCAACATGAATGATAGAGATTATTATACTAAGTGAAGTAAGTTAGAGAAAGACAAATATCATATTCTACTTATTTGTGGAATCTAAAAAAAAAAAAGGTTTCAAATTAACTTATTTACAAAACAGAAACAGATTCACAGACAAAGAAAACAAATTTATGGTGACCAAATGGGAAAAGGGTGGGGAGGGATGAAATGGGAGTTTGGGACTAACATATATACACTACTGTATATAGGACAGCAAAGTCCTACAATATAGCACAGGGAACTATATTCAACATCTTACAATAACCTATAATGACAAAGAATCTGAAAAAGAATACATACACACACACAAAACTGAATCACTTTGCTCTACGCCAGAAACTAATATGTTTTGTTTTGTTTTGCCTTTGTAACACAACATTGTAAACCAACTATACTTCCATTAAGAAAGAAAAGAAGGAATGGTGCTGATCAAGCTGCGCAGCTCCATTCCTGGTCCACAACAGCAGTGGAAGCAGCAGTGTGCACATGCATGTATGTGGGCATGTACCTGTGAATTCACGTACATTTATTACAAATACATCGTCTACTGTAGCAGGAGGTCTCTGGAATACAATCAACCTGCGAGAAGTTTTATCTGCAGCTCCAGGGATCCTTTGGGTGCAGTGCGTTGTGTCTGAGGTACAGTGCTTAGTCGGCCAGTCGCTTCCTCATCGTGCAGGCCAGGGGAGCTACCAGCGACGCTCATTTTAGTTCACCGTCACCATTTCTGCCATTTCCAAATAGTACGTGAACCTCATTTTCTTCATATCATGTTTTTTGAATCAGCTCATTTTTTTTCCCCTTGAATACATCAATTTTTAAAGCATTCCTTCTGGAGACGCAGCGGTGCACAGAGGTGAAGAACACAGTCTGGAGTCAAGCTGCCCTGGTTTCAACACCGCTTCTGCCACTTCCTAACCTGATTTAACCCCACTGTGCCTCAATTTCCCCATCTATGTGATGAGGGTGTGCTTCCCAGGTGGCGCTAGTGGTAGAGAACCTGCTCATCAACACAGGAGACATAAGAGACCTGGGTTCGATCCCTGGGTCGGGAAGATCTCTTGGAGGAGAGCATGGCAACCCACTCCAGTATTCTTACCTGGAGAATCCCACGGACAGAGGAGCCTGGCGGGCTGTGTACACAGGGTCACAAAGAGTCAGACATGACTGAAGTGACTTAGCATGCACCAAGCATGATGAGAGTGATTATAGGTTTACAATCACAGAGGTTTACAATCAGGTTGTGAGAAACAAAGGGCTGTCTCTTTATAAAGTGTTTGAAACAGGTCTTCCATAGAATAAATGCTATATGAGTGTTTGCTAAATAAATGCCTCTAATGTAAATGGAAAACCAGTACTACCTTCTATAAAATCTTAAAACAAAAAATCTTAGAAACAAAAAAGGGTTTACTAACTCTAGGTAGATATTTACCTGCTAAAATGCTTAGTGGACTGGCCCTGGTATCTTTAAAAATATCAAACAAACAGGAAGTAATCAGGCGAGGGAAGTCCTAAGCACCAGAGTGAAGCCTCTTCTCCACTCAATCAGAAAACCAGGAGGGCAGGTAAAACAAGAGTAACTTTCTCAGTGCACCACCACCAGAAATCATCCCCATACACACTAGGAGTCGGCTGTATGTGCTCTGCAAAGTTCTGGAAAGGCCATTAAGATGGGAAAGTGAGAGGTGTTCCAAGGAGCACGTGTAAATGAAAAATGAAACCAGGCATTCCTGTGTCAATCTATTTATCACAAATATCCCTGTATTAAGAGTAAAATATCTTATACTGATAGGTTGGCTCCAAGGCAGAGAATCTGTTTTCACTTTGGACTTAAGCTTCCTTGTACAAGGTGCTGCCAGTGACTCTGTCACTCAAGCCTCCTCTCCATCCTTCATCTAGAGGTGACTCAGCACTTCCCAGTAGGTGATTCCAGGTGACAGCCTATGGCCAGCTTGCCTTCTCTTCTCTTTTGCAGGCAGAGTGGGCTTGATTTTCATGTATTTATTCTTTCAACCACCAGTGTCACCTGAGACGGATGGCTAGATGGGTAGCAATAGATTTGGGATCTTGGCACCTCTGAACCTCCTGTTCTGTGTGGCCCAGGTTACAAGGGCCTGTAACCTGTCAGTCTCAATGGGTCCTGATGGATGGGGTGATCACCTTATACAGCCTCCTTCCATAAGAGGATTAAAGGTGATGTTTAGAAAGCACAGCTCCATCCCTGGAGGGAAGATGCCAAGAGATATCAACACACAGTTCTGCATAATCAGTTCAAAAATGAGAAAGGAAGATTAAAAACTAATCCACATTTCATAGCACTGAGGGGTGTAATGAAATGGGGAATAGAGTGAAAGCATGAAGCCCAGAATCACAAAATGCTCTCATTTCACTCTTTTAAAACCTCAAGACTGAGGTAGGAGATGATTCCAGCCCTTGGGAGAATTCTTCCAAGGCCCTAGGAAAGAGTATCCAATTCAGAGTTTCTCTCCTTGTGGATGAGCACAGGAGGGGCTGGAGAGTTGGCCACATTAGGTGAGTGTCTTGAATAATTAAGGGGCCATTCATAGTTGAGTGATGCCCTGATAGGCCCATGTCCCAACCTGGGAAATCTCTCCTTGGGGCCCTTGATGGAAAGGAGGGGGCTCCAGAGAGATGCTGGTGACCACCTCCCTTGAGGTGTCAGGCAGGATGCCCCTGGAGGCACCAAAGGGCAGCAGGGGCAAGTGGAGGGTACAAGGGTCAGCACTCAGCAGCCTCTGCGGGCATCACCCTGAACGTCCAGTCTTTGGTTTACGTAATGTGCTCACTCAACCCAATGCAGCAACACCCTCTCCCAACATTCCTGGGTGCCCAGCCCTGGGTTAGCCCCGGTCCTGCCTTTCTCCTCCGTCTGTCCTTTCTGTACCCCTTCCACCTGCTCCCCTTTCTCTTTGCCATGTCCCATATCTAATTTACAGTGTTTAAAGATTAACACTGGAGCGTTTCCCACTTCTAGGTTCCATATTATCAAATTCAAAAAGTCAGAAATTGGGCTTTGCTGATAGGACTGAATCTTGGAAACTGAGACTTCTCAGGAAGTACAGAATACAAGCTCAGCTTGGAAACTGAGACTTCTCAGGAAGTACAGAATACAAGCTCTATTTGCACAATGAAATGACCACAGACATTTGGGAGCACCACTAAGATATCTATCTATTCTTGATAGAATCTGGGCTTTCTGCTCACCCATGATATGAAAATGACTTCAGACATCAAGCTCACTTCTCTTCTAGGTGACATCTTTTCTCCCTCCTGGAGTTCCTAGAAGCCTTCCATAATCACCCAGCAGCCAACCTCAGTTTCTCCATGCCCTCTCAATCTGCATAATCAGAAGAGAGCACCTCAGTAACCAGTGAGAAGGAGAGTATACCTCTAGCCAATGACATGAGCTATGTACTCCTTGAAAGAGGAGAGTAAAAAAGGTGGCTTAAAACTCAACATTCAAAAAACTAAGCTCATGGCATCCAGTCCAACCACTTCATGGCAAGTAGATGGGAAAACAATGGAAACAGTGGCACACTTAATTTTCTTGGGCTCCAAAATCACTGCAGACAGTGACTTGCAGCCATGAAATCAAAAGAAAGGCTATTACAAACCTAGATAGTGTATTAAAAAGCATAGACATCACTTTACCAACAAAGGTCCATATAGTCAAAGCTATGGTTTTTCCAGCAGTCATGTACAGATGTGAGAGTTGGATCATAAAGAGGGCAGAGCCCTGAAAAATTGATGCTTTTGGACTGTGATGCTAAAGAAGACTCTTGAGAGCACCTTGGACAGCAAGGAGATCCAACCAGTCCACCCTAAAGGAAATCAACCCTGAATATTCATTGGAAGGACTAATGCTGAAGCTGAAGCACAATACTTTGGCCACCTAATATGAAGAGTAGATTCTGTAAAAGATCCTGATGCTGGTGTTGACTAAAAATAGATGTACAATTGAGAGTTGCAAGTAAGTTTTATTTGGGGCAAAATGAGGACTGCAGCCTGGGAGGCAGGATCTCAGATAGCTCTGAGAGACTGCTCCAAAGCAGCAGTGGGTGAAAGTCAATATATAAGGTTTCAGTGAAGGGGTAGTTCAGTACCATGAAGTACTCAATTTACAAAAGGTTTTTGTTAGTCATGAGGATCTGATGTCACCATGAAAGGATTTAGTGCTTCTCTAGATATGAGGAGATGCAAGGATAGAGATCATAAAATCTGTTTCTAAAAACTATCTAAAGACCTGTCCCACCAGATTCCCTGGAGCAGAGTGCCTCACTCCACCCTGAACTCCCTCAGGGGTTGTTGAAGGTCAACAGCTATAGCAGCATGGGGTTCAATCTCTGTAGAGGCAGATGGCAAATGCCTTTGTTGTTCAGTCGTTGGCAATGCTCTTGATAAGTGCCAATGTAGTTGACACTGGGAAAGATTGAGGGCAGGAGGAGAAGGGGACAACAGAGAATGAAATGGGTGGATGGCATCACTGAATCAATGGACTTGAGTTTGAGCTAGCTTCGGGAGATAGTAAAGGACAGGGAAGCCTGGCGTGCTGCAGCCCATGGGGTCACAAAGAGTGGTAAATGACAGAAACTAAACAACAATAGCCCCTTGCTGAGCCACACCATGAACAAGCACTAGACAGACATCTGACATTTAATCCTAATGACACCCCATTTGGTAGGCACCATTAGCCTAATGCTACAGATGAGGAAAATGGGGCTCAAAGTAAATTTCCTAGAGTCATGTGGACCCCAGAGCCTCTGCTCTTAATTATTACATTACTGTAACATACAGAATCCCCAAAGAGGCCTCAGTGGGTCACTGGATTTGGGTACTGTTGATTTAGGTATAAACTGTCAAATCATCTTCACCCCAAAATACTGCTCCAGGTTTTCTCAGGCTTTTACCTGAGAAAATATATTTATAGGGAAATACTGATATACAGCAGCCCACATTCATTTTGTACACTATGCATTTACTTTTGCAGCCTAGTGGCTAAAATAGTTTTCATGTTTGAAACTTAAAAACATATACATGGAAAGAATGTACTGTACAACACAAGGAATATAGCCAATGCTTTGTATTAACTGTAAACAGAAAGTATAAAAATTTATAAAAACTATAAAAATTATATAAAATTTTTAAAATTAAAATTTTAAAAATGTATACATGGATAAAAATATAAATAAATAAATATACATGAGTATAGCCAACAAACTCTTATAGTTGTCAATTTTCTAAAAGATTTAACCCAGAATTTCACATGAATGAATTTAGATTTAACTATTTATAGATGGTACGTGATAGTGGCTGTAGAGATCTCCAGCCAGTTAATTAGCTTCGGTTTTTCCTTCTGTGAATAGCTGATTTAAAATCATTGTCCCAGGATTGTGGAGAAGATCAGATAAGGGCATTCATATCCAAAACACTTAACACAGCTCTCACTCAACATTAGTACTGTTGCAACTTCCTTATTAGGATTCTTTAAATAAGATATACACATTTGTTTGCATATTCTTACTAAATTCTTAAAAATCAACAGTCAAATCCAATTCATCTATAATAAAACCATCTACTGTGCATAAAATCATTTGAAAAGAATGACACAATAACTATCAACTGACATTTTATTTAACATGATAGAGTGCCACAGTCTTGGTACAAAGTGACCTTAACTGCTTAGAAATTCCTTCCTTGTTTTTACTGCAACAAATCATATGATGAAGGAAGACCTTCATCAGGGTCATGCAACTCAGAATGGCTTCTTTGGGGATACATGCAGGCACCTTTGGGGACTTGGGAGGAAAGTCTTAGCAATTTTTTTTTGAGAGAATATGTTTTTATTTATTTGTTTATTTTTCAAAGGACTGACCTATATAAGGGATTTAAAACAATTATTTTGGCTGTGCTGGGTCTTCCTTACTGGACATGGGCTTCCTCTAGTTGTGGCAAGTGGGGACTATTCTCCAGTTGTGTTGCATGTGCTTCTCATGGTGGTGGCTTCTCATTGCAGAGCATAGGCTCTAGAGCGCAGGTTCAGTAGTTACGGTGCACAAGCCTAACTGCTCCGAAGCAGGTGGAATCTTCCAGGACTAGGAATTGAACCCATGTCCCCCACATTGGCAGGTGGATTCTAAACCACTGGAGCACCAGGGAAGTTGTTAGTAATTGGTTTTAATGGGGCTTTTCCCCCACAGGATGTGTCCTGTCTCCCCTTTTATGTGTCAGGTCCTCAATAGTAGGGACCCTATTTTTTCTGTCTTTTGTCTCCCACCCCCAACACCTCCCCAATTCAAATCAACAGATACATTTTAAACAGGTATTGCATGTCCAACACTGTGTCAGGTCATGGGGAGAACACAGAAAAGCAGTAGAACTGTGGTCCTAGCTGAGAGGCACAGATAATCTCAACAGGCAATTTTGGCACAGGCTGAGCTAACCAGATATTATTGCTGGTATCTGAATTTCTTAATATAAGTTCCAGAAAGCCAAGTAACTTTTAGAAAAGTATATGATGCAATAGGGAAAGCAAATCCATCCATTCATATATAAATAAATAGAACTATACCTTTATTAAGTCCTGATATGTGCCAGGCAAGGGAACCCCAGCAGTGAATTAGACTTGATCCCCAAACTTGGGGAAAGCCCTGTCTTGTTAGGAAGATGAACATATAAAAAAGCAAGACCGTGGTGTGTTATAAGCTCTATAAAAAACTGTCCTTGTGCTGACCCAAAGGAGAGCACAATCTAGGCTATTGGCCGTGAGGTGGTGGGAGGGGTGGGTCAGAAAAGATCTCAGAGATGAGGTGATCCTTGGCGTTGGCAGTGTCTCCCAAGGTGAATGCCTGTCTGGTGGAGAAGGGGTGGAGCATTCCAGAGAAGCCATGGCAGCATGGCATGTGCAGAGAAACAGACACTGGGGACAAAGGAGGGCTGTAGGTGAGAGGAGGGGCATGCCAGCTCACATAGCAAGAGAAAAGGTTGGAGATATGCCTCAAGATTAAACCAAAAAGTCCCCAGCACCACACTAGAGTGTGTACTTCATGCTGAAGGAAACAGGAACCCATCATCAGCTGGTTTTAAACAGAGAGGAACACAGTCAGACTTGAATTTTTTTAAATTACTTTTAATTGGAGGATAATTGCTTTGCAATGTTGTGTTGGTTTCTGCTGACAAATTAGCTATATGTATACATATATCCCCTCCCTCAGGGGCTTCCCTGGTGGCTCAGCAGTAAAGAATCTGCCTGCAGTGCAGGAGATGTAGGAGACAAGAGTTCAACCCCTAGTCAGGAAGCTCCCCTGGAGGAGGGCATGGAAACCCATTCCAGTATTCTTGCCTGAGAAATCCCATAGACAGAGGAGCCTGGAGGGCTATAGTCCATGGGGTTGCAAAGAGTTGGACAGGATTTAGCTACTAAACAACAAATCCCCTCCCCCTTGAGCATCCCTCCCACACCCACCCCCACTCCACCTCTCTAGGTCATCACAGAGCATGGGGCCGGGCTCCCTGTGCTATACAGCAGCTTCCCAGTAGCTATTTTACACATGGTAGTGTATATATGACAATGGTACTCTATCAATTCCTCCTTCCCTCTCCTTACCCCCACCGTATCTGCAAGTCTGTTCTTTATATCTGCATCTCTATTTCTGCCCTGAAAATAGGTTCATCAGTACCATTTTTCTACATTCCATATATAGGCATTAATATATGATATTTGTTTTTCTCTTTCTGACTTACATTTTTGAGATTATTCTTGTAATATGCATGACAGATGGACTCACTGGATGAGAGTCTGCAGGAGAGTCTCCTGCAGACAAAACAGTGTCTCGATGGTCAAGATGAAAAATAATGAAGGCCCAAAGCAAGGCAGTGGAAGTGGAAAGAGAAAGGGAAGGCAGTCTTGTAAGATGTCAATTCCAGGAATTTTTAGCTGTCTCATCTTGAGGAGGTATCAGAAAGCAGTGAAAGGCAAAGAAAGATATCATTTGCTCCAGTTACAATTAGCAAATATTCTGTAGTGCAGCTGGTGATTCTAAGGATCCTCCCTCTTAACCTTAGAGTCCCTCCTGCCTTCCATACAAAGACAGTATGATAGCTGGTCCTGAGCAGACTCTAAACCCTAGCTCCATCACTTACTAGCAGGGTAACCAAGTGCATAAATCTACTAGTATTAGTAGTTGCACTCAGTAAATGCTAGATGCTCTTGGACCTGGCTGGGTCTCTCTTCTGACGGCCTAGCTTGTCCTGCAGAGGTTGCTAACTCTTGTTGTGGAAAAAACACTCAGATTTAGCATTTTAAAAATAAGACTTTTGTCATTCGTGGAAGGTCTATATGAAGGGAGCAACCACCAGGCAGAAGCCAGGCAATTAGCACCCCCCAGTCCTTATCACATCAGTATCACAGATCCCCCTACATACACAGTCAAGATCCACCCTCCCCGCCGCCCCTGCCATGAGGGCCTTGTGTCCACAAGTGCACAGACATCAGAAGGTATTTGAAAGGACGGCTAATCACATATCCATCTAAAAACAAGGGGGATCTTGGTTTTTGTTCAGAAGAACCTGGGGAGTATGACCTTGAAGACATGGAAAGAGGACATGATGCTTGTTCAAAGATATCAAGGATCATTTTGGACTACATGAGTTTTTAACTAAATATGTGATATGACATTCTGGTGGTTATGGAGGAAACTGATTTCCTTAAAAGCTTTTCGAGGTAACAATAAACCTCTCTTCACTCCTGAAGAAGGACATTAGATTGGACAAAATTTGGTGTGAGTTTTTCTTTAATAAAACAGAATTGCTCTCACTTAGATTTCAATTTCTTATAATAATAGAGCTTTTCTTCAGTTAGGTAAGTTGGGAGAATGATTTGTACCATATAAATACTTCTCTCAAAAATTCAAAAATGAGGATCCCAAATTCATTGACAGAAACCACAACAGTGGCTTTTATGGTGGAAAAGAGGGGAGGGACCTGAAAAGAGGCATGAAGGAAATGTCTGGGGGGATGGGCACATTCTGTAAAGATACAGATAGGGAAGTAAGTTGTACATTTGTCACAACTCATGGAACTGTCCACTTAAGGTCTTTGCATTTTACTGTATGTAAATTATACTTCGATTTTTAAAAAGGAAACAGGGAAAGAAGCATGCATGCAGATTTCCAGTTAAACATGATAGACTGAACATATTCATTATATCATCTCCTCTGGAGACTCCACTAAAATGGGGATAAAGGGACAGGATAGGTATAAGCCCATAAAGACAAAGAGATTAAGATAGTTCATCCCATTTTTGAAGATGGAAAATTTATAGAGGAGTAGGAACTGCCAGAGTTAAGATGATCCTAGTAAAGTACTCACAAAAAGTGATAAGAAGCTGGCTTATTCCCCTTTCTGCATCCTCAGAACCTCAGGCCATTCCCAGACAGGAGACTGGAGATTTATCCTCCAGACCTTGGGCCCTGGAGCACCATTCAGCAGGTCCCACCCATCCAAAGAACACTTTGAAGAAGTTGTTTGTAATGTAACTTCAAGCTTACAAGCTTCAAACTTCAAGCTTAATGTAAATGGACAGACATTGTGATAAATACCTCTACCATACAAGAAAGAAACTGAGAAAAGGAACCCAGAGGAAACAGAAACAATGTTAGGAACAGAATAAGACATTTCAATAAAACCACAAGCAACATCTTTAGATCACAAGCTAGAATCAAGACTGCTGGGAGAAATATCAATAATCTCAGATATGAAGATGCTACCACCCTTATGGCAGAAAGCGAAGAGGAACTAAAGAGCCTCTTGATGAAGGTGAAAGAGGAGAGTGAAAATGCTGGCTTAAAACTCAACATTCGTATTCAAATACCATATTGTAACGCATACATATGAAATGTAGAAAAATGGTACTGCAGAATCTATTTACAGGGCAGCAATGGAGAAGCAGACATAGAGAATAGACTTATGGACATGGGGAGAGGGGAGGAGAGGGTGAGATGTATGGAAAGAGTAACATGGAAATTTGCGTTACAGCCAATTTGCTGTATGACTCAGGAAACTCAGACAGGGGCTCTGTATCAACCTAGGGGGGTAGGATGGGGAGTGAGATGGGAGGGAGGTTCAAAAGGGAGGGGTATATATATACCTATGGCTGATTCATGTTGAGGTTTGACAAAAAACAACAAAATTCTGTAAGGCAATTATCTTTCAGTTAAAATGTAAATAAATTTTAAAAAAATTCAGTGAAAATAAAGCAATGCCAATAATAATAATAATAATGAAAAAAAAAAAAACCTTAACATTCAAAAAATGAAGATCATGGCATCGGGTCCCATTACTTCATGGCAAGTAGATGGAGAAATAATGAAAACAGCAACAGACTTTATTTTCTTGGGCTCCAAAATCACTGCAGATGGTGACACCAGTCATGAAATTAAAAGATGCTTGCTCCTTGGAAGAAAAGTTATGACAAACCTAGACAGCATATTAAAAAGCAGAGACATTACTTTGCAAAGATCTATATAGTCAAAGCTATGGCTTTTCCAGTAGTTGAGAGTTGGACCATAAAGAAGGCTGAGCACTGAAGAATTGATGCTTTGGCACTGTGGTGTTGGAGAATTCTCTTGAGAGTCCCTTGGATGGCAAGGAGATCAAACCAGTCAATCCTAAAGGAAATTAACCCTGAACATTCATTGGAAGGACTGATGCTGAAACTGAAGCTCCAATACTTTGGCCACCTGACGCGAAGAACTGACTCATTAGAAAAGACCCTGATGCTGGGAAAGATTGAAGGCGGGAGGAGAAGGGAACAACAGAGAACGAGATGGTCGGATGGCATCACCAGTTCAATGGACATGAGTTAGAGCAAGCTCCGGGAGATGGCAAAAAACAGGGAAGCCTGGCATGCTGCAGTCCAGGGGGTCACAAAGAGTCATACATGACTGAGCCACTGAACAACAAAAAATAAGGCACTAGTCCTCTCAACAGCTTCCTATAAACTAAAAGAAGATGGCACCTTCAAAATTCTAAGCATCGGTGTTTCAGTCTAGACTTTAATACCTACCAGTGTCTGAAGGGGGAAAAAAAAAAACAGACATTTTCAAACATTTCAAAACACAGACCTTCTATGTGCCCATTTTTGAAAGAAAGTGAAAGTTGCTCAGCCGTGTCTGACTCTTTGCGATCCCATGGACTATACAGTCCATGGATTCTCCAGGTCAGAATACTGGAATAGGTAGCCGTTCCCGTCTCCAGGGGATCTTCCCAACCCAGGGATCCAGCCCAGGTCTCCCACACTGCAGGGAGATTCTTTGCCATTTGAGCCACCAGGGAAGCCCAAGAATACTGGAATGGGTAGCCTATCCCTTCTCCAGGGGATCTTCCTGACCCAAGAATACGAACTGGGGTCTCCTGCATTGCAGGTGGATTCTTTACCAGCTGAGCTACCAGGCAAGCCCATTTTGGGGAAGCTACTATTAGGTTGGTGCAAAAGTAATTGTGGTTTCGGATCCTGAATTTTATTATAACTAGGCTTAAACACATGCTTATTAATAAAAATAGGAATCTTTACAATCAACACATTTTGCCAACAAGAAATAAGTCTGTTTATTCCTGTAGCATAAGAGTCCATGCTTCAAGATTCAACGAACTCTTCAAAAGCATTTTTTGTGTTCTGCTGGTTTTGGAAGCATTTCCCCTGCAAAAATTATCGAGACGCTTAAAGAAGTGGTACTCAGTTGGCAAGATGTTAGGTGACTATGGCAGATGAGACAAAATTTTGTAGCCCAATTCGTTCAACTTTTGAAGTGCTGGTTGTGTGATGTGTGGGCAGGTGTTGTCATGGAGAATTGGGCCCTTTCTGTTGACTAATGTTGGCTGCAGGCATTGCAGTTTTCAGTGCATCTCATTGATTTGCTGAGCTTTCTTCTCAGATGTAATGGTTTTGCCGGGATTCAGAAAGCTGTAGTGGATCAGACTAGCAGCAGACCACCAAACAGTGACCATGACCCTTTTTTTGGTACAAATTTGACTCTGGGAAGTGCTTTGTAGCTTCTCGGTCCAAAAACTGAGTTGGTCATCGCTGGTTGTCGTATAAAATTCACTTCTTTCATATGTCACAATCCAATCAAGAAATGGTTCCTTGTTGTTGTGTAGAACAAGAGAAGATGACACTTCAAAACTACAATTTTTTTAAATTGCAGTCACCTCATGAGGCACCCACTTATCAAGCCTTTTCACCTTTCCTATTTGCTTCAAATGCCAAATGACTGTAGAATGGTCAACATTGAGTTCTTGGGCAACTTTTCATGTAGTTGCAAGAGGATCAGCTTCAATGATCCTCTCAGTTGGTCACTGTCAACTTCCAATGGTCAGCCACTACACTCCTCATCTTCCAGGCTCTCATCTCCTTTGCAAAACTTCTTGAACCACCACTGCACTATATGTTTGTTAGCAGTTCCTGGGCCACATGTGTTGTTGATGTTGCGAGTTATCTCTGCTGCTTTATGACCCATTTTGAACTCAAATAAGAAAACTGCTCAAATTTGCTTTTTATCTAACATCATTTCCATAGTCTAAAATAAACATAAACAGCAAGTAACAAGTCATTAGCAAAACACATAAAGCAAAAAATGTGCACTGAAATGATATATAACATAATCACATTTATTTAAGAATGTATTCCAATATCAAAAGACAAATGGGATGGGGAGGGAGGTGGGAGGGAGGGTCAGGATGGGGAACACATATACACCCATGGCTAGTTCATGTGAATGTATGGTAAAACCACCACAATATTGTAAAGTAATTAGCCTCCAATTAAAATTTAAAATAAATAAATAAAAATTTAAAAAAAAAGGCAAAGTTCAACAATGCAAAGCTTCAACTACTTTTGCACCAACCTGATAGAAGCTGTGATATGGCACAAGTGAGACAAAAAATGATAAAGGATTCAGGAACCAAGAAGACGGGAAAACAAGGAAGGGAGCCCCAGAAGATGGCAGTGGGAAGCCCCCTGTAATATTTTTACAGCAGACCCAAGGAACAGCCCATCTGGTCACAGCAGGACAGAGGTCTCAGGATTCAGCAAGCCAAGAAGAGGTTATCTGATATGCTTCAGCAGTTGGGAAAAAACTAACAAAAGCCTTAGACCACTCTGATGGGGAAACACTATACATGTGAATGGGGAAAGAATTTACAAATTCCCAATAAAAGGCATGATCATGGTATACAACCATGAAAATAAAGAACAGAAATGTGAAAGGAGCATAAAAGAGTTAAATCCTCATCTATTTAAAATAGGTGAGTCAATTCCCTTCTACAGTAGAAAGTCAATAGATTGTTCCCCAAATGGGCAGATCAAGGAAAGGAACAGGAGCACATAAGATGAAACATGGAGAAAAATAGCAAAAAGAACTAACCAAGAGCTTAAAGTAGTTGCTTTGGGGGCTTTAGACCAGAGAGAGGAGATGGAAGCTAATATAAGGCATTAGTACTGTAGGACAATTTTTTTTTTAACTTGGTAAGAATAAACATATACTTTTTAATTCTCAAAAAAAAAAAAAAGACAGGTGTTTCTTTTGACAATTTGGGAGGAGAATTTAATTCTGTCCTCCAGGTTTATTAAACTATCATTTTGGTTAGTAACCAAGAGGTTACATTGCTCTTCCTTAAACATTAGATTATACCAATCTGGTATAGTGTGTTCGGTTCAGTTCAGTCACTGAGTCCTGTCTGATTCTTTGTGACCCCATGGACTTCAGCATGCCAGGCTTCCCTGTCCATCACCAACTCCCAGAGCTTACTCAAACTCACGTCCATTCAGTTGGTGATGCCATCCAACCATCTCATCCTCTGTCGTCCCCTTCTCCTCCTGGCTTCAATCATTCCTAGCATCAGAGTCTTTTCAAATGAGTCAGTTCTTTGCATCTGGTGGCTAAAGTATTGGCGCTTCAGCATCAGTCCTTCCAGTGAATATTCAGGACTGATTTCCTTTAGGATGGACTGGTTGGATCTCCTTGCTGTCCAAGGGACTCTCCAGAGTCTTCCCCAACACCACAGTGCAAAAGCATCAATTCTTCGGCGCTCAGCTTTCTTTATAGTTCAACTCTCACAGCCGTACCTGACTACTAGAAAAACCATAGCCTTGACTAGACAGACCTTTGTTGGCAAAGTAATGTCTCTGCTTTTTAATAGGCTGTCTAGGTCATAACTTTTCTTCCAAGGAGCAAGCACCTTTTAATTTCATGGCTGCGGTCACCATCTGCAGTGATTTTGGAGCCCCCCAAAATAAAGTCTGACATTGTTTCCATTGTTTCCCCATCTATTTGCCATGAAGTGATGGGACCAGATGCCATGATCCTACTTTTCTGAATGTTGAGCTTTAAGCCAACTTTTTTACTCTTCTCTTTCACTTTCATCAAGAGGATCTTTAGTTCTTCACTTTCTGCCATAAGGGTGGTGACATCTGCATATCTGAGGTTATTGATATTTCCCCAAACAATCTTGATTCCAGCTTGTGCTTCATCCAGTCCAGCACTTCTCATGATGTACTCTGTATATAAGTTAAATAAGCAGGGTGACAATATACAACCTTGACGTACTCCTTTCTTGATTTGGAACCAGTCTGTTGTTTCATGTCCAGTTCTAACTGTTGCTTCCTGACCTGCTTACAGATTTCTCAGGAGGCAGGTCAGGTGGTCTGGTATTCCCAACTCAAGAATTTTCCACAGTGTGTTGTGATCCACACAGTCAAAGGCTTTGGCATAGTCAATAAAGCAGAAGTAGATGTTTTTCTGGAACTCCTTGCTTTATCGAGGATCCAACAGATGTTGGCAATTTGATCTCTGGTTCCTCTGTCGTTTCTAAATCCAGCTTGAACATCGGGAAGTTCACAGTTCATGTATTGTTGAAGCCTGGCTTGGAGAATTTTGAGCATTACTTTGCCAGCGTGTGAGATGAGTGCAATTGTGTGGTAGTCGGGGTGGTGAGCGGCAGCTGCACAGCACAGGGGCAGCGAGCGGCAGAGAGGAGATACCCCACGTTCAAGGTAAGAGAAACCCAAGTAAGATGGTAGGCACTGAGAGAGGGCATCAGAGGGAAGACAGACTGAAACCACAATCACAGAAAATTAGCCAATCTGATCACATGGACCATGAGTTAGACCATTGTCTAACTCAATGAAACTAAGCCATGCTGTGTGGGGCCACCCAAGATGGACGGGTCATGGTGGAGAAGTCTGACAGAATGTGGTCCACTGGAGAAGGGAATGGCAAACCACTTCAGTATTGTTGCCTTGAGAACCCCATGAACAGTATGAAGAGGCAAAAAGATAGAGCACTGAAAGATGAACTCCCCAGGTCGTATGTGCCCAACATGTTACTGGAGATCAGTGGAGAAATAACTTAAGAAAGAATGAAGGGATGGAGCCAAAGCAAAAACAACAACCAGTTGTGGATGGGACTGGTGACAGAAGCAAGGTCTGATGCTGTAAAGAGCAATATTACATAGGAACCTGGAATGTTAGGTCCATGAGTCAAGGCAAATTGGAAGTGGTCAAACAGGAGATGGCAAGAGTGAACATCGACATTCTAGGAATCAGTGAACTAAAGTGGACTGGAATGGGTGAATTTAACTGAGATGACCATTGTATCTACTACTGTGGGCAAGAATCCCTTAGAAGAAATGGAGTAGCCATCATAGTCAACAAAAGAGTCCAAAATTCAGTACCTGGATGCAATCTCAAAAACGATAGAATGATCTCTGTTCGTTTCCAAGACAAACCATTCAATATCATGGTGATCCAAGTCTATGCCCAGACCAGTAACACTGAAGAAGCTGAAGTTGAACGGTTCTATGAAGACCTACAAGACCTTCTAGAACTAACACCCAAAAAAGATGTCCTTTTCATTATAGGGGACTGGAATGCAAAAGTAGGAAGTCAAGAAACACCTGGAGTAACAGCAAATTTGGCCTTAGAGTACAGAATGAAGCAGGGCAAAGGCTAATAGAGTCTTGCCAAGAGAATGCACTGGTCATAGCAAACCCCCTCTTCCAACAATACAAGAGAAGACTCTACACATGGACATCACCAGATGGCCAACACCAAAATCAGACTGATTATATTCTTTGCAGCCAAAGATTGAGAAGCTCCATACAGTCAGCAAAAACAAGACCAGGAGCTGACTGTGGCTCAGATCATGAACTCTTTATTGACAAATGCAGACTTAAATCGAAGAAAGGGGGAAAACTACTAAACCATTCAGGTATGACCGAAATCAAATCCCTTATGATTATATAGTGGAAGTGGGAAATAGATTTAAGGGACTAGATCTGATAGAGTGCCTGATGAACTATGGATGGAGGTTCGTGACATGGTACAGGAGACAGGGATCAAGACCATCCCCAAGAAAAAGAAATAAAAACAGCAAAGTGGCTGTTTGAGGAGGCCTTACAAATAGCTGTGAAAAGAAGAGAAGCAAAAGGCAAAGGAGAAAAGGAAAGATATTCCCATCTGAATGCAGAGTTCCAAAGAATAGCAAGGAGAGATAAGAAAGCCTTCCTCAGTAATCAATGCAAAGAAATAGAGGAAAACAACAGAATGGGAAAGACTAGAGATCTCTTCAAGAAAATTAGAGATATCAAGGGAACATTTTATGCAAAGATGGGCTCAATAAAGGACAGAAATAGTATGGACCTAACAGAAGCAGAAGATATTAAGAAGTGGTGGCAAGAATACACAGAAGAACTGTACAAAAAAGATCTTCACAACCCAGATAATCACGATGGTGTGATCACTCACCTAGAGCCAGACATCCTGGAATGCAAAGTCAAGTGGGCCTTAGGAAGCATCACTACAAAGCTCGTGGAGGTGATGGAATTCCGGTTGAGTTATTTCAAATCCTAAAAGATGATGCTGTGAAAGTGCTGCACTCAATATACCAGCAAATCTGGAAAACTCAGCAGTGTCCACAGGACTGGAAAAGGTAAGTTTTCATTCCAATCCCAAAGAAAGGCGATGCCAAAGAATACTCAAACTACCACACAATTGCACTCATCTCACACACTAGTCAAGTAAGGCTTAAAATTCTCCAAGCCAGGCTTCAGCAATACGTGAATCGTGAACTTCCAGATGTTCAAGCTCGTTTTAGAAAAGTCAGAGGAACCAGAGATCAAATTGCCAACATCCGCTGGATCATCGAAAAAGCAAGAGAATTCCAGAAAAACATATATTTCTGCTTTACTGACTATGCCAAAGCCTTTGACTGTGTGGATCACAATAAACTGTGGAAAATTCTTAAAGAGATGGGAATACCAGACCACTCGACCTGCCTCCTGAAATCTGTATCCAGGTCAAGAAGCAACAGTTAGAACTGGACATGGAACAACAGACTGGTTCCAAATCAGGAAAGGAGTCCATCAAGACTGTATATTGTCACCCTGCTTATTCAATTTATATGCAGAGTACATCATGCTAAACGCCAGGTTGGTTGAAGCACAAGCTGGAATCAAGATTGTTTGGAGAAATATCAATAACCTCAGATATGTGGATGAAACCACCTTTATGGCAAAAAGTGAAGAAAAACTAAAGAGCCTCTTGATTAAAGTGAAAGAGGAGAGTAAAAAAGTTGGCTTAAAGCTCAACATTCAGAAATCATGGCCTCTGGTCCCATCACTTTATGGCAAATAGATGGGGAAACAGTGTCAGACTTTATTTTGGGGGACTCCAAAATCACTGCAGATGGTGATTGCAACCATGAAATTAAAAGACGCTTGCTCCTTAGAAGGAACGTTATGACCAACCTAGATAGCATATTAAAAAGCAGAGACATTACTTTGCCAACAAAGGTCCGTCTAGTCAAGGCTATGGTTTTTCCAGTAGTCATGTATCGATGTGAGAGTTGGACTGTATTGAAAGCTGAGCAACGAAGGCTTTTGAACTGTGGTGTTGGAGAAGACTCTTGAGAGTCCCTTGGACTGCAAGGAGATCCAACCAGTCCATCCTAAAGGAGATCAGTCCTGGGCGTTCATTGGAGGGACTGATGGTGAAGCTGAAACTCCAGTACTTTGGCCACTTGATGCCAAGAGCTGACTCATTTGAAAAGACCCTGATGCTGGGAAAGATTGGGGGCAGAAGGAGAAGGGGATGATGGAGGATGAGATGGTTGGATGGCATCACCGACTCAATGGACATGAGTTTGGGTAGGCTCCGGGAGTTGGTGATGGACAGGGAGGCCTGGCGTGCTGCAGTTCACGGGTTTGCAAAGAGTTGGACACGACTGAGCGACTGAAGTGAACTGAACTGAACTTGAGCATTCTTTGGCACTGCCTTTCTTAGGGACTGGAATAAAAACTGACCTTTTCCAGTCCTGTGGCCACTGCTGAGTCTTCCAAATTTGCTGCTATATTGAGTGCAGCACTTTTACAGCATCATCTTTTAGGATTTGAAATAGCTCAACTGGAATTCCATCCACCTCCACTAGCTTTGTTCGTAGTGATGCTTCCTAAGGCCCACTTGACTCCACATTCCAGATTGTCTGGCTCTAGGTGAGTGATCACCTAGAGTAATCACCATCATAGTCATCACCATTGTGATTATCTGGGTCATGAAGATCTTTTTTGTATAGTTCTTCTGCGTCTTCTTGCCACCTCTTCTTAATATCTTCTGCTTCTGTCAGGTCCATATCATTTCTGTCCTTATCGTGCCCATCTTTGCATGAAATGTTCCCTTGATATCTCTAATTTTCTTGAAGAGATCTCTAGCCTTCCCCATTCTGTTGTTTTCCTCTATTTCTTTGCATTGATTACTGAGGAAGGCTTTCTTATCTCTCCTTGCTATTCTTTGGAACTCTGCATTCAGATGGGAATATCTTTCCTTTTCTCCTTTGCCTCTTACTTCTCTTCTTTTCACAGCTATTTGTAAGGCCTCCTCAAACAACCGTTTTGCCTTTTTTCATTTCTTTTTCTTGGGGATGTTCTTGATCACCTCCTCCTGTACAATGTCACGAACCTCCGTCCATAGTTCTTCAGGCACTCTATCAGGATCTAATCCCTTGAATCTATTTCTCACTTCCACTGTATAATCGTAAGGGATTTGATTTAGGTCATATCTGAATGGTCTAGTAGTTGTGGTTTTCCCTAGTTTCTTCAATTTAAGTGTGAATTTGGCAATAAGGAGTTCATGGTATAGTGTGTATGAATCTGCAATTACGAACATATGTGTAAAAGAAATTTCATATTTTTTTATTTCCTGAAGTCTGATTTCAAGTCCCTATCTGGCTTGAAATTCAACCTCAGACATTACCGAGCTTCCTTATCCCCTACCTGAGGGTTACGCAAAGGTCCTGGGGCAAAATATTTCTGGGGCTTAGTCTTCGGTTCATACTTGCTTTCTCAGAGATGCCTGTTATCTCAATCCATTTGGTTCCAAGAGGCTAAACAACCTGGCTGCTCCCACGAGGAGTAGAGAGGCCTGGGGTCTTGGGTGGAGTTGGAGTGCTCCCCTGCGTAAAACTTCCTCTTTGTCTCCAAGGTCAGACCCACCCACCATGCCACAAGAATGCAGACACCTGCTTATGGTAGAACTCACAGGCCTCCATTCACCTCCTGTCTTGGAGAATCACTCCAGCTTCCCAGTCTCCCCGACCCTGCCTTCCAAAATGTGCCTGACCAGCTAAGGCTTTCAAGAGAAACTTACAGAATTTATCTGCAAGTTGCTTCTGCTTTCAACCCTTCAAGCACCTCTGGGCTAGGACACCAAAGAGCCCAACTATCTTAGAATAAGAAGAGGGGAGAATACAGAGGACCACACACAAATTCCTGTCTCTATACTACTCTGTCCCCTTGTGCTGGAAACCTTGAGAAAGGGCAATCACCAGGCCTTTACACAACAGGTCCCAACACATTTCCATGAAATACAGGAGACCTAAGACTACAGAATGCTCACTAGATCAGAGAAGCCCCTTTCATCCCAGGGCTGTAAGAATTTGGAAAATGGAGAAGCAGGGAAGGGTTGGACTCATTCCTACATCAAATAGGCTTCTTAGAATTCTCCTCCTCCTTTTCAGTCACTGTGTTTCATCTTACACTTTGCAAAGTCTCTCATCAATGTCTTAGTCTGGAAGCATCTACCAGCTGTGGTACATGCATTAAAGAGCTGAGTGACATAGACAGCACTGGGAACTGAAATTAGACACCAACAGAGTCCCCAAAGCTATAAAAAGACACTGCTACTTCAAATGTACTGTCAGGGGTTTCCCTGGTGGTCCAGTGGTTAAGAATCCACCTTGCAAAGCAGGGGACACCAGTTCCATCCCTGGTCCGGGAAGATTCAACTGCCACGGGGCAACTAAGCCCATGCATCACAACTACTGAGCCCCTGTGCTATGCTGCAACTACTGAAGCTTGTGTGCCTAGAGCCTGTGCTCTGCAACGAGAGAAGACATCACAACAAGAAGCCCACACACAGCAATGCAGTGAAGCCCCTACTCTCTGCAGTGAGAAAAAGCCCCCATGCAGCAACAAATATCCAGCACAGCCAAAAATAAAAAATAAAGAATTTTTTAAAATGTTTTAAAATCTACTCTAGGCCCCACTGCTAGCACCAGCTCAGCCCTCTGTCTACACAAAAGGTTCTCTTCTAATGGCCAGAATGAAGCTGAACCATGAAGAGAACCCACAGAGGCAATTCTGTACCATGCCAGACTAGTTTTTAATTCTGTTCACTGACTCAAAATGATGTTTTAAAGAAAACTTTAAATAATTCAGAAACAAACACAGGGGTTTTTGTAAACTGTTCGGGGTTAAAGGCATTGCCTCATCATGTGTGAGAACATTCAGCCTTTAAAAGGGAAGAGAGAGACACCACCTTGTGCAAAGTAATTTCTGTGTCCTTGAGGTGCGAGTCACTCTTTGCTCCCAGAGCTGTGGGCACTGCTTTAAAGCACAAAAAAAGAGAGCTCCCAAGGCCTTCCACCAAGCAGAATGTTTTCACAAACATCACTGGTTTGGGAAGGAACTGGCTTAAGCATCTAACCTCAGCCGAACAAAGGAAGTCGCACATAATGCAGTATACTTGGAAGCTTTTAACAAAGGATCTATTAAAACTTGCTTACCACCTCTCAATCCTTACCTTCAAAAAATAATCCTCAACAAATAACTAGGAGCATTTTCTGAAGCATGAACACATTATTGGTATTCATTGTAGAAATAAGGAAGACTACAGAGGTGCAACTGACTAAAAGTAGACATTGGTTTTGTAATCATCAGGCGCTGATTTCGGAAACAAATTAAAATTTTAGGCAGTAGAAACCACATGATCATTTTGAACAGGAGTACAACAAATCATTTACTGGTTGAAGGCTTTGACTTTCTGCTGAAGTACTGCAAGGCCGACTTGAAAGGTATACAAACCTACCCACTGCTCCTGCTGCTAAGCCACTTCAGTCGTATCCGATTCTTTGTGACTCTATGGACTGTAGCCTGCCAGGCTCCTCTGTCCATGGGATTCTCCAGGCAAGAATACAGGAGTGAGTTGTCATGCCCTCCTCCAGGGGATCTTTCAAATTCAGGGATCAAACCTGCGCCTCTTCCATCTCCTGCACTGGCAGGTGGGATCTTTACCTCTAGCACCTCCCGGGAAGCTCATCCACTAAGCACAGTCTTTGACAAAGGGCTCAGCCCTCTCTGCCCTGGCAACTCTGAGGCCCAGCGGCCTCTGCTGACACCTGGTGGCAGACAGCAGGCAGACGGAGCTGAGTCCACAGAGGATTTCCCTCTACCTGACCTGCTGCCTGGACTTCTGGTCTGCAGTGAATTTCAGCTAAAACAGCAAGAATAATGTTACATTAGAGGAAGAGCTGCTCTGTAAGATCATCACATTAATGTCCAAGAATTAATCAGCACCAATAAAGAATCCCACGCAGGTATCTAGAAAATTCAAATGGCAAAATCTGCTTTTCAAAATTGTTCTTCCAAAGATGAAATTTGTTTGAACAACCTCTGTATCCACCTCTCTGGAATCCATTCATTCTACCAACTCCTGCCCTTATCCCCATTTTAAGCAAGTTATATCCAGAGAATAGAAAAAGAATAGCCCTTATTCTTTTAAAGGGGGCATTTAAATTGTTCTGTTGTTGTCAATTAACTCAATCCTAACTGGGAACAATGTCAACCAAAAGAAAAGGGACAGGTACAAGAAACATTTAACATCACGCTAAGGGTTAGCTGCATTCAAGGACAAGGCTCTTCAGGAAAGGGAATAAGATGGGAAGATTTCTTGGAAAAAGAAAAATGAATTCTTCCCCAGGTCCCAAGAACATTACTGGGCTGTACCACTGGAGCCAACAGGTCAAGAGAAAATTGGCAAGCAGCAGGAAATACTTGTAAATGCTTGGTTCTATTGCCCAGTGTTTGATGTGGGACAACCCCATTCTCTGTTTAGATTGTCCCTAAATAGGATGAATGGTCTTTGTGAAAACAGCCAACACGATAGTTCCTCCCAAAATAGAGTATCTGTATGCCAGGCACTGAGTAGGCCATTTTGCTAAAGCTCAGAGCAATCCTGGGCAGTCAGTGTTATTATCCCCCCATGTAATGGGAGAAAAGGGGCTTCCCAGGTGGCTCAGTGGGAAAGAATCTGCCTGCCAATGCAGGAGACACAGGTTCGATCCCTGGGTTGGGAAGATCCCCTGGAGAATGAAATGGCAGCCCTCCTCAGTATTCTTGCCTGGGAAATCCCACGGACAGAGGAGACTGGAGGGCTACAGTCCATGGGGTCACAAGAGTTGGACACAACTTAGCGACTAAAAACAACAGTAGGAGAGACTGTGACCCAGAGAGGCCGAGCGGCTTGCCCAAGGTTATACCTCCGTACTAGTGACAGTGTGTCTGTCCTTCCAACCCAGGGCTGACTTCAGAGCCAATGCTCTTTCCTCCTGCTCACACCTGCTTAAAGCAAACACTGAAAGATAAATAATTCCAATACAGGCAGAAGTGTACCATTTGCCTTTTTCAATTTGTATAATTTTAAATGTCACCACAAGTTCACTTCTAGGTCACTTTTAAAACAAGAAACTTTGCTTTAAGGCAAGTAGGGGAAAAAATACTGCTGTAATTTGTACAGTTGTAGGATCCACTGTGCAGTTTTCTACTCAGCTTTCCAGGGACAGTTCAAACAGAAAGAGATGACAATCTAAGACACCTGTCTTGTCTATTGTGAGTACTCGACACTGTGGTTTTTTCCAGCTTGTAAAAAACCCTCACATGAGGTGCATGATGGCCTCCAGGCACACACAGGGACTGCACAAGGAAGAGAGCCATCAGCTGCACGCATAGGCAGGTGTGACAGCCACCAGGTTCAGACAAATGAACGCCAACTGTAACAAGATTTTTAATCTCATTTCCTCAATACCATTTGAAACACATATGCACTAAGGACTGCTGGCCAATCTATTAGTATACAGATTAGTATACAGTATATATATGGCCCAGTCTATTAGTATACAAATCTAGATGACTGTCTTCAAGTAAAAAAAGTGTCTAGAACTTATCCAATCTACTTCGGGTCTACTTTGCTAAGTGATGAGCTTCAAGAGTCTGTAAAGTTTTGCTTTAAGATTCAGATATAGTCCCAAAGGCATTCATTCATTCAAGAAATATTTATGCTGGCCTATTAAGTGCCAGCACAGTTCTATATACTGGGGACAGCCTGGTAGGAGACTGACCAGAAAAAGATTTTTTAAGAGTAGAGTTAGAAGGGACTTCTAACTGGACTTCTAACTTATCCAATGGTGGCACAGTGGATAAGAATCTGCTTGCCTATCTAAGGGACACGGGATCAATCCCTGATCTGGGAGGATTCCACATGCCTTGGAGCAGCAAGCCCACATGCCTCAACTACTGAGCCCACGTGCTGCAATTACTGAAGCCCTCACACCTAGAGCCTGTGCTCCATAACTAGAAAAGCCACTGCAATGAGAAGTCTGTCACTGCAACTAGAGAAAGCCTACGCAAAGCAACAAAGATCCAGTGCAGCCAAAAATGAATGAATGAATAAAATTATTAAAAAAAACAGGAGTCCACAGCATCTAGTTGTCATTTAAAACTGTGCAATGCATGAGGTCATCAAGGGAGTAGAAAGGTAAAGAAGATGAGGAAGGACTAGTAAAGGAAATTAGGATGAGTGGCCAGGGGAGCACCAGAAAGCCAAATGAAGACAGTATTCACAAGCAGAAGGGTGCCAAGTGAATCTGTGTCAAATGCTTCTGATAGGTCCAGTAATTTGAAGCCGAAGCATCATACTCCTTTGGCAAGAGGCAATCCACTGGTGATCCTGACCAGACCAAGTCAGTAGAGTGATGGGGATGAAAGCCCAACTAGAGTGAGTTCAAGGGAAAATGAGAAGAGAGAAAGTGGGGAAAAGAAGGGTATGGTTAACTCTGCCAAGGAACTTTGCTGTAAAGGGAAAATGGGACAACTGTTGCAGGTCAACATAAGAGACATTCCAGCATGTTTATATGTTTATACACTGGTGGGAATGAGCTGGGGGAAAGGGCAGATGTGACAACACAGGAGAGGGAGAGAGGCCAAGTGTTGTGGTGGTGCTTGAAAGGCAGGGCTGGATATACAAGTAGAGGCCAGACTCGAAAGGAGTCTTCTCATTCATCCGTCACCGTGGCGGAACAGAAGCAAGCTATCTTCTGATGACCTCTATTTTCTCAAGTGAAATAGGAAGCAGGGATAGCAGCTCAAAGTTGGAAAGGAGGTGTTAAAATTGAGGGCCAAGGAGAGTGATGGAACTAGGGAAGTGTAAGAACTGCAGGGCAGCATTAGGAACTCACCTGAGTTTAGCAGTCACGAACCAAACAAAATGTTTTGTCAGCCCACATGTTTTTATCCAGCCAGGCAAATATGGATAAGGCAGAGGGTAGAATTAAGTCTGGGGGCTTGGGGGTGGTAAGGGAACTGAGGATCCATACAAAGGACCAGCTGTTGTTGTTCAGTCGCTAAGTTGTATCCAACTCTCCGCAACCCCATGGACTGTAGCACATCAGGCTTTCCTGTCCTTCACCATCTCCCAGGGCTTGCTCAAACTCATGTCCATTGAATCGGTGATGCCATCCAACCATCTCATCCTCTATCGCCCCCTTCTCTTCCTGCCTTCAATCTTTTCCAGCATCAAGGTCTTTTCCAATGAGTCAGCTCTTTGTATCAGGTGGCCAAAGTATTGGAGCTTCAGCTTCAGCAATCCTTCCAATGAATATTCAGGGTTGATTTCCTTTAAGGTTGACTGGCTTGATTTCCTTACTGCCCAAGGGACTCGCACAAGTCTTCTCCAAAGGACCAGAGAATCTCAATGGGGTTAGGGGGAGGGACAGTGAAAAGATAGTAAGAGTCAATACTGGTGGAGTCTTGTGAGACTGAAGAACTGCAGGAGGGGGCACCAGAGGGAAAGAACTGGAAAGATAGTACACAGTGGTTGATGAATGAGAGGCATGATATTGAGAAGTTTTGGACTAGGATGTGGTTAGTGATGATAACTATGGCTCAAGAGTGAACATGAGAGTAAGCAGTTGGCTGAGACAGTCGAGCTGCAAGTTTCCATGGTACTGGAAGGCTTGTCTATTCCAAATCATGACAGCAGTAGTACTGGCATGAGCCAAAAGCTGACCTGAGTTTGCAAAGAATAAGGGGGACTGATGCTGGGTCTTGCAACAAGGAGTTGGGCAGGCAGGTGATGTACAGTCTGATGGCAGAAAGCACAAAACTGGGGATTATGTGAGGGAGGAAGAGGCAAAGACGCAATAATGATGAGGAAATTAAATGAGATTCTTGTTTTTCACCAAGTAGGACTGAACAAAGAAAGAAATGCAGATGATAGTCCTTGATCTTTCTCATTCTCATTTCCCACCAAGTGAGAAATGGGGGGAAGAAGCCCCTACAATCTTGTCTTTATCACTTGCCTTAGTCCTGTTAAAGAATCAGAGCCCCTGCTCACTCATGAACAATAAAAATTTTATTATTGGGGGTGGCACTTTTCCTGTGTATTGGACTTAGGAATGAAGCTAAAACCAAAGGCCTGATCTCTAAGGCATTCCCAGCATTCCCCAAACCATTTGCCTTCACATATTTCTGGAGTCGTATGACATCACCCGGGACCGGAAATGGATTTTTTCCATCCTAAATCTTGCTGCCTATGAATGACATTATTTACTGAATACTTGTGTGAAGAGCCACAAGCACAGAAGAGTTGAGTCACTGCTCTCTAGAAAACCCACATCATAAAGCAGCATGATACATATCCTGTATGTTTCTTTTAAGTCACTGCATATTAAATAATCCTCTCACTGACTAACAATCAAAAAAAAATGAGTCTCCAAAGGCCATTATCCAGGTCAGTGTTCGTAGTATAACCCAAAACGCACACTTGGGGATGGGAGAACTGGTCTCAGGTCTGATTCATTGAAGAAATACATCTCCCTTGATGGAGAGAAATGACAAAAGCCATGCTCTTCTCTACCATGCTGGAAGTGCTGAGTGAAAGGTTGATAGTGGCCATGAGCTTCACGCAGGGGGTTCAAAGTGAAAGCAGGTATTTTCCAGGCCCTCAGACACTCAAGCCCCCCCATCATGATGGTGGGTTTCAAAATGTTCACCTCAAACCAAGGAAATAACTATGGCACTTGCTTCAGTTACCTTTGCTAACTAACCTGATTAACTATGAGAGTGTTTTAAGAGTAAAATAAAAGGAAACTGCCTATAATCAATAATCAGAACCCAACACACATGCATGCCCACACAGTGAAGAAAAAATGAACAAGTCCAGATCCTTGGACACTGTCTTACTTGGACTTTCCTGTGTTCTTGACATGTGGTTCAGCAGCCTCAGACTCCTCTGGCCCCTGCCCCTGAATGCAGGAAGAAAGCCTCGTTTTTCCCTCCCCTCCCCTCCTTAGCAATGAGCAGCAGTTTCCCAAGAGGCCCAGGCCAAGCCAGCTCTCTGGGTGTCCCACATAGGCAAGAGCATCACCACTTCTCCTGTATGTATCTAAAACAGGTAGAAAGAGAAGGGAAATAAAACACCTTTGCTGTGTTAAAAAGCCTCAGACACATAAAACTAGGTGTGGTTATTAAGTGGGGCTAGGGCCTGTATGTTCATTTGGCACAAGAAGAGGAAAAAGTTCTCTTTGACTGAGAATGGCAAAAATGCTTGGAGAAGGGGTGACAATCAACAAAAACGGGACACCACCTCTCAGCCCATGGTTGATAACCTTCACATCATGTTTCTCCAAGTGCCCAACACACCTTTTCAAGAGTGGCAGAACATGGTATCTAAAGCCAGAAGAAACCTGCTCTTTGACCTTCCAGATTTTAGGCCTTGGGCAAGTGGCTTAACACCTGAGTGCATCAGGGTTTGGGGCTTCAAACTGAAGCTGCTGCTGCTTCACAACTCATGAGTATCGTAAGACATTCGATGAGCACTTACCTCACACCAGGCCCTGTCTATTAACCCTGTGGACAGTGTCTCACTTGACACTAAGATCCTGTAAGGTGGGCGTCATCACCTCCACTTCACAGATGGAGCTCCTCATAGCTCTATCCAACTGGAGGACTTAATATATAAGTCTGTGTACATGCAGTGTACCAACACATGCAGTGTCTGGTACACAGTGATTTTTCAAAAAGAAAAGGAGACTTCCAGGACTTCCCTGGTGGTCCAGTGGTTAAGAATCCACCTGCCAAAGCAAGGGACACCAGTGTGATCCCTGGTCTGGGAAGATTCCACATGCCTCAAGGCAAGTAGACTCGTGTGCCAGAACTACTGAGCCCCTCAGCCACAATTACTGAGCTCAGTCACTGCAAACACTGAAGCCTGCTCACCCTAGAGTCTGTGCTTCACAACAAGAGAAGCCACCGCTATGAGAAGCATGAGCACTGCAACTAGAGAGCAGTCCACACTCACTGCAACTAGAGAAAGCCCACACACAGTGCGAAGACCCAGCACAGCCAAAAATAAATAAATCAAGCTTTAAAAAAGAAAGAAAATGAGACTTCTATATATATGAGAATATTTTAAAATATTCTAATGATAATGCTTTAAAATGCACACTTAAAAACTTATATATGTGCAGAAAAAAAAAACAACTCAAGTATGAACACCAAGTCATGAAAAAAAAGAGACCATTGAAGGGGCGCATTTTATTTCACCTTAGAGTTGTTTTTAGTTATTCACTTAGGCTGAGTTGAGTCTTCGTTGCATTTTTTGGGATCTTTCATTGTTGTTCACAGACTCTCTAGTTGTGGTGCTTGAATGTCATAGTGCACGGGCTCAGTATTTGCAACTCACAGGCTTGGTTGCTCCATGGCATGTGAAATTTAAGTTCCTTCACCAGGGATTGAACCCACATCCCCTGCATTGCAAGGTGGATTCATAATCACTGGACCACCAGGAAAGTCCTTTAGAGTTGTTTTTAACAAGCACATATTACTTGTATAACTCAAAACACATCAAAAAGATCAGAAACATTAAAAAAATACATAGAAAAAATAACCCAGGTGGAATATGCCAAAATATTAATAGCAATTGCCTGATGGGTTCTTTTCCTGCCTCTTTTAATTTCTATACATGAACCAGTTTTTACTAATTCTTAACACAGATACATTCTCCTTAAATATTACAGATAAAGCCTTTTACCACTTTCACCTCCCAATCCTAGACCCCTACCCAGGGGTAATCAATGTTATCAGTTTGGTGTATGTTCTTTCATGTATATGTACATATGTGTATACAATGTGTGTATTCACACATACACACGTATATATAACATTATATATATTATCATTTTGTGCCTTTTTTAAACAAATGACATCAGTTTGAGACCCTCTGCAATTTCACCCATCAAGATGTCTCAAATATTATCCCATGTCACTAAGTAATATGAATGGCCCTCATTGTTTTAGATTAAGTAGCAACACAAAATATAGATATACCAGATGTAACTTGGCTACTCTCTACTAACAGCATTTAGTGTTTTTCTACTAAAAATAATTCTGCAGTCAATTCTCTTATAAATGCCTTCTTCTGCAGGCATTAGAGGGTTTCCTTGAGATTCATTTTAAGAAGTGGAACTGCTAGGTCAACAGAAGACACACATTTGTTATTTTAACAGACGGTACATCAAATTGCTTGACTAAGTGACTGCACACAAATTTATACTCCCATTGGCAGTATAGACACATATCACTGTCAATACTTGCTAACAAAACCTTTAACTTTTTGCCAACTTGATGAATAAAAATGACACTCCACTGTTTTAATTTCCTTGAATCACAGGATGTGTGTCTTTTCAAATTTTTATAAGCCATATGTTTCCTTTTTAACAAATTTCTTCTTTACAAAATGTGTCCATTTTTCTGTTGCAGGTTTGTCCTTTTCTCATTGATTTTTATAAGAGTTCTTTATATATTCTGGAAACTAATCCTCTGTCTACCTTGTATGTGCAAGTAGCTTTTCCCAGTCTTTGTCTTTTAATCTGTTTATATTGGTGGGGGGTGGGAGGAGAATCTAGTTTTTCATACCAATACATCAAATTCAGCAAATGATGGCATTTGCAGGTTTTGTGTTTTAAGGCCATCCTTACCCCAAGGTCATAAAAATAATCATTTTTTTTCTAATAAGTTCATTTCTTTTTTCATGTTTATTTAGTCCATCTGAAATTTCAGTGAATGGTAGGAAGGTCCTTAATCGTTTTTTTAAGGCCTAGGCAGGTGCTAAATATCCATCTTTTTTCCACTGATTATAAATACCTTTATTACATACTAAGTTTCCATAGACATCAGACAGTTTCTACTCATTGATTTTTTTGGTTTGCTGTATCACAGCCAAGCTGTTTTAATTACTACAGTTTTACAATATATTTTGACATGGGGTAGGCAATCCTCCCTCCTCCTTGTTTTTCCAAATCGATCTTGGCTATTCTTATACATTTGCTTTTCCAAATGAACCTTAAAATCAATTTGTCAAATCCCAATATAAATACTGAGGTAGCACTAAATTACAGATTAGGTATAAATCAACATCTTTACTACATACCAAAGCTTCTATCTATGAACGTGTAGTATCTCTCTACTTAGGTCTCATATCTTCTAGTTAACAGTTTTATAGCTTTTGTACACATTTTAAGTTCATTACTGAGCACTCAAAGTCTCCTGTTAGTTCTCATAACTTGTCAGTTGATTCTCTTGCAATCATATTACCTGCAAATAAATGTTCTGTCTCCTCCTTTTCAATGCCTGTGGTTCTCACTACTTTTCTTATTGCACTGGCTACAATATGAGGCAGAACCATTCTGAATCGTACTGGTAATAGTGGTCCTCCCCATCCCATTCATCTCGTAGGTTTGCTTAAGCACTTCTCCATTAGTATGTTTCCTGTGGGTAACCTTCATCAGGTTAGGGAGATTCTGTTCTATTGTTATTCACACATGGGGTTGCACATCATCATATGCTTCTTTCTGGCATCTCTTGAGATAGCACAATTTCCTTTTTCTTTATAGACTTTGCAAATTATGTACAATGATAAATTTTCTATGTTTTCAACCAATCTTTCACTCCTGGTAAAAGTCCTTCTTAGTCATAATATATTTTAATTTCTGACTTTTACATTTGTGTTTACAAGTGAGAAAAGGCTATATGTAACTTCCTAATAAGGAAAATAAATACAGGCCAAAACAAAGGATTAGACATACATACAAATTTTTGCATTATTTGTTAAAAAGAAAACCTACAGGTAAAGAATGCTTAATTTTTCTTAAAAAAGAAAAAAAGTGTGGGTAAACTGAATATTTGAAAAATAATCAAACTGAATATGCTTTAACTTATTCTTCTACTTACTTAACTTTCTGTTTGGTTCAGGCTGTCAGCATCAATCCAGTCACTCGCTCCAGCAAGAATCTGGAAGAATTAAAGTCTCCTTTCCTCCTTCTTCTACACCTTTCACAACAGCCATTCAGCAAGTCCCAAAGATTTTACCTCATAGCTCTCCTAAGAGGCCACAGGATAAAATGGGCAAGGTCAAGAATTTAAGACAGACCCGGCTCCACTCGCAGGGCATATTACTGTGCTGCCTTGGGTAAGTTACTTTACCTCTCTGGGCCCTAATTTCTTCATCTATAAATAGATATGATACTATCAAGACTAAAGAGCTGTGCATGCTAAATCACTTCAATCATGTTTGACTCTTTTCGACCCTATGGACCATAGCCCACCAGACTCCTCTGTCCAGGGGATTCTCCAGGCAAGAATACTAGAATGGGTTGCCATGCCCTCCTCCAGGGGATCTTCCCAATACAGGGATCAAACCTGTGTCTCTTATGTCTCCTGCATTGGCAGGAGGGTTCTTTACCACTAGTGCCACCTGGGAAGCCCCTTAAAGAGTTGTGGTAAAAATTAAATAACACATGTAGATACCTAACACAATGCCTGCCATCTAATGCATGACCAAAGGTTAGCACTACTTCAGCAAGGTCTCCTCTTCTCCCTTCCCCTCTGTTGAGTCCTAGGTTGAGGCCTTCCAACCTTCACCTGGTCTATGACAACTGTCTTCTAGTCTTTCTGCCATATGGACACTGCTGCCAAAGCTTACTTTCAAATACACAAATCTAGTCATGTAATTTACCTGTTTAAATCTTCCCATTGGCTCCCAACTACCTACTAGGTAAAGTTCCAACTCCTCAGCATGACTTATAAGGCCTAGCTCAATGGACTTTCTGCCCTTATCTTCCTCTACTCCAAGTGCTTTGCCTTTAAACAAAGCAACGCATCTTCTGGCTATGTTAACCCAACTTTCAAGTTTGATTTTTTTGTTTGTTGGTTTGTTTTAGCAGAATAGATTTTCTTATATTAGCCTCACCACGATGAAGTCTTACTAGCAATTTAAGGCTTCATGGAACAATTCTAGAGCCAACTAACCTCTCTCAGAGTTATGATTAGATACATGCTGGCTGAGAGGCCCCCTTGAATCCACTATTCTTCAGATGCTGGTAGTCAGACATCAAAGTATTATATTATTTTGAAAGAATGTATCATCCATGACTTAGACTTGTTCTCAATGGACAATTTTCTTCCAGAAGTGCAAACTTCCTGCGACCTCCTCTCCCCAAATAAATGAGTTTGATTCTATTATCTGAAGCCAGGAAACATAGCTCAGAAAAACACATTTCAGCAATGTTATTTGTGTGGGCTGTAACATGAAAAGAAAGAAGAAACTCTTATATCAGAAAACCTCCCTAAAATATATCCAATTTAATTTCATGTGTGGTGATGTTTATCACAGTGAGTGAAAAGATGGCATTCATGGTCATAAGAATCCCTGCTAGACAAAGATAGTAACAGGGGCTCTAATTAGAGACTTTGGAGAAAACACAAAATAAAAGAGAATGACCTTAGTCTTATAATCTTTTTTAAAGAATCCAACATGCAAGTCACCAAAATGACCTCTAATTTCAAGAAACAAATTATAACTAAAGAGCCAACACTCCATGGTGATTTTTGAATAATTATTTCTTTCACTTAAAACCAGATGTTTTTCCCGTAAATAAATACATTATTTTACAACAAGAAAGAAAGAAATGAGACCTGCACAAGAGAGAACACACCACAGATTTTACCTCAAATGGCAGAGCCTGGGATTAATTTTTTTATTTGTCAATTTCAGAAACTCACTAGAGGAATAAAGAGCTTAATACAAGTATGCAAAAAAGGAAGCTGTGTGAGGTTTTCACCAGGATGAAATGGGATTAGCTTTGTAGTTCTTATAGTCTTCTTCACAGAAGAATGCAATTTCAGTTTCACTGGCTGAAAAAAAAAAAGAAAAATAGAAAATGGAAAAAAAATTTTAATGTAAAATTAGATTTTAAGTAAGTATGGAAATCCATATTTCATTGATCAGTGCTTCCAAGGCCTAAAGTAAGAAATATGAATTTGGTTTCACATTTCACAAAATCAACAAGTTTAAGTACAAGAATCTAGAATTCAACCAATTTAAATGTAAAAAGAAAAATAACCAGAAAAATTAAAAACAAGAGTTAACACATGAATCTGGTTTTCAAGAAATCATAAAATTGTTCATTTATAGTCCTCTTGACAATCCTAGAAATAATAAGCCATTATTTTTTTTTCCAAATGTGTTACTCTGTTCCTGAAGGAGGAGGAAAACTCTTTTCTCCCTCCTCTGAAATTAGCCTGTAGGTATAATAATTTAATACTTAGAGGATCAGTAGAATATTTTACAGATCACTTTACATTCTCCCTCATGACCCATCAAAATATGTGTCTGAAGAAGTTAATTTTTTGCCCGCTTATGACTAATTCATGAGGCTTCAACAATATGCAAAGTGAAAGACACAAATTGGCTTCTACCGCAATACCTTCAAATACCTCTAATTATTCACAAGGGATACGGCACAGCTAAAGGACCCACAAAGGTTCAGAGCAGTCACAATTCTTTCAACCTAGCAGGTCAAGGACTCTGTCTTCTAAAACAATAAGTCAGCAACATTATTAATTCAGACTGGAGACAAATCTGATGGAAAGCCTTCCAATTATTAAACATGCAATTCTTTAAGGTGTTGTGCCAACAAGTTCCACATTTTTTAAATTAAATCAGAAGTTAATACAGCCTGCTTAAGCTTTTACAGAAAGAGCAAAAGGGCCTTCAGAATCTTGACAAGAAAACAGACAAGATTATTTGTAATGAATACTGATCACTCAATTAACATATTCTCTAAAAACAGACCAGTGAAACTCTTCAAGCCAAATAAATAGGATAATAAGGAAGGATGCCAAGGATTACCACTGGTCTCCCAGTTTAAAGTTCTCATCTCTTCATTAGAATCTATCACAGAAGAATGAAATTAAACAGCTTAGCATAACATTTCATTAAAAATGTTTTTGCTGGTTTTAAGTATACCAAATTTAATGTTTCTCAAACCTAAAGTCCTGTGGTCTTTACAGAAAATATAGAAATGTTGAAAGAAGAAAATAAAATCACCCAGAGTCTGAGATCCTCATTCCAGCCCTTTTATATATTCAAGATTAAATGAAGATTAATCTTGATAAAAATCAGATTACGAACT
Source organism: Giraffa tippelskirchi (assembly GCF_054371585.1). Classification (NCBI taxonomy): domain Eukaryota; kingdom Metazoa; phylum Chordata; class Mammalia; order Artiodactyla; family Giraffidae; genus Giraffa; species Giraffa tippelskirchi. Next base: position 130,979,189 of record NC_137277.1, read on the forward strand.
CTTGTCACAATAAGCCTGGGTGTGTGTGTGTAGGCAAGCAGGGAAGACACAGCAGAAAGAAACTGGAAATCAATGAGAGGGGCTATAAACAAACACACCCTGGGCAAACAGTAAGTTAATGTACAGTTAAATATTACAAGAAAATGGCATTTAAATTAATAGCTAAGAGCTCTATATTGGGGAATAGTAAAATGTTGAAGAGGGAGCTTCAAAAAATACAGTATTCAAAGAGAAGATATTCTGAGAACTATCCTTTATATATAAAAAGCTCCTTTTTTGAAGAGAAGCAAGCCCAAAGGTAGACCTACATAATTTTCAAGTGATTCTAATATCCTCCTCCTGATATTAGGAGAATAAGCAAAAGTCCCCTGTTCTTAATAATCACAATGCAAGATTTCATACACAATGTGCTATTTACATATAGAACTTTACACAGTGCTTTGTCCATACAGCACTTCGCTCAATACACACTAACTGTAATTACAATTTTTACTTAACGCAGTTGACATTTATCTGTACCCCTTTTGAGAAACTAGTACATCTTATGGTTCTTCAGGATACCAATAATAGGTTTAGAATTAAATGAATGTATAGAAAGAACCAACAAAGCATTTCTGTTTTGACACATAAGTTCTCTTGGGTCTAATTAAGTTATAGATCAATCCATTATTTATATACTACAGGCTTAAAAATGAGGTCATCTAAGGTAAAGATTTTATTTTCAGATGAATGAATTTTTTTTTAAGAAAACTAGATTGACAAATCGGAGAAGGCAATGGCAACCCAGTCCAGTGTTCTTGCCTGGAGAATCCCAGGGACCGCGGAGCCTGGTGGGCTGCTGTCTATGGGGTCGCACAGAGTCGGACACGACTGAAGCGACTTAGCAGCGGCAGCAGCAGCAGATTGACAAATGGGTTAAACTCAAATGGTCCAGGTTGATAAAAATGTTTACCCTTAACAAACTGGAGAATAACACACAAATTAGGAGTTAGCTGCTTTGAACATTCAAAAGAAAGACATAAGGTGGATTGTAAACTTTAGTAATGTGGTCCTCAAGCAGAAACAGAATATAATGTTTTTTTCTTAAATCTACAGAACCCTATTGAAAATGTCTGAGACAATGATTTCACATATTTAGACTGCAAATTTACTTGCCAATTACAGTGAAAACAAATTACAAAAGATTTTCAAGACCTCTACATAATCACCCTTTCCTCCATTATCCCAAATTCTATTTAAAATGGCTCCAGAAGAACCCTCAGGAAGTCTACCACATGCTGGTCCCCTAGGGCACCTGATTTTAAATTAAATGTGCTGCAGGCAGCAGTGCACTCAGGTGCATAGTGCCTTGGCATGTGAATGTGAAATGAATGTGCATTCTCAAATCCAATAAATATACCACCAGCTCATCCCTTTGTCTTACTAGCAAATGAAACCAAGTAAGATCTCTCCAAATACATTTGTGGATCATTTTAATACTGACTTTCAAGTTTAATGAAATGAATACAACCCAGGACATTCAAATGTTGATATGAAATTAATAATTAAGAATTTTATAATGTTTCCATTATAAAATGCACATATATATATACCTTGAATGGGAAAATAATAACTTCAAATTATTTTAAAAAAGAAGAAAAACCAATTTTAAATGTAAAAATCTCAGGAAAGTTGAGTATAACGTACTTAAACTCCTCAACTAATTTATTTCAATAAACCCATCTATTAACAAGGATTTACTGTATGGCTTCTAAATCCTGAACCTCATATCAAAGCCGTGTGCAGCACAGCAACTGTCGTCTGAGAAAAGAGGCTGAGACATGTGTCCTGACTGTAGTACAGACAATTAACGATCAGAGCAGGCTGTAATGTGAATAATAACTCCAGATTATTGGCAAAAAAAAAAAAAAAAAAAAAAGCCAGGAAGGGCAAGGTGTGATTTCTGCAGCAATTTGACACCAAAAGGACAAAGTTTCACTGTCTCGCCTGGTCCAGGACTGTATCTCATCTTTGCAAGTTTCACAAAAGCCTAATCTACAAATTATTCAAAACCATGCCCACAGCTGTGTTATATATCTAACTTTTCACCAAAGGAGGTCAACAATCCAACAAGTAGTTCCAAACAACCATGTGTCTTTTATTTCTTATTTGCTTGAGAATCTGTTTTCAAGCTGGTTGAGAAGATTTCAAACTATAGTTTGGAGAAAACAAATATAGAAATGAATCTGACCTTTGATAGACTGGACACTGTGATTTCCACATCAGCATACAAAGTGAAAGTGTTAGTCGCTCAGTCGTGTCCGTGTCCGACTCTTTGTGACCCCATGGACTGTAGCCCTCCAGGTTTCTCGGTCATGGAATTCTCCAGGCAAGAATACTAGAGTAGGTTGTCATTCCCTTCTCCAGGGGATCTTCCTGACCAAGGGATCAAACCCACGTCTCCTGCATCGGTACGCAGATTCTTTACATCTGAACTACCAGGGAAGCCCGAGGGGAGGGCAAAAAGGGAAGAATCATGTCTGGAAGGTTCCTTCTGATCTTCTTTCTCTGGGATCCCAAATTCCCTGGGCCTGCCACCTATTTTATTAAGTACCAGATCATTGCTGCTATGATGTTAACATGAACAGCCAGTTAAACCCACTGTCAAAGCAAGAAAGCATGTATGCCCCAAGATATTACTACCTAAACGAGAATGGTAAAGCGACTCAAACCTTCAGGAAACACTAATCATATATGATCCTGATAAAGAAGTGGAGCCAAGGAATACTACAATTTGAGCTGCTTAGCCAAGATCACCGAGAGGGGCCGGGCACCAAGACTGGGTTTCAGTTGTGGGCAGACAATACAGTGACACACAAAGTGAAAACAAATAACAAGGGAATTGGGGAATTATTATGAGATGTGGCTTGATGCAAACTCTTCCCAGAGGTGAGCACTTAGAGCTTGCCAGACTGTGTCTTGTTTTAAAATATTTCCAGTAAAACATAACTGACTTTAGAAGAGTTACCCTATCTCAGTTTCTTTCCTAAACCAGAGAAGATTCAAAAGATAGCAACTGTAGAATGCAGCAAAATAAAAGATAAAATATAACCCCCAAAATATTTAACATGAAAATTTATTACTTAGGGGAATTAGTCCATAAAACCACAACTGTTAACAACAAGATCTTTAAATTATAAATAACAGGTCTAGGTAAGGCCTTCTTCCTTCTTCCACAAAACAAATCTTTTTATTGATGTATTTTAGACTAAATCCACAAGCAAAAACCTCCCCTGATGTCAAGCATAGAATATACAATTGGGATCTGCAATGTAGATAAAAGGCTAGAGAATTTTTCGGTGAGAAAAGAAATCTTCAAATCAGTTTGTTCCCCTAATTCTCCCCCCCCCAACAGTCTTTCTTTTTCCTTTCATGATTTTTACAGAAAAGTCATAATGATACATTTGTTACACTGGCCTTATTCCCATGGCAACTGACTGTGATGGCAGAGTGAAAGCTCTACAGCAAGATCAAGTGGTAAGAAGGGAGAGAGCAATGACTTAGAATTTTTCTCCTAAAACCTCTTAAAAACCTAACCAGGCACAGCACCAAGGGAGGGAAAATTCCCTAGAAAAATCACACATTTCAAGTACTGCTTTTATAACTCTACTCCCACTTAGAATTTTTTGTTGCTTTCCAGGGGCCATCACCTCCTTCCCCATGTGTAATAACTGTGGCTTGTTCTCAAGGGTAGAGAAACACTGCTCTCAGCAACAAAGGGGAACATGCAGAAGAGGGGGTTGCTCCCAACAGGGATGGAAGACACCCTCAACCAGGGCTACAGACTTGCCAGGGCATGAGAACAGTTTGAAGTAACAACATGAAACCAGTGGAGGACCCATGAAAAGGATCCGATTCTGTTCAAAGATCTGTATGGCCTTAAAACAAGAATGACCCCCCCCAAAAAAGTGATTTGATTTATACCTTTATAGGTGGTTTGTTATATAAGTCTGAAATTGATGACAATTAAACCAATGACTTGAGGTTTTAACAGATTCAAAACATTTGCCAATTGCTTTCTCCAAAATGGTTTCCAAATAAAATGAAGTGTTTTTGAAGGTGTTTACATGCATTGCTCCAGATGCTTTCATATACATTCTTTTACTTAATCCTATGACAACCCTCTGAAATAGGTTTATTATTTCTGTTTCACTTTACAGAAATCAAAGTAGAAGTTCAGAGAGTCTAAATGGCTTCCAGAAGGTCACAGATGCAGAGCCGTCATTCAAACCAATTTTCCCTAAATTTAGGAGTTGATTCCTTAAAACTGGGCCCTTACTCTATAAGTAATACATGTAAATTATACAAGAAAGTTTAAATTACAAAAGCAATTAGATAAAATGGAGAATAAAGAAAAAAAAAAACACAATTACTGGCAATGCCACCACCCAGGGCAACCATTTCTATAATTTTAGTATATGATCTCTTCTTCATATACATATACAGACATGTAAATACATACATTTAAAAATAATAATGGTATCACACAATACATTTTCTATTTCCATTCAATAAAGCTCTACATCAATGAATCTCAAACCAGGAAGGTGAGAGATAACACTTCTGAATGTGTATCACAACCTTGGAGGAGTCACAGAGTTGAGGAAGCATACTTCTGTTGGCTTGGTAATAGATATGCCAGAAAATTACTTAGTAAGTTTGAGAAAGTCTTACTGCTCAAATTGATCAACAAAGTTAGAGGTAATACACCTTCCCAACAGTAGTACAAGAGAACCTCCATTTTCTAACATTCCTTCAGATACTACCACTGTTCTTCGTGTCTGCTAGTCTTAAATTATTGCTTGTCCAAGGTCACCCAGACAGTACGTGGCAGTCAAGCTGTTAACCCAAGCACTCTGACTTCAGCCTCTAATTCTTAATCACTAGAGTAGTAAACTACATAAAATTTAGTCTCTATTTTCATGTATATTGCTCTCATTACTAATAGGGCTGAACTATTTTTTATGTTAGCTATTTCTTCTATTAGTAGTTTATTTCTCTTTTTTACATTAATTATAAGACCTCTTTACAAAGTCAGGCTTTCTTTGTCATATATGCTGCAAATACTTTTTCACAATTTATTGCTTCTCCTTTAACTCTGTTTATGTGGTCAAATCTATCATTTCTCCCTGCTTTATGGCTTCTGGCTTCAAGGGCATGCTTAGAAAGTTCTTCTCCCCAAGATTATGAAACTACTGACCTACAGTTTACCTAAAAACTTTTTTACATTGCAAACATTTAATCTATATAGAATTTATTTTAGAATAAAAACTAAGAACTTAAGTTTTATTTTCTCAAATGTTTTAGCAATGGGCCCAACAGTTCCTGGCTAATTCATTCTTTACTCCACTTATTTGAGATGTCAAAATTTTTTCATACCATGAAGCTGTTTTTTAGTTGGTTTTTTAATTTTCCAGTCTTTTCCATGGAGCTGTCAATTCCTGTATCAATACCAGTCTGTTATACTAAGCATAGTTTTATGCTTAATAAGCAGTTAAGTGCTACCTGCTGTAACAAAATAAGTACCAAATTAAGAAGAAATAAATGTCAAATTAAACATTGTTTTTTCAAATAACAGCAATCAATCTTATGTAGTCACAATATAGAAAGACACTAAGTCTAGCCAAGACTATAGACTTAAACACAGAAAACAAGTCTGAGATTATACAACATGGCATTAAAAATCATATCTAAGTTAGAGATGTCAGGAACCCACTTTAACCACGTGTCATTTAAAAATGAATTCCTGACAGATTTGACAACAATAAAACATCTGTCAAAAAAATTTAAGGATTCCTAACATGGACTTCATGAACCTTAGAGTGCCCCTTACCCAGTGCATATAAAAAATTAGAAAGTAAGTGTGATTTGTGCTGCTTCATTATGTCAGAGGCATAATGCCTTCAACTGCTCACATTTCTCTCAAAACCTTCGCTGTACTACCACATCATCTGTAAGTATACATGTAAGTAGAATTATAGTGACATCTAATGGTCACAACACATGTCACATAGCATTTCTTTAAAATAAAACTGCATGCATATTCCAAATTGAAAGGATAAATCAGACAATTTTTCAACTGCACACCAAGGCTCCTGTTTGAAATTCCATGACTTGGTCGGCTCGGAGTGATTTGGATAACTATCAGAAACCACGCTGCTTGTTATACAAACAACATCTCACTTCATTATTCCACGATACTTCTACCGGGCCCTTTTCTCTTAAACTATCAGCTCAAATGAAGCTGATATGAGTAAGTAGGTTATTAAGTGAGTAATAACCTGTCAATCACTTAAAATAACCCTCAGCAGAATTCTGAGTATACTTTATGGAAAGAACTATTTGCATGCTGAACGTTGGGAGAGCAGATATCTACTGACCTCAGTCAAATGATCTGAATGTACATCATTCTTGTCCTTCCCCTCTGAATAATTATCAGGAAGTGTAAATAGCACCAAGGGTAGTATTTACTTTGCATTAAGTTATCCAAATATAATCAGCCAGACATCACCATCCAGGCCAGGAAAGCCAGTGCCCCCTCTAGCTCCGCATGCACACACACACACTTTCTCACCGATTCCAGCTGCTTTCAGGGTGGTATCTTCTTTTAACAGGAGTCTGTCATCATCTTCCAAACTCAACACAAGTTCATTTGTCTAGAGAGAAAAAAAAAATCCACTTTTTACCAGGACTTTTATTAGTTTCACATTTGGTGAGATTCCTCAAAGACAACTGAATTGTTACTTTGGGTCACAGCAATAATCTAAGTCACATTTTGCTCCTATTGCTGTAGGGAAAGCAGTGAACAGGTACATAGTGAGTACCTACTAAATACACACTACATAAAGCACTAGGGATACAGGGCTAGAACACAGAGCTTTTGTGCTGGAGCTGGGTTAAAATTCAGGTTCCACAAATATCCAGCTGCGTGGTTTCAATAAATTACATAGTCTTAAGAAAAAAAAAAAAGTAGGGGTAGCAATGCATCTTCTTATTGCCATGTGGTGAGGATGAAAAGAGATGAAGTATATAAAACCCCCAGTGTAGTGTCAGTCACATAGGGAGTAGTGTTAGCTGTCACTGTCCTGTTTCATCATCATCTCATCCTCACAATAACCCAGGAGGATTCAGAGAGGTTAGGATACATGCTCAGAGGATGTGGTCAGGGAACTAAGGTTCTGTTAGTGGAAACACTGACTGAAACCGCCCACCCTGGTCAGGCACTACAGTAACCATTTGTATGAGTTATTTTACAACAGAAGATCCTAGTAAGGAAAACAGAACTAACAAGCCACCACCAACTGGAAGAATTTGGAAACGGTCAAAAGAAGATACCACATGTCCTACCAATCTTCCAGAATCCTTCTCGCTGGAATCCATCTTGGCTGAACAATGCTTGCTCCTCTACCAGGAAGGACCCTGAGTCAGAATGACTGGCCAGAGACAACCCAGAAGCTAATCTCATCACCATAAAACCTGAGACTGCAGGCCACATGGCAGAGCAGTCCTCCTGGGTTCCCTTACCCTCCTGCTCTTCACCCGGGAGCCCCTTCCCAGTAAAGTCTCTTGCTTTGTCAGCATGTGTGTGTCCTCAGACAATTCATTTCCCAGTCTTAGACAAGAGCTCAGTCTTAGGTCCTCGTAGGAGTCCCTCTTCCTGCAACAGATCCAGTTTTGACCAGTCTGACTTCTGAGAGAAGCAAGTTTGCCTCTGCTGAAAGCTCACATATTTAAAAACCCTGCTCCAGCTAACAAACACTTGGTCCCAAGTCCTGTTAACTAACATTTCTCTTTGTGATTTAGGGAGAGTCTGCTCTCCAATGCTACTCACAAATCCGCTTAAACCTCATAAATATTGATCCTGCCTCTAAACAGCACCTAGTAGTGAGTACTCACTGGGCACACAGTTCCACCTGTCAACCAGAACGCAGTTGTTCAGCACCAGATTCTTTTTCCAGAATATGGCTGAGAGGGAGGCTCAACAGAAAGGCCTCTCAGCAGTCAAAAGAGCCACCCCAGGAGCCATGCTCCACAGCTTTACTCACTAGAAAGAGCACAGGGGCTTAAACGCGCACAGATTAAAAGCGGGGGGAAAACTTTACTGAAAAAATCATTTTAGAATAGGTAATACATACTCGCAAGACAAAATTCTCCAAGTACATATGGACAGAATGAGAAGTAGGCTCCTCCCTCCTCCACCCAGCTACCCAGTTCACCTCCAGAGAATTTGTACTAATTCTTATGCATCCTTTCAGAGACTGTCCTTGTACCTTCCAGAGACTGTTGTTGTACATGTACATGCAGGCAGAGATGTGCCTATAAACTTTTTCACACAAATGATGGTGTGGTATATGCTGTGTTCTAACTTCTCTTAAAATATCTTAAAGTCATTCAGATACAACTGAACTTACAAAACAAAAAGAGACTCACAGACTTAGAGAATGAACTTATGGTTGCTGGGGGAAAGGATGAGGGGAAAGGATAGTTAGGGAGTTTGGGATGGACATGTACACAATGGTATATTTAAAATATACCAACAAGGACCTACTACTGTATAGCACATGCAGCTCTGCTCAATGTCATGTGGCAGCCTAGACAGGAACAGGGTTTAGGAGAGAATAGACACATGTATATATATGGCTGAGTCCCTTAGCTATTCACCTGAAACTATCACAACATTGTTTATCAGATACACTCCAATACAAAGTAAAATATCTTAAAGTCATTCAAAATCAGTTTAAGAGCTGCATCATAATTTATCAAGGGTGCAGTATATTCCAATGGAAGGATTAACACTCTCTCTGTCCTTACTGATGGACATTCAGGTTGTTTCCTATCTCTTCCTATCCTACTCAGTCCTGCATCAAATATCCTTGTCCATGTATCATTTGGTGTATGTACAAGTTTTGTCTGTAAGATAAACTCCTAGAAGTAGAACTGTTTGGTCAGAGAGGAAGTACAATTTTTATTTTGACAGATATTCCCAAATTACTCTCCAAAGAAGCAGTATCCATTTATACCACCACTACCCATCACTGAGAGTCCCTGTTTCCCATACCCTCACCAGCACAGTGTATTATCAAAAGATTTTGATATCACCAATCTACCAAATGTAGATTAAGAATAGTGTTGTGGTGGTGGTTTAGTCACTAAGTCGTGTCTGACTCTTGTGACCCTTGGACTATAGCCCTCCACGTTCCTCTGTCCATAGGATTTTCCAGGCAAGAATACTGAAGTGGGTTGCCATTTCCTTCTCCAGGGGATCTTCCTGACCCAGGGATTGAACCTGGGTCTGCTGCACTGCAGGCAGATTCTTTACCTACTGAGCTACCAAGGAAGCCCCCAACAAGAGTCTTAATTTATATTTATTTGGGTGTGAATAGTTTCTATTTTTTTAATAAACTTGTAGGATTTTTTTTAAATGGAATTGTGGAATACTGTTACATTCTAAGAAAACTGGGCTTCCCTGAAGGCTCAGATGGTAAAGAATCTACCTGAAATGCAGGAGACCTGGGTTCAGTCCCAGGTCAGGAAGATCCTCTGGAGAAGGGAATGGCTACCAATGCCAGTCACAAAGAGTCGGACACAACTGAGTGACTAACACTCACTTTTCACTAAGAAAATTAGGTCTTTTCTGTAATACAAGTTAGAAAATCTCCCAGTTTTCATTTGTTCCTTCATTTTCCTTCTAGTGCCTTTTTTAAAAGAAGGTGCTGAGGGAGAAGGTGAGGGTGGGACGTTCTGGGAGAATAGCATTGAAACATGTATATTATCATATGTGAAACAGAACACCATTCCATGTTTGATGCATGAGACAAGGGCTCAGGGCCGGGGTAATGGGATGACCCAGAGGGATGGGATGGGGAGGGAGGTGGGTGGGGGGTCCAGGAAGGGGAACACATGTAAACCCATGGCTGATTCATGTCAATGTATGGCAAAAACTATTACAATATTGTAAAGTAATTAGCCCCCAACTAAAATAAATAAATTTATAAAAAAAAAAAAAAAGAAGGTGCTGAATGTCTGCTGAATGAATAAAGGAAAATGTATCAATCTTTCATTTTTCTATCATACTTAAAAAGATCTTCAGTGTAAGATTACTTTAAAATCCCATGTTTCCTTAAAATATTTTAATTAACTTCATCTTTTAAACTTTTAATCATAGAGTAGTTCAAACATAAAATGTATGCAGGATAGTACAATGAACACTTCATGTACCCAACACCCAGCTTGAATAAATTATCCACTCATGTTGATCTAGTTAATCTCTATCCTCACCTATGGGTTTCATCTTAGACTTATTTGAGTATTTATTTTGGCATAAGGAAAAGGATATGGATTCAATTTAACTGTTTTCCAGTTGTTCCAGTAACATTTACTGAATCCTCCACATTTTCTCCATAAATTTGAAATGCAATATTCACTATATACTAAATTCCCATATATAATTGGGTCTGTTTTTGGACTTCTAATTCTGTGTCTTTGAACTAACAGTTCATGTGACAGTACCACACTATTTTAATTACTATAGTTCTACAGTATGTCTTAATGTGCCAGGGTTAGTCACTTTCATTTCTCTTTTTTCTGACTATTCTTCATTATTTATTTTTTGCATGTTAGTTTTATAATCAATTTCTTTAGTTTTTATATACACACCACACACACACATACATATATACACAAATACATATATACACACAACTGTTACTAGAACTTTATTTGGGTAGAGAACTGACATCTTCATACTGTTGCTTCTTCCCATCCAAATATCCTTTGCGTTTCCACTTAAGTCTCATCTTATACCCCTCTTTGCATGTTTTTCTTTTTTGTTAAATTAAGGTGGAATTTCATATAAAGTTAGCACATAGATCTTAAGAGGAGTTCAGCTCAATGAGTCTGGACAGCCGAATAACCTCTCTGAAATTTTAAAGTTTTCTTCTTAAAGATCTTGTATATTTCTTACAAAGTTTACTACAGGGTGTGACTTCTTCCTAGCGTAAACTTTTAACAAGGATAGCTATCCGGTTTCCAAACTCACAAAATGTAAGACAGAAACTGGGTTTTTCTTTCAAATCTTTTTGATAGGAATTATTATGACTTTACAAGTAGCCTACTGATTATACTCCATACTACACACATAGACACACAAGTACATTTTCTTGCCAAAATAAACCATACTATAATAATTACTTGCACTGGACTACTGATTCATTCAACAAACACTGAGCTCATCATCCAAACAGGAGGCTTGGTGGGAAGGTATCCAGTCATCTTTTTCTTGTGGTGATGGCACCAAATTTCTATGGACACCTGGTAATTTCAATTAAGAAAGTCTAAACCTAGAAATTTTGGAAAATGGGGAACATGCCTTTTGTGAACAAGTTCATTAAGATACAGGAGTTAGTTGGAAGTTTCTCCCTTTGGCTAATGAAGAAGACTAAAATTACAGCAGGGTTGGAAAACTGACAAGCTGTGCCAGTGATGTCTATAGGCCTTGTAAATGGGAAGTAGAATGCACATGCAAAACTGAGAAAAATGGCTGGCAGTTGGAAAAGGCACAAATGAGGAACATGTGGGTAAAAGTTTTAAGTCTTAAAACTATCTGTAAAAATATATTGACTCCTTCCTTACAAAAGTTAATGAGGAAATCTGAAGAACTATCTCTTAACTGGGTTTCCCTGGTGGCTCAGGAGTAAAGAACCACCTGCCAATGCAGGAGACATGGGTTCCATTCCTGGGTCAGGAAGATCCCCTGGAGAAGGAAATGGCAACCCACTCCAGGATTCTTGCCTGGGAAATTCCACGGACAGAGGAGCCTGGTGGGGCTATGGTCCATGGGGTCGCAAAAGAGTTGGACACAACTTAGTGACTAAATAACAAAAATCTCAACTTGAATCTCTATGATGTAGATGAAAGTTTATAAAGCCAGATTCCAGAAACATCCTCAGTGACTCAATTTGTTTGGAGAATCTTTAAGTAAATACACTGCTCAACTGAAAAATGGGCTCTAATTTCACAACTCTAATGTGCCAAGATGGAACATATGTTTTAAATACAAGAAACAATTCCAAGATATTTCCAACTATAGTAAGAAAACTTCCTGATTTTTTTAAATGTCATAATACTGATTAATTTGAATATTATGAACTAGGTCTTCATTAGGATAAAGGAATACTCTACTTATTATCCCCTTTTAGGAAACATGAGCACATGAGCAAGCTATGATATAAATGCAACACTAAATGGAGGATGACAACCTTTTTAAAGAGCATATTGTTTCATTTTAACTTTATTTATTTTCTTTCTACAATAAGATCAAGATTCCTACTCTCCACACTTTAGGGACAAGCCTAAAAACAGTCCTGGCTTGGACAAGAGAAAATGGATGGAGTCTGTGGCCAGATACAATTCTAGCATCCATACAAAGTAAAGATTCCACACCATAGTCCCAGACATACACAAGCACTAAATTTCAAAGCATTTGACAATTGGATGCTGTCAAATTTGTATACATAGTCCTTGGTGTAGAAAAATAAAGTTACTGGAAAGAACCAGCTTGGTTTTAGCCCAGAGAAACTGATTTCAGATTTCTGATCTCCAGAACTGTAAGACAGTAAATGTGTGTTGTTTTAAGCCACAAGGAAAAAAAAATTTGAGTTACTAATCCACAGTTAACAGACATATCCTCATGCCATCCTCTTTATGATCTCTTGTTATACATTTATTTGAAAACTGACTGAGTTTATGGGGGGCATCATCTATGACTAGCAAAGAGAATGAAATTAAGTGAATCCATAAATAAATACTTCCTTTAAATATTGTTACGGAAACACTCCTTTGAATGAGGCATTGTGCTAGGTATTGGAGTATGAGGAATAAAATACAGTCCCTTGTCCTTGAGTAGTTTCTATAATAGAGAAGATTATTGTTTTAATGAGAAGTCTATACGAGGTCCCTGAGATTCAAGAAAAAAGATCACTCTGGTCTATCTACATGAGATGCAAACATAAAAACACTGTTCTAAACAAGTATGAAGGCAGAAATGTAAACATACTATAAACACATAACTAAGCAGTCCTCTTTGGGGCGGACCATGTCCTCTGTGAAACTAGTAGGCCTGTTTCCGAGAGCCATGGTAGGGGGCCTTCTCTTAACATACAGAGAGAGTCAAATGAGAGAAAACACATTATTTTCATAATGCTCTCTTCTGGTATAGAAATAGGAAAATCAAAGAAATTGGACTAGATATAATATTTGATATCCTTTATTTGTAACCTGAATTTATTTCAACAAGTTTTACGCTTGTTAAACATTTGCTTGATATACTGGGTTGACCAAAAAGTTCATTCAGGTTTCAAAACCTGAACAAAGTTTTTGGTCAACTCAATATATTAACAACATTTTTTTTTTTTATTAACACTTTTTTAAAAAAGAATCTACTACCAACAGGAATACGATTTAGAGGGTTTTTTTTTCTTTTAATGGATAAAAGGCTATTTAAAGGGTAAATTCAAAATGAAAAATATTTTAGAAGTACACGTTCATTCATTTATTCACTAAGTCAACCAAAATTGATTACCTGCTATGTGCCAGATACTGTACATATGAAACGTACCTTTGATTTATGTGCTTGATGAACAATCTTCAGTTTATCTGCAAGAAAAAAAGATGAGTTGTCTTTTTACTAAAATTATTCTAAAGCTTCATTTCAAACTTATTGAAGTGAGATTAAAAGGCTTCCCAGGTGGCGCTAGTGGTAAAGGATCTACCAACGAAGGAGACACAAGAGATGAGGGTTTGATCCCTAGGTCGGGAAGATCCCCTGGAGAAGGAAATGACACCCTCTCCAGTATTCTCCCCTGGAAAACCCCACGGACAGAGGGGCCTGGTGGGCTGCAATCCACGGGGTCACAAAGTCAAACACAAGTGAGTGCACACATACAAAAAGTGAGATGAGGTGTGTGGTGAGATGGGGAGGGTGGCAGCTGGGAAAGTGAGAAATCTGGGTCCCTGCCTTATGATCAGGTGCACTTAAAAATCTAATATGCAGTAAAAGAAGTATTACATTTGCATATCATTAAAATTAAAGATCACTGTATAAAATATCTTAAAGCCCTGGCCTTTGACAAATACAACTGTGTTTGTACCATAACCTGTAGTTAACTCAGCCCTTTTTCCCTTAGAAGACAGCTGAATGACATAACTCTATCTTGTTTGTTTGAGTCCCTAAATGCTAAGATTAGCAAATAAGGTTTTTTAAAAAGTCTGTCTTTGTTAATGTCTACTACTACTATTTTTCTACTAATCTCTCAGAAGAGATTCAGTGACAGGAGGTCAAATGAGCATAGCAACAAGTTGCTACCACTTTCAGAGTTTAAACACCATCAAGGGTGCACTGGTAATCTGATCAAGGCTGCTAATACCCAAAGACTACCAATATCTGTCTCCTGGTTTTCAAATACTGCACAGGCTCACACCATCTAATCTGCTTTATTCAATCTCTCCTTCACTCCTTAATCTGTTTATCTTGAAGTCAGGCTACACTGTGTTTTTCCAGTAAGTAGTTTCTCTACATTGGGTATTTCTAACTGGGCAATAAGCAGTTCTTAATTATATAACAGACATAGCATTCAACAGGTTTAAATTCAGAAAGTTTCTAATTCTCCACTCAGTTTTATCTAGCCATTTAATTAATTTACTATAGTTATATATATATTATTATATCTGAATAAACTCTTAAGCTTAAGCTAAAATTCATATCTATCAATCATGCTATTTGATTCAACAAGGAATTTCAGTGAAATGAAAGACTCTGTTAAAGAAAAAAAAAACCTTGATTTAACTATGTTTTAATAATAAAGAAGAATTAGGGTACCTATTTAGTTAAGAACAGGCACTCTGAAATGTTCATTATTTTCAATAGTAAAGTTTCAATTGCCTATTATAATTTTTAATATAAAGTCAGCCTTATAAAAATCAATCTAGCCTAAGTGAAATATACACATTTAGGATATAAATAGGTCACAATGGCTAAAAATAAGCTTACAATGTACACAAGAAAATAAACAAATGTGACTTTTGAATTATCTATTATACTGAGTTACCTATTACACTTTTTCTCACTAAAAATATATATTGTTTGTTACTAGAGACAAGTTAGAGAAGCCAATAGCAATTGCTTTTTTTTTTAAACAAAAGGACCTTGATTAAAGTCCATTGCAATCGACCTGCAAAATTGCAGACTGACCTCTCCAAGTGTCATCATGTTCTATATATTTTGCTAATAACTCTTTAAGTTAGAAATATCTTTGCTCTGATATGCTCTGCAACCCCACAATAAGGAGGCAATGTTTTTTTTTTTTTTTTTAGCAGAAAAAGAAATGCTTTGAACATAAATTTTCACCAGATTTTTCTCTCCAACGGAAACTGTTAAGAATTGGGAAGAAAAGAAATGCCCCTTTCTTTGTTAAATCATCTTTTTCTCTTGTTTTTACCTCTTAAAAAAAAACAATTTTAATTATTAACAGAAACAACTTCTGCTGGTATTGTTTCCTTAGTGCAGATTCCTTGAGGAAAACAACCTCATAAAGATAAAAACAAGATTTACGTTTGCAGAGTATTTAATGTGTTCACATTGTTTAATGTAATCTCACACAGCCTTAGAAACAAACAAAATTAGCAGCCTCACACTGCACAACAACAAACATTCACTGCACACATACATCATGCCTAAACAAAAAGAATTTAAAAATAAGACAACATCCCCTGTGCTTTAGGAACACACTGTCTGGCCAGGGTAAATCAGTAATAGATGCAGATGCCAATTAAATGGGAGGCAGGGATCTGAGAAATCTCTGACTCTTGGCAGCCTGGCAGAGAGACTGGACCTTTGTCCAAGGGCACAGAGATGGCAACCAACAAAAATGAAATCTGACTCTGTGCCGTTTCCCCTCCCCAACACTCAGTGTGTTCAGTCCCACAGAGAGTGTAGCAATGCTGCAGGACAAGGATAGGTGAGCAAAGAACACTTCAGCGTTTCTTGTCAAAAACAAATTGCAGATTGTTAAAGAGCCAAACAAAGCCACTTGAATTCTACCAAAACCATGGTGGTTCTCTAATTTCTTCACAGGTAAATGTGTTCATTTTTCCTGCCAATTCATCTGAGTAGTATAGAAATAATAGGACAAGTGGATGTTAATAAGGTGGACTAATAAGAAAGGTACATTATCTACCACCACGGTAAAAGAAAAAGGAACAAGGAAAAAGTAAAAAATAAACTGCAAAACAAGGTTTAAATGGCAATAAAAACATATCTGGCAATAATTACCGTAATTATCAGTTAACTAAATGCACCAATCAAAAGACTTAGAGTGACAGACTGGATAATAAAACAATAGCTTACAATATGTTGCCTACAAGAGACCCACTTTAAGGTGAAGGACACACATACATTGAAAGTGAGGGGATAGGAAAGATTCATGTATAGAGCTATACAAGACCACAACTGCCAGAGCACTCCTCAGGAAAAAAAACAAAACAGGAGGCAAATCCTCCTAGACTTCGGGAAGGAGTCAATCGATACTATAATATTAACAATACTACAAACCTACAGTAATCAAAACAGTGTGGTATTGGGGCAAAAACAGACATATAGATCAATGGAACAGAACAGAGAGCTCAGAAATAAAATCACACATAGGGTCAACTAATCTTTGACAAAGTGGCAACAATATAAAAGGGGAAAAAGTCTCTTTAGCAAGTGATTCTGCCACATGTAAATCAGTAAAGTCAGAACACATCCATACAACATGCACAAAAATAAACTCAAAATGTCTTAAAGACTTAAACATAAGACAAGACACCATAATATTCCTAGAAGTGAACACAGACGAAACATTTTCTGACACAGACCGTACCAATATCTTCTTAGGTCAGTCTCCCAAGTTCAGTTCAGTCACTCAGTCATGTCTGACTCTTGGCAACCCCATGGACTGCAGCATGTCAGGCTTCCCTATCCATCACCAACTCCTGGAGCTTGCTGAAACTCATGTCCATTGAGTCAGTGACGCCATCCAACCATCTCATTCTCTGTCGTCCTCTTCTCCTCTTGCCTTCAATCTTTCCCAGTATCAGGGTCTTTTCCAATGAGTCAGTCCTTCATAGCAGGCAGCCAAAGTATTGGGAGTTTTGGCTTCAGCTTCAGTCCTTCCAATGAACACCCAGGACTGATATCCTCTAGGATTGACTGGCTTGATCTCCTTGCAGTCCAAGAGACTCTCAAGAGTCTTCTCCAACACCACAGTTCAAAAGCATCAATTATTTGGCACTCAGCTTTCTTTACAGTCCACTCTCACATCCATACATTACTACTAGAAAAACTATAGCTTTGACTAGACAGATCTTTGTCAGCAAAGTAATGTCACTGCCTTTTAATATGCTGTCTAGGTTGGTCATAGGTTGCTGTCTAGGTTGGTCTAGGTTGGTCTCCCAAGGCAAGAGGCAATAGAAAAATAAACAAATGGGACCTAATCAAACTTACAAGCTTTTGCACAGCCAAGGAAATCATAAACAAAACAAAAGACAACTTACATAAAGGGATAAAATATTTGCAAGTGATGAGACCAACAAGGGCTTAGTTTCCAAAATATACAAGCAGCTCATACAGCAATGACAACAAACCCAATCAAAAAATGAGCAGAAGATCTAAACAGGTATTTCTCCACAGAAGAAAAAGAGATGACCAACAAGCACATGAAAAGATGCTCAACATTGCTAATTATTAGAGAAATGCAAATCAAAACTACAATGAGGTACCACCTCACACCAGTCACAATGGCCATCATTAAAAAGTCTACAAATAACAAATGCTGGAGAGGATGTGGAAAAAAGGGAACACTCCTACACTGTTTGTGAAATGTAAACTGGTGTAGTTACTATAGAGAACACTATGGAATGTCCTTAAAGAATTAAAACTAGAGTTACCATATGACCCAAAATTCCCACTCTTGTGTATATATGTGGACAAAACTATAATCCAAAATGATACACGCACTCCTATGGTCATAGGAGCACTGTTCACAATAGTGAAGACATGGAAACAACCTAAATGTCCACCAACAGAGGAAGGGATAAATAAGATATGGTACACATGTACAATGCAACACAACTCAGTCATAAAAAAGAAGGAAACAATGCCATTTCTAGCAACATGGATGCAACCAGAGATTATCATACTAAGTGAAGTTAAGTCAGAAAGACAAATACCATATGATATCACTTTAATGTGGAATCTAAATACGACAGAAACGAATCTACAAAGCAGAAACAGACTCAAAGACACAGAGAACAGATCTGTGGTTGCCAAGAGCAGTGGGGAGGGATAGACTGGGAGTTTTGGGTTGTTGTTGTTCAGTCACTCAGTCGTGTCCAACTCTTTGTGATCCCATGGACTGCAGCACACCAGGATTCCCTGTCCTTTACCATCTCTTGGAGCTTGCTCAAACTCATACCCATTGAGTCGGTGATGCCATCCAACCATCTTATTCTCTGTCATCCCTTTCTCCTCCTGCCTTCAATCTTTCCCAGCATCAGGGTGTTTTCTAATGAGTCAGCTCTTCGCATCAGGTGGCCAAAATATTGGAGCTTCAGCTTCAGCATCAGTCCTTCCAATGAACATTTAGGGTTGATTTTCTTTGTGATTGACTGGTTTGATCTCCTTGAAGTCCAAGGGATTCTCAAGAGCCTTCTCCAACACTACAGTTCAAAAGCATCGATTCTTTAGCACTCAGCCTTCTTTATGATCCAACTCTCACATCCATACATGACTACTGGAAAAACCATAGCTTTGACTAGACAGACCTTTGTCAGCAAAGTAATGTCTCTGCTTTTTAATACACTGTCTAGGTTTGTCATAGCTTTTCTTCCAAGAAGCAAGCATCTTTTAATTTCATGGCTGCAGTCACTATCTGCAGTGATTTTGGAGCCCAAGAAAATAAAGTCTGTCACTGTTTCCATTGTTTCCCCATCTATTTGCCATGAAGTGATGGGACCAGATGCCATGATCTTCGTTTTTTGAATGTTTAGTTTTAAGCTAGATTTCTCCCTCTCCTCTTTCACCATCATCAAGAGGCTCTTTACTTCCTCTTCGCTTTCTGCCATAAAGGTGGTGTCATCTGCATATCTGAGGTTATTGATATTTCTCCCGGCAATCTTGGGGTTTTGTAGATACAAAAATTACATATAGAATGGATGGACAACAAGGTCCTATTGTATAGCACAGGAAATTATATTCAATGTCCTGGGATAAATCATAATGAAAAAGAAAACACATACACACACACACACATACATACATACATATATATGAGTCACTTTGTTGTATAACAGAAATTATAAATTAAGTATAATTTAATTAAAAAATAAATAAAACAAAAAAAGATTTTTAAAGATATTTTATGTGAACACAAAGGATAAGAAAGCAGGGGTGGCAAAATACTCATGTCAGACAAAACAGACTTTTTAACAAAGGCCATAAAGAAAGAAAGACACTATAAAATGATAAAAGAATCAATACAAGAAGATACTCTACCCATTAACAAACTAATATACATACCCAACATCACACCTAAATATACAAATACCAACAAAGGGAAAAATTGAAGGAACACATTATTTACCATCATGATGATTAGCAGCCAGATATTTTGATAATTTCATTATCTAAAACTTATCTTTCAAAATAATTTCCATGGAACACAAGTTTGAATACACATCCACAGCATGCAAAAAGGGAACCCACATGTAACTATGCTAATTTGAAGTGGCATCTGTAGGCAGATTCAAGTTTAAGGTTATATTTCAAGGCTTGACACTTTGAAAGCCATGAAAAACAGAACTGAAAAGTTTCATATTTACTTAATCATGCTTTTTATTCCTTTCTCTTATTCAATATTTAGTATGTAAATTCTTTAAGTCCAATAAATCAAAGTACTTTCAACTCAGTGCCTTTAACTTCTGCTTGTCTACCCCTTGTGACCTCACAGTTAGTCTCTGGAAATTAAAATGCATACACACGGTGAAGACTGTGATTTCAAAGTATTTTATGTCATAAGTTGCTCTACCAAATGGCAGCAGAATTAAAAACCACTCCAGGAATGATCTAGGGTAATTAAAAATTTATGCTTTAAAATGTCTGCACCAATTAACAGAAATATTTATTAGGTGCATCGTAATTCTCAAGTGAAGTCTCAAATCCAAAGTTTGGTGAGCGTCACTATCCTGAAGGTTAATAACTGTACCATCTTTATAATGAATAATGAAACCTAGCTTCTTGACTTATTACTACATTTTAAAATCAATAATTGCAACATATAAAATTACTATGTAACATGCTCAAGTTGTTGCTGTTGTTTAGTCGCTAAGTGGAGTCCGACTCTTTTGCAACCCCATGGGTTGCCATTTCCTTCTCCGGGGGATCTTCCTGACCCAAGGATTGAACCTGCCTCTCCTGCGTTGGCTGGAGAAGGCAATGGAAACCCATTCCAGTACTCTTGCCTGGAAATTCCCACGGACAGAGGAGCCTGGTAGGCTGCAGTCCATGGGGTCGCAAAGAGTCGGACACGACTGAAGCAACTTAGCAGCAGCAGCAGCAGCTCACTTTTTTTCACTTTTCACTTTTCACTTTCATGTATTGGAGAAGGAAATGGCAACCCAATCCTGTGTTCTTGCCTGGAGAATCCCAGGGACGGAGGAGCCTGGTAGGCTGCCGTCTCTGGGTCACACAGAGTCGGACACGACTGAAGCAACTTAGCAGCAGCAGCAGCAGCTCCTACATTGGCAGGTGAATTCTTTACCACTGAGGCACCAGGGAAGCCAACATACTCAAGTTATTGACATCTAAAATGTCAAATCTCTTAATTCCTAGTCTTTAATCAATTCTCCTTTTCTGATTACCTGACAAAGAAATTCATTTCAAACAGTTTTCCAAACATGCTATTCCTCATAAATACGCCACTTGATGACACAAGTAGTATTTACTTTAACGATATACTAGAAATCCTATATTTTTAAATAACTTCCATATTGGTTTTTATATACAGATTGCAAACTCATTTTTGAAAACCAAATTTAAATTCATTTCAAAATAAAACTAATGTGAAATTATATGTTTTAAAAGAATAAGAAAAATTGGTTACCATATTTATAATTTCTGAATGGTGGTGGGAGGCTGGTCCTCAAAGGGATATCTGTAAGATAAAGAGCATTTTTATTATAAAATATTCAAATAGTCATAGTATTAATTAGCATTTTATTATATAATAGCATCTACATACACTTGAAATATATAGTACGTACATGAAAAACATTATTATATAGTCGATTTCATTTAGCACATGAATCTGAGAATCCCTTGGGGTCAGTAGTAGAAACCAATGATCTAGAACAATCTTATCACTCTTACCAAAATTCATATAACTTATAATGTAACTACTCTAACTCAGCAAAGAAAATAGTAAAAATTTTCTTAAAACAGTGTTTTCAAACACTAGTATTAGTTTTAATTAATAATTAATTAAATTACAACCCTTACAGAGGGAAATTAAGTAACAAAAATCTAAATTACATATGCATATACCCTTTGACCTAACAATTCCACTTAGAGAATTTACCATAGAAATATATTTGCACACTCGTGTGTGTGTGTATGAAATGACTTAAACAAAGGTACTAACTGTAGCACTGTTTGCAATAGCAAATGCCTGGGAAAATCCAAGTGTCTTTCCATGAGGGGACTTCCTAAATAAACTATGATATGTCCAAACAATTAAACATATTTTTCAACAACCAGTAAAACAACCAAAAAAGAAGGAGAAAGAAGCTCTTTACTAATATGATAAGATCTTCAAGATATGTCAAGAGTAAAGGAGGCAGATTTTCCTGGTGGTCCAGGTGGTTAAGAATCTGCCTGCCAGTGCAGAGAACATGGGTTCAATCCCTGGTCCAGAAGATCCCACATGCCACAGACCAACCTAGCCTGTGCGCCACAACTACTGAACCCACGCTCTAGAGCCTGGCGGTCCTTAACAAGAGAAGCCACCACAATGGAAGTCTGTGCACAGCAACTCAATGGAAGTCTGTGCACAGCAACTAGAGAGTAGCCCCCGCGTGCCGCAACTAGAGAAAGCCTGTGAGCAGCAACAATGAGCTAATGCAGCCAAAAATTAAATAAATACATAGATTTTTTTTAAAAAAGAGCAAAGGAGGCATAAGGCAGAGCGTTATTTTTAGTACACTACCTTCTGAATAAAAAAGAGGAAAAATAAGAATATGAATTTGCTTTTGTTTATACTTCCATGGGAGAGAGCATGATGCACTGGTCAGATAAAGGACAGAAGTGGGAAGAAGACTTTTCACTGTATTCCTTTTTACATATTCATCTTAAAAACCACAGGAATGTGTTACCAAAGAAAACTTTTTTAAAAACCTACACATCTGAATTTGGAAAAGTGTTCAAGTACATTTAACCTTTTAAAGGTCGGTGAAAGTGAAAAAGTGTTAGTTGCTAAGTTATGTCTTACTCTTTGCAACCCCATGGACTGTAGCCTACCAAGCTGCTCCGTCCATGGAATTCTCCAGGCAAGAATACTGGAGTGCGTAGCCATTCCCTTCTCCAGGGTATCTTCCTGACCCAGGGATTAAACCCACATCTCTTGCATTGCAGGCAGATTCTCTACCACTGAGTCACCAGGAAAGCCCAAATTTTAAAGGTCAAATAAATACCAAAATTAAAACATAATTTATTCATTTATGTTACAAGCATTTAAAGTACCCACTACCAAGTATTCCAGGGACAGGGAAAATAAGAAGTTACCGAGACAAGTCCCGACTCTTGAGAGGGCACACTCCCTATGAATCCTGCAACAAAGGTGTGTTCACAGCTATGGCTATGATCTCACCTGACACATGCTAGAATCACCCAGCCCCACACCTGCAGATCAGACTCACAGCCAGCCAGTCCCAAGCATATTTAGACTCAAAATGAAAACCTGCTGAGATGATTCTTAGACAAACACAATCACAGGAGGCCAACCAGATGACAGGACTGAGTGAGGCTGGACAAACAGGAGAGGGCTGTGAGGCAAAAGCAAGCATCCCATTAAAGGAAGTACAGTCCCTTCATTCTAATTGGTTACCTAAAGACTTAAATGGAAACACTAAGTCTGGAGCGGGAGGAGTTAGGTGAATTGTATTGACTTTTAAAATACTGTAGGCAGGGACTTCTCTTTCTAGTTAATATCAAGTTGTTTCCCACAGAGTATCAAATAACAACTCTAATACAGCTATACTTGTATGTTAAGTTTAAGTTAAGTTGCTCAGTCGTGTCCGACTCTTTGCAACCCCATGGAAGAGCCTGCCAGGCTCCTCAGTCCATGGAATTTTCCAGGCAAGGATACTGGAGTGGGTTGCCATTTCCCTCTCCAGGGAAAGTGAAAGTTGCTCAGTTGTGCCTGACTCTTTGCAACCCCATGAAGTATATAGTCCATGGAATTCTCCAGGCCAGAATACTGGAGTGGGTAGTCTTTCCTTTCTCCAGGGGATCTTCCCAACCCAGGGATCAAACTCAGGTCTCCTACATCGCAGGCGTATTCTTTACCAGCTGAGCCACAAGAGAAGCCCCAAAATACTGGAGTGGGTAGCCTATCCCTTCTTCAGGGGATCTTCCCAACCCAGGAATTGAACTGGGGTCCCCTCCATTGCAGGGGGATTCTTTACCAACTGAGCTATCAGGGAAGCCCATACCTGTATTGTGGAATTAAACAGGAAAGTAAATGGATGGCAGATGATGGGAGCCAGGTTTCTCACAGTTGGAGTGAGGATGTACAGATAAGCAAACAGAGAAGGCTGAAATGACCCACGTGATAATGGATTTGAGTTGGAAACATCAGTAAGAAATCACATTTAACATATTCAGATGGTAAACATGAAAATATCTATACATATGTGTAAATACACAGGTTGACATATTTCCTTGCTATGTCAAGAAAGCCTAAGAAATGAAAGTAGTGAAGAGCATACCTAGCACCCAGATTTTGGTCTAAAACCCTCCTCCAATAAAAGCAACCAAGGCTCCTGGAGAAATGGCTGATTCTAGGACTGGCATGGGAAATATACAAAATTAGCCTGGACCATCTTAAAAACCACACACAGATGGCATATGTCAAAGGGGCACAGAAGACAACTGAAAGTTTTCAGTGACCAAATCTACAACAATCTGAGCAACAAATATTATCTCCCATGCAAAAGAATTTCAAATAAATTATGTAGATATTCCACACTAAAGGAAGGGGAACATAATTCCCCACTCCTTAACTGTGTGCTGTGCATAGTGACTTCCTTCCAGAGTACCTTATGAACAGGGAGATAACAGAGTAACCTTACAGTGGAAAAACCTGTACTACTTTAGCCAAGTGGTCAAAGTCAACATCAAAAATCATAAATCATTTAGAAAATACGTACCCTTGATATGATGTGATGTAATAAAAGTGACACTATCTGTGTGATCTTCCTCTCGAAAACCGATCAGTTCAGTTCAGTCGCTCATTTGTGTCCGACTCTTTGAGACCCCATGAACCGCAGCAGGCCATGCCTCCCTGTCCATCACCAACTCCTGGAGTCCACCCAAACCCATGTCCATTGAGTTGGTGATGCCATCCAACCATCTCATCCTCTGTTGGCCCCTTCTCCTCCTGCCCTCAATCTTTCCCAGCATCAGGGTCTTTTCAAATGAGTCAGCTCTTCGCATCAGGTGGCCAAAGTATTGGAGTTTCAGCTTTAGCATCAGTCCTTCCACTGAATATTCAGGATTGATTTCCTTTAGGATGGACTGGTTGGATCTCCTTGTAGTTCAAGGGACTCTCAAGAGTCTTCTCCAACACCACAGTTCAAAAGCATCAATTCTTCGGCGCTCAGCTTTCTTTACAGTCCAACTCTCACATCCACACATGACCACTGGAAAACCATAGCCTTGACTAGACGGACCTTTGTTGACAAAGTAATGTCTCTGCTTTTCAATATGCTATCTAGGTTGGTAATAACTTTCCTTCCAAGGAGTAAGCGTCTTTTAATTTCATGGCTGCAGTCACCATCTGCAGTGATTTGGGAGCCCAAAAAAATAAAGTCTGACACTGTTTCCACTGTTTCTCCATCTATTTCCCATGAAGTGATGGGACCGGAGGCCATGATCTTAGTTTTCTGAATGTTGAGCTTTAAGCCAACTTTTTCACTCTCCTCTTTCAATTTCATCAAGAGGCTCTCTAGTTCTTCTTCACTTTCTGCCATAAGGGTGGTGTCATCTGCATATCTGAGGTTATTGATATTTCTCCCGGCAATCTTGACTTCACCTTGTGCTTCCTCCAGCCCAGCGTTTCTCATGATGTACTCTGCAAATAATTTAAATAAGCAGGTGACAATATACAGCCTTGACGTACTCCTTTTCCTATTTGGAACCAGTCTGTTGTTCCATGTCCAGTTCTAACTGTTGCTTCCTGACCTGCATACAGATTTCTCAAGAGGCAGGTCAGGTGGTCTGGCATTCCCATTTCTTTCAGAATTTTCCAGTTTATTGTGATCCACACAGTCAAAGGCTTTAGCATAGTCAATAAAGCAGAAATAGATGTTTTTCTGGAACTCTCTTGCTTTTTCAATGATCCAGCAGATGTTGGCAATTTGATCTCTGGTTCCTCTGACTTTTCTAAAACCAGCTTGAACATATGGAAGTTCATGGTTCGCATATTGCTGAAGCCTGGCTTGGAGAATTTTGAGCACTACTTTACTAGCGTGTGAGATGAGTGCAATTGTGCAGTAGTTTGAGCATTCTTTGGCATTGCCTTTCTTAGGGATTGGAATGAAAACTGACCTTTTCCAGTCCTGTGGCCACTGCTGAGTTTTTCAGATTTGCTGGTATATTGAGTTCAGCACTTTCACAGCATCATCTTTCAGGATTTGAAATAGCTCAACTGGAATTCCATCACCTCCACTAGCTTTGTTCGGAGCGATGCTTCCTAAGGCCCATTTGACTTCACATTCCAAGATGTCTGGCTCTAGGTGAATGATCACACCATCATGATTATCTGGGTCGTGAAGATCTTTTTTTGTACAGTTCTTCTGTGTATTCTTGCCACCTGTTCTTAATATCTTCTGCTTCTGTTAGGTCCCTACCATTTCTGTCCTTTATTGAGCCCATCTTTTCATGAAATGTTCCCTCGGTATCTCTAATTTTTCTTGAAGAAATCTCTAGTCTTTCCCATTCTTGAAAACCCATAACTCCAGTCTAATCATGAGAAAAATCATCAGGCACATTCCAATAGAGGGATATCCTATAATAAGCCTGATCAGTACTCCTCAAATCTGTCAAAGTCCTCAAACAAGGAAAATCTGAGAAATTGCCACAGTTCACAGAGCCTAGAGAGACATCACAACTAAATGTAATGTAGTATCCTGGCTGGGATCCTGGAGCAGAAGAAGGACATCAGTAAAAACTAAGGAAACCTGAATCAACTATGGACTGTAGTTAATAATGCATCAATATTGGTTCATTAACTGCAACAAATGCAGCATACTAATATGTTAATAATAGGGGAACCTGTGGAGGGGAGAATTAGATATAAGCAAACAAATAAAGATTAAAAAGATAAGGAAAATCTTTCTAACTATTCTAGTAGTCACCCAATAGAACATACTGCTCTACAAAGAAACAATTCACCAGGAGTTAACGGGGTATAAAGAACTGAGTTCTGAATTGGAAGTTTGGATAAAATTGCCACAGCTTTTCTTTACTGAATAGATGAAATGATTTTACATTCAGAACCCAAATCTAAAGTATGGCAAAGTATTAAAATGCCAGATCAGCAAATAATTAAAATGTCATATAGTCTAGATAACTGGTTTGTATATTATTCTGAAAATTTGTCTTCTATATAAAGTAATACTTGGTACCTCTGTGATCAAAATATCTGATCAATATCCATTTCCCCTATGCTAATGATAGATTTGTTTTATTATATTTATATGCTTATATCTGGATACAATCTTACATATTATTATATTTACACTTATTTATAAATGCTAGTTTATATCCACTACACTTATTTGTTATATTTATACAACTTTAGATTTTAATGGCATGGTATAGTGGTTCAATGATTCCCAAGGCAGAATGGATCAAATTTAACCAAAGTTTCTTGGTTGAGGGAGAAACAGACAATTATGGGAAGAGACCATGTTAAGCTATGGATGGCAAAAGTGATTTATCAAAAGGACAGCTGGAAAGGCAAGAAGGTATCTAAAGTAACCCCAAAAAGTCATTCACCACAATGAACATTCAGTTTGTATACAAGATTCTCTATGCCATGATGTCAAGCATCCTTCCAGCTTTCAGTGTTCAAAACACTAAAGCAAGGCCAACAGGCACATGGAAAGATGCTCAACATTGCTAATTATTAGACAAACGCAAATTAAAACTATAATGAGATGAGATCAGACCTTAGACCAGTCAGAATGGCCACCCTCAAAGTCTACAAATAGGCGACTACCCTGGTGTCCAGTGGTCAAGACTCTGTGTGCCCAGTACAGGGGGCCTTGCTTCAATCCCTGGTTAGGGAACTAGATCCCACATGCCCAGAGACTAAGACCTGGTGCAGCCAAATAAATATATAAATGAAAATATTTTTTAAAAGTCTACAAACAATAAATGCTGGAGAGTGTGTGGAGAAAACAGGACCCTCCTATACTGTTGGTGGGAATATAAATTGGTGCAGTCACTAAGGAGAGCAGGATGGAAGCTCCTTAAAAAACTAAAACTAGAGTTACCTATGATCTGGGAATCCCACTCCTGGGCACAAATCCAAAAAAGACAAAAACTCTTTATTGAAATGTTCATAGCAGCACTATTTATAAAACCAAGACACGGAAGCAACCTAAATGTCCATCATCAGAGGAATGGATAAAGAAGATGTGGTATACACATACAATGGAATATTACTCAGCCATATCAAAGAACAAAGTAGTGCCATTTGCAACAACATGGATGAACCTAGATATTATCTTACTAAATGAAGTTAAGTCAGACACAGAAAGACAAATATTATATGACATCACTTATCTATGGAATCTAAACTAATAATACAAATGAACTTATTTACAAAACAAAAATAGACTTACAGACATAAAAATAAAATTACGGTTAACAAAGGGAAAGGGTGGGAAGGATAAATTGG
The DNA here is from genome assembly GCF_054371585.1 of Giraffa tippelskirchi. Classification (NCBI taxonomy): domain Eukaryota; kingdom Metazoa; phylum Chordata; class Mammalia; order Artiodactyla; family Giraffidae; genus Giraffa; species Giraffa tippelskirchi. Next base: position 131,007,502 of record NC_137277.1, read on the forward strand.
AAATTTGAAATTAACAGATACACACTACTATGTATAAAATTTAAGCAACAAGGACTACTGTATAGCACAGGGAACTAACTATATTCAATATCTTATAATAACCTATAATGGAAAAAAATCTGAAAAAGAATATGTATGTGTGTGAATGTGTTTGTTATATACCTGAAACACGGTAAATCAACTATACTTCAACTAAAAATACAACAGTAGAGCATGATGAACTAAATTCAAAGACTCTTTTGACTCTAAGCAAATCCATTTATTTCAGAGATTCTATTTAAGCAAGCAAGGCAATAGAGAAGAAGAAAGAGGCAACTGAGTGCACTGTTTGAGTACATGATTGTATAGCTAAACTGCAAGGGTGGGACTGAAGCTTTGCCTTGTTTTTGCCATGTAATCTCAGGCAAGCTTCTCAGCTTCTCTTTCTGTTCTTTAGTTTCTTCATCTGCAAAATGGAGACAATAACAGTTCCTAATTTAGAAGGATGCTGTGAGGATGAAATGAGAAAATCTACGCAAAGCTCTTAGCACAAATTAGTTCAAAAACTCCTCAGTAATAAGCTATTTGGTCTTTGTTATGGACACAATTCATAAAAGGTAAATTCACTAACTTTGCAGAGTTCCACTGTACCTCAAATCAGAGGACAAAGACGGGCACAGAGCACACAGCTCAAAAAGGCCTGAAGCCCAAAGTTTATCTTTTAATCAGTGGAACACATTTCCCACATGCACAGTATTAACAGAAACAAGTAACAGGTGAAAGATGTGAGTAGGCTGTGCTGAACATTTGCAGTGATCCACACCACTTCTCTAATGGGGAGCATTCTGCGGTACTTGGGAAGGAAAAGAACACAGTGACCCTGGGGAGAATATATCTTCCCTTGGCCCTGGAGCAGCCTGAAGATTACATCTTGTTCTCAAGGGCTTCAGAGAATCTATTCTGCACTGTACCAAGAACACCAGAGTACTTACTGTACTAACACTAAAAAACACTGTAACCCATAATACACACAAAGATTTTAAAATAAAAAAAAGTAGAGATTTGTTTTTCTTTCAAAATATGAATATACTTTTGGTGATAGCCTTTCAAAAACAGGACACTCTGTAACTGGCAATATTGTAGTACCAACTCTCAATCTCCCCCTAACAAGTAGAGTGACTAGCCTGTCTTCTCTATGAGTTACTACACCATGCTTTCTTCTTAGGCAAGTAACACTGAGCAGTAAAACCCCTCGAATTAGACAGAAAAACAAAAAAAAGTAAGGGAGAAGAGTTTAGAAATTTTACAAAGACAATCAGGAAGTAAAATGTCAAGAATTCACTACATTTTTAAAAGTTAACTATGTACGCTTACATTGCACACATATAACCAAGTTTGTGGTTTCCCAATAACATTCTCCAGTAATGGAATCACAGCTCCTCAGAGAAATGACTGATCCCAGGGACGGGGTAGGGAAAGAACAGGATACATCTGGAACATCTTAGATCAAAAAGTGCTCAAAGAAGGATGCAGACGTGTTAAAAGGACATGGAGCCATATCCTTTCTTTCTGTAACAAAAGAAACTCCAAGGACATATGTTAGTTCAGTTCCTTTAATCTGAATTAATTTCTTCATTTGGAAGTCTTTTATTGTCTTTCACTGGCAATTTTGAATACTGTTTTTGGCTACCCCCAGCCAAAATGAGGATGACTAGAGCATCAGAATAAAATAAAAATAAAGAATTATAATCCTCTGAATAAAGTAAGAATCCTTGAGCCCACAATGATACAAACCAAAGATTAAATAAATGGGGCAGGAGTAGGAATGGGGTCAAAAAGCTCTTCCTTACTGTAGAAAAACAACTAGTATATGTAAAAGGAATGATGGAATAAGAAGAATCACCATTTGCCGAACATCATAACTGATTCAGGCAAGAATCATCAAATAATGCTAAACTAGTGGATGAAAGATTGGGAAGTAACAGGATATTCACGTAGTCTCAGAATGTATCCCTAACAAATTATTTTTCAAGTACAATCAAAATTTACAGTAGAGAAACCTGGCAGCTATCACCTTCAGTTCAGTTCAATGCAGTTCAGTCGCTCAGGCATGTCCAATTCTTTGCGACCACATAGACTGCAGCACGCAAGGCCTTCCTGTCCATTATTAACTCCCAGAGTTTACCCAAACTCATGTCCATTGAGTCGGTGATGCCATCCAACCATCTCATCCTCTGTCGGCCCCTTCTCCTCCTGCCCTCAATCTTTCCCAGTATCAGGGTCTTTTCAAATGAGTCAGCTCTTTGCATCAGGTGGCCAAAGGATTGGAGTTTCAGCTTCAACATCAGTCCTTCCAATGAACACCCAGGATTGATTTCCTTTAGGATGGACGGGTTGGATCTCCTTGTAGTTCAAGGGACTCTCAAGAGTCTTCTCCAACACCACAGTTCAAAAGCATCAATTCTTCGGCACTCAGCTTACTTTACAGTCCAACTTTCATATCCATACATGGCCACTGGAAAAACCATAGCCTTGACTAGTCATATCTTTGTTGACAAAGTAATGTCTCTGCTTTTCAATATGCTATCTAGGTTGGTAATAACTTTCCTTCCAAGGAGTAAGCGTCTTTTAATTTCATGGCTGCAATCACCATCTGCAGTGATTTGGGAGCCCAAAAAAATAAAGTCTGACACTGTTTCCACTGTTTCCCCATCTATTTCCTATGAAGTGATGGGACCGGATGCCATGATCTTAGTTTTCTGAATGTTGAGCTTTAAGCCAACTTTTTCACTCTCCTCTTTCAATTTCATCAAGAGGCTCTCTAGTTCTTCTTCACTTTCTGCCGTAAGGGTGGTGTCATCTGCATATCTGAGGTTATTGATATTTCTCCTGGCAATCTGGATTCCAGATTGTGCCTCCTCCAGCCCAGCATTTCTCATGATGTACTCTGCATATAATTTAAATAAGCAGGTGACAATATACAGCCTTGACGTACTCCTTTTTCTATTTGGAACCAGTCTGTTGTTCCCATGTCCAGTTCTAACTATTGCTTCCTGACCTGCATACAGGTTTCTCAAGAGGCAGGTCAGGTGGTCTGGTATTCCCATTTTTCAGAATTTTCCAGTTTATTGTGAGCCACACAGTCAAAGGCTTTAGCATAGTCAATAAAGCAGAAATAGATGTTTTTCTGGAACTCTCTTGCTTTTTCGATGATCCAGCGCATGTTGGCAATTTGATCTCTGGTTCCTCTGACTTTTCTAAAACCAGCTTGAACATATGGAAGTTCATGGTTCACGTATTGCTGAAGCCTGGCTTGGAGAATTTTGAGCATTACTTTGCAAGCATGTGAGATGAGTGCAATTGTGCAGTAGTTTTGAGCATTGTTTGGCATTACCTTTCTTTGGGATTGGAATGAAAACTGACCTTTCCCAGTCCTGTGGCCACTGTTGAGTTTTCCAAATTTGCTGGTATATTGAGTTCAGCACTTTCACAGCATCGTATTTTAGGATTTGAAATAGCTCAACTGGAATTCCATCACCTCCACTAGCTTTGTTCATAGTGATGCTTCCTAAGGCCCAGTTGACTTCACATTCCAGGATGTCTGGCTCTAGGTGAGTGATTACATCATCTTGATTATCTGGGTCATGAAAATCTTTTTTATACAGTTCTTCTGTGTATTCTTGCCACCTCTTCTTAATATCTTCTGCTTCTGTTAGGTCCATACAATTTCTGTCCTTTACTGAGCCCATCTTTGCATTAAATGTTCCCTTGGTATGTCTAATTTTCTTGAAGAGATCTCTAGTCTTTCCCATTCTATTGTTTTCCTCTATTTCTTTGCATTGATCACTGAGGACGGCTTTCTTACCTTTCCTTGCTATTCTTTGGAACTCTGCATTCAAATGAGTATATCTTTCCTTTTCTCCTTTGCTTTTGACTTCTCTTCTTTTCCCAGCTATTTGTAAGGCCTCCTCAGACAGCCATTTTGCCTTTTTGCATTTTTTTTCCTTGGGGATGGTCTTGATACCTGCCTCCTATACAATGTCATGAACCTCCGTCCATAGTTCTTCAGGCACTCTGTCTATCAGATCTAGTCCCTTAATCTATTTTTCACTTCTACTGTATAATTGTAAGAGATTTGATTTAGGTCATACCTGAATGGTCTAGTGGTTTTCCCTACTTTCTTCAAGTTAAGTCTGAATTTGGCAATAAGGAGTTCATGATCTGAGCCACAGTCAGCTCCTAGTCTTGTTTTTGCTGACTGTATAGCGCTTTTCCATCTTTGGCTGCAAAGAATATAATCAATCTGATTTTGCCTTAACCAACTGATTGAAGTCACTATTATCAGCAATGTGGCTGGTTAACAGCGTGTGTGTCTTGGTGTAAATGCACTGAAAGTCAGCATCATTTCAATGCTTTCTCTGCCAAAAACATAACCTATATCTAGTAGAGAAAATGCTGGAAAAACCCACTTGAGGGAGGCATTCTACAAAATAATTGGCCTGTTCTATTCAAAACTGCCAATGTGATGAAACACAATAAAAGACTCCCAGATGGGTTTATTTCTGGGTTTTCTATCTTGTTCCATTGGTCTATATCTCTGTTTTTGTGCCAGTACCATTCTGTCCTGATGACTATAGCTTTGTAGTATAATCTGAAGTCAAGAAGGTTGATTCCTCCAGCTCCATTCTGGTTTGGCTATTCAGGGTCTTCTGTGTTTCCATATGAATTGTGAAGTTTTCTGTTCTAGTTCTGTGAAAAATGCCATTGGTATTTGATAGGGATTGCACTGAATCTGTAGATTGCATTTGGTAGTATAGTCATTTTCACAATATTGATTCTTCCTACCCAGGAACATGGAATATCTCTCCATATGTTTATGTCGTCTTTGATTTCTTTCATTAGTGTCTTATAATTTTCTATGTACAGTTTTTTTGTCTCCTTAGGTAAGTTTAATCCTAGATATTTAATTCTTTTTGTTGCAATGGTGAGTGGAATTGATTCCTTAATTTCTCTTTCTGATTTTTCATTGTTAGTATATAGAAATGCAAGTGATTTCTGTGTATTGATTTTGTATCCTGCAACTTTGCTAAATTCACTGACTAGCTCTAGTATTTTTCTGATACTATCTTTTAGGGTTTTCTATGTACAATATCATGTAATCTGCAAACAACGAGAGCTTTACTTCTTTTCTGATCTGGATTTCTTTTATTTCTTTTTCTTTGATGACTGCTGTAGCTAGGACTTCCTGAACTATGTTGAATAATAGTGGTGAAAGTGGACACCCTTGTCTTGTTCCTGATCTTAGGGGGACTGCTTTCAGTTTTTCACCATTGAGGATAATGTTTGCTATAGGCTTATCATACATGGCCTTTACTATGTTGAGGCAGGGTACTCCCATGCCCATTTTCTGAAGAGTTTTAATCATAAATAGGTGCTGAATTTTGTCAAAGGCTTTTTCTGCATCTATTGAGATGATCATATGGTTTTTATCTTTCAATTTGTTAATACGGTGTATCACATTGATTGATTTGCATATATTGAAGAATCCTTGCATTCTTGGAATAAACCCAACTTGATCATGGTGTATGATGTGTTGCTGAATTCTGTCTGCTAAAATTTTGTTGAGGATTTTTACATCTGTGTTCATCAGTGATATTGGCCTGTAGTTTTCTTTTTGTATGTTGTCTTTGTCTGGTTTTGGCATCAGGGTGATGGTGGCTTCATAGAGTGAGTAATGGAACATGATAGTAAGCCTAGAAATAAACCCATGCACCGATGGGTACCTTACTTTGGACAAAGGAGGCCAATATACAATGGGGCAAAGACAGCCTCTTCAATAAATGGTGCTGGGAAAATTGGACAGCTACATGTAAAAGAATGAAATTAGAACACTTCCTAACACCATACACAAAGATAAACTCAAAATAGATTAAAGACCCAAATGTAAGACCAGAAACTATAAAACTCTAAGAGGAAAACATAGGCAGAACACTCAATGACATAAATCAAAGCAAGATCCTCTATGACCCACCTCCTAGAGTAACAGAAATAAAAACAAGTGGGACCTGATTAAACTTAAAAGCTTTTGCACAGCAAAGGAAACTATAAGCAAGGTGAAAAGACAACCCTCAGAATGGGAGAAAATAATAACAAATGAAACAACTGATAAAGGATTAATCTCCAAAGTATATAAGCAGCTCATACAACTCAATACCAGAAAAACAAACAACCCAATCAAAAAGTGGGGAAAAGACTTAAACAGACATTTCTCCAAAGAAGATATACAGATGGCTAACAAACACATGAAAAGATACTCAACATCACTCATCATTAGAGAAATGCAAATGAAAACCACAATGAGATATCACCTCACACCGTCAGAATGGCCATCATCAAAAAGTCTACAAACAATAAATGCTGAAGAGGGTGTGAAGAAAAGGGAACGCTCTTGCACTGTTGGTGGGAATGTAAATTGATACAGCCACTATGCGAGATGGTATGGAGATTCCTTAAAAAACTAGGAATAAAACCACCATATGATCCAGCAATCCCATGCCTAGGCTTGGTTTTCCTGAGGAAACCAAAATTGAAAAAGGCACATATATCCCATTGTTCATTGTAGCACTATTTACAATAGCTAGAACATGGAAGCAACCTAGATGTCCATCAACAGATGAATGGATAAAGAAGTTGTGGTATATATACATAATGGAATATTACTCAGCCATAAAGAGGAATGCATTTGAGTCAGTTCTGATGAGGTGGATGAACCTAGAACCTATTATACAGACTGAAGTGAGTCAGAAAGAGAAAGCTATATATTGTATTCTAATGCATATATATGGAATCTAGAAAAATGGTACTGAAGAATTTATTTACAGGGCAGCAATGGAGAAACAGACATAGAGAATAGACTTATGGACATGGAGAGAGGGGAGGAGAGGGTGAGATGTATGGAAAGAGTAACATGGAAACTTACATTGCCATCTGTAAAATAGATAGCCAACTATCTATTTGCTGTATGGCTCAGCAAACTCAAACAGGGGCTCTGTATCAATCTAGAGGGGTGGGATGGGGAGGGAGATGGGAGGTAGGTTCAAAGGGAAGGGATATATGTATACCTATGGCTGATTCATGTTTAGGTTTGACAGAAAACAACAAAATTCTGTAAAGCAATTATCCTTCAAAAAAATTAAACAAAAACAAAAACAAAAAAAGACTCCTGGATGAAGAAATTAATTCAGATTAAAGGAACTGAACTAACATATGTCCTCGGATTTTCTTTTGTTCAGAAAGACCTTATTGGGACAGGTAAAATCTCAATAAGGTCTGTAAGTTAGTTGATAGCATTGTTTCAGTGTTAAGTTTCTGATTTTCATTACTGTAGCTATAGTTATATAAGCAAATTTCCTGTTTTTGGAAAATACACACTGAAATATTTAGAGGTAAAAGGGAATAATGTCTGCAACATACTTCTAAATGGTTCAGAGAGAAAAATGAGGTGGAAGAGTAAGAAAAGAACTGGGGAGGAGGAGGAGAGAGAAAAACAAGTGTAACAAAATGTTGACATTTGGGGAACCTGTGTGAAGAGCTTTCAGGAGTTTTTGCATCTTCTCTGTCTCAAATTATGTCAGTTGAAAAAAATTAAGTTGGCTATAAAGTGCTACATCTGCCAAAATTCACAGAACTGTACACTAAGATCTATACATTATACCATATATAAATTGCAATTCAGTTAAAGCAATAAAAGCTTATTCTAGATGTTTCATCAAATGTTGATGATTGGAACACTTCTATAATTAAGACCAGAGGATAGAAACCCACCAAGGACCTATCTAAATGAAGACTACATTCACACCTGCTATATGCTGAGCTTAGAATGATACACTACACCAGTGAAGCTGCTCATCACTCTGTGCCCACAGTGACCAGATGCTCTCGTGATCTCCTGGCTGGACAGATAGAGGCCTGCTACCTTCCTGTTATGCTCCCCAGGATGCCCTCTGTGTGCTCAGCCAGGTAACACTACTTTCTCTTGTTAACTAGCCTCCAAATACATAAAGCCATTTGTCATGAGGAATCGTAGACCTTAAATTTTTTTTAATTTAAAAAAAAAAGGAGAAGTCAAACATGATAGCATGATAGCAACAATCCCTGAGGAAGGCACACATGTTACTAAATAAGCCTTGGAGAGATACTGCTGCTGATACCAAGGCCAGAGCAGGAGCAAGCCTCACACCTGGCTTAGAACACAGATGAATATCTTTCAAAGTGCTTTTAAAAGATTACTATCACTCTAATACTCAACTATTCTTTTTTGAAACACTAATAAAACAAAGTGGCTGAGACATCTCATACCTTGCTTTAGAAATATTATAAAATCCTTTACAGTTTGGTCCAAATGAACTCCGTGATATACTACAGGTCTGAAATTGCGATGCTCAAATGAACGAATGAGGCGAACTGTAATGGTCACATCTTTGGAATCCATGTGCAGAAATTCCTGTGGCAAGGGATAATAACATCAACTCATAATTATCCACCAGCCTGCATTTCCTCCATCAGCTCTCAGGCACCCAGCCCGTCTCTCCCACACTGCACAGTTAATGACAGAGTTCCCAGAACCAGGCCCGATTACGGGACAACCAAAGGGTACCAAGATCACTCCCACCTACCCATTGTGATCCTGGACAGCTTTACCACAGTCACTGATGTTCTGGCAGGTAGAAAACTGACAACGTACAGAAGATGAACACCGACTCAGGAGTGTGGGTGTATGTGGAGAAGTGGGGCTGCACGTGTTACTGCTCTGGTGTGCTACACCACCAATCTCATTTGGCCCTGAGAGGAAGTTCACTTACATTAGCATCAACTATCAGGTTGCATTTTCATTTCACAAATGCTGCCAGATTTCAGAACTGATTTAATCATGTGTCATAGTATTACCCAGGCTTCCCAGGTGGCGCTAGTGGTAAAGAATCCACCTGGCGATACAGGAGATGAAAGAGATTCAGGGTTCCATCCATGGGTTGGGAAGATCCCCTGGAGCAAGGCATGGTAACCCACTCTAGTATCCTCACCTAGAGAATCCCAAGGACAGAGGAGCCTGGTGGGCTAGAATCCATAGGATTGCAGAGAGTTGGACACAACTGAAGCAATTTAGCATGCATAGTATCACCCACTGTCCACACTATTGTTTAATTTGAATATGTTTATTTCACCCTAAACTATGTAACAGTCCTACATGCCAGTGTTAATGTTATCAGATTTAATTCTATTACCAAACCAGGAGATATCATATTTATTTTAAGATGAGGAAAAATTCATTGCACTAAATGCCCAAGGTCATAAAAAAGGGAGCCAGGATTCAAGCATCAATTTCATTCCAAATTTCATGATCTAATATATAATATACTATTAAAAAAATCACCTCAAATAATTTCCTCCAAAAAATCTGCAAAGTTGCCAATGTTTTAAAAATAAAATTATGGTACATTTTTAATTAGCAGCAACTACTTATTGCTTTCAACTTTGCATATAACTTTCAGCCATAATACACAAGTACTAAAAAAAAAAACCTGTAATGCTAATAACATAAAATAAGATGTCTAACCTCACCAGTAATCAGAGAAATTCAAAATAACAATAAGCTATATATTACTCATCAAACTGACAAATGAAAGAGCCTGACAATACCTACTGTTGGCAAGAGTGCAGAACAATGAGAGTTTAATCAGTTAAGGTGGGCATCCAAATGGATTCTACTTCTGGAGACAATTGAGCAATATTTAGTAAGGCTGAAGACTCGTGTATCTTTCAATCCAGCAATGTCAATCATATGTAGGTGCTCTTGGGAATCTCTCACATGTGTGCACAAGGAGAACTGTAAAAGAACATCAATATTAACAGTCTGTTAACTGCAAAAACTAGAAACAACAAAATGTCCATCAGCAGGAGAATAGATAATTATGGCACTTTAATTCAACAAAATACTTCAAGCAGTGAAAATGAATGAACTTTAGCTTTTTCCTGGAGAAGGAAATGGCAACCCACTCCAGTATTCTTGCCCGGGAAATCCCATGGTCAGAGGAGCCTGGTGGGCTCAGTCCAAGGTGTCGCAAGAGTTGGACACAGCTGAGCGACTAAACCTACACTACTGGTGGGAATGTAAAATGACATGGTCACTTTGGAAGACATTTTGATGGTTCTGCAAAAACTTAAGCATAGAATTACCGTTTAACCCAGGAATTTCACCCCCAAAGCTCTACTCAGGAAGGATGAAAACACAAATGAATGTTCACACAAAAACGCATACACAAAAGTTCATGCTAGCCCCAAAGTGGTAACAATACAATCAATTGTTCATCAACTGATGAATGAATAAACCAAATGTGTTATAGTCATACAAAGCAATATTATTCAACCATAAAAATGTATGAAGTACTGATACATGCTACAACATGGATGAACCTTGAAAATACGCTAAGTGCAGGAAGCCAGACAAAAAAGGCTTGAAAGATTCCATTGATATGAAATGTCCAGAAGGCAAATCCATGAATATAGGAAATAGCTTCATAGTTTCCAAGGGGTGGAAAGACAATGGAGAATGACTTCCAATGGGTATGGGTTTCTTTTTCAGGGTGATGAAAGTGTTCTGGTATTGGGTAGTGGTCATGGTTGTGCAACCCATGAATATACTAAAAACTACTTAATTACACATTTTAAATGGATGAATTGTATGGTATGTGAATTATATCATATTAAAAAGAAAATCTATATAGACACATTGGATTAGTGTTTCCCCAGGCTGGAAGTAGGGATAGGAAATGTCTGCAAATGGATGGGAGATTTTTGGGTGGGTTGATGGAAATGTTCAAAAATTAGATTGTGCTAATAGCTGTCAACTCCATAAATTTATTAAAACTACTGAAGTTGTACATTTTAAATGAGTGAATTTTATGGTATGTAAATTATACCTCAATAAAAATGTTTTTTTTAAAGTTAAAAAAAACACAGCTTTTATTATGTTGAAAAAGAGATGATTCTTGGAGGCAAAGAAAGGATTATGCAATTAGGGAGAAGTAAAACAGGTGCTTCCATCATACCGGTTGCATTTTATATCTTAAGCAGGATGTTAGGTATAGGGACAGTATAGCTACTATTCTTTAAGCCTTATAGTGTGTCTGGAATATTTCATAATATTTCATAATATACACAAAGAAGCCACACTAATTTGATCTGGAAAGTTTCTTTGAATCACAAAATGCTTATACAAATATTTCACTAAGTTTGAGAGAATATACAGCACATTGTGAAAAGCAAAGGTTCAAGCTGTTTTAATGCACAAAATAATCTGTGATTATAGTGTACTGTTTATAATTAAACAAATGGTTTTAATTAAATGGTCTTGAATTAAAAATAGTATTTTTCCTCTAAAATAAAGGATTCTTTGTATAATCTTATTTTGTGGCCTGGGAGCTTAAATTAAACCTTTTGGAAATTCCATTATTAGCTGTTACACTATTTGTTATTAAATCTGGTTTTACAGGGCTTCCCCAAAATTCTGACCCTAAAATCTACCAAATAATGGCAGTTTAGCAAGACATATACAAAATTACAATTTAAAATTTACTGAGATGCCTAATAAAGAATCTCCCTCAAGAAAGGGATAGCATAAAAGACTCCAGGAACTTCCCCTGTGGTCTAGTGATTAAGAATCCATTGCAAGAGTCCCTTGCGATGCAGGGGACGCAGGTGTGATCCCTGAAGGGGGAACTAAGATCCCACATGCCGAGGAGCAACTAAGCGCTGCAATTACTGAGCCCATGCACTCTGGAGCCTGCAAGCCACAACTAGAGAGCCCCCACCACAACGAAGATCCTGCACACTGCAACTAGGACCGGAAGCAACCAAATAAATACATAAATACTAAAAAAAAAAAAAAAAAGACAAAAAAGACTCTATATTTTAGAGGCAGTGTTAACAGATTTGTGAAAATTATGACCAATTTCCTCCTCTCACCTAGCCCCTAAAACAACAAAGCAGCTCTCTAAAACACACCACATACATACACACACACACACACACACACACACACACACACAGAAGCCCTTCAGTGAAGTACAAATTCCTAAAGAGTTCAGAGCTGGACAGATCAAACTTAATTATTGACTCTACTTCTCAGCCCCAACACATAGTTGGATCTCAATAAATAGTAGCTGCTTTTATCAAGAGTCTACTTGGGATTAAACAGGTTTGGGGATAAAGACAGAGCATGTAGGCAGCAAACAAAGATACAAGACTCCCAGGTGCAATGAAATAAATTATGTAAATGGACTAATGAAAGAGGCCAAGCAAGCTAGCACATGTATGCCTTATGAAACTTTTATAATTGTAGGCTTTGTTTTTCCACTTAAAAAGCTCCATATGCTGTACTTAAATAGCTGAAGTTTTCAATTTAAAACTCCAAATGTGCATTACTGTCTAATTTGATTAACAATGTATTGTCATCTTCATCAGAAATTTGTAGTAATTTATACTCAGTAACTAAGCCATATTAGCTACTATTAGAATGAGGCCATTATTTAATTTGTCTCAAGGACTGTGGGAAATATAGGTTGTTAGTTTAGAAGGCAATGGCACCCCACTCCAGTACTCTTGCCTGGAAAATCCCATGGACGGAGAAGCCTGGTAGGCTACAGTCCATGGGGTCGCTAAGAGTCAGACACGACTGAGCGACTTCACTTTCACTTTTCCCTTTCATGCACTGGAGAAGGAAATGGCACTCCACTCCAGTGTTCTTGCCTGGAGAATCCCAGGGATGGCAGAGCCTGGTGGGCTGCCGTCTATGGGGTCGCACAGAGTCGGACACGACTGAAGTGACTTAGCAGCAGTTTAGGGAGCCAGACATACTGGAGACAGTGTGGAAAGCGCGTATTACAAATTATAAATGTGATGTTTTCCCAGAAGGTTTGACCTACTTTTAAAAAATGAATCTGATTAAGTTTAAAAGGTATCCTTCAAATGAAGGGACAGAGAAACCAAAAGCAATAATTTAGAGGTAAATTAACAAAACATATTCAAAAACAAGAAAAAAATATGTGAATAAATGAAATTATAGACCATGTTCTTAACTATGAAAGCTCAGAGTTGTAAAGAAATAAATTCTCCCTAAATTAATCTATAAATTAAATAAAATCCCCATCAAAATATAACAGGGTGGTCTGGATTTAAAACAAATATTTCTAATCCAGAAGAAAATGCTTGTGAACTTCACAAAGCCATAAAAGAAGAAAAAAGACAGATCAGCAGTACCATAAATTATGTGACATTGAAGACTGACAAATCAGTAGAAGAGAATAGAAAACTTAGACTCAATATTCAAGAATTTAGTATAAAAATGGCATTTCACATTTGTGGGGAAAAGATACTTTAATCAATGGCATAAGGAAAATCAGTCAGACTTTTAGAAAAAGGTAATGCTGGATCCTTACTTCATATCTTATACAAAATAAACCATATTTAAACTAAACTGTAAAATCACAGGAAGGCATCAAAAAATGGGTATAAATTTTTATAATCTTAAGGTAGAAGAGACCTTTCTAAGCAAATAAAAATTAGCAACCACCAAGGAAAAGATTGACAGATACAGCAAAAAAAAAAAAAAAAAATTATAAGAAGAAAAATGTCTTGATAGAAACATGGGTAAAGGTAATCAATGAGCAATAGGCTAAACTTTTAAGTCAATATTACTGGTAACTAAAGAACTGAAAAATAGAAATAGTAAGATACTGATTAGCCATCAGATTGGTAAAATATATTTAAATTAAAAACTGGCCACACCAGTGTTGGCAAGGATATAGAAAAATAAATATTTTACATACTCTTGCCAAGAACATTAACTGACAGACTTTCTGGAGAGGAGTGGGATAACCAATATCAAAATTTTAAATTTGCCTACCTTTTGATATGACAATTTTCCTTCTACTAATTTACCCAGAGAAGACAATCACATCAAATATTTAAAAATTTTATAATGATATTTTTTTAAGTCAATTAGTCACTCTGGAAGCTAAAGGGGCACTTATTTGTTTTCCTGAAAACTGGCTTACCAAGGTAGGGAGTGGGGCATTGAAAATGAGTAAAATAATCAGATTCTTATACAGCTTGTATTTCAAGATTACCAAATAGCTGATGAAAAGTTTCTTCTTTAGAGAAGAATGACAGCTAAAAAGCACTGAAGTAATGACAGAATTTAAAAATTACGATTTACATAAATATCAAAATGGTTAAAATAAAAACAATGTTAACACCAAATATTGGTGAGGGTACAGAGAAACTAATCTTTCATTCACTACTGATGGAAATGCAAAATGGTACAGCCACTCCGGAAAAGAATACAATAGTTTCTTATAAAACTAAACACATGCTTATCATAGACCTAGCGAATGCACTCTTGAGCATTTATGCCAGAGAAATGAAAACTTATGTTCACACACAAAAAACCTATATATAAATGCTCATAGTATATCCATGCTTAATACTGCAAAACTGGAAACAACTCAAACATCCTTCAACATGTGAATGGTTAAACCAAATGTGGCATATTCATATCACGAAATACTGGGTAATAAAAAAGAAAAAACTACTAACACACATAACAATTTTGATAGATCTTAAGGAAATTAAATTGAAAAGAAAAATCAATCTCAGAAGGTTACATACTGCGTAGTTCCATTATACATCATTCTTTTTTAACAGTAGACTTTTATTTGTTTGTTTGTTTGTTTTCGGCTGTTCTGGGTCTTCGTTGCTGCACATGGGCCTTCCCTAGTTGTGGCAAGCAGGGGCTACTCCCTAGTAGCAGCGCGCAGCTACTCATTGCAGTGGTGTGTCTTGTTGCAGAGCATGAGCGGTTAGGGCACGTGGGCTTAGTTGCCCTATGGCATGTGAAATCTTCCCGAACCAGGGATCAAATCCATGTCCTCTGCATCAGAAGATGGATTCTTAATCATTAGACAACTAGGGAAGTCCTGTATGTCATTCTTGTAATGACAAAAGTACAGAAACGGAGAATAATTAGTGTCCCTGGGGTTAGCAAGGAGGGAAGGAGGTGGCTCTGGCTATAAAAGGGTAACAAAAGAGATCCTTGTGATGGAAAGTTTCTAATTTTTGACCGTGGTGTTATCTACACTTATCTACACATGTGATAAAATTGCATAAAACCAAATACACATGCACACATGCCTACAGAAGATGTAAAACTAGTGAAACCTGAATATGGTCCATGGATTGTATCAATTCCCTAGATGTGATATAAGACCACACTGAAGCAGGAT
Source organism: Giraffa tippelskirchi (assembly GCF_054371585.1). NCBI lineage: Eukaryota > Metazoa > Chordata > Mammalia > Artiodactyla > Giraffidae > Giraffa > Giraffa tippelskirchi. Next base: position 131,022,819 of record NC_137277.1, read on the forward strand.
GTCACCCTTGGGGAAAACTGGATGAGGGGCAGAAAGGATCACTAGTATTATTTCTTATAACTGCATGGGACTCTGCAATTATCTCAAAATAAAAAGTTGCTAAAGGCCATCATTTTGGAAACCCTAATGAAGTAATGAAAGTAGGCAGTGATCATAAAGGGGTGACAAAACCATTATGTAAAAGATTGATGGGAAACTTTAGAATGGATACTTCAGGGGCTAAAGCTAGTAATCAAACTTAACAAATGAATCCAACTTACCAAATGAATTAAGCCTCTGGATCTAATACCCAGTTTAGGGGTTATGACAGTGCCTGGAAGAACAAGTTAAATGATACCATAAGGAGGTCATCAGCCAAGTTCAGACTGTGGAAAATTCTACTGAATAAATGACTTGTTTTCTTCAACAAATAATTAGCATGCAATACATAGAAGGGGAGGAAGGTTATAACTAAGAGACTTAAAAGAGATATATCAACTAATGTTTAGCTCATGCATGGATCTTAATCTGCATAATACTAGAAGATATTAGGAATCAATATCAATTGTTTATTTAATATTATTATGCTTGTGAGTCTAACTTAAAAGACTGAGGTATATAGATAAAATGATATTGTGCTGGTACTTGCTTTCAAATACTCTTGACAGAGGAAAAACAATTATGGATGTGTAGATTGAAAAAAAAAGTAGAACAGTGGTAACTGCTGAAGCTGGATGTATATGGGACCTTATCATACTACACAGTTTTATATGCTTGAAATTTTTTAATAATAAAGTCATTTTAAGAGAAGGTAAGTGTACAAAGATGTACATTCAAGGAAGATTTTTTTCCACTGATGTGCTTCTAATAGTTTATAAAAATTAGAATTCAATGAAGTAACTGAATTCATCATTTGAATCAACTGAGTTCATCAATGAAGTAAATTACGTCATGCCATAAAATGAAATCCCTTGCAGCCATTAAAGGGTGAAATGAATCCAGAGATATTAACTTTAAAAGATGGCTATGAAATATTAGTGAATGAAAAAATAAGTTAGAAAACCATGGGTGTATGGTGTCTGCATAAGATCAGAGACAGGTCCAGAGCAGCACTGACCAAAATGTTCACAGCAGCTATGAATGGTAGAAATCCGAGAGACTGCTACTTGTTTTATAAATTTTTAGTATTGCTTGATGTTTTAAGAATGAGTATGTGTTTTGAAATTAGGCTAATTTCTCTGTATACTTACATTTTCACTTTTCTGAGGTATGTGGTATACATCAACAAAAAGTTATTTTTAAAACTAAGGTATTTCTGTTTCCTTTAAGAAAAAAGAGCTTACTGAGCAAAGGCAAACAAAACAGAACTTAGCAAATACAGGAAAGGACAGAGAGGGTCAGAAACTTAGTTATATTACTGATATGTGTTGAAGGATACCAACTACTGATAAATCCAAAAAGTATTACTCAGCAGTCAAGAGGCAGTAGAAACAGGTCACATGCCCAGGACGAGTTTACACTTGTCTAAGAAGCACAAAAGGTCTTCCATACTCAGCCCCTCCCTGCTCCTCTGATGGTATTTGTCACCACCACAACCCACTTTATACATGTTACTCTGGCAGTAATATCAGCCCATAATTTCCCACACACATCAGGCTGTTTCCAAGCCCCTGCCACACCTTTCCACCCCCAGCTTTTCTCCAAACTCCCTTTGTCCCTCCACTCTTCACCTTACTACACAGGCAGCCTCCAGAACCCAGCCTGGCACCATCTGCTCCAGGACAGCATTACAATACTTTCTCCTCTGCCCCAACTCAGTGAAAGGCCCTCTGTCCACCCACAGCACCTGACCACGTCATACTGCAGTCATCTGTTTATGGCTTGTTTTTGTACCACAGCAACATATGTGTCATGAGGCACATCAGAGCCCCCATCAGTGTCTGGATAACTGCAATGCTAAGGAACACCTGAATTCCTGACACACAGTCCAACACTACAGACACAGTTATTGTTGTTTAGTTGCTCAGTTGTGTCCAACTCTTTTGCAACCCCACAGACTGTAGCTCACCAGGCTCCTCTGTCCATGGGATTCTCCAGGCAAGAATCCTGGAGCAGGTTGCCATTTTCCCCTCCAGAGGATCTTCCTGACCCAGGGATCAAACCCACATCTCCTGCACTACAGGCGGATTCTTTACCGCAGAGCCACTAGAGAAGCACCCAGGTACCTATGAGTTTTTCCAGGGCCCATGAAAATGCTTGAGATCTGGAGAAAAAACTTATTGCTCTAGAACGTGAAATTTTTTAAAAATCAAATTTAACATTCAAGTAACTACAACACAAGTAACATTTCAACAGCAATTCAACTCTACTTATAAATCTTAGATTTAATACAGGATACAGGTCCATTTTCTATAATGTAGGGTGAGGATTTGAAAAGTAACAGTGCCTAGGGCTTAGGAAGGTCTTTAAACTTCCCTGCCTAAAAAACCTGTTCTGGCTGGTACCTTACCCAGCTGGTTTGGGATAATGAAGAAAAACCCATAACCATAGCAAAGCAAAACTCTTAAAAACAAAGAAACAAACAAAGCAAGCACGAAACCCACATAGGAAGGCCCTCAGGTGGAGCTCCCACATCCCACGTCCCTGCACCATCAGAGCCAAGAACGGATGCAGTTCAGTATCCTCCCCTCCTGGACCAGCCTCACAGGTCAGGTCGGAGCTGCTTTTCATGGCCCAGGCTGCAGCAGCACGAAAAGGGAAGGTGGAAAGTCAGCATGGAGTGGTCAGGGAAAGCCAAGCCAAGCTGCAAGCCAGGTTCCCTAACCACCCAATGGCTCTGATTCCAGAGCTGGCGCCTCTCCCTGAGGCAAAGCTCTGAGCTGATGAGCTGTAAACTAGCTAGGGCGCTCCTGAGATGAAAGTGCACAGCCCAGCATTAACATAAACACGAAACACACGTATGTGTAAAATACTTGACTGATGATCTCTATCAGTTCAACAAAATAAAATAACTACAGCTGATTCTAGTTACTTGCAGTGGATGCTGTCTGTAAAGTGGTCTCGAACACTGAATTCATGAATACTGGACCACTGCTCCAGGGGAAATATAGAGTCAGGTTCTGGGATGCCTGTTTCCTCTAGTCACAATTTTCATCAGCTGGTAAATATATAACCTTGTTTTATGTGCATTTCTGTTTAAAGACACCTTATTTGATATATACTGGACACTGTTGATTCATAGATGTTAAACTCACAGCCAGGAGTATTACAAGTCATGCCTAAACAAAGTTTGCTTAACACACGTTTTCTAAGGCACACACAGACAGCAAGACATTTGGGGGCCATTTTAAAGTGACATCACCAACAAAAAACCATGAAAATGTGAAAAGCATGGCATTAAACGAAGCACAATGTGGACACCTGTTTACAATATGAACTGAAACAAGAAGGCAGCAAGTTGCCTCATTTCACCTCAGCTGGCAATGTGAATTTTGTTGATTCAAATATGTAACAGCCCTGCAGACTGGAGAATGACCAAGAAAGTGCCTGGGTATTGCTTTGAGGGTTGCAAGTAAATTTTGGTGAGTAGGCAAATCACAAATACAGTTTGTGAATAACAAGGATTGACTGCATTACAATAATAATTTTTAAAAAAAGTATATGTGCTTTCCAGGTTTCCCCGATAACTCAATTGGTAAAGAATCCACCTGCAATGCGGGAGACCTGGGTTCAATCCCTGGGTTGGGAAGATCCCCTGGAGAAGCGAAAGGCTACCCACTCCAGTATTCTGGCCTGGAGAATTTCATGGACTGTACAGTCCATGGTGTTGCAAAGAGCTGGACACAACTGAGCAACTTTCACTTTCACATGCTTTCCAGTATTTGAAGAAAGCACACTCTTCACTTTTTGTCAGAGAATAGAAGAGAATCCAAAAGTCCTTAAAGTTAGAAGCTTTTTTAAAAAACTTTTTATTCTGTACTGGCATATAGCTGATTAACAATGTTGTGATAATTTCAGGTGAAGGGACTCAGCCATACACATACACGTAAAGAATCAGAAGTTTTAAGTGTAGAAAAGCACTCACCATTTAGGCAGTTAGCATTCAGATTCTATAATCACCAGGAAGGAGAAAGGGTGTACATAACTTGGAATTTGACAGATTTCTAAGGTGAATCACTTTGAAAAACTAAAATATTTTGGAAAGTTATATCTACCCCCTAAATTAAAGTATTGTAAAATCAAAATTGTCATAATACCAAGTTTGCTTCAAAACTTGTCTTACCCATATGAAAAAGGCACAGCTTTCAAAAAACTAAAGTTCTAAGCACATACAAAAAACATATATTACACTAAATGCTTAAGTTTCCTCTAGATTTCAGTTCAGTTCAGTTCAGTTGCTCAGTCATGTCCGACTCTTTGTGACCCCATGAATTGCAGCACGCCAGGCCTCTCTGTCCATCACCAACTCCTGGAGTCTACCCAAACCCATGTCCATTGAGTCAGTGATGCCATCCAACCATCTCATCCTCTGTCGTCCCCTTCTCCTCCTGTCCCCAATCCTACCCAGCATTAGGGTCTTTTCCAACGAGTCAACTCTTCGCATGAGGTGGCCAAAGTATTGGAGTTTCAGCTTCAACATCAGTCCTTCCAATGAACATCCAGGATTGATCTCCTTTCGGATGGACTGATTGGATCTCCTTGCAGTCCAAGGGACTCTCAAGAGTCTTCTCCAACACCACAGTTCAAAAGCATCAATTCTGCGGCGCTCAGCTTTCTTCACCGCCCAACTCTCAGATCCATACATGACCACTGGAAAAACCATAGCCTTGACTAGACAGACTTTTGTTGGCAAAGTAATGTCTCTGCTTTTTAATATGCTATCTAGGTTGGCCATAACCTTCCTTCCAAGGAGTAAGCGTCTTTTAATTTCATGGCTGCAATCACCATCAGCAGTGATTTTGGAGCCCAAAAAAATAAAGTCTGACACTGTTTCCACTGTTTCCTCATCTATAGGAACTAATAAAACACAGCAAAGAGTTAATTGCCTTCCTTTTGAAAATCAATAAAAAGAAGAAATACAGTTTATTGTTCTTTTATGAGAAAACTAAACTGGCATAAAAGAAGGAAAAAGAGTACTGCTAAGATGAAAATTACTTAATATGCAAATGAGTCTGACAATGATTCTGAAGAAAATAAACATATGTACTACTAAATATCACCCAAATATGTGATTTTACCCCTAGAAAAAGTTGTTTAAGGCCAAAGAGGGAGAGGGGAGAAAACCAACATTCTTTTTTTCCATTAATGTTTTTGCCTTTTTTTTAAATTGGAAAATAACTGCTTTACAATGTTGTGTTGGTTTCTTCTAAACAACTCGAATCAGTCATAATTATAAACACACACCCTCCCTCCAGTGTCTCCCTCCCCACTCCCATCCCACCCCTCCAGGAGGTCACAGGGCTTCAGGCTGGACTCCCTGTGTTATATAATGGCTTCCCACTAGTTATCTATTTTATACATGCTAGTGTATATATGGTACGTGTAAGAATTGATGCTTTCAAATTGTGGTGCTGGAAAAGACTCTTGAGAGTCCCCTGGACTTCAAGGAGATCAAACCAGTCAATCCTAAAGGAAATCAGTCCTGAATATTCATTGGAAGGACTGATGCTGAAGCTGAAACTCCAACACTTTGGCCACCTGATGGGAAGAGCCGACTCACTGAAAAAGACCCTGATGCTGGGAAAGACTGAAGGCAAAAGGAAAAGGGGGCAGCAGAGGATGAGATAGTTAGACAGCATCACTGACTCAACTGGCATGAATTTGAGCAAACTCCGGGAGGCAGCGAAGGACAGAGGAGACTGGCGTGCTGCAGTCCATGTGGTCACAATGAGTCAGACACGACTTAGTAACTGAACAACAACAAAGTGTATATATGTAAATGCTACTTTCTCCATGCATCCTACACTCTCCTTCCCCTGCTATGTTCCTAAGTCCATTCTCTACATCTGCATCTCCATTCCTTCCCTGTAAACAGGTTCATGAGTATATGCATCAATATATGACACTTGTTTTTTACTTTCTAACTTACCTCACTCTGTATAACAGGCTCTAGGTTCACCCATTTCACTACAATTGACCTATATTCTTTATACTATTCTTGAAAGTACTGAGTACCTAGCACACTGCTAAATATGTGAATGAGAAATGTTCACCTTTTAAAGAGAACATAACCTTGGCAAATTAGTAAGTTTATATAAAACTCCAATTTAACTGAAGTTGATAAGAATGACAAATTATAATCAATTATTTTAGACTATGCCTAAAATGTTAATTTCATTCTAATCTATTTCAGCCACTTTAAAAGTGTAATTATTTTTAAACTCATAAATGGAGAACAAAATTTTATTCTAAAAATAGACTTTGGTAAAAATGAAATACCAAAAACTGGTCATTATAATAAAAAGAAAAAAATTACAGAAATTTGCTTTAAATATTTTCAAGATCATAAGCTATAATTTTTAAGATCATAAGCTATAATTTTATAGAATAGGCCCATGAGAGAATCAAATAAATTTCTGAAAATCTCCTAGCCTTTTTCTTCCAAATGTTTAGTTGTATAATTCAAATCAAAACACTACTATATTAGAAAAATCAGTTTATTCATCTTTCAGTGACACAAAACTTTTGAGAAAGAGATTTTCAATGTATTAACTTATGAAAGACTTTAAAGTCTTTGACCTCAGCCATATTTTAGATAGGTCAAAAAAATAAAATCTCATACATTAGATGTTTAAGATAACACAGAGGTGCAATTCAGTTCAATTCAGTCGCTCAGTCATGTCCGACTCTTTGTGACCCCATGAACCACAGCACGCCAGGCCTCCCTGTCCATCACCAACTCCTGGAGTTTACCCAAACTCACGTCCATTAAGTCGGTGACGCCATCCAACCATCTCATCCTCTGTCGTCCCCTTCTCCTCCTGCCCTCAATCTTTCCCAGCATCAGGGTCTTTTCAAATGAGTCAGCTCTTCGCATCAGGTGGCCAAAGTACTGGAGTTTCAGCTTCAACATCAGTCCTTCCAATGAACACCCAGGACTGATCTCCTTTAGGATGGAATGGTTGGATCTCCTTGCAGTCCAAGGGACTCCCAAGAGTCTTCTCCAACACCACAGTTCAAAAGCATCAATTCTTCGGCGCTAAGCTTTCTTTAGAGTCCAACTCTCATATCCATACATGACCACTAGAAAAACCATAGCCTTGACTAGACGGACCTTTGTTGACAAAGTAATGTCTCTGCTTTTTAATATGCTGTCTAGATTGGTCATAACAGAAGGTGCAAGACAAACAATTAGCTAAATCAAGGCTTCCCTGATGGCTCAGTGGTAAAGAGTCTGCCTGCCAACACAGGAGACATGGGTTCACTCCTTGGGAGGGGAAGATCCCCTGGAGAAAGAAATGGCAACCCATTCCACTATTCTTGCCTGGGAAATCCCATGGACGGAGGAGTCTGGCAGACTACAATCCATGGGGTTGATAGAGTCGAACATGGTTTAGTTTAGAGACTAAACAACAAATATTAGCTAAATCAGATGATTATGCAAATAATTCTCATACTGTAAGTGCTTCACTGCAAGATGACATTAGCAGCTAGTCTGTCCTGAGAAAGAGTCATGGTCAGTTCTAATAAGTAAACTCTTGCTGTTCACCCTGAGTGTATCACTCACTGACAAATCAACACCTACAATTCCACAGACCTGCCTTTATGACCTTCGATTTGGGGCAAATACACAAAATCATAATCTGGTTTCTCTGCTCAAGGAAGAAAACAAAACTCTCAGAGAACTAACTATTCTGGGCTGTTGAGTTTTCCAAAGGGTTTAAGAGCTAACCATTTGGAAAAAATATTTCACACCGTCCTTCCTGTTTGTAACAAGGTACATGGAATACAAATTCGATTTTTCTTGATACACAGTCATCAGTGAGAATGTCAATCCTTACACAGTGTGTTGGAGATGCTTCTCCATGGTGCTCTCATGCTTCTGCATATCTTGTGAGCAGAGGCACTGGCTGCTCTAGCTCTCAAATACTCTTTTCAAGGATGTGTATAGAGCATACAGTCCAGGAAGACAGATATTCTCCCCCTCCAGAATTGAGGGCAGGTGTGTTTCCTGTCTAGTATAACAAAAACAATGGCTCCCTCTGGGCTAAGGTTGGGTAGGCTCGCTATAGTTCTTTAAAAAATATTGCAATATTTGGGTTGGATTGCCTAAATTCGGGGTTCTACAGCTGTGGGCTCATAGGACAAAAGGAAATGACACAGACAGGGAGCTCATGCTGTTGGCTGTGCTGATATAAAGTCTTCTGTCTCAGAACAAGGAGTCCCATGTCTTCTGCCAGCACCCAGGAAGCTATGACAGGCTGACTTGCTGGCTTCTAAGTTGGGTAAACTCTCAAGACTCTTCACAGTTCTTGACAGTAGGTGAGAAGGATGGGATGCTGGCAGAAACATGGCTTTCTGGAACAGAAAAGACAAGGGTCCCATGGGTTTAGGTTACATAAGAAGATTCCCCGGGATCCAGTAACAAAGGTTCTTCTTTAAGTGATGGGTGTGGGGGTGTTAGGGCTAATTAACCTTAGAGGACAAACAGCAAAAGGTAGGACTGAAACAAACTGCCCAATGGACCTTTTGTTGTTGCTCACTCTCCTTCGGGTTGGAGGAGGACGGGATATTACTGAGGCAGTGAAGCACAAGCCCCTGGCTCCAGATGAGAAGCAATGTGGCTGCAGCTATTGAGTAGAGTTCTCAGAGCTGAAACAGTCACCAGTGAGGATGCAGAGCTTTTGGGTAACTGAAAAATTCATTAAGTTGAGCCATGTATAGCCACCAAGCCATATGAAACTAAAGATAAATGGGGCTTCCCAGGTGGTGTTAGTGGTAAAGAACCTGCCTGCCAATGCAGGAGACGTAAGAGACACAAGTTCGATCCCTGGATCAGGAAGACACCTTGGAGGAGGGCATGGCAACTCATTCCAGTATTCTTGCCTGGAGAATCCCATGGACAGAGGAGCCTAGTAGGTACAGTCCATGAGGTCACAAAGAGTTGGACATGACCGAAGCGACTTAGCACACACACACACATGCACGCTTACTGGCACAAAGCTCCTCTACCCCTTTGTAACCCTGATCCTGCCCTGTGCCCTCTACCCTGACATCTGCTTTTAGGAGAAGCATCAGGGGTGGCCTGAGGCCTCTCTGCTCCCAAGAGAGACAGAAGACTTGATGCACTCAAGCATACTGCAGAATTCCAAGGAAAGGAGAGACTCAAATATCTGTGGCTCTGTGGATACAGGCATCCACGTCACTGTTGTACTTGGCCCTGTGCAGGAGGAGGTACTCAGATTCAGCTAACGGAACCTGGACAAGATCCACAATGGGAGAGGGAAACTAACATGATGTAGCAGATGAGTGCTTCAGCCCAATTCAAAGTACTGCTGTTGTTTCTACATCTGATTGTACAAATGATGCTTATATATCCTTAATACTTCCCCATCCACAGTGCCACAGGAGATTCTCCAGGAAGAGCTATAGATAGAGAAATGCTAGTGGGAGAAGGTCCCCTGCTGTGTGTCATCAGTGGGTGGGTCAAGACAACATGTAATTGCCCTACCCACTGATGTTCAAAGTTTTCAATATATAAAAGATGTCCTGTTGGCTGGCAAGTCAGACACTTCAGTTTCCATGGTCCTGCCTGTGCTGTTACCACACCTCTGCCAGCCAAATCCAGGGCCCTACTAAACAAGTAAAGTTTCCTGGGATTATGTGGGTGGATTTACAATGCCCAAGCCCTTTGGTGATCAAGTAACAACAGCTGCCTCCTCAGCCTCCCACCACCAAAGAGAAAGCCTAGCACCTTGCTACACTCTTTGGGTACTGGAGACAGTATGTGCCTGGGGTGGCTCATCGTGGCCAGGCTGAGCTACAGTCCCCAGAATGCACAAGGGATATTTTCTCCAGAATGTCAGAGGAAGAAGGGGGCAGTGACCATTTTGTAGCATATACATTTTGTAGATATAATTAAAGTCCATAATCAGCTGGCCTTAAATTAATCAAAAGGGAGATTTTCCTGGGCAGGCTTGACTTAATCAGTTAGAAGCACTTTATGAGGACTTCCCTAGTGGCTCAGGCAGTAAAGAATCTGCCTGCAATGCAGGAGACCTCGGTTGGATCCATGGATTGGGAAGATCCCTTGGAGGAGGGCATGGCAACCCACTTCAGTATTCTTGCCTGAAGAATCCCCATGACAGAGAAACCTGGCAGGCTACGGTCCATGGAGTCGCAGAGAGTTGGACACAACAGAGCAACTAAGCACAGCACAGGAGGACACAGGCATCCCTGAGCTCAGACAGTCCAAACTACAGTGAGGCCTGCACTTGCTCTCCCCTCCCCTGGGTCCTCCCTCCTGACCGCGGCCTGGGACCACGAGCCTTGGTTGGTATCTGTGGGGTCCAGTCTGCTCCTCACGGGCCCTTCCTGACTGCTGGCCTCCGGATTTCCAACCTGCTTATCCAGTCCCCACCATGGAGTAAGTCAATTCCGTGTGTGTGTGTGTGTGTGTGTGTGTGTGTGTGTGTGTGTATGTGTCTGTGTGTTTAGTCCCTATTGGTTCTGCCACTTCTCTAGTTGAACCCTGATTGATACAGTCCTCACATGGATACTCTTACATTGTCTTTTAACCTACAAGGCAGCATCCTGAGTGGTGCCCAAATCAACTGGCTGCATCAAAAGTGGTCCAACAAGCTGCAATACGCCTCTAACTTTGGTTTCCACAACCCAACGACCTCGTTGAGGTACCAGTCTCTGTGGCTGATGATTTTGCAAACTAGAGCCTCTAGCAAAGGGAGACAGCCTCCATTCAGAGGTACTCCTTTGGGTTTTGGGCTCCTCACCTCCTTGACACAGCTACTGACTCAGCTGGATGCTCTGTTCACTAAGGTTGCCCTAAATGCCTGGACTTAAGGTTCACAGATGGTTTGGCTAAGCTCAAACCCAGCAGTGTCCACGGACCTGGAATGGGACACACACATTTTTGTGGAAGTGGAGGGAGGGAATTAACCTCGCCACTAAAGAAGAGAACAACTTGTTCTCTTCAACCCCAGGAGATACAGGTGGGAAGGATCATCCCTTAACAATCTGTCATCTTTCCGAACTGCCCCGGAGCAGTTCACATGAAGCAAAACACCCTGACAAGCTTCCACAAAATTGGTATAAGCACTTTAAATTTAACTGACTCCTGAATTTGCCACCCCTGACAGATGGCTCTGACCCCAATGTGATCACTGTTACCAAGAAAACAAGTGTCTCAGAACATCTGTCCCAGCTCCTGTACTTCTCATACAAGACATCTGTCCACACCTCCAGACGTCTTCTGCACCCCATTCCCACAGCCATTGCTCAGCATGTCATGTTACAGACAATGACACTCAGCTGGCAGCCTAAACAAACAAGACAGACTGATTGCCAGCCCTCAGACAGTGCCTCCAAAAACAAGGCCTAAGTACAGTAAAGTGAACCCAAGTGATTCATTTGGGTTGAGCAGGTCAAGGGTCATACTGGAGGCCCTGACAACCTATGTGTTACCATCCACGTGAGTCCCAGTTGCAAACTGTAAAGAAATTTCTTCCAGGGATACCAAATGCACCTCCGGCCTGTGACTGATTGTATGTGTGAGTGTGTGTGTGTGCACATGCACATCACTATTAACTTGACTCTCTCCCAAAAAACAGGTCTAAGAACACACATGAGTAAGATCTCAGATGACCAGCAACTAGATTAGTCTTAAGTAGACGCTATGGGCAGTTTCCCCCCCAGTGAGCAATCCAATCAGAAAATGTGGTTTGAAACCCATCCCCAGCTTAAGCTAAAGTGATAAGTAACACCACCTTGTCCTGCAGGTCAGCAAGGGTTCACTCACTGGCCAGCGTGGCTATGGGTGGCAGACTCTAAACTGACTCCTGCCTTTTGCCCAGGGTGGAGTCTGTGCCAAGGCTAATACAAGCTGCTGCACCTAGATTGATGTCTTGTTCCCAGAGGGAAGGTCAATACAGAAACCTAAAGAGAAAGGCCCCTGGTTTTCTAAGGCCCATGAGTGGTTTCTGGGATTTGCTCAGGACCCTGGTGGTATGGTGGAGGTCGATACTGCAGGTTGCCCTAGCTCTGCTGCTTGGAGTCTTACTGACAGTAGTACTAATGAAATGCTGTCTGAGATGAACAGAATTGATTTAGTCCCAGTCTGTCAGTAGATTAACCAGACTGCCTGAGAGAGTGGCATGCTCAGAGGAAAATTCACTGGAATATGCTATAGAAATGAGGAGTGGCTCTTGCCATGCATGCTAAGTCACTTCAGTCACGTCTGACTCTTTGTGACACCCCATGAACTGTAGCCACTAGGCCCCTCTGTCCATGGGATTCTCCAGGCAAGAATACTGGAGTGGGTTGCCCCTTCTCCAGGGCATCTTCCCGATCCAGAGATCAAACCTGCATTTCTTACATCTCCTGCACTGGCAAGTGGGTTCTTTACCACTAGTGCCACCTGGGAGTGGCTCCTAACCAGAGACTATTTTCCATGAGTCTGAGTTTCTGCATATCTTACTAGCAGAAGCACTGGTGGCCTTTGTTCTCAGCTATCTTTTCTCAGGATATCTATATAGCCTATGGCCTTGGAAGATAGTGTCTGCCCCCAGCATAGGGCTGGTGTGTTTACTCTCCTAATCCAATTCCCCACCTCCCATTCTCTCTTCAATCTATTCTAAAGAAGAGTTTAGAATAGAGGTTCTTAACATTGCACAGGAGTCAGTGATCAAAACCATCCACAAGAAAAAGAAATGCAAAAAGACAAAATGGTTGTCTGAGGAGGTCTTACAAATAGCTTAGAAAAGAAGTGAAAGGCAAAGGAGAAAAGGAAATTTATATATTCATCTGAATGAAGAGTTCCAAAGAATTGCAAGGAGAGATAAGAAAGCCTTCCTCAGTGATCAATGCAAATAGAGGAAAACAATAGAATGGGAAAGAATAGAGATCTCTTCAAGCAAATAAGAGCTACCAAGGGAACATTTCACGCACAAGATGGGCACAATAAAGGACAGAAATGGTAATGGGCCTAACAGAAACAAAAGATATTAAGAGGCAGCAAGAATACATAGAAGAACTACACAAAAAAAAAGATCTTAATGAACCAGATAACCACAATGGTGTGATCACTCACCTAGAGCCAGACATCCTGGAATGTGAAGTCCAGTGGGCCTTAGGAAGCATCATTATCAACAAAGTTAGTGGAGGTGATGGAATTCCAGTTGAGGTATTTCAAATCCTAAAAGATGATGCTGTGCTGCACTCAATATGCCAGCAAATTTGGAAAACTCAGCAGTGGCCACAGGACTGGAAAAGGTCAGTTTTCATTCCAATCCCAAAGAAAGGCAATGCCAAAGAATGTTCAAACTACTGCAAAATTGCACTCATTTCACACACTAGCAAAGTAATGCTCAAAATTCTCCAAGCTAGGCTTCAACAGTATGCAAACTAAGAACTTCCAGATTTAGAAAAGGCAGAGGAACCAGAGACCAAATTGCCAACATCCGTTCGATCATCGAAAAAGCAAGAGAGTTCCAGAAAAACATCTATTTCTGCTTTATTGACTATGCCAAAGCCTTTGATTATGTAGATCACAACAAACTGTGGAAAATTCTTCAAGAGATGAGAATACCAGATCACCTTACCTGCCTCCTGAGAAATCTGTACACAGGTCAAGAAGCAACAGTTAGAACCAGACATGTAACAATGGACTGGTTCCAAATTGGGAAAGGAGTACATCAAGGCTGTATATTGTCACCCCGCTTATTTAATTTAAATGCAGAGTACATCATGAGAAACGCTGGGCTGGATGAAGCACATGCTGGAATCAAGATTGCCAGGAGAAATATCAATAACCTCAGATATGCAGATGACACCACCCTTTTGGCAGAAAGCAAAGAGGAACTAAACTGCCTCTTGATGAAAGCGAAAGAGGAGAGTAAAAAAGCTGGCTTAAAACTCAATATTCAAAAAACGAAGATCATGGCATCAGTCCCATCATTTCATGGCAAATAGATGGGGAAACAATGGAAACAGTGACAGATTTTATTTTCCTGGGCTCCAAAATCACTGCAGACGGTGTCCGCAGCCATGAAATTAAAAGACGCTTGCTCCTTGGAAGAAAAGCTATGACCAACCTAGACAGCATATTAAAAAGCAGAGACATTACTTTGTCAACAAAGGTCTGTCTAGTCAAAGCTATAGTTTTTCCAATAGTCATGTATGGACATGAGAGATGGACCACAAAGAAGGCTGAGCGCAGAAGAATTGATGCTTTTGAACTGTGGTGTTGGAGAAGACTCTTGAGAGTCCCTTGGACTGCAAGGAGATCCAGCCAGTCAATCCTAAAGGAAATCAGTCCTGAATATTAATTGGAAAGACTGATGCTAAAGCTCCAATACTTTGGCCATCTGATGTGAAGAACTGACTCATTGGAAAAGACCCTGATGCTTGGAAAGACTGAATGCAGGAAAAGAAGGGGGCAACAGAGGATGAGATGGTTGGATGGCATCACCAACTCGATGGACATGAGTTTTGAGCAAGCTCCAGGAGTTGGTGATGGACACGGAAGCCTGGCGTGCTGCAGTCCACGGGGTTGCAAAGAGTCGGACATGACTGAATGACTGAACTAAATAGAACTGAAAGACTTTGCACTCACCCCTCAGTTAAAATAGCAGAGGTCGGATCCACTGAATACATTTCTCTCCTTTTCTTCATATCCCTTTGATCACACTCAACTTCTTAGAAGCACTCAACAGAGCTAAAGAACCTGCTCATCTTTGTCTGCCTCTGAGACACACTCTCTCCAGCTGTCTATTACTGCACTGCTCCTTTCCTAGATCTTCTCCAGGCTCCTCTCCTCTCTGAGACCTTGAAATGTTACTGCTCCTCTGACCACTCTCTCAAATACATTTCCAGCCCTAAGTTCAAAACTCAGTCATCAGTGGGCTACTTAACTTCTCTACTTAGATATCACCCTAGGCATTTAACATATCCCAAACTGAACTTTGCAGTTAAATCTGATCCCAACCCCTAATCCTAATTTCCCCATCTCAGTCCAACACACTGAGTTACTCAAGCCATCAGCAGAGGATTCCTCCTTCCCTATTCTTTAGCTAACCCAGCAAATCTTCTCAGCTCTTTCCCCAAAACGTACCTTGAATTTCTCCATTTCTCTCCACCTCCATTACACTAGTCTAAGCCTCCACTCTGTCTCTATTGAAATAATGGAAACTGGTCTTCCCAATACCAGTCCAGTTCTCGCAATCCATGTGACATATAGCAGCAGGAGTGATCTCCTAAATACGTAAATCTGAGTATGTCTCCCCTGCTTAAAATTCTTCACAGGCTCCCCAGAGCCCCTAAAGGAAAGAAATGAACTCATCATTATGGCCAGCTAGTCCCTGCATGGTTTGGCCCTAGACACCATCTCCCCCATGCCACTACTCAACAATTACACTGGTCCCCCTTCAGTTCTTCCAATACATCCAGCTATTTCTGGATTATTCCAGAAACTAGAGAACAGGTTGTTCTCTACCTTGAAACATTCTTGCTTTTTCTAAAACTGGATCCTCCATATCAGTGTAATTGGTACCCCATCAGGAGGACCTTTTCTGACTGACTCAGCTCCACTTATTATTCTTTTGCTCTGTTTTCCCCTACTACAAAACAATAATGCATCAGGAAAAGCACTGTTTTTAATACCGATTCATTTATTTCTGATTTTTAGGTGAATGCTGTTGCGTGTGGTACTGTGTTCTCCCTAAAAAGATAAGTTGACATCCTAACCCTTACCCAGTACCTCAGAATGTGACCTTACTTGTAAATGCAGTTGCTGAAGATGTAACTCATTAAGGTGAGGTCATACTGGGGTAGGCTGGGTCTCATATCCAATACAACTAGCATCCTTATGAAAGCAGAGGGCCTTGTAAAGACAAGCACACAAGACCACCATGTAAAGATGGGGGACTGAAGTGATGCCTCTACGAGCCAAGGAATACTTGGGGCTACCAGAAGATAAGAGAGAGACAAGGAACAGATTCTCTCTCACAATCCTCACAAGGAATCAGGCTTGCTCATTGATTTTGGACTTCTGGCCCCCAGAACTATGGGACAATAAATATCTGTTGTTTCAAGTCTCCCAGTTTATGATACTTTGCTATAGCAACCCTAAGAGACTAACACAAATGCCAAATTGCAAAGACATATATAGAATTGAAAGGTGTTCTTACAGAGGCAGGCAGTGGATAAAGGGGCACGAATGACAGTTTTAACATTTGTCTGCTTAAACTAAAACTTTCATTTTTGAAAGTAACCTAATTATTAAAATATGAATAACAGGTGTTCCCTGGTGGTCCAGGAGTTATGAATCAGCACTTGCACTGCAGGCGGCACGATTTGGATCCCTGGTCCAAGGAACTAAGATCCTCCATGCTGCACGGGCAGTCCAAAATACACATGAACTACAGGTACAGTGAAGCCTCACTACACAGAAATGTCATGATTTATAGGAAATGTATATATATATTTGGTCCTCATCCACAGTTACTGCTCACGGTTTCCAAATCTCTTAGAATTTCCTGAACAATGGAATGGTATTTGGTCTCTCATCCTCAGTTTCTGAAAACCGCTCCAGGGAAGGTGACTTTTGGGATCCACACAAAGTGGGGGCTGGTGGTCAGGAGAACTAACTTTCAGTCCCACCCCATGCTGCAAGTTGAATCGATCACCACTGGCCAATGACTTAGTCAATCATAACTATGTAATGAAGCCTCCATAAACAACTCCAAAAGAAGCTTTTTGGACCTTTTGCAGAGATCTTCCACGTTGGGGAACCAGAACATTTCCACATGCCCCCATGCTCAGCTTCATCAGCCATGATGACAGAAGTCCCTTTGTAGGACATCAACTCATGTATCTCGTCTGGCTGTTGATGTATACCCTTGAATATCCTTTTATAATAAATTGAAAATCTAGTGAGTAAACAGATTTTTCTGAGTTCTGTGAGCTCTTCTAACAAGCTAATTGAACCCCAAGAGAGAATTGTGGGAACCTCTGATTTACAACCAATTGATCAGAACTATAGGCTGCAAACTAGACTTGCAGCTGGCATCCTGAATTGGAGGGGTCAACAGAACCTCCAGTCTGTAGCTGGTCAAAAGCACAGATAACAACTTGTGTGACTGGCCTCTGAAGTAGAGGGCGGACTTGTGCAACTGAGCCCTTTGTCTATGGAATCAGATTCTATCTGGGCAGATAGTGTCAGAACTGAGGTGAATTTTTGGATACCCTCCTAGCATCAAGAACTGCTTGTTGATGTGGGGAAGCCTCCATATATTTACACTGGAATTGAGTCTAGGGCCTGATTCAACCAGGCCCGCTCCCCTCAAAAAATCTGTAACTATTATTACACCAATCCGTACTAAATGGTACTACAAACAGTTCCTGAAAAATTACAATGGAGTCAATGAATAAAGGTTACAGATGCCTCTATCTCAACTCTATGATCTTATAACAAGGACTGGAGCAAGTTATCTCTAATTTTATTATGAATATGCTTCAAGGTTTTTGCTTTAACAAACTGCATTAAGGATGAGAATAATAGCTACTCGGAATGTGCTAAATGCTTTAGAAATATCATTAATAATCCTCAATTACCTATCAGCAAAGCAGGTGCAACTGCTCCCATCTTGCAGATGAGGAAACAAAGGATATGTGAGTCTAGAATAACACAGCTAATTCAGTAGCAGAGACAAGACTAGATCACATGCCTTGTGACTTCCATCAAGAGCTACCTACACAAATAATGTATTTGGCAGACTCTACTAAAGAACAATCAGTGTCACTGCAGCAACATTTCCGGTACTGTTACACATAATCAGAAAATACTGTCATGTGCTAAGTCGCTTTAGTTGTGTCCAACTCTGTGACCCTATGGACTATGGGACCCTACAGACTCCAGGCTCCTCCAGAGCCTGGGATTCCTCTGGAATCCCTTACCAGGGATTCTCCAGGCAAGAATACTAAAGTGTGTTGCTGTGCCCTCCTCTAGGGGATCTTCCCAACCCAGGGATCAAACCCAGGTCTCTTACTTCTACCTCCATTGACAGGTGGGTTCTTTACCACTAGGGCCACTTGGGAAGCCCAAAAATACTGTTAAGATAAATTCAAAACTTACTTTTTGTATCACCCATCCCAGGAAGGATACTTTTTAAAATAAACTGTTTCTAAGTTAATATTTTAAAACATACATTATATTCAGTTCAGTTCAGTTCAGCCGCTCAGTAGTGTCCAACTCTTTGAGACCCCGTCAATTGCAGCACGCCAGGCCTCCCTGTCCATCACCAACTCCCAGAGTTTACCCAAACTCATGTCCATCAAGTCGGTGATGCCATCCAGCCATCTCATCCTCTGTCATTCCCTTCTCCTCCTGCTCCCAATCCTTCCCAGCATCAGGGTTTTTTCAAATGAGTCAACTCTTCGCATGAGGTGGCCAAAGTATTGGAGTTTCAGCTTCAACATCAGTCCTTCCAATGAACACCCAGGACTGATCTCTAGGATGGAATGGTTGGATCTCCTTGCAGTCCAAGGGACTCCCAAGAGTCTTCTCCAACACCACAGTTCAAAAGCATCAATTCTTCGGCGCTCAGCTTTCTTTATAGTCCAACTCTCACATCTACACATGATTACTAGAAAAACCATGGCCTTGACTAGACGGACCTTTGCTGACAAAGTAATGTCTCTGCTTTTTAATATGCTATCTAGGTTGGTCATAACTTTCCTTCCAAGGAGTAAGCGTCTTTTAATTTCATGGCTGCAATCACCATCTGCAGTGATTTGGGAGCCCCAAAAAATAAAGTCTGACACTGTTTCCCCATCTATTTCCCATGAAGTGATGGGACCGGATGCCATGATCTTAGTTTTCTGAATGTTGAGCCTTAAGCCAACTTTTTTACTCTCCTCTTTCACTTTCATCAAGAGGCTTTTTAGTTCCTCTTCACTTTCTGCCATAAGGGTGGTGTCATCTGCATATCTGAGGTTATTGATATTTCTCCCAGCAATCTTGATTCCAGCTTGTGCTTCCTCCAGCCCAGCATTTCTCATGATGTACTCTGCATATAAGTTATATTAACCACTAGCTAAAGTTGGATTTGGCCTTACTGAAACTCACTTTTTGGGCTTCCCAGGTGGTGCTAG
The DNA here is from genome assembly GCF_054371585.1 of Giraffa tippelskirchi. Classification (NCBI taxonomy): domain Eukaryota; kingdom Metazoa; phylum Chordata; class Mammalia; order Artiodactyla; family Giraffidae; genus Giraffa; species Giraffa tippelskirchi. The sequence goes on from NC_137277.1 coordinate 131,042,124, forward strand.
TGGTAAAGAACCCACCTGCAATGTGAGAGACACAGGTTCGATCCCTGGGTCAGGAAGATCCCCTGGAAGAGGAAATGGCAACCCACTGCAATATTCTTGCCTGGAGAATCCCATGGACAGAGGAGCCTGGTGGGCTACAGTCCATAGGGTTGCATGGAGTCGAATATGACTAAAGCCACTTAGCATAGCACAGCACAAACTCACTTTTAATGGCAAACCACTTGGCTTGTACTTGACCACTTGGCTTCTTTTTTTTTTAATTGCAGAAGTTGCTAAAGAATACTATATAAGTTATAAGTGAACAACATTTTTTAAACGTTATACTCTACTTATTATCAACTATTGGCTATATTCCCCTGCCACTTGGCTTCTTAAGAAGAAAATAATCCTGCTATTGAATTTGGGAGGCTGTAAGCTTCAACCACATGAAACAACTTTCAAACAGCCAAAACAGAACTAATGCTCTTCTGAAAAGAACGGAGGACACTGAGTTTTTATTCAACTTTAAAAGCCACAACTTAGGTTATGAATTCAGAATCTAGTCTAATTCATGGAGAAAATAATGATGAATTTTAAGCAGTACTATTCTTCATTTCTGTGTCTAGGAAGATGGAGTAGATGTACCTTTCCCTATATGTCCTGATAAAATACAACTAAAAATCCTGGACATTATCTATAAAACAAATGTAAGAGGATCAAAAAGGTGGAGGGAGGGCAGATTAGCTAGGGACCTACAGACCTAAGGAACAACATAGTGGAGAGGTCCCTGGGTTTTCATATATCTCAGACACAGAGCTGAGGAAGTCAGCAACCCAGAATCACGAACAGGTGCAGGGAAAAGGAAAAAAAAAGCTTGAATAAAGTCTTCTCTATCTAGCCAAAGGACCAGGAAAGGGGCAGCCTAGCCAAGAAAGAAAATGTTTAGACAAAGGAGCCCTCTAATCCAGCCAGAAATCACATAAGAAACTGCAGCCTCACCCCCACTAGCAAAGGCAGAGCTGGAGTATAGACTTCTACCCTCCCCAGGCCTTAATGAGCACACCCAACACCCCACCAGGGTCACATTAGAGAAGGCTGAGTAGGGAGCTGGACAATCACCAGCTTGATTCCTCTGCATCCTGGAGTCAGTAAAGAGCTCGGGCTCCCACCTCCACAGTAATAAAAGGCCCTCCCCTTCCCCACGGGGGCGCTGTGGAGAGTTTAGCTAAGCTACTACATGATACTGCTGCCCAGCAAACCTTTTGTTTGGCTGTGTAGCCCCACAAGGACCTTAAACTGAAACTTGCCCCCTCATGGAAGTATGTGCTCTAGATAACAGCCCTGAATCACAAGGAAATACAAGCTCCTGATAAGACTTCCCCAACAGCCCTTGTGATCACCAGTTTCCCCTGTCTCCAGGGCCTGCCCTTTCACACTCCTTAGATAAAATCCCCATAGAGCTTACCAGAACCCTGTTTGGTTTGAACTGATGGATCCAATGTTAGCCTGGGAACCCCAGGGATTCCACCCAGAGACCATGTGCTCCAGGTCCTACCGCTCACTCTCTCCCTGTACTCAGTCTTGACCTCCTCCCCATGTGGGTCCTCAAGTAGTGCCATGTTCTTCCTTCAGGACGAGTGAATAATAAACTTCTCTATTTCAATTTTTCTGTGGTCCTCCGTTGACCACAGCTCTCCATCCAGCAACCTGTGCTCCACTTCACAAATGTTAATATAATAAAGCAGCTAGTGTCACAGGGGGCCTGGTGAAGAGTCAGGAAGCTTTCATCTCAGGAACCTAGAAAAATAAAAGCAAAACAACCCAAAATAGGCAGAAGGAAAGAAATAATAGAGAACAGAAATCAATAAAGTTGAAAACAGAAAGACAATAAAGAGAAAATCAATGAAAAAAGGGCTAGTTATTTGGAAAAATCAAAAAAATTGACAAATCTTGTGCAAGACTGGCCAAAAAAAGAGAGAAGATCTAAATGATCAATATCAGAAATGAAACAAGAAATATTCGCTAAGACTCTGTACATCTCATAAGGGAATACTATGAACAAATCTACATACACACATTTCACAACTTAGATTAAAGGGGTCAATTTCTTGAAAAACACCAACTACCACCATTAATCCAATAAGAAATAGATAATCTGAATGGAACTTTTAAGGAAACTATTAAGGAAAATCCATAATTTTGATACTCCCAAAAGAGAAATTCTAGGCCCAGAAGGTTTCACTGAAAAATTCTACACATTCTCTTCTAGAAAACAGAAGAGGAGGGAACATTTCCTAACTTATTTTATAAATAAAAATAGTTAATAGTTACAGGATAACCAACCAAAGACATTATAAAAACAAAAGCCACAGACCAATACTCCCTACAAATCCAAGGCAAGTATATATCCACTCTCATCACTCTTATTCAATATAGTTATGGTTCTAGAACATAGTGCTGGAAGTTCAAGACATAGACAAGTTTATTCTAAAATTTATATGGAATGAGAAAGGAACTAAAATAACTAAACGATTCTGAAAAAGGAGAATAAAGTAGAAAGAATTAGTTTACCCAATTTCAAGATTTATTATACAGCTACAATAATCAGGGCTGTGTAGTATTGGTGGAGGAACAGATGCACAGATCAACAGAAGACAGGATCCAGAAGAGACCACATAAATATGCCCAAGAGATTACAAACAAAGGTGCAAAAAGCAATTCATTAAAGGAAAAATATCTTTTCAACAAATGGTGCTGGAACAATTAGACATCCAAGGTAGAGGAGGGGAGGAGAACCTCAATCTAAATCTTATACTTTATACAAAAATTAACTCAAAATCAATTATGTGAATTTTAAAATGCAAAACTATAAAACTTTTACCAAAAAAAAGAGAAAATTCTCAGAATCTAGGGCTAGGACAAGATTTATTAGACATGACACCAAAAGTGTAATCCATAAAAGAAAAAATTGGAAAAACTGGATTTCACCAGAATTAAAGTTTTAAGCTTTGTGAAAGACTCTGTTAAGAAGATGAAAAAACAAACTAAAAATTGGAAGAAAATATTTGTAAACCACATATCCAACAAAGGAATAGTATCTGGAATATATTAAGAACTCCCAAAATTCAACATTAAAAAAAATCCAATTTAAACACAAGCAAAAGACACAGAAAATTCAGAGAAGAGATTATACACGTGGCACAAATACACAAAAAGATGCTCAACATCATTAATAATTAGGGAATGCAAACCTAAAACCACAATGAGATACCACTACACACTTATAAGAATGCCTAAAATAAAAAATAGTGATAACACCAAATTATGGCAAGGATGTGGAGAAACTGGATCTCTCCTTTATCACCGGTAGGAATGTAAAATGGTACAGACACAATGGCAATTTCTTACAAAACCAAACATGGAATGGCCATATGGCCCAGAGCTGCACTCCTAGGCTTTCATTCCAGAAAAATGAAAACATTCACAGAAAAATCTGTACGTGAGTGACTAGCAGCAGCTTTATTGGTAATAATTAAAATGTGGAAACAGTGCAGATATCCTTCAACAGGTGAACGGTTAAACAAACTGGTTCATCCATATGATGGAATACACTCAGCGATAAGAATTAACTAATTACTGGTACATACAACAATCTGGATGAATCACTAGAGAATTATGTTGAGTAAAGAAGCCAATCCCAAAAGGTTACAAACTACATGATTTCACTTATATAACATTCTTGAAATGACAAAATTATAGAAATAGAATAAATTCCTGGTTGCCAGGAGCAGAGGGAAGAGTAAGGACAGGAGGGAAGTGGTTGTGGCTATCACAGGGCAATAAAAGGATGATGATGGAAATGTTCTGTATCTTCAACCTATTATTGTCAATGTACTATTTGTGGTATGCACAATAGCTGTGCAAGCTGTTACCACCAGGACAAAACAGGTAAAGAGTACAAGGGATAATAGCACAGAGGGACTTCCCTGACTGCCCAGTGGTTAAGAAACTCCACACTTCCACTGCAGGGGGCACAGGTTTAAACTCTGGTCGAGGAGCTAAGGTTCCACATGCCTTGTGGCTAAAAAAATGAAAAACATAAAACAGAAGCAATACTGTAACAAAAGCAATACAGATTTTAAAAATGGTCCACATCCCAAAAAAAAATCAAAAATAAGCAAATAAATAAAACTGCATTATCTCCAAAGGAATCATCAGCCAAATCATTTGTCATCAAATTTTAATATTTCTATTTTTTGTTGCTGTTGACAGGCAATAGGAAAGCGCACTAGAAAATTCATCTCTAACAACCTAGTTTCAAAGCATTTACCAAGAGCTTGTCACATGCAACTAAGAGCTAGGGAAACAGGCAAAGTGAGGAAGACAAAGTAGATTTAGAAGAGAGTTTATACTTCTTCTAGTGAAGCTGAAGAAGGAAATGGCAACCCACTCCAATGTTCTTGCCTGGAGAATCCCAGGGACGGGGGAGCCTGGTGGGCTGCCGTCTATGGGGTCGCACAGAGTCGGACACGACTAAAGCGACTTAGCAGTGAAGCTGAACAGGAATTACAGTACTGTACAGTAGAGTATCTTTGTAAAGCACTTCATTATGCCTGCCCACATTCATAAGTATTGCTAAATAGAACACAGGTAGCACCTCACCAGTGCATGACCAACTTACAGGTAACTTTCCTTACTTCTTAACTCCCAGCCAGTGAAGGTCACTTCTTGCCAGGAATACCCCCACCTCTAACCAAGCCCTGGTCTTCATGTCTCAACTAAGCCCAAACCACCCCCCACCCCATGTTGGCTGGGCAAAAACAGGACCGGGGAAAGGTGAGACTCATACACTCATATGTCTTACACACATACCCATTCTTCTCTCACCCAATTTCTCCAAATATAAATACCCAAAGGAAGAAAAGAATGGCAAAGGGGAAGGGCTGGTTAAGATCTCTGGTAACCAGGCCTTCTCTTACCAGTTTTTTCATCAGAAAGGAAAAAGAGACAAAAGAGGAAAAAGGCAGGAGGGTGGGGGTGGGGGGGAGAAGAAAAGCTATGGTACATTTTCACCCCAGCTGTCAGCTCCCCCGACCTTCACAAAATAAAGGCCACAACTCTATCCAGCTCTCCCCACTCCTATCCCAGCAGCAGTTCCCAAGTGCCTCTGAACCCAAGTCCCCCTAAAATCAAGTTCCCTTACCAAGTTTATGGTTAATCTCTCTATCCAAAATTTTATTACCTTTTTTATCACCTCTGACCTCAATTGGGTGCTGAGCACTAAGCAACCAGAGTCAGATGACTACAGTTGCTGTTACTGGTAACATCTTTCTAAAATTGCTATTACAGGTATCATCATTAACAAACAAATTCAGGTTGTTTCTCCAGGACAACATGAGCTAATAGACCCCCAAGCCATGGACTACCTGGCCAGAGAATGGTAAACCAGAGCACCCTGACTCCCGAAACTAGAAACTACAATTTTTAAATGTCACAAAAATGATTAACCCCAGTCTCTTATGCCAAGAAACCAGAAAATAAATACAAATGAATATAATTCATCATTTGTGAATACACTAACCCTTGCCTTCTAGTAAAGCTTTACCATAAAGCTTTTGGTAATGATTTTTACATTTTAATGACTAGGTTACTCTCAGAAATTAGAGGTTTAGTTTACACCAAGAAACATTAAACTACTACTCACACTCACTGGGTAAGAACTGCTTTCACCTGTTAATATAACTTGCCTGGCTGGCTTTACACTGACACGCAGCAAGTGAAGCCTGTGAGTAGCCAAAACTGGCAAGACAAGAATGTGGGGAACAACTGCAGTAATGATAATGGCCCCTCCACTAACTCGGAGGGTCAATTAGGCTGACAAGTCAGCTCATCAGGTTTTCATCTTCCCTTAACATTTCAAGTGTTCTATTTCCAAGACTGAGGGCAGAACAAAGAGATGACACAGCCCTTGCACCAGAGTTCATCTACTCTACTCTAGCTCATAGTTTCACATTTAGTTCTAATAAACCTGGTTGGTTTCTAAGTTTATGGCTAATCAGAAGGAAAATGTTTCATAGAAAAGCACTGTTCATTCACCCACCATTTAAGTGCCAGGTACTTGGAGACGGAGCACCAACTAATATTCAGTGATCCCTATCCTTCCTGATTTAGGTAGGGCAGGGGCTCAGACAGTAGAGGAGTAAATTAAAATAAAAGTGATTGTAAATAAAATAATTACAAAAAATAATTACCAACTGTGATAGTTGCTAACAAGAATATGAAGGAACTAACGACCTTGTCCTTGCTTGGGATATGAAGACCCTTCCAGTAGTGTCAAAACGTAGCCCAAAAAATTCTGGGCTTCCCTGGTGGGTCAGTGTAAAGAATCCACCTGCCAGTGCAGGAGACATGGTTCCCTGGTGTGGGAAGATGCCATAGAGCAACTAAGCCCGTGCACCACAACTATTGAGCCCATGCTCTAGAGCCCTGAAACTACTGAGCCCATGTACCGAAACTACCGAAGCCCGCGCGTGCCCTGGAGCGTGTGCTCCACAACAAGGGAAGCCACTGCAATGAGAAGCTCGTACACTGCAACTAGAGAGTAGCACCTGCTGGCCACAACTAGAGAAAAGCCTGCCTGACAACAAAGACTCAGCATAGCCAAAAACAAATAAATTATTTTTTAAAATTCATATAATCTATTGACCCCAAATATACTCTAAAATTTACTTTTAAAAATTAAATACCAGCTGCTGACTTGTTACCCTCTCTTTATGTTAAAAGCTGAATGACATTCCAATTCCCTAGAGTAGAGATGGTAACAGGGCATAAAGCAGCATTTCCATAGACAGAGGTCACTGAAAAGTGAGGGAAGGCAGCACAAAGCAAGCAGGCCTCCAGCTATTTCGAAACTTGGCCTAGGCTGGATCCTCTAACAATGAAAAACATTCTTCCTTCTCCTCAAGATCACACAGCACCCGGTTCCCCGGGATTTGCAATCACTACTAGTTCTGAGGCAGGAGGCAGATGCCACGGCTCCCCTCCCACCCACCCCTCCAGGGTAAAGCAATTAAAGATTCATTCTCTGTGGGCCAAAACTCCACGAGGAGAACAGCAGGACAATTGAGAGAGGAGGCTGTTCCCTGCCCAGACCACATATTTCTCGTTCTTGAAGTCAGGAGACTCCCCAGCTACAAATGTGCAAAAGGTTTCCATGGAGGTCAAAAGAGGAATGATGATAAGAGATGTTCTACCCTTAGGCCTTTTTGGTAGAATCTATCTTGGCTAAGAGATATATGCACACACGTGGGAGGATCCTGAGATGTATCAAATATGGACTCTGAACCAGGCAAATCAAAATGACTGGCCAACGGAAACTTGGAAGAAATGCCCCATAAAAGTAATTCCAATTAAGACGAAGGCACTCTCTCAGGGACTCAGGGACTCTCTCTCAGTCCACCCATGTCTCTATCCACATATGATGTACTCTTTTTCCTCTTAATAAACACTCCACTTGCTTCACTACTTTCTGACTTTGTGGAAATTCTTTTCTGCAAACCTGAAGGGCCAGGGCCCTTGTCACTGACCACTGGTCTAGTGGCTATGATTTGGGGCTCTCAGCACAGCAACCAGCTCAATCACTGGTTAAGGAACTGAAGCCCCACTTCAAGCCGCTGCAGGCTCAGGCTCCCCGAGATCAGTTCCATACTTCAGTCACTTTAAGCAACCTGGGCACAAAACCACCATGTGGAAGGTTGGTTTTTTCAAGAAAAGTGGCATATATTCCAAAGAAGCAACCAAAAAATCAACCCCACTTAAGCTGGAGATTACCAAGTTAATTTAAAATACTAGCTTTGCTTTCTGCAATGTTTAACTTCAGTCAAAATTCAATCACATTAGCCAACCTTGGAGGAATAAAAAGAAAATTCCATTTTCAGTGGTACCTAATCTTTTCAAATGTGCCAAACACAACACAAACACAATAACTTTGTGTTAACCCATGTCTCCTGAGGCTACTGCATTGCAGGCAGAATCATTGCCACTGAGCCACCAGGGAAGCACAAAACCTACCTACTAGAAAATATATTTGACTGCAAATATGATCCACACAGGGAATAATCTGAATTTCATCAAGGAAGCTGTAAGCACCAAATGATGGAGGCAAAAGTGAATCCAAGTTTCATATGGGACTAATTCCAAAAAGACAGTTCTAAATTGTCATTTTGGAAGAAACTCACATCTCTTACAATTCAAATGTAATTTCCCCAAAGTTAGCTCCAAAATTTGTTAATTTGTTTGGCTTTGCTTTCTCAAACAAAATTACACAAAGGCTGAAGACTCCAGATGTGCTCCCTGCTATTGCATCTCCACTTTTCCCCTTTTTATAAAGCCTGACCTCCATTAAGTTAGTAAGTTATATCTGAAAGCGTCTACCTGGCCTTTCTTTAAACACCTACAGCTATAAATTAATGTGGGAGGGAGCTGGAGGTTGATCTGCAGTCCACTCCTCCTTACAAATAAGGAATTAGAGAGGAATGGTCTCTCTTTATCAAAAGATCTCTGGAGACTTATTTTCCATCAATTCCCTCCTTTCACCTAGCTCCTTTGTAATTGCAGCCAGAAAATTCTCCCTTTGGTCTCTTAGGTATCACCTTCAAACTCCCCCATCCACCTTTCTCCCATGGAGAATATCAGCCTCTGCAACAACTTTGCAAAACTGCCCTACTCTCCTTATCCTCTGCTCAAAAGCCTCTAACCTTCCATTTCATTCAGAATAAAACTCAAGGTTCTGCATCATCCAGCCAGCCTGCCACCTCCTTAACCTTCCAGCATCATCTCCTATCCTTCCCTCACTCCCCGCTCATACATTTACACTTATTTCCTGCCAGGAATGCTCCCTCTTGAGGGGCTTTCTCAAGTTACCTTCCCTTAATCCTCCACCCTAGGCTCTGGAGCAGTGCAAGTAACCTGACAAGACTTCAGTACACACTCGTGAACGAAGGAAAGTCATAACAGATGTCTGCTAACCACCTAGTCCGGGCCAAGTCTGTTAACGTGAAAGTGTTACTCGCTCAGTTGTGTCCTACTCTTTGCGACCCCATGGTCTGTAGCCCCTCCAGGCTCCTCTGTGCATGGGATTCTTCAGGCAAGAATACTGGAAGGTGTTGCTGTGCCCTCCTCCAGGGGATCTCCCCGACTCAGGGATCCAACCCGGGTCTCCCACACTGCTGGGCAGATTCTTTACCGTCTGAGCCACGACGGTGGTCAAGACAAATAAGACACTGTCCCCGACTTGAGGACACCAGATGGATTACTGCACACAAACAAAACAGGACTGCAAACCACCGCCAATGCCAAGTCACAGAACGTGTCAAAAATTCAGAGGAAGAGGCCTCGGCTTCGACCCTCTGGGAACCAGTCCAGCTTCCCACCCTCGTGCAGTTCTCCAGGGACAACCCCCCAGAAAGTCTCTTCTAGTCCCCACAGAAGGACCGGGCCCCCTCGCCCTCCCCAAGCGTGAGCGTTTACTCGTCCAGCAGCGCGACTTCTGGCATTTCACGAAGGACACAAAATTTAATTAAACAAATTTTAAAACCTCCGTTCTTCAGCTTCCACCCCCTCTCTTCCACCTCGCGGGTCACTCCCCACAGTTACCCAGGACACCAATTCCCGCTCGGACCAACTGGCCCTCACTACCGACACGGCCCTACTTCCGCGATCCCCACCTGCTCCCGGCGTCCCCTTCGGCTCCTCCCCTCTGCGCATGCGCAAGCAAACCCCAGCGAGTTCAAGCGAGGTTTGCAGCGCCGGGCGCTTGGGCACGCCCCCAGCATACATCTGGCTTCTGATTGGCTGTCTCTCGCTGGTCCGAGCGCAGGTGGAGAGGCCTAAGGCTGCGCTTCCAAAGGCGCTGCCAGTTGAGTCTCTTGTGCTGCAACTTCTTGCTCTTCGCCGCCTCCGCGAGCTTCTTGGAATCTTTGCAATATCGCCGGCATGTCTAAGGTATGACGCGTGCCCAGCCTTGGCTGCGAAGGTGCCACGAGGCGGGAAGATGGTGCGGAGATCATCCCGCAGATACACCCGCAAGGTCTTTCCCTTCCCTGCTCTGCTGTTATTTCTGGACCCTTGCCCAGCCCAGACTCTGAACAGAGCCCTGTAAGCGGAACTTTCCGGTTTGGGGCTCCTAACACAGCTACTGAGCCCGCAACGGCTGGCAAGTTGCCATGGGGAAGACTTCGTTCGCAGTAAAGCAGGAATTGAGGTCGGAGGCTAGGGTCCAACATAGACAGATGGGATGTAATGGTTTTTATAGATTGAAAGACTAAGGGGACAGAGTGCCCCATCCGGAAGGACACGGCAGGAGTAGGGGTGCCATATAGAGTGGAGAAGCCAGGAGGCCGCGGTTGAGAGCTTGGAGATCAGGGGAAGCAGGGGCCGAGTGTCCAGCGCGAGGCCAGGGGAGGGTCGCAGCCTGAGGAGGGGTGACCTAGAGGACTTTCCCTTCTTTGACTGTAGACGCTTTTCCGGGACCTAGCAGTGTGGGGCCATCTTTGGCTCCTCCCCCGTCTTCAGTCCGGACACTGCACACTGGGACGAGGATCGGCGCCGGATCCCCTGGCCTCAGAGGGAGGGGGCCAGCGGGCTCTGGCCGCTGACACCTCTGCGCTCCTGCCGTTTTCTCTGCTGTTTCAGTCACGCAGTGCCAGCCCTATCGCAAGTCAGGGCTATCCAGAGACCTCTGTCTGGCCAGCCAGTTGGCCGTGCTGCTTTTTCTGTGAAGTGTGTGTCCACTGCAGCCAGCCTTAGCCTGTCTCCTTCACCTCTGTTTCCAGCACGTGACACCTGGTTTAGTGAGAGAGCCCCATACATAGTTGTCCATCAAGTGAGTGAGGGGATGTGCTTCCCCTCCTGGTTTTGCTGAATCTGTCTAGCTACCCTGTTGAGGAGATGAGGAAGACTGCTATTCCTCACCAGCAGGACAAGAGAGTGCTTCCTTTCCAACTCCTCCATCCTCATTACCAAACTCTGGTCAGGCCTCTTCTCTCCCTTGTATTTAGGCTGAGTTTGACAAAGCTTCTGAGGAAGTTAAGCACCTTAAGACCAAGCCAGCAGACGAGGAGATGCTGTTCCTCTACAGCCACTACAAACAAGCAACTGTGGGTGACATAAATACAGGTATGTTGAGGTGGAGTTGGGAAGGCCCAGATTCATCAAAGCAGGCTTGGCAGCCTTGGTTGGTGCTGAAACTGTTAATCTCTGGGAACCTCATTCTCAAAACCACCCACAGCCCTACACTTACGGTGGTTCCTGGGGTTTAAGCTGGGAGAGGTTGCCCAAAGATCATGTTCCTGAATGGGGTTCATCCATGTTCCTGCACTATTCTTGGTTTCTTGGTGGCTCAAATAGCAGAATTCAAATCCCAGTTTGAGCACTTGACTCGTTATCACCTGCATTTTCCATCTATTTGGGAGGGACAAAGATCCCAGCTTGGAAGAGATTTGCTCCAAGCTCTCAGCTCAGTAGTAGTTCTATTGAACCACATTATTTCCACCCCAGACAGACAGGATCAAAGTTGGGGAGCTTGGCAGTGAGGCCAAGCCTGATGTCAGAAGTAGAGTAGCAGCTGGCTTTCTGTGGCAGGTCAGAAGCATTTTTGCTAACAAAAATTCCACCATTTGTTCCCTGTCAAAAAATCTAGGTATAGATTTGAGACCGTGGTTTGGACCACCATATTCTATAATGTCTTTTCTTCCTTGGACAGTTTTCATTCTGCCCCTAAGTTCTTGAAACTCAGGAGTATATGGCAATAGCACGATGCATTGTACACAGGGACTCAGAGATGGTAGCCACAGTAGCATAGAAGCAGGTCACCCCTCACTGCTGTTTAAGAGGGTGAGCATAGCCTCTAATTCCTTTGCAGTTAGGGTAGCAGGTGGAGCAGGTGGGCTGGCTGCTAAGGATCCTGGGCAGTGCCAAATCAAACATCACAAGGAGTGGGACTTCCCTGGTGATCCAGTAGCTAAGATTTCAGGCTCCCACTGCAAGGGGCCCAGGTTCAATCCCTGGTCAGGGAACTAGATCCCACAGTTAAAGATCCTATATGCAGCAACTAAGACCCGGCACAGCCAAATAAGTAAAATATTTTAAAATAAAAATCACAGGGAGGGCTTAGTTAAGAAAGGTCTTGTGGCGAAGGTGAGTTTTACCCTGAGTTTATAAACTCTGCATCTTTTTGGGGAGGCAGGGGAGATGAAGTGGGGGTGACCAGAGTGACTGAGACACTTTTCTGACAAACACGATTGTCACAGAGACTGTCCTCTGCCCTGCTTTCGCATTAGTGTAGGTAGACTGGCTTGGGATTCTTATCACTTCCTGATCAGCTCCCTCTAGGGCTGTTCGGTCCAATGCAGCAGCCACTAGCCACATGCAGCTATCTAAATTTAAACTGAGAATACTTAAAATGAAATAAAGGCAACAGTTCACTCCCCGGTCACACTTCAGGTGCTCAGCTGCCACCAGTGGCAGGTGGCCCCTGAGTTAGACAGTGCAAATATACCACCTTTCTATCATCATGAGAGGGCTATTGGGATGTGCCAATCTCAGATTCTGATGATGATTCTGGGGCGCAGTTTCCCTCAGGTGTCCCTGGGAATGCTTCCCGGCAAGCACTTCAGGGGAGACTTTATGTTTCACAGACACTGTGGTCCTGGCTGTGGGCATTCCGATTGCTCCCCTGGGCTTTCTTCTTAGCATGGCAGTGAACTAGGTCAGCAGGGAGGTGGTAAGTGTGTTCCCCAAGTGCAACTGATAACAGGTCTACAGGTATAAAACCATGGTATACCTTAAAGGAAGCTTGCCTTCGGGGTTGGGGGGGGTGGATAAAATTCCCATAAAACAATAAAAAATAGACTAACAATTTGGTAGCAAAATGGGGCAAGGATATGAACAGACAGTTCACAGAAAAGGACACCTACAAAACTGATAACAATAACATGGGAGAGACGTTGGGTGGGAAGAGTGAAAGGAAACTTTATAGTAATCCCTTTGTGGTGTTTGAATTTTAAGTCAGGTGAATGGATTGTGGTACTTGTTTAAAAAAAATAAAGTATGGTTTTTAAAAGAAATTTTGGAGTTAATTTATAAGAAAGGGGCTCTCTAGTAATGAGAACAGTTTTCCTCCTATTTTCTCTAGATTTTAAGTTTGAATTTCTGTACATGTGGGTTTCTGAAGGCAGAACCCACCATACTAGACCCATTTAACTCCATAGCAGAGACTGGAAAAAGAAGATAAAATATGGTTATCATGGCAAGAAAATGGATACAGTTCCCCATTAGAACTTGCAGCAGGTCTAATGTATTTCCTTCCCTTGTTTAAGAACGTCCTGGAATGTTGGACTTCAAAGGCAAGGCCAAGTGGGATGCCTGGAATGAGCTGAAAGGTAATTGTTCTAATATGCTCCCCTCATTTGGGAACCCCAGTAACGAAATACTGTTCATTAAGGGGTGTAAGGGGTGAGGAGAGAGAACAGAATGGGTGAGGCACATGCTGGGAACCAGTTTGACCTAGACCAGAACGGAAAAAAAAAAAAGAAACTAGACCACTTATGATACCATTTGTGCCATTTCCAAAAACACCATCTCTGAGTCATAATATCATCTGGAGAGTGGAGGGGCCAGGGGACCAGGCCACTGACAAACAGACTGGGAGGTGATAAGTTGCCTTGGGCTTTATAATATTCAGAATAGGGATGGTTTCCTGTTCACACCTTCCTTACCCTCACAAGGCCAGGCAGTGACCCCCTGGCCCAAGTAGCCCTCCCTAGTTCCCTTCCAGCCAGAAAGGCACCTAAAAAAAGAAATGAATTAATGCATGGCAGGCTGCTGGCACATCGTAGCCTCGGTGAATGGAGCTATTATGTGCTAAGAACAGAGGCCAAGAAGTATCCTGGCTGTGACTTAATCACATGCCACCTGCGGCAGCAAGACCCAGAAGTTGGCACTGAAGTGCCTGCCAGCTTTTGTGTCTTAGCTTGCTCGTTTCTGAATAAGCCCTCTGTCTTCCTGCAAATGAGAAACCCTTGAATTCAAAAGGGGCCAGAATACAATAAATATACTCCTAGGATCTGCAAGTAAGTGAAACAGGAATGCCCCTCTGACTGTCCATTCTCATTAGGCATTTCCATACCATTCTGAGGCCCCATGTACTCACCCTTCCTCCAGAACACACACTAATTCCCACTGAGTATCTCTCCTTCAGCGTAGAATCCAGGACACCAGGCATCACTATCTCTGAGGGATATCTCCAGTGTCCTCTGTCTTCCCCTCCAAGGGCCAGCTGCTTGTCTTCAGAGTTCCCAAAGCTGCTTTCTGGGGAGAAGAGGGTATCTGGCTTTGTTTCTTCCCTGGCAGCTTAACAGCTCTAAGAGATAAGAGCCCAACAGAGAAATACTTGATAGATCAAAGCCAATCGTGAAAGTCAGTGGGACACAACAGTGGGATACTCACCTGGCCAGCAAGCCAGTGACAGGGCTCAGGCAGCTGCACACACATTATGAGCTCAGTGCTTTATGGAGCCTTCCCGGTGGGCCAAGCTCCTTAAGGACTTCAAAAGTCACATCCTGGCCAGGTCTGTGAGGTGTAGTTGAACCCCCACCCCCTTCACAGGTGAGAAACTGAGCCTCGCAGCATTAACCTGGGGCTCTAAAGTTTGCTGCCTTTCTACAGTACTGCCTCTCTGACAAATAATCTTGTTGATGCCTTGCAGGGACTTCTAAAGAAGATGCCATGAAAGCTTACGTTGACAAAGTAGAAGAACTAAAGAAAAAATATGGAATATAAGAGACTGGGTTTGGCTGCCAGCCATTCATTTCACCTAAACTGATTTAATGCCTTGTTTTTCTAATACTGTGGATGAAGTTAATAAGTAAATAGCTAACCAAGAAGCTCAAGAGAGCCCAGGACAGGACTGTAACAGATTAGGAGCTGAAACGGTTACTAATCCTTGCTGAGTAATTTTTATCAGTAGATGAATTAAAAGTATATTTGTTACTTTACATCTTTGATAACTTGGGTTCTTGAAATAATGTCCTCTGTTGCAATCTCTCTTCCTCACTTTTTCTAAAGACTTCATCTGGAAGTGTTTGAACTTACCTACCTCCCCCTGTACACCTTGATGGAGGGTGGGCAGGCACTCCCACCTGTTCAGACCTGGCATGTGTTCACCTCTGGTGCAGAGGAGTTATAGAAGTGGCCTTCCCTGTCTCCATCTTCCCCAACTTCAACTATACCAGTCAGGTGGGCTGAGATGTCAGGTGGGCTGAGACGTCAATCTGCAGATACTACCAACCCTCTGTCAAGAACATTGCTGGCCTCATACTCTGAGGAAGGCAGGGTTGATGAGCATTTGAGGTTTGGCGGAGGTCCAACCAGTCCATGGTTGCAAGGTAAATGACCAAGGAGGGAAGCCCCAGGCAGGGTGAAACATGCATTTTCAGGGAGCATCCCCAGTGTCCCCTGGGGAAGCTTGGCCACAGGCAGCTGGGCAGGCAAAAAGCAAGTAGGGGAAGTGAGGGCTCAGCAGGGAGAAGGGCAGTCAGGACCTCGGAAGGGCAAGGGGTTAAGGCTGCAAAGAAGACAGGCTGAAGCTTGACTTTGCAGGTGGTTGAATAGTAAGAAGAAAAGGAGACAGCAGTCAGACCCTCTGTGCCTCATGTTCCCCTTCAGTCACTTCCACAGTCCTGCAAGTGAGGCAGTCATATTTCCATTTTGCAGGTGAGGATGCTGAGGTGAAAAGGAATTAAAGAGAGGCTCTATGAGGCCAGGCAGCTCTTAGATCTCCCCTCCAGAGCCGGTGCCCTGCTCCTAGACATAGCTCAGCCTTGCTCCAGAACAGTGAGAACTTAGCACTACAGTAACTTGCCCAAGGTCACTCAGCTGATAAAGAAACCCAGGACCAGCATTCAGGTGCAGGTCTTCTTGGTTCAGATACCTGTACCAGCTAAGGTGGCCTCAAAGGAGTAGCACTGGTGGGAAAAACAGAAGCAAGCAGGGAGGGCATCTGGTATGGCTGGAATACAGCGTGCCTTCAATGTGGAAGGAGACTGGGTAGTGGGAAGTTGACAACCAAGTTAAAAAGTACAGAATTTGACCATAGGTGATGGGGAGCTGCAGGGGAGGCAACATGGTCAAGGCATTCAGATGGTCAGTCTGACTGTATCAGTGATTATTGAGCATAGTGAGTCATCCAGTTCCAGCCCAGGCTGCTCATGGAAAACGAAGCCCCACAGTTCAGATGTGCAGTGTAGGTGAGGTGATGTCCTGAGTAGCAGTGTCATTTGTGCAGCGCCAGTTCCTAGATGCTGATGTGATTAAGGGCATATGAGGTGGGAGCCTGGCCTCCCACCTGGCTCCACTCCACCCAGGTTGCCAAGAGCACCCAACTCAGGGGGCACCTCTGAGCCCCAAGAGAGGCAATAAGGAGCCATAGCCACCCACCTGGACCCATATTTAGATCATCCTCCAGTTATTGGCTGTTTTGGGGAGTAAGCCAAAGGAAAAACAGTCTTAGAGTCCAAGGTATGGCGCTTCTCTTAAATAGATCTGGCTCCAGGGTCCGGCCTAGCATAGCCTCCAGGGGGTGTGAGAAGGTCCTGCCATAAAGGAGGTACCACAGTGTGTAGCACTTTATCAGGAATTTCTCTCTCACCCTCCTTCAAGCCAGTTTTTGTCCCTGACAGCATCCCTTGCAGTATCTATCAGTCAGGGACCTAGCCCAAGAGCCTAACACTAGAGACGGTGTGGGTAAGAAAATCAACTACCTGGTACGCTGCCCTATTTCTAGCTTGGAAAGGCAGCACAGACCTGTGCTCAGACATGTCATTGCCTCGTTGCCAGCCAGGATCCCAGAAGAGGGGGCCTGAGCTTAGGGAAGCCCTGACAAAGAGCACAGTATGGCCCTCTGCAGTTAAACTCTGCTTAGATTGTACTATGACGACTTGTATCTCTTCTCCATTAGATGCCAATAGGAGAGACACTGGAGTGAAAAGACAGACCCAGGGCCCCTCTGCCCACCAAGGGCATGGCCTCTGATGAATGGCCATTATTTGCAAAGGACCTGCAGGGTCAGGCTCTTTGCTTCAGTTCTGAAATTCATCCACGGTGCCTTGAAGTGGGACCTGCACTTCCTTGCTGTGTTACCATGCCCATTATTCAAATGAGGAAAAGAAGTCTCAGGTGATGATCCAAACCCAGGGCTCTCTGACCAGGAAAGCCTTGCTTGTCCACTTCTGTCACATCCCTTCTAGTCACCACTCATTACCTGGTGACCTCTGTCTCACTAGGCTAACAAAGTCAAAGTCACTCAGTCATGTCCAACTCTTTGCAGCCCCCATGGACTGCAACCCACCAGGCTCCTCTGTCCATGGTATTCTTCAGGCAACAATATAGAGTAGGTCACCATGCCTTCCTCCAGGGGATCTTCCCGACGCAGGGATCGAACCCAGGTCTCCTGCATTGCAGGCGGTTGACAGACTTAAATGTGCATCCCACTCCAGCCTCTCTTAGGTGCTGAATCACCTATCTTCTTTGAGCCACACTTTCTTCCATTGGAAAATGAGCCAATAAAATGGGTAAAGTGCTTGGTACAATGCCCAGCAAATAGTGACTGCTAGCAGCCTGGAGGCCTTCCCTAGCCAGCATCCTCACCCTCAGTACTTCCCTGCCCAACTGTTTGGACAAACCTTGGCCTGAGGACACAAGCTGCTGCTCCCCACTTTGTTGCTCTTTAGTTGCTAAGTTGTATCCAACTCTTTGCAACCCCATGGATTACAGTCCCTGTCCATGGGATTCTCCAGACAAGAATACTGGAGTGAGTTGCCATTTCCTTTACCAGGGGATCGTCCCAACCCAGCGAATGAACCCAGGTCTCCTGCATTAGCAGGCAGATTCTTTACCACTGAGCCACCTGGGAAGCACCCCCTCCTTAGCAGTGCTTCAATAATAAGGGGGAGAGGGGGTCATCATGTTTTCCCTACACTAAAGTAGTTCCAAGATCCACTAAAGTAGTTCCAAGATCCACTAAAGTAGTTCCAAGATCCAAAAGCCTGGGAACTGCTGCTAGAGACCAGGCACCTTAGGGGACACAGAAAGGCCCCTGGATTGCAACTGGACCTTGGCTAAGCACTGCCCAAGTTACATAGACCTAGGGCAAATTGTGTCACCTCTGTAAGCCTCAGCTTCTTCATCAGTAAAAAGGGGCTGAACAGAAGGTCATGGGGTTCAGTACAGAAAGGAAGGAGAGAAGAAAAGGGGAATGAGAAGGCCCCAGGGGTTCCTGGCTTGCAGGAATTAGACTGGAAAGTTGTGAGGGGGCAGTTTAAGCAGCATAAAGGTGTGTAAAATAAAATTACAGGTATTCAGAGTTGAGGATGAACCAAAAGAAATAACCAGCGGAGGCAGGCTTTCAGGAGCTGAGGCTTTGGACTGGCTCGGGGCAGGACAGTGCCTCTGCCCTCACCATCTCCCAGGAAAGAAAGGGACAGAATGGTTCTTCCCTTTTATTTGAGTGATTACACACAACCTGTCTTCTGAAGGGATGTGGGGTAGCTAAGAACAGACCCCCCAAATGAGCAAAGCCCCACCAGGATCCTAGGGTTTAAAGATCAGTCAGATGCCCTCCTTGTTCTGAAAGAGCCGTAAACCAGGAAGTGCACGTGCACCAGAAGGGCCCGGGAATGCCCTCCGTGCACACCCCCAAGCAGAGAATGCCCCTTGCTTCACAACACCCTCCTGCCTTGGGTGCAACTCGATCCTTGGAGGACCAGGAATTAGTTGACCTACACCTTTTTGGTTTTATGATTTTTTGATAAGTATCCTTGCTCACGAATGAACGAACTAATGTAAGTCTAGCCTGCAAACATTTAGATACCCCTACAAAGCCTTTCCAGAGTCATCAGTGAGATATCAAAGACAGTAAAGGACTCTGCACTTGGTGGGGGAGTAATCTCAAGTAGCTTCAGTGTGTAAGTTGTAGGGCTTCCAAATACTCTGCTAGAGTAGGGTAGATGGTGTTCCCTCAGGATATAGGTCCAAGTCCTAAGCACCACAGCCCCCAGATACACACACCACAACACAGGATATGACTTTATTTGGAAAGAGGATCTTTGCAGTTGCAATTAAGATCTCAAGACAAGATCATCCTGGATTAAGGTTGGGCCCTAATCCAAGAGAAAAGAAAGTGAAATTTGAGACACAGATATGCACAGAGAGAAAGACAATGTAAACATGGGGGCAGAGACTAGAATTAGGCATCTAGGAGCCAAGGAATGCCAAGGGCTACCAGCAACACCAGAAGCTAAGAGACAGGCATGGGACAGATCTTCTCTAGGTCTCCAGAAGGAACCAGGCCTGCTGACACCTTGAATCTGGATTTCTAGCATCCAGAACTGTGGTAAAATAAATTTCTGTGGCTTTAAACTATCTAGTTTATGTGATTTGTCGGAGGAGCCCCAGGAAACTAATATGCCTGCTAATAATCCTCATATGGCTGACCATGGGCTGGTCTCGTCCACCAACAGCCCTTCTTCAGAAGACCCTGAAGGTCTTTGTCGAGTACAAATGAGACACCATTACCCGGAGGGTTCTCTGGTGAATACCTGATTGGGCTCACCTCAGTTAAAAATCATCAGCCTTAAGGTATGGGAGTTAGCACAGTTTTGGTGAAAATCATAAAAAAGCTAGAGCTCAGGTTGCTGCTAAGGTGACCATACTTAGGAATCACTCACGGGCACCAGGGCATGAGATTTACCAAAAGAGAGTGGGGACTGCAAAGTGGGAGGGGGTTGGAGGGAATGATTACCTCAGCCCTTCACACAGCTTTGCCTAAGGGTGGCCCTGAGAGATACTCAGTTCACCAGAAGATATGTAGTGGTGGAAATAGAATAGGCTTCCCAGATAGATTTAAATTTGAACCACAAAGTGGCTACTTTTGCTCTTTCTAACCTTGAGCCAGTTTATTTTCTCTGAGCCTCAGTTTTTTTTTTTTTTGTCTATAAAATAGGGATATGGTGCAGAATTGAGTGGAGATTTTAATAAATGCCTAACACAAAAAAGAAAAATGAATACATGGTATCAACAAAAGCGTTTAGGATAACTAAAGTATGGACTCATCTAGAGTTTTAAAATTTGAGAGGTTCTGGTTGAGATAGCCCAGACTCTTCTCTGATCTTAAACTGTGTATCTTTTGTGCTCGTATGTGCTTGGACCAGCATTCCTGCTTTTGAGGAATAACGCCCCCTCCCCTATTCCAGGGTAATTATTCCACCAGAGTCCTAGAGTAGAAGAGGGGTCATTTTTCCTGAAGGTCCCAGCATGAAAATCCTAGGGAAGAATGATTGCCTGGGTCACTTGACCATCTTTGAACAAATCTCATAGCCAGGGGCATAGAACACCTTAAGTGGCCAGGCCTTGTTAGAAAGTTCGCCCGTCCTCCAAAATCTCTAACTGTAGGGACTTTATAAGTGGGAGCTACTTGCTGCCATCTTTTCCAGAAGCATAGAAGAAGCTGTTTGGCATAGCAAAGAATGATTTCAGTAAAAACTCTTACCTGACACTCTATTTGGACACCAGAAGAATAAAGATACCTGTTGCTATATAACAAGTCACCCCCAAGGTTAATGACTTAACAATGATTTCATTATCATTCTCATTTCATTATCATTCTCACGGTTCTGGACTTAACTAGGCTCAGCTGAGTGGCTCCTGTTCAGGATGGCTCATATGGTTGAGGCTAGATGATGGTGGGGATGGGGGTCACCTCAGAGCTTCCTCACTTGCAGGTGTAATGGTTAATGCTGGCTGTCAGCCAGGACACCGACCCACAATTCTCCACGTGGCTTGAACTTCCTCACAGCATGGTGGCTGAGTTCCCAGAGTGAGTGTCCCAAGAGACTCAGGGTGAATCTGTACTGCCTTTTATAACCTAGCCTGGAAAGTCACATGGCATGACCTCTACCATAGTCATAAGCCTACCCAAATTCAAGGAGAAAGAACACAGACATCATTCTTGATGGAAAGTCTCATGATCACAATGTAGGGAAGGCTGGGGACACTGTTGCAGCTCTTTTAGGAAAATATTTATATAACCTGCCAGAGATTTATGACCATATAGCATGCGCACCATCAAACTGTCCTTTCCAGATAACTGAACCACTACACTCCCATTCTGCTTCAACTGGTTTAACATGGGTTTCTGTCACTTCCTGGTTACAACAATATAACAATATCTCACAGGGCTACTCTAAGGATTAGATGATTGCTAATGCTTGCAAAACTCACAGCACAGTGCAAACTATCAGTTCAGTTCAGTCGCTCAGTCGTGTCCGACTCTTTGCGACCCCATGAATTGCAGCACGCCAGGCCTCTCTGTCCATCACCAACTCCCGGAGTCTACCCAAACCCATGTCCATCGAGTCAGTGATGCCATCCAACAATCTCATCCTCTGTCGTCCCCTTCTCCTCCTGCCCCCAATCCTACCCAGCATTAGGGTCTTTTCCAATGAGTCATCTCTTCACATGAGGTGGCCAAAGTATTGGAGTTTCAGCTTCAACATCAGTCCTTCCAATGAACACCCAGGAATGATCTCCTTTAGGATAGATTGACTGGATCTCCTTGCAGTCCAAGGGACTCTCAAGAGTCTTCTCCAACACCACAGTTCAAAAGCATCAATTCTGCGGCACTCAGCTTTCTTCATCGTCCAACTCTCACATCCATACATGACCACGGAAAAAACCATAGCCTTGACTAGACGGACTTTTGTGACAAAGTAATGTCTCTGCTTTTAAATATGCTATCTAGGTTGGCCATAACCTTCCTTCCAAGGACAAAGCATCTTTTAATTTCATGGCTGCAATCACCATCAGCAGTGATTTTAGAGCCCCCCAAAATAAAGTCTGACACTATTTCCACTGTTTCCCCATCTATTTCCCATGAAGTGATGGGACCAGATGCCATGATCTTAGTTTTCTGAACGTTGAGCTTTAAGCCAACTTTTTCACTCTCCTCTTTCACTTTCATCAAGAGGCTCTTTAGTTCTTCTTCACTTTCCGCCATAAGGGTGATGTCATCTGCATATCTGAGTTTATTGATATTTCTCCCGGCAATCTTGATTACAGCTTGTGTTTCTTCCAGCCCAGCGTTTCTCATGATGTACTCTGCATAGAAGTTAAATAAGCAGGGTGACAATATACAGCCTTGACGTACTCCTTTTCCTATTTGGAACCAGTCTGTTGTTCCATGTCCAATTCTAACTGTTGCTTCCTGACCTGCATACAGGTTTCTCAAGAGACAGGTCAAATGGTCTGGTATTCCCATCTCTTTCAGAATTTTCCACAGTTTATTGTGATCCACACAGTCAAAGGCTTTGGCATAGTCAATAAAGCAGAAATAGATGTTTTTCTGGAACTCTCTTGCTTTTTTGATGATCCAGCGGATATTGGCAATTTGATCTCTGGTTCCTCTGCCTTTTCTAAAACCAGATTGAACATCTGGAAGTTCATAGTTCACGTATTGCTGAAGCCTGGCTTGGAGAATTTTGAGCATTACTTTACTAGCATGTGAGATGAGTGCAATTGTACGGTAGTTTGAGCATTCTTTGGCATTGTCTTTCTTTGGGATTGGAATGAAAACTGACCTTTTCCAGTCCTGTGGCCACTGCTGAGTTTTCCAAATTTGCTGGCATATCGAGTGCAGCACTCTCACAGCATCATCTTTCAGGATTTGAAATAGTTCAACTGGAATTCCAACACCTCCACTAGCTTTGTTCGTAGTGATGCTTTCTAAGGCCCACTTGACTTCACATTCCAGGATGTCTGGCTCTAGGTAAGTGATAACACCATAGTGATTATCTGGGTCGTGAAGATCTTTTTTGTACAGTTCTTCTGTGTATTCTTGCCACCTCTTCTTAGTATCTTCTGCTTCTGTTAGGTCCATACCATTTCTGTCCTTTATCGAGCCTATCTTTGCAAGAAATGTTCCTTTGGTATCTCTAATTTTCCTGAAGAGATCTCTAGTCTTTCCCAATCTTTTGTTTTCCTCTATTTCTTTGCATTGATTGCTGAGGAAGGCTTTCTTATCTCTTCTTGCTATTCTTTGGAACTCTGCATTCAGATGGGAATATCTTTCCTTTTCTCCTTTGCGTTTTGCTTCTCTTCTCTTCCCAGCTATCTGTAAGGCCTTCTCAGACAGCCATTTTGCTTTTTTGCATTTCTTTTCCATGGGGATGGTCTTGATCCCTGTCTCCTGTACAATGTCACGAACCTCTGTCCATAGTTCATCAGGCACTCTGTCTATCAGATCAAGTCCCTTAAATCTGTCACTTCTACTGTATACTCTTAAGGGATTTGATCTAGGTCATACCTGAATGGACTAGTGGTTTTCCATACCTTCTTCAATTTAAGTCTGAATTTGGCAATAAGCAGTTCATGATCTGAGCCACAGTCCGCTCCCGGTCATGTTTTTGCTGACTGTATAGAGCTTCTCCATCTTTGGCTGCAAAGAATATAATCAATCTGATTTCGGTGTTGACCATCTGGTGATGTCCATGTGTAGAGTCTGCTCTTGTGTTGTTGGAAGAGGGTGTTTGCTATTACCAGTGCGTTCTCTTGGCAAAACTCTATTAGCCTTTGCCCTGCTTCATTCTGTACTCCAAGGCCAAATTTGCCTGTTACACCAGGTGTTTCTTGACTTCCTACTTTTGCATTCCAGTCCCCTATAATGAAAAGGACATCTTTTTTGGGTGTTAGTTCTAGAAGGTCTTGTAGGTCTTCATAGAACGGTTCAACTTCAGCTTCTTCAGCATTACTGGTCAGGGCATAGACTTGGATTACTGTGATATTGAATGGTTTGCCTTGGAAACAAACAGAGATCATTCTATCGTTTTTGAGATTGCATCCAAGTACTGCCTTTCAGACTCTTTTGTTGACCATGATGGCTACTCCATTTCTTCTAAGGGATTCTTGCCCATAGTAGTAGATATAATGGTCATCTGAGTTAAATTCACCCATTCCAGTCCATCTTAGTTTGCTGATTCCTAGAATGTGGACATTCACTCTTGCCATCTCCTGTTTGACCACTTCCAATTTGCCTTGATTCATGGACCTAACATTCCAGGTTCCTATGCAATATTGCTCTTTACAGCATTGGACTTTGCTTCTATCACCAGTCACATCCACAGCTGGGTATCGTTTTTGCTTTGGCTCCATCCCATCATTCTTTCTGGAGTTATTTCTCCACTGATCTCCAGTAGCATATTGGGCACTTACTGACCTGGGGAGTTCATCTTTCAGTGTCCTATCTTTTTGCCTTTTCATACTGTTCATGGGGTTCTCGAGGCAAGAAAACTGAAGTGGTTTGCCATGCCCTTCTCCAGTGGACCATATTCTGTCAGACCTCTCCACCATGACCCATCTGTCTTGGGTGGCCCCACACGGCATGGCTGTTTCACTGCGATAGACAAGGCTGTGGTCCGTGTGATCAGATTAGCTAGTTTTCTGTAATTTTAGTTTCAGTGTGTCTGCCCTCTGATGCCCTCTCGCAACACCTACAATCTTACTTGGGTTTCTCTTACCTTGGAATGGGGTATTTCTTCACGGCTGCTCCAGCAAAGTGCAGCCATTGCTCCTTACCTTGGACAGCTCCATAACTGGAAGTTCCCTTACCCCCACTCTTTCCCTTCCAATGACTCTTTTCCCTTGTGGATAGTGAGAATCCGCAACTAATGCCATCTATGTTGCAAAACAGCAGTAGCAGCAACCTTTATCATCATGGACAGTTCATACCCTATGCTTACAAGTCCACTCAAGAAATTTGTAATACATGGCTCCAGCCCAGTACAGACAGAGCTCTGCTCTTAAGCAATAATCTTTGTTCCTTCTACCTACCAACTTAACATTTATGTCAGTATGATCCAAAACTGCGACCTGCACTGACTTGATATTATAAACAAAAGATTTTGCATATTGATTTTTAAGAGTTGTTAAACAAGAATTTTAAGATACAGTTTCTTTACAACATATCCCAAATCCCTATGCAGACATTGCTCTCATATCCCAGTCCCAGACTGTGCGGCATTAAAAAAAAATTTTTTTCTGGACATCCCTGGTGGCATAGTGGACAGGAGTCTGCCTGCCAATCCAGGGGGCACAGGTTCAATTCCTGGTCCAGGAGGATTTCATACACTCAGAGCAACTAAGTCCATGCTCCACAACTACTGAGCCCACATGCCGCAACTACTGAAGTCCAAGCTTCCCAGAGCCCATGCTCTACAACAAGAGAAGCCACCGCATTAAGCCAGCGCACACACAATCACGAGTAGTCCCCGCTCTGAGAAACCACAGAGAGCTCATGCAAAGCAATGAAGACCCAGCACAGCCAAAAATGAAATAAATAATAAAATAAAAATTAAACAAATTCTTTTCTGATTTGAAAAACAATATGCATGCATAGCAGAAAACTTGGGAAATGCCAGAAGTGTGAAAAAGAGAACAAGTTAACTCTCACAGTCTTATAGCATATAATGGGAATCGCATTGTATATAAAATTCTGTAACCTGATTCTTCTCTCCTAAAATCATTTCATGAAAAATGTCTGCATAATAGTTGCATCACTTTGTTGGACTATACTTTAATTAGTACCCTGATAGACAATATCCATTTTTTGCTATTATTATGATAATTTGTTAAACATCTTTATATACAGATCTTTGAAAACATTTTGATTTTTCACTCTTAGAATGTAATTTATTGATTCAAAATGTGTCATCTTTTATACATATTTTTAAATTATTTCCATAAAAAGTTCTTACTGCTAATGTACAATAGTGCCTTTTCACTATCACTTCCTTGCCAGCACTGAATATTATCACTTAAAATTTCTTTTGTTTTTACAATCTGGCAGGTAAAAAGTGGTGTCTTGCAGTCTGAGACTCCCTTGAAAGTGAGAGTGTTTGAAGGCTGTCTTTCCCAGGTTCTTTTGTGATCTCTGCTCCTACAGATTCTTTCCCCCCTCTCTCTTTCTCAACCTCCCGGCCATCTTTCACCATCTTGCACAGTTTCAAATAATTTCTTTGGAGCAGACGTTTCTCAGTTTCACCTCTGCTCTCCAAAGTCTCATTCTGCCAGGGAGCACAAGGCCAGATGTTTTCCATTAACCAAGGCCATGTATGTTAAATGGTCAACTAGGAAGCCCCTGGAGATGGCAGGAGTGCAGAGTTGGACTGCACACAGGAAAGCGGCAAGGGGCGGAGGTGCCTCCCCCAGGGCTGGGCAGGCCGGATGCCACAGGCTGGGAGAAGAAGGCTAAGTGCCTAGCCTTTCCTGGAGTCACCACAGGCAGTAGGTGAGGACTCAGTCCTCCTACACCAGGCCGACCGGTCAAGACACACAAGCCTGCACAGGAACACAAGCTCCTGGCTAGGAGGGAGGAATCCACTCTCCTGCATGGGCAGCAGGGACAGGAGGACACAGACTGAGCAAGGATCTGCAGAAACAGGTGACTGCAGAGCAAGAGGGGCGTCTCTGGTGGCTCAGCTGGTAAAGAATCTGCCTGCAATAAAGTCCGCCTGCAATACAGTCCGCCTGCAATACAGGAGACCCTGGTTTGATTCCTGGGTTGGGAAGATCCTCTGGAGAAGGGATAGGCTACCCACTCTAGTATTCTTGGGCTTCCCTAGTGGCTCAGACAGTAAAGAATCGCCTGCAATGCGGGAGACCTGGGTTCAATTCCTGGGTTGGGAAGGTCCCCTGGAGGAGGGCCTGGCAACCCACTCCAGTATTCTTGCCTGGAGAATCCCCTGGATAGAGGAGCCTGGCGAGTTACAGTCCATGAGGTTGCAAACAGTCCGATGCAACTAAGCACAGCACAGCCGAGCAAGAGAAACTGGCCTTCTTTTAGCCTCACCGAACTTTAAAGGACTTTTCAAGGATTTTCAAGTTATTTCTGCCCATTTTTAATGAAACTGAAAACATAAAGTGAAAATACTATTTTTTACAGTGAGCTCTCGAGTACTCCCTGCCTACATTTTTACCACAGCATTTTACTCTAGCTGTTTTATCATATAGCTAGCTATTCTTCCACTACTCTATCCAGCAACCTGAATGATTTTTGGATGCCGTTCAAAGTAAGATGCAGGCATTCATATGTTTCTCCCCGAATACTTAAGCGTGTATATCGGGTTGGCCAAAAAGTTCATTCTGGTGTTTCTGTAAGATGTTATGGAATATTATTAAGTACAGTTCAACATTTACTTACAGTTTTATTATTCCTTTGGAATAAAATTTATTTATAATAAAATGAAAAATCTTAAATATATCAACTGGGAAGTTTCAACAAATACATGTACCTATACAACCCAGATCCCTGTCAAAATCTTAGGGGAAACACTGGCTGAAACCACTCACCCTGGGCCAGGCGCCGTAGTAATCATCTGCACCAGTTACGTTACAACAGAGGTCCTGGTAAGGAACATGGAACTAACAAGCCACCACCAACCACAAGAATTCGGGAAAGGTCAACAAGAGACGCCAAAAGTCCTACCAATCTCCCACAATCCTCCTTACTGAATCCATCTTAGCTAAGCAATGTGTACACCACAGGAAGGACCCTGAGCCAGAATGATTGATCAGAGAGAATCCAGACAGTACATCACCTGAAACCGGAGACTGCAAACCACATGGTGGAGCAGTTCTCCTGGGTTCACTGACCCTCCTGCTCTCCACTGAGGTGCCCCTTCCCAGTCAAGTCTCTTGCTTTGTCAGCACCGTGTTTCTTCTTGGACAACCCATTTCTGAATGTTAGACAGGAGCTCAGTCCAGGGCCCTGGAAGGGGTCCCCCTTCCTGCAACAAAAATATAGAACGCTATCATTGATCCAGAAAGTTCCTTCACATTCCTTTCCAGTCACTGTCTGTCATCATGCTCCCGGAGGCAGACATCACTCTCATTTTTTTCTACCATAAATTAGTTTTGCCTGCTCTACAACTTCATGTGAGTGAAATCATACCTGTGTATCCTTTGTGTAAGGCTTATTTCACTTCATCTAAGGACATTTTACTATGTGACAGGAAAGTATCAAACTATAGGGCCCACCAGCAAGTTTTCATCTGAGACAAAGGAAAACTGTTCATTACCTAGAATTTCATTTAAAACCACAGTGGGAAACACCATTAAGAGAGTACGAAGATGCTTTCTAAGGCCCACTTGACTTTGCATTCCAGGATGTCTGGCTCTGAGTGAGTGATCACACCATTGTGGTTACCTGAGGCATAAAGATCTTTTTTGTATAGTTCTTCTGTGTATTTTTGCCATATCTTATGCTTCTGTTAGGTCCATACCATTTCTGTCCTTTATTGTGTCCATTTTTGCATGAAATGTTCCTTTGATATCACTAATTTTCTTGAAGAGATTTCTAGTCTTCCTATTCTATTATTTTCCTCTATTTCTTTGCATTGATCCCTGAGGAAGGCTTTCTTATCTCTCCTTGCTATTCTTCGGAACTCTGAACTCAAATGGACATATCTTTCCTTTTCTTCTTTGCCTTTAGCTTCTCTACTTTTCTCAGTTATTTGTAAGGTCTCCTCAGACAACCATTTTGCCTTTTTGCATTTCTTTTTCTTGGGGATGCTCTTGATCACTGCCTCCTGTGCAATGTCAGGAACCTCCCTCCATAGTTCTTCAAGCACTCTGTCTATAAGATCTAATCCCTTGAATCTGTTTGTCACTTCCACTGTATAATCGTCAGAGAAGGCAACGGCACCCCACTCCAGTACCCTTGCCTGGAAAATCCCATGGACAGAGGAGCCTGGTAGGCTATAGTCCATGGCGTCGTGAAGAGTTGGACACAACTGAGCAACTTCACTTTCACTTTTCACTTTCATGCATTGGAGAAGGAAATGGCAACCCACTCCAGTGTTCTTGCCTGGAGAATCCCAGGGACGGCAGAGCCTGGTGGGCTGCCGTCTACGGGGTCGCACAGAGTTGGACACTACTGAAGCGACTTAGCAGCAGCAGCAGCAGCAACAACTGTATAATCGTAAGGGATTTGATTTAGGTCATACCTGAATGGTTTAGTGGTTTTCCCTAGTTTCTTCAATTTAAGTCTGAATTTTGCAATAAAGAATATATGATCTGAGCCACAGTCAGCTCCCAGTCTTGTTTTTGCTGACTGTATAGAGCTTTTCCTTCTTTGGCTGCAAAGAATATAATCAATCTGATTTCGGTATTGACCAACTGGTGATGTCCATGTGTAGAATCTCCTCTTGTGTTGTTGGAAAAGGGTGTTTGCTATGACCAGTGCATTCTCTTGGCAAAACTTTGTTAGCCTTGCCCTGCTTCATTTTGTACTCCAAGACCAAATTTGCCTGTTGGTATTTGACTTGACAAATATACTTGACAATATACAAATATACTTGACAGGTATCTCTTGACTTCCTACTTTTGCATTCCAGTCCCTTGTAATGAAAAGGACATCTTTTTTGGGTGCTAGTTCTAGGGGCTTCCTTGGTGGCTCAGCTGGTAAAGAATCTGCCTGCGATGGGGGAAACCTGGGTTCGATCCCTGGGTTGGGAAGATCCTCTGGAGAAAGGGATCCACTACCATGTTGGGAACCTACCGACCTGGAGAGTTCATCTTTCAGTGTCATAGTGTCATATCTTTTTGTCTTTTCATACTGTTCATGGGGTTCTCAAGGCAAGAATACTGAAGTGGCTTGCCATTCCCTTCTCCAGTGGACCACATTTTGTCAGAACTCTCCACCATTACCTGTCCATCATGGGTGGTCCTACATGTCATGGCTCATAGTTTCATTGAGTTAGACAAGGCTGTGGTCCATGTGATCAGTTTGAGATTAGTTTTCTGTGATTGTGGTTTTCATTCTGGGTGTCCTCTGACAGATAAGGATAAGAGGCTAATGGAAGCTTCCTGATGGGAGATATTTTCACATCTGTTCTAAAAAGTACTTTAAACACTCATAAGAATGCCCAATGGGCATCAAGATGAAATGCAATCAGCTACCATCTCATGCAAATTAACTATATTTAGCAAATATTAATATGTGTCCTCTTAAAGCATATATTAGTATATGATAGAAAACAAAGTCAAAAATACTGTATTATTAGATTAATATTTAAAATAAAATCATTATTTGAAATCTAGAAAGATGGTATCTTATTTGCAAAGTAGAAATAGAGACACAGATGTAGAGAACAAACATATGGACACTAAGGGGTAAATGGGGTGGGATGAATTGCGAGATTGGGATTGACATATATACACCGCATGTGTGCAAAGTTGTTTCAGTCATGTCTGATTCTTTGCAACACTATGGACTCTAGCCTGTCAGGCTCCTCTGTCCATGGGAGTCTCCAGGCAAGAATACTGGAGTGGGTTGCCATGCCGTCCTCCAGGGGACCTTCCCGACCCAGGTATCGAGCCCACATCTCTTGTGTCTCCTGCACTGCAGGCAATTCTTTACCACTAGCACCACCGAGGAAGCCCTATAGATAACTAAAAAGAAGAACCTACTGCATAGCACAGGGAACTCTACTTGGTACCCTGTAGTGACCTAGATGGGAAGGAAATCCAAAAACAGGATATATGGGGGGATATATGTATACATATAGCTGATTCACTTTGCTGTACAGCAGAAACTGACACAGCAGTGTAAAGCAACTATACTCCAATAAAAAAAAATAAAATAAAATGAAAAAATAAGATAAAGTCATATCAGTAACTATACCATGGTGAAATCAGAAGCATGGTGGTAAAAGGACATTATTGTACAAATATTTATGCAGGATTCAAGACAGGATGATACTGTAAGCCAAGTGAAAACTGTTAAGTGCTCCTTGGAAAACTAACTCCTGATTATATATGTAATACATGCTTATTAGAAGGGCTCTCTCCTTGTTTACAGGAAGAGAATGTACCTCCTGAAATATGTTAGAAGAATGAAAAGCTTTAACAAGACACAGACATACATTTTCTGATATAAAAAATAACAAAAAGGAAAAGTAAAGAAATGGGGAATGAAGAACTACATATAAAAATATTAATTCTTTTGGGAAAGGAGGTTATTAAAAAATAAGATTATAGACATTCTAATTTACCATTCGAATAGAGATATACAAAATTAATCTAAATGCCTTCACATATTGAAGTTATTAGGATAAAGTTTATAATTTACAAAAGATTCTAACTTGCAACAAAAGTGTCTAATTTACAAAAAGCACCCATTGTCTCGGCTCTTAAACATGCTAAAGTTTTGAGTTTTAATATATTTCATCTTAAATTGTCTTAAGTAATATGCAATGGCTAGTATTTTTTTTAAAAAAAATCACAACTGTCTTTGGATCTTCTAAAAGTGATTTGCAGTATTTTCATTATATTCTTATAAAAACTTGGTAGTAGCCTGGATATTATTATTTTAACATGTCTAGTTGCATTGTAATCCTGCAAAAGATGTTTCAATGACCTAATATTTACTCATATCTAAGATAGGCCTGGCGTGCTGCGATTCATGGGGTCGCAAAGAGTCGGACACGACCGAGTGACTGAACTGAACTGAACTGAACTGAACTGAAGATGGTCACTGTGTTAAAAGAAACTGTCAAGCATGGCAATATCTTAATCTGGAAATGAGATTAAGAAGTATATTAAGTATATTTTAGATAATTTGTGTTCCTTTAAAGTCAGGAAGTTAAAGTTATAGAAGATTCTGGGTTTTGCATACTTAAAATATTAAAGTAATGTAACACACTTCCTCTTTACTTTTTCAGTATTCTTTCAACTACTATTCCATTCTATCCGTATTGTCCGCACATAGCAGGAATTTAGTAAAGATCTTTGCACCAGTGACCGAATAGTTCAGTGCCTTAAGGACAAGGGGAGGCAAACACTCTCAGTCACTAAGGAAAACAGACATTTTTATAACCTTTCCAGAGCAAGTGAGGAAACAGTAACGGAAGAACGGGGCTAACTGTAAACTTTCCCTTCTGCCCAGGGATCCTGCGTCTCCCCAGGCCGGTCCCGAGTCCCGCTCATCCCTCTCCCGAGGCTGCGGGGTCCCCAGCACCGCATCTCCCTCCACGACGACACACCTGTGCGGTCCCCCACAAACCACCCTGCGCCTGACAGACATCTTGGCAGCACGACCTCCCTCCCGGCTCCCGCACCGGCTCCCTCACCGGCTCCCGCTGCACAGCCAGCCCCTTCACGTGATCACCTCTTCAGACGCGGGGCGTAGCCGGAAGCGCTTGGCCGCCTCGGACGCGACCAAGCCAGGCAACGGCCCCAGAGCCGCGGTGGCGGGCCCTCAGTCTTCCGGAGAGAAAAATGCGCTCCGTTGCCAAGGACGCCGGAGAGGTGCGCATGCGCCCGTGAGGAGACCAGGAAGGTTCTGGCGCCACCTGCCGGCCACTGAGGGCCGAGCAGGACGCTCAGGGTCAATAGTCGGAGGGCATGCGCCCCCTCCTGACCGGGATGCAAAGTCATTCAATGTACTAGTGCCTCAGCCTCTCTGCTGATGAAGCTAGTGATGCCCTGCTCCACCCATGCCTGCTTTGCTGCCTGGGACATGCCTCATTCTTTGGAGCCACAGCCTGAAGAACAAGAGAGTCATCAGTCTTTTAGGCCACTGGAAAGTAAAATCTATTCTCTCCACCATCACATTTTTTGCTGGATCGTCAACCTATTAAGATACATAGTACAGCAATTCTGATTGGAATAAAATCCTCCGTGATTAACTACGATGCAGTCTTGATCATAATCACAAATAACTGCAGCAGAAGTTAAAAGTGGAAAACTTGTACTTGTCTCAATTTGGAAACTGAGAGCTAGAAGTGACTCCAAGAATCCAATAACTATCTGAAGCACTGGGACATAGTTGTCATGCCTTGGAGCTTGCCAGGGAGGAGCTCAAACTGTGTTTTTCTCTCATTTAACAATTTCTCTCAAAATACAAAGAAATAAGGAAGAACATTATGCTCATGACCCTCTCTATTCAATTGTATTATTACATACAAGAAAGTAATCAGCATTCATACCAGCTATAAAATATCTGGAAACAAAATAATAATCATAGGTTTAAAATATGATACATCTTGGGAATTCCCTGGCTGTCCAGTGGTTAGGATTTGGCTCTTTCACTGCTGAGGGGCCAAGTTCGATCCCTGGTCAGGGAACTAAGATCCTGCCAGCCAAAAAATATATGTTCATATATGATACAACTTGAATATCCAAAAAATAGGATGGAAAGTGACCACCCCTCTAGGGAGCCCCCAGCTTCCTCCTGGGGGTCTTTTCCTCCACTTGTTTCAACTCCCACAGCACACCCTGCTCTCAAGAAAAGAACTGGGCAGCCCACTCAGACTGGATCCAGGAGCTGTGATGCTCTGCTATGGAAAATAGACATTGGCCTGCTTCCCTCCTGCTGTGGATGGGTTACCTTATGCCAGGAGGAGAGCTGAGGCCACACACAGCCCAAGCTGATGAGCCGCCTGAGAGACCCAGAGCAAGGGGACTAGCACAGTGTACATATATGAAGCCCAGGACTGCCCTGTCTGGGTTGTGTGTCCGCCCATCAGGCCCATCACTGATGCTGCCCTGGACCATGTACCTATTGTCAGAGTCAGGGTGTGCGATTCTGAGATCCTGGCTTCAGTGGGATGGACTGACATGGACAAGAGGACAAGACTTCACGGTGGAGAGGACAAGACTCCACCCACAACCCCCACACCAATACCTTGTCCAGGAGAACTGGGCAGCGTCAGCAGAGGTGTGTGTTTAAAGGAGGCAGCGGGGTCCCAGGCTTTGGTGGGGGACTTACAAGTGGATTCTTTAACTGTAGTACTGAAACGGAGCAGGACCATAGGCCCCCCACCCCGTACCATGTTCTCTGCCTACCTTTTGCCTGTGGAAAACTTTAGTCAAAGTTTAATCAGAGATGTGAGAAATGTGGAAACAAAGGGAAACAGTCAAAGGAGACTAAATAATAATGTAGTCATTAAACATAGTCAAGGACCTTTAGTTCTTTCTCAGATAATATTCTGAGCCATATCCTGTGAACTGTCTTATAGATACCAAAACACCAGATGGAGGAGTTAACTACATGATGACCAGACTGTACCCAGGACTTGAGCTGCCACAATTCTTAGAATGGACCACAAAGAAATGGGAACAAGTGCACCCTGGAACTGAAGATTAACTGTACCTAAAACAATCAAGATGACGCTGGTCAGACCACTGATAATCAATTTGAAGATAACTGTTAGAGATGACTGTGCTGTTTCTGCCTGTAACACACACCCCCTCCCCAACCCCTGCCCCGGCAACATTGTCTGTAAAAGCTCTCACGCTCTGCTTGTCAGGGGCAGAGAGGGGGCCTTTGGACAGATATCCACCACCCTTGCCCTGCTCTGAAATAAAACAAACTTTCCTTTCCACCAACATGACCTGTTTATTGCCTTTTGAGTGGTGAGCAGCCAGACCCACGAATTCCTTTCAGTAACAATACCAGGCAGAGGCCAGAAGAGGGAGATGTAGTGATTTGCTGGGATTTTGTGGCATCCTGTCCAAGTAGACAAGACTTGGGAAGCCTCTTGTATTCCCAGTTGGGACCAGTTCTGTGGGTGGCAACCTGGGGTGAGTGGCAAGGAGGGAAGAGTGACAGAAGGTGTCTTCCCTTGTCTCTAGCACTGCGTAGCCGGGCCAGACTGCCTGGGGCGATGGGGCGGGTAGGCTGAGAGCCCCAGATCCACAATTCTCCCACTCTATCCAGTCCCCACTGATACTTTCCCCAGAGAGAGGCGTTTTCTGGTTCCCCACCCACCATCTCAGCAGCCTGGCATTCTGCAAAGTCTCTAGGAAATATCTGAGATAGATTTGTAAAACCCTTTAAAAAAGCACCCAGGATACCAAGCAGTGAGGTTACGAAGTTATGTACCCATCACAATATTTTATACCCATCAAAATAGCAAATGTTAGCAGGAGGAGAAAATCACATTTGGCAAGGATGTTGGGAAATGAAAACTCTGCTGCTCTGGGTGCTCGTGTCCACTGAGGGGTCATTCTGTGCAGCCACGGGCTTGTGTAACAAATCTAAGTGTGTACATGTGCCCCTGACGTGGCATCCAGGGAGCAGGTAATGTGCATCGGCCAGGTTGCTGGAGAACATTCAGCTCTGTCAGGCAATGGGAAGGGTGAAACTCAGAAGGTTTGTGAAGTATAGGTAGGTAAGACATATGAGACAGATCCAGAGAACACACTGTGAATATAGATGACAAGGGATGGCGGGCCCAGAAGATGCTCAGTACCCCTGCTCCATTCAGTTTTCAAGAGGCACAGACTATAAAACATTAGATACATACAAGGCACGTAATAGTCATGATCTGGATGCAGCTATTATTTGGTGACAGCCATTCTGCCCTAAGGGTCCTCTGCTGCAGAAAGCCCAGGGCTGTTGATCAGACTAAATGTTGAGTTACAGCTGTGGCCAGACCTACTCATCCTTTGTCCTTTGACTCCCATAGCGTGTTTGCCCTCAATCACCTTCTGTCTGCTGGGACCCTGGCTCAAACCTCAACTGTTGCACTGATAATTCACCTTTATTGGAAAAGGCTAATATCAGAGAGAGTGAGAAGGAAAAGACAGGTGAGGACCACATACCAAGATTTAGGTGGTACATACCTCCCAGCCCTTGTACAGCATCCTAGGTCTGCATGTGAACCCACTCCATCTCTCCCGCCTACCTGGTCTTCTCACTGTGTGCTTTAAATTGACTTATTAATCTGTGTGATCCAGGCATGTAATTCGGCCTATGAGCCTTTCTATTTTGTGAACACTGGCTCAGCCTGTTTGGTGTTGTGCTTGGAGGCATCCAAGGCATAAAGGCTCACATGACAGACATGGATTAAGATATTCATCAGTGTGGTTGGTGGTGGGGGCGGGTTCTGGAGTGACCTATTGTTCGTCCCTAAGGTGAACAAATAAAATGCAGTGGATGAATAACAGAGCAATCGAAAGCAATAAGCAGCAATTTAAAGTTTAAAGTTTTCTTACTGGAACCCTCAGTAAAGAATACTTTTTTACAAGGCAACCTATATCTGTCAATCTATTTTTCATTAGTATTTTTTTAACATTTTATTTATTATTTTTGGCTCCACTGGGTCTTTAATGCTGCATTCGGGCTTTCTCTAGTTGCAGCAAGCAGGAGCAACTCTTCAGTTGCGGTGTGAGGGCTTCTCTTGTTTCAGAGCACTGGCTCTAGGCAGCAGCGGGCTTCAGTAGTTGTTGTGCATGGGCTTAGTTGCCCGGTGGCTTGTGAAGTCTTCCTGGACTAAGAATCGAACTCATGTCCCCTGCATTGGCAGGCAGATTCTTAACCACTGGACCATCAAGGAAGTCTAATCGATCTATTTTTGGAAAAAAATTCATGGAACAATGTGTGTGTGCTCAGTCACTAAGTCGTGTCTGACTGTGTGATCCCATGGACCATACCATGCCAGGCTCCTCTGTCCATGGGATTTCCCAGGCAAGAATACTACAGTGGGTTGCCATGTCCTCCTCTAGGGGATCTTCTGCACCCAGGGATTGAACCTGGATCTCCTGTGGTTCCTGCATTAGCAGGTAGATTCTTTATAACTGAACCACCTGGGAAGCTCCCATGAAACAATATTTACCCTGATGATGTTTGAAGCACTCTGATATTGTTTCGTATATTGTATTCATTTCCTGTATATGGTGATTATGCCCTGGCAGAATTGATCTCACCAGCCACTACTGGGCCGCAACCGATTATGTATAAAACATTGAGTCAGATTTATACATATTATCAATAAGGATGGCCTCTCATCATGCTGTTGGGTGAGAATAGTGGGAAACAGAACAAGATTTATAGCATAATGCCACTTAGGAAAGCAAAAATCACACACATACACACACACACACTCAAGGATACACAATGGTTAAGGATATATCAAACACATAGAGGCAGTCCCACTGGGGAAATGAAAAAAGGGAAAGAAACTCCAGGAGGATCTGGATGTTCAAGTGCTATGGTCTAGGAATGATTGGCTGGGCTCTGAACCTCAGTCCAACAAAATGAAAAGATGAAGGTGGGTCATTTACAGGAGAAGTTTGAGAATCACATGAATAGCCAGGAAATATATCAGAGTTGGAAAATGCTGCATTTAGAATTCTTGAAATGTAAATAAACAATCAGTTCATGAGGTCAGAGACAAAATATCACCCAGAGCAAAGCTTGAAGAGAGGAGGAAGGGTCCCCTCACCATGCACGAGTTGGATGGAAAGGAGGTACTCGGCTTGGAGGCTGACAAAGAGGAGAGTCTGAGCGGCTTGGCTGGACAGTGTACCCTCGGCACACTTCAGGGGAGGGGCCCAAGTTGGGGGGGCAGGTACCATTATTCCAGGGAGGGGTTCTCTGTTGAGTGTACAGCCCCTGCCTCATTGCTTTCTTGCCCAGAGCCTCTTGCTCAGGAGGATGCCCTGCCCCCAGCTCTTGGTTACAGCTCTTTTGGACAAGGTGGGACCCCTAGCCCCACAGTGATCTACTCAGGCCATCTGCTTCCTTTTCATCAAACAACCTCACTTTTCTGGGATAAGGAGATACTCTCTCAGGAACCTGAACCAGGAAGGGGGCAATCACTGCCATGGGGGTGAAACTGCAGCAGAAGGTCTCAAATCTGAACAAGAGAGATGGCTGGGTCTCAAGCAGGCACAGTTACAGGGAACAAAAACTGGGGTCTGGCAGGGAAGAAGTGGTGGAAACAGACCCTGAAGGTGTGGGTGGGTTATTTACCAGCACAACACAGGGCTGGGCTTATCAGCTTAAATCCTACAAGGGCCAGGCTGGCAACATGGTGGAGTGAACAGAGCTGAGGGTCAGATTGGGGGCCCCAGAGAGAACAGTCCATCCCAAAGGCGTTTGTGTGCTCACTTGATAAGTTGTGCCTGACTCCTCTGCAATCCCATGGACTGTAACCTGCCAGGCTCCTCTGTCCATGGGATTTTCCAAGCAAGAATACTGGAGTGAGTTGCTGTGCCCTCCTCCAGGGCATCTTTCTGATCCAGAAATCAAACCTGCATCTTTTTGTCTCCTGCATTGGCAAGAGGGTTCTTTACCACTAGCACCTCCTGGGAAGCCCATCCATCCAAAGGGCAGTCATCCAAAGTGGCCACTGTTCATGCAGTAAAAGGACCCTTGGGGGTCCAAATCATCTTTTCTTGCTGGCTGCGCTGTGCAGCATGTAGGATCTTAGTTCCCCAGCCAGGGACTGCAATTGTGCCCGCTGCAGTGGGAGCAAGGAGTCCAAACCATAAGGGAAGTCCCTGATCTTTAGGGATGTTCCAAACCTCCCCCCCCCCCGCTTTTTTTTTTTTAATTTATGGCCGCACTGGGTCTTTCTTGTTGCGCACACACGGGCTTTCTCTAGTTGTAGCAAGCAGGGGCTAGTCTCTAGCTGCGGTGCTTCTCACTGGCGGTGGCTCTCTTGTTTTGGAGCTCAGGCTCTAGAGCTCTGCTCGCTAGTTGTGAGGCACGGGCTTAGTTGCTCCAAGGCATGTAGGATCTTCCCGGACCAGGGATTGAAGCTGTGTCTTCATTAGTAGGAAGACTCTTAACCCCTGGTCCACCAGACAAGTCCCCCAAACCTCCCAAGTTTTGAATTGACAACATTTTTTGCTTTTAACATGTCTACAGACTGAGGTGGTAAGTGGCCAGACTCCCAGACCCTGCTGGCTCAAAGTCTGGAAGCTACCTCCCACCTATCCCTCTACTCCCCCAGGGAGACCATACCTCTCTCCCTTACCACTCCTCTGGACCTTCTGAGGGAAGGGAAGTCTGCCTTCCTTGTAAACATCAAATCTATTAAAGTGGGTGGTAGGATATTGCCTGGGCTTCCCCAGGAGTTAGGTGAAGCCCTGTCCAAACCATTTAAATTCCCTAGTCACCATTCATGCTCATGATCAATTCCTGGCATCTAATTTTGCTTTTTGGACCATTTGATCTTACAGGTGGGGTACACTGATTAGGAAAGAGCACCAGCGCATTTGGGGAAGGGACAGGCCAGCAGTCTGCTCTATATAAGCACCCTGGATATGTCAAGTGTATCTGGTTAGTGGAGACCATCCCCTAGAGACTGGTGTCTCAGAGTGTGTGCTGACAAGTCCAAGGTCCAAGCCTGCAAAGAAGATGCTAGAGGGACTTCCCTGGTGATCCTGTGGTTAAGACTCTGCGCTTCCACTTCAGGGAACACGGGTTAAATCCCTGGTCTGGGAACTTAAGATCCCCCAGGCCCTGCGGTATAGCCAAAAAAAAAGAGAAGGTGTTAGAAGTATCTCTGACTCGGCCTGGAAATATGTAGGTACTGGTGCCCCTTTTAGGGGCACCCATTTTCAAGGGCAGACTTGAATTTAGAAAGGGGAGACCCTACAGAAAGACCACCCTCCAAGCCCACCTACATCATTCCATTTCACCTTCGGACAACATGGCAGAGAGGTGGTTCTGATATACAGGGATGCTCAGGTAAGATGTCTGGTTCCTGCTTCATTCATTCATCCCTTCCACTGGTCAGTGCAGTCCCCTCACCCACCTCCTGTCACCATCACTGATGCCCTGGGGCCCTCACACCTGCTGCCCACCTGGCCATGGGGGCCGTGCTATAGAGTAAAGCCCCAGGGAGGGCAGAGAAGCCCCTGGGCCACTAGAATGCAGTAAACAAAGTCTGTGTTGCAATCAGGCACCCTGGAGGAGGTCAGAATGCAGGGCTGGAGCTTGAGGAAGAGAAGGCAAAGTGCAAGGGAGGTCTGGCATGGAGGGGATGAGACTGGGCTGGAAGCAAGAAACCTCAAGGAGGGGGCTAGGAGAAGAGGAAGACCCGGTGGGTGAGGGCAGAGTGGTAGGGAGAGGGTGGGGTGGGCAGGGGTCAGGTAAGGGGGCTGACTCATAAAGCAGGTGAGAGTTGGAGGGACCTGACGTCCAGGCTTAAGGCAGGCAGAGGTAATCATCGACTTTGACATTGCCCAGTGAACTAGGCAACTCCTAACATATTCCCCACTATTGCCTCAGGGTCTCCCTGGGTGTCTGCCCCACCTCACCTTGTAGACCCTGTGCCCCAGCTCCTCAAAGGAGAAAACCCCAAGGCAGGGGCCTACTAAATGTCAAAGTGGAGCCGCATGCCCCATCTAAGTTTCCTTGGAGTCAGGGGTCATTCCACACTCTGTGCTGGGCAGTTGGCTGGAGCCTACACATCCACTGCTCCCGTTCACTCCCACGACCCTCACAACACCAGGAAGGATGTGTTTCCCCATTTGACAGAAAGCTGAGGCTCACAGAAGAGAAGTGATTTGCCCACAGTGCATCTGAGGCTGCTTCATCAAATAGCAAGCTGTATGGACCAGTCCCTGCTCTTGCAATGGGCATGCAGGGGTGAGAGAGAGGCCTAGTGCTGAAGTTATGTGTTGTATTTTAGCGAGGGAAACGAACAAGGAGAGAAGTTTAGCTAATGAGCAAGAGAATATGAAGGTCGACAACACTGTAGACCTTCAATAAATCAATAGTACTTCAATAAAATTTTTTTAAAAAGAGTGAGACAATATATACAAAAGAAAAGAAAAAAAAAACACGAAAGTAACAGGCTCAAGTGGGTGGGGGTGCTACTTTGGCTGGCAAAGTCAAAGGAGGTCCTTGAATAGGGGACAGCCTGTCCAGCTGTCACCAGGGAAGGCCTGTCACACCAGGGGACCATGAACATAGGAACCCTGAGACTGGACAGAGCTTCCCACTCAGGGTGCCAGTGGGCACGTGCATCTGGAGCCAGCCGAGGGCATGAGGCTCTGAGGGCAGGGCAGCCAGCAGCCTCATGGGCCTCGGGAAGGAGGGAATGGGAAGCTGCATGCAGGGCCAGAGGAGGTTGAGAGTGGAGGCAGGGAGGTCCAGCAGGAGGCTGTTAAACCTCATCCACATTAGAGGTGCTGGAGCCTAGAGCTGGGGACAGAAGAGGATGGTGTGGACCTGGATGTGAGGGAACAGACAGGAGGAGGATGTGGGCCTGAACTGGGGAGACTGGAGAGGAGGCAGAAATGAAGGGGAGGCAGATTTTGACCCTAAAACCCAAGCATCTTCCCCGACAGGAACTTTGTCTTTTTCTTCTTTGTCTCTCATTAGCCAGGACAGTGGAAACACAATAGGTATACAGTTAACTCAGCCATATATTCAATATTTATTGAGCACCTACTATGTGCCTGTTGCTAAAGTTGAAGCTCCAATACTTTGGCCACCTGATGTGAAGAACTGACTCATTGGAAAAGACCTTGATGCTAGGAAAGACTGAAGGAAAAAGGAGAAGGGGGCAGCAGAGGATGAGATGGTTAGATGGTATCACAGACTCAATGGACACGAATTTGAGAAAACTGGGAGATAGTGGAGGACAGAGGAGCCTGGCTTGCTGCAATCCACAGGGTCACAAAGAGACACGATTTAGCAACTAAACAATAACATCACATGTGCCTGGCTCTGTCCTAGGCACCAGGGATATAGTAGTGAACACGGCAGAGTCCTTGGCCTCTTGGAGTTTACACTGTGGAGGGAGAGGAGATATGTGTTGGGGGGGTGGTAAGGGGAACGTGAAAAGAGAACAAAGGAGCTCTGTTTCAGATGTGGTGATCACGGCAGAGGGGTGAGGTGGTGGGTCTTAGATGTGAGGGTCTTGAGGAAGTACGTTTCGAGCAGAGGAAGCAGCCTAGAGTAAGAAGGTCTGGAGGTGGGCGGTACTTGCTGACTGAGCCGGTTGAATCATTCAATGATACCTGTGTCCTTGCCTTGGAATGTTCCATTATAAGACAAGTGCCTGAGTCTTTCTCATCAGATAAGAGTGGTCAGAGGGGCAATTGGGGCCACATCCTTGCTTTCTTTATACTAAGTCCTCTTTCCCCGACACTGGCCAGGCCTAGAAGTAGGACAGGTGGAGACAAGGCAGAGAGAGCCAAGCAAGAAGGTAGCTTCTCTGCTGTCCCACCACTCATTCCAGGCTGATCTGGTTTTCACCCCTGAAGGGCCCACCCTCTCATTCCCCCGCACCTCTGCCCCTGCCAACTCCCCCCTCCCACCCCGCACTGGGAAACCCTGCCCCTCCAGACCGTCACCTCCTGCTGAGTGGATTGTCAGCCTCTCACTGTCTCACCTGGGAATGCGGTGGGCACTGCCAACCTGCTCTGCTCAGACCTGGTGAAACCATGCAACTCAGGTTGGGACTTGAACCCATGTGGCCGGGACTCGAACCCAGCCAAAACCTAGTCTTCCAACTGAGGCCACATACCTGGTTTCAGAATGTGATGGAAGTTCTTCATGTCTCACCTCAGAAAGACTTTGGTGAGAGACAAAGTTATAGGAAAGAAGTGGATTAATTTCTTCTTTCTTAATATGTATTCTTTACTGAAGTATAATTGACTTACAATGTTTCAGGTGTACAGCAAGGTGATTCAGTTATACAAATACACATATATTATTTTCCTGCTCATTTTCCATTATAGGTAATTATAAGATATTGACTATAGTTCCCCATGCTATACAGTAAATGTTTGTCGCTTGCTGCATATCTATTTTTTTAATTAGAAATCTAGCATTCTATTCATACTGTCAAACAAGTGGAATCAAAATGTCATAATTTTTTAGTCAGGCAAAAACTCATAAGCTTTCTAAAATATGTATTATACATACTATTTACATATATGTATACAAAAGCTTTTCTACTATGCCTGATAAAGTCTTGAGAAAGAACATCAAAAAAAAGAGAGAGAGAGAGATGGAGAAGCTGGAAAACACAAACTAAACGAGATGGGAGCACTGAATATGAAATAGAAAAAGTGAAAGAAACTAGATAAAAGTAAAAGAGTGTCATATAGTCCAGTCCATAGCTGCTCATTAGAAACATATCTGGAGCTCTGGAGAGAAAAAGCAATACCTGGGCTTTTTCTTTTTTCCTGGGTATTTTTCAAAAAAATTCCAAGATAATTCTGATATGCATCTGGATTTTAAAAAGTGATTACAGGTGTTTCTATTAAATGATAGTTTTGGTTATATAGGGTTCTATTATTTTTCTATTGACCAATCATGAAGCAATGGTATTAAGTGAGTAATAGTTACATAATCACAAGAATGAAAGATGTTTATCAATTTTCACAATCAGTGTGCTCTGCTTAGTCACTTAGTCGTGTCCAACTCTTTGCAACCCCATGGACTGTAGCCCACCAGACTCCCTTCTCTGTTCACAGGAATTCTCTAGGCAAGAATACTGGAATGGGTTGCCATGCCATCCTCCAGGAGATCTTCCCAACCCAGGGATCGAGCCCAGGTCTCCTGCATTGCAGGCACATTCTTTACCACCTGAGCCACCAGGGAAGCCCTCACAATCAACAGCCAGACAAAAACATAAAAGATAATTACAATT
Source organism: Giraffa tippelskirchi (assembly GCF_054371585.1). Lineage (NCBI taxonomy): Eukaryota > Metazoa > Chordata > Mammalia > Artiodactyla > Giraffidae > Giraffa > Giraffa tippelskirchi. The sequence goes on from NC_137277.1 coordinate 131,085,614, forward strand.
GCAAGCCATAATGGGAACATGATTAACTTAACCATATAAAATAATTACATACAATCTGGGGGGCCAAGCAGAGTGATGTGTGGTAAGTGGAAGTGCATAGATGCACATGTTTTCATCCACTTAGCCAGGCTACATCTTTTGGTTGGTGCATTTAATCCATTTACATTTAAGGTAATTAGCAATATATATGATCCTATTACCATTTTCTTAATTGTTTGGGGTTTATTTTCTGCAGGTCTTTTCCTTCCCTTGTGTTTCCTGCCTAGAGGAGTTCCTTTAGCATTTGTTGTAAAGCCGGTTTGGTGGTGCTGAATTCTGTTAACTTTTACTTGTCTGGAAAGCTTTTGGTTTCTCCATCAAATCTGAATGAGAGTCTTGCTGCGTAGAGTATTCTTCGTTGTAGATTCTTCCCTTTCATCCCTTTAAATGTATCATGCCATTCCCTTCTGGCTTGTAGAGTTTCTGTTGAGAAATTGGTTGATAGCCTGATGGGAGTTCTCTTGTATGTTATTTGTGATTTTTCCCTTGTTGTTTTTAATCTTTTATCTTTGTCTTTAATTTTTGCCAGTTTTATTACTATGTGTCTTGGTGTGTTCCTCCTTGGGTTTATCCTGCCTGGGACTCTCTGTGCTTCCTGGACTTGGTTGACTATTTCTTTTCCCATGTTAGGGAAGTTTTCAGCTATTGTGCCTTCAAATATTTTCCTCAGGCTCTTTCTCTCTTGATTTTCCTTCTAGGACCCCTATAATGCTAATGTTGGTGTGTTTATTGTTGTCCAAGAGGTCTCTTAGGCTGTCTTCATTTCTTTTCATTCTTTTTTCTATATTCTGTTCTGCAGCAGTGATTTCCACCGTTCTGTCCTCTGGGCCATTTATCTCCTCTTCTGCCTCAGTTACTCTGCTATCGATTCCTTCTAGTGTATTATTCATCTCTGTTCTTTAGTTCTTCTAGGTCTTGGGTAAACATTTCTTGTATCTTCTCCATTGTTTTCCTGGTATCATGGATCATCTTCACTATCATTATTCTGAATTCTTTTTCCAGAACATGGCCTATCTCCACTTCATTTGGTTGCTTTTCTGGGGCTTTACTTTGTCCCTTCATCTGGGACAGAACTTTCTTTTTCATGCTGATTTACTTTCTGTAATGTGGCTTAACTAGCCTCTGTGGGGCTATGGGTCTTCTTGCTTCTTCTGTCTGCCCTCTGATGGAGGAGGCTAAGAGGCTTGTGTAAGCTTCCTAATGGGAGTGACTGGGTCTTGCTTCTGGTGAGCAGAGATTTGCTCAGTAAAGCTGTAATCCAATTATCTGCTGTTGAGTGGGGTTGCACTCCCTCCCTGGTAGTTCTTTGGCCTGAGGTGACCCAGCCCTGGGTTCTATGACTTAATGGAGACCTCCAAGAGGATTTATGCCAAGGGGGACCTTCCCAAACTGCTGCTACCAGTGCGCCCATCCCTGTATCGAACCTCTGCTAACCCACACCTCCACAGAAGACCCTCCAACACTAGCAGGTAGTTTTGGTTTAGTCTCCTATGGGATCACTGCTCCTTTCCTCTGGGTCTTGGTGCGTGCAAGATTTTGTTTGTGCTCTCCAAGACTGGAGTCTCTGTTTCTCCCAGTCCTGTGGAAGTCCTATATTCAAATCCCTCTGGCATTCAAGGTCAGATTCTCTGGGATTCCCAGTCCCTATGTTGGATCCTCAGATCAGGAAGCCTGATGTGGGGGGGGTTCAAAATCTTCACAACAGTGGGAGAACTTCTTTGGTATTGTTCTCCAGTTTGTAGGTCACCCAACTGGCAAGTGTGGGATTTGATTTTATCATAATTGTGCCCCTCCTACCATCTTGCTGCAGTCTCTATTTTGTCCTGGACATGGGGTATCTTTTTTGGGTGAGTCCCAGCATTCTCCTGTCCTTGGTTGTTCAACAGCTAGTTGTGATTTTAGTGCTCTCAGGTGATGAGCACACGTCCTTCTACTCCACCATCTTGAACTAGAAGCCTGGAAATTCTTTTCCAGTTTCTAGAGGCTGTTCTCACTCCTTGGCTAAGGGCTCCCTTTCAACTTCAATGCCAGCAATGGTCTCACTCAGACCTCTGCTTCTGTCAAAACATCTCTTCCTCTAGAAATGGATTTATTCAGAGAAAAATACATTCCAAAGACAGAGTGTATGGGCCATCCCAGAAGGTGAAAGCAGCCTCAAAATGTGTGATTAGCTTTCATGGACTGAGTAATTTCACAGGCTAATGAGTGGGAGGATTATTGCAACTATTTTGGAGAAGAGATTTCCAAGAATTAGATCATCATCCACTTTTTGGTCTTTGATGGTTGGCTTTGGAACTGTCATGGCACCTGTGGGTAAGTCATTTATCTAATGTGTTAACGATGAACGTATTCTCAGGCTGCCCTACGCCCTTCCCTTCTGTTTCACTGGCACCATGGAGGGACCTTGGAAACCCTGGTACCCTATAATTCAAAGGAAGGGCCAGCCTAGGTGACCAAACTGGATGCCTGGTCTTTGGTACAAACTCCACCTAGACTTTGACTGTGTCTTGGGCCACACGCAGCATGTGGGATCCAGTTCCCCAACCAGGGACTGAACTGGTGCCCCCTGTAGTGGAAGCATGGAGTCTTAATCACTGGACCATCAGTGAAGAACCTGGGCTTTCTCATGACCATAAAATGATTGGAAGGGGACCATCACTTCCTCTTTATTATTCCTAAGTCATTTCTGCTTCTCCAGAGATCTTGCTGACAAGACATGTCTCTCTAAATTCTACTGATTCAAGACTTTCTGTTCTTACCAAAAAAGCATAACAGACAGCATACACACAAATGTGCCTGACCACACACAGAATCGTAGGAAGAACAAAGTGGGCGATAGGTTAAGGGATTTGACCAGGTGTCTTAGGCAGTACTGGAATCAGATGAACATCTGACAGAGAGAAGGGGGTGGCAGCATTAAGTGAAAATATCTCTAGGTAAACTCAAGTGAGGGGCTTCCCTGGTGGCTCAGATGGTAACGAATCCTCCTGCAATGTAGGAGACCTGGGTTCCATCCCTGGATTGGGAAGATCCCCTGGAGAAGGGAATGGCTACCCACTCCAGTATTCTTGTCTGGAGAATTCCACAGACAGAGGACCCTGGCAGGCTACAGCCCATGGGGTGCCACAAAGAGAGGGACACAACTTAGCGAATGAGCAACAACTACAAATGTAAGTGAAGTCACTGGGGAGCTACCTGCCTGCCTGAATGAGCCAAATCATTTAATTCACCCTACTTAGTTAAGGAGAAAGGAGATCTTGCTTTACCTTAAGCAGAAACCCCCTCTCTGTTTATCAACACACACCTTCCTACAACTGAGAAAGGAGGGGAGGGTCTTAGTGGAGGTGGGGACTTGAGATCTCTGGCCTTATCAAAAGTCCAAGAAGAACAATGAGTTTTGTTTTGTCCTGGTTGCTATTTTCTTTTAATACTTTTTTGACCACCACCTGGCATGTGGGATCTTAATTCCCCAACCAGGGATCCATGCCCACTGCAATGGAAGTGCAGAGTCTTAACCACTGGACCACCAGGGAAATCCCTGTCATTTGCCTTTTTGATGGTCCCTGAGGCAGCAAGATGACTTCCCAGGTGGTGCTAGTGGTAAAGAACCCACCTGCCAATGCAGGACACAAAAGAGGTGCAGGTTCGATCCCTGGGTCAGGAAGATCCCTTGGAGGAAGGCATGGCAACCCACTCCAGTATTCTTGCCTGGAGAATCCCATGCACAGAGGAGCCTGGTGGGCTACAGTCCATAGGCTCACAAAGAGTCAGACATGACTAAAGCAACTTAGCATGCATGCAGGAGGTGGCAAGGAGGCGGGCAGGGTTGTACACTCTCCCTTTGGGAGGGAGTGGGTGTTAGGGTTAGGGTTTACATCCCCCTTTGAGGGAGAGAAAAGTGACACAAGAAAGACTGCCCTGAAGATTCCACTATTTTCATACTTAACTGAGGGCCTGGCAAGACTCTGATCTTTCATGAATATTATCTCATTTATAAGCCGTGGCTCAGAGATGCTTGCTCCTTGGAAGAAAAGCTATGAAAAACTTAGCATATTAAAAAGCAGAGATTTTACCAACAACACTCTGTGTTGTCAAAGCTATGGTTTTTTCAGTAGTCACGTTCAGGTGTGAGAGTTGGACCATAAAGAAGGCTGAGTGCCAAAGAATTGATGCTTTCAGATTGTGGTGTTGGAGAAAACTCTTGAGAGTTCCTTGGACAGCAAAGAGATCAAACCAGTCAATCCTAAAGGAAAGAAAAGTGAAAGTGAAGTCGTTCAGTTTTGTCCAACTCTTTGTGACCCCATGGACCATATCCCACCAGGCTACTCTGTCCATGGGATTTTCCAGGCAAGAATACTGGAGTGGATTGCCATTTTCTTCTCCAGGGGATCTTCCCGACCCAGGGATCGAACCCAGGTCTCCTGCCTTGTAGGCAGACGCTTTACCGTTTGAGCTACCAGGGAAGTCAAAATCCTAAAAGAAATCAACCTTAAATATTCATCAGAAGGACTGATGAGGAAGCTCCAATGCTTCGACCATCTGATGAGAAAAGCCGACTCACTGGAAAAGACCCTGATGCTAAGAAAGATTGAAGGCAGAAGGAGGCGGCGACAGAGGATGAGATGGTTGGATGGCTCATCTACTCAATGGACGTGAGTTTGAGCAAACTCTGAAAGGTGGTGATGGACAGGGAAGACTGCCGTGCTGCAGTCCGCCCAGTCGCAAAGAATCAAACATGACTTAGCGACTGAACAACAGAGACAAAAACAAGAGCCCGGGGTCACAGTACAAGGTGCTGGAGGTCGCAGAGCCCAGGCGGGCGCTGCGGTCTAGACGCCTCTGCCTCCCCTGACCCTTGGGTGGACCCGCTGGGGAGGAATCGGGTCCTGGGTCGCTGGCCTTCCGCCTGCGCGGTCCTGGCCGTTGGGGAATCGGTGCCGCGAGCACAGCAGTCCTCAGAGCGAGGGAATAACTCCAATCCTGGACTTTGCGGGTCCGCCGCCCGAGCCTACACTTCTTGGCCGTGTCCTGGCCTCCCACCCCTCCCCCGGTGGCTCCTTCCCGCGGCCCCGCTGATTCAGCGTCCACCCAGCTGAACAGCCCCGGAACAGCCCCGCCAGCGGCCCCAGGTGGGGAACAGCCCCGCCAGCGGCCCCGCCGGCAGCCCCCCCAGCAGCACCAAGCTTGCAGATACCCAGCGCCCCTCCCCGCCCCTCCCTCCTCCCAGTCCCTCCCTCCTGTCCGCCCTTCCCTCCTCCCCGCCCCTCCCTCTCCTCCCCTCCCCGCTCCGCCCTCCGACCCACCCTGCCCACCCCGCCCCCGGCCCCGCCCCCTGAGGAGAGATTCCCAAGCCGCAAGGGTCTGCCTCAGCAGATCTGCGCTACGGCTCGTGGAGGCAGCTGGCGGGAGTTCGCGAAGAGCCCGGGTGCAGGATGACAGCCCTCGGCGTTCAGGTGAGCGAGCGGCCGCGGTGAGAGCGGTAGGAGTGCCCTCCCAGGGTCCGGGGGGTAGGCAGGAAGCCACCTGGGACTACTCTTCCACCCCAGCTCTGTTCTGTGGCTCCGTCTTGTCGCTCGGGTCCTTCGCGCACCCGAGGCTCCCAAAAGTCTCGGGGTCGGGCGGTTGTCTTACTTCTCTTTGGGGTCCTCTGTTTCCATCGATTAGATTCAACAGAAGGGTCCCTCTTTAAAGGGGGCGCTTCTGGGGCGGAGGATGGACGGAATCCACTTGTAGAGTGAGGTTCGCTCCTCAGAGGAGGAGGCGTGTCTGGGGAAACCAGAACTTTCCTGAGCCGGAGCCAGGAATACCACCTCCCCTCCGCAAAACTGATTTTGGGGGGACGGGGACGGGGGTGGATTAGCTGGGACGCGCGGAAACCTGGGAACAAGACTGTAGTGAGGTGAGGGGGCGGCATTGCAGAGATGAGGTTTCTCAGTGATGCGAGGCATTTGCTGGGGAACCTGCCCGTCTCCCTCCGCCCCTCGGGCGTGCAATTCTCCTACCCCGCGGCCGAGCTTCCATAGCGGACGCGTCCCGCCAGCTCGTCTCCCGACCTGATGGTCCTGAGGGTCAGAGGCCCGCAGACTCAGCCCGCGAGGGCTCAAGAGCGCCACAGCACTCACCCCAGAGCTCCGCCCAGTTTACAGATGAGGAGGCTGAGGCTCAGGTGAAGTGACCTGCCGGTGGCGGCCAGCTCAGCCCCAGAATCGAGTGAGAGCCGGACTTGGCCCGAACAGGAGAAACTCCACCCACAAGCCGCCCGCAAACCTCCTGCGGCCGGGATTCAGCAGCCCGAGAGCGGGATGCAGCGAGTTGCTCCCTAAAGTCCCGACCAGGCTGCCTCCGGACCTTCCGCGTGGAGGGTGGGATCGGGTGTGGTCCCGCCTCGAGCTGGCGGCCCAGCTGGGGAGAGACTTGCAAACAGGATTTAGATGCGGTCGGGGAAGTGAGTGCTAGATTAGAAACTGCGACAGGATTAAGGGGTGGGGGAGGGCTTCGTACCGGGCTGGGAGGGGCAGGAAGACTGGTAGCCAGGTTCAAAGACTTGATTTTTAGCGAAGGAAGGAGAAGGGGGTTGGAGGGGCGGGCGGAAAAGATGAGGTTAAAACCCTGGAGCACTATTGGGGGCGGGGGGGGGGCACGGGCTGCGCTTGAAGATAGTCGCTGACACTTAGAAACACTTAACCACAGGCCTGGGACTGTTCTATGCAGTTGGGGTGTTCAGAACTCGGTTCAGCTCCACCATGAGGGCACGAGGCAGGACTAGTTATCTCCAGGGGATAAATAACTTGTCAGAGGTCAAAGAGCTAAAAACCAAGCAAACTGGCTCCTGTACCTCTCTGACCAGTGTCCTGGGGTCATGCTGGTGTGAATGGGCTTACTGTTTAGGGAGCTGTAGAAGGGATTTTCTGGGTGGCTCAGTGGTTAAAAAAAAAAAAATCCGCCTGCCAGTGCAGGAGACCCAGGTTGATCCCCTGGCAGGGGAAGCTCCTCCGGAGGAGAAAATGGCAACCCATTCCAGTACTCTTGCCTGGAGAATCACAGGGACAGAGGAGCCTGGCTACAATCAGTGAGGTCCCAAAGAGTGGGACAGGACTCAACGGCTGAGCACAGACGGGATTTCCAGCTGATGAGAAGGGCCTGATCTGGGCTTGGGCTGAGTGGGCAGTGGGGGGTTGGGGCAAAAAAGGAGGGAGGGGTGATGTGGAGAATGAGTAGTGAGCAGCCCAAAGTATCTACTTAGGGGTTGATGGAATCACATGGGGTCCTGGGTTGTAGAGGAAGACAGGATCTTGGCAGTGGACTCAGTGGCCCAGGAGTGTCAAGTGACACTGTTTTACAGGTCACTAGAAATCATTCAGGGAGCTGGATGAAAAGGGGGAAATGCCTCTTCCATTTCTTTTTTTAGTGGAGAAGGTCCAGGCCCTAAGAGACTAAAGTGACTTGCCCAAGGTCACAGAGCTGGGCGGGGCAGTATCAGGGACAGGGCTCAACTGCCCTCATCCTGGGTGGTCCACAAACCTTCCACTGACCATGCTGAGGCTCAACTGCCCTCCAGGAGGATTTCAGGCCTTGGACGGCTCAAAGCTCAGGTGTAGGGGGCAGTGGTGAGGAATGAGGACTCAGGATACCTTATTGTTCCTAATGTTAGGACTAGCTATGGTAAATCAGGACTGCTCATGTGCCAAGCATCTTTATGTACATAATCTCATTTAATCCTTGGGAGTTTTATTGGTGTCAGAGTTTGAATGATGCCCTACTTTGGGATGGGAGGGGGAAAATGACCTGATGTCAGCTGTCTTTCTGAATGTCTGAGGGCCTGGAGATTAAAGTCCAGTCTGTGCCCAGGACAGGTGGGGCTGAGCGCAGGACGGCATGTGCTTTTTCTCCAGACAGCGTGATGTCCAAGGTCAAAAGGCCTCTGGGTGCTGTATTCTTGTGACTTGTTGCCTGCGTCTGGGGTTTTCCCATCCTAGAAACTTAACAACCTCTAGGGGTGTTATAACCTCGCAAGGTAACTTCATGGCTATGCTTTCCTGCAGGGGTCACTAACTCCTACAGAATGTAGATGAGAAACAAGAGTCAAGGGGATTAAGAAACCTTGTCACAAAGACAAACACCTTTATGATTTGTAATCAGAGGTTTCAAAGCTCCCTTGGTTCTTAGTGGTACAGCTATTTTTTTCTATTGAAATCCAGTACAGACTCAGATTCCCAGTGGCTCTGGCAGGAAAAAGGGATCTGATGGGTTGAAGTGAGGGGGCCCTGTCCCCCTGCTAGGAGACAAGGGGACATGGTTTGAGAACCACAGCCTAGACTCCCGCCTGAAAGCTCTTTACAGCGCACTAGGCTGCCTTTGTGTCTGGATCTGCATCGGTGTCTTTGGGTGTCCCTCAGTCCCCTCCACTCCTTTTCCTCACCACTATACTGAGCCCCTCACATGATGCCCCAAGTCAGTATTTATTGGCAGCATGCATCCCCACCCCCACCCCCGCACATGATACAGCGGTTGAGCTGTTGTGCTAGGCTTTACTGTGATGTAGGTCAATGCTCTTGGGCAGGTCCCTTGGCCTCTGTGACTGTTGCCATCTTTGCATACCCCCCATGAAGTTTCCTACTCCACCAGACTAGTTTGTTCTTTTTTTTTAAAATGAAAAAGCAGCTATTTCTTTTCTTTTTTTTTTTTAAGTGGTGGTGAGCCTAGAGGCTACTCTTGATCGTGGTGCCCAGGCATCTCACTGCAGTAACTTCTCTTGTGGAGCATGGGCTCTAGGCTTCATTGCAGTAATTGTGGCACTCAGGCTTAGTTCTTCTGGCATATGGAATCGTTCAAGACCAGGGATTGAATGCTTGTCCCCTGCATTGGCAAGCAGATTCTTATCCACGGTACCACCAGGGAAGTCCAGACTCAGGTTTAAGGGTGAAATGGGATCCTAGAGTCCCCTTTTGGTTGGTTTCCCTAGCAGTGATCATCACGCTTGAGTTTTCTGCTTTGCTTACCTCCCAAACCAGAGTGTAACCTGGGCTGCTTCCACAGTCACTGTAAAGGGCATAATTTAGGACTGGGCAGGAGATGGTTTAAAGGGAGCTTCAGGTGAAAGTGGCAGTGGTTGCAAGCTTGATGTTCATTTATCTCACGGCTCTTGAGCACAGTGCCAGGTGCTAGGGAAAGGCCCTGGCCTCCTGGAGACCTCAGTCTCCAAGTGAGACAGACAATAACATACAACCACTATTCAGACAGAAATAGGTAAGTTGTCAGAACGGTTCCTCCGAGAGTGACCAGAGGGAGTCCCTTCTGGGTTGGGTGGGTACAGAGGCAGTGTTTCAGTCGAGACATGAAGAAGAGAGAAAGGGGGGCAGCCAGAACAGCCTTTCAAGTAGTGGAGCCAGTAGGTGAGGAAGAAAGTTCTAGGCTTGTCCTCGGCATGGGAAGGGGGCCATGTGCCTGAGCAGGGTGGTGGGGAGGATGCTCTGGGAGGGCTTGTGGGCCATCTAAAGCATTCTACTCTTTGAAGCATTCCTTTTGCTTCTGGGTTGGGGGACCATGACTGGAGGGTGCCCCAGGGTTGTAACAAGAGACACCTCACTGGACACTTGGCCCAGGTTGCCAGGAGAGAGGACAGTGCACTTTTCCAGGGCTGAAACCAGAGACTGAAGGGGAGCCTCAGGGACTCCCCTTCCAACCCCACAAGCTGCTGGAACACCTAGTGGTGGCATGTTCTGGGTGGGGTACAGGCTAGGCCAGACTGAAGGGTAAAGTGCAAACATCACTGAGCACCTGGGTCCTGGCAAGTTCGGAAGGTACAGATTAGGATGAAACTGGGGGAGACCAGAAGCCAGGGGAGGAAACCATCACTGATGTGCTAATAACTCTGTGTAGTGTTCTTGTGTTGCACATAAAGAAACCAAGGCTGCCTGCTGGCTCAAGGTCACAACAGCCGGGTCAAACAGGTTTTCTGACTTCAGAACATGCTAAAGAGTATAGACAGGCAAATGGAATTTGGCTTTTTTATTCATTATAAGATCATTAAAGAAAGGGCAGGGAACTCTTTGCCTGATAAATAACTGGATCCACAGACAATGCTTATAGGTCTTGAACGAGGATGGGCCGGGAACAGGCAGGATGTGAGAAGGGTTCCAGTGGCAGTGGGAATCTGAACTGCATGTTGTGGGTCCTCCCTGAAGAGGCTGGCAGGGTGTGGTGGGGGGCCCTCCCTGACATGCTGCCCCATGCTGTGTTCCAGGCACAGAGGCTGCTGGGCCAAAGGAGGCCCCACCGGTCCTTCTTTGAGTGCTTCACCCGAGCCCTCATCATCCTGTGTACCTCCCTGGCTGTGGTCCTCTCCTCCATCTCCATCTGTGATGGTGAATGGCTCCTGGTGGATGACCGCCTCTTTGGACTGTGGCGCTTCTGCACTGCTTCCAACCAGACGGAGCTGCACTGCCTCCGAGACCTGAGTGAGGCCCACGTACCCTGGCTGGCCTCGGGCATGGTCCTGGCCCGCGTCGTGGCCACCTTGGCCGTGGTGGTCGCCATCTTTGGCCTGGAGTTTCTCATAGTGTCCCAGGTGTGCGAGGACTCCCTTGCTCGGCGGAAGTGGGCTATGGGCTCCTTCCTCTTACTCATCTCATTCATCCTCTCCTTCGGGGGCCTCCTGAGCTTCCTGGTCCTTCTCAGGAGCCAGGTGACGCTCTTGGGCCTCACCCTGATGTTCTGGAGCGACTTCACAGCTTCCTTCCTTCTCTTCCTGAATGCTATCAGTGGCCTGCACATCAACAGCATCACCCACATCAACAACAACATGCATCCCTGGGGCCTGCCTGCAAAAGTTTAGGACCCTTCTCCAAGGACATCAAGTTCTACCAGAAAACCTGCCCATGATGGGACTTTTCCAGACTTCCCTGGTGGTCCAGTGATTAAGACTCTCTGGGCTTCCAGTGCAGAGGACACGGGTTAGATCCCTGGTTGAGGAACTGAGTCCCTACATGACGTGCAGTGCAAGGGATAAAAAAGATGAGACTTTTCTAATTCCAACATGTGATGTTCAAATTGATGCCTCTTGGCCTTGGTGTGTTTGCAGCTGGTCTGCAGCCCAGAGGTCAGGTGGGAGCCTCCATGCCACCAGCTGCACCAGTTTACCCACAGCCATGTTATATAGGATGTTGATTTTACAAGAATAAACATATTTTAAAACCTTTACTTGAACCCTTCCTGGGATGGGAATAGACCTGGAAGCAGCTCGGGTCACTGGTGCCCAGGCTGGCTGCACAGGGAAGCACAGTTCACATCTGTTTTATTGACCCTGCTGGGATGTGTGCTGTAGGGTCCCTGGGCCTCCTGTGAGACTAAGAGTGAATCATCCTTCCAGCAAAGGGTGTCCAATTAGTGCCTAAGACTTTCTTCCACCACCTCAAAGGGCCTTTGCATTTTCCCTGCTTTAGCTTTGGTCACGCCAGGAAGCAGAGTTCAGGATTGCTTGCATATAGTAAGCTTTCAAACCATTTGACTTTATTTGAACCCTGCCCTTTGGGGGTACCTCATAATCCCAGGATAACCCCTGCTTCCAGCAGCTGGCTGTCCCTCTGAGGACTCTCCTTGTGAGTACTGCCTGAAGCCCTTCCAGGAGAACTGCCTAACTTATAATACTGTCCTCTTGATGTAGGGACTTTCCCAATGGCTCAAGCAGTAAAGAATCCATCTGCCAATGCAGGAGACTCTTCCCTGGGTCGGGACGATCCCCTGGAGGAGGAAATGGTAAACCACTCCAATATTCTTGCCTGGAAAATCCTCATGGACAGAGGAGCCTGGCAGGCTACAGTCCATGGTGTTGCAAAGAGTTGGACAAAGCTGAGCACGTGATGAATAGATCTCTGATATAGTACGTGTGTGCATCTTTGGTCAGGGCCAGATAGCCTCAGGGTACCATTTTTGATCCTAGAACACACTCCAGAGAGCACGTATCTGGACTCCGCAGGGTACAGGGAACTGGCCAAACCTTGGATAATGATTAACAACCACCCTAGATACAGAGGCCTGCAGGTGAAAGACAGGAACCAATGGAGATTTCCACCCTTGCCAGCAGCTTTATATCTCTGTGCATTAAATTGCCCCCTTTTCAGTCCCTTTTCTGCCTAGTAAGTAAAGTAAGTAAAGTTGCTCAGTCATGTCCGACTCTTTGTGACCCCATGGACTGTAGCCTACCAGCCTCCTCCGTCCATGGGATTTTCCAGGCAAGAGTACTGGAGTGGGTTGCCATTTCCTTCTCCAGGGGATTTTCCCAACCCAGGGATCTAACCCCGGTCTCCCACACCACAAGCAGACGCTTTACCGTCTGAGCCACGAGGGAAGCCCTATAGGTGGGGTTTTTTTCCACCCAGTAGGTGGGGTTTTTTTCCACCCTCAGCCTATTTCATTCTATACTAGCCCCGTGCCCCTCCCTGACCTGATGAACTCAGGCCTTCCCTGGTTCATTCTGGCCTCATGAGGTTTGGGTTTCTGCTCTGCCAGGTCCTCTTTCTGAGTGCCTATACCTTGTGATTTTTTTTTTAAACTTTCCTTGATTTGAAGATGCACAGAGTTCATGGGGGTCTCTGGAGAAAGTTATATCAACCATACAGGCTGACATGTATTCTTAGCCCTGGAAAACGGGCAAGCTGGCCTTTTCACCCCAGGGGCTGTCTATGAGGTGAGAGAGGGTGATCTCCTTGTCTGCAGGGGTGAGATGCAGAAGTTGGGGGCCAGGGCCACTTGTCCAGGTCACACAAAGCCAGGACTAGAGCTGGGCCCATCCACCAGCAAGATGCCCTTCCCTCTACTCTGGGGGGAGGGGTCGCCTCTGCTCCTGTCCAGAATGCTTCCCCTGAGCACGTAGGCAGTGTTTTGTAAAAAGGTTAAAATATTTAGTCCTTTAATCTTCACATGGCCAGCAGGGAAGGAATGCTGATATGTGAGGGAACTGAGATCCAGACAGTTAAGGATAAGATGAAAATCCCCAGTGGGACAGGGAGACAGGCCCCATTCATCCCGGCCTGGGAGCAGGGGAGACAGACAGCCTTGGAGCGAGCCTGGGGATTCAAAATCAAAAGTCCTGCACTGAGCTGCCACTTCCAGCTGGGTATCTTGGTCAAGTCACAGGACCTTGGTGAACCAGTTTCTCTTCTGTCAAAAGGATTCTGCCCCATTTTCTGCAGTACTACAGATAACTGAGGGCTTCCCTCGTAGCTAAGTCAGTAAAGAATCTGCCTGCAATGCAGGAGACCCGAGTTCGATCCCTGGGTTGGTAAGATCCTCGAGAAGGAAATGGCAACCCACTTCAGTATTCTTGCCTGGAGAATCCCATGGACAGAGGAGCCTGGCAAGCTACTGTCCATGGGGTCGCAAGAGTCGGACACGACTTAGCGTCTAAACCACCACCACTACAGATAACTGAAAACAGGAATAACATCTGGTTCACTTGGCTTCTAAGCTTATCCCTGAAAACTGGAGCAGGGAGGTCAGGGAAGCCCCCTTCTCCAGAAAGTAGCGGGGGACAGCATCCTCCACCTTGTGTCTCAAGGACAAGAGGACCAACAAATACCAACCAAGTCTCCTCCCAGTTACCATTTATTCCCCTGCCCTCTCCTGGGACCCCTGAACTACTCTTTCCAGGAAATTCAACAGATCTGAATCCCAGGCCCTTTTGCTGTCCCAGGCCCCATCAGTTCTGAGGAATCATCAACACAACCCCACCCCAAGGCCAGGAGGAAGAGTGTAATAGTCACTGGAGAGACCACACAGCATCTGGCAGGAAGGCAGGCTCTCCTACTGCAGCAGTCAGCCCTCAGGACCTGGGGTGGCCAGCCTCAGATGACACTGGTCCTACGGGTGGCCCGACTCTGCTCCGAGGGGCTGGCCTTGATGCCGTTGCTGAAGGAGGAACTGGGGGCCATAGGCCGCAATGGGAGCTCACGCAGGTGCCACTGTCGCCACTTCTTCTGAACTTCCAGCTGCACCTGCCCCCAGAGACCAGGAGTCAGCCAGGAGGGAAGGGCGATCTTTGCCCGGGTCCTGCTTTTTCCCCTGGGGCCTCAGCACAGGCTCTGACACTCCTGCCTGGAGGGCATGCCTTCCCCTCCACTCAGATTTACCATTTTCAGCCCTGACATCCATAGGTACTGAAGGGCCCCTTTCCCTTGGGACCTTTCACCAGCAACCTCAGCAAACCTATCCTGAAGAAGGGGCCTGTGATCATTCGACAATCTCCAGATGGTCACCTGGGACAACTGGACACGTCCCCATGAAGCCACTCTAGCTCAGAACTCATCTAGGGACCAGGGGGCTACTCTTTGGAATTTCCTTCACAACCCCCAGTGGCAGCAGAAAAGCATTTGAGGCCAGGTTTGATGCTTGACTTTTGGAAAAATATCAGAGGATACTCCCATTCAAGTGGGGCGAACCAGATGATTGACAGCCACAGGAAGGGTTTATTTGCATACAGTACCATGTTCAACTAACGTCAACTGCATGGCTTCTGTGCCAGGAGCCTCCTGTCCCAACCGAGATGCTCTGGGCAAGCGCAGAGACTGAACGTTAAGTGTGTAGCTCCCCCAACCCTGCTCAGCAGTCACACTCTTTGGAGGTCTCTGAGGATGGAGGGGGCAGACGTTTCACTTGAGTCACTCTCTTTACAAATGGGAGGCCTGAGGCCCAGAAGAGGGCAGTGACTAAGGTCACTCATCAGGCAACCAGCAGTCAGCAGCCTCAGTTAGGGTTGGGGTGCCTGCACTTTCCATTTCCTGAATTTGCCTGAGGGTTAAAATCACCTGGAGTGCTTGTTAAAACATTCTCAGCCTCCAGCTCAGACCGACGGGACACATTTTTGCCTGTTTAGAAACAAGGTAGGACCCAGCAGTTGTTTTAACAAGGCCTCTGGGTGATTCTGTTGCTCCCATTAAGTGAGCTCAGACTCCTGTAAGACAGATCTGAGCCAGGCGGCCCTGGTCTGCCACACCCACATCATGCCCTGCTCCCCGCCACCCTTTCCAGGTAGCCCTTCTAAACCACAATCCAATGACAAGGGAGCTCCCCAGGCAGCAGAGCAACCTCAGAACACTCACCTCCCCATTGAGGAAGCAGTAGAGGACAGCCACCACCAGGCCCTGCGGAGGAAGCAGGGGCAACGGGATTGGTGAGGGGCTCCAGCTTTCGGCCTCCTAGTCCCCTGGGGTCCTTTCATCAGCAGCCCCAGGATCACTTCTCCCCATGACTATTCCAGAGCCTTCCCACACTTCTCCTACCCCAGAGGGAATAGGGGCTTCCTCTTCTGGCCCTGCAGTGCGCCCAGCTGTGCTGGCATCACCCACACAGACTGAGACCCTTGGGGGCAAGAATGACCCCGAGTCCAGGGAGGGGCCCTGCGCCAGGGTGGTGTCAGTTACATTAAATAGAGGCTGCTAACTCAACCTCGGTGACCAGGCAGGTCATGGGAATTAGTGAAGTGGGCCATCTGGGAGAAGCAGGGAGTGGTGGCATGTGAGGCTTGTCCATCCCGCCCAGAGCTCTGCTCTGACCACACAGTCACACATTTGTCTTTCTATCTGAGTAGCTGTGCCTGTTTAAACCTCTCCAAATTTCCAGCTGGGCCTGCAAACAAGCCCATCCAGGCCCAGGGATTCACATGTCTGCTCCACCTGCTCAGTTCCAGGCAGGATGGGCATGCCTCAGGTGCCACTGAGCCCTGCTTCTCCAGGATGGCCTCCCTTATTAATTCTAGTGACCTGCCTGGTCCCTGTGGCTGAGTTAGCAGCTTCTGCTTAATGTAACTGAAGTCTGAGCAGAGCTCAAGTGCAGGTCTCAGCCAGCGAACAAGGGGCCTGACTCCCCATTCACATCTCCAAGGTCAGAGGCCTCAGGGCTATATTTGCTTTTAAGTTCACTGGTGGGTTGGGCATTGTGCCTATCAGGACCCTCTCTCTCCAGCATCTGGACTCCTCTTTTCCCAATAGTATCCCCAGAATCCTGGCATGGAGCCCACCAGTCAGGGACTTCCGGCTGAGATGCGGGATTTGAAGCCTAAGGCTTGTATGGAACCATGATCTTTGAACAGGGTCTAGCAGTCTGAATGTCCGGCTCACCTACAGACCCTCAAAGGCCAGCCTGCCCTTCCTAACAGGCCCTGCCCTCAGGCCTCCTTGGCTGGTGTGCACCCTGCCCCACAGAGGCCTGGGTGCCACAGCCCTGACTGCAGGTAGCCCAACCCCTCCTCCCAGTGCCAACCAGGCCTGCTCCTGGCTACTTAAGACATGGACAGGACTCCAAAGAGGGATGAACCAGCCTGTTTACAGTGGGCTTCATACATGTAACTGCTCTGGGATCCCAGCATTCTAACAAGAGTTTTAGAGACAAACTAGAAGGATCTGCTCTGGAGTCTCAGACATGGATGATGTCACACAAAACGGGGACTGTGGGGGTGGGGCAGGAACATGTACTCAGGGCAGCGGTTTCCAAGTTTGGCCGCACATGAGGATCACTTGGGAGCTCTAGCCCAGGTACACTCTGTGTCCTGAATCTGAATGTCTGGGGTGGGACCAGCAGCAGCTCTGAAAAACCCCCAGATGGTTCAAATGGGCATCATTGATTAGGAGTTGCTGTCAGAGAGTGTGAAAGGCAGGCTTTGCAATAAACTAGAGCTGGATTTGGGCCACAGCTTAGCCTATGTAATGATGGCTTCTGAGTTCCAGGTGCTTCATTTGGCAGGGAGGATCCCTGCTTCCAGGTGAGGGACCTGAGTCATGGGTTTCGGTGGACCTGGAGCTGGAGGTCAAGCTGCTGCCCCTCACTGGACCGGGGTTGCCCAGCCTCAGAGATGCGGAGACACAGTCTCTGTTCAAATGAGGGCAGGAGCCTTGGGTGAGGGCGGGTTAGATGTGCCCCAGGTGAGAGAGGGTGGCCTCCCACAGCCAACAAGTTTAGGAAATGCCAGTTTTTATACAGTCATTAAAAATTCAGTCTCTGAAGAATTTTAGTGAGCTGGAAAAATGGTCATGATGGAATGATAGAGAATTAAATATAACAAGGTGGGTTAAAAAATCACACATCGTGATCTCAATTACATGTGTGTAAGTGTGTGTACATGTGTATGTCTTCTTGGATAGAAAGGAGACTTAGAAGTAAACACACCATTTTAACAGAGGATATTACATTGGGTTATGAGAATTTGGATGAATTTGCCTTTCTATTTTAACTTCTTACTTCCAAATTTTCCTCAGTAAGCAAGTATTTCTATAATTAGGAGGAGCTGACTCTGCAACCCCATGGACTGTGTGTAGCCTGTCGGGCTCCTCTATCCATGGGATTTTCCAGGCAACACTATTAGAGTGGGTAGCCATTCCCTTCTCCAGGAGATCTTCCCAACTCAGGGAACGAACCCAGATCTACAGGCAGATTTTTTACTGTCAGCCACCAGGGAAGCCCCTAATAAACTTCAGTCTTTAGAAATATATGACAGTGATAATGGTATTGTGGTTCTGTGTGTGTCCTTCTTTAAGTTCTTGTCTTTCAGAAAGTATATACTAAAATGCTTACATTTGAAATAACATGATGGCTTGAGTTTGCTTAAAATGATGAGAGATGGGGAGTGGATGGAGGTGAAATAGGACAGGTCACAGAAGGGTAAGTGCTATATGCAGGTTCATTATATTGCTCATTTGACTTTTGTATATGCAAAAAATTTCCATAATACAGAATTTTAAAGATATTTGTTATATCACTATATATGTATAAAATATAATAAAATGATATATATGTTTGTATTTGAAAAACAGTTCTTTTTTTAAAAAAAACACCCTTAAAGATCTTTTTTTTCTTTGTAAACATTCCTATGGGCTGGATGAAGCACAGGCTGGAATCAAGATTGCTGGGAAAAATATCAATAACCTCTGATACGCAGATAACAGCACCCTTTTGGCAGAAAGCGAAGAAGAACTAAACAGCCTCTTGATGAAAGTGAAAGCGTAGAGTTTAAAAGCTGGCTTAAAACTCAACATTCAGAAAACTAAGATCATGACATCCTGTCCCATCACTTCATGGCAAATAGAGGGGGAAACAATGGAAACAGTGACAGACTTTATTTTGGGGGGGATCCAAAATCACTGCAGGTGGTGATTGCAGCCATGAAATTAAAAGATGCTTGCTCCTTGGAAAAAAAGCTATGACCAACCTAGACAGCATATTAAAAAGCAGAGACATTACTTTGCCAACAAAGGTCCATCTAGTCAAAGCTATGGTTTTTCCAGTAGTCATGTATGGATGTGAGAGTTGGACTATAAAGAAAGCTGAGTGCCGAAGAATTGATGCTTTTGAACTGTGGTGTTGGAGAAGACTCCTGAGAGTCCCCTGGACTGCAAGGAGCTCCAACCAGTCAATCCTAAAGGAAATCAGTCCTGAATTTTCATTGGAAGGACTGATGCTGAAGCTGAAGCTCCAATACTTTGGCCACCTGATGCGAAGAACTGACACATTGGAAAAGACCCTGATGCTGAAAAATGTTGAAGGCAGGAGGAGAAAGGGACGACAGAGGATGAGACGGTTGGATGACATCACAGACTTGATAGACATGAGTTTGAGTAAGCTCTGGGAGTTGGTGATGGACAGGGAAGCCTGGCATGCTGCAGTCCATGGGGTTCAAATAGTCGGACATGACTGAGTGACTGAACTGAACTGAACTAAAACATTCCTATGGGAACATTTAGGAAAGTGCTTTTGGTTTTCTCTTAATAAACACGTCCCCAGAGAGGAGCCAAATGGCCTTCCATTGGGTGTAGTCTGCAGCCCTAGCCACAAGCCTAGTTCCAGAGACAGGAAGCCCCCATCTATGCAGTCCTGGGTCTCCAGGTTCTCATCGGGGTCACTACCCACTTCTGTCAGCTGGGTCAAGACCTTCCTCCCATCTTTGGACAGCCCCGCCCACCTGATAAAAAGGGCCATGGTGAGCCCAACCTTCCGCCATGTTATATGGAAGCTTCCTGATCCAGAGAAAAAGCTCATGGATTATACACAGAGACTAGGTCCCCAGGGGTCTGGGGTGCCGGTGAGAGTCTCTGGGCAGAGAAGAGGCTCAGAAGAGTGCAGCAGGGACAGCCCTGGGGTGGGGTCTGCAGGCGTGGGTTAGGGCCAGACCCCACTCAGGAATGCGTTCCCAGTGATGTGTCTTCCCTGGAACCTGAGCAGGACAGGGGGAGATGACCCTGGGCACACCCTGTCCTGAACAGAGCTCCAGGAATGAGAAAGGCACCCAGCCTCACCCTGAGGCCAAGGCCTGCCCAGGTGAGGAAGTCTCTGTGGATGGTCTGTGTGTTGATGACAAGCTGGCTTCTTCAGGAAAACCCACTGGGAGAGATTTCTCTCAGGCCTCAAAACTATAATTCTAGGCTTTCCCTGGGAACCAGGCTGCTTGCATCTAAGTCTTGAAACAGAGTGTGTTTCTGTCTTTGCTTTGGCTACTGGGAAGCTCCAAACCAAAATGTATGACACATTTCTCCCCTCTTTTGAGAACTTCATCAAATTTGTTTCTGTGTATGAACTCAATTTTGGCTTTATTTTCTTTATTCACTGATCCCTCATCTGCTTATTTTTTGTCCTTTGTATGTTTTCCCTGAAAGCTACATCATATTATTTTTGGAAGGAGATAGTTATGAGTAAATAAACAAATAACATTGTGAAGTTTGGGATTCATGTTAAGTCTCTTCTAGCCGAATAGGTTTACTATATTTTTTAACTACAACATCTTGTTGAGTTAGTAGGTAGGTCGTTTCTTCTCTCCCCTTTTTCCCATTTTTTTAAAGTTGGTTTTTATTTTTAGTAAATTGTGTATGTAATTTGTTTCAAAGAATCAAATGTCTCCTGTCACCAAAACAGAAAGAAAAGAAAAAAACACCCTCTCCTGACCTCCTTGCTTCCGTTTCCTGTTCCTCAGACTTGGAACTCTCCTGACTGATTCTGCATAATATGCTGATGTGGTTACTTCTGGATTTTTCAGTTTGGGGCGTTTTAATGGACTTCCCAGTGTGCAGATGAGGATATTCTTCTAAACAGCCTTCCACCCCACCCTCCGCTCCCTCTATGCTCATCTTCTTGCCCCCCTCCACTCCTTGATGGCTCAGCTCAAGCCCTCAGTGCTTGCATTGTCTCTAACTACTGAGAGCTGTGTGATCTAGTGCACCAGGGTTACATTCCCTTCTGTCCTCCCTGGAGTCAGTCTCTCTCTCCTGAGTTGCATCTCCCACCCCCATGTGACACGTGACTAGTGGGGAACTTGGGACCCACTGAGGGTCACACAGCACAGTGAGGTCCTGCCCCTGCCTCTCTTGGGTCTCTGCCAGATGAGGCGTTCCTCTGCCTTCGGGAAGATCTGGGTTTTGGCCTCTCTAAGGAGAGAGAGAATGCCTCCTTTCTTAAAGTCGCCGTCCCTGGAGCTTACCTGGAATGAGCCAAGGGCCAATTCAAAAAACAGCTGGATCTCCATGGCATCCTCGGGGGAGAAGGCGAAGATGATGTAGTGGATTCCGAAGAGGGGGATCAGCAGGAGGGTGGACTTGGCCAGACGCCTGGGAACACAGAGGCACTGCAGTCTCGGGCAACCCCATACCCACAAGCACCCCCATCTTGCCTGACTGCAGGAGGCTCTGCCAGTGTCCCCACTGCTTGTTTGTTTAACTTTCATTTTGGAACATCTCCAGCTCCCACACACCCAGTACCTGGATTCAATACTTACCAGTCCATGGCCACTCTCCAAACTCTTGGATTATGCAACCCTATCAGTAAAATGCTTTGAACCCATACCCACAGGAATAACGCTATAACATATGTGCATGTGTTACTATTAAAAATCACACACTGTCTAACATATTATTAGCAAAGCCACCATTCTCATTTGTTGGATAATGAATATCTGTAAGGAGAAGCTCTTTTGTTTTCTTCCCAGGGTAGGTTGCCAAATTTAGCAAACAAAAATACAGGATGCCCAGTTCAATTTGAATTTCAGATAAACAACAGATAGTTTTGTTTTGGGTTTTTTTGGTGTAGGTACCAAAAAAAACTATTAGCTGTTTATCCAAGACTCGGATTAAACTGGGCATCTTGTATTTTATCTGGCAACTTTATTCTGGATCCCCAGCATGACCCTGCTTCGGACCCACTGTTCTAAAGATACCCTAGGAAAATCTGTCACCGAGTCATCCAGGCCTCTGCCAGATTCTGAGAACCCAGAACATCACAGAGAAAGCCTCTGGTGGACACTGATTTGTCTTTTACATTTGTCATGGGCTGAACTGTATCCCCCTCCTACAAAAAAATTTTTTTTAAGTTGGAGCTCTAACTAACCCCTAGTACCTCAGAATGTGACTGTATTTGCAGATAGGGACTATGAAGAGGTGATTAAGTTTAAATGAGGCCATCAGGGTGGGACTGTAGTCTAATCAACTGGTGTCCTTTTAAGAAGAGATATGGGGGTTGCACATGTATAAAGAAAAGGTCATGTGAGGACCCATCAAGAAAGCGGCTGTATACAAGCCAAAGAGTGAGGCGTCAGGAGAATTCAAATCTGCCAACACCTATTCCTAGGCTTCTAGCCTCCAGGATAGTGAGGAATTAAGTTTCTCTTACTTAAGTCAGCCAATCTGTCGTATCTTGCTATGGCAGCCTGAGCAGAATAATACAGCATGTTTTCTTGACCATCTTAAAGGTTTTAAAGTATTTTTGAATCACATTATCTTGAAAATCTGGTGAAGGTCTAGTGAAAACTGGAAAATACACACAGTCGACCCTCAGCACCCATGGGGATTGGCTCCAGACTCTCTGCGGACAATGAAATCCTTGTATGCTAAAGTCGCTTATATGAAATGGGGTATTTGCTTAAACCTATGCACATTTCCCCATATATTTAAATAATCTCTAGATTACTTATAATACCTCATACAATGAAAATGTTTTGATTTGGATTTTTTCCCCCAAATATTTGCAATCTGCAATCCAAGGTTGGTTGAATCCTTGGATGCAAAACCCACTGATAAGGAGGGCCACTGTCCCCACAAAAACTTGAATGTGGGCCCCTGACTCCCTAGCCTTGTCCCAAGGGTGAGATATCCGCCTACAGGGGTCCTGCTTAGATTTATTTTCTCTCCACCCCCAGGGCAGTTCTAGGAGAGGAAAGGACCCACTCCTCCTTCCCTCCACCCCACTGTAAACTCCCTGGGATGAGGTCCCAATTCTTCCTCCTCCTCTACCTCTAATAGTGCCGAGCACCAGCTGGGTAAACAGTAGGTGGTCTGTAAATGCCTGCTGACTGACTGAGTGCCTGTCTTTGGCTTCCACTTACTTATAATGGTTCACTTCATTTCCTCTTGTTTCTTGAGTTCTAAGTTTTCTCATCAGGATTCTTAGAATGTTTATAAAAAGGATGAAATTAATCTGTAAAACACAAGGCAGAGGTGAGGCTAAAGATGATCTGCTTTCAGGCCACCTCTCCTGGCCCAGGCCCCAGCCAGGGATGGCAGTGCAACTACAGCAGGACGGCAGGTCAAGCCCTCCCGTTCATGCCCTCCAGCACACCCAGTCCTGGAGAAACACACCGTCTACCATGGCTCCTGGGCTGCAGGAGCTCTGAGGTCTGCTCAGTTGCATAATAGATCACTCATAATTGGAATGTTTTGGAATCTTATTAAAATGCAGGCCTGAGATTCAGCATTTCTAGCAAGCTCCAGGGAATGAATGCCAAAGCTGGGCCTTGGACTACGCCCAAGTAGCAAAGGCTTTACAAGCAGAGGTTCTCAAAGTTTAAGGTGCAAATTGCTGGGCTCCGCCCCAACAGTTATGGTTTAATTTGCATTTTCTTTCTTTCTTTCTTTTAGCTGCAGCTTGCAGAATCTTAGTTCCACCACCTGGGACCGGGCCCTGGCAGTGAAGGCCCAGAGTCCTAACCACCAGACCACAGGCGAATTTGCATTCTTAACAAGCTCCCCTGTGAAGCTGACTTCCCTGGTGGCTCAGACAGTAAAGCATCTGCCTACAATATGGGAGACCCAGGTTCATTTCCTGGGTCAGGAAGATCCCCTGGAGAAGGAAATGGCAACCCACTCCAGTATTCTTGCCTGGAAAATCCCATGGACAGGGGAACCTGGTAGGCTACAGTCCATGGGGCCGCAAAGAGTCGGACATGACTGAGCAACTTCACTTCCTGTGAAGCTGCCAGTTTAGGGACCACGTTTTGAGAACCACTGCTTCAGAGACTTACAGTCGCTCTGCAGCTCAATCACCAGCTCCAGGAAGCCTTCTTGATCACCTCTTTTTCCTGATTTATTGTAGTTAGGGATGATGCTACTTGTAGGGGCACTTGAAATACTTGCAAGGGGCCAAGTGCAAGCATGTGTGGTGTCCATTAACTGCCAATTCAATCCTGCCTTTCTAAAGGACAGGGGCCAGAGTCTTTTCTTTTGGTGTCCTTTCCCCCACTCCAGTGCCCAGTACCAGCCACACTGCGAGGCTGCCCATATAGCACCCTCTCTCCTCCCCTCACCCACCGGCTCCAGAATCATTTTGCAGAAGCAGGGATCAGTGGAACTGACTGGGCAGGCACCCTCATTGTTCAGAGGAGTAGCCTGGAGGCCTAGGGCTGCTTGCCAGAAGACACAGGATTAGTGGCGTGTCTAGGACCCCAGCTCAGCACCCCTGGTCAGGACACTTCTCAGCTCACTCTTTGTGCATCTTGCTTTAAGCTGTACATGGTGTAAACTAACAAAGGCTCTTTTATTTTTTGCCTCTGAGTTGTATTTAAAGGAAGCACTTGAAAGCAAAGGGAAAAATTTAACTATCCCAAGAATGAATCTTAAATAGTGGGATTCTGGGCCACGTGACAGGCTGGGAGAGAGATACTTGGCATCAGGGGTGCCCCCTCCCCCACCAATATCCTCAATCACTAGAGAGACCTCAGTCTCATGAAATCAGCCTGGGCCCTGGGGCTCTCCGGGGCTGGCCTGTCAAAGTCCGAGAATTATAGCAAGGAAACTGGCTCAGTATTTAGCAGCTATAGCACAGCAGTTGATCAAATAATCTCAAGTGACATTGGAAAGCTTACATCCACTGCTAATGGAAAAAAACAAACTAGGACACAAAACTATAATAAGCATTTTGAAAAAGTACATGCACTCAAAGACAATTACAGGACAGAAAAGTACAGCATCATAATGTCCATCTAGGTGCTACAAATATGGGTGATTTTATTCCCTTTTTAAAAATACATTTTGTATTTTTCCATTTTTATATGAATTCTATTACTATTATTTTAGAAGTGAGAATATGTTTTGATTTAATATAAAACAAGTACATTCTTTGTATAACATAATTAGTGATAGAATAGTCAATATTTTTCTGCCATATTATTATGCTAATAAAAAATGTTCAGACATTATTTAAATGTGACAAGCTGACAAAAAACAACTTTTGATAAATAATAGCAGATTTCAGTATACAGTTTTCAGTGTATTAAGACTGTAGTAGGAAATGAAAGCTTAATATCCTTCACTATCCCTTAAATTTTAGTTTAGTCAGATTAGAAAACACTATGCTAAAATTGGCCTAATCAAAATTATAATCAAATTATTTATTTATTAACATAAAGTGACTTTGGGTAGCAATGTCTCAGGGCAGCAAAAATAAAGTTGTGTTTAAAGCACTAGACACCTTCTGTACTGGTGATAACTGTGCATTATGACCATATCAGACACTACATTTCTAACCCTAACTCCTACCCCTGAGTGGTTCCAGATTAATGAATGACCTTCACATCCTCTAAGAGAAGCAGAAATAGGGAAAAGTCATTATGCTCTCCTGAGCTACTCAGCGGCCTATCATGGCTGCTACTCAGATTTCTCTACAATTTCCAGCTCTCCTGTTGTGAGTTGAGATAATAGGGAGGATGGTGTAAAATTCTACTCTTTTTTGTTTGTTTGTTTTTTGGCCACACCATGCAGCATGCAGGGTATTAGGTTCCTTGATCAGGGATTGAACCCGTGACCCCTGCATTTGGAGCGCCAAGTCTTAACCACTGGACCACGAGGGAAGTCCCAAATTCTACTATTTTTGAAAAAACAAAAAGGAAAGTGGTTATGGGATGGCCCCTTCAACCAGCCACACAAGGCAAGCCAGCCAGCTAGTGGAGAGGGGGCTGCTGCCCCGTCTGACCCTCCTGTGAGCCTAGGAAGGGCACTTCCTGTCACCTGGTTCTGTAGTCTTGGCATCCCTCTGAGACTGTGCACATTACTTAGGAAAAGGGCTGCCCCAGGGCGCCACCCCTGCCATGGATCTTCCTTATCATTAGCCACACCCACAGGCTCAGTTACAGGGCTCTGGACTGCAGAGCAGAATCACCTGGGAACTTAAAACCAAGCCGATAAAAAAAAAAAAAAAAAAACAAGCCGAAAGCCCAGGCCCCTCCCCAGGACAAGGAGAGCCTGAATCTCTGCTATTGGTATTTTTTAGAAGGCTCCCAGGTTGACAGGAGAGCAAAGGTTGAGACACCCTGAACTGCCCTGTCTAAGTCACTCCTGAATCTCGCCCCTGGGGACACCCCTCCGGGCCTGCCCTCCTGCCCCATCACCACAGAGGCCAAGACCACAGCAACCTTGGCTTTCCCCAGGTGCTACCCCTTCCGTGATCCTGGCTCAGTGAGTCTGCCCAGTTCAACCAGAGAATGCTTAGAAAAGTGATCAAGATCCAACCATCTGAACCAGTGAGGGTAGAATCTCAAGCGACCTGAGCCAGCCACTCTGGGTAAGGAGCTCTGCTAGGTACACCGAAGCTGCTCCCAGTGGACAAGGCCAAGGCAAGCTTTTGCTCTGGCCTCGCTCTCCTCCACTCTGGCAGTCTCTGGGGGCAGGGTTCCTAGACCCTCCTGCTGCTGCCCAGCCTCTGGAAACTCTGGTTTATTCCTCCACACACCTGGAGGCAGCAAGGCTGCAAGGCCCTCCACCCTGCAAGCCTGTCACTGTTCTGGTCTCTCCCATTGGAACCTAGATCAGGGGGGCTAGCTACTTACCAGGATGGAGAGGATCACAGGCCCTCGGATGACCCACCAGATGGACGCGTTGGCATTGATGTCCCAGCACCTAGGGAGGGACAGCCAGGCATCATTAGGAGTGGGGAGCTGGGCTGACCAGAAGAGACCTGTTCTCAGAGATGCCCTTTGCAGGAAGGACTATGTTGTGGTTCTGCCCCCTGGAGACTGTGGGCTTAACACCCTTAGGACTGACCGTCTTCTGCTGCCAAGAGCACTGCCAGGGCTGGGGAGCGTCCAGGCTCCAGGCAAGCCCAGTGAGTGTCTAGGGAGCAAAAGCACACAGTTCTGAGATGGAAGATTCTGGACCCCAGAGCCAAGTGCATGGTCAAGATCACTGGGGAGCGTGGTGGCCAACAGCAGCCAGGCAGGTGAAGTGTCAGGGAGTGAAGTGTCTGGGTGAGTGTCATGTGACCTCAGGCCTGGGGACATCAAGCACAGGGCTGGGGGCATGGAGGACTTGGCAAATGGACAGACTGTGCTTGGTCTAAGGTGGCCACAGCTCTGTCCAGCTCATTTTTGCCACAAGGGACCGAGGGGATGTTGACAGAACTTTCCATTTGTTCTCGAGAAATTAAAAATCCAAATTTTTTTAAAAAGAGGGAATTAATTCAATTAAAAAGATTATTTTAGACTGAATTTGGACAGCAAGACACTTCTATACCTGGTCAGTCATGGCCTGGCTGTGTCATTACATGAATGAAACACAGCCTCCCACATGGCCATGCTGCCTCACCACCTCCCCAGCTTCTTTCAAGCTTTCCTTCCACGAGCCCACTCACAGTAGCCCCCAGGCTCACCCTGTCCCTGAGCCCAAATCTTTAGAGAATGAGACTAGATCTCTTTGCACCCATCAGGGATTTGAAGGCTGCTTCTACTCTCTTGCTCTCCTGAGTCTGCAGGACTCAAACATCCCATGTCAGGAGGAGTGGAGGAGGGAGCTGCCAGGAAGAGAAAAGCTAGATTGGCCCTTAGAGCTTCCTCCCTGAGCAGCACAGCTCTTGTCAGGCACTTGACCCAAGCACAGAGCTGATCGGCCAGCAGGAGAGTGGCTCAGCATGTCTGCAAACACACATCCAGGAGGGCTGGGCACTCAGCAGACTGCACTGCAGAGAACCTGCCTGTGGCTCCAGGTCTGAGACATAGGCCTCTCCTAAATAACAGCTTCAGAGAAGGGTCCATCCTATTGAAAGAACTGGACAATATAAAATATACTTGTTACCTCTCCATCCAACAGCTTACCCAACATCTTCCAGAAAGTGCCTGGTGACAGCCCACGAAGCAACAAAGATGGCTGGGGAACCTGAGGGTTAAAAATAAAGGGGGGACGGTGGGCAAAAGGGAGATGACTCAATTTTCCACACCCTTATAAGAAACAGGACAATCAGTGACTCTAGGCCAGATAGTGAGCAGATGCTGAGGTCTAGTTGCCATGGAAACCCCCTTGCCATCCTGTGTAAATGTGCAGCTTCATGCTTCAAGGGTGCCAAGAAATCCTTGGGAACTGACGCAGGATCAGATAGATCCTGAAGGCCACTTGGAGGCAGGGGTCTCCTAGAAGCATAGGCCAGACTCTGAAGGACTGCTGCAGGGGAGAAGGGAGGGGACCAGGAGCTTGTGGAGGCCACTGGTGGAGCCCCTTTATCAAACTGGGATATTTGGGGAGGGGATACAAGACCACAGGAGAACAATCAGTTCTATTCGAATATTGATTTGTAAGAACTTTAGCCATTTGACGCGGTAATGTAACCTATGGACGTCATTTAAACAAAAATAGATTTTAGAGTAGAGATTTGTAATACACAAGAATTTTAAAGACAAAATACAAGAACATTTCCTGACTTCTAGTTGAACATGTTAAGTTGAAGTTACACATTTATCTGTTTCTCATTGAAACCCCTTCAAAATGATAGTAAAAAATTAAAATGCTACAAGCCTATAAGCCCAAAGAATGGAAAAGGAGGGTACAGTAGATGAGAGATGTCAACACTCTTAGGAAGCTGGCAGCTGGCAGAGGAGCAGTAACTGACTGATGTCCCAGAGCAGAGAAAGCTGAAGCATGAGTGCTGCACGGGGGTGCCACCGAGAAGGCACGCCTTCTGCGCCTGGGGGTAGGCAGCAGGATGGTTTGGAAGTCTGGACAGGAAGCCCGTAACCACTCAACTGGTCAGAACCACCCTCCCACAGCCAAATAGTCAACTGTTCACCTCTGACAGAAATGAATTCTTGGGGGCAACTGAGCCGAGGAGGACTGGGGCTCTGGCCCAGCAGAAGGTGGGAGGGGTTCTCAGCTGAGCTGGTCTACGCCTGTGCTGCCCAGTACTGCCGTCTCTCACCACGTGTGGCTTCTGAGCCCTTGCTAAGTGGCTGCTCTCAGATGAGATGTGCTAAAAGCACAAGATAGCAGATTTAGAAGATCTGGCATGAATAAAAAGAATGTAAATTATGTTATTAACAATTTTTAAAATTATACGTTAAAAGGTTGATATTTTGGTTATATTGGGTTATATAACATATACTATTGAATTTCACTAATTAGTGAAACTAGTTTCTTTTTACTGTGGTTACTAGAAAATTTTAAGTTATATAAAATATAACTCGGATTCTATTTCTAATGGACATGCCTATCTCTCCCCTAACTGAGAAGAGCCCCACCCCCAGGCTGCTCAGTTTTCAGACCTCCAGCAGCCAGGATTCTATGCTGCTCCAGCCCTCCAACCTCCACCCCAGGTGGGAGATGAAAGGATTCCTCCCTGGAGGAAACAAACAGCCTAGAAAAAGGGCCTATAGGTAGCCATGCTGAGGACCCCAACACAGTGGCCATTTCCAGCCCAGTCTCCCACGAGAGATGTGACCCAACCCCCAAGCACCACAACCACCCCACACAGACACACATACACAGAGACAGCCTTCAGTCAACACTGAAGTGACTCACTCTTAATTATGAATGGTCAAGGTCACCAACATCTGAGGAAGGCCGATTACATAAAAGACCAAGACCAAAACAAGCAGAGAAAAGGAACTCAGAGGAAATAGACCATACAGGCTGTAGGAGGAACTTGAACAAAACAATTCTAAGGAATATCATCAGAGAGATTAGAGGGAAGATTACCTCTACAAGACACAAACAGGATGTTGAAAACAGGGAGCATTCAGAGAACAAGGAAGAGGGCTTGGAAACTAAATATATGATGATCAAGACTTAAAAAAATTCCATAGATGGTCTGGAAGATAAAGACCAGGAATTGCCCAGAACACAAAGTGTGGAATGAAAAGTATTAATAGGAGGAAAGAAAGGAGAAAATTAGAAGTCAATTCCAGGATGTGAACCATCTGATTAAAAGTTTCAGAAAGAGAGGATAAAAACCAGAGGGGGAAGAAAAGATCAAAGGGACAGTGTAAGAAGACTGTCCAAGAAATGACAGATGTGAGTCTCCAGATGAAAGGACCGCCACTCACCAGCAAAAAAGATGAAAACAGACTTGCGTGGGGGCACAGCCCTATGACATTTCAAAACGCAAGGGACAGGGACTTCCCTGACAGTCCAGCGATTAAGACTCCATGCTTCCTGACTTTCCTGGTGGTGCAGTGGATAAGAATCTGCCTGCCAATGCAGGGGACCTGGGTTTGATCCCTGGTCCGGAAAGATTCTACCTGCTGAGGAGCAACCAAGCCTAAGAGCTGCCAACAGCCTGCACTCTAGACCCCGAGAGCCACAACTACTGAAGCCTGCACACTCTAGGGCCCTCAAGCCTAGAACTAATGAAACTACTGAAGCTCGTGTGCCTAGAACCTGTGCTCCACAACAAGAGACGCCACCACAGTGAGAAGCCTGCAGATGGCAACTAGAGAGTAGCCCCAGTTCTCTACAACTAGAGAAAGCCTGTGTGCAGCAAAGACCCAGCACAGCCAAAGATAAATAAATAAAGCAGTGTGTACGTGTCAATCTCAGGCAAGGGTTTAAAAAAAAGACTCTGTACT
The DNA here is from genome assembly GCF_054371585.1 of Giraffa tippelskirchi. NCBI lineage: Eukaryota > Metazoa > Chordata > Mammalia > Artiodactyla > Giraffidae > Giraffa > Giraffa tippelskirchi. The sequence goes on from NC_137277.1 coordinate 131,115,717, forward strand.
TACACTGCAAGGGCCACAGTTTCCATTCCTGGTTGAGGAACTAAGATCCCACATGCTGCATGGCACAGCCAAAAAGTAAGAAAAAAAAAATCACAGGGGACAGAGAGAAGATTCTGTAGCTTATACAGAGAGGTGAGTAAAAGCTTGGGAAACAGAATGACATGGCAAGTCCCACAACATCAGATGCCAAAATAGAAGACCTTCAAAATTCTGGGGAAACAATTTTCAACCTAATTTCTATGCCCAGGAAAACTATAAATTAGGTGTGAAAGCTGAAAAAAGATGTGTTTAGGACTTCCCTGGTGGTCCAGGGGCTAATGAAGAAGGAATTTATAGGGCCTGGACTCCATCTTAGGCCTGTTTGTGCTAATCATGTTCGGCCACCTCTCTAATGGACTCTGAACTCTGTGCTTAGTGCCTGTGGAAACGACAATAGAAGGTTTTTTCTGTAACCTCGGGCTTATTGATTATTGACTGTTTGGAATGTAACCTCGGGCTTATTGATTATTGATTGTTTGAACACATAACACATGAATGATAGGGTTATTGTGATTGTATTTACCTTTCCTTTGTTTATGTAAGTCACAAGGAAATTGGGTGGTGGGTTCAGACACGTACACATGGGGTATAAAAGATTTTCACAAATGCTGGTCGGGGTCCTTGGCTAAGAGGAGACTCTGCCTTGGGCCCGCCGGTGTAATAAACTGCACTTCACTATCTGCATCGTCCTTCTGAGTGAGCTTGTTTCCCGGAACGCGTGGCTATAACACTAAGACTCTCACTCCCAATGCAGGGGGCCAGGCTTCAATCCCTGGTCAGGGAACTGGATCCCACATGCCACAACTAAGACCTGGTACAGCCAAGTAAATAAATATACTTAAAATTAAAAAAAGATATGTTTAGATATGGAGTGCAAAAGAATGTACCTTCCATGCACTCTGTTAGACAGATACTAGAGGATGAACTCCAACACAACCAAACAGTAAACCAAAGATAGGGAAACAAGAAGTCAAGGTATAGGATTTGTGGAGGAAATGAAGAAAAACTCAACGTGAAGGTTAAGGGAGTGAGTGAGTCTAGAGAACGACCAGAGGGCAGAGCAAGAGGGCAGAAAGCTCCTTTAGAAAGAACATGGGTGAGTAGATTATGTTAAATGGCATCACCCTCTCCACCCTAAAGGTTCATATCCTTAGAACCCTAGGTGTGACCTTTCACTTTCCTGGAAACAAGGTCATTAGTTAAGATGAGGTCATATTTATATGGGCCTTAATCCAATATGACTGTTATCTTTTTAAGAAGGTACTGAGACCCACACAAAGAGAGGAGACACAGAGAGAAGAAGACCACGTAGAGATGGAGGCAGAAATTGGAGTGAAGCTCCCACCAGGCAAAGAAGACCAAGGATTGCCAGAAACTAGGGCAAAGGCATGGAACATATAGTCCCTCAGAGATCTTAGAAGGAATTGGCCCTGCCAAAGCCTGACTTTGAACTTCTGGTCCCCACAGTGGGAAAGAATAAATTTCTGTTGTTTTAAGCCAGTGGCAACCTGTTACAGCAGCCCTGGGATACTAATAGAGCAGGAATAAACCAAACAAATAAAAGTAATAGATTTCACGTTGTTGCATTTGATGATAGGAAACCTGGCACTGGAGGGTTTTCCAGCTGTGTTGAGAATTTGGGAGAATTAATGACAGCAACATAAAATGAGTCAATTAAAAATGACTCCATAATTTTGGGATTAACATATACATACCACTATATATTGTCACCCTACTTGTTTAACTTATTTGCAGAGTATATCATGCCAATGCTGGGCTGGATGAAGCACAAGCTGGAATCAAGATTGTGGGAAGAAATATCAATAACCTCAGATGTGCAGATGACACCACCCTTATGGCAGAAAGTGAAGAAGAACTAAAGAGCCTCTTAATGAAATTGAAAGAGGAGAGTGAAAAAGTTGGCTTAAAGTTCAACATTCAAAAAACTAAGATCGTGGCATCCGGTCCCATCACTTCATGGCAAATAGATGGGGAAACAATGGAAACGGTGATAGACTTTATTTTCTTGGGCTCCAAAATCACCGCAGATGGTGACTGTAGCCATGAAATTAAAAGACACTTGCTCCTTGAAAGAAAAGCTATGACCGACCTAGACAGCATATTAAAAAGCAGAGACATTACTTTGCTGACAAAGGTCTGTCTAGTCAAAGCTATGGTTTTTCCAGTAGTTGTGTATGGATGTAAGAATTGGACCATAAAGAAGGCTGAGCCCCACACAATTGATTCTTTCAAACTGTGGTGTTGGAGAAGACTCTTGAGAGCCCCTTAGACTGCAAGGAGATCCAACCAGTTAATCCTAAAGGAAATCAGTCCTGAATTTTCATTGGAAGGACTGATGCTGAAGCTGAAACTTAATACTCTGGCTACCTAATGCGAAGAGCCGACTCATTTGAAAAGACCCTGATGTTGGGAAAGATAGAAGACAGGAGGAGAAGGGGGTGACAGAGGACCAGATTCTTGGATGGCATCACCGACTAAATGGATATGAGTTTGAGCAAGCTCTGGGAGATGGTGAAGGACAGGGAAGCCTGGCATGCTATAGTCCATGGGGTTGCAAAGAGTCAGACATGACTGAGCGACTGAACAACAATATATAAAACAATCAACAAGGACCTGCTGTATAGCACAGGGAACTCTATTCAATACTGTGTAATAATCTATATGGGAAAAGAATCAGAAAAAAGTAGATACATGTATATGTACGGCTGATCCACTTTGCTGTACACCTGAAACTAATACAACATTGTAAATCAACTATACTCCAATATAAAATAAAAATTAAATTTAAAAAATGACTCCATAAAACATAAAAAATCAAATATTGAAAGTAAAATGATTTTACACCACTTGGCTTGGAAGTGAACAATATTTATATAGACATAATGATGTATACCAGTCCATACTAAAGGAAATCAGTCCTGAATAGTTATTGGAAGGACTGATGCTGAAGCTGAAAGTCGAATACTTTGGCCACCTGATAAGAACTGACTCATTTGAAAAGACCCTGATGCTGGGAAAGATTGAAGCAGGAGGAAAAGGGGATGACAGAGCATGAGATGGTAGGATGGCATCACTGACTCACTGGACATGAGTTGAGTTAACTCCAGGAGTTGGTGATGGACAGAGAGGCCTGGTGTGCTGCAGTCCATGGGGTCACAAAGAGTCAGACATGACTGAGCAACTGAACTGAGCTGAACTGAATGATGTATACATTGAATATGATTTGTGTGTGTGTTAATAACTCAGTCATGTCTGACTCTTTGCAACCCCATGGACTGTAGCCCACCAGGCTCCTCTGTCCATGGGATTTCCCAGGCAAGAATACTGTAGTGGGTTGCCATTTCCTTCCTCAGGGGGTCTTCCCAACATAGGGATTGTATCCAGGTCTCCTACATTACAGGCAGTTGCTCTACCATCTGAGCTATGAGGAATATTTACATAGATATAATGATGTATACATTGAATATGATTTATCCCCAAAATGTGAACGACTCTAATGGGAAGATGGAGGTGGTAGATGAAGAATTTTATATCCTTCCCTTCCATCACAAGGAGTCAACCAATAATATCTCAGATGGACAAATCAAGAAATAGTAGAATATTGTTCAGAAATATGAGAGTAAATATTAGGAGGAAGAACTGAAAAATGGGAGGATATTACCTCTGAGAGGCAGAAGTGAGATCCTTTTCAGGGGACTTTTTGTTTTTCATTTTAGGCTTACATTTTATTTTTTAAGGAAGTTTATCCTCTTTTTAAAAATTCTAACTTATTTTTTAAATTTTTGGCTGTGCTGGGTCTTTGTTGCTTTGTGCAGACTGTCTCGAGTTGCAGAGAGCTGGAGGTACTCTTTGTAGTGGTGCAAAGGCTTCTCACCACGGTGCCTTCTCTTGTTCTAGGCGCACGGGCTTCAGTAGTTGCAGCACACAGGCTCCATAGTCACGGCTCGGGGGCTCCAGAGCTTGGACTCAGAGGTTGTGGCACACAGGCTTAACTGCCCCATGGCATGTGGAATCTTCCAGACCAGGGATCAAACCCATGTCCCCTACATTGGCAGGCAGATTCTTATCCCTGTGCCACCAGGGAAGTCCTAGACTTGTACTTCTATTTAATTCTTTAAACCAAGTGCATGTATGACATTGATAAAAAATTTCTTCACCTAAATTCTGGGTACTTTGAGCAAATATGGACTCTGAGGGCCACTTATTTATTATTATTTGTTTTACATCTTTAACAGTGAGTCAGTGGAAAAGTTAGAAAACCTGATAACTGCTTAAATTATGGTTTTAAGTGTGGCCCTTGGGACAGGGGTGTCAGCATCACCTGGGGCCCAGTGAGAAATGCAGAGTGTCAGGCTCCACCCCTGCCCACCAGACCAAGACTCTGGCCAGGGGAGGAGCCCAGGGCCGGGTGAGTGGACATGCCCTCTGCATGATTCCAATGCCTCTCCAGCTGGAGAAGCACTGGTGTGAGTTCCCTCTGTGAGTGGGAGGGCGCTTGATTCATCTCCTACGAAAGCCTGAGGTGCCACACTTTTCTGGGCACAGACTGACACTCCAGCCACCTTGAAAAAGTAAAAGCTTTGGATAAGTATTAAAAATTTTATATGCCTGTGCCTTCTGACTCAGGGATCCCAATTGCAGGATTCTCTATTACACATGGAATAAGCTTTGCCCACAAAAGCACTCCTCACTGTGTTATTTATCACAGTGAAAAATGAGAAACAATCTTAACATCAAAAAAAATCGGTATTTGGTTATATACATCCACAGAGTATTAAAAATGTTTGTTGAAGATTTGAAAGAATACAGAGCATGCTTCTGTGTTCAAGGAAAGAGGCAAGATTCAAAATTCTACATACAGGACAACTGTAACCAAGTGGGGAAAACTAGGAGTATAAAAAAGTCTGAAAAGAAACCCCAGAAAATGTTCAATAGATGAGACTATGGTAATTTTTTTTTTCTAATTTGAAAAAAAAAAAAAAGTTTTTTGCAAAGTTTTATGGTTGACCATGAACTCATTTAGGCAATTTATCCCGGGGACTGGGGCAGGGAATGAGTACAAATTGAGGCAGAGGCCGCTGCTTTTGCAAGAGAAAAGCCTCTCACAGTTGGAAAGCTTTAGACCTTCCTGAGTCCCTCATGTCCCCTTGGGGTTGTGCAGGCAAAGAGGCCTGGAGAGAAGGAACCAGTGTTGTATTATGTGTGGCTCTAACCCCAGGGCCTGGCATACAGTAGATGCTCAATAAATATTTGAGGAAGAAAAGAAGGCTATCATCTCATTCAACCTCCTAAGAATCTGTGATGGAGATATTATCACAGTGCAATTTTGTCTCCTTGCTAGACTACAAAGCCCTTGAGTGATGGAAACGTTTTTATTTTTGTAATCTCCATAAGCCCTTCTGAGCACAAAGAAGTGCTCAAAGAAAGCTGAATAAATTACGATCCTGATATTATAGATGATGAAACCATCCATGTTCATTCAGGAAAATCCTGCCAGATCAGGGAGTCAAGGCTCAGGGAGCTGGCTCCGTATTGGGGATGTTTGGGGCAGAGTTGGCTGTATAAGGCAAGTCCCTTGTCCCAGGCCCTCTGGGACTACTGGCCAGTGTGGAAATCCAGATCAGCAGGGCCCTACAGCTTCCGTTGGCCAAGGGTCATGTGTTAATCAGACTGTCAAGAGTTCAGAAGCAGGAGGGCTTGGCAAACTCTGCCAGTTCAGGCAACTTCCCTGATGGTCTGATAGAGGCAGAACCCTTGCACATGATTTAGACAAGCAGAAAAGACAGTAGAGGGCATTTCTGGCAGGGGCACTTCGTAATTAAAGGCACAAAGAAGAGAGTAAATGAAGCTAATGGTTGGTACACATGACTACCTCTGTAAGCCTGTGAGTCACTCACAGAAATCTGACTCTGTCTAGAACCCAGTGCGTAGCTTACATATGTTTATCAAATGAACAGTTGAAGGATGGATGGATGGGTGGCAGGTGTACAGATTGATGGACATGTGTATGACTGGAAGGATGGATGGATGTTTGTTTGTGGCAGAGTAAGAATTAGGAGGCTTTGCAAAGAGACAGGCTTTGGTTTGAATCTTGACTCTATTCTTGTCCACAGTGTGTGCTGAGCATGTTATGTCATGTCTCTGAGCCAAGGTTCCTAAGAGGCCTCTGGAGGTTGTTGTGATGATTAAAGTGCTCAGCTCAATGCCTGGCATACAGTAGGTGCTCAAGAAATTGGAATTGTTATCACCTTCACTGACAAGAATGGAAAGGGCGAAGAGAAGCAATGGGACCTGCAGTTGGCTCTCTTACCACCATTTCCTCTCCTTCCTGGACTGAATCCTGAATTTCCTTTGAAAAGCTCTGTGGTTTGAGTAGCTTAAGCCAGAGGATTCCACTCCCTCAGGCCCCTGTGATTGGTTCAAGGATGTGCATGACACAATCAGAGTGAATCTGAGTATTTTCTGGAATGCTGGGATACAGCCTCTTTCTTTCATTAGATGTAGTAATGAAGCCAGGAGGAAGCCCAGAAGCTGCTGACAGTTACACTGGGAACACCAGCCTAATGATAACACTGATGTTACAGGAGGTGAAGCAGAAAAACAAAAAGAAATGATGTTGTGCTGCTGGATTCAGCCTCACCAGAATGGTGATCCCTGGACTTATCAGTTATATGAACCAATTAATTCCTTTTAAGTTTAAAGCCTATCTAAGTCAGGTTTTCTGAGAGCTACAGTTAAAAGCACCCTTCCTGATACAGAAAGGAAGTGAGAATGAGAACATATGAATGGAATGTCTAGGGAAGATAAGGCAACAGGTGTTGGGGGTATCAAATCGTAAAGGGCTTTGGATGCCAAAAATCTGGGCTAGGTTTTAGCTATTATTTCCCATTTGACAGACAAACTGAGGCCAGAGAGTTAACCACCAAGCAACTTGTCTAAGATCACACAAGTTCACTAACTTAACTAAGTGTGGAGCTGAAAGTAGAACCCAAGCCCTTATTGCCTCAGTGCCCTTTCCCACCTGTCACACAGTCACCATACCCTAGAGAACATACCCCATCCGAGAGCCACAAATCCCTGGAGCCACTTCCGTTCTGAGAAGAAGGAGATGACAAGGAGCGTGTGAAGATAGAGGCCTTCCACCAGCAGCCAGGAGTAGTTGGCCATGATGCAGTACTGGAAGAAGACCATGACCAGCTTACAGCCCACCTACAAAGAGAGGCAGCTGAGTCACAGGCCAGCCATCCTGGGCTTCCCTCCAGGAGACGAGGGGTACAGTAGGAGTCAGCAGCCAGGCCACAGAGAGCATCTCTCAGGCTCACGGCCATCCCCCATGGCCTTCCACTATCAGAAGACCAGGCTCATAGATGTCTCTAGAGTGGAAGTCCAGAGGCCAGCAGGCTCTGTCAGCACAGCCAATGGGCTGCTGCAGCAGCAGGAGCAGCATTCAAATTCTGGAACTGGCCGCCAATTGTCAAACTGTGTCAGATATTGCCCAATTCCCAACAGCATTTTTCAGAAGAGGAACCTGAGGCCTAGAGAGGGGAATGGATTTCTGAGCAAAAGGTTAATAAAAGAAAGAATTTTATTAACCATCTTTATTTTATAAAGATGGTTAAGTTTCCTAGAAATAGATGGAGAAGGGACAAGCCAGTACTGATGAGAGTACACAGGACCCCTGCCCGCACTGCATCTGGACTGCAGACCTTGAAACATTCAAGGGGGTGCCACAGTGCGGCCTTGCCTGCCCCTGTGACTTAGGTGACAGCCGTGTCCCCTGTCAGGATCCCGGGAAGCCATGCCTGCAGGACTGTAGGGCACGAGGCTTCCATGCCCTCATGGCTCCCACTTGTACCCTATGAGGGTCTCCCTCCCTTTCATCCTCTCTTCCTAGCCTTTCCCTGCAGAGAGGACAGCTCCTGGGATGGCCAGAGGGCTGCTGACAAAGTGCAGGTGGGTCACAGGCACAGAGGAGCACTCAGGGCCAGCCTGCTGGCCAGGTGTGCTTCCTGCCTGTGGTCTCCTAGAGACCCTTATTCCAGGCATGGCCCACGGCTGGCTGGCGAGTCTACAGTTCAGAAGAACCGGAAAAGGTTCCCTGCTGGGCATTGCTGGACTTCACTGGTCAGTGATGAGGTGGGGTCAGAATCTTCTGACTCCAAGCTGGTACTCTTCTTTCATCCTGGAAATCTCCCTGACACACAGGGGCCCAGCTTGAGGGACCTCTCAGTTTGAGTCAGAAAATACACACATATACACATGCATGTGAAAAGCTATAAGCAATATACAAACTTAACAGAACTATAAGCAATTACAGGTATGAGTAGTAGGAAACAACAAGCAGGCTGATTAAACCAATCTCAATCTCCAGTCCCCTTTACCCTTGCTTGCCTCCACTATGGAGACTACGATAGTAAAAAACTCAACCTCCCAGCTTCCTCTGTAGTTAGATAGTCACATGACATAGTTCTAGCCAGTGAGATGTGAACACAGTCTTGGGAAGCACATTCTTTTCCAAATGAAAAGCCAAAGCGTCCGAAGGAGAAAAATGTTTAACCTTGACTTCCCTCCTTTTTGCCTGAAACATAGATGTGAGGTGTGGGGTTGCAGCAGCCATGTTGCTAACACGCAATATAAAGCATGAGATCAAAACTGGCAGAGCAGAAACGGAAAAGGACTGTGTTCATTGTGGCAAGGAGCCACTGTGCCAGCTCTGGGTTGCCCATCTGTGGACCACTTCTGTGGGGCACAACCCTCAGCTGTTTAAGCCACTGATGTATAGTTTTGTGTTATGTACAGCAGAAGAGATTCTCAACTGATACACAGAGTGATATTGCAATGAATGAAGACTCCTCTGCACATTCAGAAGGAGGAAGAGGGTAAGACTATGTTCTGCTGCACATCTGGGCATGTAGATGCAGACCTGCCCAAGGTGTGCTCACCTTTTTCTTTCTACAATCCCAACCATCTCTAGACTTGGCCATCTGTCTGCATTTGGGACTTGGCAGGAGTAGAGGAAGGAGGAGCCTTGCTATGTGTCTAATTCTCAGAGAGGTTGATCCACTCCAGGACACTGGGAGTTGAACAGTAGCCCCATCGGCTTCTCAACAAACTGCCTTCATAGGAGTCCCAGGCTGCACGTATGAGGACATGGGACTCCTTGAACCTCCTATTCCAGCCCCAGTGCTGGCCCCTTTGATTCTAGGCATTAAATCCAGCCTCAATGAATGGGGTTGGGGGGAAGCAGGCAGGCCTGGCCAGACCATGGGCCATGCAGGCGTGTTACCCTGTGGGCGTCACAGTGGGTGGCATCATCAGAGGAGAAGAGCACAGCATCCTTGATGAAGTTGGACAGGGCGCGCAGGATGAAGGACACAAAGAGGTGCATGTGGATGTAGTTGCGGGTGCAGTGGAGCCTCCTGGAGAAAGAGAATGCAGGGCCATAGGGGGCAGAGCCAGAGGGTTCAGCTCAGCTCCCCCACCCCCTACCCCATGCACCAGGGAAACCCAGCTACTGGACGTGACATCTCTATGAACCTCCCTGTTGGCAGAACCCAAATGAGAGCCCAGGCTCCCAGTGGCCAGCCTACTCTGTTTCATGCTGCAATTGAAAAAAAAAAAAAAAAAAGCTGAGATTACAAGAGTGAGATTCGATTCTGCCTCGACCACCACCTGTAGCTCCCAGAATTGTTAGAAGGGAGGGTAGGGAAGGAGGCATGTGGCACAGAAAGTACACAGGCTGTGGGGAGAAATCAGACTGAGGCTCCACCTCTTTTCAGCTACACGGCCTAAAGCAAACCTTTCACCAACCAGAGTCTAGGCGTCCTCCTTGCGGTAGGGGCAGAAGTTTGTCACCTGTTCCTTTCCTTCCCTACAGGAACCAGGCTTTCATATGGGGGACCCACTCTAGCTCTGGGTGCAGGCTACTCCACCCTCACCCTCATGACAGACTTGACTAATTAGAGCACTCCACACCCGGCTACAGTGATTGGCTCAGGGCTGGGCACGAGACCCAAGCCTGCTCTCCCATAAGAACTCCCCCAGGACTTTCATTGCAACTAATGGAGAAAAGGGTCTCCCTGCCCTGGTGTTGCTGAGCTAGTAGAATGTGCCTCTGCAGCTGCTGGTGGTTGTCTCTACTGTCCCTGCATAAAGCCTGCCTGAGGCCAATGCAGGGTGAAGCAATGGCAGGAGACAGACCTAGTTCTGCTGATAACTTTGAGCACCTAGATCCAGCCACACCTGAAGCCAGATACCCCTGAAATTGTCAGTTAAGGGCTTCAGGTCACCTTTGCTTTTCTTAAGATGTTTTAAGATGGATTTCTGTTTCTTGCAACCAAGAGTCTGGCTAGTATACCTGTAAAATGAGGATGATACCTATCTCTTAACATTCTGTGAACATCAGAAATAATACATTTATAGCAATCATCAGCACAGTAAGTTCTTAGTGATGTTCTGCTGCTGCTGCTAAGTCACTTCAGTCATGTCCGACTCTGTGCGACCCCATAGACGGTAGCTCACCAGGCTCCACCGTCCCTAGGATTCTCCAGGCAAGAATACTGGAGTGGGTTGCCATTTCCTTCTCCAGTGCATGAAAGGGAAAAGTGAAAGTGAAGGCGCTCAGTCGTGTCCGACTCTTAGCGACGCCATGGACTGTAGCCTACCAGGCTCCTCCGTCCATGGGATTTTCCAGGCAAGAGTACTGGAGTGGGGTGCCATTGCCTTCTCCTTAGTGATGTTCAGTAAATGTCAAATGAATGAAGGATTGAAGGAGGTCACAGAAACTTCTGTGTTTTGCCACAGGTAAGCTTTAGATCTAGAGAAGACAAAGTGACCCACCCAGACCTTCCCTTCTCTGGTCTGAGCAAATAAAAGAGACCCAAAGTGCTGTGCCTGGGGAAGGTGAGGGAGATGGAGAGCTAGTTCCTGTTCTTACCGAAAGGCACAGAGGATGCTGAGGGCAACCAGGAGCATCACCAGGGAGGAGCTGTAGCCCACGGTGTACATGATCTTCAGCTTCAGCAGGTACTTGTACTGCAGAGAGAGAGGCCTGTGTCAGCTCACTTACCCACTGACTGAATCTGCCCTTTTACCTGTTCCAGGTGGCTTGAACCCCTTCAACTCTGACTGCTATTTTGTTCATACCCCAAGGACACAAATTCATAGACTCACGATATCTTGGCTTAGGACAAGACCTTGGGCATCATCTGATGCCAGTTCAAACTTCTACCCCATACACAAGGCCCCTGATCCACCACCCTGAATTCAAGTCTTTGCTTGAATACCTCCAGGGATGGCATCTTCACTGGTTTTTGAGGAACTCACTGGGTATACAACAGTGCAAAGTATTAGATACTTTTTTCTCAAGTGAATCTAAAATCTATTACTGTTTAATTGTACCTATTGGTCCCATTTCTGCTTCTGGAGTCACTGCAAATAAAGTGAATCTGTCTTATACCTAAAGCCTATCATTATTTTTTTAAATTATTTTTATTTAATTAAATAAATTAAATTGTACTGCACGGCATGTGGGATCTTAGTTCCCAGACCAGGGATCAAACCTGTGCCCCCTGCAGTGGAAGCACAGAGTCTTAACTACTGACCCACCAGGGAAATCCCTTTTTTTTCATCATTATTTTAAAAATAACTTTTTTCATGGTAGAACAGCTTTAGACTTATAGGAGAGTGACAAAGATGCTACAGAGAGGTCTGTCCTTTCTGAATACAGCTCTTCTGCCCAACTGTTTCCCACTTACTCAGCATTCAGTATTCCCTATGTCTTTAATCTCTTTCCATTACCCATCACCACTTTCCTCAATTAATATGCTACAGTTTGTGAATGTCCTTCTTAAACAAGACACCCTGAACCAGACACTTGAAAAGCTACAGATGTACTCTCTGACCAGGGAGAAGTAGAGGGGGACTTGCTCTATACACGGCAATCCCTGTTCTACACACTGTACTCCTATTAATGCCTCCAGGCAGCCATTGACTTATTCAGCAGCCACTACACATTACTGGCTCAGCTTTGACTCAACATCCCAATGGAGTGGAATAATGTATATAGAAATAAATGTAAAGACCTGTATTTTTTAGGTTCAAAAAATGAACTGTACAACAGTCTTTAAAAGAATCAAGGAAATAAAGAGTAAAGCAATAATGCCATACTATTTTTTTTTAACCAACCAAATTAACTAATATTTAAAAGTACTAATATTCTATGTAGGTGAGGTTATGCGGTGGTGGTGATGTAGTTGCTAAGTTGTGTCCGACTCTTGCAACCCCGTGGACTGTAGCCCAACAGGCTCACCTGCCCATGGGATTTCCCAGGCAGGAATACTGGAGTGGATTGCTATTTCCTCCTCCAGGGGATCTTCCTGACACAGGGATTGAACCCATGTCTTCTGCATTGCAGTTGGTCTCCTGCACTGCAGGCAGATTCTTTACTACAGAGCCACCAGGGAAGCCTCAGGTGAGGGTACAATGGGAGTGAAGATTGGCTCAGTCTCTCTGGAAAGTAGCACAGATCAAAACCCACAAGCATTCCTTCTGACTTCCCTTTTACCTCTAGGAATTAATTCTAAGAATTATCAGAAATATAAAAGCATATTTATATATAAAGATGTTTATCACAGAACTATTTTTGATGAAAAACATGCAAATGCCCAACAACAGAATAGTTAACTAAATTCTTTTAAATTCAAATTATTTCCAAATTAGGCTATTTTAAAATGCTACTTATCAAGAGTTTCAAAAGATGTTAGGACATAATGTAATGCTAAGTGAAAAGGCAGAATACAAATTTTACATGCACAGTGTGATTTCTGCTTTATGCAAAGAAAAGTGTTAGGTTGAACTGTATGACTCTTCCCTTTTTTGAAGATCAAAAAAGATTGAATATTGGTCATCTCAGGTGGTTCAATCTCACACATTCATAGAAACAAGATTGTAAGGAGTTGTGTTAGATATTATTAGTGATTAACTTTGGATTACAAACTGGTGGATACAGTCATTATTTTCATTTGTATTTTTTTCTGTACTCTTCACTTTTCTTCAGTGGTAAGTACTGTTTTGTAACCAGAGGAAAAGGGTAACAAGAAAACACCAGCACACAGACATTATTGAGGAAATCTGACAGGCATTTATATGAAAACGACCTTGAGGTTTGAGTGGCCCATGCTCCATGGTGTTAAAGAAGTGTATGCAGACGGAACATGGAAAGCCTTCAGAGTCAAGAGACAAGGGTTCCAAACCTAGGACTGCTACTACTCACCAGTCCTGGGCAAATCACTTAACTTTCTGTGTGACCCTGGGCAAATCACGAAACTCCTCTGGGAGCCTCAGATTCCTCATTTGTAAAATGGGGATAATATCCACAGTGCAGGCTTTTTGGAAGAAGAGATACGGTATCAGGTAGAGTATCTAGACAATGCCTGGCCCTTAGAAGATACTCAGTCCTTGTTAATTCTCTCCATCTTCACTCTCTACCCCACTATCCACTGTTCAGTCTGAGTCAGCAGCAGTCTAAGACTGTGGTATGGAGTATGAGGCATGAAGTAGCTGCTAGAACAATTAGGCCTCTTCTCGGTTTCATTAATAGAGTGCTGTGGAGCAGCAAGCCACAGTGGAATGTCTGGAGTGTTCCAGGCCTGGGTATGTTATTTTAAGAGGAACATTAATGAACTGGAGCATTTCCGGAGGGGGGTGACCATGTCATCTGAAGAGTGCGTTAAAATACTTGAGTGTACCACATCCTGAAGGAAACAAACTTAAGGAAGAAGGGTATTAAAATGATTGATGTATAAAAGAGTAAGACTGAATTGTAAGCTCCAGACAGGGCAGAAGTTACCAGAAAGTAGATGTGACTCAGAGGGACCAACATTCTTCTGACAGCAGAGGGGACTTTTTACAGGTTAGCTGCCATGTGACACTGCCCTTCCCCACTGAGTTGACTGCAATTCCAGAAGCCAGGAGCCACCTCTCAGGAATGAGTGCAGGGAACCAAGAGGGCAGCAGGTTGCATTGGGTTAATGGTTCCTAGCCTTTAGGATTTTAAAGAGCAGTGAAATGTCAAAAATCTGGAGACTGATGTGTCATCCCTAGGATCTTGCCATGTGCGGGATGCACCCCAGAGCTGAGGGCATCAACTCACTCAGGAGACACCTGGTTTTGCAGCCCCTGGGTCAGGAGCAGTGGGTCAGCCTGTGGCAGTGCAAGGAGGCATGGATGACAAGTGTGGAGGGTCCAGGCTGAGTATCCCATGCTGTCCTGTGGCTGGGTTAGTGTCTGCCAGGTGACCCTCAGAACACCCCAGCCAGCTCTGCCTTTGTCTTCGAGATCTGACCCCAAAAGAGCCCTGTTCCCCTGAAGCCAGACGTTACCTCAGTGCCCTCAACCTCTGTGACACCTGCCCCCAGAGGGCTATGGGTCCAGAAGGAAGCTTCATTGCTGTCGGTCCTGGATGAGGCTACCTGTCCCTTTGCTGTGTGTCCTGACTGGGTCCCCTCCTTATCCATCCCCTACATTAGGAGACAGTAGACATTTTCCATAAAGGGACACACAGCAAACATGTAAGCTTAAACATTCTGTCTCTTTTGCAACTATTCAATTCAGCTCCTGCAATGAAAACGGACGTGGCTGTGTTTCAATAAAACTTTATTTGCAAAAGCAGGTGGTGGGCTGGATTTGGCCCAAGGGCCCTAGTTTGCTAACCTCTGCTCCCAGTAAACAAAGTCAGCTTTATGTGCCCATGTGGCAGCTTTGCCTGGTCTTCCTGCTAATTTGAATCCACTGTTGGCAACTGGTGCGTGCCAAGTCAGGAAGTTGCAAAAAGACAATCAATAAATACATACTTTCACAATCATTAGATTAAAAGAAAAAAAGGACATTTTAACACTCAGAAAGGATGATTCAATTCTCAGAATAAAAGACTAAGTTTGTGGGGAATTCCTTGGCAGGGCAGTGGTTAGGACTCCACATTTTCACTGCCAAGGGCCCAGGTTCAATTCGTGGTTGAGGAACTAAGATCCCACAAGCCACACAGCCAAAAAGAAAAAAATAAAAAAGACAAAGCCTGTGCTTGTCTGTGGTCTGGCATCAGGGACCAGTGTATCTCATGGTCTGGAAAAACTTCCACCAATCTTAGGGATTCTAATATTTTTTACATGAGCTGAAGTTACAGTTCAGTTCAGTTCAGTTCAGTTGCTCAGTCATGTCCGACTCTTTGCGACCTCATGAATCGCAACACGCCAGGCCTCCCTGTCCATCACCAACTCCCTGAGTCCACCCAAACCCATGTCCATCGAGTCGGTGATGCCATTCAGCCATCTCAACCTCTGTCGTCCTCTTCTCCTCCTGCCCTCAATCCTTCCCAGCATCAGGGTCTTTTTTCAATGAGTCAACTCTTCACATGAGATGGCCAAAGGATTGGAGTTTCAGCTTCAACATCAGTCCTTCCAGTGAACACCCAGGACTGATCTCCTTTAGGATGGACTGGTTGGATCTCCTTGCAGTCCAAGGGACTCTCAAGAGTCTTCTCCAACACCACAGCTCAAAAGCATCAATTCTTCAGCGCTCAGCTTTCTTTATAGTCCAACTCTCTCATCCATACATGACTACTGGAAAAACCATAGCCTTGACTAGACGGACCTTTGTTGGCAAAGTAATGTCTCTGCTTTTTAATATGCTGTCTAGGTTGGTCATAACTTCCCTTCCAAGGAGTAAGCGTCTTTTAATTTCATGGCTGTAATTGCCATCTGCAGTGATTTTGGAGCCCAGAAAAATAAAGTCTGATACTGTTTCCACTGTTTTCCCATCTATCTGCCATGAAGTGATGGGACCAGATGCCATGATCATAGTTTTCTGAATGTTGAGCTTTAAGCCAACTTTTTCACTCTCCTCTTTCACTTTCATCAAGAGGCTTTTTCGTTCTTCTTCATTTTCTGCCATAAGGGTCGTGTCATCTGCATATCTGAGGTTATTGATATTTCTCCCGGCAATCTTGATTACAGCTTGTGCTTCATCCAGACCAGCGTTTCTCATGATGTACTCTGCATATAAGTTAAATAAGCAGGGTGACAATATACAGCCTTGACGTACTCCTTTTCCTATTTGGAACCAGTCTGTTGTTCCATGTCCAGTTTTAACTGTTGCTTCCTGACCTGCATACAGGTTTCTCAAGAGACAGGTCAGATGGTCTGGTATTCCCATCTCTTTCAGAATTTTCCACAGTTTATTGTGATCCACACAACAAAGGCTTTGGCATAGTCAATAAAGCAGAAATAGATGTTTTTCTGGAACACTCTTGCTTTTTCGATGGTCCATCAGATGTTGGCAATTTGATCTCTGGGTCCTCTGCCTTTTCTAAAACCAGCTTGAACTTCTGGAAGTTCACGGTTCACATATTGCTGAAGCCTGGCTTGGAGAATTTTGAGCATTACTTTACTAGCATGTGAGATGACTGTAATTGTGCAGTAGTTTGAGCATTCTTTGGCATTGCCTCTCTTTGGGATTGGAATGAAAACTGACCTTTTCCAGTCCTGTGGCCACTGCTGAGTTTTCCACATTTGCTGGCATATTGAGCGCAGCACTTTCACAGTGTCATCTTTCAGGATTTGAAATAGCTCAACTGGAATTCCATCACCTCCACTAGCTTTGTTCGTAGTGATGCTTCCTAAGGCCCACTTGACTTCACATTCCAGGATGTCTGGCTCTAGGTGAGTGATCACATCATCGTGATTGTCTGGGTCATGAAGAACTTTTTTGTACAGTTCTTCTGTGTATTCTTGCCACCTCTTCTTAATGTCTTCCGCTTCTGTTAGGTCCATACCATTTCTGTCCTTTATCGAGCCCATCTTTGCATGAAATGTTTCCTTGGTATCTCTGATTTTCTTGAAAAGATCTCTAGTCTTTCCCATTCTATTGTTTTCCTCTATTTCTTTGCATTGATCACTGAGGAAGGCTTTCTTATCTCTCCTTGCTATCCTTTGGAACTCTGCATTCAGATGGGAATATCTTTCCTTTTTTCCTTTGCTTTTTGCTTCTCTTCCATTCACAGCTATTTGTAAGGCCTCCTCAGACAGCCATTTTGCTTTTTTGCATTTCCTTTCTAAGGTTACAGTACGTCTTCTTTTTTTACTATTTTGGGCAATTAATTTCCTCATTTAAATCCAGAACTTTGCATTTATCTTTGTTAAATCTCTGCGTCTCCTCTGGCATTTTAGAGTTTCAACCCAGACATGAATATCATAGTTCAGGCCCTGGCCTTTGTTCTTACCCAGCTGACTAATGTTAGACAACAGTTCTTACGTGTGGCTTCAACAGATACAACTCACAAAACCAAAGGCTCGTAATTCCTCAGGGTATAAAAGGGTTCTGAGGCCAAAAAGTCTGAGAACTGCTGGTCCAAGCCATGCATGTGTCCCATCCCTCTGCCAGGAATGGTGCCGAGGTGGACAGGCTCAAGTCATGTTGGGTCAGTGAGATGTGAGGATGGGCTTACTGCCTGTTTGCATATGAAGCTTTCTTGTGGTTAGCAAGAGAGGTCAGGCTGTCCCTCCTCCTGGACAAGCAGGCCTGCCATCACCAATGGCACACACCTGACAACAGGATCCCAGCCCCGGGATAAGTCACCAGGCTATCAGGAAGAGAGATAGAAAAAACCTCAACCTGAGTGGGTTTGGGGTACTGCTTCATTACAAGCACCTGACGCCTGTCTTCTGCATCCTAGTTATATGAGCCACGTTAGCTTATGACACCCCTTGGAAGTTTCCGTCACTTGCAGCCCACGCATCCTTCTGAACATCCGTCCTGCCATCCTTTATACACGTGAGTCTTCTGAATCTTATAGACTTTACAAATGTGATCCACATAAGCCTCCTGTCTTCACATAAATCAGAGACAGAGACGGAAATCTACAGAGGTCAGAGCCCATCCACTGGCCCTCCAAGACCATGCGTAATCCCTATTACATTATTCCACCCAGATCTGAACTCCTTATTGCCAAATTCAGACTGAAATTGAAGAAAGTGAAGAAAACCACTAGACCATTCAGGTATAACCTAAATCAAATCTCTTATGACTATACAGTGGAAGTGAGAAATAGATTTAAAGGACCAGATCTGATAGACAGAATACCTGATGAACTATGGATGGAGGTTCGCGACATTGTACGGGATACAGGGATCAAGACCATCCCCAAGAAAAAGAAATGCAAAAAAGCAAAATGGCTGTCTGAGGAGGCCTTGCAAATAGCTGTGAATAGAAGAGAAGCGAAAAGCAAAGGAGAAAAGGAAAGATATTCCCATCTGAATGCAGAGTTCCAAAGGATAGCAAGGAGAGATAAGAAAGCCTTCCTCAGTGATCAATGCAAAGAAATAGAGGAAAACAATAGAATGGGAAAGACTAGAGATCTTTTCAAGAAAATTAGAGATACCAAGGGAACATCTCATGCAAAGATGGGCTCAATAAAGGACAGAAATGGTATGGACCTAACAGAAGCGGAAGACATTAAGAAGAGGTGGCAAGAATACACAGAAGAACTGTACAAAAAAGTTCTTCATGACCTAGACAATCACGATGGTGTGATCACTCACCTAGAGCCAGACATCCTGGAATGTGAAGTCAAGTGGGCCTTAGGAAGCATCACTACGAACAAAGCTAGTGGAGGTGATGGAATTCCAGTTGAGCTATTTCAAATCCTGAAAGATGACACTGTGAAAGTGTTGCGCTCAATATGCCAGCAAATCTGGAAAACTCAGCAATGGCCACAGGACTGGAAAAGGTCAGTTTTCATTCCAATCCCAAAGAGAGGCAATGCCAAAGAATGCTCAAACTACTGCACAATTACAGTCATCTCACATGCTAGTAAAGTAATGCTCAAAATTCTCCAAGCCAGGCTTCAGCAATACGTGAACCGTGAACTTCCAGAAGTTCAAGCTGGTTTTAGAAAAGGCAGAGGACCCAGAGATCAAATTGCCAACATCTGATGGACCATCGAAAAAGCAAGAGCGTTCCAGAAAAACATCTATTTCTGCTTTATTGACTATGCCAAAGCCTTTGTTGTGTGGATCACAATAAACTGTGGAAAATTCTGAAAGAGATGGGAATACCAGACCACCTTACCTGCCTCTTAAGAAACCTGTATGCAGGTCATGGACTGGACATGGAACAACAGACTTGTTCCAAACAGGAAAAAGAGTACGTCAAGGCTGCATATTGTCGCCTTGCTTATGTAACTTACATGCAGAGTACACCATGAGAAACGCTGGTCTGGATGAAGCACAAGCTGTAATCAAGATTGCTGGGAGAAATATCAATAACCTCAAATATGCAGATGACACCACCCTTATGGAAGAAAGTGAAGATGAACTAAAGAGCCTCTTGATGAAAGTGAAAGAGGAGAGTGAAAAAGTTGGCTTAAAGCTCAACATTCAGAAAACTAAGATCATGGCATCTGGTCCCATCACTTCATGGCAGATAGATGGGGAAACAGTGGAAATAGTGTCAGACTTTATTTTTCTGGGCTCCAAAATCACTGCAGATGGCAATTACAGCCATGAAATTAAAAGATGCTTACTCCTTGGAAGGAAGGTTATGACGAACCTAGACAACATATTAAAAAGCAGAGACATTACTTTGCCAACAAAGGTCCGTCTAGTCAAGGCTATGGTTTTTCCAGTAGTCATGTATGGATGAGAGAGTTGGACTATAAAGAAAGCTGAGCGCCGAAGAATTGATGCTTTTGAGCTGTGGTGTTGGAGAAGACTCTTGAGAGTCCCTTGGACTGCAAGGAGATCCAACCAGTCCATCCTAAAGGAGATCAGTCCTGGGTGTTCATTGGAAGCTGAAACTCCAATCCTTTGGCCACCTCATGTGAAGAGCTGACTCATTGGAAAAGACCCTGATGCTGGGAAAGATTGAGGGCCGGAGGAGAAGAGGACGACAGAGGATTAGATGGTTGGATGGCATCACCGACCCGATGGACATGGGTCTGGGTGGATTCAGGGAGTTGATGATGGACAGGGAGGCCTGGCGTGCTGCGATTCATGGGGTCGCAAAGAGTCGGACACAACTGAGCAACTGACCTGAACTGAACCTGGATCTGAAGACCTCATGTATCTTCCTTAATTGGATGATAAGCCCTGGGAGAGAAGGAACTCCATCCTCCACTACGGTCCCCCACCTAGTCTCCTTCAGGATGGACTCTGAACCGAATGGCCTCTTCAGGGCACCCACACGCCAGCATCCTGTCTCAAACCAGGCCTGCCTGCAGCCGGGTGCTCCTGCCTCCTGGAGCCCGAGTCTCCTCTGAGAAGGGACCTTTGTGAGCAGACACTGCGGCCCCTCACCCTTCCCAGCACTTCTAGGGTTCACTCTGCTCCTCCTGACGAGCTCAGGGCTATTACTCATCCCACTTCCCAGATGGAAAAACTGAGACACAGAGAGGTTACATCCTCCCCCACCCCCACCAAGGCCACAGGGCAGGTTCAGACTCACCAGTGGCCCAAGCCGTTAGCCCCAGTCACTGTACTTTGGGTTTCATGCCAACCTGGCCCCAGCGTCCCCACAGCACGTGGCAGTTCTCACTGTGCCACGGTCCTCAGGGCCATCCCCTCCAGGCTGGTGGGCCAGGACAGAGAGCTGGGAGGGTGTGGGGCCAAGGAGGGCAGCCCCGGGTCACCTGCCCTAGCCCTGGGCCTGCTTTACTCTATATCCCCAGGCACCTCCACCCCACAGGGAGGCGTGGCAGGCTTACCCGCTTCTCGTTGGAGGAGTCATTCACGTTGACCCCACAGGCCAGGTCAGGTCTAGGGAAGGTTTCTGACCAGCCGCCCTTCGTGCAATTCCGGAACATGGAACCTGTGGGGACCAAGCATCCTGTGGTGAGCGGAGGGACGGACTGATGGCCAGGTTTCTGGGTGCCTCTGCCTGCCTTAGTTGGAGGTGGAGGGAGCTTCCTTCTGTCACTCTGTCCCTTTCCCCGAACCACACAGGGCAGCTCCAATTGCTCAGTTGACCCTTGAAGACTTTGTAAGAGTCAGTCTGGAAAAGTGGTAGGAAGGGTGTGTGGGCAGATAGCCCTAGTGGGGATGCGCATGTACATGTGAGACACAGAGCCACGGTTCTGGATCCCTTGACCTGCAAACCTTGTGGACCCTGAACCATTAGCCCTCCCAGCCTCTGAGCACTTCTCATCTCCCCTTGAGCCCCCACTGCCTCACCCACACCCCATGCCCCACACCCCCTGTGCCAGGCACCAGGCTCCACAACGAGGGAGGTGACTGACACATGTCCCAGGCCCCAGGCCCAGCACAACTTCCAGGGTCACCTGCTCGGCTACCTGGGTGCCCCTCAGAGAATAATAAAACCTTCCTCTGGCAGGCATGGCAGTGCCTCCGATGATGAGAGAGGCCATATGCAGTGCTTAAGGACAGCAGGTTACACACCCCAAACCAAACAACACTGACCTCACACTAATGACCGTGTGTTTATTCAATTATAAACGTCATGCTCTACTGTAACAATACACAGTGACTGCTATGTGCCAGGCACTGCTCTAAGCATGTGAGAGGTATTAACTCATTCAATCCTAACAAGACTATGAGGTCGGCACTGTTACTTTTATAGTAAAATGTATTGTAACATGAAAATACTACACCCATTTTAGAGCTAGGAGAACTGAGGCACACGGTGGTTAAAGAACTTGCTCAAGACCACACTCCAGTCAATGTAGAACATGGGATTTGAACCCCAGGGCTCAGGCCTATATTCTTAGCCACAGGCCTTGTACTAATCCCCTTTCTTACTCTGCTCTTCCTGCTCCCAGGCCCTGAAAAGTGAAAGACACTCAGTTGTGCCTGACTCTTTGTACCCCCATGGGCTGGAATTCTCCAGGAAAGAATACTGAAGTGGGTAGCCTTTCCCTTCTCCAGGGGATCTTCCCAACCCAGGGGTCATAGCCAGGTCTCCTGCATTGCAGGCAGATTCTTTACCAACTGAGCTATTAGGGACAGCCATCTAATGGGTAAGTCCCCCAGAGAAATCTGCCTGGTTGGTGAGGACCTGGCCACGCCCACAATGAACTTTTCACAGGCTCCTGGTTCTACTCCTGCGCTAAGAAGTTCTATTTATTTATTTATTTGGCCGTACAGCATGTAGGATCTTAGTTCCCTGACCAGGGATCAAACCCATTCCTCCCACACTGGGAGTGTGGAGTCTTAGCCATAGAACCACCGGGGAAGTCCCAGAAGTTCTACTTTATATGTAACCTCACATCCTGCTCCGCAGAGTCTGAAAATCAGCAGAGCTAACACACATAACCTCCCAGGGAGCCGCCCTTTGGCGCTTCTCTGTACTATAAACCACACTGCAGCCCTCTCTGTCCCTCAAAGCTGCAGTGTGCACCTCTCACACGGAAGTGACCGTGGCCCCCCTGCCTCCCCTCCCAGAGATCCCAGGGGTTCCCTAGGGCCTGCCTCCCCAGAGCCCTTGCTCATCAAATATCTGTAGGCTGGTTGGCTAGGAAAACAAATGAGGGAGGAGGAAGGGCCCACTCTAAGCGTTTTTACAAGGGAAGAGGGAAGAGCTTACCCAGGAGGAGCTTTTTAGAGCAAGAGCCGGAAGACTGGGTAGAGGAGCTGCCAAGCCAAGACAGAAGTCTGGGAAAGCCGTGCAGGGAGCTTCCCTGCCTGCAGTGACTGGCTCAGCTGCATCCTCCACTCTGGGCTGCCAAGGGGGGCCGAGTTCCGGTCCCCAGGTCCGGCTGCTGTTGAGGCTGCAGGGGGCTGACCCCAGGTCTGTACAAAGGAGCCCTGCTGCTCCTTTTGCTCCAATCAGTATCCTGTCAGGGCTCCCCAGACACCCGAGCTGGGCCTGGTGTGTTTCTCTCTGACCCACTCCATGGTCTAGGCCACCGTCTCTCAGGGTTTAGGACGAAACAGATTCCACTCAGCCGGAGAAATATGGTGGCCGTTTCTAGAACTAGCCGCTATGTTAACATGCTGATCCTAATGGCACTCCTTTGAGGGAGGTTTTGCTGGCCTATCTCACAGACAAGAAAACCAAGGCCCAGAATTGGGCAACAGAGCCCAGCCATGGTGTGGCCCGTCACTGTCCCACCCTCCTGCCTGCCCCCTCCCTGAGATCCCAGAGGCAACTCTAGCAGGAGACCATGGCCTTTGGGCTCTAGGCATGCCAGGTCTATGACAGCTCAGGAGACCTGGAGCAGGGGTCAAGAACCAGCCAAATCTGAGTTCGAAACCCAGCACTGGCTCTTGGTTGCTACGTGCCCTTAGGTGCATCACTTTTCTGTACCAAATGGGAATAATCACCTATACTGCAGGACGGGGCAGGAAAGCCAGGCTGGTGCTGGACACAGAGAGGGAACCATAGGGCTACTTCCCTTCTGCCTCTGGCCTTTCTAAATTAGACCAGAAATGGTGGGGCCTGGAGTCTTGGAATTTAGGAGATGAGTGGAAGCTTTCTGTTATTAAACCAAGCAAGCTAGGTTGTCAGAGAGGAAAGAATGGTGGTCAAAGGGAGGTTGGTTGGACAAGAAACTGAAATAAAAGCACACATACTCCCTAGAATCCAGAAGTGGTTATCAGACAGTGTATCCCTGGAGGCTGGGCTGTCTGTCTGTCTGGATGCCCCTCCTCACCAACCCAGCAGGATTCCCACAACAACGCTGCATGAGATGCAGGCCGGGTGCCCAGAGCCGTGAACAAGGCAGTGCCCTCTGCTGACATGGCTCTTAGTGGAACCTCAGAGGAGACAAGGGGTGGGCTCCCATGGGCTCCCACCCACTCCCCCTGGGTTTACTTCCTAATATATCAGAGATTCTGACCCAGGTTCAGGTCAGTGAACACTTCAAGGGTCCCCAAAAGTATAGTCAGTATTTTTGTGAATGTGTGTTTGTGTGCGCATGTGCACGCAAGCAGTCCAGGGAAGAGCCAGGTCAAAGCTTTTATCTGACTCTTAAAAGCCTCCTCAGGTTAGGAATCTCTGCTGCTGTAAGGCTCCCATCCCCCACCAAGACAGAAGGGAAAGAAAGCCAAGGCCTGACCCTACTGAGGAAGTGTGTTTTTAAAGAAGAAATGCTGGAAGACCAGGGCCCTCTTAAGAATCAAAGAAATGCATCCGAGACGGAATATTCTAGGCTCCAGCACAATACACAAGTATCTGGGTACAGAATCCAGCCTGTCATTTCCCAGCCACACAGACACTCATTCTGCCTGGGCCCATGTAGTGGGTACCCTGAGAAAGAGTTAGTTTATTCTACTTTTTTTCTTCTTTCAAAAGGAAGAGTCTGGAGCACCAGCTTGTTCTCACCGGACACACCTTCCTTTCTTGGGGTGGGGAGCCCTGGAACCCTTGGGACACTATTGAGGAGCCTTTCTTCAGACTCCAGACCCAAGGTGGATTTATGGGGAGAGAGCAGGTAAAGGACAGATGGTTCTCGGTAACTTGAGGCTGGACTGGTCCTGACCTATGCTCCTGGGCTGGCCAACCCCTGGGCCCGGGGCTGCTTACGAGCACAGTGGGCCCCAGGCTGAGATGATCCCCGCCTACCCTCATCCCCCAACCATGCCCTGGATCCCTAGCATGGAACCCAGGGGGCAGCGCCTCTGTGAGACCGTGCAGATGGGCAGATCCTGCAGCCCCACAGTGACACTGGGTGGCCAAGAGAAGAAACTGCAGCCCCTGTCTCTCCACCTCCCAGCTGTGAACCTGAAGCCAAGGCTAAGCCCCTCTCAATTTAAATCTGTAAAAATGCCTAGTACATGACAGAGTTTTGTCCAGCGTTAGTCCCTGTTAGTCCCTAAGTGTTCCCTGTCTGAAACAACTTCCTCACTTCCTTGTCTGAAATTAAGGAAATCCTTATAAACTACAGCTTTGCTCAAGTGAGAGATCCCCCAGGAGACCAGAAGCTTCCAGAGAGGGCAGAGTTCATCAGCAGGGCCTAGTAGAGAGGGCACAGAGGAAGTAAGTGTCCTGGAAGGCCAGCCCAGGCTAAGCGGGACCCAGACACGAGGGCTGGAGCAAGGGCCCTGGGTGCTAAGGGGCCAGAAATGTGGAAGGAAGGAGGGGAGCCCCTCAATGGGAACACAGGGCAGAGAGGAGCAAGCCTGGCCTCCTTTACCCCTTCCCTGGTACTTGGCCCCCTGGCCCCTGGCTTGGCACCGACAACTTAGCCCACCAAGCAAGGCTTCCAGTCACCAGCAAGGACCACTCCCATCCTTCCATTCACTCCCTGTCCCCAGAGAAGTCTTGGCCTCGTGCCTCCAGGCCAAGGCCCACCCGGAGGGCTGCCCCACAGCTTCCCAGTTGGGCCCCCAGGCTGAGCTGTTACCATTCCTGCCCACGAGCATCCAGAGGAACCGTGGGCATGCCACTTCCACCGTCTGTCCCAGCGCAGAGGATGGCCAGCAGCTGGTGTTGTCCCACAGCCCCCGGCAGCCTGCCGAGAGAGCAGCAGCATCAGACAGGGTCTCAACGTGGACACGAGCCCCCCACCCCCACAGCCTAGCATATCCCCAGCAGCTGTGCCTGGTGTTGCCCCCCACATCCCTCCCAAGGATAATCTGGTCTCAATGCAATGCAAAGCTGAACTTATGGTGAACAACTAGTATATATCTGTCCTTATAGACACTGAATTTGAGGTTGTTTCCTCTTTGTTTTGTTCGGCTGTTAGGAAGCTCAGAGCCAGATCAGTGGCCACTTCGGGTAACTGAAAGACTTTGACATGAAAAAAATTATCAGATATCTGCAATGCAAAACTAGGCACTGTCTTAAGCACGGCCTTCTGGTTTACCTGATTCTGAATTCTCTGGCCTTTTGTGTCTTTGAGCTATTTCACAACTCTATAAATTGTAGATAACTGATGGCCATGCTAATGATTCCTGTCCAGAGGCATTTGGGACCCACATTTCTGTCACTTTCTTTGCATTTGCATGACTATCAATTATCTAGAATTTATACAAAATTGTTTTCATCCAGTTTTGCTTCCATTTGCCTTATATGTACAGTACTTTGAGTTTTCCTGTGAACCAGTGGTTAATGTATTACTGGTTCTCTCACTACTTAAGTACAGTGTTTGGCAGGTATACTCTGTTAAAAATTATCATTTAACTTAACCAGCCACCAATTCTCCCACAGTAGATCCCGGGGGAAGAAAACCAGAGAAACTCCTCCTTTGACAGACTTCTGGGGGCCCATGCCACCTGGGAGGACATCACCCAGGAAGGTCTGGAGCACACTGGACACAGAGGTGATACCATGAGGTCCGTAGTCACCTTGCATCCAGTTTGGGGAACACAAAGCAGACCACACCACCCTGGAGCCCACAACCTTCAGAAAGAACTCAAGATTCTTGAGTCCCAGAGACCTGGGTTCCAATCCTCCTCACCACACCTCACTGCCCAAGCTCTCAGCTCTTTTGGGGAAACAGATGGCTTCCTTCTGAGGTTGTCCAGGGGAAGAGATCATCTCCACGTGGAAAGCCTGGCACTCACTGGGTGCCAGGGAATGGCAGCTCCCTCTTGCCATCCTCCCCAATCCTCTTCCTCACCAAGTCCTTTTCTGTTTCATCCTGGCATTGGGAGGGGGGAACCCAGCTGGGTCCTCTGAACTGCAGGGCAATTTTTAGCTCCAGGGACTGGTGGATAGGTATAGTCTGAAGGGGTCCTTGGATTACCCAGCTGGCTAATTCCCAGTTTTTATAAAGAGCAAGAATCTCTTTTCAGGCATGAATAAAACCAGGCTCAAAGTTTCAGTATCCTCCTGGACACCTTTGTCCCCTCCACATAAAGTCCTCCTGGTGATCTGTCCCACTTTAGAGGTACTGATCCTGCAGGGGACATCTGTGTCACTGGGGAGATTCTGATTCAGTCGTCCTGAGCCCCAGGAAACTGCAGGCTAAGACCTCCCTACAGGTGTTCTGTATGTGGTCATTAGGCTTTGCTTTGAGAATCTTCACACTGCATCCCTCTCTTCCCACTGCAGAGGCCCCTTCTTCTGGGCACACACCATCCTTGGGCTCTGGGAGCCCATCCAAGATGACTGTGAGAGGCCAGGGGAGGTCATGGCTAGAGGTCATGGGCTCCTGCTGGTGCCTGGGTGCAGATGGCTCCCCACCTAGGGCAGTCGATCTAGAGAGCAGGAACCAGTCTGATTCATGACTGCTGGAGGCCTGTACCCACAAGGACTGGGCAAGGCACAGGCACTCAACAAGCGTCTAAGGAAAGGATGAATGCCCGAGTCTCTGGCCCCTGTTTCCTTCCTTGTCACCCACTCCTTGTAAATGGGCTTTCGCTGTGATGCCACACATGATTTCTGAATCCCACGTCCTCTGTTTGCCAGCTCTGCTTGATGCTAGCAGGAGTCGCTCTGTGCTTCATACACAGGAGGGCATTCAACCCACAGCAGTGCTGCAAGGCACCCAACTCTGCTCTCATTTACAAATGAAGCAATAAAGCAAGGAGGTGGGTACCTGGAGTCACCCAGCCAGGAAACGGAAAGGCTGGGAGGTAACTGTCCAGCCAGGCTCCTGGGTGCCACCTCATGGGCTCTGCCCACTTGCTTGTCTCCAGGGGCACCAGCCCCAGTTTCTTAGGGAAAGATGCCTGGCTGGGGCAGAGCAGCCCTGGGAGGTTGTGGCTCTGAGCAAGGGGGGAGAGGACAGAGGAGGAGAATGCCACAGGAACTCAGAGTGGGGCCTGATGGAGCTCCCACAGTGACAGCGGAAGCTTCCAGGGGGCCAAGGACCAGTGTCTGAGTTCTTTGAGGAAAGGAGGGCTTAAGAACCCCCTTGGAAGTCCCAGAGCCTTCACCCCAACTCTCATAGTGTGCACTGAAAAGGGGCAGGCTGGACCTTCTTTCTTCTTGAACTTCCCCAGGGTACACAGGAAGGTTCTGCACTGTCTGGGTACCGGTCCTCCAGGTTCCCACCATGGACATGGCTCACCAGGCCCCTGAGTGACTCTCACCTCCCCAGATGCCCTTGAGACAGTGACATGGTCCTGAGAGGCCCTGGACAGAGGGGCACAGTGTGCTTCCACTCTGACACAGCACCTGGAGGCTGGAGGGTGAGGCTCACCCCACATCCTGCAGAAGCCCCATTTACAAGGCAGCCGCCCTTCCTCCTAGACGCACTGGGGGCGCTGCCCACTGGGGAACATGAAGGAGCCTCTTCCCTCATTTTGGGAGAAGTGGCTTCAGGACTGAGGCTGGCCAGGTCAGCCAGGGCACTGGCCCGAGTCCCTGAGGCCGGACAACTCAACCCACGTCCGGCTAGCCAGACAGATGGGAAGGATGCCAGGGCATCTGGCAGGCTTCCTGAGCTGGGGCATGTTGGGTCTGGCCCACAGGGACAATGGACTGGTGCTGGCAGAAAGCAAGGGAGGAGCAGCTGGTGGGGAGAGAGCGAGAGGGACACAGGTTCCCTCACAGCTGGCTTATGCCCATATCCTTCCTCTTGGCCAGAAGGAAGAAAAGGCTGGGAAGGGGCTGTCCAGGCTGGCGCTGTACAATGCAGAGGTCGAGTAGGGTCACTGCCCCAAAGCGGAGATGAGGAACCCAGGCCCCAAGAGGCAAAGTGACATACAGGGTGACAGCAGCACTGGTGGAGCTAGGATCCCACCTCTAGGCTGACTGTTGGCGGCAGCAGGCCTGGACACTAACTCCACATGGTACTGCTCATGTCCCGAGCCCTGTGATAAGGCCATCCTCTCCCAGCCTTGGCCTCGCTGTCAGGACAGGTTCAGCACTGGAACAGACCTGGCCCAGCACGTGAGGAGCACATCTCACTGGTAGGCTCTGGTGGCTGGTACATGGTTGAACACTTTTAATTTTAATAGTTACACCTTTTTAAAAAGAATTTAATATGCATTAAAAGGTTATACAAGTATATCACAGCCGTGATTTTGTAGTTATTGCTGTTTAGGATGAAGCTAAGTTAAAAAAAAGAGAGTCAGTTTAAAAAAGAGAACCCTCATACACTGTTGGTGGGAATGTAAGTTGGTGCAGCTACTGGGGAAAACAGTGGAGCTTCCTCAAAAAATTAAAATAGAGCCACCAAATGATCCAGCAATCTCACTAGTGGACACACATCCGAAGGAAATGAAATCACTGTCTCAAGAGCTATCTGCAGCCCCATGTTCACTGCAGCATTATTGCCACAGCCAAAGTATGGAAACAACCTTAGTGTCCATCAAAAGATGCATCCGATTAAAAAAATCATGATGAAATATCATTTAGCCTAAAAAATTTTTTAATTTTTTAAAAAGGAAATCCTGCCATGTGTGAAAACACAGATGAACTTAGAAGACATTATGCTCAGTGAAAAAATCTAGACACAGAAAGACAAATACTGTTATCTTCTCACTGGTATGTGGAATTCAAAAAAGTTAACCTCACAGAAGCAGAGAATAGAACCAGTGGTTACCAGGGGCGGGTGTTGGGGGGAAGACAGAGAGGCTGGTCAAAGATTACAGAGTTGGAGTTATATATGACGGTGGTGGTTTAGTTGCTAAGTCGTGTCTGACTCTTGCGACCCCAGGACTGTAGCCTTCCAGGCTCTTCTATCCATGGAGTTCTCCAGGCAAGAATAGTGGAATGGGTTGCCATTTCCTTCTCCAGGGGATCTTCCTGACCCAGGGATTGAACTCAGGTCTCCTGCATTACAGGCAGATTCTTTACTGACTGAGCCACCAGGGAAGCTATATATGATGAGTAAGTCTGAGATCTAATGTAAAGCATGATGAAAAAAAAGAGTTAACCCATTAATATAAAGGAAAAAATACTATGGAGACCACAGTACAGATGGTGCATGGTGCAGGTGGGCTGGAAGGTCTACGGCCGGGGGAGCAGGGTGTAGAGTGGCCTCCTGGCTGCTTGCAGGGACCCCCTTTGCACTGCTCCAGGGTGTGAACGGAGGGCCTCGGACCCCATTCCCTACAGGCTCCTGCTCTGAGTGACGGACAGCTGCACAGGTGGAGCACGTAAGAGAGGTGGCATGGCGTCCTGGTCTGGCCTCCCCTGGGGCTCTGGCACAGTACTCGGGTCACCGGGTTGGGGGAGGGCTGGGAGTTTTAGACCCAGAGCTGCAAAGCTCAGTGCCTGAGTCAGGGTTGAAGGGGACCTATGAGGTAAGAGATGGAGGAGTTTTGTAAGCAGATCTACTGTCACTGAGCCACTAGGGAGGGTAGGGCTGCTATGAGGCAAGCAGGGCCCAGGGCATCCCCTGACCCTCTACTATCTCTGAGGTCACCTGTCAACACTGACCACCTGGCTGAAGGGGGCGGGAGGGAAGATTGGGGGAAGTTCAAGTAGCGAAAAAAAAAAGACACCATCGGGCCACTAATGCCATGTGGGCAGCTGGGTGTGCCTGCCCAGTGCCCGCGGCAGAGCGTGGGGTCCTGGGCTGAGGTGAAGTGTGGTGGGGACAGAGTAAGCTCTGAACACACCACTTACATGTATGAGCCCCACCTTCCTCATCTATAACATGGGCCTCATCTATAAAATAATGCCACCCAGAATTTTGGTGGGAAGTAAATGATGTGTATGTGCAGTGGATCTTTTTTCCTCCTGGTATTATTTTTCCCTTTTTTCTCTCCTTCCTTCTCAGATTACTGGTTCACATCCTCTGAGAAGGGCAGAAAAACTTACAATCTTCCTGACCTGTTTCCAAAGGGCCCCCGGGGCAGGGTGATAAAGAGGAATTCTAGTGCAATCATAATTCTTGAGAAAATCATAATTTTGATTTTCTTGATTGCAAGAAAATCTTGCAATCATAATTCTGAAAAAACAGAAACAGAGCAAGACTTCTCTCAGACTAGGGAGACAAGAGTGATGTGATGAGCAGGGAACAGAAGGTTCCCCAAAGAGGCTCAAGGGCCCTGCTGCCCATTTGCCCCAGACAGTGGGGAAACCCAGAGGGGAAACGGCTATGGGGACACATCCAGACAAGCACAACCAACAGCGGGTTTCCTGGCTTCATCAAGCCCCCTCTGCCTTCCTCAGCCCACCCTAAGGGCACCCTAAGCAGGTCTCCTTGGCTGTGCGAATGACCTGACCTATAGTATTTAGGTCGGGAACTATGTTGCCGTGCTTATGATGGCTGGACCACACACAGAGGTGGTCAGGGTGGGGTCAGAGGAACTGGAGGCCCAGGTGGCAAAGGCATTAAAGAGCACAGCACAGGAGGCAGGCACAACAGAGAGTCTGGGGTGCTTCTCTTTAAACCGAGAAGCACAAGCTGTTCCTTGGGATGAACTATCTTGGGAGGTAGTGAGCTCTCCACTACTGAAAGAATCCAAGCAGAGAGGGTCATGTAGTTAGAAGGCTGCAGTGGATGAGATACAGACCCTCTGAGTGGGAGGCTGGGTGCCGCTTCTGCCTCCAAGAGGCTTGCCCAAGGCGAGTGCTTCTGAGCTTGTGAGCACTGACCCTGAGCCTCCTCCTCCCCTGACTGTACAAACTGCACTGGCCCCACAGAGTCCTCCTCAACCATCCACAAGCTCTTCCTCCTCCAGCTGAAACGCTTCCTTGTATGCTGTCTAATTAGACATTAATTGGCACCAAGAGTCTCTCTCTTCCTCCATTTGTTTTTCAAATGCAAATCTTCCTGGGGAGAGTGAGAGTATCAGTCACAGTTCAGTTTGGATCACAAAATAAACAATCCTCAGGATGTGCAGTCAAAAGATATGGGCTGAGAGTCCTCTTTCATCACTGGGTGATCCTGTGCCTCTAAGAGCCTCAACTTCCTCATCTGTGAAGTGGGAGGATGGTAATAGTACTTAACTGCATAGGTTGCTTTAAGAACTAAAAAATGTCTAAAGTGCTACATAAACCTAAGTTTCTTGTTTCTGAAAAATGAGCCAAGGTCAGCTGTGGCAAGGAAAGGATAGGGAGAGGTGAGCTCTGGATAGGGTGAGGGTTGTCCCAGGGTGTTTCTCTGCCAGAGGCCATCAGGGGCCAGGAGAATCCAGAAAAGGACCTGGAATGTCTGTTAGAGAAACTGCATTAAAGGCCAGCATGTAAGACATACTGATACATGCCACTGCAAGGATGAACTTTGGAAACATTAGTGAAAGGAGATAGACTCAAAGGTCACGGATTGTGATTCCATTCGTATGAAATGAACAGAGTCAGCAAATGCACAGAGACAGGGAGTGGATGTGTGGTTGCCAGAGGTGGGGCAGAGGAAGGAGGGAGATGAGAAGCGATGGGTACAGGTTTTATTTTGGGGTGATGAGATGAGAATGCTTTGGGGCTATACAGAGGTGGTGGTTGCCCTGTGAATACACCAAATGCTACTGAGTTGTTCAATAAGATGGTTAATATCATGTGACTTTCACCTCAATAAAAAGGCACACTGACCCCTCAACCCCTTAGAAGGCAGCCCATGTTCTTTGGGAGTGGGGAGCCCACTGGCAAAGAGAAAAGGAAAAGGGGATGGCGAGTCCCCACTCTGAAGGCAAGGACATGAAGACCCAGAGAGGATCGGGGTCTTGCCCAAGGTCACACAGCCCCTAAGTGACAGAGCAGTGTACCTGCCCAGGTCTGTCCAACCACTAAGCCCACACCTGTCCTGCCACCACTCTGTCTCTGGAACATTCCTCCCTAGGGTGAGGCAGAGCTCTTCCACCAGCCAGCTCTGAGGGGGTATCAGCTTCTGAAAACAGGGTAATAAATAGCCCATAGGGCAGGCCATGCAGCTATTAGGGTGACCCTGAAATGTTCCCAGGAAATGCTGGGAAGGCCTTGGTCACCTAGCCCGGAATAGCTGAAGAGTTAATTTTTTATCTGTGATAAGTGTGCCCTAGTTTGGTGACAGCTTGGTGAGTGGCATTTCCTGTGCCTCTCTTAGCATTCAAACATTAACCTCCTCCCCAGGGAAGACCAGGCAGCTTAACCATTAACCCTGTACCCCCAACAGAGGGTCTGCCAGCCCCTCCTGGCCTCGGGCACCAGACAGATCCTTCCCAGAGATGGGAGGGCCTTCAGGAGTCATGCTCCTGAGCAGAGTGACAGGGTTGGACCCACATCCAGGCAGCCTCAGCCCAGCCCCTCCACCCACCAGGTTCTGATGGGGATGCCGGGGCTGAGCCTGCCCAAGGGCTCCATGGCTTTGTTGTTTCTCCTGTTTTCTTTCTTTGAGGGAATCTTCCCCTGTGGCCACCACTTCCGTTCTAAATTCCATGATGGCTTTTCTGGCTCAGCTTTCTCAACCTCTGAGCAGAAAAGGCCTGAAGACTTTCCCAGGAGGCGGGGTCCTTACACATCTTCTGCCTCAGGGGCTTTTAAACCAGGTTTTCAGAGCAACAGACACTTTTTCCTAAATAAAAGTTGCAGAAGGCCAAAATGCAAAAGAGATGGAAGAGGTCTGAGCCTTTGTGCTGGGGTGGGGTCAACCTGGCCCCCTTTGCTCATTGGCCTGGCAGGACATAGTGGCAAACACTGCAAGTAATGGACAGCGTTACTGCACGGAGAGAGCGAGGTCTCCCCAAGAGCTCACAGGAGAACCCAGCGGGAGTCCCTAATGAGCCCTCTCAGCCTTGGATGCACAAGTAGGGCTGGGACAGAAGACAGTCAGACCTGCTGCAAGTCAGTCAACCTGGGCATATTCACAGCCTCCCCAGTCCTGCAATCTGAGGTCAGTGCCCACAGGGTGATGGGCCAGGTCAGGCTCTGGGAAGCACCTGCCATGGGCAACGTGGCCACACCACTCACCTCAGCTGGTCTGTGACAAGCTGGGCAAGCTGGGAATATCCACATCCTCTACCACAACGGCTCTGCCTCATCTCCCTCTGTCTCCTTCAGGTCTCCTCTCTCTACTCTCAGTCAAGGGTCTGCACTCATTCACCTTGTAAGTCAGTCAACAAACACACACCAAGTGCTCAGTCTCAGAAGAAAGTAACACAGTCTGTCTCAGTCCAGCAAACACATCTCCACGATGCAGTACAGATGTGCCAGGAGGGAAAGAAATGTTGAGGGTGGACGTGGGGTGGTCCTAAAGAAGTCAAGGTGGCCAGCTATGCCAGCAGAAATCATTTCCTGGAGGAGTGGCTGACAGGACTGGAGAAGAGGAAATGCAGCCGAAGCAGAGGGATCAGTATGTTCAAAGGCCCAGAAGCATGAGAGAACTGACACAGTCAGAAAGTTGTAAGCAATTTGGTTGAGCCAAGCGGAAACGTTTGGAGTGAATGCATGAACAAGGGCCAAGTCAGGAGCTGAACCTCATCCTGGAGCCCTGGGGAACAATGGAACATTTAAACACTTCAGATGCTAATTTTTAAAATAACCATGTATAACTTCTTGATGTGAGCTGAAGCTTACCATCATCTCTCCCAGGGGCCTGACATTCTGGGCTTTATCCCTAAGGCCTGAATACAAGTCCCACACTCTGTCACTGGAATTTTAGACATTTTTCCTTGGGGACATGAGGGCAGCTGCTGTTTCTGGGGTGGCAGGGGGCACCCAGGAATTCAGGAGGCTGTGACTCAATGGTGGGCCCCCTCTGAGCCATAAGGTCTCAGTTTGGTTCCCCCGAAGCACCTTCCACAGCCAGCATTGGTGAAGGAAGTTCTCATCCTGCCCATCCCTCATGCAGAGGCTAGTAACTTGGCCAGAGAACATCACAGCATCCACAAGGCTTGACCTCTGCTTCCCATGGCACCATCTTCCTCCTGTCTCTGGCTGCACCTGGTAAGTGCAGGGATCTCAAGGCCACTCCTCCTCCAACCTCAGTCTCAGTTGCCACCCAAACAAAAGCGTTCCCCAGCCCAATCCTCCTCTGAAGTCTCCACTATGTGTGTCTTGATCTGAACTCACGATTTTCATCTCTCCTCGCCCAAAATACTCTCCCTTCCTCCCAAGGTGCTGCAGCCACCTTATGACCTGGAGGTGCATGTCACACATTGAGCAGAAAGAGAGGAGGAATATGGGATCTGATGACACCCAGGAACTTTGCACGAGCTCTGGATCTTCCGTGATGTGTGAAAAAGCAACCCCTATTTGATGAAGCTCGCATATCAAGTCTCTGCCATGTGTACAAAAACATATTCCTAAGCCATAACAGAGGAGTCTACGTGCCGTCAATATTATCATTTTCATCTCAAAACAAGAAGTGTTAAATATTTTTGAATGAATGCTTTTAATTTCACACCAATCCCATAAAACAGATGTGGAGATTGAGGTCCAGAGACATTAAGGACTTGCTCAAGATCCCAGCGACGGAGGAGCCTGGTGGGCTGCCGTCTATGGGGTTGCACAGAGTCGGACATGACTGAAGCGACTTAGCAGCAAGATCACACAGTCTAATTTAAAAGCCTGGGCCTCTCCCTTCCCCTCTCCTCACCTCCACTCCTCTCCCTTTTTCTTTCCTTTTAAAAATTGAAATGAAATTCACATACAGAGATGGGGTTGCCTCTACCTTACAGCCACCATCACAGCTAGACTAGATGTCAAACAGTTGTCTTCCCTGGAGCAAGGAAGCAGACAGGAAGGGAGAAGAGAGGAGAGCCTCGCAGACACAGCTAAGAGGAAAAGGAGGCAGCAACACAGCAGGAACGGCAGCTCGGGTGGTGGCTGGGTTCCTGGGAGTGT
The DNA here is from genome assembly GCF_054371585.1 of Giraffa tippelskirchi. Taxonomy (NCBI): domain Eukaryota; kingdom Metazoa; phylum Chordata; class Mammalia; order Artiodactyla; family Giraffidae; genus Giraffa; species Giraffa tippelskirchi. The sequence continues at coordinate 131,151,384 of NC_137277.1, forward strand.
GTGAGGTGGGCTGGGAAAGGAGTCACGGGCCTGGCCATGGGGGACAACAAGAAAGTAGATAACCAACAGCCCAAGAGTTTCATGAACAAAGGCTATGACTTGGAGAGAAGAGTACTGCAAAAGAATACATCTGGTGATAAGTTAGATGAAAAGGATCATTTTCCAGAAACACTAGAACTACCAAGATGGAGGCAGGAGCAAACAAAAATCAGAACAGACCTCTAACTAGTCAGGAGATTTAATCTGTAACAAAAAATCTCCCAACAAAGGAAAGGCCAGATGGCCACACTCATACAGTCTACCAAACATTTAAAGAATAATTAACACCAAGCCTCATCAAACACTCCCAAAATACTGTAAAGGAGGAAACACTTGTAAAATCATTCTATGAGGCCAGCATTATACCAAACACACATAAAGACTCTACAAGAAAAGAAAACTACAGACCAATATCCCTGATGAACAATGATATAAAAATTCCCAACAAAATACTAGCAACTGACTTGAACAGCACATTAAAAGAATTATACACCATAACCAAGTGGGATCTATCTTTGGGATGCAAGGATGGTTCAACATGTGAAGATTGCTTTGTGTGATGCACCACACTAACAGAAGAACAAAAAACACATTATCGATGCAGATAAAGTATTTGACAAGAATCAATATCGTTTCATGATAGAAACACTTAAACTAGAAATAGGAGGAAACTATCTCAACAAAATAAAGGTCATATATGTAAAGGCCACAGTGAACATCACATTCAGTGATGAAGCCTGAAAGCTTTTTCTGTAAGATCAGGAACAAGACAAGGATGCCCACTTTTGCCACTTATATTCAGTGTAGTAATGGAAGCCCTGTACTGTGCTGTGCTTAATTGTTCAGTCATGTCCAACTCTTTGTGACCCCACGGACTGTAGCCCACCAGGATCCTCTGTCCATGAGGATACTCCAGACAAGAATACTGGAGTGGGTTGCCATGCCCTCCTCCAGGAGATCGTCCAAACTCAGGGATCGAACCCAGGTCTCCCACATTGCAGTCAGATTCTTTACCATCTGAGCCACCAAGGAAGCCCAAGGATCTGGAGTGGCAAGTCTATCCATTCACCAGGGGATCTTACTGAAGCCAGGAATCGAACCAGGGTCTCCTGTATTGCAGGTGGATTCTTTACCAGCTAAGCTACCAGGGAAGCCTATGGGAAGCCCTAGTCTACAGCAATTAGGCAAGAAAAATAAATAAAATGTGTCTAAATTGGAGGAAAGAAGTAAAATTATCGGTTTTTAGACAATGTGATCTTACATGTAGAAAGCCCTAATGATTTCTGAAGTGGACTCAGCAAAGCAACAGGGCAGATATAAAATCAATACACAAACATTACTAACTATCAGAGAAATGCAAATCAAAACTATAATGAGGTATCATCTCATACCAGTCAGAATGGCCATCATCAAAAAATCTACAAACAATAAATGCTGGAAAGCGTGTGAGGAAAAGGGAACCCTCCTACACTGTTAGTAGGAATATAAACTGATATAGCCATTATGGAGAACAGTACAGAGATTCCTTAAAAAACTAGAAATAAATCTACTATATGATCCAGCAAACCCACTACTGGGCATATACCTTGAGAAAATCACAATTCTAAAACACACATGTACCACAGTGTTTACTGCAGCACTATTTACAATAGCCAAGACATGGAAGCAACCTAGATGTTCATCAACAGATGAATAGATAAAGAAGATGTGGTACATATATATAGTGGAATATTACTCAGCCATAAAAAGAATGAATTTAAGTCAGTTCTAATGAGGTGGATGAACCTAGAGCCTGTTATATAGAATGAAGTAAGTCAGAAAGAGAAAACAAATATTGTATATTAATACACACATATGGAATCTAGAAAAATGGTACTGATAAACCTACTTGCAGGGAAGGAATGGAGATGCAGATGTAGAGAATGAACTTGTGGATACAGCAGGGGAAGGAGAGAGGGGAATGAATGCAGAAACTAGCATCAACATATGTACACTATCATGTGTAAAATGGATAGCTGATGAGAAGTTCCTATATAACACAGGGAGTCCAATCCGGTGCTCTGTGATGATATAGAGAGGTAGGTTGGGGTTGGGAGGCTCAAGAGAGAGGGGATATGTGTGTAGTTACAGCCGATTGCGTTGTTGTGCAGTGGAAGCAAACACAAGATTGTATAACTTTTTAAAAAAATCAACACACAAAAATTAGTTGCATTCCTATACACTAATGAGAAACAACCTACAAAGGAAATTAAGAAACAAATCCATTTATAATAGCATTAAAATCCTTATTGCCAAATTCAGACTTAAATTAAAGAAAGTAGGGAAACCCACAAGACCATTCAGGTATGACCTAAATTAATCCCTTATGATTATACAGTGGAAGTGACAAATAGATTTAAGGGACTAGATCTGATAGACAGAGTGCCTGATGAACTATGGACAGAGGTTCGTGACATTGTACAGGAGACAGGGATTAAGATCATCCCCATGGAAAAGAAATGCAAAAAAGCAAAATGGCTGTCTGAGGAGGCCTTACAAATAGCTGGGAAAAGAAGAGAAGCAAAAAGCAAAGGAGAAAAGGAAAGATATTCCCATCTGAATGCAGAGTTCCAAAGAATAGCAAGGAGAGATAAGAAAGCCTTCCTCAGCGATCAATGCAAAGAAATAGAGGAAAACAACAGAATGGGAAAGACTAGAGATCTCTTCAAGAAAATTAGAGATACCAAGGGAACATTTCATGCAAAGATGGGCTCGATAAAGGACAGAAATGGTATGGACCTAATAGAAGCAGAAGATATTAAGAAGAGGTGGCAAGAATACACAGAAGAACTGTACAAAAAAGATCTTCACAACCCAGATAATCACGATGGTGTGATCACTCACCTAGAGCCAGACATCCTGGAATGTGAAGTCAAGTGGGCCTTAGAAAGCATCACTATGAACAAAGCTAGTGGAGGTGATGGAATTCCAGTTGAGCTATTTCAAATCCTGAAAGATGATGCTGTGAGAGTGCTGCACTCAATATGCCAGCAAATCTGGAAAACTCAGCAGTGGCCACAGGACTAGAAAAGGTCAGTTTTCGTTCCAATCCCAAAAAAAGGCAATGCCAAAGAATGCTCAAATTACTGCACAATTGCGCTCATCTCACACGCTAGTAAAGTAATGCTCAAAATTCTCCAAGCCAGGCTTCAGCAATACATGAACCGTGAACTTCCAGAAGTTCAAGCTGGTTTTAGAAAAGGCAGAAGAACCAGAGATCAAATTGCCAACATCCGCTGGATCATCGAAAAAGCAAGAGCGTTCCAGAAGAACATCTATTTCTGCTTTATTGACTATGCCAAAGCCTTTGACTGTGTGGATCACAATAAACTGTGGAAAATTCTGAAAGAGATGGGAATACCAGACCATCTGACCTGCGTCTTGAGAAACCTGTATGCCGGTCAGGAAGCAACAGTTAGAACTGGACATGGAACAACAGACTGGTTCCAAACAGGAAAAAGAGTACGTCAAGGCTGTATATTGTCACCCTGCTTATTTAACTTATATGCAGAGTACATCGTGAGAAACGCTGAGCTGGA